>NC_141698.1:138759768-141237268 GCF_964263255.1 Lissotriton vulgaris | reverse complement strand
TCATCCGCCACGGTGGTCGTGTGCGGATGGCAAGCTGAGCTCGTCATGTAACGAGGCTTTTTAAAAATTGCCGCACACAGTGGGAAAAGCCGCCGCAGCGATGCGGTTAATTTGTTAAATAGAAAGTGCCAGAGCTGTCCTGAGAAGGCCACTGCAGCTTGCACCACCCGTTGCCCCAGCCAACGCTGCTAATGACAGCACCAACACAGCTACTAACCGCCACACTCCTACAAGTGTGACAATTTGGGCTATTCCAGGCCACACAAAGATTTCAGAATATGCTGGACGGCTGGTAGCATTAATTTTTTATGTCAGACTGTTAAGTTCTTCTCCATACCGGTTCTACGGCAGAACTCTTGATTACCTTTCTTGGTTCTGTTCTCCCTCTTCTTCTCTTAGTGTGTCTTATCTGAGCTCAAAGTCTGCTATTTGGTGGACTGTGGCTTAAACCATTTAACACATTCAAAATGATCTTCTAATTAAACTGGCACCACACGGGGCATAACAAACTATAACTACCCTGTATATGTTCATTTACTCCAAGAAAGAACAAACAAGCTGTGGTATATGAGTATCATGTGAATTATGTGTATGCTATACATGTATGAGCTTTCTTGCTGTGTGTTGGATAGTATGATGTGCAACGGTTCTATAGGGTATGCCGATGGAGGGCTCTCCAGGAAAATGGCGAAGCTACGACGTTCATGGTGGGGTGAGCCTTTACAAAAGGAATATACTGTAGATGATCTATGCACATGTACCCTACATCCCATGGGCAGTGTCATCATGCAGAACACTTTGTAGCACTAACTCAATAACTCTATTGGGCACAAGGGTAGCATAGCTAACATGAGCTAACAATGGCAAACAGAGGGTCTCCAAAGACACAGAACTGATCCTGCTGCTGGACAGCAGGGCAGCATAAGCAAAATACTGACAGATGCAACAAACATGACAGTGATGCATGTGATAATACAGACAGCGTCATAGAAACGTAAAGACAGCACCAACACAAAACAACACTACCGGCCTGATGTGGATGTTGGTCGAAAAGCCTACAACCTCAGGTTGGAGGATTTCTGACTGACATTCAAGGTTTAAACTCCGACCGCCTCATTACAAAGACGGCGGTCGGAGTTTAAACTGAGCGATACAAAAGGGGATGATGGACGGAGCGTTTGAACAAATCAAACACTCACCCCCAGTCAACTGATCTGGGTTTAATCCATCACCATTCTTTAGTTCACTCAGCCACCCCAGTTCAGACATGGCTATATGCAAATCAGTCTGACCATGTGCCTTATGGGAACAGTCCAACCCGAACTGCCAAGCCATGTCTTCCCTGGACCGGAAACAAGCATCCTGGGACCGGTTTCGGATTCATAATCCTTATCAGCCAGGCTATCTTGAATCCAGTGGCCAAGTGAACAAGGGACTCATGTCTGAGCATACCCTGCCACACTTAGGGCGAACAAAGCGATACAAAAGGGGATGATGGATGGAGCGTTTGAACAAATCAAACACTCACCCCCAGTCAACTGATCTGGGTTTAATCCATCACCATTCTGTTGCTTCTGGCGCTGCTGCCCTTGTGGAGTGAAATAGGCGCTGAGACATTCCTGGAACCAAGACCAGTGCTACCTTTCGCGACACCCGCTTCGCGGGTGCCGCTCATTTGCATACTCGCCGTGTCTGCCTAGTGGGAGCGGCTTCACATTCGGTGAAGAGCCAACACGCTCCTGGGTGTGGCATAGTGCGTTGGATTGTGCCTGGAGCCGACCGGAGGACTGCGAGGACCAGCAGCCCTAGCTGAGTCAGCTGGTGCCTCTTCCCCCGGCGGCCACGCCCCCTCCCTCACGGACATAAGAACACCTGTGCTGAAACATCGAGTGGGTGCTTCTGGCGCTGCTGCCCTTGTGGAGTGAAATAGGCGCTGAGACATTCCTGGAACCAAGACCAGTGCTACCTTTCGCGACACCCGCTTCGCGGGTGCCGCTCATTTGCATACTCGCCATGTCTGCCTAGTGGGAGCGGCTTCACATTCGGTGAAGAGCCAACACGCTCCTGGGTGTGGCATAGTGCGTTGGATTGTGCCTGGAGCCGACCGGAGGACTGCGAGGACCAGCAGCCCTAGCTGAGTCAGCTGGTGCCTCTTCCCCCGGCGGCCACGCCCCCTCCCTCACGGACATAAGAACACCTGTGCTGAAACATCGAGTGGGTGCTTCTGGCGCTGCTGCCCTTGTGGAGTGAAATAGGCGCTGAGACATTCCTGGAACCAAGACCAGTGCTACCTTTCGCGACACCCGCTTCGCGGGTGCCGCTCATTTGCATACTCGCCGTGTCTGCCTAGTGGGAGCGGCTTCACATTCGGTGAAGAGCCAACACGCTCCTGGGTGTGGCATAGTGCGCTGGATTGTGCCTGGAGCCGACCGGAGGACTGCGAGGACCAGCAGCCCTAGCTGAGTCAGCTGGTGCCTCTTCCCCCGGCGGCCACGCCCCCTCCCTCACGGACATAAGAACACCTGTGCTGAAACATCGAGTGGGTGCTTCTGGCGCTGCTGCCCTTGTGGAGTGAAATAGGCGCTGAGACATTCCTGGAACCAAGACCAGTGCTACCTTTCGCGACACCCGCTTCGCGGGTGCCGCTCATTTGCATACTCGCCGTGTCTGCCTAGTGGGAGCGGCTTCACATTCGGTGAAGAGCCAACACGCTCCTGGGTGTGGCATAGTGCGTTGGATTGTGCCTGGAGCCGACCGGAGGACTGCGAGGACCAGCAGCCCTAGCTGAGTCAGCTGGTGCCTCTTCCCCCGGCGGCCACGCCCCCTGCCTTGGTACATTTAATCCACCCAAGCTTAACCGCGACGCGGGACGCGCGCGGGGCGGAGCTCGGGGCGAAGACCGGGCAAAGAGCGGGCCGTTTGAGGCCGTTCGAGGTCGGGAGAGTCCGGTCCGGGCCCCCGCTCTTTGCCTGTCCCACCAAGACCTCGGACACCCTGAACAATGTGCACACGGGAAACAAGAAGTAAAACATCTTCCCTTGCTGCAGCTGGAGTGACCAAAGGCCCAATCGACACTTACTTCGCCAAGGCTGGTTCGCTCCTGATTGAGGAGATCCAAGTTCTGGAGCGAAGAATTTCCCAAGAAATTGACTGGGTAAGGAGATCGTCCATGGGCCCAATGGCACTAGCTAAAACACCATCACCATTCTTTAGTTTACTCAGCCACCCCAGTTCAGACATGGCTATATGCAAATCAGTCTGACCCTGTGCCTTATGGTAACAGTCCAGCCCGAACTGCCGAGCCATGTCTTCCCTGGACCGGAAACAAGCATCTTGGGACCGGTTTCGGATTCATAATCCTCATCAGCCAGGCTATCTTGAATCCAGTGGCCAAGTGAACAAGGGACAAGTGTGGCAGGGTATGCTCAGACGTGAGTCCCTTGCTCACTTTGCCACTAGATTCAAGCAAGCTGGGCTGAAGACGGCTGGAATGCCAGAAACCGGTCCTCGGAAGCTTGTTTCCGGTCCAGGGAAGACATGTCTTGGCAGTTCGGGCTGGACTGTTCCCATGAGGCACAGGGTCAGACTGATTTGCATATAGCCATGTCTGAACTGGGGTGGCATAGTGGGCTAAAGAACGGTGATGGATTAAACCCAGATCTTTTGACTGGGTGTGAGTGTTTGATTGATTCAGATGCTCCGTCCATCACCAGCCCCTTTTGTACCGCTTTTTGCCGCCATAAGTGTGCCAGGGTATGCTCAGACGTGAGTCCCTTGCTCACTTTGCCACTGGATTCAAGCAACCCGGGCTAAAGACGGCTGGAATGCCAGAAACCGGTCCTCGGAAGCTTGTTTCCGGTCCAGGGAAGACATGGCTTGGCAGTTCACGCTGGACTGTTCCCATGAGGCACAGGGTCAGACTGATTTGCACATAGCCATGTCTGAACTGGGATGGCAGATTGGGCTAAAGAACGGTGATGGATTAAACCCAGATCTTTTGACTGGGTGTGAGTGTTTGATTGATTCAGATGCTCCGTCCATCACCACCCCCTTTTGTACCGCTTTTGGCCGCCATAAGTCTGGCAGGGTATGCTCAGACATGAGTCCCTTGCTCACTTTGCCACTGGATTCAAGCAAGCCGGGCTGAAGACGGCTGGAATGCCAGAAACGGGTCCTCGGAAGCTTGTTTCCGGTCCAGGGAAGACATGGCTTGGCAGTTCGGGCTGGATGTTCCCATGAGGCACAGGGTCAGACTGATTTGCATATAGCCATGTCTGAACTGGGGTGGCAGAGTGGGCTAAAGAACGGTGATGGATTAAACCCAGATCTTTTGACTGGGTGTGAGTGTTTGAATGATTCAGATGCTCCGTCCATCACCACCCCCTTTTGTACCGCTTTTGGCCGCCATAAGTGTGGCAGGGTATGCTCAGACGTGAGTCCCTTGCTCACTTTGCCACTGGATTCAAGCAAGCCGGGCTGAAGACGGCTGGAATGCCAGAAACTGGTCCTCTGAAGCTTGTTTCCGGTCCAGGGAAGACATGGCTTGGCAGTTCGGGCTGGACTGTTCCCATGAGGCACAGGGTCAGACTGATTTGCATATAGCCATGTCTGAACTGGGGTGGCAGAGTGGTCAAAAGAACGGTGATGGATTAAACCCAGATCTTTTGACTGGGTGTGAGTGTTTGATTGATTCAGATGCTCCGTCCATCACCACCCCCTTTTGTACCGCTTTTGGCCGCCATAAGTGTGGCAGGGTATGCTCAGACGTGAGTCCCTTGCTCACTTTGCCACTGGATTCAAGCAAGCCGGGCTGAAGACGGCTGGAATGCCAGAAACCGGTCCTCGGAAGCTTGTTTCCGGTCCAGCGAAGACTTGGCTTGGCAGTTCGGGCTGGACTGTTCCCATGAGGCACAGGGTCAGACTGATTTGCATATAGCCATGTCTGAACTGGGGTGGCAGAGTGGGCTAAAGAACGGTGATGGATGAAACCCAGATCTTTCGACTGGGTGTGAGTGTTTGATTGATTCAGATGCTCCATCCATCACCACGCCCTTTTGTACCAGAGTTTAAACTGGGCGGTTAATCCGACTCGCTTCCGACGGGCTCAAGGACCCCCTTCTTCCCTGTGCCTACTGTGTGACAGGCTTCCAATCGCAGCAGCACAAGCACCCATAGAGAAATGGGAGTTTGCGAGTGCACTATGTCTGGTCGCCTCATAATTGCTGTTTTGAGACCGCTGACAGGAGGTTGGTCGGTTCCGCAACCGCAGAGATGTTGGTCGGTTCCGCAACCGCAGAGATGTTGGTCGGAGGCAACTCTGACCAACATCATAATGAGGCCGTAAATCAATAGAGTTGCTTCCTCTCACAAGCAAAGTCAAAGTGTGATTGAAAACACCCTACTTCCTGATCAAGAGAGGTCTATAGGGGTGAAATAGGAGCAAAACTGGAAAGGTGAATTTTAGATATTCCGAGATATTCTGACAGTAAATAATAGGACAAACAATTGTATTCAACACAAAGGAACACTGAAAAGTTGGGCAGTGCAGATTTTTGAATAGGGAAGGAGTTACTATTAAAAAGGTTAGGACAGCGGAGAGTCGTGCAGACTAGAAAAAAAGTAAACTTGTAGACTTTACCAAGCCAAAAACCAGAGAACAGAATGTTCTGGAGATGCCTTCAGAGAGGTTTAGCTAGACTGGCAAAGAGCTGCCTGTCTATACTTAGGCTGTTGCAAAATGAAATGTGGGTGCTGTGTTCTCAGTTTCACAAGCAGAAAGCACGCACAGTCCCAGTCAAGCTTTGGCCAGAAAGTGTGGCTGGCTGACTTTACAAGGTGGAATGTAGAGATCTTGAGAAGTTTTGATGATAAGTTTCAGAAACACACATGGGAAAACCTGCACTGGTCTGTCTGCGACAAGGCTGCTATATTCAAAGAGCTGAAGTTGGCAAACATCAGCTTGAAAAGTCAAATGGGATTCAGCTGAGTTCATTCCTATTCACTAGATTCTGGACGCAGCATGGCATACTCTGAAGTTGGGTGGAAAGTATGAGTTAGGAATATGTGAAATTATGGACATTTTCTCTGAAAATGTAGTCAAATTACCTGAAAATTTCACAAAATTATGCTTTCATAGCAAATTGTGATTTGCCAGTATATAGGATCACTTTCCTTTTACCCGAACCTGCACAGCAGGTTAACAAGTCTCTTGAGATACCAGCAGGAGGCAAGTGCAAACAGAAAATGTCAGTCGATGAGATATATTTTTAGACAATTAGTCTTCTGCTGATAGCTAAGGCTTTTTATGAATTGTTTGTGCTTGGGTAAAAGAAATTCACATGAAATCCTGTAGTCCAAAATTTTGATACATTTAGGGTCAGATGCATCAAAGGGTTTTGCCCATTCTGTGTCTATGGGAAAATGTGTTCATGCATATGGCCCTTCATGACTTATGCACAACACAAAGTTTGGGATGTTTGCGAATTTCACCAGCCGAATTAATTGAACCTAGGCTTAACATGTGTATTTCCTGCTTGGTAATTAAGTCTGGGGACTCCCAGTCAAGTTTTCCGGTTTCTGTATCTTGTTTTTAGTTAGGATCTGCAAAATAGAAGACATTTCCATGTGGTCTGTTTCAGACCAACCCCTGTTCTCCTACCCACATCACAGGGCAGTGATCAACAATCGCCAAGAACTGATACCTTACTTACAATTTGATGCAATCTAGCCTTCCACATCTAAACTCACCACTTCTGCCCTAAATTAAGAGGTTTTAGCTTGTTTGTTTGCAGATCATTACTTTAGACAAAAAGGCACACTTACTTTGCTGATGGGGAGGAGTGCAGGGTAAACATTAGTCCCCTCCTGCTCAGCTGATCCTTGGTTTTTTGGGGGGATATGGGGGAGGAGGGTGATGTTGAAGAGGGGGAGGTGAGTACAGATGTGCTTGTGCACAATTGCGTTTTTATGGCTATAAGGGGGTGCAATGAATATGCTTCGAGCACTTTGTACATTATATACATTATATTAATAGTTCAATATTTGTCCCTATTTCATGGGCTAGTGGCTATTCAAGTCCAGGGTTTTTCTCTGGATTCTGGAATCTGTATTCCTGAATTTATAATAGGATGGCCATGACTACTGATGCCGAAAAGCACAGGAAATAAACTATGCCTCCCACATGGATTTGGAAAACTCGAGGGTCTGTAGATTGTAGCTGTCCATCTTTAGCAAGAGTGCTCTAAATTTCAAATGTATGTTGCCTAATAAAAAACTGCAATTTGTAGTGCATTACTACAATATGGTTACTGAACGTACCTCAAAATGCTATTCATAAACCTACATGTGGGGGTCAACATCTCTATCTCTCCTATTTTTTATGTGCAAACTGAGATTTCACAAACATAGATATACTTTTTAGTAGTAAATGTGGGAGGGGCCAGGAGGAGTGTCTGTAAAATGAGGAATAATTACTACTAAAGGGGAGAGGTTAAGGGAGGGCTTGGGAGCGACATACTGCCATCACAAAAAAGTAAGCTCATTACTATTCACAAATTGCACTTCTATTGTTGCGACAGTAAAAAAAAGACATAACACAGCAAGAAATGTACTTCAGTTGAGAGGTGGAGTAAGCCCAGCAACACACATGGCCAACTACTGGAAAAGGGGGTTGGTACAGCAAAGCCCTTCCATAAAAAAATAATGAAGATAGGGACTTTAAAAAAAAAGTCAACAGGAATAAACGTTAAATTAAATTAACATATTCTATCATTTTAGAAATATAAAAATTTCATTTAATGCTGACAGAACATAATTGTTAATTATAACATCTATTAATACCCTTTTTAAATTTAAATATTAGAGTAACTATTTTTTTAGTAATTAATACATTTCAAATAATTCTTTACATAGATTATGATATTTTTACTACATAATATAGAAATATGAATATTATTTTTTAGGTGGAATTTTTTTATTTCAATCTTAAAAAATATTTTTATTTTAAATGAATATATTCAAGAATATTACATTTGTATTTAAAAATTAAAATAATAAAGGTGTAAAGTTTTTATTTTGTTCTGCATTTAAAATGTATTGTTTAAATTCATAAACATTAATATTTACCTTAAACAGATTTTTACTACTTTTTTAAAACTTCAATAAACTTTTAAACATTTCTCTGTACTTTACAATAGGAAGCCCTCTACCCTATGTGAAAAGTTAGAAATAGTAACTTTACACTCTTAAATTCATCCCCACTCCTACGTTAAGTGGACGGAGACATGTAGGCCTACACGTTGTAGTAAATCTACACTTCTAAATTATGAATGGCGAATAGCCTAAAACAGTAAGTTTACTATAGTATTAACTTATGTATATTTACTCACTTGTAAACTTACTTTTGTGAATACACCCCTCTGTTTGAAACTATATTTTTATAGTTCTTTTCTTATTTGAAACCTATTGTGTCGCTGTTGAAAAAAATATTACTGTTGATAAAGAGTAGAAAATATAGCATGTTTATCACCTAAAGCCTCCTACTTCCGACTACCATATTGGAGAAATGTCCTGATGCCATTCTGCTATAGCTTGCAATCTAATCACCCTCTTTTTTCTCATCTAGTTCTAACTAGGCCCTAAGCAATAAGATGACATTCTATGTGCAACACCCCAGTTTGAGATGCTCCTGCTCACTCAGGTCATACTTTTTTTAAAATGCCTAGCAAAAAATAATATTGTGGTTACATCCACATTTGTGCAGCAGGTGCATTGACATTGCTGACAATGGAACTCGCGGAATACAATTTACATGCTGATCTCTGCAGTAGACAATATTTGAAGAGTTATTCCAGGACTGGGAGTTCCTTGCTAAAATGTCAATTGCAAACATAAAACTATTTATACGCAAAAATGACTTCTGTGTACATTTAGAAATAGCTCCACAATCCATTATTGCCCTTTCTCACTTTCATTAACTGAGAGTGGCTCAGTGAGTTGAATGGCTGCTACTATACCTTGTTGGTCACACGGTTGAAGCAAAGCTTACTTGAGCCTACTATCCTTGCTAGTCTGTTGAATTGAGTACCATTACATTGGACAAAAATAACATCTATGTATACCATGGTGTTCATAAAAAATGTCTCCCATTTCTAAGCACTCTTTAAAAAGGTATTATTATTAATATGCTGGTGCAAAAACGTTGTATATCATTCACTTGAGCTAAATGTGTTTGCACAATCCAAATTTACAAAAGCATTAAAAATGCAAACTGGTTTTGCTCATGTTTGTTGTAGTGCAAGATTTCTGAAATATGACCCTCGATGTTTGCGGTGCAAATGATGACCTTGCGGATTACTTCGTTGCACTCGTCCCTCCTCCCATCCAATCCACATGCGTCTTCTGTCCTGTCCTTCTACTTGTCACAGCACCGCATTGGCTGAGATTGCATTCTGCCTCTTTGTTTCAGGGTCTTTGCCTTTCAAAGTGTAGGGAAGACAAGGAGTGGAAGGACGATCTACCCAATCAGATACTGTCAGCAGGCAGTAGGTAGCTAAGCTTTATCATGAGTTGGTGAGCTATCAACAGTGCGGTCGGTGCAGTGTCAGTGGGGCTCAAAGCTTTAAGAACTCACTGCACTCAGTTATGGCACCATTTCTCAGGAGCTGTCCTTGCAGGTAAAAGGAGTGGGGCAGGGTGAGGTGTGACTCGACAGACGACGACTAGGGAACATTAACTATTTATTTAATTTTCTCTCATCGTCGTCTGTTGAGTCCCCATGGCCCCGCCCCACTGCCCCACCGCTCTTAACTGCATGGGCCGCTCCTGCCATTTCTATGCCACCCATATGGAGATTTACTGTTCAGCAGGGGCGGCTCCTCGAGGGATTGCTGTGGGGTGGTGGGGTGGGGGAGGGGGTGGGGGAGGGTGGGGTGTAGTAAAGTCCGCCAATATGGCTGAACTGAGTTAAGTACATACATAAATAAATAAAACAAATTACATTGCGAGCGCTGCATCGCCGATTGGGTTGCAGCGCGCGCAATGTAATTTGTTTTATTTATTTATTTATTCATGTACTTAACTCGGTTAGGCCATATGCCGGATTTTACTACCTCCCCACCCTGCCCATCCCCCGCCCCACTGCCCCACAGCACTCCCTTGAGGAGCGGCCACTGCTGTTCAGCATTCCCTGATCCAGGAGCCAGGCACTCTTTCAGTTAATGAACAGCATATTGGATTTACTGCTGCTGGATCACACCAGTGGAAGTATGCATTCTCATGCTCTGCTGAGAAACCATCTACTGTACATCTGCTTTGTTAATTCTAGAGGAGGACGGACCACTGGAGGAAAGAGCCAGGCTCAAGGCAGATGCCTGGCTCTGGCTCCGCTGGAGGTTCTCTTGAACCCTAAATCCCGACACAAGCTTACACATGGGCTCCACCTGCCTCCCAGGCTCTAATGGCATGAGCCAAGTTTAAAGACAAAACATTACCTTTTTATGTAAAGCAGAAGAAAGAAAGAGTTATGGATGGCACAATGTGAAACCAGAAAACATGGGATCAATCCTAGCTTCCTCGCTCGACCAAATTGTATCATACTAGGCAAATCTCTTTCTTGTGTTTGATTACATAGATTCTAACATTACTCCATGTGTAATAAGAATCTAGGCATGAATGCTTCTTAGTACAAAATAAGTTCAAACTATCACTTTTAATAAATGCCACGTAATACAGTGATCTCATTGGATGTACTAAGGTAAAAAACATCCACATTAAAAAGGACATGTTCTTTGAATTTTGACGAGACTTTATCATATTTTAGTTGATGTTTGTTGCACACATTACTTGTCAAACATTTTCATGGCTCGGCTCATGCACCGACTCTTACCTCCAGCCTACAGCATTGGCTCGGCTGTGGCTTGTCTCTCCCTGTTAATTTGTTGGCTCGCCCAACTCTGATAAAAAAGATTACATCTATGGGGTTTGCCATACTTAAGAATGTTTTCTGCAAAGACACAGCTTGAAATACATTTTTATCCACCACGCCGCCTTTCCAGACTACGGTTACACAACAGAAATGGCTAAATCATTTGGAACGTGACCTTTTTAAACATATTTCACTAGAAATCTGGCAACTTATTGGGAAACTTTCCCATCTGAAATAAAGTTGCACCTTCTCTTATTCAGTCTGAATTTTTCGCTCTCAGTCTTTTACATTGGACCCTGGCTCGTTTGTATACCTTCAAACTCAAGGATAGTGATATCTGTTGTAGTTGTAATTTAGCTGCTGGTACATACGTTCTTTGAATGCTCTTTACTCCAATCCTTTTGGGTGCTGGTTCACAAACATCTCCTACTAATTTTCAATATTCAATTTGAGCTCTTGTTACCTTTAATTTTGTTGGGCTCATGGGCTACAACATCACCATTGCCTTTAGACCCTCTTGATATGCAATTGCTAAACTTGTTGCTGTCAATTGCGGTCAAGATTATATTAACAGAATGGAAATCCTTTGGGTCCATATCCTATCATACATGGTGGGCTTGGGTATCTCTGAGGGGTTCATGCTTCTGTGGAGGAGAAACACTATACACCCTTTGTTTCTAGTGGGGTCTGGAGATCTCTTGATAGATATATGAACCTTGCCTTACAAGACCTGGTGGTGCAATATCCCTTTGTGACTTCTCCTTAACTTACCCTCAGTATTGTAGCAGGGGTCTCGATCTCTCTCTCTCTCTTGTTTGCTTTATTTTTACTTCTCTTTCTCTTCCTCAATACTTTCTTCTCTCTTTTTTTCTTCCTTTCTCTCTTTATCTTGCTTATTGATTTTTACACGTGATACAACTGATTTTCTCGTATTGCTTCTTTATGGCTTTTTCCACCATATTAATTGATATGTTGGTGATATATATGACATTGATTATATCTATACTGATGAATGCTTATTTATCTATTTATTTATTGTATAACTCTCTTTTTGCTTATTATGGTATTTTAATTGTTTATATTTCTTCTCTCAAACTAGTAAAGATATTAGAGCAAACAAGCATTGTAAATGCAATAGGTCTCGCACCATTAGAGTTAGTGCTTTTAGAATTGTTTATGGGTTTTTTTTGTAAATGTTTAGCATTTTTGTTTCCTGTAGCCAATGATAAAGAATTACAAATAAAAAAAGCCATAAACATTTCTTAAAACTCTAACTGAAATGGTCTGAGACCTATTGCACTGTGTGAGGGTGAGGGGTTGAGGGTGAGTGAGGGTGAGGGTGGGTGAGGGTGAGTGAGGGTTAGGGGTTGAGGGTGAGTGAGGGTGAGTGAGGGTGAGGGGTTGAGGGTGAGTGAGAGTGAGGGTGAGTGAGGGTGAGGGTGAGTGAGGGTGAGGGGTTGAGGTTGAGGGTGAGGGGTTGAGGTTGAGGGTGAGGTGTTGAGGGTGAGTGAGGGTGAGGGAGGTGTTGAGGGTGAGTGAGGGTGAGAGTGAGTTAGGGTGAGGAGTTGAGGGTGAGGTGTTGAGGGTGAGTGAGGGTGAAGGGTTGAGGGTGAGTGAGGGTGAGGTGTTGAGGGTGAGTGAGGGTGAGGGTGGGTGAGCGTTAGTGAGTGAGGGTGAGTGAGTTGTTGAGGGTGAGGGGTTGAGGGTGAGTGAGGTTGAGGGTGAGTGAGGGTGAGGTGTTGAGGGTGAGTGAGGGTGAGTGAGGGTGAGCATTAGAAAAGTTGGAGCTATTGGTTTTGTAAATGACAAATCTTTTATTTATTTGTTGGTTTTTAAAATAGCTAAATTGATAGCTTTGTTATTTACAACGTCAATAGTTTTAACTTTTGCGAATGTGACACGTATAGCATTTGGAATGCAACATGTTTTGTATTTACGTTACTTAGATTGCAGTTCTGGTCGTTAGGCCACATCTCTAGAGAGCAGGAGAGTGTAGCAGAGGAGAGACGCACAGCAATGCAATAGGTGTGGCATTAGGAAATTTTGAGTTGTTGGTATTGTAAGGGACATTTTTTTGATTTATGGGTTTTGTTTTGAAAGTAGCGAAATTAATAGATTTGTTATTCACAATGCCAATAGTTTCATGTTTCGCAAATTTGACACCTATTGTAACACAATATGTGTTGTAGCACTGAGTGGTGTGAGGGTGAGGGGTGTGATCTAACTATGGCATATTAGAGGGGGTGAAACGAGAACAAAGGCAGAGAGGAAAGGAGAAATACAGAGGGAGTGAAAGAGTGTATAAGGAAACGAGACCGGCGCAGACATCAGAGAATAATAAAAGACACAGAGGAAGAGAAAGGAAGGAAACAAGGTGAACAAGCAGTGTAACAAGAGGCTTCCTTTCAATTTGGGTGGGGGGAGCGTAGGGGGGGGGGCAAGGGAGCGAGCGAGTGTGAGGGAACGAGGGGCGAGCGCTGTGAGCGCTGGCTGCACAGGACAAAACGAGAATGAGCAGTGGGGTGGGGGGTGCAAGGGAAAGTAAATGCTCACACATAGAAACGAAAAGAAAATGCGCGGCGCTCATGAAAGAGCTCTGCGCCAAGCTAAATTATGTTAAAGTGTCTTCAAAGTTAACAAGACACACAGCTGCATCCATTTAGATAGGAGCAGCGATGGTGCAGGGAGAGATTAGGTGCAGGGCATGAAATGATCACAAAAGCCTACGGAGTCTTCCGGGATCCCAGGGGTTAATTACCATTGCAGCAGTGGCTTCAAAGCGGCTGATCACCGTGGCTGTTGCAGCTGAAGAGATGATCCCCGGGAGAAGCTGATGATGAAGGGGCAGTCTCCTTAACCTGGCAGCGGGGAAGGGGGGTGCGTTAACCAGGCAGCCTGTTTTAAGTGGTGGAAGTGAGGGCACCCTACGGACAAATGCATTGTCCAAACTGCAAGGGAAGCTGAAGAGACTGGACCGGGTCGCAGATGAACTCCTTAACCTGGCAGCAGGGGTGGGAGAGGAGTACCATAGGTAGCCTGTGTGTGGTGGTGGGATGGAGAGCACCCTTCGGGGAGATGGGGCTTTTAAGTTGAAAGCACGGCGCTCGTAAAATGGGCGCCGCGCTGAATAGTGTGAAGGTCACCGCAGTGAACGAAATATTACTTATGCAAAGCGTCAGCGCTATCATCGGTTGATAATGTGGGGGTGGGGAGGGGGAGGGTGTCTACATGGAATATTTTACTACGCGACATGGCAGGCAGGGGAGGGGGCGGAGCGGGGGTGTGGGAGGAGTGTGCAATTATTTAAATGTCCGATATAATTGCAGTATGTTTTAAGCGACCCATTGCACACGTAATACAAAGTCACAGAGACAACCGTACATATAAATTCACGCAGACACACGCAGAAATGGTGTGCGGATATTTGTGTCTATATTTGTGTCTAGTCTACTACTGCAGACTAGTGTCGGTTTCATGAGTGCAGCCCCATACTTCATGTGCATGCACACATATGTGCTGTGCGCCTGGCCACATGCCACCGAAAGTATTAGCTTAACCATGACAACGGCGTGCACTTGTGCAGTCCCAGAAAGATATTTCCAGTTACGTTTGGATGTATCACTCGGAAACAAGATTTGCAGTGTTTACGATTTGGAATTGAGTTGTGGAGTGGAGAGCGGGCGGGCAGAGAGAGTGAGGGGGCGGAGCGGGGTGTGGGAGGAGTGCGGGAACAGACGGGAGGGGAGGAGAGTAGGAGGAGGAGTAGGGGAGGCACGGCCTAGCGGCCGTGCAATCAAGAAGTGAGGGGGCGGGAGAGTAGGCAAGGCAGGCGGCTGGGGCCATGTGCACGCGCTTTTAAGCTCAATGCGCATGCGGATTGAGCTTAAAAGTCACGGGCACTGCAAGGAATCGCCACGATTCCTTGCAAGTTGGATAAAGAGTCGATGAGCCCCCATAGTCTCGCTTGCTCGATGCGCATGCGCATCGACAGGCGAGACCTAAAAAAAGACAAAGCTTGAAAACAAGATAAACAAACCATTACTTCAGAGGACGTTTGCAGTGCCTAAATGCTGCTATTCAGTGTGGCTGTCTAGTGTTGGTCCATGAGTACAGGGTACATGAAAGAATTACAAGATAACCACTATACAAATGATTCTTAGGTTCTATAAAAGAAAACAGGATAACTCATAGATGCTGTGAGAAATGTGGTTGTTGGTTAAAGGGGATGTGAGTCCTTCTCAAGCAACAGTCACAATCCTTGTCAGGGTGAACCACAAAAGTTGTGAAATTAACTTGTGATTAACCCTTTGGTAGTTTAGCACAAAAGTAGTCAGGCTTAACTTAGAGGTAATGTGTAAACTATATAAGAACCACACAAACATTAATAAAGTGGAAACACAACACAACAAAAACACCACACCAATTTAGAAAATTAGAGTACAATTTAATAAATGATTTGACACTAAACCAACAGAATTCCTATCATACATATGCAGTTTTAAAGATTTGATGTAATTATAGGACCTAAAAGCACAAAGCTCCACGCGTAGTAATCTGGTCATGGGATATTTGATGAAAGTCACAGGTTTAGGCCTCCTGCAATGAAGCTCAGGCTGGATACAGGGACCAGGTTAGCCCTGCTAAAAATGTTACATTTTACTAAGCATGGGCAGAATTTGCAAATTTGTGATACACCAATTCGCGCAAATTTGTAATCGCAATTTGCAAAAATCCGCCAAATTCTGCTGCCTTGCGAATTTTTTTTTGTGAGTTTGCGAGATTTTTTTACCAGTTCTGGAATGAAACAGTCGCAAACGTGTTGTTTCCACTTAACTAGCCTGCTCGCGATGCCTTTTTCCTGTTTCAGGTCGCAATGACGTGTTCACGTTCGCATTTTCCTGTTTCGGGTCACAATGACGTGTTTGCATTCGCAATTTCCTGTTTCGGGACTCAAAGACGTGTTCACGATCGCGGCGTCGCTCGGCCAGCTACCAAAATCTCGCAGCGCACGCAAACAGGGAGGAAAACTCATCAGCGAATGCAGAATCATGGTCAGCCAATGCCGCGCACGTGAGATTGTATCTTCGAAGTGCGAACAAGAAAAAAAATCTGCCAATTGGCAAATTGCAGATTTTGGAGCAATTTCACGCGATTCGCGGATCGCGAAATTGCCAAAAATTCGCAAATTCTGCGAGCGGAACAAATTTTCCGCCCATACTTACATTTTACAGTCCAATGCGAAGAGTTCTATTTATGGTGGATGGAGGGGGCCTCAAGGAAGAGGGAGAGCATCGAGAATGGTCGCCACTGTAGCGCAAAGAGCAGACCAGGCATCAGGGACATTTGCCACTGAAGTGCGATGATCCTGTTAGGTGTCACAGACAGAAGTTGATGCAGATTTGCTTTGGCAGTCCCTGCGGGCTGTCCATGCTGTTGCACAAAGTGCCTGTCACATGTTGCAGGATGTTGCTGGCAGTCGCTGTGGAAGAATAGGGTTCACCGGAGCTTCACTTTGGCGAGCGGCAGAGGTGGCAAAATCTTGGTGCAAATGGGCCTGCATGCTGCCGCAAATCTTCAAGATTCCTCTTTTTCATAAAGGAGGAGCACAAATAATGCCACACCAAGGGACTTGGAAGGCAACTCTTGGGGATCAGTAAATCACTCCAGTAGAAGCCAGTGGGGCTCAGGCAGGTCCATTTGCAGGTCCAGGTCAGTACAGTTGCAGCAGGCCTTCTGGGCCGTTGCAGAGAGACCACTGGAGCTTGATCTGTCCCAATAGCTCAGAATCAGAGGTCAGTCAGTTGACCCTTACAGTCATTTCAGCCTGGAATGAAGGCCCAGTCTTTTCTTCTCAGATAGCAGGGTAGTCCTGTGGCAGCAGGGCGGTCCTTCTTCTGTAGTATTCACAGGTTTAAAAAATGTACTAAAGATTGGGTTTGAGGGTCTCATTTTCCTACTTGGTTCCCCCTATGAAGTGGGAGAAGCATCTAGAGTTTCCCCCCAAAGAGGTGCCTGTGATTTTCTGCCACCTTGCCCAGTTCCCAGTCTGTCAGGGGGCATAATAGGCTGGTGTGAAGTTCTTTGTGGGTGTGCTGAGCCAGTGCCTATGAAGTACAAGTGTGGTAGGTGACAGCTCCTCCCCCAATCAAGTCAGGATGGGCCCATCTACCAAAACCCTAATCCTCCATGTTGATGCTGTGTAGAAGAAAAACACAAAGGCCTACTGTGAACTACACCTAGTCGTGTGACCAAGGAACAGGCTGAAGGCTCCAAATGGCTAGAACAAGGAAATGCTAACTTTCTAAAAGTGCAATTTTCAGAATTGTGACTCTGAAATCTGACTTTAGCATCAAGGAGTGTTTTAAATTACAATTAAAATATAATATTCCTATGTGCACCCAAACATAGGTTATCCCTAATTAAATGTAATAAGGTAAGCTAGTGTTATCCTAAGGGAGAGGTAGGGCTTACAATAGTGAAAAACTGATTTGAGAGTTTTTCTCTACCAGGATATGTAAAATTTTAAAATACATGCCTGACTTTTTAAATAAAATGTTCCGTACCCTGCAGACTAGTTAAAGCCTACCTTTTGGGTGACTCGTATGTATTTAAAAGTAGGTTTTAGGCCTGGCATAAGGTTTATTTTGCCAGATCAAAATTGCAGTTTAAAACTGCACACACAGGCTGCAATGGTAGAAGTGAGACAGGCTTTTAAAGGACTCTTTAAGTGGGGGTACAATACGTGCTGCAGGCCCACTAGTAGCATTTAATTTACAGGATCTACGTAATTTTTTTTACCACTTTACTAGGGGATTACAATTAAATTAAATGTGCCAATTGGGTGTAAGCCAATGCTACCATGTTTAAAGAAGAAAGTATAAGCACATTAGCACTCAGTAGCTTTGGTAAAGAGCAGAGAGTCCTAAAGCCAACAAAAATGAATTCCACAAAACAGGATGGATGAAGGCAAAATGTTTGGGTAACTGTCACCCAAAGGTGTCAGGTCTAGCAGACGTCTGACTGATGTTTAATGCAAAATAGCAGGCTAGCATAAAAAATAAGGGTAAGGGCAAAATGCTGTTTCAACCAACCAGGGCTTTGACCTCTGGTCAGTTGGAGCTTCTAATGCTAATATCCATACATTTTGATGCTACATTTCTACGATTGCTCTCAATGCAATTGAATGGAGGAAATAACACATCATAAAATTATCCTTCAGATGGATCCCAATGAGCAGAAGTTAGACTCGTCCTCAGGGCCGGACTGGGAACCAGAACCGGCCCTGGCAAAGTGCCCGTCCGCCCCCTCTTTGCCAGGGCCAGTTTTCAGCCGATTTTGGTACAGGGCCGATTTTGCAGCTATGCTGCAAAAACGGCCCTGTAACAAAAACGGCCCCCAGGGGCCCAAAACTGGCCCCCACCTGTGTGGCGCACCAGGGGATTGCCCGGTGCCCGCTATGGCCAGTCCGGCCCTGCTCGTCCTGCAGGAAGAATTCAAGAAGACCATGACACTTGTTACAGCAAGTTTGAGTAAAATGACTGACCACCAATTTCTGCAGTTCTCATTATGTCATGCCCGATTCAAAATGAGGCGTCGCTTACTAGAATAGTGAGATGAAATGTGCAATGTACAACACAATGCATAACACAATGTCAGTATGTTTAATATGTGTGTAAATGTGCAATAATGCTGAGGCTTTAGTGGACTCTAAGCATGTATAAATATGAAACCGCAATTTGAAATATAAACAACGAGAAAGGTGATAATTTGCGTTCACAATTTGTTCTTTGCATCTTTATCCAACGTGAACATCCTGAAGATCTCCTGTGGATTTGTCCTTTATGAAACAAGCAAAAGGTGTAATGTCCTTTATGCCAGGTATTAATGCACACAGCCATGTGACACTCCCTAACTCCTTCAAATTGAAAATGTCCTCAATTTAAATAAAATTTAACATTTTAAAGCACACACCACAAGTGTCTTTCCTCTGAAACACAGTAACATCATCAACCTTAGAATAATGAGAGGCTATGTTGGTTTTGGCAAAATTAAGTATGAGCTGAATAATGCACTAAGATTTGTGTAGTTACAGCTCAGCCCTTTGAGCTACCTTAATATCTCCAAATGTGGTGGTGTCTTAAACCAAAGTGCTGTGATCTACAGAAACAGAAGCAGGATGTCACTTAGTTATTATAGGCCTGTGTTTTATAACGATCAACAGTTATGAAAAAATAACGTTTTGTGCTTTTAAAATGTGTCAATTCTTTTTTGTTACTTTTTGTTATTGTTCACTTGAGAAAACCCATTGTAGGTGATGTCCGCGCTGGTTGCTGGCATGTTTAGGAAAGACAAGGGAACCCAAAAGGTATGCCATAGGGACCTTGGGCAGTATCATGCTACAAAGAACAGTGGTCCCTACTCGTGGACACAATGGTATACTGAGCTAATAATAACACACCTGATAAGTGTTATGTCTTTTGTCCAGCCGGACAAGGAATTTATTTAACAATTTTCTTAATAAAACTGAATGAACACATTAATAACAAGTGGGCACAGCCGTGACCCACAACATTCAGACAAAACAACGAACAGAATGGTAAAAGGAGCAAAGCAAAAATATGTCTGTGTACTTGTAGTCAGTGATTGTTATAACCACACCGTTGCATTTTCACAATATTTTAAATGTCATATTGCATAAGCGGGTTTTGTGGCTCACTCCTTGTGGAACATCTCACTGGATCCGGGCATCACAATGATCATCCACGGCAGCCATCTTGGAGCTGGCTGGTTGACTTGTTGTCAAATAGGACATCTGGCAAACCTGATCAGATTGAAACAAAATGATATTATGAAGCCTGGAAGAAAGGACATGACATATTTAACTGACAAACTGTTTTCTGAAAGATGCCTGTTTATGATCATATTTGGGCAGCTTGAGCTTAGACATTCAAGATCAATCAGTGTCGCACCTATCACTTTAATATCTTCATCGGCTCTTCCAGGAAACAACATGGGCGCTCTTAGATATGTTTTTGATTTCAGAAGACGGGAGCAAACAGAGCAGATAATTTATGCTTTTTGGAAACATCTCAGCATCACCATTGTTCAGGAATCTCTTATCCAACACGAAGCCGTGCCTGGCGTTCAATGCAAAATGAGGCTTTTATTAAAATGCTAATGTAAACATCAAAGTTTAACTGGATGTGTAAGGGAAAACACATTTTTGCAGGCTCCTCCTCAGTCCTATTCTAGTTTTTACGCTGCTGAATTAATCTGCCCGTGGATTTTCTTTGCAGAGAACTGGGCTGTAGGGGTTTTGGATATAGTACTGGTTGTAAAGAGAGTCTTCAGATTCTGGGTAAATGCTTGAGTGTACGGGAACATCAGACCACCATCTCACATTGTGCCACTGCGTGTCACACGATATCAGCACCCCTAATACGGCCATCTGGTAAAGAGCCGACATCAGACGGTGGAAGAGTAGGCAAGGTGAAACCCCCTCTACTCAGTAGGTTTCTAGCTCGCCTTCATAAACTCTAAGCAGCCAATATCCCTGAAGGGTTTTGAAAACACCCCCCGGACATCAATGGCAGGGTCAGCTTGGTTTTGTATTTTGTTTTATTTAGGGGTGTGGAGTTTGTAGGGGAGGCAACTGAAGTGCCTCTCAAGCATAAAGACCATTCTTTTCCTCACACTGTAATTTGTATTTTATTTTTTAAGTTGGCAAGTCTGCACCATTCTGTCCAGATATACCACATTCGGTACCTGCAGTAAGTAGTTTAGGCTTATAAATAATTGTTTGGTTTATGCGTTTGTAAATATTAAGGTATGGTAAGGGGGTTTAGAGGAAGAACCTGGTAATGGACAGTTGTCAATAGCAGCTGAAGAGCCTTGCACCGCAGCCATTTTTTAATTGACTCTGTCCTAGATTTATTGATGTTTGCACTATTGATAGTAAATCTCTACCTATGTTGTATTCCATGTAATGGTTCTGCCTTAAGAGTATATTTCTCATTCTTTTTGTTCCACTGGCCTTAGATGACTCAGCAGACATTTAAATGGCTCCTTATCTATGAGTTGGAAATTGCCATCCAGGGCCACGGTTTTTCCCTTAGACATACCCTGCTTTTGCTAAAAACACTATTGGTGAATAGTGCCAACTGAAATTGAATTTAAATTGCATTTATATAGTGCTTAGTACCCCTGACGAGGCGTTAAAGTGCTTTACGGGCGAGTAGCACGCTACCCTGGAGCCCAGTTAGTGGTCAGTCCATTGGTTATTGGAGTTATCTTGCATGCTAAAGGAAACCATTCCATACATTAGTTTCTCGGTGGTACATTAGTGACTTAGGTGTGATTAATAGAGGTGGGGTATGTGAGAAGCAAAGGATATTTTTAAAAACTTGAAGACAAACAGGCTTAAGATTTAAGAGTACCTTATATTTAGAAGAGGCATATAAAGTAAGCAGTGGTGCATTCAAAATAATTCAGGGAAATACTAATTCAAGGTCATGAAGGATTTCAAGGAATATAGACGGTAGGTGTTTTGTGACAGTCTGCAATCTGTGGATGTAAACCTGTGTAAAGAAAATATTTTCAATTCTGTTCTAAAGGGAAATGATTTTTTAAAGGCACAGCAGATACTCATCTGAGTGCAAAAAGTGAGCCCTATAATTGCTGCGACCGCTTAACCAGCGACCATGAAGAAGTGCGACATTGAAGCACTTCCCAGTACCCATAATTACGATTTGACAACACCACCATTGCCCACTGTATGCAATGCAAGCAAGAATGCCTTGAAGGACCCTATGTGTTCCTACTACAGCAGTCATTCAATACCATAAAACATTGTTGCAGTTTATGCAAATCATTTTATACTTTACATAAACTACACGTCTAACATAAACATGTTATGTATAATACCCACCAACTTAAAAAACATTGCTGCAATCAAAATGCTGTGCATGTTTATGAGACCCATTCAACACCTGTTTTAAAAAACAAAATATTTTCTATAGCACAAACTCGACCTGAAGGTGTGAGGGTGCTCAACCCAAAGGTGTCAGGGTGCTGTACATGAGCACCAGTTCTGTTACAGACGGACACATTCATTTAGTTAGGCACAGGGAGATTAAGTGATTTGGCCAGAATCGGAGGATGATGAGCGTCCCTGCCAAGACTCGAACCTTGGGGCATATTACCAACGATAAGCGATATTTATCGCTAACGATGCTTAGCAACACATTTTTTAACGCTAAGCATCGCCGGAAATTATCGCAGAGATAACTTGCTTTAGCAAGGTTTATCTCAGAAGTGATAAAAATCCTCACGCTAACTGCCAATTGAGAGATTATCGCTGGAAAACCAACGATAATCTCTCAAAGTTTGGCGTTAGCTTGATGATAGGGGCTCACAAACTTAGCCATGATATCCACCTTCCATAGGATATCATGGCTAAGTCAGGAAAATACCAGGAGTAAAAAAAGCAGTGCTAACCGTGGTTAGAACTGCTTTTTGTATCACTAACAGGGTTAGCGAAATCCTTGATAATAGGAGAAATGTCGCTTAACAACATTTCTCCTATTATTTTTCTCTGGAACGCCCGGAGAAGCGTAGAGAAAAAGGGTGCTAACATGCGAGTTTGCGTGTTAGCACCCTGTTGCTGATAGGGAGTTAATTTTATCTCCGCTTTCTTAAATCCCTTGATAATATGCCCCCTTTTTCCCCAGATTCAAGGTCGACCGCTCTAACTGTTCGGCTACATCCTCTATTCAAAGAAAGGTTGTAGCCTAAAAGGTTTGGAAGGTGCTGTCCCCTGCATCCACCTGAAGTGCACCAGGCCCCATAGGAACAGACACCAAGTCCTGCAGAATGAATGTGTTTGAGGTCACCTTGACCATCCAGCATCTATCTTGCCTCATAGTGAAGCACACCTAGCACTAATCGTATTAGGTCCAAAGAAGGACTTGTTTTTCTCCCTTTTTTGGCACACAGTTGCCTAAAATGACACAGATGGATTTGTCCTATTTTTTTCCATGTGATTGCACAAGGAAGTCGCCCAGAATATTTTCGAAGTACTGAGCTGTGTGGTCCTTCATGCTGTCTACTACCACTCTCACAAACTCCTTCCTACAGGAATTGCCAATAAATACTAGCCAAACTTACACAATCAGATGGCTCTGTTCTTGGGTCACATTGAGAATGCACCACCCAGTGCTCCATAAAACTCTTGCTAATTGAACTAGGGATAGACACATTCAGCAGCTACTTAAGTGTACTAACATTACAAATGATGGCCGACATACATTAGCAAATGTTTTTTGATTTCAGCCTGAAAGAAGTATTGGATGATCATTATCGCGGCTCGTTTGTGGGCCCCTGAGTCTCAGCTTTGAGGGACCTCACATCAGAGAATAACAGAGCAGAAGCATAGCTGATGCTGGCACACTGACAGATCACAATAATTTAGAATGAGAAGTGATATGTATTCTGGACACTTATATACACTGTGGTCCAGATTTACACATTTTTCACATAACACAGCACACCAACTAAGAACCAGAATTTACATTTTTTTTCACACAACGCACCTGAGCAAGAGAAATTGCTGCTCTGCACCGCCAGAAAAGGAGAAGACAGGAGTGTGCCATATCTACCAGGATAAGGCGCATTGCTGTCCTCTGCCTGTGCTGATGCACAATCGGTTGTTTGACATTACAACGCATGCTTTTACTACGCATGCCTTTACATCTCAAGTTTTACAACGCATGCTGTTACAACGCATAGTGTTGAGGGGTGCTGGATAGTGAATAGTTTAATTTACTATTTCAACTCCAGTCCCCGTGGATAGTAGGGAAGGTGTTGGATAGTAAATTAAATCTATTCCCTATCTAAGAGCGCCCCCCAGCGCAATGCGTTGTAACAGCATGCGTTGTAAAACTTGCAATGTAAAGGTATGCGTCGTAAAAGTTGCGTTGAAAAGGATGTTCCCCGCACAATCTGCAGCCTGGCACCAACACAGGCACCCTTGCCTCTAGGAGGAATGGTGACTGTGTTACAGGCAGGATTGCAACACACTTAGAAAGAGGAAACAACGAGGGGAAATAAAGATATTACTACTTGTTGCAGCTTTGGTGGGAAGACGTACAATTGGGACACATCCCCAGGTCTACCAGTGTTGATGCTTCAGAATACACGGGAAGATGTATGAGAACGCTCATGCTCCACCTATGTAATGCCTCATCAGGCAGAGTAATACACGGCTGCGACATGACAGGTTTTACTGGCAAACTTTTCTCTGAAAAATGCCTTCTTATGACCATATTTGGGCAAGCTGGGCCTAGAAATTCAAGATCTATCAGTGCCACACCAACCACTTTGATATCTTTATAAGCTCTCCCAGCAAACAACATGGGCTCTCTTAGTCGTGCTTTTGATTTCAGAAGGCGGGAGCAAATAGAGCAGATGATTTATGCTTTTTGGAAACATCTCAGCCCCACCATTGTTCCGGAATCTCTTATCCAACACGAAGCCGTGCCTGCTTTCAATGCAAAATAAGAGTCTTATTTAAATGCTAATGTAAGCATCAAAGTTTAACTGGATTTGTAAGAGAAAACACATTTCTGCAGGATCCTCCTCAGTCCCACTCCAGCTTTTATTCTGCTGAATACATCTGATCTTTTCTTTGCCAAGATCTGGGTTGGAGGGGTCTTGAATATAGTACGAATCGTAAAGAGAGTCTTCAGATTCTGAGTACATGCTCGGAAATACTCCAGAAATACCCCTGAATAACCTAGCCATGAAGGGACATGCAAGGTGGCCTTGTGTGGCTTGGTAAATCTCATTCTGGCGTGGAGCAAAGTTGACTCAAATCCCTAATACATCTGGGCCTAACCCCCAGATGCATCAACAACCCAATTTGCGATTCCTTAATAGCGAGTAATACCGATTCGCTATTAAGGAATTGCAAAATGGAATGCATCAAGAAATCACTTAAAAAATAGCGATTTCTTAGAATTCCTTAATTGCGAGTCGCAAATTGCGAGTCACAATTAAGGAATGCCTCCCCATTCATTCCTATGGGCCTAGAGGCCCATAGGAAAGAATGGGAAGACAATCTCAATTTGTGAATCGCAATTAGCGATTCGCAAATTGAGATTGCGATTTCAAGGGTGCAGGGGTGTCCAAAGGACACCCTGTTGCACCCCTGAAGTTGATATGTGCACATTTGTTGCGCACACACATGCCCTAAGCGCAACATGAAACTTTGAAAAATGCACTTTAGTGCATTTTTCAAAGTTTTTGCAAATTACCATGAAGTTGTACTTAATGGTAATTTGCGTGCCCTATTAGCGATTTCGCTATTTTAAATACTTTCATGCATTGCATTTAAGGAATCTCAAATTGAGATTCCTTAAATGCAATTAATCGCAATTTAGCGATTTCTAAAATTGCGATTTTTGCATATGGGATGATGCATCCCAAATGCAAAAATACCACTCGCAAAGGGCCCTTTGCGAGCGGATTTTAGTTTGATGAATCTGGGCCAAACAGCCACATTCATCAAAGGAAATTGCATTCGCAAACAGTGCGAATCGCAAAATTCGGCCGTTTGCGAATGCAATTTCCATTTTTGGGATGCATTAACATTTTAGTAAGTTTTGCAATTTAAGAAATCGCAAAATTGCGCTTTCTTAAATTGCAATTGCATTTAAGGAATCTCAAATTGAGATTCCTTAAATGCAATGCATCAAACTTTAAAAATTTGCGAATTCGCAAATAAGGGGAGCAAATTACCATGAAGTTGACCTTCATGGTAATTTGCGAAAACTTTGAAAAATGCACTAAAGTGCATTTTTCAAAGTTCCATTTTACACTCACACATGCCCTTGGGACATGTGAGTGTTCAAAATGTACTCCTAAGCAGATTTCAGGGGTGCAACAGGGTGTCCTTTGGACACCCCTGCACCCTTGAAATTGCATTCTTAATTTGCAAATTTTCAATGGTGAATTGCAAAGTAAGAATGTCTTTCCATTCATTCCTAAGGGCCTCTAGGCCCATAGGAATGGATGGGGAAGTATTCCTTAATTGCGATTCTCAATTAGAGGATCGCAATTAAGGAATTTTAAGAAATCGCTATTTTTATAGCGATTTCTTGATGCATTGCATTTTGCAATTCCTTAATTGCGATTTCTTATTTTTCGCAATTAAGGAATCGCAAAATGCAATATTGATGCATGTGCCTGCTAATTTGTTGTGCGGCACTGGTTTGCCCCAGAGGGAGAATACACTGCACAGCCATATCTAAGATAAGCATACTGCTGTTATCATCCTCTGAGCTGGCGCTCAAACAAAGTAGAATTGTACAAGACACAGTCTTTCACAACAATGCAAAGGTGAGTGGGGGCTGTCAGCTCATCGCTGTTGCAGCTCTGAAAATACTGCACCTTTCAAATGCAAAACACCTTTTGTGCTTGATAGTAAATTCTATGAGCCACTTTGCGTCGACATGCGTAGCTTTTCACAGGCGCAGATTCTTAGCAAGTCTAGGCTTTTGTGCCATTCTTAGAGGCTCAAGAGTAAACAACATACCCAGCAAATCATTCATACTAATGTCACCTGTTCACTTTGCTCCACCACTTCACTCTCAAGCCAGACCTGTGATAGGAGTTTCTTTGCCTTCCTTATCAGTTGTGTTAGTCGGGCTTGTTTTTTTTTCATTAATTAAAGGCAAGCACAGTTGTATTTCTTTTCTATGATATAAATAGCTCCGATTCTTTATTTGATTGTTAATTTTTGTCTGTTGAGATCAGCTCTGGAGGACGCATTTTCTAAGCCCAAGGCAAAATAGCATTTTGCCCTCGATCACTCCTCCACTCTTTAAGAAAGTTTCCATGTGTTGCCCTCTGAGAGATTCCTGGAGTGTTACTGAAAGTCATCTGCCTGGAGTTGTTTAAGTGCCACCCTTGCCTTTTCCGCACTTTATTGGTTTTGGACACTTTCATTGATGCAAATAAAATATTTGGTCCAGGTGAAATGTTCATAACGCTGGTATAATCTCACTTCATTTTCAGCATTTCTTGCTATGCTTGTTATGTGAAATGTCTGAAATGTGCCATTATTCAGTGCTGAGTAATTTTCTGTCCATTCAGGAAAAAAGTCTGTGGGCAGCTACTGTTCGCATTATTTGTAATTTAGCACACTTTTTTTAATGCACACTGCATCCTCGGCCAAAATGGACACAAAAGACACATTTTGCCCAAAGAAAATAGCACTAACAGCCAGGCTTATAGTTTGCATAATTTCGTATAATTTTTCAAAATTTTGCGTGCTCATGTGAAAGGAAATTATGCATATTTTGTACAAAGCAATTAAGTATGGCTCAAATGGTTCTTGCTTCTGCTCCTGGCAGTGGCATAGCTAGACCTATTGAAACCCGCGGTAGCCCCTAAATTTGCCGCCCAGTGCAGGTAAGAGCAGGGCGCGGGGCTATAGACGACTTGTTGAGGGGGGGACCTATGGATGACTTGTTCTCAGGGAGATGGTGGTAGTCGACAGATACAACTTGCTCACCTCTGTCGCCCCAAACAGAGTACCGTCTCGGGCGGACGGCATCCCCCGCCGCCTACCCCTAGCTACGCCACTGACTCCTAAACTGGTAAGGTAGGTAGTGGGCACGTGAACAACGGGACACCACTGGGTTAGGTTGTCTCTCATAGGCATAAACTTTATTGTACCCATAGGTTATTTTTTTTAATTTTTTTTTATTTTTTTTATTTTTAAAAGACCTTTATTGTTCCTTTAACCTTGTACACAGCATAGGGTATTTTATATGATTGAAAGTCTGGTGCCCCATCAAAATCCTGCTGCAATTATAATGTGGCCCTGCACTTCCCTGGTAGAGTCTTTTGTCTGCCTGAAGCATCTAACTTGCTCAGGGGGTGGGCTACTTTTTTGGAACACGTGGTAATTGTCTCAACTGCACTTAGAACAAGGCTCCTCCTACTGCTTGAGGAGGTGTCCACCCGTGTCCCACTGTAGCGGAAACTAGAATAGGGTTTCTACATAGCCACCGCTCTCCCAAGCACATTCACTGACCCCCTGGTTTATGCTTTCTCCCACCACGACTTCCAGGCTTTGGTGAGGCTGTATTTGGAAAGGAAGACTGTGCCTTTTCATACTGGACTCCCTTGACCAAAATCCTGTCGGTTCTCAGGAAGGCACAGAGAATGGGGAGAAATTAGACCCATGGGAAGGAAATCGGGCAAGGGTGGGAGCATGGAAGGGAGATGGTGGACAAGCCAGAACCAGATATATATTGTGCTATGTTAGGTACCCCCTAAACTGCTACTAATGTTTTAGAAGATAAGATTGATGGTGGAAGGGACAAGGTAAGGGAGGGAGGGAGAGAAAGAGGGGAAAGGGACAAAGGGACAAAAAAGACAGAGACGGGGAGATACAAATGGGCGGGGGAGACAGAGTGAGAAAAAAGAGAGAAAGAGAGTGAATGAACTAAGAGTGAGCGAAGCATCATAGAGAGGCAGGAAGTAGGGGTATCCGATAGGGAAAGATTCACACAAAAAACCAAAACACTCTGAAAGTTTGGAATCGACTTTAACTCGCTCTTATAAGAGGGTAACAAAAACACCTACACTTGCCTTAATTTACGTTGTTTAAAAATTAGTCTTCCTGGTTCTTTTAACCTTACTTTTGCTAATATCTTTTTTTTCAATCTCATCCAATCCGGGTCTAGTGGACACCCATGGCCCCAGGCCTCACGCGGTGCTTGACCTGATGGATGGGGACAGTATCTTTACGAGGGTACACTCTTGAGTTAAGAGAATGCGTCTCTACTTAGGTGTACACGACTAAAGGCCTGGCTGAGAGTCTCAATTTAAAGGGACATAACTAGAGAAGAGAGAGTTATTCCACTCCTTCCTGTGCAAAGCTTGAGGATAGGACTTAGATGGGAATTGGATGTGACTCTCTTCATGAGGGTACATGACCTGAGCCTATGGTGCGCATCAAAATAGGAGGGTGCATCTCGTGAGGTCAGAGTATGACTCTCTTCATGAGAGCATGTGGCTTTAAGTTCGGATGCGAGTCTCTTTACAAGGGTAAGTGACTTGAAGCTTTGGTCTCAGTCTCTTCATGAGGGTGCATGACTTGACGTTGAAGTATGAGTCTTCTCTTGGGTGTGCATGACTTGAGGCTATTTATTACAACAAAAAAGAGAGGCAACAAACACAGGTTACACTAGAATAGAACAAAGGCTTGTGGAACTAGATCATCAGTAGACTCTTTTCTTTTTATTGCATGCTTCCAAAAGCAGCACAGCCAACGCGTTTCACCTACAAAGGCTGCCTTTTGACTTGAGGCTAGGCTTGGAGTCTCTTTATAAAGGTACATAACGAGAGGAGCAAGCGATTCCATTGATGACAGTCCATGTCTTGAGGTTAATGAGTCTCTTCATGAGGATACATGGCTTTAGGTCAGGATGCGAGTATCTTCACAAGGGTAAGTGACTTGTAGCTTAGGCCTTAGTCTCTTTATGAGGGTGCAATCCATGACGTTAAAGTATGAGTCTCTACTTGGGTATACATGATTTGAGGCTAGGCTTGGAGTCTCTTTATAAAGGTACATAGCTTGAGAGGACAAGCGATTCCATTGATGACGGTCCATAGCTTGAGGTTAATGAGTCTCTTCATGAGGATACATGGCTTGAGTTTACGGCTCATACCTAATTGGGATGGTGCATCTCGTGAGGTCAGAGTATGAGTCTCTTCATAAGGGTACATGGCTTTAGGTCAGGATGCGAGTCTCTTCACAAGGGTAAGTGACTTGTAGCTTAGGTCTCAGTCTCTTCATGAGGGGACACGACTTGACGTTAAAGCATGAGTCTCTTCACAAGGGTAAGTGACTTAAAGCTTAGGCCTTAGGGGCAGATGTATCAAGATTCCGTTTTGCGAATCCTAAATAGCGATTTTTTGCGAATCGCTATTTAGAATTCGCAAAATGGAATGTATGTACAAAATTGCTATTTTTTAGCGATTCCTTATTATTCTTTATTGGCGGATTCGCATTTTGCGAATTCGCAAATAAAGAATAATTTCCAATGCATTCCTATGGGCCAGGAGGCCCATAGGAATGATAGTGCAATAATTCTCAAATTGCGAATTTGCAATTTGCTAATCGCAATTTGAGAATTATTTCAAGGGTGCAGGGGTGTCTCAAAGACACCCTGCTGCACCCCTGAAATTTACATGTGTGTGCATGTGGCACACATACATGCCCTATGGGCATGTATGTGTGTCACATGCCACCCTCACAAATGCCAAATAGGGCATTTTGAAAAGAAATCGCAAATTACCACCAACTACAAGTTGGTGGTACTTTGCGATTTCTTAACACAAAATCGCAATTTCAAAATGTTTCATACATATCATTTAAGGAATCGCAAAATTTGCGATTCCTTAAATGCTATGGCAAAATAAGGAATCGCAAATTATTGAGATTCCTTAAATTGCGATTTTTTCATACATATGAAAAACTGCTAAAAGGCCGTTTGCGAGTCGCAAAGGCCGAAATTCTGCGAATTTCGGCCTTTGCGAGTCGCAAAAGCCTTGATACATCTGGCCCTTAGTCTCTTTATGAGGGTGCATGCCATGACGTTAAAGTATGAGTCTCTACTTGGGTATACATGACTTGAGACTAGGCTTGGAGCCTCTTTATAAAGGTACATAACTTGAGAGGAACAAGTGATTCCATTGATGACGGTCCATAGCTTGAGTTTAAGAATTGGAAATTAGTCTCTTCATGAGGGTACATAGCTTTAGGTTGTGAATGTGAGTCTCTTCACAAGGCTAAGGGCCAGATGTACGACCATTTTTTGCACTTGCAAATGGAAAATCGACCCATTTGCGACCGCAAAACAGGTCGACCCTATTTACAAATCCTATTTTGTGAGTCCGTAACCTATTACCGACTCACAAAATAGGGTTTGTGACTTTCTATTAGGAAGGGGTGTGTCAAGGGCGTCCCTTCCTATTAGGGACCAGCACTTCAATGTAAGATTCATTTGCGGCCGCAAAACACTTGCAGTTTACCACCCGTTTGTAGTGGTAACCCTTTGTGACTGGCATTAAAAATATTTTTCAAGAACAGGCAGTGAGTGGTCTCACAGACCACTGCCTACTCTAAAAAAGGAAACAATAACGTTTCATTTTTCTTTAGGTCTCGCCTGAGCCAGGGCATTGCCGTGCTCTGGCGAGACATTTAGTAAGCTGGTTTTCGAAGTGCTACCCACAGGCTTTTTCCAGCCACCAACTTGCTGTTACGTGCACAAGCGCGCACCTCGTTCCACCTCTCCAATGCTGCACGTGCATCCCTCGCGTGCTTAGCACAGAGCGTGTCATCGAGATCACGTTCTCTTTCACCGCGATCGCGATTACTTTCGCTTTCACGGCCGGGTGGCGTTACTTTTACGGGCGGCCTATGCTTGTTTTTAAAACTGGGTGACCTGCCCCGTGACACTTCAGGGGTGCTGGTGTAATAATTAGTGCTGTGCGCTGATTTTATTATTTTCAAAAAAATTGTGCGATGGCTGAACCACCAGTAGCCACCGAACAGCTGCTGCGTCTTCTGTTCTCTTGCTTCATTTTTGATAAGTTTTGTGTGCTCCCATTCTTGTTCTCCTAGTGCACAGTTCTTCGTCTGCTCCTCCTCTTATGTGTGGTTTTTTCTGGTGCTCCTCTCCCCTGTTCTCCTCTTCTTGTACTCTTTACTGTGCTCTTGCTTTTCTACTGCTCGCACGTCCTGCTCGGCCCCTCTCCCCTCACCCTCAGTGAAGCAGCGATGCGCTCCGAGGCGAGGCTGTAGCGCTTACATTGCTTGGACTCACCTTCAAAAGGCTTCCAGAGCCGTCAGCAGCTGAAGCCTTTCACATCATTATCTCTCTGAGTAAGTTATTATTGAAAAGGCTTGCATGTTGGGACTCCAGTCCGCTTCCTACCCAATCAGGATTTTTGTGGAAACAAACACTCTGACTGGTGCTGGCTGGAGGTCCCCAGGTTCGGCTGCAGGCAGGCAGTGGCTAGGGATTTATAGGGAGGTGTCTGTCACACACTCCTGCCTACCATCTGGGATTGCAGCTCACCCATATATCTGCAAGACTTTGTGTCCTGTTAGTGGACCAACAACTGCCTCCTGCCTGACGTGCATGGCGACTTTCACTGCTCGGTGAGCAGACTCAAAGCACGCTCTGTGAGGGTGTGCCTTGTCCCCTTCAGCGCAAATTGCAGCCAGAACACTACTCCATGAGTGGCCTTAAAGCTCCTAGCGCAGCACCGCTCCCCCTCCCATGCAGCGAGAGACCGCCTCCAAGCCGTTCTAGTGCATTTGGTATGCATGGAAATCAACTGCAGGGCTGAAAATAGCATACTTGTCACTGAGTTTGTGCAGTGAGCAGTGCTGCAACTTCTTACAGCCTGTAAATTTCATGTGGTCAGCGTGTGCGGGCAGCTGTGTAGGTTGAACATCCACTAGGTCAGGGGTCTCCAAACCGGTCCTGGAGGGCCGGATCCATGCAAGATTTTTTGGGATATCCCCATTGAGATACATGTAGTAATTTTAAAAATCTGGCATGGATCTGGCCATCCAGGACCGGTTTGGAGACCCATGCACTAGGTGAACAATGGCACATGCAGGGCCTTCTTTGGGGTTCACATATAGCTTTTTAGGTCTCGCTTCTAGAAAGCTTGCATGCACAGTCTCGAACCGAGACATCCTGTATCTACATCTGGGGTTACAACCAGCCCATAGGCTTCCCAATACTTCACACCACCGTATTTAGAGAGGTAAATGGGCTATTACATTTCAAAAGTTGTAAGTCTTGTAATGTAGCACAGTGCATTATTTATTGGCATCATGGAGCTGTAGCCAAACTGTAAGTTGTTACTTTAAACACTTATTTTTTCTCAAACAGTTGTTATTCTATATCTGCAATGAGGACCTATTGGCTGTGCCAGGCTTCAGTCCTGGGCGTTAAAGTGATTCACTTCAAAGTAGGCGTTATAGTAGTCTAATAAGAGACGTGCAGCCCTAGGACTGATGCATTTTAGGAGCAGGCTAGTGGCTGGGTGTCTGTAAGGTCAGAGGGCCACCACATATCTCCTTTCTAGAAGTATTCACTCAGTTTTACATGCACTGCTTCCCAGCCGCAGGTGCACGTGTCATGGATGAGTCCTTAGATGAACGGCTGTTTGTGTTCAGAAAGTAAGTCTTCCTAAAATACGCATTTTGCAATGCATTTTGAAAAGTAGAGATCAGGGTGGGAGAGAACCAATCAAGTATGCCCTTTTCTTGCCACTGCACCAAGAATGCTGACAAACAGAGAAGCGGTGAGTTCTTCCAGAGGAGGCCTCACCAGGAATGTAAATAAATTCTTTTAACTCAAATGTCACTAATTTGGACAAGTGGATTTTGGTAGTCGAGGGAAGCTACTGGGTATGGTAGTTTACCCAGGACAAATAAACAATAAGCATGTGCTTATTTACTTATCTTTTTAATTAAGCACGCTACGACCCCAAGGAGTTTCCTGGTGGTAGTCAATAGCTGGCACCATGATACTCACTGTTGGGGATAACCTTGAGGGTAGAGCCACATTTAAAACAAGCATTGGCATAGCCTATAGGTCTCGCTTTTGGGACCTTATAAGTGTTTAGCTATGCTACAGTTGCTGTTGCACCAAGGATATTGTGCTGCGTAACTAAATACTTATAAGGTCCCAAAAGCGAGACCTATTGGCTATGCCAATGCTTGTTTTTAAATGCAGCCCGTTTCACTTTAAGGAAAATGGGCTGAATTTTTTTTTAACTGCTTTAATAAAAAAAGCAGTCACAGACATGGTGGTCTGCTGACCCCAGCAGGCCACCGTCCCTGGGAGTGCAAGCCATTCCTAATGGGGTCGCAAATTCCACCTTCCTCATGAATATTAATGAGGCAGGCAATTTGCGACCCCATTAGGAATAGCAAACAGTGTCTGAGGCACTGTTGTACATTCCCATTTGCGAGTCGCAAACTGTAAGTCGGAAAAAAACGCAATTTGCGACTCGCAAATTGGTAGGTTCTTACATCTGGCCCTAAGTAGGGGCCTCTTTTTGAAGGACAAAGCATGCGACTGTCTTTAAGTGTTTTCCTGACAGCACAGAGGTGTGAGTCTTCATGAAGGAGCATGACTGTTATGCTTGTTACACACAATTCCTGAATTTGCCCCTTTACACCACACCGTGTAATTACACTGCAGTTTGCTGCAAACGTATAGCACAGGAACAACGCCAATATCTAGGGTGCAAGCCGCTGAGCTGCTGTTCACCCGAATTGTGTTTTTCATACAATTTGCTTCACAAAATGTGTCCTCGTGTGAAAGATTGAGATGAGCATGCATATCGCACTAAATATAGCGCTAAATGGTGGATTCGCATATTGTATAACTACTCGTAATTTCACATAATTTTCGAGTAATTATGAGAAAGAAAACTGCAAACGTGTCACACACCCTTAAAGAGAGCGTGAGTCTCTCTATGAGGGTTAATGACAGTAGATGGGAGGGTCTGGGACATCAAAGGGTGTCATGGCCTAAATTTGGATGTGAATCTGCTAATAAGAAGACATGATTTAAGTATAGGATGCGGTATTTGAGGGGACATTATTTGAGGGTAAATTGGGAGCCTATCCATGAGACGGCACGGCTGGAGGCTTGGGTGTGAGTCTTCATGAGGGGCAATGCTTTGAGGGGAGTGCAAGCTCTTTCCGGGGATGCAAGCTTTTTCATTGGTGGAGCTGGCAAAGACCCCAGTATGAGCCAGCTGAAATTCTGAAATGTGTGTCATGCATTAGCTGTTATGCCACAAGTTGGTTTGCTTAGTTTCAAATTCTAAGCTGGTTCCTTCTCATAAATTTCCAATTACAAAAATAACAGATGTTTTGCCAATAGGCGGCTATGCACTCACAACCTTGGGTCAACTTCACAAAGTTGTTATACGAGATCAGCACATCAATGTCAGCAGATGATGTGACGTCATTTGAGGCTATTTCGACCAGTGATAGCAGAATGAAACCATATGGGTCATAACATGCTTGTATGCGTAATTCTAGAGTTATAAACATAATAAATACCAATAAGCAAAGGAAGCATGTACACCTTGATAAGAAAAATGTGTCAAAAACTGCGACACTGTGCAAATTGAAGAATCACCGGGTGCCTGCTTTAGGACCAAGGACCTGTCTCTAATACATTTTCTTCACATCGGATTCCTTTTATGTAGACTTTAGCCTTGTACGTAACATGATTCATGTGCTTTTGACAAACAGCATCTCAATTATTCAATTCCGGGAACCTGACAGCAGCGTGTCTACGACTCGCCATCTGCCGGTGTCTCCGACAGGTTTTGACACTCCAGGCGGTTGACGTCTTCCATCTATTAGCTATGACAAAGTGCTCGAGGGAGGCGACCAATCAGATTGCGCAAATGGATGGGAGTTGGCACACAAAGGTAGAGAGATGCTGAGATGCAGCTGTCGGGTTCGTAGGGACCACCTGAAGGCTGTGCAGTGCAGGCGCACGTCCACGAGGGGCAAGGTCATGTGTGTCCACCGGAAGCAGTTCAAATTCCATCCGGTGCGGCCCAGGTGGAGACTGTGCACGCTCCAGTTGCCCAGAAGTCACATATTCTTAGAACATTCGCTGACAGTTCAGGATCATCACCTCTGACAACTAAATTAACATTTGTGAAGAGACATACACGCTTCACTGGCTGCTGTGTCAATCTTTAATAGAGTTTAAGTCCCTACAATTTGCCTTTGAGGCCTCTATCAAGAATATCTTGAATACATGCTTTATGAGTGTTCTCAGCCACGGGCTCTTTAAGGTCAGTTCCATAATTCAGGTAGAACACTTAGGCCATTATTAAGAGGGGCCTAGTTTTTGGGCCGATATTTACTGGCCCACGTAAAATACAACTTCACTGGGTCGAAATTTATTGGGATAATAAATTTCTGCCAATCACGATTTTTATCCCTAAACGTTCAGATTTTATTCTTTAAAGCACCAAAATCCCCATGTTTTGGTAATTATGAGTCACTTTTCCCTGATAAATGTCGGCAGGTGTGACCTGTTGAAATATATGTGATGTTCGCATCAAAACCCCTAGTTGTTATATGTTCAGTAACAGGAGTTTTACCACACTTATTGCAAATGACCAGATCACTCATAATGAGGTCTTTGGGAGAGCAAGGAGAGAGGGAAGGTAGATTTTCCAGTTATCTAGTGCAGTTTTGCAATGACCGTCCATTTTGGGTTTTCACTTCTGAATCCAAAATCTACTTCAGAAAAAAAGCTTAAAATCTGATTTTTCCAAAAAGCACCCCCATAGAACAACATGTCCAGCAGAATGGATGCATCTGAAGTCAGTGTGACCTTCCTGGATGCTGGAGGGTCACACACGGTTGAATAAAAACCTACGTGGAGGGGTTCTACCAAGGTGAGAATAGAAGAATAATCCATTTAAGAAAATGTAAATTGCAAATAAGTATTAACTAGTATGACTGTTTAAAACCAATTCATAATTCATAAGTTGATTGGTATAGGTCATGAATATCGCAGGCAGGATATTGAGGGGCAAAATATTGAAAGGTAAGTTTGTTTACATTTTCTATATGTAACTCCATACATATGTTTCTTGGTGATATATGCATATCTTCAAAGTACATAGAAGTTGAGTCAAGAAGAATTAATTCTTACCTCCCTCTGTGCACTTACCTCCTCAGTATGTTGGCTCTCTTTATTCTTGCAAATATACTCAGTCCCGTTGACGTTCTACCTTCAATATTCCGAAGTACAGTCAAGTGGATTTAGAAACAAACAATGGAGAAAGCCAATCCCTCAGACTGTGTTCCGAAAATGGAGCCTGCCACAAAAACAGTTTTCAAAGACTTAAAGACTTTATTAAACCTTCGGTATTTGAAGACGCAAAGCATCTTACAACCAGTCACACTGGACCAGCCAGAGCGGACAAGTTTGTTGGTCTTTGAGGCCTTGTTCAAAGACACATGGGTTAAGCACCCCAATCTGAGTTGATAGACACTCTTGAGGAATAACCAGTGGAAGGACTTTGAAGTAAGGTTGATCTAATTTACTAGGTGCTCCATCAAAAGGACTTTAAGTCTCCCTCTATAGACAACTGGCCAAATGTAGGAGGCTTGTTGAAGACTGCATTTCGGGACTCCATCTTAGAAATAATAGGAGCCGGAAATCGAGCGAAGGTTCTCAGATAGAAGGAAAGGCTCATCCATCTCAAAAGAGACAGTTGCGAATGGACAGGCTGTACCCGCTTTGTTGTATGTGTATGTAGGGAACGTTTAGTGTCTAGCAAGAATCCTATGGACTTGGAATGTGTAATAAGTTTCAAATCTGTGGATCTGGAGTCACATTGTGTTCTGTCTGCTATGATACTTTGCCATGATGGTTGTACAAAGGGTTCCACTGCAGAATATACTGAATTCTTCTTGTGTTTCAGGCACCATGCACACATTTTACATCTGCAGTTATGCAAAGCGTGAAACTTCCATCTGATGACCATTATTGAAGTTGGTTTTCACCCACCCTTTGGGGAATGTGGTAAATATCGCAGAGGAGGGCACATTGCAGTAGGAAGTGCACTTGCAGAGTTCTTACGCACTTGCCTTCATACTGGCAAAGAGTGCTGCAAACAGCGAGAAGCGCCATAAAGGTCATGGAACCAACACTTCTAAACCATGGAGAAAGTCAGCCTGCCGCTGTTAGGTTTTGTGCGAAGAAGATTAGCGCCTCCTCAGGTTAAAGTGCTGTTTTTGCAGTTCTCGGCTGCAAGATGGTGCTCTTTGATGGTGTCTGCTGGTGGTGCACTAAAGCAAGCTGCCTTACCGTGCCTTAGGGGTACGCTGGTGCTACCGCTGCTCAGCATCACTGGGGTTTTTTGTCACCGACCAAGTTTCACAGGAGCAATGCTTCTGTGGAACCAGCTCCATACTCCAACCAGTAGCCCTCTGAAGTGCAGTCAGTGTGCTGCTGAGACAAAGCGCTGTAGCTGCAGTATGGTCTAATAGAGGACCACAGTTTGCACATATGTGTTTTTGTCACATACCTGTGGAATCCAAGCACTGGTGACAAGATCATTGGTTACATTCCGCCTGTGGCCATTGGTGCCAGGAGACATGGATTAAACAATCTGTAAAAAGTGAGTACTCCAAGTCAGTTTCCCCTGCTGGAATGGATATTGTGATGGGTCACAGCATGCAATTAATCTTGCACAGATCATACAATTATACAGTAACTGCATGGATCACAATGCTGCATATGACACCCTCCCTAAACAGCCTGGTCCTCTACATGTATCCATAATTACACGCTTGCTCTATTTACAAAATGGAAAATATGTATTGTCTGTCAGGTCAATCTTGATCTGGCTACAATGGATGTATGGTGTTACAACCATACATTTACAACAAATGCCTTTACAAAGCAATTTTTACATCGCAACATCCTTTACAACGCATTCTTTAACATTGCATGCCATTACATCACATTTTTAGAAACTACCTTTACAACGCATACCATTACATCGCATAATACCATTACAATGCATACCATTACAACGCATACCATTACATTGCATTTACGGTAAGTGTTGGATAGTGTAGTGGTAATAATTACTATTCTAACTCCAGTGAGTGCAACAGTAGGGTAAGTGTTGGATAGTGTAAGGGTACTATGCGTTGTAATGGTATGCGTTTTAATGACTTGCGATGTAATGCCTGCGTTGTAATGACATGCTTTGTAAGAGTATTCGTTGTAGTGACATGCAATGTAAAGGTTGCACTGTCATGGCATGCGATGTAAAGGATGTTGCGATGTAATGACTGCATTGTAATGGTAGTGCGATGTAAAAGTTGCATTGTAAAGGTTGTTTCCCGGCTACAATTCAGTCTCGAGCCATCCTAGAAGTACCTCTGATTGTTATGTAACTATATCTTTTCATTTAGAGACACAAGGACGAGGAAAAGCAGAAACCTGGTGTTCCAGACCCCACTCAAGGGCCCACATTGTGGAAATGATGTACAAAATCCTGATTCTAGGTTATTTCATTGTCAGCTGCACCATACACATGTATTTGAAGGACACTGATGCCCACTTCATGACTCAGCAAGTGGGTTTGTATTGCTTTTGCGTAGAGTGAGATCCATGCCAAATTTGCAGAGCAACAACCGACTTTACAAAAAAGGCCAGGCACGATACCACATCAGTCCTGGCAAAAAAAAATTCAATTCACACCGTGCAATAGGGTACGATTCAAATGGGATTCATGAGTGGATGGCCGAGCAAATGGTTGCGCATCCTGCTCTGAAAACAAACAACTTACCTAGGCCTACAGGAGGGAGGGAACATGCCAGGAAGGCAGGATGGCCTATCCGGCCCATTTTATAAATGGACGCTATTTAGATTAATTTATACTTGTCATATTTCAATCGACTGAAATATGATATGGATTCAGCCCTCCCTGACCTATGTTGGACAGCCCTTATTTATGCAGTGTACAAACTAGATGATGAATAACCATAATTACATACATAGATACTTACATAAAAGTGTTATTTGTCATCCTTCACCACTTATCGATTTTTTTGTCATTCACATTTTGCTTCCGCCCACCACAGCATGCAGCATTGGGTCAGCGCCCTTTGCGCCATGAGTGATGGCCTTTTATTGAATCATTTGTGCGCAGCTGCCTGAAGAGGACTGCCCTTCAGTGCCAGGGCTAATCTGCCTTGGCTGCTGGACCTCTCCTTTATTTTTACATGTTTACCATTTTTTCTTATTGCACATGTTTCCAAGAAACAGATACATTTAAAATTCAACCTTACCAAGACCAAAACTATTGGCTCTGCAGTGTTTGCTCTGTTGGCTTGCTGCAGATGGTCAGGGTATCAGGGGGTTCCTTGTTGCACAATGGCACAGCCCTTCGGTTTTCTTGATAGTGCTGTATTAATTTACAATGTATAATATCTGCGTCATACCCCGTATAGGGGGGCTCTAGGAAGACAACCGGCCCTGGCAAAGTGCTCGGCCGCCCTCCCCCCCAGGGGAGGGGAGGGGGGCCGTTGGGGGTACGAGCAAGCTCTTTGCCGGGGTCGGTTTTTGGCCGATTTGTTACAGGGCCGATTTCGGTGCTATGCTGCAAAAACGATCGTGTAACAAAAACGGCCCCCAGGGTCCCAAAACTGGCCCCCACAACTTGCGGCGCACCGGGGGATTGCCCGGTGCCCACAACGGCCAGTCCGCCCCTGCAGAGAGGGGCTACTGGGCTCCAACAATGGTGTTTGAGGTTTTTCCCCAATGATGTCCCGCGGTCTGTTGTAATATGACTCCGTAAGCTAGAACAAGAAAAACCCTTTCCACACTTGACTCTCAGGGTAGGACGGGTTAGGAGTCACAGGCTTCCAGGGAGGAACTGTTGCTGGGAACAGCTCAGAACTCAGCAGCCAACCAACAGACACAATAACTAATGTTCAGCCAATTGATTATCGTTTATAGAAAAGAAAGTATTTTATTCTCATGGCAGATAAATACTGATGGATATAACCTGCATGGTTGTCAAATGTAGCACTTGAACAATGAGGCACTACATACCCCCTTCCTTCCCAGTAATCGTACTCCCGCCTGCTATAGTCAGGATTCCGCTTCTACCATTTCTACTACACTACTCAGTAGACATGGCTTAGGCCCCAGTGCTGATAGTTCAAAAGATTCTCATGAGGTGAATGAGCAACACAGCTCAATGTGTTTTGTGGTTCTTTTGCAAAAAGTTTCAAGTGGGTGCAACAATCACACCAGCACCCCTCAGTCTCTCTCTCCCCCATTGACAGGATAAATCCTGCAGTATAGTTGGTGCTTGCCTGCGGCTGTCCGGGCTGTGTGGCAGTCATGGATTGCGTTCCCACCCTCACGGTGTTGGGTATTCCCCACAGTACTCCAGTAGTCATTGGAAGTGGCGTCTCTCCAGATCGGCTTCAGGTCAGCACTCAACTGTGGTAGTTGCAGCCTCCAAGCCGAGTCTCTCACCATGATGTCTTTGGAGCAGTTGTGGCCTCCTGGCTGATCATGGCTTTCTGCTTTGGTGGCAAGCTGGTCATCCTCTTCTCATTGGCAGCAAAAGCCCCACCCTCTTGGGCCCACAGCAGGCTGCCGGGTAACACAGGATTCCAGGCTCTGGTACATTCTTGTTACAGCTTACTCAGGAACTGGTCAGAGAGAATGGGGGGCCTTCAAAGCATGGTTCCCTCTGAGATTGCTTTCTTTGGGGTCATCAGCTTCCTCTGGGAGCTCCTCATCCCGGTAACCTGTTTTGCCTCCCCTCCTCAACAGTCTCTCCTCCGGCAGTGCCAGGCGCTCTCCTTCCCTTTCTCACTAGGGTGTCTACAGGTGATGTCCTCTCAATTGTGAGAGTGGCTGTCAGGCAATCCCAGCCCCAGTTGCCCAGCAGCGTTTGGAGTACTCTGTGGAGCACTCCCTCCTTTTATCAAAAAGAACTTGGAACTGATGCCAAATGGGATGGTTTGGACGCCCTATGTATGCCCATTTTCCACACAGGAATGTGGACCCACTGTCTAAGGGTTCATAACCAGTTTTGGTTGGTTCTCTTTCAATTGTGATTTCCACCAGGCTGTTCTCAAGACACAGCCTTTGTGCAAAGTGATGGCTCTCACAGCAGGTGTCAATGCGGCTGGTTCCCAGCAGGAGTATCTAAAACATGGGCACAGTCAAGCGTGATTTCTCTGCAACTGTCTGTCATCAGCCTTCCTGAATCAGTAATCGCAGACAGACAAAGGGCCCGGCCCAGCCTAGAACCTTTCTCACCAACCGAAACTGCAGTCCCACCCATCACCTCTACCAGCCATTAAATGTCAGAGCTGAGAATGAACTAAACAGAAGTCCTTAACTAGCAAGTACTTCATAGAATCTTTAAGGGGCCATGTCATAATGTTCTATACTTTAGTGCCGGGGTCTCCAAACCGGTCCTGGAGGGCCGGATCCATGCCAGATTTTTTGGATATCCCCATTGAGACACATGTAGTAATTTTAAACATCTGGCATGGATCCGGCCCTCCAGGACCGGTTTGGAGACCCCTGGTTTAGTGTCTGGCTCTCCACTCTCCAGCCAAAGGATTACAGGCAGTACACTTCCAGTGTCTAGGGAAACTGCTCTGATCTTGCTTCTTATGCAATGCCAAACCAGGAACCCCCAAAATGGAACCTACTGCGCTCAGACTTACAATACACACTGTCCTGCTGCCATACATGTGCCACTCATGCACCCTACCCCATTCTCTTTCTCTTTCCTCTCCCTCCTTCTTTCTCTCTGTCTCTCTTTGTTGCTCTCTCGGTCTCTCCCTCCTACATTTTCTGTCTCTGCTTTGCTCTATCTCACTCTTTCTCCTTCAGCCTTACTCTGTCTAATCATCAACACCCACCCCCACTCCCTTTCTTTCTTGCTGTCCCTCTGTCTCCCGGCTATCATCCGCAGAACAATTGAAATGCAGACAGAGACATTGGAGCAACACTCACTCAGCTGCAACAGCATAGGATGAAAGGATGGTATCAAAAATCATTCCTTAATTTTATTAATAAATAATTCATATATAGTGAAAAGATTTGACAATAGTATGGAAATTTCATTATATCAAATTATGGAGCCATTCTATTATGTTGGACTTTGGGGAATGTTTGTGTCTTCTGTCCACCTCAATACATTGAGTTCAATATTATGTACCTATGGTGGGGCAATTAGTTATCTTCCCCAATCCCCTTTCCATGGGCATGCCATCAAAAAAGGAATACAGAGCAAAAGTTATATATACAATATGTAACTTGTTATATCAAAACAGAGAACCTACGCCTTTGACTACAAATTCAGCAAAGAACGAGTGGCAATCACACTGAAGCGAGAACAGCTGCGAATCTCCAACTTTGAAGACTTCGGGGAATCTCCAGACATCCCTCATTAATCAGCAGTTCATCAACTTCTGATGAAAAAGTTTTTTTTTTCCAGAACTTACATCAGCTCCCCAACCTGTTTCTGCTCCTCGCCACCCTCTAGGCATGCATGCAGACCCACGTCATGCAATCCCATTTATATTTTCGGTTGAATTCAGAAATATGCAATTTTGCCTAGAAAGGCATATTCCAGATGGAAGTGTGGGAAATATTTCACATATAATGAGCTAGGTCTCTTGTCTACTTATTAACTACTTGTGTGCCTATTTATGTCTCCAGCTAATTCTTTCAAGACCCCCCCCCCCCCCTGCGAGCATCACTGTTTTAAATATTTCACAGATTGAAAGATTCAGGGACATATGTATGAAGCCTAATTCCAATTCGCAAACGGGCCGAATCTCAGAATCGGCTCGTTTGCGAATGGGAAAAAGCATTTTTGGACGTATCATCGCAAAAGGCCCTCGCAACTTAGGGAATCGCAAAACTTGCGATTCCCTATCTTGCAAACGCATTTAAGGAATCGCAAATTGTGATTCCTTAAATGCAATGCAGGAAGCATCCAAGGCCCACATGCATCAAAGCAAAAACGGGTCGCAAACGGGCAGATTCTCAGAATCTGCCCCTTTGCGTTCAGGCCTCTAGGCCCATAGGAATGAATTGGAAAGGATTCCTTAATTGCGAATCGCAATTAGGGTATACTAAGGAATCACAATTAAAAATCACTATTAAGGACTCACAAAACTGATTTTTCATACATACACCCCTCAGACAGTTAAGTGATTTGTTTGATGTCATTGTAAATTGAAAAAATAATGTAATGCTTCGCAGCTATCCATTCTCGTAGGTATGATTCACTTCTGTAAGGTCAAGCATAGAACAGGAACAGAAAAAGTGATTGACGGAACGCTGGAATTAGTTTCAGCTACAGGCCAGAGAAGGAATGGGCAGAGAGTCTCAATTTCCAGCTCAATGTGCAAGTCATGGTTGAGGTTCACAAGCGGGTCATTGTGAGCAAGATTGGCCTGCCACGGCCTGTGGTATATACATGAAGAGATGCTTTCTTCTATTGATGTCAACCTGATCAGGCACATTTTACAGCACACTGAATTACAAAAAGCTCTTGAAGTGTTCCCAGGGTCTCTTCTTCTAGGTACCATCCACTCATCAGACCCTTCTTCAGTGAACTTTCATGGACCATTGTCGAAAACGTGACCCACACATGCCATGCAATGTCTGCCTATCTAATAAAGTTTTGTTGAGGAAACGTCACCTCATTCAACTCTCCTGCAGATAAACTTATGGATTCTAGGAGCTATAGCTCGCCCATTGTCTCCACCTTTAGGCTTTGTAGCCTTAGATACAAGGTTGTGCCTGAAAAGAAATCTACGCCGGAAGTGTGTCCTGCACAGTGGTGTGGGAAAATGTAGAGTTTGTTTTTGGAACATTTTTGAAGTTCTATAGAATACTTAGCAATGCCGGAAAATGATTTCGTATTCCGCTTTCCCATAAATATGAGTGAAAATTGGGACTTTTTGGCAAAGTATACTGCAAACAGTAAGGTTTCAAAGAATGAAGCTACATGTAGTTAACATTGATTAGAATGAAATGTGTCTTGTACCACAGCGAACATTCATCCACAGTCCTCAGAAAAATATGGTAAGGGAGAAGACAAATTTAAAGTGGGAAACATCCCCTGTTACATGACTTGAAAATATCAAGGACTTTGCAAACCTTTTACTCGTGTAAAAAAAACTTTGCACATGCCTAGTTTTAGAATAGCCCGGGAACTTGGGGCCACATGCATCAACCTATTTAGGAAGTGCAAACTGTGCGAATCGGTAAATTCGGCCGTTTGCGATTCCTAAATAAGTTTTTGGGAAAAGCAATGCATGATTGTTTTTCAAATTGCGAATTCGCAATTAGGGGGTGCAAATTACCACGAGGGTGAACCTCGTGGTAATTTGCGAAAAAGTATTAAAATGCTCAAAATTGCATTTTAAACACTGTCATGTTACAGACACACATGTCCTTAGGACATGTGTGTGTGAAACATGCACTTTAAAATACATTTCAGGGGTGCAGCCCCCTGCACCCATGGAATGCATTAACATTTTGCGAATCGCTAATTAGAAATTCGCAAAATGTCAATGCCTTCCCATTGATTCCTATGGGCCTTTTGGCCCATAGGAATCAATGGGAAATGCGAAATCGCAAATTAGAATTCGCATAATATTTGCGATTCAGTAAAAATTGCGATTTTTACTGAATCGCAAATATTATGCGATTAAAATCATGCATCCCATTTTGCGATTCCTTATTTGCGATTCCCTAAAAATCGCAAATAAGGAATCGCAAAACCTTACAATGATGCATGTGGCCCTATATTTAGGCTTTGTCAGAAGGTAAAGTCATGGCCCACTGCTGGGAGGAAGTCTCCAGAAAGTGAACTAGAGCTAAATTTGCATAGTCAATAACTGAAAACGTTAAACAAAGATTGGAGCTCTGAGCATACACTATTTCCGGAATAAAGAATAAAGAATCATATTAGAAAAGAGGGCAAAATTAAGGCCTCTAGAAATACTGGTTCCTCCTTCATGAACTACCCTGCTCAAACTTAGCATACATAACGTATACATACATTTTGCCGTGCAAGGAGGCAGTGAAAGATAGGCAAAAAAAATGTCCAGTCCTTTTTTGGGTAAAGAGGAATCTACTTGTTGAACGTTTTTAAAGCACAACAGAGGCGCACTGAAATAGGTGGTTATTTAGAGTTTGGCAGATCGGGAACATGATCCACCAAAAATTGCTGAATATCCAATCAGCCATATTTGTAGCATACACTCTTTAAATAGGGTGGACGGTACATCTGCCAAACTCTAACAAATAAAGACCACAGGTTGAGCTTCTCTAGCCATATCCCTGTCTACTGTGACACTGTAATCGGTCTTGGGTGAACTTGGTGGCAGAAACTAAATTCTCTGTGGTGTTTTTAAAAAAAACCCATTTATTTCAGCTATTTTCTTACCGTGCAGTCCGGCACAAATCTCCTTGTAACACCCACTCACACTTAGGGCCCAATTAAAATGTCGGTCAGAAAACTTCCTGACCGAATTGGTCCTGGAATGGTTTTTGACCGAACCAGATTCGGGTAGTCCGACTGACCGATTACGATACTTTTGAAAACTGTTCTGTCGAACTCAAATTGACTTCAATGGGAGCCTGTGTTCAAACCACCACAAAGGCTCCGATTGAAAAATGGGGTGGTTACGGAAGACCATGGTGCCTGCCACACTGTGCATGGTTGGAAAGGGGGTACCCAAAGGTACCTCCACGGGCTCCATTCGGAGGCCCCCTGGTGAAGGGGGTCCTTCTATGGGCTGCCAAAGTTGAGATTCCGACAGCCGATCTGTGTCAGAACAACCGATTCGGAAAGGTTGTCCGAATCCGACATCGTAATCACTCGGTGGGAAACACGATCTGTAGACCTGTACGAGTCTGCTCCGAACTACTCGGTTACTCCGATGCCTTTTGGAAGTTCCTAACGGTTTTCTGACCATCGTAATCAGTCGTTCGGAATGTGTCCGAGTCGGTCGGAAAGGCGGGTTCCGAATCAGATTCGGACAAACCGAATGCCATTCAGAGCCTTTCCAAGTGACATTGTAATCGACCCCTAGTGCTGATCCAGAGATTCACTTCCTTTTTAGATCTTGCCTGGGAGAGCACATGTGCTAGTCTATGCACTCTCAGTTGCAAGACATATTGTTTACTGAAATGGGCTTGGAGCCCCCCATTGCTTACCATTCCTGCCTTTGTTGTCACTCTTTTATGCTGCCCCCTAATTGGCTGGGCCCTGCCAGCTTCATTTCCTCTAATTTCTTGTGGAACATGGACCAACTGCTGATTGATTAGCTTGATTAGTGTGAAATCACAGGAAATGAAATCACACAGCATGGACCATGAAATTGGCCTATGCACTGAGCCACGGTACAGAGCTGTGAGACAGTTTCAATGGGGCCCAAAGGAGGTGCCCACATAAGGCATCCCCCTCCTGGGAATCTCAGACATTGTGTAGTGCTGAGAGGATTAGAGGAAGGAGCCCACTAACTCATGGGTCTTGTTGCACATAAGCATGGTTGCAAGGCCCAGGGGAGAAGGGTTCTCCCTCTGGCCTGGAAATGTTACACCATGGCTACAAGGCATAGGGTAAGGGCTTCCACTTCCCCTAGGCCTTGAAACATGGTCTAGTGCTTTAAGGCCTATGAGAGGGGACCGAGGATAGGGGAGACTTCTTCCATTGACCTCACAACAAATGTGTGGCACTACATGCCCAGGTGAAATGCTGTTTCCTCCCATGGACCACCCCATCATAATCCACAGCTGTGAGGCCCAAGGGAGTGTTGTACCATCCTCTGGCCTCATAGCTATGATGTAGTTTTACGAGGCCCATGAGATGTGGCCCTGCTGCCCTGGGCTTCACATCTATGGCCTGGTGCTGCAAAACCCAGGGAAGGAGAGTCCCCTTCCCTGGGCCTCACAGCCATGGGCTCCAGCCATCGCTGCAAGAGCCAAGTAGGGAGACCATTTTTCCATTAGCCATTCACAGGACAATTTATCCCTTTGGAGAAATACTGCATGTGTGGAGACACATTTTGTGCGCAGAGACTTTGGAAGATGTTTATTGGGGAGTAGAGGAACTAGGAGTCACATAGCAGATTTTTGGGGTTTCATTCTAAATCCCCCATCTAAAATAGATCATGTTAAAAGATACCTCAGCTGGAGATTGAGTTTATCGAGCACGATTGGTCTTCATAGTAAATGTGAGTTCTAATCTCTTCATCACCTCCTGGAGTAAGCCTTGACTGCTCGCAATTGCAAATTTTTAATGACAAGTTTAGCAAAAGAACTCTGTTTTTCAAACAGAAGGAAATAGTCTTAAGCTTTGAAACACCATTGGAAATTTCAGTATCTATCAAATATACTGCCCAGTACGTATCCACTGCCACAAGACCTGGTCCAACTGGTATGTGTTAACCCTGGAACTAGGATATTTGAGTTCTAATCTAAGTGTTATGATAGAAATAATCACCATGTTCTAAAGCGGCGCAGGGCCGAAAAAAGAGCGGTGATTCCCAGGGAGGGGTAGCCCCTTCGCCTTGCGATCAGAGTCACCAGCACCCCAGTTGTGGTCTAGTGGACTAGTTGGAGATATGGAACCAGGAGATGCTTTTTTTAAACTGGCCTCCCATTTGGCCAAATTGTGTGCTTTTAGGCCTTCACTTTTCTGAATTTATTGCCAGGACCGCTGGAAATATGTGATTGTGCAGCTGCTGCATTTTTTGCATAATTATAGATTTGCCGTATTTGCCACCGCATCTATCATCTGCTGAATAATCTGCAGGTTTTAACAAAACTATTTTTGTTTCTAGTTTAAATGGTGCAAAGGTTTCTTTTTTTTATTTTAAATGTTTTTATTAAAATATAAGTTTCATATCAGAAGTTACATACAGAATAACACAATGACACATGTTGCCACACTGCCAGAGATCCTTTCCAAACCTACACTGGTTACCTTTCTGTTACTAATTGCTTCATTTGAAGTTAAACTGGTACTAATTAAGTGTAACCAATGCCCAGACAGTGTTAACAAGTGCAAATATTGCAATATAGTAAAGCAAACTATCATAAAGTGTGCCGAATTACACTACATAATATGCCTTTTCTAGGTGCATAATTTACTCAGCCCTGCTACATAATTTGACCCTCCCCTGCCACATAGTGGCCCTGCTTATTTCTCTGCTGCTCCCTTTTTGACAAGATTGGTAGCATTTTGATTCAATGTAAGAGAATGAGAGAAGTGAGGTGCCCAGTCATATGCAATAGTCACCTAAATGCAGTACAGTCGTAAATATACCTTTATACTAAGTAGCAGTGTATTAGACTAAATTATTAGTCTAATAATTTAACAAACTGCTTGATCATGGGCAAATAATACTATCACTGTGCCTCGTCCACTGATCTGACAATACAGCAGCACTTGTCTCAGCTCAAGGTCCAGTTTGAAACACAAGTCCTCAAGAGGTGAGCTTTCATGTGGCATCTGCCTACCACCCTTCACCTAACCAGGATGTGGCATTATGGCTAAAGGGCCCAACTTTGTAACTGGGGAACTAGGCTCCAGTCTTGGCGTCAGCTCAAGATCCTGTGATTGTGGGCAAATCATTTAATCTCCCTGTGGCTAAAAAAAGAACGTGTCTCATGTCAAGCACTCCTGTTCATTCGGGTCAAACTTGCCCTGTACAAAGCTGCAAAAAATCCTCATTGAAGACTGGTTGCATCTAAGGTTGCCACCTGGCTTGTTTTCTGTCCCGTTCTGTTCTGTTTCATGCCCCAGCCGGTACAGAAATAAGCACATTACTAATTTCTAGCCCTTATCTGTACTTAATCAACACAGCAAATATAAACAGAAAACACATTTAAATGTTTTCTAGACCTTCATTGGATCCCTGAGTAACAATCAAGGTAAACAAAGACAGAAACGTCTTTTTACAAATTAAGAGATACGATTTTCTTTAAAGAGCAATTTAGTATTGTGTCCCGGCCTTTGCAGACTCCTGAAATAAAAACAAAATGCCAGTTTTTAGGTCGAGCCTGAGTCAGAGCACATACGCTGCTCTGCGAGACTTGTTGTAGTGGAGTATGGAAGAGAAACCCTGCACACTCTCTGGCCATATTTTTCATTGACTTGTGTCATTGTCCTTCGTAAACGCTGGCTTGCAAGTCGTTATTAAGGTTGTTAGTCCCTTTGTGGTACCACCTTGTCTGCGTGTGTAACTTCCCATGGCGACTGACCCGTTTACTTCGGATGCCACATGGTATATCTTATTTTAATTTGTAAGCACTCTTTTCTTTAATGGGGTTCTCCTACTGCAGGCATGACATTCTTTCCTCACCATGTCCTCTTTTACTTTCAAGCAGCCCCGGACAATGGCGGCTGCTTCTTTGAAGTGAAATAGGTCTCGCATTTACAAGAGTTTGAGCTATTGCCATTGTGAATGACAATAGCTTAAACTCTCGTAAATGTGTGATCTATTGCATTGCAATTGCTTGTATTCTCTTGGAAAGGTGGCAACCATATTTGCATCTCAATAGCTGAAGGTGATCCTGAACCTTCATGAGGCAGGACCCCTCCTGTGCAGCAATACCCCCTCCAAGGCACTGACAGCCATCTCTTTCACACCTCATCAATGGCTGAAAGAATGAGGCCTGCCGAAGGGCCTTGCCCTGTTCCTGCTGGAAACGCTACGCATGCTGGCCCTCTGAGGCCCAGGAGAGAAGTGCCCCTCTCGTGGGCCTCTCAGTGCTGCAACAAAGGTGTGAGGCCCAGTTTAGGGGGATACTGGCATGAGGCTCCATGTTGGTGGGTTTCACACAGGGCCCTGGACAGCTGCCCATGCCTAGCCCCAGCACTGAATGTGACTTCACAACGCCCACTGGTAGCATGGTTGCATGCTCCGTTGCTTTGTAAACAAGTCAGGATGATTTAACCCATTCCATGCTTAGGACGGCCCCTGGCCATCCCAGAAGACGGTGGACATGGGCGGAGGATGGTCGGGGGACATCCAAACCCCACTGTTTAAAATGCCTGCACCGTGGCGGAATTCCCGCCGTGGTCAACTGGTTAATTACAACGAGGAAGAGAATCATTTATAAAGCACACTGCATACTGTGTGCTTGGATATACATTTTTAATTAGGGGAATTCCCCTCCTCCCTACCTCCAACCCATTAATTACTTTGTGTCTCTGCCTCAAAAGAAAATGTCAATATAGGGCAAGTCAACAAGTTCCCAGGTAAGACCCTGATTTTCTTTATGCCCTTTCACCCCAAACCAAACAGTGCCATCACCCAACACCTTCCTTTGTATTTCAGGTGGTGGAGCCATGAATTGTTACTATGACTATCAGGTATCCTCATGTCTCCAAGCTTCCAATACTAGGCTGTCACTAAGCATACCAATTCATTATGGGAGTTGAAGTATTGGTTCACCCACTGCGGTTTTTAAGGAAGCGCCAGATCTGTCAATATGTCGTCCTGAGTGAGGCATGGTACCATGGCATCACCTATGAGAGAGCTGAACTCTCCAACCACTGCTTTTTACTCTCCAGCCAGAAGGGTTGGAAATCAGGAATCAAAACCTCCCTGAATGATGAGCATTTCTCGCCTGCTGCCTTGCATCTCGTATGTGTAGATCTTTACTCTCAGCACTGTACTAGAAACATAAAACTTACTGACGTCAGACCTTCCATTTTCATTCCTCGCTGCCTTGGTGTCCCGGCGACTGTGCGGAGGATGTGAACCTTATATATATATATGTATATATATATATATTTTTTTAATATATATATATATTTATTTTCTTTGTAAATCAATAAAGATTATTTGGAATGAAAAAGTCTGAAATTCAGCTAGTGACAGAAAACACAGCGTATCCTTATTGCGGACCAGGCCATGTGCATTAGCGTTAAAAACTACAGGGGGCCCCCTTGCAAAGTACATGGAGGGACCCTCCTCCCACCTCAGGTAGGAGCTCTCAGGCCAGGGTACTGTGGTTATGGTGCCCCTTGGAGCGCGGGCCCCCGCTCCTCAGGGGCTGCAGGGGCCTATGTTACGCTACTAGCCACGCGATCATCAGTTAGTTCTGTATAAACAAATCCGATCCCCAGAGGGCCCATGTCATATAGGAGCACATTTCATTCCCAGGCCCGTAAAATGCCAGGCAATGGGGAACTACAAGTCCCAGCATGCCAAGTGCTACTAACAGTAATAGCCGTTGTGCATAACCAGTTCGGGCTTTTTAACCAACATCACTTTCTATGCTTGGTCCTACATGCAAAGTCCAAAACACCTTATAAGTATTAAAGATACTTTATTGTAGGATGAAACTCTGGTACAGAGTAGCACAGGAATGTACACCTTCAGTCGCTCAACCCTCTCAACGCCTCTGCTGGGGTTTCCACTCTGAGTAGAGTGTGAGCAAACGGTGCAGGTGCCAGAGAACACAGCCAGCGATGACCAGAGACTTTTAAAGGCATGGGCAAAGAGGGCTCTGGCCCAGGGCCCCAGCCTTCCAGGGGGCCTCCTGAGAGAGACAGCTCTGTTCTGCAGAAGGTCTTGCCCTAATGACCTTGAATAATTCTTAAACCGATTCTTTTAAATACCGTTTTACTTTAATTTAATTGTAATGTGAGTAATGTGTGAGAGTATTACATGCATTTTACAGAGAAATGTTGCGTTCATGTTTCATGCAACAGCCATAAAAAAAAAGTTTCTTTTTAATCAAAACAGGACCTGGTATATGAGAAGTGAGAAGTTGCCACGGATATTATTTGCAGTATTATGAGTGAGCTGCTGCTGTGCTACAATTTTGAAAACACACATCACTATGCCTGAATATTAGATGCAAAAGACATTTAGAATATGGACCAGTGTGCCTGTGCACTGTCAATGACCTGGCCAAAGAAGGTATGAAAGAGCTGAAATAGAATTTGAAATGTAAAGTTGTCCCGATCAGGGGCCCTCAACCGCATCGCTGCGGCGTGAATTCCCCGCCCATGCTGACTCCGCCTTGCGCGGGCGGAGTCATGACGGAACGGTTCCCTCATCCGCACAGCTCACCCGACGTGCATGACGGAACCGTTCCGTCAACAGCATCGAAGGGGTTAAAATATGCTCCGCCCAGGGCCCCTAAAATCCTTAAGATGTCTCTGGCGATGGCATAGACACAAAAGGCAGAAATGTGACATATCTATCTACACAACAATGCAGTTTCCTATTTATATTTGGAAACATAAAAAAACTCTGTGTCCCAGCCTGCATAGTGCAGTTGGTGGAAAACCCAAGACTGCTGAAAGGCAGTGGCCAGCTAAAAAGCAGTGGGCAGCTATGCAACAGTGACATCAGCAAACAAGCCACAGGTGTAAAGGGGACTCAGTCAGCACCATAGCATCCCTGCAGCCATGCAGCCAGAAATATGCAGCAGACGTCAGAGCATTGCCTGGCGTAAATCTAAGCCCTGAGGCATAACCCAGGTCTCCGCAGTGTGGGGGGCAGGGTTTCTTATTTTAGAGGAGGCCCCCTCACCTCCTAAGCCATGCCCATTGCATGCCATGCAGAAAGCATGAAAGGCAGGCAAGGATGTATGTCGTTACAACGCATACTTTTACTCCGCGTACCATTACAACGCGGTATTTACAACGCATACCGCTACAACGCATAGCGCTTTGGGGTGCTGGATAGTGGTAAGTATAATTTACTATTCTAACTCCAGTCCCCGTGGACCCTAGGGAAGGTGTTGGATAGTAAATTAAACTTACCTCTTATCCTAGAGAGCCCCCCAGCGCAATGCGTTGTAACGGTATGCGTTGTAATGCCTGCGTTGTAGTGGTAGTGCGGAGTAAAAAATGCGTTGTAACAGGTGAATACCGCAGGCAATGGCATGGAATAAGAAATAGTTAAGGGCTCGGGAAAGCCACTTTGCTCTAACGAGCAGGCATATGCGGGGCGGGGGAGGGGTGGGGGCTCAACCGCTCAGGGGACACCCATTGAGGCCATTATACAGGGGAGGGGCATAATTTGGGATTATGCCACTGTATAAGCCCAGACCACACCAACAAAAACAGTATAGACCGGTCAAGTGCTCGTCATCATGGTCTGACTGAGCATGCAGGAGTCCTGGGTAAGCATGAGCGAATTTTGCGGATCTCGCGTTCGTGAATTTTGCGGATTTGCGGATTCGCAATCCGCAAAATCCGCGAATTCCCGCGAATTTGCGGATTTTTTTTTTTTTGTGTTCGCCCGTGTTTCTGCAAGTTCGCGAGGGTTTTGTACACTTTCGCAAATTGCAAACTTACCTGTCGGGTCGCAAGTTTCGCGAACTTGTTGTTTCTACGTGTCCAGCCTGTTTGGGACACTCTTCTTCATCACTGCCACTCTCTGTCACCACTGCCACTCTCTGACTACTCATGCCACCCTCTGGCCCACCCATGCCACCCTCTGTTTCATCACCACACCCTCTGGTTGTCCAGTGTACATTATTTTCGGCAAAGCAAATCACACCTTCCCTGCCTCAAGTGACCTGAATTAATTTGGGGCTGATTAATGTGTCACAGAATATTTTTTTAGCTGGCACCTGCTTCCTTAGTGCCCCCTGATTAGTGATCTTTTGCACTTGCTAAGTGCTTTCATTGTTGCAAAATTAGTTACAACACCTGCCCTGCCCCAACTGACAATAATGAATTAGGGGCTGATTAATGGATTTTAACTTCCAGCCTGGCTCCTGCTTGTCTCCCTTAGCTGTAATTCAGGACCTTTGTGGCATATGTGTAACTATTCTGAGGTTCAGAGCAGGGTCACATAATAGTTTCAACTGGCAACTGAACTCTGGAGGGGCCCCTCAGGAAGCACTACAGGAAATGGCTACTAATGATGAGCCTGAACTTTTGAACCTGGTAAGTAGTTACTTTCAGTTTTGCTAAGATCGTATTTCTGCAATTTTGCACTTATTCGCGGGGCGCGAACTCACGCGAACTCACGCGAACAGTGCGAGCAGTGCGAGCAAAATCCGCTGCTCGCGGATTTGCGGATTTTGCGGGAGATTCGCAAATCTCGCGGATTGCGGATTTCCCGAAAATCCGCAAAATCCGTGAGCGGAACGGATTTTCCGCCCATGCCTAGTCCTGGGCTGCTGCTTGTGAGGCCTCAAAACGCAGTGAAGCAGATACATTCCCCTATAAAACGTGCAAAAACAGGATGGAGCTACTAAAACAACTATAACCGAATAGGAACAATCCAAAGACAACCCAATTGCAAAGTCTCAAGAACCTCAACATTCTCATCGATATGAGTCCATTGACCACAAATACTAGTGGAATGGACATCGACCCAATATCTCAGCAAACAATCTTATATTTACCCGAGAATGGGTCAAAATGGGCCTGTGCACACGAAAAACACATTTAAGTGTTTTATATACACACACCCAACACAACTCACTAGGTTGTATTTACAAAAACAATCTTCAAACATATACAGCCAATTCTACCTCTCAGAAACGGTCCAGTTACCTAAAAAAGCATTGACAAAGCCAATAGATCTCTCTTGTACAAGACCGATTGTTGTTGTCAATTATTTTAGCCATGTTGTACATCAGTATGGCTGCTGTGTCCTCTCATTCAGTTATAGGCTGGAGCAGCAGGGGATGACCTATAACCTAAAAGATGGTCCTTATAGCGTGAGGAAGGAGGCCTTAACTTGTATTAAAAAATTGGTTTATTGGGAGCTCCATTGAAGACAGTGAAGTCACCTAGTGCTAATAAGGACTGGCATAAGCCTTCTGCTCCAACAATCCAATGTTTGTCTTTCTGTTTCTCCCACTTTAATTTGGAACATTCTAGCCCCAGTATGTGAAATATTCTAATAGCCTTATAGCCTGTGGCAGCTCCTCCACTAAAGCGAGAGAGCGTCGTACTACTGCTTGCAGAGCAGTGTAAAAGAAAAAAGAAAATAAAAGCAGAAGTTATTATCATTTTATTTTTAGTACCACCAGGTTAGGGCGAGCAGGGCTTGGCTCCTGTGACGTGGGGAGGAGTGGTTGCTGCACTCTAAAGTGCGCATGACAGATTCGCCGTCCGTCTTAGCCTGGCCAAACTGTCATGCGCAGTTTACATGTTTTCCACGAAGGCTCCATTACAGCCTGGGTGGAGAACATGACCAGGCTCCCATTCCCTGTCTGAGGACCGAACCACAGTGCTCAGACCAATCATAATGCTGCATTGCAGCATTGTGATTGTCGTAGGGGAGCCTGGATGCAGAGCGGAGTAGAGACAATGTGGAAAAGACAGAGGAGAGACGGGTGGACCAGGAAAGTGCATTGTTTTCCCCCTCCCACTCACTCCCTCCTCTGCCTCGCCGCCTCCATACCTACCAGCCGCCACTGCTTATAGCACTTCTGCCATAGGCCATACTGGTTGTTAAAGGCCCTCTCCCTCGTTATAGGCCTGCGCCTTTTGGCTCAGGCCTATAACAGGGTTTCAGGGCCTTTAACGAGTATATCCCTCTGCATCGGACCGTAAGACTATAGAAAAACATACCCAGCCACAGAGACCAGAATGTTCAAAATTAAATCGGAAGCAATACCAAGACAAACATTGGAATGTTGGATCAGAAGACCTGCAGTACTTATTAGCCATCTGCACAACATTGTCTACAGCAAAGCTCCTCTCTGCCCCTCAATTGTCCTCTATTGAACTGCCAGGATTCCAAAGTTCTACTATAACTTTATCACCACATTAATGACTTGGCTTGAGAATTTGATCTGTCAGTTTCGATTTCACTACTCCCATATCAATCATAGAATAATTCTTTCTTCTGGCCTGAGCTGTTTAATTCCCTCCAATATACTCCCCTCACAAAGGGTTTTTAAAACTCTTTTATGCCCAGTGGCACTTCCTGGCACGAATTACTGAAACTGTTTTGCATTTGTTGTTCCACAGACATACATTTGGGAAAATCGTTATTATAAATGCATTTCTTGTCACACCGCCGACAGGTGAAGTTATTCTTTGGAACATGAGGGGATTACACGGTTTAATCAAAAGGAAAAAAAAAGGTTATCAACTGTCTTAAATTAAACTGTTATCGTTTCACTTCAAGAGACACTTTTAATTAAAGGAGAGAGGAGCTCTGGTTCCTTCAGGGGTGACCAGAATGCGTTCCTTTTAGTTTTGTATAACATTTTGCTGTGCATAAAATATGTCTGGTCTTGATTTTTTACATTTTTTGTGTTGTCTGTTTGCGAATGCTTGTTTGCACAAAGTGCTAACAGCCTGATTCATCAAAGGTAATTGCGCTCGCAAAGGGCCAGATTCTGAGAATCTGGCCCTTTGCGAGTGCGATTTTTGCATTTGGGATTCATCATCCCAAATGCAAAAATCGCTATTACCGAAATCGCATATTTGCGAGGAATTGGATTTAAGGAATCTCTAATAGAGATTCCTTAAATGCAATTCATCAACCAATTAGAAATTGCGAAATCGCAATATTTGGTCGCAATTTACCACCAAGTCTGACTTAGTGGTAAATAGCGAAAAAAGAGTAAAAAGCACTTTAGTGCATTTTTTTCTTTTGCATGTTACACACACACATGTCCTTTGGACATGTGTGTGCGCAACACCTGTTCAAATGTGCATTTAAGGGGTGCTACAGGGTCTCCTTTGGACACCCCTGGCACCCTTCAAATCGCTATCTTATTTGCGATTAGCAAATTGCTAATCGCAAATAAGGAATACTCCCCATTCATTCCTATGGGCCTTTTGGCCCATATGAATGAATGGGGAGTTTTTCCTTATTTGCGATTAGCAATTTGCTAATCGCAAATAAGGAATGTGTAGGAATCGCATTTTTTTTGCGATTCCTACATGAATACCGTATTGCGAGTCTGGAATAGCGATTCCTTATGAATCGCTATTTCAGACTCGTAAAACTGCCCAATGATGAATCAGGCTGTAAGTATGTTGTGCCTACCAAAGAGGATCCTGGCATATGCAGTAGTACATAGTAGTGTGGGACCGCAAAGTAGACAAATTCAGTAAAACTCATACATTATATGGCACCCAAATCTCAGCAATATATTTCCTTAAAAATCTATGTCAATTACAGTATCCGTAATCCTTTCTGAGACCCTCTTTATAGTGCTCTCATGAGGTGTCATCTAAACTCATTGAGTCAATTTTCAGGAAGTTTCTTGGTTTCTGGGACAGGTCAGGTCATTTTCCCGGTTTTTAATGTATTTAAAAATCTTGCCATTGAAGGAAACGGGTATTACTATTTTTTTATCAATTTTACCACATTGTAACATTTATATAGTGCTTACTACTGATATATGGGATGCTTACGCACTTTACCACACTGATAGCATGCTACACTATAGATAGTTTGTGGTTGGATGGGTGTGGTCTTTATTTTAGTCCTATGTGGGAAGCGTTTCCATGTCGAGCGTGATAACCACATCGTTGACGTTATTGTGATATTGGGCACTGTGCTTAGCTGTGTGATAGATGAAGAAGAGATAGATGTTCAGTTTATGGGTAGCAGCATGCTGGCATCTTTGATCACCTCTGTAGGTCCTCGTCGATGTAAACGAAGCAGCAGCAAAGCACTACTGCATTCCAGATCTTCTCAGTGAACTAATGCCTCCACCTCAGCAATCTGTTTGACCTCATCAATCAATCAATCAATCAATCAATCTATCTATCTATCTATCTATCTATCTATCTATATATCTATCTATCTATCTATCTATCTATCTATCAGCTATTTATAAAGCTCAATAGCTAGTCCAAAGAGTGTCTCGGTACTGGAAGCACTGCTCGATCATTCAACTACAGAACGAAGATTCCTACCAAAAAGCGAGGTCAAGCAGCCAGGTTGTGATGCTTTTCATGAATAGTGGCTATGACATAATCTTCTGAAGGTGGAGCGAAAGCTGATTCCAAACATGTAATGTCTGATAGGTGAATAATATGCTGCCCCACTTTTTTCATTTGATCTTGGGGACCTGTAATTAGCCGGCCTCTGATGAACGAAGAGATCTACTCGGAAGATAGTCCTGAAGTCTTTCTGGACGAATGTGAGGACCAGAGTCATAGAAAGCTTGATGGGCCATGGTCAAGGCTTTGAATTGAACCCTCTCCTTGATGGGCAATGAGTGTAGGGTTTCCAGATAAGGTGAAAGAGATGCGCACTGTGGGTCCAATAAATGAGGTCTAGTCACTGCGTTTTGTACCACTTACAGTCTCTTTAGGAGGTACCCAGGCAGACCGAGATAGAGGGTGTCGATGTAATCATTGTGTGACATAGATACCACTTGAATTACCATCCTCTGAGTTTGAAACAGGGATTTTTCTAATTATCGCAATAGCACAAAACATGAGCCCACAATAGGCGTGGTCTGAGAGTGGATCAAACACCCAGATTCCATGACAGAGAAGTGGGGGGTGGAGGGGGATAACCACTCATTCTGGCCAGCAGCGAGAGCCCCAATTAGAAATGGTAGATCCAAACATCAAGATTTCAGTTTCCTCATATTACATTGTAGGTTTCTATCCCACACCCACTTAAAAACCACTGCCAGACAACCATCAAAGGCTACACAAGCCTCTGGTGTGTTTTTAGCAATAGAAAGAAAAATCGGGGTATCATCAGCATAAGATATAATCCTGTTTCCATGATTGCACTAGTGGGGCAAGAGGTGCTTTGTAAAGATTAAAAAGGGTAGGACTTAGGGCTGAACCCTGTGCACTCCAAACTTGATGGGTTTGGATTTCGAAGAATAAGACGCCATCCAGACTACTTGACTGCAATTTTCAAAAAAGGAGCAGAGACAATCTAGGGCAGAAAGTCTGCTAGGCGCCATATCCGAACTGGATGAGAAACAGTGCCCAAAGCTGGCGACAAATTTAACTGGATCAGCACTGCCTGTTTCCTCATATCCAGTGCAAGTTTTATTGAGTCTACCACTTCTACCAGCACTGTCACCATGCTATGTCAATGTCTGAAGCCCGAATGCAAAGAATGTAGTAAGTTCCACTGTTCTGAATAGCCTGAGAGCTGGGAGTTAACTAGCTTCTCCAGCATCTTCAAGCTGCACGGAGCAATGAAATGGGCCTAAAATTGGACAGTTGCATTTGATCCTCAAAATGGTTTTTTCAGTAAAGGGATCGAGTTAGCTTCCTCCCAACATAAGGAGACACTAGCAGATTGAAATGAAATGAAAGATTGAATAGGTGATTGTAGATGGTATTAAGAACCTTCACTACAGATGCTAGAATCTATGGTGGGCAAGGGTTATCCGGGGATCACGATTTGCACATCATAATGGCCTGCTCCGAATCTACCAGAGAAATATGTGCAAATTCAGATACATTGGCAGGAGTTTACTGCTTGGGACCAAGGTGGATCGTCTTTGGTTGCATGATGCTAGATTTGACTCAAAGTTAGACACCATTTTCAGGATCTTCTCTTCAAAAAAATTGGAAACATCCTTACACAATTTTGCTGAAGTTCTGACGGGCTGTAGTAGAGATGACAGATTAAGAAAGTGTTTCACTGTGTTAAAAATGGTGCGTGAATTATTTTCTGCTGTAAGAATATGCTCAGCAAAATAGGTGGTCTGAGCCTGTCTAAGTGACCCATGTTACAATTTCAAAGCTTGCCTATAAATCTCTTGATCCTCCTCATCCTAGTGGTGTCATCTTCATCATCTTTCAGATTTTTACATTTTTTCTCATATCAGACAGTTTAGTGGTGAACCACGGGGCAGATGGGAGGTTTTTCCCTGAAGTGAACCATTTTTAGGCGCCATCATATTTGCCATGTCAAGAAGCCATCTATTTGTGGCTAGAGTGTCTGCAACCATTTTTCCACTCATAGTTGGAGTAGAACCCCTTAATAATGATTCCATCTGATGTACTTTAGCCTTTGTCCATCTCTAATCATGCCTAGGAGTGGTGTGAGCCTTTCCAATCCTTGGAGTTGTATCAAATGTCCAAACTAATGATCATTATGATTGCGGTGAATCCGCATACTCCGGGCGGGCGGAAGCCACCGCTGGCCCGGAGTATGCGGATTCACCGCGGCGGACACACAAATGACCCCCAGCCAGATTAGGATTGCTGGGGGGGTCATTTTTACGTCCGCTGCTTTTCCGCCGTGGTCGCCTTCTGACCGCGGCGGAAAAGCTCGAACATGGCTGGCGGTGTCTATCAGACACCGCCAGCCATATTAGGATTTGAATTCTGTAATGCCTTTCTGCGGCGGCAATGCCGCCACGAAAAGGCATACAGACTTTTCTTTGGGGGCCCGTTGTGAGCCCCCCGGGTGAAGGGGGGGTGGGGGTGCACATGGGGGGTACCTATGGAACCCCCCTGCATTTGCATGCATAACGCGGCAGGCACCTCGCGGGGCCTGCCGCTTTGTGCATGCAAATGCACTGATTGCATTTTTAACATTGCAGCGGTTGCTGCTTCAAGCAGCACCCGCTGCAATGTTAACATACAGGATGTGACCGCCAAGGTAGCGGTCACATCCTAATTTGTACGGAGGGACCGCCGCTGCCCCTGCGGATGGTCCCTCTTCCACTGGGGTGGCGGACGGACGCAGGTCCGTCCGCCATCCTAATAGGGCCCTAAGTGCACTAGGGAGTGATCCAACCAACGCTTGGTTTGCAGAGTGGGTCAGACCTGTTACATGCTTTTTCAAATAAAGAATTCTACGGTTCTCCAAAAGAGCACCTGATTGTTGTCAGTGGTGGTGCCTATAAGCATATTAAAATCCATGAGGAAGGTAACATTTGCATACTGTACTAAATATTGGGCTATTGCCTCTGCTAGTGAATTAAGAAAGTCGTCAGCGTAACCTGGGGGCCTATAAACTAGAGCCACGGTAAGAGATAGTTGTGCTGTTCTAAAAAAAATGCAAAACCCCAAACTCTCAACCCCTAATAAGCGTGATAAAGGGAATGTAGTACATTTCAGATTGCTCTTAAAGACAATAGCTACACCAATACCCCTGCCAATGGCTCTGCGCAATCAATGTTCCAAAAGGGGGATACATAATTCAGGAGAAAGGTTTCTAAACTCCTGTGGGAAAAGTTGACCGAATCCCCTCCAAGGACTGTAAGGGACTTTTAAATTAAAATTGTTCAGACACTATCTTCCATGTACCAGTTATAGATAAAACATCAGATACAGCGACACAGTGACAAAGCTTGGCTTGTTCGTAAATGTTACCCTTGATATACAGCAGCGTTCTGGGATAACGACCATCAGGTAGGTGATGAGATTAGGCAGATGGTAGAGGTACCTCCCTAAACATTTTAGGGTGCCTTATAAGAATCCCATCAAGGGGGAAAAGAACTGTAGGTCTGTGCTCTGTTTCACAGCTGCCCAGCTGCCCCAACTAAACTTGTTAGGAGCTACACCAGACTGACTTTAGTAAGCACCCACAACCCATAGCACCAGCTGCATTACATGAGGACACATTCATTTTTGTTATGCACGTAGAGATTAAGTGATTTGCCCAGATTCACAGGATGATCAGCATCATTGCCGAGACTCAAACCCAGTTCCCCAGATTCGAGGTCAACCACCCTAGCCGTTAGACCAACTCTTCTTTCCCATCAAAGTGACTTTTATGCGCTTTTACCATTAGAGATGGAACAAAAGTAGTTTCTTTTACAATATATTGTTCTGTTACTTAAGCTCAGTTTGTGAGGAAAATGATTCATAGACATTTGTTTTCAATTATTTATTTAACCCTTTCGCTGCGGCGGCTATTCCGCCGCAGTGCTAAGAGGCGGGGGGGGGGCGCGCGGCACTCCGACGCTGGCGACGGAACCGCTCTGTAACGCCCCTCGGGTGAGCTGTGCTTGTGACGGAACGGTTCCGTCAGGCGCGGCGAGCGGGCCGTGACGGAACCATTCCGTCACCAGCACAGCCCACCCGAGGGGCGTGACGGAGCGGTTCCGTCACCAGCATGGGAGGGGTTAAAAAAGTTTAGTATGGACGTCAATTCACCAAAATGCCTAGGCTAGCGGAAGTGACATCACATGCCCCTTGACCTTCACTTTCACTCACACATACATAGGCTTATACATACACACCCATTTACACATAAACACACACTCACATTCTGCCTACACATGCACACACATTCACACATACACACACTCTCTCATACATAAACACACTCAAAAATGCAAGCACGCAGACAACATACATACATTTAAAAGCTTTTTTTGTACTTACCTCAGCTGCCGGGGAAAGTCATATTTCAGCTACTTGTACTCCATTTTTTATTAATCTAATAGTGAATAATGTAATATTATTCACTATTAGTATAATAAAAAATGGACAAAAAACGAGGTGAGTGAAGCCCCCACCGACGTGCATAAGGACGAGCTGCTACTGTTCCTGCCACTGACTTTGCCACTACTGACACTAGGGGTCGAAAGGCAGTGCCAAGGGTAGCAGGGAGCATGCCAGGGTTCGCAGCAGCGACCCCCTAAATGACGTCCATGCATTTGGGGCGGAGGTTGAAGTGCGACTGCAGTGCTTTATTTGTAAACGAATGTGTGCAGGATCCCAATTTCCTTCTTTCCTCGGAGCCGCAGCTTGTGTCGCCGAATACCAATGCTGCATAGTCTAAATTCCATCCTCATGCCTCTTTCTTCCAGTGCCCTATGATTCTTTTCTCTTTAGGTCACGGGTTCAGGTTCTTTTTCACCCTTGCTTTCTCCCTTTGTCACTGTTTTCTATCATTGTCATACTCCTTCTTTCACATTTCTCTCTCTTGCCCAGGAAAAAGTCAGAAAAAAAGGCACAGTCCCCAGAAATGAGAGTCAGAGTCGACCCCCTGCAGGTGTTGTTGCAGGAGTTGGGCGACTGATTGAGAAGCAGGGATTGAGAAGCACAGCAATAGAATTTAGGGGTTAGCAGATGGATTCTTATATCATTCTTCCCCTAAATTATTGACAAAGCAACTGATTATGCTAGGTTTGTATATTTTGTGCTTTGAAATACTACATAGCCACGGCTCGTGCAAGGCGGTACACCGGGCGGTGACGTCGGGCAGATGAGTGGCAGGGTGGGGGGTTGTAAAATGCGGAATATATACAATGTCAGGTAAGTACCGAAAAAAAACCGAATTTCAATACCCGTGCTGCATCACATTTGCCGTTGCAGCGCGGGTAACGAAATTCTTATTTTTTTTTTTTCGGTACTTACCTGACATCGTCTATATTCCGCATTCTACAACCCCCCACCCTGCCCCTCCTCTGCCTGACGTCAACGCCCGGTGTAGCGCCCTGCACGAGCCGTGGCTGATACTACACAACACATTGGTGGCCTTTGAAAGTTCTCTTAACTTTGTTTGATAACATATTGCTTTGCTGCAGGAATTCTAAAGTCTTATGAGAGATGGAGGAAGTTGCCAAAGTGATATCAACTACTAGTCTGGAAACTAATAAGTGTCCACATTTTTGCACCTGGCAGAGACATTTTCAGTTAGATAGCACTGGCAGAAATACCTTATTTATGTTTAACAAAATGGTAGGGTGCTTTTAATGGAATGGAGCAAACACAAGGAGATGATGGATGGAGCGCTGAAACTTTTCAGACTTTCACCCCCAGGCACAGATCTGGGTTGAATCCATCATCATTTTTTAGCTCACTTCGCCACCTGAGTTCAGACCGAGCAAAATGCAAATCAGCCTTTACCCTGCTCATCATGGGAACAGTCCAGCCGGAACTGCCAAGCCAGGTCTTGCCTGAACCAGAAACAGGCGTCCATCAATTGTGTGTCTTTTGCTTTCTCGCCCTAAGTGAGCCAGGTATGCCCAGACATATGTCCTGGGCTCACTGTGCCTCTGGAATCAAGCTATCCTGGCTAAATAGAGGGGTGAAACCCCTAAACCGGTCCTCGGAAGCTTGTTTCCGGTCCAGGGAAGACATGGCTTGGCAGTTCGGGCTGGGCTGTTCCCATGAGGCACAGGGTCAGGACTGATTTGCAAATGGCCAGGTCTAAACCGGGTGACATGGTGAGCAATAGAATGATGGATTTAACCCAAATCTCTTGATTGGGGGTGAATGTTTTGATTTGTGTTCTGCATTCCGTCCATCAATTGTGTGTGTCTTTTGCTTAAATGGAATGGGGAAGTCTATCAGGTGAAGAGAAGGGTTATTACCATTGAAAGGACCTGGATTAGTGAACGAAGTGAAACTCAAGAAACCACTGGTGAGCTGTAGAAGAAGGCAAGCAGTGACGGTTCATGTACATGAGGGGGCAGGTTAGCTCGGATTGTGCTGGCAGACAATTTAGTGGTCAAGATTAGGGATTTGCAAACTGTGAAGTCAGGGATGCACATCTTCACAAATTTGATGTATCTCAGCTCCATTTTGTGGTAGCAGGTAGTTATTCAAACTGTTGTGGGGGGTCACAAGGAGCTGCAGGTGGATTGCTATCACTGCGGTCCTCAATCAGAGCTCTGCGCCCTGACGCTGTTCCTCCAACCACTGCTCTTTGCAGCGTCCACTTCACTGTTAAGCACCTTCCCTATATGGTTAAATCCCTTTGTTGTATCCCCCTGGGTTCCACTCTACCACATGACACTATTATACAGTGAGATCTTATCTCTGTTAACAAATGAGGCCCTATGGATTTATGACGTTACAACGCAAACTATTACAGCGCATACTTTTACAACATGTTTTTTACAACACAACTTCCATTACAACGCATGCTATTAAAACACAAGCCATTACAGCGCAGGCCCAATTACAGTGTAATTTACTATTCTAACACTGCAGGTGCTTACCTCAGGGAAGGTGGTGGTCAGAGTTGTAATAGCATGCGTTGTAACAGCATGCGTTGTAATGGAACTTGTGTTGTATTGCCTACGTTATAAAGGCATTGTGGTGAACTGGATGTTTCCCAGCCCCTATGCCTCAAGGTTTACATTTAATGACAATTCCAGAATACTATGCGTTGCATCCGCGTTAAGTGAGATTTGTCTGCTAAATCGGGTCCTGGCCATTGTAAAGTGTAAATTTAGCCTCAGCAAGAAAGAGAGACAACCAACATGAGTGCATAGTGTTTCACTCAGTGCATTTGCTTGTATTTCAGTGGATGAAGCTAATTCTTTTGACTGATTCTGATTAAGTACAATGGCGAGTAACCCCATTAACCGCATCGATGCGGTGCAGATTTCTGCTGTGCGCTAACGCTAAACGGAAACCTATGCGTTCATGACGAGCTCAGCTCGTCATGAGCGTACGAGAGGTGTACCTCATGACGAGCTGAGCTCGTCATGAGCGTCGAAGGGGTTAAACAGCAGTGTCTCTTACACTGTTCAACAACTTCTCTTCGGTTGGTAAGAGGCCGGCTTGACCTCCATGTCCTTTTGCATGTGTTCACGCGTGAAAACTAATAATGGAACGACTTGTCCAGCTGGTATCTGTGCACAGGTAGCACTGTTGTAGATAGGGTTCATATTAAATTAGTTATGATTTCATAATTCAGCTTGAGATCCAAGAAGATATGTTCCCGATTATCTCGTAGGAAGTGTAGAAGCTGGGGTGTTTTAACAATGTTTACCCTTTTTGATAAAGAATGGCTAAAATGCAACCTATGCTAGACTCATGCACACACCCAAGGGCTACGGCGATAAGGTGTGTGCATGGCGCACAGGCACTGAAATCAGCTCTAGCGCAAGAGAAAGGGGGGGAGAGAGACATATCTCTGAAGCTATGGTGCTCTCCTACTCCCTCCCTGTCGCGCAAAACAGCGCAGGCTCACTGGAGGCTGGGCTGCATTTCGTGCCTTTTTGTAAATCTCCCTCTAAGTGCTCTAAGTGTGCCAGAGCCCAGCATCAGTGACCCCAAAAGAGATATTTGTACTTTGCAAGTATGTCTAGGATTGATATGTGCTGTTCTGTAAGAGAGCATAGACTCAGTGGGGTTGGGTGTCTGGATACCTTGTTTAATGGTAAAGATAGTTTTACAGAAATGTTTACTGTTTTCTATTATTTGCTAGTAGTAAATGGCAAAATAATTGCCTATTTGTAGTAAGTATTCTGAAATTTTTCATATTGGTGAAAGGTGTGTTTCTATTGAATATCTTATTTTGAACTGTTCACAATATGGTGACACCCAATGACGAAGCCAGTAGGCCTCACTTTGTAAAATTTGCATACACCATGGTTGCTATAGACATATATGTGAGTATTGTAGTTTTCGGGGTTATAGCAGCTGTCGGACAAGCCGTTAAAGATGCCCCATCCCGATAGGGTTTAGTCCACATAAAGTGGGCTATTTGACCTTTGTGACCTTTCCTTATTTTGTGCCCCCTGTACTTTGTGAGGCACTTTAGAGAGTGTCTCTATTGGCTTTTCCACCTACTATGATGTACTTTTGTACTTTGTATTCAGTCGTAGGCGTAGTAAAGTACCTTTCGTTTGAACAAAAAAGTACTGACCGGGCATTCATTTATTGAGTGTTATTATTGCACTGCTGATATCTGTGTTTTTTAGCACATAGCGCCTTCATGGGTAAGCCTTGCACTGCTCCGCCTCTCTGGTGTGACAGTCAAGTGCTAAAAAGAGTACTTGGTCCTCACTTGGTCCTTGCTTTAGGACATCAGAAGCGTAGAAACCCCCTTGTTCAAATGGGGCCCAGTAGCTTCTGATTCCCCTGGAACCAGTGCTTTAACCCATTCCATGCTGCGCACGGACCCCGGCCGTCCGACGTCAAAGTGGGTGTGTGCGGAGGACTGCCGGGGTCCATCCGAACCCCGCCCACGCATTAATTGTCCAGCACAGCGGGGAATTTGCGCTGCGGTCAAGGTGTCAAATGGTCAGGCACTACTCGGCATGGAGTACAAGCACCGTTTATTTTGAAAGGGAGAGTACTGGCACGTCTCAAGAGCGACGTAATACTTTTAACTGGAGAGTACCAGCACTTCTCAGAAACACGCAGGTACTCTGCTACAGAGTACCTGCACTTCTATTTTTTCATTTCAAGCACTGCCTGGGACTCTCCAACCCAGATTCTCACAAGTGCTTTCAGCCTATATGGGAGTGCTGTTCATGCCATTCCAAAAAGGGGTTTCTATAACATTCTTTAATCCAAGGGTTAATGTTGTAAATAGAAGCCTGGAGCCTGGTATCATTTAGGTTGCTTTATTCATTAAAGTCAAGTCTTCAAGATGTTGACAATAAGATGTAGAGAAGACCCCAAACACTCCATGATGTCACCAAAGGTTCTAGTGGTGACATCATGTGAATGACCATGAAATCCCACAGGTAGAAAAGAGACAGGCTAAATACAGCAGTTAACTTTACTTTTAAGGTGGAAACTATATTTCTACAATTAAAAGGATTCATACCTTTTGAAACAAGCCCAGGGTGTTTCAGACTTACAAATTACAATGTTTGGACTCGTTCTTTGAATTCTCAGCAATATAGTTAGAGGCATAAAAAACGTTCTTTGCTGCATGTCTTCCATAATTTGGATCCAACTTTACCTCATATTCCACTTGCTTTCGTTCCTTCCATGGCTGCGGATAATGGAAACCACTAAGTGCCTCCCCTTAGCGGGAATCTCCTAACAGCCCTCTCCGTTTTCTCGCTGTCTATTTCACTTTGCTTTTATTATTGGTTTTAGATTGCTCTTAAACTCTAACACTCTTTAGGGCACTGTGTGTCTAAACTGAAGTGTACTCAGGTCTCCCCAGCGGATTGTGTCAAGTACTTTTAGATCAATAAATTACCCAGTTATAACGGTGTTTAGAAAGCACCCTTTACAGATGCAGTCTTAATAATTCCAGTAAGTGTTAGGTGTGCAATGGCCACCTTCCTTCCAGCAAACACAGAGGATCAGATGAACTTTTAGCCGGAACCAAGATTGTAGTTTGCATGCAACTATGGAAGCAATCCTTGTTTGGGCTTTGACTTGCTTTGACAGGTGGTTTCTGCTCTATAAGCTGCAGCCACTGGAGATTTTATGGAATTAACCAGCAGTGGTCCTTGCAAGTAAGCACAGTGGGGCGGGCGTGGCGCGGGGGTGTGACGGGGGCGGCAACAGCAGACGGAATAGGAATTATTTATTTATTTAATTTTCCCTATTCCTTCATCTGACGATTTATGTGCCCCATCCCGTACCGCACTGCCCACGCTCCACCCCACTGCGTTTACCTGCACGGACCGCCACGGGAATTAACTCCTTGCCCTCGAATTGTTGCAGTATCGGAAGTCAGAATCCCACAGTTGCAATACTTGGAGCGCCGCCCCAAGTATTGCAACTGTGTTCGGTGACATCACTCCTGAACTCTGACATTTTAAACTTATACATAGGAATATGTATATGTAGCAATTTGGTCAGATACATATTATAGTGGCTTGCGAAGATGTGAAGTCCCAAACACTCACAACTTCTCAATTCTATTTTTAAAATGTATCTAGCTTTATAAATATTGGGTGACCAGACATCTCGGACTGTCTGGGCAGATCTGGTTTTTGAAGGGCCATCCTGCTGTCCCAACCCTTTTTGCCTAGAAAATACATGTCCCAGTTTGCAGGTGAGGTTCCTGTGAGTGTGTGCATTGTTGTGCATGTTTAAGTTTCAACCAACCTTGACATCACAGTATGGACGGACATTAAATGAATTAAAGAGTGCCCGCCCCTGTGCTGCCTAGCAAGATTCACACAGTACAAAAGGGGGTGGTGATAGACGGAGCATCCGAATCAATCAAACACTCACACCCAGTCAGAAGATCTGGGTTTAATCCATCACAGTTCTTTAGCCCACTCTGCCACCCCAGTTCAGACATGGCTATATGCAAATCAGTCTGACCCTGTGCCTCATGGGAACAGTCCAGCCCGAACTGCCAAGCCATGTCTTCCCTGGACCGGAAACAAGCTTCCGAGGACTGGTTTCTGGCATTCCAGCCGTCTTCAGCCCGGCTTGCTTGAATCCAGTGGCAAAGTGAGCAGGGGACTCCCGTCTGAGCATACCCTGCCACACTTATGGTGGCCAAAAGCGGTACAAAAGGGGGTGGTGATGGACGGATTCACACAGCACAGTAGAATTTAATGAGAAGTGAGTCCTCAACGGAGTGACCAAGGATGAAGCTTACAAGACTGCCCTTTAGTGCATGCGTGAGGGGGTGTTTTCATCTATTAGATTTCAGCTAACAGAGGTTAATGCAAGTCTATATATGAAGTCAGAAATGAGGCCAAGACTGTGGAAGTGGAAATTATTCCTCTCACTCGTCCAGGCCCATCTCAATTGCATCTTCTGCTCGCCCTTGTAGACATGCTAATTGAAGCTTATCCAGACCGGTTATTTTAATTTGCTTGCTGGTACTTATGGTATTTTTTGCGGTTATTAATACAGGACTATTAGAGTCTCAGAATGTGAAGAAAAATTGACTGAATGAGCTTGGCATGTGTGAGGCGATGCAACATGAGAACTCCATTCTATGTCAGAACTATTCAAAATGAACAAACTCTGAAACAGTGCTCTTTTTTGTCTTTTTTATATACCACTAGCTTACCCATAGCGCGTTGCTGCGATCTCAGAAGAAAGGAAATTTAAGGAAACTTGTTATGATAACATTCAATTTACATTTTGTCTTTTTATTGAAATTTATTCATTTTAATATGGAAAACATTTTAAAGTGTTGTTTTAATTCTTGTTAGACCCGGGACCCTGGCCGGCCAAGACTCGCGTCGAGGTCAGTCAGGGATCGCCAGTTCTAAGTGTCAGGGCAAGGGAGTTACACGCCAAGATAACCCCTCACTCGCCCTCTAGGTAACGTGGCGCGAGCAGTCAAGGCTAAACTTGGAGGCGATGTAAGTTAAGTATTTGCGCATGCACCCCAACAACAACACCCAAGGCCCACCACAAAGAAAACACTCCACACAAGGTTATGTAAAAATAGCCTTTGTATTATAAAAATATACATCAGATAAAACACACATCTTATTACACGGTGCCAACAGGCACGGGCGGAATTTACAAGGGATATTTGTACAGGACAGGGCCACCTGGACCACTGTCAAGGGTATCAGCACTTTTAGAAATAATTACTGTAGCACAAAAATATAACAGTAGAGCATACAACCAGTAATCACTGGTAGCAGGACCTCTCTAGCACCACCTGTACTAGGGAGAAAACAACCACCTACATGTCACAATACCTATAGGGGTGCAAGGATAAAACACATGATGTATCAACATTCAGAGGTGTAAAGGCACATGACGCATAATCAATACATTCAGAGGTGCAGAATCAATAACCATTACCCCATACTCACAAGTCACCACCTGTGACTGTCCCGGTGTCCCAATGTCAGGGCCTAAACGTGGCAGTTGCCCACTAAGTGCTGGGCAACTGGAGCAGGGAAAGTTAGCGCAAAGTTGGAGCCTCTCTGGGCTCAAAGAACCACCACTGTGGCACTGGTGAGCCTCTCTTAGGCTCTCTCACCAGTAAGGGGGGACTGCTGAGCCTCTCAGGGCTCCAGCAACGAACAGGTGCAGCCTCGCTGGGCTGGGGGGTCCCTCGCTCTGGGGACCCAGGAACACTTAGGGCGCTCTGAGCCTCTCTCAGGCTCTCGACAAAAGTGCGGCGCTTCTCCTTGGGGATTCCCCCCTCTGGGGACTCGAAGGGAAGGTGGGGCGCTCAGAGCCTCTCAGGGCTCGTGAAATAATTGCCCCCAATGAGCCTCTCGGGCTCCAACAACCAAATGCCGCCTTTCCGAGCCTCTCTGGGCTCTACACGAAATGCCTCTGAGCCTCTCTGGGCTCCCAACACGCGGGCGCGAGGTCGCGCTACAGAGAGGGGGCGGGGCGGACACCGCCAATGTGTCCCGACGCTCCCCCCTCCTCTGCAGGCACCTGCACTCACCGGCTGGTCTCCAACGGAGGCGGGTCTCTCCCACTGGTCCCGGGGCTCTCCTTCCCTCTCGGGGAGCCTCGGCAGGCTCTCTCTCGGCTCGGCGAGGGAGGCGGGACTTCCGGTCGGCCTTTCCGGGGCCGCGCTCTGATTGGCCAGCCGGCCGGAGCACTTCCGGGTCGTCGCGGGCAGCGCGGCGGCCCGTTTTAGGCAGGCAGGCGGCTTCCCAGGATCCGAGGAGTGGGCTCCCTCGTGAATCCAATAAATCACGGACCTGGGCAAAACAATACGGCGATGAGCGGGGTGGCACCCGCGCCGTCAAACCACCACACGGGGCGATCGGAGGCCGGGTGGGCACCGGCCTCTGCAGATCACAGCGCTCCCAAGCGCTGCAGGCACAAGTAAGCGCTCGTAAGCGCTAAACAGCAGCAAAAGCGCTCCCAGGCGCTGGGGGTAAAACCCAGCGCTCTCCAAGCGCTAGGCAGGCGATCTCCACGCTCCCAGCGCTGTAGGGCAGAGAGCAGCGCTCTCAGGCTGCAGGAAAGAAGTCCTCAGTGCTCCCCAGCACTGGAGGACAGGACAGGGCTCCAGCAGGGCTGGAGGCAGGCAGGGGGGCAAGGCTGGGCCAGAGCCAGCACACTGGGTCTCCAGGCAGGGAGACTCCCCAAGTGGCGGTCCTTCTGGCCCCAGCAGCGGCACAAGCCCCCTCTGGCAGGATTCTAAAGTAGAACATTTTCCAAGGGGACACAGCCCCTTCTTATACTGTAAATTCCTTTGTTACAATGTGCAGGGTGGGGAGAAAACCAGTCGCAGCTGGTTCTGGAGCACTCTTGATGGCCCAACCACCCATTCCTTTCACTGGGGAGGCTAGGGTCATTAGACACACCACAGGGGGGCGGAGCCAGCATTGTGTGGGGAAAACCCAGCCCATCCAGGACCCAGGTACACTCCTCCCACACATCACTCATGCTAATCTCCCACTCACCACCGGGCAGACCCATCCAGACTTCCTGGAGCCTGGCATGCCAGCCAGCTCCAGCCAATCACGCTCCAGCACCCTCACTGCACACATATCTCAATGTCCAGAAGTAGCACTTCCCAACTAGACACATACATGCCGCAGACACCATCTTGCAGCATTCACTCTCACGAGTTCAGGCATACCAAACTCGAGCCTGCACTCCCCACGCATCAGGAACTACCAGGGACACTCATATTCCCCATGCATTCCTATGGGAGGGCAGGCCAGCCATACTACACGCACGCACTTTCACTCTGGGACTCAGGGGAAAGTGCGCAGAGACCCAAAAATCACTAACACAGGGTCACAAATAAGGCAAAAAGTCTAGGGGTGAACCTGCCCTGCGGGCCAAGTCCAACACAACCCCCTTCCAGCCAAAACGCAGGGGGGAACAATCACCACCGTGATGGACTTCCCTGCTTGGGGCGATAGAACACGGACGCAGGCCCGCCACTGCCGGGACACTCTCCTGTTCTATGCCACGGTGAACCCCTAGGGTTCCTTCTAAAGCTCCTGTAAGGACCAACTGGGCTACCCCACTGGTACTCCTCAGCTGTCCGCGGCCAGGACCCGGCCCTGGGCCACCCAGGTGCCACCGGTCCTTGCCCATTCGCAGAGCGGGGGGTAGTAACCCCTGGCACATAGTGTCTATTCTCCACTCTCCCTGTCTGCAAGACAGGACTAGACTGCCACTGGTTCACCAGCCTTTGGTCTACAACCTCAGGCGGACCAGGAGTCTCAGGGAAGGCTCTCCTCCCTTTACCTCGTCTTCCAGGGTTCCTCCTCCTCCTGCGAGGGGTACCCTTACAACGCCACTCCAACCCAGGGTTTAACCCCTCAGGTTGCGCCGGGGTCAGAGGTGGGCTTTCCCACCCTCTGCACCCCCTTCCAGAGGTCTGCCCTCTCCCAACTGGAGAAGTTCCCCTGGAAGAACCGGTCAGGACACTGCTTACAGTCGTCCTACCCTTCAGGTCAGGCCGAACCTGCACCTGGCCTCCCAACCTCCGGTCTAAAACCTTTAGTGGAATAATTGCCTGGCACTCCAGGACTTCTGAGGACTCACACGCAATCCCCCTGAGGCTGACACATGACCCATGTGTCGTGTGACGGTCTGTCTGGCGCAGATCTCCCGCCTCCTGTCCACCTGACAGGGCGCAAAGATCCCCCAGACCAGAAGTGGCGCCACCCGGGTCCACCCAAGACCTAGCCCAACTGGCTAGTCTCTGGTCCACTGGTGCATCCACTGGGAAACTCGTCCCCCAATCACTCCTCGCTTCGGACTTCTGTGCCCTCCCAACTGGAGCGACACTGCCGGACACTGGAACCCCTGGAGTTCTGATTACAGACACTCCAGGTTCCCTAGACACTAGGAGATCCTCCTCAAGTGTACTAACAGGACAGCCTAGGTCCCCAACCTGGTGTTCCCTCAAGAAACCACCCAAGTTCTGCGACAGGGCTTCGGGCCTCTGGGGGCTCTCAGCCACCCCCTGACTCCTGCTCCACTGAGCCAGGCAGTCAGCCCCTTCACCCTTCTCACTATACTGGGACCTAGCTGGGCTACACTGAGCCTCTTCCACCACGCTGGGCTGGAAGCTCCCTGTACCACTGCTGTTGGACTCACTCTCTAATGACTCTGCAGAACCTCTGGCCCTCTCCCAGCGGTCTGCTTCAACTGCAAGCTCACACGGGTCAGACAATCCACACCGCATCAGGTGTTGCCGCAACCCTGGGGAACAACAACTGAGCAACTGCTCTCTGAGAAACATATCGAACAATATGTCCCAATCACATTTCGTGGGCTCCTGTACCCAATCGCACAGGGCTTCACAACAGCCCTCCTCAAAGTCTACCCAAGACTGGTGAGGCAGCCTCCTACTGCCCCTGAATTTCAACCTTAACTCCTCCTCTGGAGAAACAGGAACCATACTCTGGGAACTGGGAGTGGGACTGTCAACACCAACACTTAAAAAGCTGCCACCACTGGACTCCACCCTCCCTGGGGGATCCAGAAAATTCGGACTGCGGGCAGGGGATAACCTACTCTCTAGGGCTATCTTCTCCCTGGCCCAGGCCCTCCCAGCCTCTGCAATCCGCTCACTCACACCCAGCTGCGCCATCTTCCAGGCATACTCTAACCTGAGCTTCTCCATGGCCAGCTGGTGCTCCCTCTCTTCTCTCCTATCCATCCACTCCTCTGGGGACAGGGAAAGGGCTGGGGGGCTATCTCTGACACGGGACCCAGCAAGGGACTCCCTATCTAGGGGGTACTCGCTCTCTGCTGGCGCCCATCCACTGTCAAACTCACTCTCCACTTCAGACTCTTCAGGGCTCCCCTCAGACCCACCACCCTCATGGTGTGCGGTCCGGGCCCTCTCCCTCTCACTGTGCTCACGCTCCCAGTCACTCTTCTGCCACAGGATCATGTTATCCCTAAGCTTGGACTGGGTGTCTGACTCACTCACTGGGATGTCTCTCTCCTTACATAACCGTACCAACTCATGCACACTGTACTTAGACAGGCCACACAGGTTAAAAGGAGATTCCATCTTGACAGGATGCTCACAGACACGTGCAACACAAGGGACCTAGCACTCTGAAGTAAAAGTACACAATTCCAAAACTTCCACTCTCCTTAAAAAAGAACTCACTCATGCGTCCAGGGAAACACACCATTCATCGACACACACCCTCCCCTCGGATCGGTAAGGCAGTTTCTACCACCCCTGACTTCTCAACCTGACCACATGTGACACAGGTACCAAACTCTGGAAGCAGGGCGGGGGACAAATGTACTGAACACAATTATCAAATGACACTCTTCAGGAGAAGCAATAATGGAACTTCACCAAAACACAATAATCCCCAAAAATGTGGTCATCTAAAATGCAGAGCTTTGTAGTGGCCAGCTGCTACTGTGGTACAACGCAAACACAAATTCTTATCCTCACCGCTTGCCGCCAATGTTAGACCCGGGACCCTGGCCGGCCAAGACTCGCGTCGAGGTCAGTCAGGGATCGCCAGTTCTAAGTGTCAGGGCAAGGGAGTTACACGCCAAGATAACCCCTCACTCGCCCTCTAGGTAACGTGGCGCGAGCAGTCAAGGCTAAACTTGGAGGCGATGTAAGTTAAGTATTTGCGCATGCACCCCAGCAACAACACCCAAGGCCCACCACAAAGAAAACACTCCACACAAGGTTATGTAAAAATAGCCTTTGTATTATAAAAATATACATCAGATAAAACACACATCTTATTACACGGTGCCAACAGGCACGGGCGGAATTTACAAGGGATATTTGTACAGGACAGGGCCACCTGGACCACTGTCAAGGGTATCAGCACTTTTAGAAATAATTACTGTAGCACAAAAATATAACAGTAGAGCATACAACCAGTAATCACTGGTAACAGGACCTCTCTAGCACCACCTGTACTAGGGAGAAAGCAACCACCTACATGTCACAATACCTATAGGGGTGCAAGGATAAAACACATGATGTATCAACATTCAGAGGTGTAAAGGCACATGACGCATAATCAATACATTCAGAGGTGCAGAATCAATAACCATTACCCCATACTCACAAGTCACCACCTGTGACTGTCCCGGTGTCCCAATGTCAGGGCCTAAACGTGGCAGTTGCCCACTAAGTGCTGGGCAACTGGAGCAGGGAAAGTTAGCGCAAAGTTGGAGCCTCTCTGGGCTCAAAGAACCACCACTGTGGCACTGGTGAGCCTCTCTTAGGCTCTCTCACCAGTAAGGGGGGACTGCTGAGCCTCTCAGGGCTCCAGCAACGAACAGGTGCAGCCTCGCTGGGCTGGGGGGTCCCTCGCTCTGGGGACCCAGGAACACTTAGGGCGCTCTGAGCCTCTCTCAGGCTCTCGACAAAAGTGCGGCGCTTCTCTTTGGGGAGTCCCCCCTCTGGGGACTCGAAGGGAAGGTGGGGCGCTCAGAGCCTCTCAGGGCTCGTGAAATAATTGCCCCCAATGAGCCTCTCGGGCTCCAACAACCAAATGCCGCCTTTCCGAGCCTCTCTGGGCTCTACACGAAATGCCTCTGAGCCTCTCTGGGCTCCCAACACGCGGGCGCGAGGTCGCGCTACAGAGAGGGGGCGGGGCGGACACCGGCAATGTGTCCCGACGCTCCCCCCTCCTCTGCAGGCACCTGCACTCACCGGCTGGTCTCCAATGGAGGCGGGTCTCTCCCGCTGGTCCCGGGGCTCTCCTTCCCTCTCGGGGAGCCTCGGCAGGCTCTCTCTCGGCTCGGCGAGGGAGGCGGGACTTCCGGTCGGCCTTTCCGGGGCCGCGCTCTGATTGGCTGGCCGGCCGGAGCACTTCCGGGTCGTCGCGGGCAGCGCGGCGGCCCGTTTTAGGCAGGCAGGCGGCTTCCCAGGATCCGAGGAGTGGGCTCCCTCGTGAATCCAATAAATCACGGACCTGGGCAAAACAATACGGCGATGAGCGGGGTGGCACCCGCGCCGTCAAACCACCACACGGGGCGATCGGAGGCCGGGTGGGCACCGGCCTCTGCAGATCACAGCGCTCCCAAGCGCTGCAGGCACAAGTAAGCGCTCGTAAGCGCTAAACAGCAGCAAAAGCGCTACCAGGCGCTGGGGGTAAAATCCAGCGCTCTCCAAGCGCTAGGCAGGCGATCTCCACGCTCCCAGCGCTGTAGGGCAGAGAGCAGCGCTCTCAGGCTGCAGGAAAGAAGTCCTCAGTGCTCCCCAGCACTGGAGGACAGGACAGGGCTCCAGCAGGGCTGGAGGCAGGCAGGGGGGCAAGGCTGGGCCAGAGCCAGCACACTGGGTCTCCAGGCAGGGAGACTCCCCAAGTGGCGGTCCTTCTGGCCCCAGCAGCGGCACAAGCCCCCTCTGGCAGGATTCTAAAGTAGAACATTTTCCAAGGGGACACAGCCCCTTCTTATACTGTAAATTCCTTTGTTACAATGTGCAGGGTGGGGGGAAAACCAGTCGCAGCTGGTTCTGGAGCACTCTTGATGGCCCAACCACCCATTCCTTTCACTGGGGAGGCTAGGGTCATTAGACACACCACAGGGGGGCGGAGCCAGCATTGTGTGGGGAAAACCCAGCCCATCCAGGACCCAGGTACACTCCTTCCACACATCACTCATGCTAATCTCCCACTCACCACCGGGCAGACCCATCCAGACTTCCTGGAGCCTGGCATGCCAGCCAGCTCCAGCCAATCACGCTCCAGCACCCTCACTGCACACATATCTCAATGTCCAGAAGTAGCACTTCCCAACTAGACACATACATGCCACAGACACCATCTTGCAGCATTCACTCTCACGAGTTCAGGCATACCAAACTCGAGCCTGCACTCCCCACGCATCAGGAACTACCAGGGACACTCATATTCCCCATGCATTCCTATGGGAGGGCAGGCCAGCCATACTACACGCACGCACTTTCACTCTGGGACTCAGGGGAAAGTGCGCAGAGACCCAAAAATCACTAACACAGGGTCACAAATAAGGCAAAAAGTCTAGGGGTGAACCTGCCCTGCGGGCCAAGTCCAACAATTCTGTTTATTTATTTCAGTGCTTGTGGATACACGGTATTTTTTGTTTTTCCGTCTGGTGCGTACACGAATAAATCAGAAGGTTTTCCGACGCGTGAGCTGGCCACATACAGTTGTCCATGTGAGAAGCACGATTCTCCAAATGTAGTCCACACACCTGCAGCGATTGTCCTTGTGCTTTGTTGATGGTCATTGCAAAAGCGAGTCGCACCGTAAACTGTAAACGTTCAGTATTGGAAAGATTATGAGGCCCTGGGGTGCCGGTGGGCCGATATTTAACAATTTTTTTTTTTTGCCAGAAACCTTTCGCGGGAATGTACTCAACAACTTTTAGCAAATTCTTTTGTTTTTTGTCTTTTTGCCAGAAACCTTCGCGGGATTTTAATATGGAAAATATTTTAAAGTGTTGTTTTAATTCTGTTTATTTATTTCAGTGCTTGTGGATACACGGTATTTTTTGTTTTTCCGTCTGGTGCGTACACGAATAAATCAGAAGGTTTTCCGACGCGTGAGCTGGCCACATACAGTTGTCCATGTGAGAAGCACGATTCTCCAAATGTAGTCCACACACCTGCAGCGATTGTCCTTGTGCTTTGTTGATGGTCATTGCAAAAGCGAGTCGAACCGTAAACTGTAAACGTTCAGTATTGGAAAGATTATGAGGCCCTGGGGTGCCGGTGGGCCGATATTTAACAAATTTTTTTTTTTTGCCAGAAACCTTTTGCGGGAATGTACTCAACAACTTTTAGCAAATTCTTTTGTTTTTTGTCTTTTTGCCAGAAACCTTCGCGGGAGTGTACTCAACAACTTCCCAAAGTTTCATGGCGATCGGATGAATGGTGTAGTAATGCATAAAGGACAAACAGACATACTTTCGTTTTTTTATATATAGATTTTAAAAAATATATATTTGCGGAATGTTAAGTGCAGCCCTTCTATGTCGGCAGGTGCTGTATCTTTCAACGTCTTTGGTTGGCGCCAACATGTTGTCCTACTTCTGGTTCTATGGCTGTCTTCGTTTGTGCCTCTGAAAATCTGTCCACCCTTTGAAGAGAGACAGTTTCAGAGACCATCAGCAGCAGCAGGCATACTTCTCGAAAAGTTTCCCCATCAAGCCCCTACACTCTGTTCATTTCTTGCCCCAGTCCGGCCCATTGATGATTCCAGGCCACGTTGCACCCCTAATGCCAATATTCCTGTAGACCAGCCTTCTTTATTGGTGAACATCTAGCAACTCCAGGGCCGATTACGACATTGGTGGTTTTACCGCCAGCCCGCCCCAGCAGCGGTTCAGATAATACAGCCAAGCCGGCGGCATCCGGCCCACCGTATCATGACTTTACTGCAGAACTGGTGATTTATGGGCGACAGAGTCATGGCAGTGGTAGGCTTTGGCTCTGGTAATGGGTCTGAAGCCATTGCTGGCCATGCTACATTGCCTACAGCCAGTCGGGCTCACTGCTTACTTGCAGTCCGTTGTGTAACAGAAACAATGCGCACACCCGATGCAAAGGCATTAGTGGTCAAAACATGAGCACCATTTACATTTCAAAAGGGCACATTCACCCTGGAGGCAACTTCTTTCCTCATTACCTGCCTTTCTGCCAACTTTTGCATGGTGGTGTCCCTGCCAGGAAAAGGTTGATGGAAAGACAGGTCATAATTTGCACAGTGGGAAAAATGCCGGCACCATCTCCATGGGCCACCTCTGCTTCTCCTGCTGCCACCGCAGGAGCTCTGATATCGGTGGAGGTGGCGCTCTGGAGGCGGTGTTTTTTTTAACTTCATAATCGGGTGTTGGACCGCAAAGGAAGCGCGTGGTCGGACCACCTAAAAGGGACAGCGGTTCCCTTACTGCCGCAGTCGTAATCAGGCCCGCTATCTCCTCCCCCACACAAGCGACACAGCACCCACTCCGTCCCCTCTTAGAGGTCCATGGAGGTTTTTCCCAGTTGCAGAATATCCTGTCATACACATGCAGGACAGCTTGCATTTGTGTATCCATGCCTTTATTATAATCATGCAATCGAGCATGAGGAAAGCCAGGCGAAATCAGAAAACTTCACATGATTTCAACAAGGTGAATTTTTTATTTAAACCTTACTTCGCTGGTGAAGGTAAAGTCTTTGCCCACCCATAGTATTTTATTTATTGCTGCCCTCCTACTCCAACATCGAGGCACACTGTAAGACACGCGTAGAGGTGGGCGAATCACTAAAGTTTGAGCTGGGCTCGAGCCAGATACTTGGAACTGGCTCAGCTCAAGGTCCTCATGGACGTCAAACCCAAAACTAGGTGAGCTTTAATGTGGCTTTTTGACTGCCACCCACATGCAGCAAAAATGACGACAATGTTTTTAACCTTTGATGTGAACCTTTAATGGTTCTTCAGGGAGACCTTTCAGTAATACCTTCCCCTCTCCTCACAGCCTATTCCATCGTTAGCGCCTTGACGCCTACGGGCATTTTTGCGCTGGATAAATTCCTTTTCATTCGTTCATTCATTCAAATAGGAGACCGAGATATTTATCTAAGTGTACAAAATCCTTTATTATGTTTGATTTATTAGACCAAAGTCTACAATGATGTCCCATATGTAATAAGAACCAAGGCTGCTTGTAAGGTGCTCATACTTGAATTTTAGCTCACTAATGACCTTGTTGTAGTGCTTAATTTGAGCCGGTGGTTTCCAGTGCTCGACACCGGCACTTAATTGCCGGCACCGGCACTTATGACAGTTGCCACATAGTGGTGCTGTTCGTGCAATTTAAATCAGAGCAGAAAAACAGTTGTTTGCTACTTCAATATACATTAAAAACAACTAATACCTGCCACCCAAGCCATTCTTAAAGCTTTGGCGGCCTCGAACAGTCTGAATTGTGACGCTTGTAGCAGTGTGATGGCTAGGGGTTGTCTTAGTACAGTGGTAATGTGTGGTGCAAACTGCGTGGCTTCCTGACGAGGGCCCTGGCACTTATATATTTTTTTTTACAAATTAACCTCTTCAATGCTGATGACAGAACCGCTCGGTCATCAGCCGCGGTGGCGCTGTGCTGATGACGGAGTGGCTCCGTCATGGCCTGCCCGACGCGCCTGCGCGGCGCGGATTCCGCGCCTGCGCGGCGCGGATTCAGCGCCTGCGCTGGGCGTTCTATTGAGCGGGCGGGGCCATAACGGAACCGCTCCGTCATCAGCACAGCTCACCCAAAGCTGGTGACGGAGCGGTTCCATCACCAGCGTGTGAGCGCCGCTGCCCCCCCGCCCCCTTAGCGCTGCGGCGGAATAGCCATGAGAGAGCGCAATTTGAACGAAGAGTATATCGTAGCCATATTTAGATGTGTATGTTATAAACGTAGGAATGAACGCATATCGTAATGTAAAGTTGACAACTATAACGTAAAGGCCAACGAAAAGTGATAACATGATGTAAATGTATTCACATGTTAAATATGCATTAGATGTAGAAGGCCCGTATACATGATGGGTAGATGTAGAAATGTAGAAATGTGTATGAAATGTAGAACGTGCACAGTAGAATTCATGTACATGTGTAACTTTAAATTGGAGAAGCGGCGAGAAAATAACGTGGAAAGACGTAAACGTGGAGAAACGTAGATAAATGTATAAGAGAACTCACATAAAGATGTAACCAAGGAAAATGCATAAATTATATTCTATACAGTCGTATTCTATGTATTACTTATATTTGATGTAGAATGTTTAAGTATAACTAAGGCTTTGCTAAAATACGAATATATAAATGTATGCCAAAGGTTATGCTGTGTAGAGGGTTTCTGTAGGAATGCTGGAAGAGTTTAGGTCATTTGTGTTTGTAACCTGACTGGTCAAGAGTTCGAAGGAGCATAGTCACATGAAATGTAATTTAGAGGGCTTGTAAAGGTCGTAAATAGCTTGATGTGGACGTGAGAGCCGAGAAGTCTAGCACTTGTTAGATTTAAGGTGACAATGCCGGACGGAGCTTATTGCTCGAACGTGAGGAGAGACACTTTTGAGGTGGACTATGTTTTGACAAGACCATTCACATGATCTAGAAGGTTAAAAAGTGTACAGATAAGTTAAGGCCTTGTCTAAGTTTCTATGACACATGATCTGAAAGAATCAATAAAAGTCGACGATGAGATGATGGAGATGACATCTGAAGAAAAAGGTCAACTTAACGAGCGACGCGAGGAGTGGACCAATGGAAGAAGCAGGAAGTTGACATCATCGGGGAAAGTCCGTGGTGGGCGTCAAGGGGCGTTCCACCCACACTGCGATTGTGTATTTTAGGGACAGCACCCCGGGGAGGAGAGAGCAATCAGGCAATGAGCAATTGGCAATTGGGAGATTAGGAACAGCGAGACGAATTGCTCAGAGCAAGGGCGAAGGGTAGATGCCTTGAGCAGATGCGCTGAGACATTAGAAGCGCAAGGGAGCAGTAGGCCGAGGACCCTTAGAGAGCGGATGGGTAGGCAGATAGGGTACTGCTTCTGAACTTAAGATTTCCTTTAGAGGCTAAGAGAGTTTGAACTTCTTTGGAAGTCAAACTGCTGACACCTTTTTAGGGAAGGAACTTGCAAAGTAGGGACGTCACATAGCATAGAGTAGGGACAGTTTTAACTCGATTATTGTTTTTGTCTTACTGCAGATGACACAGAAGGAACCACTTTACATCGAAGCTTAAGCAGCTGATATTGTAACCGATTTTGTATTTTGTATTCTTTTGAGATTTTATCCTGAGTGGATTGTAGCGCATTCAAAATAATCTTATATAAAACTCTTAAACGCTATCAGTTGTAAGTGGTTCTTCAGAGTGGCGTCAGTTAATGGGGTTTGTCTAACCAATGCGGGGGTGGTCCTTTCCTCAATGACAGATACGAGCGGTCCAAAATAGATGAATGGGATTCTTTATTAAATTTATCATAATCATAAATTGATATCAAAATCTCATTCCCCGCAGTTGGTAGCAGAGGATGGTTATCTTCTTGAGGAAGACGACCTAGGCCAGGTTAGTTTACCCCAAGGTCCCTAGTCATCGTCGACCAGAAGAAGAATTGCAGCCGAAGACGGTGCTGACGGTGCGTCGAGAGAAAAGCAGCAGAGTCGGTCGAGAGTGAGTATAAGGGTCATGCGTTGTAAGATTGCGGTGTTTTATGTTGTTCCTGTGTTGTAATGTCAAGCGGAGTTGAATGCCTGTAGTGTGATTGGGGGAAGGTTGTGAGCGCGCGCAACCGGATGAAATCTTATGTCCAGAGGACTTAAGTGGTTCGGGTGTATCACCCAGAGTAATTTGTCTACCATTGAAAGGGGGTCATGAGGTACCATTGATTTCCCGACAGACCGATGATAGGGGGAGCGTATGTGTGAGTGAATGAGTAGCGGACGCTGGTCGTACGTTTACTGCGTGTAAGTAACCTATCAGTTAAGGCAAGTGTCCGACCGTAAGAGGAAAGACGCTGTGCCAGTTGAGGTAGCAATTACAGTAGACTGTGGCCGTACAGTCAGAGAAAAGTGATCGCTTGGACGGAAGTAGTCATTTTTCAATGTATGAATGAAAACGCATGTGAGATCGTGAGACGAGTCGAGAAACGAGGGAAGCTGCTGAAGAAGATAGAAGTGACGTCAGCGTAGAGCCGCGCTGAGATTGGTCAGTTAGCTTGGGATAGGCTGAGTAGCGAGAGTCGTACAGGGATTGGTGGTTGTTATCAAGACGCAAATAAGTAAGAAATATCATACGTGATCAAAATGAAGTGTTTCAAGGGTTTAGGAAAAATCTTTAAACGAAAAAGGAGAAATTTGTATGCCGGAGAAGAAGCTCCACCAGAAGGCACACCAGCATATCATATGGCAGTCAATGTAGGCTTACATTCAATATTGTGGATCTCCGAGTGGCATAGGCTAACTGAAGGGCAAAAAGAACTGGCGTTTCCGAGATTCGGGACGTTTAAATTAGAAGTGTTGAACCAACTGAAGGCGACGATGCTTTCAATGAGACCTCTACCGAGGCCAACACAATTTGAAGCTCTTGGTGTGTGGTTTAGAACAGCACACGAAAGGGGCGTAAAGAGGCGCCAAGAAAGAGTGAGACGATCAGTAAAGGCAGTGCAGGATGCCAAATGGGATGAGGAAGCTAAGAAATGGAGGGTGCAGAAGATAGAAGCGGACAAACTGTTCACCATGATAGAGGCTACGGGAGAAAGGAAACCTCTAGAACAAGAGGATGAGGAAAGCGAGACGGAGGAGGATCTGATAGAGAGGCTATTGACAGACAGACCACCTCCATACAGCGGGGAACTTGCGAGTCCTATATTACCGCAAACAGACGGAGCTAGGTGGGGGGAGTATAAGTCGATCCCGGTAACAGAGTGGGACGCTAATAAGACTGAGGAAATACCCCAAACTAGTTCTGAACAGAGAGTAGTGGGAAGACTTGTGGTCCAGAAGGTGCCGGAGACGCAATGCGCTAGGTCATACCAAATGCCGGACGCCTTGCAGGTTCCGGTCACCATAGGCCCTATTGTGTCAATCTATAACCCAGAAGGGGTCCAGCAGGATGAACAGGCACGATGGGACCATGAAAGAGCAGAAGAGGAGAATAGAAATGCCACAATGAATCCCCACAGGCAGATACGAGCACCGATAAGTCGGAGTACCCCATTAGATTCTGCAACAGGTCCCAGAGTAGAACAGGGAGATCGAAGAGGGCCAATGGATTTGAGGGGTCCTAAACCAAAAACCCATAAGGAATTAAGGGAATACCTGAGAGAGTGGGACGCTGCCGAAGAAGCTCGGAATAAAAATTTAGAAACGGGATCCGAGTGGAGAGAGCAAGATAACAGGATTCTCTCTCATTGTGGAGCTGGCGAAAGCAGTCCCGAGTGGGAGAGGGGAAGCCAAGAGAGCAGGAGAGATACCTATCCCACTGATAACAGCAATAGGCTAATGTGTGAAGACAGAAGTGCAGGGTGTGGCGAAGTGCCTCGTGTCACCTTCAGTGAAGGGGAACGTAGGACACAGGAGTACCAGAATACCTTTAGGTGCACACACCATGCCCCAGGTGAGAATGTGAGACATTGGAGTCACGGAAACATGGAGAGTCGCGAAGCGTCTCGACATGCATCCGGGGATAGTGGAAGGAGTCATGAGAATTTAGGGAGTCGCGAAACGTCTCGCCATGCATCCGGTGATCACGAAAGAGATCACGGGAACACGGAAGACCGGCGAGGGCCTTTCATTTTATTAAGCGACACTAGACAACAAGCAAGTTATAATGGGTTGGAACAGAACGGTGGATCCTATCTCACATCTGGAGAAACCGAGCCTAAAAATCGGAACATAGGGTTGGGGGACGGAGCATTATTCCACCATACCCCACGTGGAGATGGAAAGGCTTGGGATCTAGAAGGGTGGGAACGAAGAGATGGAAGGAAGACTCCTCATAACTCACCTGTGCTCAGGCGTAGGGCGCATAGTGGAGGTGAGAGGGATATGAGGGAAGAACATAGAACTGAAATGCTGAAAGCAGAAATAAAAGCGAAACGGCTTGATGTGATGAGTTTGAAGGCAGATCTAGATGAATTGATTGATGGTACAGTGCCATTAGAGAGATTAGCCTCGTATACACCAGATGAGATACTGTTCCTGTCCAAAGATATTACTCGAAGAGCGAGGTCAGCTCATGAGAACTTATCTAATTTAGCAAACAGGTACATGGTAGACCTGTCACGAACTAAGGCTTTACAGAGCAACCATAGGCTAACTTGCACAGACCAGGATTTGGATGATCGCAGAACGATTGCGCTGAAAGTACACATAAGGGAATTGATCGTAAGTATCAGAATATGGAGAGATCTAGATAGATGGGAGGAAAGATGGTCCAAGAAGGGCTCCGTTAGACGGAGTGTGCTTGAAAAATCCCAGGACGCAGATTTGATGCGAATGGAAGCCTTCCCTTTGCGAGAAATCGCGAACGGAAGCTACGTTCATGTGCCCTGGAGTAGGGGGGATTTGGCGGCATTCACCAATTCCTTCCCAAAGCTTAGAGACAATCCCGTCGAGTGGTATAAGCAGGTAGAAAGATTCGTGAAGATATCGAAGGTGCTGTGGATCGATTTGAACACGCTATTCGATATCGTAGTACCCGGAGACTTGTGGACGGCATGCAAGCTTAGTGTTGAATGGCCCACTTGTGAGCCATCAAGAGATACCCGGACGAATGGTCCATCTGATAGAGTTATGGAAAAATACGAGAGAGTAATAACGTGGCTAAAAGAGAAAGTGCCGGTGCAAGACATAGACTGGGTAAAGATAGATCGAACTACTCAGGAGCCGAAAGAGACAGTGCATGAGTTTTACGAGAGATTGCTGAAAGCATTCAAGCAATACAGCGGGTTAGATGTGATGGATCCCAAGGACATAGGACAGTTTGTTTCAAAGTTTGTCCTCGGATTAAGACCAGAAATATGCCTAATGATCCAGCAGCATCTGATCTGTTGGCAGAACAAGCCTTTAGACGAGATTCTGAGATACGCAAGGTACTGTAGTGACGAGATAGACTCTAAGGCAAAGAAGCTGAAAGAAAAGTTAATGCTAGTGCAAATGCAAGCTGCTGGAAAGGATAAACAGCGGCAACAGGGAACAGGGACGCAAGCAAAGAAACAGAATAATCAGAGCAGAGACGAGGAAGAAAGACCGAGACCGAGAATGGATATCGCGACACTGAAAAAGACGACGAGATGCCATCAGTGTAATGAGGTGGGACACTGGCGACGCGAGTGTCCTTACAATGTTGAGCCAGGGGAATTAGAGCAGGAGGAGGAGGAGGTTCAGAACAACGTGGTTAAGGGAGCCACAGTCCCGGAGGGCAAGTTTGTCAAAGGGGGGACTCAGACTCCTCGAGCCCCGTTTCCTCAACCACCTCGCATCTCAAATGGAGGGAAAACCTACAGACAGATGCCATTGTTTGTAGGAGGAGAGGAATGTTACTACGTTGATCCTCTTACAGGGCAGCGGGCGAATAGGGAGGAAGATTGTACTCTAGGAGCCGCTTTGGAAGTAGATCAGAGAGGACCATACGTAGAGGCTGAAATAGCGGGATGTCCTACAACCTTTTTGGTGGATACGGGGGCCACTCGATCCACGTTAAGATCTGCGGTAGTCCCGGGTCTGCCAATATCAGGAGAAACAGTACAGGTGGTAGGAGTCGCGAACAAAAGGATGACAAATCCCTTGACCGAACCAGTGTCAGTAAGGATAGGGAATTACAGTGACGAACATCAGTTTGTGATCTGCGATTCTAGTCCTGTGTGCTTATTAGGGAGAGATTTGCTGTGCAAACTGAATTGCACGATACATTGCACACCGGAGGGGGTAGAAGTGCAGACCAATGATGAGGACGCTGATTTTAAAGTTGTAAACTCAAGGGAATGTGTGGAACTCTATCCTACCTTAACAGTGGAGGAGCTTCCGCAAGACTTGAGAGAGAAAGTCTCAGCTGAGGTATGGGATTTTACTGGGGAAGAAATAGGATTGATCAAAGGAGTGGAACCGGTAAAAATCTTGGTAAGACCCCATGCTGAGTATCCAAGAACACCACAGTATAAGCTAACGCCAGAGACGATTGCAGGAATAAAGCCTGTGATCGAATCCATGATTAAACAGGGAATACTGAAAGAGATCGTGGGTAGTCCATGTAACTCCCCGATCATGGGTTTGCAGAAACCTAGTGGAAAATACAGAATAGTGCAGGATCTTCGAAAGATTAATAACATTGTTGTCTCATGTTGTCCAGTGGTACCGAATCCATCAGTTATATTGTTTCAAATACCGTTCCAAGCTGAATGGTTTACCGTGATAGATTTGTGCCAGGCTTTCTTTTCGATACCGTTAGACGAAGAGAGCCAGTATCTTTTCGCTTTCAAGCTGGAAGATCGCGTCTTAACATGGTGTCGTATCCCTCAGGGGTATACAGAAAGCCCATCGATCTTTAACCAGTTATTGAAACGAAATCTTGAGAGTCTAGTACTGCCCAAGAAGTCAGTTCTGGTCCAGTACATAGACGACCTCCTCGTTGCGTCAGAAACTGAGGAAGCTTGCAGAGAAGACACCATCACCTTGTTAAATCACTTGGCCGAAAACGGACACAAGGTGTCTCCAAGTAAATTGCAATATTGTAAGACTGAGGTGCAATACTTGGGCCACAGGATTGAAAAGGGAAAGCGGAAGGTGTCTCCAGACAGAATAGAGGCGATTATGAAAATGAACGCGCCTACGACACAAAGAGAAGTCAGGATGTTTCTAGGCATGGTCGGTTACTGTCGACAGTGGATAGCCAACTTCTCACTGAAAGCAAAACCGTTATTACAACTGACGCACAAGGGAGTGAGTGATCCGGTACCATGGGACAAAGATTGTTTGATGGCGTTTTTGCAGCTGAGGGAGGACTTATGTCGTGCCCCGGCTTTAGGAATGCCAGATTACACTAAACCTTTTTTGCTTTACTGCTGCGAGAGAGAGGGATGCGCTTTAGCGGTATTAGCTCAGGTCCATGGAGATGCGCGCAGGCCAGTGGCGTACTTTTCGGCTACATTAGATCCAGTAGCCGCAGCGTTGCCCGGATGTCTCAAATCCGTAGCTGCAACGGGTGTCAGCATTGAACGATCTGAAAGCGTAGTTATGGGTCATCAGTTAGAAGTGTATGTACCACATTCTGTAGAACTGTTAATGACCAGGACTAAGACTCAGCATCTGACGAATAGCAGGCTCACGCGCTACGAGCAGGTCATACTGGCTGCCGAGAATGTGACCCTAAAGAGATGCTCTGTCTTGAATCCTGCAACCTTGATGCCACTTCCGAATGAAGTGGACGACGAAAATTGTACAGAACATGACTGCCTCGATGTGACTGAACTATGTACCAAACCGAGACCTGATATCGTAGATGAGCCATTGACAGACCCAGACGAAATTTTCTTCGTCGATGGTTCATGCGTAAGAAACGATATCGGTCAGCTGAGAGCAGCTTATGCAGTATGCACGATTACCAGAGTTATAAAGGCTGCTTGCCTGGAAGGAGTACACTCCGCACAGGTAGCTGAAATTGTTGCCTTGACTCGTGCTTGCTTAGCAGGCGACAGACTTCGAGTCACCATATACACCGATAGCCAGTATGGTTTCGGGGTAGTTCACGATTATGGGCAGTTATGGTCTCAAAGAGGTTACATGACCTCCTCGGGTTCTCCCATTAGGAATGGAGAATTCGTGAAACTACTGTTAGAGGCTTTGCAAAAACCTATGGCCATAGCTGTGGTCAAATGTATAGCACATACAAAAAATACGGACTTTGTATCACTAGGAAACAAATATGCAGATGAGGTAGCGCGTTACTGCGCAGAGCAGGGATATTCTCACACTGATGCAAAAGTGGGGGGAATCCAGGAAAGAACTGAATTGACCATGCTGTTAGACACTGTGGACACATGGGATGAACTGAGAGCAGTACAGGAAAATGCACCAAATGATGAGAAAAAGAGCTGGGAAACAGCAGGGTGTGAAAAAAGTGAGATGAATTTCTGGGTTTCTGCCGATGGAAGGGCAGTTTTACCAAATGAACTCATTAGTCCAATGGCAAGGAAGTTGCATGGATCAGCTCACATAGGTAGAGATGCTATGGTGAGAATATTCAGACAAACGTGGTTCAATCCTAAGTTTAGAGTAGCGGCAGAGGCAGTGTGTCAGCGATGTACGATCTGTCAGCAACTCAATGTGGGAAAGAGAACACCAGTTACCTTGAGTCACATAGGGAGGTCGGGGGGGCCTTTCAATAGGATGCAGATTGACTTCATAGAAATGCCTCCATGCAACAGACTCAGATACGTGTTAGTGATTGTCTGCATATTTTCTAGATGGGTTGAGGCTTACCCTACACGTAGGTGCGATACACTTACAGTAGCAAAATTGTTACTTAGAGAGTTGATACCGAGGTTTGGGGTGCCATCCTCTTTGGAATCGGACAGAGGAACTCATTTCAATAGCGAAGTGGTGAAGATGCTGTGTTCAGCCCTGAATATCGATCAGAAGTTACACTGCAGCTATCGACCAGAAGCTTCAGGGATTGTAGAACAAATTAACAGTACTATCAAGTCCAGACTGGCTAAAGTTTGTTCATCGACATCCCTGAGTTGGCCAGACGCACTTCCAGTAGTTCTTATGAGCATACGTAGCACACCTGATAGAAGAACAGGCCTCTCTCCACATGAAGTGCTAATGGGGAGAGCTATGAGATTGCCATCGGTTCCGACTGCAGCGCTAGTGAACATCACAGACGATTTAATCTTGGACTACTGCAAGGGACTATCTGACGCCGTTAATTCTGTGTCCCTCCAGGTCCAGGCTGCAGAGGTTCCGTCAGTGCAAGACTTGTGCCATGACCTGAGTCCAGGAGACTGGGTCCTGGTGAAGAAGCATGTCAGGAAGAACTGCTTAGACGTGCGTTGGCGAGGACCGTTTCAAGTCATACTTGTAACGAATACCGCAGTGAAGTGTGGAGGTCTGCCAAACTGGATACATGCCTCACACACCCGAAGAGTGCCAACATCTTCAGAAGAAACAGCTCCTCTCTCGGATGAGAATCCGACAGGAAGTGGAGAAGCCATAGAGGGGGAAAGCCAAGCTGAGGAGGTGATCGAAGAAGCTGAAACTGTGTTGGAACAGGACGACGGAGGTCAGGACACTAGTGGGACCGAAGTCGCCTCAGGAGAAGAAAGTAATTGGGAGTCCGACACAGATATCGAACAAATTGAGAGTGACCAAGAGACGGGTCCTGGAACAAGGAGCGGAAAGACGGAAAGCAACGAAGCCAGTTGGCCGGAGAGAAGGAAAAGGCCAAGTTCGGAAAGGAAAAAGGAAAGAACTCTTGCCCTGATCGCTGAAGAATCGGATCAGGAGGAGGAGACGACAGATTCAGGAACTGAGAGTCCACGAAGATCGAGAAGGGTACGTGTGCCCTGCAGAAGGTACGCCACCCCAGAGTGGACTTATCTAGCAGATGTATTGGGGACAGAAATCTGGGAGAGTGAAGAGTGTGAAAGTAACCAATCTCGATCTATTGGTGACAGTGGAGATATGGATGTTGGCGCCTGGACTCGAGACTGAGGGGTTACTGACCTTCACACTTCCCATACCCCCACGTTTGAGTAAAATTCAAGATCTAGTGCTAAAAAGATTACAATTTCCAACGACTGGTCAGCAAATGACAGAAGAAGAAGAAAAAGTTATTCGCTTTGAACTACTGATTATTGTTGTGAAAGCTGCAGGTCCGAAAATAATTGTTGATGCATAAAGACTTTTGTACGTATGTTATAAAGAAGAAGATAACCTAGCGCCGAGTGGAAAGAAGAATAAAGTTAGGGATTACATTTAGAGGACGGAGAAGGGCTAGGGTTGTCTGCTGCTAAGAAGAGAAAAGACATTGTTGTGAAAAGATACCTGTTGATAAAAAGCACTTTAAAGACTGTGAAAGCAAACAAGCAACCAAAGACTGAGAAGAGAACTTTCGCTAGAGAACGAGGTACGCTGTTTTGATAACATGGAGAACGGCAACCCAAACAGGAAAGCTAGATGTATAGTAGGTACACTTATAGCAATAGTGATATTTCTTATAATCATAGTAGTAACGATATCTTACATGACAGGACATGAGAATGATAAAAGAATAGCAAATGTAAAAATTGTAACGACTTTGAAACCTGCTCTTGTGGGGAAGAAGGAGGAGAGCAATGTTATACGTGAAAAGGCGTTACTTGCAGATGAAGCTCGTAGATTACACATAGACGAGTCACAGGGAAATTTTAGGTCAAATGCATATGCTAAATTATTGTACGAATATATCGATGCCGTGGAGGCCAAAGATTGCTACGTTTGTATGCAATTGCCGGCTTCTGTAGACGAAGGCATTAGATATCACCATCTCCCATTGACTTATGGGATAACATGTAGTTTACTGCTTAGTATATTTTATGGTAGAGAAGGATTTGAGTACTACTTTTCAAATTATGATTCGGTACTGCCCGAAGTTCCGAATTATAAGCAAATGAATAAGTGGGACTACTACAAAAAGGAAGATAGATTGGCTAAATTCTTTCTTCCTTGGGACACATTAGATACATCATATGCACGTAGAAATAATCTGACTTGCAAAGTATCAGAGGTAGAAAAGAGGTTTATAGCACAAGTAGATGATCGATGCAGACGGCAGAAGATTCTAAAAATGTCGGGACAATGGAAAACAGATTGGACCGAAGAAGAGAAGGCACATAAAAAGAAAGGTAGTAATGGTCCAATAGCATTGGATAGAACGCAGAAAGGAAAGTTATGTTTAACTCGAAGCAAAACGTATTATGAGAGTGAATTTGTAGGTGAAGTTAGTTGTGAGCACTCTTTTAGACTAGAGTACTACACGAAGGATTTTATGAAAGGGATGCAAGCTATTCCGAATGTGTATTTTGTATGTGGGAGAAATGCCTACGTAAAACTTCCAGACAATTGGTATGGTTCGTGTTACTTGGCAATTGTCTTCCCCAAAATATATCATGCAAAGGATTTAGCAATCATAGAAGGAAAGGCTTCGAGGAGGACGAAAAGGGAAGTAGGAGATGCAGAAGTAGTAGGAGATGTATTTGGAGCGATGTTTCCATTGTTAGGTTTGATTCTTAACGATGTTAAGATTAGAAGGTTAGCAACAGTCGTAGATAGATTGTCTGCTAGCACTGCGAGATCATTGATGTTGATAGAAGGTGAGATGCAGTCGATTAGAGCAATGGTTTTACAGAACAGACTTGCTTTAGATGTAATATTAGCAAAAGAAGGCGGAGTTTGTAAAGCTTTGAAAGTTCAGGAATGTTGTACTTATATTCCTGATAATTCAAAACCACTTGAGAAAGTCATACAGAACATTACACAGATTCATCAGGAAATTGAAGATTTATCAAAGGTAAATGTTTGGGAAAAAGTAGGAAATGGAATGGGAAAGGTTGGAAGTTGGTTTGCTAATCTAGGCAAAAGTATAGTTTGGTATATTCTAAAGCCTGTATTAATAGTATTAATTTGTATAATTACATTATTAGGATTAGTAAAATTGTATAAGTGGTATAGGTCGAACCAGTTACAAAGATCGATGAGAGACCAAGAAAGGAGACTAGCTGTTCTACAAGATCAACAGTATAAAAGTCTGAGAACACTTGAGTCGATAAAAAGGGGAACTGATGTAACTAGTTCTATATAATGGACGTATTCAAATTGCTTTTAGTGATGACTCCTAAAAGTCATCAAAGGGGGGAACTGAGAGAGCGCAATTTGAACGAAGAGTATATCGTAGCCATATTTAGATGTGTATGTTATAAACGTAGGAATGAACGCATATCGTAATGTAAAGTTGACAACTATAACGTAAAGGCCAACGAAAAGTGATAACATGATGTAAATGTATTCACATGTTAAATATGCATTAGATGTAGAAGGCCCGTATACATGATGGGTAGATGTAGAAATGTAGAAATGTGTATGAAATGTAGAACGTGCACAGTAGAATTCATGTACATGTGTAACTTTAAATTGGAGAAGCGGCGAGAAAATAACGTGGAAAGACGTAAACGTGGAGAAACGTAGATAAATGTATAAGAGAACTCACATAAAGATGTAACCAAGGAAAATGCATAAATTATATTCTATACAGTCGTATTCTATGTATTACTTATATTTGATGTAGAATGTTTAAGTATAACTAAGGCTTTGCTAAAATACGAATATATAAATGTATGCCAAAGGTTATGCTGTGTAGAGGGTTTCTGTAGGAATGCTGGAAGAGTTTAGGTCATTTGTGTTTGTAACCTGACTGGTCAAGAGTTCGAAGGAGCATAGTCACATGAAATGTAATTTAGAGGGCTTGTAAAGGTCGTAAATAGCTTGATGTGGACGTGAGAGCCGAGAAGTCTAGCACTTGTTAGATTTAAGGTGACAATGCCGGACGGAGCTTATTGCTCGAACGTGAGGAGAGACACTTTTGAGGTGGACTATGTTTTGACAAGACCATTCACATGATCTAGAAGGTTAAAAAGTGTACAGATAAGTTAAGGCCTTGTCTAAGTTTCTATGACACATGATCTGAAAGAATCAATAAAAGTCGACGATGAGATGATGGAGATGACATCTGAAGAAAAAGGTCAACTTAACGAGCGACGCGAGGAGTGGACCAATGGAAGAAGCAGGAAGTTGACATCATCGGGGAAAGTCCGTGGTGGGCGTCAAGGGGCGTTCCACCCACACTGCGATTGTGTATTTTAGGGACAGCACCCCGGGGAGGAGAGAGCAATCAGGCAATGAGCAATTGGCAATTGGGAGATTAGGAACAGCGAGACGAATTGCTCAGAGCAAGGGCGAAGGGTAGATGCCTTGAGCAGATGCGCTGAGACATTAGAAGCGCAAGGGAGCAGTAGGCCGAGGACCCTTAGAGAGCGGATGGGTAGGCAGATAGGGTACTGCTTCTGAACTTAAGATTTCCTTTAGAGGCTAAGAGAGTTTGAACTTCTTTGGAAGTCAAACTGCTGACACCTTTTTAGGGAAGGAACTTGCAAAGTAGGGACGTCACATAGCATGGAGTAGGGACAGTTTTAACTCGATTATTGTTTTTGTCTTACTGCAGATGACACAGAAGGAACCACTTTACATCGAAGCTTAAGCAGCTGATATTGTAACCGATTTTGTATTTTGTATTCTTTTGAGATTTTATCCTGAGTGGATTGTAGCGCATTCAAAATAATCTTATATAAAACTCTTAAACGCTATCAGTTGTAAGTGGTTCTTCAGAGTGGCGTCAGTTAATGGGGTTTGTCTAACCAATGCGGGGGTGGTCCTTTCCTCAATGACAGATACGAGAGGTCCAAAATAGATGAATGGGATTCTTTATTAAATTTATCATAATCATAAATTGATATCAAAATCTCATTCCCCGCAGCCACGGCAGCGAAGGTGTTAAGCACTGCCTTGTTGTCTGATAGGGAGATTACTGTTTCTTAGAACATGTTTACAAACTATCGCTTCAAATATATGTATGTAAATGCAGTGATATAATCCGATGTACTATGTGAAAGGCTAAAAGCAATACACTTTTTGTGTTTTGAAGAGACCTTATCATAGTTTTTACATGATGTTTGTTGCACGATTTATATGCCAAATATTTTCATGTCCTTGCTGAGAGCCAATTCAGGCCCTTGGCTCGGCTCTCTCTTTTAAAAGTTTGGCTCGCCCACCTCTAGACAAACGAGTAAACATTGCGAGTAAATAGGGCTCTGGTAGCAAGTTCTAGCGCGCGCCTTTTGACGTTAAATGAAACGCACGTGCGACAGTGGACGCTCGCCACGCGCAAATTGAAAGCGGTGTTTAATTCCGGACGAAGCGCGCGAGATGCCATGTCTGCCGGGGCAATGGTGCCTTATTGCTTGTTTGGTGTGATTGTTTTTATATTAAATCAATGATGTGCTTCGGTGGTTGCACATCAGAGGCAATCCTCGCCCTCCCTGCCTGCTTAGCCCTGAAAGGATCAGTGCCGGGAGTCAGGCGCAATGCTCACTGACGTGAATTTAGTGCCCAGTCATACAGAAGAATAATGCAGTTTTATTTTACAGCTTCTCTCTAAGAGGTGTCACAAAGTACTTCACGGAGAGAAATTACATGATTCACAGAGCCATAAATTAACAAGCAAGCAGATAAAAGAAAAACAAGCTGATGCCTGAGTAAAAAAAATATTTGGTAATGAAGAAGAGTCTGGGGAAAACGAAATCGTATGCGTAGGCTTTTTTTTATATCTACAAGGAGAAACCAAAGTTCATTGGCACATTGTAGTCATTCCATTTGGAACAAATAGGAAATGAAGGATGGATGGATGGATGGATGGATGGATGGATGGATGGATGGATGGATGGATGGATGGATGGATGGATGGATGGATGGATGGATTGGGTTGAGTGGCTGGTTGGATAGATAGATGGATGGTGGATGGATGGATGGGGTTGGGTGTTTGCTTGATTGGTTAGATGGATGATGGATGGATGGATAAATGAATTGGTGGATGGTTGGGTGGGCTGGTTGGTTGGTTGGTTTGATGGGCAAATGTATCAATATGCACATTAGGACGGGGGATATTATGGATAAGTAGAAGAATACACCAGATAGCTGATATGTCAAATATCTGATATTTTTGATCAGTAGTAAATAATTGACTCTTGAAGTATGGATAGCAAACATTACTTAGATGCGACTCGGTGATACATATTTGACTGAATTAGGAAATAGGAGATGTTATGCTGTCCTTGGTGGAACTTGCAAAGAGTACTGGGAAGCAGGTGTGTTTTAACGAACCGAGCAAAGTTAAATGTATTGAAGAAACATCTGATGTTTACGTAAATTGCAGCTACTAACAGTATTATGTATTTTAGGATATGTGCATGAAATTATTTAAAGCTCTTATGGTTCCGCGTATCAACATTGGGTATTTGATAGACGGTGTGTTGATGCCTTGCACAGCATTTTGACAGACGTATCTCAACGTTGAGAGGGGGTGCAAGGCTCAACATCACCAGGACTCCACATTTGCAATAGTGTACTTTAATTAAAAATCTTATCCAGCATGGGACTTGTAACCATGGTTCTCTCTTATTCATCCTATGATCAAAACCACCAGATTACAAGTAGTGGTCATGGCTCCCTCTGTGATAAGGGTCCCTAAAGACAACTTTTCTGGTCTTGTGGTAAGCTGGGCTCAGGGAATATGTGTTTAACACACCTGATCCAGATCCAGCAGAGCAAACCAAGCCAGTGCGGAGATTGGGTAAAGTGGCCATCATGACACCGAGATCACTTATATATTGAATATTACGCTATATAATCTGGAACTGGCTATTAGAAAGTTTGGTCTAAACTACAGATCAGGCATTGAATGAATCATGCAAAAACGGTTTGCTCGGTTGGCCAGTTTTGAAACTAAATAGATCTGAAAACAGAAACTCTCAAGTGCAACAAAAAAATTGTTCATGTCTTTGGCCGTGTTGACGCTTGTCTAATTCATAGCTGTACCACTCTAGACAACACGTGCTTAGTCTTATAGAAAGGCTTCCTCAGGGCACATAAGTGAAGTCAATCCTCATTTCCCTTGCAAGCAAAGCACAAATGAAAGAGAGTATCAACCCAGAACCAAACTCATATTCAAAGCACATCAGAATTCTGTATAAAGTGATATCATTGTTTCCAAATGCAAAGTTCATAGGGCTTCAAGGCTTAAAATACTCCTTAGAGTAGTGAAGCTTCAAAATAAACACGCATCAAGACCAACTAAGACTTGGACTATTTACTTTTTGGTGCTCTATGGTTTCTGGTTTCAAATTTGGAAACATTCTGGTTGTGGGGTGTATGATGGTCACCCCATCCCTCTAGAAGCACCTACCCACTTTATGAAGATTATATAATGGTTTGCTGCGCTACGATTTGGATTGTGGTTCTTATTTATTTATTATTTATAGAGCGCAACATTCATCCCAGAGGATATCACAGCTCTAAGGATTACGGTGATGGGTGGGGTCCGCGAGATTGATGGATTCAGTCTTTGGGAAATAGGTGTGTTTTAAGTTTTCTCTTATAGATGTTGTATTCTTTGGTCAGCCTGAGTTCAACTGGAAGCTCATTCCAGTGTCGTGCTGCCAGATGCAAGACGATGCGGCCTCCCATTCTATGGTTCTGCTACGGATGCCTCCTAGCCATCACATCTGTAGAGTTGGAAACTAAATACATTATTTAACAACATTTTGGATTTTGCACTGTCCGAAATATGTACCTAATCAAGCTAGGAGCTGCCAGATATTACCAACCAATAGGAATTCTTGTTCAATTAACAACCATTTTTACATGTACTCCCTTGAAAACAGAACGGCGCGGGCATTTCATTGTGAACGTTTCCAATATAAATTCTGTTTTTGAGATGTCTTGCTCATCGGGTACTAAGCAGTCACACCAGTCTGTGTGTGTTGTTGGCAGAGCACAGCTCAAGAAACAGGCCTACATCATGAAAGAACACACAAAAGAATGGGAATACTTGTGAAGCCTACGAAGCCGAAAGCTAGTCACTTCACGAAGGAGTTGCCACTATTTAACAAGTTGTTCTTGGAAGATAGATCTGTGCACCAAACATCCTCTTTGTTGATATTTTGTTATCAGCAGCTCTTAAGAGGGTTTTTTCAATTTTCTCTCAACCTCCTCATGTACCTCTGATGGAGTGGTTGATATCTTGTCTTACTTCCAGCTTCTATTTTCTTGAAAAGGCCTCTTCCTTCCATCTTCTGTAGTCACATTGTATCATTTGGTTTTACTCTTCAGTGCCAAGAAACTTGGGGGTAATCACTGTGCTCTATAAGACCCAAATTCAAATCCAATTAAATCAGATCAGATGCCTAACAAATATGATAAGCCAACGGTTTGACATGGACTCTCTCAATCATGTCAAACAGATGATAAATAACGTTTTATGTGCATCAGATCTGATTTGACTACATTTTGGGGGAATTTTGGGGCATATTAGCAAGAACCTCGTTAAAATGATCTCCCTTGTAGCGGCAGGAAACTTCTGCTAAAACGGCATTAATGGGCTTGCTAATATGCGTTATAGAATTCCAATAGAAGCCCAGGTTAGATGTCTTGCACATCTTATAAGGTGCAGTGATTACCCATAGATTTCTTGGCACTGAAGAGTAAAACCAAATGAAACAATGTGGCACAGAAGATACTTTAACAAGGGAGCGTTATCAAAACAAATAGGTCTTCACTTCAACACCGTCCCTGAGGCAGCGTAGGAAGTAATGGCACATATTTGAAGCGATATCTTGTTCTGGAACCTACGTCAGTTTTATGATATTGGTCTACGGCCTTTATTATGGTGTTATTGTGACATTATGTGTCACATTTGGGCTATTCTAGACTTTGATGCATGAACATCTTCTGAGATGTAGATCTGATGCAGAAGGAAGCAACCCTACTTGTTATTACTGTAGGAAGGAAATATGACAGGTGAACATTGGGCGCAGTTGCTAAAAGCAATACTTTTGCCCTGTGATAAGGCAGGCAGGCAGGTTAGGGTGGAGAACCTATTGTTCCCTAATATTACATTTTATTTTCAGTAAACTACCTGAACAAAACCTGAGATATTTCCTTTTTTGCTGAAAATAAGTTAATTTATTATTTCGAATGTTTTAGCCTACAAAGTCGATTTTTGTAATTTTTTTCTACCATTTTTTACTTTACAAACTACAGAAAGTTTGCAAATCTTCTCACACAACTTCACAAAGTATGCAGAAGTGACGACACGTGACTCTGCACTTGTCTTGTGGACTTAGGCTCACCTTGAGCGCCTCAGAGCTGCTTGACAGAGCGCCCATTAGAAGTGCCTGTGTGTTTCAGAGGACAATCCAATGTTCTCTTTCGCTGCATTGGGGTATTTCTGCCTTGCTCATTCATCTTGTCTTCCCTGATTGACGATTTGCAGCTCCACTTGACAAGCGCTGTCATCCACAAAGTCAGTTTCGGCCTGTTACCTTTTCTGGGTATTGTGTCTTCCAGGTGAGCTTTTCCCCTTGATTCAATGCTGCCTTCTTTCCCTTTCCTCCAACCGCGTTTAACAAATTCGAAGCAAATAAGAATGGATTACTTAAGTGACTGACTCTTATTGGGATCTATTTTAGTTACATGTGGATGAAATTTGCAAAGCAAATTTCATACAACATGCATCATTTCACTTAATTATTCTAATAATATGAAATACATTTTTTACATTTCTCAAAAAAGTTTTTTCTGCGAAGGTATACCTTAATCTCCCGTGGCCAAAAAGCATGTGAAATGTTGTGCCATGCATAATGGAGACAAATTTAGAATATTTTCTATATTGCGACATTCTTATTTGAGATTACGCCAAAAAACAATAATTTCACATTTGCCTAATTTTAACATTTTTTTATGAAGATTTCGCTAATGAGACGTAAATGACTGCACACATGTAACCCCTTGTGCCAAAGCTCTGATAATTAGTGACCACCATGCAGCATTTTAGGGGACATCAATGTGCAGAGATGATTTTTGCACAAAATTTAACTTTTTCACAATCTCTATTACAAGACTGGACATAGCCGGTAAATAAAGCAAGCCCTTACTGACCCTTCATGCAAAATGAAGACACACGTCCTAAGGATGGTTTAAACAGACCCTTGCTCCATAATCGTTCACACTTTCTGTGATCTGAAGCAAAGCTGGCCCTTGACACAGGGAGCCATTTCCACCCCATGACTGCCCATGGTCAACCAAAGATGTAAAGTGGGACAAGAAACTCGTGGGTTACAGGGTACAGAACATTTGGGGGTGAACTGAGTAACATAACTTGTAGTTGTAAAGTGCTATCTTGGTGCTGAATAATAGATGTTTCTCAATGGTCAACTCAATGGTCCTCATGTCATCGACCTCAGAAGGATGAAAGGCAGAGTGGGCCTACCAGGATTTGAACCTGTGACAATGAGGTCGAACACAGGCTCCTATTGATCATGCATTAGTCCACTTAGCAACCAAACCCACCACAGTCAGCCCTGAGCGTTGTGAATGTGAGCCGTGTAGCTGGCTCCTGCATTCATTGTCACGGAGAAAGGTGGATTAGTGGGATCACTGAAATAATATTGAGTACAAAAATATAAACATACAAAAATATCGAAGATAAAATATTGACTACAAAAATATCGCATTCCTATCTACAAACAGGTGAGTACAAAAATATCGAATCAAAAATATTGTTTAAAAATAATATAGTTAGTCAAAATATCGAATTTTTGTAAATGTCTTAAAAGTAATTTAAAATAAATGAAATATTAAAAATAATTAACTAAGCCATACTTAAAAACACTTAAATAACCTTAAAATTATAAAATAATTAATTTAAGCTAAAAAAAACCATACAATTTTGTTTTTTAAACATATATATATATATATATTCACATGATATTAATAAAAAACATATAATATTTTTACCGTAGGGTAGCGGGAGGGTAAAATTTACTATTACCACTCCAGAGAGTGCAACAGTAGGGAAAGTGTTGGATAGCGTAGGGGTAAAAATTACTATTCCCACTCCAGAGAGTGCAACAGTAAGGAAAGTGTTGGATAGCGTAGGGGTAAAAATTACTATTCCCACTCCAGTGAGTGCAACAGTAGGGAAAGCGTTGGATAGCGTAGGGGTAAAATTTACTATTCCTACTCCAGAGAGTGCAACAGTAGGGAAAGAGTTGGATAGCGTAGGGGTAAAAATTACTATTCCCACTCCAGTGAGTGCAACAGTAGGGAAAGCGTTGGATAGCGTAGGGGTAGAAAATAACTATTCCCACTCCAGAGAGTTCAACAGTAGGGAAAGCGTTGGATAGCGTAGGGTTAAAAATGACTATTCCCACTACAGAGAGTGCAACAGTAGGGAAAGCATTGGATAGCGTAGGGGTGAAAATTACTATTCCCACTCCAGTGAGTGCAACAGTAGGGAAAGCGTTGGATAGCGTAGGGGTAAAAAATACTATTCCGACTCCAGTGAGTGCAACAGTAGGGAAAGCGTTGGATAGCGTAGGGGTAAAAATTAATACTCCGACTCCAGTGAGTGCAACAGTAGGGAAAGTGTTGGATAGCGTAGGGGTAAAAATTACAATTCCCACTCCAGAGAGTGCAACAGTAGGGAAAGCGTTGGATAGCGGGAGTGTAAAATTTACTATTCCCACTCCAGAGAGAGCAACAGTAGGAAAAGCGTTGGATAGCGTAGGGGTAAAAATTACTATTCCCACTCCAGAGAGTGCAAGAGTAGGGAAGGCTTTGGATAGAGTAGGGGTAAAATGTACTATCCCCACTTCAGAGAGTGCAACAGTAGGGAAACGTTGGATAGCGTAGGGGTAAAAATTACTATTCCCACTCCAGTGAGTGCAACAGTAGGGAAAGTGTTGGATAGCTTAGGGGTAAAAATTATTATTCCCACTCCAGAGAGTGCAACAGTAGGGAAAGTGTTGGATAGCGTAGGGGTAAAAATTACTATTCCCACTCCAGAGAGTGCAACAGTAGGGAAAGCTTTGGAAAGCGTAGGGGTAAAAATGACTATTCCGACTCCAGTGAGTGCAACAGTAGGGAACGTGTTGGATAGCTTAGGGGTAAAACTTACTATTCCGACTCCAGTGAGTGCAACAGTAGGGAAAGCGTTGGATAGCGTAGGGGTAAAAATTACTACTCCGACTCCAGTGAGTGCAACAGTAGGGAACGTGTTGGATAGCTTAGGGGTAAAACTTACTATTCCCACTCCAGTGAGTGCAACAGTAGGGAAAACGTTGGATAGCGTAGAGATAAAAATTACTATTCCCACTCCAGAGAGTGCAACAGTAGGGAAAGCGTTGGGTAGCGTAGAAGTAAAAATTACTATTCCCACTCCAGAGAGTGCAACAGTAGGGAAAGCGTTGGATAGCGTAGGGGTAACAATTACTAATCCCACTCTAGTGAGTGCAACAGTAGGGAAGTGTTGGATAGTGGGAGGCTAAAAATTACTATTCCCACTCCAGAGAGTGCAACAGTAGGGAAAGCGTTGGATAGCGTAGGGGTAAAAATGACTAATCACACTCCAGAGAGTGCAACAGTAGGGAAAGCATTGGATAGCGTAGTGTTAAAAATTACTATTCCCACTCTAGTGAGCTTAACAGTAGGGAAAGTAAATATTTAATATATTATTAAAAATAAATTAAAAACACAAATAAATATTAATTTTAATTATTAAAATTCATTAACTAGTAATACAAATTAATTACCAATTTACAATTAATTAATTAACAAATAAAATTTAATTAACAATTTATTCAAAATAAATACCAATAAATAAATTAAAATATTTAATTGATTACAATTAAATTACTTCCCACCCTATTCCCCTATAAACCCACAATCCGTTACAGAAAATAAATTAATACAATTCACATAATTATCAATTAATCAATTAATCAAAATTAATTTCCAATTAAAAATTAATTAATTACCAATTGAGAATTAATTAACAATTTATTCAAAATAAATACCAATAAATAAAATAAAATATTTAATTAATTACAATTAAATTACTTACCACCCTATTCCCCTATAAACCCACAACCCGCTACATAACTAAAAGGCAAAATTAAATTAAAAATAATTAATAATTTCTAAAAATTATTATTTTATTTAATATAATTAAATTACTTCCCACCCTATTCCCCTATAAACCCACAACCCGCTACAGAATTAATTTACGCAAAAATTAAATAACATAAAAATTCATTACTTAAAATAAATTACAAAAAAATATACACTTTTCACACATATACTAGCATACAAAACACTTTAAAAAATTCGATATTATAAAAAATTCTGAATATTTTAATAACCTATATTATATACCTCGATATTTTGACTTTCTATATTTATAAAAATCGATATTACATTACTTACCTTAAATTCGATATTTTTGCTGACTATATTCTGTCCATTCGATATTTTGTCTATTCTATATTTTGAAGTCGATATTTATGTAATTCGATATTTTTTACTCGATATTTTATGTAGTTACCGGATTAGTGTCATCACTGAAATATAGTTTTTTGGTCTGGCTTGACAGCACAGCTGCCTACCTGACCTAACGTTTCTAATTCTCTAAAAAATACAGTGGACTGTGGCTGCACCCAGGGTACTATTTCTCTGTTCTCCTGCTATTGGATATTTGGCGCATCCTTCCGCCTTCTAGAAAGTGCTTCAAATGTAATGCTGAAGGGGTTGTTTTACATCCCAAAAGTACACCCAATCATTGCACTGTCATTGTCAATTCTTCATCTTCCACATGCATTCAATTCAGAAAGCAATCCTTTGTTGCTACGTTTTCCCCCAGCCCTAGCAAACAGGGCTCAAGTCGGGGTACCACGCGGGTGGACGGCATCCCCCCACTTATTTTACCGGGTGGACGCCGTCCCCCCTGGCAAACAGCTGGACTTCACTCTGGCCTCTCAGGGACGAGATCGGAGCTAACAGCTCCGAGGCAGCTCCAGGGATGAGGGGGAGGACGCCATGTGTCTCGGGCGCGATGCTGGCACAGGCCTCCTGCTTCCTCGGAGACTCGACGGATGCTGGGCCGGTTTTGTTCGGCTGAGAAGTGGTACTCAGTGAAAAGGCAGCCGGGAAAAAATGGAAAATATAAAATTAGCTTTCAGATTGAGGTGCCTTTTAACATTGTACCCGATAACAGTACACATAAACGTCTAATAGCCCTGCACAGTCCACTCGTGATACCTTTGGATCTTGCTACTCAGATAGTGCATCATATTGTCTCATTTGCTTTTGAAGGTGCAAAGCATAAACACCACCTTTCGTGACGTCACTTCCTGTCGTGACGTCACGCTGGTGACAGCGTCCCCCCACTTCTTTTTTTACAACTTGTGCCCTGCTAGCAAAGGATGTAGGCCTGGCTTTAACTTGCTAAACTTCATGCTTGGCTTGTAATGGGTGCAGACGCTATTTGTGTTTACCTATGTCTGTGTGTTAGCGTAATAATAAAGTGAGGCTTGATGGCCCTTCAATGCTTTTTATTTTAGAGGTTCTTGTAATGAGCAACGCATGCTCCTACAGTGAAACAGACCAAAACAAGGAGGCCACTGACCCCAAAGCTTTGAATGCCGTCCATCCATCGTGGTACCTCTACAACCCTCCCCCTGGCCAGTGAGTGCTCAGTCCTGACAGTTGGGCAGGTAAATTGTGACTGGGGGGATCTCAGTGGGAGTTCACGATTTTAACCCCTTGAATGCCTGTGACGGAACAGTTCCGTCACAAGCCTCGGGTGAGCTGTGCTTGTGACGGAACGGTTCCATTACGGCTCGCTCGCCGCGCCTGCGCTGACGAAATATTGGGCGGGCGGGTTCGTGACGGAACCGTTCTGTCACAAGCACAGCTCACCCGCGAGCCATGACGGAGCGGTTCCGTCACAAGCACGGAACCGCCGCGCGGCCTCCCCAACCCCTTAACGCTGCGGCGGAATAGCCGCCGCAGAGAAGGGGTTAAATCAAAACGAACATGTCCTTGCAAGGCCGGCAGGCATGCCTTACATTCCCTTCTTTTTGCATTACTCTAATGTGTATTATGAGGCACAGTTCTCGTTTGTAACCACGTCCCCTGAAGCTGCAAGATAGCTCAGTGAGTTAAACTCTCATTTTTATGATCCACCATACGAATACATTATGAGAACAAATACCAGCTTAACCAAGCCAGCATTTCCCCGTTTGAGGTTGGTATACTGAGTATCTTTAAATTGAATATTAGTAAAACCTATTGTTAACACTGCTTAGAAACGGCATGATTAGATATGTAGAGCTACATAAAAGCACATTATTATACCGACACAATGGAGGCAACATCTTGCCTCAGTGCTACTCATGCACCCACGCTGAGTTGTCCTGTCCAACATCTTTATCATTAAAATTCAATAATAGTAAACTTAATATTTTGTAGTGCTTGGAAACGCCAAAGTTAAATTTGCAGCGCTATATAAAATCCAGCTATTTTACAAACACAAATGAATGCTACATCTTGTCTCAGTGCCGCGTCAGCTGACAGACCGACAAAAAGTGAACTGTCGGGAAGGCTCATTATGCAGATAGCGCGATATCTCAGTCAGCAGACGAGACTTCCCTTTGGTGGGCACGCGGAGAGAGCTGCTCCGAAGACGCCATATAATGCCCGCCAACGATACGGCCAGATATTGATCTGCGAGGTGATAAGCGAGGATGAGAAAGGCAGAGACGGCATTATTATCCGTGGCCCGGTTTAACGGATTATCTCTGCGCACACAGAGCTCTTCCCCGGCGGACACACACGGCGCATTAATGATGTCTCTGTGTTGTCATGATTGCCTTTCCTGTTCAGGGCCAAATGCCATTTTCGAGATCCCTGTGTATCTTGGCAACTGCTGGGCTCAGTGACAATATACAGATGCTAATGCCTCCGCGATCACGAGAAGTCCCGGCCGGAAATGATGTCTGCGTGTCAATCAGAATATCCGTGCTGCCACTCACGCCCCGGCTAGCCCCTTGAGAGGAAGTGGGGCACATGGGCGAGCAGCTGGTTGGCCACCATCCATCAGTGAGGCTTTACGTAGCACGCAAACCCACTGCCACCTCTGTGGACATCAATACCCGTTACAGAGGCAGGCGCAAGCAACACTGTAAAGACAAGCAGAAGGTTTGCCAGATGGGAGACTCCAGCCTAGCATGAAATATGGGATTACCCAGCATAAGCAGCTTTCTAAATTTCTGGACGCTTGGTGAGTCTACTTGTCTTTGAGGGTTGTGTTTTAAGTTGCTGTGCGGTCCACAGGGAGCATTGTTTTCAAGGCGCTTAAAACCCCACCACAAAATCTGGATCTAAAACTACACAGGAAGGCCTTGTAAGCAAAGGAAGACAGGTACCAGGTGGTCGTTGCAGCTAGCACACCTTGGCCCGCTCTACCCTGTCTTCAGCTTCTGGGTCTACACACGCTCTCTTTACATGTTTAGGTATGATGTGGGGTTTATTCAGCATAAGAGTGTAACGCAATGATTACACATGCATGGGACATAATCTCAGGGATTTAAACCCAGTTCTGCTCACTTAGGTGCTTGTCTCCATGTTGGCTTGACCATCTCCACCACTTTGAATGATGTCAACATCTTTAACCAGAACCAACTACTGTTGATTACCAAACATGGACATTTTTCAATATCTTCTGCAGTTTCCACATTGCTTTCCCGTCTGGTGCCTACTCAAAATAGTACAGGCCTTAAATGCATGTGCTTTCCCTACTGTGGTAGGTGTTGAGGGAAGATGGTGTCTGATATATCGCAGCTCCTCTGTAAACCTTACTTGGTCTTCCTGAATTTGCCGCTGGGGTTCGATGTGAAATATTCTTGTGCATTCTGGTGGACACCTTGAATTTTCCTCTTGCCTTAATTGGTTACCCGCGCCGATTTGTAGTTTATCCTTTACTTGCTTTCCCTTCTTGCGCCTCATTGAAGGATGAGCCGCTGCATCAGAGACCGGATTTTAAAAACTCTAATAAGATGGTATATGTAGAATATATTGCATACAGTTTTAAGCAAGCATTGCTCAACTGCTCTGATCTAATACTCTCTTTAGCAGGGGTTTACACATTGCAGATTCTCATTATGAAAGTTGTGTGCGACCCGTTAGCGTTTCTATGGTGTTTCGATGGATTAACATCTTGGCATCAGTAGAGGCTCTTTCGACACATAAGAAATGGCGTCGGTACACCTAGGTCTGGTATGTGCGTATGCCTTTCGGAACTCTGGAACAAATTGTCCTGTATAAATCATGTAGTTCCCAGAACCATATAAGTTATCTATACAATCAGTTCATACTGAGACTTCTTAGTAAAAGATTGGCTTCTTGCCATGCAAGGCATTGGGTTGAAGCTCGGATGAACTGGAGCTGACTGCAACTCAAATGCAGCGAAACGTAAATGAGTCTCTTCGACCCAGAGGGAAGTGCTCACTGGAAGACAGGAGCCCACGACTAAGGGCCTGATTCTGATGCAGTTAGGAAAGCATTCCCACCTAGGGCCTGATACTGATGCGGTTAGGAAGGCCTCCTAATGGCATTTGCTCCTTCCAAATCGGATCGGGAACGACCCAGGGCCCAATTATGATGCAGTTAGGAACATATGCTCCCATTGAAGTCAATGGGAGTCCAACCAAATCGTATCTGGAAGCATCCGGATGCATTGTACTCCGTTGGTCGGATTCTCCCGATCCGAGTGGGTTGGAAACCATTTCCAAACCGATTTTGTCGGGAAGCTTTCCAACCTGCATCAGAATCAGGCCCTAAGTAGAACAACTCCTGGTCGCCTTTTATCACAAACCTTGATTTACATCAAGGTTTAGGTATGGCTTTAACCCCTTAAGTGCTGATGACGGAACCGCTCCGTCATCAGCTGCGGTGGCGCTGTGCTGATGACGGAGCGGTTCCGTTATGGCCCGCCCACCGCTCATGCGCGGAGTGAATTCCGCGCCTGCGCTGAGCGTTCTATTGAGCGGGCAGGGCCATGACGGAACCGCTCCGTCATAAGCACAGCGCAACCGACGCTGGTGACGGAGCGGTTCCGTCACCAGCATTTGCCCGCCGCTCTTCCGCCCCGCCCGCCCCCTTAGCACTGCAGCGGAATAGCCGCCGCAGTGAAGGGGTTAAGGTAATACATTGGGACAGTCTGTAATAAAGTCTTCCTCATTTGCAAAGTTCAAAGAAATATGATGGTTCTTCTCGCCCAAACAGCCATTTTGTTGGTTGGCACTATTAAATCTTAACTGGAGTGTGAGGATGAGCCCCATGCCAGTCTCCCAATGTCAATTAATAACAGACAAATATGAAATCGCCATTTCTTAGTATGACTAGTTTATGGCCTAAACAAGAAGGTTCAAGTTACTACTGCCTGGGCAAGAAAATCCTTAGGCTGTTGTGCTGATTTAGGATCACAAGCCTGGACTTTAGATATGACCAGGCCTCAAACACCAGCTTCTTACGGTTTTCTTTTTTACACTTATATCCCGAAGAATTAGACAACTTCCGGTTAAGGTTTTTCAGATGTAAAATTAGCATCAGCTACCTTTCTTTCCCTTAGCTGGAGACCAGACATATATTCAAAGCATTCTTGTTTTAATGCTAGAAAAGGCTTGCCATCAGTGTGTGGAGTTCATACCATGGTATGGTTTGCTGTACTAATAATTCAGCACATCTGACTTCGGATCTTTCTTCTCTTACCATATCCACAGTGTCAAGAACAGTTATGACTTAAAAAGTGTTCAAGTATTTTTGCCCCCAAATCATAGCAATTTTTAAAGTAGCATTAGTGGTGTGTTCAGAAACAGCAGGACACCAAGCCAAGGACTACCCAGAGTGGCTATCCCAGAACGCTGCTGATATAGTTATTGGGGCCTCGCCTCGGGTGCTTTGAATAAATAATGCACTTCTTTGTGTCCTACAGTAGGCCCATCACTGTTGTGATCCTATTAACATGCAATATCAGTAGATACTGTTTCCGGATCTGCCTTATGCAGTTGTGATCAGTCTGCTTGTGTGAGCGTTAAAATTCCTCTCTAGTTAAACATACACCATTGATTTTTTTCCCCCAGTAAGTAAGGTCCTCACATGCAACAGGACCTGGGTGTCATTTTGTTCAGGAGCAAAATGCGTACTTTTTACTTTTTCCAATTGACAGCTGAAGTGGTTTGTTTTTTGGTATAAAACACAAAACTAAGGGGTCGATTAGGATAGCGACGGACGCCAACCCCGAGGTGGAGGGACCGTCCGCTGGGGCAGCGGCGTTCCCTCCATTGGGATTAGGATGTGACCGCCACCCTGGCGGTCACATCCTGTATGTTTAACATTGCGGCGGGTGCTGCTTTAAGCAGCACCCGCCGCAAGGTTAAATATGCATGCTTTGCATTTGCATGCACAAAGCGGCATGCACCGCGCGATGCCTGCCGCTTTGTACATGCAAATGCAGGGGGGTACCATAGGTACCCCCCATGTGCACCCCCCACCCCGACACCCTGGGGGCCCGCAAGGGCCCCCCAGAAGCTAATGTTCACATGCTTTTCCACGGCGGAAAATCCGCAGCGGAAAAGCATGTTTACAAACCCATCGTAATTTGGCTGGCGGTGTCTTGCAGACACCGCCACCAAATTGCAGCCAACACCCGCGGATCAGCGGCGGACGGCAGGTCCCAAGAAGGGGACTCCGTAATACACTTGCTTCACATATGTGTCCTGTGCACCGGGACGTTTCCTAGGCGTTCTATTACGGACAAAGGTTCCGACTCAGCGCAATCCCATGCTGTAGTTAAGGGTCCACCTCTATTTTGGAATCCTAATCACGACCCTACACCTTACTCCTAACAGCGCTACTCTTCAATTACCCCGAAGTAACCAGGCATTAACCCTTCTAGCGCTGCCTCCTTGGTATCCACGAGATCCATGCTGCAGACCGTAGGACGTCCCGTTTCCTACGTAAGCAATCTATGATCTGCGCACAGCTGCCTGATCCCTTGATATCTCAGTTCAAGACGCACGCAGCAACCTTCAAGGTACTTCGTCTCCAGTTGCAGCAATTCTATGTTCAGTGCACAGCTGCTCTATCTGTTGCCTCAGGTCCTAGTGCCCTGACGCACCCCGGCTAATTAGCCGTGACCCAGTCCGCCCAAGTATCGTGGAATTATCAAATTCACCGCCTTGATGCTTTTATTAGGCAAACAATGGTAGTCCTGATGATGATCCACTATCTATGAAAGGATCGAAACGCCGTCGACATGAGATGTGGGCTTAACACTAGTTCACTATTATGTGCATAATATGTTTTGTTCCCCACATATGTGAAGCAAGTGTATTACGGAGTCCCCTTCTTGCTCCATTTTTTGTTTACATGCCTGATGTATTTGTATATGTTTGTATTGTCCTTTAGTCTGTGTAAGCTTTTGAGGATACAGGACTGTGTCCCACTGTTTTATTGCTTCTCTCTAACTGGTTATTTGAATTATTGAATAAATTTTGCAAGTCCGGCTGGACTTTTTTTGTCATTATAGTGCACATTGTGGCCTATAATTATTTCACCCTTCTATCTTTGTGTCAAGGGCCATTGTTTTTGTAAAATTGATACCCCAGGTCCTTGCCTACCTAGCGGGTTCCCTTGTTGTTTATAGTAGCACTTTTTAATGAGAGCATGGTACATGCAAAAAAGTAATGGACAGTGACTGGACAAATTCACGAACTGAGATTAACAATTACCAAGATATCTCAGTGACTGATAAACTTCCACACTTGAAAGAAATTTAACATATCCACCTGGAAATAGAGCACTGACACAAAATGGGCGATACAAACTAAAAGGTGTATTTAATTGGCCACTGTGGTGCATTTCACAAGCCTCCTCTGTGATATAATCTGGCTCCCAATGTTAAGACAGGTGAAGAAGCAGGTCACTGTAAAGGCTGTGTTGTCTAGAATAACAGGGCCTGCAGATTTAACGTAATTTTCAGACTCCGCTACCATCAATTCAAGGAGTTGCTAAAGATTTCATCTCTGCTGATCCATCACTGATCCAATTAAAATCCTGGACTCAGAGCCATGTCGACAAGTACATTGCCAGAGATTTAGATCATACTCCGGCTCAACTCCCACGCGTCATCGCAAATGTCCAGTATTTTGCCCACTATGCAAGACTTCAATTTCTCTTTACGCCATGACATGAACATACTTCTTTTTGACTTTAACAAACAATCCGTTGACTTTTACTGAATTGTATCGGCTTCTTTTGCCCGCTGCTCCTGCTGACAAAGGAATAAACAATAATAGAAGGTGTTTGTATTCACTGAGCCATGTGTCGGGGGAAGCCGCCTGAGATGCCACACTATTTGTCTTCTTTGTCCACATCTCTAGGGATGTTTTCGATGCAAACACAAGAAGCAGTCTCAGGCACGGCCGATAAAGTTCAAGTATTCCCAATCCATTCAATTCTTTCACAAAAATGGTCTATCTCCCAGTTTCAGGAAAACAAGTGACTGCCAAACAAATTAGATGTGCAAAATTGAAGGTGCACTGAGGACAGAGCTGAAATTGAAGTCTAATTTAGAAGTTGGTTGACGGGTATTCCATCACAAACATATAACATATGCCACAGGCCTTTTCAGACGTGCCATAGGATATAATGCACTTGTAATATGGCGGACGGAATATCCACTGCGTTTGTGACACAGTAACCTGGTAGTAACTCGATAATAAGTGAGGTGAGTGTGTTCAGTTATATGTTATGTGCAAAGTAAAGAAACGTTAACCACTTTAGAATCATAATTGTGAATACTAATGCACAATATATATTAATAAACAGCTAATATAACTCAACGTATCTCTCATAATCATCTTTTATATAGTTCCTGTCAAGAGTTCTGCTAAAGGACATTCACAAAAGAGTGTAGCTTAGATGGGAGCTGGTCACTCAATCACTCTTTGAATGAATGAATAAAACTACTAATTATCAAAAAGTAAACATGGAACCTCCATACTGAGGATGTGATCTATTAGTAACTGCACTTCCCTCTCACTTCTTTTTGCCCCTGTAGCAAAATAACTAATACCAATGCACTTTTTGAACACAAAATTTACCTGAGCACTCTAAGTGGTCCCTAGCCCTGCACATGGCACCATACAGGTACAGTTTACTTTTAAAGACTTTAGAAGCAGGTGCATTAGCCTAACAGGGTACTGTGGGGAAATCCATCTCTTTTGCTGTGTGGTGCTTTTCACCCCTAGAGTAGTTGAGATCTCATTTACATGTGCTCTGATGAAAGGGAAACCACTTTTAGGGTCCAGTTGTGATAGCAGTCACTTTTATAGATAAGGGTGCAAAGCTGTTTAGCAGCAGGTGCATTAACCTAGTTGGTTACAAAATGTGTGAAATTGCTAGGACTTGTCAGTGCTGTAAACAGTTACCTAACAGCAGCTATTCCATGTACTTCTTGCAACATTATTCTGATTTTTTGAGGCATACATTGGCTGATGTGGTCCCTTAAATACAGCTCTGTGAGTACTTTCTATTTTTCTATTTTCTAGACACTTTTCATCCAAAACAAGAGAGAAATACCTCCACTCAAAGCATTCAAACAATTTCAGCGAAAACTGAAGAACAGGAGAAGTCTTAAAGAACATTTTCCTCCACTGAGGGTGTTTTGCAAGTAGTGGAACGTACCACTTCTTTGTATGAGGGATCTAGTGAAGGGACACTGCCTTCAGATGTCACTTCAACATCAGATATCAAATTACAGATTCTTTGGACTGTCCCACTCTCCAACATACAAATACTTAACTGGGTGTGCCTGGCGCACACTAGAGCAGTGTGCCCGGTTTCATAAAATCCGACGTCTTTGGCAAAAGTGCATCGTTGAGAATGGAGCTGTTGTTTGCAGCTGTGGCTCTGTAGTTCCCTGGAAGCAGACCCAGGACAGATTTGCGAAAAGTGGTCTGAAATTCTGTACCAACTTTTTGTGAATTGATGCTAGTTTTGCGGACCAACTTTATGTAACAATAAGTCGAGTCGGGTTGCAATTCGACCTACCTTATCAATATTCATGAGGTGGTTGGCAAATTGCAATTCACTCAGATTGGATGTCATCACTCGCATGATGGCCTGCTGGGGCCAACCAATCACCATGCCTGTGATAGCATTTAAAGAAAGTTTTTTTTTAATGCAGCCTGTTCTTCAGCATTAAGTCCTCACCCAGGAAGTCCAATATCCAGAGTTTGCTGTTATTCTTGTAAGTAGTTGGTTCTGTCAGCTCTGGATGTCCGATTCTAACACAACACCATGGGTGGCGTTAGGGGGATGAAACAAAGTGAAATGTTTTCATTTCTCCTTGTTTTTTCCTCTTTTTATGTGTACTGCATTGTGATCTACACATAGAAATAGGAAATCACCTCAATTGATTGACTTTATACAGAAAGATGTCCCTTCCTGCACAAAATCAATCGGCTCCGCAACACATGCACCCTTGCACCATGGCGCAACAGTGCCTGCGTTGACGCATGGTTGCCCATTGTGCGCCAGCGCTAAGGAAAAGGACAGGAATTCACTGTTTCTCATAGATACCCCAGTAAAAATACTAATAATATACTTTTTACAGTTTTGGCTTCACTCTGAAACTCAAGGGTGGCCCCTCCTCCAGGGACGGCTCTAGGCTCATGGCGGCCCTGTGCAGGGAGCGTAGGTAGGGGCCCTGGAAGAGGGGGTCCGGGCGGGACGGAGCGCAGAGGCCAGTGAAGAGGTGGGGGTCAGGGTGTTTGGAAGTGGAACAGAGCTGGAGGCCCCCAAATCCTTGCCATTGGGGCCGCCACGCAAATATGTATCCATCCTCAGAGGATTATTATATTAAGAATATATATTGGTGTGGTGGCCCCTGGGGTTTGGTGGCCCTGTGCAGGTGCACAGCTTGCACATGCCTAAAGCCGCCCCTGCCTCCTCACATATACTAGGCTTTTATGGACTTTAGAGATCCCACTTTCCCTGTCACACATATTGAAAAGTGCGGATGTGTCATTTATAATAGAGCTTAAAAAAACCTAACACATTTCTCCGTACGAAAGTAGCAGCGCAGTTCCAATGCAAGGCACCAATTGGCTGTGTATGCAACATTGATTTTAGCTGAATTTGGAATCCATTTGTTAAATCGAGAGTCACGCGGCTCTTCAATGCTCTCGCGATAATTAGCGTTACATTTTAGTCCGTCCTCTTTCTTTTTAGAAGCGGCCGAGTCGAGCAGGCCGTTCAGAAGCCTGCAGCATGCCAGGAGGTAATTGCCAGTTATGAAAAATAAAAAAAATACAAAGAGCGAAAAACGTAAACATGTCCAGGAGCAAAGCGCCTCTGTTCCGGTGCATAATGGGAGTATTGCGGTTTGCTCATCATGGTCATGTATCCTGCGGGCTCAGTTTATACTGACGAAAAAAAACACATAATCCTGACAGTTTTAGGGCACAATAAACAAAGAAATAATAATTGGAGCCTGGACCCTGGGTATGACGCTGTGTCATATTTTCATACAGAGTCGATGATTAAAAAGTAGGGGTGTGCAGAATTTGCTTTTGTGCAATTCTGTAAAAGACTATATAAAATAAAAAATAAAAAAAGGTAAATTTACACAAAATGCAAAACCATCTTTTATCACTATATTTTAGCGTGTAACGCATCCTCGTGTCTACTTGGGACGCAAGGAAGCATTTCTCACTAAAAGATGTACTAAATACACAGATTGTTGTTCTTCCACGCTAATATGTTGTTACTGTAAATGTCGGGCCGCGGCGGTGATAGACTAGATAGTCTGCGGGGAGCCGTCAGCTTTTAAATATGCGACGTGAAAATAACCCCCTGCTGCGCCAGTCCATGTAGAGCGATAATCGACTTCCTCTTGTATTTGGCCCCAGCAAATTGCTGAGTGGGCCGATACGGCTATTGGACGTGAGTATAAGTGAAAAACTTTTTTCTTCTTTTTAACACTAAAATCCTCACGGCAGGGTGCACCTTAGGGCGTGCACACCACCGGAGGATCACACTACTGGTCCTGATGAATGCTGAGCGACTCGGGCTCCTACAGCAGAAACATGTTGACCAAATTTATTTAGAATTCACTGAGGACTAGGGGTCTTTAATAAATGAGACTAACCCTATGAGTCCATTCATCACTTGTTTTTAATTAGTGCTGGTTGGACTATTAATAAAATAGTTGACAGTCACAACTTCGCACTTTTTGTATATAACAACTTTTTTCCCCCTCTTTGCACTCACTTAGCACAATTGGGTTTTTCTCACCACCTCAACACACACAAGAACCAGCTCCGCTGTAAACAGGCGTTGTAGCACACTGGAAGGACATTAGGTCCTTCCAGTGGGAACCCAGTGATGAAGCATGTCACCACCAGGTTGGTGAGTGAGGGTTCTTAAACACCTTATTATCTGTGTTGTGGTTCCACCTTTCTCTCCCTTCTGTCTAACCCTCACATAAATTATTTGAGGTCGCATTTTATCTTTTCACTCTTTTGTTGTTTATGAACAGTATTATTAGGGGTAAGAGAGTGAACATTTATACCCTTACTCTCTTGTTGATTGTTTGTTACTGTAAATGCAGCATAATTACACCATGTGGATAAGGGTGTGATTTAAAAAAAAGTTGCCTAACAAGCCTATCCCTAAATTGCGCTGGTGAAATGCAAGTTTCTCCCAGGTCCACTTAAAATCACAGTTTTATTCTTGAATGAATGTGGGGTGTAAAAAAAATTCCGTAATTCTCACTGCATGCCTAAATTCACGACTATGTGAGCTTATATTTGATTTTATTCTGAAATGTATTTAGACATGCATGCATATGAACGGCATAGGCTATTGGTCTAAAAGTAAAAAATACTCCAGACTAGTGTTTCAATATTGTTTGTAAATGGACAATAATCACCCAATCTCTTTTTAGTGTGTGAAAAGGATGCTTTATTTCGGGAGGAGGTTGAGCTCGGTAAACAATCCTTTGACTAATGTCATGTAAACTATAATTCCCTGGACAATAAACTAACATTAAACTCTATATGCCACTTTCCATCAACAATGACCACAACCCTTGTTTTAGCTTCTTTCTCCTCACCTTGACATACTCATATCTTGCCCATTTCATCTCTTCTATACCGCCCATGAATTCAGACCCCTTTCTTTTCTCCTCTGCACTCAAATCTTCTGCAGTCCTGGCTATTCTGCCTGCTACAGGCCTATTGCTGCCCATTATTATTCTCCAATCTGTGCCTCTTCTCCACTTTCTAGCCTTAATCATTACGTCATATGTCTCCTTTACCCCAATTTGTGCTATTTCTTGGCCTACTGCTAGCGACAACTACTTAGATAACTTTACACAAACATGGCCGCCCAACCCCCTTCCTGAACCACAGCACCTCAACTTCACTTGTATAGTGAGGTATGAATGTCAGCGCTCGACGAAAATGTAACTTTTCTTCTGCCATACCCACTTGTGTCTTGACTGGGTGAGAGAGTCCCGCAGTCAAACAGGATCCCTTAGCCATGCCCCGTACTCAGTGCTTAATTTGTACAAACATAAGTGCCAGAGCTCTCATAAGAAGGTCACTGCAGCATGCACAAAACATTGCCCCAGCCAGCAATGCCAATGACAGTACCAACACAACTACTAACCATCACACTCGTACAAGTGTGACAGTTCAGACTATTTCAGGCCCCCAAAGCTAAAAGAACGGCATGGGTGGCACGGATTATTAATTTTGAATGTATATTGAACTAATAATTAACTGTTGTTGTGGTCATCTCTAAATCAGCTACACAGTGCCACCTTGTGGCAGAATGTCTGGCTCCAGTGTTGACAATTGAGTGCTGGTGCTGAGTAGTGGAAACCACCAGCTCAAATTAAGGACTGCCCATACTCCCCGGACGGAGAGAGCGGATCGCTCTCCTCTGCCCAGGGCCCGCCTTACGTGCTCTGCCAGTGCTGAAGGACACACTGAAAGTGGACATAGTTGAGACATTATTCTTTTCTTGCAATGTTATGTTAGCTTTTTGTATATTTTTTATTTTTCTTAGGCATTCCTTGTTTTCTGCTTCCTTTTGGCCACTTGAGAACCCTTTACTCTGCGGAGTGGCTGGCAGAACCCTACAGGAAATCAGGAAATGAAATGAGGGAAAAGGAAAAATGCAACTAATAGTCTGGAGGAGGAAAAATGTGCTCTCATGTTAGTTTATGATAGTCATTTGTATGGCACACATGTCATTATAATGTATATCTCATTTATGTAGTGCTAAGACCTAAGTGCTGTACATTGGTATACATTAAGAACGTTTTGCCATTAGTATGGTGTTGTAATTCTGCATTAAGGTTACCTTTAAACTCTGATTTCAATGATTCTGTTGCAGATCACACTCTGATTTCTGTCATCAGTGCTGGGGTTGTTATTGCACTTTTGCAATAGGCCTGACTTAATTGTTGAAATATACTTGAATTATCGTATTTGTTAAGTGTGAACGAAGGTCTTACCAACTTGGTTTGGTGCCACCTGGCCTATTTAGCTTGTAATATGTAGGTGAGGTCTTGGACTTGTTATGGAACCATGACACCACACATGCACACATTAAACCTGTCTAACCCAGCTGTCTTAAGACAGCTGGGTTAGAGAAAGCAAAAGCCTCCAGTGCTCTTCTGAGTGCTGATAGAGGCTGCTCCCACCAATCCTGGAACTGCTCTCATGCTGGGGAGAGCAGTATCAGGATTGGCTTGGGAGATTGGATCCTTCCTGCCACAAGGAGAGAAGACCAACGAGAAGGACCTTGCGCCAGCAAGTAAGTGCTTTTAATTTAATAATTATCTTTTTTTAATATCCCACCCGCTTCACCACCCTCGGGACATGCCAGCCACCACTGTTGTATACTCAAGGAAAGGTAATCCTTTTGGTAACCTGTCTGGCATGAAGTGCATAGTGCAATTGTAGGTGGCAAGGGTGGGAATTTCAGGGATACATCTGAGCCAGAAAATAGGAAAATGGAGGGCTACCTGCAGATCCAACTGCACACAGCCAACATTTTTCCATCCCTCCAGGCCAAGCCAAAATCAGTAGGCCGACTAGTTGGTGGGAGTTGGGTGGGCTTGCAGCTCTGGCATAGAAGTGGAAAATGCCATCAGGTTGGTACTTACCCTGTTTTAGTCACAGTCTTGGTATTGGCAGTTGGGTAGTGAATGATGGTGCCGACCGAAGGTAGGTCGTAGTCTCCCTATGCCAAAGGCCTAATTGAGAGCCTAGTGTTGTCAGTGGTCTCTCTACCCTGTCACCACCCCGTCTCAATTGCAATCCTTTTTCAATGTCATTGACACTACTGCTCTATTTGTTTGAACCAACGTATTGCTTTGCCTGTAGAGCATGCTGTTAGCTGAAACTCATACGGCATGAGTGGCCCTGCAGTGAACACTGCAGTTACAGTTCATTCTACATATCTCACCTAAGTGACAACGTTCAAACAGCATTTACATTTCAGGCTGGCACTTCTGGGAGTGCGAGAGCTGCTTGATCAATAAAAACATTTTTGTTAACTTTCAACGAGGAGTGGGGCCCTCTCAGTGGCGTAGCTAAGCCTTCTGCCGCCCGTTTGCAGCTCGTGGCGGCCGAATGAAAGAGCGGTGGAGTCGCTGAAGATTCCTGCCATCGCTGCCCCGCACCCCCGTGCTACGCCACTGGACACTCCACAAGCATAGTCGGATTGGTGTGGCTCACTGGTTAGAGGCGGCAGACACGAGAGCAGAGGACGGCCCGGGACCAGGGTTCAATTCCCGACGCGGCAGGTTCATGAACCAGGGTCAGCGGACTCGATAATTCTCACCTTGGTGCCTACTCGAACTAGGGATCACACTCGGCAACTCTGGGCATTAGCTTGCCTCATCTCCACAACTGCCCCCCCACATACGCCGGGGATGCCTGGTTTCACCTTGGAGATACTGTGGAAATGTGCTCGCTAGAAATGCATATGCATCCCTGTATATGAGGCACTCCCTTGGGTTTATGAAAAAAATCCAAAATTTCTGTGAAGTTTTTTCTTTTTCTTTTAAATGTTCATTCATTTGAGTTGATGATATTTATTGCATATCGTACATTCTCTTTTCTTAGATCAATAAACAAGGTAGCTTCTAAAAAATACAACTCCAATGCATTTCGGGCTATCCTCGCACTTTATCAAGGAGTACTGAAAATGAGGAGAGATACAACACACTATCAGTAAACTGGGTGAATACGACAAATTAAGGTGATGGAAATGGTGCTCGTGATGAGTAAATGTAAATGTAAATGTATTTGATCTTGTATAGCGCACAGCTACCCGCAGTGGGTTTCCCGGCGCTTGCTTAGGGAACCTGTCCTGGTATTCCCCTGCGCGATAACCCATTTCTGGGCATCCCCAAGGTGAAAGCCAGGCATCCCGCCGCGAGGGGCCCTTGTGGAGATTAAGCAAGCTATTGCCCAGAGTTACAGAGTGGGACTCCATGATTGGAATAGGCACCGAGGCGAGAATTGTCAGGTCCGGGGAAATTTTGAGCCCAAGACCCACCGAGGCGGGGAATTGAACCCTGGTCCGGGCCAGACCTCTGCATCAGGGTCTGCCGCTCCAACCACTTGAGCCACACTTCTCCTGAGTAGGACCCGAAAAACAACCGTGAAAGAAAACAACTTCGCATATCATGTAACGCGTGCAGTCACCGCTAACGTGAGGAGAACTAGTGTTCGAAATGTGATGATCTAAAAAACGGCTGTGTGGAGGATAGTTATCTAGTGCTCGGGGTTCAGGTGGGAGTGTGGTAAGGAAGTAAGACTTACGAGTCGCCGGCCTCGGTAGAGGACATGGCGGTCTAAAGTAACGGAAACAAAGTTATGAAAACGTTAGGATTGGCCTCCTGTCTGGCCGTAATATATCCGGTACTTCAGTGGCGAGTGTATTAACTAATCTTGCTTGTGAGCGCGAACGCTGTTAACGTGGTGTGTCATCAAGTGGTTCGTCGAAAGTGAGAAAACAGTGAAACGTTGTCTATTAGTATTCTGGGTGGGTGGAACCAATGGAACTAAACAAAGGACTAACATGGTGGTATTAATGAGAGGGGTGTGTTGGTGACGATGTAAGCTATGCAGGGGAAGGTGGTAAAAATAAAAAACGGACTATACTATTCAGTTCTTAGAAGAACAACGAGAATAGAAGTGAACGATGGACTAATCCTAGACAAAAGGATATAAACAAAAACGTGCAGACAAAAAGGTGTAAAGTGAAGTGTAAGTGGGACACATCATAGGAGCAAGGTGCATATCACTATTTACAGATAACAGCTATATTCAATGCGATCATTGAGTCCGAATGGTTTCAATGTTTGGAGATGATAAATCCATTCAGTTTCGCGTTGTAACAGAAATTTGTGATTGTCTCTGCCTTCGATTTTTGTGACTGTTTCCAGAATGATGAACTTTAGTTGTGCAATGGTATGTTTAGATTCCAGAAAGTGAGCTGCAACGTTGGACTTTTCGTTTTTGGTACGGATGCTTGACTTGTGTTCATGGCACCCTACCCGTATAAAGACACATTATTCATCTTCATAACTTATCAAGCAATCATTAGCTGTGCACCCTCTACCTACTTCACCTTGGAGATACCCAGTAGGGACCATCTCACAGGGAAAGCCAGGACGGGTTCCCCAGCGGTCTACTGCGCAGAGATACTCCTTCGGGAGTCGATTCTAGCGCGTTAAAAACCCACAATTAATTAACTAATTAATTAATTGGTAATGCAGGCACGGGCAATGGTCGAGGGGCCGGTATCTGAGTTCCAGTTGTGGGCTGCTTTTTTGGGCAGCCTGCGGATTTGGGCAGTGTCTGTGTTCTTCAGATGCCCCTAGCGACCCAGTGGGTGCCTGAGTAGCCTTTCAGGAGGCAGATGAGCGTCCATTACCTCCCCTTGAGAGGTGTCACTCCCTTTCCCTCGCTGGGCTGGCCCGATAATGTGTGCAGATTGCCCGGGGTAGGGGGCCTGAGCAGAAGTGGCCTCACTTGTATTCAGGTGTGTTTCACCAGTGTGAACTAATCCGTGCCTTTTTTTTTATCTAAGTAAAGTCTAGAAAATCTTCCTCTGTCAGAGCCCCCACCACCCCCCTACCCCCGGCCTTTTTATCAAAAAAACGTTGCGGAAGCAGTGTTTGCGGGAAGGCAATATGCAAATGTGGGCCACTTTATTTAGCGTCCCCGGGCCAATTTTTAATCCCAATCCAGCCCTGTCCATGAGTTGTTGTTACACGTTCCCGCCATGGGTTTACAAACCCAACTGCTCAAATATCATTCATACGGGAGGATTATTTTACTAGAGGTGACACACACAGTCAAAAACACATATCGGAGTCAGAAGGCGAAGTATGTGTGTTTTATATTACAATTCCAAAACAAGTGATTTAACCCAGTAAGAGGAGTACCCACCGTTATTTTGTTTCTCAAAGCACATTTTATTGTAGGCACTTGGTCAGAAATGTTTTGCAGGAATTCTCTCCAGAAAATTATTGGGAAGTCGCCGCATGTTGCAGCAAAGCAATGGTGGTAGTCTGTGTGTAAACATGCATAGTTAAATTGCATGTTCAACTCAAATATGTCGTGTTAAAGTACTTTCTGAACTGTGATTAGTTGTGTGGGAATGCACACTCTACGCATTTTGACAAAACAACATACCAGCAGTCTTAACTATAATGTATTCACATCTTACAGCTGCCAATGAGATGGAAAGAACCTAGAAAGAAAGCCTACCACTGCAAATCGACTAGCCACATCATGTGAACAATGAAGACGTTTAGCAAATTGGGAAACACAGCAGGAGGTTTCATAACAATGCTACACAGTATAAAAACAATGGGGCAGATTTACAAGGCCCTTGCGCCACTTTTGCATCATTTTTAACATGGGAAGTGTGATGCAAAAGTGGCGCAAGGGCCTTGTAAATAAGCCCCAATGTCCTTACCAAAATAATTTATTTCTAAAACACTGGTGTGGCTCAGGAACAAGAAGACAAAAAACACTTTTCCACTGCCTTCTATTTTTTTAATACCTGGGTGAAGGAAGTTTGTGCTGTAGGTGCTCTGTGTGTGATTGAATTGTAGCCTGCTGCTGTCTGTTTGTGGCGTTCAACGAGGGATGATTGGCCGTTGCAGGGTATTTTACCTCTACTCAGTGCTCAAAATGGGCTGGTACTGAGTACCAGAACTTTTTATTTTGAGAGGGAGAATACCTGCACTTCTCAAAAGTGAATTCATTCTTTTAATTGAAGAGTACCAGCACTTCTCAGAAACAAGCAGGTACTCTGGTACAGGGAACTGGCCCTTCTATCTTTACATTTCAAGTGCTGCCTGCACTATGCCTGCTACATGAGTGAAAGGAGTCTGCATGCTATCCCTCTAGCACCTGAACTCTGCTGGGAGGAAAGCTAGCAGCACCCTTTCCATTTCTCTATCCGTCCTGTACCTGAGTGCAGTTTGCGCTGCTCTTGCCTGTACCCTGGTCGGAGATAACCTTACAGTGTTGTTATCTGTGCCGCATCTGTTCTGTGTGTGAGGTGAGCTAGTGCTGACCATTATATACCTTTTCTGTAAGGGGCTTTATGACTATAGAAGTACCAAAGCTATTGGCTTTAACAGTGCTTGTTTATAGATTGCTTTAAGTCACTCCGTGACCTCATTTTGATACAGAACACAGTATAATGCTAAATGATTCATTACCTTTATTTCTTATTAGGTATATTCAAATGAAGTGGCTCTCAAGTAACACCTGTAGCTCACGCACTCTGGAAGTTCTAGAGCTCGGGGTTAAGCATTTAGGAATATCTAGCGCCCTGAAGATCTTACCGATCACTTTAATAATGGCATGTAGCCAGGTTCACTGTTGTGTTATACTCAATATGAATGACGTCCAGAGTGAGGGAGCCTCCACTCTCTCTTTAAGGTCTCCAGCAGGGTTCTAAAGCTGCAAGTTGAACCCATGCTGAGGGCATTGCATTCAAAGGGCAACCTTCATTAGGTGATGCACCCAATCCAACTTAGTAAACATGTTTTCGGGGCATGGTTCTTAGTCCTAGAATGTGACGAACAAACCTTTGTCGTCCACCCACTCATTCCTAACCTCATTCAAACATGGATTCCTGCCTAAACTCACACAGTTAAAAGGTCCTGCCATTCTCTGAGGTATTCCAAGACTTTTCCACCTATTGGACTTGGCCCTTTTTACAGGGTCATCTCCAGACTTTTTTGCCTTCACCCCTCCTATTTTTTGCTGAATTCGTTTTTGTTGGCCTTAGGACTTTGTGCACTTTACCACTGCTAACCAGTGCTAAAGTGCTTGTGCTCTCTTCTTAACACATGATAGAATTGGCTTATATCAAAGTGGCATTTTTAGTTGATTAGTAAAACCCTAGTAAAGTGGCACTACCGGCACCCAGTGCCTGTAAATTAAATGCTGATAGCGGGCCTGCAGCACAGATTGTACCACCCACTTAAGTAGCTCATTAAACATGTTTTAGGCCTGCCATTGCAGCCTGTGTGTGTGCAGTTTTAAATGGCCATTTCGACCTGGCAAAATCAACCTTTTGCCTGGTCCAAACCTTCTTTTTTAGACTATATACATCTCCCCGAAAGTAGACCCTGGACAGCTCCAAGGGCAGGTTACCATGTATTTAAAAAATGAGACAAGTACTTCTAAGTTTTACATGTCCTGGTAGTGAAAAACCCTTAAATTAGTTTTTCACAACCGCAAGGCCTACCTCTCCCATGGGATAACATTGGAATTACCTTATTACATGTTTATAAGTGTCATTTCCAAATGGGAATAGGGATCTGGTTCTTGTTTGATGTGTCTGAAATCACAATTTAAAATCCTAACTTTGGTGAAGTTGGATTTTAATTAGCAATTATGAAAATGCCACTTTTTGAAAGTTAGAAAAATGCCCAGATAGCGATCTGGGAATACCCAATGCACTACGAGGGTTGTCACAAAATTGTGTTTCAAATTATTGATACATAAACTTTAACATCTGTTGCAATAACTATACATAGTTAACAAAAGTAAACAACAAGGACACAATGCATCAAATGAAACAAAAAGCTACGAAGTCCAGGTGATGAAGGTGTGCGAGTGGAATTTATTCGCAGTGTTCACAGATTTTCACAACAATAAGACGAAGAATGCTTTAATTCAGCATAAACAGTCTTTTAAAAGTCCCAAAGCATTTCGGGCATTACGGGATAGCCCTTCATCAGGGGATTCTGTCAACATAAAAAGCAATATTAACCGTAAGTACTCTGGACAATGTACACAGGGCTCACAACTGTATGAGGAAAGAACCAAAGAGTTAGTCATGCTAACCAGACTTAGGACAAAAATGTGAGCGTGACAAGTTAAAAAACACGTGAAACACATTGAGTGGACACCAGGAATAAAGTGCACAAAACTGTAAAGAAAGTGAAAAAAGAATATGAAAAAAGAGGATAAAACCCTGCACCGTGCGTTATATGAAAAAATGGACTGAGTCACCAACCGTGAAACCGAGAGAAAGACACAGAACAGTGAAGAAAAGAACAAGAAAAACTCAACCTACCAACAGTAAATCGTGAGACCAAGCACCTAAATAAGGGCCTGGGCTCAGAACCAGAACAGCCACTAGTCGAAAATAAGAAAAAATGAAACAGAATGAAATAGAGTGCACCGAGAAAATCAAAATCGACAAAGCGTGAAAACACCAAACTAATAATACCTAGATCCTACTATCCGGAGGCACAATAACAGGTAAGCGAAGATTCAAGTAAATCGAATCCTAAAAGATCAACAAGGAGATAAACTAACTAAGTACTATGATACCGATAATAGTAAAAATAAAAATAAATGTACACACAAGTTCAACTCACCACTAACAATGAGTGGGAGCACTAAAAAATGCTCCTAGAAATGCGATGACTCCTGTGGAGAAACAGCAATAGAGTCAGTAAGAAATGCATAAACAATGCGAGACTACTGACCTAACAAAGGACGCACGTGCACTCAATCAAAACTCACTGTGAAACACTAATTTCGACCGAGAGTAAATATGCCTCATGGAAAGCTTCCTCCCACCTGCCATTGTGTGTGGCAGTAATTTCACCTTCACCTTTCTAATCACAGTTCCCTAGAATGGGTTCTCCAATGTTGGTCCTGGAGGGCCAGATCCATGCCGGTTTTTTAAGATAACTCCATTTATCTAAATGCGTATGTGCTAAAAATCTGGCATGGATCCTTCCCTCCAGGACTAACATTGGGGAACCCTACTCTAGAACGGGTATGGAAGCAGGGATTCAAGACGTTAAAGGACAAGACCAGATTGGGAACGCAAACTGGCCCTCGCAATTGAGTCTGGCCGGCTGCGGTGAAACGCCCGGTGCCCGCTACGTCCAGTCCGGCCCTGCTGAAAGATGGTGGGATTGAGGTTGCTACCGAGCATGTCTCAGCCTCCATGATTGGCTAGCTGTAACCCCACTCTGAGAAGAAGAATTCCACAAGTACAGATCCTCTAAAGTTCATTAAATGACATTAATGGGCAGATTTAATATTTTATTGCACAACACAGTGCAGCAACCAAGCTGTCGGTCGCCTCTGCATTATTCCACACACGCACACAGCTTAACAGGATCCTCTAGGGGTTAATCTGAAAATATATAAACATGGCAAATATTCCAAGCTTCGGGTAAAAATAGTCAAGTGACAAGACTTACTTGAACAGAACAGGCCGACCAAGGAATGCTGAAGTTTAGAACTGCCCAAACATGTACTTTCAATTACCTTTGGCATATTTTCAACTCATTTATGACCCGCTGTCATCGAACCATGTTCAGTGATGTTCAACTCAACTTTTGTTTGTTCTCTTTCAATGCATATTAGAGCGCGAAAATCCTTAAAAACAAGCAATGTGTTTTCTTTCCTACTTATTCTGGGACTGCCCGCCTAGAATCTTGCCGGAGAACAGTCTGCGCTCATTGGGCTGTCAGAAATATTTTGAAGTCGGTAATTAGTCACTTCTAAGGCTTTACACACAATAACCCCAATAAATCAACTCAATATCGAAGGCCCTAAGCTCTAAACCTTTAAAACAGGCACTTAACTAATTCACAATTCCAGTTTGGGACTGAAGAAGAACTATACACCCAGGCTCATCATATTCTGAATTTCTAGAGATCTGTTTCTTTTTTTCTATTTTCGTCAGTGTTCTGAAGAAGTTTTAGGTAACATGAATAGTCATATTAAATCTCAAATTAACATGGCAACAGATGTTTTCGAAAATAAACTCAAGAATCCCACCAGGGCAATGCACAACTGTTTTTTCCCTGAAAATATGTTACATTTCTGATCAGAATTTGGTTATAGTAGATTTCTGAGAACTCATTTGAAGTAATAATTTCCTCATTTTACATGAAGATGCTACACGGCTTCTCATGACCGTTCCAAAGAAGAAGGAAGCAACACACCTACCAGAGGGGAAACGTTCTTTATCCCACAGTCACAACAACGACCTGCCTTTACAACGCAGTCACTACCAGCCACGGCCGGTAGTAGGTGTAACTGCAGGGCGGTGACGTAGGGAGGGGGAGGGGCAGGGTGGGGGGTTGGTTGTAATGTATGGATTACAAACTATAACAGGTAAGTAAACATATAAATAAATAAAACGAATTTCGTTGCGCGCACTGCATCGCATTTGGTGATGCAGTGCACACAACGAAATTCGTTTTATTTATTTATAAGTTTACTTACCTGTTGTGGTCCGTAATCCATACATTACAAGCCCCCACCCTGCCCCTCCCCTTCCCTACGTCACCGCCCTGCAGTCACACCTACTACCGGCCGTGCCTGGTCACTGCCCCGACTGCGACGTTACCACTCATTCCTTTAACCCGTTAGTCATTACAACAACTTGCTTTAGGGGCGCGTTGTTTGACTGGTGTTGGATTTTTAAGTCCAGCACCTTCCCTACTGTTGCATAGACAGGAGTTGGAATAGTAATTTACACTATTTCAAAGTCCAGCGCCCCCTAAGACAAGTCAATGTAACCACTTGTGTGGCAAAGTAATGCATGGTAACGTCACAGTCGGGGTAGTGCCTATGTTGTAAAGGCAAGCGGGGTAAATGCATGCAAGGTTCTGTCATACAACCTTGCCTGAGGTGATACACATAATTTGATGTAATATTCATACAGCACGGCGCACCCAGTAAGGGGCCGAAACGTTCTCCTATTTCCTTCAGGTAAGTCCTTTCCCACCATCGTCTGAAAGGGCATTGGCTGTGGTGAGGCCCATAAGGGAGATGTTGAGTGAGCTGTGTGAGGGCTCAGAGCCTGTAGCGGAAGGGTCACTGCACAAAGGCAAGAGGATTTGAAGAAGAGTATGAGAACAGACTCTGCCACACAAGCAGGTACCTACCTTATAATTAAGAGTTAATTTCAAAGTAGTTGTCACAGTGGCAGCTCCTCCGTCAAGTCGAAGAGAAGCGTCACCCCATTGACTTAACCCCTTCAGTGCTGATGACAAAGCCAGCTCGTCATGGGCGTTACCTGCGCTACGCGCATGATGAGCTGGCTTTGTCACGTAACGCGCGATTTTCGAATGTTCAGCGCGCAGCGGGAAAACCCCCTAGCGCGCATGCGGTTAAAGAGGAAAAATAAAATGATAACGCATCAGTATTACCATTTTATTTTTCCTATTGAAGTAAGTGGGTGTTGGGCGGGGCGAGGCTTGCCCTAGCAGGGAGAGGAGTGGCTTGCACTCCTTAGGTACGCATGACTGCTTGGCCTTGTGGGGCCTCTGGAGCTGGCCAAACAGTCCCGCGCACTTTGCATATTCCCCACCAGGCTTGCTTTACACAGCCTGGTGAGGAACATGCCAAGCCTCCCAGTCCTTTCTGAGCGCCTTGGTTGGGCGCTCAGACCAATCACAACACTGCATTGCAGCGTTGTGTTTGGCTAGGGAGAGCCCGGGTACTTCCTGCAGCCGGGTGAAATAGGGAGAAGAGGAGTAGGCTGGCCGATCCAGGCAAGTGATTTTTTTTTGCTCCATCCCGCACTCTCCCCCCTACCCGCCCCCCCTCCCGCTCACCACCCCCGTTCGGTAGCAGCTGCTACTGAGTAGTCATGTTCCTGGGTAGGTCAAGGCTTTTAAATTTCTGCAAAATCAGAGACATTTGTTAGCTTTTCTTATTCTAGTAGAAACTCAGTTCGATATGTCAGCTGTCTGAACTCAGACGTTCCACCAGTCTGAAATTAATTATGAATGTGACACAAAATGCTGGATAATAAACTCAGACAAAGGCATTATTTCAATGCCTGGTTGTAGCTCTACCTATTGCTCAGCAGTGCCTTCTTTGTTATTTATTCCCTAATGTGATGTCACATAAAGGAGATGCCAGCATGATGTCCCAACAATGGTGATACTATTCCTTCTCTGTTGCTATGGGCTGGTGTACGTATTTGTTGACTTATTTGTGGCTGTAGGTCAGGAAAATCAGGAACATTTTTCTTTCAACGCTTGTCAAAAATGAAAGATAAAATGACTACTCATGTCAAAAACCAAATTAATAACTTAATGAATCAATCAATAAAACAATATATATTTTCCATGGCCAGCACATCGCATTTGTGTTAAAGGTCAATCACTTTCAACGATGTTGATGCACCAAAATCCCAGGGGTAACAGAAATGATATAATACACCCTTTGACCCCGGTGACATTATGGTGTTGGCACATCATGCAACCTTTAAGTAGCCTGCTTTTGCTGATGAGGGGAAGGAGAAAGACACTATGCGGCTGTTTATGATGTCAGTCAGAGTTGCCTCCGACCGACACCGTCTCGGTCTCAGTACCGACCGAACATTGGTCTGCAGAGGCAAGGGGGCACTGATAGGGGCCCCCAAAGTCACTTTCCGACAGCATTTCTGTGTCGGGAAGGCTGGCACGGAAAGGCTGTGGGAAACCGACATCGTAATCTCGATAGCAGAAACACTGTCCATAGGGGATTACGGTGCAATTCCAACTGGCAGGACATGGTGATCGAGCAGTCGGACCGTAAATCCCGAAAGCCTCCAACAGCAGTCGGAAAGCTTCCGACTTGAAACTACGTGTTTCTGGAGTTTCCTTATTCAATCCAGAGACCAAAGTCACAAGATTATCAAAAGGCACTTTAGGGCTAACATCCACTAGCTTTACTACCCCGTATTGATACACGTGGCACACTGCTAGCCAGTCACGGTGAGATTGTCTCATGTTTCAGGGAGAGAGGACTATAATTCTCAGAGTCCCGGTTTGGTTGTACTCAGTATATCAGTCACTTCTCAAACCAAAGAACTGAGAAAGTAAACTCTTCCTAAAATCATACTACACTGCTCTTACAAACTACTCCAAGCCCGGAAGGATACAGCTATATACTGGAGCAGTTAAATCGAAATACATTCAGTAACAAGATAAGGGATGTTCAAATCAGATATCAAAATTGTAAATGGGGCTAAAGAGATGCAGAGCAAAAATTGTTTCATTGGGCTTTTCCTTAAACAATCTTAAGGTTATGAACACTGAAACTAAGATCGTGGATGTCGAGGCCAATTCCTTCATCTCACCCTAGTGGATGACTTTCCCCTGGCACTGAATCAAGGATGTTAAAGAATAAAACGGGAAAGGGCGGTAAGAGGGAGGTAGAAAGACGCACTCCTGCAAGCTTGTGTTCAGAAAACCTGGAATGGTTTGGAGAGGCACAGCATCTCAGGGCCAAGTTGAAAGATCTCAAGGTCTCCACCCAAGGGTGAGAGAACACAATCACTAAGTGGAAAAACAACAAAGAATATACATTAAACATAAGGCTAACAAGGCGAGTGACTTTCCTGGTGCAAGCGGAGTGGACGATGTAAATAGCCACAGAGTCGCCGAAGATGGAAAACCACGCTGCACCGGATGACAGAAGACCTGGACACAGACACAAAATGACAAAGAGGTAATGAAGCAGGATTCACCCAGGGAAATGCAGCCAGAGGACAGAAGGGAAAAAAAATGGGAGAAAATAATAAAGGTTAAGAGTCAAACAAGCAGAGTGTAGACTATAGCAAAAATCACAATAACCACTGTTGCCAGACAAAGGACTTCTATACATGTTGGGTTGAAATGCTTGGTTTGCTCCTATTGTCCTGGAAGAGTGTCTGATGTTGCTGGTTCTGTAGTGACTAGGACTGTGCCTAGGAGTCTGGGAAATGTAGTTTTTGTGAGTGCAAGTGTGCATTTTTACCCTGTCCTTTGTGTCATCTCCTCCAATTTCCCATTCTCTTCTGCCCAAACGTGCCTTGTGACCTGATACTTAAGTTGCCTGTTTAAAGGATTCAAACCTGAAGTGATTGTTTATTATCTGTTCGATTTTACAGTCAAATAACATTTAATTAGAACTCAGACAAGATAGTTGCATCTAGATCTGGTGCTTTTCCTCGGTTTGCAGAGGAGGATAGTATTGCAAAACCATTACTCTAAAAGGAGCTTCTTTTTGTTATATTGCTTTGAGCAGTGGCGGCCGGCAAGACTCACGTGTGGCGGGCCAGTGCTTTAGGGCAGGCACGAGGGGGAACCCTGAGGTTTAACCATGTAAACGAAAAACATATTACACACTTACCTTGCTGCCAGCGCCGGGTCCCGCGTCTTTGCTCCTTCCTCCTGCGCTCCGTGTGGGACAGGGAGAGAGGAACAGCCTGACTCCCATGACCAATCACAACGCAGCAATGCAGCTTTGTGATTGGTAAGCTCCCAGGTTCCCCTGACCAATCACAACGCTGCAGGCGTAATGCAGCCTGCATGGAGAACGGGGAAAGTGCACATGACTGGTTTGGGTAGCCCGAGGGGGCCGACCAAACAGTGGGCAAACCACTCCTCCCCTGTCCTGCTCCCTGAGCAGAGCAGCCCGGAAGCAAAGGAAACATAAAAAATAATAACCTAAAGTTATTATAATTTTATATTTCCTTTCCACTGCTCGAAAGCAGTGAGTCAACGCTCCTCCGCCATAGCTGAAGAGCCGCCACTGGCTTTGAGTTTTCTGATTTATTCACAATTTAATTTGTTAGACAAAGGGGAATTGGTATTTTAACTCTGTCTCTGTCAAGAGACTACATTTAAAATCCAAGTTTCATTTTTTTTCAGTAATTGAAGTGGAAGTAATCAAGGTTCAGGAATCAGAGACAGGATTAAGTCTCCTGTCAGGCCAAGATCGCTGTACCAATCACAAGGACAGCGCTTTGCGGAAAGAGATGGCAACACATCCGACTATTTGTTACACCCATGCAGCATTGCGATGGGTGGCTTTGATTGTCTTTGAGGCAATAACTTCAGAGCAGACCACTAGATTGGCATCTCCTGATCTGGAGACAGTGACAGGGTATTGCATTTGGAAAAGGATATTCACATTTGGCTTATGTAGCTCCAGTGACCTTTTGGAGGCTTTAGAATAAACCTCATGCCTCCCACCACCTCATGCTATGTTTCGTTTCAGGGCTCCGGTGTGTGGTAGCGCAGCTGAGTGTGAGTCATCGTAGAGTTACACAACTGCAGGATGTAGGGTGGTATGAACAAGTATTGTTACCTAAAAATTGAATGTGCTCAGAAATCCAATAATCAGTTGTTTGATCACAGCAATGCTTCTAAAACTTCCATCTTCTTGTGTGTTTCTTATGTATTTGTGTAGCAGGGAACTATTTATACTAATAACGTAGTCTCGAACAACATCTTTCTGTTTAGAATCCATTCCATTGCATCTCTGTGCTGAACGCACAAACCAGTCTGAAAAATCCATTAAGGGTTCGTCTATGACAAAAGTGCCCAATATGTACTTGAGCAGGTAGCTGTGCCTGCAAGGGATTCGTTCACCTATATATTCATAGCAATTGAGAAATTACAATCAGGTAAGCTCTGTTAAAGTCGCTTCCAGTTGGATTACTCCGAAAACAATTTCGTTAATTTATCAATGAATCAAACATTATTATAGAAATACAGAGATGAGAATAACACAGGTGGAGGTATTCCGAAACAGAGTTTTATATTGATGTAAAATCATTAGGGTAAAGGTTACAAAATCAATAAATCAACACAATGTAGCCAGAAGTAAACAATACATAGGGTTAAATAATCTTCATAGTTACCGTTGTGAACACCCTTTCACAAAGTATTTATAGGCAATCTGAAGAGTTTACACAATACCAAAATTGCCTGTAGTTCAATAAAATAAGGAATAGGTGTAAAAGTCGACGTTTCGGTCTAATGTTGTCTTTGTCCGTTAGACCATCCTCAGGACTTTGCTTTTGTTGATAAAAAAACCATTTGCACTAGGAAAAGTCAATCATTGGGAAAACAAATCCACAAATTGACCTTCTGGTCAAGTTAAAACAAATGGCTGTCACTGCTTTGCTTAAAGACCCCAGTCAATGCGGGTGCTGTCAGCCAGCAGGGAAACACAAATTCAGGAGTACAAATTCTGTTTGTGAAGCGAAAAGAGGCTCCAAGTTCAAATGCTCGCTGAATAGTCGGTGTGTGTGAATATGTACTGGGCCAGAAATCAAGCTGAGACCGGGGTAGGATTTTAGGGCCTGATATAGCAAAGGGTTTTCCACATTCTGTGTCAATGGAGAAATGTGTTGAAGCATAAGGGCTGTGGTGCCTTCAGATTTCTTCGGATGAAGGTTTCTACAAAGATCTTTGAATGGCAGTCAGCCTCCTTCTCGCAGTCCTCACCTCAAACTGTACACACACTTTGTTCAAAATCTTTTACAGAGTTATTACAATGCTCTGGACATGGCTCATGATTTGCAAAACTTTTTCAATATTTAGGTCAAGTTTCTGCATAAAAAAAGCCCAGAACTCAGCATGGAATAGTGACAGGTGATTCACTCAATCTGTTTACCATGTGGAGGTATCAATTATGCATGCAGAAATTCTACAGCTTCTGCTCGTTTTTACCCACTATAAATAGTACCTAAAGTAGGCGTCTGGAAGAATAGCCGATGGTCGTCTATGAAGAGGGACTAGGGTGTGGCGAGAAAAAAGTAACATGAATGAGGTGATCACCCACAGTCATGTTGTTAATTATTAAAAAATGCTTTGCCTTTTCCACAATAACTTACACTTCCAAACATTCACCTGAATGATTTAGGATGGAGTGGTGACACAAGTATGGAAAAAAGTCCTGTTTTAAGAAAGGTGATAGGAAAATAAAATGATTCCCTTAGAAAATCAGATTTCCATGAAAAGGAAACAAAACGAGTGACCATACTATATTTTACTATACTTTCCTGAATCAATTAATTTAACTTTGCATGTTATTTAAAAATATCATTAAGGTACCACCGTCAAGGCTTAATGTCAACACGAGGGAGTCTGCACAGCTGATAAAGACCTCCTTGAAACAGACCCAGTTGCCTGATTTCTCATTTAAAAACCCACCTGCGGAGGCTACCGACAGATAGTTGACACTTCTAGGGATAGGCAAACAAATTAAATTAAATTAATTGAAAAAAGGACAGTAGCTCTTTATTTGTTCTTGTCTTGAAACAAAAAAACACCTTTCCATGTCCACAATGAAGGGGATATTCAACACTGCACCCCCCCCCCCTAAAAATATATATATATGCCAGATTTTCACAGCATCCACATGAGATCAATTTCCATCCATATTTTATTTACTTATTCATTTGGGGGTTTGTAACGTGACACGCGTTGCAAAATCACCGCCTTTCAGCACATTAGGGGAATAGTCTTAAGTGGTAGGTAGGGTCCAGGATGATTCAAATGAAGCCATGCCAAAGTAGGTTTCAGATGTTTATAGGTGTACCTTAGATGGAAAAGCCTTCATTGTTGCATCCCAGAAGACTGATGGTTTGGACTGTTTCACCAATCAGGATGTTCGAGCTGTTGGTTGATCTGAGCTGTCAGGAAGGCTAGTCTTAAAACCCAGACTACGCTTGGAAATGCAGATCATGCATTGAACGGAGAAGCCTCTTTGGAACATTGGAAGGTCTTGTTTAAGTCTCAATCATAGAGGTGGGCATTCTTGCCAATGGAGACTTACACTTGAAGAGATATGTTGATAACTCTTTTTTTATCTTATGTGTATGAAGTCACTGGGCTCTCAGGAGCTGATTTCAGATGCCTTGTAGCTTAGTAAGGTTGAAGGCTTGAGTTAGCTTCTGACACTACCATGGAGTGACTAGCGAGTCCACAACTTTTTAAAAGGCTTAAATGTTCTTACATTTAATTGCTGTGAATGTAACAGTTCTCAATAAATCGGAAAGTTTTAACATTTACTTAACTTGTCTTACCATATTTTATCATGACTTTGAATATTTGAGTCTTTCTTTAACTGCATGTTAACTTCAGGTTGGGAGAATGCTTTTGGATTTATCACTGCCCTTGCCAGGCATCATCCAACTACTTCCAAAGATGTACTATTATGGTTATGTCTATTTCCACAGGTTTATCATTCTTTTTTTCTTTCATATATACAATCCATACAAGCTTGAAGGTCAAAGTTCACATAGAACATAACAATGACTTTTTGCCTTATTGTTTTGCAGCCAGAAGAGTTGACAAACTCCTTGGAGATCAGCAACATTGTCTTCACCAGCATGTTTGCCCTGGAGATGGTTCTCAAGCTTCTGGCCTTCGGCATGTTCGGCTACATCAAAAACCCTTATAACATCTTCGACGGGATCATCGTCATCATCAGGTCAATATAGTCCACTTTTCCTTCCTTCACGTGTCATGTCGCTGTGAGTCTAAGAGGCTTTGGGACAGCCTTGTCTTGTAATGGCAAGCTTTAGGAGATCATTTCTTATAATCTTGTAATATTGCTGAGAAGGCGGTGGGCCGCGCCGGATGTACGTTTGCGGCTTTGCTAGGTTGCGTTTCATGAGATGCCACCTGACATATAGGAAGTGGCGGCAGATGGAAGGCGAGGGGTGATTTCTTACCATCCCCCATGTGGACGTCTGGCAAATCCTCCCATGATTAGCTCGGTGATGAGATCGGCTCTGAAGCAAATTCCCCTCTTTTCTGCTGCTATGCTCGAACGAAGACCTCTCACAGCATATGGAATTAAATGCAACAAGCTGGAAGGAGCAGGTTTTAACAGCAAGAGATTGTTTTGACTTGTTTTTATTTGGTTATTGCTGCGGAGAAAGAAAATGCAATATCAGATGCGCTGCTTGCGACCGGCGGATCGGTGTGTTTTTGTCAGCGTTGCTACACAAGTGAAATTGCTTTTCATGATTACTGTGATAGCACAAAGCTAGGCTGGTAATCTCTCTATTCCCCAGCCATATGTTAATTGACAACAAACAAAACTGAAAAACAAAAATATAATTGTCTCGGAGGGTGATTATGCAGCTTACACCTCATGCCAAGTTACCTAAAAAGTGTTTCAGCTTTTTTTAACCCACTAGCCCATGTCTCAAAACTTTAATTGTGTGTACATGTAACTTACAAGCGAAAATAACATATTTAGGGAGAGAACTGAATTTAATCGAATTGAATTTTATTGTATGATTACTTAAAACCATTACATAGAGACAAGGGGACAGTCTTAAGTACAAAAGAGAAAAAAGGAAAAGATGCTATTGAAAAATATAAAAGGTAATTCATCTGAAATTCAATTTCATTTCGTAAATAGCCGTTGGATTAAAATCTAAATATAAACTTCCAGCTTCCCACTGTGGTTCTAAAGTGCATAGTGACTTGTGATGGGCTCAGCTTCGAACGAGACCGGCACTTTAACTGCAAGGCATTTATGAAGGGCAAAACCTCTTTTGTACTTCACTAAAGTCTTTGCTGCATTCATCAAATAATGTACCCACACAGAGGTTTCTATGTGATTTAATCTCTTCCTTTTTGTGGGAAGTGAAGTGGTTGTTCGGGGCAGAAACCCATGTAAGATTTGAACACTTCAACACCCTAAAACTTGTACTTTTCTGGGTCTTCGTGATCCACAACCCTGCACTATCTCACCCTGGAAATTTTCAGATTTTTACTACTGTCAAGAGCAGGAATAAATCCCTTTCAAGAGTGAAGAGGTTAGAAACAAACCCAAAAATGGCAGAGGTGGTAGATGGAGAGAAAGTGTTTTTCCACGCGGAAAAGTGTTTTCCCCGAGGAGAAAAAATCCCATTAGCAAGTACGTTTACACTTGCTAATTTATTTCTTGCATGAGAAAATGTATCTGTACCCATATATCTAAAACATGGTTTCACAAATGTTTTCCATAAAGTACCTGGGAATCTGCAAATTTTGCAGCTTTTCAGGTATACTTCTGTTAAGGTTTTATATCTGCACCCATACACTTGAAGACTTACTTCATTTATTAAAAGAATTAGGACCCATGCACCTAGAACGGGAGTTTTGACAGGATATATTTAGGGAGTCTGAAGTTATGCTGAATGGCTTCATGTCATGTGTTTCCTTTTGGCTTGTTATCCTTGCTTCTCTGGAAAGGTTGGCCTACCGTGCACTATGTGCTTGATTTTACAAGTGTAAAGCCACCTTTGCCATTTAACAAAACATGACAAAAAGATGGCCTCTCATCATGGCCGGACTGACTGTAGCGGGCATCACATTTCCCTGGAGGCTGGAAGGGTGGAGGAACGTTCTGCAGCTGTGTGGGCCGGCTTTTCCCTTTGGTTTTGCTAAGTTCGCCCTAAATTGGCAGTGTATGCCCAGACATAGGTCCCTTGCTCACTTTGCCACTGGATTCAAAATAGCCTTGCTGATGAGGGATATGAACCCAAAAACGGTCCCAGGATGCTTGTTTCCTGTCCACGGAAGACATGGCTTGGCAGTTCGGGCTGGACTGTTCCCATGAGACACAGGGTCAGACTGATTTGCATATGGCCATGTCTGAACTGGGGTGGCGGAGTGAGCTAAAGAATGATGATGGATTAATCCCAGATCATTTGACTGGATGTGAGTGCTTGCAATGTTCAAAGGTCCGTCCATCATCCCCTTTGGTTTTGATACTGGGGGCAGCTTTGCAGCAAACCCTGTAACAAAAGCAGCAAGCAAGCGTTTCCAGCCTTCCGACGCCAGGCAGTGCTTAACTAGGGGCTAGTCTGAGAATATTGCCAGGGCTGGTTTCGGTTCCCAGTCCGGCCCTGCCTCCCATATACACTCTCATGTGAGCAAATCTGAAAGTAGTGGGTAGTCGAAGTTTCAGGGCAGTAAGGTCTGGCAAGTTAAGGAACACCCATAAACATACTTGTTTGGGGGTCTATCCACAAACCTTTTAATCAGCTCATTCCCACCCTGAAATCGCTCAGAGGTTTATGTATATGAAGGGCAGGAGTAGATGCGTTTCAGATGTTGAAATGGAAGGTTACATCGTTAAAACTGGTATGGGTTCAAGAAAAGGATCATTTCCACAGAGACAATATTTTCCCAGTGAAAAAAACAATTTACAGAGTGCATTTGCACTTACTTGAGACATTGTTGCGTGCGTATTTGTACATTCTGTCAGGTGTGGCTGGCAATCTGTTAAAGTGGTGGAGCGTTAAAAAAAAAAAAAAAAAAGTGGTGGAGCGTTATACATGCCGAATTCCAGCAAGCAAGTGAAGCAAGCGGACCCAGTTTTTCCTGATGGATTTCAAGGGGACACGATTCTCTACCCCATCCACCAACCGCACCATAGAAAGTTGAAAACAATAGGGCCAAATAGTGCATTATACATCACACATTTGCTCGAAATCCATCCAGTTCCAGCATTTTTTCACAGGTGTCCCCTATGCCAAGAATCAGTTCTAGTGTCCCATTGCCAGCATTTTATCACAGGTGTGCTCTATGCCAAGAGCTGCCTTCAATAAACCAATGTCAGCATTTTGCTAAAAAATAGGCCCTGTACGCTGGCTCCAGCCTTCTGCCACAGGTGTCCCACGTTTTAAATCCAAAACTCGACTGTCATCGGTTTCCAAAGAGTGCCCCCCATGCCAAGAATTGTGCCCAGCCACTGCCAGCCTTTGACCACAGGTTTCTTTGGGGAACATCACTTACAACGCATTTTTTACAACGCACTACCATTGCATCGCAACCATTACAACGCATACCATTACAATGCATTGCGCTGGGGGGCGCTCTAGGATAGGGAATATATTTAATTTACTATCCAACACCTTCCCTGCTATCCACGGGGACTGGAGTTGGAATAGTAAATTAATTAATTCACTATCCAGCGCCTAAAAGCATTATGCGTTGTAATGGACTGCGTGGTAAAAAACACGTTGTAAAGGCATGCGATGTAAAAGCATGCGTTGTAGTGACACCAATCCGTTTCTTTATGCCAAAAATTACCTCTAAGGTGCTAGAATCAGCATGTTGCAATCAGTGCCCCATATTCCATTATGACAAAGATGATCTCCGGTATGGCAGGTCCAGCAGAATACTTGCAAGTGTAATACGCCCACAGAAACATACACACACTCTCTCTTACTCATGCTCACTTACTCACTCACTCACACTCATTTGCACTCATTCACAGTTCCTCAGTCTTATTCTCTCTAACTCCTCAACACACTCTCATATATCCTCACATGCATTCATTCTCACTCACTGCCTCACATTCTCACTCACTTGCACCCACTCTTAATCTCACTCACAGTCTCTCTCTCAATCTCTCATTCTCCTTTATTCTCACTCACGTTGGCTTTCTCATGCACTTACACTCACCGTTCCCCACTGTCACTTTCTTTCACTCTCTCCCTTTGCCGGTCCCTCTCTTTCACTCACTTACTTTCAAACGCACATAACCACCCACACGCTCTTTCTCCCACACTAAGCTCATCTCTCACCTGCATGCATGCACACAACATTTGATAGACCTTTTTTGCACTTCAACTACCTGCACCGGTCTGCTTCGGCTCGTCAGTTGCTGATACCTTGACTCCCTGGCATGAAGGCTGCTCCCATTCAACCACGGCCCAAGCAGGTGAGAGCGGTGGAGCCGGATGAGGGAGGATTTCAACGGACGATGATGTGGGAAAATTAAATAAATAATTCATTGTCATTGTCCGTCATAAGCCCCCCACCACCCGGCCCCACCGCCCTACTGCCCTTACCTGCCCGGGCCGCGGCTGCTTCCACTCATGTTGAGCACTGAAGTGGGACCTAAAAGCTAGAGCCTGCTGGGCCATGGGCAGGCTTCAGCTTTCAGCGTCTTGATTTTTCACCTATCTCTTTCCCAGCGCGTCACAGAGTAGGGTTGGAGCATGAGGCTCCTAGCTCACATCCACAGTGATGAGATCAGCATGGGTGACTATAGGATAATGAGGTGCTAGCCCTGGGCACTTGGGTCTTAAGCATTAAAACCTGCATGCTACATGTGCAGGTGACACTGCAGTGGGTCACTGATGGGGCAGGCAAGAGTTGTCACACCAATGACATAAGGGCTGGAACTTTACTAGGCTTGGAAAATCTGCCTCCCCTAGCACAGGTGCCGCTATATGCCTACACCAGCCATGGGAGAATGTAGAGTCACTGCTTCAATCTGCTGCCCGTCCTGAGAGCCTGCATTTTTTTATCATACCAAAAGTGAATAAAAGGCTGTTATTCATTGGTGTAATAAAAAAAGATCAGAAAAGAAGGAGGCTGGAGCCCAGACGCCCATAAGGACGAGCTGCCACTACAACGGCACACGCAGAGCTGCTTTCTTGTGCTTAAATAGGGATTTACTAAAGATTTCTAGGGTGAGTTCTAAAAAGCTGTCTGTCAAAACCTTCTAGGAGTACTCTTTGAGCTGCCAGTGAACTCCAAAAGTATAAAAATTTACACGCAAATAGTTCTCCATCCAAGGTTGGTACAACTGGCCGCTTTCGGCTGAGAAACAGATTTGAGGTACTGATACTGACCTGCCAATAGGAATGGCTACATCAAGTAGTAAGGCAGAACATCAGCATTACAGTCACATGCATGTTGCCAGAATGACTTTATACAGTAGTAGGACAGGTTAGTTTTATTCATGGGGTTATCATCCCATTCCTGGGTTCTTCGTCTCCCACTGTAGCGGAGCATGATTTGATTCCAGGTCACCTTTCTGCTCTGCATTTGACTTGCATCAACATGTGACCTGCTCTATCGTGCTGCTTATCTGCCATGTAAGCAGTGGTGGCTGGCATGTACTGAGGGCGGGCGGCACAAAAAATAAATAAATAAATAAAATTACCTTTCTTTCTTCGCCGCACAACATCCTCCTCCCTCAAGCGTCTTCCGTTAGCCCCGAAAGCAAGAAACTGCACAACCCAATCCTGGCGCTGTTTTCACAACATGAAAGCAAAGCCAGGATTGGGTAGATCGGCCTCTCTCAGCGCTTTTGAGAGCACTGAAGGCCTGTACTTTCTCTAACCTAGCTGTCTAAGACAGCCAGGTTAGAGAATTTTAAAATGCGCATGTCTGGCTGGCCAGCCCAGGACAGCCAGTCAAAGAGACATGCGCACTTTAAAGTGCATAGCTCTCCGTTGCCTTTGTCAGCGCTGGCCCCGCCCCATCCTAATACTTAGTTCAGATGGGCTGCTAAAAAACTAAAACGGTAATAAATAAACGTTAATACCATTTTGTTTTTCAGCTCTGTGGCTTGTGGGGCGATGCTCCTCTGCCCAAGTGGAGGAGTTGTCACTGTGTGTAAGTCGTGATGTAAGGCTAGTAACAGTAGCAGAAGAGTACTAACCACCACAGACATCACTTCTTGTATAATAGCAGATAGCCGATGCACCCTCACCCAGACAAATATATTTTTCAATTTGGAATACAGATGGGTTTGTATTCACAATGATTCGCTAAAATTGTGCCTCCTGAGGTGACTACATTTTGTGTACCAATTTTTAAGTCTTCTGAGGGATAGATAAATATTATTTTGGTCAGATTTGCAAAATGACAGCATTTAGAAGCTTGGAATCTGGGCCTTTTAAAGAATGCACAGTTTCCTGGACACTTGGCCAACCTTGATTGTCCCACCACTTCTTTTGTGCTTGTGAGGTGTATTTCCAGATCATTAGGAAGTTTTGCTGCCTTTAAAAAAGTGTATGGCTACTGTTTATGTCTCCAACTCCTGCATGGTGTAGCATGCTACCCATCTGAAAATGCGCTACCGCTCCCCAAAACAGGGAAAATAGCGCTCTATAATTGCTACAATACAATTAAATATAAAATCAATTTAAAAGCAGAAATAAAGGACTCTTGAGGTCAAGAACCTCATACTTTGGGGACCGATGCACCACAATTTGGTAGCTAAATGAAGAACCTGCATGTGTAATTGTGCATCATCAGATCAAAGATAAACCATATAGGGAGTCTTGATAGGCTACTTTAGGTGCAAAGACACCTTCCAAAATCAATTATTTTCGATCACCTGATATTTCTGTATCAAGATCTATCCACCTAACTCGCAATTGTTGCCTTATTGTTTTGTTTTCCATTTATTTTGGGTGCCACATCTGGATGTATCTGAACAACCAAGTGCACGACCAAAAGAACATAAAACAGAACTTTTCTCTCTTCCAAAATAACACTGCCCTTCTTGATTTTTGGTGTTTGCTTCAGTGACCTGTGCCTCCTTCCTCCCTTCTTAAATTATTTTGGTATATTTGACTTGAAAGAAGTTCTCATCAGTGTACATTCTAACAAGGATTCTCATGTATTTATTTGCAGTGTTTGGGAGATCATCGGGCAGTCAGACGGAGGCCTATCTGTGCTGAGGACTTTTCGACTACTTCGGGTCTTGAAGCTAGTGAGGTTCATGCCTGCTCTACGGCGACAGCTGGTGGTCCTGATGAAGACAATGGACAATGTGGCGACCTTCTGTATGCTGCTCATGCTTTTCATCTTCATCTTCAGGTAAAAAGGTGGTTGGACCTTCGCTTCAGGGGCCGAATTTTGGCAATTGTGCCTTTTCATTGTTTGCGCCGGCGCACCTTTAAAAAGGTATGCCGGACACAAACAGTGAAGACGCGCCCTATTACCATGAATGCGCTGCCCCTAGGGCAGCCACGAACTTGTGCTGCCATGGTGGCAGTGCATTCCTGTAAAAAACAGAGCGGCTGCTTTACAGCCGCTTCGTTTTATCACAGTGCAGGCGGCTTGCCGCCTGCACTTTTGAAGCTGATTAGAGATCCCCTTGCAGGTGGGTGCATCCCGCCTACAAGGGGATACCTGGAGGGTCCATGGGACGCTATTTCCCGCCTCCAGAGGGTTGCCCTCAGTGGGGCACACTGACAGTGCGCCACCTTGTAGATGGCGCACTGTCAATGCGCCTCCTGAGGGCTTCTTTGCCTCTGCACCCAGGTCGGTAATACGGTGCAGAGACAAAGGGATTTCCTCATTTGCATTGGGCACGCCGCCACTCATATGAGGGAACGCCTCCTTGAAGATAGCACTGGCGCTTCATGTAAGCCAGCGCTATTGGTAGTACAGAAGGGTCCGCACAAGTGCCTGCGGCCCCTTCTGTAATCCCTAAGTGCCCGGGGGGTGCAAAGCGGGCGCAAACACCCATTGCGCCCCCGGGGGGGCTTTATGTAATACAACCTGAGACCTCCTGCATATTCATGTTGTTAGTTTTAGTTCTGGTGACTTGAAGGACACACTGCCACATCTCAGAGGGTTGGCTCAGCAGGTTTCTGTTAAAGGGGTAATCGCGTGGTTCTGTGCACATTCCATGTATATCAGTGCCTAGTCGGAGAGTACTAACGGTCAAACTGGAAAGGCTGCAGAGTTTTAAAAAAATCATAAGACCCCTCTGTACTTCCCCCCGACCCTCCTGAGACTATGTCTTCAGCGCCGGGACACCTCCGTCGGAGGTAGCTGCGCGCTCTACAAAATTCAAAATAATAATAATAATTCCAAATGGTCAATCATGGAGCATATATATATATATATATATATATATATATATATATATATATATATATATATATATATATATATATATATATATATATACATATATATATATATATATATATATATATAAATATATATTATATATATATATATGTGTGTGTTTGTGTGTGTGTGTGTTGCTTATATTATTATTAGGGGTGAGCGCGTGCAGCCAGTAAACCTCGATCCACCAGTGGAGTTTTTTTTAAAGAACTCCATGAACTCTGCCAGCGGAGCGCAGTTCACCATCGACCCCAAATTATGATTATTATTATTATTATTAACAACTTTTACCTGCATAGTGGTTTATTATTTACACCGTATGTGCGCTTATGGTAACAGCCACCAACAGAGGCATCAGCTATAATTTACAGGAGGTGAACAAGGACATTCACTTGCTCTCTTTCATCCATTCGAACTAATATGCTATTATTCACTCCATCTGAAAGCTTTTTTCTCATGTGAATTTTAGTCTGGCCATTAGTCTCCAAATCTGTTGGGGCTTTCAGAATGCTGTTATTGTATGTTGCGTTATGTTGTGCTATCCTATGTTCTGATTGTATAACACTTAAAATCACCCTGATACCACAAAGTACTGATGGCGAATAGGTCTGTCTCAATGTACATACCAGGTTATCAGATTCTTTTGACAGTCGTTTGTACATTATGTATATAATCACAACCTTCTCAACATGCTCTCCATCCACAGCATCCTGGGAATGCATCTTTTTGGCTGCAAGTTTAGCTTGAAGACCGATACCGGGGACACCATTCCAGACAGAAAGAACTTTGATTCCTTGCTGTGGGCCATTGTCACTGTCTTCCAGGTGAGACCAAGATGGTGCCTGACTTCTTCAATGTGTTGCCATTTTCTGTGTACATTTCTAAGGTTGTTTATGTTGTCTCCTAAGATGGAATATGTTGTTTATGGTTATTTGATTGTGTGTTCATGTGTTAGAGCTTTAAAAGAGAAAGTAATGCATTGAACACGAATATAAATGCACTTTCTTTCCATTTTATGTGAGCTCTCTTTTTTTCCAACCCTTGTGACAGCCTACATAGTATAGAACTCCAAATATACCTTATATCCCAGGATTTGGGAATGGCCAAAGGGGACATGGTAACCTTCTGATCAGGGCCAGATTGGCCAAAGCAGGCATTTGTCATTTTCCCAGGAGACTGGAAGGGTGGAGGTCGTTTGTGTAGCAGTGGGGACCGGTTTTGATGCAGTGCTGCAATATCAACCCCCAGTACCAAAAGCCGCAATGCTTCACACTTGCACTCCACCCCATCCCCCAGGGCTGGTCCTATCAAAATTGCCAGGGCTACTTTGGATACCCGTCTGGTTGTGCTTCTTATGCCGGAGGTTGAAGCTCAGACTTCCTGTCTTTGAAGGGTCTAACTCTTCATGCATGGGGCTCAGTGCCAACCAAATTCTCACATGGACACAAGCCCGTAGATGGCAGGGTTGATGTCTAAGTCAAGGTTTCTGGGAGAGCCGACATCTAATGATCCCAGAAGATTTGCACCACAACAGCAGTGAACTCAGTTAGCGGTACCTTTGAAAACAAAGATCAAGAACCTTAAAGCAAGGGAAGGCACCAGCACTGAGGGCTGTCGATATAAATGCGTTAACTGTTGCCCCGTTAGCTGATGACAAAGGAATAATATGATGTTTTTACTCCATGCAGATTCTCACTCAAGAAGACTGGAATGTGGTCCTCTACAATGGAATGGCTTCCACCTCCTCCTGGGCGGCACTCTACTTCGTGGCGCTCATGACCTTTGGCAACTATGTTCTTTTTAACCTCCTAGTGGCCATCCTGGTAGAAGGCTTCCAGGCAGAGGTAAGACTTCAGTAAATAGTACATTGTCAAAGCACAGGCAAACTTCCTTGAGAAAATGTGAGAATGGTTGATGCATTAAAAACCTTTGCCGATATATGTTTTTTAGGAAGCAATGCAGTATGGAATTAACCCGTTCCGTGCTCACGTCGGCCAACGACCGACGCGAGCCCTATTTGCCCAGTGCTTCGCACGACTGTTGGCCGACACAGCCCCGCCCACTCTTTAGAACTCCCGCACCGCAGCGAAATTCGCGCCTCAGTTAAGGAGTTAAGTAGGATAATTGAGAGTTTGGAAGGGCTTGGTGGATCCTACTAGCCATTAGCTACAGTAATTACAGTGTAAGCCTTTAACACTGCAGACCCAACCCAATAGCTTTCTAATGTAAAGTAAACAGTGATATAGTTCCATTAAAGGTGAGATATCGGGGGGGGGGGGGATGTGGCGTAATGGCTAGAAAGGTCGACCTTGAAGCTAGGGAACTGGGTTTGAGTCTCAGCACATCCTTTGATTCTGGGCAAATCACGTAATCTCCCCGTGCCCAACAAAGTGAATGTGTCTGTCTGTAACACAACTGGTGCTCATGTAAAGCGCTCTGATACCTTCGGATCAAGTTTACGCTATATAAAGCTCCCCAGAAAAAAATAAAAAGGATAAGACAACATGTTTAGCAAAGGGGGTTGATAGAGCTAACATTCAGCATTGTCCAGGCCATTTTCCAATCAAAAAATACATTTTACTTGTTTTCTTATTTCAGTAAATTTTTATTGGAAATTATATTTACATGGTGCGTAACATATACATATACATGGGAAGGTATTGAAAGCAGAACCCCAAGCATACCACTGGTCAAGTCTACATTATGCCCTTTTTCTGATATCATATATCTCTGCAGCCTTTTCCCTGCATGTAAATGCAACTTTTACCGCCTGTGATGGGATTCAATACACACATTTTGAATTCATTTGTTCAGGGCAGCCTTTTATAAAATACTTAAAAAATTAGCCCCCACCTCTAAGCTGTTGCCTGAAGTCTGACTTGAGAAACACACCGGCCAATGACCTGATTCATCCACCATGATCGAGTAGAGACCTCCTGAAAGGTACCACAACATGCAACATTGTCGTGCTATAAAGAGTCAAAATAAATGTATTAGTGCAGCTGCTAAGAATAATTTATCTTCTGGTTGTTAGGAGGAAGGAGTAGATCAGAATTTTTGAATATATGAAAGCCGTAATGTCAATTCTTTGAAGTTTTCTGGTCTCTGTAAAATTGATCATACATTTTCTACTTTAAAAAGCCTATCTCGGGGAGCTGTCATCACCCCAAAGTTCTCCACATATGCAATTTTGAATCCTGATCTTCTGTTCCTTGTAGATAGGCTCTTCCTGGTCCAGACTGAGTGACAGCTGTATCTGCCAACTGTACATTTGCTGTTTCAAATACAAAAGTAATGTGTTTTTGTTCCATTCTGCCTCTGGTCCAAATAAAAAATAATTCAATATCACAAGACCCATTTGATAGCCTTGGGACTAAGGGTGTGCAGAATTGTGATTATTTGTGAAATTTCACACAGTTCCATGAAATTCCATGAAATGATAAGACACTGCAAAATGGACTTTATTATATCTAGCATGAAAATTAAGTGTCATAGTTACTAAAAGTTCGTACAATGCAGGGCACTAAAGAAAATTATTGTGCTGCACTGCGTTGCGTGAATGGGAGAAATATGAACTGTGCCATATCTACTAAGATATGGTGCTCTTCAGCTCTCTACCGACGCTGGTGCACTTGAGGCTGCCTGGCACCGTTGTCTCCATGCCACCGGAGTCAAGCTATCCTGGCTGATGAGGGCTGAAAGCTCGAAACCGGTCCTAGGAAGCTTGTTTCCAGTCCAGGGAGGACCTGGCCTGGCAGTTCGGGCTGGACTGTTTCCATTGGGCGTAGGATCAAGACTGATTTGCATATGGATGGGTCCAAACTGGAATGGCAAGGTAAGCGAAAAAATGATGGATTTAGGCCCAGATCTCTGTACTGGGGTGAATGTATGACATTGTTCTGCATTATGTCCATCAATTGTTCTTTTTGCATTTGGCACCAACGCAGGCACCCTTGCGCCATAGTACAAGTCTGCCTGCTTCACATACACGTCACCTCCTGACATCCTAAGAGGTATCTTCCTCTTTCCATGCGTGATGTATGAAAAGAGGAAGTAACAAGGAGTAGTCAACATATTTCTCCTCTCTGTGGTAGGCACACCATTTTGGCGCAATCACAAATCTACTAATTTTAGTAAATCTGGGATTGCATTAGATTCCTTGGGTGGATGCATGGGAATGCTCCTTCTCCAGCCATTAAATGCCTACCACAATGAAATGTAACACAACGCTCTGCAAGCCGCTGCATTGCATTACATTTCTTCGGGAAACATCCTTTACAACGCAACTTTTACCACGCTGTGCTTTTACATCGCAACTTTTATAACGCAAACCATTACAACGCATTGCGCTGGGGGGGGGCGCTCTAGGATAGGGAATAGATTTAATTTACTATCCAACACCTTCCCTACTATCCACGGGGACTGGAGTTGAAATAGTAAATTAAACTATTCACTATCCAGCACCCCTCAACACTATGCGTTGTAAAGGCATGCGTTGTAAAAGTTGCGATGTAAAAGCATGCGTGGTAAAAGCATGCGTTGTGATGGCATACATCCCATTTCTTCACAAAGTCATGCAAGCCAGCACTAATATCCCCTGGCTTGGCTTTGTAAATTCCATTCAAGGACTTGCGTTGCCTTGCGACAGATTGTGTCAAATAAGGACAGTGCAAGTCCATAATAAATCCGGGCCTTAGTGCAGTGGCAGACTTGTGCACAAAGTCATGCCAGATATCAGCAAGGGGACACCTTGCGAAGAAAATGTCATCCCAAAATATATTGTCCGCTCAATGGAGACTCTCCCGAGAGATTTTCTGTTCAAACCAGTCTTTCAAACCCACAAATTGCCCCAAATTTCATGCCTACACAATTTGCATAATTTCACAAACTTTGTGTAATGGAGAAATCCATGCATTTCTTGAATTTCACGGGCATAACAACATTTGTGCTTGCCCCTTCATAAGAACAGAGATGTGTGAAATTCATGTAATTTGCCTCTGCCTAACATGAAATTACACAGCTGAGAGAGCGCAATTTGAATGAAACATATGTCCGTACCATATTTACAAGTCTATCGCATAAAGTTAGAAGTTGTAACGTGAAGTAGCACTTGTAGCATAAAGTTAGCCGATGTAACATAAGTAATAGGAAATGTATTCGTATGTATTCTAGAATGTGCATTAGAATTAGAAAGGCCCGGATACATAGTGGGCTAATATAGAAATGTGTAAATGCTTAAAGAACAGTAGAACGTGCTAAGCAGAGTTCATATACGTATGTAATCATTAGACGGAGAAGGCGGCGAAATATAAAGTGAAGAAATGTGCAGACTATATAGCACCATGTAAGAAACGAGAGTATAATGTTGTATTTTATGTAACATGGATTCAAGTATAATCAATGAATTGTTAATTCGATTATATATATATATGTGTGTTAAAAGTCATACTGTGTAGAAGAAGTTTGTAGGAATTTTAGAATAGTGTGGTCATATGTGATTTTAACCTAACGGACTAAGGGTTCGCAAGAGTGTAGTCCGCTGTATGTAATTTAGTGGCCTCTCAGGAGGAGGGGGATAGCTTTGATCTGAACGTGCGAGCCAAGAGTCAAAGGTCTTGTTAAATTTAAAGTGACAATGCTGGACGAAGTTTATGGCTTAAGTGAGATAAGAGACGCTTGGAATTTGGGGTCTTGTTTAGAAGTGACCGTTCACAGGACCAAAAGAGGTTACGATCACAAATGTAATGAATAGAACTCTGTTGAGGTGATAGACATTGCTCTGAAAGTGTCAACTGGAATGTCATGAGGTTACCAGCACGATGACGAAGATGGCGCCTAAGAAGCAAGGTCAACTTAACAGACGACGCGAAGAGATGAAGCTATGGAAAAACCCAGAAGCGAGATCACGTGAAATGTGTACGTGGTGGGTGTCAAAGGGGCGTTCCACCCATACTGTGATTTTGTATTTAGGGACAGCACCCCGGGGAGAAGAGAGAGCAGATGGCTTGAGCGCAGAACAGAAGATCAGAGAGCAGAGCGCAAGAGAGCAGTAGGCCGAGGACCCTTAGAGAGCGGATGGGTAGGCAGAAAGGGTACTGCTTCTCGACATAGGTTTCCATCAGAGACTAAGAAAGTTTGAACTTCTTTGGAAGTCAAACTGCTGACACCTTTTTAGGTTAAGAACTTGCGAAGTAGGGATGACACTTAGTATAGAGTAGGGACAGATTTAACTTGTTTTCTTTTTGTAGATGACGCAACAGATCCAATTTGTGTCTATGCTATTCAATTTGTTGATTCTGGAATTGGTTTTAATTGTATTCTTTTGTAGACTGAGATTCTTTAGGGAATTTATGTTCCTTTTAGTTCCTGTATATTTGTTGAATCTTATCCTGAGAGGATTGTATATGCAATTGACACTGATTTTATATTAAACTTTTTAAACTTTATCAGTCGTAAGTGGTTCTTCAGAGTTGCGTCAGTCTATGGGGTTGATTTAACTTATGTGGGTTTGCCTTTTACTCAATGACAGTCAATAATCGATCCAAAATTGGAAGAATGAGATAGGTATCTAGGTAATCAGAAACGATATCAAAATCTCATTCCCCGCAGTTGGTAGCAGAGGATGGTTGGCTTCTTGAGGAAGGCAACCTAGGTCAGGTCTAGATTACCCCAAGGTCCCTAGTCATCGGCGACCAGAAGAAGAATCCCTGCCGAAGAAGGTGCTGACGGTGCGAGAGAGAAAAGCAGCAGAGTCGGTCGAGAGTGAGTATAAGGGTCATGCGTTGCCAGATTGCGGTGTTTTGTGTTGTACCTGTGTTGTAATGTCAAGCGGAGTTGAATGCTTGTAGTGTGATTGTGGGAAGGTTGTGAGCGCGCGCAACCGGATAAAATCTTAAGTCCAAGGAAGGGCTTAAGTGGTTCGGGTGTATCGAACACCCAGAGTAATTGTCTACCATTGTAAAGGGGGTCATGAGGTACCATTGATCGCCCGCAGGACCGATGATAGGGGGAGTGTCAGAGTGAGTGTATGAGTAACGGACGCTGGTCGGACGTTTACTGTGTGTAAGTAACCTATCAGTTAAAGCGAGCGTCTAACGTGAGAGGAAAGACGTCTCGTCAGTTGAGGAGACAATTACAGTTAGACTGTGGACGTACAGTCATGAAAAGTGATCGCTTGGTCGGAAGTAGTCATTTTTCGGCGTATGAATGAAAACGCATGCAAGACCGTGAGACGAGCTGAGAAAGGCGGGGAACTGCTGCAGAGGGGACGAGTGACGTCAGCGTAGAGTCGCGCTGGGATTGGCCGGTCAGCGTAGAGTCGCGCTGGGATAGGCTGGTCAGCGAGAGACGCGCAGGGATTGGTTGTTTGTCATCAGGAAGTAAATAAGGAAGAGAATTAAGGAAAATCGTAGATTTTTTAAAATGAAGTGTTTTAAGCGTTTAAGGGCGATCTTTAAGAAAGATAGAGGAAGCTCGTATGCAGGGGAAGAAGCCCCACCAGAAGGCACACCAGCTTATTATATGGCTGTGAATGTAGGGTTACACTCAATACTATGGATCTCTGAGTGGAGTAAGCTAACGGAAGGAAATGAGGAACTGACGTTCCCGAGATACGGGACGTTTAGGTTAGAAGCATTGAATCAACTGAAAGCGGTAATGCTAGCAACGAGACCTCTACCGAGGCCAACACAGTTCGAAGCCCTTAGTGCATGGTTCAGGGCGGCACATGACAAGAGCTTGAATAGACGCCAAGAAAGAGTGAGACGATCGGTAAAAGCAGTGCAGGATGCTAAATGGGATGATGAAGCTAAAAAGTGGAGGGTGCAAAAAATAGAAGCAGACAAATTGTACCCAATGCTAGAGGCTACGGGACGAAAGAAACCTTTAGAAGAAGATGAGGACAGTGAGCCCGATGAGGATCTGATAGAGAGGCTATTATTAGATAGACCACCTCCGTACAACAGAGAAGCCGAAAGTCCCGAACTACAGCAAGGGGACGGGGCTAGGTGGGGGGAATATAAACCGCTCCCAGTAACAGAGTGGGATCCCAAGAAAGGTGAGGAGGTACCTCAATCTAGTCCCGTACAGAGAGTAGTAGGAAGATTCGTGGTCCAGAAGGTGCCAGAAACGGAGTGCGCAAGGTCGTATCAACTGCCAGATGCTCTACAAGTACCTGTTACCATAGGTCCTATAGTGTCAATCTATAACCCGGAGGGAGCCCAGCAGGAGGAACAGGCCCGATGGGACAGGGAAAGGGCAGAGATGGAAAGTAGGAATAATACGATCAATTCCCAAAGGCAGTTGCTAGGACCAAAGAGTCGGAGTACCCCATTGGATCCAGTAACGGGTCCCTGGATAGAACAGGGGGGTCAGAGAGGACAGATGGATCTGAGGGGACGAAACCGAAATCCTTTAAGGAATTAAGGGAGTATTTGAAAGAATGGGATGCTGCCGAAGAGACTCAGAATAAAAGAATAGAAACAGAAGCAGAATGGAGAGATCAGGATAACAGGATCCTCTCTCACTGCGGAGCTGGCGAAAGCAGCCCGGAGTGGGAGGGAGGGAGTCAAGGAAGCAAAGGAGATACTTGCCATACCACCAGTGGCAATAGACAGATGTGTAGTGACAAGAGTACAGGGTGTGGGGGAGTGCCTCGCCTCATTCTTAGTGAGGGAGAACAAAAGACACAGGAATACCGAGATAGTTTCAGGTGCACTCACCATGCCCCAGACGAGAATGTGCGACATTGGAGTCACGAGAATATGGAGAGTCGCGAAGGGTCTCGCCATGCATCCGGTGATCACGGACGGGATCGCGGGAACATGGAGGGCCGTGAAGGACCTTTCCGTTTATTGAGTGACACCAGACAGCAAGGGAATAGCAGTGATTTAGAACAGAACGGAGGATCTTATCTTGCATCTAGAGAGACTGAGCTAAGAAGACAGAATGCAGTAATGGGGAATAGAACATTGTTCCACCATACCCCAAGGGAAGATGGAAAAGCTTGGGATTTAGAGAGGTGGAAACAAAGAGAAGCAAGAAGGACTCCTCGTAACTCACCTGTGCCCAGACGTAGGACTCGTAGTGGGGATGAGAGGGATGTAAACGAACCACCTAGGAGTGAGGTACTGAGAGCTGAGATAAAAGCAAAACGGCTCGATGTAACCAGTTTGAAATCAGATTTGGACGAAATAATAGACGGCACATTGCCAATGGAAAGGATCGATCTGTATGAACAGGATGAAATACTGTTTATATCTAAGGATGTTACTCGGAAAGCGAGGTCAGTTCATGAAAAATTATCTGAGTTGGCAGATAGGTATATGATAGACTTATCACGAACTAAAGCTTTACAGGGTAACCATAGGCTAAACTGCACGGATCAGGATCTAGATGAGCGTAGGACGATTGGGCTGAAAATACACATAAAGGAACTAATCTTGAGTATCAGATTGTGGAGGAATTTGGATAAATGGGAGGAAAGATGGTCCAAGAGGGGATCCGTCAGAAGGAGTACACTTGCGAGGTCCCCGGATGGAGAGCTAATGCGAATGGAAGCTTTCCCTTTGCGAGAAATCGCGAACGGAAGCTACGTGCATGTGCCCTGGAGTAGGGGGGATTTAGCGGCATTTACCAATTCCTTTCCAAAGCTAAGGGAGAATCCCGTCGAGTGGTACAAACAGGTAGAGAGATTCGTGAAGATCTCTAAGGTGCTGTGGGTCGACTTGAACACCCTGTTTGATATTGTAGTACCCGGAGATTTGTGGACGGCATGCAAGCTTAGTGTTGAATGGCCCATTTCCGAACCGGATAGAGATGCCCGGACGAATGGTCCATCAGAGAGAGTCATGGAAAAGTACGAGAGGGTAATTGCATGGTTAAAAGAGAAGGTGCCGTTGCAGGACATAGACTGGGTTAAGATAGATCGAACAACTCAGGAGCCTAAAGAGACCGTTCACGAGTTCTATGAGCGATTGCTGAAAGCATTCAAACAGTACAGTGGATTGGATGTGATGGATCCCAAAGACATAGGACAGTTTGGGTCGAAGTTTGTCCTGGGATTGCGACCAGACATAAGCTTAATGATTCAACAGCATTTGATCTGTTGGCAAAACAAACCGTTAGATGAGATCCTGAGGTATGCAAGGTACTGTAGCGATGAAATAGATTCGAAGGCAAAGAAACTTAAGGAGAAGCTGATGTTGGTGCAGATGCAGTCAGCTGGAAAGGGTGGACAGCGGCAACAGGGAACAGGAACCCTAGGAAAGAAACAGAATAATCAAAGCAGAGATGAGGAGGAAAAACCGAGACCTAGGGTAGATATCGCGACGCTGAAAAAGACAACGAGGTGCCATCAGTGTAATGAGGTAGGACACTGGAGACGCGAGTGTCCCTATAATGTCGAGACGGGGGAATTAGAACAGGAGGAGGATGAGGTTCAGAACAGCATGGTAAAGGGAAGCGTGGTTCCGAAGGGAAAATTTATCAAAGGGGGGACTCAGACTCCTCGAGCTCCGTTCCCTCAACCGCCTCGGATTACAAATGGAGGGAAAACCTATAGACAACTGCCACTGTTCGTAGGAGGAGAAGAATGCTACTACGTTGATCCCCTTACTGGACAACGAGTGAATAGGGAAGAAGACTGTACTCTAGGGGCAGCCCTGGAGGTAGACCAGAGAGGACCATACGTGGAAGCTGAAGTAGCTGGATGTCCTACGACCTTTTTGGTGGATACGGGGGCCACTCGATCCACTTTGAGATCGGCGGTAGTCCCAGGTCTGCCAATGTCGGGAGAAACGATCCAGGTGGTAGGAGTCGCAAATAGGAGAATGACAAATCCTCTGACAGAACCAGTGTCAGTGAAGATAGGAAATTACAGTGATGAACATCAGTTTGTAATTTGTGATTCTAGCCCTGTATGTCTGCTAGGAAGAGATCTGTTGTGTAAATTAAATTGCACAATATATTGCACACCAGAAGGAGTAGAAGTGCAGACTAACGATGATGATGCCGATTTTAAGGTTGTAAACTCGCAGGAATGCGTGGAACTATATCCTACCTTAACGGTGGAGGAGCTTCCGCAGGACTTGAAGGAGACAGTGTAAGCTGAGGTGTGGGATTTTACTGGAGAAGAAATAGGACTGATCAAAGGGGTAGAACCGGTAAAGATCATGGTAAAACCCAATGCCGAGTACCCAAGAACACCACAATATAAGTTGACACCGGAGACAATTGCAGGAATAAAGCCTGTGATCGAATTCATGATTAGACAGGGAATACTGAAGGAGATCGTGGGAAGTCCATGTAACTCCCCGATTATGGGTTTGCAGAAGCCTAGTGGAAAATACAGAATAGTGCAGGACCTTCGAAAGATTAATAATATCGTTGTTTCATGTTGTCCAGTGGTACCGAATCCATCAGTGATATTGTTTCAGATACCGTTCCAAGCTGAATGGTTCACAGTGATAGACTTGTGTCAGGCTTTCTTTTCAATCCCCTTAGATGAGGAAAGCCAGTACCTGTTCGCTTTTAAGCTGGAAAATCGCGTTTTAACATGGTGTCGTATTCCCCAGGGGTATACAGAAAGCCCATCGATTTTTAACCAGCTGCTGAAGAAAAATCTTGAAAGTCTAGTACTGCCCATGAATTCGGTTCTGGTCCAGTACATAGACGACCTTCTAGTGGCGTCAGAAACTGAGGAAGCTTGCAAAGTAGACACCATCACCTTACTAAATCACTTGGCCGAGAACGGACACAAGGTGTCTCCAAGTAAATTGCAGTATTGTCTGACTGAAGTGCAATACTTGGGCCATAGGATTGAAAAGGGAAAACGGAAGGTGTCTCCAGACAGAATAGAGGCGATCATGAAAATGAACGCGCCTAAAACACAAAGAGAAGTCAGGATGTTTCTAGGCATGGTTGGTTATTGTCGGCAGTGGATAGCCAACTTTTCACTGAAGGCAAAACCACTACAAAAACTGACGCACAAGGGGGTGAGTGATCCGGTACCATGGGACAAAGATTGTTTGATGGCATTTTTGCAGCTGAGGGAGGACTTGTGTCGTGCCCCGGCTTTGGGAATGCCTGATTACGAGAAACCATTTTTGCTTTACTGTTGCGAGAGGGAAGGTTGTGCTTTAGCAGTTTTGGCCCAGATACACGGAAATGCGCGTAGACCAGTTGCGTATTTTTCGGCTACATTAGATCCAGTAGCCGCAGCGTTGCCCGGATGTCTCAAATCCGTTGCTGCAACGGGTGTCAGCATTGAAAGGTGTGAAAATGTGGTGATGGGACATCAGTTAGTGGTGTACGTACCGCATTCTGTGGAATGGTTAATGACCAGGTCCGAGACTCAGCATTTGACGAATAGCAGGCTAACACGCTACGAGCAAGTCATACTGGCTGCTGAGAATGTGACCCTAAAGAAGATGCTCTGTCTTGAATCCTGCTACTTTGATGCCACTTCCAAATGATATTGATGATGAAATCTGTACAGATCATGACTGCCTTGATGTGACTGAACTATGCACCAAACCGAGACCAGATATCGTAGATGAACCATTGACTGACCCCGATGAAATATTCTTTGTTGATGGTTCATGCGTAAGGGACGATATCGGTCAGCTGAGAGCAGCATATGCAGTTTGTACAATCACCGGAGTGGTGGAAGCCGCCTGCCTGGAAGGAGTACATTCCGCTCAGGTAGCTGAAATCATTGCTTTGACCCGTGCCTGTTTGGCAGGCAACAAAATTTGAGTCACCATATACACCGATAGCCAGTATGGTTTCGGGGTAGTTCACGACTCCGGGCAGTTGTGGTCTCAAAGAGGTTACATGACCTCCTCGGGTTCTCCTATTAGGAATGGAGAATTCGTGAGATTATTGTTAGAAGCATTACAAGGTCCAGAAGCTATAGCGGTTGTTAAATGCGCCGCGCACACAAAGAATACAGATTTTGTGTCACAAGGAAACCGATACGCAGATGAAGTTGCACGTTACTGTGCGGAACAGGGGTATTCTCACACCAAGGTAGAAGTGGGGGGAATACAGGAAAGGACTGATTTGACTATGTTGTTAGAAACTGTAGACACGTGGGATGAACTGAAGTGTGTCCAGGAGAATGCACCAGATTTTGAGAAGAAGGCATGGGAAACAGCTGGGTGTACCAAAAGTGAGATGAATTTTTGGATTTCTGCAGATGGGAGAGCAGTTTTACCAAACGAACTTGTTAGTCCAATGGCAAGGAGATTGCATGGACCAGCACACATAGGTAGAGATGCTATGGTGAGAGTATTCAGACAAACGTGGTATAATCCGAAGTTTAGAGTAGCGGCAGAAGCAGTATGTCAGCGTTGTGCGATCTGTCAGCAACTAAACGTAGGAAAGAGAACACCAGTCACATTGAGTCACATAGGGAGGTCTGGGGGGCCTTTCAATAGAATGCAGCTGGATTTTATTGAAATGCCCAAGTGCAATCGACTCAGATACGTCTTAGTGATTGTCTGTATATTTTCCAGATGGGTTGAAGCTTACCCTACACGTAGGTGCGATACACTCACAGTAGCAAAATTGTTGCTTAGAGAGTTGATACCGAGGTTTGGGGTGCCAGCCTCTTTGGAATCGGACAGAGGAACTCATTTCAACAGCGAAATAGTGAAGATGCTATGTTCAGCCTTAAGTATCGACCAGAAGCTCCACTGTAGTTATCGACCAGAAGCTTCGGGGATTGTAGAACAAATCAACAGCACAATAAAATCCAGACTCGCCAAAGTTTGTTCATCGACATCCCTGAGTTGGCCTGATGCACTTCCATTGGTCCTTATGAGCATACGTAGCACACCAGACAGAAGGACAGGTCTCTCTCCACACGAGGTGCTAATGGGGAGAGCTATGAGACTGCCATCGGTTCCGACTGCAGCATTGTTGAACATCACAGACGATTTGATCTTGGACTACTGCAAGGGACTATCTGATGCCATTCATTCTGTGTCCCTCCAGGTCCAGGCTGCAGAGGTTCCATCAGCACAAGACTTGTGCCATGACCTGTGTCCGGGGGACTGGGTCCTGGTGAAGAAGCATGTCAGGAAGAACTGTCTAGACGTACGTTGGCGTGGACCATTCCAAGTCATACTAGTTACGAACACTGCAGTAAAGTGTGGAGGCTTGCCCAACTGGATACACGCCTCACACACCCGAAGAGTTCCAGCACCTCTGGAAGAAACAGCTCCTCTCTCGGATGAAAATCCAGCGGAAAGCGGAGAAGCCACAGAGAGGGAAAGCCAAGCTGTAGAGGTGATCGAAGAGGCTGAGCCTGTGTTGGAGCAGGCTGACGACGGTCAGGACACCAGTGAGACCGAAGTTGCCTCAGAAGAAGGAAACAGCTGGGAGTTCGAGTCAGACACCGAACAAGCTGTAAGTGATCAAGAGACGAGTCCAAGAACAAGGAGCAGGAGGACAAGGAATGGAGAAGCTAGTTGGCCGGAAAGAAGGAGAAGGTCAAGCTTGAGAACAAATCCAGAGAGCACCCTTGTCCCGATCTCTGAAGATTCAGATCTAGACGAAGGAGCTACGGATTCAGGCTCTGAGAGTCCGAGAAGATCAAGAAGGGTACGTGTGCCCTGCAGAAGATACGCCACCCCAGAATGGACTTATCTAGCAGATATCCTGGAGACAGAGATCTGGGAGAGCGAGAGACGTACAGGTGACCAATCTCGATCACATTGTGATAGTGGAGAGATGGATGTTGAATCCTGGAATCGAGTCTGAGGAATTACAGATCTTTACGAGAATTGTTGTAAATGTATAAAGACTCTTATAATTAAAAGATAAAGAAGAAGATAACCTAGCGCCGAGTGGAACGAAGAATAAAATTAGGGATTACATTTAGAGGACGGAGAAGGTTAGGGTTGTCTATTGCTGAAGTTAAAAAGACATGTTATGAAAAAGAGACTTTTTGTTGATGAAGAGTGCTTCACAGACTGAGAAATCAAATAAAGCAAAACAAAGACCTGAAAAAGAAAACTATTCTTCGTAAAAGAAAGAGCTACGCTGTTTGATGACATGGAGAATGGCAACCCAAACCGAAAAGCCAAATGCATAATAGGTACACTAATAGCAGTAGTAATATTTCTCATTATTACAGTAGTTACCATATCATACATAGTAGGACATACAAGCGTAAAGGAGACAACAGATGTAAAGCCTGTAACGACTTTGAAACCTGCTCTTGTTGGGAAGAAGGAGGAGAGCAATGTAATTCGTGAAAAGGCGTTACTGGCAGATGAAGCTCGTAGGTTACACGTAGACGAGTCACAGGGAAATTTTAGATCAAACGCATATGCCAAGTTATTATACGAGTATATTGATGCCATGGAGGCCAAGGATTGTTATGTTTGCATGCAATTGCCGGCTTCCGTAGACGAAGGCATCAGATATCATCATCTCCCACTGACATATGGGATAACATGTAGTTTATTGCTCAGTATATTTTATGGTAGAGAAGGGTTCGAGTACTACTTTTCAAATTATGATTCGGTACTGCCTGAAGTCCCGAATTATAAACAAATGAATAAGTGGGACTATCACAAAAAGGAAGATAGATTAGCAAAATTCTTTCTTCCTTGGGATACATTAGATACTTCATATGCACGCAGAAATAATCTGACTTGCAAAGTGTCAGAGATCGAGAAGAAATTCATTGGACAGGTAGATGACCGGTACAGGAGACAGAAGATTCTAAAAATGTCAGGACAGTGGAAAACAGATTGGACCGAAGAGGAAAAAGCACACAAAAGGAAGGGTAGTAATGGTCCAATAGCTTTGGATAGAACGCAGAAAGGAAAGTTATGTTTAACTCGAAGCAGGACATATTATGAGAGTGTATTTGTAGGTGAAGTTAATTGCGAACATGCTTTTAGGTTAGAGTACTATACGAAAGATTTTATGAAAGGGATGCAAGCGATTCCTAATGTATATTTTGTATGTGGAAGAAATGCCTATGTGAAATTGCCTGACAATTGGTATGGTTCGTGTTATTTGGCAGTTGTCTTCCCCAAAATATATCATGCAAAGGATTTAGAGATCATAGAAGGAAAGGTTTCGAAAAGAGCGAAAAGGGAAGTAGGAGATGCTGAAGTAGTTGGAGACATATTTGGAGCAATGTTTCCTCTTTTAGGTTTAATACTTAATGACGTGAGTCCCTAGCTCATTGCACCATCAGGATTCAAGCAAGCCGGGCCGATGAGGCTGAAATGCCAGAAACCGGTCCCCGGTAGCTTGTCTCCTTCCCAGTATAAGAATTGGCTTGGTAGTTTGGTTTGCCCTGTTCCCATCATGCACTGGGACAGGAACAGACTAATTTGCATATAGCCGGGTTCTGAAGCTGGGATGGTGCAGTGAGCTAAAAAACGGTGATGGATCAAGCCCTGATCTCTTGACTGGGTAGGAGTATTCTGCATCATTCAGAAACTCTGTCCATCACCTTTTCCAAAATTGATTTTATCCACACTATGTGTGGGAGGGTATACTCAGACGTGAGTCCCTAGCTCATTGCACCATCAGGATTCAAGCAAGCCGGGCCGATGAGGCTGAAATGCCAGAAACCGGTCCCCGGTAGCTTGTCTCCTTCCCAGTATAAGAATTGGCTTGGTAGTTTGGTTTGCCCTGTTCCCATCATGCACTGGGACAGGAACAGACTAATTTGCATATAGCCGGGTTCTGAAGCTGGGATGGTGCAGTGAGCTAAAAAACGGTGATGGATCAAGCCCTGATCTCTTGACTGGGTAGGAGTATTCTGCATCATTCAGAAACTCTGTCCATCACCTTTTCCAAAATTGATTTTATCCACACTATGTGTGGGAGGGTATACTCAGACGTGAGTCCCTAGCTCATTGCACCATCAGGATTCAAGCAAGCCGGGCCGATGAGGCTGAAATGCCAGAAACCGGTCCCCGGTAGCTTGTCTCCTTCCCAGTATAAGAATTGGCTTGGTAGTTTGGTTTGCCCTGTTCCCATCATGCACTGGGACAGGAACAGACTAATTTGCATATAGCCGGGTTCTGAAGCTGGGATGGTGCAGTGAGCTAAAAAACGGTGATGGATCAAGCCCTGATCTCTTGACTGGGTAGGAGTATTCTGCATCATTCAGAAACTCTGTCCATCACCTTTTCCAAAATTGATTTTATCCACACTATGTGTGGGAGGGTATACTCAGACGTGAGTCCCTAGCTCATTGCACCATCAGGATTCAAGCAAGCCGGGCCGATGAGGCTGAAATGCCAGAAACCGGTCCCCGGTAGCTTGTCTCCTTCCCAGTATAAGAATTGGCTTGGTAGTTTGGTTTGCCCTGTTCCCATCATGCACTGGGACAGGAACAGACTAATTTGCATATAGCCGGGTTCTGAAGCTGGGATGGTGCAGTGAGCTAAAAAACGGTGATGGATCAAGCCCTGATCTCTTGACTGGGTAGGAGTATTCTGCATCATTCAGAAACTCTGTCCATCACCTTTTCCAAAATTGATTTTATCCACACTATGTGTGGGAGGGTATACTCAGACGTGAGTCCCTAGCTCATTGCACCATCAGGATTCAAGCAAGCCGGGCCGATGAGGCTGAAATGCCAGAAACCGGTCCCCGGTAGCTTGTCTCCTTCCCAGTATAAGAATTGGCTTGGTAGTTTGGCTTGCCCTGTTCCCATCATGCACTGGGACAGGAACAGACTAATTTGCATATAGCCGGGTTCTGAAGCTGGGATGGTGCAGTGAGCTAAAAAACGGTGATGGATCAAGCCCTGATCTCTTGACTGGGTAGGAGTATTCTGCATCATTCAGAAACTCTGTCCATCACCTTTTCCAAAATTGATTTTATCCACACTATGTGTGGGAGGGTATACTCGGACGTGAGTCCCTAGCTCATTGCACCATCAGGATTCAAGCAAGCCGGGCCGATGAGGCTGAAATGCCAGAAACCGGTCCCCGGTAGCTTGTCTCCTTCCCAGTATAAGAATTGGCTTGGTAGTTTGGTTTGCCCTGTTCCCATCATGCACTGGGACAGGAACAGACTAATTTGCATATAGCCGGGTTCTGAAGCTGGGATGGTGCAGTGAGCTAAAAAACGGTGATGGATCAAGCCCTGATCTCTTGACTGGGTAGGAGTATTCTGCATCATTCAGAAACTCTGTCCATCACCTTTTCCAAAATTGATTTTATCCACACTATGTGTGGGAGGGTATACTCAGACGTGAGTCCCTAGCTCATTGCACCATCAGGATTCAAGCAAGCCGGGCCGATGAGGCTGAAATGCCAGAAACCGGTCCCCGGTAGCTTGTCTCCTTCCCAGTATAAGAATTGGCTTGGTAGTTTGGTTTGCCCTGTTCCCATCATGCACTGGGACAGGAACAGACTAATTTGCATATAGCCGGGTTCTGAAGCTGGGATGGTGCAGTGAGCTAAAAAACGGTGATGGATCAAGCCCTGATCTCTTGACTGGGTAGGAGTATTCTGCATCATTCAGAAACTCTGTCCATCACCTTTTCCAAAATTGATTTTATCCACACTATGTGTGGGAGGGTATACTCAGACGTGAGTCCCTAGCTCATTGCACCATCAGGATTCAAGCAAGCCGGGCCGATGAGGCTGAAATGCCAGAAACCGGTCCCCGGTAGCTTGTCTCCTTCCCAGTATAAGAATTGGCTTGGTAGTTTGGTTTGCCCTGTTCCCATCATGCACTGGGACAGGAACAGACTAATTTGCATATAGCCGGGTTCTGAAGCTGGGATGGTGCAGTGAGCTAAAAAACGGTGATGGATCAAGCCCTGATCTCTTGACTGGGTAGGAGTATTCTGCATCATTCAGAAACTCTGTCCATCACCTTTTCCAAAATTGATTTTATCCACACTATGTGTGGGAGGGTATACTCAGACGTGAGTCCCTAGCTCATTGCACCATCAGGATTCAAGCAAGCCGGGCCGATGAGGCTGAAATGCCAGAAACCGGTCCCCGGTAGCTTGTCTCCTTCCCAGTATAAGAATTGGCTTGGTAGTTTGGTTTGCCCTGTTCCCATCATGCACTGGGACAGGAACAGACTAATTTGCATATAGCCGGGTTCTGAAGCTGGGATGGTGCAGTGAGCTAAAAAACGGTGATGGATCAAGCCCTGATCTCTTGACTGGGTAGGAGTATTCTGCATCATTCAGAAACTCTGTCCATCACCTTTTCCAAAAAAGATCAGGAGACTAGCTACAGTTGTGGATAGATTATCTGCTAGTACTGCAAGGTCATTGATGCTAGTAGAAGGAGAGATGCAGTCGATTAGGGCAATGGTTCTTCAAAACCGTCTTGCTTTAGATGTTCTGCTAGCGAAAGAGGGCGGAGTCTGCAAGGCTTTGAAGGTCCAGGAATGTTGTACTTATATTCCAGACAATTCAAAACCACTTGAGAAGGTTATACGGAACATTACAGAGATACATCGAGAAATCGAAGATTTAACAAAAGTAAATGTTTGGGAGAAAGTAGGTCATGGAATGGGAAAGATTGGAAATTGGTTTGCCAATCTTGGTAAAAGCGTTGTTTGGTACATTTTGAAACCTGTCTTAATAATATTGATTTGCATAATCACATTGTTGGGTTTAGTGAGACTGTATAAATGGTATAGGTCAAACCGGTTACAAAGGTCCATGAGAGAGCAAGAAAGGAGATTAGCTGCTTTACAAGATCAACAGTATAAAAGTTTAAGAGCTCTCGAAACGATAAAAAGAGGGAACCTTGTAACTAGTTCTGTGTAAAGTGTCACTCAAATTGAGGTGTTAGTGATGACCCCTAGAGGTCATCAAAGGGGGGAACTGAGAGAGCGCAATTTGAATGAAACATATGTCCGTACCATATTTACAAGTCTATCGCATAAAGTTAGAAGTTGTAACGTGAAGTAGCACTTGTAGCATAAAGTTAGCCGATGTAACATAAGTAATAGGAAATGTATTCGTATGTATTCTAGAATGTGCATTAGAATTAGAAAGGCCCGGATACATAGTGGGCTAATATGGAAATGTGTAAATGCTTAAAGAACAGTAGAACGTGCTAAGCAGAGTTCATATACGTATGTAATCATTAGACGGAGAAGGCGGCGAAATATAAAGTGAAGAAATGTGCAGACTATATAGCACCATGTAAGAAACGAGAGTATAATGTTGTATTTTATGTAACATGGATTCAAGTATAATCAATGAATTGTTAATTCGATTATATATATATATGTGTGTTAAAAGTCATACTGTGTAGAAGAAGTTTGTAGAAATTTTAGAATAGTGTGGTCATATGTGATTTTAACCTAACGGACTAAGGGTTCGCAAGAGTGTAGTCCGCTGTATGTAATTTAGTGGCCTCTCAGGAGGAGGGGGATAGCTTTGATCTGAACGTGCGAGCCAAGAGTCAAAGGTCTTGTTAAATTTAAAGTGACAATGCTGGACGAAGTTTTTGGCTTAAGTGAGATAAGAGACGCTTGGAATTTGGGGTCTTGTTTAGAAGTGACCGTTCACAGGACCAAAAGAGGTTACGATCACAAATGTAATGAATAGAACTCTGTTGAGGTGATAGACATTGCTCTGAAAGTGTCAACTGGAATGTCATGAGGTTACCAGCACGATGACGAAGATGGCGCCTAAGAAGCAAGGTCAACTTAACAGACGACGCGAAGAGATGAAGCTATGGAAAAACCCAGAAGCGAGATCACGTGAAATGTGTACGTGGTGGGCGTCAAAGGGGCGTTCCACCCATACTGTGATTTTGTATTTAGGGACAGCACCCCGGGGAGAAGAGAGAGCAGATGGCTTGAGCGCAGAACAGAAGATCAGAGAGCAGAGCGCAAGAGAGCAGTAGGCCGAGGACCCTTAGAGAGCGGATGGGTAGGCAGAAAGGGTACTGCTTCTCGACATAGGTTTCCATCAGAGACTAAGAAAGTTTGAACTTCTTTGGAAGTCAAACTGCTGACACCTTTTTAGGTTAAGAACTTGCGAAGTAGGGATGTCACTTAGTATAGAGTAGGGACAGATTTAACTTGTTTTCTTTTTGTAGATGACGCAACAGATCCAATTTGTGTCTATGCTATTCAATTTGTTGATTCTGGAATTGGTTTTAATTGTATTCTTTTGTAGACTGAGATTCTTTAGGGAATTTATGTTCCTTTTAGTTCCTGTATATTTGTTGAATCTTATCCTGAGAGGATTGTATATGCAATTGACACTGATTTTATATTAAACTTTTTAAACTTTATCAGTCGTAAGTGGTTCTTCAGAGTTGCGTCAGTCTATGGGGTTGATTTAACTTATGTGGGTTTGCCTTTTACTCAATGACAGTCAATAATCGATCCAAAATTGGAAGAATGAGATAGGTATCTAGGTAATCAGAAACGATATCAAAATCTCATTCCCCGCACAGCATTACGCGAAGACCAAAACACCACATTTATCTCTATCTTTTAGCGCAAAATGCACCCTTGCATTAATTTAGGCTCAAGGAAGCATTTAATTACAAAAAAAGTAAAATAAATAATGATACCGCTCGTGAAGCGAACAGCAGGCACTCACGTTCTGCTTGTTGCTCTCGTTATAAGATTCCCCCCCTCACAGACAGATTATTTTATGTATTTCGCATAAAAAGAATGATTGAAAATACCGGAAATGACGTTACATTACAGCAGCGTAACGACCGTTTTACCCAGGCCTGCGTAGGAGTGGGCCAGCCAATGATCTTGCCAAAGATTTCTATTCCTTTGAACCAAGGGAGACAGTTTGTTTTCAGCTTCTCGCCTCTATCAGGGAACGAAGTAAAAACTCTCAAAAGGAGGAAAGATAATGAATTATTCATTTCAGTCTCAAAGCAAGAAAACATGTTTTTTCTTCTTCTTTCAAATCCCACCGTACATGCAAATGTCTTTTTTCACTGCCCGGGGGGATTTAAAACATCTTTTTCTTTTTTGTGAGCTGTTACAGTAAGCAAAAGAAAATAACACCTTTGCATGTTACAGCTATGAGTTGTTTGTGCCTTCAGGGCAGAGATGACACACATGCTCTATAACAGCCACACAGGCGCCTCCTAATAAGAGGTGCCAATGTTGAATTAATGAGCTGTGAGGCAAGACATGCTATGTGAGATACGTCTTTTTACTGTATGAACAGCATATGACTATAAAGGATATCCAGAGCAGAAGCAGATTGTGTAGTAGACTTTAAAGAAAGGAGCAGGTGTAAGAGCTTTAGCTTTGATAGTATTGAAGCCTACATATGGATTGGTACTGAAGGGAATCATCTTTAATACTGCATTTAATGTATGTGCTGGTACAGCACAGCTCCTGTCTTAACACTTTCGCTGCGGTGGCTATTCCGCAGCGCTAAGGGGGCGGGGCGGCCGCGCGGCGCGCCCATGCTGGTGAAGGTACCGCTCCGCCAACAGCCTCGGTTGGGCTGTGCTCATGACGGAGCGGTTCCGTCATGGCCCTGCCCGCTCAATGGAACGCCCAGGGCAGGCGCGGAATCCGCGCCGCGCAGGCCATGACGGAACCACTCCGTCATCAGCACAGTGCTACCGCAACTGATGACGGAGCGGTTCCGTCATCGGCATCGAAAAGGTTAACATGCTGAATTAAAGATATTTTTGTACATTTTCCTGTTAGATTGTAAACCTTACTGTTTGTATATAAATTCAGAGGCAAGTTGATCTTTGAGAGAAATTTGATTTACACAAAGTTCACAGTTTGATTTTCCAGGAACCATACCCCCCTTGGGAAATATCTCGAATTCCTTACAACGCCAGCACCACCTTTGGGTGAATAGAATATAGGGCCTGATTTAGAACTTGGTGGACAGGTTACTCTGTCACAATGGTGACGGATATCATGTCCTCGGAAATGTAAATCCCATTATATCCTATGGGCTTTATATTTCGGCGGGCGGGATATCCGTCACCGTTATGACAGAGTAACCCGTCCGCCAACATCCAGGTCAGGCTCTTTGAGTCTTTGACATTAATTGGGCCTCATTTAAAGGTTTTTGCTGCCGGGTAGTGCTGCAGGCCTTCCGGCGGCTCTGCCCTACGGCAAAAGAAAAGGGCAGGAATATGTCGTATCTATCAGATATGGTGCATTCCAGTGCTTTTCCCGTGCACTGGTGCACAATGGGCTGCTTTGCTCCAACGCAGACACCTTTGCACCATGGTGCAAGCAGGGGCGGCTCTAGGCTCATGGCGGCCCTGGGCAGGGAGCGTAGGTAGGGGGCCCCGGAAGAGGGGGTCCAGGCGGGGCGGAGAGCGGAGGCCAGTGAAGAGCGGGGGGGGTCAGGGTGTTTGGAAGTGGAACAGAGCCCGAGGCCACCAAATCCCTGCCAGGGGCCGCCACGCAAATATGTATCCATCCTCAGAGGATTATTATATTAAGGATATATATTGGGGTGGTGGCCCCTGGGGTTTGGTGGCCCTGTGCAGGTGCACAGCTTGCACATGCCTAAGGCCGCCCCTGGTGCAAGGGTGCCTGCTTTGCGGGATGATTTTTTAGTGCAGGTAGGGAAACCTTCCTGCACTAAAACAATCACAAGAGGCTTTTTCCTCTTTCTATGTGTGCTGCAGAATGCTACACACAGAAAAAGGAAAAACGAGGAGAAATAAAGATATTTCTCCTCGGTGTGCCTCCCTTGGGAGGCATAGGTTTTTGGCGCTGCCTCACAATTTCTCGTAAATCTGGGGCAGTGTCAACAAGCCATGGCTGTTGCTGGGAACGCCCCCAGCAACACCCATTGCACGCCCCTTTAACGCAGAAAACTGCATTAAAGGGAATGATATTTACAAGGCAGCATTAATTTAAAAAAAGAGGCTTAGTGCTGCCTCGTAAATATGGAGCAGGCTCCTGTGCCACTGGAGCGTCACAAAGAGTGACTCTGCGGCGCAAAGGGCTTATAAATAAGCCCCATTCTATTTAAACACTGGAAAGCTCGCGTTCTGCCTTTCTGAAAGGTAAACATATTGCAGTACAATGTCCACAATCATGATGTTACCCAGTAGCGGGTTACAAAAAAGCAGGACACACAACCTTCCTGAACAAAAACTTCACTTAGTACGAAACACGACATTTTACAAAGTTGTGTATTTGATTACGTTAGCCAGCGGGCTATGTGATTCCAATAAGTAAGATAGCCTGAATCCCAGCATACTCTTTCCTTGCAGAAAAAACTGCTCTGTAGAAGAAGACTGCCAGCTACCATTAATAATCCACACATCACAGCCCAATAGACAGTAGTCTTCTAGTGGTGGTGACCACGATTGTCCCACTTCAGAAGCCCATCAAGGACGGTGTGATCCACTGACGGCCTGCAACCACCACCTCAAGCTAGACACTACTCTTCCCCTCATCTCATCCTATGTCTCATGGATGAGTGTGCCATTCTGTGGTTGCTCTTGCGAGCAGAGGGACTGAGAGGTATGAAATATCTAGTGTGAAACTCCCTCGCGGAGACCTGGCACGGTGGAGCAAGGCAACACCAACCTTTGAGTGTATGGGGCAGACCTTCCAGGCTGCTGTCCCAGTTTCACACAGATAATGCAGGATCCCCCATGCTCCCTCGCCTGCCTGATCTCGCCTACATCACCTCAAGGGAGCCAAGAGCCTCCTGCGAGGTATTCATCAAACTCTCAAGGAGTCTGAAAGTGGTGTGGGCAGAAAGGAAGCACAGAGGGCTGGACTGGGTTATTTTGAACCTTCGTCTGACCTTATGGCCCACACTCAAGCTAGCACCTTAAACCCAACAAAATGAGACAGAAAGGAGAAAGAAAATGTCATTTATTTCTTACATTGGTGTTTAGGTCAAGAGTTTTTACCAAAATCCCAGCCTTCCACCCACCTGGTCTGCTGTCTAGGCTCCAAGCAACTGCTGTTCCTGTGAGGGATGCTGCACCCCTAATCCTATCCCTGATTACTTTTATACAGCCACCTTTTTCTTTTTTACAAATTACCTTTTTTTAAGTAAAACCAACTATTTAAGCTCTAGTTATGAATAAGCTACATTGCCTGAGGACCACATGAGGTTAGCCATTGGGCCTCATTGTGGCAAATTAAGTCCAGTATGAAATGATATTTTCCAAAACCCCTTGAAACCCTGACATGAGGTAGACCATCACGACTTCAGTAAGAGCGAATAGTCTCTTTTTCCAAGTACGTTTTAGCCATGCCTGCTGTTTGCTTCTATTTTGCAGAACAATTCACAGTCCCATGCCTGGATGTTGTTCTCTGCCCTATCGTTCATCTTTGATCTTTCCTCTCCTGCTGCACCAGTTCATCCATATTGTGTCCAACGAACTAGAAATAACCACCATGTTAGAGTTAAGTGAACAGATTCAAAGAACACAATCACCCTTAAGAGCGGGAGGATTTCAAATTATTTTTCCTCAAACTTTTTGCCTGTCCCTTGCATTTTGACTAACATGGGGAGGGTTGGAGACCCACAGTGGCAGCAGTATTCATATCCGACCATTGGCTCGTGTAGTCACTCTTTACGCTGTGTCCATTCTTATGGGTCAATTTTCCTCAGGGTGTATTAACAGAAGTGTGTTTCTGTTGTTTGATGTATCCCATTCATTACTCGTCCCTTGTGACTTTAGGCTGCCAATCTGTATTTTCCAATGTGCTGCACTGTATTATAATTCCATAAATATATAGCACTTATTACGTCAGACCCCTCGCCGTTCCTTTTAAGAAAGGCACAAGTTTCTGAAAATTAAAAAAATGTATTTGCCTAATATATAAGACAGTAATCTTTATTTATACTGTAAATATTGTGATTTGATTATTTTATTTTGTATAGTTCTAAATGCTATTTTATCCGTATGTTTTATGTGCTTTTATGATTGTTAAATACAACAGTCGAATAAAGCTTTCCTTGACTTGACTTGACATACATGGTTACAAGATACAATTGGAAATACTCTTCTAAAATATCATATAGCTTTTAAGTATGGCGTGGATTTTTTTAGAGCATTTCTCGGCAGTGGTGGCAGGAGCAGTAGCCAAATTGCTATCAATTGGCAAGATGCAGATGTCACCAACAATTAACTTAAGCAAGGAAGCCACAGTTCAAGCGTCACCCCCATGCTACCACTGTACCATGCAAGCAGGTTTCCTATAGGAAAGCTGGCTGTAGTAAAGACCGCCTTGCGAGAAGCCACTTTGTAGGCTGGGAAACTGACCACGCAGCATGCTAATGCGTCAAAGTACTCTTTACACACTTCAATACAAACAGAAAACGATTTGCTTCTGTCTGTATCTATTTTCAAAAATGGAAAAAAACAATGTCTTATTTTTATTGATTCTGCATACTGTCAGCCCCTACTGCCAGGCCAGTACCTGTACACGTTGGTAGCATGAGTGGAAAACGGGACAAACTTTCCATAAATAACTGCAAATTTTTATTTGTTTGTACTATAATGCTAAAGTTCTCATATGAGTATAGATATATTTTTATATAGTGCAAAAGCCAAAACGCCATTCACATTTAAGTTCACATTGATGGGTTACAAATTTTAAAAGATACTGGTTGCAACTCATTCTTTTGACAGACCTCAAAATATATAGGATAAATACTGGTTAAACGAGTGCTAAATAAATATGGATCACCATAGACAGAAGTTAAAAATAATAAACGCAATAGTACCGTAAGCTCTGACAATAATTGGGCATCTGAATAATGCAAGCTTATTTGATGTGTTTTGTGCACAGGGCGATGCCACCAGATCTGAGATGGAAGAGGACAAGGCATCTGGTAACTTTGATGAAGATTTGGAAAAGTTCAAGGACTTGCGCGCAGCAGGTAGGAACGAAAATTCAATACCCCAATGTCGCATATGAACGATATGCTCTTTGTGGTAGAAGGTTCCATTATAAGAGGTGTGGCGCCGCGGCTAGGGTGACTGACTCCGGAATCAGGACCACGGTTCGATCCCAGGCACCGGCGGCAGGGTAGCCCAGCAACATGTGACTCTGGCAGGCTAGGGTGACTGACTCCGGAACCAGGACCACGGTTCGATCCCAGGCACCGGCGGCAGGGTAGCCCAGCACCATGTGACTCTGAGCAATAGCTTGCTTAATCTTCCCGACGGCCCCCAGTGCCTAGAGACCCTTACGGGTGATTGTGCACTTTACAAATGTGGATTATTATTATTTATGTGTAATGGGGTCATTTATACTTTGGTAAAGCAGTTGCGAAACGCAGCAATCTGGACACTCTGGGGCAGATTTACAAGCCCCTTGCGCATCTTTTATGCCGCCGTTGCGTCACTTTTGTGACACAGCGGCGGGGCAAAAGATGCACCATGGTACGGGGTATTTACAACATGACGCATCTCCCAGATGCATCACGTTGTAAAGCCCTGCGCCACATGTAGGCGTTCCATCGCAGGGGGGGGGCGTTCCGGCGCAGGAACGCCTCCCAAAAGTGGCTGAGTGAAATCTACAAGATTTCACTCAGTCACTTTTGAGCCCATGCTGCGTCAAAACCCTGCGCCTGCTTGAAGCAGGCGTAAGGATTGACGCAGTATTGTGGAGATAGAGCCCCCCAAGCCTTGCTGGAGCTGCGTTGCGCTTGCGACGCAACTCCAGCAATGCACCACTTTTACGGCACAGATGCATGACGCATCTGTGCCATTTTTGCCCCATGGTGCGCCGCATTGTAAATGCGGCGCATCCAGGATGGCGGAGCTGCAGCGCACAATTACTGGCGCATCCCTGCTGATATGCAGGGGTGAGCCAGTAATTGTAAATCTGCCCCCAAATTTAAAGTTGACCACCTTCCTGGTTGCAATACTTTCTTCACAAAGCGGCTTCTGTACACACAGTGAAAGATGCTTCTGAGTGGGAAGGTGGGGGGTGGGGCAGTGGTGGTATGTTAGCCATAGCTGCACTGTGATCATATATGTGATTTCTGGAGCTAGACCCCCCAAATGGGTATCCATTTGAAAAAAACCAAAAGCACAAATGTCCCGGGAATGCTGTTTTTTTTCCTTCTTGCATTTGAGGGGCATTTGAAAGATTTTCTTTCTGGAGCTGTTAAGGTATCAGTGGAAGTACAGCACAGACAACAACATGGGAGGAAATGACGATGGATGGAATATATTTCAATAGCAGCCCTGCCACCATCATTCCTGTTGATGCTAAGGGAAGGTGTTCCAAAAGGAAAAGCCATTGGAGGATCTGTCATTGGTGTAGCAGTTGCCCAAACACAACAATCTGGACACCAAATTTAAAGTTGACCACCTTCCTGGTTGCAATACTTTTTATTACTTTTAAAAAAAATATATGTTTTTTTAAACTCTTTATTGATGACTGCAATAAGGGTTCACATTTACAGTATTATATGCATACTTCATTTTCATTTCATGAAGCTTTATATGCATACTTATCAGTCATTTTTTTTTGTTGGTAACATATACATTCCTCTTGTCTCATCATAAATAAATACAGTCGCTTAACCCCTTCCATGCTGATGACGAACGCCAGCCGTCATGCACTACGGTGCTCGTGTGCTGATGACGGCTGCAGTTCGTCATGGCCCGCCCCTGTTCGTGTTGTTTACAGCACACCAGGGGAATCGCGGCCGCATGGAAGGGGTTAACCAAGTATCAGCCCGAAGCCAAATAAGGGAGGCTAGGTCCAACCCCACCTTTGTCAGCATTCTCGTATTGACTGCATCGTAGAATTTCACTGCCTACAAGAGCAATAGCCATCTCAAAACCATGAACTCCCACCCTCATTACAATTCCCACAATACTTTTTATTACTTTACCTGATGAGTGGGGGTTACATCAGGGTTCTGTGTGTGTGTTCCTGTGTGTGATGTAGCGGAACATGTGTGTGGAAATCTATCGCTGATCTCTTAATTGCAGCGTGGATGCATAACCGTGGTTCTGGTCATCGGCCGTCCATCTAGCTGTTTTCTAAGACCACTCTTCCGACACTGACCTAAACACCTAGTTAAAGATGTATGGATTATACTTACCATTAAACTTTTATCACACATATGTCTTTACCAAGTGTGCCTTTACAACAAAAATTTAGTTGTATAGGCATGCGTGGTAAAGGTATATGCGTGGTAAACGGTTTCGTTGTAAAGGCATGCGTGCTAGAGAGGCATGCATTGTAATAACAGTGTTATAAAAGCCTGTGTTGTTTTGGCATGCATTATTCTGTCATACAACCACTCTTCCCAGGGCACAGTCAGATGGCATACTTCTTACGGCCAGTACTCCCTCAGGCCATCGGAGGAAGGTATATGCCAACTGAGTAACTTTTACTACATCTGTGAAGTAGTGTGGCTCACTGGTTAGAGGTGGCAGACCCGAGAGCAGAGGACGGCCCGGGACCAGGGTTCCATTCCCGGCGCGGCAGGTTTCTGGACCAGGGTCAGCGGACTCGATAATTCTCTCCCCTCGGTGCCCACTCTGATCGGCGATCACACTCGGCAACTCTGGGCATTAGCTTGCCTCATCTTCACTAACGGCCCCACCAGACCGCCGGGGATGCCTGGAGATACCCATTAAGGGACCATCTCTCAGGGAAGCCAGGAAGGGTTTCGCAGCGGTCGAAGCGCCTTGGGACCCTCCGGGTAAGTAGTGCGCTATATAAATGCCTATACATACATACATACATACATCTGCGTAAACCTGGCTGTCAGCCCACTCAACATAGGGCGGGTGGACTGAGAGTTTGGCATACAGGGTAGTCCATTACCATTGTGACAGAGTGTCTTGTCTGCCAAACTCAAATCGGGCCCAATTCTCCTGGTCTAAAAGGCATCCATTCATTTTCCTTGTCCACCATGGTTGTACTCTGGTGGCACTATGGTAGTCTCACTAGACTCACTGTCAGATGTTCATAAATTGAAATGTAATTAACTGCAGAATTAATTATTCATCCTCACTTAAGAAATTATGTATTCATGACAGAGTTTATATTTCATTGTCCCATCCTCGTCCTAGCTTATAATCACTATTACATTCTTGTCCTGAGGCTGAAGTGAGGGAAACAGTGTTTACATCGCATGCGCTACAACACATGCGATTATAACGCGGCTGTTACAACGACCGCGTTGTTACAACGCAAACCATTACATCGCAAGTCGTTTCTATGACATGCTGTAGGGGGCATGCTAAAGTAAGAAACAGTATAATGTACAATTCCAACACTTACCCTACTGTTGCACACGCTGGAATTGGAATAGTAAATTATACTATTCCTAAGTTCAGCGCACCCCCTACAGCAAGTCGTGGATACGACTTGCGATGTAATGGTTTGCGTTATAACAACATGGTCGTTGTAACGACCACGTTGTAATCGTTTGCGATGTAGCCCATGCAATGTAAAATCGCATATTCCTGAAGTGATTTGATCCAACTATTAAAATTGAGTTTATCAATATCTTCCTGAAACCTATTGACCTTAAATGAATTAAGTTTCTGTAATATGTCCAGAGTCAAATATTATTAGGTAAAAGTAGCCTGTGGCCCGAAAACGAGATTTTACACCTGATTTAGAGTTTGACAGACAGGTTACATTGTCACAAGGAGGACAGATAGTCCTATGCTTTATCACAAGTGCCATAGCATACAATACTCTTGAAATAAGGTGTACTGGATACTCTTATGTTCGTTTCTGACTAACACGTCCACCAGTCTCGAAACAAGTCCCTTAACCTATGCCTCCCCGGCTGCATTATCCTGAACTTAAAGAAAGGTCTTCAATGCCTGGCACATTTGTCTGTTTGTTCCTGGATGGTAAGCATCACTGTTATTAACTAGAATGTACCACTCTTGTAGAGATGAAAATGTGCTCCCTCACTGTGACCCCAAATGGACACCTGGACCCGCGACTGGACCTTCGAGTAAGCATGCCACCTCCCATCATCATGCGCACTGCAGCAACACCAATGCCCACACCAAAGAGCTCACCCTACATGGATTCGGTGCACACCTACGTAGACTCCAGGCGCGAGAGCAACGCATCCCTTGATCCATCCATCTGCGACCAGAAGTCCTTGGTATGTGTTCTCCCTTTACCATTTCTCATAGCTATATGTTGGTTATTTCAGTCTGTTTTAATATATTTTTTGCAAAACACATTATATAAAATCATTTCTATAAATCATATTTGAAATAATATTGAAATTTTGTGAACTTGCTTTCCTTAGACATAACATAGTAGTTATCCATGTTTTACGTTTAGCCAAGTGCGTAGTTTTTGTTGGTGCTGCAGGTGCTGTGGCACCGGGGACCAGTGGTCTGAGTTGCCCACTGAACCCTGAATATTGCTGTATTTCACAGTTTAAACAGCGGGCACAGAGGCCATTTCCTTCCTTGTACTACGGACCATTATACACTGGCTACGCCACTGCATTTAGGCTCCTCCAACCATGGGAATATATACTTGTTTAATACATATATTTTTGAGTTTTGTAAAGTTCTGATGCCAAATGTGTAGGCTATGAGTGAAGATGCACGAGGATGCAGTTTTCGGTGACTACTTAACATCTTTTCTAGGATGAAATAATGACTGAGCTTGTCATGGGTTCGATTCCCAACGCGGCAGGGTCTTGGGTCAAAATGTCTGCGGGCCTGATAATTCTCGCCTCGGCGCCTACTCTAACCTTGGGCTCCACTCTGCAACTCTGGCCAATAGCTTGCTTAATCTTCACAACGGCCCCTTCAGCGCCGGGGATGCCTGGTCTCACCTTGGAGGTGTCCAGAAGGGACCATCTCACAGGGAAAGCCAGTACGGGTTCCCCAGCGGTATACAGCACCGGGACGCCCGCAGTGCGGGCAGCTGTGCGCTTTACAAGTATACAACATTTACATTTACATTCATCTGTTTGGCCAAGGAGGCCAAAAGATCAGGTTGATGAATTGGCCTGCATGAAAAGAGGCCCTATCCTACATTGGGACATTGATTGTAGGAATACTTTTGTAGGTTGCCAAGTTCTGCAGTTTTTTTCAGAGTCAGTTGACATTTTTCCAGATATCCCTTGATGGAAATTGACTTTCTCATCAGGGATCTTCTGGTTAAACTAGGCCTCAATGATTGGCTAAGCTATGCTGGATCTTGGGTTTCTCTTCTGGACCCAGTTCATGAACAGCCAATCGGGGTACTTTGGACCGATTCCCATCTGCTCTTTGAAGACGATGCAGTGGATTTTAGACATTATTCTTTGGGTCACAGATAGCCAATGCAATTCTTGTAGACCTGGCAGCTCAAGTACGGGACACGTAAGCAGACAGGGCCGCATTATTGCGTTCTCCCTGTCCTAATACGGAACGAGTGACCACATGATCTTTACAGGAGAAGATGATCTAGTTCAAATCTGCAATAGTCCCTGGATGCTAAACCCACCATAAAGTCACCATATTTGGTTTGATAACCCAGCATTACTCAGCAAAGGGGCCATTACTTTATCAGGGCTGCCAGTTTTGCATCCTTCTGACAAGTTGCATCCGTCAGTCATCGCCCTCCTGTTTTATCATTGGTGCTCTAGTTTAACTACAGTGTGACATTACTGAAGAAATGGCAGAGATGGCAGAGATGCCTGAAGGGACCCAGGGAGCAAACAATAAACAGCCTCCAAAGACTCCAGCTCTCCAGGGAAATGCCCAATAGAATAAATGGACATTCCGACTCTCTTAATTTCAGATTGTCAGATATATATAAATGGCAACTAACAATAATATTTGCTATTGTCGCTCATCGTGGACAGAACAAGGCGTCTGTGAAACCGTGGGCCTTATTTACAAACGAATGCAGCAGCGCTGCACCGCAAGCCCTTTGGCTGCGCCATGCTGCGGCACTTACAAAGCACAGGGATGCATCATATTCACAACAATATGACACGTTCCTGTGCATTCCCCTGCACTGATGCACAGTCGGCTACCATGCCTCACGCAGGCACCATTGTGCCATAGTGCAAGGGTGCCTGCGTTGCGGGAAGATTGTTTCTGTGCAGAATGGGGTACCTTCCTGCACAAAAACAATTAAAAAAAATAAAAAAAGAGGTATTTCCTCTTCCTATGTGTGCTGGAGAATAGAGCACCCCTAGAAAGGGGAAAAAATTAAGAGAAATGGAAACATTTCTCCTCATTGCGCCTCGCTACGCCCCCCCGGGGAGGCATAGCATTCTGACGCATTTCCAGGTTTACGAATTTTCGTAAATCTGGAAGTGCAGCAGAATATATGGGTGTTGTGCGGGAACACCCACAGCAACACCCCTGTCGCGCCCTTTTCACGCAGTGTTGCGTGAGAAGGGCCATATTTATAAGTACAGGAAAAGACACTCAAGGTGGCTTTACGTGTCCTTGTAAATATGAGGCAGGAGGGTGCGTCAGCGGTGCGTCACAAAAAGTGATGCACCGGGGGCGCTAGGGGCTTGTAAATAAACCCCATAGTGTCTAGATACAGACATTTATGCATGTCAATGCACATTCAGCATTGGCTGGCAGTGTATCTGTTAATTTCAGAAGTGATCCGAAGAGGCAATGAATATGCATGAGCTCTCTTAAGTCTGCTCAAGGCCACGTGCCCCAGGCCTCGGGTTAGGTACACCACCACCCCAGTGCTTTCTCTGTCAATAACCCTGCCAGCCTGGCTCTCTCTCGAGAACCAGCAGGCCTGAAAAAATGTTTAAAAATCTGCGATGGTTCCTCTCCTCTGTAAATTTGTACAATCACTCAATTAAATCTCAGAGGATTTTAAATTTAGGTGGCATCAGCTTTTTAATAGTCAAGTTTGGTAGATCAGTCAATAACAATATGGATTGCCATTTATGTAGCCAACAAAATAAACTCTACTGCTTAAATAACACATGTTATTATTAAGTTACTCAGTTATATTCATTCTCATCAACACTGACGGATAAAATCTTGTCAGGCCTGATAAGATTTGAACCAGTGATATATAGTTTAAAAGAGAATTGTCATTTACAGCAAAGACGGTTCAAATATTTCACCACCTCTGAGGATTTGTGCAAATTAGCAATGTATGGTTATAAATATGAGGACAGCTACTCTCCAAAGTGTTTTTGTTTTAGTACTGAAGAGCACCTGGATTTTTTTATCATATATTTTGGTGACATTATGTTTTGAGTTACATTGTTTTCCTTTTTTGATTTCATATTGTGCACCAAAATAAAATGGAAAATGTCAAGCTCCAAAGCCTTTTTTAATTTTTTTTTAAAAAGACCTCTCTCTCATCATTCTCCTCATAGAAACTTTTTAATGCCCCTATAAGTTTAAAAAACAGCACAAGGTAATGGCCTCGCACGCGATGATGCGATATAAGATGGCCGCCTGATGACAGACCTGAGAACGTAACCTGCATGTCAGTTTGTTCCTTGTCCTGTCAGTGCTTAATTTGAGCCGGTGGTTTTTGGTGCTCAGCACAGCCACTTAATCAACAACACCAAGGCTTTTCATGAGTTCCAGTTAAGGACACATTTATTTTAGGTAAGCATGGGGAATTTAAGGGATTTACCCAGAATCACAGGAGGCTGAGCCAACGCCGAGACTCAAACTTGGTTCCCCGGCCCTGAAGTTGGCAGATCTGGCTATTATGCCACATCCTCTCCTCACTTTCATGGTTAGTAGTTGTTTTTTTTTTTTTTTTTACAAATTAACCACTAATGCTGACTCTGTGTTTGGTGATATAGTGTGTGCTCAGTCTGTAGCATGGGGTGTTAGAGAGTGTTCACAGTTCCATGTGCCCTGCAGTTGGTGTCTGGCACTGGAGAGGAAAGGTGATGGCTTGTAGTGGTGCATAGAATTCTTAGCCGTAAGGTGAGGAGAAAGAAGAAACTTTTCATCAAGGTTTGCTGGAGAGAGTCCCATCAGGAACATGAAGACACTGACATTACACCCTAGTGATAAAACCAGGGCTCGAGTCGGGGTACCACGCGGGTGGATGGCGTCCCCCCACTTATTTTACTGGAGGGACGCCATCCCCCCTGCCAAACAGCTGAACGTAACTCTTTGGCCTCTCTGGGACGAGGAGCTCGGCACCTTTCGTGACGTCACTTCCTGCTGTGACGTCACTTCCGGTGACAGCGTCCCCCCACTTCATTTTTTACGACTTGTGCCCTGGATAAAACCACAGGCACAACACACATCCCTCAACTCCACATACTCGCATTAAGTGGCAAGTCCAAGGCCATGTTAAGGACTTCCATGATGATAGCTCCCAACTGATATTGATCTGTCAGAGTTAAAATAGCAATGGGAGAACTCTTTGCCATCTATGAACAGCAGCAAGAAATACACAAGTGCCTAATAGGGACAAACTCCCCAGGAGAAGACGACACAGTTAAACCAGGGTTATGAACAACCAAACTCCGGTTGACCAGAATTTCACAGGGTCCAATCATCTATAGGAGCAAAGTCCTTTGGATGGACCCATCAAGATGCTTTGAATTGCAAACATAACCGCGGATTTATTGAAAACGAAGGTCGTTGCAGCGCCCCACTCAAATGATATATAATACATATCATATATCTATTTATCTATATGCATATATGTATGGATGTATGGTGGACATAGAGATGGCCCTTTGGTAATCATTCAAGCACACATGAGCCCTACGGTGGGGTCACAGCGAGAGTGACATTCCAAGTTATAAAGATAGTTTTAGGACTAACCTCACCCTCTTTTATTATACAATATATCATGTTTAATACAGCCATAAAGCCAATGAGAACATTTGTGATTGATAGACAAAAATAGAAAAATAAATGTTTATGCTTTACACTCAAAAAAGACACAAGACACAGATTAAGCAAATGCAAAGTGTGAATTGCAACCTGCTGAACGTTTTGCATACTCACAAATGGAAGATCCATACAAAATCAAAAACAACATGATCTGATGGTATGTCAAAGTATATGATGTATCATTATTATAATGTGTGTGATTTTTAATATCTCCATAGTTTTTTTCAGCTTAAAGTTAGTATCAAAACTAGCAGAACTGCTTTTGAACCTAGATGGTAAATACTTAGATTTTTCAGGTGTTTGCGTAAGGTATGTCGTCGCTACTCGCTTTGGTAGTAAGTTTTAGGTAGTGTGGGTGATTTGCACCAATAATGATTGGCACCCTCGCTTCTCTTAAGCCGAGGATGAGGCTGTTGTAAGAAAGATGCAGTTCATTGGTTCCAAGTGGGAACCTACTTTGGCAATTTTTCAGCAATGCAAAACATTCCCTTTGCAAAAATGCCTTTAGCACAACAAGGCCACGATGCTCAGGTTTGTTTGCCCCAGTGCATGATGGAAAATGCGGGCCGCTGTGTGTCTGCATTGGATTCTTTGTCAAGAGCCTAGTTTCCTCATTTGGCAACACCAGTCGGGAAGCTCTACATACACCCCATTGTTTATGATGGATGTCAAGTGTGCATGATAAACAAGAGCTGGGGTTCATGATGTTCTTAAATATGCGTTTGTGCTGGCCACAGCAACTGATGCAAATGTCTGAACATAATTATTGTAACTGTAACTTGCTGTATGTATCCTTGTATCGTGCTACTATTGTTAAGTGCTCTGATGCCTTTGGGCCATGTCCACGCTATATGAAATTGCAAAAATGAATAAAAATGCAAATAAATTGAATGAAACTTTTCAGAATTTCCAAGTGGAAAAGACCTCATTATATAGCAATGCCTGCTTGTGGGATTGGCCTGAAAAGACCCATCAGATTTGTGAGTAAACAACAACAATACTGTTGTCATTTGAAAGAGAAAGGGATCCCTGCATCTCTTGGGTTCGTAGTACGGTGGTTCCATGTTTCCGCCAAAGGACAATGCAGATCCCTCACCCACACGAGGCGGCATTCTTCATCATAGGGGTCGGTCCTTCACCCGCAACAATGTTGTAGGGTGGGCTCCTCTTGTTGCTTGGGAAGGGCAAACATCAGAAAAGTAAGGAATGCCATGGAATTAGAAGCAAGTAATTAGGACTGCAAGGAAGCCAACTGATAATGGGCAGTGATACTGCACACAATAGGTCTTTCAACACCAGGCAGCTAAAGCTATCTGTAGAACAGACCTAAAAAGTCGTCCCAAAAGAATCATGATACATTGCTTGCACCCTCCTACAGTGCCAGGATTGGTCAGAGTGCCTGGCCCACCACTCAGACAGTGCCTAGGAGTCTGCAGCTTTTCTCCAACCCGACTTTGTAACACGTCTGGGTTGGAGAAATAGAAGTGCGCATGTCTGTTTGGCCGGCCTAAGATGGCCGGCTGAACTTGACATTATCACAACTAAGTGCCCACCTCACCCTGTCATGGCCCTCAGCCAAAGCCAGAGCCAGTCACAGCAAAATAAAAATGAAATTATTGTTTTAATATTTTATTTTTCTGACCAGTGGGGCGACGCTCCTCTACCATTACATTGGAGCCACCCATGCTCTTCTGTGTCTCACTCTTCCGGAGCCGCCCCTGCTCTTCAGTGTCTCATTCATCCTCATCTCCTTCCTCCCTTCCTTCTGGTTCCTTTCCTCTCCTTTTCCCTTGCACTCTTTGCTCATCCTTATTTCCTTTTTCTCTCTCGCTGAGCCATATTTTTGTCTCTGATTATGAAGCCATTTTCTGCCCTCCTCCCTGTCCTTTCACCCTCTCCTTTCCTTTTTTCTTTCTTTCTTTCTTTCTTTCTTTCTTTCTTTCTTTCTTTCTTTCTTAATTTCTTTCTTTCTTTCTTTCTTTCTTTCTTTCTTTCTTTCTTTCTTTCTTTCTTTCTTCCTTCCTTTCCTTTCCTTTCCTTCCCCCCCTCCCCTCCCTCTTCCTCTTCCCCTTTCCCCTTTCCCCTTTCCCCTTCCCCCCTTCCCTCCCTTCTCCCTTCCCTTCCCTTCCCTTCCCTTCCCTTCCCTTCCCTTCCCTTTACTTTCTCTTCTACTCTACTCCCTTTGCACCCTTTATCTGAAAAGAAAACACAGACAAACTCCTGGCATGCACGTGTCTACATAGAAACATCAGAACAGGCAGCCTCTGAAATAACATCAGCAGGCGCAATGCATCCTGGGTCCACTGCCTCCTCTGGGTCTCTCCGCATTGCTCTGGCTGCATGAATAGTACCTACGCCCCTGATGACACGTGTAGCGCACTCATCACACTGATAAAAGGACCGAGGGCCTTGGGTTTAACAACATTTTAAAGGTACTGGGTTGATCAAGTATTCTGAAAAATATGTACTCTTAGCATGGACTCTTAATAGGCAGAAATGTCAAGTGTGCATGACACTGAGCACTGGTTACATGATGTACTATCATAAAAAGATGTATTTGGTGTATAATACACTTCAGTGTAGCTAATCGAGCCATTTTATTGACCTTACTTTAGCTCTTAAAAAAAGCAAATGGAAAAATCGAAATAAATGTTACATTTCTCACAATACAGTTTACATTTTTAATTTCATGCTATTTGATACTTTTTCAGAAAATTTGAAAATTTGAAATGTTGTGAACTCTTATTAAAGTGATCCTCCCTCAGAAAAGAATTGTGAGAGGAAGTGGAAGGGTTTATAAGTAAAATACATTTGAAATCTGGGTTGAATTGTCAAAATCTTTAGCAAATCGATTAGAAAGGTTAATGACTAACTTGAGTGGTGTCTCTTCTTTCTACCTGTGTATTCTCAGTCCAGCCTCCGTAGCTCGCCATGTCCACCCTGGGGCACCTACAGTAACTGGGGGAGTCGCCGCTCAAGTTGGAACAGCCTAGGCAGAGCTCCCAGCATCAAGAAGAAGAACCAATCAGGAGAGAGGGAGTCGCTGCTCTCAGGTGAAGGAAAAGGAAGCACCGATGATGATTCTGATGACTGTAAGTCAAACATGAGGAGCCGGATTTCCTTGCTCCGGCGGGCAGAGTCGCTGGACACCCGCGCGTCCATGGAAATGCCTGAGCTTCTCCAAGTTCCTTCATTGCGCCACTCCCTCAGCATCGGACCAATGGCAGCCATGTTGCCATCAGAGTACCCAGACTGCAATGGCAAAATAGTGCACGTGCCCAGCGATCTCTTCATGCGCATCGACAACCATAAGGAGGAGCCGATCGACTACGATGATGACATAGATGATGTAAGTTGAGTCTGCTGTGAGGACATCTTTGTAATAATTCTATAGAGATGGATGCAATCTTTATGTTCTTCTGGGAAAGGGCTGTGTTGTGTTGAGTAGAAGCGTGCTTTTCTTACTCCTAACTATTATTATACCTATCCTTAACCTGGATGAAAATTTAACCTGAGCGAAATCACAAGTAGGAAGTCGTATGTATGCATTTTAAAAATATTAGTGCTGACAGTTTTTGATCAAAGTTTTGTATACGTTTATTAACCTTTTAGACGTTAGTAGATAATCTCAACCCCTGCGAGCAAAAGGTAGAGTTGCTACGTCCAAAAGGGGGAGTTCAGTACATCAACAATTCTCGATCAGTCCAAGGTTGTGCTGTCTTGCAAACCACATGATATAAAGGTAAAGCCAAATGTATTGCAAAATAAAATAAAATTAATCTGGGAGGACGGGGGAGGTGTTTCAGGTGGCAATATCACATCAAAATCTTTAAGTACCTCTAAGTACTGATAGGAAGTCCAACCACCGATTACAAGATGCTGGTTGAGTGTGGGAGGGTCAAATATGAGCAAAGGAGGGCAGAAGATAATACCAGACCTAATCAGCTGGAGGGATGCTACAATCATTGGAAATTTAAATTTTTACTCTGCAGGGATTCAGAACAGGCTCTTACAGTAGTGCACAGGATCTCAAACCCACATTAACTAATACTAACATGCTGCTGTTGGAACACCATCGGAGTCCTGACCACAGAGCCCAAAACAGTGGAACCCACAAAAATGGCCTTTGGCCCCATACAGTGGCTGCAAAACTCCGTGTTGGTGCTTAACATAACACCTTCCTTTAAAAATAGAAGATCCAAAATTAGATTGGCCATGCCACCCCATTCACTTTTGCAGTGACGTTGTTCATCGTACCCAGAAGCACAGCTTCATTTACACTCTTTACACTTCTTTTACAGTCCAAGGTCTAAAACTGATTCATCGGATGCCTTTTGCAGGCTATGACTTCCCTGATTTGGGGCTGATCAGGTTGCAGATGATGCTTAGGGTATTTATGGACCAGCAAGTTTGCAACATATGTTTTTTAAGTAGTGAGGAGAGAATTGCAATCTTAGGTATAGCTAAAATGAACCACTGAATGAAAAATTGAAATAACCTCCCAGGATCAAGTTGAAAGTCGAATCTTGTCAAGTCCATCCAGAAGACAGTATATCCTCTACACACGTGTGTTGAATTCACAAGCAGCCAGAACGTGTTCAATGGAAAAATCTCCTAATTCTTGATGCCAATATCCTGCCCGGCGGTAGCAATTTTTAGGAGGGGGTAAGGGTAGTGAGGAAATCTTGCTTTCTTCAACAGTAGCCTTTTCATCGATGCTAATTTGCAGCTAGTGCTCGGCCTCTGTAAGTCTAGTGGGGTTCTTGCATCATTTAACCCTACACCTGGTTCATTTGCTGCTTGAGTTTTTACGCTTGCCATTACACCGTGCAGCTGAGCGACTAAAGGTTTGAATTTTACAAGAAGATTAGATTTCAATAAAGAGGAGCTTCATGGGTTGTAGAAATCATTGATACTGCTGGTTTCAAATGCTCGAGGCACAGAAGATTGTTCAAGAAGTGATAAATGGTACAGCTGATCTACCTTCAGAGGCTCTCTTGTCAATGGAGATAGGTGTCTCTGGCTGCTTCTGTTGGTTGCACAGTTGTCCAGTCAGGAAAATAGAACATGGTTTTAATTACCCTGGGAGTGGATGGGTATTTCTTACACCCATTTCTACTTTGTTAAGTCTTCAGAAGACCTATTCACTCCCATGTATTGGAAAAAGTCCCAGAATTGATACAACTTTTTGTTTAAAGCTTGACATTGTCATTGTTTCGTTGTCATTGTAGAGTTTGCAAAAGAGACATCGAAAGAGATAGGACAAGAACTGACATTACACAATTTCCCCCAAAAACTGATATTCAAATATATGTATTTTTCCCAGAGAAATTAGGGTGAATCTCAAAGTTGAGCAGGTTAATGTAGGCTCTCAAAATGTATCATAAATCCTGCAGAGACAGTCAATAGACCAGTAAATGCCTACATTTTTTTTTAAATTATGATTAGTCACCACAGAGAGCCACACAGCAAAACCAAGGAGACTGTACTGGCTTGTATTGCACGAAAATGTGAATTTTAACAGTTTCCACAAATTAAAAACAATCAGAAATACAAAAAATATGAACCCTCACCTTGGATCAATATCGGAGTATTTTTATATCTATTCTATTCTATTCTATTCTATGCGGAATTTGTTAAGCGCACGGACACCCAGGGGTTTCATGGCGCTGAGGAAGCAGAGAAGAGGATTCGTAGGATGAGGAGTTCTAGCAGTACGCTTGTTGAAATAGCCAGGTCTTTAATGCACGTCTGAACTCAATCAGCTTAGAGCTGCTCCTGATGGACAAAGGCAGAGAGTTCCAAGTCTTTGAGGCGAGGTGTGCAAAGCTGGATCCGCCAAGTCTTTTCTTTTTAAAGGTCGGCACCTTGAGAAGGGATAGGTGGGCGGACCGAAGCTCGCGGGTCGGGATATGTTTGATGATAAGTTGGTTGATGAATCTGGGGCTTTTTCCGTGAAGAGCCTTGAAAATTATGCAACCTGTCTTAAAGATGATCCGATGAGTGATGGGGAGCCAGTGGAGAGAGGCCAGCAGAGGTTTGGCTGACTGCCTGCGGTTGCTCCTGAAGATCAATCTGGCCGCCTGATTTTGCACAATCTGCAGGCGTTTAGAGATGGTGAGCGGGAGGCCGAGGTAGGTCGAGTTAGAGAAGTCTAATCGCGAGAGGACTAGCGCGAGTACTGTCTGGATGAGGGCAGAATGAGACAACAGATGAGCGATTTTTTTTATTTTTCTCAATTGAAAAAAACAGGAAGAGATCACTGTTCCGATCTGGGTTTTCAGAGAGAGATCGGCGCTGAGAGTGACCCCGAGGCTTTTCGCTGTCTGGGATGGTGAAGGAGGAGTGCCCATGGAAGGTGGCCAGAAGTGAGGTCCCCAGCTGAGTGCGCTGTCACAGGGGAGTACTAACTCAGTCTTTCCTGGGTTTAGCTTAAGGTGATTCCGATCCATCCAGCTCTGGATGTGCAGCATGGTCTTTTGGAATTCCTCGACGGAATCCGGGGAGTTGAGGGGGAATATCAGCTGTAAATCATCAGCATAGTTAAAAATAATTACTTTTCTGTTTTTCAAGGAGTGCAGGAGGGGTTTATGTTAAAGATTTAAAAGTAAGGGGGACAGTGAGGAACCCTGTGGGACACCGCAAGTGGTTGGTAGAGTGGGGGCTGTGTAGTTCTCCAGCTTTACTGCCTGATATCTGTCCGTCAGAAAGGATTTAACCCAAGAGAGGGCCGTGCCACTGAGGCCGGCTTGTTCGACACGGTGTAACAGAATGGTGTGGTCCACCGTGTCGAACGCGGCCGATAGGTCGAGTAGTACAAGGGCCTGGTGGATATCTCTAATTTAGAAGGGAGTTAATGGCCCGAAGAGTTGAGGCAAAAATATTTGGCATTTATCCAAGCTTTACTCCCCCCTAATTGATGGGTGTTATCAAAGACATATCCCATCTAATACGGGCAGTGACGTAGGAGGGTGTGTAATAGAACAACCAGATATGCAATATGGATGTTTGTCCTGGCACAGGCTTGGCATGAATGACTGCCAAGGAGCCACATTTTTAACATGCAGAAACAAATATTTGATTTTTTTATATATTTATCTAATCGTCAATGATTGTATGATATTGAAGGGGTGGCGCCGATTTCCTTTTTTGATCTCTTGCACCATCGCTTTAAACTTCTCTAAAGATAAAACTTTGCTATCTTTTTTAAATCGCAGACTTCTCCCTGCTGGTGCCTTGCTTTACACCTCAGCCCAACAAAATGTGATATCAAGGCTAAATACCATGTCATAAGCCATGTGTTTCATGTGAACATCTACTTCAGCATATTCCATAAACTGGGCCAATTCTTTAGACATTCTTGTTGATAATTTATTTTACAATTTCGTAGACACCAATTTTTAATAATCAGTCCAATGATTTATACAGGTAACTAAAATAGTAGGGGCGGAAGAACGTGTTCCGCTATTAAAATACCCTCACAGGTTTTGCTTTGTACAATCTTGTTTTCAATTAAACATATCAGCTGTTCTCACTACTAAGAACAACCTCTGTTACCTCCTCCACATCATTGACCTGAGGAAGAGGGCAACCCCACAAGGTAGTGTGGTATTTTTGAACACCAACAGAACTGTAGATGATATTTCCTCACAAGCAGTGTAGCATTTTTTAATTTCATTTAAATGTCTTGTAGAGCAGTCTCCTGCAAGGTAGCGTTGCTTTTTAATTAAAAAAAGACATTTAAATTGTTTTTATTACTCATATTGAGTCCCATTAGTTACTTTTCATTTTGACATCTCTGCAAGGCAATCCAGTACCACAATGGTAACAGCATACCATGTAGACACAGTAGCATAGTAGGAAGTGGACAGCTCCAGCTGTTCCTACAGTGTCATGACTATTCGATAAAGGCTTATCGATCGCAGTGGATCTTCAAATATAGTATTAGAAAATTGGAATGTTGAGTGCTCCATCAAAGACAATGGAGTGCTCTGGGCTTCTAATTGCTGGTAAAAGCCAGAAGCATCAAAATTCCAATGTTATTTCACAGCAACAACTGTAAACAAAGGTGTCACCGAGCCAGAGGGTATTTAAATCCCATCGGGCTCCGTGAGCCCTTTGTTTTACAAACTAGAACATTCTTCCCCTCTAGGGGTGGAATGTTCTAATAGTCTTAGAGCCCTCTGTAGCAAGCTCTACCGGCTGTTAAAGGCCAGATCCATTGTTAACCCCACCGCTGCTTCCGACGTTCAGCGGACGTCGCGTGCACTACCTCGGTAGTGCTGCGCACGTCCGTTGAAAGTCGCGGCCCCGCCCTCGCAATAGAATGTTCCGCACTAGCGCGGAATGTTCAGCGCAGGCAAGGCGTTAAAGGCCCTCTGAATGCTGGAGTGGGCCTTAATTTGGCCGGAAGAGCATGCTACAGAGGGCTTTAAGGCTATAGTAGAAGCTGGTCAGCATGAACTGCTGCTCCTATCATATAATCTCCTATCACAGAAATGATAAAAAGCTACTACCTTGCCTGAGCAATGATTATGTACCTGTGCATGCACCTTTTGGGTTGGAGAGGTAGTCAGCCAGTGCTAAGGTGAGTCGGTGGTTTCTATTGGGGGCCACCGGCACTCATTTTCAGAGGTCGGATCTTATTTTTCTTTATCAGAGATTTCCCATGTACAAGAGATGGAAGCGTACGCAAACAGGATTGAAGAAGGAAGAGAAAGATGAATAAACCGTCACGAAAGGGGAAAGCAGGAACCTCCAAAAGTGCTATAAAGGGGAAGATAATGTATTGTAATCGATTAAAGAGGCCTGAGTTCAGGGGTGTAACACAGGCTTCTGCGGCACAGAGGGGCCGCAAACCTTTCAGGAGACCCCAAATACTTTAGTGGGGTCCCATTGTGCCGAAGGCCAATGAAAATCTATGATATATTAGAGTCTCATGGGCCTCTCTTTGCATTCTGCAATGGGTGGGGGGGCACAATTTTACATTATGCCTCTGCTGGTTTCTAGGCCACGCAGACTTGGTGTTCGCCTCACTGACATTTAATAGTGCCGGTAGTGGGCTTCTGAGCAGCTCTTTAGGCACCAGCACTCATTATTTTACAAATTAAGCACTGTAGGCAGTCAACAGGGGCCCTGTCATCTGATAGAACTGTTGGAATTATAAGGTGGCATCAGATGTTTATCCTTTCCCTTGATGTGAGGTATACACATTAATGACATCAGAGACATGACAACACATTGGCATCCGCATCTCCATTAATGTACGGTGCATGTGCGTCCTCTCCTGCAGAGTCACTGTCAGACTAGTCAGTGGTAATGAATGCAGCAAACTAAATCCAATATAAACCTAAGTGTTTGATGTCCAAGCTTCTCAATGCCGACTGGTGCTGAACACAGAGAAGGGACCCCCACCCCCTCTCATTTGGCTGTAAAGACTGCACTCTACTGCTTCCCAGCATAGCCTGGCTGTTAAAATCATGTTCGTAAAAAGAGATATCTAGTTTCCACACTCACACTTCTAACTGCATTACTCTTTCCCCATTAGTCCCAGAGCTGCTAGCCCTCTCCTTTCCTAAGAGATGGTAAGATGGCTCAGTAAGTTAACAAATTGCTGCTGACATCTGGTATGATCTACAGATAATACATTTGAATCCCAGAAAAGCCAACTCAGCCGTCCACCATTCTGAGGCCTGTAAAATGAGCACCATTAAATTGAGTAATAGTAGTAGCTATTATTTTCAGTGCCTAAAAACTGGTGAAATGTGGTATGAAGCACTATATTCAAATAGCTTATTATTATTATTCACATTATTATTACATATAAATGCACCAGAGTCCCACATGGCACCATATACCCATTAAAGTCCAATTCCTGCATTGTCAATCCCCCCTTTCCCCTAGGTACAGGCTGCCCCTTGTCCTCACCCTCTGCTTTCTTCACATTATCTGTATAGGGCCTGGAAAACACAAGTTCCTTCTGGGAGGAATAGTCTGAACCTCAGGTCTCCTTCTCTCTGGCCTGACTCAAAGACTATCATAAGCAGCCCCAAAAAAACAGGAGATTCTTAAATCTGGCTAATTTCCTGCTGTACCCTCTCCACCCACCGTAACAAAGATCATGCATTGCAGAATAAATATCAAACTCTTCAGTCTCAAAAGAGGGTTACTTCAAGAATGGACATTTTTGAATTGACATAATGACATGTTATGTTGTGTTATGTTGCATTAACTTATGTTATGTTAGGTTTGTTGTGTTGTTATGTTATATGTCATGTTATGTTTGTTGCTATGTTGCATTATGGTACGTTATGTTAAGTTATGTTATGGTACCATTTTTAATTTTTCGTTCACACTAACACCATCTTGTAGGCAGGTCACAGAAAACTTTAGCAGAACACACGACTAAACAATCATACTTTTTTCAGTTATTCTCAACCCTAAAAGACCTGTATGCCTCAATGATGCTGTTATAGAAATACATTATTCGTCCTCCCTTGGGATCACTAGATCCTAGTGGGTTTTCTCACTTACCCTGCAGTATTAACAGTAACTAACTGATAGCACAGTGTGCTGTGAACTGGCGTAAGAGTCTAATAACCCTGTGTTCTCTATAGGTCCTCTTAGACTGCAGAAACTGGGGAAACTGCAGATCCGCACTTCTGTTTGTTCAAAGTTCAGTGTATACCCATCCTCCAGGATGTACGTTGTTACAACACATGCTTTTACCACGCATGCCGTTACAACGCAGGTTTTTCAACGCGTTGTGGGGTGCTGGATAGTGAATAGTTTAATTTACTATTCCAACTCCAGTCCCCGTGGATAGTAGGGAAGGTGTTGGATAGTAAATTAAACTATTACCTATCCTACATCGCCCCCCAGCGCAATTCATTGTAATGACTTGCGTTGAAAAACCTGCGTTGTAAAGGCACTGCTTGGTAAAAGTTGCATCGTAAAGGATGTTTCCCCATCCTCCAGGGTTCCACAAGTGCCGTACGGACCCATTTGTGGCTCTGTGGTAGTATAAGACATTTTTGGGTTTCAAAGTCTCCGATTCGCAAAAACATAGGTTTTGCAACCAGAAAGTAGGTATTTGTTATGTATCAAACCCATTTTTTGATTATGTAACATGTTACTGAATTATGAAATGGGGAAATATCATTTACCACGTAGTCTGAACCACGCAGTGCCTTTACAGCCCGAATGTGACATTACCACACGTTCCTTTAGCACGAAAGTTGTTACAGCAACTTGCTTTAGGGATTGTGGTGTTGGATTGTAAATTTAACACCTTCCCTGCTGATACACAGACTGGAGTTGGAGTGGTAAACTATACCTGTGCAAAGCCCAGCCCTTCCAAAAGGGAAGTTATTGTAGCAACTTGCATTCTAAAGGAACACGTGGTAACGAGGCAGTCATCGTTCAGACTATTGTTAAGGTACCCGTGGTTCAGGCATGCATAGTTCTGTCATACACCCATAAAATGGATTTTGGAACCCATAATGAATTGCTATTTGGAAAGGGAGTATTTGGTGATCCCTATCAAACAGCGATTTTTTAAGGTATGTATCAATGTTTTGTGACTGAAATCTGGTGGAAATGTTTACCAAAAGTCAATGGAGTGTTAAACTATTCACAAATGTGAAGGGGTCCTCTTGGAAACCTATTCTCTTTCCTGAATGTTGAGAAAATGTTTGTTGGGGAGTAGGCAAATCTGAAACAAACAAAAAAAAAATTATTTCTAAAAGTAGCTCTGTTTCCTTTGAGAACTTTATATCAAATGTGATCACATATCTGGTGGCATGCTGAGCTCAGGAGTCCACCATCCCTGTGGTGACATCCTATCATAGTGAGTCGCAAATTATGACTTACCTCATACATTTTGATGAGTTAGGTCAGATTGAGACCGTCTACTATTCGGACTTCTGTGAGCCAATCTATAAGTGCATCGGTTCACTCATAACATTTCTCTCAATTCACAAAATGTCGGTTTACAAGTTGCAACCACTTTTGCCTATGGATGTTTCGCACATCAGATGCTAAGTGCATTCCTGGAATCCAGTCTTTTCCAGTGCCCTTTGTGGCTGTAGAGACAGTTCCTGATCAGGAAGCCATGGACAAACTGCCCTGCCGGTTGCTTGAGCCAAACCTAAGGTTGTCTTATTTAGCCTTTTTGTTCTCTGGGTTCGGTCGGTTCTCAAAAATCAGAATTGTAATGGGTCAAAATCCGGTCTTTCTCAATGATGTTTAGGGGTAGTTTTCTAATTATGACTCACTACATTCGAGGAAATCAAAGAGAAGTTGGCCTGCTTGGGCCAGCAGAACACCATATCAATGATTTCATTTTAATTTGTTTTTTAAATGATCCCCTTTTTTCCTTAAAAAAAACAGGCTGCATTGAAAAAGAAAAGTTTACCACTTTTTTGTTTGTTTTATAGTTAACTGTGGTCCTCTGAACCACTGCTTATTCTTCAACAAACTTTTTTCACAAAGTGCACAGGGTTCCAATGGGACACCTTCCCTTTTGCGAATGCATTACCATCTCCTTTGAAGTGTTTGTTAAATATAACCAATTTGCGAGTGGATTTCAGTCAAAAAACAATAATCCATAAGTTTCCGATTTGGATACCAAATCTGTATCCATTTGAAATTACATTTTAAGATTCTGAAAAACTTTTGTGGCACCTAAAATGGGCTTAGTGCATGAGGAAAAGCCTTTTAACATATTTTGTATATCTGGCCCTCAGTTCGTAAAATAATTTTAGTGGTCACAAAAATACAGGTCGTTAAAATATTAAATAATTTAGTGGTCATAAAAAATACAGGTCCCAAATTGCAGTTTTTCATATATGTGGCACTAGATGACAGTGAGTTCTAGCTTGGTTTATACGGTACTGAATGTGCCAAGAAATTCGAGGCTGAGTCTGCAAATATTCCAAATAAAATAAAGATAAGACAATTAGTTTTGACACAAACAATAAAATGAGCAATCAAATAATCTAAATTACTCTCATAATTTTAGTTTTTTAGTTGTTTAAGAACGTTATGTCAGATTACTCTTAACTTCTAAATCAGGCAAACGTCATTTGTAATTAATCTGCTAACTGTAGTGAAATGCTCAGTGCTATAGCATTTTTTTATTACACATCTGCTTGCCAACTGCTACATAGTAACCCGCTTAGACTGTAAATACATTCTTCCGATGGTGCCAGATTATAAACAGTCTTTTAGCATGCAGTGTTCCTGACTACATTAGCGACGGAGGAAACTGAGCGCTAATTTCTCGAAAACGCAGTCCATGCCCAAGAGGAAAGGTTGTTTATGTCTCTCTGGTTGCTTTGCTATTGCAACCAGCTACACAAGCAGTACCAAATATTCAAAAATCGTATTTGGTTAATATCAGCTCACCCGGAATAAATGTGTCACCGATGGGCACAGTGGCGGCTGCTAATGAGTAAAACTGGGGGCCGGGTGGAAAAGCAAATTCACTTACCTGCGGCAGCCTCTCTTCTCCGTCCTGTTGCATGGAAGCACCGACAGTACACAGGCTCCCAGAATCTCCTAGCCAATCACAACGCTGATGTCACCAGCATGACAGTAGCATTGTGAATGGTCTGATCACCCTGGTTCGGCGCTCAGACAGGGACTGGAAGCCTGTGCATGTTCTCCATTAAGGCTGTGCAATACGGCTGGATGTAGAACATGCTAAGTGAGCATGACTGTTTGGCCGACCCAAGACAGCCGGCCATAAGCATTTAAGAGAGTGTCCACCTCTCCTCCCCCTGCTTCTGTGCTAGTTTACCGCCTCCCCGCACCTAAAGTTAAACAACACTGAGCCAGTACGGAAACATAAAATGATAATAACATTGTATTATTATAATTTTATTTTCCATTTTTGTACTACTCAAAAAGCAGTGGGGCGACTGTTCTCCGCCAATGTTTGTGGCATACCCCGTTAACATGGTGAGGTGCATAGTAGCCACAGGGCTGCCGTTTGGGTCATAGCAATCAATAGTACAGCAGGTGCAGTGGCATTGGGGACTACAAGTGAAGAAGGCCACATATACCCTGATAAATGTTGCATTTTGGTACCCTGCCCGAAGCATAAGGCTTCTTCCATGGGGCCCATGATACCCTTGCCACATCAATGGCTGATACGCTATATCACCCAGGATACCTGTGCCCTGTTTGATTAGGAAAAGAGAGCTATACTGGACAGAGAAACACACACATATGCTCCCTAAGCTGTCATCTGTGTGTAAAGCTCTGGTGGGATCCTTGTAAACCATCTTCATCCTCCTGGGTCGCAGGACTCGATGCAGTGAGTAATATCACACTCCATGCCCTGCCAGTTGTTCTCAATGCACTGGGGCCCTGGTCACCCACCCTAATACTGCCCCCTCTGGAAGCACACTGAAAATATTACCAGTCCCCATTACCACTGGCAGGTGGAAGAAGCACCATTGGTCCCCTGCAGGCTTGATGTGGTTGGTTGTTTGCAGAACAACAGCAAAAAATAGTTTGTACCTATCCGCATTGAAAAAATAAGTAACTAGCCAAAACGTGGTGTCATTGGTGTGGGCACTTTTCCTTGCTATAGAGAATTATCATATAAGTCGTAGAAGTACTAACCAATTATGTGTCTCATTACGAGTGTCCTTAATTTGAGTTACTACCTCATCAGAGTTAATTGGTCCACAGTAATTCCTCCAATCTGTACAGCTAAATTGAGGTGGAGTCTTGTGGTGAAATACAGAGAAAATATGAAAAGGGGGGGCTTTTGGCCCCCCCGCCCGCATGGCGGCGCGGCGATCGCCCCCTCCCTTCGTGCCTCTCGGTGGTGGGGCGTGTCCTCCTGGGCGCGCCCCACCACCGATTGGTTGGTGCCCTCCCTGACCCGGATACCATGGTAGGATGTCCGGGTCAGGGGCGGGCGTGTCGGCAGGGGCAGGGTGGGGGGCATAGCCACCCCCACCCAGTCCCTTGGGAATAAAGAGGCGGGGAGCGCCCAGGAGACCCTCTTCTTCCTGGACGCTCTTTCACAGCGTGTTGTGCCCCTTTTTTAATTTCATATCTTAATAAATACTGCCAGGGGGTCTTGCGACCTCCCGCCTTCCAAAGATAACCAGGTCTCATGTTCATGTGTCAGGTGTCGGTGTGGTCAGATGGCGGGGGGGCGGCAGCCAGTCGCTGACCATGTAAGAAATTACCATGACGACCGAGACCATAATCATAAATTCACTTGTTTTCCTCATTTCTCAGAAGACCCTCACAGCCCCACGTGTAATTCTTGGTAACTGTTACCACTGATTTACGGATACCACCTTGATGAGTAACTCTGGGGGACAGAGCTGTCTGGTGGTTTAACAGCAATGCCTAATGTGAGCATTTTAAACTTTAATTTCAATTCAATTTCATTTAACTTGAAAAAGGTGGTCACCCAGATGCCATACTCAGAAACAAGCCGTTCTAATGGCAACAATTCTCCCCCCCCCCCCCTCAATGTTTTGACCCACTAGGTTCAGAATATAATTTTGCCACTGTCTAACAAAAGGATATTTGAGAAATTCAGAAATGAAAGATTAAACCAAAGATAAGTGTACTTGATATTTTGAAGGAAAGCTACTCATGTTGACCCGGGCCACCAAAGTTGCATGTAGGCAGCAAGAATATACAAACAATTAATGGATGGAATGCTTTAATTAATCATAGCCACTGGGCCATCACGGTGCCACTGGGAACCAAGCTGTACCCAGCTGAAGAGCCCATAACTGGGGCGAAACTGGTCCTGGGTTGCTTGTGTTCTGGTTCAGGGAGGGCCTGGCTTAGCAGGTCAGGCTGGACTGTTCCCATTGGAGTGGGGTCAAGACTGATTTGCATATAGCTGAGTCCAAACTGATGTGGCATGGTGTGTAAAATAACGATTGACTGGGATGTGGCTTGGGTAATTACCAGAGGCTGAGATTAATTCAAGCATTCAACCCATTAATATGTTTTGTGTACTTCAGTAGGCAGCAAGAGTCTTCAATTTGTTTTCTTTTTAAAAAGAAAGGGTCATAAAATGCAGTTCAAGTCAACAGATCCCTATAAAGGCCATGCAATTCATTTTCTTTTTTTAATTAATATATTTTTTAATATTTTTTTATTTACTTTAAGTGTAGTCTTTGTGCGAGTAGTGTCATTCTTTGCCTCCCATTGATGTTTATGTGATTTCATTGCAGTGCTGTGAGTAGCCACATAGCTGCTCAGAGGTACTGCAATGTGGTGTGTGACTTTCTCCAAGACTTGGCTGAAGTAGTTTTGAACCTGTTTATGCTGTAGTACTACAGGAGTATATGTGGGTGAATTACAACTGTTTTACTTTTTTGCACTCCTAACTTAGGGGGTCATTATGATTGCGGATTTTCCACATCCTCGCGGCCGGCGGAAGCCACCGCCGGCCCCGAGGATGCGGAAAATCCGCAGCGGACTGACCAAAGACCCACCGCCAGATTAGGATGGCTGGTGGGTCCTGGTTTCCGTCCGCAGCTTTTCCGCCGCGGTCGGATTACAACTGCGGCGGAAAAGCTCTAATATGGTGACGGTGTCTTCCAGACACCGTCCACCATATTAGGATGGCCAGTAAAGTATGCTTTTCCGCGGCGGGTTTTCCGCCGCGGAAAAGCATACGGAACTTCACTGCGGGGGCCCGTTGCGGGCCCCCTAGGTGAAGGGGGGGTGGGGGGTGCACATGGGGGGTACCTATGGTACCCCCCTGCATTTGCATGCAGAAAGCGGCAGGCACCGCGCGGTGCCTGCCTCTTTCTGCATGCAAATGCAATGCGTGCATTTTTAACATTGCCGCAGGTGCAGCTTGAAGCTGCACCCGCGGCAATGTTAAAAATAGAGGATGTGACCGCCAGGGTGGCGGTCACATCCTAATTGCACAGGAGGGAACTCCGCATGCCATGCGGAGGTTCCCTTCTGCTCTGCCGTCGCGGACGGACGCAAGTCCGTCCGCGATCCTAATCGACCCCTTACTCCTGGAATTCAATAGTACTCTGAGAGCAAATCTTTGAATTGAACGCTCTTTGATTTGTGCCCAAGATATAGGACAGGCATAGGGGGTACCCTCAGTCTGCACCTTAATGACTTGCATTTAAGAGTACAAGAAGTAATACTAATTGAGTGCTACCTCATGCATGCAAAAATGCCTTTGTGAATACATCCCTCTATTATTAGACTATGCCACAACCAAGGAAACAAAAAATGTGGATACCCCCACCTCCTTATACTAATTGCGGTAGGAATGGAAATTCAAACAGTTAGCCTGGCTTGTCATTCCCTTCATGAATACACTGAAGCTCCTTTGAAAGTTTAGTAGAGTGTATTAAATACAATGAAATTTATGTTAGTCAAGGTCTGTTAAAATGTAACAGGTTGGTGTTGCAAGAGGGGTTTTAGAGTGGACTAGGCATTTTGTGAATAATGATATTGATGGAGATTGGAGAAAGAAAAAATCCCATGCAAAAGGTTGTGGTTTTAGTTTTGCTTCACTAAAAGGTCCCAAGAAGTAGTAACAAAAACATTTTTGGTAAGGACTTTCCTTAACTGTTCATAACTTCCTCAACCACTTCTGATTATTATGATGATGAGTATTAATTCATCAACATTGTGATATTGTTAATATTACCAGCAGTAGAATTAATTATTATTATTTATCTAACAAATAGATTAGAACAATGCCATCTATGGTATTTGGACATAATATCGAGCTGTTAATATAGGGAGACAGAAATATTGAGAGAAAACATTTTGATAAAATATATTGTAATGCAAAAATGTCTTTGTCGAGAATATCGTTTTTCAGGTGACTAATAATGTTGTTAAGGATATTGTTGTAAATATAATTTTCAATAATATAATTGTAAAGAATGTCGTTTTTTAATTACTTTAATGTGTTTTAGTTTATATATTTATTTTATGTGTTAGTATTGTTTGTATACTTTTTTTTTTAATAAAGTTTGTAATTTTAAGTGATTTAGATTTTTAAAAATCTAATTGGTATTATTAATATATAATATCGTAGGTGGTTGTTGGATTTGTGGGAAGTTAATTAAGTAATTATTAATTAACAATTAAATAATATTGTATTAATTATTGAACTGATCAATAATTATGTACATTATGTAATACTTATTTTATTTATATTTTAGTTGTGGGTTGCTAGGTTGTTAGGAAGATAGGGTGAGAAATTAAATAATAAATAAAAAATAGTGATAAATGTATATTTAAAAGTTTAATTTATTGATAATTATCTAAATTGTGGAATAACTATACATTTTATTTATAGTTTTGGTGTGGGCTGCTGGGTTTGTAGAGTTGTAGGGTGGAAAGTTAATGAAGTAATATTTAATTAACAATTAACCAGTAATTGTTAAGGAATTGATTACGAATTATGTAAATTGTGCTATACCTATTTTTTTCTTCATTATATTTTAGGTGTGGATTGCTAGGTTTATAGGGGTATAGGGTGGAAAGTGAACTAATAACTAAATAATCATTATTTTTTAATTGAAAATTAATTATTGCTTATGGATTTTGTAAATGTGATAATTGTTGTTTATTTTTAAAAAAAATGATATATAGTTTATGTTAAGTAATAACGTTTATGTTTGGAGTATTATAATTTTTCCAAAGTAATAGGGTTATTCAAATATGTAATGTGTTTAAAGTATAGTAGTTTGCCTACTGTTGCTTAGTGCATTATTACGAGTCTGGCAGTCCACGGACTGCCAGATCCAAGGGGGTGCAGTGGTGGCGGTCTTTCTACCACCCCATTACATCCAGGGTGGTCTGGCCGCCCTGGGACCACTGCAAGTGCCAGGGTATTAAGGCTGCAATATGCTGCACCCCACCAAGCATATTACGAGTTTCCTCAACGCCACACTTTTACTGGCGGTGCGACATACTTCATGTCATGAGGATGCACACAGGAGGGCACAACATGTGCCATCCTGAGTGCATACACACTACTACCTGCATGCCATGGACTGCAGCAGTCCATGCCGTGCAGATACTGCCTTTGACGTTCCCCTTGCGGTGCCTATTCTAAAGAACTGCCCGTCAGACAGGATAAAACTCCTATTCTGGAGGGCGTTTGTATTTGGGTTTGGCGATGCGGGGCGGTCCCGCTCCACCAAACTCATAATAAGGCCCTTAGACTGGAGTGAGAATAGTAAATGTAACTAATCAGAAGTCCAGCACTTTCCCTGCTGTTGCACAGACTGGAGTGGGAATGGTAAATTTTACCCCTCCGAAGTCCAATGCTTTCACTACTGTTGCACAGACTGGCGTGGGAATAGTAAATGTAATCCTTCCAAAGTCCAATGTTTCCCTACTGTTGCACAGACTGGAGTGGGAATAGTACATTTAATCCCTCTAAAGTCCAACGTTTTCCCAACTGTTGCACCGACTGAAGTGCGAATAGTAAATCTAAGCCCTGAGAAGTCCATCACTTTCCCTACTGTTCCACAAACTGGAGTGGGAAAAGTACATTTAGCCCCTCCAAAGTCTAGCGCTTTACCTCCTGTTGCACAGACTGGAGTGGGATTAGTACATTTTACCCTTCAGAAGTCCAACGCTTTCCCTACTGTTGTACAAACTGGAGAAGAAATATTACTTTAATGTGTTTTAGTTTATATATTTATTTTATGTGTTAGTATTGTTTGTATACTTTTTTTTAATAAAGTTTGTAATTTTAAGTGATTCAGATTTTTTCAAATCTAATTGATATTAATAATATATAATATCGTAGGTGGTTTTTGGATTTGTGGGAAGTTAATTAAGTAATTATTAATTAATAATTAAATAATATTGTATTAATTATTGAACTGATCATCAATTATGTACATTATGTAATACTTATTTTATTTATATTTTAGTTGTGGATTGCTAGGTTGTTAGGAAGATAGGGTGAGAAATTAAATAATAAACTAAAAAATAGTAATAAATGTATATTTAAATGTTTAATTTATTGATAATTATCTAAATTGTGGAATAATTATACATTTTATTTACAGTTTTGGTGTGGGCTGCTGGGTTTGTAGAGTTGTAGGGTGGGAAGTTAATGAAGTAATAATTAATTAACAATTAACCAGTAATTGTTAAGGAATTGAATATGAATTATGTAAATTGTGCTATACCTATTTTTTTCTTCATTATATTTTAGGTGTGGAGTGCTAGGTTTATACGGGTATAGGGTGGAAAGTGAACTAATAACTAAATAATCATTATTTTTAAATTGAAAATTAATTATTGTTTATGAATTCTGTAAATGTGATAATTGTTGTTTATTTTTTAAAAAATTGATATATAGTTCATTTTAAGTAATAACGTTTATGTTTGGAGTATTATAATTTTTCCAAAGTAATAGGGTTATTCAAATATGTAATGTGTTTAAAGTATAGTAGTTTGCCTACTGTTGCTTAGTGCATTATTACGAGTCTGGCAGTCCACGGACTGCCAGATCCAAGGGGGTGCAGTGGTGGCGGTCTTTCTACCACCCCATTACGTCCAGGGTGGTCTGGCTGCCCTGGGACCACTGCAAGTGCCACGGTATTAAGGCTGCAATATGCTGCACCCCACCAAGCATATTACGAGTTTCCTCAACCCCACACTTTTAATGGCGGTGCAACATACTTCATGTCATGAGGATGCACACAGGAGGGCACAACATGTGCCACCCTGAGTGCATACACACTACAACCCAACCTGCATGCCATGGACTGCAACAGTCCATGCCGTGCAGGTACTGCCTTTGACGTTCCCCTTGCGGTGCCTATTCAAACGGACTGCCCCTTCCTAAGTCCAACACATTCCCTACTGATGTGATGTTTGGAATTCTAATAATACATTTAACGTCTCAGAGAGTCCTACAATTTCTCTTTCATTTGAATAAACCGGAGGGGTAGTAATATGTCTATTAATCCCAGACTCCAATGTTCTAACTTTGGTTAAATATATATTTTTTATTAATATTTGTTTTTCATTTGAACTTTTTTGTATTTTGTTATATTTTATTTGTTTTTACATTTTTATAATATTTTTGTAAATGGGTTATTTTTTTATTTTATTTGTTTGGTAATTTATTTAATGGTAATATTTTTTCTGTTTCAAGCAAAAAAGAATATATAAATATACATATAAAGCATATATATATAAAGTAAGGTTGAAAGTGCACAGGATTCCGTTTTTGAAAGATCTTTATTGCACAATTTGCACGGACAAGCAAAGTACTTTGAAACATGCAGCTGTGAAAGTTTTAATACAATCATGTTTCATTTGAAAATTACATTTCAGTTGGTAAAGAAGGAATTTACATCTTCTGTGCATTGTGGGACAAGTATGCTTTAAGTACAAGTGTCACATGGTGGAATGGTTTTTAAAGAAGCACTTTGTCACTTCCTGACAAAGCTGCCTCACCTGTGAATTTTAAGAAAGGATATTTCTGTATATTGTTCAATTATCAGTTTAAAATGATATTTTTTTATATTTTTGTGCTTATCATTATAAGGATAGGAAATCGATATTTTTGTAAATTATTTTTTTGATATACGATATTTCTGTAACACAATATTGTTGATTCTGATATAATGTCAAGGTCCCCATCTATGCCACCCAACAACAAATCAACTCCTTGAAATAATTCTGCTCCTTACCTTTCCAAGTCTGTATAGTGGCACAGGCCACCAAGATCCCATTCAAGTTCTGCAGGCCCAAAACAAGAATTAATAAAAAGAATCTTGAAAACTTCCATTGCTTAATTTGTGCTGGTGTTGCTGGTACTGAGCACAAGCATTTACATTTTAACACCAGTGCTAATTTTTGACTGTCCATCAGCTGTTTTCGAGCAGAGCACACCAGTTAACAATTAAATATGCATTTAAAAAAAGAAAACTAGCATGTCCAGGCCATTCTTACAACTGTGGGTAGGCTGGAAGAGTGCAAACTCACATTTGTTGAATTGTAATGCTTTTAAGGTGCATTAACACAGGCATATGGTAGCATTGGTAGTGCAAACGTCAGTGGCACCCTGAGCAATACCATGGGTCCAGTGGTTTATATATTATTTTGTTTTTACAAATTAAGCCCTGATGATATGACCCAAGCAGGCCCTAAGGCTAAACGGATGGTTCGGCAGAAGGCCTGGTGTCCTGGGAGTTGTGTGTGGGTGCATGTGCGTGTCAGCGTAAATATTTTACATTTTTTCTGCCACAGAAAGCGTTATCAAAAGATAGGTTTTAAAGTGTCATGTCTCATTAGAAAATTCTATTGAAGAATGTGTCAACAAGCCTTCAGTATAAAGCATGACGTTCTAATTAACTCAGTTCTGTAGTATATCATAGCATCACTATGTGTCCCATTGGGGAGAAGAAAAAGCCATGTAAGTCAATCAATACATTGGCTTCAGGATTTTAAAAGGTCTTTTCAAAGCCTTCAGCTGCTCGCAGCTAATGAGTATCGATGTTTCTCTCAGTAGAGAAACGCGTGCATGCAATTACCCTTTATAAACTCTCCATACCCAACCGTGTGCGCAGTTAAATACCCCAAGATCAAAAGGAAGCATGGCTTCCAATTGCTTATCTGTCTACTGACCTCATGTCATCTGGGTGATATTCAACCATTCGTGTTTTTATCCAATCTCAGTAAGCATGGCAAGGTACGTAGACCTGTACTCCCAGGGAAAACATGGCGGCCTGCTCGGACTTTCAATCACTCCAGCGTAATCAGAGTCATTTCAGTAATTCCGCACTACTTCTTGATACGGAATTACTAATAATCACGCAATTACTCCAGCTCACGTTATTATGAGTAGATTGCAGGGAGGCAATGCTACTGCAAGAGCACATTTAGCGAGCGGTCCTCCTGCTGGGTATTCATGTTCTACTCCATTTAGCGCTATTTCTTAGCGCAAAATACATTTTAGTGCCCATTTTGAATAATGCTAACTGCTGGGAGTAAATTGGGGGAAAATCCTAACTCAAGTGCCGATTTAGCGAGTGCAAGTGGCTGCTTGCTCATGGTATTTGTGTTCTGTTGCATTTAGCGCTATTCCTTAGCACAGAATGCATTCTCATGCCCATTTTGGTTGTGAGGGGGAGTTATTGAGTCAAGTAAAAGCACTAACCACAGAATTACTCTTCTTGATTAATTATGCGTAATCTCACAGAATTCTCTGGTAATTCCAAGTGATTACACTACACGGTAAGTTACACCCACACTAAGAAACTACAAGGTCCAGCATGCTTTTGCCGAAAAACTAGGCCTATCTGAAAATTAAGGAATAGCACTAGCTTACAACCATTAAACTGCTTGTCTAAAGAAAACACACAGCATAATGCATTAAATAAAAATTGTTCACACTGAACTACCACCATATTTTCCCACCTGGTATCTGCTAAAATTTCAAATGAAGCGCTCGCTTAGATTCAAGCATCAATTCATTTGAAACCGCAAGGATTTTTAGCCATGCAGGTTAACCCCATGCGCGCCACGCGTTTTCCCGCTGTGCGCTGAGTTTTTAAAAAACCTGCGGTTCATGACGAGCTGAGCTCGTCATGAGCGTCGAAGGGGTTAAAGGGATAGTAAGATGCTCTCTATTGTACTGAATCTAGTTTAAAATAAATATGTAAGTGTGTACCCGCAGTAAAAACAAAATAAGTGTCTACAACTTTATCCATACAAAAAAGGATATATATGTACTGCTGGGAAATGGTTGGGAAAAGTGGGAGTGGCCAGGAAACGGCCAAAACTCTATTTATTTAGTGCTTCTTAAAGTTCTTATTGTGGCATCTTTGAACGTTCTGGTATCTCTTGGCCCATTCGTGTCCATTAAAGTAGTGTTTGTGATGGACCAGGGTCGCATTATTTACTGTTGATCATTTTAAAGTGACAAATGGCAATCTGCCAAAAACCTGGTGACATTTTTTGGGACACCATGTGAAAAAGATGGCAGAGGTACTGCTACACTAACCGTAACTGTAGTTTAAAACAGAAAGTAATAAAAGAAAAAATAATCTTTAAAAAACAAAAAAATCACTTTGGGGGCCAGAAAGTGCAATGACTAATCTGGAACACTTGAGTAGTAATCTCTTCAAGGTAGTGGTTTCCATGCGACCTACAGATATCAGACAAGAACTGAAAAAAAAGTAAGCACTAAATTGTGGTTTATTGAAACTGACATTATTATGCACTATTCCAACATTACCGATTGACTCTAGGTAGCGATTGAGACATTTTCACACAGAGTCACGCACAAAAAGGGAGTTTCAGGAAGTGTGGGACAGAATCTCCGCTGAAAGCGATTCTACCTTACACGTTATAATTACCAATTTTATATAGTTTCACAGTGCTTGTGCCGAGAAAAATTGCATTCGCCCTGGATGAGTTTGCATCTGAGTAGGGTGAACAGAGTTTTAAAGCAAAAACCTGGGCATTTCCCACAAATAGAAGAAGGACTACAATTGTACTTCAACACAGTGCACAGAATGACAGTGCTCCTAGCAGAACATTACAGAAAAGGCAGTAAGAAAACACATAAAATGCCATTTTTAGAGCCAGTTGCATGCCTGTAAATTAAATAGCTTTCCTATAACAGCTGCCAACTATGCCTGCTATATGAAACATAAAAAAATACCTCCCACCCTTTTCAGCCGACTCTCTCAAAAAAAACCGGGACATGAGCTTAATTTCCTGAAATCTGCTGGGACAGCTGTCGAAAAACCGGGACTGTCCGGTCAAATCCGGGATGCCAGGTACATCTGAGTCAATGTGTATCCATGGAGATGCACTGGTCATGTGACTTTAGCCTGTGAGGTCAGAGCCGGTGATGTCACAATAGAAGGTCTAGTGTGAAGTAGCTAAGTTTGCGGAACCCTTGTCGCTTGAAGAGAGGCCGAAGGTGGAGCAGGTCATGCAGAGCCGATCAGCCTGCACCAATCACCGGAGACCACAAGACAGTGTTTACTTAATGATGGAGGTGTCCACAGACTCCCTTCTTCACGACGCCAATCGGTTGAGCCGTTTCTTAAAGAGGAGACCGGACTGAAAGCCAGCCTAATTAAAGAAAGGCAGATTAACTCCCGGATTCCTTTGGCGATCACTGAAACAATACCGTTCCCCATGCTGAGAGGTAAGATAGAATGAACGACCAGAGACGTTTAAAGGCATGGGCAAAGTGGGCTGGCCCAGGGCCTCAACCATTCAGCCCCCCCCCCCCCCTACCTCTCCCTGATAGAGCCTGCTGTGTTCTACAGAGAGTCTTGCCCTTCTGACCGCGAATCATTCTTAAACACAGTGTTTTAAATACTGTTTTCCTTCAATTTACTTTAAATATGGGTGATGTGCGAGACTCTTAACAACATTTAGTAGAGAAATGTTGTATTTATGTTTCATGCAGCTCCATATAAAAGTTACTTTTAGATCAAAACATGACCTCATGTATGAGAAATGGGAGGGTGGCACAGACATTATTTCCAGTAATATTAGTGAGCTGCTGCTGTGCTACAATATTGAAACACACACATCACTATCCTTGAGTATTAGGTGTAAACACATTTGGAATTTGGAGGAGTGTGCCTGTGCACTTTCAGTAGTATGGCCAAAGAGGGCAAGAAAGAGTTGGAACTGGATCATAAATTCAAAATTGTCCAGAACAGGGCCCTCTAAAACGGTTGTATGTTACTACAACGCGGGCTATTACCACGCGTGCCATTACAACGCTGTTTTTGCAACGCAAGTCGTTACAACGACTTGCGCTGTAAGCGCTGGATAGTGGAATAGTTTAATTTTCTATTCTAACTCCAGTCCACGTTACAGTAGGGAAGGTGTTGGAATAGAAAATTAAATTATTCCCTATCCAACAGCGCCCTCCAGCGCAAGTCGTTGTATTGACTTGCGTTGTAAAAGCAGCATAGTAATGGCAGCGCGTGGTAATACCCGCGTTGTAAAGGCTGCTCACCTCTAAAACACGTTTGGCCCAGGGCCCCCAAAATCCTCAAGATGTCCATGTGAACGACAGTGTTTGGGACCAGAGGGATGACGAATACATATATTGGTTTCAAAAGGGTGGAAGAATCCACAACTCATTAGCCCTGAAGCAAAAGGTAAACCCTTTTCAACAGGGAAATACTTTGCCAAAGATACAAATGGTATTTCTGAAAAAAAGTTCTTTGCTGTCCTAAACAGAACTATTTTCAAGTCCATCTTTACTACGAAAAAAGAAAAGAGATAATGTAGCAAATGTGGGATTCTGTGAGTTGGGTCCCATGGTTTATCGAACCCAAGCCAAGTCCATTTCGAGTGCGTGATTAAAACAAATGAAAAGAAACCAAAGCTACTGTTTTTGTGATCGAATTTTGTCATCTAAAGTAATATCTGTAATCTAATCAACTAAATTAAGTTGTATTGCTTATTTTTGGATTAATCAGCAGTGTTTATCACACTCAACGTGAAATTATATTTTACCAATACTTTAACAGATTAGGTTGATTGAGAAGGACATCTAGTAAATCAGTGAATTGATATAAATACATTTAGTTATTACAATGTATCGACGAACGGCAGCAGCTAGCCACCAGCACGGTTCCAATGCATATGAAAAGAATTATGCGGCTTCTCTTAATAAAGCAAGCACTGAATACTGGTATGAGCACTGTAAATGCTTTACCTATAGGTTATTAATCAAATGTGGCCCAGTTTACTAATGTAGATTTTATATTCTTGTTACTTTATGGTGGCATTTCCATGTCTGGGTCTGATGAATCCCTGGAGAGTCTACTTAGCCTTTCATCCTTCTGAGGTCGATAAAATGAGTACCCTTTGGTAATAATAAACATCTGTTTTTCACTGCCAAGATACCCTTGGGTAAACATGCGCTTTACAGATACACGTTATGGCATGTCTATCCCCTGCAAGGCAGAGGCGTAGAAGAGTAATGGCAATTAGCACCCTGGATGGAATGTTGGGAGCTGGCCAGCCAATTAGAATTCTCTCTTTGCACACTACAGCTACAAGTCCTCTAAGGGAGTATTCTGTACTGCCCCCTGTCCCCGCCCAGCAAGCACTGAGAAAAACAGCAAGTATACTGGGAGCTGGAGTTGGCACTCACATAAAGAATAAGGGTCAAGGGTGTAGAAGCACCTAAATGTCTGGGTGGGACAAGCACAGCCTTGGGGACTGTTCATTGACCCTATAGAATGTGCCCATCATCTGAGAGCTGAAGGCTTCGATAAATGTTTACAGTCGCATAATTCTGAAGTGAAATAGCAACAAAGGAAGGGACAGTGTCACAGTCTGAAATTATACTTTATTGTTAATTACCTTCTGGAAAGTAATTTGAAAATACATGAAAAGTAATCAACCCTGCATCTTCATTCACCAAGCAAACAAGGTTTGGGGAGAAAAAGGGAAGAATAAATAAGATTTTCTTAGCAACGTTTATAAACCTCGAAATACAACTGCACTAATCTGAAACCATTTTTCTTGCTGCAGGCAGTTATAATAATATCTGGAACTTTTGTTTGAAAAAACAAATATTTTTTGCACCGTTCAGTGTGGAGGACTAATTATTTTGCTATTATCTGTATGTCAGATGATTCCATAGTCTCTTTATATATGTTGCATGTGGCATGGTTCAGTCTTTTCTTGGACAATATCAACCTTAATCAATTTTTCAGTTGGTGGAGATCAATGAAGTTTCTCTCTGCATCAAAAAAGATACTGGAATAACTATGATAATATGTTGTAGCTTGTCAACGTACTTTAAAAAGTTCTCTCTGTTGGAAACATTTTTTTCAAACCATGTATGCAAGTTCTGGCCCTGAAGGGTTCTTCAACATCCTTGATAATATTGTTGACTGAGGTGAGGGTAGCAAAGAGTGAATTTTCTTGGTATGGAGCAATGATGTAATGTAATGTAAATGCCAATTTGTATCGCGCGGCAATCGCTCCAAGGAGCATCTAGGCGCCCAAAAGAAGACCACCAGATGTTAGGTAGTCTCTATGCTTACTTGACCGAGACCCGGATTACACTAGGCTTCTGGCAGTTGTGTCTTGGAGATTAAAGATCCAGGTTTTTAGGTGTTTGCGAAAGTCTGTTTCTTTGTCCAGTAATCTCAGCTGGGGGGGGGGGGAGAGTGTTCCATGCTTTTGCTCCCAGTACCGCCAGGGATTTGCCCCCTCGAGTTTTGAGTCTGAAACCCGGGACGGTAAGCAGGTTGGCAGTTGAGGAACGCAGTGCTCTAGTTGGACAGTATCTGCTGCATTTTTTCCTTAGATAAGACGGGCCTAGGTTATGAACAGCTCTAAAAGTAATTAGCAGTACTTTAAACAAGACCCTTTTTGTGATGGGCAGCCAATGTAATGCCTTGAGGGCTTTGGTTGCAGATGATCTTTTCGGCCATTTTAGAACCAACCTCGCTGCTGCATGTTGCACCATCTGAAGTTTGTGTGTGACAGCTTTATTTGTACCAGCGTAGAGGCTGTTACAGTAATCGATGCGCGATGTTACAAGTGCAACCGTAACTGTTTTTCTTGCTTCGAGGGGCAAAAAATCGAAGAACTTTCTCAGTCCCTTTATCACCCCAAAGCACATGCCTGCCACTCTAGCCGCTTGTTGTCTAAAAGACAGGTCAGAGTTAAAATACACCCCCAGATTACGGGCCGAGTTGGTTGTGTGAGGTGGTATTTCGGCTTTTTCTGGCCACCATAATCGTGGGATGAACTCATTTTTTGGGCCTATTGGCATGATCTCTGTTTTACTTGTGTTGCATTTCAGGTGATTTAGGCGCATCCATTCAAAGGTGGCCGTTAGGCAACCTTTGAGCTTTTCCTCCCAGGCTTGGTTATCCTTATCCATTACCAGGATAAGTTGTGTGTCGTCGGCATAGGCTATAGCGTCTATGCCAAATGACGATATCAGTTTTATCAGGGGTGCAGTATAAACGTTAAACAGGGTCGGGCTCAAGCTTGAACCCTGCGGAACTCCCGTCAACATCGCTTTTTCACTGGAGCAGAATTCCCCCAGGGTCACCACTTGTCTCCTGTCACTTAAAAAGTTTCTTATCCACTCAAGCACTGTCCCTGTGACACCAGATGTTATTAGCCGGTCTAATAGGATGGTGTGTGAGACCGTGTCGAAGGCCGCCGATAGGTCTAATAAAATCAGGACGGCCTTCTTGCCTTGGTCTATGGCTGAGCGGATAGTTTCTGTAGTGAACAGGAGGGCCGATTCCGTGGAATGTTGGGTCCTGAAACCTGCCTGATTGGGGTGCCATACCTCACTATCTTCCAAGAAACGTGTAAGTTGTTTGTTTACAATTGACTCTGTGACTTTGCACAGGGCCGGAAGTAGTGAGATGGGTCGTAGGTTCGACAATGTGGTGGGGTCGGGGAGTTGTTTTTTTTGCAGTGGTTTCACTGCTGCCAGTTTCCACTCTGGGGGGACATTGGCCGTGGACAGTGAGGTGTTGACAATGGCATTTATTATTGGGTTAGCAATATCCACAATGAGGTGTAAGAGTCTAACTGGGCATGGGTCAAACGGGGATCCGGATTTTGTTGCCAAAATTGCTCTTTTTGTATCCTCCAGACTAACTGGTAGGAAAGTTGTCAACTGATTGGCCCCTTGTCTCACTATGTCACCATCTATTCTTGGCTCTAATATAGGGACATCAAAGTCCTTCGTCAGACCCTGTACCTTTCCCTCAAAAAAGTCTGCGATCTTGTCACAGAGTATCTGCGAGGGCGGGATATCCTGCGCTAGACATTTAGGCTTATTGAAACCGTTTACAATTTTAAATATTTCCTTTTGTTTGCTGCTAGCTGTTTCTATTGCCGACGAGAAGTACCTCTTTTTAGCTTGTTTAATTAGCGCATGATAGGCATTTTTTATCCTTTTGTATTTGCTACGTTCTGAGCTAGAGTAGTTTTTCTGCCAGCTTCGTTCAGCTCTTCTAAGCTCCCCTTGTTTATTTTTGAGGTCTCGATCGAACCAGGGTGCGGATGTTTTCTTTCTATCCCGCCTCATTCTGTTTTTTCCCTGCCCGACCGTACCTTTCAGATCATTTATCCATGTTCTAAAACTAGTGGGATTTGCAGGTACTACCAGCTGGGGTCTACAGTTCCTGGCCATAGTTATAAGTTCTGGGTGGGACAGTATCGTTTTCCATTCATCCCTTTTTTTTACAAAAAATATTTTTATTGTAAAACAAAAAAATTTTCTGGCACACACATAACACAGAATACAAATAAAATTAATACATATAGTAATACATATAATAAACCAAAGTTACTATCAAGAAAAACAATATAGTACTAAACATAACCTTCAACACAAAAGGAAGAAGAAAGAAGAAAAAAGCTATTAATCAAATATATTAATACATCAGACTACACTTGCATTTGTCCTTTCCTTCCATCGATGAACCGGTTCCCAAATTTTCATTCCCAGCCTTTTTAGCCTTTTACCTTTTTTCCCAAATATACCCTTTTCAAGGTTGAACGTCCCCAATAATAAAGCAATCCACTGCTGTATTACCGGGGGTAAGGGATCCAGCCAGACTCTAGCAATCAACAACCTGAGGACCGCCATCGCTACAAATATAAATTCACCATGGTCACCTTCGCAAGCCCTAACTCCTAACATAATTACTGTCGGTGTTAAAGTCACATTCAAAGCAAGTGTATGGGCCATAAATTCCTCAATACCCTTCAATAAGGGTCTTAATTTGGGACAGAGCGCAAAAATATGGATACTATCTGCGGCCAGAGCATTACACCGCCAGCAATTAATCCCTGTAGTGGCACCCCACTGTGCTATGCGATCTGGCGTATGGTAAAGTTGATACAGCGTTTTGAAATGCTGGGATTGGAGTGGGGCGGAATAAAAGACCGAACAACCTAACTCCAAGGAATTCAGAAAAACCTGACTCGATAGCCCTAATTTTCCAGCCCATTTATTACCAAATTTGTCAGTGTCGTCCTTCTTCAATTCAGCCAACTGGGCATAAAAATATCGAATGGAGCACACCCCACTTTGCGCTATTGCTTCCATAATATTACTTGTATTAAATCCTCCCACACCTCCTTTTTTCTTAGTAAAAAAACTCCTAATCTGCAGGTACTTAAAAAAGCTATATCTTGCTATATTAAATTTAGCCATCAAATCTGAAAATTGAAGTATATTTCCATCTAAGTCCAGCATATCTCCTATTTTTTTAATACCTTTTCTGTCCCAGTCTGCCATAATGGTATCAGAAAAAATTAAAGGGGGTAGGGACTTGTTCCTATACAATCTAGTATACTTGGTAAATCTTCCTAATCCACAATTTTTTGCAACAGCAGACCATACATTATAAACTGCAGCAACTGTCTTGAATCGTGTACGTTTATAATATGATGAATCAGTACAATTTAAGAAAGCATTTACAGAATCTTAGCCCAATACAATTGAATAAATCATATTTGAGAGAGCTTTGACTTTCAAATCCCCTTCATTTGCTCCGATCAAACCTTGAATGTAATGCAATACCGATGCCCAATAATAAAACCTAAAATCAGGAACCCCCCAGCCTCCCCTGTCCCTTGGCAGAGTCATACATTTGTATGCCCGTCTTGTCTTCCCATACGACCAAATGAATTTATTAAGAATCGACTCCAGTTTGTTAAACCAAATTGACTCAAACAAAAGGGGGATTGTACGAAAAAAGTAAAGAAATTTGGGAAGTATAAGCATTTTAATAATGTTAGTGCGGCCCACTAACGTAAGCCTAAGATTATTTATCCTCATCAAGTCCGAACTTACTTTCCTCAATAAGGGGGAGATGTTACGTTCAACTACTGTCCCTAAATTAGGCGAAATTTCAACCCCTAGATAAACTGCTGCAGAGACCACTCGTGGATCATTGCATTGAGCTACTATGTTTTTAATAATCTGTGTTTTGGCTCTATTAAGCTTGTAACCAGAAATATTGCCAAAATTTAGGGCCCCTTGTTCTATCTCACCAATTGCCAGTACAGGATCAGGGGTAATTATCGCGACATCGTCTGCGTATGCCAACACTTTAACTTCTATCTCATTTACGCACATGGGGGGAATACTGGGATTAAGATTAAGATTGCGTAGATACGGATCCATATACAGTGTGAATAAAAGGGGAGAGCTTGGACAACCTTGCCTTGTTCCTCTTTTAATCTGTACCGCCGTTGTTAATTCTCGATTAATTTTGATTCTAGCCGTTGGATCCCTATAAAGAACCTGAATTGCTCTTATAAAATTGTCACCGAACCCAAAAGTTCTCATTAGCTCCCACAAATACTCCCAAGCGACCCTGTCGAAAGCCTTCTCGGCGTCTAAAAATAAAGCCGCGAGAGGGCCGCCAGAAGCCTCCATAGCATCAAAACAGGTGATCACAGTCCTGACATGTTCTGTAGTCCCCTTCCCCGGGATAAATCCGTGTTGTACTGGGGTGACTAATTTTTCTATGACAGCTGACAACCTTGTTGCCAGAATTTTAGAATAGAGCTTCACATCAGCGTTCATTAAGGCAATAGGTCTATATGACCCAGGAGCTGTGGCGGGTTTAACTTTTTTCAGGATAACTATGATTTCAGTCCCGCCCCATGATTTTGGGATTGAAATTTCTCTCTGGGCTTGGATGAGTGTATCCAGTAGCTCCACTCTAAGAACTGATATAAAAGTTTTGTAAAATTCGATCGGTAGCAGATCTGGTCCTGCAGCCTTTGAGGATGGGAGATCTGATAGGGCTAGTGTCAATTCTTCTAATGTTATGGTGGCATCAAGTATAGTTTTTTCCTCTAAATCTAGTTTATTAAGTTGAATGTTTCCTAAATAATCCCTAACTTTGTCCATATCTACCTCAGTTTCCCTATCATATAATTCAGAATAAAACTTCCAAAATTCATTCCTTATACCAGCAGAGTCCGAGATCAAATTGCCTGAATCGTCTACTATATTTTTAATGTCCCCTGCATTAACTTTTTGTCTGGTCCTAACAGCAAGGATATGACCGACCCGCTCACTAAACTCACAAGCCTGTTCCTTCTTTGCTAAATAATTAACTGCTGTCTTATTAGTGATTCTTTCCGCTATTTCCGCCTTTAAAACCATAATTTCCAACAATTGCTGATCCAATGGGAGCCCCCTCATAATTAACCTACTTAACTCGGCCTCAGCGTTCAAAAGTGAATTAACTTGTTGATCGATCATTTCTCTTTCTTTTTTCCGTCTATATGTTGAAAAGCTAATTGTCTCTCCCCTGACACCTGCTTTGAAGGCATCCCAGATATAACCACTACTAGTGCTCCCCGTATTGTTAAGCCAAAACTCACTGATCCACTTTTTCATATGCTTACAATAACCCTCATCTTGTAACAGAGCTCGCTCAAATGACCATTTATATGTCTTTCTACCTAACCCATTTAAACTAACTGACAATAACAGTGGGTTGTGATCAGAGACCAAACGAGGTAACTTCTTAATCTGCGTATTAGAAATCAAGACATTGGATATTAAAAAATAATCCAACCTTACTGTTATATTATGAGGAGCAGAGAAAAAGGTATCGCCATCTGTCTGCGGGTGCAAATTGGCCCAAACATCTGAGAGAGCATTATGCGAGGCCATATCTGCTATCGCCCTATGCACCCTTTTCTTCCTCCCCGTATAGGAATGACTCAGTTGTAGCTCAATATTTGCCGGTCGACTGATATTAAAATCTCCGCAACAAACAATTGGCTCCACCCAAGTTGAGATTTCATGATCCAAAAATTGAAATATGTCTGGTTCATCGCACGTTGAGCCATAAACTGAAACCAGTGTGAACCTAGCTCCTCTGAATCCTATTTCTGCAATCACCCACCTTCCCCACTGCAATCACCCACCTTCCCCAATTTTCCATTCATCCCTTGTGACCTTGCTGTGTTCATTTTTATGATCATTCTCTTGGTTAGACACAAGGGGAAGCATAAAAGGGATCAGCATATGGTCAGTCCAAATTTGGGGTCTAAGGGGGTCGGTTTTCAAAGTGTCTAAGTTAGTGGCAATGCAGTCTATCGTATGCCCTGCCTCATGGGTGGCTAGGGTGTCTCGAATAGTGAGGCCCAAGACCTCCATGGTTGCCCGATAGGAGGCAGCAGGTGCATCGGTAGTGGACTCTAGGTGGATGTTTATGTCACCCATCAGAGTGAAATTAGAATACCTAAGTATCAGTGGGCTGAGCACCTCTCCGATGTTCCCCAGGAAGCCTGCGCAGGGTCCTGGTGGGCGATAGATCAAAGCCCCTGAGAAGGAGAAGTTGTCATTAATTTTAATTATAAAACCCATGATGTTTTGTGTGTGTCCCTTTGCCAATTTTTGAGTGTTCAGTTCATACTACCATTCTTTACAATAACCACCTCAGTCTTTTTGAAAGCTAAAGTTGTAATCATTCATTGAATTTTATTGGGTGTGATCAGTGTATCATGCTGTAAGGAAGTCACCATTCCTCTATTACCTCGACTAAACCTTGACTGCCCACTGTTGCTTCTCTTTGCGAGTTAGTTGTATAAAGGCTTATTGAATTGGAATTTAGGAGTATTGTAGGCAATGGAACCCCAACAATAAAAACAGTTTCTGTTGTGCTTGGCCCCTAAACCTTTCTCCTACTCCCCTCTTGTTTTCCAAACCCGTTTTTTTTGTTGGCTTTTAACCACATCACTGCGGCGTGAATTACGCCGCAGTCCTGAACATTCCTATCGCGGGCGTGGACATGACGGCTCCCGGCCGTCATCAGCACACGCTCACCGTGACTCGTGACGGCCGGGAGCCGTCATGAGCATCGAAGAGGTTAAGACTTTGTGCATGTTATCACTACTGACCAGTGGTAACATGCTTGTGCTCTCTCCTTTAAACCCAATAATATTCGTTTACTTCCAATTGACACATTAAATGTACTTGTAAGTCCCTAGTAAAGTGGCACTACATGTCCCCAGAACCTGTTAATTAAATGCTGCTGGTGGGCCTGCAGCACTTATTGTGCCACCCATTTACCAGCCCTTTAAAACATGTCTCACGCCTGCCACTGCAGCCTGTAGTGCAGTTTTGATCTGCCATTTCGACCTGCAAAAGAAGCCTTTTGCCAAGCCTAAACCGTCACTTTTAATACATATAAGTCACCCCGAGTGTAGGCCTTAAAATGTCCAAAGCACAGGGTGCAGTGTATTTAAAAGGTGGGCCATGTGCCTTTAAGTTTTACATGTCCTGGTAGTGAAAAACTCTTACATTCATTTTTTCACTACTGCAAGGCCTGACTCTCCCATAGGATAACATGTGGATACCTTATTACATTCCATAAGTGATTATTTTTAATTGGAAACAGGTAGGAAGGTCGAGTTTGGTGTCTAAAAAATGTAATCTCAAACCCTCTTTAGTGATAAAGTTGGATTTTAACTCACAATTCTAAAAATGGCACTTTTAGGAAGCTGATGTTTTCTTATTCTAACCATGTGGTGCCTGTGCCCTGGATCACATGAATGGGCGTAATTGACAGTATGCCTTAGTGTATTCCTTCCAGACAGTGAAGCAGAGGGGGATTAGGTGTTGGCAGGATGGGAGGTGCGGAGCTGTTCCCTCGCCCCATTACATTTCAAAGGGGCTGTCTCAGCACGCTTACAAAGAATTTGACACCAGTTGATTGTCACTCCAGTCTCCTTTCAGCTTGGTTTGGGAGAGGAAGGAAATTACAGAACCAGATCTGGGGAAAGTCTAGAAGTTTCTCCCACTTCAAAGACTGGCCCCTGGTATAAATATTGGACTCTCAGACCAATTCTTCAGTACACTCTGGACCTGTGGAAGACTATAGGAAGATGGTCTTGTACTCGAGGGGAATGCCATGCTGCTTGAGGCCTGCCTTGCTTCTACAAGGACTCCACTGCTGCTTGATGCCTGCCATGCTCCCCAGAGGACTGCTGTGTTGCTTGATGCTTGCTTTGTTCTTTAGAGGACTGACTGCCCTGCTTCTTGAGGTCTGCCTTATTGCTTGAAATAGAGAGGACTACCAGAGTGACTCTAATGGCCAGGTGGCTGGCCTACTGTTCTGAGCAACAGGAACACAGTCATCTCCAGGGGCCTCCCTGCAACTGCGCAACTGACCTGCTGCAACTGGCCCTGCCTGGACGTGCCTGAGCCCTGTGGCATCTGTTGGAGTGAGTTCCTTATCCCCAAGTCATGCCTCCTCAGGTCCTAGAATTAGATGAGCTCCTCCTGTGAAATCCTGAAGTTTTGAGCTCTGCACAAAGGACTTTGAGAAGGTCATCTTTTTCAGCGGTACTTACCTGTCCCTGTATCCAGCCCTCACTCCATTGTGGTTGGCCTGAACTTTTGTCTTTGTCCCAGTCTAGTGACAAAATACCCACAGTTAGATCTTTCTGCTTCTTGGTGCTATCTTTACTGAAACCTTTAAAAATCTCTGATCTACTGATTGGATTTTTGTCAATTTGGCCACATTTTATTTATTACATTTTACTCTATTTTCTAGATTGTTGTGGGGTTTTCTTGTGTTTTATTTTACTGTATTACTGTTTATTGGCTGCATAAATACCTAACACAGGGCCTCTAAACCCAACTGCTTTTGTGCCAAGCTATCGGAGAGTTAAGAGCAGGTTAATTTAGTGGCTTTTGTGGTCCACCCTGACCACGATTGTGGTTGTTCGCTAGGAAGTTTTTTTTTCAACCCACTTACTAAAAAACGTAATTTCTTACAATATCCATCACTCAGGAACCACCTACTACCTCAGGCCTCTAGAAGAGGCTTGATAATTTACTTGCCAAAGAATTAAAACACCTAGAATAATGCTATTAAGAAACCCTTGACCAGATCTGCAGTTGCCGATTCACCTGCATTAGCAGACAGCATTCTTCCTCTAAATGTGATCCTTTGGGTACGTTTTAGTCAAAGATCTGTAATATTTCTAATCCCAGCTTCTCCTTTTTTAATAAAAGTATGATATAATAAGCACTGCATTAAAATCTGCACAGGGCTCTTAGCCAGTGGCATTTGTCCCAGGGCTATCTCTGGTCATTTTCATTAGAGCCTACCCCACCCTAATGCAGTGCTGTGAGCACTGTGGAACCAGGAAATATGATTAGTATTCATGTTGAAGACTGTGTGCTCATGGTCAATCACATTTTCAACAGATAACTCTGCTGCCATTCTCTTTAGTATTGCACAATTGGGGAGGGGGAGTGAGAATCCTATCACAGACAGAAGAAGTGTATTGCTTGCTCTCCAGTGGCTGGAAGGTGGAGATTAAGGCCTTGTATACACTAAACACAGCACAAAATATAAAACATCTGATCTGTGGGAGTTAGTGCAGATGGATGCAAGGAGTGTAGTGTACTCACAAACTGAATAGCTGAAGACCTAGACAAAATTGACATGAAATACACATTGTGTATGAAATGCTGACAAAATGAGAGCCACAGGGCGTGTGTATATGAGATAGGTGCTTTATAAATGTAAAAAAAAACTGTTGTGGAAGAAAAAAATACATAAAGCCTAGTATGTGAGATGCTTTCAAAAACAAAATGGTGTGTGTGTGTCTGTGTGTGAATAACATGTTCGCTAAATCAAGATACAGTATGTGTTTGACAGGTTATACATATGCATAAAGCTTGGTTTGTGAGACACAGAGTACCATACGTCGTGAGATGCTTGAAACAATGAGGAATGTGGCAAAGACTTGTGTAATGCTCACATAAATTTAGTTTAGTGAAATATGCAGAACGAGATGAGTGTGGGTGATGCTCGGTTAAAAAGCAAATCTAATGTCTTCTTTGGAGCCAGTATGGGTTTTCATTCATAGAAAAATATGAATCTTCCTGTGTCAGAAAGTTATTTTTTTTCAAAGGGCACTGTTAGGTTGTTACCAGTCCTGGAAAAGTTTGAACTAGATATATTCAAAATCTGTTGTACTAAAAATATATATTTTACTGAAACACAAGTCACTATTCCACAGTGCGATAAGCAGTTATACATATAGATATCTGAAGTACCCATATTAACCTAGAGGTGTGCGAGCCACTGAAAGCTCAAGCAAGCTCGAGCCTGAAGTCTGTCTCAGATCGTTGGAACCGTGAGCCCATAGCGAGCCGAGCTTTCATGTGCCTTCTGCCTACCACCCTCCCTCTACCCTCATGCGCAAATAGGTAACAAACAACACATTAATATTTGAGGTAAAGAGGAGAGACAAATAAATACCAATTTAGTGGCTGGTTTGTACAGCGCCAAACCAGAAAACCTTGATTAATCATGGCTTCTCCACTTAACCATTGTGTGATCTTAGGCAAAAGTTTTACTTTACTCATTTAACTTTTGTTCAGTATTGCACATGAAAGCACTTCATATACATGAGTGCAGTATACCAGCTGTGCGAAACCTATTATGTGTAATTGAATAGACTATAATATTACTCTATTTATAAGAATGGGGTCTGCATAAAGGATTCACATGCAACTGTCAGGACAATAATGGTTCTAAGCTCATGTTTAAAAACTATCACTTTTAATAAATACGTCTCAGTGCTGCTATGTGACGCTTTAATGTCAAAGCTTCCACATGTTAAAAAAATACGCTTTTTGAATTTTGAAGAGACATTACTATATTTTAAGTGATGTTTGGTGTATTATTTTCATGGCAAAGAATTTCAGGGCTCAGCTTGTGCACGGGCTCTGGAAATCAACCCACACCTTAATTTGTTGTCTCGCCCACCTAAATATTAACTGACTGAGCTTTACTCTCAGAACAATGCATTTTCCACAGCTTAGTTTAGATGGCATTTATTTTTCATTTAAGGGGTCTGCATTTATATTTTACATGCAGTTAATGCCCATGGTCAGGGGCACTGGAGTTATGTGCCAGGAAGGACCAAATTATGTGACAGCATTGACTAAATTATGCAGCAATAAAAAGCGAATTATGCTGCATAATCTGACACTTTTTGTGATGGTATTCATTCATTACATTGTCATTTTTTACAAATCCTAACACTGTACAGTCAGAGGCTTCACCTCATTAGTACCAGTTTATCTCTCAAAGGTTGCATATGTGTGGCAAGTGATGATCAGTGTTGTGCTCTTACCATGTCATTTTGCTGCTCCTATGCATATATTTGAGGTGAAAAGGAGGGAGAGATAGGGAAGAAAAATGTGTAATGCCCATCACAGTGCAACAGGGCCTACAGCACCCACAATACACTTTACACAAGGCAACTATTCCCCTGGAATGAGATGAGCGGATGGACATGGAGAGCTAAACCATGAAATAAAATAATTTATTGAACCTGATGACAGAATATGACTTTTTTCATTAACGATTCTGTTTAAATAGTTCCTTATGCATAGTTTTAAGACCATAACAAAATAAAAATAAAAAGTCATTGACATTTATATTCTGTCATTGATATTTATGTAACAGTTCCTTGCGACTCACAAGGGTTAGGGATGTGCTATAGAAATGCCAATATAATGCAATGTTACTGTCTTGCTCATTTATATTTTAAAGGAAACTTGCATAACCTCTCCTTTGTAGTGGTTTAGAGTGTGACAAGGTACTACTACAGTGTATTTGTCAATGGGGAGAGAAATACTAATAGAGACATTCATCCTTGTTTATCTTCCCCCACATTGTCTTTAATTGACACCTTGCAAGTGGGCTGAAGAGGGCACAAGACCACAAGGGGCACAAGAAGCAATTGAAAGAAAAACAAAGCATCCTATACTTTTAAAAGACCTTTAAATGACCCGTGAAGTACCACAGTCCAGCACACAACACAGATAAGAATCATCAGTGTCATGGAAGCTGAATCAGCCTAGGCTGCAGCATAGGAGGTTGGTGGGGAAGAGGATCTAAAGCTCTTTTAGTGCTTGGATTGAGGAAAAGAGCCATGCTGAATTTAAGTCAGCAGCCCATGTAAACGTCATTTGTTTTTCAGACCCCATGATTTTAATGCACTGAAAGGCGAATGAAGTTTAAACAGTGACTGCATGGCCGTCTCTTTTTAAACTTCAGGGTTGTTTGTCCCCATTGTCCCACCCACCCTTGTCCCCTGTGTTCACCCAGCTCCAAAATATGTGGTGGATAAATCCCCTGCGTCCCTCACAGGTCCTGTACCCATAATTAGAACATTGGAATGTTGGGAGCTCCATTGAAAACAATGGAGTGCTCCGGGCTTATAATGACTGGTATAAGCCCGGAGCTCCAACATTCCAATGTTTCTTTGTTCACAGCTCTGACTGTGAACAAAGGCTTCAGGGAGCCTGAGGGGATTCCAATCCCCTTGCGCTCCCTGAAGGTTTTGTTTTATTTGTTCGAACATTCTGCCCTCTGGCGGCAGAATGTTCTAATAGCCCTATAGCCCTTCGTAGCAGGGCTATACCGGCTTTTAAATTCCCTCTGCTTTGTTAAAGTACCTCGCATTCGGCTAGGGCCTTTAATGCTGCAGCGGGCCTTTAATAGCGGGTATAGCCTGCTACGGCGGGCTATAAAGCTATATTATTGTCCGCAGGTCCATGCAATAACTCTGGTGTGTTCAGTTCCACTGTCAGCATGTTTATCCTAAGCTTAGATCCCTTTTGCTCACATTAACAGAGCAAGCTAGAGACTCTTATTTACGATCATTATTTACTATTGAGGGATAATATGTGTAGTTTTAGATGTCAAATACAGCGCTTGCTGCGCTAGGCATTGTAAAGGTGTAATACTGCAAATGGAAATTTAGCACGAGTACCACTAAGCACTATATAGTTCACTCCTTTTAGTCGTTATTGAATTAGATCTCACCTTCTGCCCTTTCTCTCTCCCCCAGAGTTTCTGTTTTAGGATTCAGAAGATTCTGGAGCCGTACAAGCCAGAATGGTGCAAGACTCATGAGGACTGGTCACTCTACTTGTTTTCCCCTCAGAACCGGTAAGACATTTTTTTTTTTTTTAAATTTGTTTTTATTGCAGAGTTAGAGACATGTCCTCAAAATTAGACCAACCATTACACTTATGACATCACAAAGTTGAAAGTAAAGCAAATACACTACACAGCCATTTAGCCCACATCCCGGAGGCTGGGCGGCGCGCCAAAAGTACTGTGCTCCAGGTGATGTCTCAGTGTATGCCCTGCTCGGGCGTTCGGTCGGTTACATCATGTTGTATCCGCTTTTACCCCCTAAAGCCCACCCCCCCTTGCACCATCAGAGCCCAGAATACTCCCTGGTCGCCAACATCAGTTCTCGACCATATCCCAACAGGCCCAGTTGATTACCGGTAAGACATTGACTGCTAAACCCTCTGTGTCACCAATATCCCTAAAATAAAACACAACAATAGATTCCCATTACCATCTCCTGCATTGTCACCCTCATCAAATATAGGACCAAAGCAAGCAAGGACAGCTCTTCAATTGATGGTTCTTCCACCTAACTTCATTTGGTGCTTTTTTCATGCTTTATTGTACACTGTACATGTGCTGCCTTTAATGCACCAACAGCCAAGGCACTACCAAACATGAACTTTTGGGAAAAAAGGTACACAGTGAAAAATGCATACAAGGAAACAAATAAAACAGCAGCTCTCCTTATAAATTAAGAATACTGCACTAAACTAAAACACATTATATGGAATCCCCTATGAACATGTTTACTAAAAAGCAGCCAACAAATTATAGACAAGTTTCTAGAGGAAGCAGGTGCAAATAGTTCACAATGTACTTGTTTGGATAAAGCATGTAAATGGATCTTAATTACATAAAAGAAAAAAATGCATACTCGAAAGTTCTACAGTACTAAGCTAAGGAATATAGGTCCCCTTTAGGTTTCCATAGAACTCAAACTCCTCTGTAAATTAGCACGGATATGGCACTCAACCATTCAGTGGGGCATTTGTTCACCATACCTGTGAACCACTATCTAATTTAGAGGTTAGGGAACTGGTAATTAAGTTCTGAAGAAGCCTTTTAAGGTTTACAGCCAGATAATTGTGGAAGCCCACTGCCGTAGGACTCCTGCATTGGATGCACCATTAGGCCTGCCCTATTTAGACTGGCCCTCCATGCAGATTTTAACTCCAAGGGTCTATCATGCATGTCAAACTTGGCTCAAGCAGGGCATATCAGGGAGAAAACTTCTTGCTCATCAGGGCCACTGTCTTGTTCTCTGAGATAAAAGACTTTGCTCCAGCTGTGAACCTTTAAGTAAGGTGGGTATTCTTCAGTCGAGTGTGCAGAAGTATTGATTCTGCCAACTAGCTAGCCCCAGGAGACCATCTGCTATGATCTAATTTTTCCTTTATGCTGTTCAAGAGTACCAATTTATCTAAACTGAAGAACAAAGTTGGTTTTGACTTAGTCAGGGAAGCCAACAAAGTAAACGTTCACATTCCTTGCGTATGTCTTGGTGGTCTATTGACAGTTACATTAGAAAGACTCTGATTTAGAACATTCAAAGGCTTGCACTATGCTCAAAGTGCTCTGACTGCTAGAAATAACAGAAGATGGAGCTCTGCATTTATGTCACCTGCTAGGATGGTAGTATCCATTTGTTCATCTGTCCTTCTTCTTCCTCCCCCTTTTCTTCCTTTCTGCATAGGTTTCGAACTATGTGTCAGAAGGTTATCACCCACAAAATGTTTGACCATGTGGTCCTGGTCTTCATCTTCTTAAACTGTATCACGATCGCCATGGAGAGACCTGATATTCACGCTAATAGCACGGTGAGGAAACTATTAAGATCACATCTTCATTCGTTTTTTATCTGGGTTTTAGAGCAAAAGGAGGTATGCTTCTCAGGATTAGGCTTGTACAGAGCACATATATCCTATCTGATGGGTTGGATCAGTGGTAAAAGTCCTGTTCTGCTCCACTGGGACTTCTGACCACCCAGTTAAACCCCCCAGCGCCCCTCACAAAATGTAAATCATTAACAAAGCCAACCAGTCTTGCTTTGCCGGTGCTTACTTATTGTATGTATTGGCTTTGCTGATGCTTGTAGAACTGCAGAACAAGCACTGGTAAAGCCAATAGTTGGGGGAACCTGCCCAAGATTGTGATTTTGGCTGTCATTCTAACAGTGACTGCCATCTGGGCAGCTTGGCCATCTTGGTAATTTATAACAATAAGTCTGCAAAATAATATTATTATACTGTTACAAGATGGCTGCCATATGGAATTAATATGCATGCAGCCTTGGTCTGTGAAGTATCGAAAATAAAATTTCAAGATGACTGTCAATCAGCTTTTGGCTTTGCCAGTGCTTGTAGAGTTGCACTGCACGCCTTGATAAAGTCAGCAGTGAGGGGTGGCTATCTTGGAATACTATATTTTATATTTCCAAAATAGGAGCCACATTACGTCTGCAAGACGCAAGCTACCTTCATCTGATAGTGCTGCTGCAACTCTGTTTGACACTCTTACAGTTCATTCTGCTTGGGGTTCAAGTAGTCCTAAAGAGGGCTTTTCACTCTGTAATACCAATAAAGGGAACCCCAGACCAGTGGGACCCCAGTATGAGCAGGACTATCACATAATTTTTGGGATTAGTTGCGCCCTTTTCTTTGGCAGACATATACGTAAACACTTGTATTGGTTTGGATTAGACACTGCAATGATCTTCCAGCTTCCTCTGGAGCATACAAATATATAGAGATGTTAGTGGATTGTTTTTGTGAAGTTGACAGCGGTCCACTGTGAAATGCACTGAGGCTGCACCTTGTTTCTATTGATTTTATTGTTTCTATTCAAGTCTATCTTAGTGTATCTGAAATTATATTAACATAAAACATTACCAATCAACAGTGGGTGTTCGCATGCAATTCTGCAATATTAAGCTCTCCTTTTCACTTCTAAAATATTCTGTTTTCAAGCACAATATGATAGTTACAGTATTACCCCTTTAACTCCCCTACTGATATGTATGTGTGTGTGTGTATTTGTGTTAGTGTGTTGCGTTGTTGAGAGTGTCTCCTGCACACTAAATGGGTGCTAACTGATGCTCAACACCATGTGAAACTGGTATTACATGCTTTCCTAGCTTGTGCACATAGGCCTAGGCCTATTCCTGGTAATGCAAGGTCCAAAAGCTGTTCTGTCACTGGAGCAGCACACAAAGAAGTGGGCCTAGGTCAATGCCATTGGTGAGACACATAATGTAATGGTGGCAGTAGTGGCAGTATCATAACATGTTTTGTCAATCTTTAGTGTGACCAGATCTTTTTCTCTGTGTCTGGAAGAATGTAGTCTTCTGACCACTCTCACGTAAAGTTCTGCTATTATATGAACACACAGAATCTTGTGCTGATCTATGATCTTTTGTGTGATTGTTGAGAGAGTGTGTGTCTGTGTGTGCAGTGAGTATGTTGATGTGTAGTATATGTATATAGTAGAATAAATGTTATGATTCTGAGTGCGGGGGCAAGTGTGATCGATTTTGGTTGCCTCTAGTTTAGCACTGCATAAGATGGAAGATGAGGGTAGCCTCCTTAGACAGTGAAAGTAGATTGTGTACATTCCAGTGACTGGAGGGTGGAGACCCAGGGCCCGAGTCACAGAACTAACTTAAGACAAAATCCTAAACTTACTACTTTTGGTATTCACAGAAGTTAGGATTTTGTCTTAAGTTTGTCTTAAGGCAGACTTAAGACCGACTTAAGTTAGGATTTTGTCTTAAGTCGGTCTTAAGTCTGTCTTAAGACAAACCTAAGACAAAATCCTAACTTCTGTGAATATCAAAACTAGTAAGTTTAGGATTTTGTCTTAAGTTAGTTCTGTGAATCAGGCCCCCAGACACTGAAGTGAAGAAGAATCGAGACAATCCTTCCCTTAAAAATTCAATGAGGACCATGTTAGCAAAAGGCTGCTGAATAGTTCTTCGTGACCACTGCCATTTGGTAGATGGTAGCAATGAGAGGTGACACTGCAGTTTCTGTTGTTCACGGTGAAGAGGTTTCTAGGCAGGGCCTGCTCTTTTGTCTGGCTCTGGCTGCTGTCTTGGGAAGGCTAATGGCAGTCCAGCTCCAAGATCTCACACTTCATTATGCTCATGTTTTGGATACCCCAGCTTGGAGTCTGCCCTATTGCTACCTGCTGTGAGAACCATCACCTTGCACAAAGGCTGTGTCTGAGACACAGCCAGGAAATGACAGATGAAAATGAACCAAGCCGGTTCTGAAGCCTTAGATAATCAGTCCCCATCCCCTGTCTGGAAAATATGTATGTAAAAGTGGTATCCAAACCACCCCACTTCATTCCATTCTCTAGTTCTTTTTAACCAACGAATGAAGTACTCGAAGAGCTACTGTCTAACTTGAGCGGAAGTGAGCTCCTGAAGTGTGCACTTTCTGCTGGAGGAGTTGATGGGTCTGCCTATGGTGCATGGGAGCCTGCTTGCCGGCTGGGACAGGGAAGGAGTCTGCCTGGCCCTTCAGGAGGGGAGACTGCCCAGGAAGGAAGCCTAGCAAATTCCTGGGTTGAGGAGCACCCAGAGAAGGCACCACAAAGAGCAAAACTTAGAATGACCCATGCTGGTGGGCTCGCAGTTTATGTGTGAATAGCATGAAGACCTTACAAAATCCACATCACCATGTCATCCGACATTCCACTTTGAACCCGGGAGACTGGTGCTGCCACTGTCGATGCCAGGAAGAGGAGCTGCATGACTGCTGAAGTGGAAAGTTTGATCAAACCAGAGGCCACAACTGCCACGGACACATCATCATGGACATGTATCTGTCTGCACCTGAATGCAGAGGCTGCCACGTTTGAAAACAACTAAGGAAGTGCAGGCCTGCAATGCTGACATCATACAGCGGTACTGGTTCCAGCACAAAGCCATTGGCACAACACCAGCAGAAGAGAAGCCACCACTTCGAGGCTGGGTACGCGAACAGCGCCAGCAGAAACACTAGAACTGCAATACCAACAAGAAGGAGGGATATACCGCCTTACTGAAAACTGCAACTGAGATTACAGCTCTGTAATTGTAACTATTCAAATGTGTAGTGTTTAGCTTTACTGTGACATTAAAGTATTTTCCTTTAGCTAAATGATAAGAACTGGCCTAAAAAACTCATTATTGTGGCTGTCTCTTGGCCTTTACGTTCTGAGCACTAGTCTCCCATGCTACCTCCCTGATACAGCTTTGACTGCTCACTTTTACTACTCTGGGACTCAAACTCATGGAAGCCAATGCCGAAAGACTTCAGCCGCTACCCTGGCCCCCCACAAATGGGGTCTGACAATATACACTATTAAAAATACCGTTATGACGTGTGTACACCTCATAAGTACACACCAAAATGTTAGAAGAAGTGCATCTTCAATCATTGCAAACACTGGATAAAGTATCTGGCACAAGAGTGTGCGGACACTCTCACTTTTAAGGGGTTAATATACCCGATGGCCAGTCCTAGGACTCAAAAGCTGTCTGTCACTTTGGGACAGATTCAGAAGAGACTGTTTGAAAATTGCAGTTGCAGGGCAACTAGGTCAAATTTCCAACTTTTTTATATTCTCATAGAATTCTTGAGATGCTGTGTCTGCAAGCCAAAATCTAGTAAGTGTCATAAGTCTAATTTCTTTTTACTTGTTTCAAAACAGGAAATAATTTACCCAGGAAGAGCCACCCTTCGCTTACACCTGATACATTTTACAAATGTTCACTATTCTGGAAAATAGTAGGCCTGGCTGAAATTTGAATTATGCAGGCATAGTTGATGTAATCTTAGTAATTTTGTGTAATGAATTTTATGTGAAATTACACGTATTATGCCGTTACACCTCATCTCCTAATTGCAAGAATACATTTTAATGCGAGATGTACCGCTTGGGTAATTTTTAAATGCTGGCAGAATTTCAGCCATTGGTTTTTACCTGAGCTGACCTTTCGCATAATTTCTGAACTCAAAAGTACAAATCAGAATGTGAGCAGCAGTGTTTATGAATGCGAGCAGTGATTTCTTTAACACTGGTGGTCAACAAAAATTTCAGGTAGCTGTTTTTTACCCTAGTGGTAGTTTTGAGCACAGAACTACAAATCTGGATGCGAGTGGCAGTGTTTTGAATGGGAAAGAAACACAAATGATGGATGGAATGAAAAATAAATGAAACATTCACCCCCTGTCAAGAGATTTGGGTTAAATCCATCCTTTTGCTCACCTTGCCACCCCAGTTTAGACCCAGCCATATGCAAATCAGTCTTGGCCCTGCTCCTCCTGGGAACAGTCCAGCCTGAACTGCCAAGCCAGGTCCTCCCTGGGACCTGTTCCGATGTATTACCCTTGATCAGCCAAGCTAGCTTGAATCTAGTAGCACAGTGAGCCCAGGACCCACGTAAGGACATAACCAGCACACTTAGGGCAAGAAAGCAAAAGTCACATAAATGATGGACAGAATGCAGAAGAAATCAAACATGTATCCCCAGTCAAGAGAGCTGGGTTAAATCCACCCTTCCTTTGCTCACTATACCACCCCAGTCTACAACCCAGCCCTATGCAAATCAGTCTTGACCCTGCTCCTCATGGGAACAGATTAACCTGAACTGCCAAGCCAGGTCCTCCCTGCACCAAAAACAAACATCCTGGGACCAGTTTCAGGGTATCACCCCCTCAACAGCCAGGCTAGCTTGAATCCAGTGGCACAGTGAGCCCAAGACCCCTATCTGGGCATACCAGCATACTTAGGGTGAGAAAGTAAAAGAGTGACACACAAATGATGGATGAATATGGAACAAATCAAACATTCACCCCCAGTCAAGAGATCTGGGTTAAATCCATATTTCTTTTGCTCAGTATGCCAACCCAGTTTAGACCCAGCCATGTGCAAATCAGTCTTGGCCCTCCTCCTCATGGGAACAGCCCAGCCGAACTGCCAAGACAGGTCCTCCTGAGGCTAGAATCAAGCATCCTGGGACCGATTTCGGGGTATTACTCATCATCTAGGTCTGAACTGGAATGGCAAAAAACAATGGTTTTAGGCCCAGATCTCTATAATGGGGGTGAATGTTTGACTTTTTTTCAGCATTCCGTCTATACATTGTTCTTTTTGCAAGTATTTTGAATATGTGCAACCAGAAATCAACTCAAAATGTAAGTATTAAAGCTTTGAGTAGAACTTTTATCAGAATGGGCTAATTTCGTATTTTTTTGAGTGGTAGATACATTTTGCGCAATTATGTATAATTCAGCATAATTGTGCCACCCAGAATTAAGAGTGTTACGCCCAATCCAGGAAAATATATGTATTCCTGTCCTTGGAATTGAAGGCAAGTTTTTTATTAATACACATATAATTTCAGTTTGTTAACCTAGTTTTTCAGTTATCTCTCACAACCCGCCACTGTAGGGAGAATACCTCAAACTTTTCATTCTACGTAAGTGTCTAATTTGATCGAATAAACCATTATCATTGCCAAAATTCTCCAACTCCTGATTCTGCAAATCGGAGACATGATTCTAGGTTTGTAAATGGTGCTATCTCCAGACCTATGCCACACTTGATGAACAAATAACTTTGCAACTCATGCCCAAGGACCATATCAGGATGGAGTCAATGGAGGTGGGCCCAGATCCTCCTCATCCACAGTACAAAAACATGTGTATTTAGTTTATTCTTGATTCTTATAGATGATATCTACATCTGGTACAATAACAAGAACAAGTCAACCCGCTAAACAAAAAAACTCTGAATAACAAAAAGAACATGTTGAGAACATGTTGACGAACATGTTGAGAACATGTTGACAATGGCATAGAATATCAGTTTAAAACCTATGCCAAGCTTTTAATTTTCAAAAAACAATTTTGAACTGTTGCAAAAGCAGCTCAGTGTGATCTTTCAGTCTATTTATGGCTCAAACTGATTAGTACTTGACAGAAAATGAAAAAAATAGGCGGAGCATATTTTCTGTGAATCAGTCCCTGGTTTGGAAGTGTTCCCAGATGCCTCAATTGGCCAATTTGTACTTAACTAACTTGTGTGATTTGAAGGATTTTGAGCAACTTGTTTCATGTGGAAGGCAAGGGGAGGGTTGTGTGGTCTCTGTGAGCCACTCATACAGGAGTCCGAACCCGCTGGCGTACACACAGAGGTATCAAACCGCTTTTATCAGTCTGGCTTTGATGTGAAGTGGCAGCTGCCGCTGTAGTAAAACTTTTTTTTCTTGCTGTGAACATGAGCGGATAAATTGTGTTTTGTATGCTTACAACTGCATAAAAAATCCAGTGCAAAATGTTGCTGTTGGACCTATTGCAAAATTATAAACTACATTATGAACTTGCCAATACGTCAAAGAGGGAAATGTGCCCTAACAGCCAGAGCTGCCAACTTTGAAACTGAGCGACGACGTACGAGTCTGTTGTCGGCTCAACGTCTCATAATTCTGGACAAATCATTTAATCTCCACATGCCTAAAAAATAATCTGACCTTGTGCAATGCAATCTGATGCTCATGCAAAGCAGTCTAATGCTCTTGAGCCATGTTCGCCCTCTATAAAACTGCAAAAAAGCCATTCTAATTTCATCTTGTGTCTCTTTTTGCTTACCTGACTGCCTTCTTTTCTCGGAATTTGTGTCTGAATTTGCAGTGTTGTGACTTTATGTTTGTTATGAGTCAGATTGTCAAACACATCTATGCATGTAAGTCTAATTTACATGACAAATGGCTTTTTTACAGTTTAGGTCTTGGCCTTAGCGGAGGAGCCACCACTGAAATTGCCATCAATGTTGTGTAGTCCCACTCTGTAACCTTGACTGTTCTTGCTGGCTGTAAAACTTTGTGCACTTTAACCCTGTCAACCAGTAGTGTAAAATGCCAATGCTCCCATCTTTAAACATGATCAATTAGCTCACTCCTGATTGGCATATTTAACTTACCTGTAAGTCCCTAGTAAATGGTACAAACGTGTGCCTAAGGCCTGTAAGTTAAATATCACATGTTGACTACAGCACCCATTGTGCCATTTACTGCAGTGATCGTGTACACACGTCTGCAGGCCTACCATGTGGAGTATGACTGTGCAGTTTTAAAACTGCAAATTCGACCCGTCAAAGTAACCCTGTGTGACAAGCCTTACCCTTCCTTTTACATATTATTAAGGCATTGTGTGAAATGTTTGCAGCAGGGCACACAGGAAATGGTGCAACAGTGTGTAATGTACACCCCGGAAACTCCATAAATTCCACTTCATAAACCCTGTTGTTTTATGGAGTGGCCCAGAGTCTGGTGCCAGGATAAATGTGGCATCCTCATTATCCTCCCAAGAATACTTGACCTGTGGAGGTATAGAAGATGACTAGACCTCCTGTCTGTTCCCTGAGAATAGTATATAAGACAGAACCTGCTCTCCTTCTTATACCCTGGACAAAGAAGTGGACTCCAAAGGTCATAAGACTGACCACCTGTTCAAGCTCCAGTAACACATACAAATTACAAGAAGTTTTTTCTGCAAATGCCCAGCTAACTAGTTCCAGCTTATTTTGCCCTGGACCCTGCTGCTTGCCTCTTCTGGAGTGAGTCTTGACCCCAAGTGCCATCCCCTAGGTCCTAGGTATTAGAGTGTTCTTCTCCTATCTTTACTGATGCCTGGCACTTAGAAATGTTTGGACTCAAATGACCTCTGGAACTCCAGGGCCAAATTGCCATGCCAATCTGATGAAGGTGCATTGTAGCTGGGACAAATATTTAGATTGCTCCCACTGAGAGCTTTTCCGCATAAGCAGACCAATTGAGTGTAACCTCGTCAAGGTGTCCATCCTCGTGGTGCCCTCTTCCGCTACAGCCTTGCCAAAGAAAGAATCCGATCTCCAAAAAAGTAACTAAGTCAGAAGGTAGAAATCTTTCCTGAGTAAAGGAACCAAAAGTATTGGCCGGTGAGGGACCTTCTCTGGGTGTGCAATTCACATTTTTACCACTAGAAATTTCTCTCCTGAAAGTCAATGGCTTCACCAAGACCGTGTCCAGTGGTTATCTGATTTTTACCTTCCATTTTAGAGACTAAGTTCAAAGCAGAAACTTTTGACCTTGTCAAACCTGGTTTATGTATTCGACCTGTGCTCTATCGCGGTCAACCTTAACTTGCACCTAGATACTGGTCAAGGGCAACCAGATGACCACAGTTGATATTGAATTCTCCTGCTATGTGCCATAGCTACTAAGAGATTAAGCTCAGATTTATTTAATTATTGAAGGGCACACCCTGACAAAGATTATGGTTATTATTTGAGTTGGGCACTCACCATCTTAACTAATACCTCAATTTCGTACATTTATGATTCAATATTACATGTGTGTGAATCCTACTCCAGGTATGCTCCTTAAATATCAAAAGTAGAATATCAAGGTACACAAATCTCAAGGACAAAACATCAAATCCAAAGAATCATAATGTAAGTATGGATTTTCCTTACCTAACTCACCATCTATATACCTTGACTGTACATATATATCTTCAAGGTACATAGATGTACAGTTAGGAATGGTAAAACTATATTTCCTCTATATGCCCTTACCTTTTGATACTTTGATCTTTGACATTTTATCCACAATGTTTTTGTATCATGATATTCATAGCCTTGATAGTCAGCAGTAACAACATTACTCTATGGTTGGCGAGTGGACGTGCCAAGAGAGAGACATCTTTGAAAGTTTAGGATGTCAGAAACACTTTTTGACTCTTTCCCCCTCCATAAACGATTGAACATTTTACTCATACAGGAGAACTTTTAAATCCCTATTCAGGATGGAATAACATGGGAATGTCATCAACCCTGATAGGAGCGTGGTGGAAGTGCTTTCTCATAGGGGAATATAATTTCCTTGTCGAGAGAAAAACAAAGAAAACTACAGAAACCGGAAGGCATTTTAACCAGTGCAGTTGAACACTATGTATAATTGTGCAGGCAGAATGACTTTCACATGACTGCATGATATGTGTTTTTGTAAAGCACACTGTCACAGTCGAGAGTATCCTGGTGCTTAATAGGTGTGTGTTCCTATCCCTGCCTACGGTGGGTTGGTCAATTGAGTTGGTCTTTTTTTTCTTGTGGAATTCATGAAGAGAGGAGGAGGCTCAAATGCGGAGTAGGAGGCTATTCCTTGCTTTAGGAGGAATGTAAGAGAGAGCACATGTCCTCCTGATCTGGTCCTGTGTATGCATGAGATATGTGTGAGTAGGAGTACTGCTGAGCTGAGGTTTCTGTGTGGTTGGTGGAAGGAGTTCTGTGACTGTTCAGGTAGGTAGGGGCCACAATTGTGTAGTGCCTTGAATGTGTGTGAGGGGTTTAAAATTAGCGTGTTTGTGTATTTGGAGCCAGTGGAGCTCCTTGATTTATGGTGATGTGAGTTCTGCATGGGAGGTTGAGGATGAGTTTGGCTGGTGTTACAAATGGAGTTTCTGATTGGCTAGGGTATGCGCCTATGCCAGGCAGAATACACCACTCTAGTCAACGCGAGGGAGTTACACACCCAGGATAACCCCTGCTCAACACTGTGGTAGCTTGGCACGAGCAGTCAGGCTTATCCCAGAGGCAATATCTAAAGCGCTTGCCCAACAAACACACACACACACACACCAGTGACCCACAAAAGAGACTCCTTACTAGGTTATTAAAATATCTCATATATTGTATACAAAATACATAGACCACAATCAAATAAATCATAAATCACTATGCCAACTAGACAATTGTCATACATCACATTTAGTGCAATAAAAACCATCATGAAAACAACACCCTACACCATCACTGTATCTATTATGCAGGTCCTGACATAGTATTCGGAATTCCAACATTGCAAGAAAGTACTTTTTTGCTTTTCCGATCCCCAAGACAAGCCTTTTCTAAACCCTCCCGCTGACTCTTCCCCCTCCACCTCCCTTTTACTCATCCCCCTCCAACTCCCCTTTGCTCATCCCAGGCCTCCTCCTCCTGCTATGAGCTCCAAGACAAACAAACCGAGAAAAAGAAAATTCTAAATCCTTTCCTTCTGTCCCTCCACTGTTCTTTTTGGTCAAGTTTGCAGACTAACATGTCTACCACTCAAATTAATTTCATTTTTCACTATGCTAATTCGCCACTGGCACTGTATGGGTTCGAAAGTGGCGTGCTACTCATCGAGAAAGCGTTTCAACACCTCATCAAGGGTAGCAATCGCTATAAATGCAAACCTTTTTCCCTCTTCTGTCCCTCCACTATCCTTCTCAAACCAAATAACTGACTAACATATCCACTGCTCAAATTACTTTAAAATTTTCACTATACCAATTCACCACTAATCACTTATGTGTTCCGGAGTAGCCCACTACTCACCGAAAAAGCGATTTGAAGCCTCATCAGGGGTAGTAAGCGCTATATAAATGCAATTACAATACAAAACAATACTATACTCGTAATTCCAACATTGCAAGGACATCCATACATCAGGGCGTGAAATGTAGCCATTAGATCAGGGATAAAACACATAAATCACTATGAACATAGAAGTTGCAGCATCTTTGCACTTCTATAACACTTTATATGGTAATTCCATATGACTACAGAGGGCACCGGAACTCCTGCATGCCCTTTTTATCAGGTTTACGGTAATTTTGTTGGTGCTGTGCAAGGTCTAATTAGCGTTTTCATTAGGGCCCCTTGGGACCGGCCAGGGGGCGAGAAATGCTGCCACTCAGCTCCGCCCCAGATATGCCACCAGAGGTGAGTGGAGGGGGGGCGCACACCATAGATTATCTCAGGGAAGATTGCCCCCGAAGGTAAAATCACTGGGGAGACCTCGCTCGGTCACCCATGTGCCACTGATCAAGGCAGCTGCTCGCAAACTCGCGGAGCCACTGCCATCTTGATGGTTTCTCACAGCCACTCTCCAGCCGCACTGCTTTCCCCCTTTGGTGGTTACCGGGTGCATGTAGAGCAATACCTGCGTCCCTGGGGAGCCGCTCTCTTAGCCACTGTTGTGAAGGTTGGCGCGGCCTTCCTCAACGGGCTCTGCTCACAGTACGGTGTTGGCATAAATCCCCCACTTTCTGTATAGGTAATGCCCTGGGGCTGTGCCAGGCTCCGTTCGCTGCCGCTGGTCCCTCTCCTGCTGGGGGAGGCAGCATGAGGAAGCGGTGAACATAGGGGAATCCCTTGAGGCTCTAGGCATGGTTTCTGGGGCCTGAGGTCAGTGCTCACCACGCGCTCCAGACCTGGGACCCAGTGCTGATCCCATAGTTACACATATCGCTCACCATGCTCTAGGAGATAAAGCCATAGCGTGTTCTTCACGCATTATTTCTCTTTTAAGATGGAAAATACTGCGCTCACCATGCGCTGTCTTGTAAATGTGTGAAAGAACAATCCAGTCCTTTCCCTGCTCCAGACAGGAGCAGCAACTGCAGGCTGTCCTACCCCACGCACATTAGGGACAGCGCTCCTCACATAGTTCTTCAGCTCTCCTTCCGGGCAGGTTCCTTTGAGATACAGAATGTATCTTTCTTGAAGTCTTTTATCTCCCTGAGACTTCCAACAGGAGGCAAGCACACACAAGAACACAAGACCTTGGAGATTCTTCACAAGCAGGATACAACATCAGGGCAAAAAGAGTCTGTCCTTTTCCTCTACCACAGACAGAAACAGCAACTGCAGGCCAACCCACCCCTCACACAGAAAAGGCGGTGCTCCTTGCACAGCTCTTCAGCTTTTCTTGGCAGGGTTCTCTTGTTTCCAGAAGTAATCAAAAGTTAGGGGTTGAAGGTTTCATTATTATGCCCCATTTTCTTATTGTAGCCTATGTTTAAGAGTATCTGAGCTCAGTACAAACCAGTTTTGTCCTCCCTGGTCCAGCTTGACCACAGGGGTTGGAGACAGCATTGTGCAAAGGAGAAACAGCCTCTTCAGGTGCTAGCAAAACTCCTCCCACTACTCCAATTGCAGACCAGGTTCATTCAGCCTAGCAATGAGTCACCCAGGCAAGACAGGACACACCTCAACTCCCCCCCCTTTGACTTTCTAGAGTGAATGCACATCCCCAGCTCCGGTCACTCCAAAACCATACAGTGAATACACAAACAGGCAGTGGCACACAGACTGGTAAAGCAAGAAAATGCCCACTTTCTAAAAGTGACATTTTCAAGCACACAGTTTTAAAACCATCTTTACTAAAAAGGAGCGTTATTAGTTCGGAGTGCCTGAACTCAATTTTATCTATCTTGTCCCAATGAAAAGTTACACTCATAAGATGTTAAAAGGCAGCTCCCATGTTAACCATTTTAAGACAGACAGCCTTTCAATAATGAAAAACGAAATACACTGTATTTCACTATCAGGACATGTAAAACATACCAGTACATGTTCTACCTTTCACATACACTGCACCCTGCCCATGGGAACACCTAAGGCCTACCTAAGAGGTGCCTTACATGTAAAAAAGGGAAGGTTAGGGCCAGGTAAGTGGGTGCACTTGTAAGGTCAACATGACAGTTTAAAACTGCGTGCGCAGACACTACAGTGGCAGGTCTGAGACATATTTACAGGGCTAGTCATGTGGGGGGCACAACCAGTGCTGCAGGCCCACTAGTAGCTTTTGATTTACAGGCCCTGACATGTTACTAGGGTTTACCAGTAAATCAAATATGCTAATCATGGATATCCAGTCATAATCAGAATTTACACACTTTAGCACTGATCATCATTGGTGAACAGGATGCAGCGATGCTGTTGACTGGTGCGGTTTTGCATACGATGATTATTCAGCAATTTTTGGTATGGGTGCTAGGTTTGGGTGTTGGTCAGTGTGCTAAATTGTGTTGTTGGTTGAGCAGGGTGTTGGTCAGTGTGATAAATTGGGTTGTTGGTTGAGCAGGGTGTGAACAAGTCTCCAGCAACAGCCAGAGTCCTAAACCACAAATAACACCAAACTAGCCTATGCTTAACCATCTGGTAGTTTGGCACAAAAGCAGACAGCCTTAACTTAGAGGCAATGTGTAAGATATTTATGCAGCACACAAACAGTAATAAAGTGAATACACAACACAAGAAGAATTCCCCACCAATTTAGAAAAAAGAAATAACATTTTAATAAACTATTTGACTACAAAATGATAAAAATCCAATCGTTAGAACCAAGGACATGGAATTTCAAAGATTTTAGACAACGATAGCATCTAAAAGCACAAACCTCACTTGCAGTTATCTGGTCGTGGGAGATCAGGTGAAAGTCACACGTTCAGGCCGGCGGCGATGGAGCTAGTGTCATATTACATGGACCAGGTTAGTCCTGCTGAAAACGTTACCTTCTAAAGTCCAGCGCAAAGAGTTCCTTCATGGTATATGAGAGTGCGTGGAGCAGGGAGAGCGTCACGAATGGTTGTTGTGTAGCGCGATGAGCAGGCTGGGTGTGGCGGACGGTTGTCTCTGTAGAGCAGAAATCCTAGTGGGTGTTGCCGATGGTCATTGCTGGAGCTTCCCATTGGTGGTCACGACGAGCTATTGATGTTGTAGCTCGAAGTACAGATGTTACGTTGTCAGTTGTCGCTGGCTGTCACTGTAGTACAAAGGGTTGGGTCTGCCGGAGCTTCACATTGGCAGTCGGCACAGGCAGCAAGATCTTAATGTGAATTGGCCCGTTTGCCGTCGTAAAGAGCCCAAAAACTTCAGGATTTCTCTTTTTTGAGTCAGAAGATTCTACTCTGATGCGTGCAAGTGTCCAGGGCCTAGGGAGGCACCTCTTGCAAAAGCCAGCAGGGTCCAGCTGAGGTCAAGGCAGCAGATCAGCTGGCCAGATTCAGTGAGGTGTCTGGAGCTTATGCTTCTTGCTCTGAACAGAAGGTCAGTCGGCTGACCCTTTGAGTCACTCAATCAATCAAAGAGGGATGTAAGGGGGAAGAAAAGGCTATATAGGGCAGCCCCCCACTCAACGAATATGAAACAGAAAGCCCTATTCAGCCTGCATGGTTTGGATCTCAAACTCTGTAACTAATGGGGCCACACCTCATATTGGCTCACCAAGAAAAAATTAAAGAATTAAATTTAGCCAGTGCTGTGTTACAGGTCCAGACATGCCTTAGGATATAAAAATATAGATGTGCACAGGATCACCCACATAAAGAAAAAATGTGAGAAAGCAAGGAAAGTACCTCATGGACGTAACACCCGAGGGGGTTCCCGGTTTGTTTAATCACCGGTATACCCACTTCTCATCATCGGTTACTTTCCTTGCTGGGAGGATGAAACAGTGCAGAAAGAATATGCACGAGAAAGAATAGAGAAAAAAACAGACAAGGAGTGTACAAATACACTGCCTAGTAGGACAGAGAGAAGTGCTCAAAAAAATAACACATACCTACACCCAACAACCAACAAATATAAAAATGTGAGGTTTGGCTGGCTGAATCAGTTTTTTTCTGGTGCTGCCAAACTTCACCATTAAAAAATGGTTAAATTGTTACCATTTATTTCGCGACTGGACCGACATGTTTCATTGCCTTGTCATTGGCAATTTCGTCAGGGCAAATAGTTGGGTCTCTATTCATAATCCTCCATTTTTCCTATGAGGACCTGTACACATACACACATTAAAAACAGAGCACAGCGGTGGTCAATTGGTGAGTCAATGAAAGAGGCTCTAGCACACAACAAACCACACCGTCACTGGTGGCTGCAAGTCGCTATAGTTACCTTATGCTCGAAAATGGTAACCGTACCGTCGAGCATCAAAAGACGGCGTGTCAAAGATCATGAACCGTCACGGAAACTCCTAGGTGTGAGTAACCTGTGCAGAAAACATACAACGTTGCCATGTCATGCATAATGATGTATTCAAGGTAAATTCTGGTATTGTCCTGGTGTACTAGTGAAGTGAGTGGATGGAAGAGTACTCCCTATGTCGCTGTCACCCATATGTGCCCTCTGCCACTGAATTGCACAATGGTGACAGCAGCCGCCACCGCTATTTAAAGGCGGAAAAGTATTCTGACTGCCAGTATTACGAAATGTGCAGCGTAAAAAATACAGGATGCTAACTTGCCAGCAAATTCCAAGTGATAGTATGGTTGCCCGGACCAGCCCATCTCGCCTCATAGGATCCCGGCTCACCTGCAATATAATTATAAATGTGCGCCTACCGCTCGTAACGTGCACCAGAGCGGCAGGGTCCTACCGGTGCTGACATGGCTTTAAAAGAATCGGGCCAAGACCGAGGGCACCCGCTCCCGGCTTGCACATACCGCTGCCGAGTCCCTCCGGCGCTTCCGAAGTCTCGCAATCCAAGCCTGGATTGAGACGCGGAAGTAAGCCGGACGGGGCTCCGCCCATCACGCAGCGTGGCGGCCATGTTGGAAAAGTAAAGAGGTCGCGGTAAAGGTGATTGCAATCACCGAACTTTATTAGCGAAATTTGAGTGGCAACAAAAGCATATCCATAATGTATATGCAGCGCTGAGTGTCAAAGTTAAAAAGTGGCTAAATAAAATATTAGATATAGACACTTCAGAAGCGCGACATAAACTGGAGCTGAGTCTAGATTGCCTAGTTCATGAATGAGAAATCCAGAGGGGCAATATGTACAGAAGTGTAGTGTGAAGATAAAGCCTAGACAGATTGTGATACGGTGGTATTAAAAATGTCTGTCAACCCTGTGCAGACTCATGCCCGGGGAAAAGGCTCCTAACTGGGGTGTAAAATGCATTGAACATACTCAGATCAATCACGGGTAAGAAGGTTATCAGAAGATGGTGCAATGCTTACATCTGTGTTACATCAATGATTCAAAGGGTACACCCACAGGACCTATCGTCGGCTCACTTTATTCCATTTAATGGAATCATTAAGCCCCTCTTTCTCTGCCTTCTCCAAGTAAATCCACCTTGCTTCTTTCCTGGCCAGTATCATGTCTAGGTTGTGTGTGTTGCCCACCACTTTCTCCAGTACTGTCCACCTAAGATCGCCTTGGCCATGATTTTTTTCACTAAAGTGCTGTACCAAGCGTGTGGTAAGTTTCTTAGCCCGAATCGTACTAAGATGTTCCTGGATGCGGACTTTCACTTTACGTGTGGTAAGACATATGTAGTGTAACCCGCAACTGCAGGTGATCCTGTAGATGACGTGTGTAGTATTGCAATTACTAAATTTGGTCAGGTGCCAGGTCTTTCCATTGTGTAGAGTGATCTCTTTAGTGGCGGTGGTGAGTGGACACACAGAGCATCCGCCACAAGGGTAGTGGCCTGCCTGGATCGTATTGACTTCAGGGCAGGTTACCGCATTCCTGGTATGTACCAGCTTGTCACGCAAATTGGCTGCCCTCTTAAATGCAAAGCGTGGGACTGGCATTTTGTCATTTGGACTGTCCAGTAGTGTCCAGTGTTTGCGGATAATCTGTCTTATTTTTGTAGACAATGGATCAAAAGTGGTCCCAACCGGTAGACACGGGTGATTGGTTTTCACATTGCGTTCAAGCAGAGCATCACGTGGGGTATTGAGAGCCCTCTTACGTGCATGTTTAATTACTCTGGTCGGGTACTGTCTCTGTTTTAATTTGGTGACCAGTCCAGCGGACTGATCCACGTATGCTTCAGTTGTAGAGCAGTTCCTGCGGTATCGAAGGAACTGGCCTACCGGCAGGTTGTCTCTGAGGGATCGTGGGTGGAACGAGTGATAATGTAGGAGGGAGTTTCTATCCGTATCTTTATGATGAACCATGGTGACTAACTTATTCTCCTCCACTAACATGTCCACATCCAGATAGACTGCCTTGCTGTTGCTAATGGACCAGGTAAAGCGCAGACTATCATCAGCTTGATTAAGCCAGTCAAGAAATAGATGTAGCCGGTCCTCTGTACCTGTCCAGATACAGAGGACGTCATCTATGTAACGTCTCCATTCCTGGATGTTATTAAGGAATGGATTGGAGGGATGGTAAATCACATTCTCCTCAAACTGGCCCACATAAAATGGGGGCAAATGTAGGGCTCTCAATACCCCACGTGATGCTCTGCTTGAACGCAATGTGAAAACCAATCACCCGTGTCTACCGGTTGTGACCACTTTTGATCCATTGTCTACAAAAATAAGACAGATTATCCACAAACACTGGACACTACTGGACAGTCCAAATGACAAAATGCCAGTCCCACGCTTTGCGTTTAAGAGGGCAGCCAATTTGCGTGACAAGCTGGTACATACCAGGAATGCGGTAACCTGCCCTGAAGTCAATACGATCCCGGCAGGCCACTACCCTTGTGGCGGATGCTCTGTGTGTCCGCTCACCACCGCCACTAAAGAGATCACTCTCCACAATGGAAAGACCTGGCACCTGACCAAATTTAGTAATTGCAATACTACACACGTCATCTACAGGATCACCTGCAGTTGCGGGTTACACTACATAGGTCTTACCACACGTAAAGTGAAAGTACGCATCCAGGAACATCTTAGTACGATTCGGGCTAAGAAACTTACCACACGCTTGGTACATTACTTTAGTGAAAAAAATCATGGCCAAGGCGATCTTAGGTGGGCAGTACTGGAGAAAGTGGTGGGCAACACACACAACCTAGACATGATACTGGCCAGGAAAGAAGCAAGGTGGATTTACTTGGAGAAGGCAGAGAAAGAGGGGCTTAATGATTCCATTGAATGGAATAAAGTGAGCCGACGATAGGTCCTGTGGGTGTACCCTTTGAATCATTGATGTAACACAGATGTAAGCATTGCACCATCTTCTGATAACCTTCTTACCCGTGATTGATCTGAGTATGTTCAATGCATTTTACACCCCAGTTAGGAGCCTTTTCCCCGGGCATGAGTCTGCACAGGGATGCCAGACATTTTTAATACCACCGTATCACAATCTGTCTAGGCTTTATCTTCACACTACACTACACTTCTGTACATATTGCCCCTCTGGATTTCTCATTCATGAACTAGGCAATCTAGACTCAGCTCCAGTTTATGTGGCGCTTCTGCAGTGTCTATATCTAATAGTTTATTTAGCCACATTTTAACTTTGACACTCAGCGCTGCATATACAATATGGATATGCTCTTGTTGGCACTCAAATTTCGCTAATAAAGTTCGGCGATTGCAATCGCCTTTACCGCGACCTCTTTACTTTTCCAACATGGCCGCCACGCTGCGTGATGGGCGGAGCCCCGTTGGGCTTACTTCCGCGTCTCAATCCAGGCTTGGATTGCGAGACGTCGGAAGCGCCGGAGGGACTCGGCAGCGGTATGTGCAAGCCGGGAGCGGGTGCACTCGGTCTTGGCCCGATCCTTTTAAAGCCATGTCAGCACCGGTAGGACCCTGCCGCTCTGGTGCACGTTACGAGCGGTAGGCGTACATTTATAATTATATTGCAGGTGAGCCGGGATCCTATGAGGCGAGATGGGCTGGTCCGGGCAACCATACTATCACTTGGAATTTGCTGGCAAGTTAGCATCCTGTATTTTTTACGCTGCACATTTCGTAATACTGGCAGTCAGAATACTTTTCCGCCTTTAAATAGCGGTGGCGGCTGCTGTCACCATTGTGCAATTCAGTGGCAGAGGGCACATATGGGTGACAGCGACATAGGGAGTACTCTTCCATCCACTCACTTCACGAGTACACCAGGACAATACCAGAATTTACCTTGAATACATCATTTTGCATGACATGGCAACGTTGTATGTTTTCTGCACAGGTTACTCACACCTAGGAGTTTCCGTGACGGTTCGTGATCTTTGACACGCCGTCTTTTGATGCTCGACAGTACGATTACCATTTTCGAGCATAAGGTAACTATAGCGACTTGCAGCCACCGGTGACGGTGTGGTTTGTTGTGTGCTAGAGCCTCTTTCATTGACTCACCAATTAACCACCGCTGTGCTCTGTTTTTAATGTGTGTATGTGTACAGGTCCTCATAGGAAAAATGGAGGATTATGAATAGAGACCCAACTATTTGCCCTGACGAAATTGCCAATGACAAGGCAATGAAAGATGTCGGTCCAGTCGCGAAATAAATGGTAACAATTTAACCATTTTTTAATGGTGAAGTTTGGCAGCACCAGAATAAAACTGATTCAGGCAGCCAAACCTCACATTTTTATATTTGTTGGTTGATGGGTGTAGGTATGTGTTATTTTTTTGAGCACTTCTCTCTGTCCTACTAGGCAGTGTATTTGTACACTCCTTGTCTGTTTCTTTCTCTATTCTTTCTCGTGCATATTCTTTCTGCACTTGTTTCATCCTCCCAGCAAGGAAAGTAACCGATGATGAGAAGTGGGTATACCGGTGATTAAACAAACCGGGAACCCCCTCGGGTGTTACGTCCGTGAGGTACTTTCCTTGCTTTCTCACATTTTTTCTTTATGTGGGTGATCCTGTGCACATCTATATTTTTATATCCTAAGGCATGTCCGGACCTGTAACACAGCACTGGCTAAATTTAATTCTTAAATTTTTTCTTGGTGAGCCAATATGAGGTGTGGCCCCATTAGTTACAGAGTTTGAGATCCAAACCATGCAGGCTGAATAGGGCTTTCTGTTTCACCTTTGAGTCACTCAGCCTGGGATTAGGAGAGCATGTCCAGTCTTCCTTCTCAGCAAGCAGGGCAGGTCTCAAGCAGCAGGGCAGCAGTGCAGCAGAGCGTCCTTCTTCTGTAGTATCCACAGGGCCAGGAGTGTACTGAAGAGTGTGTCTAAGGGTTCCCTTTTTAGATTTCGCCTACACAGCACTTGCGCTGTTTGGGAAATCTCTTGTTGTCAATACATCTTAAATTGGGCTCTCGTCCGTTTCCTGTTTCGAAGTACTGAGTCAATGTGCTTTTGTGCGGAACTTTTTTTATTGACATTACTTTCCCTGGCTACATTAAACCATTATCACACATTTTGTTTACTTTCCTTGGCAGCACTGCTATCTCAATTTCTTTGATTCTCCGATCCGTCTCATTCTTTTTAGGCTTTTAAGTTGTTTCGGCTATAACTTTCACGGCTAGCTCATTTTCACGAGAAACCTAGGCGCACGTCACTGCCAACTCCATTTGTTTCATTCTCCAATGTCTCATACTTATTTCGGCTTTTACCTTTCACAATTTGCTTATCTGCCTTCAAACCGTGTCCCATATCACTTTCCTCTCTATTTCTTTCATTTTACGATACGTTTATTACTTATTTGGACTTTTAACTTTCGCGGCATGCATTCATTTGCTTAAGTACTTTGGCTTGTCGACTTGCTTGCTCATTTTCGAGTGAAACCGTGTATCCCATTACTGCCGCCTCCATCTGCCGACTTGGGAACTAGGGAAACTGCTTTATGATTCAGCACCGCCATTACATCCTGTAAATGTGGGCAATTTGGTTAAATTCCCCGTACCTACCAAAAGATTTGTCTGTGTAACGGAACTAGGGCTCATGTAAAAGCGCTTAAATGAGTAGTTGTTATTACCTGCACTTTTAAATGGCAGGAGCTCGGTGCAAACAGCGATACAGTAAATACTTTGATTTTAAAATTCCCGCACAGAAATACCAATAAAAACATACTGCTGTTTTATGCAACAGAGCCCAACCATGTCGCACATCAATACTTAAATTTCACTAGCTAACCTTGGGGCATATTACCAAGCAATAGCGATAATTATCGCTATTGCTTGGTTAGAGACAAAAATTTACCGCTGAGCTGCGGCGATTTTTACCGCAAATAAACCTTGGTATTACCAAGGTTAATGGCAAATGCGATAAAAATCGCCGCAATGAATGAATATCGCTGAAAAGTCAGCGATAATCATGCATTACCGAGCTAATGCTCCTATCCATGTTATCCACCTCCCATTGGATAACATGGCTAAGAACTGCTCAGGGCAGGTGTTAGGTTTTGGAGATATTCGCGCTAAGCGCAAATATCTCCAAAAGTTGGTAATAGGAGATAGCGATGTTAGCAACTGTTTTCAGTCGCTAACATCTTGGCACACCCACTTTGCATGTCATTAGTGATAAATATCACTGACATGCAAAGTGGGGCCCAAGATGGTCACTATCTCCTACTAGCTGTCGCTAACTGGTGTTAGCGACAGCTAGGTAATAGGGAGATAATTTTATCTCCTCTTTCTTGGCTTTTAAAGCCAAAAAAGCGGAGATAAACCCCCTTGATAATATGCCCCCTTGTTATTTATCTTGCACATTTATTAGTTAGTCCAGCCTTTAGATACCTTTCCCAGAATGCACGCATTTAAAGCGTGCTTTTTTACTTCTACAGCAATTATTTACATATGATCTTTTCAGGTGAGTATACATTTATTCAGGCCTTTCTTTCACTTACTCTGCCAAAACGCATTTGTTCGCATGCTGTCATCGTAGTCTTTAAAATTAATCTTTGCATGCTTTTTGCATGTAGGGTTGACACATTTATGCTTAATTTATTTATTTGCTGTGCTCATGCATACTGGTTTTAAAGGTGAACCTATGGGCATTAGTTAACATTTTAAACAAGAGGATATGCAAATATTTTTGCAAATGGAAGAGCAGGATCACACTTATACTAAAGGCTTCGGCCTAGATTACATAAGGGTTGCATGGTTGCACGTCCAATGTTGATGAGTTTAAAACTCTGAAACCATGTTAAAGTCTCAGCGCAGGCTCAACATCTTGTGTTTTTGGTCTATTTCCATAATATTACCTTGCCAACAATTACAAATGTGTGTTTGTGTAGCGTAACTGGGGCTCATGTAAAAGCACTCCTGTACCTTCGGGCTGAGTTCACGCTATATGAAAAATGTAAATACAGCAAAACCAAAAACATGTGACATGTGGCCTTTACTGACCCACCTTTTTGGGAGCTGTGCTTATAATGTCTATGCTTCTATACACTTTTGTGGCTCTGACTCCTTTCAAATAAAATAGAGTTGAATATGGAATCAGCACCCATCAACAAAATATCATAATCAGTATTTTTTGTTGAGTAAATCAGAAGAGAGATTTCGTAATGAACAGGTCTGGAGTTTAGTGATGATCGTATTCAATTCTTTATTAATCGATCCAAAACAGATAAAATCCAAATGTACATGTCATTTCTCTTTTAGCCAATGCGTTTCGTCTCGTAAACGAGACTTCTTCAGGGCTCAGTAAACTGTCTGTACTAGTTCGAATACGAAATAGTTTCTCTTCTGTCAGTGACATGGGTTTACAGTTCTGAATATTCTGTCATGTTCTTGCTGTGTCTTGTGTATACGACAAGTGGCATGGTAGCCAGATACGAGAAGCAGCATTCACGGTTCAAAAGCAACAGGTGCTGATTCCATATTTAAATTGTTTTGTAATTTGGGCTTTGCCCAGGAGGGAATAGATAGGGTTGTATTCCCCGGTTTCACAAGCACCATCACAAGAATAACCAGCCACGGATGTTAAGAGGTGCAGATCTCTGTTGCCTCGACCCTTTTGTGTGATTTTTCTAAAATAGAGTTGTTTAAAGCATGCAGGCAAGCTGCATAGATTTGTTAGGAAACCGTACACTTGATTTATTTGCTTACTGTAAGCATACATTTGATATGTGCATTATAATATTATTCACGAGGACCAAAATCACACATACATCCTTACATTTACTAAAGGTTGCACAGTTGCTCACGTGCCTATGGGGAAGCTTGCACTCTAGTTTCTTTAGACAGCGCGATGGACTTGACGGTGTTGGGTCACTTTATTTGAACACCAGTCACATTACACGATGGCACATTCACTTTTTGGGTAGGCATGGGGAGATAACGTAATTTGTCCTGAATCACGGGCTCCTGAGCCGATGATGATGAAATTTGGCAGCTCTGTCCTTTACACCACGTCCGAGCCATTACACTCTTACTCCGAGCCTTGATTTCTTCAGATTATCAGATGGAGGGCACTTTAAGCACATAATACATAGGTGTAGCAAGGATGCTTGTGCCTGCTGGGGGAGGTGTTACATCTCTAAACTTGCGCTGACCTCCATCACTTGTTACACTTGTTAGCACTGTCTGGGCATAGGTTGCAGCTCATTACTGCACATATTGCCTTTCTCAATAAACAAGTCATCACACTTTTACGAAGTTTCAGTAGCTTATATTGCACAACTGCTCACCATGCTCAAATTTACAACCCAAAAAACTAATTATTAATCACATAGATGAAACCTAATCCATTTACCAATGCTTGTTATACCTCGTGCCAACTTTGAAGTGGGAGAAGCTTCTGGAGTTTTCCACCTACAGAGGTGTCAGGAATTTCCTGCCTCCCTTCCCTGGTCCCAGTGTGTCTGGGGGCATATTAGACCAGTGTAAAGTCCTTTGTGTGTGAGAGATGAGCAAGTGCCTTTGAAGTACAAGTGTGGTAGTTAACAGCTCTGCCCACCCATTCTACCAGAGATGCCCCTCCTGCTAACACCTACCCCTCCCCCCTTTTGTGATACTGTCTCTGAGGAATACACAAAGGTCAACTGCCAACTGCACCTAATCATGTGCCCCAGGCACAAGCTGCAGGCACCAAATAGTTAAGACAAAAAATGCTAACTTTCTAAAAATTACATTTTCAGAACTGTGACTTAAAATCTGAATTCACTATTAAAGAGGGTTTTATATTACAATTCTTCAGACAACAAAAATGACTTTCCTACCTGCTCTCAATCCACATTTATCACTTGTTAGTTGTAACTAGGTAGTTTACTGCCATCTTATGGGAGAGGTAGGCATTGTAATAGTGAAAAACTAATGTGAGAGCTTTTCACTACCAGGACATGTAAAACTTGAAAGTGAATCCAACTTTTTAAATACAATGCACCTTGCCCTCTGGGCTGGTTAGGGCCGACGCTAGGGGTGATGTTGGACTTGGCCCTTCTGGCAGGTTCACCCCTGAACTTTTTGCTTTTTACATGTGACTTAGGGATGGTGATTCTTGGTTTCTGCGCACTTTCACTGTGTCCCAGTGGAAAGTGCGTGCGCACTCTGAGTGCGGGTGGTGAAATAGGCCTGCCCTCCCATAGGAATGCATGGGGAATGTATGTGTCCCTAATAGTTCCTGATGCGTGGGGTGTGCAGGCTCGAGTCTGGTATGTGCGGACTCGTGTGATTGAATGCTGCGCAATGGTGTGTGCAGCATGTTTGTGTCTAATATGGAAGTGCCACTTCTAGAAGTGTGCCTGTCTGTGCAGTGAATGTGTTGGCTTGTGATTGGCTGGAGCTGGCTGGTGTGCCAGGCTCCATGAGTCATGATGGGTCTGCCCCGGTGGTGAGTGTTGAGATTAGCATGTGTGATGTGAGGGAGTGGTGCACCTAGGACCTGAATAGGGCTGGGTTTTCTTCACACAATGCTGGCTCTGCCCCCTGTGGTGCGACTGGTGACCCTAGCCTGGCCAGTGAAAGGAAAGGGTGGTTGAGTACATCACAGTGCTCTAAAACCAGCTGCGACTGGTTTTTCCTCCACCCTGCACCCTGAGACAAAGGAATTCACTGTATAAAAAAGGGCTGTGTCTCCTTACAAAATGTTCTTGTTTGCCAACTTGAAACAACCAGGGGCACGCTGCTGCTGGGGCCCAGGGGAAGGCTTGCCTCCTTGGTCCCTGCCCAGCCCCTGGATGCCTGGAGGAATTTCCTTTTCTGGGAGCTGCTGTCCTCTACCTTTTATGTCCTGGACCTAGGGGACCCATTTCCTCCTTTTTGGATGCTGTCAAGGGGGGCCCTTCTTTAGGGGTCCTCCCTTCCTGTGCCCCCCAGCACCTGGTGGGCGCTTTATTCTGCATTTTTAGGCAGAGCGCTGTTGTGTTCCCTCGGAGGGAAGCGCTCCTGCCCTTGTGCGAACCACGCAGGTGCTGACCCTGCCTTATGCCCGATTCTTGCTAGTTTCTAAATTGAGGGTGCCACCCCTTTTGATATGCACCTTAACGGGTGCCCACCCCGTTTCTACTCTTAATTGATTTACAGAGGGTGCCCACCACTCATTTGCCGGTCAGAATCACCGCTGCGGCCCTCGCGACGCAGAAAGGAAGTCAGGCACCGGCGTGCCAGATGATGGGCGGGACTTCCTGTTTGAGGAGGAAGTCCCGCCCACTGCTGTGCTATGATTGGTTGCCCGCCCGGAAAAGGAGTTTTGTCCGGAGCCTTGCGGCTCCCCACTGAGTCCCGGTCCCGAGATGGGGGACCGGGTGAAGATGAGCGCGAGAACGGGTGGGGCTCCCATGAGGTGAGCGAGAGCCCCGCTCGCTGTCTGAAGATGTCCGCCGAGGCCCCCTTGTGCGGGGTAGAGCCCCGGCAGACTGCCCCCAGAAGACTGCGTCCCCCGCAGCCTCCGGAGAGCAGCTGGTGAGTAGAGCTGCCCCAGGGGCGGGGGGTGGAGAGTGCGTGAGGGATTCCCACACAGCGCAGAGTGGCCCCACTTGACAGAGGGCCTCTCCCACGGCCCCCCGTAGTTGTTTTCTGAGCCTCGAAGGCTCCATGGGGGCAGCTGTTGGTGCCAGAGAAAGGCACAGTGACTGTGGTGCACTTAGGGCGGCCCCGGATAGCAGTGGGCCGCCCCAATGTTTTTTTTACCGAGTCCCAGATGATTCCCATGATGGGCCACTCTTTGTTTAAAGGCCTGTGTCCCCCCAGACGCTCCACAGTATTTTGGGGCCTGATGATTTTTGGAGCCCAAGGGCTCCCACGTTGTGCACAGTTGATTTTAGAGGCTCCCACGTGCCCAGTCTTTCTTCTAAGGAGCCAAAGTGCTCCCTAACCCACGTGTTGGTTCTAGAGCGTATGGAGCCCCCATGTTTGGCACAGTTTTGCTCCCCTGTGCGCCATTTGTTATTCCTAGAGCCAGAGGGCTCCAATGTGTGCAGTATGATTGGTTCTGAGCCTAGGTGGCTCCCAAAATGTGTATTCTTTGTTCCAGAGCCTAGATGGCTCCAACCACGTGCGTACTCTTGTCCTAGGGCCATTCAGAGTCCATGTCGCAGTCCTGATTCTACAGCTGCCCAGCAAGTAGTGGGCAGCTGCACCGTTTAGGCTTTTATTTCTAGGGACTTGTTCTTGGACTTAGGAGTGAGACGCACTCCTTCATCCCTACCCTGGCCTTCCCCAGCCGCACAGCACTTAGTGCCAGCTGCAGCGTTTAGGCCCTGTCCCTGTCCTCAGCTGCCCAGCAAGTAGTGGGCAGCTGCTACGTTTAGGTATTGGCGCAGTGGCGCAACCTGGACTTTAAAAGTGATTTATGTGCTATTATGATTTCTGCGCTAACTGTGGTTTAGGTATTATTATGATCTATGTCCTATTGCTTTTGGGTGCTAGGAAATGTACTGTGTGTTGTATGTTTTGTGCACCTTGTGTTCTGGTACCTCTGAATGTGTTTTTATGCATCATGTACAAAGTTGCTTTCCTACACCGCTGAATGTGTAATTATGTGTCATGTGTCCTCCTGACACCGCTGAATGTGTGTTTATGCGTCATGTGTCTTCCTCACACCGCTGAATGTGTTCTTATGCATCATGTGTCCTCCTGATACCGCTGAATGTGTTTTTATGCGTCATGTGTTTTTCCTACACCGCTAAATGTGTTCTTATGCATCATGTGTCCTCCTGACACCGCTGAATGTGTTTTTATGTATCATGTTGAAGCTTCTACTTGTTCCATGTTCTAAGTGTTATTCCTACAAAGTGCTAATTCTACCAAGTACTAGTTCTAAAAGTGCTGATTCCTGACAGTGGTCCATGTGGCCCTGTCCTGTACATATCCCCTGTAAATTCTGCCTGTGCCTGTTGGCACATTCTAAAGTGTGGGTTTTTATCTAATGTGTTTTGGTATAATACAAAGGCTATTTTTATATATAACCTTGTGTGGAGTTTCCTTTGTGGTGGGCCTTGGGTGTTGTTGCTGGGGGTGTGTGCGTAAACACTTAACTTACATAGCCTCCGAGTTTAGCCTTACTGCTCATGTCACGTTACCAAGGGGGTGAGCAGGGGTTATCTTGGCGTGTAACTTTCTTGCCCTGACTTAGAGTGGTGGTCTCTGACTGACTTTGGCGCAGGCCTTGGCCAGCCAGAGATCCCATTTCTAACAGGTGACATATATGTTTTGAAAATAAAGGTTTAGGCCTATCCATTGGTTTATTTTGGCAGGTCGAAAGGGCAATTAAAAATTGCACACACAGGCTGCAACAGCAGGCATGAGACATGTTTGAATTGCAACTTAAGTGGGTGGCACAATAGGTGCTTGCAGGCCCACTAGTAGCATTTAATTTAAATGGCATAAGTACAGGTAGTACCACTTTACTAGGGTGTAAGTTAATATTACCATGTTTTAGAGAGTGAGTACAGGCACTTTAGCATTGGTAATAATGGTAAAGTGCACAGAGAGTAAACAGTGTTTAGTTCACATGCAGAACAAAGCATGCCATAACAGCGCGGTCTTCACAATGATCGCGGTGTTATTTCGCATACCGTTACAATGCGAGTCAGAAAAACGACTTGCATTGGGGGCAGAAGGTGTTGGATTTAAAATCCAACACCTTCCCCAGTGTCCGCACAGACTGGAGTTGGAATAGTAAATTATACTATTCCAACATCCAGCTCCCCCTTCAGCAAGTCGATGTTCCGACTTGCGTTGTAACGGTATGTGAAATAACAATGCGGTCATTGTAACGACCGCATAGTTATGGCATGTGTTGTAAATGCATGCGAAAAAAAACGTATTTATTCGCACAGAGTCCTAAGGCCAACTAAAACAAGATCCGCAAAAATAGAGGTGTAGTAAGGCAAAAGTTTGGGAGCAGACCACCCTGAGGCTGACCGGTCTAACAGATACCATTAATAAATTCCTAAAGTTTGGAAATTTGCACCTATGGGAGATAGTAAACCTAATGGTGCAGATTTTTGATTTTTAGAGGACTCTCTGATTTTAATGGTTTGCATGATTACTGTGGTACATTGTGTATTACACGACGGTTTTATAGCCTCTGTCTGAAAAAAACACGGCTGAAATAAACTGAAAAGCATTACATAACAACTGCAAAAAGACCTGCAGAGAAAAATGGTAAAATTCCTAATGTTACTGAAATCTTAACCTGCACATTTGTCCTATGTCCATGAAGATAGTTCACTTGCTCTGTACTACATTCTAAGGTATTTTGTTTCTTTTTCATGTTTTACAGGAACGCATCTTTCTGAGTGTCTCGAATTACATTTTCACTGCGATTTTCGTTGCTGAGATGACGGTGAAGGTGATTTCTGTTTATTTATTGCGAAAACCAAAATTATGTGTTCGTTACACTCTCGCTGTGTCTCTCCAGGTCACCTTTCGCATGCTCACTCCATGCGTCATGTGATGTTTTCAGGGCCACGCACGCGTAGCATTATGACTGAACCTTGTGATGAATGACAGCGAATGTCATTTAGCAAATCATTGTTATAATCATTCCTAGAGCGAAAAACAACATTTGAAATGCTAAATACCAAGGGTGTGTTTTGATTGGCTGTGCCGTCGCTCCTTGTCTCATCATCACCTTTCCTTTCCTGATTTCAGACCGAGTTTTGAATAATGATGTTTGACTGGCTTATTTGCTTCTTGCAATAGCAGAGACTTTATGATTGCTTTGTAATTCCATGTTTACTAAGGGAAGCCTTATTGATTGGCTGGCTGGAATGGGTGAAAACACAGTTGGGTAGCAGCAGTGCCAGGCACTCAAACTTTCATGGCTACTTTCCATATTTGTCTCTGAGCACTTCAAGTTTCTGGTTATTTTTTAGTTGTAGCATCTTCCAAGGCCTTCCTAAAAGCTTCTTGGTGTCAGTTTCAAGTCAGAGTGGCAGCAATACGTGCAGAACAGTTGCTGATTAATCCCTTCGCTGCAGCGCTAATGGGGCTGTGGGGGCCGCGCGACGCTCACACGCTGGTGACGGAACCGCTCCGTCACCAGCCTCGGGTGAGCTGTGCTGATGACTGAGAGGTTCCATCATGGCCCCGCCCGTTCAATAGAACGCCCAGCGCAGGCGCGGAATCCGCGCTGCGCAGGCGCGTCGGGCGGGCCATGACGGAACCGCTCCGTCATCAGCACAGCGCCACCGCGGCTGATGACGGAGCGGTTCCGTCATCAGCATCGATGCGGTTAAGCGCACGATTTTACCTCTAAATACCAATAGTTTGAAATAGAAAACGAAATCAGTGTGTGACCTTGTAATCTCAATAGTGTTATGAATCCCTAGATTCACACTTTAAATGGTAGAGATTAGCCATGGCTTTGCAGGTTTCACAGCAGCATGCACCCACAGGCCTGCAGTTTCATTAATGAAGTCTAACGCTGGATGTGCAGATTCCACTGTGACAAGTATCCACAAACCTGCATTTTTTGTAATGAATGTCAGCCTCAGCTGTACAGGTGCAACAGTAGCATGTATTCACTAACCCTAATTTTCTGTGTTGAATGTGATAGCTGGTTGTACAGGTTCCACAGTTACACATATCAACAGGTCTACATTTTCTGTGAGGAAGGTCGCCTTGGATGTGCAGGTTCCACTGTGACATGTATTCGCAAACCTGCACTTTCTGTGATGGAGGTCAGCCTTGGATGTGCAGGTTCCATGGTGACGTATTCACAAACCTTCATTTTCTGTGATGAAGGTAGCCTTGGATGTGCAGGTTCCACTGTGACATGTATTCACAACCCTACATGTTCTGTGATAAATGTCAGCCTTGGATGTGCAGGTTCCACAGTGACATGTAGTCGCATACCTGCATTTTCTGTGGTGAAGGTCAGCCTTGGATGTGCAGGTTCCACAGTGACATATATTCACAAACCTGCATTTTCTGTGATAAATGTCAGTCTTGGATGTGCAGGTTCCACAGTGACATACGTTCCCAAACCTGCATTTTCTGTGACGAAGGTCAGCCTTGGATGTGCAGGTTCCACAGTGACATGTATTCACATATCTGCATTTTCTGTGATGGAGGTCAGCCTTGGATGTGCAGGTTCCATGGTGACGTATTCACAAACTTTTATTTTCTGTGATGAAGGTAGCCTTAGATGTGCAGGTTCCACAGTGACATGTAGTCGCATACCTGCATTTTCTGTGGCGGAGGTCAGCCTTGGATGTGCAGGTTCCACGGTGACATGTATTCACAAACGTACATGTTCTGTGATAAATGTCAGTCTTGGATGTGCAGGTTCCACAGTGACATACGTTCACAAACCTGCACTTTCTGTGACAAAGGTCAGCCTTGGATGTGCAGGTTCCATGGTGACATGTACTCACAAACCCTCATGTTCTGTGTTAAATGTCAAAGCTGGATGTGCAGGCTCCACAGTGTAATGTATCCACAGGTCTGCATTTTCTGTTACGCAGGTTGGCCCTGACCTTTACGCCCCTGTTATGACATTTATTTTTAGAGCACCATTTTATATAATGGAATTATTGGCCTTTCCATATCTACTATGACATGTATCTTTAGACGTGCATTTTCCATAGCAGATCTTTATTCTCAAATTGTACTCTCAATTACAGGGGTGTCCAACGTTGGCCACAAGGGTCAAATCAATTAAATATTTCCAGAACATCCACTTAAAATAAATTGCACAAAATGTGATAAATATAAAAATCAGAACCTCCTATACCTAGGTTGGACACCAATGCTCTACTATGATATGGATCCATAGACCTGCATTTTCTACAGTGGAAGTTAGGAATAGCCCCCAGTTCCTACATTGGCATGTGCCCAAAGACAAGCATTTGCCAATAATGTACTTTATCCATCACTTTGTAATCTCAAGACTCACAGACCTGCATTTTCCATAGTGGGGGTAGCCCAGACCCTACAATGTCTTCAGATACATATCTCAATAAACCTGACTTGTCTAAATTGGATGGTAACTCTGCTCTTTCAGTCATTTCAGTGACAACCATTGAAAGCCTTTATTTTGTATAGTGGGGCTTAGTAATTGTCATGCAATCTATACTATGACCTGAATTTTTCTAAGGGATGTTTAGCCCTGATCTCGTAGTCTTGTGGGTGGATTTCTTCATTTTCCTCGGTGGAGGTCCTCCACGGGCTGCAGTCTCTACAGTGTCATGTTTCTACAGTCCTGCATGTCCTATAGTGGAGGTTATCGGTTAGAAGTCTTGCTGTCTCTACGTTAATGGGTTTATAGAGATCTGCATTTGTACAATGGATGTTATACCAGATCTTGCAGTTCTCTACATTATGGGTTTCTAGAAATATGCATTTTTCACAGTGGGGGATAGCGATGTCATGCTTTCACTACGGTGATATGTTTCTACAGACATGCTTGTTCTACAGTGCAACTTAGCCTTGGCATTGCAGTCTCTTCAGTAGGGCATATCATTACATAATTGTTTTCTACAGTGAATGTTTCTATCCTTTACTCATAAACCCGCAGTGTCTGTACTGGAAGTGAGCCTTAGCCTTGACATCTCCATTTTGACAGTTGTTTACCAGCTTCAAGTTCTTATGTTGCCAAGAATGAATGGAGTTAGATAGGCTCAGGGGGTACCACAATTTGAAATCTCCTAATGTAATTCCAGGTGGTGGCCCTGGGATTCTTCTCCGGTGAGAACGCCTACCTTCAAAGCAGCTGGAATGTCCTGGATGGTGTCCTGGTCTTCGTTTCGATCATCGACATCCTCGTCTCCTTGGCTTCTGCTGGAGGGAACAGGATTCTGGGAATCCTTCGAGTGCTGAGATTGCTGCGTACTCTGCGTCCTTTACGGTACCTTTGAGCTTTTCAATTGATTAACTGTGGTATTGCAATGTTTGACCACCATCATACACTTTGTAATATTAATGATACGTGTACACCTGGATGCTAAGCTTAAAGAAGGGTTTCCATTGGATCTTCATTAGAGGTTTTCTGATGGTCTGATAATTGGAAGGTAATGTGAAGTTCAACAAATATTGTTGATGGAGCATCTCAAAGCAACTGATGATGTCAGTAGCTAAGAAGGTTTTTTTTAATCTGTGTAAATATAATGATTTAAAGGTAAAACATTCACCTTGAGACACTATGTCCAAATACATTCTAGAAGAATAAAACTGCAATCAACGTAGTTACGCGAATAGAGAAATTGAACGGAAATTGATATGTTTTGTTCAAGTAGTGTGGCATGTATATACAATCTTTAATGAGACTTTTGAGTTCAATTTATAAATTGCTTAAGGAGAATATTCACACTCCAGAGACCATTCACTTTTCAACATGCCATGTTTTGACTGTATCAGAAAGTATTGTTTCTTTTTATACATATGATTTCCCGAGAACTTACCAGGTCCTACATTCTGTAATGGAGACACAGGCAATATCTTCAACAGAATTCAGTGGTAGTCAGCTCTTTCACAAAGTTCTGTTCTAAGTAATATTTCTGCCTAGTATTACTGATCTTTCATTATTGGTCTTTGTTAAGAAATGTATCTGCCACAGGCTTTTTTCAATGTTTGTTTATGCTTGGAACTCTAAAACCTTGATCTCTACTGTAGACCGAAGGGCGGACCTTAGGCAGATGTTCTCTGCTAATAGCTTATGTCTCTCTTCACTTGATGCAGGACTTACTTCAGTGGGTCTGGCCTCAATTAAGATCAGAGCACTAGAGTGAAACTGAGAGCTACTTTATCGGACCCTTTGCAACACAAAGGCCGTAGACCAGGTCAATTGATCATGCTGCCACGTTTTCAGGTATGAAAAGTGTGGAGCAGCAGGAATCCTATCTGCAGTTTAAAAATTATTCATACAGCTTGGAGGAAGCACTGGCCCCTGACAGTTTAGCTCCAGAAATAATTCTTATGAAAATAAATCTCAAAATTAATCTGAACTGGGATCTGGAGACCATCGACGGTGGTCACCATCAAAATGACAACATGGCCTTGTTTGGAGTTAGTCTGTCAGGGGAGTTAAGCACAAACATAGTGGAGCATCCTGTCCACAAAACTCCTGGTTTGCCCACTATATTTGGAGTCCGGTGAACCATCATGTTTCACCTATCAGAGCCGACTGGCCGACTGACACCAAATGGGTAGGAATGTCATATTCGTGCCCGAGCTTATCAGCTGCCAGTAGGTTATACTGAAAGGCAAAAGAGAGATAGGCATTACTTATAAGAAGTTCTACCGTGTTAAATTCCCCGCCCTCCAACCACCCCCACCAGCGGCTATGGGAGATTTTGTTGTTGAAAGTCAAACTCCCAGTGCAGGAACAGCATCATACAATATAAAAAAATGCAAAGACTCACACTTGGAACTTTCACAGGATTTAACAAGGTCACCCACCATTATAGAGCTCTTTCAAGGTGCACTTTGGACTGATAATGCTCTTTACTGGGCCCACTGGGTCACTCTCTTATATTTCTATTAAATGTGACATTCTCTTTATTGGACCATTTAATTCAAGCTCTTAGATTCCTATGAATGGTGACATTCTCTTTACTGAACTTAGTAATTCACTGGCTAGGAGTACTCTGAAAGCTGAAATGTTCTTTACTGGATCTAGTGCGTCGCACTCTTCTGGTCTTGTCTTTCTTTCACTCTCTGGCCCAAGTTAGGCTGCTTCAGTGCTTGATTGGACCAAAGAACAGTGACGTAACAAAACTTGAGGGGGCCCCCTTACAAGGTACATTGAGGGCTCACTGACCCAATCAGCTGGGGCCCGCCATCCGTGCACAGTTTACTGTGCTGAGGGGCCCCCGGTGCTTGGGCCCCCACTGAACCATAGGGACTGGGGAGGATATGTTACACCAGTGATAACGCCTCTCTTACCAGCATAGGGTGTTGGAGCACTTTACATCACACAAACATACAGAGACAATGAATCATACATGTGTAAAGCAGTGTATAGAAAATGTTACATCAGACAAAGGGAGCTACGAGCTGTAGGACTCCCATGTCATTCATACTGGTAACCATTTTTTAATAGTGCTTGGTCTCTGGAAGCATAAATTCAGGATTCCGAACGAAACACAGTGGTTAGGATTCACTTTACTAATCGCAATGTATTTCTACCCAAACAAACCCTCTTTAGTAAAATTAGGATAGTCAAAGACTGGGAAAAAACATAACTTTCTAACCTGTACAATGCTGTTTGCATGCAGCACTTTAATGGCAGTTCACAGCTCCCTGTGCTAGATCATGATTGTAATTTATGAACTGCACAGAAACTAAAGGGTCTTTGAGACAAAAAGCACATCCTACTCAGCATCTCAAGTGAAATACTGTTCTGTAATCCGCATAGTACTCGTTCTTTGCAGAAGGCATATTAACCCTCTGCCACTAGATAAAACTTCTATCTCTCTCCAGCAGGTACATTAATCGCCAGAGTTATCTTGGCACATTTATTGTTGCCTAAAAACTGTTTGATATACCAGGAACTCTGCAGTGCTTTTAAACTTGCGGCACTGCTAACACGGTAACAAAAGCTGCCTTTCAGCCAACCGGTACAGGCTGTCCGGCCTTGATCTAGGTATAGTGGGGCATATTACCTAGAAATAGCGATATTTATCGCTAAGCAGGGTTAGCAGGAATAATTTTATCGCCGCGCTACGACGATTTTTATCGCTGAGATACCTTGCTATTATCAAGGTTTATCTCAGAAACGATAAAAATCATTAGAAATGCGTGAATATCGCAGTCAATACAGCGATATTCAGGCATTACCGTGACAAAGCTCTTAGCCATGTTATCCACCTCTCATTGGATAACATGGCTAAGAACTGGTCAGGGCAGGCGTTAGCTCTTCGAGATATTCGCGCTTAGCGCGAATATTTCCAAAACTAAGCCATTGTTGGTAATAGGAGATAGCGATAATAGCAACTGTTTCCAGTCGCTAACATCTTGGCACGCCCAGTTTGCATGTCACTAGCGATAATTATCGCTGACATGCAAATCGGGCCCCAAGATGATCGCTATCTCCTACTAGCTGTCGCTAACTGGTGTTAGCGACAGCTAGGTAATAGGGCGATAAAATTATCGCTGCTGTAGCGGGAAAAAGTGCCCCAGTGTTTGTTTCTGCAGCATGACGCTCTTTCGCTAAGGTATTTTTTTACATTAAGGGAATGTGATGTGAGCACACTCATAATACAAATATAATCTTAGAAACACTTATACAGAATTTAAACATTCTGTGCTTTTGCTACAATTTTGTTTTGCTGAAGTTTGTATACAGAATATCTTTTTCACGAGCCTAGATGTGCCAGCACCCGGGGTAATTAGGATGATCATATTCGCAGATGGCGCATCTGTCTGTATCAGAAAACCGCATCGGTCCCTAATGGGTGCAACAATCTGTGCCTGTCGCGGTTCAAAAGTTGGGAATAAAATGTACCTTTCCGTTCAATGTCTGTTCCTTGCTTGGCATGAACGGTGAGTGAAGTCTACATAATCAAGGTACCTGTCGGGCTGTGGCCAGGGCCGGACTGGCCATAGCAGGCACGCGCCCCCAACCCTGGCGGCCCACCGGGGAAATGCCTGGTGCCCGCTATGGCCAGTCCGGCCCAGGTTTCTAATGGCAGCACCACGTGTGGATCTACCATTTGAAACACAATGATTCTTCCCCTGCTGAATGAGTGGGAGAACCAAGAGGCTGGTGAGCAGGGCAACTGGAAATATTTTGCAGATGGCCTATCACAACTGACCTCTACATAAGGCCATTATGCTCCCCGCCTCCACAACGTTATTGCCTATAGAAAAGCATGGCGGTCACCCTCGCCAACTGGGTGTGGGGTGTCTTCTGAGCAGGATTGAGGCTCACTAGTGGGGCAGTATAACAGTGATGCTTGCATCGCCACTGCTCATGGCAGTCGCAGAGTGAACAGTGGTAGTAGACAAATTGTGTTTCTGTGTCTCACCATCCAGCTCTGTTTAAGAAAGCAAACTACACACACAAAGAAAGAAAGGGATAAAATAAAATAAAAAATAAAACATTAAATAATATTAAAGCAGTAAACCTAGTTAGTTTTAAATTAACTTATTGCTTTTAATGTTTTTGGAAAAAATAGCAGCTTTTTGGTAACATGGTGAGAATTATCAAAAGCTGAGGAAGGGTCTCCAATGTGTAAATAATTGGGCGGGCTGCGCAGGTCTGGGGACTTGTATGTCAGAATAGCGCATAGCGAAAAGTCATCTCGCATAACAATCATGTCCTACATCTTTTTACAAAAACATTGTCCCAGTGGGTTACATTTTGTTATTATTACCGCCAATTGGGTGGTTCTTTTATAGTGATATTAAGGGTACATTATTTATTCCAGGCGATATTCTGACAATGATATTCTAATACCACTTTGGCCTTTGCATAGATGACATAAATTGTACCAACACCTCTTTACAAGTGCAAAAGAAACTGTGTGACCAGTGAAAAAACATGTTTTGTTGTATCAATCAGACCAAATGTCATTGCAAAATGGTACTGGCACCAGTGCAATGTATTTCATCCTTCACCAAGGTGTCTTTTCCTATCTTCCCGTTTAGGTATATTTGCATCAAACCAGAGAAGGTGAGATGCATGTGCAGAAGAGTTGGGCCTAGCCTAGTTATACGTAGTGGGGATATCTGTTTCTTGCATCTGGAGGCAAGGTGATCAAAAATATGCCATAAGGCTGAAATAGGAGTACTGCTGAAAATATACCATAGTTGTTCTGCTGCTACATGAGAATTTACATTGTGATGTTTTAATTTACAGTTTTTTTTTTGATTTTATTATATATGTAGGAGAGTAGGGTCTGCTTCCTATGCCCCCCCCCCCACTTTTTGCTGTGATTCTCTGGTTTTCCGACTTTAGTGTGGCTGTGGGCCTGCTAATCAGACCCACAGCCCAGCTGTTCTCTCTCTAAATTAATACCATGTACTTTAGGTGCATACCAGATTGGTTACTGGGTCACTCGTGTGAGCCCCTGTATAGTGTACCATAGGTTCCCAGGGCATAGGTGTACCCTAGGCCTACCAGGGGCTGCAGCATGTATTGTGCCACCCCTGGTTTGCCTTCCAAACTGACACCACAGGTCTGTTCACACAGCCTGGGTAAGGTAGTGTAATCACCCCTTACTTAGATATAGTATACCTATATCTACCTTTACATATAGACACATATACGCCTATAAGCCACTCCTATGATAGGCCTCGACAATCCTGGAGGCAGAGTGCTTGGTTTTATGTGAGAGGGAGCACTAGCATGAGCTGAGTGCTTCTGCAGCTTTCGGAACCATCTCCTTATAGCTGTTATATGATATACCACACCATATACTCTTAAGTGCATTATAATCCTAGCGGTTAATGCAAACTTTGGTTTGGCTTTATCAAAACATGTTGTGTAAGGTGTCAAACACTTTGGAATACTACCCCCCGCCAATTCTGGCGGCGGGGGTAGCATTCCACCCTTCTAGAGGGAGAAGACATGTAGATACTGGTTTCCCCGGTTAAAGTTAAACAGAGCCTCAGCATCACAAAATGGATGCTGCTGCCACAGACACAAGTCTGACCTCCTGTTGCCAGATGAAACTCCGGCAGGGGAGGCCTGGACAATAGGTTTCCTGTCCCGGGAGGTGCTGGCACCTCCCCAGACAGGGGGTTTGTGTATTGGGGCAGGGAGGGCTGCATTCAGTGAATGCTTCTAGACACTGCCTGGGACACACAAGGTGCTCCATGCATAGACCGATTCAAACCAGTTGCTGGGGCACACAGCCCCAGTTCTGGCGCAAAACTGGACAAAGGGAAAGGGGTGTAACCACCCCCTTCTCAGGTCCACCCATAGGAGGGACCTAGTCAGGTAATCCAGCCCCCATTCTTAGTATAAGTGTAGGAGCTGTGTCCCCATGAATCTTTGAAAGACATATCCTGGACCTTCGATGTTCCATTCTGACTGGAAGATGGAAGACATCTCCAGCAAACAGGCACCAACAGCATCTTTGCCGGTCTGCAGTTTCAAGGCTCCCGTCGGTACCCGAAGACTCTGCGACACAAGAACTGGACTTCCTGACTTTTCTGACCCCGACCCACATCCACAGCAAAGGTGAGACCTGTGGCGGACACGAGAGACGTGGGACCGGACATCTTGGACATCCTGCATTTTGCTACCTGCACTCCTTTCCTGAAGCCTCAGTAAGTTGTGCATTGGGGTATGAAAAGCCCCAGCCCGAGCACCATTTGCACGGAAGCCCAGGGCCCCACACTCTGCGAGTGTCCCGTGGGCCCCGCCTTTGCATTTGAGCTTGACACGTCTTCCTGGTTCCTAGTCCATTGGCTAGTGAGCCCCTTGAAGACTCCATTTTAAATTTAACTTGCTTTCCTGGTTGCTCCAGGCTTGCTCCAGCTTCCCTGTAAAGGAGAAGCGCCACAGACCTTGCTGGTCTGCAACAGAGCCAATCTCAACATCCTGCGTGGGTTACGGTTGCCAAGTCTTGTTGGGTCCAATCCGGATACTGATACCACAGTCATCTAGATCCATTGTGGGACAGCTCGAATCCAGCGCCTGGTCATCGTCCATGCCTCCTGGACCTCATGGCTGAAGAGACAAACTCACCTTCTTTACCTTCAAGCACCCAACATCCCCTGGTTCCTTCCTGGTACCTTCCTGGTCACTGGCTAGTGACCCAGACTCTGTCCCCTCTGCTTTCAGGTTCTTCACATCTCCGATCCACCCTTGGATCCACCCGGACACTTTTCCTTTGGTCGCCTGCAGCACTTCTTTGCAGTTCTCCATAGAAAACGACGACGAAACCTGACACGAAAAGACACCTATGCACCCGGCTTCCCTGGGTGAGGTAACAAGAGTACTCCGGTGCTCCTGTGGGTCTTGACTCTCAAAGTGTCCTAGTTTGAAAGGGTTCCTTCCTAGTCCATCCGGAAATGTCCTTAAATTGTATATTTGTAACTTCTTCGTTTCCCCTAGAAAGTCAATGATAACCCGCGTCTGTGTTTAGACACTGCACGCGTCTCCCGTGGGCCTCCTCCTTCCTATCCTTTGGTTGTGTAGAGTAGCCCCAGGGATTCCACAGGCCCCAGGCCTGCTTTCTAACTCTCACATGGTACTTATACCACTTTCTTAGTATATGGTTTGTGAGGCCCCTAGGGCATAACGTATAGTGTGCAACTTATTGTATATTAACTGTGTGACATGTATTGTATTTTTACCTATGACATCATAAAGAGTGCAGAGGGGTTGTGTTTAGATTAAATACATATATATTTGATATATACCTTGTGTGGTGTAATTTAATTTGGTACTCAAGGTATTATGTATGGTAAAACAACTTGCTTAACTCGCCTACTGAAGTCTTAGCCTGAAGACTGCCGGTTCATGCTACCACTAGGATAGCTTTCTATAAGGTTGACTTTACAACCACCATCAATAAGGGTCGATTAGACTGTTGCAAGGTGCCCACTAGAATTAGTGGACATCATATGCCAGGCTAACTTCTCACAATATTTATATATATTAAATCTTTTATGGGTATATTTTTCTATACGGAATAAAAATGTATCTGATCTGATCTGCCATAGCGCTGAGATATCGGTACAGCTGACTAAATGTGCTACTTTGAACTTTGATTATGTGCAGGAACGGATGATAGCAGACAAGAGGGTAAGCAAGGGCAAGAAGAGGCAGAAATCTGAGTCATACCTCCGTTCTCTGGGGAAGCTCATCAGCTAATGAAAAGTAAATAAATTGGCTGCAGCTCTACAAGAGCAAAAGACTAGGGAGCAAGTTAGGAGATGGGTTGAAATCGAGCGCACGTATGTGGTACTGGCAGCTGCTGAATCTGTTGCCTGTACTTCTAACTGTTTTGATGTTTAGCTTCATTAAGGTACCCCCTTTTACTCTTCTATCAGAGCAAATCCTCATATATGAAAGCCTCTTGATATCCAAATTTAGCATGATTCCTGTCCAAGTGGGAAAAATTGGGGAAAGGGAAGGGGAGGGGACAGGGGAGCTGAAGGAGGAGGGGAAGGGACGGAGAAAGGGAAAAGACGGGAAAAGGGAAGGGGAAAGGGAAGGATGGGAAAAGGGAAGAGAAAGGAAGGGAAAGGAAGGGAAGGGAAGGGAAGAGAAAAGGGAAGGGAATTGATGGGAAAAGGGAAGGGAAGGCAAAGGAATGGTAGGGGAAAGGGAAGGGGGAAGGGAAGGGAAGGGAAATGGGAAGGGAAGGAAAAAGGGAAGGAAGGGGAAGGGAAAAGAGAAGGAAGGCAAGAGGGAAGGAAGAGAAAATGGTAGGGGAGGGAAATGTATTGAAAATCTATTTTGTAATGCGGGAAAAAGATAAAAGGTAGAGAAGGGAAGGAAATGGAGGAAGGAGATGAAGTGAAGATTTTTTTTGTAAATGCTGGAAAAAGAGAAAAGGTAGGGAAGGGAAGGAAAGTGAGGAAGGAGATGTAGTGAAGATTTATTTTGTAAATGCAGAAAAAAGGAGAAGAGGAAGAGACTCAATAGAAGAGTAAAAGGGGGATCATAAATGAAGCTAAACATCAAAACCGATAGAAGTGCGGGGGTCAGGCATACAATCCCCTACGAAAGGTAAGATGAGGTTTTCACAATTGTTCCTTGGGTGCTGCTGCAACAGCTGCAGTCCCCCAGACCATGTTGGGTCCAGGTTGGAGGTGTCACTGCCCCACCTTTTGGCATCTCAAAGAAGAAAAGTATGTCAATAGACCCCCCATCACAATGCATTATTTGGCCTTCCTCTCGGGAGCAGTGAATTTTTATTGCGATCTCCCACTGTTTTTATATCCTTTTTGTAGTGCAGCACGATGTTCCTTTTGCTTGGATTTGGGTGCCCCAGTCCCAAACTGAGCACCCACAGTCCTAACTATTTGTTCGGCCGTTTTGTCCCTGCCACCCTCTGGCACTTCCACGTGCAGATCCTGTGCCATGTGCAAGCAGATTTTTGATTTATGCTTCCAACGGGTGAGAGCAGCTTCTCTTTTGGGGTCCTGCCTGTAGCTGGAGTAATCCAGTGTGCCCTGCCGGTGCTCACAGGGAGCGAAAAGTTGGGGTATAAACCCCCTCAAGACATCATTATCGGGGCCAAAATTGCACCCTGCCTTTGGCACTCTCCTAAATGTGTGTCCCAGGGGATGGGTTCCCCAGAATGCTGCACTTGCAACCGCCTCTGCAGAATGGGGTCCTCTGGATTGAAGTTTTATTCATGGAGGGAGTCCCACACGTAGCACCTCTCCATTTAAACCTCAGAAATGGGGCTTTGGCAACCCCTGAGGGCTTGGACCTCTCCGACGGAAACTTTAAAAATACGGCATGGTGCCACATGCTCATTGTCTTTTATTTCTGGGACCAAACTTCCCAGGCCCAGTTCTCTGGACCCTTTAGGGCAATTTTCATGTGGGTTGGCACAATTTACTCCTAGTACTCATGCCTAGCCACCAAGAGCATGGACACAAAATCATCCCTCCACCCCATCCCAAACCTCCTGTATACAAAATCATCCCTCCACCGCATCCCAAACCTCCTGTACAGTACACAGGGAAAATCAAGCATTGTGACTTCAAGTTTTCTCTGGAAAAAACTCTTCTGAGGGTATAAGCTGTGCCACCAGCTGACATCACTGCTTGCCCCTTCCAACCAAAACTTCAAAGGTGAATCCCTTCTGTGTTGGCTCCAGAAGTCTGGCTCTCCCCCTTTGTTCTTGTGGGTCTGGGCAGTCCTTTCCCAGGTGTCATGTGATAAGCTAATTATCAGATACAGCTCACCCCCAGCACTTTTGCTCTCCCAGGATCTGAGTCAATTACTGACAAATTCTCTTTTTGTGTGGCCTTTGATCCCTCTGCTGGAGAGGAGCAGAGTAAATAACTTGGACAAGAGAGGGGTCAAGAGACTTGAATCTGATTATGAGCTGAGCCAGACAAATATGACAATTTGTGAAGTTCCATATGATGTGTACCTTGCTGGAGGGGAGTGAAACTGTACTTTAGGGCAGATTTCACCTGTATGTAAAATACAGTGAAAACGCCACATATTTTCAAGTGAGTCCTCTAGAAGCAGATTCATGAATGTCCACTCATATTACATGCCTACCCTGGGTCAGCACCAATCTTTGCAGAGCGCCTTCTGGCCTGGCTACCTGCAATAGTCTGACATGCACAGCTGGCACACAAGCTCGCACATGTGTGCACACGGGTTCAAGTGTATCCAACCCAGTGCCACTTGCCCTAGCTGCAGCAGGGTGCTAATCTTAAAAGATAAACACTGGTGGTTACCACACATAGTTGAAATACCATGAATTTACAGTGAGTGAGACTCAGGTAGGGTTACTCATGCACAGTAAAAAGTAAAAAAAAGCAAAAGAAAAATAGTGGGTGTTTGTGAAAATTCCTGGTAGACTAAATGGGCAGAACCCATTTGTTACTCCACTATTGTCAGGGAAGACAAAGTCAAACAGGGTGAGCGTAGCAGCGCTTCTCTGCATGAGAGTACATACTCACCCTGCTTGCATGTGGTTGTGTTAATACAGGGTTATTATTAAATACATTATTGCACTTGCCACAAGCCCCTCCTCAGAATCTATTGATTCAGGACCTGACTCTATAGTTTCCTCTAAAATGGTGGTGACCAAACGTAGCAAACCAACGCCCCCTGGTTTTCCGATAATCTCAGGGTTTTTAACCAAAAATGCCAGAGACAGGAACAAAAATGGTGCAAAAATTTCAAGTATGGTTATCCCTTTGATAAAAAGGAAACCTTTAATAGCTGACTGGATCCCAAAAGTCCATTGCTCTTTTACTCATGCCTGCTAAAATACTAGAGATAGCAATTAATCGGGGTTTTACTTAATTTCTAGAAAAACATGAACTACTTGATCCAGCTCAGTCTGGATTTAGAAGTAACCATAGTACTGAATCAACGCTGGTCACTGCCATGGACAGAATCAGATGCATTATCAATGGTGATGAGAAATCAGCCCTTATCTTGTTAGACCTCTCAGCAGCTTTTGACACTGTTAGCTACTCCGTGTTGATCGCTCCCCTAAATCAGCTAGGAATTAGAGATAGAGCGCTGGATTTACTGAGCTCCTTTGTCTTAGATCAAGAAAAATCGGTCACCATTAATAATCTTTCCTCTAATACCTATTCAGTTCTGTGCTGAGTTCCGTGGAGGTCATTCTTGAGTCATACAGTCTTTAACTTCTATGTCTCACCTCTTGCTAAGGTCATTTGAACCTTTGGTTTTCCTGTGTTGTCATATGCTGATGACACCCAGATTATTGTGTCATTCTCTAGAAATGAACAAGAGACAGCCCTTAGGTTTCATAACTACATGCATGAAATCAGACTTTGGATGAAAAAGAAGCTCACCGTTGAAAAAACTGAAGTTTTACTCTTCAGTAACCATCCAACAATCTGTCTCCTTCCTGGCGGCCCTGCAAGCTGGGCTTTCCTCCCACTCCAGCAAGATCAGTGAGAAATGTAGGAGTAACCTTCAGCAATAATCCCGCTTATTCAACTCAGATTAATCAGTTTACTTCCTCTTGTTTTTGAATTCTTAAGAAAGTTTTGCCTTTTATCCTGTTTGATTTGCGGAAGTCAGTTGTGCTAGCTTTGATTTTATTTTGTTTTATTTTTGATTTGATTTGATTTATTTTGATTTTATTTCTCTCAACAAGCTTCAAGCAGTTCAACAACCTCAGCTAGACCTAAATAAGATCTACCAGAATTTAAATTGTTTTCCCAAAAACGACCTAAACTATATTGGCTCCCAGTGAGGAAGCAGATTACGTTTAAATCTTTCTGCTTGGCACATAAAGCCTAACACAAGGTAGGACCAAAATTGGTATTAGACCGATATTTCTGTGATATGTTCCTCAAAGAATAAATGGGTCTGCTTCTTCTAAGAATGTGATAACACACAAAGTAGCCTGCTTACCCTGGGGTGGAAGATGTTTCTCTTGGGCAACTGCCAGAGCATGGAATGAACTCCTCTTATATATTAAATCCACTGAGAACCAAAGTCATTTTAGGAAGGCCTTACAAACCTGGCTATTCTCGACTTCATAAATGTTTCCTAGGTGTTAATATTTGCTTTTCAGCATCTTAGTAGCTCCTTTCAGCGCCAAGATGCCTATGAGTATGAGTGTGTTCAATAAACTTCTTTTTCATTAAATTTCTTTTCATTTTTCATAAACTGTCATAGACATGCACAAGAGTCTTACATGGCATGCACGCATTCTGGTAAAGTGTTCCAGATTTGGCAGTCAGTCTAGCTCAAAGCTTACCCTTGTGCTTGAGCAAAATGCTCCTTAGGGGCAATCATCACATATGGGGTTGAAGCTAAGGCTTCGACCTCAAATCTAGCCTTGAGTGAATTTCCAAATTTCTTACAATGCCTTAGGCGCAAAAGCCATCACTGGATGCAATCCTGACAAAACCCAGTGCATTTCTGTAACAGCAAGAGTCACAGCATCTCAATCTTTGTGGCATTAATGCATACAATATTACAGTAGTCCATATCAAATCCATTTATGGCTCGAGCGATGGTTGTTGTACGTTTTGTATTCAGACTCAGTCCGTCTAAATGCAAAGTGGACAAACCAATAGCCAGACAACACTACTTTCTCAATTAGCTAGATTAGAGATGTTCTCTAGTTTAACCCCTTCGCTGCGGGGTTTTTTCACCTCCTGTGCGGGGGGAGGAGTGCCGCGCGCAGCACCCCCATGCTCAGCTAAGCTCAGCTCATCATGATGTACAGCGGAGCTGTCCTCATGACGAGCTGAGCTCGTTACGGCTGCACCCGTTTTTGGAACGTTCAGCACAGCGGGGAAATTAGCCCCGTGTGCGAACGTTCCAACGGCCATGACGAGCTCAGCTCGTCATGAGTGCAGCTCCACTGTACTCCATGACGATCTGAGCTCGTCAGCAGCATGGATTGAGTTAAACTAGCCCTGGATATGGCTCAAAGTTCATGATTGGGCTTTGTGTGAATTTTCAGTTGACCCAATTTTTCTTCAGTTATGATAAGTAAGGAAATGTTTGGCCACAACACCCCTATTTTGCATGCAATATCTTATGTCAGATAGCTTTGCAGTCAAAATCCCTGCTTGCGTGTAACTTTCAGTGTACACTGACATCTGACTTGGGGCAATCCCTGGGCTCCACAGCAAGTAAGGTGGTATGGCAGGCACAAACTTCAGATCATCTCTCATTCACAGAGATGGAGATGTGCAGAATCTTGAGACACAGCCACCTGGTTTTCTGAAAATCTCTAAAGGTGAGAAAGCCAGTGGCGGCTCCTCTGTAATGGCGGAGGAGCGTTGCCACACTGCCTGGCTCTGAGCCGGCAATTGTAAATTAAAACGATGTTCTTCAATTTTCTGGCTTAGTCAGCGATGCTGGGAGGGGTGGGGCCTAGGTTTGGGAGGAGGGAGGAGGAGTGCGACGTGCACTCCACTCCTTAAGTGCGCATATGTGTTTTGGTTGGGTATCTCAGGCCAGGCACAACACACATGCGCACTTAGGTTTTCTCCAGCCCAGCTGCATTGAGCAGCCTGGCTGGAGAAACCCCACAGACTCCCTTGCCTGAGCAGGGTGTCTTTTCTGCCTGCTCAGAACAATCCCCGCACTGCTCTGCAGCGCGCGGATCGGACAGGGAGTCTGTCCCAGTGGCTGCAGGCAAGAAGAGGAGAGGCGGCACGAGGAGACACAATGCTTGAGCAGCCGGCAACAAAAGGTACATTTAAAAAAAATTATATTCAATCCAACCCCCATGCAACGACTCCTGCGCGACCCCCACTCACCCCACCAACCTTTATTTATGGCGCTGCCACTAGAGAAAGCCACTGAAGACTCAACCTTACACGAGCCAGAGTCCTAGCTTTTGCTTAGCCCGAAGTATTTGCGGACTCTTGATCCATAGCTATGCCGGGCTCTTTATGTGGTGACTACTGTTAACGCATGCGCACTGCCACTGACTCTTTTACTGCCATTCTCCAAGTAGCAATGGATGCATCACAGGACGGCCTGGCTAGCCCCTGGATTTCCTAGGAGAATACTGGTGTTTGTCCTTTGATTACATCCTACGGAGAGAGGACCCCTGCTCATTCTTCTCTCTAATGCAAAAACAACAGTTGATGGACAGAATGCAGAACAATGTCATACATTCACCCCAGTACAGAGATCTGGGCCTAAATCCATCGTTTTTTTGCACTCCACACCACCCCAGTTCAGACATGGCCACATGCAAATCAGCCTTGACCCTATGCCTCATGGGAACAGTCCAGCCCGAACTGCCAAGCCATGTCTTTCCTGGACCGGAATCAAGCATCCTAGGACCAGTTTCTGGCTATCAGCCATCTTCAGCCAGAATAGCTTGACTCCGGTGGTGTGGAGATCATGGGACTCACGTCTAAGCATACCCATCCCACTCGGGGTGACAAATACAAAAACAACAGTTGATGGACAGAATGAAGAACAATGTCATACATTCACCCCAGTACAGAGATCTGAGCCTAAATCCATCGTTTTTTTGCACTCCACACCGCCCAAGTACAGACATGGCCATATGCAAATCAGCCTTGACCCTGTGCCTCATGAGAGCAGTCCAGCCCGAACTGCCAAGCCATGTCTTTCCTAGACAGGAATCGAGCATCCTAGGACTGGTTTCTGGCTATCAGCCGTCTTCAGCCAGGATAGCTTCTCTCTAGGACAGCGTGCAGTGCTGGGCAGAGGCACGGTGAAGTGATCCAGACGGGAGCTCCATGAAACCAAACCCAATATCAGCAGATCCCTGTGTGCGCCCTTGAAAGATGGCGCTGTGCATGTAAAAGCCCAAAGAGGCCACTGAATGGCATCAGCCCACTTTAGCCTCTGAAGGCAGGGGCACGTTGCCCTTCCCCCAGTTTTGTATTTGCATGTTTGCAGTTTTTATGATACCTTTTCGTCCTGAGAGAGAAACAGTAAACAAACTGTCTGGAAGGCGACTTTCATTATCTATTAGCTCTACGTTAGAAAGTGGTAGGTTGTACAGTTTTTGAAGAGCATGAATTTTCCTTAACCCGTTAAGTGCGCCTGTTGGCCAACGGCCGTCGCAAGCACTACCTCGGTAGTGCTGCGCACGTCTGTTGGCCTGACGCGGTCCCGCTCACTCAATGGAACGCCCACCCCACAGCGGAATGTGCGCCGCAGTAAAGGGGTTAAAGGAAAGATAACTGCTTTTAACACTTGCCTAAACTGATTGTCTATCAAACTATTTTCTTTTTAAACTGTGTTCAGTCCCACTGGCGGCATTCTTAGATTTATTTTCTTAATAAAGGTTTGGTTTTGTTAAGTTCATCACCGACATTTCAGGGGCCATATTATGGTCAATGCGCGTTTTCATTATTTGCGCCGGGCCCACCTTTACAAAGGTGCGCCCTGCACATACAATGAAACGGCGCCCAATTACCATGAATGTGCTGCTCCTAAGGCAGCCGCGGACTCATGTTGCCCTGGAGGCAGCGCATTCCTGTGAAAAATGGAGCAGCTGCTTTAAAGTACCCGTGATTTCACAGTGTAAGCGGCAACCCACCTGCACTTTGAATGGGGGGTTATAGAACCTCTTGCAGGCGGCCTGCAAGGGGATGCATGGGGGCTCCAAAGAACCTGCTTTGCCCCCTCCAGAGGGCTACACTCAGGGGGCGCACTGACAGTGTGCCACCTGGGGCGCACTGACAGTGTTGCACCTTTTAGGTGGCGCAGTGTGAGCATGCCTCGTGAGAGCATCTTTACCTCTGCGCCTGTGACTGTAATAGGGCGCCGATTCAGAAAAGGGGGTGGTGATGAACAGAGTGTCTGAATTAAGCAGACCACTCTTACCCAGTCCAAAGATCAGGGCTTGATCCATCACCGTTATTTATCTCACTGCACCACCCCAGCTCAGAACCTGGCTATATGCAAATCAGTCTGTCCCTGGCCCAGTGCATCATGGGAACAGGGCAGACTAAACTACCAAGCCAATTCTTCACCAGAAAGGAGACAAGCTACCGGGGACCGGTTTCTGGCATTTCAGCCGTCTTCGGCCCGGCTTGCTTGAATCCTGATTATGCAGTGAGAAAGGGACTCATGTCTGAGTATACCCTGCCACACCTATAGTGGCCAAAAACAATTCAGAAAAGGGGGTGGTGATGAACAGAGTGTCTGAAATAAGCAGACCACTCTTACCCAGTTCAAAGATCAGGGCTTGATCCATCACCGTTATTTATCTCACTGCACCATCCCAGCTCAGAACCAGGCTATATGCAAATCAGTCTGTCCCTGGCCCAGTGCATCATGGGAATAGGGCAGACTAAACTACCAAGCCAATTCTTCACCAGAAAGGAGACAAGCTATATTTGCATAAAGCCAAGTTCTGAGCTGGGATGGTGCAGTGAGCTAAAAAACGGTGATGGATCAAGCCCTGATCTTAGGACTGGGTAAGAGTGGTCTGCTTAATTCAGACACTCTGTTCATCACCACCCCCTTTTCTGAATCATTTTTGTCCACCATTAGCGTGGAAGGGTATACTCAGATGTGAGTCCCTAGCTCATTGCACCATCATGATTCAAGCAAGCCGGGCCGAAGACGGCTGAAATGCCAGAAACCGGTCCCCGGTAGCTTGTTTCCTTCCCAGTATAAGAATTGGCTTGGTAGTTTGGTCTGCCCTGTTCCCATGATGCACTGGGCCAGGGTCAGACTAATTTGCATATAGCCAAGTTCTGAGCTGGGATGGTGCAGTGAGCTAAAAAATGGTGATGGATCAAGCCCTGGTCTTAGGACTGGGTAACAGTGGTCTGCTTAATTCAGACACTCTGTTCATCACCAACCCCTTTTCTGAATCATTTTTGTCCACCATAAGCGTGGAAGGGTATACTCAGATGTTAGTCCCTAGCTCATTGCACCATCAGGATTCAAGCAAGCCGGGCCGAAGACGGCTGAAATGCCAGAAACCGGTCCCCGGTAGCTTGTTTCCTTCCCAGTATAAGAATTGGCTTGGTAGTTTGGTCTGCCCTGTTCCCATGATGCACTGGGCCAGGGTCAGACTAATTTGCATATAGCCAAGTTCTGAGCTGGGATGGTGCAGTGAGCTAAAAAACGGTGATGGATCAAGCCCTGATCTTAGGACTGGGTAAGAGTGGTCTGCTTAATTCAGACACTCTGTTCATCACCACCCCCTTTTCTGAATCATTTTTGTCCACCATAAGCGTGGAAGGGTATACTCAGATGTGAGTCCCTAGCTCATTGCACCATCAGGATTCAAGCAAGCCGGGCCGAAGACGGCTGAAATGCCAGAAACCGGTCCCCGGTAGCTTGTTTCCTTCCCAGTATAAGAATTGGATTGGTAGTTTGGTCAGCCCTGTTCCCATGATGCACTGGGCCAGGGTCAGACTAATTTGCATATAGCCAAGTTCTGAGCTGGGATGGTGCAGTGAGCTAAACAACGGTGATGGATCAAGCCCTGATCTTAGGACTGGGTAAGAGTGGTCTGCTTAATTCAGACACTCTGTTCATCACCACCCCCTTTTCTGAATCATTTTTGTCCACCATAAGCGTGGAAGGGTATACTCAGATGTGAGTCCCTAGCTCATTGCACCATCAGGATTCAAGCAAGCCGGGCCGAAGACGGCTGAAATGCCAGAAACCGGTCCCCGGTAGCTTGTTTCCTTCCCAGTATAAGAATTGGCTTGGTAGTTTGGTCTGCCCTGTTCCCATGATGCACTGGGCCAGGGTCAGACTAATTTGCATATAGCCAAGTTCTGAGCTGGGATGGTGCAGTGAGCTAAAAAACGGTGATGGATCAAGCCCTGATCTTAGGACTGGGTAAGAGTGGTCTGCTTAATTTAGACACTCTGTTCATCACCACCCCCTTTTCTGAATCATTTTTGTCCACCATAAGCGTAGAAGGGTATACTCAGGTGTGAGTCCCTAGCTCATTGCACCATCAGGATTCAAGCAAGCCGGGCCGAAGACGGCTGAAATGCCAGAAACCGGTCCCCGGTAGCTTGTTGCCTTCCCAGTATAAGAATTGGCTTGGTAGTTTGGTCTGCCCTGTTCCCATGATGCACTGGGCCAGGGTCAGACTAATTTGCATATAGCCAAGTTCTGAGCTGGGATGGTGCAGTGAGCTAAAAAACGGTGATGGATCAAGCCCTGATCTTAGGACTGGGTAAGAGTGGTTCGCTTAATTCAGACACTCTGTTCATCACCACCCCCTTTTCTGAATCATTTTTGTCCACCATAAGCGTGGAAGGGTATACTCAGATGTGAGTCCCTAGCTCATTGCACCATCAGGATTCAAGCAAGCCGGGCCGAAGACGGCTGAAATGCCAGAAACCGGTCCCCGGTAGCTTGTTTCCTTCCCAGTATAAGAATTGGCTTGGTAGTTTGGTCTGCACTGTTCCCATGATGCACTGGGCCAGGGTCAGACTAATTTGCATATAGCCAAGTTCTGAGCTGGGATGGTGCAGTGAGCTAAAAAACGGTGATGGATCAAGCCCTGATCTTAGGACTGGGTAAGAGTGGTCTGCTTAATTCAGACACTCTGTTCATCACCACCCCCTTTTCTGAATCATTTTTGTCCACCATAAGCGTGGAAGGGTATACTCAGATGTGAGTCCCTAGCTCATTGCACCATCAGGATTCAAGCAAGCCGGGCCGAAGACGGCTGAAATGCCAGAAACCGGTCCCCGGTAGTTTGTTTCCTTCCCAGTATAAGAATTGGCTTGGTAGTTTGGTCTGCCCTGTTCCCATGATGCACTGGGCCAGGGTCAGACTAATTTGCATATAGCCAAGTTCTGAGCTGGGATGGTGCAGTGAGCTAAAAAACGGTGATGGATCAAGCCCTGATCTTAGGACTGGGTAAGAGTGGTCTGCTTAATTCAGACACTCTGTTCATCACCACCCCCTTTTCTGTAATAGGGCGCCGGCGCAGAGGCAAAGGGATTTCCTCATTTGCATGGGGCACGTTCCCATGCAAATGAGAGAACGCTCCCTTGAAGATAGCACTTCCACTTTATGTGTTCCAGCCCTATTGGTGTTACAGAAGGGGCCACACAAGCGTCTGCAACCCCTTCTGTAATACCAAAGTGCCCTGGTGGCGCGCAAATCGGTTGCAAACGCCCCTTGCGCCCCCAGGGGCACTTTTATGTATTGTGGATGTCTGATGCTTGTGGATGTCCGATGCTTGTGGATGTCGGTTGCTTGTGGATGTGTGATGCTTGTGGATGCCTGACGCTTGTGGATGTCTGTTGCTTGTGGATGTCTGTTGCTTTTGGATGTCTGTTGCTTGTGGATATCTGTTGCTTGGGGTTGTCTGTTGCTTGGGGATGTCTGACGCTTGTGGATGTCTGATGTTTCTGAATGCTTGAAGCTTGTGCATGCCTGACGCTTGTGCATGCCTTACGCTTGTGCATACCTGATGCTTGTGGATGCCTGACGCTTGTGGATGGCTGACGCTTGAGGATGCCTAACGCTTGTGGATGCCTGATGCCTTTGGATGTCTGATGCTTGTGGATGGCTGACGCTTGTGGATGTCTGATGCCTGATGTTTGTGGATGTCTGACGCTTGTGGCTGTCTGATGCTTGTGGATGTCTGTTACTTGTGGATGTTTGATGCTTGTGGATGCTTGATGCATTTGGATGCCTGACGCTTGTGGATGTCTGTTGCTTGTGGATGTCTGATGCTTGTGGGTGTCTGATGCTTGTCGATGTCTGATGCTTGTGGATGCCTGATGCTTGTGGATGCCTGGCACTTGTGGATGCCTAATGCCTTTGGATGTCTGATGCTTATGGATGGCTGACACTTGTGGATGTCTGATGCCTGATGTTTGTGGATGTCTGACGCTTGTGCATGCCAGACCCTTTTTGGATGCCTGACGCTTGTGGATGTCTGATGGGTGATGCTTGTGGATGCCTAGTCCTTGGACACTACTATGCTGTGTTCCAGTAGCCCATTTTTAGTGAACTCTGTCATCATGCCACCTTTTACACTTCCTTTAGCTGAAAATAATGCAAATTCTTTGAAAGCTCGAAATTCATTAAGTTGTAAAGGTTTCCTGCAAACAAATTAAATTGCAAAAGCTAAGAAGTGAGACATCTACCACCTTTGCCTCTGCTTCCCAGCAATGTTCCACAAGAGCAATTTCTACCACAGTAGTTTTAGGTCTGTAAACCCGAGTACAAGTACAAGTGGCTGATCCTGGAACCTTACTCTTAGGGTAGTCTTTTCACTGTTCAGTTTGTCAGTAAAATACAATGCAGATAATGTTTCTGCCAAATATGGCGCATTTGGTTTTACAGTCATCTTAGGCTACTGCCGAGCACAGGCTAGGGGGTACAGGAGAGTAAAATGAATTGCCCAAACGTGGGACGTCAGTTAATTTTATGATCCAGAAAAATACAATGAACTTGTTAAAGCTGCAGAATATCTTAAGTGTTCAGCAAAAAATGCCTCATCCCAGGCCCAATCAGAAAGGCAGACACTGCTAACATGGACTGGCAAAGACAATAGGTCTGCCTGTTTTAATTTACGCATATGTTTTAGTTATGTGATACGTCTAAATACAACAGGCAGCTCAAAGGAGCATTCAAATACAGCGCAAGTGGCACGTTTGATGCACAAGATTTTAGTTAACAGGTTTAAAGCTATGCCCCAAATTACATAGCAGCAGCCTGTGGTGTGAGATACAAATGTTGGGGTGAGGAGGAGGGAGGGGGGAGAGAGTGCACTGCAGAGGAAGAAGCTGAAGGTGGGAGGGCAGGGGAGATAGCGAAAGGGTGAGAGAAGAGGCATTGCACAGAGGGGGGTGGGGGAGCGCATTCCTTTGAAGTTTGAAGCTCTCGGCATTGCTGTGGCAGCAAACGGCAATCACGTACGCGGGGACATGCACTTGGCGTAATCCTCCTGGTTCAGCTTTCCTGTTTCACCTCTATATGTCTCGACATCTGCAATGCCAGAGGCATTGGCAGAGGTCGAGACCTAAAAACAAAGGTTGAAGATAAGTTATAGTTACTAAAATTGTATTTATTATTTCCATACAAAAACAATGTCAATTACACTAACATTAGAAATCTAAAAGTTATGGGTATAACTTAAGAGTTATAGTTTGCGCTCCGCTCAAAACTTACTATAACTTGCAGACCTCTGTCCACAGTGTTGTGAACTCAATAGCCAGACTACATTACCTATAACTCACACCTAAACCATGCATAGTCTTCACAAAAATGATGTCATTTCAGATGTCATGAGTGTTCTTAAGAATACTATTATTAAACATGCTTCAATTAATGTAATATGAAGGATATAAGCTGTGCATGTGGAAGGCGAAATTGATAGTTAATGTAATGTATATTTATATATTTTTATATATACACACACACACACATATATATATATATATATATATATATATATATATATATATATATATATATATATATATATATATATATATATATATATATATATTTATATATATATATATATATATATATCCTTTTCACGAGTGCTTTTAGTGGAGAAGCACTGTCGGCGGGCGGTCCGAGCCGGGCACCAGCGGTCCCAATAAATTCTTTTCACAAATCACCTCTGTTTGAAATGATAGCCCGGACACCTCTTCTGTGCAAAAAATGATAGATTTAATGGCAATAACAACGCGTTTCGGCGATTAAGCCTTGATCACGCTTACCATCTCGCCAACAAACATCAGTTTTAAATCTACAAACAAGTGCAAATAACATAGAGGAAGGACTGTTTTGCAGGTATACACAACATGATGGTAACAGTGTCGGCCATCTTGGTATGTCTGAACGCTAAAATAGTCGCACTATGACAAATCCAGATGAAATTGTGAAGAACAAATAAATAAAAGTTCAATGTTCAAAAGCACACCCAACATTATGCCCAAGTGGGCGATGACGAATTATAGTGATGTTTGTACAGAAACATAGTGCCCAAGTGGGCAAATCCAAGCGCAAAACATATGTCTATCGCCCTACTGGGCATTCCATGGAAGTCAATGCCAGCAAAAGTTCTGGCCCCAGTGGGCATTAATGGTGGGTGCTGTGTTCCCTTCAACGGGTAATGTTCTTCACACAAAGCCTACTCTGCAAAACATGTTCTAACAGTCTGAAAGAAAAGAGAATTAAAATTACTGAAAGACAGTACTGACAAGCTACAGGGCCACTTATACTTTTACTGTAAATGTATTGCAAGTTCTTCATTGACATTTAGGCCACCAGGTACAGTACATTCGAAATCAATGATGTAAGTAGATTCGAGTTTCCTCAGAGAGAGTTCCCGGTTCCCCCCTCTCATTCCCAGATCTATTTTGTCAATCACCACCATGCGGAGGTTGGTTTCGTCACTGAAATGGTGTGTCTGAAAATGACGAGCAACAGGGTATGTTTTGGTTTTATTCCTGATGGCTCGTAGATGTTCCAAAATTCTTTTCGTAGCTGTATGTTTGCTACTTCCAACATACCACTTGTTACATGGACAAATTAAAATGTACACGCAGTAAGTGGTATCACAGGTCAGGTACTTTCTAATATAGAATTCCTTTCCCGTGGTTGGAACCACCAGTTTCTCACAATTCACACTTCCCCTGCACGCTTTACACTTTCTACAACACTTGTATCCAGTTTTGGTAGTGATATTCCTAGTGAGTGTGACATGATTATGGCTGAGTTCATCTTTAAGGGATCTACTTTTTCTGAATGTGATTTGGGGATTACTGGCCAAATCAGATTTGAGATGTTCATCATTCAGTAAGACATGCCAATGCTTATTGAATATGTTACGTATCTCGTTGGCTTGTCCACAGTAGGTGGTGATGAACCTTACATTCTTACTATTCTCTGGTTCTTTTGCAGAGTAGAGTAGATCATTCCTAGCAATTTTGTCAGCTCTTTCACAGGCAGATTGAATGGTTTTGCTATTATACCCTCGTTCAATGAATCTGTCACACATCACTTGCTTCTCAATTTCAAATGATTCTGTGGTACTACAGTTCCTCTTGGCCCTCAGCAATTCCCCATAGGGGATACTTTGTATCAGGTTACGGGGGTGTGAGCTATCTGCCCTCAGTATGCTATTGCCTGCCGTTTTTTTACGGTGTAGGGTAGTTTCAATGATGGAGCCATTGATGTTGACAGAGATATCAAGAAAGTCAATAGTCTTCCTGCTATAGTTGGCAGTAAAGACTAGATTGAGATCGTTCTGGTTAAGTTTCTTGACAAAGTCAATGGCAGTCTGCTCTGAACCATTCCAAATAATAAAAATATCATCAATATAGCGCAGCCACAAGGCAACCTGGGTGTTGAATTCTTCCAAGCGTCCGGCTACCTGCTCCTCCCACCAGCCCATAAAGATGTTAGCATAGCTGGGGGCGAAGCAGGTACCCATTGCGGTGCCCTGTGACTGTCTATAAATGTCCCCATCAAAAACAAAAAAATTGTTGTTCAGGCAAAATTTGATCATCCCGACAATCATGTTTGAATGATCGACCAATGAGATAGAACGGGTCTTGAAGAAGTGTCTTATGGCATTCAAGCCCAATTGGTGCTTGATGCTGGTGTACAAGCTACCAACATCCAAGGTGATAAGCATGTAGTTATCTTCCCAGGGTATACCATTAATAATGGTCAGGAAGTGGGTACTGTCCCTTAGGTACGATGGCAAGGCCAGGACATAGGGTCTCAGAAAATAGTCGATGAACCTAGACGTATTCTCTAGCAAAGAGCCAATAGAGGACACAATGGGTCTTCCTGGGGGGTCTACTTTGTCCTTGTGGAGTTTGGGCAATAAATACAAAACAGGGATCCGGGGATGTGGGCAGTAAAGAAAGTAAAACTCTTCCCACTCCAATAAGCCCTTTTCTCTCCACTCGACTAGCATCTCCCTGTAAGTTACATTGGAGTTCAGCACATCATTCATACTGGACTTAGAGTAACAAGATATATCTTGTTTGTTGGCGAGATTGTAAGCGTGATCAAGGCTTAATCGCCGAAACGCGTTGTTATTGCCATTAAATCTATCATTTTTTGCACAGAAGAGGTGTCCGGGCTATCATTTCAAACAGAGGTGATTTGTGAAAAGAATATATATATATATATATATATATACATACATAAAAATCAAGAGGTTACAACAAACGTACACTGAATAAATGCAAAAAGAGAATTGACCACAAAACCAGGGCAGAAACCTTGATTGAAAAACCTAAAGTTTCATCAAATAAAGATCCACTGCGATTCATAACGCCATATAGCAAGGAAAGTGGAAGCATCGTGAATAAAATGAAGAAGTACTCGCACCTAATTTCAGGGGATCCTGATATAGGTGAACTAGTAGGCAACAAACCAACTGTGACTTACAGTAAAAATGTTTCCCTAAAAGATCTCTTGGTGAAAAGCCATTTTCAGACAAAACAAAAAACAGATTGGCTCACGAATCAACGTAAAGACTTCAAACCATGTAAATCGTGTAAAGCCTGTAAAATAGGCCGGAGTATGACAAATATTCCAGAACCAAATGGAAAAGTAATGACAATTGATGAGAATATAACCTGTACATCAAAATTTGTCATATACATGATAGAGTGTAAATGCTGTATGAAGTATATCGGAAGCACAACATGCATGTTAAAAAAATGAATTTTGGAGCACATACGCGCAGTGAAGAATGCCAATATGGCATATGCAACAGCAAAACATACCAGCATGTATCAAAAGGGAGACTGGAGAGCGATGTACTTCTATAGGATAAAAATGATACCGCAAGTAGATCGAGGTGGAGATCATGTCAAGAAGCTGCGTCAAGTGGAATCGCGTTTGATCATAAAATTTAGAACGAAATACCCTGGAGGTATTAACAATGACGAGGAACTTTATGTTCATCTGGAATAGTTTAAAAAAAAACAGTCCTTAAGAACTGGAATCAATATTTCATTGATGTAAATTACGTGAAACATACGTTTGGAGGGGGTACTATACCCAATAATGGACTAATGATATCACAGTACATGTATATTTTAAGGAATATTAAATACAGTATGATACTAAGGGCACTAAACCAAAAGTACGTGTAAATACATTAGCAGTATTGAAATATGGATGTGGAACAGTTACGAGCATACAAAGCTGACAAATAGCGTAATTGTCTTTCTATTATATGTATAACGTGTTTTGAATAATTGCCATAAACTACATATCCCACAATGCCACTTAAAGGCAGAAGTTAGAGTATAAAGGGTGAAAGTAAAGACGGACTTACTGACCATGAAAAAAGCCTAGAGTGGCTGAAACGCGCTTGGTGGGGGAAAGCTTATCAATAAAAAAGGCTAAAAAACCATTCTGGAGTGCCGCATCCTTTGTGAAAAGTAAAATTAATTAAGTGGACCAGGATCCGGTCCCTGTGCAGAGCACCGGCTGCTGAGCGCCCCTGGAGCAGAGGGTCACTCTGAAGGCATACATATATATATATATATATACACACATATTTATATGCACATGAGTTCCATGTGCAATATCTAAGAAGTCCCTTGTATCTTCTCCTTGAAAAAAAAAGTTTATTGATGTTGTCTCATCTATACGTATATATGTTTCATGTCGAATCCACCCACATACATTTGGCTCTCCTGAACTTATGTTGTTTAATAAGCATTTCATACTTATTATCCGGAAATGAAATTTTTTCTACCTATCTCAGTAATCACTCAAATAAAAATCATCTAATTTACCAATCCAAGATAGCCATTTCCAATTGAAGGTGCATATTTAGAGCTGCCTTGTTGTCTGAGCTCAGATTAACCTCAAAGTTTTGCATACTAATGTGCTTCGAACTGGGATCATCTACTGCAAGGGAAACATTTTGAGTTTGAATTAAATAATTATTATATTAAACCTAATTAAGGGTTGCAAGGTCCGTAGTTGCCTGACTTTGTTTTTCTGCCAGACGTGTCCACTCTACAACCCTGCCCTCTTCTGCTAACCCTCCCATGTGATTTGTTCCCAGGATAAATGACTTCAGTTTACATTAATGTTGACAGCTGTTGTTTTAGTGACTTAGTAAAAGTTTGCCCTCTCTCGCCTTTGTCAATGTTTCATGTAAATGTAAATGTAAATGTAGTAGTATTTGTATAGCGCACCGAATCGACCCCCGAAGGGGTATCTCAGGCGCTTGTATGCATACCGCTTTGGAACCCTTCCTGGCGTTTCCTTGTGAAGTGCCCACTCCTGGGCACCCCCAAGGTGAAGCCAGGCATCCTAGCATTGTTGGGACCGTTGTGGAGATTAATCAAGCTATTGCCCAGAGTTGCAGAGTGGGACCCATGATTAGAATAGGCATCGAGGCGAGAATGATCAGGTCCGAGGAAATTGAGCCCAAGACCCGCTGAGGCGGGAATTGAACCCTGGTCCCGGGCTAGACCTCTGCATCAGGGTCTGCCACTCTAACCATTGAGCCACACTTCTCCACTCATCCCTCACCTCTGAGGATTTTCTGCAGTTGTGGTCAAGCATTATTGTACACATCTAGGTGCCCCTTAGGGGTACCTGCAAATGGCTCATTACGACTAAGACCCACATTTTCTGTTTTTCCTCTGGCTGTGAACAAGCAAAAACATGTCATACTTTAGGTCCTGGGTAAGGCCCAAGAATAGATGGTTCTTAGACACAGTTGCCACCGCAAAAATGCACGTATATGGTGTTTGTGTGAAAAAATGCCCTTCCCCAGGAGCCAACGAAATGTTATAATCCTTAAACAAATATATTTATTTTGATGGCCGGCTCTTCAACTTGGAGTTCCTGGTACACAGCCAATGTTCTTTGTGTGTATTTTCAATTCCCATCCTTACAGGAACATTCTTTCTAAACAGCAAGCACATGCTGAGCTACAGCTGTCAATGATAAAGCTTGTCCGTTCAAGTTCTAATTCACCAACAACAATTAACACATTGTCAATAATTTCAGCAGAGACAGCAGGGAAAGAGTGAGAGCAGCTCTCGGCCAAATGTTACTAAATTTCCCAAGTGTCTCCTCCATAACAACTGGCCATGTATTGCAGCGCTGAGGGAGCCAGCTGCACAGCGCTGAGATGTATTCAAGCGAGCCAAATGGCATGCTCCAGCTTTATGACAAGGATTACAGCCAGATTGGCTAACAAATTTACATCCGTTGGAGATGCAGCGATACGTAGGTCATATCCAGCCACAGTGTTTCAGTCCCACATCTCCATCATGTCATTTGCAGAAGATTGATCTTGAGATCATGGTCAATCGTCCAAGAAAAGGTCTTCATTGCTCCGTTCAGAAATTGGTGGCTGCAAATTTTAAAGGCGAGATGCCCCCAACATGAGCCATTGCAGTCAGGGCTGGACTGGGATCGCAAATCAGTCCTGGCACTTTGGTCTGACCGGCCCGGGGAGGGGGGAGTAGGGCGTGGGTTGGGGGGTTCTGGCTGGAACACCGCTGTGCGTACGCTTTTGTTACGAGGGGCCGATTTTTCAGCACTGCTTGAAAACAGGCCCCCACTAACAAAACTGGGCCACACCCTTCCAGCCCACCGGGGAAAAGCCAGGTTCCCGCTACAGCCAGTCCGGCCCTGATTGAATTATCGGAGCCTGCAGTCCCAGTCCATTATCGGGATTTCCCCCTTTAGAATCCACATATGGTGTCCATGCATGCCTATCATAAATTAATGTTCAACAAATCCAGGATGATGAGAAATAATGAAACATCGACAATTAGGTTTTGTATGTGTGCTACCTAGTGTCATTAATATGCATTTTGGGTTTTTTTTCCTCCTGAAACTTGTGTCATTGCATTCCTTACACCACCCTGCGTTTATCTCCACAGCTAACATAAGGTTAGGGTCTACTTTATCCTGATGAGAAACAACTTAGTGAAATGGAATGTGGAAAAGTCAGGAAGGGAAAAGTTAATGTCAACAAAATGTTGGCAAAAAGCTTTTATAAGTAATGACCTTACGTTTGTTTTCCATCTGTTTTGGAATTAGTAGCATAAACGTCAATTCACCAAAATGCCAGGGGTAGCGAAAGTGACATCAAACGCCATTTGACCTTTACTTTCACTCACACACACCTGATTATATGTACACACACTCACACATAAACATACTTGCTATCACATAAACACACTCTCACCTGCAAGCACCCACACAACATACATTTCAAAATATTTCTTACCTAAGTTGGCAGGGAGGGTCATATTCCAGCTAATTGAACTCCAGTTTTATTACGCTTATAGTGAATAGTAAAATATTAATCCCCTTTAAGGGAATAAAAACTTAACAAAAGACAAGGAGATTGGAGTGGCTCCTGTGTTCCTGGCACTGATTTAGCCACCTCTGAGACCATGTCTCGCAAAGGCAGGTCCGGGGTTCAATGAGGGAAGCCCGAGGTTGCAGCTACGACCCCTGAATGATGTCCATGATTGGTAGAATGAATTTCCAAGGCAGGTAGAGAACAAATCGCATAAAAATCTCTTCTAATAATTCATGAACTGGAAGGAATTGGAAGCTAAATAAGTAAATTTAAAAAATTGAGAAGTTAAAAGAAAATACTGTCATGGTAGTTTGAGGCAGGGGAGGGGGGCAATGGTGGAGTGGAATGGGACCTAGTAGATGCAAATAAAGTAAGTGTTGCAAGGTAGGATCCTTCTGCATGTGTACCCCCAAATTCTTTACCTGGTGCTATGCTGGTTTTTGACTAGTCTGACTGGGCTCCTGCTAATCAGGAAACCAGTCTATCTGCTTTCTCCCTAAACTGTTATGACATGTACTTAGGTACACTCCAGATTGGATACTGAGATACCCTTATAAGTTCCTATGTATATGGTACCCATGTACCCAGGGCATAGGTACCCCAAAGGCCTCCCGCGGTTGAAGCATGTATTATGCCACCCATTCGAGGCCATGCAAAATGGAGCTACAGGCCTGCCATTGCAGCCTGTGTAAGATGGTTCATGCACCTCTTACTTTAGATATAGGTTTCCTATATCTAAGGGTCACTGCACTTAAAACCTATAAGTCTCCCCTATAGCAGGCCTTAACAATCCTGAAGGCAGGGTGCTTGGTTCTAAGTGAGAGGGTGCCCCTGCATGAGCAGGACACCCCTGCAGCCTACGGAGTCCATTCTCTCGGGTTGTCAATGTATCAGCTATTTACGACAGATAGAGTGGCATTATATAACCATGTAATGACCAGCTCTAAAACAGCTGAAAGTAACCCCAATGTGTTTGATATCAAAAATTGTGGAATCAGTATGATTCCACCCCTCAGAAACAAGCTTTGTGAGGTCTCTGGTGTTTCCAGTACCAGCTTATTAGTCCCGGGTAGCCCAAAAGCGTTGCTGCTGACTAGAGACACATTTCTGCCCTGACAACCTCCCAGGTAGGATTTAGGGCCAGATGTAGGTAGGCATTTACCGGTCGGTAACGGCCGAATTCGGCCGTTACCGACCGGTAAATGCAATTTGAGATGTAGGGCCCTGTATTTTACAGAATCGGTAAATTTACCGATCGGTAAATTTACCGATTCTGTAAAATACCGAATCGGTATTTTTTCCGATTCGGTAAAATTGATATGTAGGTGGGACTCTTCTGAGTCCCACAAGCATTAAAGAATCGGTATTTTACCATCAAATACTATTTGATGGTAAAATACCGATTCTGGTGTGCATGCACATGTGTGCATGCACACCTGTGCCATATGACAGGCAGACCTGCCCTTAGGGCAGGTATGCCTGCCACATGGCCCCCGAACCTTTTTTGGGGGTGCTAGAGGGTGTCAAAGTGACACCCCCTGCACCCTTGTCAGAATCGGTATATACCGATTCGGTAAATACCGACCGGTAATGCCCCATTCATTCCTATGGGCTTCAAAGCCCATAGGAATGAATGGGGCATTACCGGTCGGTATTTACCGAATCGGTAAATACAGATATTTACCGATTCGGTAAAAGGAACATCTGGATGTTCCTACATATCCACCCCTCAGATTTACCGATTTTTAATTACCGAATCGGTAAAATTCGGTAATTAAAAATCGGTAAATCTCATTTACCTACATCTGGCCCCTAGTGTATTAGGCCTGGGTGGGTTTGCTTTCCAGTGATGGAAAGTCTGCACGAGGGGCACATTTGGTGTCCATGTGCATAGTACAGTTCAAACCAGTCCTGAGAGCCGTTGACTCCTGCTCTGACGCGAAACTGGACAAAGGACATGGGAGTAACCTCCCCACTGTCCTGACCCTCCCCTGGGAGGGTCTTGTGAGTACAAAAGGGCTTACCTGGCTGTAGGACCCTAGATTCGACGTAGACAAGATTATGAACCAAAAACCACTGAACTTAGACAGTCTGGACACTCTGGACTTCGCTGGACTTTGTTTGGGCCCGACTTCGTCTTCCTCTCAGTCTGAAGCATTATCTGTGCCCGGGCACTATACAGGCTCCTTGCAGGACCAGTGGAGCATCAAGGACAACCGAAGACATCTCCCTTGAAGTGAAGGAGTCACTCTGCTGCAAGAGCAGGCACTGTAACACAATTGACTGGTCTGCTGATCATGAGCTCCTGCGGACTCCGAAGGTACCAGCAACACAGGAGGTGGATTCCTTGTCCCTTTAGGTCTGAGCTACCCTGTCACAAAGTTTGAGGTCAGAATCCCTCGTGTGACTGCAATACCCGTACCCCTGTGCTTGGTGCACTGTTGAAAGTCAGTATGCTTGTTGGCGTTCCCAAAAAAAGTACACTGGGCTCAGAGTAGCTCCAACCTCTGGCACCATTTCCACCAAAGAACTTTGGCTCTGTGGGCTGTTGCTTTGTAATTCTGCTCGAGGTCCCCTCGCCACTCCTGCGCCTCCGGGTCCTCTTGAGGGTCAACACTGCTTTTCTTGGGCTACCCTGGATGCTCAGGGCTTGCCCTGACTCCCCTGTGTTTAGTGAGTCTTCTGGACTTTGCTGGTCCGAACCATAACCTTTATTGACCATCTTCCTGTTTTGCTGCTGCCAAGGCTTGTTGGTGCTCCAGCCAGACACCGACCCCTCAGCACTCAACATCCTTTGTGGGATAGCTCATACCTGTCTCCTGGTCATCCTCGACGTCTCCTGGTCCCGGTGGCTGCAGAGTCAAAAATCCCCTCAACGCACCTGAAGCATCCGACACCGGTGGGCATTCGTCTATCGAGTCCCCGGTCACTCCTGAGTAACTTAGACTCTGTCCCCTCTGCTTTCAGGTAATATTCATCAAGAATCCACCTTTGAATTCCATTGGACACTTTTCTTCTTTCCTACAGTGGCATTTCCTTGAAGTCCTCCATTGAGATCGACTGCGGTTTCCAACACCACTTCAGCCCTATGCACCCAGCTTCCCTGGTATAGGTAACTCTAGCGCCACAGTATACACGGGTGGGGTGGCTCTCCAAACTTCTATGAACTAAAGGGTTTCCTCATAATCTACTAGGAAGGGTCCTTAAACTTAAAAACTGCAACTGTGGCTCTCCCATAGAATTGTACGGCACTTGCGCTTGTGTTCTCACACTGCACCTGTCCTCCGTGGGGTCCCTACTTACTAACCTTGGGGGGTTCCTTGTGGTCCCAGCGATTCTACATTCTCTAGACACTTTCTTGACTCGAGTCGTGGCTTTTATACCACTATTTTAGTGTATGGTTTGGTCTCCCCCTGGAGCCCACTGTGTACAATTGCTACTTACAATTGTTTCTGTGCTACAGTATTGTGTGTTTTGTGTTTATCTGCATGTAGCAGATACTGTGAAGTAGTTAGAGTGTGTTATAATAATAAATATATATTTTTATAACTACTGTGTGGTTCTCCTTTCATTTAACCAATACAATAAGGTTGCATTCTTTTAAAACAAGCTGCTTAACATTCCTTCAAGGCTAAGCCTAAAGGCTGCTCTCCACAGCTATCACTTGGACAGCTTTCTAAGGTTATCTTTGACCTCTTAAATCACCATAAGGGTTGTTTAGACTGGTGCAAGGTACCCACTTTAATTAGTGGACAGCATATACCAGGCCAACTTCTCACAGTAAGCATTCTATCCACTGTTGTTTTTTTTTTTTATTTGTGCATTTTTTTTAGTGCAGACATTAACCACAATGTGCCCTTTCAGGGCCAGGGAATACTGGTCCAGTGTGGGCATTTCGAATAAACAAAATTAGACAAGAATGTTTGATGAAACACAAATATATATATATATTTTTTTATATAAACTACTATTAAACATAAAAAGAGATTGTCGAAACCAAAGGTTGACAACTAACACCAGATCTACTGGTTTGCGATTCCCTGTCCAGCTCTGGAACCTTCGTTTGATAGTTGTGAGGGTGCACGGTTTAATATAAAGTTGGAACCCTTCCATCTCTAGTGATTTGGTTCGCACTCATCTTTTGTTGTTATGAATATATTTTACAAACTGTAAAATATATAAACACTTTTGTTATCTCTCAATAGTGAGTTGTTAGCTTCACTTGCCAATCATCTTTTTTTGTTATTATTTATATTGAACAATGTCTAAAATATAAGGGGTCCATAAATACATATACACGTCCATGTCACAGAGGTGTAGCCACAGATATTTGAGGTTTACAGCTGAGCCGTTTGCTCCATCCCATGCACCCTTCCTGCATTTGACCAATTATGAGGCACATTTATCTGACTATACCTTGTGGTCTCCACAGAAGTAGCAAAATATTATTTGATTATTTTATTAAAAAGTGTTCTAAAGCTCTTTATAAACCCATAGGCACAATAGCTTTGTACAACCAAATAGGAACAACAGAAGGCAAGCAGAGCCTGATCTAATAGCAAACTCTGTCCATAGCCAAGAACAACAAACTACAGAAAAGTAAATATAATAACTAAAAAGTCAAAAGCTGCAAAGAAAAAAAACAGGTTAGGAATTCCTACAATACAATTTTTACAACTTTTAAATAAAGTTATCAGAGATTCATACAATCTTAATGATACCTTTAAGATTCAAAAGTGATTTGCAGGTAAGATCAAACCTGCAAATGACTGCTTCATAGGCAATTTAGTTACAGCAGATTACAACTTTATAATGTTACAATTTATGATGCTCGGTTACCTCATGAAATGTTAAGTTTTTAAATTAGAGGGGAGGACATGTAGTCACTTCTTACTGTTCCTTACCGCCAGGTAAAACCTGGCCGAAGGAACAGTAAAACATGGCCGAAGGAACAGTAAAACATGGCCGAAGGAACAGTAAAACCATTCTACTGCTCCCCTCGCCACGGAAGAAGTATCCCATAGCAACGGGGGTATTTGTTTTTTTTCTTTTCAAAAAGAAAATGTAATTTCCGGATTTCCTTTTTGAAAAGAATAAAAAGCATACTGTGTGCTGCAGAGCTGTGTCCTTCTGATGTGTCATAGTGCAGTGTGAACAGTAAATTAGAGTGGTGCAGAGTGGGTTGGCGTAGAGTACATTGGCATAGAGTGTAGTGGCATAGATTGCATTGGCATAGAGTGCAGTAGAATGTCGTAGAGTGGAGTGGCGCAGAGCAGAGTGGCAAATATTTCAGTGGCAGAGAGTGCCATGTTGCAGAATAGAGTGATGTAGAGTGCCGTGATGTGGAATAGAGTGCACTGATGCAGAGTGCAGTGGCTTAAAGTGGAGTGGTGTAGAGTAAAGTGGCAGAGAGAGCAGTTGTGTAGAGTACAGTGGTTCAGAGTAGAATAGAGTGACGACAAGTGAAGTAGCGTAGAGTGCAGTGGCATAGAGGAGAGTATGTTGGGTCTGGTGGCTTAGTGGATCAATCTGGCCATTGTAGGGGCTGTGTTTGACCTTATGGTCACAGGTTAAATCCTGGTGGGTTCACTCAGTCTTTCATCCTCCTGAGGTCATTATATGAGTATCATTGTGCTGTGTAACAATAAACATCTGTTATACAGCGCCAAGATGCCCATGGGTAAATGTGCGCTTTACAAATATGCATGGTATTTTACAGTGTTTTAGAGTAAAGTACTGTGCAGTGGTGCAGAGTACATTGGCACAGAGTGCAGTGGTGTAGAGTATAGTGATTTTGAGTCAAGTAATATGGAGTGCATTGGTGTAGAGTATATTGATTTTTGGTAAAGTAGTATGGAGTGCATTGGTGTAGAGTGCAGTGGCATAAAGTACAGTGGCGTAGAATAGAGTGGCGTAGAGTACTTTATAGCAGAGTGATGTAGAGTGGAGTGGTGCAGGGTAGATTGCAGTGGTGTAGAGTAGAGTGGAGTGGCACAGAGTGGATTAGAGTGGCATATAATAGATTGTTTCAGAGTAGAGTGAAGTGGCGCAGAGTGCAGTGCCATAGAGTAGGTCGTAGAGTGGACTGGTGCAGAGTAGATTAGAGTGATTTAGTGTGGATCGGCAGGGAGTGGATCGATTCAGAGTAGAGTGGCATAGAGTGTAGTGGTGTACAGTGCATTGGCATGGAGTGCAGTACAGTGGTGTAGAGCAGAAGCGCAGTTGCATAGATTGCAGTGGTGTAGCATAGCGTAGAGGTCAGTGGTGGAGAGGGCAGGGTGGCAGAGTATAAGTGGCATGGAGTGGTGCAGCTTGGAGTGGTGCAGGGTAGAGTGCAGTGGAGTAGAGTGGAGTGATGCAGAGTAGAGTGGCATAAAGTTTAGTGTTGTTGAGTGGCATAGAGTAGGTTAGTGCAGTGGCAGAGAGTGCAATGTTGCAGAGTAGACTGTGGTAGAGTGCATTAGTGTATCCTAGAGTGGCGTTGACTGCAGTGGAGGATAGTGGTGCAGAGTAGAATAGAGTGGCATAGAGTGCAGTGACGTAGAGTATAATGGAGAAGAGTGCAGTGCTGTAGAGTGCATTGGTTTTGAGTAAAGAGGTGTAGAATGCACTCGGCTTGAGGGTCTAATTGTGGTATGTTGTTATCAAATATCCTAATAAAATAAAAAGAATATAAATGTAATAATATGAATATCAGCAGACTTAAGAATGGGGTTCCCAGTGACTCAACTAATATTCCCTGTGGGTCATATCAATTGCAAGGCAGAAAACGTGTGCCTAGCCATCTAATGGCTCACACTGGATACCTTCTTTAGTGTTTCTTGTTCCCACCTGCATGAGAAAGTGGATGTAGCTAGATGGCTGAAAAGACACTATTTCCTTCCAAATTGCATGCAAAGGATTAGCTGCCCGATTCATCATCGGCATGTTTTGCGAGTCTGTAATAGCGAATAATAAGGAATCGCTATTACAGACTCGCAAAACGGGATTCATGTACGAATCGCAAAATAAATTGCGATTCCTACACATTCCTTATTTGCGATTAGCAAATTGCTAATCCCAAATAAGGAATAACTCCCCATTCATTCCTATGGGCCTAGAATGAATGGGGAGTTATTCCTTATTGGGATTAGCAATTTGCTAATCGCAAATAAGGATGCAATTTCAAGGGTGCTAGGGGTGTCCAAAGGACACCCTGTAGCACCCCTGAAATGTAATCTACATTGGTGTTGCGCACACACATGTCCATGCAACTTAGAGAAATGCATTTAAAAGCAAGTTTTCGCTATTTACCACGAGGTTTGACCTCGCGGTAAATAGCGGCCCGAAATTGCGATTACGCAATTTATAAATGGTTAATGAATTGCATTTAAGGAATCTCAAATAGAGATTCCTTAAATGTAATTCCTCGCAATTTAGCGAAATCGCAATTACCGATTTTTGCATTTGGGATGATGAATCCCAAATGCAAAAATTGCGCTCGCAAAGGGCCAGATTCTCAGAATCTGGCCCTTTGCGAGCGCAATTAAGCTTCATGAATCTGGCCGTAGGACTTTTAGAAATTGGCTATGGCTTTGAACAGCAAGACCATTCACTCAAACATTTAAAAAATAGTGCAAAAGGAAGGGATGAAAAGGACAGAGTGAGAGAATGAGTATGCATCTTTAGCTAAACTTCCTTGTTACAGTAATAGCCAAATGTATCACTAGAAGTCAAGACGCTGGACAATATTTAATTTATTTTTAAATACTTTTATATAGCTCTAATATTTCAAAAGAGATTACTTCAAATTTAGAAAGAGCAATTAACATATGCAGATAAACATATTGGGAGATCGAAATCATAAGATATATTACTTGTGATGGGTAATAAATTGGACTGTGAATGCAGAGGAGGGCAACAAAAACTGTAGACATTGCAAGAATAGATATCTTAGTCTAGATCAGAAACAATCAGAAGAGCTGGGTTTATGGGAGTCTTCTGAAAGAGCTCATTATAAATCTGTGATGTATTACCAGTAATCCTATTACTCTCCTTCTCCCTGCCTTGTCCAGTGCTTTGTTCATGGGGAGAGTGTGCCTTCTGGACAGATGCTTCCGTGGATCGTAATTTTTTGTATTTCTTCCCCCTGCTGACTATAAGTCCATGAAAGGATTTATTAATCACAATCTCTCTTAGTTCTGGGCTGAATTATTTCTCTCTCCTTGTTGGCTATCAGGCCTCTATTTCTTTTCAAAGGAAGTGCCTCCTAGTGGTGATGGCTGAGAATATGCGTCTAGGGCATTTGGGTCTTTCACAGGGCCTTCTTACGAGTAGGGACCAGGAAGAGGAAGGACGATGAGAACATGATGCATTTAATAAGGGTAGCTGATAATTTTTTTAATAGCCTACTTTTGTAAAAAAAAAATCCGAAAGAGCTATTTTTTAATAAGCGACCCTGGGCCTGATTTAATTTGTTTTGGTTGGCCCATCCTCCACCAATATGACACACGTGCCCGCTACAGTTTGAAATGCCTGTCGGGCCGGCAGATGTGTCAAACATTGACAGAAACTACCACATGGAAAAGTTACAATGTTACATTTTTTTTTCATTTTCACAAAAAAAAAATATCCCCTCACCTTAGGGGCATTGAGCACTTTTCAGTGTCTCTTACCAGCAGATTTTTCTTGATGGTGACAGGCATTGAAAAACGGCTGCATGTCAGCCCATCTAAATTAAGTGGATGGACATATAGACAAATCTCCGACTGCATAGGGGCATCAGAGAAGTTTGACCATGGTGGAGCCTACTCTGTCTCCACTGTGGTCAAACTTCTCTAACTTCTCGTCCTTCTTGAGTCCCCACAAATTAAAATTGGTTGGACCAGAATGTTAAATCAGGTGCTCTGTGTCAATGCTTCTTTGTGCATGACATCTAAGTAGACTTATTGCTTCAGTGGTTTTAACCAAGCACCATTACAAGAAAACCTTAAATGTATGCCATGCAACATAATTGCACGAATCTATCTTCTTTGCATGGTGATGCCCTCTGTCCAGACAAGAGACCATTAATTAATCAATCAGGCGATTTGTTAAGCGTGACTACTCCCCAGTAAGGGTCTCAAGGCGCTGGTGGTAGGGGAGGTGCATTATTCAGTGTTGCAAAATGAGAACAACTGAAAGGGCCTACAGCTCACTCACCCTGAGAAAATCACACTGCCTAGAACTCCTTCCAAGGGTGGTTATTCCTTTCATCCCCCACCGGGAATGCCTACTAAACACATCACCGGAAAGGTTCATCATTACATACACACCAGACGTGTTGACATGCTGCTACAATGACTAGGGCTCACCAAAACCCTAGTGACACTCCCGACTGCCAGAAGTACTTTGATTTCATAGAAATTCAGAAGTGTGCCATGAAAATGCTGATAACATAACATTGCATCGTAAGTTCAGAAGAGTGCATGCACTTTATGGGCAGAAGTAACATGTGAAATTTGCCATTTTCTATTACTTCGCAAATGCCAACTATGCCATGACGACTATGCATCCTCATAGTATACCGCCCACTAAGTATTTACAATCCTTGGAGGCAGAGACGTAGGAGCCTTTTTGCAAACCCCTTATGAACTAATGTCTACGTATTCAGGGGCACTACGATTGTTGATCGCTGTGTCATTCAGTGATGATAATAGGTTGCAGATATCTATGTTTATAATCCTGATTGTGACTTCTGTGCCTAGATTTTGTCTGGTTCGATGAACTATGGTAGTTAATTATTTATGTTATACTTATTGCAGGAGCTTTTATCCACCTTCTGTGATTTTGTGTGGGCCAAATGTGATGTTATATCACATCTTGTGATGTTCCATTGGTTAAAGGTCATGTGAATTCTCTTTCTGTGGTATCATCGAGAGTTGCCTGTTGTGTGATATCAGTTCTTCTGCATCTTTAATTTTTCTGAAGCACAGACATATCAGTATAGAATTATTAATAGGCCATTTAGTTCATATTGCTTGCCGCCTAAATTATCTTTGTGCACTTTAACAATAGATCAGCCCTTCTGTGTGCCTCACTTTTACACTGGTGATTAAAAATATGTGGATAATGTATTTCTTGTCTCTTGCAGTGTCATCAGCCGAGCTCCTGGCCTCAAGCTAGTGGTGGAGACGTTGATAACATCTCTGAGACCCATAGGGAACATTGTCCTTATCTGTTGTGCTTTTTTCATCATCTTTGGGATTCTTGGAGTTCAGGTAAGATCTTCACAAGCACAGTTGACCATGATGGGTTAGATTCTCAGTGTGTGCTCTACAGATGCAGAGTCAATGGAATGGTTAGCACTAGGCAGTAGGAGGACAATGATGTCTGAATATGAGTGCAGGTGACGTCTAGCTCGTGAGTTTAGAGTATTAGCCTGTTTATTACAGATACAGAATGTGTTGATTTGTGGTCAACTGTGACACAACTTCTCATCACCAATCTGCAATAAGCTTTGCAATCAAAAGTACAGGGGACTTACATTAACCCCTTGGCTGTGGGGCATATTCCCCTGCCGTGCTGGGGGGAGGGGGGGCACGCACAGCGCCCCAGTGCTCATGACGAGCTGAGCTCGTCATGACCACACCCGCTTGTTTAGAACGCTGGCACAGCAGGGGAATTTGCCCAGCGTGCGAGTGTTCTAACGGTCATGACGAGCTCAGCTCGTCATGAGCACACGAGAACCGTGGCTCATGACGAGCTGAGCTCGTCATGAGCGTGGGAGGCGTTAATCATGCTACTTTTGGTGAAAATATATGAGGGAGTGCCCAAAAAGTGTTTTTATTAATGCAAAGGGAAATAAGTTTGTGGAGAAAATCAAATCAGATAAACAGAAATCTACTTCTGCATTTGTCAGTGCAGACCATAGTGTATTATGCCCTAAATTATTTGCCTGCGCATTTGATTCAACTTTTCTTAGTCTGTTAATGAAACTGAATAAAGACATATGGATGTGTGATAAACTGTTGAATGATTGTGGGTTATCACCAAAAATCAGAGACTGGAATGGTATCGAGCAAGGCTGCGTTCTGCCTCTGATAATATTCTCTTTATATGTCAGAGCTTGTGGGAAATGTAAAGCTGCCTAACATACAGTGTGGTTTAATACCAACCACGTTCTTAGTTATTAACCCCTTCGCTGCTGGCGTCGGCCAACGGCCGTCGCGCGCACTACCTTCGTAGTGCTGCGCACGTCTGTTGGCCGACATGGCCCCGCCCACTGCGCTAAACCGCCGCACCGCGACGAAATTGCCGCTGCGGTTAAGCGGTTAAGCTTATAATAAGAACATTAGGCCAGCTATACTAAACACTGATCCCAAATACTGGTTGCAATTTGTGAATAGTATTTTTGCAACCACTGTGGAATATTGCTAACCCGCCTAAATATTAATGGCTTGAAAAAATTAGGAGAAATTGAATGGGACATCATTTTCATTCAAATTCCTGTCTACCATTATTTTGTAGATAGCGATTTACGACCAAACCTATGAGTAGTTGCCTGGGAACGCCCATGCACCACCTATTGAATGCCTCCTAGATGCAAAGTAATGCAGTGTGATCGGATTACAATCCAACGCAAATCATGATTTGTGTTAAATTATAAATTTCAACCCAAAACTTTGTGTTGGTTCTGCATTAATAAAGAGGCGCAGATCCGAAGCAAAGTCTTTGTAAATCTACGGCACACTTTAAAAAAAAATTTCAAAGGAAAAGAGGTCCCAACAGGACCCCTCCCATTCCCAAATGGGTTACCACCCAACTAGTGAGTCAATAGCTTTTAATGTTTTGCAATTGGAGTTTAGTTGTGAAACATTGATATTTTGCATAAAGAATCGGTATTTGCATGGGATGTAGTAAACTTGCTACTTTGACATTACAATTTGTAATGTAGTTCTAATCCCATTTAGGGACTGGGTTACCTATTTCTGAATCACTATAGGATTTAATGCATGCTACATCAAATCTAACAGAAGTAATCCCCCCTCCCCCCATGGCTGGGGCTGTCCCGAGGTGAGAAATCTAACCGTGGAGATTGGCAGTCCACCCAATGTATCCTCCCAAAGACTTCTACAGCCCCCTTTTCTCTTTGTTCTTGCTAGAGGCTGCACCGTTATATTCTTGAGGCAGTGGTTAGTAGGGTTGCAGTCTCCACCCATGTATCTTGGATGTCCAGCGATGACGAGAAACCCATTTTTCTATTGGATCCCGGCTGGTGGGTCCCAGTCCAAAACTGCTTCATATTAGGAGAATGCTCACCTGTCACACTACACCTGTGAATCCCAAGGGTGGCACTGTGTTTTAAACAAGCTGGGCACATGCACCTCTCCAGCTTTTCATGTTTTCCCCCCAAATCTTGCCCTAACTGTGGCCGCAATGTTTCCACCCACATGAACCTATCTTATACTTTGGGCATTTTAGCTTTACTGTTGGTGCCCCAACATATTTGACCACAAACAAATAGGAAAGGAAGTCATCACAGCTTAGGGAATCAAGTATTCAGGGGGCTTAATTTTAGACCTACATAAAGTTGCAACTTACACCCCCATTTTTGTGGAGACAATAAATGGTATGCTAAGTTCGATTATGTGTGTGCAGCGCCAGGTGTAGTCTTTTATCTATCAAGAAAATACTGATTCCTTTCCCCCACCAGTTCTAACTCTCTGTAAGAACACCCCCTTTGAAATTTAGGCATAGTATCTTCGTGCATATAACATCAGGTGAGGAACCAGACAAACTCCATGGGAGGCAATGATATATTTGCTATGATCCTGCTGATTTTCGACTTGGAGCAGCTATGCCCCGCCTGGTCAGCATCTATCCAGGAGGATGAGGTAGAAGTGGATTAATTCTTCTCTTACACAGCAAAATCTAGCAGAACCGTGTTATACAATTTAACGACTTACCTAATGTTATACTGGTTGTGAGATGAAAAAAGATAGGTTTTCATTTCCTTTGATTGCACTGCAAAGTTTTTGATAAAACCTAATGTCACTGGTGGTCATGAAGTCTTCCAGAAAAAGAAAAATGTTTTCTGGGTATCTAAGCATGGGTGCGAGATTGTCTCAAAGCCTACCAATACACCATTTTTCTTTGGTGCACTAGTAGCGTGAAGCTGGCAGGTCAACTCACATATTTTCCTTCTCGTTTCAGCTTTTTAAGGGTAAATTTTACTACTGCGAAGGGCTGGACACAAAAAACATCACCAATAGGTCTGATTGCAACCAAGCAAGATACAAGTGGGTCCGGCGAAAGTACAATTTCGACAACTTGGGTCAGGTATGTATGATCCTTCCCAATATCACTGATAGAATGGGACTGGTTGGATTTTCTTGTAATACTGAAGTATGCTGACATTTCCCCCTATAAGCAGAAAGTGCTGGATGTTTCAATAAAAATGCACCAATGACTCCCATATTTGAACAATGTTGCAGAGGTATTTATTTTTGGAAGATGTATGTGAAACACCCCCAATTAGATTCAAACCACTTTTGAAAAGGGGGTTGTATCAGCACAAATCTTTGTAGCTGCATGGCTTTTAAGCTCCAAAATACCCTTTAATGATTACAAATAAGGGCAGATATAGGCACTCCTAGGCCCAGCAGAAAGGAATATTAAGAGCCTGGTTTGTATAGTTTGCAAAGGATTGCAGAGATATATGTGTGTAATGAATATGAAGCAGAAAGGCCTAAAACGTATAGTATTAGGATGGGTTTTGTTCGAGCATGCTTGCTTCCGAGGTTCATACTGCATTCATTCAATGCAGAGATCAAGATGAGTTTGGAGCTGTGGCTAGTTGAGGCAACTTTAAAATATTGAACTTACTGTATATATGTCTACATGGAGACATTTATATCACAAACCTGGCTACCAAGCAATGGAGTACCCAATAATGTGCGATGGACACAGAAGAAGGGGGTTGAATCGCGAAACATGGTCAGGGATAAGGACCAGGTGAGTGAAGGTAGGTTGTCTTACGATCGCAGCAAAAAGAAAGAAGGCAGAGGGCTGGTGGTGAAGGCTAGGATTGGCTCCAAATAGTATGGCCTTATCAGAGGCAGGATTGGGGTCATATAGGGGGAGAGATTATGGATAGTGCAATGGAGAGTGCAGTAAAGCTTTGAGTTGGATAGAGTAGTTAGGGATGGAAGATGGCTTTTCAGTCCATTGAATCAGAGCCAATCTATTTTAACCATTGTAGGAATTTAGATTGCTAGGGTAAGAGGGGGAAAACCACAGTCTTGAAATGAGTTGTGGCTGAGATCAAATAAGTACTAAACAATCTGAAAGTCAATCAGGTTTCTGTAAGGAATTCCTGTCTCATTAGAAACAAAAAAGAGCAAAAAAAGAAATAAAAAGGATATATTTTTGTACAAAAGAAGTATGAAGTTGGTATTTGTTTACATATCCTTGATATGACTGCTGCACAATCAAATAGCTAGCACGTTGCCCGGTGCAAATATGTTTCCAATACATTGATGTCCTTGTTAGGGTAATATCCTTTCTACAGGCGGCCCCTTGTTTTCTCAGATAAATTAACTCGCAGCCTGTCTGTGAGGGGTGTTGGTAACTATCCTATATTGCCATCTCTTTCCATTCAGTTGAAAATTTCCCTATTAGAATTATCCTAAGGATCTATAACTTAGGTTTTCAGGTTTGGTTGTAAACATGAGAAACAGAAAAGAGCAAAAAAGAAATAAAAAAGATATATTTTTGTATAAAAGAAGTATGAAGTTGGTATTTGTTCACATATCCTTGATATGACTGCTGCACAATCAAATAGCTAGCACGTTGCCCGGTGCAAATATTTTTCCAATAAAAGGAATTCCTGTCTCCCCTTGGGTAGCTTGGCCTAAGCAGAAAGGCGTGGTGTGAGAAAATGTGTGTGGCATGTGTAAAACAGCAAGCAAAACAAAAGTACAATCGTGATAAAAATGTGTAAACATGATGTAACCGATGATGATGAGGGAAAATGTATTATTTATTTAATTTTACCTCGTCATCGTCTGTGAAAATCCCCCCGCCCTCCACCACCACCCAGTCCCACTGCTATTACATGCATGGGCTGTGGCTGTCAAAGAATCAAATCACATGGATAATGTATTGGACTAAAGTTTGCACTTACAAAATGTATCCGTTTACTGACCATTATAAAGGCCCATGTGCACAGAGCTAAATTGCTTTGCATCGCGGACTCATCCGCGTACAACTTCAGTAAATGGCGGGTCAAGAATTTCTAATTTAAATATGCCATACATTTTTGCATAATCTGAAAAATTGTTGAGCTTCTGGGTCGATTTGGATAACCTCTTGATTATCAAGAGACCTAAAATTCTCGTCATCCCAGCTGAGTACTAATTACCCATTACAGCAGAATGTTTTCTAATTTCCGTCCAGCAATTATAGTCTCAGTGTAGAACCATAATTTAGTTGGAGCGACCATTTCAGGTTTTTCTAATAAGCATTCTCCACGCTAATCACCATGCAGCCGATGCACCTGTGAAAGGACAGAGGGCAGCTGAGCGCTTGATTTAAATTATGCCTGAAGAAACTCCCACAATTCCTCTTGAGGTTCCCCTTCACAAAATCGATTTCCTGCACAACATGTCCAGGAACTGCCCAAGGTCTCACCTCATAGCTAACTGGAAGCTTGCCCTCTGTCACCTCTCGGGATTAGACTCCATGCATCAGCATGTCCCCCTCATTGGAGCAAGTTTTCAAAATTGCAAATGTATCACTGAAGCCTGGTAAGAGGACATCTTAAAATAGGTTTCAATAGCGGGCTTGTGTCTGTGACCTTGAGCCGGAAGAACAATGGCGGCTTCTCGTTAGATGAAGACTGTAGTTAATCTGGACGGAGAGCAATGTAGCTGTACCTCTGTTACCTACTAAACAAGTTTCTTAAATAAAGTTGGATTTAAAGCACAAGCGCACAGAAGCTAGTAGGTCTGATTCACAACTCGTGGTAGGGGCCCTGCACTCGTGGCGGAGGCCCTGAAATCGTGGCGGAGGCCACGCTGTTGTGTCGGGCCCTGCTCTTGTGGCGGGACCCTGTACTACAATTACCCATTACAGAGGTCACGCAACAAATGCAGGGCCCCCGCCATGACTGAGGGGCCTCCACCATGAGTGCAGGCCCAGCGACGAGTACGGAGGCCATTTGTGAATCGGGCCCCTTGTCTATCAGCTTCTGTGTAGACCGTGCTTCTTTACGTTCAAGAGCCAGCAAATGATAAGTTGACAGATGCAGCAGGTATTCTAGGGTTGTGTTTTTCAAACACTCCACCAAGTGAGAATCTTAACTGACAGCGTACGTGCTTTTGTTTTCTTAGAATCTTCCTTTGTTCATCCCTCCCATACCTTATTTTCCCTTCTGATTTACCTTATTCAGTAGTTCCTTTGGAAATCTGTCTAGACCTCAGTAACCTTAGTGCTTGCAACTAGAACGGCTATTCTTTTAACCTCTTTGATGCTCATGACGGCTCCCGGCTGTCATGAGTCACGGAGGGCATGTGCTGATGACGGCCGGAAGCCGTCATGACCACGCCCGCGATCGGAATGTTCAGCACTGCGTCGGAATTCACGCCGTAGTGATGAGGTTAATATTGAATATGGCTGCTATAGCAATAGTACTGGCTAGTATTTTTGTGAATCGCAGCAATGCATTACTTCTTTCATTTTTCATTCCCTAATTTTTGATCCACTTATTGACCCAGCTATTAAATATTGCTTTGTCAATAGTTTTTTTTAATTTGTCTAAAAGATCTGAGCCTAAGGAATGTTGGTAAAAGTAAGATAGTTCTACCAGTATTTTTAAACAATATTGATGATATTGAAAACTCATGTTCTATTTTTTAAGGTGGAGGCTGGGGCTCTTGAACGTCCACGTTCCTTCTGGTTAGGTCAATGTTTGTGCTGTCTCGCTGAGGGCATAGTTCCACGTCTGCTGTTCTGTGGTCGTAAAACTGTGGACAAAGGAAGTTTTTACTATGTTCTGTTCAGACTGTATAGGCGTGCGGTTAGATGATATAATGCATACGTTTCGTGAAGTCAAAAATGTAATCCTCAGATGGTATTTGAATACATCAATGGGACATAAACGCTTGTGTTATGTTCCAATTTAGCATTTGCATTTATTTATTTTATTTTTAATTGGTATAACAATCCGGGGGCATGTCTCAAAAACCTTAAACTGCATCAAAATAACAGGGCAAACTCATCTGCAACATTTTAGGGGGAATATTTTCAAGCCCCTTGCGCCACTTTTGCGTCATTTTTAATATGACGCAAAAGTGGCGCAAGAGGCTTGTAAATCTGCCCCTCGGTGCTTAAGGATTCGGGAATGTAGGCATTGCTCCAAGCCAAATTGCAGGATTATCTTTGCTCCCTGACTAAAATGGAGATAAGGGGCTGTGAAAATGTGTATAATATTTATAAGGCTTAATACTAATTTTAAATCAGCAGTCAATATTGAATCAAAAACATCGTAAATCTATGAATAAATCTTTTTGAAAAAATATTGAAGAACTCGATTGTGCACGATTTTATTAGTCTAATCAAAGCTGGGTGAAATGATTTTGTCCTGAAGTTCGTCTAACAGTTCACATTTGGAAAAATTAGAAAATATATTTCCCAATTTATTATATAAGCAGGACAATTAGTGTGAAATCAGTTTACTGCATGTTTTGACTATTCTACACTCCAAAAGCAGCAAATCTTTTTAGGAAATGAGATCTTTTGTTGATTACATTTCCATTTTTAGTTGGCCCACCATGGTGATGTTATTGTACACTTTTGGTGGTTTAAGGCTCAAATGAATTCGGCCCTATGAGGTGTGCCGGTTAGCTCCTCTATGATTGTGTTTAATTGAAATGTTCAGTGGGGTCACATCACCTACAAATGGGGCATCAGAGTGACATTAAACACGGTACGGATCATGGATTAGACCACAGGAAAAGACATCTCACTGCAATGACATTGGTGATATCACAGGAATTGATTAGAAGAACTATACAAATATTTTTAAAATATCAAAATATTACAGAGCCGCTAGAGGCCGGGCATAGGAATCACAGGAGTGCCATCTGCGACTCTGGGCAATAGCTTGCTTAATCTCCACATTGGCCCTTCGCGGCGGGATGCCTGGCTTTCACCTTGTGGATACCCTTCCAGGGCTATCTCACAGGGGAATACCAGGACGGGTTCCCAAAGCAAGCGCGGAGATGCCCCAGGGTAAGTCCTGCGCTATATAAGTTTCATACATACATACATTCAGTCACAGTTGTGACAACAAGTGATGGACAAATGATGCCACTTTTTGGTTATAGAGAATCAAGAAATATTAGTTAATCTAAAAACTGGTCATCTCATAAAGGTTGCAAGGACCACAATAGCAACCACAGGTCACAAAAATGTTACTATACTTCTTAAATTACTCAAGGCCAGATGTACAAAAATGAGGAACTGCAGTTTTCAAATTGCCCATCGGTAAGAATCGCAATTCCTAGTGTAAAAACCTTTGTACGTTTAAATTGCATTACATTTAGGTTGCAAATCAACCTACTCATTAATAATAATGAGTTAGATTGCAGTTTGCCACCCATTAGGCTTGCTAGCTATCACAGGGATGGCGGTCGCTGGGGTCAGAAGACCACCATGTCTGTGATTGCGTTTAAATAAAGCTACATTTTATTTTTAAAGCAGCTCATTTACAATAGGATGAGTATAAAAAAAAGAAAATGAAAATTTATTGTTTCATTTTTTTAGATTCTAAATACCGAATCGCAAAACCAAACAGGGATTCCGTAACAAGTTGTCCCAATTTGGTTTCCTGCACATTTGGTGAATCACTTGCCTTCTCACTTTTCAAATTGTGTTTCTTCATCAATTGCTATAAATTTGCCTTTTTACTTTACTACTATATTTTAATATGCCTTTGTATTTTGTCTCAACTTACATCTTTTTTTCATGAAGGGGGTGTGCAACAACCCTTTATATTTGTGGCACTTCACCTTGTACCCGCTGTCCTCCTCCAACTGACTTTGATATATGTACACTTGCTGCTTAGCAAATTGAAGTTTCATCGTCATGGAGGCCAGCCGCATGAGTGGATAAAATTAGTGGTTGAAGTTGTGGCTGATCATGGCATAACATGTACCAACAGAAACCAGCACACACCTCAAAGCAAGAAGGGCACAGTCTCACCTACCTTTTGCGGATTTAAACCATGGTGGCCCCATCCAACACTATACTTCCAGCAAACCTCACCCTGAATCAATCTGTGAATTAGGCCCAGAGGGAGCATCTAACATTGTTATGTCCAGCTTTAGAATCAAAACAAATGGGAATTCTCAAGTTGGTTCATGGCTGGCCGGTAACCTATTCAGGCATGGTTTCTTCATTTTCTAAACTATGGTACTTGCAGTTTTTTTTCTGTTATAGGTGTTGGAGAGCAAAAAAAGGAAAGCAAACAAAAACAGAAATGTATGCATTAGTATTTTAATAGAACTGTCCAAATCTTGTTGGATCCTGGTACATATCTCAGGAACTGTGTCTTAGAATGAGAGAAAACAGTAGGGGCGGAACTGGTCATTGCAGTACGCAAGAGCGGCATAGGGGACTGCCAGCGGTGACCTCGATAGAAAAGCTTTGTGCCCACCACTTCTTTTTATTTTATTTAGCACTGCCATTAGAAACTTTCTGTGGGAGTTAAGGAACATAATGAGTAAACTGAATATTTCATTTTCCTTCCAGGCACTGATGTCATTGTTTGTTCTGTCCTCCAAGGATGGCTGGGTAAACATCATGTATGATGGCCTAGATGCGGTAGCCATTGATGTTCAGGTATGAAGGGGTATAAATATTAATACTGACTCTGATTGTTTGTTAAATCAATGTTGTTTAAAGTGTTTACTATAAAGTTGAAATTATCAAGAGACAAGATCAAATCTGAGTGAGGAAGATGGGAAAACCTTTGTCTTCAGGGTACAACAATCATTAATGAGCAGCTGTCATGAACATGATAGAGGCCTCAAGGAATATTACTCCCCAATAGTTACATATCATGAGTCAGTCCCCAAAAATATAAATCTAGGGCCATATGTATCAAGGCATTTGCGACTCACAAGCGGCCTTTGCGACTCGCAAACGGCCTTTTAGCATTTTTTCATATGTGTGAAAAAATCGTAATTTAAGAAATTGCAATAATTTGCGATTCCTTATTTTGCCATAGCATTTAAGGAATCGCAAATTTTGCGATTCCTTAAATGATATGTATGAAACATTTAGAAATTGCGATTTTGTGTTAAGGAATCGCAAATTACCACCAACTTGTAGTTGGTGGTAATTTGCGATTTCTTTTAAAAATGCCCTATTTGGCATTTGTGAGGGTGCCATGTGACACACATACATGCCCAATAGGGCATGTATGTGTGCCACATGCACACACATGTACATTTCAGGGGTGCAGCAGGGTGCCTTTGAGACACCCCTGCACCCTTGAAATAATTCTCAAATTGCGATTAGCAAATTGCGAATTCGCAATTTGAGAATTATTGCACTATCATTCCTATGGGCCTACTGGCCCATAGGAATGCATTGCAAATTATTCTTTATTTGCGAATTCACAAAATGCGAATTTGCAAATAAAGAATAATAAGGAATCGCTAAAAAATAGCGATTTTGTACATACATTCCGTTTTGCGAATTCTAAGTAGCGATTCGCAAAAAATCGCTATTTAGGATTCGCAAAATGGAATCTTGATACATCTGGCCCCTAATAATTAGCAGTAATCTGTTTTCCTCAGTGATAGTAAATATCAGCAGGCCAGTTTTATCATGTCATTACAATCATGGGGCTAGTGGATATAACATCATAATATTGTAAAACCAATGACATTAAATCTTGTGACCTTCTTTTGATAACCAATGATGGCCCATTGTACTTTATTTTTACAAAACCTTCATTGCAAACTCTCATTGAGCAGTATCACTCATAAACATCAGTTTGCTAAACATGGTTATTGTTAAACAATATCTGTTCTTCTGGCTCAAAATCCAACGTAAAGTTAAAACAAAAATCATGCTCTTTGTTGTAAATTGTTTTAAGAAGAAGCCCATTATCAAAAGCTCATGACCTGTGTCCTTGTTGTCAAGAAAACATTACCACATGTTTTATTATGTTTGTCACCATAGCTCATTTTATTTCAGGGGGAGCCTCCTCAAATCCCCCTCGCACTCCAACCCCCACATACCAATGTCAGTGATGTTAATTTCCTCAAAAATTGAAAAATAAATTTTCTTTAAAATGTATTTTAGGTCTTTGGTTTCTTGATTATGGGTTAGAGATTTTCACCTATTACACATACCAATAGCATGGATTAAATGGTGATACTACCTAAAATGTTGCCATTTGTAAGAAATTGCACATTATCCCCAAAAGGACTGAACTAAAGATGTTGTAGTACATGAAGAACTGTTGCACAACTCAATGACATAAAAGCTGTGGGTTACAGCTACCATATCTATCTGCACACAGTTGGATATACTTTCCCGCCAGTTGGCCGAACGCTGTAGATAATCCCAAAACAATTATGGAAACTGAGAAGGAAATCTGCTTCTATTGACATTCAGAACTCCCACGCTACACTTCTCTCTCTTTGTTCTCCATCTTGAAGGAGATGCATCAATGTGATACTTACATTGCAATATTTGGTACCATGAGATGGTAAGTGTTTACCTTCATATCTCTGGTGCCTGGTGGAACTCTCTTATAGGGACTATTGCTAAATATTACCCTGATTATAAATAATATTGGGATCCATAGAGATTCATAAATTGACATTCATTGCTTTTTTTAGATTTTTCATTTCGTTAAATCGTGCCTAATGCAAGATATTAGAGCATGTAAAAAGTTACCATATTTCAGTTAATCTCTTTCCTGGATATGCTTAGAACAGGCAAATCCCCCAAACTTCTATCCAAACCACTGTTGCAATGGATACACTCAAAATGACATTTCCTACTCCCAACAACTAAAGCACTAAGCATGCATAATGAGGTGCAAGTTCAGCCTAACTGGTTTGGTATTTTACATTTATTTAGTAAGTTCTGGTCCCCTACTAAGTACCAGTACAGCTCCTACTTATGAGCCAGGGAACTGTTCTCAGCCTATGACTCAGAGAATGTACAATGGAGTGACCTCCATGAGTTCCTTACATTTTTAGGTCCTGTGTTAGAATATGATATGCTTTTCTCTTTTTTCCAAGTCTTCCACCTCAAAATAAATAGTTTGTTGGCGAACCTTTATAACAGCCCAATTTTGTTTCTCCACCTTATGTATACACATCTACAATGGGATGGATTAAAAAAAATGCCCACTTAAGGGTATTTGTTTGAACTATGCTAATTTAAAGAGAGGTACAGTTTAGCGCCATTTTAAATATTTACATTGGACTCAATATGATAGTAGATGGAAGTCAGCACAAATTGGCATTTAAAAAACCACGCAAAACAGCAAACCACAAGTTCATTATTAGGTTCTAAATAGCATCACTGTTCATGTTAGCAAAGGCAAGAAACATACAGCGCCACTTGAGCAGTTTATGAAAGCTGGCCCAGCTCTGTACTGGACTCAGTTTATGCCATGAGCATAAGAAAAATGATCATCCAAGTCCTACCACCAATACGTTGTCTGCACCACCCCCACCCCCATGCTACTCTTCTGTCCACACTGACTGACTCTTTTTTTCTTCCTACTTTCAGCCAGTGCGGAACCACAACCCTTGGATGCTCCTTTACTTCATCTCCTTCCTGCTCATCGTCAGCTTCTTCGTGCTCAACATGTTCGTAGGGGTGGTGGTTGAGAACTTCCATAAGTGCCGACAGCACCAAGAGGCCGAGGAGGCCCGACGCCGGGAGGAGAAACGCCAGCGCCGACTGGAGAAAAAGCGCAGGAGTAAGGCGATGTACATGTCTGGTCGGTAGACTATGCTACAAAAAATCTTTCTGAGCCCTGCCTGCTTCCAAAATAAAACCTGAGATAATCTTAGAGAAATATATCCCTGTATATATATTTATACGTACATAAATATATATACAAATTAAATATATATGTATGTAGATTACAGCAGTAGAGTAATGCATTCGCGCTTTACAATCCCAACGCATGCCCCTGCATGCTAGGCCCATGCTGCATGTGGGCATGACTGCTAAAGTAGACTAAGAGACCAAGCTACAAACGCGAAAATGCCAACAAAAATACACTTCAAATAGATTTTTTGTGAAAGATATGATCCCTACCAATTTCAAAATGGCCCACACTTGTGTGAGCCATGCTCTTTTGAAAATTCATTTTCAACAAGATGCTGCAAGTCGGTGAGTTTGGGCTCTATTTTCATTTTTCTTTTTTCTTGTGAGTTGTTTAGCTGCTGCATGACAACAGTAGATTATAGATTTCTGTGTGCCTTCCTGGGGTGATGACGTGAAGCCACGGATTGCCATAAATGACCTCGAAGTTTGAAATACTTACTGTCATCAATGGTGTGGTATGACCACCAATGAAGTGAAGTGACTAATGAGCTGGCCCCATCCTCAAAATGATGCTGCCAGAGATGCAAGACCATAACTTAACACATATTTGAAAAAAATAGACAATTAATCAATAATTCAATTTCATGCAGTGAGCAGATGACAAGTGACTGACGCCATCAAATACCTAATTATGCAATTTATTCAACAAGGTGAACAAGTGACTTCCCTTCTGTAACCCATTATCTGGTAGAGACTCTATTTAGCTGTAGATCCCTTTCCGGATCCAGCCTGACGCCTGGAAAATTCAAAGGTAAGGAATGTGCAGCTAGAAGTCTCCATCAGATGACGCTGTCAGTATCATCCGCTGATGGCTTCAATGGACATGTTCAACGGGCAAGCAAGTGATGACATCATCAGAACTGTCATCAAATGCGGATACAGTCAATTTGAAAATCCTGTTTTTCTAAATTGAGGATCCAGCTGTTGCAGATACTAAAGGAAACAAAAGGTGCGAAGTTGACACATCATGGCACATGTTTTGACATTCACAGCAAACATTTGACCTAGACTCACACACAAGACAAACACAACGAGAATAACATCAATTGTTGACAAATGTTTCCAGATGGATCCCAATTGAATGCACCTTTAGTGCACTGCACCATTAAACAGCACCATTTAATTCATAAGCCACGATAGGCTAGAAGATTCCCTCATTTATTGGCATAACTTTTTGAAACTTTGTATTTTGAGAGATACGAGTTGAATTTGTTATGGGTGTCTGGGTTTAGTTTCACCTTCTGAGAGCTTTTTCACACATGGCTTGCCCTCTGCAGAGCAGTTCGGTAATGCGAGCTGACACTGCCTTCAAAGTTAATGTGGCTCTGGAATAAGGAAGCACTTTCAGAAAACTGCATAAATCCTGAAAAAGAAATCCCATGGCTGGAAGTCTATTCCCCGCTGAGAGTCGGGCGTCCTTTACCGTGAACGCAGCCAACCCCTACGCCTGCGCGGCGATGCTCAGAAATAAGGGTTTTCCAATCCAATCTACAACTGAGCAGCTCTGGCATTCGACCTCAGGGACACAATTCAATGAATTTCATTTTTAAATTGCTGAATTTGAAAATCAGCTGACGCCTTAAAGCAGTTATTCATATGGTTAAATTATTGCCCTGGTGTGTGTGTGTCTTCTCGAATGCTTAACTGTGCAGCCTGGGGATTGAAATGGGACTGCAGTCATTGCAAATAAAAGGTGTTTTGTTTGTTTGGTTAGGGGGCAGATAGGTGAATTGCATTCATTTGGCTCAGGTGGAGAGCGAATTACTACTCAGTCAACTGGAGCAAGAAAGGTCTTGTCTCAATGAAGGACATCTCTGCATCATTTAGCGGAGAAGTCGCCGGCAGGGGCAGGACAACTCCAGGGAGACCATTGATTTGAGTCAACTTTGTCCTTTTCAGATTCAAGGGGCAAATACAGGGGAGAGGAGCTAGGCCTGAGATTTAATTTAGGATAAGTAAACAAGACAACCTATTGGGAGCCGGTTAACGTTCAGTCTCCTAACCAAATGCACTCCCATGCTGGAGAGATAGGTAAAGATATTGAGTTTTTTTTTCGTGCAGGTCATCTTTACACTCAATTATTCCCTTGGAGGAAAGGTATAACAACAAAAATGGGAGTTATTGTGAATCTAAATGTAAATAATGCAAAAGTAAGTCATTTCCATTTTGCCAGAGTCCCCTCTCTGCTCATTTACTCACACATTTGTTACTAAAGTCATACTCACACACACACACACACACTTAAGTTTCTGAAATGTTTTATCACATAAAATAGGATATAATCAGCTGACATTGTCATCAAATATTAAATTGAATGTCAACATCATGCCTTATTTATCTGTATTTGGTCGAGTAGGTGCAAAAGTACTGTTAAAATTAACAACTATAACTGAGTGACAAGATTTACAAGGAAATGGGTTTGCTCCCTGGCAAAGTCACACAGAGGGGCTTATTCACAAGTCCCTTGCACCGCCGGTACGTCACTTTTTCACATATTAAAAGTGATGCACTTGCGGCGCAAGGGTTTTGTAAATAAGCCCCAGAGAGCGGCAAAGCGTTGCAAACTCTTGCGGTGGTATTTGCTTTCCAGCGCTAAAGGTATTTTGTGCTAGAAAGGTGCGCCCTTTTCTCATCGCAAAGTAAGCTTTGTGCTACTTTCCATCAAATGACGGCTACTGAAGTGTAACTTGGCAGATCAGTGCAATTAATCATCCATAGTTTTGAGCCATTCATTTCTCTAAACATTACACACATTGTATGTGTGCTGCAGTGGCGGCTGGCACAGGTAAGCGCGGTGAGGAGTGGCAGGGCGCTGCATGGGTGGAAGCCGACAAACGACGGAATAGGTATTATTTATTTATTTCATTATATCGATTTAGTCATCTGTTGACTTCCCCCCTCCCACCCTGCCACCGCCCTACCGCGTTTACCTGTGCCAGCCGCCGCTGGTGTGCTGCGCTGTACGGCACACATACAATGTGTGGGAATGTAAGAATGTGGCTACCATAGGATTTTGAACTGCTGCCAGTACAAATCCTTTGCTAGACAGCCCAGCCAAGCCTCAGCTCCATATTGCTAGGGTTGTGCGTGGTGTTAGGCAGCCTGTTTGTGCAGCAGCACAGTGGTACATAGTAGCAGCTGATAGTTTTTAATATGGCTCTGCGCTAAACAACTTTGGTTCCTGCGCTGCTTTGCACTAAAAAAATACATATGAGCTTGCGTGTTGTAGTGTGTGAGATTCTTTAAGGATCACATATAAGGCTTGTTTGTGTCATAGACACATGAAAGGAATACCTGTTTTAAAATTCCAGGGGGAAAATGCAAAGTAATCTCCTTTAAATGTGAAGGCCTTTCCATTTGGCAGTACTCGGCAGACTCAGAAAGATGCTTGCCTGTGTTGGTGGTGATGGTATCGTAATACATATGGTGTGTTTCTCTGGTGGTGTATTTTGTGTATACAGTTTGGTGTCTATTCGTGACATTTAAATTCCCAAAGGGGTTTCTTCAAAATTATTTGTAATGCATAGTTTTCTGGAACCTACCCAAAAAATGTATAGCATTGGGATTTCTGTTAAAAGCCTACAATATGTCAGACACTTCTTTAACTCAGTCCTACCCTCACCTGATGCCTAACTAAAAGAGAACAAAGTAATCTTTAAAAAGCAAAATCAATGGGTCTCGATTTTATAGGCGAGCGCTGAACTACTGTCTTTGCCAATTGTTTTGGGTTGTGGCATGTGCTAGCACATACATGCAGACCACAATCAGTACTATATTTTTTTAACGCCCAGCCGGGCGTGGGTTTATTCAAGGAATAATGTAGAATCGTGTTCACCCAGAGAGGGGCAAAAATAAGCGGCGCGATGGGGTACAGTCCTGTACCTATCCCAAAAGGTTTGAAAAACCAATCAAAGCAAGAGAGATAGAAGGAAGAAAGAAGTTTTTCAGGCAAGAAACAAGTTTTTGAGCCAAAGGGTGACTTGCAATTACAGTAAATAGTTTCACAAAATTCACCCGACAGTGTAAACAATTTTAAGTATACATATTAAATCATATGTTACACTGTTTAGTGCGTCGACGTTTCGATCCCTAAGGGCTCATAATAAACTGGGATCATCATCAGGATGCCCCTCTCTGGGTCAACACGATTCTACATTATTCCTTGAATAAACCCACGCCCGGCTGGGCGTTAAAAAAATATAGTACTGATTGTGGTCTATATTATTATTCTCTTGTCATATTGTAAATCCTTAGGACCCTTGTTCTCTGTAATAAGTTAACTAACCCACGGTCCGAAGGCCTCCTATTGGGTTTCCTTGTGTTCCAAAACGAGCACATACATGCAGATCCATCATGATTCATACACAGGGCAGCCATATTGTCAAGGAATCAAAGGATCACGGTGGATGCCTTCTGAGCATGTGTCTTGATATATGTGTTGTGATGAATGCACACACATGCATCATGAGGTGCGGCCACCCACTGTACTTCACAGTTTCAACATGGACAGAACTTTAGAAAAAAAATCTAATGTGTGGAAACACATACACACTGGTAACAGCATCCTGGAAGAAGGATGTTCCTTCTGCACATATTCATCGACGTAGCCTTGCAGTCGGCTACTTCATCTGTGCTTACGTCATTCTTCTAATGGTCTGCTTTTGTTAGCTCCTCATTTCCAGTGCACCCTCACACAACACATGCAGCAGAAGATGCAGAGGGTGCCTGGCTGTGCTCCATGGAATTAAAGGCAGGAAAAAATATACAGAAATTGCCCTAGTAGCATTTTACAATAACAGGGCCCAATATAAAAAGAATATATGAATAACTGATTAAAAAAAAAAAAAGCTGAGCAGGTCGGGGCAAGGAATGAACCACTGAAGTTACTCAGGTGGGGTAGAGGTGGGTTGGAGGGACAAGGGGAACTATCGCTGGCTTGAAAACAGCATATTATGGATGGAAACAACTTTTTGAGTACTTAAAATCTGCGATATGCCATGCGCTGAAACCATGGCTGATGAATAACCCTGCCAGCCAATGAGTAAAAGTGAGCTGAACCACAGTAGCCAATGGCTGACTTGGGGTGTCCGGACAACTATCTTTTCCCCTACATGCGTGCCACTCAAGTGCATCAATCAAAGCCTCTGTCTTATATGGATGTGATTGGTCAACACTGGGAATTCACTCTGACTGTGCTCTGTGGGTACCACTCAGGGTCCTAAAAATGGGGCAAAGCTTTGCACTGCGGAAGGTGTGCATGTTACACCTCATTCGTTCCAGCGCCTTGGGACCCTCACGGGTGAGTAGCACGCTTTATAAGCCCCTGAGTGATTGATTCGTGGGGTGCAGATTTGTACTGTGTGTTCCACTCATATAACACCAAGCACTGTTTGCAGCTTTTGGCTGTGGGCCCACTTCAATTCATGTGTGTACCTCTCAGGTATACCAAACGTGGCCTGTAACATTCTGTTGGGGGCCAATTTTACAACTCATCACAAAGACAGCATGTAGCTGTAACAGCACAGAGAGCATGGCTAACAGTACCTCCTGTAATAATCAAGCCCTTCCACTCTGAGTTGCCTAAGCAATGTTTCTGGAAAGTTTGGTGACGTTTGGTGAAGAGGAGCCAACAGTATAGTTCTTGTGTGATACATCCCACTTGTATTCATGATTCTTTACCAAATATATCAATTCTGCCTTATATGATATTTGTTCTACCTCAAACATCATGCCCTACACTTTACTTGTTTTTAGGATGAACAGAAATTGCTGAAGGAGTTTACATTTTTGTTCTTGGGCCGTTACAATATTTGCCTCCTTTACCATTCTTACCAAGTTCAGAATGAATATTCTTATTTACCTAAGAAATTATTCTGGAATGTTTGTTGTTAATTGGCCAAAAGAAGCCAAAGATAAAGTCTGTGAAAACGTTACAATTTTATTCTCATTCTAATTGACCCAGGAAGTGATATGGATTTGATTTATTTGGTATTCTCAGATCCTAATGGTATGTGATGGTAGTTCCTCTGCTTAAAAAGTCACTATCAGATCCTAATAATCCCGAAAACTACCGACTTGTTTCATTGCTGCCCCTGTTGGCTAAAGTTACTGAGAAGCATGTGAATCGACAGCTCTCCGTTCATCGAGGCTAACGATCTTCTTCATAGGACACAGTTGGGGGTTCTCCCATCCTAAAGAATGGAATCAGGCTTGCTGCTAGCCTCAGAATCCATTAATCAAATCTTGGATGCAGGAGACACTGTCGCTCTTTTGATGCTGGATCTCAGTGTGGCATTCAACACCGGATTGAATAATCTGCTCATTGAGAATCTGTGGAGATGTGATGTTGACCATGTAGCCTTACGGTGGGTTGCTTCCTTTTTGCAGAGAGTCTCCTTCTAGGTGTGTCAAAAACCGTACCACCCTAAAGTGTTTAATCTGCAGCAGGGAGTACCTCAAAGTTTGTCCCTCAGTCCAACTTTGTTTAATATATACATGATTCCCTTGGCTAGGATCATTGAACAAAACAAGAAGAGGGAGTATCCCTAGGACAAACGACGTCCTCGTGATTTAGCGAGATGGTGAGAGATAGCATGGGAAAAAGTATTTCCTTATTTAAGAAACCCCTCACTCGCCAAACTAGTTGGTGAAATGCTTCATCATCGGGGTCCACCCAAGTAGCCGAATGCCACTCGGGTGTGCTTCAGCGCCTGAACTACAGCGGAGCTGGTTGTTCTTGAACAGTGTGAAAATAGTGTAAGTGAGTGGATTAAAAATGTCTTTATTGTACTCCCTAGGTTTTTATCTGGAGCATTAAGACAAGATTAAAAACAAGTGTGATACTTAGGATGGCTAGATTGACCAAAAAGTATGAGTGTTTAAGTGAGAAAATTATCGGTCAACATGTTTCAACCTATGCGTGGTAATACAAGGTTTTCGTCAGGACCAAGTGTTAATACCGGGAGGTCTGCGCACGCTAAGGCGCACCCGTCCCTGGTTCAGCAATTAGACTGACTGTGTACTTACGGTGAGGCAACCTTACAGTGTTCTGTGTAGAGGGAAAAAAATGAGGAAACTATATGCAGTTTCGCCCCATGGAAACCGTAGTGGGGGCTGGTTATAGTTGGATTCTGTGGGGTTCAAAATTAAGAAAATCAGGCTTCTTAAAGATATGTTGCCTCGTGCTATAACTTCAGAGACCGTTGTGGAACCTGCCAGAGACCCACACGGTATCACTTACTCTCTCTTTGTTTAACTAGATCATTGAACATCATGGTTTCACATTGATCACTTATGTTGATGATACTCAGCCGATCAGGATCCGGATGCTGCAACCTTGGCTACTTGTTAACGTTGTGTCTGGAGGAGGTTGCCGGGTGGATGGAGCAAAATTGTTTAAAGCTGAATGCAGGAAAGACGGAGGTCTTGATCCTGGGCAAACAACCCAACTTCTGGTCGACCTCTTGGTGGCCTCTAACACTTGGCTCTTTACCCAGGTTTAAAAACCTGGGCATTTGGTTTTACCAGAATCTATCCTTTGACAGCCAATTTACAGCGCTGACTGGGAAATGTTTCGGAATCCTCAAGACTTTGATAAAGATCCTGGATTTGCTCACAGAATCTGCAAATAAAGCTTTGATCCAAGCCTTAATCATGTCAAGGCTGGACTACTGTAACATGCTATACCGGGGGGTGTCACAGTCTTGTATGATGTCACTCCCAATGAGTGCAGAACGCGGCGACTCATCTCCTACTCAATAGCCCTCCATGGAAACCTCACTTGCTAAGCTACACTGGCTCCCTGTGGAGCAAAGGATCTGTTCAAGGCGTTGTGCTGCTGCTATAAAACTTTGACAGACAGTGGCCCAAGGCACATACAGCTTTTTATTCAACCCTATTACCCATTAAGGAATCTCAGATCCTCGGAGGCAAGGAGGGTCTGCAATCCGAAAGTTAGAAAAGTGCGCCTTGGTGGCAGCTCTTTAGCTTTCCAGCTTCGAAACTGTGGACTTCGCTGCCTCTTTCTGTCCAACAGGCACCTTCGGAACTCCTTTTTCAGAAACAAATTAGTTGTTCAGATAGAGCTGAGCCGTTACTTTTTGCGAGTATGTAGCACATGGGATCTTGGACTGCAGTGCTGGGACACTTCGTTCCACAGTAGCTATCTATGCACTTCACAAGCTCCACTATTAGTGTCATTATTATTATTATTCCTAATGATACAGTTTGATACATCTTTTTGTTATGCTTCATTAGTCTATGTTGTTAGAGTGTGGTATGGGAGTCTCTGTCATACATTTCTCTACCTCATTTTGCCACAATGGAATTTGCAAACATGACCATGGCTCCACTAACCCAAAATGGTAGATTACAAAAACCTTTCCGCCAATGAGAATTCCAGTTTGGATTAAAGCTACAAAATCTAATCTTTGTAAACTAGATTACCAGATCATATAGGCAAACATTATCTATCTATCTATCTATCTATCTATCTATCTATCTATCTATCTATCTATCTATCTATCTATCTATCTATCTATCTATCTATCTATCTATCACTCGCCCCTCTTTTCAGGCTTATGTATGTATGGAAGATGATCGTTTGTGTGCATATAACTCTGCTGGCACAAATGTCATGATCCTCAGAGGCAAAGTCGAGATGATCTGACATTTCTGCTCACCTATCGGAATTACTACTGTGGACAATGCACCATATTTACGGTTTGTTAGTTAAAATAAATCTCTATTCGCTGTGGGAGTGTTTTTGGGTGACAGTCTAGCAAAATGTAGATAATCATATATGGGCCTATTCACAGATGCTATTCTGGTGAGCATACAGTACTACTACTTTAAGTACCACAGATTAAAATTCACAAGCCTCTTGTCAGAGATATCAGCCTCCACCCGCCTATATTTTTGGTATGAAAATCTCTGCCCCCGTTGTGGAGATTTTCACACACATAGGTATAGGATTTAGAAGTAAATGTGGGAGAGACATATGGTAAGAGTTGTAAAACGGGGAATAATTACTACAAAAGTGGTGGGGTTATAGGGAATTAAAGAAGGAGTGTAGAGAGGGACATGCTAATAGGAAACACATATCATCATTAAAGTTACGACAATCGATGTTCACCACAGTAGTTCTACTAACAAAATAAGCTCAAATATACTCCACTCCAGAGCAGCCTTTTTGTAAGTCAAGCATCAAACATGACCAACCATTGGTACAGCAATACACTTCCACAGATGTATATGAAGGCTGGCAATATCACTACCATATAGGAAATATATAAAATATAATAAATTCAAGTTGATTATATAACATTTACATTATATATATCTATATCTATCTATATATATATGTATATATGTATATATATATATATATATATATTTATATATCTTATTTTCAATTAATTGATATTTAAATATTCTTTCGTTTATTTTTAAATAGGTTTTCAAATACAAAAGAAATGGTAATCTTGTAATACACATAATGACATTTTGATAAAATATACTGTAAATTATAACTTTTCTTTTCATTTAACCCACAAATTAAAGAATACATTACCTCAAAAAATTGTGACAAATTCAACACAAATAATGCTGTAAAGGGTAGCGAAGGAAAATAAAAAAAAATACCGTAAGTTAAAATGTAGTAGGTTAAATGCTAGTGCAAGTGTGTGGTTCCTTGTTACTGTGGCACTCTTGGTGATTATGAGCTAGGTTATGTGTTTTAATATTCTTTATTTTGAAAATAAATATTATGTATTTCTTTTAATTTAAAACTAATATAAATATACATTGCCTATTATGTTCTATAGGCGGAGACCTCCTTCCTTCAAGTGGCAGAGGTCTACACGAACAGGCAAAAAGGTACTAATAGTAAATGTTGGTTGTAAATTCAGTCATAGGAGTAGATACACCCTCATTTTAGTGGTTGGAGACCCATAGGTCTATATCTAGGAGTACACGTACACGTTTAAATGGTGAATTCGATCTATGAGAAGATTTAAACTTAGGTGTAGGTGTTGATCTACAATGTTGGAGATCTCTACATGCAATTTTACCTTTATGAATAAGGCCCAACATTTTTCAGCTATTCTTAATCTATACAGGCCATTTACCATCTTGACAAAGCATATAAAACTACCCTTGTAAGATGAAGGATATAATGTCTACGCAATGTGGGAAATGAAAGAGTACTTCAAATTTCCAGTTGGTGAAGGATGGAGAGACATTTTCTGAGAAAATGTGCTTTTGCATCTTTCTGCCATTCAAAAAAACACCAACATAACCATGGAAGTATAGTGCTAAACCTGGAAATCTATGATGACTCAGATTAATTTACATATTGCTATAAGGTTGTGAGGCTCATGAAAAAAGCTAAACCTATGCAAGTCACAGCAGTCCATCTATGATGCTTTTATTGAGTGCATCTAGCCTTATTTCTCAATCTGTCTAGCAGCGTTCTTTCTGTTCCACTTGGGTTTTTTGCTGCATATCTGTCCCCACTCTTTGCTACCTTATCCTCTACCCTTTCCCATCTCTTTTTTCCACGATGCTCCTGTTTTTGTTTTTCATATATTCTGCTCCCCACAGGGTCCAACCCCATTTTCTTGAAAAAACTCCTGCCAAGGCTTGAAGATTAAACTAAAAGTTTTTTCACCTCTCAGAAATAATGAACCAACTGCCCCAAAAACATTCCAGCAAAAACGCCATGACAGTGGAATTAAGAATTACTTTTTTATTGTTCATGAGTTGTTTTGTCACTACTCATAAAAGGTGAAAGATTTTTTTTTTTTTAAAAGCCCTGTTTTTTCTCACATTGTGTTCTACAGTGTGATTGTATTCTCCAATCTGTTTTCTATCTTAACTCATATATAATAATCAATGCCTAAAAGCATTGTAACTAATAATATTACCCAATCCATTCCTACTTTCCCTTTCCCTACCTTGACTAACTCTCTATTATATTGTTCCACTCTCTCATTTGATATGAAACTCACCAGTGCAAATCATGTTGTGACCAGACAACCCTAGCTTTCTATTGACCGAAATCACAGATCAAAATACTTGCATTGTTTTGATTTTGCAAAATTTGTTGCAACCTGTCAGACCAATACCAAAAATCAGATGCCGCAGTCACAGAGACAGACATCTTCAGTTTTTTATTGATATCCCCACGTAAGGGGGAGGTACCGGAGCCAAAAATTTGATTGTACAACTGAAATGTTTATATTTTACATAGCACAAGATCATAAGAAATGAATAAATAGAAACAACACAGTATATAATCTCAAAACTAGGTAACTGGTGTAATGCACCCTCCCTACTAGGGTTCGTGGCCCTTATTAGGGCCACCGAACATCCCGAACATCCCGTAGCTGTACAGATCTTGAGGGCATAGCTGAAGGATCTGGAGGACCAGCATCTCAGTGTCCTCCCCAGCCAACCCCATACACAGGTTCAGCTGGAGAGTCTGGAGCATCAGGTCAGTCCCTTCCCATCCAAAGGTCCATGCTCTACTCTCATGAAGAGAACAGTGATACGAAAGAGAACAAGACTTAGGTTGTTAACCTGTAAATGTCAGATTATACCTGCCGAAAGATTCTGCCAAGAAATGTAGGTGATGACATTGAATGTATTTGCTGGCTTTTGCGTGTCACCAACTACCATGTCCCTAGAAGGTGGTAGAACAAATAAAGGATGGTATCTTCCTCCCCCCACAGACTCAGGGATGGTATCCCTGCTGCTTGAACTGTCACGTCCACATGTCAACATGACATATGGTCCACGGTTAAGTTGCTCCCTTCTGGACCATGTCCCCATCCCTGGAAGACATAAAGAATCATCTCAACGGGCAGGAAAATAAGAAAGGCTCCAGCACCTCAGTGGTCCAGATGGAGGCGGCAGGAGGAGAGGCACAACTCCTAAACAAAGCAACGACCTTCGGCATCCCACTACCATTTTGTGGGATGCTTGGCCGAAGATTTGCTAATAAATTCCCCTTGAAGCACTTAATATTGTATCTAAGCACTAACCAACTGCAATTCCTTTTCCTGCTATTCAGTTGGTGTGCTAGTGAACCTATTGCTCAAGAACACACATAGTAAACTAAAACTGTTTTATTTACATGCATTGTATGTACAAATGCTATTAATAAAGGGGGTGTGCACAATTAGCTGTATGTACCATGGTGTGCAGTGCTTGGTGTATGCACATTAGCTACAGATGCCCTTCTTCTTAGGACATGGTTGCTTTATTTGCTATAATTGTTAGCATCCCCATAATCCACAGATTGATGTGTTCAGAGATGTGTTCACTGCTTTTCTGTCCCTCGCAACTGCCCTGAGCTGGTGAGGGACATTTGTAGAGCTATCGCAAAGCTGAGAGGTGTTACATTTGAATCCAGCCTGCTGTGCTGGACACTGTACCCTTCCGATCATGAACTACACTGACATAGCCACACATATTTTCTCACCACTCAATTCAATTCAATATAAACTTTATTCGTTTTTTCACAATTAAAAACCATAAAAGTATACTAAAACACAGCCCTGCAGTACAGATTTAGTCATTAATACATCATATAAATCGATGCCGAACTCTCAATGAATAATCAAGTGTCTGCAGTGGTTGGCACCTGTACAGGGCTTATGAGGTGTTTACGGAAACTTGTCCCCCTCCTCACCACAGCTTCTCTACAGGCAATCGTCTCGGGTACAAAAAGGTCCAGGTTGGACTATGGGAATGCCCTTTATATTGGCCTTCCTTGGAAACTGACAAGAAAACTGCAGGTCGTGCAAAACGATGCAGCACGCCTTATTTTTGGTCTACTAAGACGGACTCACGCTTCTCCACTGCTCCTGAAACTACACTGGCTCCCTATTAGGCAGCAAGCAGTTTTTAAGGGCCTTTGCATTGCCCATAAGGCCATCTATGGTCAAGCCCCGTCTTACATCAAAGGACCGTCTGATAAATTACATCCCTGCTCGGTCTCTCCGTTCTTCTGTGGCTTGTCCCCTGGTCACCTCACGCTTCCATTCCACCCTCAAAGGGGGCAGAGCTGTTTCCACCTTGATACCACAGCTCTGGAACAACTTACCCGAACACTTGCGCAGGGAACCAGCCCTCCTTCCTTTTAGGAAAAAACTCAAGACTATCTTGTTCTTGGAGGTATTGACCATGAAATAATTTGTCCACACTAGCTCATACGCACTATTTGTCGTAAACTCCCCCCTCGAAGCGCGAAGAGACCTGATGGTGAACCAGCGCTATATAAAAGCTACTTAACATAACATAACATATACAAAAACAGAGAACATATGATCGTTAGCAGCCCTAATACATAAAGATTGTACTTTCATTTCTTGTTTACAAATTTAAAATCAAGACATAAATATAAAAATAATTAATCAAAACTGGCCCTAGACTTGATTGTAGTCTTTAAAAAACCGACAATAAAAGGGATACAATCTTCCCTCAATAGTTGCAGAAACAGGAGAGCTGGCCGAGCCTGTATAAAATACATATTTTTTAAAACAGGAATTAAAAAATATTTCCGGGGGACATCATAAAACTTACATAAAAACATAAAATGTAAAATACCCTGTGGGGACATCTCGTCGCAACCACAGGGTGCTAAATGTTGGCCTTTCCTGCAGCCCCTCGGTACAGCAAGCAGGAGATGAAATAGATCTAAACGAAACCTGGTCAACAGATAGCGATCATAATTCGTGAGGGCCCCCAGTAGATATGGCTCAGCCCTTAGTGTGGTTTTCAACATAACAAATTTGCACACCCTATGTATAAACAATTCAATCTCCTCCCTTTCCTGTGATTTCAGAGTAAGGAAAGCTTCCTTAATTAATCCTAAGTTTCACAAATTGATTCACGGCGACTGAAAAGATTTGAGCGCTTAAGTTATCCCAGCATTTGTTTTATATACTGAAACCACGGGATTCTCCACATATTGTCAAGTTTCATGCAATCTTTTAAAATATTGTTGCGTTATCAACAAGTGCTCGCTTGTCCAGATCTTTAACCAAAAAATAATAGGACGCAGGGCCAAAGTATCACACAAAAAGGGCATGCCTAGTTCTTCGTGCACTATCAAGTTGGCTGTACCTAATGCACTCCTAACACGCGCTATAAAAAAAAAAAAATCCGTCACCGGCAGTCGGTCCAGACTACTATAACCCAAAATTTCGGTCCCGTAAGCAGCAGTTGCAACACTTCTTGCTTGATATATTTTCATTAGTCCCGCAATTGGTCTATTACCTAGTTTCGAGGCGAAATCAAATGTAGCATCATTCAGTCTCATCATATCTCCTTATTTTCTCTGTTTTAACGGGCCCCAGGTAAGTTTGTCATCTAGAACCACGCCCAGGTAAGAAAAAACATCTGTGTGTGGAATCCTAGCTGTGCCTAAACGGAAAGCAGGATTTTTTTTCCGAGCCCCCAACTGCATAACAAATGATTTCGAAATATTGACTCTCAAATCCCGGTCTCCCATAAAAGTGGAGAAAAGTTCCAAAAAGTGACTGCAGACCCCTAGCAGTTCTTGAAATAAGAACTGCATCATCCGCGTATAAAAGAATTGGAAGTGGACGTCTCCCTATATATGTACAGTCAACAGCTGCAGCTGATAAAACCTTGTCGAGATCATTGATATAAAGGTTAAACAGGAAGGGTGCTAAAATACATCCTTGTCGTACCCCCCTCCGTAGAGCAAACGACCTGGAAACCTCCATGTTCTCAGAGTACCGCACCTGAGCAATGGTTTCAAGATGTAAATCCTGTAGGAAATTCACAATGCTACAGTCAGCTCACCACTCAGTAAGGGGTGGTAAAAGAAAGAAAGTATTTCCATTAGGACCCATTAGCTGATATGAGTAACATCGTCCATGTGGGTGGAGCTAGAGTCACCTGCTGACATCCTCGGGCTCCTGATTCGCTGCCCACAAATGAATGAATATATAGGGACGAAGGTCAGGGCACCAGTGCCACAGATAATCCTTTCCACAACAGGTTGTGTAAATTTGTTACACATTGCCAACAGCAAAATAACTACCATGGCGTGCAAAAAATGCGGTAGGGTGGAATCCGGTGCGCAGTGGAGGGAAAAGAGGCCAATCCCTTGACTCACGATGCCTTATATTCTGCAGTCCCAGGCAGCGCCCCCAGATGACATCACAAGAAACCCTCCCTTGAGGCGACATCGATGAGGGACTCCCACTTTGCTTGTGCCCGTGGAGCAACTAATAGCGCCCCTCTGCTACTGGCAGGGGGCGCCTGGCCAAGAGGGGTGCAAAGCTTACTACACAACGTACGTGTTGAGACAGAAATTTGCCAACCCCTAGCCCTCAATACAAGGCATTATCCACTACACCCTGCATCTTAAAGACCTCTGCAATTTATTTGTTTGCAGTGCTGTGCCCTCACTGACAAACTGCCTATTGCATGACCTCTGCTGGAAAGCTGGCTTTATTTTGGTCCTGTATATTCTGCTTTTCTAGAGTATTTTAATCCCAAAAGCTTCAATGATGCTTGTTCCTGTGTCAAAGCTCGTGATTTTAGATGTCCCTTACTTCCTAAACCTAGCCCAATGTGCGGGCTGGAGGCTGTGAAAATGCAGCCTGTATTTATAACAAAATGCAGAAATTGCCTGGGAATTTAAAGAGCTACTATTCCTATATATTATGTCGGCTTCATGTTCACCAGGGGGCCCTTTCAAGTGATATCTTCTTTTTTGCTATTTACCAAGGATTGCATAATTTATCATATTACTTTCACCTGAAGAGCATTTAACTACTGTTAGCTGTTCCATCCAACCCTTAGGATTTAATGAAGAGTGATCTCCCAGTCTGGGCATTAATTCTGGCATGAAATCTCGCCCTCCGGCAGGCGCATTATTCTCTCAGCATGAAATATTCAGAGGCCGGCTGAGTCAAGCAACCCTCTCTTTTTATACTGGTGCATTAGTCGTGTAAGGCAAAGCCAACAAGGAGATTTCTTTTTAGAGGTACAGTCGTAAATTTAGGATTTTTCCCACATCTGTTTCCATTGCTATATTTTTTTAAATTATTTTAAACAATATATTAGCGGTTTCCACCTGTCAACCAATTTGTGCCTGCCGCACAGGGTCATTCGTGTATTTCCCAAAGGAACTTGTGGGCAATAAAACCTGTATGCAGTAGCAGACAATTCAGAAGGAATGAATGACGTTACAACGCATACTTTTACAACGCATACCTTTACAACTCATTTTTTACAATGCAACATCCATTACAACGCATTCCATTACAACACATGCCATTACAACGAATTTTTAAAAACTACCTTTACAACATTCCATTACAATGCATACTACCTTTACAACGCATACCATTACAACGCATACCATTACATTGCATGTATGGTAAGTATTGGATAGTGTAGGGGTAAAAATTACTATTCTAACTCCAGGGGGTGCAGCAGTAGGGTAAGTGTTGGATAGTGTATGGGTAAAAATTACTATTCTAACTCCAGGGGGTGCAGCAGTAGGGTAAGTGTTGGATAGTGTAGGGGTAAAAATTACTATTCTAACTCCAGGTGGTGCAACAGTAGGGTAAGTGTTGGATAGTGTATGGGTAAAAATTACTATTCTAACTCCAGGGGGTGTAGCAGTAGGGTAAGTGTTGGATAGTGTAGGGGTAAAAATTACTATTCTAACTCCAGGGGGTGTAGCAGTAGGGTTAGTGTTGGATAGTGTAGGGGTAAAAATTACTATTCTAACTCCAGGGGGTGCAACAGTAGGGTAAGTGTTGGATAGTGTAAGGGTACTATGCGCTGTGATGGTATGTGTTGTAATGGTATGCGTTGTAATGACTGCGTTGTAATGACATGCGTTGTAGTGGTATGCATTGTAGTGTCATGCGTTGTAATTGTTGCGTTGTAATAGCATGCGATGTAATGGATTTTGCGTTATAAATGTTTTGTTGTAATGGTAGTGCGTTGTAAATGTTGCATTGTAAAGGTTGCTTCCCAATCAGAAGGTTTAGTTGCACTTGTGGCAACAAAAAAGAGAAGCACATGAGGTTTATGGTGAAGGGATGTGGTCATACTGGTAAGCATGCTTTTGCGGCATCAAAAAAGGAAGCATGTGAGGTTTATGAGGAAGGGCTGCAGGCAGATTGTAAGGCAGTGTCTACCAAGTGGCTGCCATTTTGTATTCTTATTTGCTGACCTGATGTTAAAGCAGTCAGTTGAATGTCATTTGGGTTAAAGGTCAGAGGGATTTGGGCTTAACCAAAACCCAAAAGTTGTTAATGAACCAAGTTCTTCTGAAAATGCGTTAGACTGCGACATCCAGCTCCCTAAATTCATATTGAATATCATTGGTAAACCATGAGGTCCATGGCAACAATGCCCACCAAACCAAGGACTCAACATGAAGTTCTAAAGTATGAAAGGGGTCCAAGCAGGGGTGTAACTTGAAATGACGTGGTCTCCCTGCAGAATGTGGAGAGGGACGCTCGCGACTTCCTTACCTCACAGAAATGCACAGACCTGAGGTTGAGTTGGTGCCCCTTGGGTATGGAGGACCCCTGAACCTCAGGGGATGCAGAGGCCTGTATTATTCCCTTGGGTTCCAGGTTGCTACTGCCTGGCAATCTTAGTGGCGGGGGCCCGGCTCAGACACAGGCAAATATTCTTCATGATCGATATTTGGCCAGTGCTAGTCAGAACCCAGGTCTAATTTTCATACCTGATGCTCCTTTTGAGCACCATAAACCAGAAAAGTATCTTATCACCTCTTTATAATTTTGAAGGATGTTATGCATAGGTTTGTGAAATTGCAGGGCTGTCTCTGACAAAGGTCTTGTAACTCTCAAACACTAATGGCAACATAGAGGTGGCAAAGCTCTCTGTGTTTGGAATTCCCCATGAAAATGGGGTCTTGCACTCCCGTTTTTAATCACAAAAAATATTGCAAACGTCCATCCAGTTGCGAAATCTCAAATAGACTGGTTTACCTGATAACTTGCAAAGTGCATCCATTTTCACCAGCACCTAGTGCTTCCAAGAAAATATTGCCATGTTAGGGGATAAAGCAATGCTAAAGCCGAAATGTATGAAAAGTACTAAACTCTGCCAATTATGGGTAGCCCAATGATTAGTGTCTTTGTGAGACTTTGTACACATTTACTTTAATAGCATTTCTTTTTATGCTGCTCAGCATTTTAATTTTATTTCTGTCTGACAAGCTCACTAAATCTGGTGGCACTTAATTCACCCACAGCCATGACATCATCAGACTGCAAATACAGAAGTGTAGATTGTAGGCAGAGGCCTGCTCTCTCTAGACAGCCAGAAACCAAAACAAAACGACATCCCTGTACCTATCAGGGCTGCCCCAATGCTACTTCTGTGTAGGAATTAGACGAAGACGCCTCTCTTTGAAAAACACTGTCCTGAAAGAATATCTGCCCCCCCACTCTCAGATCCAAGCTACCCCTACATTACTCATTCACAATATCTTGTGCAGCCCTACACAGCCTTTCAGCTAGTTTTGCACCATATCAATACCACATACATAAAGGGGAACATGCTCTGCAATAGAAACCCAGGATGACCAGAGTGCAGTGTAACCAGTTTAAAGTACATGTTGTATCCTGTTAAAATGAGGGCTGGCTCTGTCCGCGCGATTCACAGAAAATGAGTTATACTTGAGGGCCCCAAAGAGTTGTTATCCTTTTTTTTTAGCTCTTTGATCTAACTACCCTTGTTGACTTTTCTGTTCAAAGATGGGAAACAAGGGAATTGTGGCTTGAGGAGCACTTTCTATCCTAGATTCCTCAAATAATTTAAGCAGTTAGTGGAGAAGTGTGGCTCAATGATTAGAGCGGCAGACCCTGATGCAGAGGTCTAGCCCGGGACCGAGGTTCAATTCCCCGCCTCGGCGGGTCTTGGGCTCAAAAAATTCCACGGACCTGATAATTCTCGCCTTGGTGCCTATTCCAATCATGGAGTCCCACTCTGTAATTCTGGGCAATAGCTTGCTTAATCTCCACAACGGCCCCCACAACGCTAAGGATGCCTGGCCTCCACCTTGGGGGTGCCCAGGAGTGGACGCCTCACAGGGAAAGCCAAGATGGGTTCCACAGCGGTATTCGTACAAGCGCCTTAAGACCCTTGCGGGTGAGTAGTGCGCTATACAAGTATCAATTTACATTTACATTTACATTTCTTGATCGTTTAGATGCTTGTTTTTCAATTTTTTTGAAGTAAATCCCCCTGTTTGAGTTGGCTTTTGCACTTTTCCCGTGAGATGGTTAATGGATACCGGTGGCAAATTAGAACATTGCCCTTCTCGAGTCACAATATTTTCTGGACATCTTACTGTAGTTTGGGAATTTTGATTGAGTTATTTTTTTCCTCTTTTTGTCCACTGGATATTATAATATTCCAGTTTGCGTTTCAAAGATCATGTCCGAATTTTTATTATTCTTCTTGAGGAGAGCCAATATGGATTTCAAGATTCTCCATAATGTAAAGAAGGCTTTAGATATGGGTTCTTGCTTGTTTGGGGATTGCAACGTGTTGAAGAACGGGAATTCTGGGGATCGTGAGAGGAGTTGGCCTGAGGCTAGGGTGGTCCACCTCAAATCTGGGGAACTGGGTTTGAGTCTTGGCAATGGCGCTGAACATCCTGTGATTCTGGGCAAATCACTTCATTTCCATGTGCCTAACAAAAAAAAATTAACGTGTCCTCATGTAATGCAACTGGTGCAATGTAAAGCGCTCTGAAACCCAATTCGGGTCAAGTTCGCGCTATATAAAACTCTGTAAAATAAAAAATTGTATAACCTATCACTGCACAGGCATTCTGCACAGGAAAGGAAAGGTAAGGGGTAGAGACAGGAGAGAAGGAGGAAAGGGCAGGGGAACAGGAAAAGGAAGGGGATGGGAAAGGGTAAAGGGTAAAGGTATGGAAAGGTAAAGGAAGGCATATGAAAAATGGAAAGGGTATTGAATAGGGAAAGGGAAAAAGGGAAAGAGGAAAGGAAAAAGAAAGGGAAATCGAATGGGAAAGGGAAAAGGAACGCAAAGGTATAGGGAAAAAATAGTGATAGGAAAAGGGAAAGGAATAGGGATAGTGATGGTGAAAGGGAAAAAGAAAGGAAAAAAGGGAAAGAAAAGAGATATTAGACTGAGAGGTATACTTCTAGGTGGACTCTTGTTTTTAACATAGCAGCCTGTCCATTAACTTTATATAGTGGGGTAGTGTCTGAGATAATAAAAATGAAGCACTGCATATGGGTAGAGACATCCCCCATAGAGATCCTTCAAATGAACCCACTCCACTGCGTAGGATGCCCACACATGGCATTTTGAAAAATATACTAACAAAGGGGCATATTATCAAGGACCGGTGTTAAAATTATCGCAGTTTTATCGGCAGGAAACTGCAGATAAAACGGCAATAATGGGCTTGATAATACACCCTTGTTAATTCCAATAGAAGCCCATGTTAACACCAGAACATGGGCTTCTATGGGAATTAACAAGGGCGTATTATCAAGCCCATTATCGCTGTTTTATCGGCAGTTTCCTGCCGATAAAACTGCGATAATTTTAACACCGGTCCTTGATAATATGCCCCAAAGTTCTGTGGCGCCCTGGCGTCCTGCAGGGATTTTTTGAAAAGGGAACAAACTCTGCCGGTAAATTTATAAAAAAAAAGCTTGGTGAGACGTCGGGAATGTCACCTGGCATTTAGACTGCTTTTGGCTGAGACAAGTATCCTCACTGCGGCCTAAAGTTCACCCATTTGGCTGAGAGTCTGCATGGAGGCAGGACAGGCTGTTGTTAGCAGGGCTACAGCCAAGGCTGCTGCAATTTTACGATTTACCACATAATCCATCATCTGCTGCATAATTTGCAGATTTTCACACACAAAAACTTTTCTAGCTCAAAAAAGTCAAAAGTTACTAAAAATGAGGGGACGTGTTGCCAAGCAATGGTTGGCCCTTCGCAAAGGTTGAGTGGTCACCTTTTGTTACTTACAGAGGCGTAGCTTTAGAGGGGGTGTTTGGGGTGTTACACTCCCCTAATAAATCTGTTTTCTAGGTAATAGTTGAGTACAGGTGTTTTCAGTCGGGGATGGTGAGGAGCCTGTTGGATTTTACCTGGGATTTTGACCAGCCGTGGCCCATGCAGATTAGAGCAGTGGGTCCGTGTTGGGGGGGATAGGACAGACGAAGATGACGGAAACTTCTTGATTTATTTCATTTCCCCTCGTAATCGTCTGTCGAATTCCCCCAACCCCCACCCGGCCAAACCGCTCTTACCTGCATGGGCCGCGGCTGATTTTTACATACACACAGAAAGAATCACACACACATGCGCGCAGGCACACACACACACGCAGACACACGCGCACACTGTCTCTTGCCTATGTTTTTGAAAGCTCTGAAAAAAGGTTTCTTATTTTACAAACTATTATATTTTAAGTACCCCTTAAAATATGTACTCCGCTTCCTTTCCACTGCTCCTTAAACTCCCCTTCTGCACTTCTTCTCTTATAATGTACTTTAACATGATATGCCAGTATGGTTGTCAGAAAACGTAAAGCTCACACCCCTTAATCTTACTGACCGAGCTATGGGGCATATTACCAAGAATAAGCGATAATTATCGCTAAGATTGGTTAGCGGCTATAATTTTATCGCCGTGCTTCGCCTATTTTTATTGCTTAGGAACCTTGCTATTATCAAGGTTTATCTCCTAAGCGATAAAAATCGGCCGAAATGCATGAATATCGCTGAAAAGTCAGCGATATTCATGCATTACCGAGCTAATGCTCTTAGCCATGTCATCCACCTACCATTGGTTAACATGGCTAAGAACTGCTCTGGGCAGGCGTTAGCTTTTGGAGATATTCGCGCTTAGCGCGAATATTTCCAAAAGTAGGTAATAGGAGATAGCGATGTTATTGACTGTTTCCAGTCGCTAATATCTTGGCACGCCCACTTTGCATGTCATTAGCGATAATTATCGCTGACATGCAAAGTGGGCCCCAAGATGATCGCTATCTCCTACTAGCTGTCGCTAACTGGTGTTAGCGACAGCTAGGTAATAGGGCGATAATATTATCGCCGCTTTAGCGGGGAAAAATCCCGCTAAAGCGGCGATAAAGCCCCTGGTAATATGCCCCTAAGTCCCAGGTTACTTATTGCTCTATTTTGGTGCTAAACTGTTACTGGTGAGGTGAAGCCTTCGCCCAAGAGGTGTTAACGTGTAAAAATGACAAAACAATGACGTATTGCTATCACAAAATCTTCTGCATTACGGTAAATAATTTGCCTTTTCTTGCTGTATAATTTAGTCAACCCTGCCGCATAATTTGTCCCTGCCCTGTCCCATAATTCCAGTGGCGCTTGGCTACACCTCAAAGGCAGAACTTTAACTGGGTTCAGTTTGGTACATATTTGGCGTCAGTAATAAGCAGACACGGTAGATCAGAACGAATCCAGCAATGTTTGTGCAAAGGCTACGTTGATTTTTCTGAAACAACATGTATTTCGATACCTAATTAAAAGCGAACACACAAACAAAACAACCTTGTTTTCGCGATCTGTCAGCGGAGCCAATGCGCCCTGACTCAGCCTGATGTCAAGAAGGTCAGAGGCACCTCCTTGGCATCCCGGTGTACAGACAACTGCCACATAAGTCACAAGTGATCTTCAAAGGAAATAGTGTGCTCATTATTGCACTGTTGATAAGGCAAAGATGCTTCTCACCGTGAGATCATGGAGTTGGGTACAGCTCCTTTTCTCCTGGGGGCTTGGGTTTATTGATAACAAAATCTCCAGGCCTGCAGTTAATAATCCCCCAGGCCTGCAGTTGGTAATATATATCTGCATTTAGGAGATGAAACTGGTAAGATTTTAATTTTTGTAGGCTCAGCACTCGAATGGTTTGACTAATGTTACAGCGTATTGCTTAACCCCTTGCGTGCTGATGACGGCCCCCATCCGTCATGCAGCACAGTGGGCGTGTGCTGATGACGGCTGGGGGCCGTCATGAACCCGCCCACTCTTTAAAAGCGCCGCACAGGCGCAGAATCGCAGCCGCGCGCAAGGGGTTAAAGGCAAGTTTACCAGGATATATGGTGCTTTGTAAATGGGTAGTTGCTGCCGTAAAACAGGCATGACCCTTTGTGGGCACCATGAAAGACAATCATGCCTTCCAATGAAGAATAGCATACAGGGCCCTTAGCCAATTCTGCACAATTTTTTTATTTCAAAGTAATTTATTAAGAATTTTACACATAAATTTTAACATCGCTTTCCATTCACGGGATCCCCAGCGGGGCGTACCTGATTGTGGTACAAGTTTCAGTTTACATGATCGGATGCACCCCTTACTTCTGTCCTACTAGAGGAGTGAAGGTAAGTGAAAAGATGGAAAAGTGAAAAGTGTGTATAGGAGGGGAAAAGAAAAAGGGGGGTGCGCAGAGATAGTCTGCTTGCACTTACAACTTCGGGTGTGGGAAAGGCCTGATTTTGGCGGATTGCTCTACTATTCCGGTGCTCACGGGGGTTCGTAGTAACCCAGGAACTCATTAAGTGTTATCTATCTCTCTCTGCTCTACACCAAAATTGTCTCCTCGATTGCCAATCCTTTCTAAATATTTCACTTATAGAGTAGTGACAAAAGAAAAAAGAAGGTTCAAAATAATCTCCCTGGGCCTCATTTATGAAAAGTGACGCATCGCTACGAGAAAACAGTAATGCGTCACTTTTCATTGCGTCCTCCTTGCGGCACCAATGATGCGTCATTCTTACAGTATGACGCATCATGTCGTAAGGAGTTACAGATACGTCAGTATTTCTGACGTATCTGTAGGCGCAAAAATGACGTATTGCTGGAGTGTGTCGCAAAAGTGACGCAACTCCAGCAGTGTGTCATTACACATGGACAAGTCCCATGTTAAATGTGCCTGCGTCAGTCGTATGCCTGCCATGTGGCAGGCGTAAGATATCAACGCATTTGAGTCCTAGAAGTGGCACAGTGAAATCTTATACATTTCACTGCGTCACTTCTACAACCCTTTCTTGCGTCAGAACGCCCCCCTGCATACATTATACCTGGCGCAGGGCTTTACAAAGTGACGCATCTCCCTAGATGCGTCACTTTGTAAATATGATGCAACATGGCGCATTTGTTACACCACTGGTGCGTCACAAAAAGGGGCGTATTGGCGGTGTAAAAGTGAAGCAAGGCCTCATAAATAAGGCCCCCTTTACTTACGTTGTCTTCTGTTAAACTTCTGGCAGTGCGATTTCACTGAACCCTTAAGCTGGTAGCTGTAAAACGTGTTACCTGACACAGGCCTTTTAATGCAAGTCCCCCACTGCTGGTTACAATACATTTGGTAGACTATGTATGTGCAATGAATCACTCTCTCAGCTCTTCGGATATGACAAACATCACTTGCAAAAGTAGTGAAATATTTCCAAATTTTTAGGCATAGGATTCCATCTCCACAGGATCTGATTTGTTTTAGCAGTTGGCAGTAAAAATATGGTTGGCATCTGCCAACTGAGAATATACTAAGGGTGGGCAATATATTCTGCCCCGCCGGTAGAATTGGCAGAATTGGGCCAAGCGTAACAGAGATTTCTGGCCAAATCCAGCCAACTACCATGAGGTGGAGTTTTTTCTCACATGTGGCTCGAAAACGGTCAGCTGGCGAGCGAGATTTGGCATCTCCCAGCACGCGATTTTCAGTCTGTAGGAGGTCTCCCGGCGAGATTACTCCAACACAGGCGATGATGACCGTTCAAGGTCAGAAAGCTGTTGCTTGAGTGGAAAATCTACTCGGGCAGCTGCAAAATCAACTTGAGAAGCTGCGCTCTATGGCAAAGCACTTGCTGCTGTTTGCGCTAATTTTTTTGTGTTGAACGAGCTCCCTTTACTAAATCACAGCACTGCATGCCTATTTCCACCAGTTTGCAGAATTCTGTGAAATCTTGATTTTTTTTGTAAATGAGGGTAATTCCACGGAGTAAAACGACGCAAGTTCCTCCCAGGTCTCTAATTTACCTTTTCCGTACTCTCTGCCACCTACAGGTTTCGGAGAGAAGTGCAGCATTTATTCTACACGTGCTTCCTTTGGTTTGTGTACCCTCTGTGTAGAGCTCTAATTGCAGTCGGCACATGGTACCAATGAGGAGTTTTACTATTGCTATTGCGGTGCAACAAGTGCAGGACCATGAGAGGTCGACTATTCCCCATTGATGACTATCTTTTACTGCCCAGTTCCTGGTCTGTGGACATTTTCATTTCCCTTACATGCACTTAGGCCAATTGTACCCCTGTTTCGCCACTGTACCAGCGATTAATGCTTGTGATGCAGAAATCGTGCCGCGGGGCTCTGTACACTCAGCAGCATCAAGGAGAAGCGTGCTTTCGCTATTATCACTAATAGTTTCTCAAGAGGACGATAATGACCTACTCTGTGGGCAAAGCCAATGAACAGAAACATTGTGGGGATCTTTCCAGATGCTAGGGTTTATAAACTTGTGTCACTGGGACAAGCGCATGCCCACTGCAGTATTGCCTGGGACCACTTCCTGACTTCCTGTCACCTTTCACACGTAGCAGGTGGTAGTGCTTCCGGGGTCAAATAGCTGCCATGGCATTTGCTCATGTTTGGATAAATATCAGCGTGAAGGAACAGAGAATAATTAGCCTCTTCTTAGAGTGGGAATATCAAAGCTTTGTTATTAATACACCCAGTGCCACTTCAGATCACTAGCAGTACCAAACGTATAAACAATTACAAAAAATGACATAATTAGAGAATCCAGACCTTGGTATGATATTAAAGTCCATTAGACAAATCAACACTCCTCTCAAAAATTGTTTATCAAACAAACTCATTAATGTCAGCCCTACCACTGACTGAGACACAACCCCACAGCAGTGGTGTGCAAAGGGAATCACAGGGTCTGATGCAGGCAATGAAAAAGGTCCCTCTGCCCCCATCTGAGTAATGTAATAGAGCCATGAGCAGTGGGCCCCTCACCCTCCTGGGCCTGGTGCTTCTGCACCTGCTGTACAAATGTTATCTATACCCTCTAGTCTATAACCCCTCCCACAATTTTTGCTCCTACAGTACATTCCTTTGAGCAAAGTAGTGCTGCACCGTTGTCGTAATTTGTGAAAACACTTATACATATATGTAAAAAGTGCTACAAAATGACAGAACATAAAAATATACGGCTTACAATATGGCGGGGCCAACACTCAAAGGTATTTGCTACATTAAATTTAACTTAATTGCGCAATCACCTCCATTTACATCTGTAAACTCACATTTGTTATTCATAAAATGTAAACTGACATTTCTCAACATTTATTTTCATATGAAATATTAGACGAGTGTGGTCTAGTATTACATGTGAGCATGTCTGCTCCAAGGACTATATTTTGGGCATTCTGGGGTGGAGATACCACCTGTAGTAGAGGAATGGACCCAAAAGTTATAGTTTGTTGTATTATCTATAGTACGTCAGGCACATTTGCACCATAGGCGACTGTTGTATTCTGCTTATTATACATTTCTATCTAAGCCTTTATTCACCCCTTGCCCTTCTAGTGGAATGCCTAGGTACTGTGATGCACTTCGGAATGTTGGGTGCTGGTTGAGAAAAGCCAGTTATCATGGGCTGAGCAGCATGCTGGCTTCTCCTGGTGGGGCTTACCTATTGGACATATGACACTTTCAATAAATACCTCTTGAATATATCTACCAGCTTCGAGTTCATTACTACAGTGAGTTCAGTGAATTACTCTTATCCAGCCGCGGACCGTGCAGGTAAAAGCGGTGGGGGGGATTTCAACTGACAATGACGAGGAGAAATGTATTATTTATTTAAATTTCCCTCGTTGTCATCTGTCGAAATACCCCCAACTGGCTGGCTGGCTGGCTGGAAATGTACTTTTGAAAATATTTTTCTATTTGTAAATTCATTCTGTTATATTTAGTCATGCAAAAATGCATTTGAATAACTAACTGTGAATTCACATAGAATTCCTGAAGGGCTCCTGGGAAACTGACTGTCGTAGCTTGCCAGTAGTACTTCCAGAATTGTTTCTAAATTTGTATAAAAATCAGACACTTACTCTACGTGCAGGTGTAATTCAACCAAATTTAAAACTTTTCTGAAAATCTGGCTCATAATGCTGAAAGTTCAAAGTTAGTTAATGTTAGAGAGTGCAAATGAAGAGGACTAGGATTTAAGGTTTTCTGTAGTCTTCCATTCTGTTCTGATCTTTAGCAGTAATTTAAAAATCCTGTCTTGGAATGCAGCTGGCGTAAAGAATAACTCTGAAAAAATCGAGTTCCTTCTATCTTCAGGGGCCAGCGTGATCTGTCTCCAAGAGACATGGCACACTGAAAACCTTATAGTGGGAAGTGATTACATTATTTTGGAGGGTAAGAGGGGGTATTGCCTGTTGCTTAGCAAATCGGATAAAATGGAACTTCTCACATTTTTTGGATCCCAGTAACCTGTTTCAGGCTGTTACATTATTCTGTCTTGATAATGTGGAAATTCCCTCCCCACTGGTTGTGATTAATGTGTATATTCCTCCCGATGAGTATTTTAATCCAATTTTGAAGAGAGTTTTTTCCTATGCTAAGAAAGTGCGTGAGAACATTCCATCCGCCCATATAATCTTGGTTGGAGATTTTAATTGCAAGATTTCTAACTCAAGTTTGTCTTTATTTAGAAATAAATATAGGGAAGAATCTCTGCTCATTCCCCAAGCTGTTCTGCCTGGGAATATTAAAACTAATAAGAGAGGGAAAATACTTTTGGAAGAGGTACTCGAGCTGGATGGGATCGTGGTCAATGGACGTCTTCCGTCTGATTCCCCGGCAAATTTCACTCATGAATCATATCAGGGAGAATCAATATTGGATTACGTTATAGCTGATAACTCTACTTTTGTTTTATTGAATGATCTGGTGATTTCTAAAACGTGTCTCAGCGACCGTTCTACCTTGGACATCTCTTTAAACATTCTTCCCCCCATGTCTGACCGTTGGTTGCTAAATAAGGACTTGGTCAGTTTCGGTAGCGCATCAGGGAGATGTCATTGGGATAGAAAGGCCTTTAGTGGGCTGGAGAGCATCCTTGATGAAGCAATCTCCGATTTAGTCAACTGGGATGGAGCTGAAATTGTATGTTTTTCAGATCTATTGATGAAAGTGACTTCTTTAGCTAGACATCCCAAAAGAGATAGGCCTCCGATCCCTCCTCCTAGCTCCCTTCGTTTGTTGAACAAAGAAATAAATAAATTGGTAAGGGACCAATATTTGAATATTCTCCCCGAAAGATCTCGATGTATAGCCCTGTTAAAAAGAAGAAGGAAAAGGTTGAAATTCAGATTACGTAAAGATAGGGAGGACCAACTTTGGATACAACTGAGGGAGGCAACTTTTCATGGCCAAGCAAGAACGTTTTGGTCCTTAATAGGTAGGGGTTGTGGTGCAAGGACGATGCCCTCTCCCATCCCCATTGAGGAATGTGTCTGGGTTGACCATATAAAAAATTTTTATGCAAGTAATGGCGTTTCTGTTCCTGTTGGAAGTTTCAAGGCTGTTCCTTGGGCCGGTGAGGAATCTCCATCTGAAAAGTCTATAGAACAGGCAATAATGGATATGCGCTCATCTGGAGCTATGGGTCCAGACGAGCTGCCTATTTCTGCTCTAAAGCAGAGCAGTTTAAAATGGAGTCAAATTCTCTTTCCTGTATTTGCATACTGCTTTCTAAGCAGGTCAGTCCTCCCTTTGTGGAAAGGGAGTATTTTGGTCCCCCTTTTCAAGAAGAGCGATCGACTTTCTCCCCAAAACTACCGCCAGATTGCTCTCCTGGACGCCATCGGCAAAGTTTTTGCTAAATGCCTGTTGAGATTATTGACTGAGTGGGTGGATCAATGTGACATTCTACCTTTTGAGCAAACGGGCTTCCGTAAAGGCCACGGCACCCTGGATAATCTAACAGCTTTACAAGTGATTATGGATAAATATATCACGGTCCGGGGGGGAAAAGTATATGCAGCCTTCATAGATTTCTCCACAGCATTCAATAAAGTTGACCGTCCTTTGCTGTGGAGGAAATTATTGGCCTTAGGCATGTCATCTATACTGTTGGATTTAATACAGGACCTCCATACGGAGACTTGGTGCCGAATAATGATGGGAGGGGAAAGAGGTTTGTCGCACTCCATCCCCTCTGCCAATGGTCTCAAACAAGGATGCTTACTGTCCCCCTTATTATTCTCCCTTTATGTTTATGATCTCCCTCAAGCTCTGTCTCTGAGTAGTGGTATTGCCCTTGTTTTGGGAGATAAAGCTATTGCATGTTTAATGTATGCTGACAATATTTTGTTAATAGATCTGACACCGAAAGGTTTGCAAAATCGCCTGCATGCATTACAGGTGTTCGCAGAGTTGCATTTTTTACAGATTAACATCTCCAAAAGCAAGGTTATGTGTTTAACCGGAAAGAAAAGATATTCTCATGGGAATTTCACATGGTCAATAGGTGGCCAAAAGTTAGAAATTGTGAAATCCTATACGTTTTTAGGGAAAATAATATGTGGTAATATGAGCAATAAGGCTCATATTGAGAATAACACGCGCAAGGCTCTGATGCAGGGTAAGGGCCTAAATGCACTCTATAAAGCCACAGGAAAACGGCATTTTCCCTATCTGCTCGAAGCTTTCCGTGCAAAAATCCCGGCTTCCCTGCTCTATGGCACTGAACTCATTGACGTGAGTAGCTGGGGATTTCTTCACACTATTGAAGGTAGACTCCTGCGTCAACTAACCTCTGTTAATACCGCCTGCTCTGTAGCCTCTCTTAGACTTGAGTATGGCATGAGAAGTAGTTGGGTTCAGGGCTTAGCTGGGATAGTAAGATGGATCTTTCACCTAGCTAAATGTGAACCAACCTCATTAAGACACCTTGTCCAAAAGGAATTATTAGGTCCTTTAAAGGAGTTTTCCCCAATTGTAAAAAACTTCAGAAAGGTGGTCACGTTATTGCAATTGGAGGAATCTACACTTTTTTCTCTATCCTTTTACCAGTTAAAAGCTTCCTTAAAATTAGCAACGTGGAAGCTAAGTTTTTCGTTGGATAGAGACCAGATAAGGACAAAGAAAGGTGATTTGCCAGTGATTAATTCCTTTAATCTTAAAACTATGCAACTCTACACTACTTGGAATCTCCCACACGGCATTCGCCGTTTCTGGTTTTTATTAAGGCAAGATATGTTACCTCTGAATAACCTTTTAGCCAAGTGGAATGGTTCCTCTAACAAATGTACCTTGTGCAATATCTCGATCTAAGATCTCACCCACGTCTTATTCACATGTCCGGCTTTAACTAAATCTCGTCGTAAATGGGTGAGACCAATTTGCTTAGAACTTGGAATCTTATCTGCTAGTGCCTTTTCTGATGCTATTCTTATGCCCCCTAATGAAATGTTTCGTTCCAGAATTTTTAACTTTTTTAAATGCTTTTTAGATCTGTATTAATCATGTGTGTTGTTTCCTCTTTTTGTGTACTATCGGATTGTTATTGTGTATGTAAATTTTATGTGGACCTCTCACAAGTTCCAAAACATAAATAAAAACTTACTTACTTACTTACTTACATTCCATTCATTGCATTTTCAAAGATATTTGAACACATATTCTTTCCCTTTTAGGTGTACGGTATTTTCGGTTAATATTTTCCGTCCCTGTGTTCCTGGAATATTATGGCAATGTTGGGAATAAATAGATGTTTCAGATCTTTTTCTTTTTACATTTCTGGTATTTTCTTCTTAAATGTGTTTTCAGATATTTAACAAAGATTTATATCAGATTCTATGACCAAGCTGAAAGCTCCTGAGTCATTCCCTCTGGTAGACATTTTAATAAAATAGGTAATTTCAGCTGCATCCTGTGCAGGTAGGAGCAGTGGGGTCGGGCGGGGAGATTTCGGCTGCGGATGACGAGGGAAAATTAATTATTTATTTAATTTTCCCTCGTCGTCGTCTGTCGAAGTCCTCCCCATCCACCAGGCCTCATTGCTCTTACCAGCATGGGCTGCGGCTTGTTAAATTGATGGCAAAGAACCAATCCGGGTTCCTGATTTCTGTGTTTCCTAGTTACAGGAACCTTTGAGGTCTGAGATTTTGTGGCTGCGCCTCAATGCCCTGGATCCACCTAGTGGCAGCGTGAGCTACTACTAAGTCTTTTCCCTTTATCCAATCCGCATCTTTGTCCCTGCTGACAGCCAAATGCCAGTTGACTAAGTAAGGCGTCATGGTTCTGGATATTCCTTTGAATGTCTCTTTCTAAGTGAGGTTCATGGTTACTTGGACCTCTGCGTTGTGCATTGGTATGGTTACACTATTGTGCCCTGAATCTACCTCCGTGCAGCCATTCACTAATGAATCTCTTATTATTGATCCATTCTGGATCCCCGTTCCTGGTGGATGATTAATCATCTGCCATTTCATGTAAAAAGTGCCTTGGTACAGGATGTTCTTTTAACTTCTCTTGATTCCAAAAGAACCTGGCTACCCGGCTTCTGATGCGAACAAGTTTTGCCACTTGGCTACAGGGGAGTGCAGTAAATGTGCCCGTGGATTCATAATTGAGCTCACATCCCTGTTATTGCAACATGATCAAATACAAGGTAACTACAAAAGAGCGGTGGTGCTAAAGCGGCGCACCAGTGGCGCGTAGACAGTACATTGGAAACTCACCAAATATGTTTCCATTGTGCTGCTTAGGCTGTGGGCATTTGATAGAGTATGCTGTGCCACAAGACATCATTGAGACTGAAGACCTCTGATAATAACATCTGGCTGATGATTTGGTTCAGTTGATTCCCAAGCTGGAACAAAATGCATGGCTAATGTAGAAACCGAAATTGACGGCCACATACATGTGTGTGATCGGTTGTTCTTGAAAAGCATAATTTTGAATGATAGAGGAGAGCAACTGAATCGTGAGGCTGTTCAAATGTACACTTGTATATCCTAAGGATATAAAATTTTACATTTTTCAAATTGCTGCCTTATTAAAATTGTGTGATTTCCAGGTCCAGGATAGCTGCTGAGGTAACCGATTATTTGGTTGCAAAAAGGTGAGCCAAGATTGTTTCCAACCGTTTCTAGACCACTTATGTTAATGAATTCTCGAAATATGGCTGATGAAGGGTGTTACCCAGAAACTGGTCCCAGGATGCTTGTTTCTGGTTCAGTGAAGACCTGGCTCACCAGTTCAGGCTGGACTGTTCCCATGAGGCACAGGGTCAAGACTGATTTGCATATAGCTGGGTCAGAACTGAGGTGGCGAAGTGAGCTAAAGAATGATGATGGATTCAACCCAGATCTGTGACTAAGGGTGAGTGTCTGAAAAGTTTCAGTGCTCCATCCATCATCTCCTTGTGTTTGCTTTGTCTATTATTGCACCATTGTTGCAAAGTTTGTTTCACCCATTTAATCCCCCTGGAACCTTTCCTTTTGACTTTTTAGTTTTTGGACTTTTACAGTGAGTTGGTCTCACTACCTGAGTCTCGCTCATGGTAAATTCTGTGGAAATGGACTGAGCACCAATGTCTGCCTTTTAACATAGGAGTCACTGCTGTGTAATAATAAAATAATAATAAAACCATTTTTAGAGCGCCTGGTTACACTTAAGACAGTGTGTAGCTATGGTAAGAGGCTCTGTGCTGGTTACATGTAAACACATGGGCACACACATGTTCACATGTGTGGCTCTGCATGTGAGACGCAGCTAGCCTGTTGCACAAAGAACCCTTCATGGTTTGGAGCTGACCTGGGATCGGCCGTATAATGTGAGTGGGCATTCAAAGTGTAGGAATGTAGCGGTCTTGAAAGTCTGTGGTGCTTAACTGAACTACACAGTGTCGCCCCACCGTGACCTACAGGATCATGTGAGGTATCAACGTAGGATAAACATGCATCCTGCATGTAATTCCATAGTCACTTTGATCATCATTACACTCCTTATGGCACTTTAATTTAACCACATCGCTGCGTGCAGATTTCCCCTCCTGTGCTGGGCCGTAATGTTAGTGGGTGTGCTCATGACGAGCTCAGCTCGTCATGAGCATGGAAGGGGTTAAGGATTGGCATATGTCCCATGATCACCCATACTCAGATTCCAGACCTTTGTCCTCCCTACTGGGCAGTTAAATGAATCTTTTGGCCAGCAGGAGGATCAGAGGACTCCTCCCCACAAAATAGATCGATGAACTGTGTTAATGACTCAAGCGTCTTAACTTATGAGCAAACATGCCACGTTTTATGTGCATATGTTTAACTAAGAACATTACAGGGTTTGAGAATCAGATGCCTAGGATGTAAAATTGATCCTTTGATACAAGTACAGGAATTATGTTGTATTAGTTCCAAGATCCATTGATGCAAGTACAAGAATTATGTGGTATAGTTCCGAGCTGCTTTTAGTGCTTGCGGTCTTTTGAATGCTGTATCAATGTTTAGATCTTCTTCACAGACAGCTTTGATTTGTGTTTGAAGACGGATTGTGCATACTGCTCATGCATACAGTGGACTTAGGTCAGCCCACCATTAGTTGACCTTCGGTTCAATCTCATTTGCTTGGTTCTTATTTAGCGGCACTCCTTCCTCTTCATGTGTTTGCCCCTCCTTTGTATCGTAGCTGCTCTGCTATCCGTTTGATCCAGGAACTTTTATCCTTCAGCAGCTTACTTCAGGAAACTGCTTTACTTGCTTTTTGAGCATTCCAAGGGAGTGCAGGTGCTTTCTTGCTCTCCCTCCCATGTGTCACTCCCCCCGGTGGCGTAGCTAGACCTTTGGGCGCCCTTGGCGGTCCCTGTCTTTGCTGCCCTGCACAAGAAAAAGCAGGGGGTGCTGGCGATTCCTGTTCGCTGCCCTGCGACAGGTGCAGGTGAGAGCTTGAAGGGGGAGGCCGCCCCGTCAGTCCTTGCTACGCCACTGACTTCCCCACCCAACATCCTGCCTTCTGCACACTCAGGGCCTAATTTATGGCATTTTGGTGTAGGGCAGTGTGTAGCAAGGCACCTTGTTGCGCTGCCCTATAGCAAAGTGTAAGAGCAGGAATGAACCATATTTAAGCAATACAGTGCATTCCTCTCCTTTCTGCCTGTGCTGATGCCGGTTTGGCAGCCTAGTACCAATGTACAATGCAACACCCACAGAAAGAGGAAAAAACAAGGAGAAATAAAGATATTTCTCCTGGTTACGCCTCACCTCAGGAGGCATAAGAATTTGACGCTTCCCCAGGTTTATATGACTTTGTCAATCTGGGGTGGCTTTGCGTGGCTTTATATATCTTTATGACAGCCCTGCATCACGCATGTACCACTTTACGTGGTGCAAAACTGACGCTGGGCTCCGAGTGTTGCTCCCCACCTATACAGATCATCTTTACAACCAACACAACAGGTATTTTTTTGGCTGCCCTTCGACTTCACAGAAGACTTTATCAGGTTGATTTTGTTTTATTTTCCTTGGTCCACATGTTGCATGAAATAACAGGTCTTGAGACACCTAGGCAGCATTTAGAGCTGTGGAGAGGGGTGGGCTGCTGGAAACCTGCACCACAGCCTGCTGCGAGCACCAAATGGGTGGAGCATTTGCTTTAGTTCTGAGTCCTGTGGGAAACAAATTAGGCCTTGGCAAGTGTTTTCCTTTATATTCTTACACTTCCATTTTCTTTTAAAAATTGGTTTGGAGTTTCCTACTTGAAACATATTTGGAAAGTAAGCAGTGATATTTACAAAGATTGAAATATTGAATCCAATGCACAGTTTTGAGACACCTTAATATATGGGTTTGCTTCGCCTCTGGCATTTAGCATGTTTCCTTTACTTTTTTTAAACAATGCTTTACCAAGAAGCATTGGCAAAGTCAACTGCTTAAAGGTGAAACCTCATTGCTTGACCAAAGCCTGTTTTCTTTCTTTGAGGGATATAGTTTTCATGCTTCTCCTCATTTATTAATTTAATTTTGGGGTGTGCCCAAGAACTTCTATGAAGTGGCAGTGAAGTGAGCACAACAGCAGGTAATGACAAGTAAATGGATAATTTCCAGCTGTGCAATATTTGGATATCCTATACATTACCACACAGCATTTAGCTTAAATTCTAAAACAGAATATGTTTAGATTATCTTGACATTAAATCAAAACCCTGTAACAATGAAGTGTAAGGCAAGAGACTATGATGAATAGTGTACAACTAAGGTTTTAGGCAAGGGTGCATTGTTACAATGGCAAGAGTGACTTAAATAATCTTTCTGAAGTCAGACCTTTGGGTTTTATACATCTGTTTTGTTGTCCAGTTTTAAAGTGCTGTGTTTTAAGTTCCTATCTATATTCCACAGTAAGTGAAATGTTTAGTGCTGTTAGATAACAAGCTTTTACAGCTGAAAGTGGGGAAATATTTCAGAACATCTGTGTTGCATTACTTCTTGGAGTCAGCAAGGCAAAGGGCAAAATGCCATATTTGAGTTTTCATTCAGTGCTTCATGTTTAAGGAATATAGAACGTCGAAAATGTTTGGATTTTAATAAGCTTTCTCCAGAAATATTTTACAGAATGTGTCTTAAAAAGGTCCACCTTTCCTTTTTTAGGGTGCCAGAAAATGTATTGGAAGACCCACATTTAAAAACTAGAGAAATATGTTGGATAGCAAATAAATGCCTTCCTAGCTACACTCTACAGTAAAAATGTAACTTTGCGACAGAAAGTCACAGTAATTATTAGAAACATCATTAAATTAGACAGAGTTTGAGACTAAGTTGAAATGAAAGGAAACTGTACACAGAGGAATGATTGAAAGTATTCATAGCATTCAAGAAAAATCTTGAAAAGCGTTATTTAAAAAATAGAGTTTTGGTAACATTTCCCATATTCGCTAGTAACCTGGAAATATGTTAAAAAAAACTATTTGCATATCTCTACATACAGCTTAAGACTAACCCTGGGGGTACTTTGCAAGTAGCGCTAGGCGTAGCTACACGAAGTGCACTTCGCACTATGTGAGCTGCGCGTAGCTACATGAACTGCGTAGTGCACTGTGCAAAGTACTGTTCCCACTGATTGCACAATGCTGGGTGCTTGTCCGCACTGTGCAATTAGTGCAAACTGCATCTTGCACAGTGCAAGCGGTCGTTTTCTGCCGCTCAAGTAGATTTTTCCTTGAGCGGCAGCTTTCTCAACGCGGACTGGTAGTTTCTCATCACGAGCGGTCGCAAGCATACGCGACCACTCGCAATGAGAAACCTGACCTCCACACATTGGGAAGATCACCAGGAGGTTTATTTTCCACGCTTGTGATCGGCAACTTGATGTTGCTGATCCTGAACGAGGAAAAAGTCTCGCCGAGATGTCATTTTGCTTGCTTGCGGTCGCCAACTTCACATTGAGGACCGCGTGCAAGCAAAAAATGACTGCTACGTTACTCTACGAGTGTTTACACTGTGCTACGTGCAATTCGCGTAGTGCGAAGTAGCGCAACTTTGCAACCTACGAGAGCGTAGCGTAGTGCTTTGCCCAGGCTTACTTAAGACAGACAAATGTCCTCAGCTCCATGTGCTTTACCAGTCATTTGACATAACTCCACCCAACCTACCATAAAATGACATAACATGACTTAACATTGCATAACATAACACAACATAACATTCAGACTACCTCTCAATTCAGGCATCTTGGATGGGAGAAATAGGATCGATAAGTTTGGAGGCTGTTGGGTGCGTCATCAAAGAACTGAATTGTGTATAAACAAGTTTTCTTAAGAATGCAGACTACGAAATAAAGACCAAGAAGGAACATCTGATATTAATGATGCATATGGACTAATAATTTGAAATTTAATGACATATATGGACTAATGATTTGAAACTTGATCTTATATAAGAAAATTTGTTTTGCTCAGGGAACTGACTTTCTTCTGAATATTTTGCATTTGCAGTTTGCAATTGTTGACTAACAACGTAGGGCGGCCGTTGTTTTGGTTCCCTTTGATGCAGTTCTGCAATTCTTTTGCTCTAAATACTAAAAGCACAGAACTGTGCGCAGATAATACCTCACTGCCTATCAGCAAACTAAGTTTGGAGACCTTACCTGAAACAATAACCATCTCCTAGTTGCTATTGATACTGGGCCGCACTATTTAACAAAATGAGTTCCACCATAATAGAATGTAACATAACCACGCCTTTCTGCTTATAACTTTATTAGTATAACAGTATCTTAAATAATGTTCCCCACGTTTTATATAAAAAGCCCAAAACAGGCAGGGCGTGTTTTAGTATACATGTGGCATTTCATAAGCAATACTTTATGTTTCCCAGTTGCATATTGCCTAAGGGAGCATTTTTAACTCTTCCCAATAGTTTTGAACAGGCTGCTGGGGCGTGGTGGTCCCTTTGATTGTTTTGTGTTTGTCTGTCAGCTTGTCTCCTTTTTTCTCTAGATCCTGGGAACAGTCCTGAAGGAAGCCCTGGGTGCTCTCCCTGCAGATATTGATACAGTATATTCTATCCACATGATCTGGCTGGTCCACTGCACAGTCTGTTAATTGATTCGTGTGTGCTTTCTCCCCAGAGGCCCAGCGAAGGCCGTACTATGCCGACTACTCCCCCGTCCGGAGGTATATCCATACGCTCTGCACAAGCCACTACTTGGACCTGTTCATCACGTTCATCATTGGCATCAATGTCATTACCATGTCCATGGAGCACTACAACCAACCTGAGGTAAGGGCTATGACAGCTGTTGCCCTCCCGATGCCACCTCTGACTGGGTCAGGAGAATGTGCAGTTCTCTTAACACCTTCAGCGCGGCGTGAATTCTCACGCTGTGCTGAAGGTTCTAATGAGCCAATGGGCTCATGACGGAACGGTTCCGTCATGAGCACAGGCCAACCGACGCTCATGACGGAACCGTTCCGTCATGAGCCTCCAAGGGGTTAACTCACTGTTTTGTCTGCAATATCTGTTGCTTTGTTTCCTAAACAGTGATGGTTTCTTTTCTCTGTGTTCTATCCAGGCTGATGGATTCTACCAATGTATAATGCAAAGAAACAAACATACTGATACCTTATTTGATCAAAGCTAGACACAAGGGGTTGCAGATGTCTTCAAAGCAAATATGTAATTCTTGAGTTTCCTTTCTCTCATAGCATTTGGTGCCTAATTTGTGCAGCTGGTGGGCACCGGGACTCATTTTTTGGGGATTTCGACTTATTTTCCATCATTAGACTTTGACCCAAAGCAAGAGAGATAAAAGTAGTATATGGTAGAAAGAGGGAGGAGAAAAAAAGATAAGAAGATTAACAAAGGGAGAAGCAGAGTTGAAAAAGAATCTGCATGAGTGAGATACAGAGAAATAAGGCATAGGATGGTGGAAGAAAGAAGCTTGAGTTGGAATCAAATCTAGGCATCCTTGGTATTCAGCAACCTTGGCAATTGGCAGCACCGGCGATAAAATCATAAGAACAAGGTTATTTTCTAAAACATTATACATTGATGGCATTCAAAGTATGTCCAAAAGACGATCCTCACACATGGCCAAATACATCTGTGATTGTCAAGCACGTGTGTTGAGAGATGCAACTGAGGCTTATGCATGGAGATAGACTTGCCTTCACATTATCACTTTATTGCGATATTTCAGAAGTAAACAAAAGTGAATCTAGGCATAACTTCTGCTCCAGTATATTTTGAGGTGATATCTGTGCTGGGACTGTGGGGTGTAGAAATGATCATGGACAGTGTATGTTATGTGTGGAGCTATAAAAAATATGTTTCCAGTCCTTTTATCTTGAAGGTTATCAAGTATATTTGGTAATATTCTTTTAGTAAATAATTTCTCATTTGTATCAAGTTCTTCCAAAATAAATCTGAGATTATCATACACATAATAATTGCAGAACTACTTATAATCCTTTAAATGCAGTCATGGATGATACCTTTGCAGTGATGGGTCTGAAGGCGCAGTTGATCCATGCAGCCGTTCAACGAGTCTGTTAGGTTTCATGGTCCCGGGTTTGAAGCCCAGGAGGTCCACTTGGCCTTTCAAGAGTGATAAATTCAACACTGTTGAGTTGGGTGAAAAGAACCATTTTTTATTCAGTGCCAAGAAGCTCCAATGATAGAAAGTGAGCTTTACAAATATACATCTCAATGATGGTGGGACCAGCACTCATGGAGCTACCATTGTAAGTAGATGGGCTGTTTCCCCCATTCAAATCTATCTACATTGTTTAGAAAAGATGGGAGAAGAAATGGCTGTCTCACTTCCTAATCACTAACAAGGTGACACACTTTCCCAGGCCTGACAACTTCTAAAAAACCTTTGCACTTTGTGAGAGGACTGGGGTGGGGGGAGTATCTGGTGAGTGGCCGGGGCCTTGAGCTTGTTTCTCTGTAACCACCTGTGGTGGGACCCCTAAGAGTCAGGACCATAAAGTGGGGGTGTACTTTTGTACCACGTGCTGACTGAGAGAAACGTTTGTCCAACCACCCCCTACAAAAAAAGCTTCTCCCATGAGCTGGAAATCCTCTCAGTGCAGCAGCTTCTAACTCCTCTTCCCTTTCACCATATGATACTGGCTCTTTACGGGATGACTATGTGAAGGGAGGGGATATAAGTTGACAAATTTGTCTTACCTTTGCAATGGTAACTCTACATAGTATATTAGTCAGCATGAAACCAAGCACAGGTTTATTATAAACATGCACTCTGCTGTCTTCATTGTGTAACTTGTAGCAATGACTACATAGTGTCAATTTACCCTGTGCACCTGAATATACTGCCCACAGGCATAAGCGCCAAGACAGGCGCAATGATAGTCCGCTGCAGTAGACAGGTCAGGTGAACAATGTGAGGAAGGTTCTTGGCGCGAATTGGTGGTAGGGCCAGTTAAGCAGTTCCCCTTTATCTTTTCAACTTTGCCCTATTCTCATACAGCAGGTAGATCTTAGAATAGTCGCCTGCTTCTTCCACGTCACAGAACATATATTCCTGAGCGATTACACATTGTTTGTACGCACAAACCCAGTGAACCGCACAAGCCGGGGAGATTATGGCCTATGGTGGGCAGGTGGCTTTCTTTTCATCAGTATGTCACATCATGGCCTAACCTTCAAGCTATCCTCAAGGGCAGAGTGCTGAGCATGTGTTAACATCAGGTGATGCTGTGATAACCTGGGCTGACAAGTTAGCCAAGGCAAAGGAATGTAAAATAAGCACTGCAGCGGTAACAGATGGGCAGGTGACTGGCAGAAGCAGGGATGCAAAGCCAAACTCCGCCCACTGCTGTCTGCCGTGGTGCCCAAATGAGAAGCCATGTAAGTGGGAGCCCTATACCTGCCAGGTAAACACCTTTATATCAGCCAGTCAGGGCTTTAAGTGGGCCGGTCTCAAGGGGTCTGAGCACCAGCAGTTTTTTAAAGGGGGCCTCGAAACGGGTCTCTATCGGGCTCTGTTTTGAGCCCTGGCACAGGCGGTCAGTTTTTTTTCCGGACTACAGTGACAGCCGTTTGCTGTCACTGCAGTCCGGGAACAAGTGCTAGGGTGCAAAACAGCCCGATAGAGACCCGTTTCGAGACAGCAAGCACATCGATGTGCGCTGGCCACACTGCTCACTTCTCACTAGTGGAGAAGTTACGGCATGCCATCATGCCAGGTGAGCGTTAGGGGGGGGGGTGGGGGGAGAAATCCTTTAAAGAGTCATTTTCTTTCTGGATTTCCCTTCTCTTTCTGAAACACAAGAGCAGCAACATTGTAGCAGGGTCACCAGGGCTTTAATTGGAAGCTTTTTCAATATTATATGTAACAAGCCAGATTTGCAGCTTATTTATTTTATGCAACTAATAACCATTGACAAAGCCAATAGTCCTTACTTGTTGTAGGTATGATGTTACTTGTTGTATCACATCTCTGGATGATATGACAGAAACAGCAAAATACAAGTCGGGCGGCACACTATGCTAACCACAGATTTTTAGCGTAAGTGGTTTAAAGCCACGCCCCTAATTACACTGGCCACACCCTTTTGAGAGACCCCCCAGTTTTGTTCATCCCAATTAAAGCCCTGCAGGCAGTGGTGTAATTCACAATGATTCCCCTCCACACACACACAAAATGCGAAGAGGGGATCCTGAGCTTCCAATATGTTACAGATATTCATTTACCTTGGGCTGAATGGAGGCCCTCTAAAGCGTTGGAGCCCCTGTAGGGTGGGTCGGAGGCCCCCCGTGCCATGCCACTAATATCAGTCCAGTGCATGTTATGATGAGCTGCATTTTAAAGTCACAATGGTCTTCTTTAGGAAGCCCTGAACCCAAATTATTTCAAAGCAATTCTACCCTTCAGAGACTAAAGTACTAAAGGCAGAAAAGGCAAATTTAATTGGATATAATTAGGGACATACTTTATTTCAAAGTCAGTGACCTCAGAGCACTAGATTTAAAGCTAGTGGTAGAAATTCTGTGGCGTACACAATTAGAAACATAACGACGAGGGAACCAACGTTGGTTCCACCAAGCATGCACTGCCACATCACTGCCTGAATCAAATCAATTAAATTAAACTCTTTGAAACTACTTTTTCTTTGTTCGTTTTTTTCTTTTAGTTTTCATCCTGTCTTTTCTTAAGTTTCAATTCATGTTACTCAATGCATTTTCACCAACACTATTCAAGGGAGGCTCAGAAGCATGGGGTGGGTTCCATGTCATGTTTTATTTATCAAGCACAATGCATTTCGGGAATAACTTTCCCTTCATCAGGGACATCATGACATGCGGTTGAATCTTAAATTTAGGACATCAATTTCATGGAAACTTAACTTTTTTGGTTATTGAAGACTTAAAATCATTTTCCTCTTCACTAGCGTGCCGAAGCGCGCGTGGCTTGTGTAAAATGTAAACTGACAATTCAGCAACCTCAGGGAATTAAACTTAAGAAATAGCGATGGCTACGTGCTTCCTGCTTGCATATTAATAACAAATTGCACCGACCTTCATTGCAAATGAGATTACAACTTGCATAGTGCCTGGTGGAATTTGTGCTGAGGAATACCGCATATTCCGAGATCTCCTGCAAATAGGAACTCATTCAATATTACTGTTATTTCCCACTTCTAAGGACAAAACTAAATACAGTTAGATAATACAACACCAGGTAAATATTGCATCCAGTATCCGCATTTACCAGATGGAGTGTTATGTCCCGAAATACCAGACATTTGATAATGGCTAGAGCGGTCAACTTCGAAGCTGGGGAGCTGGGTTTGAGTCTCTGCAGGGACCCTCAACATCCTGTAATTCTGGGAAATCACCAAATCTCCCCATAAATTAATGTGTCCGTCTGTAACACAACTGCTCATATAAAGCGATCTGATACCTTCAGGTCGAGTTTGCGCTATATAAAACTTCAACAAAAAAACAACAATTTTTGTTGCTTTTCTGTGGTACCAGAATATATTTGCAGAAGAATCTTCCCTGATTTCAATTATATTTAAATTATACCAGCTGCTTTCATATATGATCACAGAAGTAGTCACTGAGGGTTGACTACATCACATAGTGGAGAAGTGTGGCTCACTGGTTAGAGCAGGCAGACCCTGATGCAGAGGTCAGACCGGGGACCAGGGTTCAATTTCCGACGTGGCAGGGTCTTGAGCTCAAAATGTCCACAGACTTGATAATTCTCGCCTCGGTGCCTACTCGAATCATGGGTTCACACTCTGCAACTCTGGGCAATAGCTTGCTTAATCTCCACTACGGCCTCACCGCGATGGGATGCCTGGTCTTCACCTTGGGGATGCCCAGTAGGGGTTATCTTGCAGGGAAAGCAAGGACGGGTTCCCAAAGCAAGCGCTAAGAGACCTGTCGGTGATTTGGCGCTATATAAATTGAAATTAACATAACATAAGACACTAGAGTTTCATATGAACAGTGGAAGCAGCTGTACATAAATCATAACGTAACATAACATCACCAGCAAGCTAGGTGATTGCAGGAGACATGGCTGCCAACTTAAATCTCATAGTAGCCATTCTAATAGACAATACTTTAGTTACTGTTTTTGAGCTGCTTTAAATTCCGATACAAGTATAGACATCAATTGGGAGTAGTTGAGGTTTGCATCTGCTACCCATGGTTTCCCTTTGCTACCACTGGTACTGATTTGCTCCTCCAAATGGATTTGTTTCTCCTGGTCTCTGCAGTAAGGCAGGCATGAAAGGACAATACAGAATGCGCAGTCAGACTCTTTCTGGTCCACCCCAAATGAACCCACATCTCCCCCTCCCCCTGTCTAAGAGACCTCCATTGGCTCCCCATCCAGAAGAGATGCCAGTTCAAGATCCTCACACACGCCGACAAAGCCCTCCACGACCTATGACGTACCTACATAAACCATCGACTGAACTTCCGCCAACCCACTAGACACCTGCGCTCTTGTTCACTCGCCCTCGCACCCCCCCATCCATCGCAACTGCAGCGGTGGCCGCTCCTTCTCCTACATCACAGCCAAGACCTGGAACGACCTTCTCCTCCAGCTCCAGAAAGTCCCCTCACTGACAGACTTTAGACGGAGTCTCAAGACCTGACTCTTCGACAAAAACACAGCGCCCAGATACCCCTTGGGTTGACAGTGTGCTCTTTACAGATGCTGTTGATTGGTTGCGTTAGTTTCTAGGAAAGAACCTGGCAGGCTTGCTGCGATAGAGAGGCCCTGAAAACAAAAATGGAGGAAGAATGTCCCCTCAGACCCTGCCTTCTGAAGGCTGTGCTGCTGGCCGCACAGGCAGGGATGGCTGAATGTGCACACTGAGGCGGAGACTCTTTAAATGAAAAAAAAACAGATCGTTTGTTGCAGTATGCAAACATAATGTGTTTTATTTATGATAAACATGTGTATTGCTTACAGCTAGCAACATGAGAATTGGATCCCGGCAAATGTGCTTCAAAAGACAAGAATAACATGGGAAAAGAATAGAGTTGATAAAGTAGCACACTTGTTACCCACTTCTTGCAATGGAGAGTTCAGTTTCATGCAGGGATACACCCGGAGTCCCTCTTGTGCTCCCCTATGCTTCAAAGGGGAACAGTAACACTGGGAGCCTGCAGGTGCCAGAGCCAGAACTCAAGGGAATTGTAGCTAACTGCCCAAGTAAAGAAGAATGGTGAGGCCTAAAACTACACCTCGGTCCATCTCACCAGCCTCAGGACCTCCACACAAGTGCAAAACATTTTAATTAGGGGTGGGTGTGATAAAATCACGTAGAGATACCTAAGAATTCTGTTGAATTATGCATAACTGCACGAGAAGAGTAATTCTGCATTTAGCGCTTTTTTTAACGTAAAAATGTCTCCTCACATCCAAAATGGGCGCAAGAAAGCACTGCGCTCCAAGAAATAGCGCTAAATGCAACAGTACACAAATGCAGAGCACGAGAGCCGTTCGAGCTCACTAAATGTCCTCTTGCGGTAGCAATTTTTCCCAATATACTCCGAGGCATTTAGCGTTATTATCATAGCACAAAATGCACCCTTGCATCCAACTGGACATGAGGTTGCATTTTGCTCTGAGAAATAGCACTAAATGTAACAGAACACGAATAGTCAGCATGTTCTCTTGTGGGGGAATATTTTCTTCCAAATTACTCGTTTGTGCGGCCAGGAGTAAACATGTGTTTATCGGTAATTCTGCGTCAAATAGCAAGGCGGAATTATCAAAACTACTACAATTACTCCGGCATGATTGAAGTTCCGCCCAGGCCTAATTTTAATCCCAGAAAAACTTGCTGGGCCGTACGCGTTTAGGAAAGCAGCCCACTGCCCTACTTCGGGACCTCATAGATTGTTTCATAGAGAGAGATATTTTTTTCTGAATATGTGGAATTATGGACAGAGCTGCTGACTATGGAACTGGGGAACTAGGTTCGAATCTCGGCATCCGCTCAACATCCTGTGATTCTGAACAAATTATTTAATTTTCCCATACCTTAAAAAAAAAATCATGCGACTTTCTGCAATGTAAATGATGCTCATGTAAAGCTATCCAATACCTGTGGATTAAATTCACGCTATATAAACCTGCAAACAATAAAATAAAATAAAATTTGTGGTAGATCCTTAAATGGCAATACCCCTTACTGAGCTGCTGGATAGTCATTCTCTGTTCTAGACACTTAGGTTTGGAATTCTTTTAAAGAAAATATTTGGCTTCAAAGCCATAATTTCGTAAGGCAATTGGGCCTCCTTTTACATATGAGCGCTTAACCTCTTCGGCCGCGGCGCGAGCGGGGCTAGGGGGTGGGCGTGACGCTCCCTTCCTCATGACGGCGTCATCATGAGTCACGGGCAGCGTGTGCTCATGACGGTGTAGAGCCGTCATGACCCCGCCCACTCAACAAATTCTCCCGCACAGGCAGAGAATTAGTGCCGCGCAGGCGGAGCGTGGGCGGAGCGGCAGTTGATGACGGCTCCACGCCGTCATGAGCACACGCCGCCCGTGGCTCATGACGGGGTAGAGCCGTCATGAGCATGGAAAGAGTTAACTTAAGTTTCTAAGCTTCCTATAGCGCTTCGAAGATTCTGTTTTATGTGTATTTTATAAATGAAACATACCATAATGTGGACACCACAAATCATCATATCATACAGTTCAAAGGAATGCATAAAGGCAGTATTTTAATTTGGAAACGTAGGGGGAAAGATCTGGTCTCAACATTTTTTTTTAACTATTTTTGTTTTTTAAAGAAGCACGGACATCTTTGACTAAACCGTTTCTAATACCAGAATAGCGCCATCTGGAAATGACATCATTGGAATGAGTAAGCTCTCAGGAAGAACCGAAGCACAGGATAAACTGCAGTTTAGAAGCGCACGGCGTAGGAAGACCGATTTGCAACGCCCTTAAATGCAGAAAATGTTTCCCTGTCACGCAGAAATGTGCCTGCTGCCTGAGTCAGCCATTATGGTGCAGCTGCTGGAGGGCGCGCGGCGGCACACCTGAGAACTGGCTGGAAGCAGATAATTTAGCAGACGTAAGCACGTGGCTGGAGAGAAGCAGAGTACAGGGAAATAAGGCACACGTTTAAATGATGATTTATTGCTTGCTATTCCTATTGTTCTCCTACAAATAAATACATAAATGAGGAACTAAATATATATACACACACACACACGTGTGTGTGCGTGCGTGTGTGTGTGTGTGTTTTATCACATTGGTAAGTGTTTCACAGGTTATATTTCACAGAAACTAGGTCTAACTGTGATTGTATTTACCTTAATTCACCACTAGGCCTTTGTTCTTATGGTTTGTAAATTTTAAATCATTGCGTGATTCCTTGATGGCAATAAAGCCCCATATCGCATACTTACCCATTATGTATGTATGTATATATATATATATATATATATATATATATATATATATATATATATATATATATATATATATATATATATATATATATATATATATATATATATATATATATATATATGTATATATATATATATTTGTTACATGCCATCCGTGAGCCAGTAAACAGTATTTTTTCATGTCAATGTTGGTGTACTTTAGTGATACACTGGAATTTGAATAGGTGAATATGTGTTTATTAGTGCTCTTGCTCTAAATAATGTGTTATTGGGTTACATTTTTTTTCACTGGGCATACTCAAAGCTAGCAGGAAATGGACAATTCCATCCCTGTATTGTAGGCTGTAGTCTATTGGTGAATATCAATTTGCGACAGACATATATTACACAGTTACACAGTGGTGGTCGCCACTGTGAAGTTATAATTAGATTAGTGTTTCTATAGGAAGACCATTTTTTATTTTGCAAATAACTTTGCTACTGTTTGTTAAAACTGCACAAATTTTCCCAAAAAGAAGTTCATCACCCTCAGGTCCTTCCTGGAAAGTTGCAGGTTGAGCCATCAAGCAGGAGACTTAAAAAAGTGGCATACCAAAACATTGATTTTCCCTAATATTTCAGATAGGAAACCCTGCTCTCCGATAGAGAGAACATTTCTGAATAGGATTACGAAAAATATGGCACAAAGCTAGATTTTTTCTTAATAAGCATACTTTCATTATGTGTTGTATGTCAGTTAAACCTTTTTCGAGAAATTTGCATTTAAAGATGTGCTCGGGTGGTCATGAGGGTGTTCAAAAGTTAGGCATATTTGGACAATTGGTTTTGCAGGAGTCCTACGGTACAGAAAAGTAAAAGAAAATGGGACCCCCAGATTGACCATGGGAGCTTTTTCTCCTGCCAGCCATTTAGGGTCCACTGCAGTACTGAAAACACTGTTTGGCTGGCCGAAATTCACAGACAAATGCTGCTACTGCCATTACCGGACTCGGGTACTCTTTCGTCGAGTCTTGATGTTACAAAAAACATATATGGGGCAGTTTAGAGATACCCTGACACTAGTTGGGGGGCATGGTGATCACATATTCTGGCAGAATTGTCACCAGCTTTGTTGGACATTGGTGGGCTTTTTCTATCAAAACATGTGTCCTTCAAAATGGCATTTCCTTAAGTGGATACAAATACTTTAGTTAAAAAACTCCTCTGTCCAGGTATCCCAACCATAAATAAAGCAGATTTTCAACTGCCGCCTTGGCAGAGGTTGTATGCCTCACCATGCAAACTTAAAGTAAGACATTATATGTCCATAAATGTATGCTCAATGTGTTTTCTTGAGACTCGTGCATTCAGACACAGACACCTTAGTGAACTCTCTTTTATAATACGTGCAAGCTGTTGATTGTGATAATACTATCTATTCTATATATCAATTGTCATACAAATACATGATATTCCTCTGTACTGATTTTTCTTTTGAAAACTTAATGAAGTCTGTGTTAAACAAATATATCCATAAGTGTAAACATAAGAAGCTTGATCATTAGAAGTATGGTGTTCTGGTACCCCCGTTTATCCTGTGATAGGACACCGGTTCTGATTTTACCAGCCAAGCGAGGACTTCATCACAAGCACAGCCAAGACCCATGCCTGCCTTTTTCTTCTGCATATAGGGGCATACATTGGCCCCCTCTGTCGTCCTACCGCCCCCTGCTCTCAGGCTTTCTCGCTACATAGGCCCCCATTTCCATTAACCTTCTGCTCGGAGCTGGTGGTAAATGGGAGCAGAACTGGATTTGCATTGGACTCACTATGAACTGACTTGTCTCCAGCTGCATTGTTTGCTTGTTCAATCAACCTTGTGGGGTAGTCTCCACCTTAACAGAAATGTTTTCATGCCAATCTTGAAGGAAAGAAGAAGATGCTAGGTCTATAGCTGTTCTATAGGGGGTAGGCAATATGGCGAGGGGTATAAAATCTCTTCAAAAGACTGATTTGTCACCAGATAGTTTTGGAAACAATAGTAAGGCCACAATTCCCCTAATTGTTCATGAAAAATGTGTTGAAGCTTTCGGCCTCGTTCCTTTGTATGGTCATGGAAGTTCTCAGTGACTTGCAATAACCTTCTATTGTACAGAAGGGGTACTTTATTCTATACATTACAATAAGAAATTGAATTGATATCAAGTGAATTGAATTTACCTTCACATTTTTGCAAACCAATTAAAGAGATGACTTCAACTGTGCACCTGCCAGGTGTACTCAGAAAGCAACAGTCACTCAAACCTATCTCAGAAAACTAGTCTGGCTGCCCATTTAACTCACTATCAATGTTAGTCTCCTGTGCCTCACTTACAGAGCATGGAAGCACAGTATTGAACTATCCACAGGAAGGAACCACTTGCTTGCCATGCAGACACCCTCTCCTTCTAGAACAACACCCAAAAACAACTTTAAATCAAAAGGAAACAGACACTTCTCGGTCACATGCTCTCACCAGTCAGATTACCTTCCTCCAGCCTATCACAGCACCTTAAACCACTTAGACTTTAGGGTAAAATGGGTAAAATCAAAACCCACTTTTTTAGATCACCCACTCCTGCCTCAGAAAGCTTCAAGATGCAGCAAAAGAAAAAAAGAAAAAAATCTGCACCAGATAGACACGAGAAACAACAGTGAACAACGGGTGTCCGCTCGCTATTGAACTTAGGTGTCTAGCAGAACTTTATAGAAACTCTAGACTTGACAAAGCTTTCATGGTGGCCAGCAATGACAATGTAATATGCAACACATGCTAAACAACAAAGACATAAACTGATGCATAATGTGATGCGACAAAGTTGCATATGTGTCATAAAATCCCTCCCCCCACCCCCGTAACTGTGTATCCTCAACTGCTAGCAGCTAAACAGTAATCTCAGAAAAGTTTGGAATCACACTGTAGCTCTCTGGGACTGTCCAGAAACAATATACACAAATAGACCGATGGGCAGATAGAGCAACGCAAAAACACCATATGAAACAGACAGACTGGCACATATTCTTTGAGTGAATCTGTGAACTTAACCGAAATACCACAACACTAAGGGCCAGATGTAGGTAGCCTAATACCGATCGGTAACGGCCGAAATTACCGAATTTCGGCCCTTACCGACCGTATTAGGCTTGTGAGATGTAGGAGGCCAAATTGAAGGATTCGGTAATTTAAGGAATCTGTAAATTACCGAATCCTTAAGATATTGAATCGGTAATTTACCGAATCCTGAATGTAGAGAGCACTCAAGTGAGTACATTCCTCATTTAAGGATTCGTTATTTACCACCAACTACAAGTTGGTGGTAAATATCGAAAACCTTAAAAAAAAGCAATTTTGTGCTTTTTTAACTGTGCCATGTGGCAGACATACATGCCCTTAGGGCATGTATGTGTGCCACATGTGCACACATGCACGATTCAGGGGTGCAACAGGGTGTCAAAGTGACACCCTGCCACCCTTGAATGTGTTCCCCCTTTTACCGAATCGGTATTTACCGATTCGGTAATTCCCATTCATTTCTATGGGCCTCCAGGCCCATAGGAATGAATGGGAATTACCGAATCAGTAAATACCGATTCGGTATTTACCGAATCTTACCGATTCGGTAAAATTTACCGAATAAATACCTACATCCCATTTACCAATTCTGAAATACCGAATCGGTAAATTTCGGTATTTTAGAATCTGTATATCTGGATTACCTACATCTGGCCCTAAATCATGTAAAGAACATTTATGAGCAGGGAAGGTGATAGTGATTTGATGCCTGGTTAGATTTGATAACAATGGTTCAGAACATATCAGCTCATATATAGAGCAATGTATATCATTTTGTCAATGAATACAATAGAAAACTCAGTTTCGCATACACAGAGGACTGCTTTATGCTATGTAGATTTTTTTAATGAGCATGAACAAGGGTTTTCCATTAGGATCCTCATTGTTTTCCTTCTCATTTCTGACTCTTTCTGCAGTCCTTGGAAGAAGCCCTGAAGTACTGCAATTATGTTTTCACCATTGTGTTCGTGTTTGAAGCTGTCCTGAAGTTGGTGGCATTTGGATTCAGAAGATTCTTTAAAGACAGGTATGACACTTTTAGGGTAAGGAGTTGGCGCGTACTACAAGTCTGCTCAATTTCAGGCGCTCCAACACATTGGTTACACCATGATTTTCGAATTGCTTCATATTCACTGGTTCACTGAAATGTTATACCAACATTTGCATTTGGGATGATGAACTGGCACAGAATTGCGTTTTTGCACGGATCTGCCAGTGCAAATGCTTCAGAGCACTTTCCAGGCAGTGCACATATCAATGAAAATGTTTCCAAGAAAAGTGATATACATTTAAATCTATATATTACATAGGTAAGGCTTCCTAAGGAATGTTGCCATTGGTTTCAAAACTCATATTTAAAAACAAGAGGTTTAACTGTGAATTATTTCCCTAAATCCCTGTAAATCACATTGCTGAATGTATTTGCAAAATATTTAACTGACCTAGACAAACGTAAATGAATAGTTAACACAACAGTTCCCTTTCTTGCTGTTTGCTGGTGAAAAACAATATTTCACAGTTACGGTGCTCCACTCACAAGGACAGTGCTGTCCTGACAAGGTCACCCTCGAATGCCCATCTTTAATGCAAACATGTAGCAATGAATTTTCCCCAGTGTGTGAAAATAAACATTGTAAATGCAGAACCCTGTCAGCAAAAGATTATGCTATCCCATATTGCATTTTTTTTCTTTTTGTAAGAACATCTTGTTTAACACACAATAGTACCGAAGTACTGCAAAAGAAAAGCACATTTTAGAATGCATGTCATCGATTTCCTTGCAATGCACTTTGCATTTAAAATCTGACTTACAATACAAAGTGTTGCATAAAACACAGTTTAAATATTAGCACGTTATCACTCATCGCAAAACGTTGACAGACATATCTGCAGGCTCGGCAACAGCAGGACACATAGAGTTTCCACCCTGTGCTTAACCCCCTGCTGTGCACGGCTGAATGGCATGTACAGCAAGGGGTTAGCTACATACATGGTGTTGGCTGCAGGGTTAAGACCCCACCCTGGCAATTAGCCACTGGGCAGCACACGGCCAAAGACTGTGTGCGGTAGGGAGATGGCCACCTGTGGGGGGTGGGTACAGAACATGGCCAGAGACCAGGGCCTGTGGCCAATCCCCCACTGCACATGGTTGAAAGCCCTGAGCAGTAGATGAGTTGACAGAATATGATCGAAAATCCCCAGAAATCCACTAAGAAAATCAATGATTAAAGTGATGCTATAGTTAGGTATGGTAATAAGAGTTTCCCTTAAATTACATTTTAGTTAGGTATACTAATAAGATCCTGCCTTACATTAAAAGAAACACAAATTCACTTTAAAAAACAAAGGTTACATTGATGTTATAGTTAGGTTTGGTGATCAGATTCTTAGCTCCCATTAAAAAACATTCTAAAAATTCACTGACAAAAACAAATGTTAAAGTGACATTATAGTTAAGTGTTGCCAGAAGGTAAAAACCAATGATTAAAGAACAAAAACCACTGAATTTGACCAGATAAATAGCCCATCCAACCAATGGTGAACCATGAAGAACCCATGACAACCAACAAAGGAAGTTGGCTTGATCCAATGTCAACTTTCTCTTTCTACTACTTCATGCATGTACTTTTTACGACAAAACTACACACAGCTTTAGTTTCAAGACCTATTGTTTCTTCTACTACACATATAACATGTGCTGGACTTTAGGTCTAGTCTCTAGCTCCTAATTGGCTTAATTATTTATCACAGTTGTCCTTTCTTGATTCAACCGCATTTCTCCCTATTCTTGTGTTTGTCTCACCCCGGAGCATTTCAATCTCACAGTGTTCGGAATTTGATGAGTTGCATCCTTCCACTGCTTATGTCAGGGGGCTCTTTTTCTTTTTCAACACCCCATGCAATTAGCATATATTTCTTTAGTCACCATTTCTGTTTCTCATTTTACCTTCTACTCCAACAGCTCTCTATTTACTCCTCTTTCCTCGTCTCAATGCTTCCTTTCTGCTGCCCATTTTCAATTTTTTTTTTTACTAGGGTGTACCAGCTGGACCCCACTACCTTCCTGTTTTTTGAGCTGTCATGCACTATATTTCTTTTGTATTTACTTGTCTAAAATGGACATCTGTCTTGCTAGAAAAATTAATTAAAAACGCCAAAATGGCGGTGGATCAGAGGAAACACCCTGTGTTTCCAAACTCTGTTGCCTCAGACCTCATGCACTAAACTTACCAAGTCAGTAAATGCACATGATGCGCTGTGACAGATATTTCATGGAAACAGCACTTTTCTTCATCTGTGCACACATTTTATGATATGGCCTCTGATATGATTTCCTAGCCACTAGTGTTAGGCTTTCTGAAAATGGAATTTGGAGAGAGCAGAATGTAGAACATATGTCCTTGTGATTCCCTCCCATGTGATCTTTTGAGTGCATTGCCTTCTGGCTAGAGGAAGGACAGGCGCTTGAACTAGGTGACAAAGTCAGCAGCCTTCGGTTGGTAACACATTACTAATGAAAGGCCCTCAAAATGCATTTGCTCCAGTGTATGTGAAGGGCTCCAATAACCAAATTGCTATTTTGCTTAGAGCAGTGAAACGTTTCAAATTGAACCCCATCCCAGACGTGCGAATTACCACAAGTCCCTCCCGACCTTCCCATTGCACCCTTTTTCTCCCATCTCAGTAAACACAAGTTGAGTCACTGTTGATGCATACCGGCCACAGTTTATTCACAAACATGGAACATAAACATTGCATTTTTGTGGTCGTTTGTATGCTCCAGGATTTCAATACTTCATCACAGCCGTCATCTTTATCAAACAGTCTGATTAATTGGTCTGCAATAACCATTACAGCACTTCCCACACAGGCCCCTGATATAGGCTCATTAGCAGGTGTCCAGCATCGCGGCCTCTAGGCTTCACTTGCTACAGAGATCTGAGTGGCGGGCCATCAGGCCCTGCCAGGGCTGCAAGTGCTGTGTCCACCTGCTGCTGACCCTTTGCTGGCCATTCACATGATCCCAGTGCCCCTGCCTTAAGACATCCCAAGTGCAAAAAACACAGTTGATGGACAGAATGAAGAACAATGTCATACATTCACCCCAGTACAGAGATCTGGGCCTAAATCCATCGTTTTTTTGCACTCCACACCACCCCAGTTCAGACATGGCCGTATGCAAATCAGCCTTGACCCTGTGCCTCATGGGAACAGTATAGCCCGATCTGCCAAGCCATGTCTTTCCTGGACCGGAATCAAGCATCCAAGGACCGGTTTCTGGCTATCAGCCGTCTTCAGCCGGGATAGCTTGACTCTAGTGGTGTGGAGAGCCTGGGACTCACGTCTGAGCATAACCATCCCACTCGGGGGGACAAATGCAAAAACAACAGTTGAGACATCCCAAGAACACTGTTTGAGTGGCCCCTCTATCTAGCCTATTGTCTATCTTGGCTGTCTAAGTGGGCTGCCTCCTTGACCACTCCCAACCTGCGGCTGCAAACGTGCACAATCTGGTTAGGGTGGGTGGGCCAACAAGGAGAGGTCAAGTTATGCCCAGGGGGTTGCACACTACCCTTTTAACATTATTTTCCAGCTGCGCCACTTCCTTCTGATTGGGGGTTAGAACCATGCCTCTCAATCGCCTGCTTCCAATTGTCTGGCTTGCTGCAATTATTCCCAGGCTTGCTGCCTTCAGTTTTCTGGGGGTCCCTCTCTCTGGAGGCGTTCATCACGGGCCTTCATGGGTCCGGCTGTGCCTTCCCGGCCCATAACTTTTTTGGCCATAATGTATCGTTAGACATTATCCAGTCGTGGCCACCCTGCCTGTTTTATTGCCAGCAGATAAACATACCATTTTTCATCCATCTGCTCCTATGGGTTTCAGCCTTCAATCTACACTGACTGGTTATTATAAATTAGTTCTAGATCTGGCTGAAAGGTTTCGGAGGATTCCTCCGCTTTTTTGATAGATTTTTCTATGCTGATTGGGTGAGACATTATCCTCCTCAACAAAGAGTAATGTGAACATCATGAGGTACTTTGCAGCAGGCCCCATGATTGCACAACTACACAAGCATTGGCAATGCCAATAGATCTGACTTTAAAGAAATGTTGAATGGTAATGTGGAACATTACAAGTAAACAGCATGGAATGGATATGTATTTGTGTGGAAGCAAAGAACTGTAGACTAATATTGGTTAAGGTTAAAATGTCAGGTGACAGTTGAACCTTCAAGCCAGACCATAATATCTTTGTAGGTTAAGGACAGGTAAAACTTAAAAGTACATGCCCTACCTTTTAAATACATTGAAGCCTGCCCTCTGGGCAGTCTAGGGCCTACCCTAGGGGTGAGTTATGTGTATTACAAAGTAAGGTTTGGGCCTGGCAAAAGTTTATTTTTCCAGGTCAAAATAGCAGTTTAAAACTGCACACACAGGCTCTTCAATGGTAGACCTGAGACAGGTTGAAAGGGCTACTTAAATGGGTGGCACAATCAGTGCTGCAGGCCACTTAGTAGTATTTAACCCCTCCCATGCTTGTGACGGAACCGCTCCGTCACAAGCCACGGGTGAGCTGTGCTTGTGATGGAACGGTTCCGTCATGGCCCGCTCGCCGCGCCTGCGCGGCGCTGATTTCGCGCCTGCGCTGACGCTTTAATGGGCGGGCGGGTTCGTGACGGAACCGTTCCGTCACAAGCACAGCTCGCCCGCGAGCCGTGACGGAGTGGTTTTGTCACTAGTATGGAGCCGCCGCGCGGGTGCCCCACCCCCTTAGCGCTGCGGCGGAATAGCCGCTGCAGCGAAGGGGTTAAGTTACCGGCCCTGGGTACACGTAGTACCAATTTACTAGGGACTTACAGGTAAATTAAATATACCAATTGGGTGTAAGCAAAATTTAACATGTTTAGAGGAGAGAGCACAAGCACTTTAGCACTGTTCAGCAGTGGTAAAGTGCACAGAGTCTTAAGCCTAGCAAAAAGGAGGTCAGTAGAAAGGGAAGAGGAAGGCAAAAGGTTTTTTTTCAGGGGGGGGGGGCGCTCCCCAAGGCTGACAGATCTACCACCACAGATTAGGTGGTCAAATTTACAGAGATCATGCACAGTCCTTAGATACATGTGTGTGCTTTATTCCCCATGTGGATTGGACCCATTCAGATATAAGTGCGGATGAGCAGCTGCATGCATGCAGTCTTCACTGCTTCATTCTTCCACATACATGAACACAGTCATATTCTACATATAGAAGATTGTCTATAAACCAGGTGGGCATACCTTTAGAATGTCATCCAACTTACTGGTTTAAGGTAGATGAAGGAAGGCCTAAATTGCTGTTTTCTACTTCTATCCATGTTTGTTCTGTTCGGAATCCCCCTAGCATTTCTGTGGTCCTGGGGCTCTATACTGAGCAAATGAGTAAATGCCTTTTGGATTTCTTACTACAGTAGAAGCCTAATGCAATATTCATTGATATCTGAGTCTGCTGGTCTCATAAGTGTCATTAGGATGGCTTTGAGCTGGATGCCTTTGAGGCCTTAGTAAGAAGGAGAAACCCACAAAAATGTATCTTCTAGTTTCAGCACCAATTTTGCACTCTACGCACAATTTGTACTAAGTAATATATGGAGTTTAATGCTCTGAAGGACATTATCATTTGGTACAGATGCCCTAATTTTCTCTGCCTGACTTCAGTTGGCAGGGTATAGAGGGGTCTTGGTGCATTGTAGAGGTCCTCAGTCGCCTGAAATGCTGGAGTGCAGTGTGCTGTCGCAAATATATAGAGCTGAGTATATATTTGCTGCTCTAAGTGTTTGTGCTGGCACAATCCTACCTCCGAACCAGCGTCGATTTTCTTGGTCAACAAAATGCCCACCAGGGGCCCTATTACACATAGGGGGCACTTTCTCTGTTTGTGCCACAGTGCACCTTAAAACAGGTTTGCCGGGCGCAAACAGGGAAAGTGCTCCCTATTACATTGAATGCGCTGCCCCGGGACAGCGCATTCGAGCGAAAAACGAAGCAGCTTTCAATCAGCTGCTCCGGTTTTCACTGTGCAGGTGGCAGCTTACCTGCACTTTTAAGAGTGGGCAGGGATCTCCTTGCAGGCGGATGCAGTGAGTGACGGCACCAGCCTGCAAGGGGATGTCAGGGTGGGTCCAAAGGACCCTCTTTCCTCATCCAGAGTTCTGCCTTCAGGGGTCGCACTGACAGTGTGCCACCTTTTAGGTGACACACTGTTGTGCGCCTCTTGACAACCTCTTTGCCACTGCGCCCGCGTCTATAATATGGCGTGGGCGCAGAGGCAAAGGTATTCCCTGATTTGCATGGGGCCAAGCCCTCTGGTGGTAGCACTGGTGCTATAGGTGTGCCCATGCTATCTGTATTAAAGAAAGGGCCACACAAGTGTCTGCAGCTCTTTCTGTAGTACCAAAGTGCCCCAGGGGCAGGCAAAGCCAGTGCACTTTCAATAATACGGCCCCCAGGATGTCTTTGCGATTTCTCCAGCTGCTAAGTGGATAAAGAATTGTACTTTATCTGCTACAGGACAAGGGTCCCCCCATCCTAAAAAAATTCATAACGCCCTATAAAGCCGCAAGGAACCTCCGGTCGGACCACGAACACCTCATCACCGTCCACAGAGTTGAAAAGGCGCGCACAGGAGGTCGGCGTTTCTCTGTGAACACGGCCAAACTGTGGAACTCCCTACCTCTCAAACTCAGGAGTGAACCCAGTCATCTCTGCTTCAGAAAACTTTTGAAAACCCACCTCTTCCCCTGATCCTCCGCCCCTCTTCTCCCCCGGAACACCCCACCGAATCTGCTGTCTTGGTTTTAGTGCTGGGAGGCTTACAGGTTACTATGCGCTCTACAAAACCCACATTCACATAATACATTGCTACTAATAGCAAAAAGACACATGAAGGGCTGTAGGCTGATTCTGTGTCCGGTGCACTGTATGCATAACATCCCAATGAGTTTTACCATACATCTGATGATCCTGCATATTGTGTTGTGAGAGTTAAGTGAATTGTGTGTTGTACAATTACCATAGTGCTTTTAATGCACAAAAAGGTGGTGGGTCCCTTTATCACAAGGCATGTGTCACATTACAATAATATTGTATCCAATGCATCCTTCTTCCACTAAACTGTGAGGTAAGTACATAATTACTATTCTTAGTTCCACTTCTACTTACCTCTCAGGGTACGTATTGAAATTAAGAATAGTAAATATATACTTACCTCCCCAGCTAGTAGTAGGTCAATGTATTAGGTCCAGTATTACAGTAGGTCGATATAACAACTTCGATATAATCATAGAACATCTTTGATTACATTCACTTACCGTACATGTACTTAGAGTCAGTGATAGATGCGCATGCCCAGATTTTAACTCCAGGGACAGGGCACAAGCACATAAGCAGTTAGTTTGATATGTATTTATATTAGTATTTCCAAATGTACTGTTGGGTCTGTGAAAGGGTCCACTAATTATCCTGTGTCTTGGTGTCAGTACCAATCTCTTAGCATCATTGATAGTGCACTCATTTGAAGACTGACATCTTTTTTCAGTCATATAGGGGACGATTCGCAAAAGCAATTTTGAGGTGTGACATATTATTAGAACATTGGAATGTTGAGCGCTCCATTGAAGATAATGGAGTGCTCCAGACTTCTAATGGAAGGTAGAAGCCCGGAGCATCAACGTTCCAATGTTTGTTCACAGCAACAGTTGTAAACCAAGGCCTCTGTGACTCAGCTCTGCAATGTCCAACTCCCTATTAGTAACAGTGCAAAGAAGGCTCAGTCCTTTCTGTTTGGACTAACTCAATATGACTATTCCTCATGTATTCCTATTTTATTTCCATTTTATATGCTTTAGGATCAAATCACAATGGCATGTAAGAGTACGTATGAGTACCATAGGACCACAACTCCTCCATTATGGTGGAGGTTTGACACCCCCCCCCCCCCCACACACACACACACACTTGTCAGCACCCTCAAAAACAAAAAAAAACTAAACATAATAAAACGATGCTAAAAGCCGTTTTATTATCTTTTTTTTTTCTTCTAAGTGACTGTGTGCCGAATCTTTGGGGTGAGGCCAGGGGGTGAAAGTACTGGAGTGGGAGTGGTGGGCACTGTTATCAGTGTACAAGGCGGTTTGGCCAGCTGTCTCAGGACAGCCAAACTATCAACCGCAGTGAAGGGTTGGAGACAGAAGGCACAGGCTCCCAATCTGTCTGGGAGCTCAAGTTTATAGCGCTCAGGCCAATCCTGAAGCTGCTCTTGTGTATGAGAGCAGCTTCAGGATTGGCCGCAGGGATGTCTGGGACTCTGTGCCTGCAGTGGAGAGGAGCAGAAGAGGGCGATGCTGGAGAACAACAGGTAAGCTCTTTTTATTTTTTTTATTTCTCTTCGACATCCCATGTCCTACCATACCCCCCCCCCCCCCCACACACACAAATCATGTTATCTTTTTCTAAAATTACAAATAGACACCGTAGTCTGTAGGCAGGGTGTGGTAGTAAGGGAGACAAAGTATTGTGACAACAGTGTCCAACACATCGCATCGAACAGTCGTATTCTAGCACTTAAATATATTCTAAGGAGGAAAATATGTAGCCCCTGGTACGAAGTAGCATGGACATTTTCATATAATACCCCATTTTACTAAAATAATCTTCGGGTAGAATGTGATTTCCTCAGACTCCATGAAACACTCTCAGCCTGAGTGTGAGAAATTCGGGCACAATTTGAGAGTGAATTTGAAGAGAGTGTTTCAGGATATATGTGAGACGGATGTATGACATTACAACGCATGCTTTTACCACACATGCTTTTACAACGTAAGTATTACAACGCAATCCTTTACAACGCATAGTGCTTTGGGGTGCTGGATAGTGAATAGTTTAATTTACTATTCCAACTCCAGTCCCCGTGGACACTAGGGAAGGTGTTGGATAGTAAATTAAATCTATTCCCTATCCTAGAGCGCCCCCCAGCGCAATGCGTTGTACTGGTTTGCGTTGTAATAGTTGCGTCGTAAAGGCACTGCGTGGTAAAAGTTGCTTTGTAAAGGATGTTTCCCATGTGGGACTCAAACAGAATGTGAGTCTGAGACAAAATGTGAGTGATTAAGTCTAAACGTGAGATTTATGTAGAGCGTGATTAACAGACATTTTAAGGCATGGGAAAGTGGGCAATTGCCCAGGGCACCCACCTTCCAAGGCCCCCTGGAAAAGTGACTTGCTTCTCTATATCACCTTTATTTCTCTATTTCAACCTCTTCCCCGCTGTCGACTCTGTGTTTGAATCCACGAATTTGGATTCTGCGTTGAAACGCGATCCATTCATAACCTGGAAGCAGCTCGCCAATTCATTCTAGTAATTTAGCATGCAGACATTTAAAAAGGAAGGGTACGGTGACAAGGGCAGTGTTCCTCGGAGCAGAGCAGCGCCCTGCGCGCGCCCTACAACGCCGCGGAGTACGCCAGCCTGTCAGAGGATTCGCAGCGCGAGACAAGGTCAACGGTGGCAGAAAAAAAAGCGGGAAGATATAATACCTGCCATTCCGCGGGGGAGATCACAAGTTACAGTTTTCAGAGCCACATTAAAGAGAGTCCTTATCGGGGAAGTCGTGCTCTCACAGGAGACGACTCATGTCCCCCGCGCCTTCTCTGATTATATGCTGCCACTGGCGTCGGCACTGACCTACAATAAAATGATGATATCACACGGAGCTAGGAATTCGAATCTGACATTGCTAAATGAGGAGAAAGTGCTTAACCCTTTCTGTCTGTACGTCCGTGTCTAAACCAATCAGCGAATAACAAACATGACTGCCTCCTCTGTTAGGAGGCGAAGGCATAATCCCTCAAACTCGCCATGATGATTTAATAAAATAGGGAAGTCCTTCTATAGACTGGCTGCACAAAGAACTGTCCATGAATTGTGCACACTATACGACATAGAATGTTAACACTGGGGCGCTCCCCACGCCCAATAAAGAATGTTTTCAACCCTTGTGCTGTAATTTGGCTCCACCATTAGACATGTCCTTATGGTGAAAAACTTACCTCGCTTTTTGGAAGCTCCAGCTGCCTGTGGTCATAGAGGGGTTTTCACAGAGCCCTATTCATCGATTGCTGATTGGTCTGTTTCAGTGTCGTTCACAATTTGCTACGGATTAGCACAGCCTGCATCATATGGAAATGGGTCAGCCCGCTTCAGCCATTGTCTTTCTTCACTCTGAGTGAACGTATTTACTTCTCACACGGAGTACCGACGCATAGAAAGTAGTCCACTTTACTGCCAGGACTGGCTGGCCATACTTCCAATTCTGCTATCATTTGAGGATTTTTATTTATATTTGTGATATGTATTTTTTGTAACTTTTTTTGGCAAATTTTTATTTAGCAAATGTTATTACTTTTGCACTTGTAATGTGTACTGCATGTATGCAAAAATAGAAAAACAGAAACTTACCTAGGTCAGACCTTTTGGCTTCGCCAATGTTTGTTTTCATGTGATGCTTATATGATTCCTAGTGGGGTCCCATGAGTATCTTACACTAGACACCAACATCTGCATGTTATTACCCAGAAACTCGTAATAGCTGCTATTAATCGCACTGACAAATAATGACCTCACGTTATTGTTATTTACCATGTGCGATAAACAGCAACTATAGTTGTAATCAGGCCCTTAGTGTTTTAAGTGTAGCATCTGCCGGGCAAAGCTTCAGTGCCTTTAGTGGAGACACAGCCTACAGAGTGGGGGATCTCATTATAGTGGGCAGTCTTCCACCATGGAGTGGCAGCCATTAAACCAACTGACCTAATAAGCAGTGGGGGCCGTGACCCCCCCTGGCTTGCTGGTTACAGGGTGTGAGAGGGCACGGTGGTCGCAGGGGGTCATTCGAGGATGCGCTAAAAAAAAAAAGGAAAAAATTAACCTACCTTCCCACCGGATCCCATGTCTCTAACGTACTCCTCAGGAATCAGGAAGCATAGACAGGCCCCACTGACCAATCACAATGCTGCAATGCAGTGTTGTGATTGGTAGGCACTCAGGCTCCCCTGACTAATCACAATGCTGCAATGCAGCATTGTGATTGGATTTGAGCATCCTGATTTGACACTCAAACAAGGAATGTGGGCCTGGGCATGTTCTCCAGGCAGGCTATAATGCAAATACAACAAATGGGATTTTAGTGTTTCAGAAAAGGTTGGGCGCACTACCTAGTGTGAACGTTAATGTGTACTGAGTGCTAAGTTAGGGCGTGGTGCGGAAAGGCGAGCGGATAAGACCCCTTAACCGCTCTAAAATAGGTCAGTCACCTAACCTACAGAACAATGTAGAACAGCAATGCCCTCGCACACAACAATCACGGTATTTCAACAGTGGTTAAGAAGTTTACAACATTCTATGCATAGAACCAAAAATGAAGACAATTGCAATCCTGTTCGGTTTCTTAGGTAATGGATGTAGGTTTATTGGTTCCACAACCAGCCGACACGTGTTTCATCGCGTGGGAACAAATCACTGTGACTCCTCAGGGCTTATGACACGATCTAAAATCCTATAGGTCTGAAGTGATGTGTCTACACAGTCTGTTAGCATATGAACTTGATAGTCCTACACGCCCCAGCCGGGTAAATGTACCATAGGGAAGGAGAAAAAAAAGCCGCTTTTAGCGTCTAGGGAGGTTCCAGGTGTGGTGGTACCTTCCGTAAATATGAGTGACAACCGAAGTGGGATTAATTATATCTTCTAGTAGTGGTCTCCCAACGAGAATCTGAGTTCATGAGTAAACGGGTTGAGAATGTTCTATCGGCCGTGCTTAATGAGTGTGTTCATCAAGCCTCTAACCGGGAGGGGATACACCTACAGGCTCCGGTTCACACGGGTAAGTCGTAAATCTGGAAGTGTCGTAAACACAGTATCCCTCCTCCTTTGGTTCCCGGTCGCCGTGTTCCAAACACAGCCTACAGAGTGGGGTTATCTCATTATAGTGGGCACCATGGAGTGGCAGCCATTAAACCAACTGACCTAATTAACAGTGGGGGCCGTGACCCCCCCTGGCTTGCCGGTTACAGGGTGTGAGAGGGCACGGTGGTCGCAGGGGGTCAAGCGAGGATGCGCTAAAAAAAAAAATGGAAAAAATTAACTTACCTTCCCACCGGGTCCCATGTCTCTACCGTACTCCTCAGGAATCAGGAAGCATAGACAGGCCCCACTGACCAATCACAATGCTGCAATGCAGTGTTGTGATTGGTAGGCACTCAGGCTCCCCTGACTAATCACAATGCTGCAATGCAGCATTGTGATTGGATTTGAGCATCCTGGTTTGACATTCAAACAGCGAATGTGGGCCTGGGCATGTTCTCCAGGCAGGCTACAATGCAGCCTGAATGGAGAATATGGAAAGTGTGTAGGATTAGTTTGGGCAGCCTGAGAGGGCCGACCAAACAGTCACTGCGCACTTAGGAGTGGACAAACCACGTCTTCCCTGCCCTGTTCCAGAGTAGAGCAGCCCGCCCACCTGCCTGCCCGCTAAGCAGCACAAAACGCATAAAATGATAATAACTGAAAGTTATAATTTTATGTTTTCTCTTCTCGCACTGCTTGAAAGCAGTGGGGCAGCGCTCCTCCACCATAGCAGAGGAGCCGCCACTGCTAATGGGCCAGAGAGCCACTGGCCAATCTTAAAATCAGCCTCTAAGTTAGCAAAATCTCTAGGGCAGTGAGTCTGCATTATATGCTGTGTCCCTAACACCTGGCTTTGATTTAGAGAAGGCCTTCAATACTCTGTTTCGAAGAAGCAAAAATGATTTACCATTATCACTTATGTCAAACTTGCCACGTGTGCTTCAGGCATATATTGAAGGCTCCGATTTACTTATGCTTCCTGCTATTTTTATAGTGATATAGAAAATATTTTTAATTCGAGTTCCATAAGTTCATTCAATACATTTGGACCTATTAAATGAATTTTTGGGGGAATCATTTAATTTAGAGTTCCATGCTGTATAATGCACGCTGCATAATGAATTCTTCTGTCTAACTTGGGAGAAAATATGAAATGAAGTTATTTAATTCTGGGTTTCTCTCTGTATCAATTACGTTCCATAAGTCACTTTATTTTTACTTATATCAGATAAAGATCTCAAATACCTTTAAAGAAGTGATTTTTGGATAACATACTGATCTCACAACTCATTCCTTGATCAACATTTTACCTCAAAAGTTTCTTTGTAAAATACGTTGGAGTCGTGTGATGTTTCCTCTATGTCCATAGCGTGCACCCTTTATTTCAATCTGCTGAAATGTAATACTTTAATAACATTTCCCTGCTCTGGTTGAGCCGAGCAGGGGATGTACTATGTTGCTACACAGGTCATCAAAAAAGTTTTTGCAAAAAATGAAAACAGAGTTTATGCTTTATCCTATACTTTTCATAGTTCTGTCTCACACAAAATCTCAACGCCTATACCTTCAACTAGCGTAATGTTGCGGATACCCTCCATTTCTGAACCATGCAACCATGAAACTCAAAATACACTTACAATCATGGCGAAATAAGTTCTTCATTCATTGATGTGTTTAATTGTTTTAAATAAAACTTTGAGGCATATTTATTTAAGCTGGACTTTTTTTGGAGGAGTGGCCTGCCTGTACCAAATGATCAGTACTATAAAACCAGTGTCAACAAATAATGCTAGGCATACCTCAAATGTAATCTTAGGAGGTCATTTACTAAAGATTTTCACAGGCACTGGCGTGGCTCAAATTGATGCAATATTGATTCGATTCACGTACCACTGTAAAAGCCTATGGGTGCATCGCAGAACTGGCACACGCTCAGTAAAGAGCCCTTCTAATTTTCCATTTGGAATCTGTGTTCAACAATATAAAACATGTGATGTGTGTATTTATTCATTGTGTTGTCACAGAACCATCATGGTAATTTCAAGCTTTTATGTTTTTGTTTTAACTTTAATCTTCCTTAGTAAATTCAGAATGCTACAAACTAAAGAATAGTACTTTGAAAGCCAAAACCCCCCAGTTATTAAGGACAGGAACAATCAAGTAAGGCATCATGTTAAATAGTCCCATACATAAAGGTGCTAAAACCACTACAGAAGGAAAATTGAAGGTGAAGGAAAAGTGAAAATAAGAAGAGATTCGGAGAACAAATATTAAAGGGGCTAACTAGATTTGGGTGGGTAAGTTAGCTATAGGAAGCAATAAAACCAATACTGAAGCACTTACATTAAAAAACTAAAAGTATGTAGAAACCAAGAGATGCAGAAAATTGTCAACCATAAAAGGGAACACTGGTACAAAAGGTAATTTCACAGAAACAGAAATGTATCGAGGTTCAAATACAATTACAGTAGCAATCCACATATGTGCTCCAAAGGTTGCAGTAGATAATCTTTTATTATGGCTTGAATCTTCTCTGGGGGTGTTGCACTTTAATTGTAATAAACAAGGAAGCTTTTCACAAAACCATTTCTAGAGTATGTAAAGTAATACTTCTGTAGTATTCATGCCTTTGTGAAGTGGCCCAAAGAATCCAAACTTGGAATAATCAGGTACTATTCATTGACTGTTAGTACTATTAGAAAGGAATGTGCACTTTTTGCACTTTACTAACAAGGAGTAAGATGGTTTAGGGTTGATTTGCAAAGAAAATTAAGAGCACATAGAAGAGTACTCTTGCAGTATTTCTTCCCATACTTATGAATGCTTTTTTGAATCGGCCCCCGGATGTGTTATCCATAAATGGACGTATTTTGTAATGGGGGCCTTTTCAATACATGGGATGACTCAATCTATAAACATCAGACATCATGCTATTATGTGTTTTTTTGTCAATTTCATGATTGGCATCCCTTTCCATGAGTGTCTTGTCCTTGTTTACATTTGACTATAGATGGAACCAATTGGATCTGGCCATAGTGCTACTATCCATCATGGGAATCACACTGGAGGAAATCGAAATCAATGCTTCACTCCCCATTAACCCGACTATTATCCGCATCATGAGAGTTCTGAGGATTGCTCGAGGTAAGATATTTTGACTTTAGATGGCGGCGCCTGTTTGCGATTTTCCGACGATAGAGTCATTGAGTACTCAATTGCCTGCTTTGAGGTCCCTGTATATTATTTAAAGCCAAAAAAGTAAATCCGTAGAGATTAAATCTAACCTTAAAATATGTTCTGTTGATCCAAGTCTATTTAGACGGTGGTCTGAAGTGAACTGATGACAAAGATGTCTGCACTATAAACAGATATCACATTTATGCCAGTAGTGCTCTTAGTTACTGAAGAGCTGTTCTTATTTTATGACCAGTGACACTCAGCATTTACTTACTCTGACGTGACACCATCACAGAGACGCCATTTGCTATTGCTTGTATCATAATCAGTCAATTGACAATGCAAACTTCCAGTATAAACAAAATCTCTAAACATCCAATCGTTTTTTTCCCAATTTATTTGAGCTTCTCTTTTACCTTTACCTGATCCTCAGTATGTTTATTGCTGGCTAATGTTGTAAGAGGAGCTTTAGAGTAAATTGCACGAATATTTGACAAGCAAGTTTTGTTTGAAATATTCTTTATTGTGCTTTCTTTGAAGATGAGTGTGTATTTATCCTTTTGTTGAAATCATCTGTTGTAAACACAGTGGGGCCGATTCACAGAACTAACTTAAGACAAAATCCTAAACTTACTACTTTTGGTATTCACAGAAGTTAGAATTTTGTCTTAAGTTTCTCTTAAGACAAACTTAAGACAGACTTAAGACAGACTTAAGACAAAATCCTAACTTAAGTCTGCCTTAAGTTTGTTTTAAGACAAACTTAAGACAAAATCCTAACTTCTGTGAATGCCAAAAGTAGTAAGTTTAGGATTTTGTCTTAAGTTAGTTCTGTGAATCGGGCCCAGTTTTCGCACAAGACTACCACTGATTGGATACAAGGGTTTCCTGAGCATTTCATCATCGTGATGATATGGATCATTTTCTCTTTAACAAATCAAAATACAAGGGTCTAAATCTGAACTGAAATACATTCCTAGATGTCTTTCTTCCAGCTTGCACGTTCTGCAAGATGCTTTACAGCTTGTACTTGTCACACATGATAATCTATGCGCAATCTGACATTGAGAGGACATTAATGACGTGTAGATTCTGGAGCACTTGATCTGGTTCAAAATATGTAAGAACCTGCTTTCAATGTAGAATGTCCGCGCTCAAGGTTACATTGTTCAATTTCATGTTCAGATATCCTGATCAATAAACCTAATCTCTTTGCCTACAACTACAGTGTTCGATCTTATTCAATGGTGAAATAACTGTTTGTCAAAGTTGAAGGGCCTTGCTCAAGGTCAAGTTGTTCAATTACATGTTCAGATATCCTGATCAATAAACCCAATCTTTACCTACAACTGCAGTAAAAAGATGCCAACTCAGTGCTATAAACATTATATTTTATTTCATTTTCAATTGCTAGAAAGCATTTCACTTTTGGGCACTGTTTTGATGACATATGAAGTTGCGAGCATCTATTAGATGTTTGCTAGCCTAAGTAAAAACAATTTGGTGAATTTATAACAGTGCCGAGTGGTTGGTTTACTAAAAAAAATGCTATCTTCACTAAGACACAATGAAGCAACCCACCGATATGTCAAAAATCACAAGTAATTAGAGATAAGAACAGTCAGTGATATTGAAGTGTCTACCAGAAGCTAAATTTAAATCTTTTGCCCGAGTGCCTGGCATAGTATAAAATATAGCAAACACAAGGAGATGATGGATGGAGCGCTGAAACTTTTCAGACACTCACCCCAGTCACAGATCTGGGTTGAATCCATCATCATTCTTTAGCTCACTTCACCCCCTCCTTGTGTTTGCATAGTATAAAACATACCACTTCTACATCTTTATTTATACTTTTCATTGTCTGTTCTTACTTTGTGGAGTTAGGATTCAGTTCTATTTTATCAGTCTGGGGTGTGGGCTTTTTGTAGACATTCCCCCAGGTCAGATTATTGTGGAATATAAGGGATGGCTAAGGTGTGTCTTCAAAAGTCAATAGGCAAGAGTGAAGAAAGGAGAAATGGAGGGGGTAATATAAAACTCACCTGTATCGCCCTCATGCATCACTACTGTACTGTATATATAAAATAACCTTATAATAAAAAATTCTTTGAAATAAAAAAAAAAACAAAAAACAAAAGTCAATAGGCAAGCCACATGTTTTATTGAAGAATCTTATTTAGACTGCCAAGTATTTTTTAGGAATTTCAAAACGGAGATGTCTGTTTGGTTTTTAATTAAAAAAAGGTTCTATGATTACTGTATTTGATGAAAATATACCCGTGACAACGACTAGAATGAAAGAGATCTTATTTGAATGCCTAGTAAAAGAATCAGCCTCTCTGTTTTTATAAAAACAACTTTTTGTTAATCTTTTATTAGGACACGATTGTCCTACCTACCCATGGGCAAGTAAGTTACTCTTAACTATGACTCATACTCAAGTACCCTCATGAAAGTTTATGATTTTGGACTTGTTATTCGGTATATCTCAGACATAAGAAGGTAGCACTCAGATATTTTGTATTACAAAGCAAGAAGGTAATATTTTAAAAACAATGGTTTAACTTTGGTTTTCAATTCCAGTTCTCAAACTCTTGAAAATGGCAACGGGCATGCGTGCTTTACTGGACACAGTGGTACAGGCTTTGCCCCAGGTAAGAGCAGGACTTTCGATTCTTCACTGCCGTTGTTCCAAGTTTCAATTGCCAGAAGTTAACAGGGAGGTTGTCATGTTTCAAGTGGCCTTGCATTTTCACTGTATGTTGGCACATCTTATCTCTGTAAACCTGCATGCAATGCATGAGCTTGTCCCAACAATGTTGTGCTCACATTGCAGTGATGACGTAAACTTGCATTCATGGGAGTAAAGTGCCAGTGGTTGTGATGCACCAAGGGTATCTGTTCTGAACTCCATTGTGGTGCATGTGTGGGGCTGAGTGGTTCAGTCTTCGTCCCTTATATCAGAACAACTATACTGAATTCCACTTTGGTTCCCTGAAGTCAGAACAGCTATACTGAATTCCACTTTGCATCATGTGTGGGTCTGAGTTTTTCATTCTACTGCCCTTTTCGGAACAACTGTATATGTTAGACCTGTCAGCTTAGGGTTGTCTGCCCCCAAACATGTTACCTTCCTCATCCATATCTGCTGATCTCGCTTTTGCTGGTGTTAGGACTTGGCACACTTTACCACTGCTTACCAGTGCTAAAGTGCACGTGCTCACTCCTTAAAACATGGTAGCATTGGCTTGTACCCAATTGGACTCTGACCCCCAAGTGGTGCCACTTGGGTCCTGGACCCATGGTGAGGCCTCAGTTTTTGGGCTCTTTTGCGACCGCTATAGGGCTGTTGGTTATAAAACGTTGTCACTCAAAAAGCACACCAACGTTAGGGCCTGTCAGCCGAACCCTTCGTGCTACAGCATCAATCACTCAGAGAGAGCAACATCTCTTAGTACTGGCCCAACTGTTCAAAACAACAACAAGATCTTCACGCTACAGGGACACCCGTCCTCAACACCAAGACTGCTCTTTGCACTACATTGATGAGCGTCCACAACACTTCCCTGCTTCTCGCAGGCCCCTCCACTGTGAAAAAGGACTCTGTGCTGGACTGACAAGGGTAACTTTTCAGCAGGACTAACCTGGTCCCTGAACCCGACCCTCACTGTCAGCCTGAACTTGTGACTTTTTTTTCCGGTCTTGCAAAACTAGGTAGCAGTGAGTGGTGCTTCTTTACTTTTTGGTCCTATTTTCACTGAAATCTACTGATTGGACTTTTGTTGTTTGGTCTTCGTTTTATTTATTAAAATGTACTCTATCCATCTAATTTGATGTGGGATGCTCTATGAGTAGTGGTTTCATTTTATTACTGTTTGAAGTATTGCACAAATACGTTACACATTGCCTGTAAGTTAAGCCTGAGTGCTCTGTGCCAAGCTACCAGAGGGTGAGCACAGGTTAATTAGGGGTTTGCTTGTGACTTCACCCTGACAAGGTTTGTGGTTGCTGCTTGAGTAGGGTTTTCACCCCCCTCAACCAGTAACCCAATTTCTTACAATACTGAAATGCACTTTGGGGCATGTGTTTCAGTCTTGGGCCCTTATTTCAGGTGCCCCATGCCAGTCGAATTCTAACCAAAACACCATTTTTATTGTTTATGGGAGGTGATGAATGCCTGAATGTTCCAAACATGGTGGTTAGGAGTGGATTGAGATTCCAAAAGAAGACATTGTTTAAGGGTAGTCGCAGCCATTATCAGGAAAATACAACCCTGTTGTCATGCAAGTTTATGGTGTATATAAAACGTTATAATAGCAATGGGCCTGATTCACAAAGCAACTACTGTGTTTTAAAGTTACGAGTGCAGAGTCTCCACACTCAGGCGGAATCTCATCTCCGCACTGAGAACTGAAGTGCGTAGATTCCGATCCGAGTGCGAAGACTGTGCACTCGTAACTTTCCTACACACGTAAGTACCTTTGTGAATTGGTCTCTAAGCGATTATTAACCATCTCCTGCATACTGAAAACACATATCTAATATGTTGTTGGTACACCACTGAAAGGACTAGATGCATGCATGTTCGAATGTAGATCTTAGAACACAGATCTCTAACCTTTTCTCTAATAAAAGCTACTAATGTTCAAGGAAAATCCTCCCAACTACTAATATGATTAGAGTTGTAATGGTAACCACATAAGATAAGGTTACATTAGTGGCCGCCATAGACAAGATTACCAACAGTAATGACCTCAGTGCATCGGGTACGGTTGCCAGTAGTAATGTAAAAAAGCTAAATCAGGTTGGAATGCCTCTACATGGATAATAGATGACAGCCATAGCTGCAATGCCCCTAGCACCAAGAGAATAATATTGGTAATATGTCTCCCCAGTAAGATTGGATTTTTATAACTGAAATATCAGCTTTAAATATATTTTGGAAATTCAACCATTTTTCCCAAAACATCAACTTATGAGTTCTGAAAATGCACACATGCTCGTCTTGAATCAACACGTTTCAATTTTGGTATACATATATTAAATCAACCAAGTTAAGATTCTAATTTAGTTCACAGGGCTGCACATGGGAGAGCTGCTTACAGGTAGCAGGAGAGCGACTAGCGTCTCTTGAGCTACTCGTTGGAGAATCCTGTCTTAGAAGGATTCAACCTAAAAAAGCTTTTCATGGTGTATCGCTATATGTCATGAGAAATATCAAATAGAAATAATATCATAACCACTACATCAACCTACACTGATTTGTAAAATAATTATATAATTAAGATTCTCAATACCACTTACACTTAACTTCCTTTAGATCACAGCATTTCTTAGCGCTGAAAGTTCAGCTCACTGAGCTACCCTTGAAGCTTAATGGAAATGAAGGAGTTCCGATTCTGCAATACGCTTCGGCCTGAGCACTTAAAAATAGATCACTGCAACTTCATCCTTTTGTTGTCTTTAACGTTTTCAGAGATCCTGGTGGAGACCCAAGGTGGGCTACATCAGTTGCAAAATTTTAGTGTTATTAAAAGACAGTTACAGATGATATATTTTCCCAAGGTGAAGCGGATTGCTGGGTGGTAGCAGCAGGTACCACCACTGCCGTGCCTCCAGCCGCACCTTGACAACGGCTGCATTTCATGAGAAATGACTCTTGACAGGTGTCCCTGGGACTCCTGTGTACCGTGCGCATGGCTGGATGAACCGCCAAGGTAGGGGTTGTCGTTGCAGGGATAACAATCTCTGGAACAGCTAGGCATAGGTTGAGCCAGAGACTGCCTGCAGCTGGAGCGCGCCAAAAAAACTCACTCTCCAGGTGGGAGAGAAAGGTCTGGAAAACCCTTTGTGAGGAAACGCTGCATTCACTTCTGAGCCCAGGACAAAGCTGATGTGAGGAAGGAGTTACGTCTCCAGGCAGGGGCGTAACACAGGCCTCCACGGTGCCGGAGGGCCCCAAAGCTCCAGGGGGCCCCCTCAGCACAGCACTCTGGCTGCAGACGTCCTGATTGACCCCTGAGGGGCCCCTCCACATGCCTTGCAGGGAGGCCCCCTCAAGTTTCATACGCCAGTGCCTCCAGGGCAGAGTTTTTTAATCTTTTGACTTCTGTGGACCCCTGATGAAACATTCCTGGAATCCGGGGAACCCCAATGGGTCATTTACTGAAAGCCAGCGACACACGACCTAAGAAATTTCTATGATTTGAAACAAAATAAAAGTATAAAAACAAATGTGCACTGCACAGATGCTCAAATATTGAAATATTGTATGCAATTCACAAACAAATATAGCAAATGGGTTAAAATGTTTAATGTTGATTCCTGGCTCTGGATCAACAAAAGAATCCCCTTCAAGCTACTCATGCATGGCAACAAAGCCCTCCACAACACCGGACCTGCATACCTCAACCACCGCCTCTCCTTCGACACACTCACCAGACATCTCCTCTCCTCCCAGCTGGCCCTGGCTACTATCCCACAGACCCGCAAAACCTCAGCCAAAGGAAGAACCTTCTCCTACCTCACTTTAAAGACCTGGAACTATCTACCGCTACATCTCAGGCAATCACCTTCACTGTCTCAATTCAGGAAGGACCTCGTGACCTGGCTCTTCGATTGAACTGCAGAACACCTCCATCCCCCCACCCCAGTGCCTTGAGACCCTAACGGGTGATTAGCCGTGCTCTATAAGAACCCTGATTGATTGATTGATTGATTGATTGATTGATGTATCGTGCTGTGTTTTTGTTGGGCTTTTTTTCATTGGGCCATTGCTCTTTGCAGTAAGGTTATAGTGTTGCCTTCGTATGTGATTATTTATTTTTATGCTTTGATCTTTTATGTTTTTGCTGTGTTGTTATTTTGCTTTGTGTTTTGTGAATGTGTTCGGCTGTGCTCTGTAATTACTTTAGAGATGTCACCAAATTAGAAGATGATTAAGCTTAGCTCAATCAATTAATACAACCTTAGGAAAAAAGTCAGTGAGACTGAATTACCAAACCTTGGTTTGATGGTTACATTGCACCACACAATTATCCAAATTAGTACCTTCTTTTAAATCAACAACCCTTGGAGAATGTGAAAAAAGTTTGCATATCTGAATGCTTTTACCATTTTCACTGACAACTGGGTTGCAGTTGGATTAACTGATAAAAGACTCCTGGTCCTGATCAGGTTTAGTTGAGTCAAGGCCATAGCTATCACTGGTGCAGCAGGTGCAGTGGCGCCAGGTCCAAAAATGTGACGGTCCCACTGCATCCCAATTATGGCTGTCTTTTACTAGCCCATAGAGTGAAGGGGCCGATTTTCTTCGCTTCCATTAGGGTCATTGCTGCCTTGCTACACCCCTGTTGCAGAAGCTTTTTGATGCTTTAACAATTATTTTAGGTGTTGAAAGTGGAGCAACATCTAAGTGTCAAAGCATACTTGTACACACCCTCTCACACAGACAACACTCAAAAACACTCAGTCTCCTTCTCATAATCCCTCATCCTTTCATCTCCCTACTTGCAAGCCCCAAATTCAAAACAAGAGACTCTGTTCCTATGCCTGACAGGTGACACATTTAGCCCTCTTTTCGCACAACCTGTTGTATGTCTGCAAAGTATTGAAAAAGATTCATTTGTTTCATGGGCCTTTGGCTTGACTGTCAGTCAGCAACAGACAGTGTGTCCTGGTTAGAGTCAACCCCTGGCATGCTTCTGGTATGCTTCTATCTTAAATTGAGAGTGCTGGCTTTAGGAATGAATTGTTTACATTATTGCCAGAGCTTAAAGGGAGATGTCAAATTATCTGAATTTCATACAAACCGATTTAGCATTCATTTGCTATTACAAAGCGGTTCATTGTATAAACATTTACAGTTTCACATCCCTATGATTTGCTGCGCTGCACTGCATGACAGGGAAAGGGCAGGAATGCACCGTATTTAACCTCTTCGATGCTTATGACGGAACGGTTCCGTCATCAGCACAGCCCAACCGAAGCTGTTGACGGAACCATTCCGTCATGACCACACCTGTTTTTCGAATCTTCAGCACAGCGCGAAAATTCGCACCGCCCTGAAGAGGTTAAGTCAATACGGCACATTCCTGCCTTATCCTGGTGCAAGGGCTCATGCAGGATTGTTTTGTGCAGGAAGGAGCACCTTCCTGCACAAAAACAATAATGAGAGGCATATTCCTCTTTCTGTGTGTGCTGCATTCTGCAGCAGACACATTAAGGGGAAGTAAAAAGAAGAAATAAAGATATTTCTCCTTGTGACCCTCCCCTGGCGCATTACCTCGTTTTCCAGTTCTGGTAAATGTGGAAATGCAACAAAAACCATGGGAGTAGCATGGGAACACCCACGCAACGCCCATGGATTGCCTTGCCAGTGCAGAGTAAGGCAACGCAGCGATTTGCGCTGCGTTGCTTTACTTCAGATTTATGGAGCAAATTCAGGGCCGTGCAAAGTGGCCTTGCGTGGCTTCATAAATCTCATTTAGGACTTGCGTCGCTCTTGCACCACCTTTCGTGGTGCAAGAGCGCCACTGCGCCACTCATGAATAGGCCCCTTGATGCTAATTAATAGGTGATGCGAAAACAGAGTCAGAGGGGAGAACAGGGATTTCCTGAAAATCCTAAATGTTTCTAGGAGCAGGTAACACATAGGTAGATATATGGTGCCCTATGGGGATAGATTCTAAATTAATAAAATATCAATACAGGAATTCATCATTATTGCCTGTCAGTGAATCAAAATGCAAATGTTACACACAATTCATACACATCATTGCCTTTTGATCCAGGTTGCGCGCACATTTCTTAAGAATCATCCCAATTTATTCATCGTGTTCAATGGAATTTGTACTGGAAAAACACATTGCATTGTAAGCTAATGTGTTTACTTCGTGGATATGCAGTCCTCACATATCTATTTCCTTTGAAGTGTCCAAAAGTGAAAATTATTTGTCCATGGTACACTCAAAGAGTATTACACACAGCCTGTTCCTCAGCCCTAAAGACACTTTAACGGCTCCTGCTGTGTGACGATATTCTAAATACTTTGTACTATACTTAAAAGCTGAATGGAACTTCTCAACAAGGGGTTGTTGACATGTTTCAGCCAGTGAAGGTACAAAGGACTAAGGGCCATATTATGAAGGTGAGTTGTGTCGCTTTTGTATCAAGCAATGTGGTGGATGCATGATGCAACCCTCCAATGCGATTGGTGCAAGGATGCCTGCATTGGCAATCGTCAGACCCTTGTGCACCAGCGCTGGGGAAAAAACAGGAATGCGCTGTAATGTAATAAATATGACACATTCCTGCCCTTTCCCTGTAATGCAGCGCCGCACAGCAGGGTGGCTTGCTGTGCTGTGTTGCGTTACTTTCTCATAAATATGGCCCGATATTTTTTCACTATAGTACGAGAGTCTTTGGACGACCGTCTTCGTGAATGCAAAACTACACTACTGCGCTGGTCTCAGTGTGTTCGGTCTGTCCGATAAACGCCTTCCGCCGAGTGGAAGTAAGTTGATATATTTCCCAGGTGAATATATAGTCCTGACATATCTATTTCCTTTGAAGTCGAGACGCGCATTGGCCATTCATTCAGTCGTCAGGTCTAAGATACAAAGTCACTTTTTCACCTCAGAAATTATACATAAAATATATACTACAAGTGAACAATATTCCCATTCTCCACAACACTATATACACACTTTGTCCATCTCAGAAATCTTAACTCCTTCCATGCTCATGACGAGCTGAGCTCGTCATGAGCCACGGCGCTCCGGTGCTCATGACAAGCTCAGCTCGCCATGAGCCGTGGAACGCTTGCATGCGGGGATAATTCCCCTGCTGTGCTGAGCGTTCCACGGGAACGGGTGTGGTCATGACGAGCTGAGCTCGTCATGAGCACAGGAGCGCCGTGCCTCATGACGAGCTGAGCTCGTCATGAGCATGCGGGCGCCGTGCGCGCCCCCCTCCCCCCAGCTCAGCGGGAAAATAACCCCCGCAGCGAAGGGGTTAAGATGTACAATCTGTGCAAAGGTTTTACTTTGAGATGGCCTGAACGATATTGTAAACGTGAGTGAATAAAATCCCACGTTCTACCGCTTTTTGTGAAGCTTTCCACAATTTTAGTACAACACCAATGTGGCCATGCGTGACATTGGAAACCGTCACAGAGAGAAGCGCGTTAAAACCCACAAGCCTATGCCTACATACCATCGCATCCATTATCATATCAACTCCCTCTGAATACTACTTCAAATTTCAGGCGTCACCAGCTCCACCTGGGGAATTCTCTATATTTTTCTTCAAGCACATTCAACATTGCTTTAAGTTACTGAATGCCAAAGGGTGTGTGAAATTCACAAAATGTTCAGCAAAATTACACATAATTACGCAACATGCAATGTCGTCATTTAGTGCTATATTTTTTTAGTGCGTTATTTTTTTAAGCAACGACTCACATCAGGCTAAACAATTGCCCAAAAAAAAAAAGCACGGTGAACAACAGCCACTTATGCTCTGTTGTTCATATGTGTTCGCAGTAAAATTGGACTGCGAATGGAACATACTTAAGCGGCGTGGTGTAATGGCTTAAGCTCTGGAATTTTTGGCTAATAAGCATAAAGCAAAATTCTTGAAATTACTCACATTTTACTGGCGTAATTAAAACCTCACCCATGCTTAAGGTCAATCCCCTTTTATCTATGTAAACCAGTGCTTTAAATGGAAATAGAAAAGTGCTGGTACCCGCCTATTGAATGTATTGCTACAGTGCTGAGAAATGCCAGTACTCTACCTTTTAAGAAGCTCAGGCACTCGCTACCGACCGGACAGTAGCTGCCCATCTAAAGCACCAATGTAAAGAGGTTGTAATTCGTAGCAAACACCCATGGCTTTTCAGGCAAAACTATATGTACCTATGAGCGTGACCTGACTATGGGACTTATTTTCAAGCCCCTTGAGCCGCGCCTACGTCCCTTTTTCCCATGTTAAAAGTGAAATCCTAGCTCCAAAGGTAAGAAACATTGTCCAAACTAGGAGCCAGAGGAATAATACATTAAATTCTTCAATTTGTTCGAGATGGATGCACTGCTGAGTGCCTTTGCATTGAACTTTGTACCACAGGGTGCATGCACCATGAGTAGAAATCTCATGCAGGACAGTGCTGGCTTGCCTTTGCACCATTGTACAACACTTGGTGATGCGCTAAATTAGTTGTAGCGAAAGGAAGAACATACAGCGGGCAACTCTTGCTAAATATAAAGGGACTCCCGTCGGATAGTTATAATGCCCATTCCCAGTGGCGTAAAATTAGCCCCTGAGCCCCCGCAGTGTGGGGTGCCCTGAGCTCCAGAGGCCCCCTCCAGCACTGTGCAAGATGTGGCAGCCACTGGCCTGAGAGCTCCTAACTGGGTCCGAAGCATGGTGGGCCCATTATATACTCTGCATACCCCCGTCAAGTTTTGTCGCTCCCTGTTCCTTTGCAGTCTCTAACGAAACACTTTGAATTAACTGCAAAGAACGAATTGTAGCGCTAAGATGCACGCCAGAACCCAATTGTATTCCAGTTCATTCATTCCTTCTCTTGGCCCTGATGAAGCCACATTGTAGTAAGTCACGAAACACCTGCTGGCTTCAGTTCTGAAAAAAGGATAACCATTAAAATGTGACCAAAAACTACTGATCCTGCATCTGATTAGATGTTAAGCACATCAATCTTATAGTCCAATAAATAACAGAGACCTGTGCCAATCGCCTCAAAGACCTGCTGCAGTTAGGTCTCACTGGAAATCCAGTGGCACAACTAGAAGAGAAGTAGAGGCAGCACCAGGGATGAAGTCACACTTTAGCCAGTATGGTCATTTCAAAATCCTTTATTCAACTTTGTATAATAACACAGGACAACATCCAACAGCCAACAGTCAACGTGTTTCGATCCCTTTTTAGGAACGTATTCAGGGCAAAAAGATTTTTAGATGGACCACGTTCCATACAATGAGTCAAGGCTATAATAAGCCCAAATGGACCAACAACTGTGGGATTCAGTTTCTAGATGACGTTGTCACAGCGTTACAGCTGAGTTCTGTTTGCTGCGCTAGATCACTCTAGGTTACCTGACAAGATTCTATATAATCATGCAAACTGTATATGTCCAGTATCCAAGAAATCCGAAGAGAGTTCCGCTTATATGTAGGCCGGCACTGGGTTATCTGGATTCTGATTGATGTGGTAAATCGCTCAGAGTTGTCTGGATAAAAGTCCCATTTGATCATACGAACTATATGCATCCAATATTCAAGGAATCCCAAGAGAGTTCTGTTCACATGTAGTTGCGCTTAGGTATCTGAATGTGCAAAGATGACATTGTGCCCGGAAAATGGAATCCAGCTGTAATTAAATCAATAATCCGTAGATGACGACCATCTTTCAATTGGAATGAGAATATGATAAACCACATTCGTTTGAATCAAATCAGCCTCGGAGTTCGGCGGTAATGTATACGCCCAAGCCCACGGTACGAGAGAGCAATCATTAAAATGTGCATTATGTAAATTGTGCGCAATATTTACACAGCATAGACTACTTTCCATAAATTAACCCCCAGATGCATCAAAGTGATGTTTTGCGAGTCCTTAATAGCAAATTTTAAGGATTCGCTATTAAAGACTCGCAAAACGGGATGCATGTAGGAATCAAATTTTTTTTGTGCGATTCCCACTGATTCCTTATTTGCGATTCGCTAATTGCTAATCGCAAATAAGGAATGGCTTTCCCATTCATTCCTATGGGCCTTAGGCCCATGGGAATGAATAGGAAAGCCATTCATTATTTGCGATTAGCAATTAGCGAATCGCAAATGTGCCGCAATTTCATGGGTGCCAGGGTGTCCGAAGGACACCCTGTTGCACCCCTGAAAAGGCAATGTTCACTGGTGTTGCGCACACACATGTCCCAAGGACATGTGTGTGTAATATACCACTTAGAAAAATGCACTAAAGTGCATATTTCTAAGTTTTAGCTATTTACCACGATGTTTGACTTCGCGGTAAATAGCGAACCCAGATTGCGAATTCGCAATCTTGGAATGATTCATGCATTGCATTTAAGGAATCGCAAATTGAGATTCCTTAAATGCAATCGCAATTTGAGAACTCACAATTATTTGCGAATTCTTAAATTGCGAGTGCATGAACCCTTGAAGCATCTCAAATGCCATTTTTGCGGGCGCAAACGGTCGATTTTTGCGATTCGCACCGTTTGCGCTCGCAAAAATTAATGATGCATCTAGCTGAGAGTCCCTAATCTGTCTTTAATGGTGATGCACAATTTCCCCCCATTCGTGCATTGCTGCCTGTTTTATATCTGAATGTTACAGCCCCTTTGTCCTGCTGTGGACTGTGCGCCCTGTTGCTGGGTAAAGTCCCACAAGTCCGTGGTCTGCAGTCGAATAGCTCCGTGTCACGTCCGGTCTGCATATTAAGCGACTAACACCGTGCTCCCTGCTTCTTTCATCCATCTGGTGTAAGCTGCGGGAAGTGCCAGCCTCAATAAAATGCCTGACAGCACTGAGTTACCTCAGCCGAGGGAAGCCGCTCTCCCCTGCGACTCGCCAGAAATCACTTTATATAGCCAATCAGATGTAACGTTGTCAAACGGCTTTTACAGGTAATAGCTGGGGCATATGGAACCACTCTCAAGTGACCCTCTTAGGAGTAAATTTGTGTGTCCTCTTGGGGTGCTCAACTCTCGTTCTGGTGCTTTGTGGGACGTGCGGTGCTTCGTTTTCTACACATTCCTATCGGGTTTTTGCAGGCAAAGGTAATCTCCACATTTTGCACGTTTTTCTCCTCCCAGACGCATAAAGGCAATTGAAGAAACAGGAAACGGCGAGAATGTGCTTGGAATAAAAACAAAAGGGCGTGGAATCCCGCCAAAAAGGCCGCATCCGTCCCTTCGTGTATGAGACACCTCACCTCAGGCACAGTCATTCACAAGAATGTATCTCCTGGGTTTGAAGCAGACACCAGTTCAAGGGTGTGTGGTAGTCAGAGATAAGCAATACATGTTTTTTATAGCAGGTTCAGTGAATGAGAAGTGAGTTACTTCACTTCTATAACAATTATTTATAAATGAGAAAGATGGGCGGTAATCTGATTATCGCATAATACACTTGCCCTGCTTACATATAGTCAGTGCTTGAAATGGAAAAATAGTGCTGGTTCCCTGTACCAGAGTACCTGCTTGTTTCTGAGAAGTAGCTATGGTCTACAATAAACAGTATTATGCCACTTTTGCGAAGTGCAGGTACTCTACCTCCCAAAAGGTGGAGAAGTGTGGCTCAATGGTTAGACGCGGCAGACCCGGAGGCAGAGGTCGGCCCGGGACCAGGGTTCAATTCCCGACGCGGCCGGGTGCAGGACCAATGTCAGCGGCCCGATAAATCTCGCCTTGGGGCCACTCTAACCATGGGGTCCCACGCTGCAACTCTGGGCAATAGCTTGCTTAATCTCCACTCCGGCCCCATCACCGCTGGGGATGCCTGGCTGCACCTTGGGGATGCCCAGTAAAGGGACCATCTCACACGGAAAGCCAGGACGGGTTCCCCAGTGGTACAGCGCCGGGACGCTCCAGGGTAACCACGCGCTTTATAAATCCATTATTCATTCATTCAAAAGAGGAAAGTGCCAGTTCTCAGTCTGGACAGTACTGGCCCATTTAAAGCACTGTATATAGTAATCCTGCTGTTCCTGACTGTAAGAAAGTAGTTCCTGGATTTGGGAAATCGGTGTCCATGAGGCCCTGTATTATGTAGTCGAAGGCCTTCACTCTGGTGCATAACAGGTTCATAACAACGTAAAAAAAAAAAAAATTGTTACCGGTAATCCTTCCGCAAGTCTCTTTACCACATTATGACAGAAATAGAAACAATAAGTAAACCACACACGGACATAAACAATTTAAGATTTTGGACGGACTATATTTATGCAGTGATATGATTTTCTTATTGTACCCTCTTATTGAAATCTTGATCCAAGGTAATAGAATAGGTGGCACTGTGTTTTGATAATGTGAAGCAGAGTTTGGCACCATTTAGGGTCCAGATTCACGATGCTCTGAAGAAGTGTGTCTTTCAAAGAAAGACTATGACTAAGGGCCCGATTCACGAAGGTACTTATGTTTAACCGCTGCGGGAATTCCACAGCGGTGCAATGGTTTGATTAAGTGGGTGGGGCCGAGTCGGCCAACGGACGGGCGCAGCACTACGGAGGTAGTGCTCGCGACGGCCGTTGGCCGACGGGCGCAACGAAGGGGTTAATAAAGTTACAAATACAGAGTTCTCTGCACTCGTGGCGGAGTCTCTGCACTCGAGACATAATCCACATAGCGCACTACAGAGAGTGCGCTGTGTGGGGATTCTGCCCTGAGTGCGGAGATTATGTGCAGAGACTCAACACTCGTAACTTTACTACACGTCAGTACTATTATGAATTGTGCCCTTAGTGAAATAGCCTTTCTTTCAAAGAAGACATACTCAGGGCATTGCAGTAAGGGGCATATTTACAAGCCCTCAGCGTCAACGGACTCCGTAGCGGCACTTTTTTCTCTCCATATTTACAATGTGGCACTAAGCTACTTTGCATAGCTTAAAGCCACCTTGTAAATATGCCCCTTTCCGCCAAAGTCCTCTGCGACAAAGGAAGTTCCACCACAACACCCATTGCTTTTTGACGCTGCCCCCAGATTTAGCAGGCCGAGGTAGCACCAAAAACGAATGCCATGGAATATCAGGCGTTAGAATGGCGCAATGAGGAGAAATGTGCAAATCACCATTATTGATTGTTTATGTGCAGGATGGTGTCCCTTACTGCACATAAACAATCGTTCCTGTAGCGCAGGCACCCTTGCAACATGGCGGCACGGGCCTGTACTGGCGCTAGGCAGCTTTTTTTGCACCAGTGCTAGGGGAAAGGAGTGAGTCATATTCTTCTGAATACAGCGCATCCCTGAGGTTTGAAAGTGTCAGTGTGTGGTGCTGCCAAATTTGGTGCAGCACCACGCAACCACATTTTCTTGTGAATATGCCTCCTAATCCATCTTTTACAGGAGAAACCACTGGGAAAGCACACAAATCCGCCCCTTGAAACAGCATTTCTCACATAGAAATTCCATTTTAGAGAAGAATTTTCTCATAAGCAAATAACATTAGTGAGGGAACAATCCTGGCACTCCTGATTTTGTAAATCAGGAATAGTGATTTGCATTTGCGAATGCTGTTGTTTGTGCATGCACATTCTACTTTCGTGCCCCAAAAACAGTTGTGAATCAGGTCTTGTGAAGTATAAATTTAGGATCTGAGTCACAGTGCATGCTAGTGTAGGAAGGTAGTAGTGTAGTATCAATTTACAACTAATTGAGTAGCATGTTTTATTATTATTCAGGTGAGCAAAATCACACTATTATTTCACAATAATTCATGAAATGTCAAATTTTTCTTTGCAAGTATTTAGCAAGGTTACATGTCATTTAAGATTTTTCACAAGATACCAGCAAGAGTCTGGTTCAAGCAGAAAAAATATTTCAGGCAGGAATTTTCTGTACCAACAAGTTTCCTGTGTGTAAAAATTAAATGAAATTGCTTACAGCTAAATCTCCCAAATTTAGCATTATGTGAAATTCTGAAATTGCGCACATTTCTCCAATGTAATTAAAATTATGCCCAGGCCTAGATTTATATTATATGAACAGAACAAACATATCTTCCACAACTTGTGGTTCTGCATCTGGCAATTTACTCAGTTGCTCACTGCCATTGACCTACTTGGCCACACTTGGCATGTACATTGCGTGGTGATAAATGCTTAAAGGGTGCATGCCTTATTTCATACTCAATGTACTTCTGAGTTTCCGTACAGCTAAGCAGACTTTTTCTATTATTTGCTGTAGAACACTCTTCAGACAACTTAAAACCAGTCCAGGAAGTAGCGTGTCATTGCACAGACCTAATGTTTTCTTTTCATAATACATTCTAAAACCTTTCTTCGCGCCCAATGATCTCAAACGATTTACAAAAGGGGGTGGTGATGAACAGAGTGTCTGAATTGAGCAGACCACTCTTACCCAGTCCAAAGATCAGGGCTTGATCCATCACCGTTATTTATCTCACTGCCCCATCCCAGCTCAGAACCTGGCTATATGCAAATCAGTCTGTCCCTGGCCCAGTGCATCATGGGAACAGGGCAGACTAAACTACCAAGCCAATTCTTTACCAGAAAGGAGACAAGCTACCGGGGACCGGTTTCTGGCATTTCAGCCTCTTCGGCCCGGCTTGCTTGAATCCTGATGGAGCAGTGAGAAAGGGACTCATGTCTGAGTATACCCTGCCACACCTATAGTGGCCAAAATCGATTTACAAAAGGGGGTGGTGATGAACAGAGTGTCTGAATTGAGCAGACCACTCTTACCCAGTCCAAAGATCAGGGCTTGATCCATCACCGTTATTTATCTCACTGCCCCATCCCAGCTCAGAACCTGGCTATATGCAAATCAGTCTGTCCCTGGCCCAGTGCATCATGGGAACAGGGCAGACTAAACTACCAAGCCAATTCTTTACCAGAAAGGAGACAAGCTACCGGGGACCGGTTTCTGGCATTTCAGCCTCTTCGGCCCGGCTTGCTTGAATCCTGATGGAGCAGTGAGAAAGGGACTCATGTCTGAGTATACCCTGCCACACCTATAGTGGCCAAAATCGATTTACAAAAGGGGGTGGTGATGAACAGAGTGTCTGAATTGAGCAGACCACTCTTACCCAGTCCAAAGATCAGGGCTTGATCCATCACCGTTATTTATCTCACTGCCCCATCCCAGCTCAGAACCTGGCTATATGCAAATCAGTCTGTCCCTGGCCCAGTGCATCATGGGAACAGGGCAGACTAAACTACCAAGCCAATTCTTTACCAGAAAGGAGACAAGCTACCGGGGACCGGTTTCTGGCATTTCAGCCTCTTCGGCCCGGCTTGCTTGAATCCTGATGGAGCAGTGAGAAAGGGACTCATGTCTGAGTATACCCTGCCACACCTATAGTGGCCAAAATCGATTTACAAAAGGGGGTGGTGATGAACAGAGTGTCTGAATTGAGCAGACCACTCTTACCCAGTCCAAAGATCAGGGCTTGATCCATCACCGTTATTTATCTCACTGCCCCATCCCAGCTCAGAACCTGGCTATATGCAAATCAGTCTGTCCCTGGCCCAGTGCATCATGGGAACAGGGCAGACTAAACTACCAAGCCAATTCTTTACCAGAAAGGAGACAAGCTACCGGGGACCGGTTTCTGGCATTTCAGCCTCTTCGGCCCGGCTTGCTTGAATCCTGATGGAGCAGTGAGAAAGGGACTCATGTCTGAGTATACCCTGCCACACCTATAGTGGCCAAAATCGATTTACAAAAGGGGGTGGTGATGAACAGAGTGTCTGAATTGAGCAGACCACTCTTACCCAGTCCAAAGATCAGGGCTTGATCCATCACCGTTATTTATCTCACTGCCCCATCCCAGCTCAGAACCTGGCTATATGCAAATCAGTCTGTCCCTGGCCCAGTGCATCATGGGAACAGGGCAGACTAAACTACCAAGCCAATTCTTTACCAGAAAGGAGACAAGCTACCGGGGACCGGTTTCTGGCATTTCAGCCTCTTCGGCCAGGCCACCGAAGCATTGGTTCTGTCAAGACTAGACTATGGGAATGCAGTCCTCTCAGGAATAGCAACATCACATCTTGCTCCTGTCAAAACACAGCTCAACATGGCAGCCAGAATGGTCACCCGAATCAAGAAATTTGATCACATTTCTCCTGCACTCAGAGAACTTAAGTGGCTCTCTGTCGAAATGCGAGCTAGCTTCAGAACAGCCTGCCTCACACACACAGCCTTGCACACCGGCAGCCCTGAATATTTGGCTGCCAAACTAAAAAAAAACGGTCAAACCAGGACCCTCAGAAGTTCGAACTCTCTTCTACTCATCCTGCTGAAAACATGAAAAAAAAACGTGGTCCAATCCTTTGCCGGGAACGTGCCCAAAATCTGGAACTCAATTCCTCCTCACATCAGAACTATTCCCTCTTTTGTAAAATTCCAAAGTCAGCTCAAAGTCCTGTTCCTCGACCGTTTCCTAGGGAACCAATAGGATCAGTCGAACCTTAGAAGCAGACACCTCTCACCGCTTCGACTCTATGTCTGCAAGGCTTCGAATCGGAACTCTCCGCCAACGACCCACACTATTATTTTATTATGTGATTCTCTGCACTGTATCTGATGTAAAGTGCTCCAATACCCTTGGGTCAGGCCAGCAGCTATATAAAACTTCCTAAATAAATTATTTACTGGAAAGAGTCCATCTTGTTGACATGCCACCCCATTTTTTAATTCTGGACATCTTGAGTAACTGATGCTCTCTGAACTGGTCTCAGCTACATATGCTCAGATGCAGCCCGTACAGGTAAGAACAGTGGGGTGGGGGCCGTGTGTGGGGAGGATTCGACATACAACGACCATAGTTTTCTTTTTTTTAAATGTAAGTTTCCTTCGTCGTTGTATGTCGAATAGCCCCCACCCCACCCACCAGTCTTACCTGCACAGGCCGCGCCTGCATATGCTCCTCTTGACAATGACAACTGTTAATACACTTGATAGTTGCCAAACCTGCCACTTTGTTAAATCAACTTTATACGTGTGAAAGTTTTTGGGAGTTGTAATAACTGCACATACAGGATGTCAGAGTCAAGAAAAAGCTTTCCCTGTGGCACTTAAAATTTGATATGATTTAAGATGTGTGTGGTTTCTGAGCCAGGGCTCTAGAAACCCTTCGTGATGGTTAAACTAGAAGTACATTCTTCACTGCTAACCTTTGAGAGGAGCAGATTCTCAAGCCCACACATCCCCTCAGCGCTCAGGTGACAAAACAGGTATCTGAATTAGGGGTTCAGCAGTGCACCAAAGAGAGCCCTTACAATAGCTTCAGGAATGGGTGAAAATGAGTCCTGGTGGCTTTCAAGTCATCTAATTTTTAAATGGCCTCTTTAGGAAACGTTTGTTTAGAATCAAAGGGCCACCTTTTTACACTTTGGACCAAATTTTGAAATAATGCAATTGGGAGCATGTGCTTTCATGTTCCCTTTGATTCTGAGTTTGGAGTAACTGGGATGTGAGAGGTTTAAAAAAGGAGGGAGCTAAGCAGGTATAGCTCTTGCCTGAAAGCTTTTCAGGAGAACAGAGAATGGGTTGTCCGGCTGTACAAGATGTAAATGGGAGTCCTCAGGACTTAAGTATGGTTAGATTAAAAGTCTTAATCAGTCCAGACTGGTTGGATTCTTTACACTGCTTCACCTACAGCTAGCACAGAGGTGAACCAAACAGATGATGGAGAGAAGACTTTTGCTTGATGAACTTAAGAATTCACAACTTGGAAAGTTTTGTTCCTAGCTTTGTCTTGAACCACTGGGTCGGAAATCTGCTCTATTCATAATACCCTCTTGCAGACTCCAAAAGGCATGGGGGTTGGACCCTGCCAGTGAAGCCTGCTTATCCCTGTATAATTTCTCTCCTGTATCTGGAGGGTGAAGAAGGCTCTGGGAAAGAGGAAGTTGTGGCCTGCTTTGAAGGAAACTAGTGGACCAGCGTAAGAAATTGGGTTACTGTTTGAGGGGGTGAGATCCTTCTCAAGCAGCAACCTCCATTCTTGGTGAAGTCTTACGCAAAATCCACATTAACCTGTGCTCAAACCTCGGGTAGCTTGGCACAGAGCTGTCAGGCTAAACTCAGAAGCAATGTGTAAAGTATTTGTGCAGCACTTCCAACAGTAACACAGAGAAAACACACAACAAAATGATCCCACCACAGAGTTAGAAAAATAGAGTAGTTTTTAATAAATAAAACCAGACCAAACAACAATAGATTTGGAGATATTACATTTAAAGATATTAGTAAAAATATTGCCAAAAGATGTAAAGCACCAACTATGGATATCTGGGCGTGCTGGACTGGGGCAAAATCAAATGTTCAGGCTGACTGCGATGGAGCATGGGACAGCTGCCGGGACCCACTTTAGCCAGCTAAACAAAATACCTTGAAACCTAGTTTTAATCCTCATTTGTGGAGCGTTGCGAGGACCCGGATTTAAGATGCCTGAGTTCCAAGATGCAGCAAGGCGGCATAACAAGATTCTATTGCGTCAATAACCAGGATCTCGTTATTGAGGTCCTTTGTAGCTAAGTCCAGAGTCTGGAATGCATAATGGATTCGGCGCAATGCATCAGTTCCGTGGAGATACAAGTCTGCCATGTGGAATCCAGAGGCATTATTGAGGCTGCCATCGAGAAGAGATGCGAGGGCCTGTGCTGTGGATGCGTTCCACAGTGGCGGTTCTGAAGGCGATGCAGGCTGTGTCGTTGACACAAGTCTTTGCGATGGTTCTAATCCATGCAGCAACAGAGATATGTGGTTTCTCCTCAGGGGTTGCACTGCGCAGCAGAGGGGATGTGTCGGCTCCGCTGGATTCACAGAGGCTGGCAAAGCACCTTAAGCCCACTTCCAAGGGTCCAGGGCTGGGGTGGCACCACTTGGCAGAGTAGACTCACAGATGTCAGAGTCCAGGTGCAGGTGCAAGGTTTTGTTGAAGCCTTCTGTCCCTGAGGGTTCGGTCAGGAAGACAGCCATTCTGCAGCATGCATAGATAAAAAGGAAAATGCTATCAATTATTGTTTTTGTGCAGGAAGCTGTCCCTTCGTGTACAAAAATAATCATCTCTGCAGCGCAGGCACCCTTGCAAAATGACGCAAGAGTGTCTGTGCTGGCACATGGCAGCCAATTGTGTGCCAGCCACGGCAAGCACGCTATTGAGTCGTATTGTTGTTAATATCCATGTGCTTTGAAAATGACACCGCTCGGTGCAGCAAAATGGCTTGTGGCTCCGTGCTGCATCATTTTCTAGTAAATGAGGCCTTGAATCTTCAGAGAACTTGCAGAAGAAGGAAGCCTACCCAACAAAAACATAACCTCTGTGGATTCATCTTACAATGTCTTCCTGCTCGGCACTCTCTGGTGCGAAGTTCAAAGAAACAGCGAGACCACTCAACAGAAGTGTCTGAAGTTATGCAGCCCTTCTTGGTACAGCTTTTAGTCTTGAGGCACAAAACATTTTTGAGCGCTGGAGAAGTTTCTAAGACAGAAGGTAAAAGCTTTGACCAAATCTAACCACTCACTTCTGCCTGGCTTTAGTGCATCAGGGGTTGGCTGTAAAGTGAGCTTATGTCCTGGGTTACTATACCTCATGGTCTCACATTGATTTTTAATTTCCTATTTTTTCAAGGGAACAATTTCTGTTTTAGTTACTAACCCTGAATTCTAAACCCAGTTATCTCCTTGTTTGTGTGTCAATTTACTCATTCTCTTTTCTATTTTATCTAACTTCATTTAGAAATGTCTTTATTTCTCAACTATGTACTGGTCTGGTGTTGTTTCACATGTATCATATCACACATGCGCTTCTCTGAGGAACATCATGCTGCTTTAGCCACTGTACTAAGGGCAAGCCTGTGATTCCTCAAAAAGAACAGCACACCTTTTAGCAATTGGATGGTTTGGGTTTTGTGGGAACACAGCTACAACTGCGATTAAGACTGTGACTTCTGTTCCCTTGCTTAAAATTCCAGTGTTCTACACTTGATAAAGTCATATACTGAATCTACTACAGCTTTACACCTGACGTAGCAGGCTGTACCTCATATTAAAGGCCTGCTCCAGCTTTAACAAGGGAGCAGTCCTTTAATGGCTGGTACAGCCCGCTACGGAGGGCTCTTAGGTTATCAGAACACTCCGCCCCTAGAGGCCTCTTAGATCCTGAGAGGGTTTAAATCCCCTCGGGCTCAGAGAGGCCTTTGTTCACAGCAACAGCTGTTAAATGAAAAACACATTGGAATGTTACTCTCTGGACGTCTACCATCCATTAGAAACCCGGAGCACTCCATTGTCTTCAACGAAGCACCAAACATTCCAACATTCCAATGTTCTAATATAACTTATAGCCCGCCGTAGCGGGCTATATCGGCTATTAAAGGCCTGCTGAATCGTTAAAGGCCCGAGCCGAAGGACTTTAACGAGACAACGGGTGTTTAATAGCCGGTATAGCCCTGCTACGAAGGGCTATAAGGCTATTAGAACATTCTGCCACTAGAGGGCAGAATGTTCTAACAAATTAAACAAAGGGTTCTCGAAGCTCGAGGGGATATAAATCCCCTCGAGCTTCGAGAAGCCTTTGTAGAACATTGGAATGTTGCTCTGCGGGCCTTTACCGGCCCGTAGAAGCAGGGAGCACGCCATTGTCTGCAATGGAGCTCCCAACATTCAAATGTTCTAATTAACATTAAAGCCCCTCACATGGAGATTGATGCCTCTCACCTTGTGAAATTGGACTTTTGTTGATTTGAATAGGTAGCATGTTGTTTGCCACAAAGGCGCTACTCTGTGTTTCTATTTTGTCACAGAATGGGAGTGATTTGTTTTCTTGTTATCATGCTGTTATGTAATTTGCCCAGAGAACCTTATTAACATGTTAATGTACTGTTAATCCTATCAAATGTGCGTGCTCTACTGATATTTTCTACAGTATTTACCGTGTAATGTTGTTCGCCATATAATGCTGAGAACAGAAGTATTTTGTATATAATATTTTGAGCTTAATGGTATCATTCTTTTTAAAGATAACCTTTACAGTTTTGATGAAACTCTAGAGTAAATCTCTGTAGCATGTAGTGATGCTGCATGCCAATGGAACATATCCATGAGGTTCATGCACCCTGTTCAGTTCATCATTGACCCCAGCTACACCTAATTCTTCTTCTTGTTTTCTCCTTGTGTAGGTAGGAAACCTTGGCCTACTTTTTATGCTGCTGTTTTTTATCTATGCTGCCCTGGGAGTGGAGTTGTTTGGGAAACTAGGTGAGTAATGCTCTCTCTCTGTTCACACAGCATCTTTCTCCTCCAGGCATTCGAATCTGCTTGAGCCCTTCCTTTAGGCAGCCTTCACCTGTGATGCCACTGTAATAGCAGGCCAGGAGTAGAAAGCTTTCCTTTGCTTCAGGGTTTCAAAACAAAATCGACGGCTGTGATCGCCAGGGGCAACAACAAAGAGTGAGCTATCCGCAGGGCGCTAGCCATGGGCGGGAGCTGGGCTTGTGAGCCGCACATGGAGCAGGCAGATGGGACTTAGGGAACATTGGCTTAACATCTAAATTTGCAGCAGGCACTGTGAACCAATGGCGTTTACCTTCTTGATAGAGGAAATTGATGTTTCTGCTAGGGCAACAGTGTGAATTCCACTATACATATTATGGCTTGTTATTGTTTGATACATCCTTCTCTGTTATGCTGGTAAACTACTTCGCCTCATTTTATTGGTTTTGTATGGCAATTGATCGCATCCCCAGTCACTACTGTGTCCTTTGGAGGCATTTCTCATACAGTTACATGTGTGTGCAATTTAGGTGCATTTGAGTGTGTGTGGTGTACCTGCATGATGTGTGTGCACGTGTCTGAGTGTGTTTCTTTGTGTAAGTGTCCAGTAACAATACCTCTTGAAACCATTGGACAAACTATGAGTATAGTAGGTTTATGATGGAAATGGGAAACAACACTTACAACACAACTTTTACAATGCACTACCTTTACAACGAAACTTTTACAACGCAACATCCATTACAACGCATACATTTACAACGCAACCATTACACCGCATGTCACTACAACGCATACCACTACAATGCATGTCATTACAACGCATACCATTACAACGCATACCTACACTATCCAACACTTACCCTACTGTTGCACCCCCTGGAGTTAGAATAGTAATTTTTACCCCTACACTATCCAACACTTACCCTACTGCTGCACCCCCTGGAGATAGAATAGTAATTTTTACCCCTACACTATCCAAAACTTACCATACATGCAATGTAATGGTATGCGTTGTAATGGTATGCATTGTAAATGTAGTATGCGTTGTAGTGGAATGCGTTGCAAAAGGTAGTTTCAAAGAATTCGTTGTAATGGCATGCGTTGTAATGGAATGCGTTGTAATGGATGTTGCGGTGTAAAAAATGTGTTGTAAAGGTATGTGTTGTAAAAGTATGCGTTGTAACGACATACATCCGAGGGAAATGGTTCCTGTGATGGCAGCTTTGAAGTTGCCTCAGATTTCATACATGTTTCTCCTTGAAACGATCAAATAAAAAAACAAAGACTTTAATATAAAAATGTGCTGATGGATACTACACACTTTTGAAACTGTACACTTCATTGAAGTCAATATACAAAATATTTGGATACAAACATGTCTTTGTGTCCACTTGTGTAGCTGTGTATGCGTGTACATGCGTGGCTGGGTGACACAAGATTCAATATCATTTTGACTACCCGCATGTTAATTTTTGGAAGAATATTTTAGACCTGCATTCAATGAGTCCCACTTGCTCTCTAATGCCGGAAGTTCGAAGTGATATTGACAGTCCTGTGGTGGGTGTGAGGGTGTCAAATGTAGAATGTGTAGCCTGAACGTTGTTTTCTCTAGAAGATAAATAGATGGTGTGCCCAGTATCTTACCAATATTGGATAGTGTTCATTGTGGCTTTAATATAGCCTTATAGCCCACCGTAGCGGGTTATACCGGCTATTAAAGGCCCGCTGAATCGTTAAAGACCCGAGCCGAAGGACTTTAACGAGACAGCGGGAATTTAATAGCCGGTATAGCCCTGCTACGAAGGGCTATCAAGCTATTAGAACATTCTGCCACTAGAGGGCAGAATGTTCTAACAAATTAAACAAAGGGTTCTCGAAGTTGTAGAACATTGGAATGTTGCTCTGCGGGCCTTTACCGGCCCGTAGAAGCAGGGAGCTCTCCATTGTCTGCAATGGAGCTCCCAACATTCCAATGTTCTAATAGAGAATAGAATACTTGGCAAAGCAATCAGATGGAAAGTTGACAAGCTACACAAATGCCTTTTATTTTACCATTCAAGATTGGAACAATACTAAGATTTTCCAAATGTCATTTACCCCTAAGGGCTTTTTTAGGGCTGCCAGAAAAGGGGAAGTACATTCCCAGCCATATCCAAGCAAATAGATGAACTTAAGCATGAATGTCCAGAGTAGTTCGAGAGCTCAATGTCGATGATTCTAGCACTGCCAGTAATTTTTTTCAGATATCCCTTGTCTTATGTCTATGTATCACAATGCATGTCCTCGTTTAGGATAGTCACTGTCATTGGCACACTTCATTTTATCATTCAATGATTCCATCAATGGTATACACACATAGTATTAAAGAAACATAATCTGCATGCAGGTAGGGTGTACATCGTTGATGTGCTTTTTCAAGGAATTTAGAGACAGTGCGATCATCTGAAATTTGAATTTTAACACAGGGGGCATATTTATTAACCCCTTCACTGCGGCAGCTATTCCGCCGCAGTGCTAAGGGGGCGAGGCCGAAGAGCGGCGGGCGCATGCTGGTGACGGAACCGCTCCGTCACCAGCGTCGGTTGCGCTGTGCTTATGACGGAGCGGTTCCGTCATGGCCCCGCCCGCTCAATAGAACGCCCAGCTCAGGCGCGGAATTCGCGCTGCGCAGGCGCGTCGGGCGGGCCATTACGGAACCGCTCCGTCATCAGCACAGCGCCACCGCGGCTGATGACGGAGCTGTTCCGTCATCGGCAGGGGAGGGGTTAAAAAGTCACACAACCCAACCCCAAAAACAACTTGCTGTGCTGCATTGTGTGACAGGGAGAGGGCAGAAAAGCGCCATATCTACTAACACAACTTCCTGCCTTCAATCATTCCTGTGAGTCTATTTCCTCTTTCTATATGTGCTGCAGAATGTAGCACAAATTGAAAGCAGAAAAACAAGAAGGAATACACATATTTCTACTTGTTGCACCTCACCTGGGATGGTATAGCATTATGAAGCATTCCCAGGTTTACAAGGCTTAGTAAATCTGGGAATGCACCAAAGCCCATGGGTGAATCAATAGGCACACCTACACTCCACCCAGGAACCCATTCCTAGGGAAGAGCATTGCAAGGCAGTGACTGGCGCTGCTTTGCATTACTCCAGATTCAATAGGCCACAAAAAGCCAACAAGGTGGCTTTGCGTTGCTCAGTAAATTTCACTGAAGCCCTTGCGTTGCGCCGCCTTGCTCCACCTTGCATGCTGCAATGGCAACACAATGGCTTCGTGCATCTGAGCCCAAATATTTCATCAGGGCTATAACGTTCAATCAAGTTTGCACTATATAAATCTCTATAAATAAATAAATCAATCAGGTTTCTTTTATAGTGCGACTACTCACCCATGAGGGTCTCAAGGCACTGAGGGGTGGTAGGATCTGCGGTTCAGTCAAAGAGCCAGGTATTCAGGTCCTTCCTTAATCGAGGCAGCGATGGTGATTGCCTGAGGTGCAGAGGCATGGAGTTCCAGGTCTTCACAGTGAGGTATCAGAAGGATCTTGCTCCATCGTGGTCTTGCGGATCCATGGAATGGTGGCCAAAGCCAGTTGGGCGGAGCAGAGATGTCAGGTGGGAGTGTAGAAGTGGAGGCAGTGGTTGAGGTGTGCCAGTCCGGCGCTGTGCAGAACTTTGTAGGTGTTTGTGAGGAGCTTTAAGGTAATTCTTTTGTTGATAGGTAGCCAGTGAAGGTCTCTCAGGTGGCCGGTGATGTGGCTGCGGCGTGAAATGGTCAGGATGAGTCTGGCTGAGGCGTTCTGGATGTTCTGCAGTTTTTTGCGAGATTTTGGGTGGTGCTGGCATAGAGTGCATTGCCGTAGTAGAGTATTCTGCTCACGTGTGCGTGGGTGACCGTTTTCCTGGACTCCCTGGGGATCCACTTGAAGATATTACAAAGCAGGTGGAACATGTGGATGCAGGAGCACAAAATGGCATTGATTTGGCAGTTCATTGAGAGAGAGGAGTACAGGATGATGCTGCTGTTTCGTGTGTGGTCCATGGGTGTGGGTGGTTACAAGCGCTGTGGGTCACCAGGAGTTGTCCCATGTGGCGTTGATTTAAATAGATGCGAATTGAGTTATACAATGTTCAATTGTTTAGTGGCCCACACTGCATAAACCTTCATGGCTGCCTGTAAAGCCACATTGGGGGGCTGTGGTGTGGTATGGGTGCGAAGATCACTGCCTCTGTGGTGGCACTTCCCATATACCTTTGGGTTGAAAAAGGAACAACTCTTCTGGGTATTCACGTGCTTTAGAAGTATTAATAACATAACATAACTCTCCCTCCCCATGGGGGGGCATGTTTTTTGTGATTGCATCTCTCATCCAAGGGGTCTGGAGTATTCCTGGGGCATTTTATACATCTTCTTTGTTAGACCTGGTATCCTTCACATGGTTTCCCCAGTCTTTTTGCCTCTACCTCCTGTATTTTTGATTGTGTGCTGACTTTCTTTTTACTTGTTTGTGTACTTTGAGCACTTTACCACTGCTGATCAGTGCAAAAGTGCAAGTGCTTCCTGTGTGAATTATGTTTGGGATTGGTTATCATGGCAGGCATATTTGATTTACTAGTAACTCCCTTGTAAAATACATGTGGGTGCCCAAGGCTTGTAAATCAAATGCCACTAGTGTACCTGCAGCACTGTTTGTGCCACCCACACGAGTAGCCCTGCCAGGACCAAACCTTCCCCTTTACTACATGTAAGGCACACCTAAGGTAGGCCCAAGGTACCCCTGTGGGTGTGGTGCCATGTATGTGAAAGGTAGGATCTTTACTGGTGTGTTTGACATGTGCTGACAGTGAAATGCTGCCAATTTCGTTTTTCACTATTGCAAGAGCTATCTCTCCCGTAAGTTATCATTTGAGCTGCCTTGTAACATCTGACAAGTGTAACTTTCAATTGGGAAGCGGCAGAAAATTGGAGTTTGTACTGCCTGATTCCAGAAATTAAAAACACATCTATTAGTGAAGGTGGTTTTTAAATTGTGTGTTTGAAAATACCACTTTTAGAAAGTGGGAATTTTCCTGCTTTAACATCCTGGGCCTCTGCCTGCCTGTGGAATCAACGTCTGGTTAAGACTGACAGCTGTGTTGTTTGTGCATTCACTCTAGACAGTCACACAAAGAGAGCTGAGGTGTGCCCTGCATATCCTGATGCCCCATCATCAGGCCAATGGGCCTTCCTGAGCTAGAGTGGTGGGAGGGGTTGTCACTGACACCTGAATAGGGCTGTGCCTTGCCTCTCACGATGCTGTCTCCACCCTTCAGTAGTGTGTCTGGATCCAAGGCAAGAGTTTGTGGACAACAAAGATTTTCCTTTGAAGTATACCTATTTCAAAGGTCAAAAGTATTAGACATGTAACTCCACATCTTTAGAACACTTCTGGACTGAGTACTCTGCCAAGAAGAAGAGATGAAGGACTGTCAGGAGGAGTACTGCCCCATTTTGGTGTGTGGCTTTGCTGGGTTGGCCGGCAGTGAAAGAACTGGACTTTGCTTTCTTGTATCCTGCTTTTCCAAGGTTCTCCAAGACTTGTGTGTGCTTGCCTCATTTTGGAAGTCTCAGGGCCATCAAAGACTTCAAATGCAGCAGCTCTGAACTCCACTGCTGGGATTCTGACCTGCCAAGTGGTGCCAATTCCAGTTCTGGGCCCTTTGACGTAGTTCTGCTGCTTCAAGACTTGAAATCCATGCATCGCCCTTCCAGCACTGTTTTTCCTGCTGCAAGCTTTCTGTGTGGTTGAAAAACCATTGCCACCGTGCGGCTGAAAAATCAACGCAGTGCCTGTTCGTGGCCCGAAGAACCACTGCAGTTCGAATCCAGTTCACTGACTTTCTGACGTCCGAGACCCCCGCTCCAACTTCGACACAGGCCTTGCTGTGCAGCTGGTGGAATCAATGTATCACCTGTCTGCATGAGCGGAAATGGATGTAGAGCCTGTTTTGCTGCCACATCAACCCGCAGTGCCTGGATTTTCTCACACATCGCACCCATGCACCAAGTGTCCAACAAATCACCCCACCAAAAGGAGTCGCCTCTGGAAATCGACGCATCGCTTTACCTCGCAGTAAGGAATTGGCACAACACTTCTTCTGTGTGCAGAAGAACTGACGCATCCATTCCCCTGGGACTCAAGAACCAATGCAGCACTGTGTTTTATGACACTTATCTCCTTTGTGGCTGTTTTTCGACTTGGATTTTGACGCATCAAAGGTACTTTGCGTTAAAATCAATACATCCATAGAGTTCTATGGACAGAATTTAAAAGTGATATTTTTTGTTATGTATGTTGGTGAATTTTTGTTGTTTTGGTCTTGATTGGTTTAGATAAAGAGTGTTTATTTTTCTATACTGGTGTGGTGTCCATTTGTGTGTTACTGTATGTTATGTACAAATACTTTACGTATTTCCTCAGAGATAAGCCTGACTGCTCGTGCCAAGCTGTCAAGTGGGTGAGCAGGGATTATCTTGGGTGTGTAACTCCCTTAAACTGACTATAAGGAAGGATCCCTACTTGGACAGGGTGCATATCACTGCCAATTTGAAACCCCCATTTTCTAACACTCTTTAACGTTCATCTTGGAGCTAACTATACTTTCTGCGTAGGGTGGTGCACAGGTAGCTCATCCCACCAGGACATTTCGGCCTCTTAATGTTTCTGTAATGAGGAACGCAGTCAAAGTTGTCCCCTCATTTGTTTCAGGACACACTCACATGAAAGTAATGTAATACCCAGTTTACAGTCAGTCAAACAAGCTTTATTCGACATAGTCATAAAAGCATTACAGATAAAAATGTGTTTATAAAAATAGAGTTAAAATTTTTACAGAAATTTCAAAGTTTTAAAATCAAAATTCATTACAATGTTAAAAAATCTTCATATTAAAATGCATCAAATATTCAGGTAGAAGGTGATTTATCAAAAACCTATCCCTTTACATTTTTGTTTCTGATAATCCAGGCCCATCCTAAAAATTTCGCCACAGCTATGTATATTGCAGGACTTGGGTTTGTACAGATGATTCTAGCAGCCACAATTCCACTCCGAGTGGCCAACAATTTTACCATGGGTCGCAACCAGACTAAATTTCATAGGAACCAATTTGACCCCATACTACATATATTACAGAAAGGGTCATGTAAGCATCTGCAGCCCCATCTCTAAAACCTAGGACCTTTCAGTGTGCAGAGTTTAATTAGCATAGACTCAATCTAAAAAAGAATGGCTTTGTAAACGTCGCTGTTAGGGATTTCATTGTTTCATTAAGCTAGATAAATGTCTAGTACTATATGGATTTCACAGTGATCGTAGGAAGCACATGTTGTGTAAAATATGGTTGCTAATAAGAAAATTTAAAGAGTAGCAATCCTTTATGAAAATGATAAAACCTTGTGATGCAAAGCACTCCACCAAGTAAAATTTGCATACACGACCATATTAACATTTAATTTTGAACACAAAATGAGAACATATATCAATGAATCAGTCACCAGTGTAAATCAGAATATAATAAATACATATTTTAGTGCTGAGAAAACTTATAAATCTTTAGGTAAAATCCTAAAAATAGATCTTATCAAACAGATCTTTTCAATTTCCTAGTACACTTAGAAATTTAACAAGAACACTTGATACAAAATAAAGCAAAATACGGTGCATTTCAGACACGAAAACAGCATGTGTTAATTATTATGGGTGTATAAATAAGAAGGGTTGTGGAAAAAGTGTGAACAGTGCAAAACCAAGTAACTCACCACATAACGTTAATTGCTATAATATACATTAAAAAAATGTGTAATTAGCTTTGTAAGGCTTTGGCCTTGAGTGTTATAACCAGAGCACGGCCACAAATACCTTCTAAATATAAAACCAACATGTTTAATATAAAATATCTATTTTTATAAAAAACAAAAGCACCAAAAGTAATACGTTGCATTTATACACCCAATAAGTGACATGTTACACTTGACATTTGTAAGTTAATAAGGTGGGCAACATATTTAAATTTGATGTCAAGTAACAAGGGGATTATGCAGGATATGGTGGGTGGGTCATGATACAGTTGAGGTGGCTGGTTCACTTGCATCAGCATGCCCTGTGGCAGCCCATCTGCCAGATTCTGAGGTTGCATGCATCTTTGCCAAAAGTACTAGCTCAATCAATCAGGAGCACTTACAGCTCAAATGTATGCTGGATATTGTGGTGGTCTGCCTGGCATGTGTTTTAACATTTCAGAAAAAAAAACAAAGTAGGGAGGTTAGTTCCAGAACTATATATGCCAATGTCCCTTGGCACTGGAAGCTTTTGAGCTGTGCTTTAGGAATATAGTTTTCATTTCCTGTTTACATTTGAAATTCAGACTCCAAATTTATTTTATAGTGCCCAGCAGCTTGTGTGACATCAGACAGTCTGGGAACTAAATCAGAACAGGGGTGACTCCTCTGTTGAAGCGGAGGAGCATCACCCCACTTAAATAACCCGTGAAGATGAAAAATAAAACGGGAATTGATTACCATTTTATTTTTCATCCTCCCATCCAGAATGGAGGGTCAGGACAGGGGCGGGCCGCTGGTGAATGGTAGCAGCAGGGATAAGGGTGGGCTGATTGTGCACTTTTCAAAGCATGCATGTCCCTTTGGCTGGCCGTCTTGCGATGGCCATCCACACATGCGCACTTTGAAACCTTGCTTAGAGTAAGTGCAGGGCTCCAGTGTGCTTGGGAGTGGCGAGTGAGGCTGCTCCCACCAATCAGGGCACTGCTCTCACAGCATGAGAACAGTGCCAATATTGGTGCCCACACTGCATCCAGTTTCTGAGAAGAGCTCTGAAGCGGAGGATGGAGGACGTTGGTTCAGGTAAGTTTTTATAATATGATAATTTGTGGGCAAGCTCCCCCCCATAGCTGGCAGCTACCACTGAAACACAAGAATACTTCCCCTTCTTGCCTTCTTGAGAGATTATATAAATATACTCTCATTCATTAATTCGTTTATAGTTTCCCACTTGGCAACAATAAATATGCACCCATCTTAGACAACACTTTGCTGCAGGTAAATATGTGACTTTATTCTTCTTACAAGTCAGGTTTAAGGTGTTATAAATCCACTGTGTTACAGATACATCATTTCAGTGATCAATGCATTGTGTTCCATATCAAAGTGCAAACCCTTGAGCGATAAGTGGTGGAAAGCCCTTTGAATTTGATAATACAGTCCTAAAACTTTTGCAGCACAGTGTTTCTGTAGCATTTAAAATGATCATGTTGGAAATTACTATAGCCTTATAGCGCGCCGTAGAGGGCTATACCGGCTATTAAAGGCCCTCTCCAGCGTTAAAGGCCCCGAGCCGAAGGCGAGGGCCTTTAACAAGGGAGAGGGACTTTAATAGCGGTATAGCCCATCTACGAAGGGCTATAAGGCTATTAGAACATTCTGTCACTAGAGGACAGAATGATCTAACAAAAAAACAAACCCTTTTGGGAGCGTGAGGGGATTGGAATCCGCTGAGGGATCCCTGAAGCCTTTGTTCACAGCCAGAGCTGTGAACAAAGAAACATTGGAATGTTGGAGCTCCAGGCTTATACCAGCCATTATGAGCCCGGAGCACTCCATTGTTTTCAATGGAGCTCCCAACATTCCAATGTTCTAACATCTTTTGCAGTTTGTTTGTATTTGTTAGCCATAGAATTCTGTACACTTTGCCCCTGCTAACCAGTCATAAAGTGCTTGTGCCCCCCCCTTTAAACATGATGAAACCGGTACACACCTGAATTGGCATATTTAACCTACCAGAAGTCCCTACCCTAGTATATGATACAAAGTGGACCCAGGGCCTGTAATTTAAATGTAATTAGTGTGCCCCAGCACACATTGTGCCACCCACTGAAGTGACACCACCAACCCAACCACATGCCTTCCATTGAAGCCTGCAGGGCCGTTTTTAAACAGCCAAATGACCATTCAAAATAAATTACTTTGACAGGCCTAACCTTCTTTTTAAATACTAATTAATCACCCCTAAGATACGCCTTATTGCCCACAAAGGCAAAATACATGGCATTTATAAGTAGGATATGTAAAATTTGAAGGTTCCTTATGTTCTTACAGTGAACTAACCTGAAGGCTACTTTAACTGTGGCAGAGCTAGCTGCTTCCATAGAGAGCCCCCAGCTTATATTATTGTACCTTATTATGCTACTTTAGCGGGAGAAACAGCTAGATAAATGTTTCAAGAACGAACTCTTTTAATTCAATTTAATGGTAAAGTAAAATTGTATTTAACTATTAAGAAAAGTGTTTTTAGAAAAATTACCCTCTCCCTGCCTAAAGCCTCCAAAAGCCTTTCTGTAAATATTCCAGTTATCACCATTATGCTCCCCTTTAATGAGGCATGAATTGATACCTGGGCAGGAACAAAGGGCCCTGGGTGTCAGGAGCAGTTCCTTGACTTGAAAGAACGCCCACCCTGTCACAGGCAGGTGTAGGTCATGCCTGGTCCTTCCTCTCTCTAGTCCTGCTAGTCAGGGTGGCATCAATCCCTGTGGGGGCAGGAGCTGCCCCAGAACTTGTTTAGAGTGCCCACAAGTCAGGGGTTGCCCAGTTCTATAGCCACACCTCTGGGTGGGCACCAGAACCTCTGGCAGGGGAATAAAGGTTCTGCCATATTGGATTTACAGGGAGAGGGCAATGTGAGATAGGTTCGAGTAAAACCCACAGAAAGTGCTGCAAAAATGGGTAGGGTCAACCCTGGGATCTTTAATTCTGATGGTGAGGGAGTTGCCAGAAGTTTTTCCCATCCATAGTCTGGCACTGGACATAAATGTGGCAGCTCCAGTATCCTACTCAGAACGCTGCAGGACCTGAAAAAGACTCAGTAGATGACTGTTCTGGTGTCTGAAGAGCTGGGAAGACTGAACCTACTTTCCTTGTACCCAGGACCCCAGAAGTGACTCTAAGCGTCAGAAGGCCGACCTCATGTTTGGGCTACAGGGACACAACAAGATTCAAGTGGACTTTTTCCTACATTCCCATTTGATCAATTCCAACTGGACATGCCCTGGACTCTGCTGCTGGCCTCTGCTGGAGTGAGTCATGACCCACAAGAGCTGTACCCAAGGTCCTGGCCCCATTATTTTGCTTAAAGTGTATTGCTTCCTGTCTGACCCTAAAATCTGGGGCTTAGAAACGTGTTGCCAATGTTTTACCTAGAGAACCATCAGGAGACGGGGACCAACCTGCCCAACCTATCTGATGAGGGTGCATTGCAGCTGGGCCCAACTTAACTCTAGCTCCCGCTATGTTCTCCTCTTGACACCATAATCTGTCAATGCCAATCCCTCTTTGGGACGAGCCTTGCAGGAAACCTGAGCTCCGGAACTGTTTCTAACCCTTACATAGACAGCTTCATCAGTGCTGCTGTCAACAGGGGTTCCCATTGATACCGAAGACTTCTGGGTCCAAAAAAGTTGAAGTTTTCCCTCTCTGAGCCTTTTCCGCCAGAACCAATGACTTCACCAAAAATCCATCCCAATGTTGGATTCTATTGATGTTGAGACCTATTCCTTAACTCCAGCCTACTTCCTAATGCTGCTGAAGGCTTTCAATGTGCATATAATTTCTGAGTGCAAAGGTACTTTTTGACCGGGACGAACCTGTTCTTTGCATCTGACCCATGTACCATCGAGGTCAGCCTTAAATTCTTGCCTTGTCCCAGTGTAGCACAACCATATGGCCGCGGTAGGTGATTAACGCTTTTTGGCATCATTTTTGTGGCAAAATGTAAAAATGTAAAGAAGGTGTTTATTTGGCTGTCATCCTTACGTGAGACATTCTAAGGGAGCTTAACCGGGGGAGCATTATGTTATGTTAACTACAGCTTATATAGCGCCAAATCACCAACAGGTCTCTAGGCGCTATTCAACAGAAGGAAACAATAGTAGTGAAACAGCAGGAAGATACCTGGAACCAAGGTGTTATGGCATTAAGTTTCTTTGCTGCACAAGTCAAAAAATAAACGAAGCGATAGTTAACCTGTAGACACTAGTGAGGAGTCTGAGAAGCCACGGAGGAGGGCATAGGACTTCTATAGTTTTGAAAGTTCTACTTTCTTCAGTAGAGAGAGCATGTGCCACACTCTCTCTGTTTTCTTGGTAATGTGTTCCTTGACAATAAGATTGGTGTCTAGGGTGAATCCATTCACAGAATCAGTTGCTTCACGAGGTGACTTGGAACAACAAATCATTATGGCCACATTTGTGACTGTTCCCAAAAATATTCAAAAACAAAATTGCCAAAAACACTGCAGATCTTAGTTTTACAGGGCATGTCATCTCATAAAGTGGATGCGAAATGCAAAGTGTGCAGCCAGCAGCTAGCAAATATTGCTGAGCGTGCCATCAGCTACACAGTATCAGTAAGAGACAGGCTCCTTATTCAGTTATTGTCAAAGCCCAGGAATGACCACGAATATCAGTAGAATTCACATGAAAGAATATTTTGGAGGAAGCACCACATTTTGAATTGTCCACTCTACATTGCCTGAGTCTCTGACACTTAATGAATACTAATTACAGCATGCGTGCACTATTATGATACCTCTACATTATTAATTTAAAGAAATCAGTTAATAAACGTTAAAGGGTGCAGAACCAGTTAGTGTCATACCATGTAGAGACAAGAGAAATTCGTACAAGCTCTAAATAATTATATAATCTAGCCAATCAGCATAGAAAGAAGATTGCCTGCAGTCTTCTAGAGTAAAGATTCCAGACACCTGCAAAACTGCATTACTTCCATGCCAAAAAGCTATGTTTAGTCCAATCCCTCACATTATGCCAAAAACAATATAAAAGGCATGACATAAGATCAACAGGGATTGAGGGTTCTCAACCATAGAAAATAGTGGATTTATGACTGAATATAAAAGACTCATGGTCCCTATTTAGAGTTGACAAATATCGGGGATGGCTCGTCCACCATATTACCAGTGCTATTGTGACCATAATGCATTTGTACTCGGCGGGTGGGACATTCAACGTGTTTAGGGCAAAGTACGATGCCCGCAATACTCTAAATAAGGCTCCAAGTATATTGAGTTGAGCTGCATTGCGTTACATTATGTGCAGTGAAGGTAATGATATGCCTCCCATTTGCAGAGTGCTGCATACATCATATATGTTGCTTCTTTGCACTAGGGTACGTCAGACATAACACAAGCTCAGGGGATGGGGCACTACTGTATTATAATGCAATAGACAGTTTGGGGGGTCGAATTGGAATATGAAATTCAGTTATTTTGATATTGAGACACACATTGTTCCATAATAGTGTGGTATGTGCTGAAACTGCTCATCCGCCAATTCTTTCAAAGATTTAATTTTTTTTATAAATGAAAAAGCAAACGACGAATGCAGGTTACTGCCAGTCCCATTCTGCACAAATTGGTCTGTTTTCCTTTTGAGGAAACAACTGAAAACATCTCTTTCCTTTAAATGTACGTTTGTCACTAATTATGAAACATAAACAACAGTCAAGAACTGTGCCATTTCCATGTCACACTTTTAGTCACCTTTCGTTATAAGTCACTTGCCATCATTATACATGCTGTCCAGATGACCATATGTTAGCAATAAACCTAATATTCAACTTCAAGAGGGAATATTCCAAAGCAGTATACTCTAAAGTTCTTGAGTAACAACTTAACAAGCTCCAAAAACCTCAGGTGAATGCTTTCAGACAGTTCTACCAATCTGTGAAAAACTATAGGGCCATATAAAAGCGTGCCTGCCCCTCCGAAAGGTCTTAAACACTTTCCAGATACCTAACTCCTGAAAGGAAACCACCACTTTAAAAAGTTCAAATCCCATTAGCAAGGCAGCATCTACACCTTCATGACAACATCACAACAGCCCTCCAAGCATTTCATTGGCTACCTATAAACAAACTCTTCTCCTTCAAGGCCCTCTTCATTGCAATGAAGTCCATCTACAGTAAGAGGTCAACCACCATTCAGGTAAAACTGCAAAGACGTTGCCAGACTTGAACCCCCCTCCCCCTTTAGAGTGAAACACCTGCTGACTACTAGGAGTTGCACATCAGTGAACCTTAGGCCTGCGCTTCAATAGAACTCCCTTTTGGGTACAGCTAGCAAAATGATGGAACTTTTTCCCGGCAAAAACAAGAAAGATCCAAGACCACTTGAAATTCTGAAAAATTGTAAAAATGTGACTCTTCCTATAACAGATGGTGAAGAATTAAAACACCAAGAGAGGAAACCACCCCATAGAAAGGAGAGTGTGGGTAACACAAGATAAATTGTCATACTGACCAACATACCAAAACCAAAACCCCCAAGGATAGCAGGAATTGCCAGGTGCAACTATCTTTATCTGGATAATTAGAGAAAATGATCACAGCTGTGTGGAGGGCATGCACTTTTTTTGTGGAAGCACACAACTTCAAATAATCAACTCGTACTCCTGGTGGGAGCCACGTGTTCGGGGGCGGAGCCACTCTCCTTGTAAAACATAATTGTCTGGCGACAGCTGCGCGCTGTCAGGCTGGCCCGTAATGAGGCCGTGTGGGATCCACAAGCTTCATCAATGATTAATAAAAGTGCTATGAAGGAGCCAGGAACCAGAAAATTAGTGCATATGCAATAAAATAAGTGCATGAACAACTGGCAGTCATGTGCGCCGGACAGTTGCCATCTTCTCACACCCTCCTACAAACACCAGTGCTCACGCGCATGTGCTCTCAGCAACTTCCGCCCGCCACGCGCGCGAGGCATCCGTCTCTCCTCAGAGCCGACTCCGGGCTCTTATTATGTGCTTCAGCGACAAATGGGCCATAATGAAACATCCAAGCAAGAGTGATTGCTGCGTGTTTGTAATGAAAACTTAATGATCCCTTGTTTTATTGGACGGGGACGTTTGTTTATGCAGTTTGCATTCATTAGGATATTAAACCTGGGGAAAAAAATAAAATTGCTCACTTTATTCTGGTTAAGCACCTCTTGTGGGAAAATGTGCTCTGCGAAATGAAGATAACGAACACGAGGCATGGAGTAATTGAGGGAACATATTGCACTGCAGTCAAGAAAAGCCGCTGGCGAGGGTGAGGCCAGCAGGGACCTTGAAATGGAGCTCGGGGTAACACACATGTTCCTTATTGCATGTGCTTCATAGTTGCTTGTTATCTGGCTCTCTTAGCCCTATACTCGTTTAGGTCTGAAGCGCACGTACCAGTATATTTTCAACCGGATGCAGTAAATACCACCCAACTCAAAATTCTGACCCCTATGCACAACCATCTGTAAAACACCAACTCCCTCATAATCAGGAGTTATGACGACACTTAAGTGCTTTTTTAAGGGCTATAACCGTGGAAAGTTGGCAAATCTAAAAAAGGTGTTGTTCCAGATCCTTGGAGCATAGACCACAACACATCTATCATTACCTAAATGCCTCCCCTAGTGCTTGTGCATAAAGAATATTGATTATGATTAGATTAAAAATCGAAGCTATACCATTCTCTTTGTGGAGGGGACTTAGGAAGAAGGGTAGAACTAGGCTATTCACCTTTTAAAGGGATGTGGAACATGAGCCAAGAAGCAAACAGGAGCTAGTCCTCCTTGAGTAATAGACACTTTAGCAGTACAAATAGTTTAATATCACAACTAGTTATCCAATGCCAATGCAATTGACAATATTGAAATATAGGATATTTAGGGTTTGATTACGATATGGCCCATTGGTCGGAGCCTTTAGGGCTGCATCGTAATGGGCAGGGCAGTTTACTTTCCAACCGCCTCATTATATTGGAGGTGGTCAGAAAATAAACCTGCCGGTGTTTCCGGCTGGCTTCTAACGGGCTAGGGGAGCCCGTCCACCAGTTGGAAGCCAGTAAGTAATCTCAAGGGCAGGTCTTTCCGCCCTTGAGATTACAATCCCGGTTTCCCACATGGAAACCATGTTGGAAAGCGTGTTTGGGTGCCCACAGCAGGGCCCCCCTTTGGTTGACGGCCTCTGGTTGGAGGCCAAAGGGGCCCCCTGTTATCCCTACACCTTATTGCAGGCACCTTGAGGGATGAACTGCACCTCCCGTTTTACTATGGGAGCATTCATTTCGGCCAGTTTACAGCCGTAATGCATGCTTCCTTAATGAAATATAAGAATGTGACCGAACAGAGTTCAGTTGCATCCTAATGAGGCGGTCGGGACCGCCGACCTGGTGCCAGTCGGTACCATGACCGAGTCGGTGTCGGGCCGAGGTGATTCCACCCGACATCATAATAACCCTTTAAGTCTCATATTGAAAGTCAAATATCAGTAACTAAACAAAGTCTTGAAAGAACTTCAGCAGACAACTAAAAGCAGATGTGTTTGAAGGCAAGAAAATTATAAATTATAAAGCTGAAAATATTAGGAACAAATGAGACGCAATTATAACTAGTGAGATATTTTGAAAAAGGCCGACATTAAATTAACAAAGTAACCGAAGAAAATCTATTTAACCATAAAATCAAGTGGCAGTAGTTCTTTGGAATAAAGAATAGAAACAGAAGCAGAAATTAAGGGCCTTTGTCATCAGGATTGAGCAGACTCTGATCCCATTAGTTCAGGATAAGGAAGACTGCCTGAAGTGAGAAAACCCAGTGAAAAGTTTGATAGTAAATAAAGGGACGTTACTCGAAGGAGGAGATATGATAATTGTATTATTGTTAGAAACTCATCTAATCTCCCAGTATCTAAAATTGTAAGTATGCTTGCTGTGTAAGGCAGAAGTAAATAGTTGAAATGTAATGAAATCATACAATACAAAGGTCTTAATCTCCAACCAAAGTATGCGATCTATTACTACCTTCCACCGCCCTGATTGACACATAGCGCTTATTCCTAGTGAGCTAGGTTGTGCTTCATAAACAAGATTAAATTCAAAATGTAATATGTATCAGTTTTACAAAATGTGATTCAAAAGGGATAACTTTTGTACTTTAAATGCTTGAAACTGCACTTGATTTGTTTACATGTTTTGGAGTTTTAACATGTTTTTGTTAAAAAAAAATGTCGGTTAGTTTGTGAAATTGTAGGGGTGACTGAGAGAGTTTTAAAAGCAGAGTCAATTTTGAATTCCTTGTTGTAGCTATATTTTGAGCCTTTACCTGCAGAGAGCCTTAGCGAAAGTTAGCTTACAAACAGTAACCTTTTTCGAGGAGTACACAAATTTCACAAAAAGTGACCACTAAGTCATATGTATATTTTGCGGAAGTAAATCCTGAGCATTTGCCTGTTGACAAAGGCTGTGCATTTACTCCTATAAATGCAACTGTGTTTCAATTATCCCAAAACGTATCCAAATTAATAGGAATCCTTATTCCCATATTAGAAATAATTAGATCACATCTTTGAGAAATACACTTCAAAATAATAGGTTTGATGCGCACCTGAGAACCCTTTTACCTAATCATGCCCTGTAATACAGCTGTTTTGCACACAGCTGATTATACACAAGACTCTCAGATGTCTAATCACTGCTGGCATCGCGTCCTTCCTTCTTGGAAACCATTTTCGTTTACTTGGCAATTGATACCTCACTTTGTTTTTATAATAAAGCTACAGGGCGTTTCCTTAAAAAAAAGATACAAGTGCACATGCCAGGATTAATGGTATGAAGCCTACTTCTCAACAGCTTGTATAGCAGCACTCCACATAAAGAGATTGAAGCAGTTCACTTGTAGTCACTGATAAGAGAGTTAATGGACAATTGTTTAACTACTTATCCAGTGGAGCACAAGAACAGCTTTAATAGCTTGTTTTATACAATATGAGTAGACTCCTATGGTGTGACATGTATCACTTCTAATGCCAATAGTTCCATGACTCATTTAAAAGAAATGCTTTTCTGTCCAATGAGAGATCGTTAAGTTGTATCTGGAAATTGATGCTACTTTTGTTGTAAGGACAAACAAAACAAGTGCCGGACAGTATCAATTGGTAGACACAAGTACACACCTAGTATAATGAATTGCTAGGCTGACAAACCATTAGTGTTTAGTCACTTGTATTTTTATGAAAAAAAGATTGTGAAAAAATGCATTAGCATCAAAGAGTTCACACCGCATTTACAGGGGTTCACAAGTACATTGAAAATACCATAAACAATACATTAAATCAAAACATACACATATAACAATTGTGATGACAATAAATATAGACAACTGTGTAATGCCTCAGAAAATTCTTTTTGTTGAGGCACCAATCCTGGATGCAAAATAAACAAGTGGACAGCTAAGATGATAAACTAGCCTACTTGTTTTTACCACCACTAGATACACATAAATTGGTTTGTCAAATGGTGCAAAAATAGGAAATCACAAAACTATGCAGCAATGTAGGATTGTGTGTGAGTTTTATTCCTATTGTGCCCTGATGATTCAGTATCTGGGTGGAGCAGGACGCCGACGCGTTTCGAACCCGTTCAATAATTAGAGGGTTCTCCTCAGGACAAGGATTGGGGAGGTCGTTGTCGCTTATGCTGGGGGATATCAGGATGCTACCTTGATGTAAAATGTACATGCACCTGTCCGGAATACCCTAGTGCCCGGAATCAATGAATGCGCCTTTGTTTGAAGTGGTTCAATTCCGAACTCGGGCACGAGCGGCAGCCGCCGCGGTGTTTCGAAAAGTTTTAGATGAGAGATCAAAGCTGAGAGTTAGGCAACCGGCAGTATGCAACTGACAACGCCGGTCAGCGACAGGACCCAGCCATTCCCCTTTTTCCCTTACTTTTGTTGTAAGGTCAGGAACACTTGTTGAATGGGTGAGATGGGTATCTGCAAAACCTTATGCTGTCAATCATCTCACCCTGAAGCCCCTTACAATGCATAATCTCTTACCTCCAATGCCTCTTTGATAGTATACGTAATTTTGTTTCCTTCCTTTATGTAATTTCTCCTTCACCCCTTGCAAATTTGTTCGGCTTCCCTGTAATTCTTGCTGTCATTTCGTTTATTTTTTTTATTAATGTAACTCTTACATTGCCCTTCCGCCCATACCTGTTCCATGGTTTGCTATGTACTAGCCCATTACTATTAGCGCACTGTGGCTTAACATAAGCCCTTGCAGCCCCTGTGGGGTGTGTGTGTGTTTGTGCGGGGGGGGGGTGAGCTCCAGAGGGCCCCCTCAGCAAAAGTGATAGGAGGTGGTCCGGGAATTGGTAGCCCCCTCCATGTACTTGGCAGGGGGCCCCCTCAAGTTTCGTTGCACCACTGTTAGCGCACATTTTCCATGTTCACTATTGCTAATTCTTTCAGTTGATTATTCTTAATGATGTTACTCTACGTTTTATGCATTTTTTCTGTCACTCCCACGCCCATGTTTTGATTACCCAAACTGTTGTATTGTGATATAACAACAATTTGCTGCCTGGTTCATGCTTAGTAAAATTGTATAAATGCAAAAACACACAGCTGATTATACTCAAATATTGGATTAGTATTGTTCATCTCGCTATTAACTGTACAATATTTCAATGTTGGGTAAAAGGTATACCTTTTATGTATGACAGAGATTCCTTAGAAGGAGATTGATTGAAGCAGATTTGACCCATATACAACTGAAACCTAAGCATTAGTTTAGAAAAGGTAGCTATCAAACCTTAAATACCCCTAAGTCTACAGACACATATTGAAAAGTTATACTATTTGAGAATTTGGTCCGATAGCAAACACTTGAACAATGAGCCCTAGAGGTGTAGGGTGGCAAATTATTAAGTATAGCTAAAGAGAAGATGGATCGGCTGGATTTTGCGAAATTGATTTCTCCTAGGCAAAAGAAAGTAACAATCAGTCCTTTGATGTTTATAAATAGCTATAATGTGCTAGTTTAAGAAATGTTCTTTTTATTAAGACACAGTTGAGGTTGTTAGAAGAGCATTCTAGCATGATTTTAGGCCTGGGCATGAAATTCCACTCCACTCTTGGAGATTGCAGAGTTTTTCCCACTCAGCAAACTGTGCACTGTGTGTAGTTCCGAAAAACTCTGCAGAGCTGAGTTTGTTCCTCACTTGCGCCTGCCAACATTAAGTTGGCGAGCGCTAGCGAGGAAAATCTTACTCCAGACCTCCTCCTGGCGAGATTTCTCAATACGAGCGGTTGCGAAGGGTCGCTACCTCTTGCGTTGAGAAACCTTCAAGTAGAACATCTACTTGAGCAGCAGAAAGAAGCATCATCCTCTTGCACTGCACATGGTGCCATTGGCACTGATTTTACAACTCAGGAAAAATACGCGCTGCTAAAAATCTGCCTAAACGGCACGATGTAATGCACTCCACCACTTGCGAAACTCCACGTAGCGCTGCAAAGTTTTTACATGGAACTTTGTGCATTCAGCCCAGGCATACATTATTTGAGGATTCATGGGCTACGCACCAAACTTGTTTTTTTTTTTAGAAACAAACTTCAAAAGTGGGAGTTTGGTATTGAAAACAAAAAAATTATGATTCCCACACCCTGGAGTTTTCTCTTAGGGTGTGGGTTGCATTTTTTTTTTCTAACTGATATTACCAGGTTTTTCCAGGACCTAATGGACAGAAAAAAAAACATAAGCCCATCCGTTTTAAATAGGGCAGGCGGTCTGATGTCCTTACTCTGACAGCACCTCTTTTGTCAGGACATTGGAGGTGGAGTTCCCTGTCCGCCAAACTCTAAATCACCCTCCTTGTCTTATCACAGTGAATTGACATCTGCTCCAAGTGTGTGGTTATTGGTATACTAATAGAATACAGTAAGATAGCAAATCACTTATGGACATTGCTGACTTCATAAGAAACAGAAGAATAGTAAACAGATAGATACTACTAGGAGACAGCACACCTTTCCCTTTAATTAGGATCTCTGTCATTTAGAAGTGGACTGGCCTTGGCTTTTTTACAACCAGGCATAGAGGTAGAGATATTTTGTTTTATCCATTTCCAAGATCAGTGTGCTTAAGGGACATTTACTTAAATCTATATTTATTGTTCTTACTGTGATGTGGAATATATGGAATATGTGGATTATGTATCTTCTTTAGGTTGTTGATATACTTTCATACCATTTGGTAATATTGATACCTGTTAGTTGGTTTTAAAAGAAGAAGATGAAGTTATGCTGTGTAATATCTTGGGTGTTTCTCTTCACTTGTTCCACCTTATTGTGGACCAATAGTTGAATTTGAATTTACAGGAATTTATATAGCGCGCGTATACCAGGCGGTTTCATGGCGCTGGTTAGCTTACAAGTGCAGGATCAAGCACCTGAACATTGCATCAGGTGGTACTATTTGTTTGACATATTCAGGCAATTGCTTATTTTGTGGAAGGTAATCAGGCCAGAAAGAGTATCTGAATACCGTTTTTCTTAGGGTTAGTGCAACTGAATGTAAAAATACGTTAAGATTAAGTCTGAATGAAACCAACAGAACATATGTTTGGAGATCTGAAAGAGATGAATCTGGCCCTATGTTTGCTTGCAGAATTGTTATAGTCAGCAGAGACTGTTATTTTTAATCTTCCATGTTTTTTTAATTCACTGTGGTAACAGAATGGTCTGTGGAGGAAGGCGAACAATGCTCTTTATTTACAAAAGGAGTCCATGGGCCCCAATATAGATATGGCGCACTGTCCCACACTACATTGCTCTGCACACTTAGGTCTGTGTGAGGCGCACAGTGAGAGAGTGCCGCTTGTCACATCAAATATTGGAATATGTTTGAACATTCATGAAAAACAGAGAAGCAATTTGAAGCTGACAACTTGTCTTTCACTGTGCTGGTGGCAATGCAGCCTGCATCTGAAATGGTGGTTCGGTTCGCCCTGAAGATGGGTGCAGTGAGCAAATGCCCCCGCTTTCAGTTGGATGTCTGGGTGGGTTCAGGAGAACCTTTTCCCCATCTAAGGGGTTCCATCCAGAGGCACACTGTCTGTGGGTGACGGCAGTGTGGGACAGTCAGTGTGCCTCCTGAAAGTCTTTTGCTTCTGTGCCCACATCTGTAATATGAAGAAGGTGCCTAGCAAAGTAAAGCCTTATTTGCATAAGGCAAGCACATTGTAAATGAATGAATGTCCACATACAAGCACATATGTACTACCAATACGATGTGCATTACAAAATGGATGTGCAAGCTTCTGTGGCTCTTTCTTCAATACCAAAGTGCTCCACCACACAGAATGTGTGCATATATACACATTGTGACCCCAGGGCACTCAATGTAACACCGCCCAAAGATAGAATGGTCTATGCTGGATTGTGGATACTCAGTGTACCATCAGGAAAGGCAAGGCTAGACTTGTGCAATTGCTGTATTTGACTAGTATTTATTGCATTAGGTAGAAGAGACATGTCTTACCTATGCTTTTTGTAGTGGGTAATCCGTTAGAATAAAACTGACTTGTCAAATGTAAATAAATGTAAATGTAAATGTGGGTGTATTTGTAAAGCGCACTGTGACTCCAAGCAGTATCCTGGCGCTGAAGACTTCTGGGGAACCCGTCCTGGTTTTCCCTGTAAGATGGTCCCTTTCTGGGTATCTCCAAGGTGAAACCAGGCATCCCCGGCGTCTGTGGGGGGCCGTTGGAGAGATGAGGCAAGCTTAATGCCCAGAGTTGCCGAGTGTGTTCCCTGGTTAGAGTAGGCACCGAGGCGAGAATTATTGAGTCCGTTTGACCCTGGTGCATGACCTGGTCAATGATCTTTCAAAGATATAAACACAGACTGTGGACACGCTTAAATGAAGCAACATAAAACTTTTCACAGGTTTGTGCCAACAGAGAGGTTGCCATCACTAAGGACCCATAACGTGGTAGTATATGTAGTCCTTGCAGCTTTCATTTTATTTTCCAGTACTCATTTAGCATTAATATAACAATCAATTTTCAGTGTGGTTTTCCCCTTTCAATTAAACAGTACTGTTTTTCCATTATGACTTTCATTAAAGCTCTTCAGAGGAAAATAACCTTGTTTTGGCGGCTGTCTTTAAATGATACCGAGCAGGTCAAACCGTGAAATACCCAATTACCTGTTCCAGCAAGTGAGTACAAGCCAAATGCTCCAGAAATGAGAACTTTCAGCAACATAAACAATCATTGTGGTAGCACTCAAAGACAACAGCACAGATCTTTTCACAGATGTGTGTCTTTAGTATGGGTGGCTTCAGTGAGGCCCCATAGCTTTATGGTAGTGAAGTCCCTGGCTCATTTAGTTAATTTTTAATCTTTATTTAGCACTGAAATAATGTTCAGTTTTCAATTACGCAATCTGCTTTCATTTAAACAGAGCTGTTCAATTTTCATTGAAGTGAACTCTTGACATCATGACATTTCACTTTCAATAAAGCCTTTCAGAGGAGCATAACCTTAGTAGTTGGTGCTTAATCTATTATCATTCTGTGAAAAAGGGAGAGGAAAAAGGAGCAGACACTGTTACCAGAGATGAACATGTTTTGCTGCTTGTTCTAAGATTTTGTTGGTATTTGCAAATCATAAGAGGGCAGGATTTAAGTTAAAAGTTCAGAAAGAGGAAAAATTATATAACACCTTCCATGAATGGAAAACCTACTTTTGATAAGAGGGATTTAATTCAGTAGAAATTCAGTCATCTGAAAACATACCAATAATAAAAAATGTGGGTTTGTTTTCAAACACCTTTTAAAGGAAGTGCAAGGTGTTCAGTTTTTTAACCTGTTTGATGGCTGATGTAAATTTACTTGGGGCACTCAATTTACAGCCCAGTACGCGCCTTCACGCTATCATGTTTTAAACTCCACCTCCGGCACCGACGGTAAGCTGATTGTTTGCAGCCGTCTTATGAGCAGTCGTGCCGTATTACCAAACCGCAATTGTTACACAGCTCCTGATTTAAAGGACTCTGTGCCATTCCGGTCCAGGCGAATTACACTCACTTGGATCCTAGGACTGTCGTAGCTTGTACATTTGTCTTGAAAAAGACCCGCCGCGACCTTGAGACACTGGCGCCGAAGGGTCGAAACGTCGACATTTCTTCACTGGCCCAACAATTCTAGAATTCTAGCGAACTAAAAGAAATATATAGGATTCTGGAAAATTGCATTAGCGGATGGCCTTCAGGAAATAAAAACTTGTATATATTTGTATATACTGATTGTATTGGAATACATCATTATTGTACATACTGTTTTTTATCACGTGATCACTATTCACTATTGTCACTTTTTTGCACTTTAATAATTGTATTGACAGTCATTGTATTAATTGTATAGACAATCACTTTGAATGAATTTAATTCAGACAAATATATAAAATACAACAAGTCAAGTGCAGGTCCTCTTTTCATTCATTGTAAGAACCTGATTTTACTTTGTTTCTGTCAGAGGGAGGTTCCTTTCTTTTCTTTCTTTTTTGTAAATTACATTAAATAGCATTCTCAAGTCATTGGTGTTGTCACCCGATAGAACCATTCTTTATTTAACCATTGACTACCCAGGTTCTGAGGGACACAGGGTCACCCCCGTTTTTCTTAATAATCAAGTTATAGCATAAGCCGGTCCATGAGCTGCTGACACAACAACCAGCACCTGACGAGAGGCCATGTTCTGGCAACAAGCAGCTCCAGTGTTCCCTCAACAATAAGTTGTTGCGCAGGCCATCTGGCATTAAATAAGGGAAGGAAATTGGCACACAGTCCGCAACAGCCATTAGCCAAGCGTTTTGACAAAAGGAAGGGAAATGTTTAACGCAAATGTAGTTTCTGAGACTATTCCTCAATGTCACAGAGCAACCTGCAGTTACACATGATGGATCGGGGTGGGAAGAACTCCGCAGAATTCTGCAGGGTTAACCTCCGCAAGTTCCACCCACCCCTAACTTACACCAAACTTTTAAAAGTTGTATATCTTTCATAAACAAACCCCCAAAGCAGGAGTTTGGTTTGCAAAATGTCAAACTAAAGACACCACACCATTGAAGTTTTCTTCCATGGTGTTCCATGGAAGTTTTCCTTCATGGTGTTGGGGTTATTGTTTTATTTTTACTATCCCTCACTGCCAGTTTTTACCTGATGGTGACGGGTGACAAAAAAAAGATTCAACCCCCCCCCCCCGCCCCCCCACATACACACACTAAATTGGATTCCTTACCTCCTAACTGCCCTTGCGCCATCAGACCGTCAGAAGATGTCAGTGACAGGAAGCTCCATCAGCGATATACGATTGGTTGGCCCAGCACTAAATCAAGATGTGGACTAAGATTTTGAAAGTCAGGATACTCCATTACAAAGTAGACGGAGTACCCTCTCTGCTAAACTGTAAATCAGGCCCTATAGTATCCTAAATATTCTTGAAAATATTGCCAGGTTAGAGGAAATCCAGACCCAATGAAGTGACATTAATGAAAGAAAATCTACACCTGATGGAGCAATACTTTTATAAATAATATTTGCGCAACAATATTTATCTTAGACAATATTTTTGATATTGATATTCTGGCATACAGCCAATGCTGTCAGGGCTGCACGTCAAAATTCACAAAGTTTTATACCACCAGTCGATTGTTGATTAGAAATCAGGGACGATAGTTGAATTTAGGTTTTTCTTCCATTTAAATCTATTGGTGACTTCAAAATCCCATATTTTGATGACATGGGATTTGTTGAATTGCACTCTTTATGATAAGCAGCCTGGAGAACTATATAGGTTGAAGGATGTGATTTAGATCAGTGGGCTCCAATTTGTCAGTCATAAGAGCTACTTATCTTTAAAGAAAATCATCCGCGAGCTACTAGTATTATTAGAGTTGGAACAGTGACCACATAAAGCAAGATTACATTAGTGGCCACAATTTGTGTGATTGCCAGCAAGGATCACCTCAGTGCATCAATCACTGTTGCAAGATTATTTTTTCAAATATGCTTTTTCAGTATGAAATGTGTTATGTCTCCTCATGGGTAATATATAACAGCCATAGCTGCTATGCCCATGGAACCAAGATGATAATATTAGTAAGAAGTCTCCACAAAACTGCATGATTTATCACTCAAGTAACTTTAAATGTATTTCGAAAACTCAAACCATTTTTCTCCACACGCAAGCTATTTTTGTCCTAAATACACACTTTTCAATTTTTTGATACCCATATCAATGCAACCAGGCAAAATATTCTAATTAAGTAGGCTGAGTTGCACATAGGGGAGCTACATCCAAGAAGCTACAGATCTACTGATAGCTCACAAGCCACTCATTGGAGAAGCCTGATTTAGATATTCAGGTTAACCGAGGGGTACACAGTACAAGATGACAACACAAATCAGCTATAGAGCAGTTCTGGCACTACTGGACACTAGCAGGTGACTGAGGAACTGTATATGGCAACATCTCTGACCAAGAAAAATGGTGAAATCAGAAACTCTACTCAGGCACCAATAAGGCACAAAAAGGCCAAAAGAAAACTAAGGATACATTTCTAGATCAAGTATGTTTTTGTGTAAAATAGGAAAAAAACTATACTATTTGACCCTCAACATCATTATTTGCCATCAGATTCTATAAGTCTAATGTTCCTGTGGTTCTAATCCATTGGCTATCAGCCTCGATGTCTCTATTACTCTATTTCTGTAAGATGTGAGGAAAGTCCCTCCATGACAACTGCTCTTCTCAAATTTTGTTTCTTTTGTTTGCTTTTTACAGTGTGCAACGATGAGAACCCCTGTGAAGGTCTGAGCCGGCATGCAACTTTCGAAAACTTTGGGATGGCATTTCTCACACTCTTTAGGGTCTCTACAGGTGACAATTGGAATGGAATCATGAAGGTATGATCATTGGTAGAGCTGAAGGAAAGGGAGGAGATTAATGCAGCTCTTTCTCTAGCACACATATGAGGTTGTAGTGGGGAGGTACTTGTTGGAGGGAAGGGCTGCAACAGAAGAGAGGAAGCCCTATGGAAGCAATGATGAGGTAATGTTTATTAACAAAAAGTTCTTTAGGTGTTACAATTGTAAAAGTCAGTTCAGTTCATTCCTAGGGACCGTTCTGCACCATTTTTTTGTTGTTTCCTAATGGGTTGGCACTCAAGATGGAAGTTATCCTTCACTTCTTCTTGGGCAGCTCAGCAGGGTTTCCCCCAGGGTCACCTCTCTTGGGAGTTTGCAACCGCAGAACAAGGGAAGAAGGGAGAAAAAACAAAAGAAAGGAGCAAGGAGCCTGTGTGCTCTCTCTGACACGATTGGCTTCCACTACACCACTATGACAAGCGGCGCTGGCTGGATCTTATAAAGGGGGGGGGGCTTTGTTTTACATAATGCAAAAAAGGGACACAGGTGACAAACGTTTGGGCTTCTCTCCATCCCGTGATCTCAAGAGACGTAACCACAAACCAACACCTGATGTGCCCGCCTTCCCCTCTCCAAGTCACATACCTCTTGCTGCCACAACTCTCTTGAGTTGCGGCGGCTCTTGTGCATCTTCGGGGACCCACCAGTCCTCGCAACTCTCCTCTGGAGGTTCTGGATCTCCTGTGTCCTTCCCCACAGTGTCTTCTCTTCTGGCATCTTCTCCTCCTCGGGTCGCTCTTTCCACACTTCCTCCTTTCTGCTCCCTAACACACCTCCTCCCGACCTTTCCTCCTCCATTCGTATTGGCCAGCTCCACCTTTCCCTTCCGGCCTCGAACTGGGACGCTCCAAACGTGACTGCGCCCATCCAGAGCTCGACTGCTTCACTCACTCTAGTTCCTTCCTGTGCAGGAGAAGGACAGTCGGTTTTTACTGTTTGTGTCCTTTTCCGGCTCCTGTCATCATCATCCGGACCGCAGATGAAGGTAACCCCTGACGGAGGTACAGCAACGGGATCTGGGCAACTGGTGGGCTCCCGGGGTGCATCCTCGCAGTACTCCTCTCCGTTTGTTCTACATCTTTGAACGATAACTATTTCCCAAAATGAGATATCTAGTTTTATGTATTTTATCTAATTAGGATACATTTCTTTATGAAAGGCAAATTATCAAGAGCATATATTATATTAACTATATTGAACTGTCTAATATTGTGCCAGATTCACAAAGATGTTGCTGTAAATTTATTTTATGGTACTCTTACATTACTCCAGAATTTATAGAGTAAGCAGTGAGTATTCAAGGAGTACTCCTGGCATACTCCTGGTGCTCAGGCGCAACCCATTAGAACTACAAGAACAATACACATCTACTCACTGCAAAACGAGTGATACTTGAGCCCTCACTGCCCCAATACAACAGAGATCTGCAGACAAGCACAAGCAGAGCAAGCAAAACAATGTAACACAATTATAAGGTGTAACACATCCTATCACCTGCCTGAAATACAAAAAACACAAAGGGGAATCTAATCATATTTGTTTATTATTAATTTCATTTTTAAGGTGAGAGAAAAATGTGTGAAATTACACTCAAATGCATTCAGATGTAAAAGCATTTTTAAAGATGGGCATTAACTAACAATGTCACGCAGATAGCTGCAAGGGGCTACATCACACATAGGGGACGATTCCGATTCGGTAAAATCCCCTATAAATCGCACGGAACGTTTTTCCCATACAAATCGTACACCTTGAACTTCCCCGTTCGTACGAGCAAGTACTATCCGAACCCAACGCCGATCTCCGTACGAATCGTCCTAAAGACTATACGACTTAAGAATCCGTACAGATTGCATTCGGAACACGCAGTATGCGACGTCCATACGGATCGAAGTAGCTTTTTACGAACCAGAAAGTACGATCCGTCACGACGACACTCCGTACGACTCTTTTTCTACAGGACTTTAAAACATCTGTAAAAAGCATATTTTGTCTCGAACCGCGTGCGAAACAGACCCCCCAGATACGCAAGTGCACCCCATGATCGCAGGGTTACGGTGCAAACTGGTACAGTGAGTCGGGGTACGGAGCGTAGGGGTACGGTACATCGGGGTACGGTGCATGGGTCTATGTAGCGTAGGTGTACGGTGTGTAGGTGTACGGTGCGTAGGGGTACGGTGCATACCCCCATGATCACAGGGGTACGGTGCGTATGTGTGGTTCTCCATACGTATTGCTCATTCGGCGCTTTCCGTACGAATCACGTTCTCGGTCCCCGGTCCGGATTGTACTTGGCGGGTCATACGGCATGTTTACGAATCGTACGGGTCGCTGTGCGGCTCTGTCGTACGGATTTAACCTCGAATTTCGTACGGTTCGCAATGATTCGGACGGTTTTTACCTACGGATCGTACTACGCGATTCGTACGGATTTGTACGATTCGTACGGAAACGGCTACGAATACGAATCATCGTATGGATTCGTTTTCCGAATCGGAATCGACCCCATATTGTGCTCCCTCTTTGTACATCCCTGGCACATTATGGTATTACAGAAGTGGCCACAGAGGCTTGTGCAGCTTCTTCTGTAATACTGATAGCACCTCTGCACATGCAGCACCAGCACTAACTTGAGAGGGTGTTACCTCATTTGCATAGGGTAGTGGTCCCATGCAAATGAGGGAAGATGAAAGAAAAGGAAGCAATTTCTAAAGTGCACAAATACCCAGAGGCGTCAAGGCGCTCCAGACTCAAAACCCCAACAGTGAAGGGTAGAAACAGAAAACCTGAAATACACTGAACCGAATTATAGAGTGAAAAGCCATGTTTTAAGACTTCTCTTGAACAGGAGTATCACTTTTCCCCATCTCCCGCACCCTTTCGCAGACGTAGGTTGCAGAGGCAGGCAAGCCTTTAGGAGTCACAGTGACAGTGCTCCACAAAAAGGTTGGCACTTTGTTAGTCTGCTTTCTGGAGACTGCCCACCGAAAGGGGAGAAACAGGGCCTATGAACCTTCCCAGTCATCTCTGTATTGGCGAGTGCAGTCACTCACTGCTCCCACCTGCAGGTGGATCCCTGTCCCCTCTTTAAAGTGCAGGTCTTTGCCGCCTGCAGAGTCAACCACAGAGTGGCTTGGAAACAGATGCTCCATTTTATATTGAATGTGCTACCCCCAAGGCAGCCAAGAGTTCACAGCTGCCTTAAGGCCAGCTTACTCATTATAATAGGGCACACTAATCCTGTCTGTGCCAGGCGCACCTTTTGAAACTTTCTGTAATGGAGTCACAGATCAACAAGGCATGGTCTACAATTTCTTAAAATAACCTATAGCTCATAGCCAACTATTCATTTGTGTACGCATCGAACTAGAGCCTCCAATGCTTATTACGTTGGAGAAGAGGTGAAGCTATCTTACCTTCTTTTAAGAAGAGAAAGAACAAGACAAACCTCAAGTCAATGAGTTATAATTCAGATATATTACTCCCACTGCCAGGCTAGACTCTAGCTACCCCTTCCTATCACTAAGCGGTGTTTTAGATTTCTCGCTGACACCTAGTGGTATATTTGCTAACATCGGCTCGTGCGTCACAGCATAGTGGGCATTATTTTCTGTCATATAGCATCATGCAAGCCACTGTGCAAAAATGTAGTAAGTAGACCCTAAATCAATAATAAAAAAATAATAATAAATAAGTACATAGAATATTTGTGGTCGGACTTCAGGTCCACATTTGGATTATAATATGAAGATTAGTTAAGGTACATTCACTCCATTCCTAGTTTTTTTGTGAATTAAGCATTTATTTATTTGTTTACATAAAGACAAATGAATGGCTGCAATTAATTAAAAGTTATTTATTGAGAATTACTGACTGAAACCTGAGAGGGGCAAACCTATAAAAATATAGAGATTGAGTGAGAGGAAGAAAGAAAGTGTGTGCGTGTGTCTAGTTTAACATTTGCTTTTAAAAACTGATGATCCGCCACGTTTTTCTCGTTTTTTAATGTATTTGGCACTCAGCTAAGTGGCCTCCTTTACGCTAGTGACTGCAAAGGGTGTGCTTAAGAATTGGGGGACAAGATGAAGAGCTCTTTCAATAGCAGATACATAAAACCTCCCTTTTCTAACAACCACTCATGAAAACTCTGGCGAGGGAGCCAAGAAAAGCTCTAAATGCCTCATAACATATAACTGCACAATGTAGTACACTGCAGGGGAGCCATTCCTTGCGTTGTTATTAACGCTTTAATGATGCTGCTCATTCGGAAATCATCAAGGGACCAAAACAAATCACTGAATAATGCTCCTGTGTTATTTATTCATTGGATGATGCTATTGCGCTTATTAAGTAATCACTTTTAAAACGTATAGATCCATATACCGCAAGTAGAAACGTTGCAATAATCAATGCATTCAATCTAACAGCAGCAGTCAATTAATATTATAACACTATAGAAGCTGATTATATTGGGTTTGTCTTTCTCGTACAACAATGCATTTCATCACTAGATTATACCCCAACGGCCCCAACAGCGCTGGGATGCCTGCCTTCACCTTGGGGGTGCCCAGGAGTGGACATTTCACAGGGAAAAGCCAGGAAGGGTTCCACAGCGGTATGCGTACAGCGCCAGGAAACCCCGTTGGGGTATAAGTGCGCTTTACAAGTACAAATTCATTTCATTTCATTTCGTACCGCCTCCTGAGTTTGGGTGCTCTTTAGATTGCCTTGGTATGCATGCATACACTAGGTGCATAATAATGCTCCCATGTATGAGCATATAGGCCTATGCTTGAAAGGTTGTGACCAGTGTCTAATTTGAAAAAGACTAAGGGCCTTGTTAAGAGTTAGGCGAATCACTGGCAGAATATTGACTCACAGAATATCGACCTACAGAAACATCGAGGCTGGATTATCGAAGGCAAATATATCGACAGATGGTTCGAGGGTGTGCGGCGATGGTGGACCCCCCACCCCTGTTCTGCCCTGTGACTTGACAAGCTGTACTACGGAGAAGGGCCAGAGCCAGGGCCCGTGCACTGACGTGCCCCTTGGGAGTGGCTGGCCGGCCGGCGATCCTGGCAAGAGGTGGGTCTTGCATTGCTGCCGCGGCAACCCCTCGGTTGGCGGAGTTGGCTGTTGGTGCCCGGCAGAAGCGGGGTGGGGTCTCTACATGACTGAAGGCCCCCTGAGGTGGCTGCGGGGGCTGGGCCGGACCCCAAGGAACAGTGAGGCCTGCGCCGGGTGTGGAGCCCTGGTTGTGCCTGGGGCCTGCTTCAGCTTGGCGAGGGGGCGGGGGCCGTGGAGCCTACCAATGACAGGAGCGCACCGGGCAGGGTCCGGGGCTGGCCCCTGAGGACGGTGACGCCGCCGTTGTGGTGCCCCTTTCCTCTGCGACGGCTGTGTGCAATCTACTGGCGGCGGATCGCAGGTGGACCTGGCATTTGCTGCTGCAGCCCGTGGGCCGGGCCGAAGCCGTGCCATTTGAAAGCCTGACCTACTGACACCTGGAAGTGGTGCCTGTTCGACGGTGCAGTGGGGGGTGCTTTGCCTTGCCACGCGGTGGGGCCGGGCCCTGCTGCCTTTCCCCTGCTCTGCTGCTTTACAGACTGTTCTGCCTCAGATCGCCGGTGAGTGGCCTCCCACCCCACTATGGGCAAACACATCGCCGCCATGGATCAGTACTCAACGGCCGGCCCGGCTGGGAGGGAGGCCGCGAGGGGCGTCTCCTCGGACACGGTGATGCTTCTGGAGGCCATCACGCAGTCTCGCACGGCCCTTGAGGCTCAAATCGGAGCGGTGGGGTCCGAGATGGGGTTTCTTCACCAGGATCTCCGGAAGGCGGTGGACCGGGTCACGGAGGCCGAGACAAGGGTTTCAACGGTGGAAGATACTATGTCCGCCCTCCAGAAATAGGTCGACAACTGCCCATGGTCTCCAAGGAGCTTGTGGCGAGGGCCGAGGACGCAGAAGGGAGGGCCCGCCGCAACAACATCCGTTTGGTGGGCTTTCCGGAGGGATACGAGGGGTCCTCGATGGAGAACTTCCTATCTGGCTCAGGGTGCAGCTACCTGCTGAGGACATCTCGTCCTGCTTTGTGGTCGAGAGATCACATCGAGCCCTGGCTAAGAGGCCACAGCCGGGTGAGCGCCCACATCCGGTCATTGCTCACCTCCTTAACTACGCATACAGAGATGCCATACTGCGTTTTGCCCGGACACACAAAGAGAAAATGGTCTTTGAGTCCCATCCCATCAAGGCTTTCCCTGACTACACTCGGATTGTCCAGCAGCAGCGAAAGTCCTTTTGGCTGCGAAGCGGCGACTGCAGGACCTGAACCTCTCCTACGCTCTTATGTTCCCAGCCCGCATGAAAGTACTCTATCAATCCAAATCCTACTTTTTCGATACTCCTGAGGAGGTCTTCACATGAACTGATGAACGCCAGCACATTAAACCGCACACTCCGCCGCCTCACGACTCTGACTCCCCTCAGAGTTCACATCGGAGTGGCCGCCAGGGTGGGAACGCCTCTCGCAGGCGGCACCGTTCCCGCTCCAACTGGCGCTCCTAGGATAGGACAGACGCAGCGGAGTGAAGTGCTCTGGGGTTGTGATAATATTGGCTGCTCTATTCCCCTCTTGTGTCGCAGGGATGACTCACCCAGAGCCAGGGCGCTATGTCGAAGGGACCTATTTTATACTCTCTGGCTGGGTTGGACCTGACTCACCTTCTTGTTCTAAGTTGATGGGTGGGGGTGGGAGGGGGAAGATCCATTGGAGGGTCCGCTGTGGTCTTCTCATTGAAGGGCCTGGACGAGACTCTGCAGTGACAGATACTCTGAGTTTCAGGAAGTATAGGGGGGTGGGGGTGCGGGCGGGGGGTTTGGGCAGTTTGTTTCTAAGTTAGGTTGTATGTTGTTTGCACCGCACCGACTCACAAGCTTGTGTAGGCATCCGCGCTTTGCTCCATTTAGGGCTCATGACACACACAGCTAGGGACGTCCCCACAGGGGACCTTAATATTGTGCCTGGAATGTGCGGGCCTGCTGAATAAGGTTAAGCGAGGGGCGGTACCGACTCAAGCCAAGCGCTACTCTGCTGATGTTCTGCTCCTACAGGAGACCCACCTACTAGGCAACAAGGCCCCGTGCCTTTCCAGCTTTGGCTATACCTTGGTGTATCATTCGGGCTTCTCCAGGGGCTCTTGTGGCACAGCCATACTCGTCCATCGCAGGGTCCCTTTCCAGGTTACTCGACAATAGCTTGACCCCGGCGGCCGTTTCACTGTCGTTTCTGGTACTCTGGCGGGTGAACAGGTGACAATAGGTAGTATATACGCCCCACCCCCCCTTAGCCAGACTGACGCAGCTCTGGGGAGAACTTCCTGACGGCTTAATTATTCTTGGGTGAGAACGACGTTATGGCCCCTTTGGACAGGTGGCGGGCGCAGCCCCCAACTGTCCCCCCCCCCCAGATCCAAACTCAACATCCTGGCGCATACTTTGGACTGAATGGACACATGGCGTGTCCTTCAACCTCTCGAGGCTGGTTACACGTATATATCTTCAGTACACCCCACGCTCTCTCGTTTGGACTACATATTTCTCCCACATAGCTACACACATAGGGTAAGTTGCATTTCCATCCTCCCCCGAGACCTGTCGGACCACTCACCAATCCAGCTCACACTCCGTTTGCAGACTATCCCCCATCTTATCGCTGGCGTATGTCACCATGGTTGCTTTGAGTATCAGGAGGCACTTCATTGTGCTACGGTTGATTACTTTGCCTCGAATGTCGGATCGGTTTCATCCAAGATATCGCTTTGGGAAGCCTTTAAACCCACGATACGTGGGGTAGATATTAGTTACCGTACCAGGGAAAAGAGACATCACCTAGCACAGATTCTAGAGTTGGAGGAGCGCCAACGTGACCTCCAAGTCGTGGTGGTAGAGGGCTCGGAGAGTGGTGCTCGCCGCACTTTGCTCCAGGTTCAACAGCAGCTGCACCAGCTGCTTACAAACAATGCCAAAGAAGCCTGGCTGGCCACACAATACCGGATATATCAATGGGGTGATAAATCCAGTCAGATGCTACACAGACTCTGCCAGGCGAAGTCCGCCCCGATGCAGCTCCCAATACTTAGATCCTCTACCGGCGTCTTGTGCTCCTCTCCGGAGGCATTGGTGCAGGCCTTCGCGGAATTCTACGCCACACTATACAGTGCCCGTGGGAAACTTGCAGATTTGGTCATAGATGCCTTCCTCGTAGATATCCCTCCGAAGCGCTTATCCAATGAGCAGCCAGACGCTCTTGACAAACCCATTTCTCTCGACGAATTGCAGGCCCCCCTCACCAATATCCACCCGGGCCACGCACCCGGCCCCAACGTGTTCCTGGCAACTTCCCACATCCTCACATGGGGACCGTTGACCCCATCTTCTCAGAGCACTACACAAGGCGCTGGAGCAGGAAATCTTGCCCCCGTATTGGCGGCATGCCAAAATCGTTGTTTTCTTCAAACCGGGCCGACCGCCGGATGACCCGGGCTCGTATCGCCCCATATTCTTATTGAACTTTGAGCCAATGCTGCTGGGGAAAGTGTTGGCTGATCGCCTCCACACTTGTATCCTTAATCTCGTCCACCCGGACCAGTCAGGCTTCATGCCGCACCGTTCCACCAGGCATAACATACGTCGCGCGCATAAAGTGTGGCTAAGGCCCACCGCAGCGGTCCTACTGGACGATATTGATAAGGCATTTGACTCCCTGGACTGGACATACCTTTTTAAATTACTGGAGGCTGTTAATTGGGGTCCACGCTTCCGAGCTTACGTTAAACTACTATACACCGACCTGACGGCCTCGGTAAGAGTGGCCGGGTATCGCTCAGACCCCTTTCATGTCCGGAGGGGGACAAGGCAGGGATGCTCTCTATCCCTGCTTCTTTTCACTCTGGCCATCGAACCATTGGCGGCGTGGGTGCGCCTGGATGAGGTCTACATGGGCCTGGTTTGGTCCCCTGAATACTTAGATAAAATCGCACTTTACGCGGACAACACACTATTCTTTTTCTCTGACCCCAGGGTTACGGGACCAAGGGTGTTGGAGATTCTGAGGGTGTTTGGCGAAACGACGGGGCTTTGTGCCAACCCGTCTAAGTCGACACTTTTTCCGATATGTGGGGAGCAGGGGTGTCTAGATTGGGCCTCACAGCTTGTCATAGCAAACAACGGATTTAAATACCTCGGTGTTCATATTACCAGGGATCCCACCTCGGTGTGGTTGCTTAACATCGTCCCTCTGCTTCCTGTGGTCTGGGAGGAGATGACGGTATGGTCCCATCATCCCCTGTCTCTATATGGCAGGTCCGCAATTTTTAAAATGGTGTCCTTGCCGCGCTTATTATACAGATTGCAAAACTACCCTTATCCCATTCACCCGTCCTGGTCAAGTGAATGCTCTCCTGAACAGTTTCCTGTGGGATGGTGGGGTGGTCCGGGTGGCTCTGGCGACCTGTGTACAATCTACTTACTGTGGGGGCATCGCGGCGGCAGACGTACAATCATATTGCTGGGCCTCCCAGCTGCTGGTCATCAATGAATGGTCGTATAATCTGCAGGGCGAACCAGTTTACGCGGTGGAGCGGCTCTTCCTAGAGGTGTATCCACTGCTGGACCTTCTGTATAGTAACTCTACCCTGGAAGCCCTCCCCCCGGCCTATCACACAGTGATCCATATATGGAGAAGTGGTTCGAGGTCCATGGGTTAGTGGGGTATGCTGACGTGTGTGACGTCCCTCTCGCGGGGCACGTGCCTCCGATCGTTTGTGGCTCTGCCTGAGTACTGTCGGTGGGAAACACTAGGGATCTCGACACCGGGTGATGTGATGTGCGGACCCACACTTAAATCCTTTCAAAGGATGCAGGAGGAGTTTGACCTGCACAAATCCCAATTCCATAAATATCTCCAGCTTCGCCAGGCTCTGTCTCCTCTGATTAAAAACCTTACGATTCGGCCAGAATTTAATCCTCTGGAGGGTAGACTGTTGCTGGAGGATCTGGGGGAACATAAAATCCTGTGGGGGCATCGCGGCGGCAGACGTACAATCCTATTGCTGGGCGTCCCAGCTGCTGGTCATCTATGAATGGCGGTATAATCCGCAGGGCGAACCAGCTTACGCGGTGGAGCGGCTCTTCCTAGAGGTGTATCCACTGCGGGACCTTCTGTATAGTAACTCTACCCTGGAAGCCCTCCACCTGGCCTGTCACACAGTGATCCAGATATGGAGAAGTGTTTCGAGGTCCATGGGTTGGTGGGGTCGGCTGACGTGTGTGACGTGTGTGACGCCCCTCTCGCGGGGCCCGTGCCTCCGATTGTTTCTGGCTCTGCCCGAGTACTGTCGGTGGGAAACACTAGGGATCTCGACACTGGGTGATGTGATGTGCGGACCCACACTAAAATCCTTCCAAAGGCTGCAGGAGGAGTTTGACCTGCACAAATCCCTATTCCATAAATATCTCCAGCTTCGCCAGGCTCTGTCTACTCTGATTAAAAACCTTACGACTCTGCCAGAATTTCATCCTCTGGAGAGTAGACTGTTTATGGGGGATCTGGGGGAACATAAAATCTGCCAGCTCTATCAGACATTGACCACACATACTAAGATGACCCTGCACCAGACGTGGGCAGCGTGGGAGGCGGACGTACCGACTCTTTCTGAATACGACTGGACCGAGGCTCTAGAAATGGACTGATCCAGTTTAAATACCTGCATTGGGTGTACTACACCCACCCACCCCCTCTGGAAGATAGGGGCTATTCCATCCCCCACTTGCCTCAGATGCCACTCGGATGACGGATCTTTTTTACACATGGTCTGGGGCTGCACGGCGTTACGACATTTTTGGTCGGGAGTACTGTCCTGTCTGGGGCGGGTACTGGGGCGGGTACTGGGGTGGGACCTTCCAGCAGATCAACTCCTGACCCTCCTCCACAGTACTGATGACATAGTGGTTAACGTATACAAAATAAACCTACTTTTTCTGGGGCTCACACTGGCCAAGCGCGATATAGCCCAACAATGGAAGTCCTCTTCTCCCCCGGGGGTGGCGGCCTGGAAATCCGCATTGGATAAATGTATGTCTGCCGAAGTGGCGATGTTTCAGGTCTGGGGTTGCCCACAGAAGCCCATGAAGATCTGGACTGCATGGGCCAAGTACCGGGGCATTAACCTTTCTATGTTTCCCACGTCCACGAATCAAGATCTCATAGACAGACTCAGTATTGCAGGACTTTCCACTCTAATTCGCGGATTAGTGTGGAGAAGTGTGGCTCAGGGGTTAGAGGCGGCAGACCTGGAGCTTGAGTTCGGCCCTGGACCAGGGTTCAATTCCCCACCTCGGCGGGTCTTGGGCTCAAAATTCCACGGACTGGTTAATTCTCGCTCCGGTGCCTCCTCGACTCACGGGTTCACACTCTGCGACTCTGGGCAATAGCTTGCTTAATCTCCACAACGGCCCCTCGCGGTGGGATGCCTGGCTTTCACCTTGTGAATACCCTACCAGGGTTATCTCACAGGGGAATACCAGGACGGGTTCCCTAAGCAAGCGCTGAGATGCCCCAGGGTAAGTCGTGCGCTATATAAGTTTCATTCATTTCATTTCATTAGCCGGCGGAGAGATACGATCATATTTGTATGTGCCTGTATAGTGTTTCAAGCGGGTAGGGCGGTGCAGGGGTGGCGGGTGGCGGGAGGCGGGGGTTGTTGGTTTGAATGTTTTATAGATCCTCAAAGGATACCCTCGGCAGCGACTTGTATACCTATGATCATTGCTATGTTTGAACATTGCTTGTTGGGGGCAGACCCCATAGGATATAAAAATTCAATAAAATGTATTGTAAAAAAAAACGATAAACCTAGGTGAGGGCCATTCCATGCATCAACTTTATTATATATAGAGACAGAGAGTTATAAAAACTGTGAAGTTCTGTTAGAATATTTTGAAATACCATTTTTGTTACTGCAAATATATTCATATGCATGGCACTCCTTCATTAACAAGCCCAAAAGAAACTCAACCGACTGGTGTACATACCTCTCATTCTCCAACAAAATGGTTTAATCTATCTTGGTCTAAGCAGGGTGCACAGTTGATTGTGAGAAGTGCTTTTTTAGAGGATTGTTAACACAAAGATGCTTACCATTTTGTGAGTTTTCACTTATTTAGTTCCTTAAAATTTTTGGTACAGCATAATCATGTTACTATATGGTCACTTTAGAGCACGATCAAACAGCAAATATATTAAATTTGTTAATATTCTAATGGTGCAAATTCAGTCTAACATTTCACATTTGTACGGTCCATAAAAAAATTATAAACTCCAAATTATTTGGGTATTCCGGTATAAGGTGGAAGTTACCTGTGGAGAGAGAGGCTGAAGTTGAGAGTGCAAAGAGTACAATAGCTGAGTCATGAAATGTTGGGTGGGATTCGCTTAGGGCCTAGCATAAAGTTGGACAAACAGGGACTAGCACAAACGTGACAGAGTATCCTGTCAGCAAAACCTTTGTCGCGTCCCTCCAATTATGACTCGTGCAAATATTCAGTTTTCCTAAGGCTCTGTCCTTACTGGCTCCACCATAAGAAAACGTATTCCGATGGTCCGACGAACTAGGAGCTGTCGAACTAAGGGAATCATACAGCCACCCTATTAGAGTGGACAATCTGATGCCCTTTTATCTTCTGTTGTTAACAACAATGATAAACAAGCATTGGCATAACCAATAGGTCTCGCCTTTGGGACCTTATAAGTGTTTAGTTATCCAGCACAATATCCTTGCTGCAACGACATCAAATTTTGCATGGCTAAAAATGTATAAGGTCACGAAGGCGAGACCTATTGGCTATGCCAATGCTTTTTTTTGTTTCATGGCTATGCTTGGCAGGGGGGTGGGGTACCCTTCTCTTTTTGAAACTCAGGAGCAGCAACATTGTTGTGGTGTCACCAGCGCTTTAAGTGGCTGAGGACCTACCACACATCATCCAGACAGTTCGAGATGCCTTGAATTTTGCAACAATGAACATCATAGAGTAGTGTTGCAACTTAAAAAAAATTTGGATCATAATAACACCCAGCTAAATACATGTTTAGCACCCAGATACTGCAGCCGAGAACAGCAGTCATCCATCAAAGTTGGACAACCCCATCGAAGTTTTGTAAACATTCCGAAGTCACTGGGACTCTTGAAGCCTACTCTCTTTAAAGAGCAAAGGGAATAAACCTCAACAGACTATCAAAACAACTATAACACTTTAATGCACATAACGTACAGAAAGCAAACGGTTCAAGACGTCCACGTATGCTCTAGACAGCTTGCAGGACGAATACGAATAATGTGTATTTCACTAAGGAGAGTGACCGATTGTTAACGGGCACCTTCAAGCTAGTGTATCCGCAACAAGGCTGTTTTGATCATTGCATAAAGCTTTCGGCCTAGGCGATACCTAAAAAGAGCCCACGCTGAGGAGTGAGTCCGCGCCGGGCATTTCACAAGCAAACTATTGTTGTCACAAACAAACCCGAAGTGACTGCTCTGGGGTTGGGGGGGGCTCCCCCAGAGAAGAGGCGCCCGCCCCAGAAACAGGCCGATGACAGGCACAGTGAGGCACAACACAATAGCAGGCAATACACAAGCACGCTAACCCGACAAGGAAGAGCCCAGAAGACTGAGGCAAAGAGTACAGGCGCTCGGCCAGCCACAAAATCCACCTCCCTCACCGGAAGGCGCCTGACGTGACAAAAGGTAAAAAAAGAGCAGTAGCCTGCCAACCCGGACAGACGGACCAGGAATCCACCAGGAGACCCCTGTTACAACCCTGGCCCTGGTAAACCGAGCGCTATCCCCACCCACCGACTGAAGAGAAGGTTCCAGGATCGAGACACCCTGGTCCAACCCCAGACAGGACCCTATAGCACCTCAAGGCACCGACAAGATGGCAGGAAGACTGACAGATTAACCCCCTCCAAGAGCCATACACCCACACCCACCCTGACATAAAGACCATCCCACGGGGCACTGCCTGCTGAAACAGCCAAGACGGACACACTTTAGGAAGCAGAAAACAGCACGGTTTGCAGTGATAAGGAGCACAAGTGGAGCTAAGAGGCTCAGGGAAGACCAAGATGAGCAGGAAGACCCCTCGAGGGGCCAGCAGGGCACCGGCTACCAAGAAGAGGAGGTGCCGAACAGCCGCTCTCCTTCCAACTCGAGCGCCAAGCACCAATCCTCTGTCAATCCCAAAGCAAAAACTAACCCCAGCAAGGGCAGAAGAGCAGATCCCAGCCATACCGCAGTCAGTGGTAAGGAAAGAGTAAACAAGCACAGCCGCGCGTGCTTGGTCGGCGGCGAAAGTCAAAGCGCCACGTTTGGAGCAAAAGTGCACCAGGACCAGCACGACCAATTAACGTGACCGCGAGACGCGGGCGTGATAATTGGAAACAGATGGCTGCTCGCTCCCAAGACATATAGGCCATGGGAGGGAACATTTAAAGATAAGGTTGGGCTTACCCGAGCCTTTGGCCACTTGCGTGCTTTCTTTTGTGGAAGCCTTACGCAAATGGGCAATCAAATACCTGGCCGGGAGAAAAAAAACTGAGGAAAAGATGTGTTAGTTGGGTTAGTTAGTTAGTTAGGTATCAGGCAATACCTAAAAATAATGACCCCCCACACCCGAGGATAAAATCCTCAGGTTGTGAGGACCATTGTTTTTTTGTTTTTCTGCAACAAACTCCTTCTTACGAAGTTTGTTTCTAAAAAAACAAATGAATTTGGTGCACTGATATAAGAAACATGGCAGACGTGCACCAAACATTTTATGCCATCAATGCAGCAGCCACAGCAGCAGCTTCCTTGAAAGCACAGGGTCACTGCAGGGCTAGCGGGTATCTCTGGATATGGCAGATGGGAGTCCAACCAGGGCACAGGCTGTAGTGACCTCCACCGTTCGCCATACCTTAAATCAAGCCCAAAGTTACTTTTACTTGGAATTAACAAAACTTGAATCTACACTTTAGATGGGAGTGAATCTCCCATGAAGGGGAAATGGTCTCCAGGGCAAATATCCCCTGGAAAGTTTTGCACACACACAACAAACGTGAGTTTGTGGGTATTCACAAATTGTCTTCCGATCACAGCCAACCAGGAAACATGGCTGCAGTATATATTTGTTTCTAGAATCAAAATGGACAATAAACCCACCCCCCAAATGGTTGGGGTGTAAGGAAGGGGTTTCATGTGTCATCATATTTCTTCCATGGGGGACAAAAAGTTAGAAATTCCCATTGCTTGAAGATTTTGCATTTGAAAATGTGTGTGTATTTGCTATCTTGATAATGGAATTCACAAAATAACTTTATACACCTATCTATATAGAATATGCTGCAGGGGTTTAACCAAGCCTTTAAAGAGGATCTTGTTAAGTTCACTCTTTGCCTTGGTTGGTAAAGTGATTGAATTATTTGAAATTTGGAGAGCTGGAGATTGGATCTATAAACCACTGTACTTGTGGAGAGGAGTCAAATGTTAAAGATAAACCCACTGGCTAGACCTCTTGCAACAGAGCTGATACTTTTGTAGGACCAGCTGATCTAAGTAATTTTGCGATTACTGTTACCCAGCACTTGGGGGTAAGGTTAATGCCATTGAACTGGCGGAATTCATGAGACATTCATTCATAGACATATTGCAGGTATTGTTTTAGCAGACCTATTTTGCAAACCCATTCTCCACCCTCTGCTCAATAGCTAACATCTGAAACTCAAAACATTGGTGCTTCATGACCTGAGATGGTGGTTGGATGTAAATGTAAACTTAACGGAGAAATAGGGAAAACTGCAAGGAATCCACAGGGAACCCTTCGACTTGAGGATTCATCCCCCTCAGGATTTCCTGATCTGTTTGCTCTGGATAGATAGGGACGATTGGGTCTTTTTAATAGTCGCTTCAGAGACTCATCAGTTTTGGATAAGTAGGGTAGTGGGGTGTACTTCATCTTCGGATCCTAAAAGGTCAACATTATGGCTTTCTAATTCTAAGGTTACAAGATGGTTCATTGACATGTCTGCTGAAACCTTTTTGCTCCTCTGAGTATAACAGCCTCTCAAATCTATGTCAAATTGTATGTGCACTTTATTGCGTGCATGACTGAAATTGATTATTCATTCATAGGCCCCATTCCTTAGCCTTTTTCTGAATTACACATGATATGCCTTTTACCAGTCTTAGGGCCTGATTTAGATCTTATGATTGGTTACTCCATCACGATGGTGACAGATATCCTGTCCACAGAAATATAAATCCCATCATATTTTATGGGATTTATATTCTGGCGGATGGGATATTCGTCACTGTTGTGATGGAGTAAACCATCCGTCAAGATCTAAATCAGGCCCTAAGTCTGATTTTTGCTTTCTGAAAGCCTAGTGAATGTGCTTGCTTGTCTCTGGTGGCTTTGTTTTACCAACACACACTATCAACATATATGCTATATGAATATAATTACAGAAGGAAGCTGTGATATGAAAAAGCACACCTTATAGAGAGTAGTACAAGGGAGTATTACCAACTTGTATTTCCTTCCACATTGCACAATCTCCCACCTTGCATTAGACAGATCTGTTTGCAAACTACAGAACATCAATATACACAAGCTAGAGACAAGATGTAGGCATGAGGCTAGGATGGAAACTTTGAAGTAACTCAAGGATATTAACGTTCTGTGCAAGACATGCATTCTTTCAAGGAATCATGAACATGTTACTAGATGAGGTGGGATCAACTAAGTCAAGGACCACAGATGCATTTCTCTACAGTTAGACGTGTGTATCAATTAGACATCTTCTGCGTTGCTTAGGTTGAAAGATAAAGAGATAGGGCATTTAATAAGACCTGGAACAGGCTCTGGGAATATCTTAGTAGTACAAGGTGAGCAGACATCCTGAGGCAAGAGTAAATATCACTCAATGGCTGTAGATCAGACTTTTGACAGATAGGATGTGCGGAGCCAATTTACATCTTAGATAAATATCCTTGTTTCAGTGTGAACAGTATCAGCAATTGGCAATTATTGCATCAGGCATGTATAGTTAGGAAGACATTGGTTTGCTGCACCATTGTTTGTACAACCTACACCCTAATGTGTCTTATACATCCAAAACTAAGCATATGTTCCAATGAAGAAGGGTATGCTACGCCACAGCTTCTGTCTGTGTTTTGTATTCTGCTACTGACATGCAATCCAAAACGATTTCCTTTTCCTTTCTTCCAGGACACTCTGCGTGAATGCACCCTTGATGACAAGCACTGCCTCACCTACCTGCCCTTCATCTCCCCCGTCTACTTTGTCACGTTTGTCCTGATCGCCCAATTTGTCCTGGTCAACGTGGTGGTGGCGGTACTCATGAAACACCTAGAGGAGAGCAACAAGGAAGCCAGGGAGGACGCAGAAATGGACGCTGAGATAGAGCTGGAAATGGAAATGTCCCGTGGTATCAACTCTCCCAGCAGTGCTGGGGTCTGCACCCCCACACCCGACAGTAAAGCCGCATTTGGAAGTCAAGAGACCCTAAAGTCCGAGTTTCCGGCTTCAGCGAAGCAAGGAATGGTAAAGCTAACACATATATTCATTTAATGTGTTGTTCTTGATGCTTTGTGTATTAACCGCTGTTACATGATGAAGACATGCGGAGAAACATATTATTGCGTGATTCCCAATCTCAGGCACTTCAATTTCACTTTGGAAGTATTTAGTGATGGAATAACAGATTAGTGGTAATACACATATGAATTTAACGTATCACTGAAGTATTAACCACTTTCTCAGAATGCATCACTCCTGTAGATCCAGGAGTTGTTTGTAATCCACAAATCCTGAAAAAGAGATTGTCTGAAAAAATATTTCTGCAAAACCTTTTGGTGAGATAATTCTCCTGCTAAAACTTGTTTTTTTATAGGGATTTTTTAAAAAGTCTCAGGAAGTTGTCAAACTTTTCAAAACATTGTAGAACGTTTGCAGAAGCAAATCTCTGGAACTTCACAACCCATTCGCTTCTGTTCTGTTCGAATACATTCAGGAGGGCTTTGCAACTCAGCTTTATGGGCACAGTAACCACGGTTCATGACCTGTACTGACCCATACATTCCATACACCCCTGGAAAGGTGACTCTACAACAGGGTGTGCCTACCATGATTCAGTGCATCTCTTTGTCATGAAATATTTAATTCAAGGCTACAAATGTTGAATAGTGCAATGGCATTCATTGAGGGTAAATTAATAATTTCACCCCAACACATGACAAAATCAACCATGCAACACATCCGCAATTTGAAAATAAATCAATATAGAAATAAAGAGAGGGTATCAACAAGTGCAATTATACACAATCAGAAACTAACAGAGTGGATGAAACGGAGGTGCAGTCACAACAAACCACTGAGAATCAATTAATTTAAAAGGATGGATTTTACAGTTTCGAAATCCCGCCTCCATAAGCATGCGATTCTGCTGCAGTATCCTCTCATGGCATTAACATGCGGATATCTGCATACAAGAGAGGGAGGAGGTGGTTATGTCAGGCAGCCAATCAGAGTCCTGGTGTCTTGGGTCCACTGCTAAGGAAGAAATGCTATCTAGTGACTTCAGATACACTATCAATCCATTTATTCTACACTGACTAAATACACAGTTCCATATGTGATTTTTATACTGTTAATGTCAGGCCATGAACAAAGCCTGCATGTAAGTCTATCTAGGAGATTCTGTATATTACATTACAGAAGTGTAATGATGCCAACATATAGGATCTGGTTAGCTTCTCTCTGTACCTTGCTTGGCATAATGGTAGATGTTGTGCAACATGGTAAAGTGGAGATTGAGATCTTTGGGCACTTGTTTTGTCTTTCTTTGCCAGGAGTGAGTTCTACACTTTGTGCACATTGTGAAGGGGAAGCCTCACAACCAAATAAATCATGTTAATATCACTTCAGCTGTTAGAAACCTTAGCACCAAACCAGAGATCTGAGCAGGAAATACACCAGGCATTGTTTAATTTGTAAATAAACATGTGCCATGGACCAAAGTATTGCTCAGGAGGCCACTGCAGCTTGCAATAACGACTGGAACTGCCGTCTTTGCCTACATGCCAGTATGAATACTCCCAACTAAACATCACACTCCTAGAAAAGTGACAATTCTAGGCCACCCAAAGCAGTTAGAACAGCTTGGACATTCTAGAATTATTTTTAAATGTTTATTTAAAAGTTAAACTCATGTTTCTGCTTAAAAATAGACATAGAGCACTACCATGTGGTGATCAGTCATAAGTAAGTACCAATGGCAAACACCAGCACAAATTAAGCACTGACACCAGATCTTTCTACTTCGGGGTCCCATGTGTTAGTTGAGCTGCTGGCAATGCATCAACATTTTCCCCTTCCACATTTTTCTAGAAATGCATGGCTCCTACCTGGGAATGGGGTCCTGACGGAGCCATTTGCCCAGAGAAAGGAGTACTCAGTGCCCCAATAATTACCTTGGAACGTGATGTTACTGACATCACAATTAGATAATAATAAAATAATGAACAGTCATTTTTATTGAATTTGAATCTGAATGACTAAAACACATAAACAAAATGTAGTGATCACATGATAGTTGGGTTAAATCAAAAAGCATTTGATAAATATCCAGCAGCCTGCAGCTAGTGGTTGTACCCCCATTCTGTTAAGTCAGGCCATATTTGGGCTTTCTTGGGCGTATTCACAAGCCCCTTGCACCACCGTTGCATCACTTTTAATTTTAATATGGGAAAAAGTGGCGCAAGGGGCATGTAAATAAGTCCCTCTTAACTTTGTAGCATCACCTATCTCTTTTACTCAGTTTGCTTGTGTTGGTCAGTGTACTTTATTTCACATTTCTCGCTTAGAAAATGCTGGCAGGTTTTGCGCCTCTCCTTGTCAATGTGGCCACAACTCATCTGCGCTACCTACGGGAATTCCATATTTTTGTACTTTTTTTAAAAAAATCATGTTAATATTCATCTGTGTCTGTGTCTTTTGCTCCCCCGAGGTGGCTCTTTATAGAATTTTATTGTAAACACAGTGGTCAGGAATCACTTTGACAAAAATCGACTGGGCAAGATTGTCAAGAGGAGAGCTAGCCACTGCTTAGAAGTGCTTTCAGCAGAGTCGAAAAATAGTCCACCGCTGTATGAAGTGAACCTAGCTGGACAGCAGTGGAACAGTGTGCATCAATTCACACTGACATTAAATTTCACACACTTAAAAAGCTTTCGGCGCAGGGAGATAAACAATTTGCCGAGAATCACATGATTTGCTATGAAGTGCAGGAGCCAGGATTAGATGTTATCTCCAGGTTCCAATGCCAGCAGCATAGCCACCAGACAACATATTTTTCCCTTGAATCGTTATCTGCAGATTGAAATTGAAGTTTTATGTAAGAATTAGGAGGCCGAGTCTCAAAAATGTCATCACTTCTAAGAGTCATAGGTTTTTATCCATGATTTTCATAGATTCAATCATTTTGTGGATTCACAAAAAATCTCCAAGAGGTGCATATGCTCAAGCTTGTAATGTCAAAACGCTGTCTAGAATCACTTTAATACAATTGCAAGACAACCAGAGTGTAAAGGTACTCGGGGTAGCCGACATTACATTCCACACACTTGTGCACTTTTAGGCACATACAGAGTGAGTAATTTGCTCAAAACATCATGTATGTATGTATGTATGTGTGTTCTTATATAGCGCTCAACTTACCCTAGGGCATCTCGGCGCTTGCCTTGGGAACCCGTCCTGGCTTTTCCCTGTGAGATAACCCGTACTGGGCATCCCCAAGGTGAAAGCCAGGCATCCCGCCGCGGGGGGGGGCCATAGTGGAGATTAAGCACGCTTAATGCCCAGAGTCGCAGAGTGTGAACCGGTGATTAGAGTGGCCACCGAAGCGAGAATTATCGAGTCCGTGGACAATTGAGCTCAAGACCCTGCCACGTCGGGAATTGAACCCTGGTCCCAGGTCTGACCTCTGCTTCAGGGTATGCCTCCTTTAACCAGTGAGACACACTTCTCCATTTGGATTCGAGTGCAAAGCAAGAATTTAAACTCAAGCCTCCAAAGTTTACCGCCAGAAACTAAGCAACTAGGCCCGCAAATTGTCTCCCTATGCTTTTATTCACACTTTAAAATTGATGTGCCATATAAGAATTTCATCTGAGAATTGTGATCCAGAGTTTTACAAAATATCACTTCTGAGCCACAGGTTTAAACCAATATTTTCAAATTGTACTCATTTCTGGATATTCACAAAACAAACCCAGGAGTATGTCTGGAAATCAATTAACATTTTGCAATTTCTGGCTTTGACCTGTTCCCCTAATTTGTACCTGCAAATGACAGCAGGTGGGAAATCTGCAGGCCAATTAAAAAAAACATTAAGTCCATGCTTGTTCTTGTTTTTTGGACTTATAAATCTTTTTCTTGATGTGAACAAATACTTTGGGACAACTCTTGTAAAGGTTTTTTCAAGTAAGAAACTTTGTTTACTTTGAGAGGAAAAGTGCCTTAAGATAGGAATGCTTGTGAGTACACATTCATAAAGATTATTCTGTGAGTATGTGTTTCCTGCTCCTTCACTACTCCTGCCTTACTACTGAAATTCTGCAGTTAACCAAGAGTACCAAAAGAATAAGTCACAGCACACTTTTTGTGAATCTGCATAAAGTTACAAATTTGGTTTTTTTTCTCTATATTTTTAATGGTCACCCAGGGAGAACCCATGCTAATTACTTTCTGAAAATTACAACTCTGGAAATTCTGGCACATTTTACACTTTTGTAAACTTCATCCGAAAGCATGGATATCTACAAAGCAGGATCCTTTTTTTGAGCATCCACATGGAGATTGTTAAGAGTGCACCTATATGCACATGAAGTTCTGTGAGTGAAGCGCTTCATGTTCACACCCCCCTGCACCCATTTCTCTTAGAAAAAGTTGCTCACTTCACCTTTATGCTAAGGCGAAAAGATCCTTTTTGAGAATTCGGCTTAGCTTTGCAGGGCAATATACTTCTAAGGCCTTGACTACAGTCAGCCCAATTAATTGGGATATGTGTTGTAACTCGGTGTTATTGAGCATATCGCTGTTAGGATCTCTGTGATAGGTACCTCACTTCCATATTTTCCCTCAGTAAATTTTCACATGTAAAACCTGCAGAAATTTAACACTGGAAAGAGTCTGATAAAAAAAATGGAACATCTGGATTTTTGGTATGCCCAATTTTCAGATAATAATCCTAATTTCTGCACATTTACTGCACCCAACAAACTCCCGTCCAACGGGTGTGGTAATATTTTAGGTGTGAGAAATATTGCACCATTGATTGGTACCTAAAATTACAAGTCTCTAAGTCCCTCATTACAAGTTGTGCTGAATAGAGTAAGGTATACACCACACTATGTAAATTCCAGAGGGTGAGTTATTTGCCAGGGCTCTCTTTATTTGCTTGGATGAGTAAATAATCAGCCAGAATTAAAACCAATAGCCCTGGGATCAGTATCCATCAATAACTGTAGTTGTAAATTTATCTCATCCAAATGGGGAATAAAATGCGGATTTCTGTACATTTTGTGTACCTCAAAATGTTCCTCTGGTACGGTTTGCCAGGTTTGAACTGCAGACGTTCACCTAGGGAACGTTTGGGGGGATGCAGTTATTACTGCTAAGTTCATGATTCCAGTCCATGCAGTGTTTGCTAGGTGATCTGGAAAAATGTACCACTCATGAGGGCCAGGTGTGGTAAGTACCTCTTATTCTGATTTTTGGAGGAGAATATTAGACATAGCATGCAGAATTGGAATCTAAAATATTAAAATGTGACGACTTTGCCTTTTGTCTGAGCCTTTTCAACTTATAAATTGCAGTACATTGACTTGTGACAGTCTCTCTGGGAAAACAGCGGGGAAGGGGTCGATTACTCAGAACTCAGATGTTTGATCTCTATGCAAATTTCTGTTTGCACAGGGATCGGAATTGAACATGTAGCTTGCAATCAGGGTCTATTAATGTTACTGGGAGGAGCCACTAGGGGGACACAATGAAAATATTTGACTTTGTCATGTTTTCTGCTTTTAAAGCTCAGCAATCAGAGCCCCTTACAGCAGAGAATGTTGAATGGGCCATGTTACACTGCATGCATTTAGAACGCATGCCATTACAACACGTCATTACAACAACTTGCTGTAGGAGGGGCGCTGGATGTTGGAAAAGTATAATTTACTATTCCAACTCCAGTGTGTGCAACAGTAGGGAAAGTGTTTGATTTAAAATCCAACACCTTCTGCCCCCTACAAGAAGTCGTCGTAACGGCATGCATTGTAATGGCATGCGCTGTAACAACGTGGTCGTTGTACAACATGGTCGTTGTAAAGACATGCAATGTGCAAACATCGTTGTGAACGATGTTTACCAGAATAATGTACCAGGGGTGGGAGCATTACTTAATTTGTAAAATAATAAGTGCCAGCGCCCTTGTCATGAGGCCACTGCAGCTTCCTCCACCCGTTGCCCCTGCTAGTGCTGCCAATGACAGTACCAACACACCTACCATCAATCACACTCCTACAAGTGTGACAATTTAGACTATTCCAGGCCCCCAAAGCTAAAATGATGGCTTGGGTTGCAGGTATTAGTCATTTTAATGTGCATTAAATTATTATACAACTGTTCTTAAGCTCATCTCTAAACTAGACTAACAGCACCACCCAATGGTCTACCTCATAAGTGCCAGTGTTGAAAATTAAGTCTCATTGCCTAGTACAGGAAACCACTGACTCAAATTAAGCACTTGGTGAAAGCAGTTGTTTGGTATAGTGGTTCATTTAAGAAAGTAGGCTCATCTTATTGCTAGACAGCTGAACCATTATTTGGTGTGCTATGAAGAGCTGCTCCGGCTTGAGGCACTCATGGAGGTGTGTCATCTTTCCTTACTGATGTCTTTCCTTAATGTTTTGAACTGAAGGGGGCACTGAGCCTGCAGAATGTGTCCTTAGTCATCCCAGACCCTGAGGAGGGAGTGGCTCTCCCGAAGGAAAGTGCATCAGCCTTCTCCGTGCCTACACTCTACCCGTCCGCGGTGCGCAGGCAACAGGTGATTGAGGTACTGCTGCTTCTGCATTGTAGTGCCTTAGTGTGTGGCCATGAAGCTTTGCTGTGTATGTTATGCACACATTTAGTAGCCTGTGTTGGTCTCATCACTTTCCTATGCTGTTTCTTCTTCTTTTTTAACTCAGTGTGCTGCTTTTGCATTTGCCCATAACAGCTCTTTAACAACAAGAGTAGTTGTTTGCTGTGTGAATGTGACCCTACTCCTAACTTCCCCCAACACCTTGTAGTGACTAATGACTAGAGATCACCCTCTTCAATCTCATTTCAAGCTGCTCAGAGAGGTATCAACCTGCTCCTGACCATGTAATTCCAAGGCATGTGCCACTAGTCCATGGCAAGAGAAAAAGGCAACTCTTTTGCACTTCTAGACCAAGTAGAAGAAACAATGTGCATCCTAGAGACAATATCTGATTTGCCTAGAAGTGGCTTAAGTAGAAGGGCCTATTTTTTTTTAACAAAATAACCCTTTTACCAACTGGATCTCAATTCTTATGCTCCAGGTACTAGTAAACTATGAATGGTGGAATTTTTGGTGGGTATGTTAGCAGCTGCTGAGAGAGTAGAGTGCTTTTACTAAACTTTTGGACAGAAAGATAGCATCTATTTACTAACCCAGGAAATTGTCAACATGTACAGTACTAAATTCATGGTGTTGTATGAGTACCTATGCAAACTTGAATAAATGTGAGTCCATGTACCAACAAGTATGCGAAAGGACATGGGTTAACAATACTACTACACAAAATTAATAGCGTGAAGGAGAAACGTGATGGCCAACTGTTTTATATGTACCAACAAGGCAAGTGTGCAGTATTTCTTTGTTGTTTATTATAGCGTGTACAATGCCTTTGTATATCCTGGTGAGCGCTTGATGACAATATATGTGTGGACAATGGAGAGCAGAGTATTATAACACTGAAAGTGTAAATCATCTGAATATAGAGAATTTCAAGGGTACTAAAGTCCAATTCTAGGGCATTGGCAGACACGGGTCACAGGAACACCTACTCTGACAGATAGGTTAATTTAAAGGTATTAAAGTCCATGCATCATACGAATACACACTGTCGAAAATATGGTGCTCTAATAGTATTAGAGTCACTTCAGAATCAGTTTACTGGGGATAAATATAGTAACTCCAGGGAGACAGCACATATGAGGTTGTACAGCAAAGCTGTCCTATTTAAATATCATTGAGGAACTCAGATTGAAAACAGAATGAACACTGAAATACTTTTCATACACTGCACTAACAGGACACGCATCATGCTTTGGCAGGAGGAACTCCCACAAGATTTGTTGAATAGTGAGGCATTACAGAATGGTGTTCAGCATGAAAAAGGGGTGATTGAGCAGATTCATGTGTGTATGGCTTGGGGTTAAAACTATCCTTTGGGCGTTTCAACAGTTGGATAGAAAGACCTTCACGCATGTTGCAATGAACACTCTATGATTAGAGATGGGTGAGCGAGGTTAGGAATCCCCTATGAGCATACTCAAGAAAAAAATAATGATTTAGGTTACTTTCTGAATATTAATAATGGATGCTGGGTGAAGAGATCAGGAAGCAAAAGACCCACAATTGATAGACAGAATGCAGAACAAATCAAAATATTCACCCCCAGTCAAGAGATCTGGGTTATATTCAATCATTCTTTTGCTCCCCATGCCACCCCAGTTTAGACCTAGCCATATGCAAATCAGTCTTGACCCTCTGCCTCATGGGAACAGTCCAGACCGAAATGCCAAGCCAGGTCCTCCCTGGACTAGAAACAAGCATCCTAGGACCGGTTTCGGGGTTTCACCCCTCATCAGACAGGATAGCCTGAATACAGTGGCACAGTGAGCCCGGGAACCACGTCTGGGCATGCCTGGCACACTTGAGGCAAGAAAGCAAAAGACACACAATTGATGGACGGAATGCAGAACAAATCAAAACATTCACCCTCCAGTCAAGAGATCTGAGGCAAATCCATTATTATTTTGCTCACCATGCCACCCCAGTTTAGACCTGGCCATATGCAAATCAGTCTTGTCCCTGTGCCTCATGGGCACAGTCCAGATCGAACTGCCAAGCCAGGTCCTCCCTGGACCGGAAACAAGCATCCTTGGGCTGGTTTCAGGGTTTCACCCCTCATCAGCCAGGATTGCCTGAATCCAGTTGCACAGTGAGCCGGGGACCCACGTTTGGGCATGCCCAACGCACTTGGGGCAACAAAGCAAAAGACACACAATTGAAGAACGGAATGCAGAACAAATCAAAACATTCACTCCCAGTCAAGAGATCTGGATTAGATCAGGAGGTCAGGGGTTTCAGACCTTATTTTTGCTGGTGTTAGAACTATGTGCCCTATGGCACTGCTATTCAGACCCACAGTGTGTGATCTGACTCTAAAATAGTACTGATAAAATTGTTTTCACACAATTGGTGTATTTACCTTTCCTATAAGACCATAACAGATGGCACAGAAAATGTGTCAATGGTATGGGAGGTAAATGTCATATGTGGACTGTGGTGTGTATTTATACCACCTGTATCTATGACAAAACGATGTGGCTTTCAGGAACACAATGTGCTCTGGCTGGGCTGCAGTTTAAAGGCATTGCAGAAACACGTGGCAAGGAAAAGTGCTTTTGTCTTGTAGCAAAACATGTTTTCTGTTCTGAAAGATTCTGACTTCGATAACAGAGACTATTTCTGAAGGCGCCATCTCAGTTTTGCGTCCAGGCAGAGCAGCTGTGTTTTCTCTGTCGAGATGTTGAACTGAGACGGCGCCCTTTGTATACAAGAACGCCACTGTAGACATGCCAAATTCAGACAGCGTAACTACCTCTTTACGGCTCCGATGCAAATTACGGCAATTTTTCACGGCATACTGGTGGCACAAATTTTCTTTAAGATTTTATTATCTACTTAGACTAATTACCTTAAGGTCTTACATTGATCTGCATAAACAAAATGATATTATTATAAAGGAATTTTTAAATGTGTTAAAGAAAAATGTCTACCTGTAAATAGGTTTTAGAAATGGGTGATCTATATAAGTGATTAGTAGATATTTCTATTTGGAAGATTGTTAATCTCTGTCACTTGTGGATATGTGCAAATTGTTCTGTACCCTTCAATTTAATTAATTTGATCATAAATCTCTACAAAAAAGAATACACCAGTTATTGATCCATTTTATTTATTAATTTCACTCTTGATTATATTAATTACTTTATAGTTTAAGTTTCTTTATTAGATTTCCAAACATTAAAGAAGAAAAGCAAACAAGGCATATTCATGATAGCATTTCAGGACTCGACTAAACAGGGGTCCATGCTCTATATTTAACGTTCCCAAAGGTTTGGGCAATCCCATGAAATGTGTAACAGTGTGCCGGGGAAACCGCATTGTCGCCAGCACTCAGGGGGTTTGAACAGGTTATATTTATGAATCCTGTGAGGTGTACAGTACCAATAGGTTACAATCTTTGTAGCCGTCTGAATACTGGCCATATTGTGTGCGGTGTGTCGTGCCCTGTCATAAATGTCCCCCCATTCATTAGTTGTGAGTTCCCTGACAATTTCTACTTCCCAACGGAGTTGGCTCTTGGACTTGGGCATCTCCATAGGGGAGTTGACCAGATGGTGTAGGTCCGAGACTAGGCGCTTGTCTGGAGAACTCGACAAGAGCCAGCATTCGAAGGGGGTGAGTTGTCGCTCCACGCCAGGGCTCATAGAAGGTTGCAGCGCCCAATGTCAGATCTGGGTGTAGTGCCAGCGCTCCGTTTCGGGATGTGCAAAGTCTGCACACAGTGCTTCAAAGGGAAGTGGGCCCTCTAGGTCAAATAACTGGCCTACCGACCTGCAGCCCGTCTCCACCCAGACTTGGAATGAGGGGTCCTGAGAGCCTGAGTGAACATCTGGGTTGTTGGCCATGGGAGTAAGTGGTGAAGGGAAGGTAGTGAGTCTCCTTTGTGCTGCTAGGCTGTCCCAAACTGTCAATGATGATTTGGTGATGGGTGAGAGATATAACGATTTGGGCCTTGCTTGCTAAGGGAGGGATGGGATGCTCCATAGTGCATGGCCCGCCATTCCACAAAAACCCTAAGTGGGGTTGGCTGGTACTAAAGAAGGAGATTAGGGATTCCTAGGCCACCCTAGTCTGGGGATCGATAGCTGAGGTCCCTAGGGAGGCGAGGGTGCTTGTCTGCCCATACAAATTTGTTAATTTCTTACTGTAGGGAATGCAGTATCCTGGGCGGAGGCGAGACCGGGAGCACCTGGAAAAGAAACAGGATTTGGGGGAGGATCATCATTTTAATTGCAGAAATGCATCCTAGCCAGGACAAGGGGTAAGACCGCCACTGACGTAGATCAGTGTTGATCTGATGAGTTACTTTTTGATAGTTTAAAGTAACAGTGTCTGCTATAGTAGATGTTACCTGGAGGCCCAAATATGGGATAGATATCAGGGCCCACTGTAGGAGCAAGGCCCTGACACAAGGCGTTTAAATTCTGTGGTCGGAGGGTAAGATTGAGAGCTTGCGATTTCTGGATATTTATGCTGAAGCCTGATGCTGAGCCGAAAGCCTCCGGCTCAGCTAATAAGGCGGACAATGAAGTAGAAATCTCCTCCAAAGAGGCTATGACATCATCCGCATATAGGCCTATATTGTGCAGTTCTCTGCCTAAGTGGATTCATTTTATCTGTGAATTGGTGCGCACTTTATAGGCCATGGGTTCTATGTACGGAGCAAACAACAGGGGCGACAGGGGACAACCCTGTCTGTTCTCCCTGGCAAAAGGGAAGGGCGTGGAGGGTTGCCCATTGACATTAACGGTAGCTATTGGTTGGAAGTAGCTGCTGAGAATCCATCTTTGAAAGTGGTCCCCTATGCCGAAGTGGGTCTGGGTGGCTGCCAGATAGGGCCACTGTACCCTATCAAATGCTTTCTCGGCATCGACTGCCAAAAGCATTCTTTTGTGGCATATCTCTGAGCTTTGTCAATTATGTGTAGGATCTGTCTCGTATTATCGCTACACTGTCGTTGGGGCACGAATCTGGCTTGGTATGGGTCTATAAGGCCGGGAAGAAGGGGATTAAGCCGAGCTGCGAGATTTACTGTAAAGAGTTTGAGGTCGGTATTCAGGAGGGAAATAGGACGGTAGGAAGAACAATGGGTCCTGTCCTTCCCGGGTTTGGGAATTACTACTGTATCTCCTTGGAGCATCGGCGAGGAGAGTAGCATTGTGTCCCTGATTGTGTTGAAGAGCCTCGTAAGAATAGGGGCAAGACTTTAACGGAAGGTTTTATAAAAAGAGGCTGGGAAGCCTCCCGGTCCCGGAGATTTGGATTACTTTAGGCGGGAAATACTGGAAATAACTTCTTCTATTGGATCGGGTGTTCCAGATCTGCAGCCTGTGTGGGGGGGTCATAGGTAGGCTGCAATCACGCCTGGCGGAATATCTTGCTGGGGTAGCGTGTCTGGTAGCATTCCCTGAAGGAATCTACGATGTGTGCATCATCTGTCCACTCATTTCCCTCCTTGTCTATGATCTTTTGGACTCCTGACTCCTGTTGTTGGCCTCGTAACTGGCTCGCCAGAAGAAGGCCATATTGGTCGCCACCTATGTAGAACCTATGCCGGAGCCGGAGTGCAGCTTATTTAGCCTTATTAATGTCTAGCCCCACTAGTTGAGCTCTGGCCGCTTCGAGTTGTCTCCAGATACGGGTGCCCCTGTTCTCTTGTGTATGAGCTCTAGTTCTGGCACTTGGCGGGACAAGCTCTCCCTTTTGTCGTGTCTCATCCTGTTGTCTGCTGAAGCTACAGCTATAAACTCCCCTCTAACAACCACCTTCAGGTCATCCCATTACATAGAAATCGAGATCTCAGGGGTGTCATTATTCACCAGGTAGTCCTGTATTGTCTTGGTTATCAGGGCTATGACCTCCGGGCGGTGCAGCAAGGTGTCTCTGAGTCTCCATGTTCTGGGGGAAGGGCTGGACTGTGGAATTGTGAGGGTCACTGTCACCGCAGCGTGGTCAGAAAGCAAGCAGCGCTCGATCTATGTCGCTTGGACCACAGAGGCCACTTCTTGGGTGCCTAATAGGTCATCAAGTCTGGCGTAAGTTTTATGGGCCTGGGAATAGAATGTGAAAATGGGAGTATCAGTGTGAGGTTCCCCCTAAGATCTAATAAGCCCATATCCCCCAGCCAGTTCTGTCCCGCTGCCGTCAGGGTCCCTGTCTGTCCATAGCATTGTGCCAATCTGTCCATATTAATTAAATTAGAAGATTTATATGTTTGAGGCCCTTAATTTAGGCACTCATAAATGACATTGTCAAATTTTGTTTCACTATATTGAAATAATATGCCTTGTAGGCTCGCTTACTTGATAAAATCTTTAAGGTAGTCAGCATTTTCCTGCCCTGACCGATTTTCTGCCTGCAGCCTGTATTCAGTCACATGAATGGGTGTAGATGACAATTAGGCTGTGTGAACTTTTTCCCATACAGCCGCACAATAGAGGGATTAGGCATGCCTCAATGGGCCATCTGCTGGCAGAATGGGGGGAGGGGGCAGAGCTCAGCACAGCCCAACTTACACCTGATTCGCCGGTGCTCTCCCTCCACACAAAGGGCTTAACGACCCTGTATTGTCACTGCAGCCAACTTGAAGCCAAGGCAGGGGAGTCAGGAAGTTTCATGCATTTCAAAAAGAACCTTTCCAGAAGCTTCTCCCACTTTCCAGAAGAAGAACACCAAGGTATAAAAATAGAACCTTCTGACCATATCTTCAGTTCACTACTGGACCTGCGAAGGACTCTCAGAGTCTGCAGCTAAGCAGGTATGACCTGCTGCGCGCTTTTCCAGACTGCTGCTATACCTGGAAAGACTACTTTGCTTCCTGGAGCCTGTTTTGAACCCTGAGAGGCCAGCCCTGTTGTTAGCCCTACACCCAACACTACCAGAGGTGATCCAAGGGCTAGTGTGCTGGCCTCCTGTTCAGGGACATAACAGGCTCCCACCATCATAAATCCGCAACTGGATCCAGCTTGAGTGATTACTGACCCCCCAAGAGGTGTCCCATCAGTCCTGGACCTTTGGTTGTGGTGTTAAACGTGCCCAGAAGGACGTTTTCCAAAACTGCTGATGTAGACATAATTTGGCCAAAAAGTGTTCTGAAAACCAGGAGGGTAGGACCAAAAAGCTCGCCTATCCGCCCAAGGTGCATAGCTGGTCAAATTGATTTTGCAGCCTCTCCCTCTACTTTCTTATCTGCAGCAGTAAAAAATAAGGGTCAGCGGTCCTTCGTCAAATGGGTATCCAACCTCCTGGAACTGTCCCTGGCTTCAGCCTTCTGCTTCGAACCGCTGGAGTTTTTCAATTTCCATTTCAGTGACTAAGTCCATACATAGAAATATTCTCTGCAGCTTAGTCCCAAGGCTATTCGACGACGATGCTCCATCCTCAGACATTTCCAACAGACTCGCTCATCTGAACTTTACATTCCCTGGTATCCGAACCCTGTTCCATCGCAGTCAGCCTTAACTTTCAACTTTGACCTGATCATGCGCGACTAGATATCTGCAGTTGGTGCTTTGATCCTTTTGGCGCTATCTTGAACCATAAACTTTGGCTATGGCACCCGTATATTGCACCCACGTATAACAACAGTGTTTTAAGTGCACATTTTGGGTGTATTTTAATCATGCTTTTACACTTAATATTTATTAGATATTCTGTGTTATTCCATGTCCATTGAATGATATCATGTATACATTTACATTTTTTAACTCAAAAATAAAGTATCAACTTAAATAAATATCTTTTCATAGAGTCGAGCAGCACAGCTACCATTCATTCAGGAACTGGGCAGGGATTTTTTACTCTCCACACCAATACAGTGTTTTGCTACTGGACTGCTGACTGTCTCCTAATAACAAGAACATCTTGGTGGTTCGCCTGTAATTTGGCCTCTCCTAGCTGTGGCATCCTCTTCTCTGTCAGCTCATTCCCCATTGGCTGAGGAAGATTTGCGCACAGTAACTCCCATCCCTCTGCCCCATAGTGTCACAATTTAAATTTAAAAATGAAGTACATTGATTCTTATTCTTATTTGATTATCTTCAGTGCTTTGACTCAGCATGGCTAATTCTGCCCCCGAATGGTTAGCCAGGTCTGTTAGGCCCTAGGCCACCTTTTCAATTTGTTGAATAGATGCAAAGCAATAATGGAAACAATATTATTAGTCATGTATTTATTACATGACTTCATTAGAAAGCAAAAAACACTTCAGAAACATAATTTACAATTGTTTTCCATTTTCTGTTTATTGACAAATGTCATTTAAACAAAATACAGACCACACTGTTCACACAAAATGCAATAATTAAGAAGTTTAATGGAGATGTCACTAGTAGGAGAATGTGATAAATGTCCTCAAGACAGTGACAAGGTGCGAGGGAACTGACATCTGAATAATGGCCGACAATTTCTGCCAGTTTTTAGGATGTCCCTTTCAACCCCTCAGTCAGTTGTTGATACCCTACCTATCCATAAGTTTATATGTTGTGTACAACTTCCAAAGGAAGCTATACATGAGAACACGGGGTCTACATTCTGCTAATTCAAAGCTATTGCATTATAGCTGAGGGACACTGTGTGATCGCAGGTGATAAGTCATTGTCTCCACCTTCGTCCACTTTCCCCAGTGCTCTACATAGCCAACAAACACTTGAAAATAGCATTTATGGCTCTTGGCCTACCTACTGCCATCTCATCTGCCCCCCAATGGTAGTGCAGATGGTCACAGATGACAGACTTTAAGAGCTCGCCTTCAGACAGTTTTTAGCTGTCTGTTGTTGTAGACCCGTTGAGGACAATACCAACAATTATAAAGGGATATGTGCCAGACCATTGTTTACCATTAGCTAGCTTTCTTCTAAATCAATTGCTTTATCTTGGATGACTTGTATCTTGTTGCATTCAGTGAACTCCTTCTTTCTTTCATAGCTCCATGGAAGTGCATGTGTTTTCTTGCTCTTTACCTTATGTTTTGGTTCCCTATTAAAATAACCTCCCCCTACTTGCTCTATCGGTTGTTCCCTCCTCCCCTTTCCAAGCTTGACTTTTGCTTCTCTCATAGGCACCACTCTAATGTTTTTTACTTTTTAATATTTATAATCTTTTTCCACCTGCCTCAGGGAATTTTGTAGATTCCTTCACATTCCAAAAGTTTCCTCCACAGAAATGGAAGGAAAATATGTGATTTCAGGCGAAGTTTGAGGTTTGCATGGCACTTTGAGTAGGAAAACCTCATGGAATTTACACTAGGGTCCCCTTCCTGGAATCCCCTGGCTGTCTAGTTTTCAAAAATGTCTGTGGTTGGTAGGGTTCCATGGTTGGCAGCTATGCGTGGTCCCAAATCCCACAGCCACCCCAATTGCTGATGTCTCCACATAGCATTTTAGGGCCTTTTGCTTAATGGTCTCTTAGCCCATCCACACAAGTGAGGTACCATTTGTATTGGGAGACTTGAGGGAATGCTATGGTAGGAAATTTATGTGAGGAAAATATGCCCTGCAAAGTTTTAGGTTTGCAGGGCATTGTTAGTAATAAAATGGTGTGGGGTGCATGCACAACACACCTCCCTGGACTCCCCCAGATGTCTACATTTCAGAAATGTCTGGATATGGTAGGTTTTTCCGGGTGGCAGCCTAGCAAGCCCAAAAAGTGCAGCTGTTCACCATTGCAAGTGAGACAATATTAGGAGCCACTTTACTTGAGGTTGGGGCATGGCCATGCCCTTGCTGTGCAGCCACCACTCCTATAATTTTTATAAAAAAACAAAATTCCTTGTGTCTAGTGGGCATTCTGCCCTCGGGGAGTTTTACCCCATTTATTTTTATGGCAATCGGGGGTAATTACTCCATCTGCCCCAGAGGGCAGAGAGACTGTTTCCCCATTTACTTGGGGCGAGGACATGGCCATGCCAAGGCTGGGTAGCCACCACCCCTACACTTAAAGAAAATTCCCTGCAGTCTAGTGGGTTTTTTGCTCCCCCGGGGGCAGATAAGGGGTAATTACACCCCTGGGGCAGAAAGACTGAAATATTTGGTTGCTAAGGGCAGGGCCGTCTTAACAGCATTACAGACCCCCGGGCAAAGCAGTGCACAGGGCCCTGCCTATACAAATACTCACAAGAATAAAAATGTTTAAACAGAAAATTATTGTTAAATTCTGGTCTGCATGGAGCCCCTATGCTCGTGGGGCCCCCGGGGAACTGCCAAGCGTGCTCATTGGTTAAGACAGCACAATCCCTTGCCTAAGGTGCCGCTCCCCCTATCCATGGTGGGTAGTAGGTGACTCCCTGCTTGGGGATTGCTCCCCTGTGGCCTCCCCTTTCCAATGAAACCTTTCCCAAAGGAATCAGTGCTGAGGGGGCTGAGATATGCCCCGAGCACTGATTGAGTGAAAGTAAAACAAGCCCATTAGCTCGTTTTACCTTCACTTTGACTGCAATTACGTCAGCGCGCCCTGCGCACCAATCGTCACTGCAGTTTTTTTTTTTTAAAACACCCAGGCTACTCCGGAAGCTCTTTCAGAACAGCCCATGGATTAAATAAAATAAAGGAGTCCCTCTGGTGCAGAGCACCAGAGAAACCTTTATTTACCTCCCCTGTGTCGGCCAGTGGCCGACACCTGCACTGGAGAGGTAGTGCGACCATCATCCATTGGCCAATGGCCGCACTGAAGAGGAGACAGCTGAGCAGTGGTAATCAGTGTCAGAGAGAGAGGGCTAGTGGAAAGCCATGGAAGTTTGAGGCAGATCCAGGTGATTGTGGTTTTCTACCACAATATTGCGTTTTAAATATCTTCCTACATAAATCTTATAGCCAAAATAGTGACTTATGGACTATCGCAAAAGGAAGCATATAAAGGTAAGTATAGATTTACTATTCTTAACTCCACATTTACATACCTTAGTGATATGCATATTGTCTCAATACGAAGACTTAGAGTTAATAATAGTAAATATACACTTACCCATATAAAGATATATCTTCAATTTACGTTGCTGTGTGTTTAAAAAAAGTAAACGTATACTTATCTATATAAATATATATCTTTAAACTATATTACTGTGGAGTTAGGCATCTATACTTACCTATATTAAGGTATATCTTCAAGTACATTGTTGTGTAGTTAAGAACAGTAAATCTAAACTCACTAGTATATACTTAGCTTCACAGTGTCATGTAGTCATTATTTGGTCTACCATATTTTTGTTTGGATTATGTTTTTGTACTTGATATGGTGACATACAGCCATTTCTTGGATATTCTTGTAGATTGTGACTCCCACCTTCACGACCTGTGTCATATTCCACACCAAATTAAGAAGGACAGGAGGGGCTGGTTTAGTATTACCTACAGGCCACACACATAATACAGAATTCATGATAGCGTAAACTCCAAATATTAGCTGTGATTCCTTGACTGTCATCATGTTATAAACCTCTGTACAGATGGTCGGTAATATGTGACGAAAAGAGCAATTGAGACATCAAACCAAGAAAAGCGGTAAACTAAGCATGCATAGATGTTCCTCTAAAACTCAAACAAGAAAGCACGGCACAGGGGTAATCCAAGTGGGTACAAAACCACATTACATAGACATTTTCTATTCAATAATTCTGCCTTGTTTTGAGGATGTTGTAGTAGCCGCTGGGATTTTCGGAAGTGTAGATACGCCTATGTTGCCCATTATGGATTAGCTCTATGGAGCCACACATTATTGTAGCTTTTCATGTTCAAGTCTGGAGGGTAAGACTGATCCAGAAGTAAGTTATGATTGCAGAAGAGAGAAACCATGTTTTTAGAGGAGCTTTAGCATCCTTCATGCATACTTTGCCACTCTGATGAAAGACCATCATTTTTAATAAATGGAGATCTCTTGTTGCTTTTTGCAATGATTGATAGTCTACTATGAGTGTGAATAGGCCTACATGCACTTACATGTCTCATGTGCACTATATATGTTTTCGACAGTGACCACACACACTTTCTTCTGGATGTTGGTAGTATGAGAAAGCCTTTAAACTTCAGTAAAGAAGCCTCCTTGGTTTCCTATAAGACCCCCTTTTTCAACAGTAGCGTCTGTATATAAGACAAGTAGAATCAACGAGTTGTCCTAGAGAGGTGGATTTTGGTAATTTCTGTGCTAAGCCAGGAGCACTGTGCAGCCAGTTCAGTGCTGTGGTGGGGTTTGGTTCTAAATAAAGTTCTGGGGCTAATCAGGGCTGCTGACGTTGGCCATCTTCGGCCAGGATGTTACATTTTAGGCAAGATGATGGTTTAACTAACTGCAATGCCATTTTTGATCCTCAGGGTGATGGAGTCTATCTGAGGGATGCGAAGGGATCACAGAACCTGCTGACAGTGCGCAAGATCTCGGTCTCTAGGATGCACTCACTGCCTAATGACAGCTATATGTTCCGTCCTGTGATGCCGGCTAAAGCTCCCTACCCCCTACACGAGGTGGAGACCTACGAGGAAGCATCACCCACAGGTAGGATAGGAAGCATGGCTGAGATTGTCAGCCCAGCATCAGCACATGGTTCAATCTAATGTTAAACGTTTGACTTGTGGAACTTTATGAGAAGGTATCGGTGTTTACAGCTCAAGCATTCTTTTGTGCACCCCAAGACAACCTGCCATACGAAAATGTGAAAGCTCCACAAATCTCCTGATATTCAAGGGATGGTTCTGTAGATTGAAAGTTGAATACCCAGGGCCTCATTAGAAGATGGTAATTCTGATTAATGGGTGTTACCAGACCCATTGGGATTACTTGCCAAGCGGGAACCCCATGGTTCAAGAGTGTTCAACCTGGACACTTTGTCTGCTGACAGGGCCGGACTGGCCATAACGGGCACCGGGCAATCCCCTGGTGCGCCACACGGGTGGGGGCCGGTTTTGGGCTCCTGGGGGCCGTTTTGCAGCATAGCTGCAAAATCGGCCCTGTACCAAAATCCCGAGTTGGGGGGGGGGGGGGGGGGGAGGGGGGGGCGGCCAAGCCCTTTGCCAGGGCCGATTGTGGTTCCCAGTTCGGCCCTGTCTGCTGAAAGCAGGTGAAATGTCCATGTGAAAGAGCGGGAATTGAAATAGAGGACACTCGCAAGATTCTCACTTTAATTCTTCATTTCTCAGGAGAGTATCAAGGATAAACGTGTGTTCCCTCCCTGGTATTTACAAATAGCTTTGGTTTTCCACCCATCCATGCTGCACTTTTTTTCTGGCCCACTAATAATGGGACCCAATTCGGCATTCTGGAAAAAATATGATAGCTGGGCACAGTATTGAGAGCGGAATATTGAATGCAATTAAAGTGGCACAGCGAGGCAGAGGACAAAGAATGTGGAGTTCCAGTTTTCTATTTGTAGGAGAGTTCTTGTACCAATAGAAGTTTTTTCAGGGTGTTTTTATGAAGTAGTTATTACAGATTTACTTTATCTTAATTGCTAAATGATGGCTTCATAGTATTCACCAGCATTGTCTTCACTGGATCATTCTGCACCATTGCTGTCAGCATTGGATGGATGGGAGCAAGGTACACTCTTTTTCATTGGATAATATCTTTGTGTCACAGGCAGCAGACTCTTGTAATTTACAATACACTCTAGCAATGTATCACTGGTTTGCCTATGCAAACTTCAATTTAATTTATAATTCTATGGAATCTTATTTCATTACATAGTGGAATATGACTAGCACCAATAAACAATGTCAAAAATTGCTTGGATTACCACAAGTTATTAAACTAACAATAAATTATCCCAGACCAGAACGTTTTAAAATAGGCATGGTAGAATGTCTGAGAGACAGATTGGTGATTTGGGGCATAGGTGTCCAATGTAGGTCCAGATTTATGCCAGATTTTCAGACAAATCATACAAGAAAATTTTACAAACAAAGACTCTAAATGGAAATAAATTAAACAATTAGTCTTATACTGAAACACTCTCATTCATTTGTCCTGCCTAGACCTTTATTGGTCACCTCCGTTTTAAGGGAAAGAAAACATTATTTCATTATAATCACTGGATAAGATATCATAATGATGAAGCTGAGTGTAGCCCTGAAGGAAAGATTGTTTTAACTTTTGCACTTACCTGAATTTGCTTATTTTGCAGTCTCTATTGCCCATTTTGAAGTTAAATCTTTTTTTTTAACAAACTATACAAGCTGCCCTTGCACTAACCCGAGTTTGCTATTTGTAACCGCATTTCAACGTACCCGTCCCTTACTCTTGGTCCGCCCAAGGAGGTCCAGTTTGTGGGAGGAGTACCGGGATCTTGTCTTTAACTTTGGCGGAAGCCCCATCTTAGGGGAAAAGGGTCCGCGCTCTAGTCGCTCGCCACTTCCTGGGGGAAAGCCTTAAAAGACAATGCATGGCCGGACGCGCGCAGCGGGCGCACCGCTGCGCGCCTAAGGCAAGTCCGTCTGCGCCCAAACGGGACCAGGGGCCAGAAACTCTGCCCAAACTTTACCAATCACTAATAAACCCCTCTCGTACACAACAGAAGAACTTTTAGCCATAAGAGATACATTTAGTTCAGAGAGGGTATGTATAAGAGCATCCCCTACCGAAATGGAAGGTCCATTTTCTTGCAAGCATTGTAAATGGGGAAGCTGTGATATACAAGCTCAATACCCAGAGAAAGAATTAAATCACTATTCTAATGTTCAGGATTTTTAACTGTATCTATTTTAATTCCAGATCACTCCCCAAACACAGCATCAAGATCTGGGAGACATTGGATGATCTGAGCCCAGACCTGGCCTTTGTTACTGAAACTTGGCTAGATGATAATAACACCCCAGACATTGTCACTGCCTTACCATTAGGATATAAAATATTAAGATAGGAAAGGCGGTAAGAGAGAAGGAGGGATAGCAATTTTATGTAAAGATCACTTCACCTGTGTTCCCGTTACGGTCATTGAAGCGGGCACACATGAGATTCTAGCGTTCTCAGTGTCTGTGGATGACTGTAATCTATTTGGAGGGGTGGTCATTTATGACCAGCCTGGTTTAAGTACTAGCTTCTTAACACAACTTCTCCCCCTCTGCTTAAAACAAAATCAGGTTTTAGTTATAGGAGATTTTAATCTTCATTATGAAAAGCTTACAAACCCGGGGTTTAAACACCTGGATGATGACATGGCTATAATCCAGCTACTCCAGAGGATCACTAAACATACTCATTTGGCCGGCCACACCCTAGATACATTTTTCTCTAACATAGAATCCATGAACATTCACAAAACTAAACCTCTATTCTGGACTGATCACTTCCTAATTTTCTTCTCTTTTAGCCTACCCAATAATTCACCTAAGACTGAGACAACGTATCAGACAAAGACTAGGGCTTGGAATCAAATTACGGAGGAATCATTTAGTATCTTCTTCCCCATGTTTCTAGGCCACAGTATCAAAACCCTATAAACACACTAGCTACACAGCTACAACAAGATATCGAAAAAACTCTTGATCAGTGTGCCCCTAAACTTACTTGGAAACCAGTCACTTAATCCCAATCAGAAAAGTGGTATACATTGAAATGAAAACTTATGAAAAGAGAGTGCTGAATCAAGGAACACAAATGGAGACTCTCAAAAACTAGCACAGATAGATATATCTATCTAGCTGAAGAAAAAACCCTTCATGGGGCCTTAAAAGATGCTAAAACCAAATACTATACAGAAAGGATCGTAGAAACTGGAAGTTCATCCAAAGAACGTTATAAAGTAATTTGGGAACTTTGTAAGCCCATCTCGCTGGTTCAAACTATGGCGCCCCTGCCCGAGAATTGTGAACTACTGAACAACTTTTTTATAGATAAGGTGACAAAAATCTATGCAACCTTCATTCCTCTAATAACTAATACAATACGGTCTGGGAAATTTTAGCTCCTCACCCTGCAGCCCACATTCATTTAGATAGTGTGTCACCTTTTTCCGAAGAACAAGTGGCCAAAGCCATGATAGAGGTTAATAGCCGGGCAGTATGAGTATACGTAGTAGTGCGCAGCCTAGTATAATGAATTGCTAGGTTGGACAACCATTTGTATTGATTTACTTTTTTACTTTTATAAAATATTTTTAAGATTTTTTGGCATCAGGTAGGTGACAACAAGTAGGCTTCGTGTAAGCTAACAGTCCACTTGTTTAGTTTATATCCAGGATTGGAGCCTCAATGATTGATTGACCTGAGGCCTATCACAGTTGTCCATGTTAATTATTTGTGACAATCATTTTGTTTAAGTACTGTGTTTGACATTTCCTTTTCGGTTCACTGATTTTGTATTTGTGTATCTTCATAAATGTTGTGTTGTATTTTTTGATGCCAAAAAATCTTAAAAATATTTTATAAAAGTAAAAAAGTAAATCAATACAAATGGTTGTCCAACCTAGCAATTCATTATACTAGGCTGCGCACTACTACGTATACTCATACTGCCCGGCTATTGTTTTGTTGTTTGCATAATAGTGGTCCAAGCCGGTCAGTGACAGGACCCAAGCCTTTCCCAGTTTCCCTTTATGATAGAGGTTAAGGCAGGATCTCCACTAGACCCATGTCCACACTTCATTTTCTCCCGTCTGGTGTCAGTATTATGCCCCCAGGTCACCAAAGCCCTCAACCAATCTTTAGAGCTTGCATCTTTCCCAGATATATGGAGAATGAGAGTTGTTTTCCCTCTTTTAAAGAAACCAGGTCTCAAAATCTATGATCCAGCCAACTATAAGCCAATCTCCCAAGTACCATACCTGTCTAAAGTTTTGGAGAAATTGGTCAATAAACAAGTCACGACTTTTATTGAAACCAATAGCCTATTGGATCCTCCACAAACCGGATTTAGGGTGAACAACAGCACCGAGGCCACCCTGCTGGCTGTGTCAGATAATATTAGGTCATTAGTTGATCAAGGCAAAGCTGTAGCACTGATCCTTTTGGACCTCACTGCGGCTTTCGACGCCGTATCCCATAGCAAACTACTACAAATCCTCTATGAAAAAGGGCTCTGTTCAAAAGCCCTAGCATGGTTCGCGTCTTTTCTCAAAGGCTGAACCCAGATAATTCAAATGGGTCCTTACTCCTTCACTGCAAAAAGAATTGACTATGGAGTTCTGTAGGGAGCTACCTTGAGCCCCACTCTCTTTAATATATATGTTTCTTCCCTAGCAGACATCAGCAACAAATGGGGTTTCGATATATGTTCCTATGCTGATGACACACAATTGATAATCCCTCTGTTTGATAGACTGACAAAAGTCGACACCAAAGACAATCTCATCCAGTGTCTTACAGAAATTGCAAGTGGGATGTCTGGACATTGTCTAAAAATAAAAGCTGGAAAATCAGAGATCCTACTATCCGGGGGCGCGCATGCAATTTGGGATAATAGTTGGTGGCCCCTAGCATTGGGCACTGCCTCTGAACCGAGGCAGGCTGCTAAGAATTTGGGCATCATCTTTGATGAAGCCCTATCCATGCAGAATCAAGTAAGACTATTGTGCGGGAAAAGCTTTGCCACATTAAAACTTTTTAGACAACTTTTTCCCTGGATCCCTTTAAACTGTAGGAAAACGGTGACACAGACACTTCTTGTGAACAGGCTGGACTATGGCAATGCTCCTTTTGATGGCATGGCTGATTACCTTTTCACAAGATTCCAAGTGGTCCAAAACGCCGCTGCTAAACTGATATGTAATAAGAGTAAATACAGTTTAGCCTCCTTCTGTATGAAGGAGTTACATTGGCTACCCGACACCAAAGAACCAACTTTAACCTCAAGTGCTATGCACATAGAACGCTATATAAAACAGTTCCACAAATCCTACATGGCAAATTAGATTTTCATGTACCTTCACGCAACCTGAGATCCCGCCATCAGACACTGGCATCAGTCAAGCGTACGACTTAAGCCAGGGGGGTGACCGATCTTTCTCAAAATCAGCAGCGGTTCTCTGGAACAAACTCCCACTGGAACTTCGCCTGACTGAAGATTACCTAATGTTTAGGAAAAAGCTAAAAACCCACATATTCCCCAGTTACTAACCTGACAATTAGAATTTGTACACTCTTACATTTACCTGCACTCTGCTTTGTCTTAGTGCTGTGATGTCCCTTGGGATGAATGTTGGGCTCCACAAGTACCTCTAAATAAAAAATAAATAATAAATGTATCCTCTCTTAATGTATACATGTACTTATGTTAATATACAACAAATATAATTAGCTCTCTATGAATAAAAACAAGCTAGAAGGATTTGATTGCAGAGCCAATGAGGCCCTCCTCCGGATCCCTTAGTGGATTTTGTGATAGGTATCCTAATGGACCTTGTTGCCCATCAGAATATCGTATTGACTTGGGTGCTTTTAGACGTGGCTAGATAAGTTGTCATAAATATTGATAAGTGGATCAATTTAAAGTCTCAGAAGTAGAGCCGACAAATTGCTGCCAAAGGAACACCCCAATTATGCTAATTTACAGTCTACAAAAATCTGCATCATGGTGTACAATAGCTTCTTACTCCTACCCGTTACTAAACGAGCCTAAGTTACATAATTTAAGCTCTGCTGTCAAAGTTAGGCCCCTACACTTCTTAGATGGAGAAGTGATATCTTGTAATAGAACTAGCATGACCTAAGAGCAGATGACAATGCTGAGTATCATCATCTTCTCATTTCAATGTTTCACTTTCAAATAACAGTTTAACACTGGCCGAAGGGTAAGGACTAGATGGTTTCATTACAGCCTGTCTTAGACCTTATAGCTGTCTAACCCCAATATATCTTGTGGTATTAATATTTGCTACAAAGAAATGTGTAATATGTTTCTTATATAAAGCGCTTCTAAAGCCATTTGGCCTTGTTAACCATATAAAACTGCAAAAAATAAAAATAATTATTGTAAACATTCATATGTTATGCTCAGATAAATAGTTTTTTCTAAATGATCTGTTTGAACAATGTATTTTTTCTTTCTAGGCTCGGTGGCTTCCGTTCACTCCCAGACCGGTGAAACAGGGTCACTGCTTTGTGTCCCAATGGAGCGCCTGCCTCCAGTCACCGTGTCATGCCACCATGAACCTCCTGACCTGCCCAAGATTCCAGCCCCACTACCCGCCTCGAGGTCGCCCAGCCTCAACAGGTTTCTCCAAAGACAGGTAATAATTGAGGACACCAGGGCGGATAACACAAACTCAGACAACAGTGCTTCCTTTTCGTCATATTTAGCCCTCCATCATGCATGTTCTTGTGAAATTGTATTTAAAAATATATACATTTTCAATGCTAGTTAAATTTTAGGCAAACAGTAATCTAACTGATAGATGGTAATATCATCTGCCTTTTATTTACTACAGGAAAACAAATAAAGTTTCAATAACTGTGCTAAATAACAGTTACCGTCAGTACTTTATTTAAGATTATCAATCCCTTACACATTCTGTTGTCATCCATAGAAGAAATTTTTTTCGCCATTAATTAAGTGATCCCCTTGATGCTTTAAAAGAAAGAAAGCAAAAACAAACTTTAACTCAACATGCCACAAAGTTCTTCGTTTTCAGGTGCCTCAATCTTTTTCTTTGTTTTTTTATGGTGTTCTTTTTACACCAGGTTTTGCATTATTTTTCAGTTTTCTAAATCTGCGTGCTTCCATAAAATATGTAATGTTTGCTAGTTTTCTACTCCATCATCTTTAGTTTCACTCTAGTTTATTTTTCTTTTTTTAATTGGCGCAGCTGCAAAAAGTGTGGCTAAAATCATCCTGGTCTCTACTAATTGAAACATAATCTACTGACAAACAGACGTGCATGCATACTAATCAGAATGTTCCAGCACGTTTCAAAACGACCCTGTCGCTGGTCCTTATGCTCAGTTCTGGTGGTCTTTCCTCCGGTGCCCATTGATGATGAAATTATCCTGCATAATCAGATCTCTTTATTGTGACAAAATATCCAGATAGCTATGTCTGATTTATCATAAAAAATTACCGTAATCACATAGTTATTATAAATACCAACTGGATGCGGTTTGTGGGCAAAAAATGCCACATTGCAATATCGCTGCGAAATACAAAATGGTGATAACGTTGGATTTGTGATCCAAAACAACAAGTATGCACAGGCTGTGAAGAAGAACACTTCCTAATCAATCCAAGCAGCAAGAAAACAAGTTACTTGCCTGTAACTGTAGTTCTCCAGTATTCGAAGCTGTCATAGATTCACATGCCTGAATTATTCCCCATCGTCGAGACGGGAGTCTCCGGTACATATAAAAGCAATGCATAGCAGTTTAGCAAACTGAAAAGAGGCCTAGGCCCATTTTCCTTTTGCAACCTATAGTGTTCGTTATGTAAAAAAGGCCCAAACTTTTCCCTGAACCAATCAGCTGTCCTTACCCTCTAGAACATTCCTGAGAGAACCTCTTGCCCCTCAGATGCATACTAATCACTTGCCGTGCCAAATCCAAGGTGAGCCTCTCCGGGGAGGAGGGTGGGTGCATGTGAATCTATGAAAGCTTCCAATACTGGAGAACTACAGTTACAGGTAAGTAACTTGTTTTCTTTCTCCAGTATTGGAACTTTCTTAGATTCACCTGCCTGAATTAGAATAGTGAGCAGTAACATCACAAAGCACATTTGTTCCTTATATTCCAACCTCGTGCAACACAACTTGTTTAGTTTAGTACAGTATCATAAATGTGACTTTGTAAACAAGACAAAAGAGGATGGAGGGATGTAAAAAAAAAAGGCTCACCGTCACTGGATGATGTTTCTCAGCACCGCTTCTCTCACCAACGCTTCCGTCTCTGCGGCTGCTTCCAAGCAGTAGTGCTTGGTAAATGAGTGCTAAGATGCCCAGGTCGCTGCTCTACAGATATCCTGTATAGGCACTCCTGCAAATAACGCTGTAGACGTGGACACTGCTCTTGTCGAATGGGCACGAACTTGTGAGTTCAGAGGCTTTCCAGCAGCCTGATGACCGTATACAATTGCACTGGAAATCCATCTGGCAATGCCACGTTTTGATAAAGGAAAACCCTTCCTGGGTGCACTGAAGGCGACGAACAGCTGTGAAGATCTTCGGAAACCTTTGGTTTCTTTAAGATAGAACTTGAGACATCTCTGAACGTCTAATGAATGTAAGACTCTTTCCACCGCTGTTGTTGGATGATGAAAGAATCTTTTCAACACCAATAGCTCATTCAAATGGAAATCAGTAGGCACCATAGGAATAAACCTTGGATTAGTCCTCAGAATCATTCCGTCCTCTTTGAACTGCAAAAAAGGGTCTAGAATTGTGAGAGCTTGTAGATCTCCTACCCTCCTAGCTGAAGTTAAGGCGAGGAGAAGCGCCACTTTCCAAGATAGGAATTTAAGGTCCGCTCTGTGTATGGGTTTGAAAGGTTGTCTCATTTATTGAGACAATACTATGTTGAGATTCCAGAGCGGCAGCAGAGGTTTAATTGGAGGGAAACCCCTGAATAATCCCTTCACAAACTGCTTGATGATCCTGGCTGACCATAAGGAAGGGCCTGATGCAGATCTCCTCTATCGGGATATTGCAGCTAAATGCACTTTTAAAGAAGCATGAGCTAATCCAGACTTTGCTAACACCAAGATGTTTGGGATGATTTTGTGAGGTGCCGCCGTCAGAGGATGGGCACCATTCCGTTGACACCAGTGACAAAACCTCTTCCACTTCATCCTGTAGGTTTTATTTGTGCTCTCTGCCCTAGCCTTCGATAGAATGTTTGTGCACTCCTGCGAAATATTCAGATGTTGGAACTCACAGTGCTCAGGAGAAAGGCTGCTAAGTGCAAGGATTTCGGGTCCGGGGAGCACTTGTCCCTGGGACATTGTCAGGAGCGATGGTATTGGCTGGAGGCGAATAGGTTGTGCTTCTAACAGCAGCAGAAGCTCCGCGAACCAGTGCTGTTTGGGCCACCAAGGGGCTATCAGTATCAGCCTGCACAGTTACAGCTTTATTTTCCTAAGGACCCTTGGCAGGAGGGGAATCGGGGGAAAAGCGTAGGCAAAGACGTGGAACCACGCCATCGAAAACGCATTCCCCCAGGATCCCCCTGGGGAAGCCAGCTTGCGAAGAACCGGCATTTCTTGTTCTCCCTTGTGGCAAAGAGGTCCACCATTGGTTTGCCCCATGCTCGAAAAATGCTGTCCAGGACCCCCTGGTCCAACTCCCACTGAAGGCAAGAAGTTTTAACACCTTGGCTGCTAGGGGTTTTTCCCCTCCTGTGCTGCAGATCCTTCATTCCCATTGTTCATGACAAGGTCAGCTCGTCATAAGCACAGCGCAGGTAACACCCATGACGAGCTGACCTTGTCATTAGCATGGAAGGGGTTAATCCTGCTGAGAGGATCTGCTTTGGTGTTCTGATTCCCTGGTAGGTGTTCTGCAGACATGGCTATTCCTTGTTGTAGAGCCCATTTTCATATGTTCTGCGCTTCTTGAGAAAGGGAGAGAGATATTGTGCCTCCCTGCTTGTTTAAGTAGTTCATCATAGTCATGTTGTCTCTTCTTATCAACACGGACAAACTCCTGAATCGTGGCAGGAAAGCCAGCAACGCGAGGCGCACTGCCCTTAGTTTCAGCAAGTTTATGTGCAGTTGTTGTTCTTCTAACTTCCATGGACCGCTGACCTGCAGGTCCTGCAGAAATGGCCCTCATCCTTCCAGGGACGCATCTGTAGTTACTACCAATGGGGCTGGAACCATGAGAAATGCTGTTGCGTCCCCCACGCTGCTGCTTGCAGCATGACCGGTGTCACTCGCACCACATCCTCAAAGGATCCCTGTGCTTGACGCCATTGGAGGTCGAGCTGTTCTTGTAACGGCCGCATTCTTAATCTGCAGTGAGGCACGAGGGGAATGCAAGAAGACATTATCCCCAGCAATGATTTGTACCTGCGTACTGAAAGATACTTTCTTTTTAGAAATCTCTGGAAGTAGGACACTATTTTTTGTTGTCTTTCTATGGAGAGAAACGTTTTGTTTTTCTCCGCGTCTAAGATTGCTCCCAGAAACGTTATCTGTTTCTTTGGTTGTAGGGATGATTTTTTCTCGTGCAGAGTCAATCCCAGCTTGGTGAACAAGTCTATGCACTCCCCTGTTGACGCTCTGGTTATTGCTTCTGTTGGTGCCTTGACTAACCAGTCGTCTAGGTAAGGAAAAACTTGATGTTTTTGTTTCCTTAATACAGCCGCCACTGGAGCCAGACATTTTGTGAACTCTTGGGGCTGATGTGAGGCCAAAAGGCAGTACCTTGAATTGGTAATGTTCCCCAGCCACCATGAAACGAAGGTACTGCCTGTGTGCAGGATGGATTGGATGGATTGGGATGTGAAAGTACGCGTCTTTTAAGTCCAAGGTGGTCATGTGATCCCCTGGGTTTAAAAGAAGAAGGATGTCCTGTAGAGAAATCATCCAGAATGACTGTTTTTTAGAGAAGTATTCAGGGATCTGAGATCCAGTATAGGACGCCATTGTAGGATGTTTTTCCTGACTAGAAAAAATCGGGGGTAAAATCCTTCTCCTTTTTGAGAATTCGGTACCGGTTCTATTGCTCCCTTTTGGAGCATTGTCCAAATCTCCTTCCGGATTTGATGCAAATGATTGACCTTGAGATGCATCGGTGGCGTCTGAGGGGGTGTCTGAAGAAATTCTAGAGTGTGGCCAAATTGAATAATGATGAGGACCCAACGGTCCGTGGTTATTATTTGCCAATTGTGAAGAAAACGGGAAATTTTTCCACCCAGGGGAAGAACATAAGTTACTTACCTGTAAACTGTGGTTCTCCAGTATTGGTGTCTTTCATAGATTCACATGCTTGAATATTCCCCGTCGTCGAAGTGGGAGTCCCACGGTACATAAAATAGCAGTAATATATGCATGTATATATGAGAAATATTATAAATAAAATATACATACATATAATGCAATAAAAATGTAAACTTAAAAAAGTACCATAGAACAGAATAGGCCCATTGAAAAGCCCAAGGGAGAATTCACTTTAGTAACTTATAGGAGTCATTATGTGTTGGTCCACATTCCAGCCAATCAGGCTGTAGCCTCCTCTAGAACCTTCTCCTCAGAAGCCCAAGTCCTCAGATTTTCGTAGCACAAGTAAGTATAAATGCTTGAGGAGAAGAGAGCCTCTGAGGGGAGGATGGGAGGGTCGCGTGTGAATCTATGAAAGACACCAATACTGGAGAACCACAGTTTACAGGTAAGTAACTTATGTTCTTCTCCAGTATTAGGGGTGTCTTTCATAGATTCACATGCTTGAATAAGAATAGAAAGCAGTAAAACATACATTAGTCATAAAGGAAGATACAAATTAAGTTTAGGCATAACTTATCACTTAATAAGCAATAAAAAACCAAAACATGACAATACCTTTATGACTGGAGGCGGGTAGCAACAGAGGCTCACCTTTAATGGAAAAGATTCCGCAGCACCGCTTGACCCACTGCCGCATCCGCGGCATCTGTTGATTGCAGGCAGTAGTGCTTCGTGAAAGTATGGCTGCTGGACCAAGTAGCAGCTCTGCAGATTTGTCTTAGAGGTACCCCCGCAAAGAGGGCAGCAGAAGTCGACACAGCTCTCGTGGAATGAGCTCGAGCAGGAGCAGGAAGGGGCTTGCCAGCCCGTTGATGACAATAGGATATGGCAGACGAAATCCATCTGGTGATAGTCTGTTTAGTTACGGGTTGTCCTTTGCATACTGGGCCATATGCAACAAACAATTGATCAGACTTTCTGAAGGCAGCTGTGCGTTGAATGTAGAATTTAAGACAGCGCTTCACATCCAGAGTGTGTAAGGAGCGCTCCGCTGCAGATTGAGGTGCAGGGAAGAAAGTCTTAAGAACAATAGGTTCATTGAGATGAAAGTCACTGGGAACCTTAGGAATAAAACTGGGATTTGTTCTCAAGGTAACAGCCTCGTTGGAAAATTGCAAAAACGGTGGCTGTATAGTAAAAGCTTGAATGTCGCTGACGCGTCTAGAAGAGGTCAGAGCAAGTAACAGAGCCACTTTCCACGTGAGGAACTTCAGGTTGGAAGAATGGATGGGCTCGAATGGAGGCAAAAGCAGCTGAGACAGAACTAGGTTGAGTCGCCATGAAGGTGGAGGCCGACGGATTGGAGGAAACATCCTAAAAAGGCCTTTGAAGAACTGTCTTATGATCCTGGAAGAGTACAAAGATGTTATGCCATCATGACGGAAACGAGAGATAGCAGCCAGAAAAACCTTAAGGGTGGAGTGAGATAGCCCTGATTTTGCTAGCGACAAAAAGAATGGCAAAATTTGTTCTGGCTGAGCACACATGGGATCTAGTGATCTAGTGGAACACCAAGCGCAGAAACGCTTCCATTTCAGCTGGTAAGTTTTGACAGTAGATTGTGCTCGAGCATTTGATAGCACTGCCCTACAATCCTTGTCGATATTCATGTGTGCAAATTCATAGTACTCAGGTTCCAAGCATGAAGTTGAAGGTATGCTGGATCCGGATGGCATATTTGACCTTGATGCATTGTGAGAAGATGTGGCAGAGGATGCAACCGTATCGGTTGTGCCAGAGAGAATAGGAGGAGATCTGAGAACCAAGGACGTCTCGGCCATTTGGGTGCGATCAGGATCATCCGACATGGTTGGAATCTCATTCTGTGTAACAGACGTGGAATGAGCGGCAGAGGAGGGAATGCATAACTGAAGGCGTTCGACCAATTTATTGAAAAGGCATTCCCACTCGACTCCTTGTGTGGATGCCGGCTCGCAAACCTTAGACATTTCCTGTTGAGAACAGTTGCAAAGAGATCCAACTGCGGTCGGCCCCACTGTCGGAAGATGTACTCCAACGTTGGTTGGTGGAGTTCCCATTCGTGGTTGTCCGAGAGGGCTCTGCTGAGCGCGTCCGCCAGCACATTGGCCACACCTGGTACATGGACAGCTTGGAGATGTATTTGACGTTGTAGAGCCCAGTCCCAAATTTCCTGTGCCAGCTGTGATAGCACGAGAGATCTTGTGCCGCCTTGTTTGTTGATGTAGTGCATGCTGGTGGTATTGTCTGTCTTCACCAACAATGTCTGTCCCTGCACTACTCTTTGAAAGGACTTCAAGGCCAAGAAAATCGCCAGTAGTTCTAAGCGATTTATGTGCCAAGTGCGCTGAGACGCCGTCCACTTGCCTCTCACGGACATTCCGTCGAGATGAGCACCCCAACCTTCTAGGGAGGCGTCTGTCGTCAGTGTCAGTGTTGGTTGTTCGTCCTTGAATGAACGACCTGTTGCTATATTTGGAGGATGAGCCCACCACTCCAAAGCTCTTTGTATGCGGGACGTTAGATGTATCTTGTCCTCGAACGACCCTGATACCTGCTTCCACTGGCTGTCGAGTTCTTCCTGAAGGACTCTCATGTGAAGTCTGCAGTTGGGAATCAGTTGAATGCACGAGGAAGCCATGCCGAGGAATGACTTGTACATTCGGACAGAAACGTACTGTCTTGACTGCAGGAACTGAACTTTCTGTAACATTCTGCTCTGACGTTCCTGTGAAACGAACACTTGCCCTAGCCGAGAATCGAGCGAGGCTCCTAGAAAGTCTCGTTGTTGAGAAGGGCGAAAGTGTGACTTCACGCAATTGATGGAGAAACCTAAAGTTTCGAACAGGGATATGCAGACTTGTGTGTGTTCTTGTGTCAGTTGGAAAGTCCTGGCTTTTATGAGGCAATCGTCCAGATACGGATAAAACTGGATGCTCTGTAAGCGCAGGTAAGCGGCCACCGGGGCTAGGATCTTGGTAAATACCCTCGGTGCCGATCGAAGGCCGAATGGGAGGACCTTGAATTGGTAATGAAATTGGCCGACTGTAAAACGAAGGTATTTCCTGTGCCTGGTGTGAATAGGCACATGGAAATATGCATCTTGAAGGTCTATTGTCGAAAAGAACTCTCCTGGAATGAGGAAATTCAAGATTTGAAGCAGGGTTAGCATCTGAAAAGTCTTGGACGCGATGAACTTGTTTAGAGCCCTCAGATCCAAGATGGGGCGCCACTCTCCTGATTTTTTCTTCACTAGAAAGAAACGGGAGTAGAATCCCTTGCCGCGTTGACATTGCGGTACCAATTCTATGGCTCCTTTCCTGATCAGAAGCTGCACCTGGGCCAACAGTTCCTTGAAATGGGAAGAAGGTGGGCCCGAAGGCGGGCGAGCGGGGGGAAATTTCGTAAATTCCAGGGTGTGTCCTTTTGAAACTACATCCAAGACCCATCGGTCGTTGGTGATGTTCGACCAATTGCAGAAGAATTCCGAGATTCGACCTCCAAGATGCACAATCCTCTCACTGTTTTTTGCTGGTGTTCGCACCACCTCTGTAGTTGGACTTCCGCTGGTAAGGTCTGGAGGTGGATGAACGATTTTGGGACTGATAGGATCCTCTTTGTCTGTTGTCGTAAGTGTATCCTCTATATTGGCCCGTGCCTCGAAAAGTAGAGGTTCCTCCTCCTCTACCACGTGCCCCACGAAATGGCCTCTTTCTGTATTGAAGAGTTGTTAAGGACTTTGCTGTGTCCGTGTCTTTTTTGATGAGTTCCAAGGCATCATCAACGTGCTTACCAAACAGAGACTCGCCATCGTAGGGCAAATCAAGCACTCTGGATTGAACTTCCGGCCGGAAGGTTGTTGACTTTAGCCAGCCTTGGCGACGCAAAACTGCAGCACCCGCCAATTGTCGGAATCCAGTAGAGGCTATATCGACGGCACAGTCGATAATCTCCGTTGAAATCTTTTCTCCCTCGAGAATGATGGCCTGTGCTTCCTCCCGGATGGAGTCGGGCATTTGGGGAAGTAGCCCCGCGATCTCGGACCACATTTGACGGTCGTATCGACCCAGAATGGCTAAGGCGTTGGAAGCTCTTACCGTTGTCGCTGCCATTGTGGTAAATTTCTTACCAATGGAGTCCAATTTGCGGCCATCCTGATCCGGGGGGGAAGTTCGGGGTATGGCTGGATTTCGAGACCTTTTTTGTGCCGCCTGAGTGATCACTGAGTCTGCTTTAGGCTGTGAAACTAAGCAGGCCGGGGAAGTAGGCGGCGCTTTATATTTTTTGTCCAGTCTAGGTAGAACGGCTGGAATGGAGTTAGGACGTTCCATCAACTTCAGACCCTCTTCCCATATGTGGTCAATAATAGGAATGGTATGAGTTTGGCGTTGAGGCAAATCTTTAAAGTCATACAGAAAACATTCTGCTTGCTGCGTTTCTAACGTTAGGTGGAACCTCTTTGCTGCACGAACCATAAGGCTGTGGAAACTTGCGATATCCACTGGTGGCGAAGTTCTTGGTGATGTTGGTGGAGTAGAGGGTGTCTGTGCCCTATAATTGTCCCAATCCTGCATTTCCTCGTCATCAGTGTCATTATCTCCAGTGTTTTGTGGAGTTTGACCCTCATTATCTGTATCAGGAGCAGCACCTAAAGGAGACGTAGGTGCAATAGTCGCTTGAGCTCGAGGCCTAGGTGCTGGAGACTGTGGTTGAAGCACTGGAGACGGAGGGCGTGGAGCTGGAGCCTGGGACCGCTGCACTTGGGGTGCTGGGGAAGGTGTCAGCGATGGTGGAAATCTACGATTGTAGTCATCCAGCATATGTTGTAGGTTTTTCACCATAGACATAGGAATTTGTGTAAAGCGTTCGTAATTTGGTTGTTGCGTGCTATCCAATGGAAAAAGGACATTCCCATCTTCGACGGTATTATCCGCATACTCATCCTCATCGCTGTAGTCCTGGCACTTTATATGTAAATCCGATGGACTGGTTGCTGGTTGATAAAGCTGATCCACTTCTGAATCATTTCCAGATTCCTCTGCTCCAGATTGAAATAATTTCTCCGGAGGTTGCGATCCACTCCTAATAGGACTTAACTGTATAAGTGGGACAGACTTGAGGGACGAAGTAGAAACTACTTTGAAGGTGGTAGCAGATTGCAGTGGTTGCTGTGTTGTCGACGAGCCCGTCGACGAGAGTTGTATAGCCTTAACACTCTCTAGTTGTTTTTTCGTTGGCGCCGCTGCATCCGGCGTAGGAATTTTAATTTTGGTAGACGATGATTTTTTTGGTCGTCGACGAGGCCGTCGACGAGGCCGTCGACGAGGCCGTCAACAAGGCCGTCAACGAGGCCGTCGATGGAATCGCAGTCTTTGCTGTCGACGAGGAAGTCGTCGGCGGAGCAGCCGTCGACGGGGGGTTCATCGTCTGCGTCGATGGTATCGTCGACGGGGCTGTCGTCGACGAGGATCCGGTCGTTGACGATGAAGCCTTGGTCTTCGTCGACGGGAGAGCCGTCGACGATGGATGCGTCGACGGTGGTTTCTTCGTCGACGGTTTGATTGACGAGATCATAATAATGGATGAGATGGGTCTCACCTCCTGGCTGCTCGTCGACGAGATGATCATCGTCGTGGCAGAACTAGTCGACATGGAAGAAGTAGTCGTCGACGTGGAAAATGCCAAAACAGACTTCGTAGACGCTGAAGACGTCGACGGACGCGTCGACGAGCCCGTCGACGAGCCAATGCCCGTTTTAGAAACGGAGGGCATGGTCTTGGGACGAGACGCCAGAGAACCAGGTCCCGTAGGCGCGCCCTGAAGCAAGTCTTGTGAGGAGACATCCTTGGAAGATCCCAACTTTTTACTCTTCTTAAGAAAAGGAGAGGGGACTTCAGTCTCAGACCCACGCTTCTGAGAGGTTTTCGAAAAACCAGAAGACATACTCTCAGCATCGGACACGATGTTGTCAGATGATTTCAACTTCTGTAGCCACAGAAGGAGACGAGCCTCTCTGTCCCTCAAAGTCTTAGGAGGAAATTTGCGACAGAGTCTGCAGGTAGAGACAACATGGTCCGGATAAAGACAGTAAATACACTTACTGTGTGGATCCTCATGAAAAAGGCAAAGTTTCCCACAGGATGGACAAGCCTTGAACAGAGTTTTCTTTGAAGAAGACATTTTGAAGAAAAAATATGAAGAAACTTGAAGAAACTGAGCAGAGCTCAGGGAGACTCCCTTCACACGACGTGCGGTAGAAAATCTGAGGACTTGGGCTTCTGAGGAGAAGGTTCTAGAGGAGGCTACAGCCTGATTGGCTGGAATGTGGACCAACACATAATGACTCCTATAAGTTACTAAAGTGAATTCTCCCTTGGGCTTTTCAATGGGCCTATTCTGTTCTATGGTACTTTTTTAAGTTTACATTTTTATTGCATTATATGTATGTATATTTTATTTATAATATTTCTCATATATACATGCATATATTACTGCTATTTTATGTACTGTGGGACTCCCACTTCAACGACGGGGAATATTCAAGCATGTGAATCTATGAAAGACACCCCTAATACTGGAGAACATATGATCTCAGTGTATCCGGTGTGATCAGCCTTCGCAGGTTGTCATTGTCGTCGGGCGTCCCTACCCTGACGACCTACTCTACCTCTTGGAGCAGATTTGGAATACCCTCCCGATTGTCGCTGTGTGTACTGCTGACTGTAGGGTTGCGAAGTGGAGGTATAAGAACAATATCTCCCTTGCTGATATTCTCCTCTGTATGATGTTTGACCCCTACCCTTAGAGCCACGAAAAGGAACCTTTCTGTATTGCAGAGTTCCCAAAGCTTTGGCAGTATCAGTGTCTTTCTTGATACTCTGCAGTGCGTCATCCACGTGCTTGCCGAATAAGTCTTCGCCGTTGAACGGAAGGTCCAAGATTTTATTTTGGACCTCCGGTCTGAATGCCGTAGCCCTTAACCACCCTTGTCTGCACAGCACAGCCGCTCCTCCTAGAGACCTGAAAGCTGTAGTCACTATATCCATAGTGCAGTCTATGATTTCTGCTGAAGTCCTCTCCCCTCCAAAAGGATCTTTCTGGCTTCTTGCTTCTCGGCATCCGGCACTTGGTCAATATAAGGTGACAGGTCGCACCACATTTGCCTGTCGTACCTTCCCAGGATTGCTAGAGCATTTGCGGCCTTTACTAACAGAGCTGACATCGAGGAAAATCTCTTCCCTGCGTTGTCCAGCCTTCTTCCTTCTCTGTCCGGGGGTGCTGTTATCGGAGCTGACGGGTTTCTTGATTTCTACTGTGCCGGCTTTGTAATCACCGAATCCGGTTTGGGGTGACCCAAAAGGCAGGCTGGGGCATCTGCCGGCGCTTTATACTTTTTGTCTAATCTCGCAAGTACTGGGGTCATTGTAGCTGGTGATTCCATCACCTTTAGGCCTTCCTCCCAAATATGACTCACAATCGGCAAAGATCGAACCGATTTGCGATAGGTCTCTTTAAAGTCATAAAAAAAGCATTCAGCCTTATCCTCCGTCATGGAAAGCGACAATCTTTTAGCGGCCCTTTCCATCAGTTTATGAAACCCCCCCAATGTCCTCTGTGGGGAATCCAAGGGTTTCGGTGAAGGGGACGCAGGTGAAGGAATGAGGTAATCGTGCCACTCCTTGCTAGGATCCGTAATCTCCCCATCCTCATGCTCCTCATCAGTAGTGTCGGGATCATGCTGAGGTCTCGATGGCGGAGACTTAGGCAAAGGCTCCGGCAAGATCTCCTGTCTCCGCACCTGTGTACCCGCTACAGAGCGTGGCTGAGGTGTAACGTCAGGTATTTCCTTAGTCATTTGAGGTGTAGGATATCTTCTTCTATAATCTTCCAGCATAGACTGAAGATCTCTCAACAACGAAGAGGGCACACTTGACATCTCTTCTCGTTGTTCCTGGTGATGGTGATGTTGGGGATGATTCTGAAAAACCTCATATTCATCTTGTGAGTCTTATTCCTGGTACTTAACCTTTAGTTGAGATGGGCTGCTAGTCTATCCGAAAGGACCACCATCATCCTCTTCCTCCGAAACTTCCTCCTCCAGAAGGTGAGAAGGAACCAATGGTGATACCTTACTTGGCGACGTAACTTCTGGCGTTCTTGTTCTTGTTCTTTTCCAGGCCAAAAGATTTTTCTCCGGTGTTTTTTCCCGTCGTCGACCAGCCCGTCGACGAGATCGTCGTCGCCGCCATCGACGAAATCATAACCGTCTACACTATCGTAGACGTTGTCGTCACTGTCGTCGCCGACGACGGTCCCATGGTCGATGTTGTTGTCGATGACGTGGTCGTCACTGTCTTCGTCGATGAAGGGCTCGTCGTCGTCGTCGTCGTTGTCGTGGTCGACTCCGTCATCGACGGCGGAAGCGTCAACGGCAATACAGTCTTTACCTAAGTTTTCGTCGACGATGATGTTCTCCTCGTCGACGACGCAGATTTTTTCACCTCAGAAGGTGTAGAAAAAGATGTTTTAATGGTGATTTTTACCTTTGGAGGAGATTTCGACGGCTCTGATGAAGTCTTCTTAGCCTGTTTCTCCTCTGAAGCATGACCCTTCTTCTCCTTAGACTTTCCTGAAGGAGATTTTGAGGGACTGCGACCCGAAGACCCTGGTGAGGTCTTTTTAGGGTTTTTTTCAGGCCTCTCACCTGAGGTATGAGCCTGTGGAGATCTGTTCCTCTTTTGAGATCTCCTGGATGATGTTGACTCCTCCTCAGTGTCACTTGAGAGGATCTCCTTCCTGGCCTTTACCTTCTGGAGCCAGAGTAGAAGCCTTCTTTCACGATCTCTCAAGGTCTTATTGGAGAAAGTGCGACAAATCTTACACTCCTTCGCCTGATGATCTGGGTAAAGTCAATATATACAGTCTCCATGATGATCATCTGTATAAAGCCTTTTCTAAGAGCAGGTGGCACAAGCTCTAAATATGTTTTTCTTCTCCTTGTCAGCCATGGTAGAAGAAATAGAGAAGTTTCCAAAAGCTCAATCTAGAAAAAGGGGAACTTCCAAATTCCAGTCATAGAGTATAAATTGAAGATTTTGAGAAGAGCTCAAAGAAGACTTCCTAGCACAACGTGCGGTAGAAAATCTGAGGGGCAAGAGGTTCTCTCAGGAGTGTTCTAAAGGGTGAGGACAGCTGATTGGTTCAGGGAAAAGTTTGGGCCTTTTTTACATAACGAAGGCTATAAGTTGCAAAAGGAAAATGGGCCTAGGCCTTGTTTCAGTTTGCTATACTGCTATGCATTGCTTTTTTATGTACCAGAGACTCCCGTCTCGACGACGGGGAATAATTCAGGCATGTGAATCTATGAAGGTTCCAATACTGGAGTAATTATAAAATACCAAAATTTGAGAGTTGTGTTAAGAATATGAATCAAATTCTTTACTTCTCAACTCTGTGAGCACGTTCATGTCTCACTCCACCCAAGAGAAAAAAGTAAAAAAAGATGAATCTAAGTGAATTGGGAAGACATCGAAAAGTATGACTGCAATTTAAAATGTCTAGAAGAATAGATATGATGTGTGAGAAATAAACTACGTATTGTCGATTTTTTATGTCAATTCGCCTGCAAAACAATTGCCTTCATTACGGTAATGTGGTGTCAACCCAGGCGCATGATATTTTTCCTGAGGAAGACACAAAGGTGATGGGTGAAATGCTTGCAAAAAAGTCTTAGCCACTTGCAATCGCTTGGGTTGCATTCGAATCCATCGTTTTTTCCCACTATGCCAGTCAAGACTGAGACCAGCTGTATGCAAATCAGTGTTGGTCAGGATCGTAGAGACAGTTCATCACAAACTGTCAAGTCAGACCCTCTTTGAACCGGAACACAGGCATCCTCAGACTGATTGTGGCCTACTAGGCTTCCTTCATCAGTGAGGTATAGGTTGAGTCATATAGCAGAGTGACCATGGGACCCACTTCTGGGCATCCTCCACTACCCATCAGACTTGCACTGTGGAAAACACAAAAGTGATGTTGAAAATTTGCAAACAAAACTTAGCCACTGGCTATATTCCAGTCCATCACTTTTTGGCAACTATGTACAGTATTTTTACTCCATTAGGCAGTAATATCTGGGCATAAAACAGTGGCTTCCCATTTCACAAGATTGAAAATCTCTTGGGTGAAGAGGAGCTCTGTAATATCCCCACAGATAAAGGAGTCTTCTCTAGCCTCTCACTTAAGATGGATGGTATCACCTGGTGTGCCCTACATTTCGGCAGACCTTGTGGTGATACGCCTGTGTCCCCTGCGTTCTTCACCAACGTTTAGACAAGAAAAAAGCTGGTCTAACTTTTGGTGCAGTATCCCATCTCATTGCCCACTCGGTAATATGCCCAAATGCAAATCAAGTCCCACTGCCTAACCATGAAGGGCAGGGGTTCCATCTGGTAGAGCTTTCTCATCAATATGAATCTCCACCTCGCCCCTCCAATATGTGGCTAGTGGGAAGTAAGCGTTAAGTCCTTATGTAAAGAGGGTATGGGATTATAAACATCCAAGATGTGATCCACGTTAGTTAACTGTCCAAGGTAGAGGCTATGGGCTAGGAATCTGAGACGACTGTTACTGGATCATCTCATAGTCAAGGCAAGCAAAGAAAAACTATGGGCTAGTGTACTAAATCTAAATGTCATATGGCTCTTACACCTAGTCTGGCCTCATCACAAGCAGCCTTAGATTCCATGTACAATTTTATTCACATACGTGCCTTGGCCACATGGTGCATCAGTAACAAGAATGGTATTTTTGAACTGTCTTGAATTATACTTGAATCTGAGACTTAGTAGTATACTGTTAGCTCTACCGACGGACCTTCGGTTCAGGTCTATCAGACTTCTTACAAATCTGTTTAGCAAAATCGTTTTTTTTCTTTAGTTCTTTCACCTGCAGATCTATTATTCCACAATGTTCCTAGATCAAACGTGACAACTGAATAATTGCCTGGGTCTAATTAATGTTAATGATTTGAAAAATTGTGTAACACTAGAGCAGTTCACTTTTCTTTTGTTTTCGTATATTTTACTGCTCACTTTTGAGAACAAATCAAACTTGTAATCATAATATTAATAAGCAGGACATAATGAGATCAGTAGTCAGATACAATAATTGGTTGGTGGTGGAAAAAACTGATAGAATAGGTGATAGACATGCATAAGTGGATAGATTCATTTGATGTGCAGAAACTACAGTACCCCTGATCACTGATTCTGTGTCTCTTTTGCAGGAGGCCATTCGATCAGACTCAATTGATTACCAAGTCTGTGATTCCAAGGACGGACTCCAGGCCGATTCCAGTGACAGCCTTAATTTGAAAATCCCATCGCCCAATACACTGGCTCCTCCTATAATTTGCACACCTGCTCTTTCCCCATCGGCCACCCCTCAGTCTTCGCCCATGCTCTCCTCTCACAGTAGACGCTCAAGTGTCCGCACCCGCAAGAATGTGTACAGCCAGCACAGTATTCCCAGTAGACCTTCTAGCAGAAACAGTGAACGCATAGACCATGAAGACTCCATGTTCGAATCATCTGACCTGGCTGATGAAGAGGTGCGAAATATTAACAGTTCAGCTGAAGACTGGATAGGGCAGTCCGAAATCAGAAGTCACTCTGTGTCTCCTTTCATCTGCTCAAGTTCACATCCTGCGGTTCCCCTGAAGAGTTGCAACAGCACAACCAACCTGAGTGGGAGTGAGAGCAAAGATAAAGACTTGAAGAAGTTTTACAGTATTGATACTCATGGGTTCTTGGCAAAACCTACATGGGCAGATGACCAAAGAAGGCACTCAATTGAGATCTGTCCATCCATTGATGATGGAGATTCCTGCTTTGAACAGTCCATAGATGAGAAGGAATCTCCTCCTACCCACATGCATTCAGATCCTGAGTATCTCCATGGTGTTCGGAGGAAGAAGAAGATGAGCCCCCCTTGCATTTCAATAGAACCTCCCATGGAGGACGACAATGGCACGGCTGCCCGTCCCAAAGTGTCGGAGAGCAACATGATGTTGCGGAGGAGGACGCCATCTTGTGAGTCCTCCCCCTACAGGGACTCCTTGGACCTTGGAGATAATCTGTCTGGGGAGCAAACTTCTAAAACAGACCGACGAGGACAGCTGCCATGCCGAGGGGAACATCTGACATTGCCTAGTTACTCCTTTGACCAGGCGGACACAACTCCTCGAAGCAGTCTCCCAAATTTATTTTGTGACAGTGGCCAGTCGATACCCTCTTCTGGGGACTCTGTAGATATCAGGCCGGACACTGTGGAATTAGAAATAAAAACAGACCTCTTAAAAACTCACTGCGAGAACCTTGAGCAAAATAAAGAAACAATAGGCATTCGTATTCCTAAGAGCCCGATAAGACGGCATGTACTAGTCCGAATGGCAAACACAACAGACGATGATGTTGACAAACCAGTATAGCTTTTAGAGAGTCGGGGACTGACTTGTTTTATAACAAAAAAAACAGAAAGAAAGGGTTTGAAAAACCACTTTCAATGGCCTACTGTTCCAGTCACTGTTCAGAGTGCTGTGGGTTGGCACAAAGAGATTACAAGGGGAATTATGCAAATACCTGTATGGGCTTTGCTATTAGTGTGTTTATTTTTTCTAAACGGACACAGATTTAGCTTCCCACCTAGCCTCAATCACATTGATTCAGGTTCACTGGTTTCCTTTTTGTTTTGTATTTTTATTTTTTATTCTGGCACTTTTTATTGTGTAGCCAGCACAGTATGCAGAAGTGCCCGAGAAGTGAACTGTACATTGTCTGTATATCGGCAGTATAAATAAAATAGAAATAATGTATTTGTGAGAGAAAAGAAATTTTAAGAATGGACATAATCTTCATAATGCACATATTTTTCTAAAGGATTCAAATGTTTTGCACACGTCGAAACGGAACGGTGGTTTCTCTCCTGTTATTGTATGTGGAAATTGATTTAAGGCAGAGACCCCCTCAAAGTCCCATTTATGTTAAGGCTTCCACCCTGAACTCCTGCTTGCTTGGTCTTTCCTTGCTGGGACTATTTCTGTATTTCACTTCTCTTTTTATAAATCCCTCTTTACGAAGAAAACCAAATTACTGCTGAGCCTTTGCAAGTGCAATAAGTTATCCTTAGTAGCGTCCTATTATGTTTTTTAGATTGGGATTGTTCGGCCGTTTTGTTTTAAATGTTGCAATAATATGGCGTTATGTACACTTATGAAATTGTGTAAAGAATAAAGGTAGGTTTACTGAAGGATACAAAATAGCGTATTGTTCAAGGCGTGTATTGTTCCTGACATCCAAGAGCGAGTTTGCTAATCGTGGCGATAAATATATGGTAAAGCTTTGTCATGGATCCCTTCCCCTCGGTGAAATTTAACATTAAGCGTTTCATGCTCTCCTTACTCCACTGGGCACCTCAGCCTCAAGGGCCCATCTTTGCCTGCCTTTCTTCCTGTGCCTTTATTTTTGTTTTCGCCGGCAGATTTGAATTAAAAGGACAGCAACCGTGATTGGACTGTGCTGGATTGATGCGTCACATCCGGAGATTGGTGCCACGCCCAGACTCGAAAAAACACAGTGGAAATGTTTGGACGGGAACTGAGAGGAATTCTAATACTATTTGTTATTCAGTAGAATGACACCTTCCAGCAGGTGGACTTTTGTTAAAAACTGGCGCCACATTGTGCGTTTAGAAATGTCTCGGGGAAATGTGTGTCATCATATGTTAAAGCAGCAGTACACGCCTACATCTGAAAAAAAAACAATGTATGTTGGCTCCGTTAATTTTTGATACTAACTTATTAATTTAGTTTGGGGTAATAAAATGCCTGCACCTGGTATTCTGCATCGCAGGTCTTATTTTTTATGCATCATACCTTATTTTAATTTTAGGTCCTTCTTCAAAAGTTCATTATGCGATCGTGAGTGTTACTGCTAGACTGGTGAAAAGGCAATTTCTAACGGTGGAAACAATGTGTAGACTGTAGATCTGTAACCATGAGGTGGTGCCTACACTGCAGAAGCCTACAGAAATGTGAAATGTCTGTCTCATCCGAAATGCAATAGAATTGTAGAAACGATAAGATGTGCTTCAATGTTTCCCTGATGCCTCACTCTCCTTACTAATAAACATCTCTATATATTTTGGGTATTAAAAGGAATTGCTATATTTATCGTTGTACTGTTTTGGCTCAACATTGTCATAATTAGATAGATGAGCCGATTTAAAAGTTAAAAGTTTGTGCAATTTTAAATCCTGATTTATGACAACCAAGATCTGCGGGTCGCGAAGATGCATCGTCTAGGAGCCAGAAACTGGACCTGCAAAAAAGTTGGAATGACTAGTATGAATATTATTAAATGTCACTGAAATGACTATAGCTGATATTTTTCCTCTTCCCTGCTGCTAAAAGTTTTAGAATAATGGTCATCAGGAACAAAAGTGTCTACGATGCCTTGGTACAGAAATGTGGCTTGTGGATATGTGGCAAATGTGGCTACAGAGTGAAGAAACTAACTTTAGGTTCTGGCAATTAAACTATTGAACTAAATATACATCAATCAGAACTTAGTAATTAACTTCGTGGCACATTTTGCACATGGTTTTTAATGCGAAGGATCAAACTCTGATCACAGTTGGAGAGGAGATCCTTTTGTCTACATATCAGGTCAGATATGGCAGACTTTGTGTACTGGTCCAGAAGAAACATTGTTGTATGCCTAAATATCTCTATTACTTTGTTTTTCAATTTTTCCCTACGTTTATTTTTTTCTTGTTTCTGTTTCAAGTGCCCTTAAAGCTGCCATTGTGGAATGTTTCATTGAGTATGTTTCTTCTCAAATCAGTAAACCTACTAATTAATCCAAAGAGATAACGTCCTACTATTAATATATTTCCCTTGGCCATGCCTTAAAGTCAGGATATTAATAAATTGTCCCTTTGGAAGATGGACTAAAGGTTTAACTGTCTTGGTGGTATTTTTTACTTCCCTCTGCAAATGCGTATGTGCACTGTATGGGATTAGCGTAAAGTACATATTTCTGCAATCATTTATATGCAGTCCATCCATACAAAGAGACAAGCGTATTACAGATGCAAAGTTCTCTTTCCTCACAGCTCAAAGTACTCTCCCTTTGGCTGTGCCCTGGATGTTTTGGCCATTTGGTCTGCCTTTAGGCCAGACCCTGTGCTGAATGCCACAACACTCAAAGCAGAGGTATTGCTGTCATTCAGTATATGATTTGTGATGTCCTGTGCAGGGCGTTGTGGCAGCTGTTGTTGCATAGCCCACCATATCTGGCAAACTTCAAATACAACAAAAATCCAACATACACAAATCAAGATATCACTTTTAGGAAGATTACTATAAAGAAATAGCTGTTAGCTCCAGATGGAGCTACTGTCTTCTATCTCGACATTGTGACAGGTACTTATCCACAGTTCGGTACCAACTGCGAGAAGCGCGGGCAAACTACAGACTCACAAGGACATCCAAGTAACGCTACCTTGGAAAATGGTGAAGTCAAAAGACATTGCACTGCGTCATGGAGATGGGCTGAGGCAGCATCACTACCTTACTGCCACAGAGGAGGCGAATTGTTGAGTCCTTGCCGTGCAGTGGAAGTGAGGCAGCATCAGCAGTAAGGCTTCAGTTCCGTGCGATGGTGCGCTATCAATGAGTTCGGAAAGTCACCCACAGTCAGTTAATGTCCGGCATGGAGATGCTGGCGTCGGTGCAAAGTGCTGGCATCGGAGAGGTCACAGCTGTGGTATGTTGTGCACTCCACGAATGGTGCCATTGGCTGCAGTGCAGGCAGCGGCCTCAATGACGACATCTGAGTCGATAGAATTGATGGCAACACCAGGGCAGTGGTGTAAGTTTGGGCAGTGCGTTGTGCGCTTCACGAGTGGTGCACTAGGCTCCAGGACATGCAGCAGCGTCACTGACGTTGTCAATGTTGCTTTTATTGTGTTGAAGCATCAGCTACACAATTACAAGGGCCCAGGAACTGGAATTGGCACCACTTGGCAATAATGACTCCCAACAGAAAATTCCAGGTGCTGCAGATGAAGTCTTTGATGGCCCTGAGGCTTCCAACAGGAGGCAAGCACACACAAGCCCTTGGAGAACCTTGACAAGCAGGATAAGAAAGTAAATTCCACTCCCAAGACAGAAGTAGCAAGCAATAGGCCACCCCAACACAGCAACAATCAGAGTGGCAGTTCTCCTCATGCAGCTTCCCCAGCTATTTTTGGCAGAACCGCCTCTAAATTCAGAAGTGTTCTAAAAATGGGGGGTATTATATCTACTTATATTTATTTATTTATTTATATATATCTACTTATACTTATACCCCTTTTTGTCTTTAAAGTAGGCATACTTCAAAGATAGAAAAAATAGATGGAAGAAGGCGAAATGTTTAGGAATAACCTTGTAAAAAGTACCAGGTCCATCAGCCATGTATATGTAATTGTAAAGCGCACTAATACCCCAACTGGGGTGTCCTGACACTGTAACGCATATCGCTGTGGAACCCTTCCTGGCTTTTCCCTGTGAAATGTCCACTCCTGGGCACACCCAAGGTGAAGCCAGGCATCCCAGCACTGTTGTGGAGATTAAGCAAGCGAATGCCCAGAGTTGCAGAGTGGAACCCATGATTAGAATAGGCACCGAGGCGAGAATTATCAGGTCCGAGGAAATTAAGCTCAAGACCCGCTGAGGCAGGAATTGAACCCTTGTCCCAGGCCAGACCTCTGCATCGGGGTCTGCAGCCCTAACCATTGAGCCACACTTCTACACATATCTGTCCCTGGCCACAATGTTGGCATTCATGTTTTGCACTAGTTCCTCTGTGTCTCAGGACTGGGTAATTAACAGAGTCACCAAGCATTCCAGAAGAGGGAAGGTTGAGGGCCACTAACAATCAATCACTAAAGCTACAAACTGTGGAACAGAAAAAATGCAGATCACCTAAGCTTCCCTAACTCTCTGGAAGAAGAGGCTGAGCAGTCCAAGGTCTAACTCAGGAGTGGGTGGGTTGGGTATTTCTAGGTACGGTCAGGATAGTACAGTAATCTAAGCAACACAAGGTGTACATTCCTGAGTTTAAACTAATCAAGCTGCAGTCAAGATTCCCTCCTCTGAGAGGTGTTTGGCATATCTAGGGCTTCTGCCTACATGTCTGTACTCAAGTAGCACCCATCAAGTGCACCCCATATGGAATGGTGAGTCCCTCCATACTACCTAAAATAAAGGAAGGCAGGGTGAAGAAGTAGGAGTTGTTTAATATTTGTGAGCAGCACTCATACTCCATTTCTCAATGGCCAGTGGCAGTGTATAACAGATGTTCACAACCACTTACATGGAACCCTAAAATCATGTACAACCGTAATTATCACAAACCATGTCAGTGTAACTCATGAACACTAATGTCTGCAAAGATTTAGCAAAAATGTAACATTTGCACAGCCCTTATATTATGACGCTTACTAATTTTCCAAAATTCGTGGATGTAGCATTACATGAAATTCGCAAAGTTTTTCATTAGGCAATTTTGTTTTGCTCAGGGTATTGTACGAGCAGGAAACATCTACCAGAGAAATATTTTTGGCTGGAAATGGATATTATTTCAAAAGATTTTCCCTTGTGTGGAAATTGTTTGTGAGATACCATCAATTCACATTTGAACCATTTGAAAATGTCACATATTATTTTAAAGTTCTGTAGAAATATTTACATAATTTTCCAAATTTCTACATTATATACAATAAAAATTATTCATGAAGGGGTCTCCATTAACCCCAAGCCTCTCAATTTCTTATTACACAGGAAAACCAGTAGGCAACTTCCCTGGGTACTAGGTGTCCCATAAATTATCCATATGCTGCAACCAACCAGAGCGTATAAGTAAAGGGGACTGATCTCTTTGGACTAGGGGCTTGGGAGACCATTGAGTGTCTCTCCTCTCAGAACTCATTCAATGTGTCAATTAGGACTTCTATCTGCAGTTTGGAGGTTCCTTAGAAATAGGGACCTCTCACACAGTTGAAAAAAAGCATATAGGTGCCCCTGTGCTGTGGTTAATTTTTTATTGAAAGGATATGCCACAGAATAATGATAAGAAAAAAAGAAAACATATTGCCAATTAAGCGTGGACGCAATATGCTTGCAACAAAATACTAACCATTATATATTATTATTTTATTTTTTTATAAGCATTTTTATTGAGATTTTGTACATTGCATACAATCATAAGTATTTATTGTCATGAAATGGTTCGCTCTTAGGAGATTAAAAAGAAAAAGAAGAAGAGGATAGTGCAGCCAGAGGGAGGAAAGAGAGGTAAAGGAAAGCCCCATTGAGAGAGATGTAATGAACACTGGCAGGATCCCTGAGAAAAAACGGCACACAAAAAGCATTGCTAGGTACAAAGTCCATACTTAGAGAGAAGGTCTTTGATTGGCCTAAAGAGACTTGGGATCACTGCGGGTTTTTTCGAGGCTAGCGACCTGTCCAAAATCTCCCTCAGGCCCCTGGAGGATGCTTTCCATGGGGAGTACTGCATTGCCAAGCTGTCCGCTTCCCTGAGTTACGTGACCCAGTTCAGCCATCCCTGGAAGGTTGCTTTACCTGAGTCTTTCAAATTGTTTAGTACCATTTTGATCACTGCTGTCAATAAAAGGTCCATTAGTTCCTTCTCCATCTCCGATGTGAGGTCTGATCTTATGAAGGCTGTGACGAGGGAGGCAAAGTCTCTCTTTGTTTCGCGATTGAACACATTGTCAATAAAGTCTAACACCTTATCCCAGAAAACCTTGAGTGTTGTGCAGTGGAAAATGAGGTGTGCTAAGTCCCCTTTTTGTGAGTTGCAGATCCAGCAGAGGAAGTCCTCTCTGAGGCCAAGTGTGTGTAAGCGGTCTGGGGTCCAGTATGTTTTGTGTAGTAGCCAGAATTTGGTTTGTGTAAGGACTGGCGTGATCTTGTTTTGTGTTGCCGAGGACCAGAGTTTTTCCCACTCCTGTGTGCTTAGTCTAGGGTTTAACTGTTGATCCCAGACTTCATTTGTTTTCTCACTGTTTTGTGTTATTTGGGCGCAGAAGCTTATATAAGTGTGACACTTGGTGTCACAGTTTGTTGATGTTGGCCACATATCGCAGGATCGAAGGTTGGTTATTGACTAGTTTGGTCATTGATATGGCTGTCTTGACTTTTAGGAATCTGCATAGGTCTAGGTCTTCTAGTTGGTAACTGGATTTCAGGTCTGCAAATGTAATGGGGGCTGTAGCTTTTTCTAGTTGGTCGGGGAAGCAAATGCCCTTCTCTATCCATGTCTCAAACCTGAGGCTCTTTCCTTTATATTTGATATTATTGTTTGTCCATAGGGATCCAAATTTGGAACTTCTGGTGGTTACTTCTAGTTTCCTGTCTATCTTTTGGAGTGCTACCTTAGTGTTTTTAAAAATCTGCTTGGATGTGTCTGGGTAGGCGTTTGTAGTGAGTAGAGACGGTGGGGGCATGTTGTTTAGTATGGCCTTTTCTACGTGTAGCCATGCTGGGGAGTAGTCTGGCAACTGGCTCACCCATTGTGTTCCCTGTTACGCCAGGAAGTCTAGTTGGTATGTTTTGAAGTTCACCAGGTTCAGCCCCCCCTGTGATTTTGCTAGTCTCAATTTTCTGATACTAATCCTAGCTTTCTTGTTCTGCCATAAAAATTTGGCGATTATATTGTCGATTTGTCTATGGAAATCATCGGTAAGGAGGAGGGGAGCATGCTCGATAGATAATTGACCATCGGGGTTATCAAAATTGTTATTGTTTCTATCCGCCCCCACCATGTGATGAATTTCGGGCTCCAAGCCTCTAGCAGTTTCTTTACCTTTCCTAGAAGGGCTTTTTCGTTGTGGCGTAGGGAGCTGTATACTAGGTCTGTTCCGAATAATATGCCTAAGTATTTGATGTTTCCCGTCTGCCAAGTCAGGCCGGAATCACCCAGCGAGTCCCTAGTCCAGTGTATGTTTAGCGGATTGCACTCTGATTTGTCATTGTTTAGCTTGTAGCCTGAAAGTCTGGAGTACTGAGCAATTGTGTTCATTAGTGCGTTAATGGAAGTTTTCGGTTGTTCGGTGACTATTAGGATGTCGTCCAAGTATGCGGTTAGTTTTACGACGGTGTCTTTGATTCTTACTCCTTTTATGTGTTCGTTTGTTTTTATCCCTTGGATGAGGGGTTCTAAGGCCAATAGGAATAGTGGCGGTGATAGTGGGCAACCCTGTCTGGTTCCCTGCTTCAGTTTAAAGGGACTCAACAGTGAGCCGTTCACTGAGATACGTGCTGAGGGGGCTTGGTAGAGGGCCATGGCCATCTTTATGTATGGTTCCCCTAGGTTCAAGGCATGCATGCAGGCTTCTAGAAAGGACCATGAGACTTTGTTGAAGGCTTTCTCTGCATTTAAGACAATCGCCACTGCTGGCTCCGTCCTACTAGAGGTGTGCTCTATCATGTAGCAGAATAGGCGTGTGCTGTCACTTGGGCGTTACTGACTAGTTTAGGAAGGATAGAGTTTAGTCTCACTGCCAGTATTTTGGCATAGATTTTACAATCAACATTAATGAGTGATATTGGTCTGTAGTTTTTTGGCAGCGTGTGGTCTTTGCCTTCTTTAGGGATGACTATAATGTTACCCTCTGTCATGGATTGGGGGACAGTCCCTGTCATTACTGTATGGTTATATATTCTTTTCATGGTGAGAGACAGTTGGTTAAGGAAGCTCTTATAGAAGTCTGCCGAGTAGCCATCCGGACCTGGCGACTTATTTTTTTTTGTTAAATGACTTGACTGCCCTTTTTATTTCAGTGACGCTAATCTCCTGCACCAGTGTTGTAGCCTCTGCACCGTCTAGTTTGGGTAGGCCTAAGCTCTCTAGGTACCTGATACATTCCTCTGTGTTAAAAGTCTGCTCTGCGTTGTATAGTTCTGCATAGAACTCTTGGAATGTGTTAAGGATATCCTTGTGCCTCGTGTGGATGAGGTTCCTAGTGTCTTTTATTGATGCGACTGTAACCCGATTGCGTTTGTGCTTCAGGTATATTGCGAGTAGTTTCCCTGCTCTGTTGGATCCACAGAGGCTGCATGCTTTGCATTTGTTGAACCAGAGCCCCGCCTTTTCACTCAGGATTTTATTGTACTCGTATTTGTGCTGTGTTAGAGTGTATAGGAGTGCTCCGACTTTGGTTTGGTGTGGTCTTGTTCTAGCTTTTTTATCTCCGCTTCTAGTTGATCAGTTCTCATGTTCATCTTTTTGTTTATTCTCTCCTTAATTCCTATTAGTTTGCCCCTGATCGTTGATTTCAGGGCCTCCCACATTATGTCAGCGCCCGTTTCCGTGGTGTCGTTATGGTGTAGGTAGTCAGATATGGCCTCCTCTATTTCTTTCCTGTTTTCTGGGTCTGAGACGATTTCCTTATTGAAGCACCATCTTCTGGGTGGGGCCTCGTTGCTTGCTCCACTTAGTTTTAGGCTAATGGCTGAGTGGTCTGATACCAGCCTTGGTGCTATGTCTGACTGGTCTATCAGGTGTGTATGTGACCCTGATATCAAGATGTAATCTATACTGGTGTAGGAGTTATGCGGGTTGGAGTAAAAGGTATAATCTCTTTTGTCTGGGGGTTGCAGCCATGCGTCTTTGAGGTTAAATCTGGTGCAGATGTTCTGTAGAGTTGCATGGGACTTGGTGGGGTGGTGCAGGCATGTGGATTGTCTGTCTAGTGTGTGGTCTAGTGGGATGTTTAGGTCTCCTGCCATGATTGTGAGTTCGTCCTGCAGGAGTTTTTCCAGCCATTATATATTATTTTAAAAGATAATCGTGGGTGCTAACCAGCAGGCAGGGTTTAGAAACCTTTTTTAGTTTTAATGCACACCACAGGAACATGTAATTGTTTTTAGTGAAAAGAAAAGGTATTGTTTGCTTTGAATTACTGTAACCTAAAGACCTAGCTTAAACACTCCATAACGTCTTAAAACATCATAAAGAATTGAAAGAAAAAAAGCATTGGCAAACTTAAGTATTGGTCCACCAGCCCTGGCACTAAAAAGCACTCGTTTGGGTGAAAGTGTACATGTTATCAGGTAAAAATGGCATCACTCATAGTGGAAGAGAGTTAACTGCTGATGTTGGCTGGCCCACTGCTCCGTGATGTCATTTGTGCCTAGGAAACACTCAATGCCAGTCCAACCTTGAGAAGTAATAGCTTGCCAAGCCGGGTCAAATTATATTTATTCCCCTGTGGGCAAATGGAAATGTGGAGCATAGTCACAAACGTGGACTTCTTAAATGTTAAACGTTGGCTAAACTCGTTTGGCCCAATTCTTTCTTTATTGTATGAGGTTATTTAAAACCATTACAATTATTAAAAAACATTGAAAGGTTTTGCAACAGTGCAGTCAACATTTGAATGATTATTTAAAACAGTTTCAATGATTAGAACAAGGGACATATTTATACATATTAGGACAATATGATATGAAATGAAAACATACAGGTGGTGCTACACTGATTAGCTGATAAAGCTTGATAGGTGGAAAAGTGCTAGTTCAGGGATTCCACAGCAAATTGTTCCTTTTAGTGCGACTCCATCAGAATAGCAACGCACTGAGAAACTTTACTGCGGTGGAAAGGTACAGACTGTCCTATCGGATAAGCATGCAATACATAAAAATCACTTATAAAAATCACCAGAGCGATCTTCAAGTGTGTGTAAGATGTCTTGTAAGTGCAAGTGCAACGGGTGTAGCAGCAAATTGATCATCATTGGTAGCAGCAGGATGACTCGCTAATGTGTTAATGCAACATATATGGCAGCGATTTCTTTCAACAAGGGTAGCTGCAAGGTGTTCCTTGAAGCATCTAATACCTTAAAATCACTTTAAAAAGCACCAGAGTGATCTTCAGGTGTGCATAAAATGTCTCACAAGTTCTAGTGCAACGGGTGTAGCAGCAAATTGTTCATCATTACTAGCAGCAGGATGATTCGATAAAGTGCCAAAGCAACATATATGGCATACCTTTTTCAACAAGGGTGGCAACAGGTGTCCCTTGAGGCAGTCATCGTCAAATTTGTGTCACACAAGCAACCTTTTTGATGCAATGGTAACACATTTTGTCAAAAGGATGTTCAAGATTGTGTTGTCAGGGTTAAGGGAGGCAATAATGGCCTGCCGCATGTATAAACTTCCAGTTTGTTCCACTCTCCCTGTGGTCTAGTCTTTAATTCGTTCAGTAACGCTAGACAGAGGGACTCAACGTGTTCAAAGGATTCTTCGCAGCAGCCCCTATAGGTTGTTTCCTTGACTGTCCGACACCAACTAGCTAGATGTTTCAAGAACGGCCATTCCCCTAACCTAAGGTCCATGAATCTTGCCTTATGCAGGCAAGATATGATGCTGGGGTGGCTGATTGGTACATGTTAATGACTGCCCAGGCATGTCTACTTTTGGTCAGGAGTGCTCTGTCTGAATGGAATGACCAAAGGCGAAAACACTTTCTGATGTTTTCTTCAAATCGTAATTGGCTAGGTTTACTGACTGTGGACTGTGGGTTGCTGCGGGCCGGAATAACAGGCGTGGAGGCCGTATATATTGGGCTATGGTAGCTCTTTTATTGTTCTTTTCGACAACAGAAAGGGGGTATGTACATAAAGGACTCCGGGGCGTAGCTTTGGTCGTCTCCCAGCGGTACGTGGTCCAGGGGATCTTCCAGAGGTCTTCACGTCTTCCGGGCGTTGGGATGACCTCGGAGGGAAAATAGAGAAGCAGGGGTTAGTCCTTAGGTAAAGACTTCTCTGGTACCGTTACCAACACCGGGGTGTGTGGGGGAAAAGAGAGAACCGTGAGGAAGGGGCGGATAGGGGTGGAGAAGGGGGGGGAAAAGAGGTGGGAGAGGGTAGAAGGGAGGTGCGCTGGTGTAGGGGGGGGGTGTAGGGAATATTATACAAGATTGACTAGTGAAGTGCCTCTAATTTAGTTTATATACAGTGCAGAGGTGCTCTAACAGTGAGATCTAACTCTATACAAATATCTACAGGTATCTACAGAGGGGTTGCACGGAGACGGTAACAAGGTACTCACGTGCCCCGCCGTAACTCTTCCGCGAGTTACGGCCGCTCTCCAGCCACCTCCTGAGGACTCCACCACTCCTCGGTCCAGACGTCCTCCAACTCTCCGTCTTCGATCCTCGTACTCCTCTCTCTCTCTCTCGATGGTTCTCTGTGCGCTGTCTCCTGCCACGAGTCGGCTATCGGGAACGTTCTCCTCTCTTCCTCGGCGTCTTTTATAGTTCCGGGCCCTGTGATGGAGGTGGGACTTCCGGTTTCCCGGTAGGCGGCTTCCGGTTTGGGACTTCCGGGGTCAAGGCGCTCGGGAGGTTCCGTTTCCGGGATGAGTCTGGGTTGGTTCCAATGGTTGTGTACCTGCAGGGGAAACAAAGAAGAAGGACTCCTGGTTGTCAGAGACGCAGGAGGATTAGAACTCGAGGAACCCTCACTCGAGGGTCTCTCCGTTGAGGTATGTCTCGTTCCCCTTCCACATCCCCTTTCCCTAGCTATCCTTCTTGTGGGGGTGGAAGGTGGGGGATATCTGGACAGGTAGTCTGCATTTCCCTGCTCGGCCCCTTTTCTGTGTTTTGTCTGGAACCTGTAGGGCTGTAAGGACAAGAACCAGCGTAGGACCCTGTCATTGTGTCCCCTGTTGCGTGCCATCCATTCTAGGGGTGCGTGGTCCGTATACAGAATGAACTCTCGCCCTTCTAGGTAATAACGCAAGCTCTCAATGGCCCATTTAATGGCTAGAGCTTCTTTCTCGACTACCGCGTAGTTCATCTCACGGGGAAAGAGTTTCCTACTGAGGTAGAGGATAGGCCTCTCTATGCCTGCCTGGTCTTTTTGGGATAGGACCGCTCCCAGTCCCTGTTCCGAAGCATCAGTCTGGAGAATGAAGGGTTGTGTGTAGTCCGGACTGATGAGAACTGGTTCGGACAATAGTGCATTTTTCAGGTTCTGAAAAGCCGTCAACATTTGAGGTGAGGGTTGTCGTAGTAGGGTTTCTGTTCCAGGGGTTTTCTTCAGGAGATCGGTTAGTGGTACTGCAGTCTGAGAAAAGTTTGGGATGAACCTCCGATAGTATCCTAACAGCCCAAGGAAGGCCCGGAGGTCCTTTTTGGTTTGGGGGAAAGGGATGGACTGAATGGCTTTTATTTTGTTATCTTGAGGTCGTATAACCCCCTTCCCGAGGAGGTAACCCAGATACTTCACGGTTTGGGCCGCCAGAGTAGTTTTGGCAGGGTTAATGGTGAACCCATATTCCCCCAGGGAAGTGATTACTCTTTCGAGATGGGACAGGTGTTCAGGCCAGTCGTTGCTATAAATGACTATATCGTCAAGATAAGCTCCTGCGTATTGGGCATGTGGTTGCAGGACAATGTTCATAGCCCGTTGGAAGGTTGCTGGGGCCCCGTGAAGCCCGAAGGGCATAACTCGAAACTGAAATAGTCCGTCCGGCGTAGAGAACGCCGTTTTCTTTTTATCTTCGGTCTTCATGGGGATCTGCCAGTATCCTTTACAAAGATCCAGCGTACTGATATAGCGAGCCCGTCCAATGCGTTCTATCATTTCGTCTACTCGGGGTAGTGGATACGTGTCGAAACTTGATACTTTATTGACTTCCCGGAAGTCAATACAAAATCTTGTGGAGCCATCGGGTTTCGGAACAAGCACGATGGGTGAGTTCCAACAACTAACGGAGGGCTCAATAATACCCATTTTCATCATTTCTTGTACTTCCTCTTGGATGATTTTGCGGCGGGCCTCTGGGATGCGGTAGGGACGTTGTCTCACGATTTTTCCAGGTTCTGTTTGGATCGCATGCTCGATGACTGTGGTGTGTCCCGGAGACGTGGAAAACACCTTTTGTATGGGTGATAGGATTTTCCTGAGGTCTTGTCTCTTGTTGGGCGGAAGTTCCGGGTCAACACATTTTACGAAGAGCGGATCCCCTGGGTTGAGCCTGCTGGAGAGCACGGGTTGAGGCCCCTCCCATTTCTTAAGCAAATTTATGTGGTAGATTTGCCTCTGTTTACGAACAGGGTCTAGTTCAATCTCATATGTAACAGGGGTTACCTGTTTTGTCACCGGATAAGGACCCTGCCATTGTCCAAGCAGTTTGTGGTCGGATGAGGGTATGAGAAGTAACACTAGGTCTCCAGGAACAAAGGTTCTGGGTTTGGCTCCCCGGTCATATTGCCGTTTTTGTGTGGCTTGGGCGGTCAATAGGTTCTGCCTCACGATTTCCCTAATTTGGCCCAGATGAGTTTTAAGGTTGGCGACATATTCCGGCAGGGGTCGGGTACGGTCAGGCTCAGCTTCCCAGGCTTCCCGAGCCATGTCTAGGAGGGTTCTCGGGGGTCTTCCGTAGAGGAGTTCATAGGGGGAGTAGCCTGTGCTGCTCTGGACCTTGCAGCGGATAGCGAAAAGGGCCAAAGGAAGCATTTCCTCCCAGCGACGGCTTTCTAGTCCGAGCAACTTCTTGAGAGTGGTCTTTAGAGTCGCGTTGTACCGCTCTACCAGTCCGTCGGTCTGGGGATGATAGGCAGAAGTTCTTATTTGTTTTATGCCCAGTTGTGAACACACCTGACGCATGAGAGACGAAACAAATGGGGTACCTTGGTCTGTTAATATCTCACGGGGAAAACCCACTCGGGTGAAGATGGTTACCAGGGCTCTGGCAATGTTCTGAGTGGTGGGATGTTTTAACGGGATGGCTTCAGGGAACCGAGTGGCATAGTCCACGAGAACGAGAGCGTACCGACATCCACTTTTCGAGGGCAACATGGGGCCTATCAGGTCCATCCCCACCCTGGTGAAAGGGACATCAATAAGGGGGAGTGGCTGAAGGGGGACTCTTGGAGGCCGGTATCGACTGTTCTTTTGACATACCGGACACTCTTTGCAGTATTGACTCACTTGTTTATGTATGCCCGGCCAATAGAATTTCTCCAGTATCGTTTGTCCGGTTTTGTCGTCCCCGAAATGGCCTCCTAACAAATGGCTATGTGCTAAGAATAATACCTTCTCACGAAAGGGACCTGGAACGAGCAGCTGGGATTCTTGTTGGGGTCCACCTTTCCTATACAATAGACCATTTCGTTTAAAGAAATAGGGACATACGTGCAAGGGATCCTCATTATCAAGGGCTCGTCCCCAGGCGTCCTGTAGTACTGGGTCTTCTTGTTGTGCTGCACGGAACTCTCGGTCATTTTCCCAGGGATGCGGTTCCACCTGCACAGGATATGCAGCGGCATAGGTCCTTTTCTCTTTCTTCTTTTGCCCTTTTGTCTTCGGAGCCTTGGGTGTGGGCTCTCCAGGAGGTGGATTACGGGAAAAAGGAGCCTCGGACCACCATCTCTCCAAGGAGTTGGTGGCGTCGTGTAACAGTCGGGGAAGTCCGTGGTAATCACTGCCCAAGATTACCTGTTCCGGCAGGTTGGGTACTAGTCCCACATTAAGGGGACTACGCTCTCCCGAGTACTGTTGTACCTGTACCCGGGTGGTGGGATATCTCCGGGTATCACCGTGTACACACTGGATGTCTACGGTGCCAGTCATCGGCCCCAGAGGGTTGGGCATTTCTTGCGGTCGTATCACGCTTTGCCGACAACCGGAGTCAGCTAAGGCCATCATTGGATGTCCGTCGATCCTTACCGGACATCGGAAGGGTGGTGGACTAGCCTCCTGGGTGAGACATACATAGTTCCTAGTAAGGCCGACCTCCATTGGTTCTTCCTTTTGAGGGCAGAACCTTGCAATATGTCCATAACCCCCCCAATGGTAGCATTGAGGGCCGGGAGGAGTAGGTCTTGGGGTCACCGGGAAGGGAACAAAAGGAATAGGCTCCGGTTTTCGGGGTACTAACGGCCTCGGGGGTCGAGGATGGCTTCCATGGACCGTTCGTGAAGGATGTTCGTCCTTCTTCTGAAAGTCCTGTGCCCGGCTAAAGGCACTGGCGATTTCGACTGCGGTGTCTAAAGTGAGTCTCGAGTGCTGACGGACCCACTTCTGCGTAGCTGGGTGCAGGGAGGCCAAAAACTGTTCCAAGTAAATTTTTGCAAGGATTTCGTCTTTGGTGGATGTGGCGGGCTTCAGCCAGCGGTTGGTGAGGTCTTGGATGCGGAAAGACAAGGCTCTGGGGTTTTCCTGCGGTCCTTCCCGTACTTGTCGCAGCCTTGTCCTGTAGGTCTCGTCGTCGATCCCAAGTCGCTCAAGGATGCACGTTTTTATGTCCTGGTACGGGGTCTGCCCTTGAATATTGGCCTGTTGGTATGCCGTTTGGAGTTCGCCCGTCAGCAGTGGCCCAAGGTAGTGGCTCCATCGGTCAACGGGCCAAGCAGCAGTCTCAGCCAAGCGCTCAAAGTTTGTAAAAAAGAAGTCCGGATCCTCTCCGGGAACGTACTTTTGTAATACCACCGAGGGCAGGGTAGTTGCTGGTCTCGATTGTCCCATGACGTCCACAAGCTTCCCAAGGGCTCGATCTTGAGAGGTGCCCTGGTCTTTCAGGACATCGTGCAGCTGGCCACGGTCATCCTCGGCGGTTTTAAGAAACCGCTCCATCATCTTCCCTAGGAGTTCCTGGCTTTCAGCGAGTTGCTTCACGGCGGCCTCCATGCTTCCGGATCCCACTTCTGACACCAGGTGTGGACTGTGGGTTGCTGCGGGCCGGAATAACAGGCGTGGAGGCCGTATATATTGGGCTATGGTAGCTCTTTTATTGTTCTTTTCGACAACAGAAAGGGGGTATGTACATAAAGGACTCCGGGGCGTAGCTTTGGTCGTCTCCCAGCGGTACGTGGTCCAGGGGATCTTCCAGAGGTCTTCACGTCTTCCGGGCGTTGGGATGACCTCGGAGGGAAAATAGAGAAGCAGGGGTTAGTCCTTAGGTAAAGACTTCTCTGGTACCGTTACCAACACCGGGGTGTGTGGGGGAAAAGAGAGAACCGTGAGGAAGGGGCGGATAGGGGTGGAGAAGGGGGGGGGAAAGAGGTGGGAGAGGGTAGAAGGGAGGTGCGCTGGTGTAGGGGGGGGGTGTAGGGAATATTATACAAGATTGACTAGTGAAGTGCCTCTAATTTAGTTTATATACAGTGCAGAGGTGCTCTAACAGTGAGATCTAACTCTATACAAATATCTACAGGTATCTACAGAGGGGTTGCACGGAGACGGTAACAAGGTACTCACGTGCCCCGCCGTAACTCTTCCGCGAGTTACGGCCGCTCTCCAGCCACCTCCTGAGGACTCCACCACTCCTCGGTCCAGACGTCCTCCAACTCTCCGTCTTCGATCCTCGTACTCCTCTCTCTCTCTCTCGATGGTTCTCTGTGCGCTGTCTCCTGCCACGAGTCGGCTATCGGGAACGTTCTCCTCTCTTCCTCGGCGTCTTTTATAGTTCCGGGCCCTGTGATGGAGGTGGGACTTCCGGTTTCCCGGTAGGCGGCTTCCGGTTTGGGACTTCCGGGGTCAAGGCGCTCGGGAGGTTCCGTTTCCGGGATGAGTCTGGGTTGGTTCCAATGGTTGTGTACCTGCAGGGGAAACAAAGAAGAAGGACTCCTGGTTGTCAGAGACGCAGGAGGATTAGAACTCGAGGAACCCTCACTCGAGGGTCTCTCCGTTGAGGTATGTCTCGTTCCCCTTCCACACTGACCCAGAGATCTTTCACATTCAACAATTGCTAATAATCCTCAAGGAACCGAATATGTGCTTGACTTGGCCCCTTGGAACTAATTTCAGACCATAACAATGCCCGGCCTGGGTCCCTGTAGCTTGTAACACAAGTTGAGGCAGGCGCTGGCTCCTGCTGCCGTTGGTCAGGGAAGCCTAATTTCAGCCTGAACTTGGCCGCAGATCAAGACTTCGGCAGCCAGAAAACCAGTTTGTATATCTTTATAACAAGTTTATTCAGCAAATTGTTGTCCCTCGCCAGTAAAATATCCTTGCCATAGGTTAATGAGGGAGAGATTTTGTCATCATAACTTCCAGTAGTGGAACAAGACTTGGCCCCAGTAGTGATTTTGATAATTTCGATACCATCACCTAGAGGGTCAGGACATTTGTTTCAACTTTGTTCCGTTGCTTCACAAAACAATCTCTGGCATCGATGTTCACCTCTAGATACTTGTAGGTTTGATCTGATAGAGACTACTAGCCGCAGATTCCTTAACGTAGAATATTCCCCAGGCGTGAGACTGGACCCTGAAATCTTTCTAGCCCAGTATCCCTGTGCGCCGGGGGGCGGTGCCACGTGACTCCGCTCGATGTCCTCTGCGGGCGTGATGTCAGCGAGGTCACATAAGCCCCACCCTGGCACGCTGACATCAGTTTTCTTCTTTTCCACGCGCAACACGGACCCGGATAGTGTTACTGGCCCGTTCAGGCATTTCCCTTCCACTCTTGAGCATTTTTTTCTGGGTACAGTGTGTAAATTACACTTTAATGGATGGGTGGTGAGGTATCAGCAGCGCATAGCCTATGCAGCAATAAATCTGTGAATGATTATTACACAAAAAAAGGGGCATCAAGGGAACCAAAGACAGCTAACACCCACAGCTGTCGAGGGACAGCAAATTACAAAGTAATTGTTGTCACAATCGCAAAAGTTTTTGTGGAGTTCCCTGAGCACAAATAAACGTATCTTGAAAGATTCACAAAGAATGTCCATTCAAACAATGATTGTCCATATCTGTATAGCAAAGTTGTGAAAACAATCCTTATTTTATTGTCCAATCCAGATGATCACGTGGACTTGTAAAAACAGCAATGCAGTCTTGAAATAGTTTTACAACAGCCAAAACGTCAAAACGCCAACACGTGTTTCGTCAAGGGTATTAACCCAATGACTTCCTCAGGCCTGTAACAACAAATTAGATCCTATTATAATCCCCATAGACTGGGGAACCAGGTCATAGCAACAAAGATTTTTAACCACCACCAATCATTACACCAATTGTGCAAATTGGAATTTACAAGCAACCTCATGCCAAGAAATGAGTAACAAGATAAGAAAGAAAGAAAAGGAAAAGCCGAAAACACCAAAGAGTAAAAAGTAAAAGGTAAAATGATACTGATTCCAGAATTGTAACAAAGTCGCAGAAACCTGTGATCTATAGAGAAAACCATGCTAATAGAACATGGTGAAGAAAGGCTAAGGGCCATTAGATAAACACCTATTTTGACCCAGCACATTATCCAAGAATAAGTAATCAAAAAACCAAAATTCAAAAAGTGCCCTTAATAAGATATAAGTAGAAACCCAAGATCTAGTATTTATTGTGACAGATTCGCTAAAAACTCACCATTATATGGTAATCACTTTTAGTACAAAATATTTTCCAGGATGATATCTAGAGCTATAGTCAGTCAATTCACTGGAAATGTAAAGGGGAAAGTACAGGGATATAAACAAAAATGAGGGAATATTAGAAATGGTATTGATAATTTATTTTGCAAATCACCAAATAACCAGATTTATAAAAACAATTACCACATGCTGTAAATAAAAGAATCTCTCACCCTTTAAATGAATTTGTGAGAGTGTTGATGACTAGTTTCTTCAATAATATATTCCTTTCGCCTGCGAGCAATAGGCAGTATTGAGCCTATAATTCCGGAACCATCATGTATAGCTAAAAATGAAGAACGAGCAGACTATTATTTCTAAAGAATTGATCCGAACCGGATCAACTAGACACTATAAGCAACTATCATGGGCGTCAGTTAAACCTCACTCGCAACCACCAATAGTCCCGCTACAGAGGATACAAAACATTACAAACGTATTCCTATTACGTGCATCTGTTTGCAGAAAGCCCAAATATAAACATGCTTATAAAATTTTAAAGATAAGGAAACGGGACGCTGAGCCTTGCCGCCCTACGTCAAAAAATAGTCAAACATCTTTCAGAACGGGTCGGCATAACAGCTATCGGCTGCCAACGACCTTAAAACAAATTGGGCACAGATTAGACTCACCTCCGGTTCCCGTGCATAAGCGTGGTCTCGATCCCCCATGTAGGTATGGCGTGCTGCACCCGCGCCATATTGGATAAGGATTATATACCGATGCATGGCATTGATAGCGAAAACGGACTTGGTGCACGGCAAAGCAACTCAGTAATGCCGATTGCTCAGCCGATGGTAAATACGGCTATAAAAATACATTATTGGAGACGACTGTTATTTATGAATGACCCTTATACTTGCACTAAGGCGGGAAACAATTGAAAAAAAAAACGATCGTAAGTAATAAAATTACTCCGACCAATCGTATACTGACGCCTACGCTGAATATTATAAATTCAGCTGATAGTCATGCTTGCACCATTCGGATTTCTTAACAGTAGTTAGAGAGATATAGATACCAGAGATTAAATTCAAGGCAGTGTAGATAGAAGATGGAAGAAAGTAGAAATAGTTGATGGACAACATAGAGCCAGCCCAAGTAGCAAACGAAGAGGTGGGATTAATCGACATTCGAGTGCAAATATCAGAACCACAGTTGCATAATCACAGAATTTGACAATTAGCATATGATGTACTTGTACAGACATGTAAAGTAAATTGAGTTTGCCTCATAAGTATTTGACATAAACAAATTTCAATTCATGATTTACAATCACAGCAATCTCGGGAAGAGAATAATACACTAGATCTCCTCATATAAGTTTGTTATAACAGTTAGCACTGAAGAGAAATATGTGCAACCCACATTATCTTCCCAGGAAGTATTGTAGTTCTGAGTCAATGTTAATTCCCTGTTCAACTGCACGAAGCTTAAGTATCCAGCGTGCTTCACATTGACGCAACCGTAATTCTCTATTACCTCCTCTGACATCAATTGGTATACTTTCAATGCCATAAAAGGAAAATGATTTACTAGTTCCCTGACTAGGGCATTCGCAAGCATGAATTGCTAAGGGATATCGTCCATCCACATTTTTTAGGGCTCTAAAGTGCTCAGCAATACGTTCTCGGAGACATCTAATTGTACTACCTACGTAAATTTTTGAACATTTACATAGGATGATATATACAACATATTTAGTGCCACAGTCAATATGTTAGTAGATTTTAAAGGTTGGCGAGTTGTTGTGTTGAAATTCCTTAATTCCCTGTTCTGCTAGTCTGCACATACTGCATCGCCCACATTTAAATGAGCCGCAGTTCTGGTTATTTAACCAGTTTTTGCCCTTGTTCTTATTTGTAGGGTAGCTGGGGCTAATTATTCCCCTTAGTGTAGTACCCCTACGATATGTGATACAGGGTTGTCTGGAAATATATTGACTGATGGCTTGATCTGATGTTAACAAATGCCAATGTTTTTTAAGAATGTTGTATATTTTATACGACCACGGATGATAATTGGTCACCATACGAATTGGTTGTACATTATCTGTAGTTTTTATCTTGGGTCTCAAAGTGTCCTTTCTCTTAAGTTTAAGTGATCTTTCCCTAGCTTTCTGAATAGTTTCATGGTCGTAGCCCCTGGCCAGGAATCTAGATTCCATATTTTGTGTGCACACTAAGAAGTCTTCATCCTTACTGCAGTTTCTGCGAGCCCTATATAATTCCCCATAGGGTATTGCTTGTTTCTGAGCCTTGGGGTGAGCACTAGTGGCATAAAGTGTCGAATTACATGAGGTGCTTTTTCTATGTAATATACTGTTGATTGTACCCTCCTCAACAAATAACTCAATATCAAGAAAAACAATTCTCTCCTTGCTTGATGACATAGTGAATGACATATTGTACTCGTTGTTATTCATATGTTCAAAAAAAACTCATCAGTTCCACATCCGAACCTGTCCAAATTATAAAACAATCATCAATATATCTACCAAAGTAAACAATGAACTCCTGCCACCTTGATCCAGAGGGTCCCCAAATATGCTCCGCTTCAAAGCCGCCCATGAAAAGGCAAGCCAGTGATGGCGCAAATTTGGATCCCATCGCCACTCCACATTGTTGGTGATACCAATCCTTACCAAATAAAAAAACATTGTGTTTGAGAATCAAATTTGACATAGACAGTAACATATTTGTATGGTCCAATAACTCAGCTGGTCTTTTATATAGAAACTTTTTTAGCATTTCCAAACCATGTTCATGTTGTATATTCGTATATAACGAAGTTACGTCTAAAGTCACCATTGTCATTGAGGGGTCCCAGTGCACATCAGAAAGTATATTGAGAATATGTTTGGTGTCCCTGATATAGGAGGCCAGATTCACCACAAAAGGTTGCAGGTAGATATCAACAAACTCTGCAATCCTTTCCATCGGGCCCCCTATACCAGACACAATTGGCCTACCAGGTGGCCTTATCAGATCCTTGTGCACCTTGGGTAAGGTGTAAATACAAGGATATTGAGGTTTGTCAATTTTCAAATAAGCATATTCATCGTCATTAAGTAGTCCCCCAGTATGCCAAGTTTTCAATTCCTTATTTACAATTCGTGTTACTTCAAAGATTGGATTGTTGGAAAGTTTCAAATAGTTGACCACATTGGACAATTGACTCAAAATTTCCGCCTCATACATTGATTTTTGCATTACCACAATATTTCCGCCTTTATCGGCTTCACGTATGATAATATTGTCATTGGTTTTTAATTGTTGTAAAGCAAACCGTTCACCCCTACTGAGATTATATATATATATACATTGTTCTTACTATGTTTCCTTATTGACATCTCATATTTGTCAAGTTCATTGGTTACAATTCGGTTAAAAACCTCAATATTATTACCAGCCGGTAATTGTGGAGACCATCTAGACTTCAGTTTCAGACCACTGTCTTCACTCACATCTGAGCAAAGTTCTAAGTCATCAAGAACCTGGTGCAGAGTTAGCGGATCATGTTCATTTTCTGTGATGGACAGCAACAACATAGTATCATGGATATCTTGGATGGATTGACTGCCAACAATAGTTTGTTTAATTGCTCTATCTTTAATCACAGAATTGGAAGCAAAATACTTTTTTAGTTTGAGATTACGAATAAACTTATATAAGTCAATTTTGACATCAGACATATCCAATATTGGTGTAGGGCAAAAGCTCAGACCTTTGCTCAAAACAGATAACATATCGTCTGACAGAGTTTCATTGGATAAATTAATCACTTGGATACCCAAATCAGTAGGAGTTAATCGCGTTTGCCCTTGTTCCAAGAGCGAGTGTGCATTCCCTCCCTCACTCTTGGACCTGCCTCTCCCTCTGCACCCTCTTTTTGTCTTGGACGTTCCTCTCTGGGTTTGGCAACGGGTTCTTTGTTGCCCATTCGAATTCTTGTGATTTCTCGTAAAAAATTGTTACCTGGGCTACCTCCTGTTGCACCCTCTCCTGTTCCACCATCTCCCAAACTGGACACCGTACTGGTGGACGTCGAACTCCGTTCACTCATAAGAGAGGTTTTGCTAGCTGTTCTCTGTAAGTCCTGTTTTACCAAATGGTCAAACCGTTTGGCAAAAGTAAATATCCTTCCACTACAGTAATCTTTCTCATCTCTTTTTAACTTATGTGCCTTTCTGGCTTTAATGTCCTCCTCATATTTGGTCAATACATCCTCTAGTATAGCATAATTCTTTTTGCTTACTTCTTCCATATTTAAGTCCTTGATTTCTTTCTCAAGCTTATCCACCTCCTCAACTGCCTTAAGAACCTTTCTGTCAGCATTCTCTATTAGAATGTTCATCAGCCTCATTGAGTTTTCAGTTAGTTCCTTTTCCCAGATTAATAATAGATCTTCCTCCAAGTCATCATAGGTGGGGAATATCTGTGAGCGAAGCCCCCTCGGGACTCGCTCCAATCTTTGATATTCTTTTAGTGTGGCCCCATCCCACCACTTGGAGATTTCAGTTTTCCTAAGCTTTTCCAATCGTATAAACTTAGCTTTCATTCCCTCATTGGGCTTAATATTACCTGGATTCACTGCCCTATTAATAGAGACTCCTGCATTGAGATTTTTAAACAAGTCCTCTGCTACTTTGCCTCTTTCTTGTCTGGAACACATTATTTCGTTTTTAGTTCAACACCTCAGTGGGGAGCCACTCAGCTTGCAGCTACCTCTAATAAAGTACACTTTAATGGATGGGTGGTGAGGTATCAGCAGCGCATAGCCTATGCAGCAATAAATCTGTGAATGATTATTACACAAAAAAAGGGGCATCAAGGGAACCAAAGACAGCTAACACCCACAGCTGTCAAGGGACAGCAAATTACAAAGTAATTGTTGTCACAATCGCAAAAGTTTTTGTGGAGTTCCCTGAGCACAAATAAACGTATCTTGAAAGATTCACAAAGAATGTCCATTCAAACAATGATTGTCCATATCTGTATAGCAAAGTTGTGAAAACAATCCTTATTTTATTGTCCAATCCAGATGATCACGTGGACTTGTAAAAACAGCAATGCAGTCTTGAAATAGTTTTACAACAGCCAAAACGTCAAAACGCCAACACGTGTTTCGTCAAGGGTATTAACCCAATGACTTCCTCAGGGCTGTAACAACAAATTAGATCCTATTATAATCCCCATAGACTGGGGAACCAGGTCATAGCAACAAAGATTTTTAACCACCACCAACCATTACACCAATTGTGCAAATTGGAATTTACAAGCAACCTCATGCCAAGAAATGAGTAACAAGATAAGAAAGAAAGAAAAGGAAAAGCCGAAAACACCAAAGAGTAAAAAGTAAAAGGTAAAATGATACTGATTCCAGAATTGTAACAAAGTCGCAGAAACCTGTGATCTATAGAGAAAACCATGCTAATAGAACATGGTGAAGAAAGGCTAAGGGCCATTAGATAAACACCTATTTTGACCCAGCACATTATCCAAGAATAAGTAATCAAAAAAACAAAATTCAAAAAGTGCCCTTAATAAGATATAAGTAGAAACCCAAGATCTAGTATTTATTGTGACAAATTCGCTAAAAACTCACCATTATATGGTAATCACTTTTAGTACAAAATATTTTCCAGGATGATATCTAGAGCTATAGTCAGTCAATTCACTGGAAATGTAAAGGGGAAAGTACGGGGATATAAACAAAAATGAGGGAATATTAGAAATGGTATTGATAATTTATTTTGCAAATCACCAAATAACCAGATTTATAAAAACAATTACCACATGCTGTAAATAAAAGAATCTCTCACCCTTTAAATGAATTTGTGAGAGTGTTGATGACTAGTTTCTTCAATAATATATTCCTTTCGCCTGCGAGCAATAGGCAGTATTGAGCCTATAATTCCGGAACCATCATGTATAGCTAAAAATGAAGAACGAGCAGACTATTATTTCTAAAGAATTCATCCGAACCGGATCAACTAGACACTATAAGCAACTATCATGGGCGTCAGTTAAACCTCACTCGCAACCACCAATAGTCCCGCTACAGAGGATACAAAACATTACAAACGTATTCCTATTACGTGCATCTGTTTGCAGAAAGCCCAAATATAAACATGCTTATAAAATTTTAAAGATAAGGAAACGGGACGCTGAGCCTTGCCGCCCTACGTCAAAAAATAGTCAAACGTCTTTCAGAACGGGTCGGCACAACAGCTATCGGCTGCCAACGACCTTAAAACAAATTGGGCACAGATTAGACTCACCTCCGGTTCCCGTGCATAAGCGTGGTCTCGATCCCCCATGTAGGTATGGCGTGCTGCACCCGCGCCATATTGGATAAGGATTATATACCGATGCATGGCATTGATAGCGAAAACGGACTTGGTGCACGGCAAAGCAACTCAGTAATGCCGATTGCTCAGCCGATGGTAAATACGGCTATAAAAATACATTATTGGAGATGACTGTTATTTATGAATGACCCTTATACTTGCACTAAGGCGGGAAACAATTGAAAAAAAAACGATCGTAAGTAATAAAATTACTCCGACCAATCGTATACTGACGCCTACGCTGAATATTATAAATTCAGCTGATAGTCATGCTTGCACCATTCGGATTTCTTAACAGTAGTTAGAGAGATATAGATACCAGAGATTAAATTCAAGGCAGTGTAGATAGAAGATGGAAGAAAGTAGAAATAGTTGATGGACAACATAGAGCCAGCCCAAGTAGCAAACGAAGAGGTGGGATCAATCGACATTCGAGTGCAAATATCAGAACCACAGTTGCATAATCACAGAATTTGACAATTAGCATATGATGTACTTGTACAGACATGTAAAGTAAATTGAGTTTGCCTCATAAGTATTTGACATAAACAAATTTCAATTCATGATTTACAATCACAGCAATCTCGGGAAGAGAATAATACACTAGATCTCCTCATATAAGTTTGTTATAACAGTAAGCACTGAAGAGAAATATGTGCAACCCACATTATCTTCCCAGGAAGTATTGTAGTTCTGAGTCAATGTTAATTCCCTGTTCAACTGCACGAAGCTTAAGTATCCAGCGTGCTTCACATTGACGCAACCGTAATTCTCTATTACCTCCTCTGACATCAATTGGTATACTTTCAATGCCATAAAAGGAAAATGATTTACTAGTTCCCTGACTAGGGCATTCGCAAGCATGAATTGCTAAGGGATATCGTCCATCCACATTTTTTAGGGCTCTAAAGTGCTCAGCAATACGTTCTCGGAGACATCTAATTGTACTACCTACGTACATTTTTGAACATTTACATAGGATGATATATACAACATATTTAGTGCCACAGTCAATATGTTGGTAGATTTTAAAGGTTGGCGAGTTGTTGTGTTGAAATTCCTTAATTCCCTGTTCCCAGTGTGTAAATGCCTTCAGTTTTTAAGGCGTGCTCGTCTTGCGCACGCCAGATGTCGGTGACGGATCCTCATTCCATCTGCATGTGGTGTTTGGGAGAGCACCACGACTCCACAGACTGTAAGGAGTGTCGACAGTTGAAGCCAAAGTCCCGGCGGGATCGCCGGAAGAAACTCCTCTCGGCTCGCATGTCCCGGTCGGCGGCATTGCCGCATCCGCCCCCTGCTGACGGCTACAAGAACCGCCGCTTCCGACTCCGACACCGTCCTTCTCCTGCACCGCAGGAGCGTCACTCACCTCTTGGTAAGTGTTGCAGTTTGTCCCCGCAAACCGGTCTCCGGCCTGTTGGTGGCGTGGGCTCTCTGTGAGTGGTGCGGCCCGCGCGTCGTCACCCTCTCCGCTGTTTCCTGGCACGGGGGCAACTAGAGCCCAGATGGAGGCCTATGCGGTGGCCTTGCAGTCCTCGTTGGCTCCTACTCCTTCTTCTCCTGGGAAGTCTACGGATCCCTTGCCGTGTGCGGGGCCCTCCGCGGCATTGCCGGCGGCTCCGGTCCCGGCACCAATGGTTTCGGCTTTTGCCCTGTGAGGCTTCGCTCCACAATTCCCTCCTGGGTGTTTGGGGGCGATCTGCAATGGGGGACCCGGTGCTGCAGCACCTTCTGCACCGCTACAGTCCTGCGCCTCATGATCCTATCTGTCTTTTTCTTCACCCTTCGACCAGGGCACTCTTTTGCAGACAGCTTTTCCTCCCTGTCATCGGTGTTATCCCCTCCATCTTGGGAGGTGCGCTGGTTGGATTCCTGAGGGCAGAATATCTTTGCCTCCACCAGTGCTGCCTTGCGGGCCCTTAACCCTCTTTGTGTCCTTGCAAGAGCCACTTCTTGCTTGTGGGATTCGAGTGAGTCCCTTCTGTCTGCCGCTTCTAGTGAGGGTGCCAGTATTAATCTCCAGCACCATGTGTTGGATGGCCGGGAGCTGGCGGCGTTCATTCTTTGCTCCGCTCTGGATGTGTCAGAGGTGCTTGGTCGTACCATGGCCTCCTCAGTGGCCCTTCGTCGCCATGCATGGCTCCGGGATAGTGTGTTCCCGGAGAACGTTCGAGAACGGTTGGTGGACCTTCCCTTTAATGGCACCCTTTTGTTCCACGTCCCTGCGGACTCTGCCATTCAGAGGTTTCTGGCGGGGCTCCGCCCTCCTCCTCCTTCTCCCCCTCAGTAACTGTTGAGTCGTTCTGGTTTTGGGAGGTGTTCTTCCATTTTGTTCTGGGGCCTGATTGTGAGTAACCCTGGTGGTGGGTGTTCTGGGTGCCTTTGGCTGCTGGTCTGGCCCTTTTTGATTGTGGCTTTGGCTGTTGGTCACCCGTGTTAGCCTGCGGTTAGGCCTTCTGTGCCTCCTTTCTGGCAGATTGGCAAGCCGGTTGTAGTTCCTTTGCAAGTCTTTTTTGTTGTCCTCTGCTGCGGATACTTTTTCCTAAGAGGGTTTCCATGTTCTTGGGATGTAACATGCCCAATGTAAGGCAGTGGTAGCTATTACATAGCTCTATCTTGTGCTGGGGAGGTGTGGTCATCCTTCGGGCCTCTGCTCTCTGTGGCATCACGGTATGTCTCGGTGCGATCATCTTCTTCTTTCGTTCGTACTTTTAGCGGTGCGGCCGGCCCTGTCTTGTCCTCTGCCTGAGGCCGGGGATCCACTGCTTAGTGGATTGGTTCCGTCTGGGGTGGTTCCCTTTTGGGGCCATTCGAGACGGGTTTCTGCCTTGCCCTTGTTCTGACCTGATGTGGTTCGGCCGTTTAGTTTCGTGGCATGGTCAGCAGCTGGCTGCCCCCGCCAGCTCTTCTGTTCTGTGGCCGGCAACCTTGGTTTGGGCCCTGGTGATCCTCTTTTGGTCATACATGGCCATTGTGAGGTCTCATTTTTCTTCGTCTGTCTGCCATCTTGCTGAGGCACAGTTCTGTCTTGACTTCGAACCGTGAGGTGGTCAGCTGCCATCTTCACCGGGTTGTTTCCCAGTGGAGGGCTTTGCTGTCCTTCTACCCCTTCTCCCTGGAGTCTGTGGGTCTTCTTCTTCTGCACTGTCTGTACCTTGGGGCTTCCGGTAGAGGTCCCTGGTGCGTTCTCTGGGCTTGAGGCGGTCTGGCCTCCTTCGTTTACCCTTGCTTCCCCTGTTGGTGAAGGCTGGGTTGCCTCTTTGTCGTTCTGACATGTCCACTGTGGGGACTGGTGTTCCGCCACAATGCTGAGGTTTTCTTCAGCTCCGGGCCTCTGACCCCTGTTCTGGTGGACTTGGCTATTCTTCCCTTTCCCCATGTCTGGTCCCCTGTCAGACTTTTGCTCGTCTGATGTTGGGGTGGCCCTCTTGCAGACCCTCCTCCCCTCTGGGTATGGCTAGAGTATCTATTGTACGTTAAGGAATCTGCGGCTAGTAGTCTCAATCAGATGTACAAGTTACTTACCTCCGGTAATGATGTATATGGTAGAGACGATTCTAGCCGCAGATTCCTTCACAACCCACTCTTCCTCCCCATTCTGTGAGGACCCTCTGCTAGGGTTTTCTGCAGTCGCCTCCTTTTGGGCGTCTTGTCTTCTATGAGTGTCCTCTTCCTTTTCTTCCGGTCAGGCATCCCTCCGGCTGGTTCTCTACAGCATGAGGGCCTACTTTGGCTCTTTCTCTCTGTTGCTAGAGTTCTGATCCCTTCCTGGTCTTCTTCTTTGGGGGTTCTTTTACCTGTCTTTGACCTCCTCCTCCTTTCAGGAGGTATGACCATCTTTGGCAGTATAGTCTGGGGTTGGATTACTGTTGCTCCTTTGTTCCAGGCTTGTTGCCTTTCCCCTAGGAGTTGTAGTTGCAGACTCTCTCTTCCCTTATTGCTTTCTGTCACAGCACTTTCTCCTGCTTGTGCATCCAGGATGGCTCTCCCCTGGACTAGCAGGGTCGTACCACGGAAAGGTACTTTATGCTTTTCTTGCTGTGGCTTCGCTGCTCTGGCCTTCTAGTGCTTCATGCCTCTTTGTGCTTTTGCCTTGGTTGCTCTGGCTGTTCCTCAGAGTGGTGCCCTGCTCTTTTCCTACTCTGGTCTGCTTTCTGGTGCCTTGGTGCCACCTGGCGGTTTTTCTCACCTTTTGTTTTTCTTTCTCTATTTTGTCTTCTGGCTTTTCGCACACTGTTCCCATGCTCCCCTCTGTTTTGTTGTGGCGCGGAAAAGTTCTCTGAAGCAAACTGATGTCAGCACGCCAGGGTGGGACTTATGTGACTTTGCTGATGTCACCGTCAGGCGAGGCGGGTGGCACCGTCCCCCGGCGTGCAGGAATACTGGGCAAGAAAGTTTTCCGGGTCCAGTCTCATACCTGGGGAATATTCTACGTTAAGGAATCTGCGGCTAGAATCGTCTCTACCAGATGCATCGTTACCGAAGGTAAGTAACTCGTACATCTGACACCATTTTGTTGCCCTTGTAAAACTATCCACCTCCCTGATATTTTTTGGTGCCAAACATTCTTAGCCACTCAATTCTGGAACTATCTTCCTGTGGAGATGTGATCAACGACCTCTTACTCGCAGTTTAGGAAACAGTTAAAGACCTGGCTATTCTGCCAGGCATATGACACTGTTGCAGCATCCCCTGGAACCCAGTGCCATGAAACCATCCGGTGTACGTGCGCTTTACAAGTTCCTTTAACAGAACATAACATAACAAACGTTACAACCTCTGTTTTCTTTAGACTCACCTCTAGGTTGTTAACGTATGTGTAGGTGTGCAGTTGATTGAGCAGCCAACAAAAGTCGATGAAGCCACAGTGCATCAAGGAAGTTATATTGGTTGCCTTATCCATCAGGTCTGTTATCACCATTAGGTTATGTAGCATGCCAGATTTTTCCCTAAACCCTGTTTAGTTGAATGAGATGAGCCCATTTTGTTCAACCCACAAACATAGATCCTCCATAAGCAAGCTGGCATAATATTAGCTTCATATCAAGGAGTACTATTAGACTATAATTATTCGGATCAGATCTAGCACTAGCTTTATGGATCAGATGGAGTATGGCACCCCACCATGATTCAGGAATTGATGAGGACCTCAGGCAATAGTCAAAAAGCTTGATGAACTGTCCAGCCCAGAATGGGATATCTTGCTTATAGAGTGCCTGAGGCAGACCGTTGGGCCCACTGGCTCATTCCATTCTTGCTTTTTATATTACACGTGTAGAGGGACAGACCCTTGGCTGGCAGGTGTAGGAGATCTGGATTTTGGGAAAAGGCTTGAGTAGATATTGCGGTTGTGCTTTTTACACTCCTATCCACAAGGCAGGCTTCCACCACGTTTACCCAAAAATGCGTAGTAAGGAAGGATACCCATTCTGTTTTCGAAATATTGGTGCAGCCCAGTCCACTTAGGTCGTTCATTTGCCTATTTATTAAGGTCAGATGTCCCTGAAGTTGGAATTCTAATTGGCACAAAGAAGTGTTGTTCCAAAAATACTCCGACCATTTGCGCTTTTCTGCAAAGACTGCTTGTCTGTATATTTACGGTGCCTGCTTGAATGCATTAAGTGGCTCCTTAACTCCAGGAATCTTCTGGACTCTCCTTAGAGCCTTATTGTGGGTTTTCCTAACATTCTTAATCGTAGTTGAGGTAATGGTTTGGTTAGGGGAGGGATACCAACTGGCTAAAAATTGAATTTTGTAAGTAGTCGGGTGATGAGAACAGTCAACTCCATGATCGGGGACACAAAATTAGCCCCAGCTGCGTCTAGGGGCTTAATGCATTCAACCAAAACAGTGTCACTGATGGAGTCGCTCTGTTTGAGCCACTTGAGGTTCTCCATGCATGTTCCATTATATGTAACCCGAGGCGTAATACAGTAAGTGGAGCGTAATAGTAATGATCTGTGTGCGATGATCACTTTCTACCCATGAAATGATGTGGTAATTTTCTACAAGGGGGAACATTTCAGCATTACAGATGATGTACCCAAGAAATGAACAGGTTTTCCCATCAGTTCTTGGCAGTACATTGTGTGGGAAGCTACTATTCAATACTTGATATCCCATGCTACTAAGTTGCAAGCCAAATATTTCCCCAACAGGCTTTGTTTGATTGATTAAGTTCTGGGCACTCTCTAATGTTAAACTCCTCATGATCCTTAGGGAGATCTTGGAAGAGATTTGTGTAAAAATCTCCTGTAATCAAGCAGGTCGCCTGGGGATGGTCACTGGATAGGTTGCACAAAATCTGTATTAGACGGTTACATTCAGGCCTTTTTTCCCTTGCACTTGGGCTGATGTAAACGTTTATCAATAATAGCAATTGCTGCGATCTGGAGTTGCTGATCTTTATTCCAGACAGTCAATTCTCCTCTAAAGGTTAGTGGCTCAATGTTCCCTTTTAGCTTAACTCAAATATAAATAGATAGCCCTCCTTTTGGTCTTACATGCATATGCTCCCTGAGGGCCGGCTTCAAGTGCTCGATATACCCTAGTATCCGGCGACTTGATTCAGCCCATCTTTCCTGCAGGACTATAATTTCATTATTATTTAGGAGCATGATTATATCGGGAGATTGAAGTTTCTGGGTAAGTCAGTTGATATTCCCAGAACACAAAGATAGTGGCGGCTGTATGGGACTGGGAGATATTTGAGGGCTAATTCAATCAATGCTTCTGCTAGATTGGGACTGGCTGCCCACAGCTCTATCTATCACTAGTCTGTAGTCAGTAGTTGGCACTCTTTGTTCACTGTACTTAGCGGTGACAGAGCCCTGGGAGTTTTTAAAGATTTAATACGGTTTCTTCCTGCTGGACAATGTAGGGATTTGTGATTTTGCCAATAGAGTTGGATAACCAATCTCTTTGAACAGGCTGATCTTGATGGCCTATGTACTAAATACCTCTGATCTGGATATTATTAACTGCGCAAGGGTTGACAAAATGAATGTTACTAATGTGGGTTCTGAGGTTTGAGAGCCTTTGGGGGGGAGAAAAATCAATATTGTAATGTCTATTGACTCCAACCCTCTCATATCGGGAATGGTCTTCAGCAACCTTAAGATGTTTTCCTATTTAGAATGTCTTGGGCACCTTGTGAGTGGTACTCTGGGCTGAACAGCAGCCTGGTGTTTGACTCTTGCGGGCTGTTCTTGGTGGGGACCCTGGGACCTGCATGAGTTCTAGTCCGCCTTAGGTAACTCCAGTATAGTTCCCTGCTGGCACTCCTCCCATGGTTCGTAATGAGGGTACTTGATTTTATGTGTTGTCTCCACTTGGGTGATCAATGGACCCTGTTTCTTTGTTATCGTTACTTGGAGGGGCTCCATCTGGAACCGTACCGGGATGTTGTTGACTGCTTTGATGGGATTGATTTGTTCGGTGGCAACATCATGAGAGTTCGGCTTACTCAGTTCACCCAAGATTGTGATGATGGTCCTAGCAGTTGCTTCTTCTTTGCTACTGCTTGGGTATTTGAGTTATTGATTCTGCCCCTCCTGCCCGGTTCCATGGTAGCAGACATTGATATCTTAGCTTCTTTGTGAACACCTAATTGTTCAGGCCGTTGGCTCAACCTATTGTTGGGATGACTTTGCAATGACTTGGTGTCTGTGGTTTCTGCGCCGACTTCTGAGGTCAAAGTTGAAGGGGGTGATAACTGTTGAGGGCAGCTTTCTTCCCCATTGGAATGGACAGATTCCATTATTTTGCTTACAGACAATGAAAACAAGGTATGGTTTGCAGAGGTAGTACTACTGCTTGTCTTGTTTCACTTTTTTCGAAGCCTTTTCTTTTCCATCTTTGCTAAGGGGGCATGATGGTGAGCGGTCTTCGGTAGCCAATGCAACCTGAGCTGACTTAATCTCTGGGGGGGGGGGGGTGCTTCCACTAGAAGCGCAGATGATGTTGATGCCACTGGCTGCTCGGGGTCGGATTTGGTGGTAGGATTTTTGTGCTGCTGAGACAACAAGATGGCTATAATTCCTTGCTCAAGGGACACAAGTGGGGCAATTGTGAGCTTCAAGTGCAGCTGCATCAGCAGCTGTCGAGGTGCTAGGCTTCAACTGGGGGCTTCATTTGCTAAATTAGAAATAAGATATGCATCCAAGGTTTTGTCATTTTGTAGCGTAGGAGCTTGTTGATGGGCTGCAACCGTCGGTTGTTAGCTTTGGCCGGGGCCACCAGGAAGTCTCTTAATTTCTGTCAAAACTGTACTAAGAAACATCGGGAGCAAAGACAGGCTTCCTATAAAAGGGGAGTGGCAGCAAACTGATTGCACAAGGTTGATATTCAATTGGGCTGTAATGATCAACTTATTTAAGTTGTCAAATTTGTTATATATTCCAGCTGTGAAGACGGCCAGGGAGTTCAGGAGATCAACTTGCATGTCCAACTTATCTATATAATAGTTCAAGGTGGAAACAGTAGATTGCAGTGTTTGTAGGAGCTGTGGCCAGACTACTAGAACGTTCTGATGTTTGTTTTGCAAGCCTGGGCTCCTGGTGTGCTCTGTGTGAAAAAACGATAGTTCCAGAAGGGATTGATTATTTGGTTCCATGCCTCCAGGTTCATGTGCGGGATTTTCAGAGTCATTCAATATGGTGGGGACCTTTCGCATTCTGTTGGTGGGGGTTCCATTGGTGGAGGAACAGCACCCGAGAGGAATTAATATAACTATTGGTGAAAGGTTGTGTTCAGGGAAATCCGTCCAAAGGGTAGGCCGGACAGTTTGATTGAAGCTGATATTGCTGCTTCTTTCTTGGAAGTTGCATGTTGAGCTGTCATGCCCTCAACCTCTTGATTTCTAGTAAAACCATTGCTGTCTGAAGAGTGCAGTACTGGAGGAGGTAGATGTATTGTTGCATGAAATGTAAACATCGGAGGCCTTCCCGTTGGGTGCACCAGGCTAAGATGTGTGACAGAGACACTCTTCTTGTGGTACTGGATGTACTATCAACTACCTTGTTGACAGTAGAGGTTTTTTTTAAATGTCCCAGAGGGTTGCCAACCATTATACGGTTTTCCTGAGGGGCAGTCGGCAAACGATCAGGAATTATGACTTGTTCTGTATTTTTAGATTTTATAGAGACAAGGCCTAATATAGGTGATAGGGTAGTTTATGAAGACTATTGCTGATTATACTCCAGGACTGATGAAGAGGACTCCCCCATCCCACAGGGGGATTTTGCACTGCCCTTCTTGTTCTTCCTGCACTTTTGGACTATTGGTAGCTCTTTCCTTGGTCTGCCCTACCTCATAGCTCAGGAGTGATGGCCTGCCTCTGTAACACCATCTCTCGTCCCCCTGATAAGAGAACTCCTTGCTTTTATTTTTATCTCCCTGTTCCTTCTTATGATGGGAACCCTGCCCTCCTTTGTGGTGATCCCCAGATACCATCCTATTGACCCTGGTGCTCCTTAGCAAGCTCTATGGGGTCAGTGAGCTTATTATCACTCAAGTGCTAGCGCAGATCTGAAAAAACTATTACTGAACATGTACTCTCTAGCAAATAGATCATACAGGGGCCTTGCTCAATGGACACAATGTAATAATTCTCTCCTAAGTCCCTTTGTGTGTAGTGTCTAGTCGGCAGGCAGCAGGCAAATGGAGTCGTATTACCATAGTGCGCTTGGGGCGCAACTGGCGTTTGTGCCCACTTTGCGCACCCCCGGGGCACTTTGGTATTACAGAAGTGACCACAGACACTTGTGTGTCCCCTTCCTTCTGTCATACCAATAGTGCTGGCACACATGAATTGCCAGTGACATCATCAGAGGACGTTCCCTCATTTGCATGGAGGCGTGGCACCATGCAAATGAGGAAATTCCTTTGCCCGTGCTTTATTACAAACGCAGGCGCAGAGGCAAAGAAGCTGTCAGGAGGTGCACTGACAGTGCTCTACCTAAAAGGTGGCACACTGGTAGTAGGCCCCCTGACAGCGATCCTCTGGTGGGGAGTAAGAGGGTCCCATGGACCCTCCAGACATCCTCTTGCAGAGGTGTGCAGTTACTCACTGCACCTGCCTGCAAATGGGATTTCTAATCACCCTTCAAAATGCAGGCGCGTTGCCTCCTGCACTGTGAAACAAGGAGCAGCTTCAAAGCAGCCGCTCTGTTTTTCACCTGAATGCGCTGCCCTGGGGGCAGCACATCCACTATAATGTGGCGCATTTTCCTGGTTATCGCTGGGTGCATCTTTTGAAAGGTGTGCCAAGTGTTAACCAGGAAAATACGCTGCATACCGTAATATGGCCCCAAATGGCTAAAGTAAGAAAATATCAACTTTTCAAAAGTGGCATTTTCAGAATAGCAATTTAAAATCCAATTTCACCATAAATTGTGATTTTAAATTGTGATTCTAGAGACACCAAACTTGAGGGTCCAATCTCTTTTTGCGCTTCTGATGCTTCACATTAAGATGACTGAGAAAGTCTCTGAATTCTTGACTGCTGAAAGGTGGGCCGTTGTCAGACTTTAAGATATGAAGGAACACCCCAGGTCACGAAGATGCTGTCTAATCTATCAATGACACGTTCTTGAGTGACAGATGAGAGATCTATCAATGGAAAATGGGAGTATTCATCAATGATCACAATCAGGTGAAATCCGTTGTCAATAGGGCCAAAGAAGTCATGCATGCATTGGTAACTCTGACATGTTTAAAAGGTGTTGAGTGGCTTTTGATGACAGGCGGTTGCATAGATGACATGCCTTTAACTCTCTTTTAACTCTTGTTGAGATGTGGAAATCAGACTCAATCTCAGAGAGCTTGTTTAGTGGCAACTATTCCATGATGGAAGCAGACTCTCCAGAATGACAATTCTTGGACCTCTTAGAATAATACCTTCCTAATGGAATGTTCATATTTAACATTTTTAAACTTCTGATATCTACTGTCACTGGTAAGAGGTCGAGGGTGCTGGTACCAAGACTGATGTGTAATAATGTCTTTCAGTTTCAGCATGTCACTATCTTGACTCATGACAGTGACAATTAGTTCCAACGAAATGGCAGCTGGGGTGCTTGATTTCGCAATTAAGTTTATGTAAGCATCAGCCCTTCTTATAATGGGTGCCAGGGCATTGTAGAGAAACTTGTTATTGTTATTGTTATCTGGATTTTGTATAGCGCCAAATCACAGTCAGGTCTCTAGGCGCTTCTGACAGAATACAGCAACAAGAGAGGATAAGTAAGCAGGGATTCAAATTGTCGGCCTAACTCACAGAGATCCAAAGGCGTCTCTGAATAAAAGTGTCTTCAAAGATTTCCTAAAGAAGAGGAGATTAGTTTCTTTACGAAGGGCCTCAGGTAGCTTATTCCACATTTGGGGGGCTTGGATTGAAAAGGATCTCCCGCCTTTGGTTGCCATTTTAAAGCGCGGACATGACAGCAATTGGGAGTTGGAAGATCTTAAAGCTCGCTTGGGATTGTAGACTTCAAGCCTCTCTTTTATATAGGCAGGTGCCTGCCCATTATTGCCTTATGGATAATGCACAGGCATTTAAATTCCACCCTTTGCTTTATGGGGAGCCAATGTAGCCTGTGCAGTAATGGGGAAGCCTGGGTCTGTCTGGGTAGTCTGAAAATTAACCGTGCTGCGTCATTCAAGGTGACCTGCAGGCGGTTAGTCAGATTTTTTGGCAGACGTAGATATAATGCATTCCCATAGTCGATCCTGGAGACTATTGTTGCCGAGACGATGGTTCGGAGCATGTTTATAGAAAGTAAGTGGACTAACTTTCGCAACTGCCTAATCAAGTTAGTGCAAGTTCCAACGACGGAGGATACTTGGCTGGTCATTGAGAGCTCCTGGTCGATCTTAATACCAAGGCTCTTTACGCTGGGGCATGGCTTTGGGGTCGGTCCAAGCTCTTGGGGCCAGACCAAATCATTCCAAGGTGAGGAGGCGGTTGAAACTACCAGGAGCTCCATTTTATCTGGATTAATTTTTAGCAGATTTGTCGTCATCCAGCTCACCGTGAACTTTAGTATATTCTGGGCCATGGACTGAGCCGATGTTGTATTGTCGATACTCAGCAACAGCTGAGTATCATCGGCATAGTTAAAGACTTTACAGCCCATGTTCGCCAGGGAGTCTATCAGTGGCTGAAGGTAGAGATTGAACAGGAGTGGTGAGAGTGCGGACCCTTGCGGGACTCCACACTCCAAAACACCCACCTCAGAAACACGGTCTGCTATTTGGATCCTCTGAGTCCTCCCTAACAAAAAGGATTTTAACCATTGAGGGGCCTGGTCTTTTATCCCACACACAGCCAGCCTGTCCAGGAGCAAGGCATGGCTGACAGTATCAAACGCCGCTGAAAGATCTAAAAGTATCAGGGCGCTTGGTTTTTTACTGTCAGCCATGCATCTGAGCTCATCCAGCACCGAGAGCATTACTAACTCGGTGCAATGATGGGCACGAAACCCCGCTTGCCGCTCCTGGAGTAGATGATATGACTCCAGGAAAGATGACAGTGATTTTAACACATGCTGTTCTAAAATCTTGGACAGGAAAGGCAGCTGGGATATTGGCCTATAGTTTTTCAAGCAGGTCGGATCGGCCCCTGATTTTTTTTATCAAGGGTTTGACGCGTGCCTCTTTAAAACTAGTTGGTAATAGGCCTATGTCTAGTGAGTTGTTTAAGAGGCCTAGGATCTGTTCCTCCAGAACGGGGAGAGCCAACCGAAAGATTACAGGGGGGCAAGGGTCAGGGGGGGGAGCCTGACTTGGTTGAAATGGCGAGCTGTCTAAGAGTTGTAGTATCTATACTTGGAAATCTAGAGATAGTGAAATTCGGAGGAGTTTGGGGGGCCTGTGAAATAGTAGGCATATTAGGGATATCCTTCTTAATATCTGACAGAATGGTTGCCACTTTCTCAAGGAAGTAGCCTTGGAAGGTGTTACAATCTATCACTGTATCTACCCTTTCATCCTTCTTACTTAGTTCTTTTAAAATTTTGAAAGTTTCTTTCTGGACATTAACTGCATTTTTTATGCGGGTTTCGTAATAGTCCCTTTTAGTTGATACAATAAGTTTTTTGTATACCTTCAGAGATGTTTTATACAGTTCACGATCTGTATCGTCTTTAGACTTCCTCCAGCATCTCTCAACATGGCGAAGCTTTCTTTTTAGATCCCTCAAGATCGGGGTAAACCAAGGGGCCCCTTTTTCCACGCACTTTATTTTCTGTGTCTTTTCCGGGGCTATCTGGTCAATAGATTGTCTAAGACTCGCCACTATGGTGTTATAATTTTGAGATTTTGTGAGAAGTAGTCGGTAGGGTTCTGATATTTCCCTGGACGATACACAATGATGTAGTTGTATTCTTACAATTGCAGACCCTCACATTCAAAGCGAGGAGGCATTTTTGCCTTTGTATTGCCAAAGATAGTCAACAATGCTCGATGATCTGTTGCAAGCATGAAGGGCTTCTCACACAATAATAGGTGGAAATGTTCACAAGCCCACACCAATGCTAAGCTTTCTTTCTCAGGTTGTGAGTAAGTAAATTCAGTTTGGGACAAACTTTGGCTTGTACATGCCACGATATGTCTTCCAGCTTTTGGGTGTTCGCTGGGCTGTGCAAAGATGGTGCCTAACCCGACAGGGATAGCAGCAACAACAACCTCAGTATGAAGTTTTGGATCAAAGTATGCCATTTCAGTAGCATTCTAAATAGCCTGTTTGATTTATTGGACGTTTTGCTAACATTCATGTGAGCAAAGAAAAGAAACATTCTTTTTCATCAAGTCTCCTATGGTGCACTGACAGTAGCAAAGTCTCATATTTATCTAAAGCAATAGTTGGCCATGCCAAGGAATGAACTTAACATGAAACATCTGGTGGATGAATGGCAGTTGGCAGCTCTTGCACTTTAGCTAGACTGGGTGTTATACCCACATCAGAAAAGTTACGGTCAAGGAATTTTAGCTTTGTCTTATGGAACTCTCAGTCACATTTAAAGTCAAACCAGCATCAGCAAACTACTGACATACTTGCCTGAGACCTTTGTCCTGCTTCTTCTGTGTAGCTCTGAAAAACAATATATCCTCACTATAGTTGAAAGTATTTATGACAGGCTGTACGATATGTCAAATGACATTTTGAAATAGCTCTGCAGCTGATGACACATCAAAACTTAGTCTTTTGTAATGGAACAGACCAATATGTGTAGAAAAGGTTGTAATGTACCTGCAATTCTCCTAAATTTCCAACTGATGATATCCTTTATTCAGATCAAGGTGACAGAATACCTTTGCACCATTGAATTTTGTTATCATGTCAGCAATGTGGGGACCTGGATGTCATTCTCTTTCAATTGTCTTGTTCGCTTGACACATATCCACGCAGATGCGTACAACTCCTTCACTTTCCTTTTTGGGTACTACCACTATGGGAGAAACCCTTGGAGTTGGACTAAAGGAACGCTCAATGATATCATGTTTGAGTAAGGAAGCAAGTTCTTTTTCAACGGCTTCCTGTAAGTGAAAGGCAAATTGTCTGTGCCTTTGAGCAATAGGATTAACATCCTCATTAGTTTAATTGGACTTTCATAGCCTTGAGTTTTTCCAACCCATGAAACAACGAAGGGAATTGACTTACTATTTTGTGATGAGCATTCATGTTATACTTCACGGATATCAGTCCAATATCAACAGCTATGCTGAAGCTGCTTAAACAGGCACTTGACGCCGTACCTTGAAGTACATGAATGGGTGTTTATACTTTTGTTTTCTTATGCTTCATTGTTTCTACAAATGAACCATGACTTTGCTTTTTAGTAGTGCCAATGCGGCCCAAGTATGCACTTTAGTTTTTGATGCCGTAAATCGGGGCAATTGAAACAGTTCATTATATTTCTCCTCGGGCATACTATTTACTGAAGTACCACTATCGTTAATGAAAGGTATTGAACAACCATTGATGTTTAGTTTGATTTTCAGACAATGTTTGAATGACTTTGGTGCTTTGTCATGTTGACTTCTCTTTGACCAGTATTCTTCCTCACATACGGCCAGTCCAACCTGCACACATTTCTCGGTGGTAAACATCGACATGGCACACCACCTTCTTCACTTTCACTTGACATTAATATGGAAGAACTCTTTGATGAACATTTAGATGTTGAATGATTTTGTGTTCGATTTGCCTTCGCTGCTGTAGTCACCTGGTCTTATAGACATTCTGGAACGTTCAGGTGGTCATTTTGTCTTTGCGCCATGGCGCACTTACTTTTTCCTTTGCTTTGCAAACCGTTACAAAAGGTTTCTCCTTTCCACAGTCTATGCATATTTGCCTAGTGGCAAAACATTTACTTTCTTGTGAAAATGAAAATCCACACTTGAAGCACAACTACTTTTTCTGTGGAGAATTCACTCTCCGTTCCTCTGGCTTGTGCTTTGGCTTACTTTTTGCATTCATGAGTGACTCACTCTGTGCACCTCCGGCCTCCATGTCAGCAGCTTGTCGATCAACATGCTCTTTAGCTCTGGCAACCATAAGAACTCACTCCAGATGAAGTTTTTCTCAGCATTCACCCTCTGAACGAATCTGACAAGCATCCATTAATCACTCTGAGGTGTATAGCTTCCTCATAATTAAATTCCTTGCACTTACAGTGTTTGATGAGCGTATCCAGTCTCACAAAAAATTTGTCGATGGTCTCGCCAGCTTTCTGTCATTCTTGACTGAAGATGTACCTTTCGTAATTTACATTTGGCATTGGATTGAACTTGAGATTCAAGGCTGCTTTGATTTGACTGTATGTAATTTCGTCAGTGTGCTTCATTTCCTTTATGACTTCTTTTACACTTTCAACAGCAAGATTCTTAAGGTACTTGATAATCTTCTTGTTCTCTGCTTCTTCAATCGTATCAATGAAATTATCAAATGTCTTTATCCAGGCAGTCCACCTGTTGCAAATATTCAGCTTTTTGGCGGTATCGAATGGTGGTGGTGGTTTCAAGAAGACAGTGGCATTGTAACCATTTACGAGATTGGCTGACACTGAGGGTTAAATTCTTTCTGACACTGTCTGCTGTCCGCTGGAACCTGCTTCATTCATACCATTTCTAAGGCCATGTTCGGTGCTGGTCTCAGGGCCATTTTGGACAGCCCGTGGAACTTTGACCTCCTTCTTGGTCTCCATGGGAGCCCTTTGCTTTCAGGAGACCTTAGGAGTTGCTCTGAGCCACCACTAAGCAGCTTTGGTGGTGTGCCGCTTCGGGTATGGACAGCTCTGCAAGCACTGCCCTGGGTTCTTCCCCTGGGGTTACTTCCCCCAGTGCTGTACCAAATTGACTCTCTTTACTCAGTTCTGGTAATCAGATGACCATTTCTTGTATTTGAATTTCATTGTTTGTAAGCATCTCTTTGTACCGTCTGACACCTGGTTGATCTTTGCCTTGCAGCGCTTCTGCTAGCAGAGTTATCACTCTATATGATGTATGGCATTAGGTTGCATAGTAGCGCAGTACCTCTATATGCGGGCTTCCCGGCAGGTTTTCAGCCAACTTACAATCGTAAGTGTCTTAGTGAAGCTTTCATTATCTTCAAATGCTTCACACGGACTAGGACTGTGCTTTGACTCCACTTACACCGAACAATGATTACACACTTCGTCGCACGCACATAGAGCACCCACGAGTAGTTTGTTGGACTACAGAAAACTCTCTGGGAGTGCACTGCCGATCTTCAGTTTACTTATCCTCTATTTCGTCACCAGCTGTAGTGTTCTCCCCAGCCCGGGTACTCGCCAATGACTACACCACACACAGAGCTTAGTATCACACTCCTTTGTTCTTCTGTGTGTACTACAAACTCAGCATTCTAAACCTGCATTCACTTCACTACGCTCTGATGCTTGCCCCACAGTTCTACGGAGTCCATCAGGAGCCACAAGGGTTCCATTAAATACAAACTCACAACACTACAGCTAGTAACATTTAATTTACAGGACTTGGGCAAATGTATTGCACTTCACTAGGGACTTATAAGTAAATTAAATATGCCAACTGTGGATAAGCCATTGTCACCATGTTTTAAGCAGAAAGCTGATGCACTTTGGCACTAGTTTGCAGTGTTAACTTGCCCAGAGTATGAAAACCAGCAAAAATTAAGACAGCAAAAACAAGAGGTCTGAAGGCAAAGGGGAAACCATGCCAAGGATGCCAGGTTTGGGGGGCGTGGCCGAGAGCATGGCCGGCTAGTCGCATCTGCCAAAGCTCAGACAGCCCATACGTAATCCTGAGGAAAATCCTGCCCTTCGACACTCTGAAACTACTCCAAATTGGTACAGAGGCTCCCGGTACAAAGAGGAGGAATCGGCTGAATGGAGGGGAGGCAGCTTGACTGGTGTAGAGGGCAGTGAGCGAAGAAGTCGAGATCACGGATCACTCTTGAACAAAATGGCAGACCGATGAAAGGGCTTCGTAGCGGCGGAGGGCTGCGACGGCCACCAGGTGAGTGAAGATCACATTAGGGAAGCCATACCAGTCACCAACCTAGCCGCTCTACACCCTCTTGGTAGAGGAAAGAGGAGAACCCTAAGCGGCATCGTCGGAGGGGGGAGAAGACATGAATCAGTGCGGCCCCGGGCGAGCAGCTGAAGAAGAGCTGTGACTACGCACTCTGGCTGAGTGCAAGCGGAGGAGGCCAGCGGCACAAATCACTGGAGGAGCACAAGTCTAGCCCCGGCATTCCACTACGGGAGGCGACGCTCAACAACGGATTGTCTCTCCCCCCTCCTCCGCCGCATGTGACCAGAGAGGGGTGGATGCGCCCTATGGCACCCTAAGAGGACCTGGAGATTATGACCAGTAGAAGACAGAGACTGCACTGAAAACATCTGCTCAGAGCCCCAGGGGTGAGTGCAGACGTTAAACTGGGGAATCTGTGAATGTAGACACCGATCCACATTCCTTCCACTATGGAGGGGGGGAGTGAAAACACAGTTAAATCCTATAAAAAAGCAAGACTACTAAGACATACCTCCTGCCTGCCCACCTCCCTCTCGATAGGCCCTGCCATGTGGAAGATAATCACCCCAGCCCAAATATGCAAACGAGTGACTCTGTATGACAAGCAGTTGCATGAGAAGCCCAAGTTTGGCCGCCATTTGATGGTTTAATGAGGGGCGATTGAAAGGAGACCGGGGAATCAGGAAAAGGAATCTAAGAAACTTGTACCACCCCACTGATCGGATAAATAAAACAGTAAATTGAGGACAGGGGAACGCTTTAGAGACCCAGCAGTACCATTTTGCAGTGATCGCTCCCTGGTGGAATACATTCCCGAGTGATCACGCGCCAGTACCTTACCCCGATGTCTATAAATTCAGTGCTATAAGGAACTGGGGAACAATGGATAGGCATTGACCAGAGGAGGTTGCAGGCAGCAACTCATCAATTACAACTACTGTGTTTGAGTAAAATAAAGAGAGCGTGGCCGTAGACAGTAGTAGTAACAATCCACCAAACAGACTCAGCACAATGGCTAAAGATAAAGAACCCAAAACCTCTAAACAAGGTAAAATGGATAAATATATGAAAATAATGCCTTCAACATCCCATATAGACGGGGGATCCCAAGGACCACCAAATAATACCACCCTCCTGCAGGCATTCAGGCTTCCAGAGAGGCCATTAAAGGGAAAATGGTGGAAATATGTTTGAAAGCGACCCTATTGCGTCAAGATATGCGCAATGTGACAGTGTGACCCAGGCTGGGACACGTATTTCAGAAATATAAGACAGGTCGAATGGACTAAAGTCAGACGTAGCCAATGTGAAAGCGGCCATGAAAGAGATGGCATGGAGAGTTGACGATGCGGAAAACAGGGCAAGGAGAAGTAACCTACGTTTTATAGGATTTCTGGAGAGATCGGAAAGTCGAGACCCAGAGAATTTCCTGCTGACCTGGCTTGCAGACTCTCTATTGGCTGCAAGATTCTCGCCCTGTTTCATAACTGAACGGGCCCACAGAATGCCGGCTGCGAGACCACCCCCCAGGCCACTGATAGCGCAATTTCTAAATTTCCAAGACAGAGACTTGATCCTGAAAGAGTCTCGACAGATGGAAGAAGTCAAATATGAAAACACAAAAGTAATGATCTTCCCTCATTACTCACGTGATGTACAGAAAGAGACGCATATTTGACTTCGTGAAGCTGAAGTTACGAGCTATGCAACTTTAATATATGTTACTTTTTCTGGCTAAGTTAAAGGTTCTTTTTCAAGGCAAGTCTTACTTCTTCCAAACAACGGAGGAAGCGTGGGCCTGGATTGTGGAGCGCCCCCCCACCCTTCAGGTCGGAGATGAACAACGTGGGACCAATACGCACAGAGACTCCAAATAGGTTAGACCCTTCCAGTCAAAGAGGAAAAAGGAGAAGACGACTGATTGGACCGCATAAAATCCGTGAAGGAACATCTCATAAAAGGACCCCACAAACACAGAAAAAGATGCAAATTTCTGACTAAGATGGAGAGTCGACCCAATCTAAAATGAGCAGAAGGAGTCCTGGACATCAAGATAACTCTCACAATGAAACGTCGGATAAAGACTACCTGGCAAATACGGACAGTGACCACCCACTTCTGAAGGGAAATCGCCTGTTTGGAGAGACCAGATGTTGCAACCGAAAGCACAGAGACGCTCAAACAGCGATCAGAGGAAGCTGGTGGTGTAGGCTGAAATAAGGGGCATTGCCACGAGAAAAGGTCCACTAGGTGGCTACTGAGCCCCCCCCCCCCCCCCCCCACACAGACATCAATGCGCCAAATTTCTTGGGCAAAAAGGAACGATATGCAGTTTAATATCCTTTTTTATACTTTCTTGTGATACTTCAGTAGTTGGGGTTGAGGGTGGGCAAACAGACTTCTCAAACTATACCTGTGCCAAGTTGTCATGTTGACAGTTCGAAAGAGGAGTACAGGAAGGGTGGGGGGCTTAGGTTTTGGGAACTAGTAAGTTGTTATAGATTGCCTATTAAGGGTTGTGTTTTTTCTTTTTCTTTTTTTTTGCTTTCAATGGACTGGGGAATAAGATTAAGAGAGGGTTGGTAAAGAAGTATCTTAAGAGACAAACCTGATATAGTATTCCTGCAGGAGATACACCTTATAGGCACACACTGTGCTTTCCAGGGTAGAGGAACAAACACTACACTAGCGCATGCAGGCTTCTCTTCGGGTGCCAGCGGGGTAGCAATACTGTTCCAAAAACACCTCCATTCTGCATCACATGGACCTAGGCTGACCCCAATAGGATGTACATAGCAATCCAGGGAACATGGGGACGACGGGAACTGACGCTAATTAGCGTCTACGCTCCACCTAGGCTCCTAAGGTAGACGTTAGATGCTGTGGCTAAAATACTTCTCACACATTATAGGGGGGAATTTAACGACATGAGTGACCCTAGACTAGACCACACACATGTGCTAACAGGGACTCGTGAACCCACTCAGTTGGTCAAGTTTGCAAACCTAATGGAGCTAATAGACCTTTGGCGTCGCCAACGTCCACTCGCTCGTGGCTACTCGTATTTCTCTGGGGCGCACAGGGTCTTTTCAAGACTTGATTATTTATTTGCGTCGGGGGGAGAGATTAAACATATACAAAAGGTGGAATAGCTCGCAAGGGGAATTTCTGACCATTCACCCCTGTGGCTAGAGGTGGAGGGTAGGAGACATGGACAATGCTCAGAATGGCGTCTCAGTGCCTGGGAATTGAAGGATACAACGCTTAAAGAAGCAATCAAGGAGGAAACTGAGCTCCACTTTAAAGAGAACGAGGGCAGAGTTCCTTCAGAGGTGACCTTATGGGAGGCTTATAAGGCAATAATCCAAGGCAAAATACAGGACATCTTAGCTAGGAACAGGTGGGAGGAGCTCCAACAAATAGAAACACTAGAGAGGAAACTGACGCATCTAGAGAAAGAGATTGACCTGGAGATGGACGCGATCCAGCTACACCAAATAGCGCTTACCAGAGGGGAACTCTGAGTGTTCATGGAAGGAAAGGTCAGGACTCAAATACAAGCCATGCACCACCGGCTCTATGAGTTGGGAGACAGGGCAGGGTAGTTGCTGACCTGGCCTGGTAGGAAGGAGAAGGAGGTTAGGTGCGTGAACATGAGACAAGAGAACCGGGAAGACCATACCACAACCCATAGAATAGCGGAGGCATTCGCCCGTTAATTATGCAAGCCTGTATGATGCCAGACCCATGACTACTGAGTCGCAAATAGCTGCCTACTTAGGCCAAATAGATATCCCACCCATGACCCAAGTAAATAGAGAAGCTTTAGATGAAGATATTACTTTAGAAGAAGTCCAAGACACTATTTCTAGACAAAAATCAGGGAAAATCCCTGGTCCCTATGGCCTACCAGCGGAATTTTTTTAACAGAATGATAGCAGGATAGGCCTGCACCTTTTAAATCTGTATAATGCAGTCAGCAGTGATGGAGAACTCCCCGTTGACCTCCGCAGTGCCACTATAGTGGTAATACATAAGCAAGGGAAATCACCCGAGAAATGCGGGTCCTAGTGACCAATTTCATTGTCGAAACTAAGATACTGGCCCCAATCTTAGCTAAATGCTTACTTACGGTAATTACGTCTCTCATTCAACATGACCAATCGGGATTCATGCCTAAGAGAGCCACACGCTTTAAGCTCCGTCACCTGTCCATTTGGCTACTCACGGTGAAAACTAGGACCACCCCCATTGGCTTCTTTCCCTAGACACAGAAAAGGCCTTTGACACAGTCCATTGACCTTATATGAGACAAATGTTAGAGAGGTTTGGCTTCGGGCAAAATGTCATAGCGTGGGTGGACCTACTTTACTGTGGTCCAATTGCCAAAGTCCGAGTCAATGAACATTATCAGCAGCTTTCTAAACAAAAAGAGGGACCAGGCAGGGTTGTCCCCTGTCCCAACTACTTTTTGCCTTGGTGTTAGAACCACATGTGTATTAAGAGCTCACCCAGAGATAAGTGGTTTTAGTGACAATGATGGGTGTCATAGAGATGAACCGATTTCTCTCTTTGCAGATGACATCCTGCTCTAAATAACTAACCCAAATGAGACCCTCCCATCAATGCTACACCTGTTCAAAGAATATGGTGCTCATTCTGGGTATAGTAATAACTGGGACAAGTCAAGCCTATACCCGGCGGGAGGAAACCCTGACACATGTGTACTAGCGGAATATTTACGTATTGCCAAAGAGGGATTTAAATACCTAGGACTCTTCATTTCCACCAATGATACGGAGTGCCAACGGAATAATATTAACCAGATAATAATGGAATTCCGTGATGATGGGGTGAGATGGCAACGCCTGCCTTAAACACTACTTGGCAGAGCTGCCATGTATAAAATGATTATCTTCTCCAGACTTCTCTACATATTGCAGAACAGAAAAAATTAAATTCCTGCAGCAATCTTCACTACGATCAATGAGGAACTTTGCACACTTTAGTGGAATGGAGGTCTTCCGAGAGCGGCACTTCAGACACTGCAACGCAGTCAATACAACAGAGGAATCGCATTACCAGATATACAGGCCTACTATAGAGCCGCACACCTCATTATTATTAATGAGTGGTGGCACATAAGGGGCGATCACCCAACATACGCCCTCGAAGGATTACAGTTTCAGAAACACACACATTTGCACGACATCGATGCCACTCTGGGAAGGTAAGAGACTGCCTGAAGTGGCCAAACTTTGTGGCTTTCAGAAAGGGGATATTGTGGGAATTACTAATGTGGGAGATGTCTTGCTGAAAGGCGACATAATCCCTTTCTCGACACTACTGTCCGAATACCAGTTAGCAGTACAAATACCTTCCATTGCAACACACATGGAAAGCAGGGAAAACACCAATAATAGGCATCCCTAAATATGCGCCACTCAAGGATTGACTTTTGCAAAAAGAAATCGCATCTAAGGTAAGTCTAATTGACTAAAAGGACATTAATTAATAACATCCCGGATACCTTGAAGCCTCTACACTCCAAATGGGAAGGCACCACAGGTCCATTGGAAGACATTGATTGGGAGGGGGAGCTGATGCACCCGAGAGAGGTGTCTATCAAGCTACGGCTTCGGTTAATTCAATATAAAATCCTCCACAGGATCTATTACGATAGGGCCTGATTGCACACAATGGGAAGAGCGGAGTCACCTTACTGTCTCTGTTGTGGTACCGAACGAGGTACATTCATACACATGTTATGGGACTGTCAGAATATTCAAAGATACTGGGCTCGGATAGTAAAAGAACTTATATTTAGAGTACAGGTTGCTAGGCAACCTAAGTATCTGTTACTTGGAATTCCCACAGACATTGGAATCCCTAGGTATAAGCTCTTACTATATATTCTGGGATTGATAGTGGCCAAACAAGATATTGCGAGGCACTGGGGGAAAGTGGGCACCCTCCTTGGGCTCAAACTGTAAGCACAGCATCCTCAAATCTGGTTTGGTGGGCACCAAAAACGGTCTATCAACTCTTCCAAAATGGTCACTGGGCTCGGCTCTGTCCTAATGAGAACAAACAATGGGTAAAAGGATGGCAACATAGGGGAGCGGGAAGCGCAAGAACAATTCCAAGACATGTCACTGATAACTGCACCCTGGATCGAAACTGATTAACTCATTGAGGAAGTGGAGGATCTGTTAGCGCCTAAATTAAAATCAAAAGGGCCAAATCAGCAATGGAAGGCAACAAACGGGAAGGGGAAAAATCTTAAGCACCAAAAAGGCATTGACTCTTATTTCGAACAATTACCAGTGATCACTGCAGTTATTACTCTAGCTATAAGTCCGAGTACCCAGGGCCCCCCAATAGTTTCTGTTCTATCTTACAAACACATAGCAGTACAAACAAACAGGAAGGAGGAGCGCATAACTGCTAATGTGGAATACTCAAATCAATATTCAGTGCTAGAAAATCTTGAGGCTTCAGAACACAACTCCTCACAATTCTTCAGTGGGAAGACACTGTGAGGGCTTGTGTGATCAAACATTCTGCGAGCATAGATGACCAATTATCTGTACTAAGGAATGAAATTAACTTCTTAAAGAAGAGCATGGAAAGGATGGCAAGATTATGAACAGATAAGTAGGACACTTCTTTTAGTCAAAGGGTCATTGAAACAAACGGAAGTCACTGAGAACGGGCATGTTGCTCCTTACATGACCAAGAGCATGACCGATAAACAAAATGGAGGGCAGTATAACCATGTGAATCCTAACTCCTGTGGTCATACCATGAAGGAAAGGTTGCCGGCCCACACTCTCTCAGAATCTGACCATTGTTTTCTGCGAGAACAGATGCATGCAAAAGCAAGATTGGTCGACAGGAGTTCCAGACCACATGCGACAACTGCTGGGACTCATAAATCACATGGTGGACAATGTATTTACAAGTATCCCAAGGGTCACAACATGGAGAGAAGGCAGTCGGCTCCTACTTTCCCTAGGGTAAATCATGCCCCTTGGCGAGATCAGTTGAATGCAAAAAGTAGAATTGTAGATAGGAGTTTCAGACCTAGTGTCAAAATCAATGAAAACTGATTAAATAAGGCATCCCCTGATAATAGATATGGCAAACCTTTTGGTCTTGTTATGATTAACACCCCCAAAATCCAAAGCCCATATCAGGAGAGCTAGGAGGGATTGTTAAACAAGGTGATTCATTGGATATGGGGCTGTAGATCTATACTTAGAGAGGACATATTCAATGTCAAACGGCTTTCAGCTGATAATCAACATTGGGACTACATTTCAGACCATGCAATGACATCCACTTAAGACTAAAATGTAACCCCCCCAGCCATTACCCCAGACTTGCCATCTGGAACCTATCCATAAACAATGGGCAATCTAACCCTAGGGAAATTGTAGACTTATGAACACTTCAGATATTGATTGAATTGGAAACAGTAGCCTTGATAGCCCTGCAGATCTAGTCAGTCAGTATCTACCTATAGTTGCAGGATTCCATCTATTATATCTCCCTTGTAAACCCCATGATAAGGGTTAGGGGCATTGATATTACCAGAAGCAGAGAAGACCATCTGACACTACAGGACGAAACCACTGGCTCCATTTTGAGGACTCCAAAAATGATAACGACAGATAGTCTAAATATGCTATCATGGAATGTAGCGGGAATCACATCCAAACTACAAGACACTGGGAGGAGTACGTTTGTTGATTTGCATCATATTATACTTCTTCAAGATACATGGGCAATTAACTTAACCTCCCGACCATGCTTTCTAAACTTCAGTGAAAATGCAATTCCCTCCCCCAGCCGGCCTCCCCTCAGGTGGGCTGCTAATTTGGTTACATTTGGACTTGTTCCCCATAGTAAGCAGTTCCAACCAACTCCACGGACATACTAGCTATTAAAATAAAAATCTCAACCTAACAGGCCCAAGATGCATAGCCTTGGTGAATATCTACAGGTCTGTTCCTCCAAACATTTAATCGTTAACAGTGGATAAGTTATATGTCCTTAAGGGGCATTTTAATCAAAAAGCCCCAATGATTGTAGTGGATGACATCAATACTCGAATACCACCAAATGTTGGGTGTAACCCCCCGGAAATTAACAATGCGATAGATATAAGAACTCCCTTGACTCCTCCGTTCGATTATAAGAAAAGAATAAAAATAACCAAAGTGGGCGCCCAAATCATAGACCTAATACTAGACCATGGTATGAGAGTTGCTAATGGGAATACAAAATCTGATTGCCCCCACTTCTTACCTTTAATAGAGGCTTGAGCACTTCAGGAATAGACTACATACTAGAGGACAGTGACCTATGGCCAGATTTGCACAACATGAAGGTGGTTCCCAGACCAGACCGTGATCACCAGGCACTAAGCGCAACCATCTTCATGATTGCGTTCACCAATGTAAAATTAGAACCCGTAGTGACCATGCTCCCAATAGTTTCAACAAGTAACCTAAGGAATATCAAATGGCCAGCCATGGTGACGGATATCAAGAGCATGACACATTTATACAACTTCTTCATGTACAAATTCTCTCAGGTAGACCTCACAAACTTAGGCAGTAATTTTGTCTCTATCCATTGCAAACTTATCGTTTGGGACAAAGCGGAAAAGTGGTACCCTCCAAAAGAAAACCCCTGTTGGTATACAAAGTCCTTCCATCTGGAAATATCCTTCCTGCTAAGTGCTATTGAAAAGGGACTAAGACTCAAAATCACAGAGACAAAAAATAGGTATAAAACCACGTTATAAAAAGACAAAAGGGAGTGGGAAGAGGATCATTAGTTGCTAATGGCCGAAGCTCTAGAAAAAGGAGACCACACGACTTTTTGGAAATTGATATCTATTAATTCTTCTAATGGCAATCATCTAGAATTTGCTATAAAACCTGAAACATGGTTCTCACGCTTTAGTGGTCTGTACAAGGGCAATCGGAAACAATCAGAAACAAAACAAACTAGCAAGTCCCCCTTCAGGGTTTAATAGCAACGATGCAGGAAATGTAACCCATGCAAAGAGCAGTGGACTCACAACAGAAGTTCATCTCTGTTTTACCTTAGCTGAAACTCATCTAGCAGTAAAACAAATGAAAAAAGAAAAGGCGCCAGGAATGGATGGTATACCGGGTTACCTCTTTTTGCCCAAACCAGACTTCTGGGTTCCTTATTTGAATGCTGTATCTAACAGCATCCTAAAAGGTAATTCTATATCCCCTAAATGGCAGGAGCGATTATCATACCCATTTACAAAAAGGGAGTGAGAACAAACCCCACCAACTATAGAGCCATTAGGCTGCTGGATAACACACAGAAAACTTTCTGTAGGCAGGTGTTATTCAAACTTAATGATTGGATAGACCAAAACAATATCTTAGAAGAGGCGCAAGCAGGGTTTAGACCAAAGGTCAGCACACTGAACCAGGTCCTCCAGGTCCTCCGCTTCAAGGTGACAACTTTGAAACATGTCACCAAGAAGCGTGGCCATCTATATGTCGCTTTCATCGATCTGAGAGCGGCCTCTGACCTGGTCCCAAGGGAAACCCTGTGGGATATTTTGGATGGGTATAGCAACCCCCAGATCTGTTAAGGCTACTGAAAGTCCTACATGCAACTACATACGCAACGGTCAGGTGGAAAACTGTAGGGGACTTTGACGGATAGGATTGAGATCAAGCAAGGGGTAAGACACGAGTACGTCATTGCACCCACCCTTTTTAGCCTATACATTAATGGAGCAGTAAGCAGATTGATGGACTGTAAACACGAGGCCCCCAAAATAGCAGATGTGTCTACTCCTATTTTGATGTTTGCAGACAACACACTGCTAATCTCAAGACCACCAGTGGGGTTGCAAGCAGAACCACATGCCTTTGTCTCCTTCTGTGAGGAAAGAGGTCTAGAACTCCACTGAGTCTAAAGTTATGACCATTAATTCTCACAGAACGTATAGAGAAAATGTGTCCATAGAGGGGGGTCCCCTTTGAGAAAGTCTTGTACTTCGATTACCTGTGAGTCAGGTTAAGTGACAGCCAGACTTGGGGCCCTCAGATAGAAAAAAGTAAAGCTACCCTGCAAAAGAAAACCTCAGCTATAGGGAGAAAATACAGGGCTGCCTCGGGAGGTGCTCTGCCACTGGTTATTACTGGATATTGAGCATCAGCTGTAGCATCTGCAATTGATGGAACTGAGATCTGGGGTTACGCCTCAGCAGAGACTCTGAAAAAGATCGGAAATAGGTTCATAAGGGGCCTATTTAAACTTCCCCCAAGTTCCGCTATTACCCCATTTAGACTTGACCTAGCCCTTAATCCAATACACCTAACGTCTCTAGTCAAACTTTTGTTATACTGGATTAGACTTTGGTCCACCAAATTAATTAGTAACTTATAGGAACTGTGTAAAGGAACTGTGTAAAAGAGCTTTTGGCTCTTGCCAGGGACCAGAGTACACCCTGGCTGAAGGTTGTAAAAGACATATCATACAGAATAGGTATTGTTAATTAATGGACCACCCCAGAGCTGATCATTAAAAGTAATGCACAGGAAGTAGAAAATCGGCTCTGGGAGGCAACTTTGCTGCAAACATGGAAAGTACATCAGGATAACAGTCTAACTGGCCAGTTCCTCAACCACAATTGTTTACCCAGCCTCGAGCCTTATATGGACTAAATGCACACTATGGTTTCAAATGTTTATATGTGCAATTTAGGTGTGGTATATTGCCTTTGAGAATGCGCACCGTGAAATCGGATAAGGCACCCTTAAAATCCAAGTTTTGCCCAAATTGCCCTAATATTGTGGAATCGGTAGAGTACTTAATGCTTCTCTGTCCCCAATACAGAAATGCATGTAAGAAATGGTGGTAGCAATGCCTTTGAGAATGCGCACCGTGAAATCGGATAAGGCACCCTTAAAATCCAAGTTTTGCCCAAATTGCCCTAATATTGTGGAATCGGTAGAGTACTTAATGCTTCTCTGTCCCCAATACAGAAATGCATGTAAGAAATGGTGGATAGCGGCACTCAAATCTATGGAAGTGAGACACTGTAGGGAAGTAGTAAGGCTTCTCAAGAGCGACACCAGGTAAATATTAGCCTTGGCAGTCTTGCGCTACTTGCTCTGTACCTGGAACCAGAGAAAGAAGGCTTTAGATAATTTTCCATCTATGATAGCCAGTCTGTATAAAAAGTCCCAGAAGGCCCATTTAGTGTCTTACTTTTTGCCCTCTTTTTATACTATTATTATAGATCTTGGGGATTATGCTATTCCTATGCTTCGTCTATGAATGTTCTTACTTACATATGAATTTTTACCTCTATGATGGATACAGGCGTAATAGGATAATTCAGTTTGTCTTAGGAAAAGTATATATTACATATAGCAGTGGCAAGAATTGTATTATTTAATAATCCTTACTTTTAATTTATTGCTGTTTGTTAATCTACTGTGAAAAGGAAGCCTGCATGATGCTTTTATTGATATCCAATCTTATGTTTTATGTTTGTAGCTTTTTATGGCTGTCAGCCGAAATAAAAGATTTGATTGATTGAAAACTCAATTTACTCCCAAACTTTGCTGTTGCTAAGCAGATACTACAAAACCAGTTTTTAAAAGTTAATAGATAGTTTTGAGATATGGTTGCTTAAACATGGCAAACTAATATGTGTTAACCAAATGTAATAAAAAGATTTCACTCTCTTTATCTAGACAGATTCAAGTGGTTAACATCATGTTCCCACTTTGGGGTAAAGTTCTTTGGTTTTCTTCCATGTGCTATTTGGACATGTTATAAGCCACCCTTCTTCTATGATGCAGGGCAGCTTTTTAAAACCCTTAGTGGCATATGTATCAAACGATTTTTCATTCGCAAACGCTGCGATTCGCAAAAATACAGCGTTTGCGAATGAAAAATCGCTAAATGCGATGTATGACCTGTTTTCTCATCGCAAAATTAAGGAATCGCAAAATTTGCGATTCCTTAATTTAGGGTAAGCATTTAAGGAATCGCAAATTGCGATTCCTTAAATGCTATGTATCAAGCACCCAAGTTGTGCGATTTCTCATTAAAAAATCGCAAATTACCACCAACTTCAAGTTGGTGGTAATTTGCGATTTCTTTCACAAATGCACTTTTTTGCATTTGTAAAGGTGCCATGTGGCGCACACACATGCCCTTAGCGGAACATGTGTGCGCCATATGCGCACACATGTTCATTTCAGGGGTGCATCGGGGTGTCCTTATGACACCCTTGCACCCGTGAAATTATTCTCAATTTGCGATTCTCAAATTGCGAATCGCAAATTGAGAATGACTTCACATTCATTCCTATGGGCCTCCTGGCCCATAGAAATGAATAGGAAAGTATTCCTTAATAGTGATTTCGCAATTTGCGAATCACAATTAAGGAAAACTAAGAAATCGCCATAAAAAATTGTGCTTTTCTACATACATCCCTTTTTGCAATTCTCAAATAGCGATTCTCAAAACATCGCTATTTGAGAATCGCAAATGGGGATTTTCATACATATGCCCCCAAGTACGGAATTCCCTTATCGGTGGTATGTGGCATTAACCCACACACCCAACAATTGGTAGTGTTCACCACCAACTGATGCTGATGAAGAAGCTGAACGAAGGAATTATTCATGAATTCCGCACGTCTGACCTGCTCGTGTTGCGGTAAGATGTGAAAAGAATGAGGAGAGACAGTGGAGGTAAGTTTAGGTTCAGAAGAGGGGGTAGGTGAGGCAGTAGGCAACAGTGACTGTATCATGTAATACACCCCACCCACCAATAACGAAGAAACAGTTAGGAATAAGAGGAGCACCTGAAACATGAAGCATTTTGTACGTGCAATTCTACGCAATTCGAATCTTTGGGCCTGAGCCTTTTCCAATTCCGACAGCTTCGAGAAAGCCATCCTCTAAAAACCGTCCGCAACGTTCTTGACGCACTTCGTTCTGTGTAGCAGTAGTCAATCCCCAGGAGCTCCTAGGAATCGACGGTCTTCGACCTAGTGTCAAGACCTACTAACCAGAAGGAAGTACCCTCGCGGCCCTACGGTCCACCCGGATGTAAGGTATTTGTAATCAACAATATACATATATACAAAACCTCCTAGCTGTGGAAGCAAAAACGCATATATGGAAAAAGACTCAAATTTTACAAAATCACAATTATGCAAGTGTGTTCAGATTGGATAGCGATAATGGGGTAACGTGGATGTCAGGGGAGGAAGCAAAGATATTTGTTTATTAGTCTCTGGTATTGGAGCGAAGAAAATATCGGCTTCTCCCAGGACGAGTCTGATCATCAAACAATTGGTCCGATGGTGAAACAGAGTTCTGTTGACCAGTCAATTGTTCAGATCTTGAGTTCTGTGATGACAAATGTTCAACAATATCGTTCTGCTGCACTGAGGTATCTCCGACAGGCTGAGCGTCGCTGAAAGGGACAAAGTTCGGTACGGTCTCAACTTCAGACGAAGCGATGCCCTTCCTTACCCACGAGTCCGCTGGTAAAGGTATAGGTACCTTTTTGGTATGGGTGGCGTGCACCCAATGCTTACGCCCTTCCAAACGAACAGCAGTCCTCGTGGCAAGGAGCACCTGGTAGGGTCCGGTGAAACGAGGCTCAAGATTGCGCTTTCGGCCAAAATTCCTCGTCACCACCCAGTCTCCGGGCTGGAGCTGGTGGCCTGGACCCTCCGTCTGCGTTGGCAGTGCTTCAAAAACCTGTTGGTGAATTAACCTCAGTTTAGCAGTCAGATCATGAAGATAATCGATCAACATTGGGTACTCAAGATCAGAAAACACACTAGGTCTAGGGACCCCCCAAACATTGGCAGGGCGGCCGAACACAATCTCATAGGGACTGAGCCCTACTCGTGAGTGTACAGTCGCCCTGGTTGACAGAAGAGCTAAGGGCAAAGCGTCAGGCCACGAGAGACCAGTCGTAGCCTGAATCTTCGCTAGTTTCAATTTAAGGGTGCCATTATATCCTTCAACCAAACCTGCTGACTGGGGATGATTGGCACTGTGGAATTTCTGTGTAATTCCAAGGCCCTTGCACACATTCTTCATTACACTCCCCACGAACTCACTTCCGTTATCAGACCATACAATTCGTGGCATTCCATACCGAGGAAAGTATTCCTTCAGTAGGATTTTTCAGTGGACAGAGCAGTGTTGTCCTTAAGAGGGTAGGCTTCAATCCATCGGGAGAATGCGCAAACCACAACTAAAACGTACTTCAAGTTATTGCATCGCTCCATATGGATGAAGTCTAGCTGAATCACCTCAAAGGGACATGAAGGGGGAGCAAAATGGCCAGGGGGTGTAGGAGTTCCCTTACCAGGATTGTACATCATACATATCATACAATTCTTAACCAATCTCTCAGCACACTTAGTAATACCATCATTCTTCCATACAGGGAACAACAACTTACAAATGCCTTTCACACTAATATGTGCCAAGCCGTGTGCCATCGTTACAACAGCTAGCACATACGCATCCGGCAACATCCACCTCTTATTCTCCGACAAATCAATCCAGCAGCCATTCGCATCCAACTTTCCCGTACTCTCTTTCCACTTCGTCTTTTCAGTCTCGGTGGCCTCATTCTGAATCGCTTTCACACTCTCGATAGTGTCCTCACACATACCCGTTTCTGTAGGCCACCTTACCGAACTCATCACATACATTCTAGTGGTAAGGTTCCTAGCAGTCTCCTTAGCAACTTCATCAGCGAACGCATTGTCACGACCAACATCATCCGTCACCTTACGGTGTGCACTACATTTAACAATCGCCACCTGCTCGGGCAATGTAAGTGCATCCAAAAGATCATTCACAAGCTGTCCATGCTGAATCTTCGTACCATGCGACGTCATAAAGCCTCTCTCTCTCCACAATCGTCCAAAACTGTGAGCAACACCAAACGCATACTGGCTGTCCGTAAACACATTCACCCGTTTCCCTTTCGACAACACACACGCTCTAGTCAAGGCAATCAGCTCTGCCGCCTGAGCAGAATTCTGATTCAATCTCGCAGTCTCCACAACCGTACTCAACGTCACCACAGCATACGCGGTCGTCACATCACCATTCGGCAACTTAAAACACGAACCATCCACATACAAGGTACCATCGGGGTTTTCCAATGGAGTATTTTTCAAATCAACACGACCTTTTGTTTCCTCCTCAGTTCGTAAGTAGCAGTCATGAGGTGTTACCTCGTCTGATTCCATACTGATTGGCAACAAAGTCGCCGGGTTCAGGACATTACAGCGTTTAATTTGAATGTGACTTGCCAAAAGTGTCAGCTCATACCCAGACAACCTTGCACTCGTCAGGTGTTGGGTTTTCGTACGATTCAAGAGAGTGTCAACTGCATGCGGAACCATCACCTTAAGCATATTATCCATGACCAATCCTGCAGATTGTCGGATGGACACTGCAGCTGCCGCTGTTGCTCTCAAACAACTCGGCAATGCTCTAGCTACTGGGTCCAAGGTCGAGGAAAAATATGCACATGGACGCTGCTTACCACCGAATTGTTGCGTCAAGACACTCAACGCACAACCTTCCCTCTCGTGAACGTATAGTGTAAACAGCTTACTGTAGTCAGGGGTACCTAACACAGGGGCCGAACACAACGCGTCACGTAGTTCAGAAAAACTTTTCTGACATTCTTCCGTCCATGGTAAAGGAGTTGGAACATCCTTGCACGTAAGAGCCACCAATGGTTTCGCTAGCAATGAAAAATTCGGAATCCATTGCCTGCAGTATGACGTGATACCTAAAAAGGCACGCACATCTCTCTGAGTTGTTGGCACAGTCATTCGAGCAATCGCTGCAATTCTCTCTGGGGTCAACCTTCTTCCCTCCTTTGACAATAAGTGACCTAGATAGGTTACTTCTTGGCAACAATATTGCAGTTTAGAAGGTGACACCTTGTGATGTAAGTCACAGAGATGCTGCAACAAGGACACCGTAGCAATTTCCGCAGCCACCAATAAGTCGTCGACATATTGGATCAAGGCCGCACCGGCCGGCAACACAAACGCGTCAAGTTGGCTCTTCAAGGCTTGGCTGTAGATCGATGGGCTCTCACAGTAGCCCTGAGGAGCACGTTTAAACCTAAAGCTGCTGCCACCTAGAGAGAAACCGAAAAGGTCCCTACTCTCCTCGGCAATCGGAATGCTGAAGAAAGCATTCTTCAGATCGATCACTGAGAACCAAGATGCAGAGGCTGGAATCAGAGTCAGTAAAGCCGTAATGTCGGGCACCACAGGGAACTGAGGAATCACAATTTTATTCACCTCCCGTAAATCGATAACAAAACGATAAACAGGAGGCTTTGATGGATCAGTGCGTTTCAGAATGGGCAGCACAGGGCTATTGCACACGTTTCCCCGAGTCTCCTCGATAACATCTTTTTCGATCAAATCGTAGATGATCGCTAACAGCGCTCGCTCACCATCAAGGGAGATACGATACTGGGGAATACGTGGCAATCGCACATTAGATTTCAGGTGAACAACATAAGGGGAGATGTCAAGCAGGCCCACGTCATTGGGACCTGTGGCCCACAAAGATGCAGGAAGAGAACTCAATTCCGGTGGAAGCTTGTCGATGGACAAATACATAGGAGAGATTACTCTCTCACCCAATGTAAGCTTTACTCCCGCAGGAGAACAATACAAAGTCGCATACAGACGTTTTAGCAAATCCAGGCCCAAGAGATTTTCACCACAACCAGTAGTCAAAATCAAAGGAGCTTGCAGCTCTCGGGGCCCAATTGTAAGGGGCAAAGGGCGCGAAACCGGATTGCTAACAGGGGCGCCAGAGAATCCAACGGAAACATTTGTTAAGCCAGACAAAGGTGCGCCAGGGAGTTTCGAATGCATGATGGAACTTTTCGCTGCACCAGTGTCCAACAGAAAAGGCTCAACGACGCCCGAGGTGGCAACTGCGACGTAAGGCCCTCTCTGATTAACCGGAACTGATACTACTCCCTCTCCTTGTCTATGGCTGTCCTAGTAATTACCGTCGTCAGTGCCCTGATCGACGTAATAGTCGTCCACATTGTACTGGGCAGATCTGCCTTGCGACGATCCACGCTGATCAAAACAATTATTAGAATCGGAAGAATTATTAGAACGATCATTTTGAGCACCGCGGCCTCTACCACGTGGTGCCTGTTGAGGACCACTACGACCTCCTCTAGATGAACTACCACTATTTCGATCACGCAACACCGGACAATCGAATTTCAAATGACCCTCCCCCCTACAATAGGCACACTGATTGTACCCCAACGTAGATCTCTGCGAAGAGGAGTCATTTCATGATTGCGACCTATTCGACTGAGACTGCGATCGATTCCGCTGTTGCGAATCATTCTGATTCGAACGTGGAGGATACGCTTGTTGCAACAACACTTTTGTTTTGAGCTCTTTCGTCTTTTTATCCGCACAATCATTTTCCTCTTTCTCTCTATTCTCATAATATTGGGCCGTAGCCAATATCTGAGCACAAGTGGAAACAGCCCACGCACTCTCTGAATTCCTTAATTTGTTGCTTAGGTCTGGCAACAAATTCGACACGAATTTGTCCACGAACAATCTCTGACCTCCCTCGGTACCCATATCTTGACCACTATGATCAATGAATGCCTCCTCAAATCTCGTAAAGAAGTCAGAGACACTCTCATCCTTCTTTTGTTTGCAAGCGGACAACTTGTCCCAATTCACCTTCATAGCTGGCATAAGCGTTTTCATAATGTAATGTAATGTAATGTAATTTGACTTATATAGCGCACAAATCACCCGAAAGTCTCAGGGCGCTTGCTTAGGGAACCCGTCCTGGTATTCCCCTGTGAGATACCCCCGGCAGGGTATCCACAAGGTGAAAGCCAGGCATCCCGCCGCGAGGGGCCGTAGTGGAGATTAAGCAAGCTATTGCCCAGAGTCGCAGAGTGTGACCCCGTGAGTTGAGTAGGCACCGGCGCGAGAATTAACGAGTCCGTGGAACATAAGAGTGATTATTCTCTGAGGGAGATTAGCAATCAACTGTTCGGGCTTAGCCCCACCAACTTGCAAGGCATCCGCAGCAAGAAGTGCAGCCCAGTCACCGCCTAATTCTGCCGCATGGTCTTCCTGACGAATCTTTGCCCATACTGGTTGCGGTTCGACATTGCCAAATAGCATATCAATGTCGGCAAGATTCATGATCGTAGCATCCACGAGCTGCGACAATTCTTTATAGTACCCTGCAGGATTTTTGCGAGGGTCAGGCAAGGATTGCCTCACCTGCAAAACTTCTGAACGTTTCCACGGTAGATGTATCCACACTCTCTGAAAGTGCGGCAAGATTGCAGGATTAGCCTGGCATATACACTGGCGGAACCTCGCGCATGGGATACTGACCAGGCGCTGCTGGCGGTTCCTCAATGTCATCTAAAAATAATGCCCGAGGCATTATAACAGGACGAAAAGATAGCAACTGCTCGACAGCACGTCGAACATTGCTACCCACCAATATTCCACTCGCAAACTGAAACTGAAGATTAGTTAGAGCAGCCAATACATCATCAGTCGCATCAACTGATATCTGATCACGTAAGAGCTTGCACATTTCCTCAAACACAAACCTTTGTGTCGGTTCATTGAATTGAGAAAACGTATCAACCACCACACGTGGAGGATTCCTAAGGGGATATCTAATCCAATTTGTCGCCATATTGTATAGCGTGTCACGTTCCCTACCATCAGGAAGCTGACTTCGTCTTTGGGGAGCATCAGAACCTGCAGACTTAAGAATCGGTCCAAGAGAAGTGAAGAAGTTAGCAGCAACAGGGGGAACACGACGTCGAGCAGACGGGGTAGAAGAGTAAAGCAACGGGGTAACAAGAGAAGTATCAGGAACAGAAGGGACAGCAGGAGTAACCAAAACAGTAGAAGCTGCGGGAACAGGAGTATGAGGAAGTACAAGCGGGGGAGCAGTAGGGACGGGAGCAGGTAAGGGAGCAGGAACAGGTGGAGGAACAGGAACAGGTTGGGGAACAGGAACGGGAGCAGGTGGAGGAACAGGAACAGGAGGAACCACAGGAATTGCGGTACCCTGTGCATACGGAGGTGGTGACTTCAAGAGATATGACAACAAGGGGTCCTCTACTACGTCCTCCTTCTTATCCGTACCCGTCGATAAAACGGGGTAACATTTATCGACAGTCATGCGCTGCAATCTATCAAAAACTTCCTTTTCATTTTCCTCCTTATCTCGCTGGAACTGCTCTGCATTCCTTACCGTTGTAACAATCCCTTCTCTCTTATTACGTTTAAGCTGCTTGATTTCTTTCTGCTTGGCTTCTTTACGCCATAACCGAAAGGAATCAAACATGGCCGGCCTTGCTTTTCTTTGGAACAATTTAGCTTCAAGATTATCCAAAATCGGGGCCTCAAAACCACCATGAGGTGGCCAACTAAGAACACCGTCTTTTTTAGTGTACCGAACCCAACACTCATTGAATGCAATTGGACCCAAACCATGTCGACTGTATAACTCGTAAATTGGAGTTCCAACCGGAGGTATCGGACACGAGTCCTCCAGTCGGGAATCCGCACCACAACTCTTAAAGCAACTGAACAAAGTACTACAGCTAGGCATCATGCACACTAACCGAGTTTCACAAACGTCAAGGGTTATGGGATTACAATGTCCCTGCAAAGAGCAAAAACCCTCGGTTTTTGGTGACTGCAGACGTCAAATATCACAACAAAGAACAAAATACCAAGAACCACAAATGCAATGGAACCATGCAACAACTAAGCACCCACAACAAAGGACTCTGGGAGCGACCCACAAATACTTAACTCAAAGATCAGTGGCGTCACCAGGAAGGCCCGTCAATCGTCTCGCTGTACCAAGGTCTACGCCAGGCGCCAAAACAGGTCTACAGTCAGGGCAGCAGTCCGTCGCAGCCGTCAGGAGGCGGGGATCTTCGCGGAAAAGTCGTCGGGCCACTTGTTTCGACAACAGGATCGATGAAGCGGGGTGCACCTTCCCTCGGAGATTTCACACTAAGTTCCTCACGATCGTCGGGCTTTGGACCGGTACCGCTGATGCAGCCCTACGTTGGGCGCCAACTGAAGGACTGGGTTTTTCTAAGACCCAGCGGTGCCAGGGATAACACCTAAAACCTTCGTGGGTAACCTGTTCCGGGGTACAAATGACAGAGACACGGGACACTTCCTTCGGCGTCAAAGATTCGAGGTTTATTACTGCAGGGAACACAGAAGTCACAGGAAGTACAACATGTGCAAGTTCGAGGAGTCTGCTTCAAATTGTATCTGTGGATCGCTCTTCTTATACAGTTTTTGGGCGTAGGATAACATGGTGCACAAAGGATTACAACCTGGTTCCCATCGTAAAGATCATAGGGGGTCGCTTTCATGTATTCAGGGCCCGGAACATAATTACAGTAGCATTTGGCAGTTCCTAACTGTGAAACTACATCTTTCCACCATTAGTACATTCCGTTCAGCAGTAAACGAATCAGGGAAGAGACAGAAACAGGTGCAGGGGAAGACAAGGACAGTGAACAGATCGAAGAGGGTGTAAAAGGGTGGTATCAGGAAACACGAGTTGCAGGCATCAAAGGGGGACGTGCCTAATGAATGCACAACTGAGACAATAGACCGGCACGGCAAGATGAGCCTCGAGCGGGGCGATCTGCCTTACAGTGTCATCCCCCTCATCATAAAGACACCTTCAAAGGAACTCGTGTCTTCCGCAGGAGTTTGGGAATCCCAGGGTCGCGAAGCGGACAGCGTCCGTTCGCTGGCTACTTGAGGGCAAGAAACAAAATGGATGCCGTATCTAAGATGGAACCCGTGGGTTCAGATGAAGAAACCCACGAAACAAACGAACGGTTTAGGCTAGCACAGCGAAAACGCGTACACCCACTAATCTCATCATTTGCGGTTCATAGATACCAGACTCGACCATATTCATGCGAGTCGAAAACACCACTTACAATTGTCACGGAACCTCATGACGGTCTGCTGATTCTGAGCTCCTGCAGACCAGAAGGGTCCAGCAATACAGGAGGTGGGTACCGAAGGTCCCTGATGTTGATATACCTTCTCAGCAAGTTTGAGGCCAGTATCTCTCGTGGGGACTGCATAACCTGAAACCCTGTGCATCGTGTCAATTTGCAAGTGCATATGCTTGTTGACGATTCCCGAGCTTCTGCATTGGAGTCCATGTAGTCCTGACCCTGAGCAGTATTTCCACCAAAGAACTCCAGCCTTCTCTCACTGAGTGCTCCATGGGCTAGTACCTTGCGATCTTGCTCGAGGTCCCCTCGCGCCTCCTGGTCATTCGGCCTGTGGGTCCTCCTGAGGGTCATCTTGAATTCTGTTGGGCTTTCCTGGTTGCGCCAGATGTGCCCTGACTCCCCATTGCTTTTTTCTTTTTTTTAAATTAAAGTTTTATTAAAGTAAAACAAGTAAGCATAATAATAAGAAAGCATGGCATTGCAGTGCAGTATTACGCATCAATTCAAAACAGTAAGAGATTGCATAGTTACATGTCCATGTGGATACATGGCTAAACCTGTACATTATTAAATACAAGTCCGTACTTCAGTGGATTTGGCACGGCATCCAGTTACATATCCAACAACCTCTGCAACAACACATCTACCCCAGGTGTGGCCCTATTTTCTGCGGTTCTAATAGGTGTAATCTGCCCCTGTGTAGAGGTGCCGTTGGTATCCCATTGTGTAAGGAGATAAGACTGAAATGGCTGCCAAATATCAACAGGCCTAGCAGCAGGTGGCTGCAATTGTGCATAGTTATCACTAGTGATATTACAGTATGTCATACAGTGAAGCCATGCATGCAATGTGGGGGCTGCTTACAAGCCCACTGGATGACCACTTTGCATTTAGCGATAAGTAGTGCAATTTCAACAAATCAGTGCTTAGATTTAGGGAGATCTTGCAGGTACCCCAGCAGTGCCATCAGGGGCGAGGGAGCAACTTCCATTTCAACCATACAAGAGAGTACCCAAAAGACCGATCCGCAATAATATTCTAACTTGGTACATGTCCATGTCATATATGCAAAATCGGCTTTCGGGCAGTGGCACCTCGGGCATTCGTGTGGATGCGAGGGGTCCATATGATGCAGTTAGGCATCATGCATGCCCTCCACAGAAATTTTAAATGTAGCAACTTGTGCTGGGGGTTAGGGTGTTGCGTTCTAATCTAGGATCCTGATCGATACTGTGACCTTATGCCCCTATACGGCTATAATCTCCTTGTACCCCTATATTGGCATAACCGATCAAATGCAATAATCAGAAACTCGTCTCTGGCCTCACACGAACAGAGCCACATTTCAGAATCGCTTCCTCTGCAACTTCCTTTGCAGCTCATTAGTGCAAATGACACAGCAGAAGACACTATCTAAGATTCCTAGATTAACACTCCTTCTTCAACAAGATAAAAACTCAGCTACCTGGGAAAGCCCCGCTTGCTATCTTTTGATTATTAATAGAACTCTAATGAGCACTGATAGACGATCACTTCCTAGTGACATCTTTATCGACGTCTTATGTCCAAAAACTTACGTCAAACAAGGCACCTTTCAGGTATAAATATTACCAACGATGCCTTAAGCAAATGCTGAAGCTGCTGCTGATGATACCATCTCTGTTGCTACTATCGCTACTGCTATCGCTGCTAACGAGTGAACGATGGTGTGGTGAACTTAGGAGCTGAACAGCTGTCCCCCTGCAAGAGCCCAGCAGATGCAAGCTGCCCACGGATGCTGCCCCTCCTCTTCCTCGACGCGCTGAGAGAGACGCTGTCTTTTCTCCTGCCGAGAAATCCAGCTCCGGCGTTTCCAGCCTACTCTTGCGAGTGACTGGGATATCGAGTCCCTGGAAGGAGATACCAGACCTCCAACATTCTATTTCAGAGGTATGGTGTTGACTAAACCCTTAGAGAGAATTCTTGAAGCAAACCTTGGCAAAACCAACTTAACTTAAAGCTACTTACTCCCCTCCCACGTATTAGGCTTAGGTCAGGTACACTAGGGTAGGCGTAGTTAGAGCACCAGTTGAGTACGTTAGCTAAATGTATATATGAATGTCTAAGAAACCATATCAATGCTTTTACAGTATTATTTCGCAATACTCGTTTTACTGTACGTACTTTTTATAATAACAAGTCTTGCAATTGTGGCAATTCATTTCTCTTGTATGAGAAGAAAGACTGTTCAATAAATAATACCTTTTATTGAAAACGTCCGTCTCTCTATTCTCTACATATTGTGAAAGTAATCTGCACAACAACTGACTGAGTAAAATAACTGTCTATTGTTTCACACGACCCTAGAGATTGACTCTTATCTGAGGAGCAAAGTTGTCATGTTGCACGGTTGTTGGAAAACTGAATCCCTTCTTGTCTGTGCCAGGGAAGCTGATAACTTCCTATTCAGTCAAGAAAGTTTCCAGTGACCTCTGAGCTAGTTGGTAACAAACCCAATTAAGTTTAGCATAGTCAGTGGAGGCCTGGAAGATCCGTACTTCTACGTCGATACTACTGTTTATGTTATTCCAATGCGCAGGGCCTATTGGGAAAATAGGAACTACACTACATGGCACCCAAACGTTTGGTAAGGCGATAAACTAACGCAAGACGTTAGAGTAACTGAGTTGTGCATTTTTCACACAGACTCCTTTCTCCCGTAAATACTCCAATAGACGTCTGGAGTGGGTGAAAGGTTAAAATCCGCCCGACCTTAGTAGGAAGAGATTCCTATGTAAAGCTCTGGTTTATTCAACGTTGAAGGATACAGTGTTCCAAAATATTGTGCACCTAATCTTTGTCTCCTTGGAGACCTGCTCTGCAAACTTGCATTTATACAATGCCAGGAGAAAACAACGGAACTGATGCCGCAGTAAATGCGACTCAGCAGGGTCCCGACGGGACTACTGAACCGGGTGTGATAATCATCCCGGCACATTTAAGAAAATCTATAACGTCAAAACTTATAGAAAATGGACTGACCACACAAGGTGGCACAGTCGTCTTCGTGATAGAGGCACACAAATATCGGCTGACAGAGGTATTCTATTCTTGGATAAAATTTCCAGCGGCAAACGCCGCAACACATGAGTTCCACTATTATAAAATAGAGGATCCACTGGGGAGTACGCTCCTTTTGAGGGGATTGAAATCCCATTAAAATTCCAAGAGCACTTGCTCTGGTTTAATGGCGCCCTAAAACATAATGATCATATTACCAGGCTCTGTCCACTAGGTAGACCAGGAGCAACGTGGCCGGTTTTAGCCAGCTACACACCACATCCGGACATTGATAAAATGTCAAAAGAAGAGCTGTTAGCACAGCTAAAAACATTAATTAAAATACATAGGCAATTAGTCCAATATGTAATGCGGACTGCTACAGTCCAAACAGCTGGTAATGTACCACAGCTGACCCCTCATCAGGGGAACACTAATAAAATTACACCACAGAACATACAGTCATGTCTTGGTAAAACACCCATAAAACTGGAACAAATTCCTTTCTGGTTAGCGCAGAAAATTACTCAAATAGAGGCAGTATTTCCGAATACTACCCCTATTGAGAAACACAGGATCCTGACCATCTGCCTTCCAATGGGGGTCGCACCACACGTGGAGGACTGTGACACTTGGGGTACAGTCTTTGCTTCCATTTACACAAAAACACATGGTGTTCCGTCTATGGCGGTAATACCAGATGTGCTAAAACAGATTCAAAATGAATACGATCCAGAACCTGCTTTAACTCTTGGTATGAAATTACTGAAAGACTTCAAGCAGGTCTCGGCTATATTATTAGCCAACATAAAAGGAGAAGCAGCATCTGTGGCGATCCGCCAGAAGTTGAGGGAAAAAGATATAACAGATCAACCAATTGAGCTTGCCAGAATCATAGAGAAATGCTATGAAGAATTAGGTAGAGACAGCTTGGGTGGGAAACCAGTAAAGCCCCAACTGCTCGAAAATCCTGAAAAATTATTTATTAAAAATAATTCAAACACTCCTAAAAAGAGTTGGGATGGAAATAAACAATCCACTCCCAAGGAAAAAGTTTTCCAGTCCAGAGGAAGGTCTCCTCGATGGAGGGAAAGAACTCCGACTCGAGAACACCAGTCTCCCCAGAGGGAGCCCTCTGACAAAAGATATAACCTTAGAAATAGGGATAATTTGAAGAAACCTGATAGATATCAAAGTATTGATACACGTCCCCCTCGATCTTCTTTGCAGAAATTGGAAAGAAGAGGACGGTCAGACCCAGGAGAGCACACCAAGTCCAAAGACAAGGAACCTGCTCAGAGTAAAAAATCTCAATTTCCGAAAAAGAAGGTAGCCAGTATTAGAGTAATCAACCATGCCGAGAATACTAAGGACACAGTTGAAAAACGGGGAGTGGGCACAGACAATGCTAGACAGTGCAGCAGAAATCAGTATAGCCCGCAAGATCCTGATGAGTCATCTGGAGACAGTGGACACGAATGAATACATTCAGGTTGAAACTGCCGTCACCAGACTTAGCGAGCCCCATAAGATATACGAAATAACATTGCGTATAGAGGGTGATAAGACTAGGAAAATAAAGGGTCTATTTTGGGATAAACTCTCAAAAGGCTACGATATTCTGTTAGCTGAAAAAGATTGGCCCCCAGAGTTTGTCAGGGAGTGCCCTCGTGGCGAAGAAATGATTATGCCTGCCTTCTCGAATCACATTCCGATTCACAAAAAATATACATATGCAAGGAAATGGGCAGTGGCCCAGGCACCGGCATTATATAAAAATCATGAAGGATGGGATGAGGACTCTCCTCCTCACAAAATCCAGTTAAAAAATCAACCGACTGCCCAACGGCAGTATCCCATTAAGCAAGAAGCTAAAAAACAAGTCAGGGAGATTTTAGATCAACTTGAATACCAGGGGGTGATTGAAACATGCACCTCTCAAATGAACAATCCTTTTTTTCCTGTCTCCAAGCCAGACAATTCATATCGTCTAGTTTTGGATTACAGACACCTTAATGCATGTTGCAAAACCTTTGCAGTACAAAATTCGCATAGTGCTGCACTAATGAACAACATAGTTAGGAAAAAATATAAAACAACATTAGACATATCTAATGGTTTCTTTTGTCAAAACATTGCACCAGAAAGCAGATACTTGACCGCTTTCTCAGTAATGGGGTCTCAGAAAAATTTCTGTAGGCTCCCACAGTGGTTCAAGAACAGCCCAGGACTATTCTCAGCTAGAGTAACAGAGTTACTACAAATGTATGATGGTGAGGCATTATCTTACGTAGATGATATCTATCTCACAGACGATGACTTGGAGACTCACTTGAAAAGAGTGAACACCATTATACTGGGGTTCGCAGCAGAGGGTTACAAATTCAACTTTAAGAAGTCTCGAATTGTCCATCTGACAGTATTATTTTTAGGATACGAATTATCAAGTGAAGGGAAAAGCCTAGCGGACAACTTCTTAGAGAAGTGTGCTGTACTCCAAGCACCAAAAACGCTGAAGAATTTACAATCGATTCTAGGCTTCCTGAATTTCGGTAGAACTTACATTCTAAATTACGCAGAGAGGGTTAAACCTCTCTACGAACTAATTAAACCTGATTTTAAACCAATCAATTGGACTCAAAAACACACAGAAATTTTGAGATCACTGCAAACAGACATGTTAGCAAAAACAAAATTAGATACACGTGACAACACACGCAATCTTGTAATCCGAGTCATCCCAGAAAGATGCGAATTCAGGTACCTGACCTCTAATGAGGGAAAAAAGGTACCAATTTCAATTAAATCTCACTTGTACACACAAGCGGAAAAAACATTCAGTCACACAGAAAATACTGTGAAAGCAGTGCAAACTGCAATAGCAAATGAACGAGAACTAGCACACGGCAAAAGGATTAATATCCTCACAGCAGAAACCGCCTTTTAGGCGCTATTCAGCCCAGTAAACCTGCCTACAGTGTCACTGGATCCGAAATGGATACAGTGTATAAATTCTCTTGGAGCGGAAGATGTGAAATACTATTTCGCCCCGCAATTCGAAGAACTGAATGAATTGACTTATGAAGAAGAATATCCTCTGCCAATCGAACTTCTGCCTCTCCCACAGTACGCCTGTATAATCTATACAGATAGATTTGTACAGCATTTCAACGTAGAGAACAAATCCTACGATGCAGCCTGTGCGATTGTTAAAGGTCGTTGGCTGTGCGGTAAATTCAGGCCCAAAATAACAAAAACTGAATCAGTAAGAAACTGTTCGGCTGAAAGAGCTGAAATCAGATCTTTAAAGATGGCGCTTGAAAATGCAGAACGTGAATTCCCGACACTAATCGTGTGCGATTCTCATTTTTGCGTCAACTCTTACAATAATAAGTTGCAGAGCTGGATTGAAAATGATTACAAAGATGACACAGGTGCCACAATAAAGCATAAATTGCTCTGGAAACAGGTAGCTCTTTTTCAGAAAGAACTACAAACGACTCATGTGATACACGCACAGAGTCTTCAACGTGATGGCGTTCACGTTGCAGGGAATTCATTGGCTAATACAGCCACATCGGAAGCAACTAAACCGGCTTCCGTAGCCACAAAAAAGCGTTCAGAAAAATACATAGACGAGGAAACTATGCTGGCAGTAAAAACGACCGTAAAAGGCAACTGTGCAGCACTACCCGTGAACTATCCACTCAATTATGCATACGTAATCGATGCAAACTCCGTTCCTTTTACTCGAATCCCTGGAGTGGGGGATAGGGTAATTCCAAACATGAACAGGAGAATATTTTTAATAGCAGACGCACACATGGGATTGGGTCCTAGGCACAAAAAGATCAAAGAATCTCTGACTGAATTACAATCAGTATACTGGTGGCCGGGAATGAGCGTGCAACATCAAATATATGTAAAGACCTGTCCCGACTGTGACAGGGATCGCAGTAGTGAACTACGCTACCGGCTACCAATCAGGAACAGCGTAACGCTGTCTACATGCCATCCTGCGTCCTATTAATCATTAAGGCTAAACACACTTAAAAAATGTGGCCTCCAGCGCTCGGCTGACGCCAGAACGGTTATAAAAGATCTGCGAGTCTTTATCGGCACATACGCAATTGCCATGTTCCATTCTGACCAGGGTCCTGCTTTCAGCTCTCGAGCTTATAAGGAGGCCATGGCCTGCATGGGAGTTGGGTTGCGGTATTCATGTCCGTCACACCCCGAAGGGAACAGTGTGGTAGAAAGAAAAAAACGGGACATAAAGCGATCTATAACAGCGAAGGTATTAGGTTCGGGTGTTGGGTGGGTCAAACATTTTATAAGTGTCCAGATCAGTATTAACAATTTGCCAAGAAATTCTCTAAAAGGTTTCAGCCCATACGAACTATTGTTCGGATATAGAATGCGAATTCAGGACTTAGATAGTCAGGTATCAGTGGTATAAGATAAGAAAACAGACTTTGACATCAAAGATCGTTTGGCTGTTTTACAGGACTTGAATAAAACAAGAAAATCCTTAAGCAACATAAAGTTAAAGCAACAGCCAGCTACCACTGACGAGGCACCACCAGCACCAGCCCCAGCAAGGCCTGTCTGGATTCCAAAGATTGGGGATCTAGTCAGAGAAAAAATAGCGGTGAAGAAGGAATATGGGCCTTCTTACAGAAAAGCAGTACCTGTCTTGGCAATCAACGGAACAAGATCAGTAGTACTACCGCCCCTTGTTGGTAAAAAGGAGAACAGAGTTGTATCAATCGACCTGGTAAAACCACTAGCCTGTGGCCTATAATCAACAGTAGGCCAGTGGACTCCCAAGAAACAACAGAATACCCAAACTTGCAACAATCCAAGAGGTTCAAACTGAAAGACTAATCACATTCGATCAGCCTGCAGTGCACAGAGAGGGACTATGCAATAATGCCATGGAACTCGTGCCTCTTGAAACACAGATTGAAACAGTTCGTCAAGAAACACCAGTCTACAATGATGTGGCATCAGAATGTCCTACCGAAAGACAAATTGAAAGAACAATCCCAACAATTGACAGAACTGCCTCTGGCTATTTCATCAACTTCGACAACTTTTCTGAGGATCAAAGCAACCCCGAAGTGATGCCAGAAACAAAAAAAGACTTTTAAAGAAAAAGCAACAGAACTCTTTCAACAAATCAAGGAAGTATATCTGGATGCACCGTTGATTGAGCATTGGATTATTTCAGGGGTATTCATACTCCTACTATGCCTAATTTTAGTTTTAATTTTAGGAAAGTTTATTACAATTCAATGGACACAGCAAGTCAGAACATCAACTTAGTCCTCAAACCACACAGATCATCCCACGTGAAGAAAAGAGAACTGTCAACAGTAAATGTCACAGCCATTCCAATACCCGGTGGGGTAGTATGGGAAAAAACTGACTATGAAATCTATGGTCCGGTCGAGATCCTGAAGTATCCTCATCAATTTAAGGTTTCCTTAAGTGACTTTGTAAAACCTAGTACATTCTCTGATGATTGGGACTTTGGAAGTATTAATAACATGATGTCTGATTTGGTAATGTCAGTTCGATTCACAGAACATGATTATTTACAAGGTTCGTCTAGTTATGAACAGATGTTCTGCTTCACACATTATGGTGACCATTACTTGCATAAATCTGCACAGCCTAGAAATGTTTTTAAGTATAACCAATTGGAACATTGTGCTACACCACCTAAAAGCAGTTCTAAAACATTCTATGAGAAATTCAAGTACTTCTCATGGTTTAACACCTGTGATGCAGAAACGTTTTATTACAAACTGGTAGATAAAACAGGATTGAAAACAATGCTGACAAATACTAAATTGATATATTCAGAAGCATTTTATGAAAAAATGATGACATTTGGTTTTGATTATTGGAAAAATACCATTGAAACAAAAACCATCTGGGGTACAAAAGAGTGGCAGGTACAAGGCCTAGAAGCATTATTCAGAACCTGCATGATACCAGAATAAATGATGTTTTTAAATGACACAATTCACCAAACATCCTGTCTTGGCCTAGCTAAGATTAAAGACCTTAACAAACCGTCTATTCCGAAGCCAATACCTGAGAATGTAACAACAGATATTGAGATAGACATAACTAAAATTTTACATTTAAACAGAACACATCCTGATTGGAAAAAGTGGTTAATCTGGCCTACTGACACAAACAACTGTCAAGATAGATTCCTGAATAAAACACAGGGGTTAAAAATGACCAGACAAGACCCTAGATACTCCCAGAGACAACATCCAGGGATAGTAACAACATACAGTGTAGGGAAGCTCTGCCTCGAATGGCTAGGATCATCCACACTGGCTGAAATTAAGCAACACTTGTCTTTACTTAAAGATGGTGCTGATTTGCGCGATTTCATTCTTGGACCACGCAAACAGCGTCAAAAGCGTTTCATAGCGACCAGTATCTATGCTGCATACAACGAGGCTTGGAAAGTCACACAAATTGAAACAGCTGAAAAAATACAAGAAATTGATCGTATTAATTTGGAAAAATCACTTTCTGTAGTGGACAATGGGTTAATGACTCTGTCTCCAGAATATATTCGTTGGACAATATTGTATCATCTGCCTTTGATATAATAGACAGAGACTTGCTAATGTTACAGCATGGCCAGTCACAATTGCTTTCTATTGTACAATTAGGCTGGACGCTGCAAGAGAACTGTCAACAGTAAATGTCACAGCCATTCCAATACCCGGTGGGGTAGTATCGGAAAAAACTGACTATGAAATCTATGGTCCGGTCGAGATCCTGAAGTATCCTCATCAATTTAAGGTTTCCTTAAGTGACTTTGTAAAACCTAGTACATTCTCTGATGATTGGGACTTTGGAAGTATTAATAACATGATGTCTGATTTGGTAATGTCAGTTTGATTCACAGAACATGATTATTTACAAGGTTCGTCTAGTTATGAACAGATGTTCTGCTTCACACATTATGGTGACCATTACTTGCATAAATCTGCACAGCCTAGAAATGTTTTTAAGTATAACCAATTGGAACATTGTGCTACACCACCTAAAAGCAGTTCTAAAACATTCTATGAGAAATTCAAGTACTTCTCATGGTTTAACACCTGTGATGCAGAAACGTTTTATTACAAACTGGTAGATAAAACAGGATTGAAAACAATGCTGACAAATACTAAATTGATATATTCAGAAGCATTTTATGAAAAAATGATGACATTTGGTTTTGATTATTGGAAAAATACCATTGAAACAAAAACCATCTGGGGTACAAAAGAGTGGCAGGTACAAGGCCTAGAAGCATTATTCAGAACCTGCATGATACCAGAATAAATGATGTTTTTAAATGACACAATTCACCAAACATCCTGTCTTGGCCTAGCTAAGATTAAAGACCTTAACAAACCGTCTATTCCGAAGCCAATACCTGAGAATGTAACAACAGATATTGAGATAGACATAACTAAAATTTTACATTTAAACAGAACACATCCTGATTGGAAAAAGTGGTTAATCTGGCCTACTGACACAAACAACTGTCAAGATAGATTCCTGAATAAAACACAGGGGTTAAAAATGACCAGACAAGACCCTAGATACTCCCAGAGACAACATCCAGGGATAGTAACAACATACAGTGTAGGGAAGCTCTGCCTCGAATGGCTAGGATCATCCACACTGGCTGAAATTAAGCAACACTTGTCTTTACTTAAAGATAGTGCTGATTTGCGCGATTTCATTCTTGGACCACGCAAACAGCTTCAAAAGTGTTTCATAGCGACCAGTATCTATGCTGCATACAACGAGGCTTGGAAAGTCACACAAATTGAAACAGCTGAAAAAATACAAGAAATTGATCGTATTAATTTGGAAAAATCACTTTCTGTAGTGGACAATGGGTTAATGACTCTGTCTCCAGAATATATTCGTTGGACAATATTGTATCATCTGCCTTTGATATAATAGACAGAGACTTGCTAATGTTACAGCATGGCCAGTCACAATTGCGTTCTATTGTACAATTAGGCTGGACGCTGCAAAATCTTCGTTCAGGCTATGTGCCTTGGCGTTTAATCAACACAACGTCATTATTTTCCATCTTTAACCTTACTGATAAACAAATCAGCTTGGCACAGAAAGGAGCAGACTATACAATCCTGAGCATCGAAAAACTTGAGAGATTACCTTTGACAATGTCAGAAAGTCCTGTCATTGAATGGATAATACACGGGATTATCACAATTCCGATAACAACTTTCCGATTTAAAAATTGCCTTGAATACATACCTACTGGCCAGTATGAACGATTGGGTAAAGGATACGTTAAGTCAACATGGAAATTACCATACACACATTCATGCTATAGTGACAGCAACAAAAATTTATTTCTTAGGGGTGAAAACTGTAAACGTTCACTAAGCGGTATACTTTTGTGCCAGGGTATTAATTTACACGGAGCCTGTGAAGGTAATTCTAACAACCTTTCATGCCACCAACATGTCACACCTGCAACGCAGATAGAGCCTTTCTTTATGCAACTCGCAAATGGGAGTTACATTCTAATAACGGATCACAGATGTTGTGGCCTTGTGCCAGGGAAAAGTTATCTCGTAAGCGTAACTTCCATGGTCAAATGCTGTATGCAAGCATTGTTCCCGAGCGGGCCTGGAGACATAGAGACTCCCATCTGGCCTCGTCTGAATCTCTATTCTATACGAATTGATACTTTAAGCAAAATGAAGTCTGTGCTTTTGCAGACAACAGTGCCCATAACGTCATCAAAAGAGACGTATGATCTCCTAGTTGCAAGGACAGCTACGGAGGTTCATGACCTTTTATCAACAAATTGCCCCGTGCATTTCGTAGAAATGTTGAGCCAACTCCTTAACATGTCTAGTGCCACAGGCATCCCAGGCATATTTAAGACGATTTTTACGGGACTGCTAACACCATTTCAAGCAATTCTGGGAATCGTTCCAAATTTTGTCCACTCTGTTTTTGGCGGCATACCCCTATTTTTGGGACTTGTAGCAGGGATTTTATTTTTGACCCTCCTGCTTCGTTATGACAAGCCACAGCTCAGACATGACTCCTATGGGAATGGAAGAAACAATCCTAGCAATCATCTACCGGGACAGAATAACTAGAGTCCTTGGATTGGCCAGGCTGAGAGATCTAAACATGACCTGGTTCCTTTCATTCAGACCGATATGGCAAAATTGCATCTTACCTGTACTACGATGTATGCTATGCGGAGATGAGTGCGTGTTGGACATCTGTCTTTCACTTCCATCAGCAGTACCAATGGATATCGATACTATGCTAAGTCCGATAACGGCTCACGCATTGTGTTGTCCCCAGCGGCTACCAATCCTGATGACGGCATTCGTTGAGACTCCTGTGCTACGACTAGGTGGTAACAGTGGAGCGAGTGACAAAAGCAACATCACCCAGGTACGACCTTCTGTGAGCACTGCTGATCCCGACTTTGATGACAGCAATCATTCTCACACCTGCCAAGTTACAGCACTATCGAATTTGGTCGAACTGTCACCTGATTTTGTAGACCAATTCTTTGAGAGCCTGTCTGATATGATGTTCTCACCCGAACAGAAACAATAACTTTAGAGAAGCATTCCGACACACAGCGTTCCCATGAACTCTGAATTCGGCCTTCAGTTTTGAACAACAAAAACTGCTAAATGCGTTGGAACTCTATTTTCCCCGTTCAAGCAATAATTCTTTTGAATTGAACACTTTTTAATATTCACCCTTTTTCTGGCACGAAAAATTATTTGCTTAAAGTAAAACTATTCATAGAGAACAGAAGCTTCAACTTCTATTTCTAAAGACATCTAGAGACATAATAACTTTACACCAGCCTCTAGCACATTTTATTGCAATGCATTTATATGTGATGAAATTATCTCGCCCTTCTTCTGTTTCAGAGATATTTCATGTGTAATTCTTTTTGCATAATCGTTCATTGATTTCATATGCTATAATTTTTGAATGATTTCTATGCTTCAAAAACGTACAGTACCTAAATTTTCACGTATTACAAATACGCCTATTTCAAATGCATATATGTATTTTGGGGTGGGCAATGTTACACATGCATCTTATTGCTCTAGTTTTAGTAATTTGATGGACATGAATTCGTGGAGTGGGTGTTGCGTTCTAATCTAGGACCCTGATCGATACTGTGACCTTATGCCCCTATTCGGCTATAAATCCATTTATTCCCTATATTAGCATAACCGTTCAAGTGCAATATTCAGAAACTCGTCTCTGGCCTCACACGAGCAGAGCCACATTTCAGAATAGCTTTCTCTGCCACTTCCTTTCCAACCAATTAGTGCAATGACATAGCAGAAGTTACTATCTGAGATTCCTAGATTAACACTCCGAGTTCTTCAACAAGATAAAAACTCAGCAACCTGGAAATCCCCACTTGCTGTGTTTTGATTAGTAATAGAACTCTAATGAGCACTGATAGACGATCACTTCCTAGTGACATCTTTATTGACGTCTTATGTCCAAAAACTTACGTCAAACAAGGCACCTTTCAGGTATAAATATTACCAACGTTGCCTTAAGCAAACGCTGATGTTGCTGCTGTTTACGCTAATGCCATCGCTGAAGCTGATGCTGCCAGCTATCTCGCTGCTGCTGAAGAAGCTGTCATGCTGATGATACCATAGCTGCTATCGCTACTGCTATCGCTACTGCTATCGCTGCTAACTAGCGAACGATGGTGTGGTGAACTTAGGAGCTGAACAGCCGTCCCCCTGCAAGAGCCCAGCAGATGCAAGCTGCCCGCGGACGCTGCCCCTCCTCCTCCTCCACGACGCGCTGAGAAGAGACGCTGTCTTTCTCCTGCAGAGAAATCCAGCTCTGGCGTTTCTGGTCTACCCTTGCGGGTGACTGGGATATCGACCCCCTGAAGGAGATACCAGACCTCCATCATTTTATTCCAGAGGTATGGTGTTGACTAAACCCTTAGATAGAATTCTAGAAGCAAACCTTGGCAAAACCAACTTAAACTAAAGCTACTTACTTACTCCCCTCCCAAGTATTAGGCTTAGGTCAGGTACACTGGGGTAGGCGTAGTTAGAAGCACCAGTTGAGTATTTTAGCCTAATGTATATATGAATGTATATATGTTTTAGTCATTTTAAACCATTGTATGGCTAAGAAACCATATCAATGCTTTTACAGTATTATTTTGCAATACTCATCTTACTGTACGTACTTTTTATAATAACAAGTCTTGCAATTGTGGCAATTCATTTCTCTTGTACGAGAAGAAAGACTGTTCAATAAATGTTACCCTTTATTGAAAACGCCTGTCTCTCTATTCTCTACATATTGTGAAAGTAAACTGCACAACCACTGACTGAGTAAAATAACTGTCTATTGTTTCACACGACCCTAGAGATTGACTCTTGATCTGAGGAGCAAAGTTGTCATGTTGCACGGTTGTTGGAAAACTGAATCCCTTCTTGGCTGTGCCAGGGAAGCTGATCACTTCCTATTTCAGTCAAGAAAGTTTCCAGTGACCTCTGAGCTAGTTGGTAACAACCCCAATTAAGTTTAACATAGTCAGTGGAGGCCTGGAAGATCCGCACTTCTACGTCGATACTACTGTTTATGTTATTCCAATGCGCAGGGCCTATTGGGAAAATAGGAACTACACTACAAGGGCAGACCCGGCGTATTTGTGTACAGCACCGTTCCAACTGCATGTCTGTAAGCGGCTAACCCCGGTCCTGTTCCCAAGCTGCCCGCACACCCGTATCATGGCAAGGAAGCATTGCCACTGCTTCTCTATACATCCGAGCAATCAAATGACTCCCATCCCCATCCTTACTTTCCCCTGTCAACATTGGAAATTCAGGTGGTTCCAAGGGATAGCTATACATGCTTGAACGCAATGACCTCTGCAATACGAACTGGTCCTTTATAGTGACGTCTCTGAATCGGGGATCCTCCGTACATGAGAAAATATGTCCGCCAGGGAGCAGATCGCCAAATGTAATCAGCTTGAAACTTGGCCTGTGTGCTCTTTACTAAAGTCGCCTGAAAAATAGGGACCCAGCCATTACTCGCAGGTGGCAGCGCAGATGAGTATAGTATACGGGATCCCATTACCCGGAGCAGCTTGTGCCATTCCCAGCTGGTCAGCTGGCCGTGGGCAGCATCTGAATGTCTTGAGGGTCACGCGGGAACCCAACTGGCAGTATGGTGTTGAGCGGTGCCGGAAGCGCCAGATCGGCCTCGAGTCTGTAATATGGGATCCCGACATCTGCATGATACCAGTGTTGGGCAAAGCACTACCAGATAGTAAATCTGACAGCTCTGTACCCCAAACCCATGACTCCCCATTGCTTGGTGAGTCCCCTGGACCTTGCTGGTCCACACCGTAACCTGCTTGACCTTCCTGCATGGGTTGCTTTTGCCAAGGCTTGTTGGTGCTCTAGCCGGACACCGGCCCCTCAGCACTTGACATCCTTCATGGGACAGCTTGCCTCTGGCTCCTGGTCATGGTTGATGTCTCCTGGTCCTCGTGACTGCAGAGCCAAGCATCCCTTCTTTGCACATAAGGCACCCGAAATTGGTGGGCATTTGTCTCCCGAGCCCCTGGTCACTCTGAAGTGACCCAGACTCAGTCCCCTCAGCTTTTAGTTTCCTTTCTGAAAGAATCCATCCTTGTATTGCACCGGACCCTTTTCACCTTCACGGCAGCAGCACTTCTTAGAAGCCTTCCATAGAGAATGACTGCGGTTTCCGACGCCACTTCAAACCTATGGCCAGGCTGCTCTGGGATAGGTAACTCTGGTACTTTGGTATCCACAGGTGGGGTGGCTCTCCAACCTCTTAAGTTCTGAACGGTTTCTTCTAAGTCCTTCTAGAAGGGTCCTTAAACTGTAAAATTGCAACTGTGACTTCCTCAAAGAATTGTACGGAGCCTGCGGTCTTGTTAGCACACTGCACCCGTCCTCCGTGGGGTCCCTATCTACTCACCTTGGGTGGGTCCTTGGGGCCCCAATGATTCTACGCGCTCCAGACCTTGTCTTGACCCAAGTCATGGTTGTTATACCACTATTTTAGTATATGGTTTGGTCTCCCCCTGGAGCCCACTGTGTATTGTGCTACTTACAACTGTTGTATTGATATCATATTGCATGCTTTGTGCTCTATCCTCAGGTAGAGGACAATAGAGAGTGTTATATTAATAAATACATATTTTTAGATAACTATTGTGTGGTTCTCCTTCCATTTAATTAATTCAGGAGGTGATATTCTGGTAAAACAAGCTGCATTACATTCCTTCAAGATTAAGCTCGAAGGCTGCTTTCCAAAGCTACCACTAGGATAGCTTTCTAAAGGTTATCTTTGACCTCATACCTCAAAAGGGTCGTTTAGACTGGTGCAAGGTGCCGACTTTAATTAGTGGACAGCATATACCAGGCTATCTTCTCACACATGGGATCACTTCACTCTGTTTTAGAATCACTAACCCTAGATAGGTTCCTAAATTATCATTGTGCATTACATCTCTGCAGCTTCTCTTCTGACGAGTCTGCCATACGAACACACATAGCCATTCACAACATGGCTCATACTATCCCAGCGCTTTCCTATTATTTACCATTTAAAGATAAAAATTAGCTCAAAAGTAAGTCAATGACCTTGCATAAGTACTCCATGAATCGTGTTACTGTTTTAAGGTAATTTCTACACCATTGGCCAGATTCACAACTGTAAACTTAAGTTTTGGTCTTGAGTATAAATGAGACAAAAGTCTAATCTCAGTTAAACTTAAGACTAAAACGTAAATTAAACTGAGACAGAAGTCTAACTTTACTACTCGTAATGCTTTTTGTGAATCCCGAAAGTCGTAAAATTAGACTTTCATCTCTGTTTGTGTTTGTAAATTAATTTTTATTTATTTCTTGCATTTATAAGGCGCACAGCTACCCAACAAAGGGTTTCCCGGCGCAGTAGATCCAATTGTTAATATGGCTTCAGAATACTAGATATTAAACAGCCACGTTTTTAAGGCCTTTCTGAATTTAATGTAGCTCAGCTCAGACCGCAGTGTATATGGCATTGAATTCCAAAGTGAAGGTCCAAGGAATGAGAAGGACTTGCCACCCATGCGTGACAGCTTGATCTTTGGAATTTCAAAGTGGTTGGCCGTGGAAGACCGGAGGATCCTGGAGGGACAATAGGGGTGCACACCAGGTTTTGCAGATATTTTGGAGCGGTATTGGTGGCAATCCTGTGCATAAAGCATAGAGATTTAAACTTGACTCGGTTTTCAATTTTTAACCAATGTAGCTTTCTGATATATTTAGTGGTTGGAGTGGAGATGGGAATTTTCCATAGTAATCTTGCTGCTGCATTTTGTACTGTCTGTAGCCTGTGGACAGTGGCTTTATTTGCCCCCAGGTACAGAACGTTGCCATAGTCTAGCCTCGATGTTATTAGAGCATTGACAATAGTTTTCTTGGTGTTTTCAGGCAGCATCCAACAGATTTTTTTTAGCCATTTTAATATGGCAAAACAGGTAGTCGAGGTTTTTACCGCTTGCTGATGCAAATTGAGCGAGTCATCAATGATGACGCCCAAATTGCGAGCGTGCGTGACAGGGGTAGGGGGGGTGCCCATTTCAGATGGCCAATGTTGGGGTCCCCAGAGTTCTTTATTTTTTCCCAGCACGATGAGCTCGGTTTTTTCGCCGTTGAGTTTTAAGAAGTTTTTATGCATCCATTCAGCGATTTTACTGAGTCAGAGTTGTAGAGAAGAGGAGTTGTCAGAGTCTGCAGCTGATAAAGAAAAGAGCAGCTGAGAATCATCAGCGTAAGAGAACATTAGGAGTCCTGTTTCCTCCACAATTTTGGCAAGGGGACTCATATAAACGTTGAAGAGCAACGGGCTGAGAATAGAGCCTTGTGGTACTCCGTGTTTGAATGTCATAGTGTCAGAACATGCGGTTTGTGAGAAGACTTGGAACGTGCGATTTTTCAGTAGTGACTTGATCAGTAGAGAGCCGCACCATTGATGCCTATGGAGTGGAGTGTCTGGGCGAGGACCGCATGCAACACGGTGTCGAATGCCGCGCTGAGGTCGAGCAGCACAAGTGCCACTGTTTCGCCCTGATCCACCATACGGCGGATATTTTCGGTTACGCCGAATGGGGCCCCATATGTTCCACGTGATGTGATAATGTCTGAAATTTACCTCATTTCACGGCCATGGCAGCTTTGTTCTGACCACAATACTATGTCACCCAAAGGGTCACACTAAAGTCATTGACATATCGCACACAGGCATACTGATAATATGTATATGTCAGACTTAGGAAAACTGAAAAGTTGGCATCTATGTATTATTAAATCTGCTGATGTCAGCCAACATTATCAACAAATTCATGGGAAAGATGAGAGGGTGCCTTAGGTAACAGTTCTTGATGCATCTGTCGAGCCGCGTAAAATAAAAGTTTTAAATGTATGAAATTACAAAGGGAAGGGAGCAAAATTGTTTATTCAGGCAGCAAACATCAAATAGTGGCAACAGCAGGACTCAAAACTCACTTTTCAAGCTGACAATCAATGAAGTTAAGCATGTTGCCACAAGTGACTTCTTGCGCAAGCTGCAACACAAGGTAAAGTAATCTAGCAGCAAAGCAGAGATTACAAGCATTGGCATAGCCAATAGGTCTCACCTTTGGACCTTATAAGTGTTTAGCCATGCAATACTTGATGTTGTTGCACCAAGAATATTGTGCTGGATAACTAAACATTTATAAGGTCCCAAAGGCAAGACCTATTGGCTATGCCAAGGCTTGTTAAATTTATTTAAAAGTATTCCTCATCTCATGCAGGTTATCCTGACCTGTTTCATCGTTAGAAAAGTCCTGATAGTTACACTTCACTAGCTACACTCGTAGAGCAGTGACATAGGGGCCCTTTCAGCCATTCCAGTGTTTTTTTACCCCACACAACTCTGCTTTGCAGGCACACACACTTGAAAAGAAAGACTTGTTCAAACGATCTTCCCGATGTCATTCAGTTTTTTTCTGAAATGTAATTTACACCTATGCTTAGTAAGCATTTCCTTCTGTAGCTCCTGATTATTTATTTTTAGTGACTGCGCAGAGTATTTGGGTTTGGAATACCTTACTAGCAAGCCCTGCTTTAAAATTCAAAAATAAATATATTTAATTTGACCCCATGCCCTTTTTTCTCAGCCCCCTTATGAAGCAATCAGGGCATTGCTAACCCTGCTTTGTGTGTAGTGTGTTTTGTTTATTGCTTCTCTGAGTGAACTACAGAGGAGGCGCTGTTTGCTTTTCTTTTCCCTTGATGGTTAATTCAATAAACCACATTTGCAGCTTCTCTTAAATGTGTATTTGCATGTAGGGTGGCTACTGCTGGGAGTTTAAATTGAAGAGAAACCTGCATGTCACTGTTCAAGCAGAAATTAATGGACCTTCGAAGAGGTTTTTCTTTGTAGTTCTTAAAATGGCCCATGGATGATAAGGCCGCACAAGTCAATGAGTCTCAATAAAAATGCATCTGTTTCACCATGCTTTTGAAACGTCTATGCTAAAGTACTGGAAAGGCGGGCACAGGGATGTTAAGCATCGTGGTTGTGCAGGCTTGGGGGGAGAGGGGGCAGGGGCTGCAATCCGACCTTTGTCCAAACTGCGAATGCAAACACAGAAAGCAAAGGGGCTGGCTGCGTCCTTGATAATTTCAGTGAGGTGCGGGGGAGGGAACTTGGCGACTCCCCCTCCAGATGCGCCGACCTGAAACACACAGTAAGTGAAGTGGAGACAGCAGGCTGTAAGGTTGCGCAGGTCTCCAAGCCAATGATAGAGGGGGCGGGCAGAGTGAGTACACAGCAGCAGCTCCTCCCCTGGAAGCAGTGCGCAGTCACCAACATCACCACCGTATTTCTAGTGAAACACACCCCATTTGTGGGCGCAGAGATTGGTACACCTAACAGGAAAAGGTAAAGAGAGGGGTTACATTGTTCAAGAGGGCATTGTCAGGGATAGACCCACCCACCAACCATCTAGTACACCAGGCGGCAGCACTAAGAACAAGAAAAAAATGAAAGGTGTGTGCGTTATAGTGACTGAAATGCCAGCAGCCATAGGCTGACATCCCGTAATGTGTGTGATACTTCGCAAACAGGGAGTCAAGCAAACAAATGCACTGAGGGCGTGCCGAAAGCATGCTGATTTATAAATGTGATACAAATGTGTAAACATCTAGTTTAGAAACTTGGTGAAAGCATATACAATGAAACATTGTAAATGTGCACGAACTGAACACTTCCATTTGTAAGTTGTAAAACAGTGACTACACCTCAATGAACGGTGGGACAGGAACACGTTGAAAACAAGCGTAGGCCGCGCTGCCCTGAAAGTGACGCGGCCGCGAAAGCGAAAGTAATAGGATGAGAGTTGTGTGCGTGCGTGCGTGCGCTAAACCAAAATAAAAACAACATGTGTGTAGTGTCTCGATCTATGGTGGGGGAGGGGGAAGGGGAGGGATGAGCCTTGACAAAAACCCACATGGCGCCTGCGTGCGTGCACACACCCGTGCTCGCAAGCTTGAGGCCATGAAAAGCCTCTGGAAGCACTTTCAAAAGCCACTTACTAAATTTCCCGCAGAGCAGCGTATGCGCTGGCTCAGCAAGACCTAAAAATGGCCCACTGTGCTCCAAGGTAAGAAAGGAGGAGATTATGGAGCTCAGAAAAGGGACATACAGGTTTAATTGTCTTTCATGAATACGCTGTGCACACAGTGCATCCCTGAAATTGATCACTTCAAGCAGTGGCATAACACATAATGATGTTGCCATGTGTAGAATGTGTAGAAGGACGCCGAGTCTCCAACAGATCTCCATTGGCTTTTGTCTTAATGAGGGTTCCTGGAAGGGCTGGGGACCTCCCTGTGCCACAGGGGCTGCAGGTCCCTTTGTTATGCCCCTTGCATGAAGCACACCATGCTGCGGAGATGGCTCTCACTACTCCTCCATGAATCTGTACTCTTGATGCACTCCCTGGTGGTGAGACATCACAAACAAAAAGATGTGACTCAAGTTGTGTTCCAAGGAAACTGACACTATTGCCAGGAAATATAAAGAATAATCCTGCATGCATGAAAGGGCTACTCCAATACCTAGCTCTTCACTGGTTGAAGAGAGAACTGTTTAATGCCAAGGGAGGGTACTAATGCTGATTGGCAACCCTCTAAGTCAATTTGTAAAGTTTGTGGAAGCAAAAAAGACAGTGGTTGTGGCTGAAGAACGATGACCCAAATCCCCCTTGTAAAGATTCTTTGTTGTGTGATATGTTGCAGGAGATGTTGTTTTGTGTGGAGCGTGTAATGGTGAATGAGATCTTTCCAAGGAGCTAAAGCTGTCTGTAGGCCAGACCCATAAATAACGGGGAAACCAGCTATATAGATTGTCAGAGACTTACATTCTTACAGTGTTTCTCCAGAGCTGAGGCCCCCCAGCTCGCTGTACACATTATCAATATTAGTAGTAATACTAGTAGCAGGAGTAGTAGTATCAGTAGTACTGTAGTAGTATTAGTAGTACTGTAGTAGTATATTTATTAAGCACACTGAAGTATTTTGGTGTGATGAACAACCCAGAAGAAGAGAAATCGTAGGCCAAAAATATATTCTCCTCGAACTAATAAATAAAATTCCAAAACTCAATAAAAGTAGTAAAAGAGGACCACACAACCCTAGCTCTGTCATAGAGAAATACACTTAAGGCTCTGTGCAAAGACATACACATGTGCTGCTGCCTTCTTACATCTGTTAAAATGCTAAATTGCTGGCATGTTTAAAGCAAGTTCATTCCAGATTCTGGACCCCACTTCTTAAAACGACCAGCCCACTGCTCATTCTGTGTTACTCAGGGGTACTTTCATCAGTAGAGCACTACTTGATTGAAGGGTCCTCACAGAGAAGTAAGAAGTTATCAATTCTGATAGAAAGAGAGGCCGGGTTTATGATAGGCTCTGTGGACAAGACAGGCTGTCTTTAGTATAATACCTTTTCCTTTGGGCAGCGACCGGAGTATTTCTTTGGCTAGTGAGACAAGCTCACATTTCTTTAACCAACCCCCTATAGTATTTACTGCCACATTTTGGAGGTGCTAAGGCTTTTCTAAGGCAGTGCTCGGCAGGCCCGTGAAAATAGAATTAAAGGAGCCAACACGATAAAGAACATGCACCTACCTGTTGGTCTGCCAGTGTTGAAAAGAAGAATCCGCACTGAAGGTGCTCTCTGGTATTTACCTACCGTCTCCTCTCTCCGCCGTTTCGTAGCTCTCTGTTGCACGCATGACAGAATGGAATCCCAGCCACCACAACATTCTAAGGCAGTCTTACTGCCTAACTGAAAGGATGCACCAACTGGGGAAGAAGGCAGGGGTAGCAGAGCAGGAGCATACCATTAATATATACACAAATACGTAGATAATAACGGGTTAACATTATACTACAATAGTTGTAATAGTAAAAGGTGAGATTATAACACTAACACTTGCCTGCCTTAACTTCTCCACAGGAAGGAATCGTACATCCAAATCTTATTTTTGTGGTCCATATTTCAATCTTTTATTTTCTAATTTTGGTTTCTGTCCTCAACCTTCCTCCTTTTGATGGCTGCTTCGGCAAGTAAGTTATCTGCTTAGGTGAATATGCATTAAAAGAAAAAGTTAATTACCCTTGGTAACATTGTTTCTGATGGATATAACGCCATAGGTTACTTATGTATGCCCTCTTATCCGCTCCAATTTTTTTGATATTTATTACGTGCTAGATATACTTTTGTCCTATCGGTGAGAGGCAAGATGGCGGGCGTGAGGACGCCCGTGTGAGCAGCGGCGTTAGTGGTCTCACCACTATCTTCACCAACTAACCTGCTATGGCGTGCTAAGATCCCAGTTTCTCCGGCAATCAGCGCAGGCGGGAGTCGGGAGTCGGGAATGCGGAGATGCGGAGAGATGAGCATCGAAGTCTCTACCGTGTTTGTTTAGCAGTCTGGCGTCCCGTAAGGAGAGGAGGAGCGCGCGACTCCTGTGAGAACATTACCCGGAGCCCCTGTCGCGGACCTCGGCTAGTTTCCAGCTCCAATTACCAGACTCAGCGGACAATTGCAACAGAGCGTGGCGCTCTATCCGGTATGCAAAATATGCCGGTAAAAACAAAGGCGAAGCCGAAACCGAAGACCCGCGCTGTGACAGCCGCAGCAGTTCAAGGTCAGGAAGCAGCTCTTACTGGCGAAAACACAGGACCTGCAGCGGCTCAAAAAATCAATCCGGGAGGTAAGACAAATCAAAATATGAGCGCTCCTGCTTCTGCTCCAGATCGTGACCAAACAGATGTCTTAACGGTGCATTCTGGGAATGGTAGTCCCAGTCTAGCTACAACCCCGAAAATACATGGAATATTCAGAAAACCAAATAAAATCAACAAAGGAAAAGGGGAGCAAGAGACAGTTTCTACCCCAGTTTCTACTCCAGCTAATAATGACTCTCTATTCTCTACAACTAGACCGGCTGACACAGCACAGCAGATTCATGAGGAATTGGTTCCACTGCCAGCTATTACTATCCAAGACGTAATGGAGACTACTGTGACAGTTAACTCGCACGTAGAAGTGGAATCATTGGATTCAGCAGGACAATTTTACTCGATGTCTGATCTATCAAGTGCACTGGAAGCCGGCAGCTGTAATGAGGATGGGGCAGAAGGAGGCGGTGAGTGGGAAGATGATGAGAGTGGAAAAAGTGTGTATAGCTCCCCTCAAGATTCTGACAATGATAACGATAAATCTCCAGAGAGACCTGAGTGGGGGGATGATGAACACACGGTTATTACAATACAAGGTATATCCACTGAGCTATCTCCTGCCCCTAATCCTGTGGTATTATCATCTGAAATGCCTGAGACATCTGAAGTGACATTAACTATGCTATATCAAGTTATGCTCCAGCATCGTGAAGAGACCAGAACTGAGAACTTACGCACTCAAGGTGCAGTCCGCCGTCTCCAAAATAATCTTCGGCGTGTTGGTAAAACTTGTACGGAGACATCAGCAAGGGTGGTAGAAGCAGAAGCTCGGATATCAGCAATTGAGGACTCAATGTCACATCAGAATAAGCAGTTGTCATCACTAGAGGGGTTAAAAGAAGAGATAAATTGGAAGCTTGTTGACCTGGAAAATAGATCACGCAGGAATAACCTGCGAATTTTAGGTATTCCTGAGGCTAGAGAGGGGAATGATATCAGAAAATTTGTAGTGGAATTGTTTACTGAAGCCTTTCCGGAGCTCACACAATGGAAGTGGGATATAGAGCTTCAAAGGGCGCATCGATTCCACTTTCAAAAACATCCTAGAAGTGGTCCTAATTCTAAACCCAGGGCTATCCTTATTTGTCTAAATAATTTTTGGGCAAGAGAAGCCCTTTATGATTTAGCCAGACCGGATAGAAAGCGCAGGGGGAAGGGTCATGAGTTCTTCGTCCGCCCCGACTATTGCCATTCTACTGTACAACTTAGATGGCAACTGCAACAACTAATTCCAACATTTCAAGCAAAGGGAGCACAGGCTTTTCTTCTTAATCCTGCTAAATTAAAGGTTATTTTTAAGGAGAAAACACATTTCTTAACTACAGAGGGAGCAGCTAAAGAGCTATTGGCATCAATATGATTTAATATGATTTAATATGATCAAATTTAGTTCTCCCTCATGAAATATTCAACCAGTATAGAGTGCCATAGATAGCGACATTAGTCATTTGGTAAGATCACCCATGGCTATTTTTTTGTTCCTTTTCTTTTAGACTTTTAGGCTTCTAGGCTCTCTAGTATACTAGCTAATGTTTTTCCCTTCTTGTTTTTTTTTTTTTTTTTTTTTTAGATAGTGGGGATCTTGTATACTCTGATGGTCTGCTGAAGATTAGTGGTGAGATCCATGAAGCTGCATCTCACATTATCATCATGATGAGGGACTATGTAGTCCCTCTGCCTCTACATGGGTGGGGGTGGGGACGGGGGAGGGGTGGGGTCAAGAGGGGGGAATGGGAGGGAAAGGGTGCGAGTTTGATCAGGTGAAGAGCAAATCTCTTAAAAAGGAAGAAGAGACTACAACGTTTGATGTGATATTTGTTTTGAAGTTGAGTCTTAACTTTAAATGTTTTTGGAAGTGTCAAGAAAATAATATGTGCATTATAGCTTTTTCTGTTTCTTTTCTGTTTTATGGTTTATCTTCTTGAAAGGATATGCTGGGTAAATTGAGGATTTGTTCATGGAATTTGTGTGGGCTAAATAACAAAAGGAAGAGGGGGATTTGTGCACATATGATACAGGCTATGCGAATAGACCTGCTATGTATACAAGAATCACACTTGACCTGGAATGACCGGCATTGCTTTAGTGATTTAGGCATGCATCTACTGGATTGTACACGTCAAAGAACCACTACAAAGGGTGTAGCTATACTTATGAGAAGAGGTTTGGGTTCTCTTAAGCGTAGTAAGGCTGATCCATGTGGCAGATGGATTATTCTTGAAATTAATATCCATAATAAAATCTATACCATTTGCTCAATATATGCGCCTAATATAGATGATCCCGAAAGTCGGAATTTTTTAAGTTTAGAGTTAGCTCAATGGCCATCTCCTCTGATATTCTGTGGTGATCTTAATATTCATTTACACAAGGGCCTGGATCTCTATGGCAGTGCTGGTAATACGGGTTTAAAGAAAAAGACTTATAAAGCTTTAAAAGGCTTAATAGTAGAATATGGTCTGTTGGATGTAGCATCTGCCAAGAATCCTCACTCACCAGATTATACTTTTTTTTCTGCTCCTCATCAGAAGATGGTGAGGCTAGATTATTTTTTTATCGAAGCCTCCCTCATCGACAATGTCACATTTGAGATATTCCCCCGAGTAATATCGGACCATAACCCAATTATGATAGAGCTAACATCATATTCTACCATCAATGTAAGGCAGTGGTCTTTTGATCGAAAGTTATTGGCGGATACAAAATATATAGAACACATGGGTAACTGGATCACGGAATTTTTTTAATTTAATAGGGGTACTGCCCCCCGAAAATTGTATGGGATACATTTAAAGCGGGTGTGAGAGGGGAGACTCTTTCATATTCAATAAATAAACAAAAAAGTATCCGGGACAAAATGGATCGGTTATACAAGCTAGTTAGCGATTGGGAACAGAAATTAATAAATGCTATAAAGAACAGTCAAAATATTGAACCTATTAAATCCTCATTAGCCATTCATAAAGCAAAACTTTATGAAGTGTTTGCAGTTAAATTAGCAGAAGAATCGGCAGTCATGAGAGCACAGATATTTGAGCTCGGAGAACAATCTGGCAAAATCTTGGCAAAAAGAACCAGACAAAAGATGGCATCAACCTTTATTGGCGCAATTAAAGATAAGTTTGGCCTAACACACACTAAACCTGACGAAATCCTAGAGGTCTTTCGACAATTTTACCTCAAGCTATACACCCAAGATTTTTTAGACCATACTAGCGAAACAATGCTAAATTTCATTCAAAATGACAATGTGTCTAAACTTTCTATGGAGCAGTTTCAGTTTTTAGAACAGGATATTACTTGGGAAGAGATAAATTCTGCGCTTCTATCTCTTGCTAGTGGAAAAGCCATGGGTCCAGATGGAATTCCATTAGAATTTTGTCGGATGTTTAGAAATTTGACAAAACAAGATCTACTAACAACATTCATGACAGCACGGAAAGGAGAAACACCTCCATCCTGGGCCGAGTCGACTATTATGGCATTTATAAAGAAGGATTAACCTCCCTTAGATCCGGCTTCATATAGGCCAATTTCACTTATAAATGCCGATAGCAAGGTTTTTTCAAAAATCCTAGCAAGTCGGATATCTGTGATAATTCCAGCTATAGTATCACGGTGGCAACATGGGTTTATACCCAAAAGGGATACCACTGATCATGTTCGGAGAGTAATTTCCTTGCTTGATCGGGCTGAAGGTACAAACACATCAATGGGAGTAATTCTCTTAGATGCCGAGAAGGCGTTTGATCGAGTGGCCTGGCCCTATCTATGGGAATTACTTGCATTTAAGGGGTTTGGTCCAAGTATGATTAGAGCATTGAAAGCTCTGTATAATACTCCTATATCATCCATCAAAATTGGAATAAATAAGTCGACCACCTTTCCAATTTGCCGGGGTACAAGGCAGGGGTGTCCTGCTTCTCCTTTGCTTTTTGCAATCTACATCGATGTTTTTTTAAACAAATTGAATCAAGAATATGATATTACACCTGTAGTAGCAGCAGATATACATTATAGAGCACTTGCATATGCTGACGATGTGGTGGTCCTTACTACAGATATAAGTAAAGCTATCCCAAGGATAGAAGACCTGGCTAGTCGCTTTGGTGCCTTTTCGGGATATAAATTAAATATGGCTAAGACACAAATTTTATGAACAGGTGTAAATCCCCCAGCACATAACAACATAGTCTCCGTTGCAACATATCTGGGTATTAAAATCGCATCGCCAGTTTCACAGATCCCAGAAATAAATATCTTACCCATGATAAAGGAATCTAACACTCTACTAGAGCGCATTAATCATTTACATCTTTCTTTATATGGCAGAAATAATGTTTTGAAGATCATGATTCTCCCTAAGTTTTTATATCTATTTCGTTGTATTCCTTTAGAATTCTCTACGCTTATTTTTAAACAGCTGGAGAAAATGACAGGAAGATTCCTATGGGGGTATAAACGACCTTGTTGAGCCTATCAAAAAATGATAATCTCAAAAGATAGGGGGGGCTGGGGTACACCATATTTTTTTTATTATTACCTATCATCAGTACTGCAGTTCATCGCTCCCTTAATTGTCAGTGAAAAGGCTCCGATTTTAGATTCTCACTCTCCATCTATTTACGAACTGGTTCTTGGGACAGAGGCCAGGGGCTGCTTACTAAAATTTGTCGAGCCCAGCTATTACAAAAAAACAAAATTTAAAATTGTTAAAGCTGCTTTTAGGGCCTGGAAATCTATCAAGAGAGTCTTTGACATTCCCAGAATCACGAGATACACCCCCTTGACCTCCTCTCATATTTTCCCATTTGTGGGTTTAGACAGCACTGGGAGAAGATGGCATAACCTTGGCATTACCCAGTTCGGGGTTCTCTTACATAATAATAAACTTAAGTCATTTACCGAACTTCAAACAAAATATAAACTTACCAATGCTGATCATTTCAAATATTTACAATGGCATAGTTACTTTTATACACTTTCAGATCGGGATCGAACGTCGTTACAACAAATTTTTTTGATTGACTCTTTGTATCAAAGAAGGAAAATTGGTTATTTTTATAATCAGTTGATATCAAAACAACCAGATGATATTGTGTTTAGGCAAAACTTATGGGTGGAGAAACTAGGTTCAAACTCAATTAAAATGGAAGAATCTATCTATTTGGCTAACTCCATCTTGCTTTCGGGTAGGAGTAGAACTCAACACTATATGGTGTTATATGATCTTTATTACTCACCAGCCAAAATTTCTAAATGGGGTTCCTCAGTGGGTGCCGCTTGTAGTAGATGTGGCTTACATGCAGCTGACTCTGTACATATGTTTTTTTCTTGCCCACATTTAAGTAGAATCTTATTAGAAATGCAACATTTTCTTTCTTTGTTATTTGGAATACCTGTAATACTTACGTCTGAACTTGTACTGATAGGAATTTCTGATATAGCTATGACAGATGATCATAAAAAACTGTTATTTATTTCTGTTGGGATCTTTCGCTCCTGTGTAACGCAAGACTGGATAAGCTCAGACCCACCCTCTTTTGTTTCCTGGCAAGCTCGCTTGTTGGCAAGATATATTATGGAGCGAGCAATATATAGGACAAAAGGTAGTAAAAGGAGGAAAATGGGAATCAAAATTTGGGAACCGATAGAGCAATGGATGGAGGGAGGAACTGGTTAAGTAGGCCAGTTTGCCAATGTTATTCATGAACAGTGTTGTGTACTGTACATATAATCTTTGTTGTATAGTTGAAGGATTTTTTTCTTATTGTTCTTTTTTAATGATTATTATGTTTTTATCTTCTTTTCATGCTGTGAATATTATTTGCTTGTAAACCTGATCAACTCGCAATAAACATTTAAAAAAAAAAAAAAAAGAAAGATATACTTTTGTCCTTATGTTTCGAGGCCGTGGAAATCGGGCATAACTCACATCACAAGTGCACAAGGCATCTTATATAGCTGTGTTACACTGGAGCTACTGGATGTCATGGTCGACCCTGTTCTTTCTCACCTGTAAACGTCAAGGTGAGTGGTTTTAAAAAAATGTACAGGCCGAGTCATCTGCCTGGTTTCAAGTAAGAAATCTGTGAAAACCATCATGCCCATCAGAAAGAATGTTACTGAAAGAAAGTGGCCTGTAGATATGGGAATTACCAAAATAGTATGTAAAAAGTATTGTGATACACAAATATTGTATCAAAAATATTGACAGATCAAAAATATTGTTTGTCAGAATACAGTAGTTTTTTAAGTATGTAATATTTGTTTTTAAATATTGTTGTATATAATAATGTTTTATTAGTATAATTCGATTAAGTATATTTTTAAATTAATTTGACAATCATTACTTATTGAATAAGGTATTAGTAGTATAATAATATTTAAATTTACTTTTTAGTGTAGTTTGCAAATTTGAAAGAAAATTTTGTGTTTTTGTAAATGTAATTTGATTTTTTTAACTAAGTTTTGTTGGAGATTTGGGTTCAAAGTTATTCAAAATGTAAATTATTATTTTAAATATATGGTTTATGAAATTGAATTTTAATTGGCAATTACCTATGCAAAATAGTTAACCAATTACTCGCTATTTTAATTATTTCTTGTTTTTTATTTAATTGTTAATTAGTTGATACATTTATTTAGGTAATGCAAATGTATTTTATATTTATTAATTGACTTGTTTTTTTAATAGTTTTATTTACTACATAATATTATTTGATATTGTTACATTTTTTTTATATTTGTGAATAATTTCAATTATTGATGTCTGGGGTTTTTTGGCAGTACGGAGGGATGAGAATTTGTTTTAATTATGTATTTTTAATTCTAATTGTTTTAATGTATTTGTGATATAAAAAATGTGCTTTTAAAATGTAATTTAATTTGATTCATATTTAGTGAATATATATTTTTCATTTCAAATATACTTACTTTGTTTTTATTTTGGTCTATATTTAAATGTTCCTTTAAATTTGGGAGTTGAAATAATTAATCTTACGCTTCCAAAGTCCACCACTTTCCCTATCTTTTGCTTGCATTACAGGGAGTAGTAAATTTGACTCCTCCAGAGCATAATACTTTCCCTACGTTGTTTTATCTTGATTCGGAATATTAAATCTGACCCGTCCAAAGTCCAACACTTTCTCTACTGTTGATAATGTTTGAGTGGGAATAGTAAATCTAATTTATTTAGTTTGGTATTTTTAGTATTATTAAATAATAATTTTAATATCATATTTTCAATTGTTTACATATCATTTATTATGATATATGTATATATTATTTAAAATAAATTACATATGATAGATAGATGGATAGATAGAAAGATAGATAGATAGATAGATAGATAGATAGATAGATAGATAGATAGATAGATAGATAGATAGATAGATAGATAGATAGACAGATAGACAGATGGATAGGTAGCTCGATATTGGGAGAGCTATAAACTGCCTTGGCCCTTTTAATATAGCCCCACCCCGTCTTTGGATGAGTTGAAGGGAGCGGTACATCCATGCCCTAGAGTAAGTTGGATGGTGTAGGAAATTAGCAATGGGTCCTAATAAGTGATGCAGGGGAGGAAGTAGTAACTCCACACCCATGGGAGCGTAAGGGGAGAAAATTACCCCACAACATTGGTTACATTTAGAAAGAATAGTAAGAACTCACCCACCATACAGCAATACTTGTGGATATGTGCAATTACCTCCCTGCACATAAAACAATATGTGGGGCAGTGGCAGACCAGGACAGACCAGGACAGCAGGAATGTGCCCCAGTGCAATTACAATGTTTCCCTCTTTTTTCAGCAAGGTGGAAAGCTCTAGTTCTCATTAGCACCTAATTTTCTGAGGGTGAAGGATGGTCGCAACCGCTCACAGCAAGTCAGAGGGGTGATTAGACCGAAATGACCTCACACCCTTGGTCAAGGTGGAGGCTTAAAGGTGCTATTCCACACCCGCTCGCCATTGAGAGAGGCACAATCTGATAGTCGTAATTCCATGCCCCCGGGCCCCCCACATTTTTTAATGTTAAACTAATGATTGAGAATATTACAGGAACTATTTAAAACAAAACACTAACACTTGGGCATGACAGGGAGTAAGGAACGTTTCCCCTCACACTTTGCCATTTGTGGGAAGAGATGTAAACAACTACTCCACCCTATGGCACAGAAGTATTTCTTCCATACTTGAGCAATGCAATCAGGGGGTGGGAATAACCTTCCAGCCTTTGGGTAGGGAACAAAGGACTTGCATTTAGCCCCTCTCACACTTCAGACCATGATGGCTCCTCACCTGTGGACAAGTTGGGGAGTATTGTAGCTTACCCTCAGCACTTTGTGATGTGGGGGAAGAGGACTAAAAAGCACCATAAGCCCATTAGCAAAGCAGAGCATTATTCCCTCCAATGTTGTATTCCCTGCTCTTCATCAAGATGTGATAAAAGAAATGCTCTTTTGCACTTGGGCAACGAGGGCGAGGCAACTACCAAACACCACACTTTCACACCCACTGCTACAAGCCTATTCACCCTCCAGCAGATGCCCTTCACATATCTTCAACTTCAATTCAAACTCCAGCACACACCTCCATGAGATGTCAACACATAGTTATCAGACCGAAATAACCAGTTATCAAACGCTGACACACCAACCATAAGGTGTTCACACACCCCTCATCAAATGCCCACACACATACATCATCAGATGCCCACGTACACTAATTGGAAATCCACACATAAACACCATCAGATAACTACATGCACCCTGTCCGACACTTATGGACTACAGACCTCAGCACAATCATACGATGCCATCATACACCCAAACATGTGAACAAACACACACACCATCATATCCCTCTATAAAATCAGACACCCTTGAACACCGTGATACACTGCACCTTTACTCTCTCATGAATTTATCATCAAATGCCCACATGCCCAATATCTTACACCCACGTATATACTAGGGACTGTATTACATACTGGGCCCTGGGCAGGCAATAGGCAAGTTTGCCTGTTTTCTGAGACAAAAGGCCCTTTAGTATTACTGAAGGTGCTACATACACTTGTGCAGCCCCTTCTGTAATCCAGATAGTGTTGGTGTACCTCTAGCACTGGCAGTACCTAAAAGCAGCAATCCCTCAATAGCTTGGGGCGTGTCACCAAGCTAATGAGGGAGATACTTTGGACTTGGATGCAGAGGCAAAGAGACAGTCAAGAGGTGCTCTCACTCTGTGCAACATAAGGGTGGCTCCCAATCAATGCATCTCTGAGGGCTCCCTGCTAGGGAGAGGGGAATAGAATTTTCATGGATGGCCTCGACATCCCAATGCAGATAGGTGCAGTAACTCACTGCCCCCTCCTGCAAGGGGATCTCTGTCCTATTTGAAAGAGCAGGCTGTGTCCCCTGCACTGTGAATGGGGTACTGGCTGCTTCAACCAGCCAATCCTATTTCACTAATGTTCTGGCCTGGGGACAGAGCAAGTTCGCAGTTGCCCTAGGTGCAATGCATTATCAGTAATAGGGTGCACTGTCCCTGTATGTGCCAGGTCCACCCTCTTAAATGTGTGCTGTGTCACAAACAGGGACAATGTGATTTTACTGTTGCATGGATTTTATAGACAGAAAGAATTGCAAGGGGCAAAAAAAAAAAAAAAAAAATATATATATATATATATATATATATATATATATATATATATTAATCAAATTATTGACCAAGTATAAATGGACCAACATGTGTTTCACAATAAAAATTGTTTCCTCATGTCCTATTTAACGGTTCCAGTAGTCCAGTAAATCACTCAATTTGGGGTTTCAAAGGTTTCCCTTATAGCAGTGATGTACTCAATTTTTAAGTTAAAAGCAGTTCTAGTATAACAAGAAAAATAACCAGCATAGTGCTGTTCCACATCAGGCTGTTGCAATGATCGTGGAACAACAGTATGCCAGTTACTCTTCCTGTTGTACTAGAACTGTCTTTATTTTGATAATTAAGTATATTTCGTGCTATTAGGGAAACCATCTTTGGAAATACGAATCTAGGGCCAGATGTAGGTGGCCGTTTCAGGCCATTTACCGACCGGTAACGGCCGATTTTGGCCGTTACCGATCGGTAAATGGGTGACAGGTATGTAGGGGGCATTTTTTTACAGATTCGGTAAAATTAACGATTCAGTAATTTTACCGCATCGGTAAAATAAAAATTCGGTAAATTTACCGAATCTGAGGCACCCAGATGTAGGTGGGACTCTTCTGAGTCCCAGAGGCCTTACGGAATCAGTATTTTACCATCAAATCCAATTTGATGGTAAAATACCGATTCCGGTGTGCATGCACATGTGTGCATGCACACCTATGCCATGTGACAGGCAGACCTGCCCTTAGGGCATGTATGCCTGCCACATGGCACCCAAGCCAGTTTTGGGGGTGCCAGAGGGTGTCAAAGTGACACCCCCTGCACCCTTGTGAAAATCGGTATTTACCGATTGGTAAATACCGAATCGGTAATGCCCATTCATTCCTATGGTCTTCAAAGCCCATAGGAATGAATGGGCATTACCAATTCGGTATTTACCGAATCGGTAAATACCGAATTTTTCCGATTCGTTATTCGAGCACATCTGGAATACCTACATATCCACCCCTCAGATTTACCGATTCTCAATTACCGAATCGGTAAAATTCGGTAATTAAGAATCGGTAAATCTATTTTACCTACATCTGGCCCCTAATGTAGGAGCATGCTTTAAAGAATCGGTATTTTATCGAATCTGTGTTTACAGATTCAGTCAAATTACCGAATTGGTAAATACAGACTCGGTAAAAATACTGATTCTGTAAAAGCACATGTAGGTAGCACATCTTTGAGTGCCGCAGGCCTTTCAGATTCGGTATTTTACCACCCAATCCAATTGGGTGGTAAAATACCGAATCCAGGTGTGCATGCACATGTGTGCATGCACACCTGTGCCATGTGACAGACAGACATGCCCTTAGGGCATGTATGTGTGCCACATGGCACACATGCCTGTATTTGGGGTGACAGAGGGTGTCAAAGTGACACCCCCTGCACCCTTGCAGGAATCAGTAATTACCGAATCGGTAAATACTGATTCGGTATTCACCATTGATTCCTATGGGCTTCAAGGCCCATAGGAATCAATGGGGGATACCGATTCTGTATTTACCGAATCGGTAAATACCGAATCTTACAGATTCGGTATTTACCGATTCTGAAATACCTACATGTGCCCCCTTCTATTTTACCACCTCTTAAATACCTAATCGGTAAAATTCGGTATTTTAGAAGTGGTAAAATAGAATAACCTACATCTATCCCTGAGTGATTTACTAGACTCTGAAACTGTTGAATTGGACCTGAGTACGCAATTTTTATTGTGAAATATGAATTGGCCAATTTGTGCTTGGACAATAAATGTATTAAGAATATATTTTGTTTTTTACCCCTCCCAATTCTTTCTGTGTATGACATTTGTATAGTGTGTTCCCCGTGGCAGCAGGTAGGCACATCCTGAGGGTCATTTGTTGATGGTATACTGGAATCTACTGCTGTATGACCCCTGATGTCCATATATTTATTATTTGGTAACCCATTCCCACCAAATGCCCACACAATTACCACCAGAAGAAAATACATACTAACATGTGCACAAACACCATCAAACAGACCTATCGTTAAAGATCCACAGATCCATACTATCAGTCATCCAAATACACCAGCAGATGGCCACATGCTCACCATCATATGCCTTTGCACACCATCTAACGCCAACACACCAGGACCCACTCACGCATATCATCAGTGTTTTTACATTGTCTCTATTGAGACACTCGCAGCGTCCTTAGCAACAGCTTCACGTTAGGCAACCACGCCCCGCGACGCTTCCAGCACTCGCGTCAGCACAGGCAACCACGCCGATGATTCCAGCACTCCTGTCACCTCACGCAGCACTGCCCCGCATCCACCCGGAAATGCTGGCTACTTAACATCATGCCGAGCCTTCGGCATTATCCTGCGGGGCGCCGATGAGGTTTACGGAATAGGCAGAACAGCCACTACAGATCCTACACACAGTAAGTTACAGACTCCTAGTGTGCATACATGCCAACATTTCAGTAGAGCAAAGAGGGAGATTTAAAAAAAAAAAATCGGGAGAACGGGGCCTTGAATCGGGTTACTGGCATGTATAGGCTTTGGAAGTGTGCTGCTGCAGGATCGGACATTTCAAACTCAAATGCACGTTTTTTTCTTACCTTTCAGAAGCATGGAGCGCAATGGGAGGAAGAGAGAGGGTGATGCAAGTGTTGTGCACTGGCTTGGCACCCCCCTGTGTGACACCCCAGGCTGAAACAGCTTCTTGTGCACACACACAGCCGCAACCCCCCCCCCACCCCCCCCCCAAGTACTTCACAGGTCTTTATAAGACCATTTCCTTGTTAATGCCGCTTTGTTGGTTTTTCACCACTTCTAGAGCCCCTGCATGGCCACTCTGACTATTGCTGGAAGAATTAGCACTTTACACAATACCAAGCCCTGTCAACTGAAACTCCGAGAAATCGGGTTTTTGCTTGTACGAATCGGGAGGCGGGAGACTAGCCTTGAAATCGGTAGTCTCACGCCTAAATCGGGAGGGTTGGCATGTCTGAGTGTGTGGGCACCACTTAGTCTGCCCCACCTCCCCCAGCCCTCAGCTCTAATCCCTTTGACTCTCCCACCTAGAACGTGGTAGAATCATATATTCAGACCCCGACGCCCACAAGGCACGCTACTTTAGCGCTGCAAGTAAGATTCACGCCCTCGTTTTTTCCTTTGTTCTTGCTAATGGTGTTCGCCCGCATGTGTCCTTCTGAATGTATGCCGATCAACGTTGTTTTTCAATTACGCCCTCACCAGCTGAGGGCGAGCGTAGACACCCAGGAATTTAAAGATGAAGCGCGAGTGTGTGTTCTGATCATTTGAGAAGCGGTATACCCGCCCTTCGGCAGCACTTTGACAGCTCACAACTGGATTTGTGAAAACACTGCGAGTTTTGAAAAAGTGCACAGACACACAGCACTGAGTGGGTTGTAATATATAATCAAGGGCAGATTTATAGTCCTATAGTGCCATAGTCACGTTAATGGTACAAAAGGGGGTGGTGATGGACGGAGCATCTGAATCAATCAATTTGCCACTGGATTCAAGCAAGCCTGGCTGTAGACGGCTGGAATGCCAGAAACCGGTCCTCGGAAGCTTGTTTCCGGTCCAGGGAAGACATGGCTTGGCAGTTCGGGCTGGGCTGTTCCCATGAGGCACAGGGTCAGACTGATTTGCATATAGCCATGTCTGAACTGGGGTGGCAGAGTGGGCTAAAGAACGGTGATGGATTAAACCCAGATCTTTTGACTGGGTGTGATTGTTTGATTGGTTCAGATGCTCCGTCCATCACCACCCCCTTTTGTACCGCTTTTGGCCGCCATTACTGTGGCAGGGTATGCTCAGACGTGAGTCCCTTGCTCACTTTGCCACTGGATTCAAGCAAGTCAGGCTGTAGACGGCTGGAATGCCAGAAACCGGTCCTCGGAAGCTTGTTTCCGGTCCAGGGAAGACATGGCTTGGCAGTTCGGGCTGGGCTGTTCCCATGAGGCACAGGGTCAGACTGATTTGCATATAGCCATGTCTGAACTGGGGTGGCAGAGTGGGCTAAGGAACGGTGATGGATTAAACCCAGATCTTTTGACTGGGTGTGAGTGTTTGATTGATTCAGATGCTCCGTCCATCACCACCCCCTTCTGTACCGCTTTTGGCCGCCACAAGTGTGGCAGGGTATGCTCAGACGTGAGTCCCTTGCTCACTTTGCCACTGGATTCAAGCAAGCCGGGCTGAAGACGGCTGGAATGCCTGAAACCAGTCCTCGGAAGCTTGTTTCCGGTCCAGGGAAGGCATGGCTTGGCAGTTTGGGCTGGACTGTTCCCATGAGGCACAGGGTCAGACTCATTTGCATATAACCATGTCTGAACTGGGGTGGCAGAGTGGGCTAAAGAACGGTGATGGATTAAATCCAGATCTTTTGACTGGGTGTGAGTGTTTGATTGGTTCAGAGGCTCCGTCCATTACCACCCCCCTTTTGTACCGATAGTAACGTTAATGGCATACTTGGCATGACCAGCTGTTGGTCATGCAATCACATCCATTGTTGCTTTACCTCACAGAGCACTGGTCGTTGAACGAGAGGAGCACTTAAAACACCCTTTGTAAATTAAAGAATTATACTTTGCGAATATTTTTGTCTTTACAGGATTTCTCTGTCTAGAAACCAGGAAAGGAAACATTAACCACCACTGTAAGTACTAGGTGGGGTTCCTGAGTAGCCAAGGGTAGGGTACACCTTAGAGTGTGTATACCGCCCGGGCTACCTCCATTGATCCTGACAAAAACCTGATAGTTATTCAAGAGGTTGAAACATGTAGAACATTTTTACTCTTCACTTCACTTCTGATACCGCAGGCCAACCTAAACTGGCATGGTGTCCCACAAATATTTTTATTGTTGCTAAGTTACTCCAGAATAAAGAGGCTTTTGTAGAGAGTTTTAAACTGACCAACTTTTAAACCACTGTTTTTCACTTACACACATAAAATCAAAAAACAAACCCACTCCACTGTAGTCAGGTGTCGTAGCACACCCGGAAGGCATTCGACTATCCGGGTAGGACCCCGATGATGAAGCATGTCACCAACTAGGTTGGTGAGTGAGGGGTCTTCTAACAAAGGATGAATATGTACTTTTCTTGTGCACCTCTATCTCTTTGACGGAGGCATTGAGGTGCCTCCAGGGTGTACTCCTCCTATTGTTTAGTGACACTGGAAAAAGTTGCATCTTATGCCCTGAGCCCACTGTGTAAGCCCTGCGGACAATGAGGTGCATGGGTGTACTGCACTAAATTACAATAGTGTTTGAGCCAATACTTGGAGATAGAGGTAACTTTGGGGCTCAAACTGAGCCAATGAATGGAATTAAAAATATCTGTATAAATAGGTACAGGTATCTGGCTAAATCATCTGTCGTCCCACACCACAATATCGTATTGTAATTATGCAACTGACAAAAAAGTGCCAATCGCAAAAAGTAATTTAACTACTGGAAAAGTAGGCATGGACCATTCTTTTTGAAAGCTTGAAAATTAAGATGGCCTCAAATCAAAGGTAGCTACAGAAATCATACAGCCGGACAACATTCAATAGTTAAATAGGCCAAAAGGATATCAGTAAAATGATAAGCTTTCCCTATCTTAAGAAAAAACCCTTTTTAACTAAGTTGAATGGAGCAGAGGAATCTTCTTCATGTCACATGTCTCCGATCTGCAGGTGACTGAAAGGCTTGTGCCGGAACACTTTGTGCCCTAGCAGCTTGAACCTTAGGTGGTTCAGCTAAAGCCTCTTTAACTTCTGCCAGTGTTACAGGTCGAATCATCTGAGCCTCTTCATTGCCTGTAATTCAAGAGAGTTTGACCTATTTCAGGATCTGTTCGTTTTATGGGAAATGGCTTGATTATTAGAGTTGGAGTATAGTTTAAGAAACTCTCCTACATCCTAGAAGGGTATACAACCTTTACAACGAATCTTTTACCACGCACTACTATTACAACACAGTCATTACAACGCCAACCATTACAACGCATTGCGCTGGGGGGCACTCTAGGATAAGGAATAAGTTTAATTTACTATCCAACACCTTCCCTAGTGTCCACGGGGACTGGAGTTGGAATAGTAAATTAAACTATTCACTATCCAGCACCCCAAAGCGCTATGCGTTGTAATGGTATGCGTTGTAAAAACCGCGTTGTAATGGTATGCGTGGTAAAATTATGCGTTGTAAAGTCATACATCCCTTAGAAGTCTCAGTGTCCAAAGCCCGTGAATAATTTATTGTCTCCATTGTTTGAGTTGAGCTCTTTTCTCTGTTGGGTGAAACGAACATTGTTTGTATCTTGTTCCTGAATTCAAAAGCAATATGTATGTGTCGATGTGGTATCATTATAGAAAGATCCTTACAGAAAGGCAGAAGTGTAATGCATAGGGTCTCATTTAACATATGAACGGAGGAGTAGCTTGTTTACAAGTGAAAAAGTGGACGTTTACTGCATCATGATGTACTGCTCTCTAGATAGGTGTATCTTCAACTCTTTCGTAAAACTGGAACAGAGTTGGCACAGTCCTGATGGATAGAGACGTGTTTCAGTTCTTGGGTGCATAGTTGGAGACGCCATGTTGCCTTGTTTTTTTTCCTTTTTTTGTATGTCTTCCTCTCCTGTCTGATGGTGTCCTGGCTGCAGGTATCTTAAGCCACCAGAGACGGTGAGCTTGTGAGCCAGACAGACAGGAGTGCCAGGCATGACTGATTTGTAGAATACTCCTAAGGGGGGATAGGGTGTGGGGGGCAGTGTGGAGTCTCAAAAGCCTTGGAGTAGGGATTTGCCACCATCCAGATGCAAGGGTATGAGAGCTTGAATAGCAGTTCTGTAGTCACTTTCATAGAGTAATAGTTTCACTTTCTTAAGTAAAAGGAGCAGTGGCGGCACGCATAGGGCGTGCTGCGTGGCGGTGAGGCGGGTGGGGGAAGAGCAGGGTGGGGGGTAGTAAACTCAGACATACGACGGAACAGAGGACAGTAATCATTAATCATGCCATATATTTTTTCTAGCAGTGTTCCATGTTCAGGATGAGATCAGTATCCGGCGTGAATCTGAGGGACTTGGCATTGTGTGAAAGTCAGGTTTGAATTCATTGAGGTTCATGTTGTTGAGCAACAAGTTTTTAATTGTTGTTTTGGGTGGAAAACAGAAATGTTATTGTGATAGAGTGAAGCTTAATATCAGTACTGGACATCCATGCCTGTATGAGGTGCAAACTCTGTTTGAGGTGTTTGATGTGTGGGACGGAGGAGACCTTCGTGTACAGTTGTGTGCCATCAGCGTATTGGTGAGTTTTGATGTCATTATCTGTGAAGAGATCCTCAAGGGGCTTACTGTGGATGAAAATAACAGGGGTCAAGTGGGAACTCCGCAGGAGGCCAAGCTTTCTGGGACCTGGGGGTGCCCCTGTGAATGTACTGGTTTCAGTTGGATAATAGGAGGAGAGCCTGTGAAGGTCATTTCCTGTGAGTTCCACACTACCGGATGTGCATGTAGGCGGGGTTGTCAACAGTGTTGAAAGCTGCTGAGAGGTCCAGTAATATTGGGCGGTAGGGGTCATCTTTATCTGTGATGAGGAGGGCAGCATCTATGATTTGGGAGGTAGCTCTTTCCATGCAGTGTCTCCATGTTTTAGAAACCCATCCCATAATAAGTACTGTAAGTACCAGTGGATCCTCATTGGTAGCTTGCTTCGGAATGTAATCTGTCCTCACAAGTTATTAGAATCCTTAAGAGAGTGAAACTGGTGGCCATTGATACCTCTGCAGCTGGCTTTAAATGTCTAAGAGAAGCAGAAGGCGTAATTACTGTATTTCAGCTCAGCGGGGTCTCTTGGCACTCTGTAGGCATGCTATAAAAGCAATTATTAATAGCCCCCGAAGGAGCAGGCAAGCTCCTTCGTTGCAAATTAAGCAGAATTATAAAAACTATTTTCTGTAGACACGCGTGAGCATAGATTAGCTTCTTCTGGCTTATAACCTGTAACTAATTTAATGTGGCATGCTGTATTCATGAGACTTACAGCACCTAAAGCAACAGACAATGCACATTTTAGGAAGTTGTAAACATTGTCAGTGTTTCTGACATGTTTAATACAAATGCAGAAGAAAGAAATGCTATTTACTTGCATTAGAGACTGCCAACTTATACACCTACCACAAATGTGGCCCAATCTGAAAACACATTAAGAACATCAGCGAGCTGAATCCTTCCTTTTCACTCCATACAGTTCTCCACTGCCTTTATGTCACCCTCCTATCATCAAAGACAATTACTCTGCTTACATGGCCAAAGACAAGTCAATAAATCTAGACTTGGGACTTTAAAATGTGCCACCCTGTGGCAACCCCTCAATGAGAACTTGTTATCTCGGGAGTTGGTGGGTGCCAGAGCACGGTGAGTTGGGCACACACTATGGCTCGTCGTGCGGTTTCATGGAATCCATGTGTTCTGGTTTTCAAAGGACTTTGGGAATCCCTTGAATCTGCCAACCATTTTGTGCAAGACTCTTGTTTAACCAGCACCCATCCTTAGAGACCTAGCTAGTTCTTGAGTGCCGAGGGAGAAGACCTGTCTTGTCTCCCACATGCTTGCAGAAAATTACTCATCTTTGTTCAGGTGGTCGCAAAGCAGCCCACACGCCCAAGGTGAACTCATCTTCTTGGAGAATCATTGGTTACCTTTAAAGTAAAAGCAAGAGTCAACACCCAGAGTTAACACTTTGCATAATACTCCAAAGATATCTGTTAGATCCTCGGATTTATGCTGCACTCTGGCTCAATGTTCGTCATGACCATTCCAGTGTCTCTTACGAGTGTGAGTGCGGGGATCAGTTTCAGATGACCAAATAGGCAAAGTAGGCACCGGCCTATGGGCCCCACTCCTTTTAGTGACAACAGACCAAAATAATCTTGATTTGAGCTTGAAAGAAAACTACAATCAAGCTTGCGAGGCGGGGCCTGAAAATGTAGTCCGCCTAGGGGGCCCTCACAGGGTTTAATCCTACATTGGCGGGGATTCAGACATGGCCGGGCGAAGTTCTGCCAGAGAGCCACTGAGCTCAGAGGCAGTAAACGGGACTGCTAGTGTTATTGAACCACTTTAGAGGACTCATAAAGAGGAGATGCTACAAAAACTAAGAAATTGAATACTCATTATGAACTCTAGCGGATAAGGAGTGAACACACTAAAACAAGTTTGGTTGTGGTTATTTAGACCCAGAAAGTTCAGCTACAAAAGACCAATATGAAATGCAACCCTACTGGATAGAAAGATATAAAAGTGTGGTCAATCTTGGACACAAAGTGCATCAAGAAGAAGTGAAACTTCAGGCAGTGATGTCTTCATCTGGGTAACCTTATTTACAGTCCTGAAGAAGACTACAATAGATCAACACCAAATTATATCATTACCAGCCTCCAGCTAGCTGAAGGACAGGAGGTGCCACAGGGCAACATCATAACTGAGTATCTCTTTTATTTCCATCTCCTATTTTGCCTCGCTTTAGTGTCTGAGGCTCTGTGTTAGATTTCAGAGAACGGGGGCATTCTGGAATAGAAAATAAAGGAAAAACTATCCAATCACTCATCTCTTTTTTTATTACATCAGCCAGTTTCCTTTATTTACCGAATGATTAACTTTCCTTTCCTTATTCTGTAACAACCAGAACACCTGCAATCTATCCAACACTACATTTAATGTGCCAATGTGCAAAACACAGCAAAACCTGAAATGTAAGTGATGATGTTAGAAACAATAAGTGGCACATTGCACCCATCAATAATAAACTAGATCCCGTACCGGCCAATGGCTACCGAGCTCGAGAAGATGTGAATGATCCATCACATTATATTTGCTTCCAGATGCTCAAGAAATTTTAAACGCCTTCTGGATATTTTGCTAACAAAGATTTTTACCCAAAAAATGACTGCATTTCCATTCTCAAATTATTTCCTGAAGGTTAGTGGGTTTCTCTCACTTTGAAGAGAGGAGTAGTGAAAATTGGTGGCAGAAAGAAAAAGACTATTTCTGAAGCTATTTGTAGAGAACCACTGATAGCTTGAGGCATAAACTAAAATGTTAACGATTTAATTCTGTAATTTAGAGTGGAAACACCTATTTCCATTAATGTTGAATGTGCAATTAAGACAAATCGATTGTTGGTCCAGTGAAATTGTTCATGTATGAAGGTCAAAGAAACAAGATGAAAGGTTCTCCAATGAGAATCAATTGTAACTAGCTCCGAAATTGCACCAAAATTAATTTTATTTACACCATGACATACCTCTCAAACTAAACCTGCTATTCTTAATATGTTGAATCTTGTCAATGATGTAGAGTTTGTGCCAAAACTGGACTGTGTTGAAGTGACCAGCTACCTGGCCTCGCAGGACTCTAGCTGATCTTATTATAGAGCACATACGATTATTTGTGGTGTATTTAAATAGCAAATCAAGATCCTCTGCGTTAAACTCTACTCTGTGATTTCCTGTAGCTCAAAGCAGAGTCTGGGGGCTCCAGAAAACATTTGCATCAGTGGTATATGATGCCAAGGGCTCTGACCTTGCAACATCTCAGCCAAAAGATGATTTAGCATTACTCGAAAGGGAAAAATTGGATGTTTCATTTCCTCAGTGCTTACAAGGGGCTACATTTGGGCTCCAGAGGACAGTCTGCCAATCTGCCAGGGGTGCAGGTATTGACCTCCACCACCATGGCGCTGTGGCGGGCAGAGCTGGTCTGTATTTTTTTACCAGCTGGGCAGGACCCCATAGAGGCTCGTTTTAAAAGCTTCAGGCCACTTTAAAAAAGAAAAAAAAATTGTGTGTTATATATAGCGCAAACCAGACCCGAGACATCGGGTTTCAGAGCACTTTACATGAGCACCAGTTTTTTTATTTTTTTTATTTTTTTATTTCAAGTGTTTTTATTAAAATATAAAATGTGCATATCAGAAGTTATACACCAGTTTTGTTACATGAGGCTACATTCATATTTGTTAGGCACGGGCAGATTAAGTGATTTTACCCGGAATCACAGGATGTTGAGCGTTGTTGCTGAGACTCGAACCCGGTTCCCCAGCTTCGAGGTCGACTGCTCTAGCCATAAGGATACATCCTCTCCCCTTTAGATGCCTCAGTCACTTTCACCAGCTCCTCGAGAATAATTGCAGCAGGCATGGGAGGTTCAAGAAAGAGTGAAAGCGAGGTAGGGAGTAGAAAGGTATAGAGAAAGTGATCACAAAGGGAGAAGAGAGAGAAGGAGAGAGAGAATGGATGGATAGAAATGGAGAAATAGTGCAAGGAGACCAGGGGAGCAGGATTGGTTTGAGCATTTATGCCAGGGCTGCTCCGGCTCCTCAGTCTGGTCCTGGTGGTGGCTGGTGCTCATTAAAAGTGGCGGAGTATGAATACCTGGCCTGAATTTGCGAGAGCTATTCCATCTTCATCGAAGAGGGCCTGGGTATGAGCTCTCTCCCAAGCAGATTTTCCATTGAGTACATTTTACTGCATAATGTTCACATGCATTTGCTAAACTGCCATTGCCTCTGAGAGGGCACTCATTTTAAGATTCAGTAGTGTATAGGGTGGCAAGCAAGCCAATGACCACCCAACCCCCTACAACCTCCAAAGGTTTTTAGAGTTTCTACAACCTCCAAAGGTTTTTAGAGTGTTCATGCCCCAAAAATAGATTGAGAAAGTGGTTGCAAGATGATGGATTTATCAGCACAAATTCAAAAAAAAGTTCGAAAACTATTAGAGATACATGCAGTTCACAAATGTAGTTCTACATTCATTGTCATTTTTATGGCACTTATCAACACTTCTATTCTTTTTATTTTTCCATCCACCCCTCAAAATAGATTTTCATAACTAGTTATGGCTAATAAACTCCTTGGAAGGGACATGATGAACAAAATAAACAAAACGACACATCTCACAATCTCCCACAGTGCACAGCAGTGAACAGAGTTTTCAGGGTCATGTGGCAGTCCTATGGCTCAAGTTCTGAAGACCTTGCAGGTTTGGAAAGCGGAGAGGGTACACCAGTGTTGCAGATCAGGGTTTCAAACAACAGTATAAATTATGAGTGAACTATTAGATTTGAATATAAACTTGGAAAGGCTGTTATTTGTTCCATGCATTAACCTTTGTGTTTATGAAAATTCCCACATGTTTCTGATCAATATGAGGTTTCACGTTTTGGAAAATAAACGTATTTCTTTCCAAAATAAACTAGTGCTTTAAATAAAAAATGTCCTGAAATACATTTTTTCACCCAAAAATATATGAAGTAGTGCTTTAATGAACAAAATGGCCTGAAATACATTTTTTTCACCAAAAATAAATGTTTACACGGCCAAGCACTACATCACCGTAGGCAGAGGCCACCATCATAAAATCAATATGACCACATGCTCAGTGGCATTAAGCATGGGCAAATTTTGCGAATCTGGCGTTCGCGAATTTGCGTATTTGCGAACTCGCAATCCGCAAAATCTGTGAATTCTCGCGAATTTGCGGATTTTTTTTGTGTTCGCAAGGGTTTCTGCCAGTTCGCGAGGGTTTTGTACCAGTTCGCAATTGCAAACTTACTTGTCGGCTCGCAACGGTCGCGACTATGTTGTTTCTACGTCTGGTTCATCATCACAGGTTCCCAGCACCCTCTGTTTCACCACTGCTACCCTCTGTTTCACCCATGCCACCCTCTGGTACATCAATGCCACCCTCTGGTTCATCATCACTGTACATTATGGGGGGGGGGAAGAAAGCAAGCACACCTGCCCTGCTTCAACTGACATGAATTAATTTGGGGTTGATTTATTAATGTGTCACTGTTTTAAAATTCCAGTCTGGCACCTACTTCCTTATCTGTAATTTGCTTTCTGTTGCAGTGAAAAAAATTTTTCCAGGACCTTTGTGGCCTACTTGTAGCTATTCTATTAGCCTGCTGTGAGGGTCAGAGCAGGGTCATACAATTGTTTTAACTAGCAACTGAACTCTGGAGGGGCCCCAGTCAGGAAGCACTACAGGGAATGGTTACTAATGATGAGTGAACTTTTGCACCTGCTGAGTGCTTTCAGTTTTGCAAAACTCGTTTTTCTGCAGAACAGCAACTGTAATGCCCCAAACAAACTTACTTGTGAAAGTTGATTTCTAATCCAAAAGTGATCCAAAGAAAGTCAAAAGGCCTCAAATCCAAAAAAGTGCAGGGAAATGTCAACCTGAGGAGTTATTCTGATAAAAATCATCATTTTCAGAAGGTCTATGCTGCTTGGTAGTGGATTTCTTGTGCAGAATTGCAAATTTTGTAATTTTGCGAGTGCGAGATTGTTGCTGCCTGCCGCACCTACATGTTCGCAATTGCGAACTCGCGCGATGCGTCGCCAAACTCCCGCGGGATCCTGCAGCAAGATCCAAAAATGGCGCAGCACACGCAAAATATCGAGAAAAACAACTCGGCAAACGCTGAATGACGGTAAGCGAACGCCGCACACCGCAAAATTGTATCACCAAGAAAAAAAAATCTGCTGCGTGCGAATTTGCGGATTTTGCGGGAAATTCGCGAATCTCGCGGATTGCGAATTTACCGAAAATCTGCAAAATCCGCGAGCGGAACGGATTTTCCGCCCATGCTTAAGTGGCATATGAACGTTTGGGATGACAGCTGAGTTTGGATGCACTGTATTAGAAAGGTACTTGGGGGGGCCTTACCGTACTGGTGTCAGATTGGAGTATAATATTTGGTTGTCAAAGAATTTCTGTTTTTACCTACACCACAAAGCCGAAGTTTACATAAGTATATACACTCATTCGGTTTTGCACCCAGAAGCCACAACGTGTGGGACAAACCGTGTATGATTCTCAGTTCCAAAAGGAACGACAAACCGTGTTAAATAATAATGTACCAAAGATACAATAGTGTAACAGCACAGTGGAAAACTGCACTTGCTACAGAGTGCCATTAGTTTAAGTGAGTTACACATGTGCTTAGACTCCTGGGTAAAACAGTGCCGAGCTAGGCTGCTACTTCACATTTATTAAGGCCCTCTGGATGTTTATGTGGGGATAGCAGTGGGAAATAATTCCTCAGTCCAGCCCACGTTCCCACACCAAAATCATCCAATTTCAAGTTTGCTTCTTGCACTGAGAAATAAATGGAACAGATCAAGAGATACCTGGGCCCTTAGATCGTGGTTTTCACCAGTTCTAGGGACAAAATCGCAGACATTTTCTGTTCCCCTAGGTAGTTGGGTCAGGTTAGGAAGCATTACTAGGGGTGTAGCCTGGTCCATAAAATTGGGAGGGGGTGGTGGGGGGGGGGGGGGGGGGGAGATTTTCCAAACAATAACTGGCATATCATCATGGCAAAATACATACACGAGCAGCAGGGCATGAGGGAGCTAAAGGGGCAGTGGAAAGGGAGAGCAGTGCAGATTGTCAGGGGTACTTAACACCATCGGTGCGGGCATTTTCCCACTGTGGGCTGAAGATTTGAAAATCCAGCGGTTCATGACGAGCTCAGCTCGTCATGAGCGCACGAGAGGTGCACTTCATGACGAGCTGAGCTCGTCATCAGGGGGCAAAGGAGTTAAAACACTATGGGGGAGATTTTCCAAATCTCCATGCAACGCAGCACAGCCCTCCGCGAGGCTGTGCTGCATTGTGCAACAGAGAAGGAGCAGGAGAGCCCCATATTTTCAAAGATATGGCTCTCTCCTCCCCTTGTGCTGGCGCTGATTACAGCTGCCGTGCGCCACGTACACACCTTAGCACCATAGCGCTAGGCTCTGTTTGTGAGTATAGTATAGGTTTTGTACAAGAAGGGTTCCCTTCCTGTACAAAGTACGATGCCTAGGTACGAGGGAAAGCTTTTCCCACTATGCATGCATGCTGCACAGTGCAGCACGCATGCAAAATCGGAAAAGGAAGGAGAAATGAAAGTATTTCTCCTTCCTTGCGCCTAGTTTAAAAGGGGGTAGTTTACTCACGCTAAACCCAATCTACTGTATTTAGTAAATTGGGTTTGGTGTGAGAAATCTTGGGTGGTTGCATGGGAACGCCCATGCACCACCCTTGGTTCTTCGGCATGGCACAAAGAAATGCGAAGCAGCGCTATGTTCTGCTTCGCATTACTTTTTACGTTATTTCCAGCGTTTGACAAGATTAGCGAAGGAAAGTAAATTAGGAAAAAAAAGATTTTGCGTTGATGTGCGTCACTTTTGTGACGCAAACAAGGCGCAAAATCTTAGTATTTTTTATAATGTTAAATTACTAAAAAATGTAAGAACTACAAAACAGAGAGCAAAGAGAGAGAGTATATGTATATGTTTTTGTCTGTGTGCACATGTAGAAATCCCAGGTGAAATCCGACAGCCACCTCACCATGCCCGACTGAATGCACCTGTGCCCAACTATTTACCAGAGAATACATTTAATCAGAGGGTGTAAGATCCCAAACACCCCCCATCCTCCCTCTCCTTCCCACCCCCGCCACTAAAGGTATGTACTGCTCCCGCCCATGCAGCTGCTGGGGTTAATTAGCTTCCAACAGCCCCTGCAGCATCAAACATAGGGTCTGTTGTTTCTTGTGTCAGGAATTTTTGGGGCCAGATTTTGCTGACCAGATAATTCTCGGGCCAGAGACCCACGCTGTACCCACTTGGCCACATCCTGCATTAATCTCACACGCATCCCGAGGGATGTGCGCAAGTAAAGGAGCACCCGACCGCTCGAGGTCAGAGTGCACTAGCATCCACAGCCCTGGTCTCTGCTCTGTATGTGGGGTACCTTGATGTCCTGAGCCTACCAGTACAGAGATGCCTGCCTGGATTCTACACTTGTGAGTTGCATAATCCCATCTAGAGATATCACTCTGGTGAAACTGCGCCACTCCTAGTCAATCAATAAATCAATCATTTGTAAAGCGCACTACATACCCGCGAGGGTCTCAAGGCGCTGGGGGGAGACGCTACTGATCGAACAGCCAGGTCTAGAGTATCCTCCTGAAGGTCAGCAGGTCTTGGGTCTGTCATAGGCTCAGTGGGAGGGTGTTCCATGTCTTGGCGGCGAGGTGGGAGAAGGATCTCCAACCGGTGAGGGCCTAACTCATTTGTTTTATACAAAGGCTAAGAAAATGTCTTCACCCGTTGTTTTTGTGGACGCCTTTCCCCTAGCTCCTGTGGAGTTATCTTTCTATTGCAAGTTTCTGATACTTCATAAAATGCAGAGCAAAACTCATGATGCAGTCATGATGCAGATTTACTTGGTGTGCATATATTTGTTATGGTTGGACACCTTTTATTGCACTCTAATAATTATGAAAGCATATCACACTGTATAAGCTAATTCGCTCGCCTCTTTAGAACAGTGCCATATGCAAATAGAATTTGCTTTGCAGCTTTCAAGGTTTCGACAGTCAGCATAAAGCACTGGGTTTAGTTATGCTCCAGTTGCAGGTGAGAAGTGGGTGAGTTTGGGGTTTAAGACACGTGGCTGAAACCGTCTTGTGTTGAATATCTGTGTTGATTTAGATGATGTTTTTCATCTTTAATCTCAGCTGTTATTAAAATTGCTAATATTTATCGGGCTTTCATTCATTGCTGCCGAATTTTTTATCCACTTAAGAGGTGCTTAATGCTCATCACAAAATATATTGACCAGATGACTCACGTGAATGAAAAGTGCAAGCTAATGATATAATGTGTGCATGACAGTACAGCCAACAACAGCTTGCCGACCATCTGGACACACACACTGAGCTGAATGTTTCACTCAGCTGTCACTCATAAATACATCTAGCACAGCCCTGCAGTGCTGATGTCTTTTGATACCTTAACAGCAATTCCGAGAAAACTCTCCTCGCCGAACTGTAACAAAGTGGGAGTCCAAACGCTGTGAGTGTAAATTACATTTTACACATGCTCTAAATCTCTGCCCTGCATTGTATTCGAGTGTGGGCTGCATCTGAAGGCTCTTTTTAATCAGAACGGCTTTTGACAATTATGCTTAAAAATGTATAGACTGCAGCTGAGAAATACCAAAAGCGTTTAATGGCAAACGTTGTTAAATAGTATGTCCTATGAGTAATTGATAATGTGATTTTATATCAAATGCCATGAAAGTATTTTGTTATAAAAATATAACTACATATTATATAGATATATATTCCACTGTTTTAAATTCTTATGTCAAATTTGCAATGCGTATATTTGACTAGTAGCAGTTTTTATTTATTGTATAGCCATTTAAATTTTTACTATTAATGACCTCCTATCAGACCAAACCCACACACTGCCAAGTTACCTCTCACACTTATACCACTCACAACTGATTGGGTTTACATGACTCCTTTATCACACTGACCTGCACACACACAGCGAACAAGTCCTCCCATAATCCATTTATTTAACAAAGAAAAGTCATCATCATACTGTTATGTCCCAGTCTAGCACTCCCTTGTTCCTGATACAGTTCAGCACATTCAGGTCACCACCTTCTCGTCAATAGGTCCATCACCCATCGACGTGATTAATAATTGCGTTGTTCGGTCTGGCACACTCTTCGGAGTCATCAGAAAGGACCACTTTCCCTCTTTCACCATCTCATTCTTAGTAGCATACATCCTTTGTGTGGTCTTATGCATTCCTGGATCCACCTTCATCAAGGTCTAATTGATGGTACTGGATCACTATTTATCGCATCCGCATATCTTTTCCTACTATACCTCCTGTGAGTGGAGCTTGTGCCCACATACCAAATCGAAGTCCATGGGCAGAGGATTCTAGCCCTCGTCCTTCAGGATGTCCCTCAGCACATCAATTATCCTCTCTATCTGCAACATAAAACATGGCACTTTATACTGCAGTAGACTGAATAAGAATGTGTGCACAGACAGGACATGTTTCCTAAAATGTTTAGGAAATTAAGACTCATGATGTATCCACGACATAATATATAAAATCTATCCAAGCATAATACAAACATCATAAATGTACAATGTTTTTTAGCAAAAGGAAATTTCAAGATAAGCTCAATACAGTGGTGCCAATCTGAAAGCAGGTGCCGACAGTCATAGGTCTCAAACCCAAGGTCTAAAGAGAAATCCTGCAAATCCCCCATGAGTGATTTTCCAGGGGAGTGGTGCAATGAGGTAGCAAAAGAAAATGGCCGTACACCTTAACAGGCATTATGCAGTAAACAATATACAATATTTGGATAGTGTGCAAAAAATTGAACAGAACGGTAAACCCCATTGAAATCGGAATTCAGAAAATATGGGAATAAGGAAAAAGATGAAGAATAAGAGAACACTGTTGAAGAGGCGTCTTCCCTATCATTGAAGGTGTAACTGGCTTTATCCTTTGTGTCATGAAATACAGTTGGCATCAAGAAACGTGAGCACCAGGAGCATCAGAGTCTGGTGGCTTTGTGAACTGTAGACGGTGATACGGCTCCGTAAACAGTGTAATCTGGGAGCAGGGATGAAATGTGAAATAATGCAGAATGTGCGCCTGTAAGGCCATCAAATGACTTAGATAGCAGCAAATTTGAAGAAGTGAAAGTCTCATGTACTGTATATAGAATGTTAGGCATCTCACATCCATCATGCGATGATGACCGGTTGATAGGTGTAACTTCACTGTCACTCAAAGCCGTATCGACAAAATGTTCCACCAGAAAATGTCAAGATATGAAGACGGGTATCAGCTGTAATTTGCGGTGGCATGATTGAACATATCTTTGAGCAGACCCACCCCAAGGTAGCACCCATCATCTGGCAGTGCCTCAATGGTGGAAATGAAGGACTCATTTTTGAAGATGGAGGACAAGTTGCTCATCACTTCCTAAGAACAAAACTGGTGTACATTCTAAAAAGGTAGGGGTAGCCTAAACCTTCATTTCTGTATGAGGCAAAGAAGCCCGGTGATATTTGGTGCCTCCATACAAGTCAATAATAAATCGACTATATGAGTAAAGAAAGTGATGGGGAGAAGATCCATCAATTCAAAAACTGTTTAGGTGCATTGTGTGGAGAAACAAAATCTGCAAACAAAATGAGTTCAACATCTCACTTAAGTAACAAATCAGGAATTTTTGCAAGTTTATCAACGTGCATTGGTGCCATATTCATGTGGGGGCCAGTTGAAAAAACAAAATGCATGTTATTCCCCTGGTATCAAGTGTAATTTACAGCATTATTGAAAATTTGGGACAGAGATAAGGAATAATAGACAAGTAGTAATGCCACAGCAACAGTTGTTGGCGTGGAGCAGATATAATCCATTAGACGTATATACAAATATTGTTGAATTAAGGTGTGATCTCAGATTTGCTGATTTTGCTGTGAGAATGAAAAGTGATCCCATCATATAAGAATATATCACCCAGAGGATTTTCGCAAGCTGCAGCGCTAACGAATAACTGTACTACCGAATATCGTGATACACTAATATCATGGATAGAATTGTGAGAGACGAAATATCAAAAGGTAAGTGCATGTAGCGTAAGTATAGATTTATTTTTCTTAACTCCACATCTATACACCTTGAAGATCTATGTATTGTCAATGTATATACATGTGACATAAGGTGTAGGAAATCTATGCTTACCTACCTGTTGATAATTTGTCCTTTTAAAGTTGTTTCCACAGTATTTGGTGCCATTGAGGTTCCTACCTCGATATTCCAGGGGCACACCCTAATGAAAACAGGTGTGCTACCCAGTGGTGCTGGACAACTTTCTGAGTGGGTATGTCGGCATACATTTTAAATCGCTGAAGTCAAAAGGATTCTGCAGAATCCAAGAATCACACAAGATCAAGAATAGCAAAGGAGCCACGCCCATTACCGAGAGTGGTAAGGGTGTGCTATGTAGTCAAGGTTACATATTGGAGGACACTGTTGAAAATATATTACAAAAGCTTAGTGTGGTAGTGCACCATCCTTTACAGACAGCAAATTTACATAGCAATGGCCACAAAATTCACTCTGACATGCAGTGTTAGTGATAAAACTATGTAGTGCCCAAACAATAATCTGTGGGAATTGGTTTTAGTGCAAATATTTTAACATTTGCACATCATCAAGTAAAGTGTGTTGATTTTTTTTATCTTAATAAAAACTTTGTTTCCATCCTACTTAAGAGTGACATAAAATGTGCTTCATTTGAGCTTTCCTAATTGCTGATATGTTTTTCAATATTTGTAATTATTTTGCAGGAATTTGATTGTTGTGTATTAGAAATAAGTTGTCATTATACAGCCTTTCCTTGCTCCTTTCCTGTACCCCAACAAGATTTTCAAATAGTTAACTTTGCAAAATACTCTAACTTTTAAGTCAGGGAAAGAAGTGTTAAAAAACATAAGATGCAATTTGTCAGAAGACATATCCTGACGTTTGACCTCTATCTTTGAATAAAGCAAATGTGACAAGATAAAAACAAAATAATTTAAAGGCATCTTTATTGCTCATCACATTATGAACTCCAGAATGGGTAATTTAGGGGGTATTGCACCATCCCCAAACTCCCTCCCGCCCCCGCACACCAGTGCTTCCAGACAGGGCGGCTCCTCCATTGGAGGGGAGGAGCGTCCCCTACTTACATTACCTCCAAAACCCCAGAGATGACAAATAAAATGGCAATTCATTACCAATGTATTTTTCATCCCCTGTCCTGAACAGATCATCACAAGGGGGGTGGAGCCGCTGCTGAGTGACAGCAGCTGGGAGGAGGGTGTGCTGCCTTTTGCACTTGTTTAAAGTGTGCATGTTTTTTTGGTCGGCCACCTTGCGACGGCCAGCAACACATGCGCACTTGAAACCTCTCAACCCAGCTGTGTTGAGAATAAGTGCAGGCCTCCAGAGCGCTGTGGAAAACCGAGTGAGGCCGCACCCTCCAGTCAGAACAGTGCTCACATGCTGCATGTGAGCAGCACCAGGATTGGTCAAGAGAGTTTCCTGGTGGCCAGGCTGCCATGGAAGATGTCCGTACCGCAGGACGTCGTGTTCAACTCCAGATATGATTTTTTTACATCTATAATTTTTACATGCGCGCGCATCCGCCTCTCCCCTCCCTGCAGATGCCAGCCGCCACTGCTTTCAGACCCTGAGGTGCTACCGATTGAGCAATTCTGCAAGCTCCAAAATTATGGAGGAACGACAAGGAATTGTCCGAATCCATCGTAGTGACTTGAGGTATTTAAATACAAAAAAAAACAGGACACAACATGATAGCATCTTTAAGGCAAACAATCTGGAGCTGTCCACAAGGCAAAGATGCCTCAAAATCCAATGTTTTACTGATACTAGTGTGTGTGTGGCATCTCAGTGACTTAATACTCTTTGATTTGAATGACAGGTGGACATAAATCAAATAAATCTGAGTCATCAACTAATGTCCAGGGAGTTCTCTGGGCTTTAGGCATTTAAATGCCCGATTTCATTCCGTCCCATCTTTGTAGCTATTCTGCCATGAGAGAATCCGAGTGCTGTTTGGTATCACTGGGTGCTAAAAACATAACAGCTGGAACTGAATATATGTTTCAAGTGAGAATATCAACGTTCGTGTCATTGGAGCAAGCAGTGAATGTTTGAAATAAATGGTTGCAGTCCATTTCCTTAATAGTCAGTACCTGCCTTTTGTCAATGAGAGTATGGAGCAGGCGAGCATACAGCAAAAACAAGTTTATGGTTTTGTTTCCCTGATAAACTAGGACCTGAAAAGAATTTCTGCATGTCCGCCTTGTCATTGAATTGTGGGATTTGTAGTTTAATAGACTCAATTAAACCTTAATGGCAAAATGTACTGACACGTTGGTGTAGTGAGTGTAACTAGACTGTATCTACTTTCGGTTTTAATGCCTTGCGGGCTGGCAAGTATACCTTTGAAGCATCAGGTGCACTTATTTAATCATATGAGGCAAGAGTGTGCCTTTTGAGTAGGATTGTGTGAAAATCGCATAATTTGCTTTTGCATAAGCACTTGAAATTATGGCAACGGTATGGAAAAAGATGTGCAATTGTGTGGAATGCAGATCCGTCATTTCATGATATATTTTAGCATGAAATGCGTCTTTATACACATTTTTGGTGAGAGGACACAATAAATAAAAGCACCGCGAACAACACCCATGTTCTTTTTTTCCCATGGTAAATTTTTACCTTGCTTTGCGTCATTCTTGGTAAAGTTTTACAGCAGATGGCATGTCATTATGTGTAGTGGTGTAATGATGTAAGAAACGTAACATGATGTTCCCGTTGGATTAGGTCAGTGTGCTTTAAATTTCGCTCAGGCCTACTTTTTTAAATAATAAAACTTTTATTGACTTTCAATACATTAAGTATTGCGCTCTCAAGGCCAAAACAACATATATAAAACATAGGGGCTTATTTACAAGCCTCTTGCACCACTTTTGCGTCATTTTTAACATGAGAAAAGTGATGTACGGGTGACGCAAGGGGTAAGTAAATAAGCCCCATACTGGGTATTTGCATCTCACATTGGTGCCCACATGTGAGATACACATATTATTACATATGTCATTATCAGCCTTTTTCACTCTAACCCATAATAAGCCCACTACGTTTTCCATATCCGGTCATATTTACAGGGGCATCCACCAGCTGTATATATTGTCTCCACTTGTTTGGCGCACCAGCCCATTCCCTTCCTCAGCTCCGCAATGGAGGGGGCCCCAGGGGATCTCCAGCATCTGACAATGTTTCTCTTAGCCGGCAGCGCACCCAATCCCACCAGAGTCTTGTCTCCCCAGAGTCCCCCCAAGTTCTCTAGGATACCTATTAAAGCTACCCTTGGTTTGGCTTCAGCATGGGTCGCCAACACCCTCGATATTGAACTGAATATCTGTGTGTTGTATAACTGGGCATTTCCATGTCATGTGCTAGTCCCCTTTGGGTTCCTGGCATCTGAACAAGAGAATGTTGGCATTGCATGGGCTCTCCGTAGCTGGCGGGGTGTAAGGTGTTCCTGGTTTAGATATTTGAAATGAATAAGCTGATGCTGTACCTGGATTGGTAATGTGCCTGACCCCATAGACGAGCCTCACCAATCTGTTTCCTCCGGGGGGCCCCAATCACGGCTCCCACTTTGCTCGCAGGGGTCCCATCAGGTCGAAAGGGTGTAGTTCCAGAGTCCTATTTATTTGAGAAACCCCACCTTTTCCAAGGGGTAAAATAAGTAGCTTTGCCGCCCTCCAGCATGCTATATTCGGGGACAATGTTGAGGGCCTCTCAATAATTGGAAAGAGCATACCTGAGTTGTAAGTAATTGTAGAATTGGGATTTGTGCAGGTTAAACTCAGTTTAAAGGTCCTGAAAAGATTTCATTTGGTCCCCCTCCCAGATGTCCCCCAGTCACGAGATTCAAATCTGATCCCAACCTCGGAATCCTTCAATGTATGCCACCCCGTCCATCCAGTCGTCCGGCCACAGGGTGTGCCTCCAGTGTCACCCTTTGGCCGCATCTTGTCCATTGGAATGCTACCCTCCATGCCCAAAACACCACCCTAGTTGTGTTCAGGAGAGAAAGGAATAGACACGCCAAACAGGAGGTCCATTATATTGTAAAGTCCAATTAGTCCCATTTCTCCCTGATATGTCGGCTCATCCCAACCCTGTGTAGCCAGTGCCTCACAATCAAAGTTAGCGCTGCCCAGTAATACAGGTGGATGTCCACCATGGCGAGCTCACCATCATATATGATGTGAACACATTTGCCAAAGGCGACTTTGGAAGAATTATTCGCCCACAAGAAGCAATGCACTATCATCTCCAGAGTATGAATAATAGGTGTGCAGGATATAGAGGGTGACATTTTAAAGCATGTAAAACGTAAGGAGAATTATCATCATTTTGAACAGGGTGATCCTGCCTGTAAGACTAAGCGATAGTCTGCTCCAACGAACCATGCCCTCACAGGATCTATGAAGAAGAAGGGAGTGGAGGTTGAGGCTCCATGTCTGCTCCGGGTCCTAGGACATGTGCATCCAAAGGTATAGGATGCTGGGGTGGCATATAAGCCTTTCCGGATGCCAGGCCTCATCCTGGCGATAACCCCTCAGGGGAACCGAGAGGGACTTGGGCCAATTAAGCCAGAAACTGAGCCAAATGTATCAAGAATTTGATTTAGGCGTGGCCCTGTCACTGTGGATTGGGTTAAGAACAGCAGAATGTTGTCCACATAAAAGGTAATCCTGTCTTACCTCGCCAGTCCCCTGTCAAATCACCTGTTCACCCATTCCTGAGGCTCCACATAAAGAACTCAAACTGTGACCAATGTGTGACTGATAGATTTGGCCAAAGCCCAACTTGAGCAACACCTCATCTAAGAATGTCCAATCCAGGGCCAGACTGGGAACCACAACCGGCCCTGGCTAAGTGCTCAGCCGGCGCCCCTCCCCACGTGGGGGGAGGGGTGGGGGTGCCGCCGAGCTCTTTGCTGGGGCCGGTTTTCGGCCGATTTTGGTACAGGGGCGATTTTGCAGCTATGCTGCAAACACAGCACTGTAACCAGAACAGCCCCCTGGGGCCCAAAACCGGCCCCCACTCTTGCGGCACACCGGGGGATTGCCCGGTGCCCGCAATGGCCAGTCCGGCCCTAGTCCAATCCAGGGTGTCGAAAGCTTTCTCAAAATTATCAGCAGGTGTACTGTGGAGCCACGCAGAGATTGGAACTGACCAAGGGTCAATTTAACCCTTTTGATGCAGTGCATCATGATGAGGTATAGAATGAAAATGAACCCACATTGGTCCAGGTGAACCAATTGGGTCAGAGCACGCAGGAGACAATCAGCTAATAGTTTAGCATCGAGTTTGACTTAAGCGTTTATAAGATAAGTTGGGAGGTAGGAGGTACAGTGATATGAGGGACAGATCTTTCTCAGAGAAGCGTTCCTCAGTTATTGACTCCATGAACTTATCTAGGAAGAACCACCAAGTGGAGTTTACGGTAGTATTCCACCGGGTATCCATCCAGTCCAGGGGTCTTGCCGAGGTTGAGGTCACAGAGTGCCTCACTCACTTGTTCCAGTGTGATTGGTTGTTCCAGGTCATCTCGTTCTGTCGCATTTAACGATGGCATCAGTAGGTGTGTAACTAACGAGGATTTGCTGTCCCACATCTGACCGCTAACTCTTCATATAGGGCCCAGACCTACTTTTGAGGCATAATGTAAGGAAATAAAAATACTCTTATCCACAAACAGCTTTTTTATTTGAAAAGCCCCTGCCCTAGGATGTTCTTCTGAACTGCTAAAGGCAGTGCTTAAGAGTTGAAATTGCAGATGGAATCGGCGAACAATTTTTTTATGCCAAAACTACTGTGCACCAAAAGTTGGCGCGAGTACACCGCCAGAGCCCTTTCACATCAAGTAGTACCCATGCCCCTCAATATCTATGTAGAAGAGATGCAACGAGTTGGGAACAGCACAAACATCTGTTATTTTTCTTGCAAATAAAACCAGGGCAAACATGGGGCAAGAAAACTTTGGCATGATCCGTTTCCATGTAAGATGGGTAATTACTACAAAATTGAACAATTATATGGCTGGTCATCGGACAAATGCCCTTCTATTAAAATGTGTACTGGTAGGTATACTTCAATTACAGATCTCATGAAAGACAGCATTGAATCACCCTCAAGCAGTATTGCAATGCTTAGCATCATACTTTACACATTTTTGTGCTAGCGATGCCAATGGCAACAACAGTATGTGGTTCTTAGTATACTTGGCGCCGCACGGCTGAATTTTTTTAGCATTCGTACGATACAGCCATTTTGATGCAGCACTGTGTTGTGGTTGTTTTATTTCCCAGAATGTTATCATTTCAGAATATAAAAACACATGGATGCACGCATGCAGGAAACCCATGTAATTACCAAACTCTGTCCTGCATGCACAGCTGAGAGGGATAGTGGCAATCAAGTATGCATAACCAAATATTGCATAATAGTCAGCATATGCAGATGAATGTATAATCCCATTTGGTACCAAGAAATTGAGCAAAACATTAGGCACCTGTAAATGAAAATATGCTTGCAATCATGCCTAGAACCATTGTGAGAAATTAGGTTGTTGATTAAGGGGTGTGTGATCCCTTCACAAGCAACAGCCTCATTCCTTGTTTGGGTGAACCATAATAGTCATTAAATTACCCTGTGCTTAACCCTCTGGTAGCTTGGCACTGAACAATCAGGCAATATGCTTTCTTTTTATTCAGCTTCAAATTCGGAAGGAGAAACCCTTAGTGAAAAGGGAGAGGGTTAAGGGTCGCAAAACAATACAAGTTCCCTTTTCATCAAGTCAGAAAGGAGAGACTTGCGTCTCTGAAAAATTTACAGAAGGCGCTTAGGGTGAGCCAAAACAAATATCATAAAGTTGTGCTGGGATCACTGAATTTACACTCTATTTCATACCCCTTACTAAACATCATTATGACAGGCTTAGCATTGTGAAAAATATAAACTCTTCAACTGTGACATGTATAAAAAAGAAAATTTATTATAAATTGTTCTCTGTTCAAGCCGACTTTCGGAACATACATTTATTCATAAATTTTTTTTAGTTAAAAACACATGATCTGGCAATAATCACAAAATAGTTAAAAACAAGGTGCACTTTGCTGCACAACAAATTTATCACACAAACAGAAAATTGTCGACGCGGCGTTTCGGTGATATTATGTCGTCACCTTCTTCAGGACAGTGTGTTATTTAAAATCACTGGAATTTAAAAGAAGAATAAAGATACTATATTAGCATTTGATATATTATCTTTGCGGCTGAACAGTATTCATCATTTTCTGACTAAACATCATATCCTAATGTCACAGCAACTCTATTTCTTAAATAAAAGACACAGCATTTACTCCACATTCTTCGCATAGTGTAACAAGACTGGCTCTTATACATTATTTTTCAAATAACCGTTCCCTTCTGTATTCGTGAGTCCCACAACTTCTGTTTGTTCTCACCCTTTTATTTGCGTCCTTTGGTGCCAGAAAGTTTCAAGGCAATCATATGAGGTGGCCCACTAGCTTAGAGACCCTCCTATTATCTTTTCCTTAATTCTAATGTTTTTTACTTCTTAACGTCAGGTATATCAACATTCTACATACCTTAGATGTTTGTAGGTCAATCGCTTTTTTTATAAAATTGGCGATGTATAACCGTATCTGGATTTTTTCAATTTCTGTAAAGTTCATTAAAAAAATAATAAGCTAAATCATTATTTCGCCCCTTGGTAGATCTTTTTATAGGCGATCTCGTCATGGGTTTATTAGATTTATTGTTTACCTTTCTTTGGTCAAAACTGTTTCTTGGTTGGAGTGGGTCAATGATGATCCGCTGCTCCGTAAGGATAAATAAACTGTCTGCCTATTGGACAAATCATTGGATTAGGTGGTGATCACTCCTTTTCAAGCATATCATGATTCTACTTTTCTTTACTTTTTAAGGTAGTGGTAGTGGTACCTGAGGTCTCTGGCAGTCAAATCTTGTGCAGAGGACGGTATACCTTTCCACAACCCGGTATTTCGTTCACATTTCCTATTAACCTAAAGCTGGATGACAAAAACCCGGAGGGGGTGTCTTTAGGGTTTTGCCTCAGCATCGTACTGTCTTTTGAGTGACCTGTACTTCAGTTTGTAGTTCTTACCTCCCAGCTTGTCTTTATGGTGCCCGCTATCGGTTTCTAGGAGCCGAGATTTCCTGGCGCATTCAGGGTGGGAGTGTCCTTTTACTATAAAGTAAATGGGAGGGATGCGGAAAATAACTAGTTTAAATCCGTTCCAGTTGGGAAATCCTTATTAAGAGAGTCTTAATTTCTTTTACCAAAATGTGTTTCAGGATGTTGGTCTTACCTCCCAATCTGCCTTTGTGGTGCCCGCTCTTTTTTTCTTTGGAGCGAAGAATTTCTGGTGCAATCAGGTTGAGAATGTCTTTTTACTATAAAGTAAATAGAGGGAAAAACTGAAGTAACTATTTTAAATACGTTCCGTTAGGGAATAAATCCTTATTAAGGGGTTAGTTATTTAGGGGGTCGGGCTTGGTACTTACATTTTGACAAATCTCCTCGAGTTTTCCGGGTGTTCTCCTCTGCCGTCTTGCGAGTGGTCTCTAATTTCCACTGCGCAGTTTCTACGTTTATATAGGTCTCGTGGGGAACTTGATTGGGCTAAAGTTGTTTCACCTGTGTTTTGTTCCACTCGTTTTAAAATGCTGTTTTGTTTGGCAGCCATCTTGACATGTGTTTGCCTAGTCGTGAATTATGCTTATTCTACCCCAGAATGTCAATTTACTCTCCTTACGTCCTGCGTTAAGTTCGATATATTTGTTCTTATATTATTTGGTTAGTTAGCCTGATGTTTGGTACCTCACTGTTTATTAGGTTCGCATAGTTTATCCCGCTATTTAGTAATCGCGTGGATTGGCGCGAGGAGTCGTGACCATGAGGGAAAAACGGGGCGGCCATCTTTAAAGGTGTTTTGATTGTACCGCTTTATCTCGTATTAGTGCTTTAAAATTCTTTTGAGTTTGGCTTTCATTATACTAACTCTTTACTAGTACATCCCCTTATTCTCCTGACGTCCTGCGTTAAATTCGATACATTTGTTTTTTAATTATTTAGTTCGTGAACCTGATGTTTGGTACTGCAATGTTTATTAGGTTCGCATAGTTAATCCCGCTATTTAGTAACCGCGTGGATTGGCGCGAGGAGTCGTGACCACGTGGGAAAAACGGGGCGGCCATCTTTAAAGGTGTTTTAATTGTACCGCTTTATCTCATTAGTGCTTTAAAATTCTTTTGAGTCTGGCTTTCATTATACTCACTCTTTACCAATACATCCCCTTATTCGTTGTTTACTGGGGGGGCTTGAAGTTATGGGTATATTTATTATTACTGTGCTTGTTTGGCTTTAATGCGTTAAACAGCTCCTTAGCGCGATCTCATGGGCGGCCATCTTTGAGTGGTATAGGATTGCGCCTATAATCAATTTTTATGGTGAGCGCTGGTTATTGGCTGTATATTATTTCACTGGATAGAGTCTGTTATTAGGTCCCGTGGTCTGGTGTTTGATTCCAACTTTATCTCCCTATAGTTGAGGTTCCTATGTTATGATGTTAGGTGTGTTAAATTAATGATTTACATTTTATTCCCACGGGCACAAATTTTGTCGCCTGCCTAAAGGTACTACAGAATCCTATCCCATTCTTCCTTGCTGTTTAATCCATTTTTAAAGGTGTTGAATTTGGACATGTAGTATTGCTCTCTCTTTCTTCTTTTCATGTCCAAATCACCTCCTCTGTTAGTTAGTCTAACCACTTCAACTATGCACCATCTGAGATCCTCCACATTATGCTTTAGGGTATCCCAGTGTTCAGCCAATGGGGCATTGGCCCGTTTGGATCTAATGGCTGATTTGTGCTCATTTAGCCGTAGTCGTACTTCTCTGGAAGTCTCGCCAATATATGCTTTTTGGCAGGGGCACTGGATCATATATATTACATTTTGAGTCCTGCAATTAACTAGCTCATTTTGTTGGTGAGTGACACCATTGTATGTCACTTTGGATCCCTTTAAGATCTGACTGCAGTTCTTACATGAGCCGCAGGGGAAGTTACCTACTGGGGTCTTTCCATCTATTGTTCTTACCTTATTTCTTCTCTGGTCATCAGGATATGTATGAACCAGGCAGTTTCTGATTGTTTTATTCCTGCGAAATGCATAGATTGGTTTGGGCAAGGCTGTATTATTCTGGTTTTGGAGTAGGTTCCAGTTCCTGTTAATTAAATTTTTTATTTTATTGCTTATGTTAGAGAAATTTGTAACACACACTAATTGGTGTTCCTTTGGTGTGGCCTCTATTTTGGGCTCAAATATGCTATCTCTGTTAAAGTATTTTGCTCTTTTGTAAGCTCTCTTCACCATTTTTTTAGGATAGCCTCTCTCTATAAACTTATTAGTCAGCGTTAGGGCGTGCTTTTCAAATTCCTTTTTGTCAGTGCAGTTTCTTTTTATTCTTAAAAATTGACCAAAGGGTATATTGTTTTTCTGGGTGGATGGGTGGTAACTGTCGTAATGTAACATTGTGTTACGGTCAGTGGGTTTGCTGAAAAGTTCTACTTTTAAGAGTCCATCTACATGTTTTATTTTAATATCTAGGAAATTACAGCTTTGATTGCTGTATGTCGAAGTGAATTTAAGATTTTTATCTCCAAGTTTTATCCATTCAATGAATTCTTTTAATTCGTCTTCATTGCCTGACCAAATAAAAAACACGTCATCAATGAAACGATACCAGAGCTTAATATTTTCATAAAATGGCGACATCTCATTGAATACATGTTTCTCCTCAAAGGTTGAAACATACAGACAGGCCAAGCTCGGTGCGCAGGTTGCGCCCATGCTTGTGCCCTTTATTTGTTTGAAAAGGTCTTCTTTAAATAAAAAGATGTTCTTTGTTAAGATGATATCTATGCAGTCCACTATGAACTGTGCCTGTTCTGACAGGTCTTCTTCTTCACCTTTTAGGATATTTTCCATCATGGTTTTTGTATCTTGCTGCGGAATATTAGTGTATAGTGACTCTATGTCTAGAGTCACTAGCCATTCCCTGTCCGTATTGTATGGTCTATTTTCAATTTTACTGATTATGTCTGTCGTATCTTTGATGTAGGCTTTTTGTTGAGTCACTAGGGGTTGGATGAATTTGTCCACATACTGACTCAAAGGCTCTGTGAGTGAATTTAGACTGGACACAATTGGTCTCATCGGTGGTCCGTTGAGATTTTTGTGGACCTTAGGGAGTCCGTAGATTGCAGGTATTACTGGGGTCTCGTTTTTCAGGAAATTGAATTCTTCCTGGTTTATCACTCCATCTTCTAGAGCATGATTTAGTCTATTGGATATTGTCCTTTTTAAATTGGACCATTCTTGCTTATTGGATGTTGCATAATGTAAAGGGTTATTTAACATTTCTAACATCTTGGCCTCATACTTGTTGGTATCCATGATGACAATGCTGCCACCTTTGTCACCAGGTTTTATTGTGATATCCCTACATTCCTGCAATCTACTTAAGGCGTTTTTCTCTTCTTTGGTCAGGTTGTATTGTACCCAGGATTTTTGTCCCAAGAGGTCTTCTAGTCCTTTCTCTATCACTTTTTCGAAAATATCTACCTCCTTGCTAACCATGGAGCCAGTGGGCATCCATTTTGATTTGGGCCTCAGTCCTGATTTGTTATCGCTAGGTGGTCTTTCTTTTCCCTCAAAGAATTTTTGCAGCCTGATTTTTCTGAAAAAACTTTTTATGTCACGTTGCAGGTTAAACTTATCTACTGGTTCTGCAATTGCATAGCCTAGACCCTTTTCCAGCAGCCTCATCTCATCTCTATTTAGGACTCTGCTGGATAGATTGATAACTGCCGTTTTAGGGTCTAGTCCCAATTCTTTTGGCTGCGTGTTTTCATATACGGACGTGCTTGCCCTTGATTCTGGGGGTAGTAGTTCCTCCCTCTCGCTCTTCCTCTTGGATTCGTATTTTGAGTGGTCTTGCGTCTGTCTAAAAAAGGCAAACTCTCTCTGTTAGATTTATTGGCATTGCTGTTACTATTCTCTCTTTGGGCAGAAGTTTCGGGATTATTTTCTGTATCAGAGTCGGTGCTGGTGTAGGAACTTTCCGAGAACGTAACTCCTCTTTTAGAACCGTTTCTTCTATTGGTTTGCCACTTTGGTTTATATTGAAATTCTTCCCTTTGTTTCTCATAGTAATCTTTCTGGAGATAAGGGTATGTTGTCTCTGGTCTATATCTTTCTACATCTTTTACAAATTTGTTACTTTTTTTATTTGTTAAGTAGTCCCTGTAGCCATCTAGGTCGCCCTGAATTTCTTCTAGTTTACTTTTGGCGTCCTCTAGTGGTCTCCCTTCTTTAAGTTTTTTCTCCATTTCGTCTATTTCTTGTTTTTCTATAATTAATGTGGCATTTGCGGTTTCTATTATTAATAGGAGCCAATCTCGGCTGCATCTGTTGGCTATGAAAGTCCAGGTCCCTATAAACTTTTGATTTTTTTGTAAATAAGCTGGGTTCGTTCCTAACTTGTAGGCCCTTGGGGATAATTCCCTTTTTACAGTATTCTACGAGAAAGTCTGCGTGCAGCTCTGTCCTAATTACCTTTTTTTTGAGATTCCACAATTCCTTCCATTTTTCTTCTTCGCTATCAGGTATTATCACAGTGTTAGTAGATTTGTTTTTACCGTTTACTAGCTTCTCAAACTGATCTTCAGAGAAGCTGAAGACTTTGAATTGGTCCATTTTTAATTAGGGCCTAGACACCGTGTGGTGCCCCTCCTTTTTAGTTTTTGGAGGTAGAGTTAAGTACTCCTCAGTTAACAAACTGTGCTATTACAACTTCAAATTCGGAAGGAGAAACCCTTAGTGAAAAGGGAGAGGGTTAAGGGTCACAAAACAATACAAGTTCCCTTTTCATCAAGTCAGAAAGGAGAGACTTGCGTCTCTGAAAAATTTACAGAAGGCGCTTAGGGTGAGCCAAAACAAATATCATAAAGTTGTGCTGGGATCACTGAATTTACACTCTGTTTCATACCCCTTACTAAACATCATTATGACTGGCTTAGCATTGTGAAAAATATAAACTCTTCAACTGTGACATGTATAAAAAAGAAAATTTATTATAAATTGTTCTCTGTTCAAGCCGACTTTCGGAACATACATTTATTCATACATTTTTTTTAGTTAAAAACACATGATCTGGCAATAATCACAAAATAGTTAAAAACAAGGTGCACTTTGCTGCACAACAAATTGATCACACAAACAGAAAATTGTCGACGCGGCGTTTCGGTGATATTATGTCGTCACCTTCTTCAGGACAGTGTGTTATTTAAAATCACTGGAATTTAAAAGAAGAATAAAGATACTATATTAGCATTTGATATATTATCTTTGCGGCTGAACAGTATTCATCATTTTCTGACTAAACATCATATCCTAATGTCACAGCAACTCTATTTCTTAAATAAAAGACACAGCATTTACTCCACATTCTTCGCATAGTGTAACAAGACTGGCTCTTATACATTATTTTTCAAATAACCGTTCCCTTCTGTATTCGTGAGTCCCACAACTTCTGTTTGTTCTCACCCTTTTATTTGCGTCCTTTGGTGCCAGAAAGTTTCAAGGCAATCATATGAGGTGGCCCACTAGCTTATAGACCCTCCTATTATCTTTTCCTTAATTCTAATGTTTTTTACTTCTTAACGTCAGGTATATCAACATTCTACATACCTTAGATGTTTGTAGGTCAATCGCTTTTTTTATAAAATTGGCGATGTATAACCGTATCTGGATTTTTTCAATTTCTGTAAAGTTCATTAAAAAAATAATAAGCTAAATCATTATTTCGCCCCTTGGTAGATCTTTTTATAGGCGATCTCGTCATGGGTTTATTAGATTTATTGTTTACCTTTCTTTGGTCAAAACTGTTTCTTGGTTGGAGTGGGTCAATGATGATCCGCTGCTCCGTAAGGATAAATAAACTGTCTGCCTATTGGACAAATCATTGGATTAGGTGGTGATCACTCCTTTTCAAGCATATCATGATTCTACTTTTCTTTACTTTTTAAGGTAGTGGTAGTGGTACCTGAGGTCTCTGGCAGTCGAATCTTGTGCAGAGGACGGTATACCTTTCCACAACCCGGTATTTCGTTCACATTTCCTATTAACCTAAAGCTGGATGACAAAAACCCGGAGGGGGTGTCTTTAGGGTTTTGCCTCAGCATCGTACTGTCTTTTGAGTGACCTGTACTTCAGTTTGTAGTTCTTACCTCCCAGCTTGTCTTTATGGTGCCCGCTATCGGTTTCTAGGAGCCGAGATTTCCTGGCGCATTCAGGGTGGGAGTGTCCTTTTACTATAAAGTAAATGGGAGGGATGCGGAAAATAACTAGTTTAAATCCGTTCCAGTTGGGAAATCCTTATTAAGAGAGTCTTAATTTCTTTTACCAAAATGTGTTTCAGGATGTTGGTCTTACCTCCCAATCTGCCTTTGTGGTGCCCGCTCTTTTTTTCTTTGGAGCGAAGAATTTCTGGTGCAATCAGGTTGAGAATGTCTTTTTACTATAAAGTAAATAGAGGGAAAAACTGAAGTAACTATTTTAAATACGTTCCGTTAGGGAATAAATCCTTATTATGGGGTTAGTTATTTAGGGGGTCGGGCTTGGTACTTACATTTTGACAAATCTCCTCGAGTTTTCCGGGTGTTCTCCTCTGCCGTCTTGCGAGTGGTCTCTAATTTCCACTGCGCAGTTTCTACGTTTATATAGGTCTCGTGGGGAACTTGATTGGGCTAAAGTTGTTTCACCTGTGTTTTGTTCCACTCGTTTTAAAATGCTGTTTTGTTTGGCAGCCATCTTGACATGTGTTTGCCTAGTCGTGAATTATGCTTATTCTACCCCAGAATGTCAATTTACTCTCCTTACGTCCTGCGTTAAGTTCGATATATTTGTTCTTATATTATTTGGTTAGTTAGCCTGATGTTTGGTACCTCACTGTTTATTAGGTTCGCATAGTTTATCCCGCTATTTAGTAATCGCGTGGATTGGCGCGAGGAGTCGTGACCATGAGGGAAAAACGGGGCGGCCATCTTTAAAGGTGTTTTGATTGTACCGCTTTATCTCGTATTAGTGCTTTAAAATTCTTTTGAGTTTGGCTTTCATTATACTAACTCTTTACTAGTACATCCCCTTATTCTCCTGACGTCCTGCGTTAAATTCGATATATTTGTTTTTTAATTGTTTAGTTCGTGAACCTGATGTTTGGTACCGCAATGTTTATTAGGTTCGCATAGTTAATCCCGCTATTTAGTAACCGCGTGGATTGGCGCGAGGAGTCGTGACCACGTGGGAAAAACGGGGCGGCCATCTTTAAAGGTGAAGAGAGCTTACAAAAGAGCAAAATACTTTAACAGAGATAGCATATTTGAGCCCAAAATAGAGGCCACACCAAAGGAACACCAATTAGTGTGTGTTACAAATTTCTCTAACATAAGCAATAAAATAAAAAATTTAATTAACAGGAACTGGAACCTACTCCAAAACCAGAATAATACAGCCTTGCCCAAACCAATCTATGCATTTCGCAGGAATAAAACAATCAGAAACTGCCTGGTTCATACATATCCTGATGACCAGAGAAGAAATAAGGTAAGAACAATAGATGGAAAGACCCCAGTAGGTAACTTCCCCTGCGGCTCATGTAAGAACTGCAGTCAGATCTTAAAGGGATCCAAAGTGACATACAATGGTGTCACTCACCAACAAAATGAGCTAGTTAATTGCAGGACTCAAAATGTAATATATATGATCCAGTGCCCCTGCCAAAAAGCATATATTGGCGAGACTTCCAGAGAAGTACGACTACGGCTAAATGAGCACAAATCAGCCATTAGATCCAAACGGGCCAATGCCCCATTGGCTGAACACTGGGATACCCTAAAGCATAATGTGGAGGATCTCAGATGGTGCATAGTTGAAGTGGTTAGACTAACTAACAGAGGAGGTGATTTGGACATGAAAAGAAGAAAGAGAGAGCAATACTACATGTCCAAATTCAACACCTTTAAAAATGGATTAAACAGCAAGGAAGAATGGGATAGGATTCTGTAGTACCTTTAGGCAGGCGACAAAATTTGTGCCCGTGGGAATAAAATGTAAATCATTAATTTAACACACCTAACATCATAACATAGGAACCTCAACTATAGGGAGATAAAGTTGGAATCAAACACCAGACCACGGGACCTAATAACAGACTCTATCCAGTGAAATAATATACAGCCAATAACCAGCGCTCACCATAAAAATTGATTATAGGCGCAATCCTATACCACTCAAAGATGGCCGCCCCATGACATCGCGCTAAGGAGCTGTTTAACGCATTAAAGCCAAACAAGCACAGTAATAATAAATATACCCATAACTTCAAGCGCCCCCAGTAAACAACGAATAAGGGGATGTATTGGTAAAGAGTGAGTATAATGAAAGCCAGACTCAAAAGAATTTTAAAGCACTAATGAGATAAAGCGGTACAATTAAAACACCTTTAAAGATGGCCGCCCCGTTTTTCCCACGTGGTCACGACTCCTCGCGCCAATCCACGCGGTTACTAAATAGCGGGATTAACTATGCGAACCTAATAAACATTGCGGTACCAAACATCAGGTTCACGAACTAAATAATTAAAAAACAAATATATCGAATTTAACGCAGGACGTCAGGAGAATAAGGGGATGTACTAGTAAAGAGTTAGTATAATGAAAGCCAAACTCAAAAGAATTTTAAAGCACTAATACGAGATAAAGCGGTACAATCAAAACACCTTTAAAGATGGCCGCCCCGTTTTTCCCTCATGGTCACGACTCCTCGCGCCAATCCACGCGATTACTAAATAGCGGGATAAACTATGCGAACCTAATAAACAGTGAGGTACCAAACATCAGGCTAACTAACCAAATAATATAAGAACAAATATATCAAACTTAACGCAGGACGTAAGGAGAGTAAATTGACATTCTGGGGTAGAATAAGCATAATTCACGACTAGGCAAACACATGTCAAGATGGCTGCCAAACAAAACAGCATTTTAAAACGAGTGGAACAAAACACAGGTGAAACAACTTTAGCCCAATCAAGTTCCCCACGAGACCTATATAAACGTAGAAACTGCACAGTGGAAATTAGAGACCACTCGCAAGACGGCAGAGGAGAACACCCGGAAAACTCGAGGAGATTTGTCAAAATGTAAGTACCAAGCCCGACCCCCTAAATAACTTACCCCTTAATAAGGATTTATTCCCTAACGGAACGTATTTAAAATAGTTACTTCAGTTTTTCCCTCTATTTACTTTATAGTAAAAAGACATTCTCAACCTGATTGCACCAGAAATTCTTCGCTCCAAAGAAAAAAAGAGCGGGCACCACAAAGGCAGATTGGGAGGTAAGACCAACATCCTGAAACACATTTTGGTAAAAGAAATTAAGACTCTCTTAATAAGGATTTCCCAACTGGAACGGATTTAAACTAGTTATTTTCCGCATCCCTCCCATTTACTTTATAGTAAAAGGACACTCCCACCTTGAATGCGCCAGGAAATCTCGGCTCCTAGAAACCGATAGCGGGCACCATAAAGACAAGCTGGGAGGTAAGAACTACAAACTGAAGTACAGGTCACTCAAAAGACAGTACGATGCTGAGGCAAAACCCTAAAGACACCCCCTCCGGGTTTTTGTCATCCAGCTTTAGGTTAATAGGAAATGTGAATGAAATACCGGGTTGTGGAAAGGTATACCGTCCTCTGCACAAGATTCGACTGCCAGAGACCTCAGGTACCACTACCACTACCTTAAAAAGTAAAGAAAAGTAGAATCATGATATGCTTGAAAAGGAGTGATCACCACCTAATCCAATGATTTGTCCAATAGGCAGACAGTTTATTTATCCTTACGGAGCAGCGGATCATCATTGACCCACTCCAACCAAGAAACAGTTTTGACCAAAGAAAGGTAAACAATAAATCTAATAAACCCATGACGAGATCGCCTATAAAAAGATCTACCAAGGGGCGAAATAATGATTTAGCTTATTATTTTTTTAATGAACTTTACAGAAATTGAAAAAATCCAGATACGGTTATACATCGCCAATTTTATAAAAAAAGCGATTGACCTACAAACATCTAAGGTATGTAGAATGTTGATATACCTGACGTTAAGAAGTAAAAAACATTAGAATTAAGGAAAAGATAATAGGAGGGTCTCTAAGCTAGTGGGCCACCTCATATGATTGCCTTGAAACTTTCTGGCACCAAAGGACGCAAATAAAAGGGTGAGAACAAACAGAAGTTGTGGGACTCACGAATACAGAAGGGAACGGTTATTTGAAAAATAATGTATAAGAGCCAGTCTTGTTACACTATGCGAAGAATGTGGAGTAAATGCTGTGTCTTTTATTTAAGAAATAGAGTTGCTGTGACATTAGGATATGATGTTTAGTCAGAAAATGATGAATACTGTTCAGCCGCAAAGATAATATATCAAATGCTAATATAGTATCTTTATTCTTCTTTTGAATTCCAGTGATTTTAAATAACACACTGTCCTGAAGAAGGTGACGACATAATATCACCGAAACGCTGCGTCGACAATTTTCTGTTTGTGTGATAAATTTGTTGTGCAGCAAAGTGCACCTTGTTTTTAATTATTTTGTGATTATTGCCAGATCATGTGTTTTTAACAAAAAAATTTTTATGAATAAATGTATGTTCCGAAAGTCGGCTTGAACAGAGAACAATTTATAATAAATTTTCTTTTCTATACATGTCACAGTTGAAGAGTTTATATTTTTCACAATGCTAAGCCTGTCATAATGATGTTTAGTAAGGGGTATGAAATAGAGTGTAAATTCAGTGATCCCAGCACAACTTTATGATATTTGTTTTGGCTCACCCTAAGCGCCTTCTGTAAATTTTTCAGAGACGCAAGTCTCTCCTTTCTGACTTGATGACAAGGGAACTTGTATTGTTTTGCGACCCTTAACCCTCTCCCTTTTCACTAAGGGTTTCTCCTTCCGAATTTGAAGTTGTAATAGCACAGTTTGTTAACTGAGGAGTACTTAACTCTACCTCCAAAAACTAAAAAGGAGGGGCACCACACGGTGTCTAGGCCCTAATTAAAAATGGACCAATTCAAAGTCTTCAGCTTCTCTGAAGATCAGTTTGAGAAGCTAGTAAACGGTAAAAACAAATCTACTAACACCGTGATAATACCTGATAGCGAAGAAGAAAAATGGAAGGAATTGTGGAATCTCAAAAAAAAGGTAATTAGGACAGAGCTGCACGCAGACTTTCTCGTAGAATACTGTAAAAAGGGAATTATCCCCAAGGGCCTACAAGTTAGGAACGAACCCAGCTTATTTACAAAAAATCAAAAGTTTATAGGGACCTGGACTTTCATAGCCAACAGATGCAGCCGAGATTGGCTCCTATTAATAATAGAAACCGCAAATGCCACATTAATTATAGAAAAACAAGAAATAGACGAAATGGAGAAAAAACTTAAAGAAGGGAGACCACTAGAGGACGCCAAAAGTAAACTAGAAGAAATTCAGGGCGACCTAGATGGCTACAGGGACTACTTAACAAATAAAAAAAGTAACAAATTTGTAAAAGATGTAGAAAGATATAGACCAGAGACAACATACCCTTATCTCCAGAAAGATTACTATGAGAAACAAAGGGAAGAATTTCAATATAAACCAAAGTGGCAAACCAATAGAAGAAACGGTTCTAAAAGAGGAGTTACGTTCTCGGAAAGTTCCTACACCAGCACCGACTCTGATACAGAAAATAATCCCGAAAGTTCTGCCCAAAGAGAGAATAGTAACAGCAATGCCAATAAATCTAACAGAGAGAGTTTGCCTTTTTTAGACAGACGCAAGACCACTCAAAATACGAATCCAAGAGGAAGAGCGAGAGGGAGGAACTACTACCCCCAGAATCAAGGGCAAGCACGTCCGTATATGAAAACACGCAGCCAAAAGAATTGGGACTAGACCCTAAAACGGCAGTTATCAATCTATCCAGCAGAGTCCTAAATAGAGATGAGATGAGGCTGCTGGAAAAGGGTCTAGGCTATGCAATTGCAGAACCAGTAGATAAGTTTAACCTGCAACGTGACATAAAAAGTTTTTTCAGAAAAATCAGGCTGCAAAAATTCTTTGAGGGAAAAGAAAGACCACCTAGCGATAACAAATCAGGACTGAGGCCCAAATCAAAATGGATGCCCACTGGCTCCATGGTTAGCAAGGAGGTAGATATTTTCGAAAAAGTGATAAAGGACTAGAAGACCTCTTGGGACAAAAATCCTGGGTACAATACAACCTGACCAAAGAAGAGAAAAACGCCTTAAGTAGATTGCAGGAATGTAGGGATATCACAATAAAACCTGGTGACAAAGGTGGCAGCATTGTCATCATGGATACCAACAAGTATGAGGCCAAGATGTTAGAAATGTTAAATAACCCTTTACATTATGCAACATCCAATAAGCAAGAATGGTCCAATTTAAAAAGGACAATATCCAATAGACTAAATCATGCTCTAGAAGATGGAGTGATAAACCAGGAAGAATTCAATTTCCTGAAAAACGAGACCCCAGTAATACCTGCAATCTACGGACTCCCTAAGGTCCACAAAAATCTCAACGACCCACCGATGAGACCAATTGTGTCCAGTCTAAATTCACTCACAGAGCCTTTGAGTCAGTATGTGGACAAATTCATCCAACCCCTAGTGACTCAACAAAAAGCCTACATCAAAGATACGACAGACATAATCAGTAAAATTGAAAATAGACCGTACAATACGGACAGGGAATGGCTAGTGACTCTAGACATAGAGTCACTATACACTAATATTCCGCAGCAAGATACAAAAACCATGATGGAAAATATCCTAAAAGGTGAAGAAGAAGACCTGTCAGAACAGGCACAGTTCATAGTGGACTGCATAGATATCATCTTAACAAAGAACATCTTTTTATTTAAAGAAGACCTTTTCAAACAAATAAAGGGCACAAGCATGGGCGCAACCTGCGCACCGAGCTTGGCCTGTCTGTATGTTTCAACCTTTGAGGAGAAACATGTATTCAATGAGATGTCCCCATTTTATGAAAATATTAAGCTCTGGTATCGTTTCATTGATGACGTGTTTTTTATTTGGTCAGGCAATGAAGACGAATTAAAAGAATTCATTGAATGGATAAATCTTGGAGATAAAAATCTTAAATTCACTTCGACATACAGCAATCAAAGCTGTAATTTCCTAGATATTAAAATAAAACATGTAGATGGACTCTTAAAAGTAGAACTTTTCAGCAAACCCACTGACCGTAACACAATGTTACATTACGACAGTTACCACCCATCCACCCAGAAAAACAATATACCCTTTGGTCAATTTTTAAGAATAAAAAGAAACTGCACTGACAAAAAGGAATTTGAAAAGCACGCCCTAACGCTGACTAATAAGTTTATAGAGAGAGGCTATCCTAAAAAAATGGTGAAGAGAGCTTACAAAAGAGCAAAATACTTTAACAGAGATAGCATATTTGAGCCCAAAATAGAGGCCACACCAAAGGAACACCAATTAGTGTGTGTTACAAATTTCTCTAACATAAGCAATAAAATAAAAAATGTAATTAACAGGAACTGGAACCTACTCCAAAACCAGAATAATACAGCCTTGCCCAAACCAATCTATGCATTTCGCAGGAATAAAACAATCAGAAACTGCCTGGTTCATACATATCCTGATGACCAGAGAAGAAATAAGGTAAGAACAATAGATGGAAAGACCCCAGTAGGTAACTTCCCCTGCGGCTCATGTAAGAACTGCAGTCAGATCTTAAAGGGATCCAAAGTGACATACAATGGTGTCACTCACCAACAAAATGAGCTAGTTAATTGCAGGACTCAAAATGTAATATATATGATCCAGTGCCCCTGCCAAAAAGCATATATTGGCGAGACTTCCAGAGAAGTACGACTACGGCTAAATGAGCACAAATCAGCCATTAGATCCAAACGGGCCAATGCCCCATTGGCTGAACACTGGGATACCCTAAAGCATAATGTGGAGGATCTCAGATGGTGCATAGTTGAAGTGGTTAGACTAACTAACAGAGGGGGTGATTTGGACATGAAAAGAAGAAAGAGAGAGCAATACTACATGTCCAAATTCAACACCTTTAAAAATGGATTAAACAGCAAGGAAGAATGGGATAGGATTCTGTAGTACCTTTAGGCAGGCGACAAAATTTGTGCCCGTGGGAATAAAATGTAAATCATTAATTTAACACACCTAACATCATAACATAGGAACCTCAACTATAGGGAGATAAAGTTGGAATCAAACACCAGACCACCGGACCTAATAACAGACTCTATCCAGTGAAATAATATACAGCCAATAACCAGCGCTCACCATAAAAATTGATTATAGGCGCAATCCTATACCACTCAAAGATGGCCGCCCCATGACATCGCGCTAAGGAGCTGTTTAACGCATTAAAGCCAAACAAGCACAGTAATAATAAATATACCCATAACTTCAAGCGCCCCCAGTAAACAACGAATAAGGGGATGTATTGGTAAAGAATGAGTATAATGAAAGCCAGACTCAAAAGAATTTTAAAGCACTAATGAGATAAAGCGGTACAATTAAAACACCTTTAAAGATGGCCGCCCCGTTTTTCCCACGTGGTCACGACTCCTCGCGCCAATCCACGCGGTTACTAAATAGCGGGATTAACTATGCGAACCTAATAAACATTGCGGTACCAAACATCAGGTTCACGAACTAAATAATTAAAAAACAAATATATCGAATTTAACGCAGGACGTCAGGAGAATAAGGGGATGTACTAGTAAAGCGTTAGTATAATGAAAGCCAAACTCAAAAGAATTTTAAAGCACTAATACGAGATAAAGCGGTACAATCAAAACACCTTTAAAGATGGCCGCCCCGTTTTTCCCTCTTGGTCACGACTCCTCGCTCCAATCCACGCGATTACTAAATAGCGGGATAAACTATGCGAACCTAATAAACAGTGAGGTACCAAACATCAGGCTAACTAACCAAATAATATAAGAACAAATATATCAAACTTAACGCAGGACGTAAGGAGAGTAAATTGACATTCTGGGGTAGAATAAGCATAATTCACGACTAGGCAAACACATGTCAAGTTGGCTGCCAAACAAAACAGCATTTTAAAACGAGTGGAACAAAACACAGGTGAAACAACTTTAGCCCAATCAAGTTCCCCACGAGACCTATATAAACGTAGAAACTGCGCAGTGGAAATTAGAGACCACTCGCAAGACGGCAGAGGAGAACACCCGGAAAACTCGAGGAGATTTGTCAAAATGTAAGTACCAAGCCCGACCCCCTAAATAACTAACCCCTTAATAAGGATTTATTCCCTAACAGAACGTATTTAAAATAGTTACTTCAGTTTTTCCCTCTATTTACTTTATAGTAAAAAGACATTCTCAACCTGATTGCACCAGAAATTCTTCGCTCCAAAGAAAAAAAGAGCGGGCACCACGAAGGCAGATTGGGAGGTAAGACCAACATCCTGAAACACATTTTGGTAAAAGAAATTAAGACTCTCTTAATAAGGATTTCCCAACTGGAACGGATTTAAACTAGTTATTTTCCGCATCCCTCCCATTTACTTTATAGTAAAAGGACACTTCCACCCTGAATGCGCCAGGAAATCTCGGCTCCTAGAAACCGATAGCGGGCACCATAAAGACAAGCTGGGAGGTAAGAACTACAAACTGAAGTACAGGTCACTCAAAAGACAGTACGATGCTGAGGCAAAACCCTAAAGACACCCCCTCCGGGTTTTTGTCATCCAGCTTTAGGTTAATAGGAAATGTGAACGAAATACCGGGTTGTGGAAAGGTATACCGTCCTCTGCACAAGCTTCGACTGCCAGAGACCTCAGGTACCACTACCACTACCTTAAAAAGTAAAGAAAAGTAGAATCATGATATGCTTGAAAAGGAGTGATCACCACCTAATCCAATGATTTGTCCAATAGGCAGACAATTTATTTATCCTTACGGAGCAGCGGATCATCATTGACCCACTCCAACCAAGAAACAGTTTTGACCAAAGAAAGGTAAACAATAAATCTAATAAACCCATGACGAGATCGCCTATAAAAAGATCTACCAAGGGGCGAAATAATGATTTAGCTTATTATTTTTTTAATGAACTTTACAGAAATTGAAAAAATCCAGATACGGTTATACATCGCCAATTTTATAAAAAAAGCGATTGACCTACAAACATCTAAGGTATGTAGAATGTTGATATACCTGACGTTAAGAAGTAAAAAACATTAGAATTAAGGAAAAGATAATAGGAGGGTCTCTAAGCTAGTGGGCCACCTCATATGATTGCCTTGAAACTTTCTGGCACCAAAGGACGCAAATAAAAGGGTGAGAACAAACAGAAGTTGTGGGACTCACGAATACAGAAGGGAACGGTTATTTGAAAAATAATGTATAAGAGCCAGTCTTGTTACACTATGCGAAGAATGTGGAGTAAATGCTGTGTCTTTTATTTAAGAAATAGAGTTGCTGTGACATTAGGATATGATGTTTAGTCAGAAAATGATGAATACTGTTCAGCCGCAAAGATAATATATCAAATGCTAATATAGTATCTTTATTCTTCTTTTAAATTCCAGTGATTTTAAATAACACACTGTCCTGAAGAAGGTGACGACATAATATCACCGAAACGCCGCGTCGACAATTTTCTGTTTGTGTGATAAATTTGTTGTGCAGCAAAGTGCACCTTGTTTTTAACTATTTTGTGATTATTGCCAGATCATGTGTTTTTAACTAAAAAAAATTTATGAATAAATGTATGTTCCGAAAGTCGGCTTGAACAGAGAACAATTTATAATAAATTTTCTTTTTTATACATGTCACAGTTGAAGAGTTTATATTTTTCACAATGCTAAGCCTGTCATAATGATGTTTAGTAAGGGGTATGAAATAGAGTGTAAATTCAGTGATCCCAGCACAACTTTATGATATTTGTTTTGGCTCACCCTAAGCGCATTTCTTTTTATTCAGCACTTAAACAGTAATAACGTTTAAACACAATTCAGAAAAATCCCAAACCAATATAGAAAGATAGAGAAAAATCTAATGAAGAAAATGACACCAAAACAACATAAATCATATCTAAAGAACTGGAGATATGGGTTTTTAATATTTTGGGTGAAAATAGCAGCAGAAAGTACTAAGCGTCACTAATGCTTACCTGCTCATGATGGACCGGGGCAAAGTCACAAGGTCCGTGCGACTGTGATGGGATACCGAGACCAGGTTCACCGCCGAAGAGTTACTTTCTCAATTCTGTATGAATAGCACTGTTTGCATTGGCAGGGCCATGGGGAGGTATTTGTCGCCAAAGGCAGGGTGAGCGTCATGGACGTCGCTATTGTAGCGTGCAGAACTGGCCATTGGAGCTTTGTCCGTATCTTCACATTTTCTTCAGGATGAATACACTCTGATGCTAGTCCTGGGTCCAGTACCTGGGTTACCTCTTAGGGCTCAGGACTCGCTCCAGAAGAGACTGGCAGCAGGGTTCAGGCTGGTCGAGTGGAACTTGCCAGCTGGGCAGTTGCAGGGAGGCCTCTGGAAGGTTGCTGTGTTCCTACTACTCAAACAGGAGGTCAGCCAACTCACCCTTGGAGTCCCTTCTGGGGAGCCTGGGTTCAAGGCAAGCAGGTCCAATCTTCCTTCTTCAGACAGCAGGGTAGTTCCTCGTCTCACTCTTCAACGGGTCCACAAATGTTCTGATGAGAGATTTTGAAGATGCCAAATGTATACCTGATGCTGACCTTTGTATGGGGGAATTCTCTGCCCTGCCCCCAAAACTGGTTGTGGTCAGTTCTTCTTCTTTCTCTGGTCCTGGCACCAAAATGTTCTATGGTGACAAAGACAAGGACAGACCTGGTGTCAGGTTCCTTTGTGTGTGCTGAAGGCAGGGCCCTTTGAAATGTTATCATGACAAGGCACAACTCCTCCTAAACCATCCTGTCAGGAATATGCCTACCGTCACACCTCAGCCTCTTTTGTCTCAATGTCTGGAAGCAATGCACCAAGCACCACAGGAGAGATATTGACACTCATGTGACCCTAAACACAGGAAGAAGGGCACATTTTTTTTAGGGAAGAAAAATTACAACTTTCTAAAAGTGCCATTTTCAGAATAGTAACTTAAAATCCGACTTTACTTTGAAAGAAAATTTTAAGTTACAATTAATTTGAGGGTAAACAGAATATCTCTATCTGCTACCAATCTAAAGCTCGCCTTTAATACATGTAATAAGGTAACTCAGTGTTATTCAATAGGAGAGATAGGCCTTACAACAGTGAAGAATGACTTTAGGAATGTTTCTTTGGTAGGACATGTAAATCTTAACTACACATGTCCTACTTTTTATATACAATGCTCCCTTCCCTATGAGCCTTTAGAGACTACCTTAAGGTAACTTATAAGTATTAAAAAGGAAGGTATATGTCTGTCAAAAGATTATTATAGGTGGAAGTGGAAGGCCTGAGACATGTTTTAAAAGATCCTTTAGTTGGGGGGGCGGAGCTTGCCGGCGTCCATGAAAGACGTGTGAGCGTTGAGCTCCTCGCCTGAGCCCCGATAAAATTCGTCAAACTTATCCTTTCGGCGCCCAACTAGTTCTAAAAGTTGGTGTGAACTTCCAGACTACGCTCCAGGGCAGTTGGAGACCTTTGTCCCGCTGAAAAACGGTGCAGTGGAGCGTTACTGGTGCGAAGAGCTCGATGGGGTGGACCAGGCCGGCATCCGCGGACTTTCCTGCAGTGCTGCCCGGGCTACGTCACGCTACGTGCGGCGTGGTGCATTGAAGAAGGACCGGCGAGGCGGACTTGCTGCCGGGCACAAATAGCTACGCAGTGCTGGTACGACCTACCCTTTGGAGGAAGTGGGGCAGATTGGCGACTGAGTTGGTGGAGAACTAGGTGCCTTGCACGGAGGTGTTGGCAGCGGCGCTAGCCGCGCGGGACGGTGATCGGCTGATTGCCCTCTTTGGGGGAGATATCCTGTTTCCCCACTGCCTACAGACTAGTGCCGTGTCGAGAGTGAGGCACGGTCCAGGAAGGCGGTGACCCTCTGTTCGGTCCTTGGACGGTGTGGTGGAGAAGGAGTGCATTCGCATTGGAACGGCTTGGCGGCCTATGGTCGGGCCTGCTCTTACTTGATTGCCACGCACACGGCCGCCATTTTGGGCCCTTTTTCTTGCTGCGCAACGAACTGCTCTTTGGAATTGATTGACCGCACAGGTCTATTTGCTGCCACTGGTTCCCCCTTGCTGTACACCGCTGTCGGCTGTGCTGCTCACATTGATGACAAGCAGGACCAACATGGGGAAAGGCGACAGGACACAAGCCAAACTATCGTTTGATCAGCGTAAGGCGAAGGGGCCTGAGGTGAGGGCCCCGAAGACTTCGCCGCGCAGTGCTGCCCCGGACAGCTCATTGTGTGCGGATGGCATTGATTGGTACTAAACTTGATGCCTTGACATATCGCATGGATCGCATCTCGGAACGAGTCGACAAGCATGCAGAACATGGCGGAGAGACGCCTGACGGAGGCGGAGGAGGCACAATCGGACTGGGATAAAGATCGCAAACAGTTTGGCAGACTCCTACAGGTCATTCAAGACAAGACTCAGGACTTGGAGGCACGTTCTCGGCGATCAACGTTCGTATCACCGGGGTTGCGGAGACCACCCAAACTTGCAAAATGGAGCCGTTTGTTGAGAAATTATTGCGGGCGCTACTAGGGGACGACGTCTTCTCCCCTATGTTCATAGTGGAAAGGGCTCATCGCATATTGGGGCCGAAGCCACAACCGGGAGCTCCTCCACGGCCAATTGTAGCAAAACTGTTGAACTACCGTGACAGAGATCTAGCGCTTCGTTTGGCCAGAGAAAAAGGGGTTCTACAATATGATGGCATGAACATTTCACTATACCCTGACTTCTCGGCAAAAGTGCAGGAGGAGAGGAAGCGTTTTGCTCCATACAAAAAACAGCTGAGAGACCTTGGGCTCGGCTACGCCATGATGTACCCCGCGAAACTCCGAATCAATAGGCAGGGGCACTCGCATTTCTTCACTGATCCCAAGGAGCTGCAAAAGTCGTTGAAGGAGTGGGCTAAAGAACGGCGGAATAGTCCAAGGAGTCACCGGGAGGACGCTGATACTTCCTCTCACATGGATGATCAGGAGTGAGTACGAAGGCCGAGCTGGATCACCCCAGTTGGTTCGCAGGGACGAGGGGTCCCGCTGCGGGGGAATTGGACTACTCGTAGGGTTCCCTCGCGGAAACAGTGTTGTACGACAGACATTGGAGCATGAAGGGTGTGAACAGGCCCACTGTGAAACAATTACTGGGTGAGACCTTTCTGGTTCTTATGTGCACTGCTTTGACTGTTTGGCTATGTGTCTCTCCACATGCGGTTGTTGCTGGACTATGGGGTGGGGGGCACAATATCCTGGTATTTGACCCTCTCGCCCACAGGACCGGGCTGGGAGCCGCGTTGATGTTGCATTTACGCTGCAGCCCCCCTTCCTCTTTGAGGCCCCTAGCTCTCCCCAGGTGCTCCTTTCCTTTCCCAGCTTGTAGTCGGCTGGCATAGAGTTATGCTCGTCACGTCGTGGAGGAGTGGACCCCCCCGGCTAAGCACTCGATTATGCTGATTGTACCCTCCACAAGCGGGAGTTCACCTATTTGACAGTATGGCGATGCCTACCAAGGGTGCCGATTGCTAATTGGGGGCAGGGTGGAGGTGTATCTCGGCATTGCAGTAACGAACTAGCGTTGAACTGTTGTCTGGCTGGGAACCTCTGCCCCTGTGCTTTCGGCCTTCGGCTCTGACGAGAGCCACTTAAGGGTTTGTTGGGTTGTCTTGTTGTGTGGGGGGAGGATGGGTGGTAGTGGGATCTGTCTGACCTGGTTGGGGGTGGTCGGCTGTGGGTGGGGGGATGGGTGTGCTTTTCTGAACAGGTTGGGTATGTTCAGCTGGAGCAGCTGGGATGTTTTACTGCCTACTACAAGTGCGTGTCTGGGATCCAATTTGCACAAGTTCACTACACAGATTATGTTGGGATGGCAGACACTGAGGTCTTAGAGTTGGATGGTGGCCCCAACTCTCTGAGAGCCCTAACCTGGAATGTAAGGGGGTTGAACGACTACCGCAAACTCCGGAAAGGGCTGAGCTATTTACACAGACACCGCGTTGATCTTGCTCTCCTGCAAGAGACGCACCTTCCCCTCACTAGTACTATGTTGACCGCCAGAGGCCTGGGGGTAACTGCGCAGCAGCGGGCTTCACCACGCACTCCAGGGGGGTGATTACGTGGGCTAACCCCAAATCACAGCTGAAGTTGTCGCAGATGGTCGTTGATCCGGAGGGACGTTATCTCATTGCACGCTGTGTGGGGAAGGGTCACGATTTAGTGGTTGTGAATGTCTATGGTCCCAACTATGACACCCCTGAATTTTACTCCTCCCTAGCAGACATGTGCAGACAGTATGTTGGTTCAAGATTGTTATGGGGGGGTGATTTCAATTTTGTGTTAAGCCCGGAACTGAATAGGTCGGCTGGCACAGCTCTCTGTCCTGCGGCATCAGCGGTGCTTATGCAGACAGAATTGATAAAGCTGGACATGATAGATATGTGGCGTTATAGACACCCGGGGAAGGGAGGGTACACACATTACTCGGCCTATCATAATATACACACGAGAATTGATTATTGGTTTGCATCTCACTCCCTTCTCAATTCAGTGAGGGATTGTGTGATACTGCCCCGCACATTGTCGGACCACTCGCCATTACTGCTGCTTCTGGATGCTCCGGCTAGGAGAATTCCCCCGTTCACCTGGAGGTTTCCCCCATATTCACTGCTAGACGAGGTCTTCAGAGGGGAGTTAGCAGAGGACATAGACACATACTTTGAGACCAATGTGGGGTCAGTGGATAGTGTTCAAACGCTGTGGGACGATTTAAAGTGTACATCCGGGGTATGACGATGGCCAAACATTCTGGGGTGCTCGAAGCTATTCGGCAACGGCTGAAACACCTAGAGACGCAATTATCTGGGCTGGAACGACAATCCAGACATGCATCGACTGCTGACACTGAAGAGCAGATTAAAAACCTGATAATAGAATTTAACGAGGAAGCTGATAGAGAGGTCCAGCACATGGGGAAGTATGCCACAGCACGAACCTACGGGGAGAGAGATCGTCCTGGTTCACTGCTGGCAAGACTAATGCGCAACAGCAGGCCGCCGTTGGTGGTTGAGGAATTGATTACGTCCAGTGGGGAGGTGGTCACGGAGGAGGGCGCCATACTTGCAGAATTCCAAGATTACTATACTAGGCTCTATCAGTCATGGTCTGGACAGCTCAAAGAGGAAATTTATGACTATCTTAGTTATATCAATATGCCCTTTCTAGCCAATTTTCAGAGGGAATTTCTTATGATGCCAATACAGAAGGAAGAGATCTTAGAGGCGCTGGAGGGAATGAGGTCAGGCAGTGCTCCAGGTGCTGATGGGCTTACAATGGCCTTCTACAAGGCTTTCCAAATAAACTTATTCTGCACTTGATGTCTCTCTTTGAAGATATTGGCCAACAGGGCAGCATGCCGAAGTCTATGAGGGAGGCCCTTCTTATCACAATACCGAAACCTGGGAAACCCCCCAATGAATGTGGTTCATATAGACCACTCTCCCTGATAAATGTCGATGCCAAATTGTATGCGAAGGTCTTGGCTGCGCGGCTCGCCATACTGGTCCCCGAGCTAGTTGCCCCGGAGCAGGCCGGATTTGTACCCGTGAGGAACTTGACATATAATATTCGCACAGTGCTAGGCACCATACAACACGTGCGGCAGGAAAACAAGGCAGTAGCTATATTCTTAGACATGGAAAAAGCTTTTGATTCGGTTGAATGGCCGTTCATGCTCAGGGTTCTGAGGAAATATGGATTGGGTGAACCTTTCTTGCAGATGCTGGGGGCCCTATAATACAAACCGTCGGCAAAACTGAAACTAGGGAACATGGTCACCGCCCCGATAGCGATCAGTAGGGGATCCAGGCAGGGTTGCCCCCTTTCCCCTCTCTTGTATGCACTCGTAGCGGAACCACTGGCGTGCGCGATCAGAGAATATCATGGGTTCGAGGGGATCAATTTCCCCACCTACAAGATTGGCATATCTACGTATGCCGATAATACCCTACTGTACGTTAGGGAACCTGAGGCGAACCTGGCATCTGTGTTGAGGGAGGTGGTGAAATTCGGGGCACTGTCTGGTCTGCGAGTCAATTGGGACAAATCTTTGGCGCTTCCCCTGACCCCGGTAACTCAGCCGTTTGACTCGGAGTACCCACTACAGTAGACCACGGACTCCATACGATATCTAGGGATTCGTTTGCATACTGACCCCGAGATACTGGTGCGTGAGAACTATGGGGTGGCGTATGCTAAACTTGTGGACGACGTGGAGGTGTAGTGCAAGCTTCCGTTGTCCCTGATGGGAAGGATAGCGATAATGAAGATGGTGGTACTCCCCAGGTTCCTCTTTCTCTTTACCAACATCCCGGTGGTGCTGCCAGGGCCTTTTTCCGGCAGCTCACGTAGACACTTATCAGACTCTCGTGAGGAGGTAAACAACCCAGGGTCCAATGGCAGAATTTAATGCTCCCCTATGAACGGGGAGGACTGGGGGCTCCTGACTTGGAGCGATACTACAGAATAGCGCAGGCGGCACAACTTCACACCTGGATCCATGGGAACCCCGATATCCCACATATGAAACTGGAGCGTCTGTTTGCAGACCCCATTCCTCAGCTACGATATGTCACCCTGTTGATCGCAGTACTGGGATCTTGGACTCTATAGTGTCTACGAATCACGCCTGGCATGAGCTGATCCGCTCACTGGACAGTGAACTACTGTACTCACCCCTCATGCATGTGGAATGGGCGATATGGCTTGCCCCGCTGACTGAAAAAGGGGTACTTAAGGCACTACATGAACTAGGCATAGATAAGATGGGGGATCTCTTCCTGAATGGGACAGTGAAGACTCTCCAACAGGTGCTACAATCTCAGACCGGGAAGACGTTGCTGCACAGCTTTCAATACCACAGGGTCCGTAGTGCACTTCAGGAGTTGCTTGGTCCAGAACTGGCTGAACCCCCGGAGGTGCTGGAACTCACTTATGTGATCAAAAACCCATCGTCCAGCAAACTGGTCACGAACCTCAAGAAACTGGGGGACCAACACACGCAACACCCGATCTCCAAGGCCAGGCTAGCCTGGCAGAGTGATTTACAGCTGACAATTACGGATGAGATGTGGCAATATTGCTGCACCAACACTAGAAAGGTGTCGCTCAATAGCCGGCATAGACTGGTACATTTCAAATACTTACAGCGTGTCTATTACACGCCGGAGAGGTTGCACAGGTATGGACTGAGGGGTTCGGCGGAGTGCGAGCGCTGCCACTCCCCGTCGGCGGACTTCCTTCATATGGCTTGGTCTTGCCCTGGAATTCAGAAATTTTGGCAGGGGGTTTTCTCTGAACTGGGACTGATGTTGGGCGTAGACATCCCACCATGTCCGGCCCTGGCTCTGCTGGGCTATTCCAAGACGCTGCCGGTGGCCCTGAGGCGCCTGGCAGATATAGCCTTGCTGACCGCTAAACGACTAGTTGCTATATGTTGGATGAGAGGGCCGATACCGACCAAGAAAAGGTGGGCGGCGGACTTGCTCTACTGCTGCATGCAGTCGGAGACGTACAGCGAACTGCTACCTCCGAAAAATCGGCCCAAGAACTTCTGGGGGCTATACAAGGCCTATCTGAGCACCAAGGACAGTGGGGAGACTGACCCAGACCCGGAGAGGGAGGAGGTGGGTGAGGTACAGGAGGAGGAAGTCGAGATTCTAGGGAGGGACGCACCACACACCTAGCTGTGGATTGGTAAGGGAGTAGTGTTCTGGTCTTCCGGGACTGCCTCACACATTGGGCGGGGTAACTGATGTCAGGGAGTGAGACGCACACGACCGGTAGTCGGTGGCCTTGGACTTTGGGGACACCTTTATACACTTTAGTATATAGGATCTGTAGACTGTAGGGCACAGTGTTAGTCACACGACGTTCACAGATAGCACAAGTGGGTAGGTAGGCACATGTTTGGGCAGGTTGGTTATTGTGGGGGTAGGAGGGTAGATTTGGGGTAGGAGTTAATGCACAGTTACATGGAGAACGCTGATTTTGGCGTAGGGACTTGTTGGGTTCAGACACACTATCTTCACTAAAGCAGCACAATGAAATGCGGTTCTGTGTCGTGCTGAGCGGCACAGTATTTACATATTTGCTTGATGGCCGAGCTATGCATGCATGATACTGTTTCTTTTCTGCCGCCAGGCCCCCGGGATGCTGGCATTAAGGCTGTGTACAACGTTTTGGGACCTAAAGCAGAGGTTGCCTTGTGTTGCCGCCGGCCTCCGGGTTGTAGGCTATATGTGCTGTGTGAAAATTGAATATGCAATAAAGTACAAATTTAATTAAAAAAAAGGATACTTTAGTTAGTGCCACAATGAGTGCTGCAGTCCACTAGTAGCATTTAATTTACAGGCCCTGGTGTATATTATTAGGAACCTATAAGTAAATGAAATGTACCAATTGGGTATATGCCAATTGCTCACTTTGCCACTGGATTCAAGTCATCATGGCTGATGAGGGGTGTTACCCCGAAACCGGTCACAGGATGCTTGTTTCCGTCCAGGGAAGCCCTGGCTTGGCAGTTCAGTCTGGACTGATCCCATGAGGCACAGGTTCAAGACTGATTTGCATATGGCTGGGTCTAAACTGGGGTGGTGAAGTGAGCTAAAGAACGTTGATGGATTCAACCCAGATCTGTGACTGGGGGTGAGTGTCTGAAAGGTTTCAGCGCTCCATCCATCATCTTCATGTGCTTGCTATATATACATTTTACCATGTATAAAAGGGCGTGCAAAATCATTTTAGCATTGGCTAGCAAGGAAAAAGTGCCCAGAGTCCTAAAAGCCAAATAAAACGGGATTGAGAAAATAAAGGCAAATGTCTGGGGTGACCCTGCAGAAAGGGTCAGGTCCAATAAATATCATTATATTGAAACAACAATTATCTCTGCTTTAATTGTCTGAAAGACAGATAGAAAGTTTACATATTGTGCGGACTTGAGAAACCTCAAGAAATATATTTGAAGGACAACTGCCCAAGCTGGACATAAAAGATGTTTGACTTCAACACTTTGTTAATCTTAAGCCAGACACCATTCAGGTTGACTTTGAGGACAATCTTGGCCAAAACATGTAACTGGCAGAATCATATTGTTATATTAATGATGTCTTCTTGGTCTTTATGAAGACTGAAAAGGAACGCTACCAGCCTTTGGAGTCTGTGCTGAGTCCATTGTTAGATGCAGGTTTAAGATTCTGCATAGAAAAGTGTACATTTGTTCTGTAAGAAGGATGCCTTCCCTCCAAAGGGATTCAAATATTTGGGATCATAAGAGGATATTTATGGTGGGCTGTCTTCTGCTCAGTTCTTGAGGTGGCCTATTTCCACCTCTACCTCTACCTTCTGTCTTAGATATACCTTGCTTTTGGTACCAATCCTATTGTAACCTTGATTCAAGCCATTGTTTTTTCTAGGCTTTCCTACTTCATGGTAGCCTGTAGTAATGTTAAATACACAAAAGGTGATGGAAGGATCCTTGCAAAAAGTGTAACCACTGGCAATTGCTTGGTGTAACATTCCAACCCATTGTTCTTTTGCCCATCATGCCACCTGAGATTAAATTCAGCCATTAGCAAATAAGTCTTGACCCTGCTCCAATAGGAAAAGTCCATCCCGAACTGCCAAGTCAGGTATGTTCTAAACCAGAATACAAGTGACCCAAGACCGGCTTCAGACTCCTTGGGGTTCTTCATTTGTGTGTAGCTTAGGTCCAGTGCACAGTGAGCAAGGAACCATGTCTGGGCATACGCTTGGCTGTTTAAGGTGTTAGATCAAACACACAAAATGTGATGGGAGGATAATTGCAATAGGCCTAACCATTTTCAATCGCTCTTGGTAGCATTCTAACCCATTGTTCTATTGCTCACCATGTCACTTCAACGGAATGTTACCCTGAGAGATTGCCTGTGGTTAGACTTATTGAAGGCATCCTTTAATCACCTTTTTTTTGTTTGATGTAACACCGTAAGTGGCCAATGGTATTCAAAGACCTGGATCCCTTGCTCGCTGTGCCACTGTAACAAAGCACCACCCAACTGAAGAGACTAATCAGGGCAAAACTACTCTTAGGTTGCTTGTGTTCTGGTTCCGAGCTGACCTGGCTTGGTAGTTTGAGCTGGACTGTTTCTATTGGAGCATCGTCAAGACTGATTTGCATATGGTTGGGTCTAATATAAAGTGACATGGTGGGCGAAAGAACGATGATTTGGAATGCTACTTTGAGCAATTGCCAGCAGTTAGGCTTAAAACAAGCATACTCCCATCACCTTTTGTATGTTTGAAATTAATCCTTAGTGTTCAAGGATATGTCCAGACGTGGGTCCCTTGCTTTCTGTCCCACTGGAACCAAGCTACACTGGCCTGAAGAGCCACAATCAGGGTGAAACTAGTCCTGGGTTGCTTGTGTTCCGGTTCGGAGAGGACCTGGCTTGGTAATTCATGCTGGACTGTTTCTATTGCAGCAGGGTCAAGACTGTTTTGTGTATTACTGGGTCTAATCTAAGACGGCATGGTGAGCAAAAGAATGATGAGTTTGGATGCTACCCAGAGTGATTGCCAGTGATTAAACTTCTTGCAAGCATCCTCACATCACTTTTTGTGTGTTTGATGTAACGCCCTAAGTCGCCAAATTTATACTAAGACGTGGGTCATTTTCTCACTGTGCCACTGGAACCAAGCTACATCCAACTGAAGAGCCCCAATCAGGGTAAAACTGGTCTTGGGTTGCTTGTGTTTTGGTTCAGAGAAGATCTGTCTTGGCAATTTGGGCTGGACTGCTCCTATTAGAGCAGGGTGAAGAGTGATTTCCATATGGCTGGATCTAATTTGATGTGGCATGGTAGCCAAAAGAGCGATGGGTTGGAATGCGACAGGGTGAAACCGGTCTTGGGTTGCTTGTGTTCCAGTTTAGAGAGGACCTGGCTTGGCAATTCGATTTGGGTGGTTCATATTGGAGCAGGGTCAAGACTGATTTGTATAATGCTGGGTCTAATTTTAGGCTCCATGGTGGGTAAAAGAATGATGGGTTGGAATGCTACCCGAGTGATTGCCAGTAGTTATACTCATTGCAAGAGTCCTCCCATCACCTTTTGTGTATTTCATGTAATGCCCTAAGTGGCCACGTGTATGCCCAGACTTTGGTCCCTTGCTCACGCTGCCACTGGAGCCAAGCCACACCCAAATGAAGAGCCTCAGTCAGGGTGAAACCGGTCTTCAGTTGCTTGCGTTACTGTTCAGAGAGGACCTGGCTTGACAATTCCGTCTGGGCTGTTTCTATTGGAGCAGGGTCAAGAGTGATTTGCATTTTCTGGGTCTAATCCTAGGTGGCATGGTGGGCAAAAGAACGATGGGTTGGAATGCTACCCTTAGCGTGAGCCTGTGGTTATATTTAATAAACTTTTTGATTGTTTAAGCCTTTAAGATGTCACACTCTTCAATTGTCAAGCTACAACTTGCCCAAAATCGAGCATTGAGGGGATGGAAAGGGAGTAAAATACTAATGTTGAGGAAGGAGAAGCAAGCAAACTACTTCCCCTCAAGACTCACTGCATGCCCCACTGGCACCTCCACTTCCGGATGGGGAACATCAGCAAACCCCAGTAGTTCCCACACTGAAGTTCTAGTGCAGCAAACTTCTAGGGCTCTAGGGCTAAAATAAGGGAAAGAAACTCCATCGGCAGAGAGCCAGTATGGCCCTTGAATGGCTTCGTGGCCATGGAGGTAGAATACCCTCAGTGAGTATGGGATTCTTACAGTCGCACAAATGGATCATACAGGGGAGCATATGATTGGTCACAGTTGTGAAACCCCTCCGTACATGCCCTTTATGACGTCCTACTCTGTTTGTGCTTGATTTACAGACATGTTCGGGCATGCGGACAAACGAGGATGCCCCTGTGAATTGGGGCTGTCACCTTTAATACTGTATATGTGAAAAAAGGCAACCTATAGGTTCTTAAAGCTGCAGGTACCCACCAGTACTGACGAGGGTACTGCCAGAACTTGCTGTTCATTCCTTTTCTGTACATCATATAGTTTAGATTAGTGAAATGAGAATGTAAATTATCCAGTATTATTGTAAACAAAACCATTTGCTTCAAGTTGCATGCTTTACAGCAGCAGGATACAACTTACTTAGGCACCTCATTGACATTTGATAGCCCATCGTGGCCCCTTGGTGCCCCCCTAAATGTAAATCAAGGATTGAAAACAAGCATTGCACCATTATCTGGGAATGGCATTTTAACTGCAGAGAGTGTTGCTCCCTTCACACTGTGATGTTCCTGAGAATTGAAATGTCACTGTAGGCAGGAAAGCCATTGGGTTTCCGCTGCTCAGTGGTGAGATGAGAGGGCGGTAAGTGCTCCAGTCGTGGGTTTATGAACCCTAACTTTGATTGCGCGCATATGGCTTGCTGGAAATTAAAGTCCCTTAGGAGCCCTCAGACAGGGCACTGCGGATAACCACAGCAGCATGAAACCTGTTCTCACCTGAACAAAGCGCCCTTGGGAGCAACACCCAAATGACAATAAGTACAGGCATCATTAAGACTAAAAGATCGCACCTGCAACTAAAATCTTTGTGAGTGTGAAATAGTTGGAATTTAAACAAATTGAACAGCAGCATTGCACTATCCCCTCAGTGCCACTTCAATATATTTAAATACTTTTTTAAAGTGTTGGCTTGTGATGGAAGCAAAATGTTACCACTTTTGAGGAATGATGAAGAGTTCTGGACTAAACATTTTCCTTTCCCCCTCACAGCAGAGGATCCTTGTCTGTGGTGGATCATTAAACACCTCATTGTCACTCAATCTCTATTGTTTTATTCATGTATTTTTTTTAATGTATTATGGCGAGCATATACTAGACCACAAATCTAGTCTCAAGCAGCATAAGAGAGAAAGAGGGCCGAGAAGATAAGAAATCGCAACAATCAATTACTAAAAAAAGCTATACCTAAAAGTTCAAGAGTCCATCAGGCATCTGGAGCAGCATTGTAAATCATTATTTTTATCACAGCAGCTTTGAAGTTTTTTAGCTTCTGGGAGTCTGTCAGTAGGAGGGTTGGCCATTCCATATATCTGTCCCTGCTGTAGTAAAGCGTTTTCCACTCTTTTTTTTTTGTGCATTTATAGAGTATGTGCTTAGTGTGGCTGTGGGAGCAGGGGGTTCTCTGGCTTTGGTCAGTGTGAATAAGTCTGTGCGATTTTTGGGGTGTTTTGATTTGTGCCTTCCGGGTAGCAGAGAAGGTGTTTAGTTTTTTGCATGATACGAAACTAAGTGAATTTAGGCAGAAATGTGGTGGTATTTTCAAACTAAAGGTAAGGCTTTAATCTCTGTTTTGAACCAGTTGCAGTTTAGACACTCTTGAGTGGAGCGTTGGGAAAGGAAGCATACCAATGCGAATGGGCGTGCTTTTAAGTATATTTGTACCAATTTTGTTCCACGCTCCTAGTTTTCTTGGCCAACCTGCTTCATTTCCCAACTCTTTGTCTGGTGTATGTTAGCAGTACTGGCAGCAATGCTTAATTTGAGCCAGTGCTTTCCGATGCTCAGCACCAGCACTTAATTGGTTTCCGGTGCTTGACGCTGCACCTAGGACAGTCTGTCACATGGTGGCACTGTTCATCTAATTTAGCAGAACAACAGTTGTTTATGAATACAATATACATAAATAATTACAAATACCTGCCTCACCAGCCATTCCTGTTGCTTTTGGGTCCTGGAATTATCAGAACTGTTGGACTTGAGAGATGCAGGCATGAGAGATGGTTGGTAGTTGTTTTGGCAGCGATGACAGGGGCAATGGGTGGTGCAAGCTGCAGTGGCCTCCTGGTCAGAGCTGTGGCACTTATTAATTTACAAATTTAGCACTGGCAGCCTCCTTGAACATCTAGCTGTGCGGGTCTCTGCAAGCCCAAGAGCTTGTCCTGGAGACCATTATACATCAATCAGCGACTGGACTGAGAATGAGGTCTGACTCTTAGACACAGGCACAACACCCAGATACCCCAGGGGTGACAATTTGCGCTTTGCAAATGCTTGATTGATTGACCTTTTGGTTTGGGCACTGCCCCAATAAATCAATCAAAGGATACCAACTTAATTTTTAGCCTTCAATTTTAAATTCCTCCACATTTATAAAACGTTTCATAATTTAACATTTAAAATGTTGCTTCTTAATTTATATAAAGGCTATTAATTTGTTAATATTATTTTATTTTTTAAGCAGCTGCGGATCCCCTCAGTGGGTGTCCCTGACCACCAGGGATCCCAAACCATAGGTTAAGAACTGCTGCTCTAAATGGTCATAGAAATCATTGGTGACTTTCAACATCCTTGTAATGTACAGTACAATATACTTTATCCCAAATATAAATCCTTCATAATACAATATTGAGTAACCCAAATAGTTGGCCTGTCAATATATAATATGGTAGAAGGTGCATTGACTGAATAACAGTCCACCAGCAAATAGAAATAAAACTGCACATGGACTGATTTCAGGTAGAGCACTACTACATTTAAGAGGAGTTACATTGAAAAAAAGATATAGAAAGAACAGCTACAAATGTTGTCTGTGAGTTGGTAAAACCAACTCTTTGCAAGTGATAATCATTGGTGGTGTTTTATCATGTGATGAAGAAGTACAGCATTTCTGAAAATCTGTAGAAATGTTTGAAATATGCAGTAATCACATTAGTGAACATTCCTACCGTTAGAGCTGGGGGTCTCTAATTGGCTGAGGTAGGTACCCTAGTCCAAATAGGGACCTTTGCTTCTTAGTCAGGGAAAGGAACAACACCTTCTGAGATAGCCCCTGCTCACCCCCTCAGTAGCTCGGCACGAGCAGCCAGGCTTATCTCCAAGGGAAATGTGTAAAGTATTTGCAACCACGCTTTCAGTAACCCAATGGTAACACCACAAAGGGGCTCCACACGAGTTTTATAAAAACAATTATATTAAAAAAGGCATACAATGAGACCACACAATAAAAATCCAACATATGCGTATTTGTATTATGTCACCTTGCCGGTTATTAGGCCAGCAAGCCCTTGTAGGTTCTTGCAGTATTAATGAGCAATTCTCGATGATCCCATGCAGTCCTAATTCAATGCTATGCAGTTCGTAATGCAAGAATCAGGCATTTCGTAATGTAAAAATAATGCAGTTTGTAGAAAATAAATACAAACTTGGTGAACATTATCGGCGCCATCTTGCCCCTTTTCAAACCCATTCATGCGCGTAAGCGGCAGCCATTTTGAGCACCATGGCCTCCCTGCCCCTCGCTGATAGCCAGCGCGTCTCTCTCTCTCTTAACCTCGCAAGCATTCCCCCGCACGCTGACAACCCCCGCTCTCTCATGCCTTGGGTCATAAACCCCTCTTCAGCGCAGCTTCACCACGGAATCCCATCCTGTTCCCAGCGCGACACCTCCCCTCATTCCTTTCATGGCCTCAAACCCTTTTGATGCAAAACCCTTTTCCTGTGTCCCCGTTTGTCTTCCCTGTTCCCAGGCCGCCACCTGGCTCTGCGGATACTGTTTATTACCTCGTACAGTAGGAAGTTTCCCCTCCCCATCAAAAGACCCCCGAACCGATCAAAGCCCCCACCCCATGAGATCCGACCAAACCCCATGCTTTCCGTGAATCGGCGGAATGCCCTGCTGTGCGACAACCATCACCTGTTGTGACCGGGGTGGGGAATCCAACTGTAAATGTATGTGGGAAAGGGTCTGAAGGGGAGATTCCGAGGATGTTCTTTCATGTACTAAAGTATTGCGAGAATGTGTTATGTGCAATAAAGGTTGTAAACCCTAGTATAAGAGGCCAGGCCTCAGAGATGTGGTTAGAGCACCTCGTGACGATACTTGCTGTCTGAATTGATGTGTTCTCCTCCGGAGAGAATAAAATCCTCGTTTCCCGCCTTCCAGTCTCCAGCGCCTGCTTCTTCATTGATTAATATTGGTGGGTCATAGAGGCGATACCGCCGGGCAACATAAAGGGGTCTTTGGTTACCGGTTGTCTTTGGAACCCCTTTTAACAATTGGCGTCCCAAACGTGGGGCCCATCAGCGACTCGTGGATCCAGTGGGAGAGGTCCCGACGACAGAGTGAACGACTGCAACGATCGGAAGGTACCCTGTCCGATAGACCCTCGTCTGACAGCCGATCATCCGAACTTCACTGGTTCTGAACAGACCTCTCTCGAGTGATCTGCGGTCCTGACTGGGAACCATCAGGAGTGCCACGAGAAGTACGAAGAGAAGAGGACGATCGGGCGCTGGATTCGGAAGACGAGAAACTGTCCATGCGGTCCGGGTAAGGTCGTGTAAACACGACGAATTGCGAAAGTGATAGATAATTGAAAGTGATTGATAATTGTTGAGAAAATACTAGTATTACTTTTTGTTAATTTATTTGGAGATTCACTGTCTGCAAACGGAGAAACAACAGGCTCTCCCTTTATAAACAGCGAAGGATAGGTACGCACCCGTCGGACCTATTTTTCTCCCCCATTGATTAACTGTTATAGATTGTTTTCTGGAGATTCTCTGTCTGCAAACAGGGAAGAATAGGTCCCCTCTTTGCAGATAGTGAAAGGGTAGGTGACGCGAACCTTTGCGAGCCTACTTATTCTCCCCATTGACCATATTGATTTTTTATTTTTGACCTAAACATTGATTAACTGTTATAGATTGTTTTCTGGAGATTCTCTGTCTGCAAACAGGGAAAAATAGGTCCCCTCTTTGCAGATAGTGAAAGGGTAGGTGACGCGAACCTTTGCGAGCCTACTTATTCTCCCCATTGACCATATTGATTTTTTATTTTTGACCTAACATTGATTGCTCAGAATTGGTTCATGAGGTATTCACTACGTGCAAACAACGTAGAATAGAAATATTCTGTCTAGTCTTTGCGCGCAGTGATAAGATAGGTAGTGCTGACTATTATCCCATTGTGATCCGTCATGCCTGTCTTCTCCCCACTGGTCAGTAGCCTGTTTTACCCGGACCGCTTATTAGAGATGAACCATCCGGCTCCGCTGGAAGGCACCCCTAATAAGGACATGTTCATGAAGCATGGATTAATTGCTATAGCCTATAGTGAGCTGTGGCATAAATATACGAAAAAGGATCGAGAAAGACAGTGGCCACTGAGAGGATCCTTTGATCTCGACAAAATAGAAACAGTAGAAATAGCCCTTCGTAGGAATGAAACAACACCTATTATGCTCGATAGCCTCGGTATGTGGTGCAAAGAAGCCACGCAACGGAGGGAAGGCGACGAATTCAGAAAAGGTGAGGGGACGCGACGGATAACCCTCCAAACGTCTAGTAGGCGAAGGGAAGGGCCAGCGATGGCACAGTCCCGAGGAGTAGACATGAAAAGCGAATGGTGTAAAGGGATGTGCCGACAAGCCAACCCCGGAACACAACGACCCGAAGGTAACCCCCCGACATTACGCACAGGACGGACAGATTTAAAACCAAACCAATGTGCTTTCTGTAAATGTCTTGGACACTGGAAAGCCCAATGCCCGACTCTGCAAAGCATAGGTAAGAATGGAGGATTGACAGAAAGGACGGACCGACAGAAAGGAAAAAGACGTGAGATAAAAACCAATCCGACTAGTGCAGGCAGAACAGACAGGACCACCCCGTTTGATTATGCTCGGTGGCACAGATTTTGTCAGACCAATTTTAACGACATGTTAGAGTTCTGGGACTGATTGCTCTCTGTTGCTCCCCCACTCTGAAAAACAAACACAACTGCAGGTCAGTGTAAACAACCCCCCGTTAGAGAAAGGACTCAAGAAAGCCAAGCGTCTATTATATAACTTAGGATTTAATTACGGTAAAACACACAACCAACAGTAAATAGAATAACTAGTAGTACTCTCTAAAAAGCAAACTTGACTAATAGGAAAAATACAAAACATATTATGCTCACTCCGGAAGTCCTCCAATGTAACAGTTCGATGGTCCCGCCCATCCGAAACACATAGCACGTGTGGGGCGGGGCCTGCCAGCAACCATGGGCCAAAAAGAGAACGCTGGCGAGAAGGTCCTGGAGGCTCCACCAAGCAGGCAATGAAATGGTCTTTCCATACTACCCTTCCAGGGATGGCGTCCCCCGGGCCGCGAGTAGGGAGGGGGCGGCTGCAAATGACCCCCTCCCTCGTATCTCCTGGTCTGGCCATCACGAATTCCTCCATCGAACGGATGCAGGGTGGGCAGGGAGGAAGAGGCGACGCGGACGAGCCTCTTCCACCTCCACAGGTAGGAGGCTTCCCTGCCCTGGGCCGACGCCGATGTCCTCCAGCCGGGCGACGGCCATATACCTACGCTGCACAGGAAATATAATGCCCGGCTGGTATATTTCCGTAACACAGGACATATAATGCCCGACTGGTATACTTTCTCAGCACAGGACATACAAGACCCGGCTGGAATATTTGCGCAGTACAGGACATACAATGTCCGACGGGCATATTTGCGGAGCACCGGATGTACAGTGGTCCCCCAAGAGTCGGAATCAGGGGTGTAGGGTGGTCATCATGTGCGCCCCTGATTCCAAGGGACGGTGTAGGATGCGCCGGGAGAAGGAGACGGCACGGGTGAGCCTCCCTCACCTCCCCAGATGAAGGCTCCACTGCTGCACCCTGGCACCCCAAACCAAAATGTCCTGCTCCAGCAACATGATGCTCCGTCTTTCACCATCACAAGAAGTTTTCTCCTCTCCTGATAGATACAACGAAGGGCGGTTGCTGCAGGGTCTCGAAATGGCGTCTGGGCCCTCGAAAGGCGGGTCTAGGCCGCTGGAGTAACTTTGTCCGAAATTGCAACTCGGGCACTTGTCCACCTGGGCGCAAGCCCCCACCATCGACAAACATCCCCTCGACTTTGAAGATTCTACCAAAGTCCCAAGAGCCCTCGGCCCCTTCAGGCTTCCGGTGAGGAACAGTTGCATTGATCTCAAATGAAATAACCACGGCACAGCAACAAGATGGCGGTGCCCTCGTGTCTGCATCAGCTTCCGTCTGAACCACCCAGGAACATTATGGGCTAACGAACTTGAACAAGTTCCGGCTGAACATCAACATGACCCGGTAAGAGAGACTCTACCCCCTCCCTCTCTTGATTGACGGTCCGCACCACCAGCCCCTCTGTTAGCACAGTTTTCTTTTGAACTGCCGAAAGGGACTCTGGTCCAACCGCCAATTGCCGGGGATATTTTTGCCCCTGATGCTACTTCCGGACTAAACCGACCTCGCCCAAAATGGCGCTGGTATCAATGGAAACTAACGAATGCCTCGTGGTGTTCCTTAACTAATGAAACTTGATGTACTAAGATATACATATATATATATACGAACCATTGCGCACTCGATGTTAAAGGGAGGAGGGTTCACTTGGCGAACATTTAAGAAGGGTTCCATAAAATGTTGATTTCAATGAACAATTTATTTTCGATATTTGTTGTAACTGATACATAACGTCGCTTATGATGCACACCCGCGGTTTACATCTAGGAAATGTGATTACGATGAGCTTGACTGTGTTTCCATTTATGAACTGAAATGCCCCTGATTCCTTTTGTCATGCAATGAAATGTTTTTGGTTACTTGCAAATAATTAATTAGACCTTTTTTTTACATGTTCTTGTGCTACAAAATAACCCCCTACTGTATGTGCTTCCATCGACGACGTGTCAGGCCAAAATATGAATTGCGCTCTCACATTTTACGTACTGAATAATTCTACAAATAAAAGGTCTTAAAAAGCTATGGATAGGCATCGCGTACTTTTGTAAATGCGGGTATCGGTGGGAGGGTTTTTCTGTGCGCAACTGTTCTGCTCTTTTTTTAAGGTTATCCAAGAAATGGTTGTTCGGCCCTGGGTTGATGGTCGAATCACAGGTATGATATGCTGCCTCCCAGATATGCGACTAAACTCAGGAACTGACGTATGAAGAAGGACCTCGACTTCTGAGAATGGGTAAAGTAAAACGGTGTGATTGATAAAATGTTATAAAGATATGGTGATCGAAGGTACTAAGGTACAGGGTTGAACGAAGAACTGATATGCCTTAGAACATCACAGCTTTAGGAATGATTTAGGGATCCCGATGGCCGGATACATCTACAAAACCGGGTACCTCACGCTAGGCACCTCGGATTCCTCTTTTTAGCGTTTCCACTACGCACGATCCTTAATGCCATCCTCAAACCTCCCCATGAACAACCTATCACATTGCCTGCCCCCATGACTTTAGGAAACCAGAACCCTAAGGGATTATATCCCGAAGAAGATAAGTACGAGTATGTGGTAAGTAAAGGACTTTCGTGCCCATACATTTGATGTGTTCGAATGTTGTCCCCCTACCTCCCCTTTCCCCCCCCCCTTTTTCCCTCTGCAGGTTACATTAGAATCCCGATTAGAGTATCATAAGGGATCTGAAACCACGTCACGCCCGATGCATGAAGACGGACGAGCGCTGCAAAACGGCCCAACAAGAACGCTCTACCCAATGCACGACCTTTTTACTTGATCTAATCCTCTTCTGTCCCAAAACTGCGTGCTTTCTACATCCTAACCCAGACCTGAAACGTCTAAACGTCAGGTAACGCACTGAATAGCCCAAACAATACACGGTCATTCCCCATGTCACACGTGTACTGTTTGGCCTATTGTCTGTCTCTCTCTCTTACTCTCTCTCTCACTCTCTCCCTCTCTCTCTCTCTCTCTCTCTCTCTCTCTCTCTCTCTCTCTCTCTCTCTCTCTCTCTCTCTCTCTCTCTCTCACTTACTCTTCCACCCCTCCTCACTTTCCCTCTTCCTAGCAACTGGCACCTAATTGGCGAACCTGGTGCACCTCCTGATTGGCCCCAAATACCACAAGTATTTGCACAAATTTGTCCTAAATAAAATTGTATCGATACCACGTTACTACCTCTCCTTTTCTACTAAAATATGGATGAAATTTAAATTGGCCAATAGGAAAGGGACAGGTAAGACGACTAAGGTTCCCTAAATTTGACCCACTCTGAGGGAACTATTTGTCAGTGGCTTCTATGATAAAATATGTCTGTAGTAATGCGACCATCCCCATTGCAAATTGTCTCCGTACCCCAAGCTGTAAGAAATGATCGAGACACCCCCATTTACCCAAAATGCCCCCAGTTTGGTATCAGCCGCCCTGAACGAGAACTTGAAAAACGCACATTGCTCCGATTCACTACGTTCCTAATCGTTTTTCATAAGATCCCACCTTCCCCGAGGATAAGTTTAATGATTATCGCAAACCATCCCCCGAGTTTTTGTAGTAACCAGGTTGCGAGGATTTATATAGAAAATTAGAAAGATGTATGCAAAGTTAAAAATTAGATCGAAAATCGAAAGACCTTGTTTCTGTAAGCCTTGCTGAAAATAAGATGTTTTGATGTAATGAAGACTTGTTTAGCCTATGTTCATCCCTCAGAAGGACGCCTATCAGACTATGGTGAATAGCACGTTACACTTTTTCGTAAAATACAAGGCCCTGAAGGCCAGCCTAGCCTTGCAAGACTCGTACTAGGGAAATGGGTCTCTACCAGAGGAACTGACATCTACTATAATAGACGTATGCAATGAATGAGTACCAGACCTCGTACCTATTACAAATGAACGTAATAATCATCAAAGCGCCAAAGAATTAGCCGACAAAAGGAAGTTGTAAGGAATCCAGCAAACCCATCATCAATTGTTTATACGGTAGCCGCAAAAATCTCAAATGTAGCGAGTGCTTACCCCTGCTGCTTGGTGTTGGGAGAGAAATAGATTTATGTAATTACCTTCTTCTGCAAAATCTCTAAAGACTGTCTTTTCAAACTCGTTTAAGGGTACCACTGTCGGAGGAGAAAGAGACCGGATGTGGGAGCACGCGGCCTGACTGCGGATTGTGGAACATCAGCGACGGAGGCCGAGGCGAGACCACAGCTGTAAGGAGACGCCGGACGGGGCATTGTTTCAGACAAAGCTAAGGAAAGGGCTGACCTGAAGCCCCTGCTATGTGATCAACGTGTGCCAAAAGCCCCCGCTCTCTGAACATGGTTGCGGACTCGCCTGTCGCAAACTCTCCGCCTCCCTCTGATCTGTTCCCGACTTGGCCTTGCTCCATCCCCTCCTCCTCCGACCTACCATAAGGACTGTTCACACCCGCACCTTTCCATCCGAACTCCCAAGTTCCTCCAAATCCTACTGAGCTCCCCAGAGAAGAGTACTCCCTGCGTCAGAAGGGAGGGAGCTCCGACTAAATAGACCACGAACTATGTTGAAATCCCAGAACGGTGACCTAGAACTCCACCAAGGGTCGCCCCCGAAGAAAAGATGAACAAAGTCTGTGGTTCTGCCCGCTACCAAACACCCTGAAGATGATGGAAGCAACAGGAAATGCCCACCACAGAGACTCAAGAAACAAACAGATCTCACAATTCAGGAACAATCGCATTTTTTTATTGCAAATCTATGCTCTGCGTTACAAAAGAAAGTGCACCTGTTCCAAAACCGTAACGCATTTCTCCTATGAGGTCTGGCGAAACCAAACAAAATGTACCCCTGCCCGCAGACCTCCAACGACTCAATCCACATGAACATTCCTGTTGACAGACCGAATTGTAATCCAGGTGCTTAACAGTGCCAACAGAAGACGACAAAAGACAACGAGAACTCTGATATTTTTGCTATCTCTCCTTTCTCTCCCAAGCACCATCGGACTAACTATGCACCCGCCGAATGCAAAGAGGACTTACCTGTATGATAACTTACCAGTTCTTATTCCAAATGACTATAAGCATCTATGATCTGTACCCAACACCCTCGCTACATAATTCTAGTCTGATATTGCATAACGATGACTTTTTCTGCAACCAACTTAACGATGGACCCGCCTACTAAATGATGAGATTTTTCAATATGATGTTTATAATGTGATGTTTATGTACAATTCTTTCGCCTAAGTCCCCTCTCCCTTACTTATGATCGCTGCATATAGATGTAGATAGGAAATAGGCCAGCAAGATGTCTTGGAAATGTTAAAGGGAGGACTGTAGAAAATAAATACAAACTTGGTGAACATTATCGGCGCCATCTTGCCCCTTTTCAAACCCATTCATGCGCGTAAGCGGCAGCCATTTTGAGCACCATGGCCTCCCTGCCCCTCGCTGATAGCCAGCGCGTCTCTCTCTCTCTTAACCTCGCAAGCATTCCCCCGCACGCTGACAACCCCCGCTCTCTCATGCCTTGGGTCATAAACCCCTCTTCAGCGCAGCTTCACCACGGAATCCCATCCTGTTCCCAGCGCGACACCTCCCCTCATTCCTTTCATGGCCTCAAACCCTTTTGATGCAAAACCCTTTTCCTGTGTCCCCGTTTGTCTTCCCTGTTCCCAGGCCGCCACCTGGCTCTGCGGATACTGTTTATTACCTCGTACAGTAGGAAGTTTCCCCTCCCCATCAAAAGACCCCCGAACCGATCAAAGCCCCCACCCCATGAGATCCGACCAAACCCCATGCTTTCCGTGAATCGGCGGAATGCCCTGCTGTGCGACAACCATCACCTGTTGTGACCGGGGTGGGGAATCCAACTGTAAATGTATGTGGGAAAGGGTCTGAAGGGGAGATTCCGAGGATGTTCTTTCATGTACTAAAGTATTGCGAGAATGTGTTATGTGCAATAAAGGTTGTAAACCCTAGTATAAGAGGCCAGGCCTCAGAGATGTGGTTAGAGCACCTCGTGACGATACTTGCTGTCTGAATTGATGTGTTCTCCTCCGGAGAGAATAAAATCCTCGTTTCCCGCCTTCCAGTCTCCAGCGCCTGCTTCTTCATTGATTAATATTGGTGGGTCATAGAGGCGATACCGCCGGGCAACATAAAGGGGTCTTTGGTTACCGGTTGTCTTTGGAACCCCTTTTAACAAGTTTGTAATGCAAGAATCAGGCAGTTTGTTATGCTAAAATAATGCAATTTGTAATGCAACAATCAGGCAGTTTGTAATGCAAAAATAATGCAATTCATAATGAAACAAACAGGCAGTTCGTAATGCAAAAATAATGCAAAAATAATGCAACAATCAGGCAGTTTGTAATGCAAAAATAATGTACTCCGTCACTGATCGTGGTGCTCTGGACAGTCTCTATACCACCGCTACTGACTCGCGGTCAGCTACTGCCAAAATATGCCCCTAACATTGTTCTGATGGAAAACAAAGTGCATCTCATCAGCAAGTACAGGCCACAATATGGACTTGAGTGGAGGCTCATGCTGTGAAGGTGGGAAAGGCCGTGAGTGTTTCTCTCGTAGCCCGCACCCTGCCCCAGGCGGAGACACACACACGGTTGCTGAGGGGGTATGATCTCACTCTCCTCTCCCTGTGGTTTGGGCATTCGATGCGACTTCGTTGATCTTGGGCAGTGGAACTCGGACTGCCCCAGGGCGGTGATAGTTCAAGGTTCGAAACCCTAAAACACTACCCCCAGCATGACCCCCTACACTACACAAACACCACTACTCTACCCTAAACCCTAAAACTCGACCCCTACACTACACAAACACCACTAGTCTTCCCTAAACCCTAAGACACTACCCCCAGCATGACCCCCTACACTACACAAACCCCCACGACCCCCTAAATCCTTACAAAGTAACCCCCACCCCATGCCCAAACCCCCTTACCTCTCTCTTCTTGTGGTTCCTCTCTCCTCGTTGTTCCTGCTTCACGTTGTCTCTGAGGGGTGGTGCACATCGTTCTCAGGAAGCGGAACAGCCTCTGTTTCTTTACAACGACGTGGATGGTCTAATTTTTTTTAGAATGCATGGTCATTTACTATACATACCTTTACAACGAAATTTGTTGTAAAGGCATGCGTGGTAAATGACCATGCGCTCTAAAAAAATGTGCAGTAATTTATTTCGCGATGTACAACTCATGCGTGCCGCTCGCTAGAGGTGTTTGTTGCTGCTGGACTACTGAGCCTTGCTACAGGCGTAGCACCTTTGGATCCCTGAGTGCCTTGTGTTCTTAAAACAGAGAGTCTAATCCCGTGGCCGCAGAGGAGGTGAGAGGCGCGGCGCTCGGGACTGCGAGGGCCAGCATTCCTCCAAACACCAACAGCTGGTTCCTCTTCCCGGCCGAGCCGTGCCCCCTCCCAGTGCCACGCCCCCTGCAAGCTGTACTTTACCTCTCGCGGCCCCCGCTTAGCGGGAGCCGCTCGCAAGAGACGTTTGTTGCTGCCGGACTACTGAGCTTTGCTACAGGCGTAGCACCTTTGGATCCCTGAGTGCCTTGTGTTCTTAAAATGGAGAGTCTAATCCCGTGGCCGCAGAGGAGGTGAGAGGCACGGCACTCGGGACTGTGAGGACCAGCATTCCTCCAAACACCAACAGCTGGTTCCTCTTCCCGGCCGAGCCGCGCCCCCTCCCAGTGCCACGCCCTCTGCAAGCTGTACTTTACCTCTCGCGGCCCCAGCTTCGCGGGCGCCGCTCGCTAGAGGTGTTTGTTGCTGCCGGACTACTGAGCCTTGCTACAGGCGTAGCACCTTTGGATCCCTGAGTGCCTTGTGTTCTTAAAACGGAGAGTCTAATCCAGTGGCTGCAGAGGAGGTGAGAGGCGCGGCGCTCGGGACTGCGAGGACCAGCATTCCTCCAAGCACCAACAGCTGGTTCCTCTTCCCGGCCGAGCCGCGCCCCCTCCCAGTGCCACGCCCCCTCTACTAACTTAAGCAGGATTAACGACGCGCATCGCGGGACGCGCGTGGGTCGTGGCCCGGGGCGAAGACCGGGCAAAGAGCGGGCCCTCTGTGGCCCTCAGAGGCCAGAAGAGGCCGGGCTGGGCCAGAATCCCTGTTCGATTATCGCACAGTCTAGGACTATTGGAGTAAGTTCACGGGGGTATAATAGTATTGTATTGGCTACTATGTCTATTGAAATCCTAACACCGGAACTTGTTGGATCTGATAAGCCAGTGAGCCTGATCAATGGGAAATTAGACAATTATTTTAAGAAAACTGTTACGGACACCCCCAGTACTCCTACCTTGGCGGAACGTTGGGCTGAGCGACGACGCTCGGTGGAAAGCCTGAAAAATAGACCATTAACTGATTCACCCATTCTGATCATCTCTACTTTGGAGGGGACCTTAACTGAGAATGTTTGTTCTTTTTCCCAGGATAGAGTTCCATTAATATTTAGAGAGTGTGCGCCCACGAATGACACTGGTCCCCAGGATACTGTGAATGCCCCCATTAACCCTATTAATCCCAGCGTAACCAAGGCCACAATCATAACTGAGGCACTGATAACCCCTACTCCTAGGCAAATTAGACCTGTAAGGAATAGGGCAAAAAAAGTTACGCCTACTAAAATTTATGGCCCACCACCTAACAAAAAAAGGCGTAAAAGGGCAGACTTATCGAAGCGGCAAATCAATCATGCTGATTTTGGGATTAAAGTCAATGCTAACACAGGGGGAGAGCGGGTACTTGCATTGGATCAGGGAACCATGGCTACATCACCTATACATACAAGCTCCACGTCTAAAGTAGTGGAGGCTAGCTCTATATCTGATAATTCTTCCGCTGTTGTGACACCACAAGAATTCCCAAACCATGTCTTAATCGATAGTATAGATTCCATTATAAGGACTTACACTCTTGCTATCGTAGAAAGACTCAACAAAATGGATGATAGGCTTGGGAAGATAGAGCGTGATATGGGTAGCAAGCTAGTATCCACTAAGGTACCATCTAACCCTGTTTTACAAACTACCATTATACCAACCCCAGCTATAGCCCCTACATCTGCCCCCGCTCAGACTATGGACATGTCACAAACATCACATACCCTTAGAGAAATCATACCCAAAGCTACTTCTGTATTATCAAAAAGTAAACTCACATTGCCTCCTGTTGTAACTGCTAGTGGGCCGACGAAGAGCATAGGACAAGCCACTGGAGACCAGAAGAGGGATAGGGGGAGTGGGAGGCTTACACGGGGTAACTACAGCAAGGGCCCCCTTCCAGAACTTCCACCGGAAGCAGTGCCTTTCGTGGTGGTTCTTACCGGGGTGGCAGAGTTAGAGGCGAACAAACGCGAGGGTTTTGCCCAATTGAAGAACAAAATTATGCATTGTTGAGCATGTATAGACCCATTGCAAATAACATCAATGGCGAAATCGTCCATGTTCGTCGCCTCCCCTGGTTGGGAGGAAGACCCAAGGACATTGAGGGCGACGTAGTGGTTATAAATTTCAGAGACCAGAATGCTGTCCATTTTATACTTAACTGGTCCTCTGATCACGATAGTAACCTTATCACCCCTCGCCCTCTTACATGCTTCTATCCACGTTCAGTGGTGTTCCCGCCCCACCATCAATTCCCGCCAGTCCCTCCACCACCTTTACCCAGGCAAAAGTATCCTAACCCATACTGTCCACCCGGGTACAATAATGGTTTTCCATTAATTGGTCATCATTCTGCAATAATAGCCGACCCGTACGGGTGGAATATTGTGGCTCCAAGATATAATTCCTCATCCCATAGGAGAATGGACCATCTCAAGCCTTTCACGCCCCTAGAGACCACCAATAGGTTTGACCTGTTAAGTGGCCTGGAGGATTGCGATTGAAGCCAGCTGGCCACGGGGGGGGGGGGGGGTGAGGGAACACGTGGAGATGATGGGGGGAAGTGGTCAGAGGTATGGTGGAGAGAGGTTCTATTATGGATAATCCGTTTTCTGGATAGAATGCTGCCCGTACTACCAGCTGCAATGAAGATAGTATTGAGTACTCTCAACGTAACCTGGACCCCTTTACCCCGGCTGATGTTATTATAACCCCTATGGTCTCACCGACGAGTGGTATTATCCCCCGGTTACCTGATGACCCCCAGATCAGGGACGTATCCCCTTCCTACACGGGCCCTTCATCCAACGAGGCCGCAAGACCAACAGTGGGAGGTTATAAGCTGGGGAGTTGGAATATTGCCGGTTGGAATAACAAGGTGGACCGTTTAGGGTGGCTAGAATTCTTAACCCAATTCGATATCTTATGTCTCCAGGAGACCTGGGCGACTGAAGATGTCCACCTTGATGGTTACGTTGCCTATAATTGTCCAGCCCAGCCCTCCAATATGGGTAGAGCTAGTGGAGGGTTGGTGATACTGCTGTCTGTTAGGCTGCCGGTGCAAGTGAAAACCCATCTGACTGTTGGCCTGCACTCGCAGTTGTTATGGTTACAACATAGGAATGGGAGAAATGTCCTAGTAATAAATCATTATAACAATGTTTTTAACCATTCAAATACTGTTATAGTTGATGAACTGGATGTGGAGGTTGATAAGTTGTGTGGTCAAAATAGGGTGTCCTTTGAAATCTTGTGGGGAGGTGATTTTAACATCCATATGTGTCCCTTTGCCGGCACGAGGGTGTGTGGTTATGGTGGGGAGGATGGGGAGGATCAGGCCCACTTCCTACATTCGACCTATGGCGATTCTCTCAACACCCTCATGCTTAAATTGGATCTATGTATTATGTTACCTGGCGAAGACAAAGAGGGTAACCCGGTACCTACCTTTATAGGTAGGAACTGTGCGACAGTTATTGATTACCTCATCGTCTCCACCAGTATTACTGCTCTGTGTGCCACCCCCGAAATAGTAGACATAGCCCTTAGCGACCACAACTGCTTAACAATGTACCTATCCTTGTGGGGGGATAAGATAAAGGCGTCGCACGGTACAGTGTCAGACGTAATTCCACACAGACCAAACGGCCCCAGAATTAAATGGGGTAGGCACAATGAGGAACGCTTATTAAGTACCATAGTGTCAGCCTGTTTAGTTGAGGTAGAGTGCTGTCTTGAACCTGATATAGGTAATGCTGACATATTAGCCAGCTTTGATACCATCAATAAAAATATTGCTAAAATTTTAACTGGTACAAAACTCAAGGGCACCAGGGCGACCTGTGGGTGGTTCAATAAGGAATGTACCAAATCCCTACAAAAATTAAAAGCTGCTCTCAATTGTAAACCCAGGGATAGGGAAGCAGTTAGGGCCCTGAGGAGGAACTATATAACTCACCTGAAGGCTAGAAAACAGGAACTAAGGGAAGAAGCCTGGGACAACCTGACTAAGGCTGTGGATCTTAGGGATACTAAGTTATTCTGGTCCACGGTCAATAGTCCTTTTCTTCAGAAGGATGATTTCCCGGTACTGTCTGCCCAGGTGAGCGAGGAACAGTGGGTGGCTCATTTTTCTAGCATTTTTAACCCCGATGGATTAGATGTAGGGAGTGATAAGGATGCTGTGGGTGACACCCCCCTACCCCTTAATATTACAGTCACCAAGGTGGACGTAGCCATTCGGTGTAGTAAGGGGGGGAAGGCACCGGGCCCCGATGGGGTACCTGTGGACCTTTATAAAGCTGATGTATCCCTTTGGAGCCCACTGCTGACCAAGGTGTTTAATGCAGCAGCAACGACCTCGGCCCCACAGGTCTGGGGGGAGTCCATCATTATCCCTAACTACAAAAAAGGAGCGAGAGGAGAGGCAAAAAACTTTCGCCCCATCTTACTCCTTACTGCCTCCCTCAAAATCATGAGTAGGGTGTTATTGAGTCGTTTGGAGGACTGGGTTGAAGAAAATGGTGTCCTTGCGGACTCCCAGTTTGGATTCCGTAAGGGGTTAGGCACAATAGAACAGTGCATAAACCTGGACCTTATCATAGGCAAATATACACGCGCTAAGCAAGGCTCACTGTTCCTTTGCTTCGCGGACCTCTCCAGTGCCTTCGACTTGGTTGACCACGGTCTTCTGTGGACAACTTTACTGGATATGGGGGCCCCACGGGAAATCATTTACTTTCTGGCACAACTGTATAGGAAGTTATCAGCAAAGATACGGTATGGGCAACAGGGTGAGTGTTCGGCTAATATCCCTGTAGGCTCTGGTATCAGGCAGGTATGTGTCCTTTCCCCCCTTCTTTTCTCCCTTTTTATCAACGCCATCGAGTCCGAATTACGTGCTGTCAGTGCTGATGCACCGACTGCTGACGGCATACCCATTCCGGTATTGCTTTATGCCGACGACACGGTCCTACTTTCCAGAACCCCTGTCGGGCTTCAGAAACTCATGGATAAATTTGTGGATTTTATCAATGGGAGAAAATTAAAAATTAACAATTCAAAAACTTTTATTATGGCCTGTGGTAAGAAAGTCAAACAATTAAGACCTTTTACAGTTATGGATCAAATAATACAAGTGGTTGACAAATTTTGTTACTTAGGTATCACTTTTAATAATGGGGGCATATGAGCGTCCGAAGTGACTAATGTAAGAGCTAAAATGGGCAAGTGTGCCTTTGGCATTTTTAAGTTTGCATCTAAGCTAGGCTCTAGGCGGATATCCGACATGTTGTATTTATATCGCCATAAATGTGTTGCCTTGGCCCTCTATGGTTCAGGGGTATGGGGCCACTGTAATCATAATATGCTCCAGCTGGAGGAAAATAAATTTGTTAAAAAGCTTCTTTGCTTACCACCCTCTGCCTCAACCAAGCTGATCCACCATGAGGTTGGTCTGGAACATCTTTCTGATTTGATAAGTCTTAGACCACTTTTAGTATGGAGATCTATTTGGGTCAAGGAGCAGACAGGGTTTACAAAGAAGATCATCATAGATTGTCTCCACATGGACAAATGTTCCCGTATCCCCTGGCTCAATTACATTATTTGTGTATTTAAGGATGTCTTCATATTGCATGTTTGTGATAACCCACTTGGTGTTATAGACATCCCTAAGAAAGAACTTAAATATGTTTTTGTGAGGGCTAGTATTCTAAAGCGTAATGCTGTCACTTCTCTGTACCCTACACATGTTTTTTATGATAAGTATAATATGTTGGGACCGGGTTTCGCAGGATACCTTAAAATGGTTACCATTCGTTCTCACCAATATGTATTGACAAGACTGCGGATGGGGACCGTTCATTTGCTTGTTGCGTGTCCGCATATTAAGATCCACAATATTGCCCCTTGCCCATGTGATGGGACTTCAAAGCAATGTTCGGAGCATTTTTTACTGATCTGCCCATTTTATCTTCATCTCCGTAAAACCTATTTGAAACCACTTTTTAAAAAATATAATGTATCCACTATTGAATCTGCTATGAGGCTTTTATTTGGACTTGATTCGCAGGACATTTGTTTTTTTACCGCTGTTTTTATCTTAAAGTCGGTACATCTGAGGAAAAATATGTCCTTTGTTACATGAGTATTTATAAATTAGCCGCATTTTATATGTATTTTATTGTATCATGCATGTATGTACTTTTATGATTATTGTTCACAAATAATCGAATAAAGTTTTTGAATTGAATTGAACTCATGCGTGGTAATGCATGCGTTGTAATAGTATCGCGAAGTAAAAAACTCGCAAAAATGGCTGTTTACCGTCCTACAAACCATGTCATCAACTTACTCGACCCTGGAACGCTCACACACCCTACGGTGAAAAATAAAAGTATTATTAGAACTCACGCCCATAGCCACGCCCCCATAGATCAGCTGCACCCATATTTTCACATGTAGCGCTCACAGAACATGTCTTCAATGACCTATTCTCCGAATGTGCCCCCAATTCCACCCCAACTGTGCCACAGCTCAATGAGTGCGTCCCAAACTTGGTCAGCCCATACCCATCTGCCACAGTGCTCTGCGCAACACTAACAGTAGAAGGACAGCCATAACCTTCTGTCATGACAGAAAATCTCATCCTGCCTGTGCCCAGGCCACAACAAAAACTGTCACCATCCCCACACCCGACAAGCCTCTTGCCTGTTCCCTTCATGGAGCAACATCCAACTATTCCTCCCCGCCTGATCAGTTTTTGAACTTCCCAACCAAATCCTCAACTGTTGCTGCTCTAGCCGAATCTTGCTATGCAACACTCCCACCTTCTGGCCTGATCCCAAAAACCCAGAACCTCTAAATGCCCCAAAGAACATCCACAGCATGCGTAACCTGAAAACCAGCTCCTCAAAACAGTCATAACAACATACCGGCAACATTTCCAATATGCTTAGCAACACCGAAATGTAATGGCCTCCGGCAATCTAGACCCTGGGCCCCTCACTCTACTACACCCTTTCAGAATGCTCCATATGATCACACCTTGAGCCGGGTCCACACTCCAGAAGAGTTTGCCATTAAAAGCAACCCCAGCCAATTTTCCAGAGATAGTCATGGGGGATAAACCCTGGTCAATCAAATGCAAAACAAAACTGATTACTCTCCCTTCCTTGCTCCTGATCTATCCCCATCTGCCAGCTTCGCACAAAGGTCCTAGACTCTCTCCAAGCCAGCTGATAACTCTTCCTTGTTGAAACCACGAAGGAGTGTTCCACCAGACTATTCACTCTCATTCCCCCTGCACCAAAATGTTGTGTGGGAGCTGTCTCTTCCTGTCCTCTGCTCCTGGTGCCAGTTGATAAAATCTGTGCCACCACTAAAGGGAAGAATTCCAATAAGGCAATGTTTCTGCCCTGTCTCAGTCAATGCTCAGGTCATGTTTACGCACACCATCTTCCCTCCCAGATAAAACCATGCGCCCCAGCCACATCTGAAAAATGTGCACCTGCCAAACCATATCATCATTTAAAAAACAACAATAGGCACACCATAGAATTCCCCCAAAAAGGTCCTCCAAATTTATAGGTCTGCTCTCACCACCAGTGAAATCCGCACCCTGCCCAACCTACAGCAAAATGTCCTACCCACCACACTACTCTGCAGGCAAAGTTTAAGAAACCCAAAATTGTCTGTATCTTCCACAACTCCAAACTCCTCACCCTAATCACCTTGTCCAAAAAATGTCGAATCTCCTTGACCTTAAAATGTGGCAGTCGGGCCACCAATAACTGAGTATCCAACTCAATGGCCAAAAAAGGCAAAACTGTTCTTGGCACTTCAGTCTTTTCTGGTGCTAAAGGGGCTCCAACTTCCTTCACCAACTCCTCAAAATGTTGCAAATCCCTCAAGCACGCTACTGAATTCTTCCAGCCACCAAACAAAAAATTATCCAAATAATGATACACTTTCTTGTGATCACTTCTCATGGACAAAACTCACTGCAAGAATGTTCTAAATGCTATAGACAATGCACAGGGAATCTCGCACCCCATGGGCAAAACCCTGTCTACTTAGAATGCCCCTTCAAATTGCATGCCCAGTAGGGGGAAGTCAGACAGGTGCATGGGTAGGAGCCAAAAAGCCAATTTGACCACACACTTGGCCAATTCTGCCCCTCTCCTGCACTGGGGGACTAACTTAACTGCATCATCCACCAATGCCTACAACACCCTTGTGTCTTCGGCAGCAAAGAAATCATTCACTGACCCCCCTTCTGGCAAAGATAAATGATGTATCCTCCTGAACTCAATCTCTGCTTTCTTTTGCACCACCCCAATGGGGATACAGTCAGAGCAGGCATGGGTCACTTATAGCAGGGACCCACTATCCTGCCTTCTGCCACTTATTTTTCCAATTTCACAGACACCACCTACGACAAGGCTTTTGCTGATCATAGGTTATTTGCCCACCTGCTTCCCAGTGGTCCATGGTAGCCCAAGCAAATACTCTGTGTCACCCCATTCTAAGCACAAAGCAATCTCCCTATCCAGGTAGGCCTGCAGCCATGGCGCCAATTTCTGTACTCTAACTGGTATAGGAGCCCTGGTAGCCAACAGAGGCCTGATGCCCTTCCCTTATGGCTGCCGCCACTGCACTGCCACTGGGGTTGCCAACATGAAAAATTGCTTGATAGGAAGTCTCCCCCACCACACTTGACACTTGTGTTTGAATTTACACAGCTGCCATGTGTAGAAACCTTTATTAAAGCTCTAGCATGCCCCCACATTGATTCCTGAACTTTTTTGGACCGTAACCCACCCTATTATTGGTGGGATGCTGCTAAAAGGACCGACATGTGACTGGCAGGGGGCTTGCCATGTGCGTTGTCACCGGTTGAGTGGAATACATCCACTGTAACCACAATTCAGAGTCCACATACCCTCAAAGTTTGTCAGGATTGATGCTGACTCACACCCTAACCTCTTCATCATAGCTCATTCCCCCCCCCCACACCCCAAAATGCATCTGCACCTTCCTTATAATATCCATTAACTTGGAAATGGCTTTCACCCTGTCCAAATACTTCTCACAGTATATGCTGGTGTTTATTAGGAAAGCTGGCATACAATTCTCCATAGTAATTGGCACCCTGGGCCATCGCGCCAGTTCCCATTCTTTCTCCTTAGAGCCATCCTTAGCTTGTATGTCCATATGCAACAAGTTGAACACGTCAACTTATTTGTGTTTCCATTTCTGTCTTTTTGTTTTGTCAGATATGTGAGAGCCCAAAGGCATCGCTATACCCATGTAAGTGATGTTCCCCTTCCTTACAGTGGTTTCCATCTTTGTCCTTCCCAGCTTTGGGCATAACAACGACCTCTGCATCCTCTCCCCCTTTATCACCAGCCTTCTTTGGTGCTTGTCTCACCAGCCGCTCAGACGTGTCACTTTTCTTGTATACCCCACTGCATCGATCACCCCATCCCCCACACTAGCTGATTTGCAGCTTTTATTCACTGCTGCCCTGTCATCCTCGACGCACGCCGACCACTAATCCTTCCTATCTGTAGGCAACCTGCTGTCATTCCCCACCTCCTGACGGCACCCTCCATCAAGGCTGTGCTGCTTTTCTCTGGTGCCTCTCCCGTCCGCACGTAACTTCTGTAAGACACCAAGAGCGCCCTCCTTGGCCATTACAACCACCCCAGCTGGATTCTCCCAGTGTTCGTCCTGATCCCCCCACTTGTCATCTCTCTCACCTTTCTCCCACTCATCACTCTCCCCATCATAATCAAGCACCAACTCACCTGCACGCTCATTCCCCCGATCATTCCTCACCAGTCGCACACCCATACTATCATTTAGTAAGGCACATCCTGAGCATGCCCACCACACTGTGTAGCGCTTGCCAGTTGGGAATGAGCCTGTGGTATAGAGAGGGCCACTGGTGACCTTCCCATCCTTTCAGGCAAACATCCCAGGGCCGCATCCTGCCCCATCAGCATCACCAACCTTCCGCCTACCTCACCCATTGGCCCCACACAACCCAACTCCCCTAATTCATACCCTTGGCGTGGTGGATATTAGTCAGTTATTTGGATTGAGAAGGATAGTGGAGGGATAGAAGGGGAAGAAAGTTTTGTATTCATATAGCATCTGTTATCCCTGATTGGTGTTGAAGCGCGTTTGATACTACATTTTTATACAAAGCAATACACAAATATAGGTACATATCTATAGGGAAAATAAATGCTTATATACAGAGGGATATGCTGTAAATTTCTTTTTGCGTATGGTGCTTATGTGGGGAAGAGCCAATTCTTGAGTCGTTTTCTGAAGATAAGGTGGTTGTGGGTGGATCTTATGTTGGGGGCTAAAGAGTTCAATAGTTTGGCTGCTTGAACAGAGAAGGATGTGCCACCCATGTTTTTTTTCTCATATCTTGAGATTTTGACGCAGATGCCCTTTTAGAGCGTAGGTTCCATTGTTGAATGTGTTTGGTGATTGTATTCCTGATGAAGAACGGTCCATTCCATATATTGCTTTGTGTGTGATACAAAGTAGCTTGAACGTGGTTCTTCTGGCAACCGATAACCAATGCAGGGCTTTCAAGGCAGGTGGCATGTGGTCTCGCGGTTTGATATGTAACAGTAGTCAGCCGAGTTCTGAATCCATTGTAGTCTTTTCATGGTCTTTAAAGGTGATCTGTGGAAGAGGCTATTGGCGTAACCGAGTTTGGACAGAACAAGGGAGACGGTAGCCTGGACTTTGTGTGAAAATTCCAAATGAGGGAAAATTTGTTGCAGTGTTTTTATAGTGACAAAGCTTGATCTTGCTAGTTTGTCCACTTGGGCATTCATCGACAGCTTGGAGTCCATGGTCATGGGCGCGATCCAGTCTAGAGCAGTTCCCTGTATGCCGGCTTCATAGAGTCTCTGTTTCAGAGTGCCATGTTCAACCTTGTCAAAGGCAGCCGAGAGGTCCAAGAGGAGTAGAGCAGCAACCCCGTTGCGGTCTACTCTATTCTTCAGGTCATCCCAGATAGCAAGGAGGGCAGATTCAGTGCCTTTTCCACGACTGAATCCCTGTTTGGAAGTCTGGAAGTATGTCATACTCTTCAATGAATTGTGTCATCTGGGCGAACACTGCTCTTTCTATCAGTTTGCCCATGAAAGGTCCATTGTAAGGGATCTGTAGTTGTCAGGGATCAGCGGGTCCAAGTTTGTTTTCTTCAGTAAAGGACGTAGGTGTGACATTTTGAGTTCTTCTGGAAATATCCCGGTAGTGAAGGACTCATTGATGATTCTTCTTACTGGAGTGGCAGCAGAGGTTGTTAAAATAATTGTCTTGAACGTTTGTGGTTGACAGGGGTCAGAAGGGCTGCCGGCAGGCCTGCCTGCTTATACCAGGTCCATAATTTCATTGTGTGAGATGTGTTGGAAGGAACGGAGAGGCTGTCAGCTCAACAACTTGCAATGTTTGCCCCCAGCCTTCCAACTCTTGCATGACATCACCTCACATTCTTGGAGCGTTGCCTCGTTCCTGCTGGCCACTGCCGTTAAGTGCAGCTGTCTGCCAGCTCCTTTTCGTTTTCTCACCGAAAGTAGCATTGCCACTGGCGGTGGACCTCCTCTGTATGTGGTGCGCCCCCACGGCCTCCTCAGTGTTGCTACTCCGCCCGACACTGCGTGCGTCAGGCATTCCATGCCGACCCAGACCTGGTCAAAAACACCAGGCCTGATCAGGTCCTCTCTCTCCCACTGCGCATTGTGCACGGGGGTCCATCTTGCAACGTCACTCTCCTGCATAGCTACCACCCGCACAACACTAGTGATGACTGCTCTCTAAAAAATTGCAGCTCGCCCCTAAAACTAGCCCTGCCTACAACACTCCCATGATTAAACTACCCTACCTTACCTAAGGTGAAGGAGTAGTCCAAAAGAGACCAACCCCTCACCTTCCCCCTCTTACAACGCTCCTCCTAGAGCCCACCCCTAACCTTACCTCTGCCCCAGGCTGCTCCAATTCACGAAGTAGCCCAGGGAAGGGACAGACATGCCTGACGCTCCCCTTCATTCAGCGGTGCTCACTTCACTTGGACAGGGCAGCGTCGCCCCTGCCGCCCGCTGTGAGCGCCTCTCAGGGAAAATAAAATGGCAATGAAAAGATTTAATTGCCATTTTATTTTTCAGACATGTGCTCTCACCGCACTGCAGCAGCCAGCCTTTCCAGAGCCCAGAGACATGCAGGGCGTGTCCTCTGCTTCCATGAGCAGCAGTGAATGGGAGCAGTGGCTCGCTGGATGCTCCAACATGCGCATGTCACTTTGGCCGGCTGCCTTGAACCAGCCAAAGTGATGTGAGCACTTTGAAGCTCTCTACCTAGCTGTCTTAGGCAGCTAGGTGGAGACCAAGCACATACCTCCAGGGTCTGAAGGAGTGTCCAGCTATCCTGCTTCATCCAATCCTGGTGCTGCTCTCACAACACGAAAGCAATAGCAGGATTGGTTAAGGGAGTTAGCTGAGCCTATGCTGGTGTGGAGAAGAAGATCAGGAGAAGCAGGGACGTACAAGCTAGGTAAATAATTTATTTTTAGGTCTCGCCTAGCGTTGCAGCGCATGCGCTGCTTACTATGCGAGACATATGGTGAGAGAGGAGATTTCAGAAGGGGACTTGAAGCCCCGCCCCTCTTTTTCATTGGCTGGCGTCACCGTTTATGCTAAACAGTGGCCTGCCATTGGAAATGATGTATTTTTGTTGCCACCCTTTCCCCTTTTCGTCCAGCCCATCCAGACAGGATCGTCTGCTTTGCGGCTGTCGCAAAGCAATTTCTTATCTTTAGGGGGGCCATCTGTTTGTAATTAGCAGTATCAGGTTACTTGTTTTTGTTTCGTGTCCGTCCGAATCTGCCATCTGTTTTTTCGTGTCCGTGTAATGCTTATTTTTGGTAGGCAGCGCAGCAGCTTGTTAATATTTGGAGTGAACACATGACCTCGTGTACATCTTCCAGACTAGTGTGATTCCACGATTTCATCTTGTGGTCACCGAGTGAGTACCTGAAGCAAGATTTTGCGTTTGCTTTCTGTTGGAAGTAGATTATTGGTGGAAAAAGCATTGATCGGCTTCTGTTTCTGTTACTCTCGTTTAATTTACCTAGAACTGCCCAGTGGCCTAGTGAACAACCTATGGGTGCTTCAACATGCATCATCCCGGCTTCTGGCTGCTCTGTGTAGGAAGACGCATTCTGAACCGACCTTACAAAACCCTCACTTACTGACTTCCTGCAGAACTCCTTGTCACTGCACCCTCGTTCCTAAAAGCATCTTGGAAAATACTGCCACGTGAGGTGACTCTGCTCTACAAAGGGGACTGCGGAAGTGACGCATCGGTGCCCACTGCTCTCTCCGGGCACAACAGCAGCTCCGAGCCAGCACATCAGGCAGCTCCCAGAGCTGCAGAGAGCTGGCAGGCAATGCCACCGTGACCGGAAGCAGATGGTTCACGTGCCAAGAGAATACACATCTCCTGGCCGGGTGGCTTCTGTATTGGACGCAGTGCCACCAACCAATGCCACCCCAGAGGAGTTACCCCTAAACCGAAACCCTGAAAGAGCCCACATGCGCCCGGTGGCGGAAGTACTGCCAGCAGTAAGGGGGGCATGTACCAAGGCAGGAAAACATTATATGTTCACACAGACTCACGTCACAAATTGGTTTGTGATGTGTGGGAAGTATTAGGCAGTATAAGGGTGTATGGTTCTTGCCTGTCAATGCATTTTAATTTTTGGGGTGTAGTCCGAGGTCCATCTCGTGCACATCGAAAGCAAAAAACTGTCACTTCAGCATTTTACTTTCACTGCTGCTATACAATTAAGCAAATCTGAAGCAGAAATTGCAATTTCTTTTTAAAAAACCCCAAGTAAAAGCAAAAATATAAACAGTAAGGCTAAAAATTGGCATATTGGGTACAATATTATGTAGGAAAAGCTTAATGACAGCTGCCGGATCTGGGATCCGTCTGGACCCCTCCCATTTCCAACTCTACCATGACCTGGTGGTACCCTGAGCCGACACCATGGCCCAGCCCGCAGTTCCATTCTCCAAGAAACGGGAGGTGTGGCACGGGGGGCTCCAGAAGCGAAATATAACCTTACTCCGCCAAGCGTGGCGAGAAGCAATAATCAGCATTTTTTTTAATGCTGGGTCATGTGTGCAGTCCAAGAAGATCACCAGGACAAGGTTTAAAAGGCACTTCTGACACAGATGATGTCACATGCAGATCTATCCAGGCAATTATACAGTAAAACCCGAACAGAAGGGGTTAAATATGTGTGTGTAACGCAAAACCTCGGTGCACAAACAAGTCCGTAGACACATTCCATAGTCTCTAGTAATTCCGCAACATTTGTGACATGTTCAGCTCTTTGCATTCTGGGACTTGTAGTTTTATTTTCGTCTATTAAAAGCCACCCTGTACGTTTCTGCATGTGCAGTGAATTTGGTCAAAAAGCTGAGGTGTGCTTAAAGGCCTCAGGACATGCGACTCTTCACTACTACTTTGCATGCCTGGGTGTGCGTCTATGCACCAGAAGTGATTTGTGCCCACGCATTGTAGATGTTCTAGCAAGGAAATATCACAGGGCTGTGTACGGAGTCTGTGGGAAGTTGAACAAACTGCCCTCCTTAGAAAATGTTCCCGCCTCCGAAAATAGTAATAAAAGGCTGCTGTAGTTCCTCACACCTGGTGCCTCGTGCCATCAACAAGGTGTAGGTGAAGACTGGTAACCATGGTACCCATGCACTGCAACGCTTTAACCGCACACCTAACCAGTCTTGGAATCATTTATCACACGGGAGACATCCGTGGACATAAAACTATACAGGTGCGAGGGTACCTGGACCTGTGGTAAGTGGTGTCAGCACTGAAAACCTCACCTGGAGCATTGCGCCCCTTCCTGGGAGGCGGCCAGTACAAGAGGTCTCAACCGGAGTACTGCGTGCCATTCTGAAAGCCTTATATGAGGTATAGTGCCCAGGATAGACAGTTACACCTGAGCATTGTGCTAATTCTATAGCCCTCACCAAGAGAAGTGCTCTGCATGAAGTAGTAACACCATAAAGTTTGCATACAGTCCCACAGGTCTCACCTGGAGTGTTGTGCACAATCAGAGAGCTACTGACCGATTGTGTCCAGTACTGCTGGGTTTATCCAGAGCACCATGCTAGAAAAGGCAGTTTGCTGGAGTACGGCACCTCGTAGACATTTACATATTAAAATAAGGTTTGATTAGATAATATGAAGTGCTTTGCTGTTTTAGAAATTGAAAGCATTATCGTATGTTTATTTGTTAAATCGAAAATAAACATTTTAAAATTAAAATAATTTGCAGTATTCAGACATATCTGATGCTGACTTTATTTTACACCCATCTCCACTCACCAATTGCCAACACCAGCTGAGCACACATCCTTCTGACACTTCACATTCTGAAACATTATCCTCTCATACACTTTAACAGAGCAGTTGAATTTAAAGTTTCATTCAATTTGAAACCAGCATCTGCAATGTAATAGGTCTTGCATTTACGCAAGTTTGAGCTATTGCCATTGTAAATAACAATGCCTTCTATTTATATCCGGGTTTTTAAAAACATAAATAAGACAGTCATTTACAATGCCAATAGCAATACACCCCAAACACACTCTTTTTTTTTAAACTTTAATAAGCTTGGGGCCGTCTTCATTGACACTGCGCTATGCAATGCAATAGGTTTTGCTTTTGGTATTGTAAATAACAATGCCTTTTAATTTTTTCAAAGGCATTGCCATTTACAATGTCAATAGCTCAAAATAATGTCATTGCGAGACCTATTGCATTGTAAATGCTTGTTCTTTTTTCTTTTCCTCTACCCTCTACTTCTATCCCCCCTCCCCTCCACTCAGACGCCATGACACTGGCAGTGGTGTTTTGCCCCCCCCCCCCCCCCCCCCCTCCCTGAGTCCACCTAGCTGACAGGAGCAACTACCTTGATTGTACCCTTAACCAGTTCAGTCCAGTTGCATTGAGTGTAACTTTTCCACAATTCGAAAATGCTGTACAGTCTTTCAGGTACATGCATCATTGTTGCTGTTTGCGATTCCTTAATTGCGAAAATTAAGGAATCGCAATTAAGGAATCGCAAACGGCAATGCATCAAAAATTCGCAATTTTCTTACCGATTCCTTATTTTTCCTTAATTGCGATTCACAATTTGCCAATCGCAATTAAGGAATCCCTTCCCATTGATTCCTATGGGCCAAAAGGCCCATAGGAATGAATGGGAAGACAATCTCAATTTGCAATTCGCAATTAGCTAATCGCAAATTGAGATTACGATTTCAAGGGTGCAGGGGTGTCCAAAGGACACCCTGTTGCACCCCTGAAATTAATCCTTGCACATATGTTATGCACACACATGCCCTAAGGGCATGTGTGTGCACATGACAGTTTGAAAATTGCACAAAATTGCATTTTTCATATTTTTCGCAAATTACCATGAGGTCCAACCTCATGGTAATTTTTTCCTCCTAATTGCGAAATCACAAATTTTTTAAGTGTCATGCATAGCATTTAAGGAATCGCAAATTGCGATTCCTTAATTGCAATTGCATTTTCCGAAATCGCAAAAAATTGCGATTTCTTGTAATTTTTTGTTGATGCATCCCAAATAGTGATTTAGGAATCGCAAACGGCCGATTTTTGCGATTCGCACCGTTTGCGATTCCTAAATCCTTTGATGCATGTACCTGTTAGTCCGCAGAACTACAAACCTTCTGCTCAACAAAAAATCTGTACTCAAGGAAATCAACATGTGGGCGGAGCCCCTCTCTCAGTAATGCTTCCTAAAGCTCTTTTTCTGTTGATTTCATAAGGTACGCGACAGCTGAGCAGTTACGCCAGTCCTAAAAAAAAGCAATAATGCTTGGTTTAATACAGCGAATCGGTTTGTTCCAGCACTTTCCACAATTCCTCCTCACTCTACGTTAAATTAGCAATCGTGAAGAGTCAATGGAATCATCTTTGTATTGCTGGCTGCTAGGATACCGCATGACCTGCAGGGGTCGCCCTTCCCTGTCTCCCACAAGTGAACGGTGGGAATGCTAGCCGACTGTAAAGGTCAATGCTGCTTCTATACTGTTTAGGGCTGCACATGGCTCGCGGAGGAGGTCCGCGTGGTCTTGCAGCGATGGGAAATCTGTCAACTTTGACTTCTAAATCCTGCTGCGTGTCCTGAGAGGATCAGAAGCGAAAATGGTTGAGTTTATGTGATGTTAACCCTTGTTGACCTTAGACCAGCTGGTCTGCTTTCTTAAAAGTCCTGTGTCAAATCTATGACATCCAAAAGGCACCCTAATTGGGAAATATAAATGGGAAAGAATCAGCCAAACCCGACTACACGTTGCAGTTTTTTTTAATTAACATCCTCTGTTGAAAAAGCACAACTTCTGATTTTTCAGTCACTGCTTTTAAGGTGTTTGTTATTTTGACCCAAACTAAGCAAAGGATTAAACCACTAAAGCTGATAAAATAGCTCAGTGGTTCAATGCACACAATGCAGAGATCTGAATGGCTCCTGTGGGTTACACCTTGGAGGCCAAATGAGTTGTCTTGGCCTAACATCTTTCTCAGGACGAGAACATACGTACCATTTAGTAAATGCTATTATTAAAGAGTTTATCCGAATGTTTACATGTTTATGAAAGTTACTTGTATTATGGTGAGTGAGCCTGTACAGCTGAAACCGACAACCACCTGGTCTCAGAAAAAAGTGTTCACACGAAGGTGAAGCTAGAAAAACAAGCATTTACAATGCAATGGTTTCGCCTTTGGAAAAGTTTGAGCTATTGGCATTGTAAATGACAAAATTTGTATTTATGTGTTGGTTTTGAAAACAGATAAATAAATGGCATTGTCATTTACAATGGCAATAGCTTAATCTCTCACAAATGTGATTTGTATTGCAACTATTTCAGTTATCATTTTGTACTACCATGAAAACTGGCTTGTGCATTTACTCCTGCAGAAGAGTATCAAGAAGAGAGTCAGCAGGCGTCCCTATAGGAGGTAGTGTATTCAAGACTGTGCAATACAATACATGCTCCCTTCCCAACTCACTTGGTCTTGAACGCCCAGTCATTCACTGCACCACCATACATTGCAACACAAATCTGGACATACATTAAAACGAAAAACCGCCTGTTTGTCTATAGTTGATTGTACTCGGTGGCCTTGAGAGAGGAGGCAGAACTGTGGTGAAACTGCTGGGTTTGTGTGTACGAGGGAGGAGAGGAGTCGTATTTGTGACACAACTTCTGGGTGTGGGCGAAGGAGCTGGGAAGACCTGTCACAAGAGTGGAGGAACGGCAGGGATGACTGGGGCAGTACGCGATGCCGGTCGAGACGCCATGGTAAGAAGCACGGTTGCATCACTCTGCACGTGGGTGGCCGGCATGCAGGGCTGTACCCCTATGTCGGAAGCAGAGTTGTATCATCCAGCGCTTGTATTGCTACCTGTGCTCTGCTGAGATGCAGGGCCGCACCCCCTCTGGTTGCTTAGGTTGGATGCAACAAGCTAGGAGCTAGAATCTGCTGTGGCACATGACATGGGCCCACTTGGTCCAGTTGAATCGAACTCCTGGGTGTAGTACTGAAATCGTCAACTTAGAAAGTAAATATACCAGAGGACTTTGTGTAGCTAAGCTAGAACCCCCTCTGTGCTCTTTAGTATACACAGAACTCAGAGAAAGCTGCTATTGTCTGGCCGCCTGAGATGGATCCTGTGACCCGCCACATGTCCATCCAGGGAGCGTCTAAAGTGAAGGTCTGTGAGTGGAATGGAGTTGCGCACTGGATCTGAGCATGGTGGAGTTTGCATGTGCATGTGAGTGGGAGGAGACAGGTAACGTGTGAGGCTACTGAAACTGGATGTGGGAGTGGTGCAGCCAGGCAGGGGATGTGAAAGAGCTAGGGTTGGGCAGTGGTTGTGACAGTGGTGGAGCTGGGCCATGCATGTGAGAGTGGTGGATCTGGGCAGTGGATGTTAGAGCATTGAAGCTGGGTGTTGGAGTGCTGCGGGCGGACAGTGATGCATGATAGGTAGGGTTGGACAGTGATTGTGTGGGTGGTGAGGTGGGGAGTGGATGTGAGGGCATTGAAGCTGGGTGTTGGAGTGCTGCGGGCGGACAGTGATGCAAGAGAGGTAGGGTTGGACAGTGATTGTGTGGGTGGTGAGGTGGGCAGTGGATGTTAGAGCATTGAAGCTGGGTGTTGGAGTGCTGCGGGTGGACAGTGATGCATGAGAGGTAGGGTTGGACAGTGATTGTGTGGGTGGTGAGGTGTGCAGTGGATGTTAGAGCATTGAAGCTGGGTGTTGGAGTGCTGCGGGCGGACAGTGATGCATGAGAGGTAGGGTTGGACAGTGATTGTGTGGGTGGTGAGGTGGGCAGTGGATGTTAGAGCATTGAAGCTGGGTGTTGGAGTGCTGCGGGCGGACAGTGATGCATGAGAGGTAGGGTTGGACAGTGATTGTGTGGATGGTAAGGTGGGCAGTGGATGTTAGAGCATTGAAGCTGAGTGTTGGGAGTGCTGCGGATGGACAGTGGGTGCATGAGAGGTAAGAATAGACAGTGATTGTGTGGGTGGTGAGGTGGGCAGTGGATTGAAGGGCTCCGAACCTGGGTACTGGAGTGTATTGAACCAGATGCCCAGGTTTACGAAGTGACAATGTAGAGGTGAGCCACAGCGAAAGGCTCGAAAAATAGAACTTACTTTATTTGCACTACGGATAGGGTGGGATTGGTAAGTCTCGCCGCCCCCCTGGCTCACACCATTCCAATCAAACTGTCATCAACCAGACACGGACCCGAAGTCCGCATGGGAAAGTGCCCCCTAGAGGAAGAATCAAGAACACTTTGGCCCCTAGGGCACTTAATTTTGGCAGCGAGTGGTTTCTTTTTTAGGGAAACGGGGGAGCTTATTGGTTGAAAGGAAACTGCTGCAAGACGGTACTGCTGGATGCTCTCGTCCTCAAGGTGGTGGCCAACTCATGAGAGGTGCTCCACGCGGGAGAGGACTCTGCACATGCGTAGAACTGCACGGGCACACATCACAGTGCGTCAAATCTCTCCAAAGAGGTACACTGGAGGGCGAGGAGGACGCAAGAACTGCTGCTTCCAAGGTGAGGCTGCTGGTGGGAAGGGAGGGGCTCTACCGGGCGAGGAAGAACTGGGATTGGCAGGCTGGGCTCATTCTCTCCAGGTCTCTGGGAATGAAGGCTGCGTGGGAGGGTGCAGCTCTCACACGCTCAGCGCCCAGATCCACTGACTGCACGTCAGAGAGTGGGGCACACATGGAGAATAGTGGAGTTTGGGGTGAGCCGAGGATAGGACAGAGCTTGAGCAGCTGGTAGGGCTGGGGTGGTGCAGGGTTTGCAGAGAGGTGAGAGTGTTATGAAGGGCTGAGGCGGTGCAAAGAGCAGGAGCTGCTGCTGCAGACAGACATTCAGGGAGGAACGAAAACTGCTGAGAGGAAGGTGGACGGTGAAAAGCCTCAGAGGAGAGGTTCCAGCTCTGAAAAGGGGTCTTTCCAAACATACACTGGCTGGCTGTGCCGCTAAACAACATGCGCGTTTCGATCATTCAAACCACGTAAAACCCTTACGATCTTCCATATTTGTAACGTCCCCCAACCTTCACACCACCAATTACGAAAGAAGTACACTTAACAAGTTTGCGGTATTCAACGGTAGAGCGCAGCTCAGATTGACTTCCAAACTTTTAAAGTCGCAGGTTTACGAATTGTGCAGATTGTATGCAAATGCATACACGCAACTACTATCGGTGACAGGGGCCAGGTTGGACATGTTCTTTTATTTATTTTATGCGTTTTTATATAGCGCAGACTTTACCCGGCGTCAGAGCGCTTCACAATAGGAACAGTAATGATACATGAGGTGAACATTACAAGTGAGCATGTTACAAAAGCAAACGTTACGTTAGATGGGGCAATAGTGACAATTGTGCATGTATAAAGAGAAAACAAAACACAAGAGGTAGCAAACTGTACGTTACAATAGGAACAAGTCGCTGAGCTGCTGTATGTTGATCGCCGCTTCCGGCTGCAGGCTGCCCTCCACCGTTTGCGGACTCCCGGCCATATCTGGGGGGGCTCCTGCTGGGTCTCACCTCGCAGTCTGCAGCCGAAGCGTGGCGTTGGGTCAAGAGTGAGGCTCCAAAGCGATCCTCGCACCCGTGTCCCACTTGATGAGCATGGACTGCTTCTTTCGACGCGGTGGCGGGATCGGAGCTTGCTTTTTCGCCGGGGGGTCGCTGCTCACGCGCAGCTGGCGGTCCTCTATTTCTGGCATGCCTGCTGCCTCCGGCCGCGCGGCTCTGCACAGCTGCGGGCTCAGGTGGAGGAGGTCTCGGAGGAGGCGAGCGAGGCCTACTCGTGCCATTCACCTCAGAAGCCCGCTTCCCCGGCCTCTTCGCGCTTCCCCCGGAGCCCCGGTTGTGCACCTCGATGAAGAGGGGATTGATTAAACACAGCGCCCTGTTGCTCTGGCTGCACTCCAGGTCTGCGTCCTCACAGGGAGAGCCATCCGGCTGGTGTGAGGAAGGATGCCGCAGAAAGATAAAAAAATAAACACACCCACCGCAGCGATGACGATGTGGAGAGGAAAGAAATCGCGGGAACGCCCACGAATCTGGTCCGGCCATGACGGAAAGATCTCTGTTCCAATGGCTAGCCTCCATTTATGGAGCTAGCCAATGGAAAAGAGGGCGGATTCCAAAGCCACTCTACTGTTCTAATTAGGTTTTCACCTTCGTGAAAGCCTGCGTGCGCAGGCTTGCCCTTAGGCGAAAACTAAAAAAGCAGCTTTTTTAAAATTCAGGTGTTGCCACCATCATCATATCGTTTGTCTGGTAGACGTTTACGAATAGTGCTAGACTCGGGGTACCCACATCGACGCCAAAACAATCTCTGTCGGGTAATGAATATTAATGTTTTGACCTGAAGTAAAATTTAACTCTTCACAGGTACTGTGGCCGGCTGTCCAGTTTCACTTTTGCAGACAGTTAGCACGTACAGAGCTATCTAAAGACTCTTATTTGAGGGAACAAAATATTTTGAGAGCATTCGGGGGTTTCCAACCACAACATCTTCCTTTTAATCAGCCCTTCATCACTTTAACAGAATTCTTTGACCTGACATTTAGTTTATCCAGTGTGATTCCTGTACAGTACTTCATAAGAGTGAAAATATCCCTACTGCTGCCTGCAGTTTGTCTTGCCTGCTCACGATAACAGCAGAGAGTCAAAAGGGAGTCACATAGGACCTGATGGACCAAAGGATTTGACCCATTCTGGGCCTCATTTACAAGACCCTAGCGGCACTTTTGCACCGCTGGAGTATCACTTTTTTGACGCTCTGGTGGCGTAATGTGCCACAGTATATTTACACTTCCCAGGCAAAGTCACTTTGCATGACTTTTCATGGCCTTGTAAATATGTGCCCCTTTCACGCAGAACACTCTGGGTGTTCCATGCAACACTCATGGAATCTGAAGCATTTCCAGATTTACGAGGAATCGTCAACCTGCCAATGCCTCAGATTCTAACTCCACCCCAGGTGTGGCGTTAGGGAGACGCAGCGAGGAGAAATATCCTTATTTCTCCTAGTTTTTTCCTCTTTCTATGTTGCTGCATTCTGCAGCACACATAGAAACAGGAAAACACCTCTTGTGTTTGTTATTGTGCAGGAATGTGTCCCTTCCTGTACAAAAACAAATAACCCTACAACGCCTGCGTTGGCACATGGCAGCGCATTGTGCGACAGCGCTGGGGGAAAGGACAAGAATGCAGTGTATCTCATAGATACGGCACATTCCAGCCCTTTTCTTTTGACTCAGGGGAGCGCCGCAAGGTTCCTTGCGGCGCTGCTCTGCTCCAAAACCTTATAATTGAGACCCTCTGTGTCTATGGGAAAATGTGGATATATGGGCCTTAGTTATTAATCTTAACAGGAATACCAACCATGTAAGCAATTAAATTGTGTGGACAAACATCCACCAGAAGCATCTAGTGGTGAGGGTGGTGCTGCGTTTTTGCCATGGAACTATGGGACTTGTATATGAATAATAGCAGCTAGGCAAAGCTTCCTGGCACAGCAGCTAGGCAAAGCTTCCTGGCGCTTAAATTGCAGCAACTGAAACTAACAAACTTGGCATAAATTCAATGCCTATAGGGCAAAATAAGGTATTGATAAAAAAGGCAGGTTTTCAAATGTTTTGTAAAAGAAAATATCAGAATTATATTATAAGCAGACTTTAAAGAATTGAATTCCACAATTTTGAGGCAGCTATAAAGAAGGTGCCACCTCCATAGATTAGTGGCCTAGCCTTGGGAATTTGAGAGGAAAATGGCTAGCTGAATGAAGAGTATGACTAGGGCGAAGTAGAGTGAACTTGGAAGCCAACACGTCGAGGTCTTCTGATAGATAGCTCCATGGACTTCAAGCTTGACTTGAATTGTACGCTACACCGCGTAAGGAGCCAGCGTGGTGTAGTATGGGTGAGACAAGTTTGTATCTGGTTGCTCCTGAGATTAAATAAACTGCAACATTTTGAATTGGAGATGTAAAGGTTAGCTACTGTTGCTAGCTGGCAGGTTGCAGTCTATGCAAAGTTCCAAATTCTGAGCAAATTCTGCTGGGATTAAGGAAGAGCCCATTTCTCCTGCCTGCTGAAATTGATCTCGAGGGAGAAATTACTTGAGGGGAGCAAAATCTCAGTTTTTGTAGGATTCAATTTCTAAATGTTTTCTAGCATCCACTATTGAGTAAAAACTAAAGGCTTCTGAGTTTTCTTTAGGAGACCTTGTAAGTGATGAGTGATCAAGGCCATAAATAATTTAGTGCATCCACATACATGTTAAACTGGGCTACCACCTGTTGGGGTAAAGTCGCGAGACTCCACATTTAGAGATGCAAATGATTCAATTTGATTCAACATTGTATCCACGATGGCTGCTCTTGACAAAGGCGTCAGAAGCAAAATATGATCAATGGTGTAGAAAGCAGACGACAGTTCTAGTAAAATTACCGATCTGATACCACCAGACATCAAGTTCCTCCTGTACTGAGAGTACCACTAACTTGGTGCTGTGCCCAGGAAAGAAATTTGTTTGAAAAGTTTGTCATCTTTTGCCCATTTTCCTAATTGGTTGAGAGCCTATTTTTCCAGCCACCTTCCTAGATAAGGCAAAAGGAAGGGTAAGACAAATGTTACACAAGCCATCCGTTCTGACTGAAGGCTTTGAGAACATATGTGTGACTATTGCAGATTAGATTTTTTTGAAGGAGTGGTAGAACAGTTTTGTAAACCTTGCAGAACAACAGTGCAGAAGTGGATGCCTGCTTGTGCCCTGGGGGCATGAGGTAGTGCACACTTCGGGGAAATGAACACCAGGCCAGTCGGAGGTCCTCCACAGAGATCCTAGCAGCTCGCTCTGCCCACAGCACTCGTGCAGCACTCCACACTTAAATGTAGGTTCTTTACCTTGTTGGCATGAGGTGCTTAGCTGAATGGAATTAAACTAGATCCCACAGGAACAGGGAGGGTTAAGTCATCCCTTACCTGGAGAGCCCTGGGGACGCAAGCAGGACACCGGCAGCAGGTAGGCACAAATATGTGATTTGTGAGGTGGCAGTCTCTCCAGCAGTCTAGCAGGCAGGCCAGCACTACAAGCAAACAGCCCCAAGTGTGGTCCCTCCTGGCAGCACAGCTTTCCCTGGAAATGCATGTAGAGCCAGCAGCCTCTGGTTACATGACCCATGCAGTGTCTTAAAACATGGGGTCAGAGCCCATGTACTTATACTCCAAAATCCCTTTTTTCAAGGAGGAACTTCAAAGAAAAGTTTAGAAGTGTGCAACAACCCTTTTCAAACCAGCACTGGCTCTAGACATCAGTAGGGGGTAAACAGTCCCTTTGTTTACGGGTAGGACACAGCCTATAAAAATTTAATTGCGACCTCCTCCCTCTCTCAATGCCAGGATGGGGGCCGGTTTTGAGCCCCTGGGGGACGTTTTTGTTACTGGAGTCGGCAAAATCGGCCCCTGCAACAAAATTGGCAAAACTGGCAAAAATTGACAGCTCGGCCGCACCTCCCTCTCCCCACTCCTGGGGGCCGGCCGAGCAGTTTGCCAGGGCCGGTTTTGCTTCACAGTCCGGCACTGCTATCAGTATGCAGATGCACCCCTGTTACACCCTACCCTCCCTGTGTGCTGGCTGTCTGAAAAGTATGAACAAAGCCTAGCTGTCACTCTACTCTAGATGTGGATTGGAGTCAGGCTGCAAAGCACAAAGAGTCAAAAGCACACAAAAATGCCCACTTTCTAAAAGTGGCATTTCTACAATATCAATGAAAAGTTCACCTTCACCAATAAGCAGGATTTATCATCGCTATTCAAAACATACCAAACATGGCAACACTATTTCTTTCAGAAAAGAAATTACCACTCAAAAACATATAAGGGAATTCCCAATGCAACCTATGAGAGGAGCAGCACACACTGTAGTGAAGAATGAAATAGAGTGTTTGTCACTACCAGGACATACCACACAATAAAGGCACATGTCCTACTTTCTACCTACACAGCACCCCGTCCAAAGGGCTACTTAGGACCTATCTTAAGGGTGACTTATATGTAGTAAAAGGGGAGTTTCAGGCTTGGCAAGTAACTTTAAATGCCAAGTCAATGTGGCAGTAAACTGTGCAAGAAGGCCCTGCAGCGGCAGGCCTGAGACAGGTTTGAAAGGCTACTTCTGCGGTTGGTGCAAGCAGCACTGCAGGCCCACTAGGAGGATTTAGTTTGCTGGCCCTGGGTATATGGGATACCACTGTACAAGGGACTTATAGGGAAATTAAATATGCCAAACAGGTGTAAACCAAACATACCATGTTTAAAGGAGAGAACACATGCACTTTAACACTTATTAGCAATGGTAAAGTGCCCAGAGTCCTAAAGCCAACAAAAAGAGGGTCAGAAAAATAGGAGGAAGAAGGCAACATGTTTGGGGATAACCCTGCAAAAAGGATCAGGGCCAACCCAGTCTCCAAACGTAATTACTTTACCGGCATATTTCTCTAGCAGTGGTACACTTAGTCTGATGAAAGAGGCTTTATCATTCCTAGATCTAACAATCTCCACACCTCTTTTCTAGTGATGACTCCATCCTGTGTACTGTCCCACACCACCACTATGTTGGCACCTTTCAGCAGCGGGTGGGTTGGGAGAGATTCTGGACTGTGCATCTATTTTGGGGAAGAGGTTCTCTCAGGAGTCTACTTGTTTTACTGAATTGCCACAGCAAATTGCCATTCTAGTCCAACTTTTCAGTCCTGTGTTCATGTTCTTTCTGTTCAGATGAGGATAGACTGGTCCATTTGGTGCCACAATGAAAGGTGGAATTTGCTGTCTCCGGTTATGAATCATTTGGAACAAGTAAAAACTGTCCATTTGGAAGGCGCCAGTATTGTCGTGTCACATCACTGATCTCTGTCCAGAGGTGTGTGAATGTTGCTTTGTGGCAGAACACATCAACAGAAGGTACCAACTGATGCAAAGGTTTACAAATGTAGGAGCCAGGACAAGACATAAAATACACTAGGGTACTGGAATCCAAATCAGTTTCAGCAAAAAGAGAAGCATGAAACGTCACTTGACATTAAATGAGAACTTACCTTGCAGTAGTTTTGACCTTGTTGGACCCTCTCTGAAGCACCTGTGCATTGGAAAAGATTTGTCCTCATTGAGACCCAGCAAATGTCTCTTATCTTATACGCTAATATGCACTTGTTATTCTCGTTGACTTGCACCAGCTTCTCACTACTCCATGTCTCAGTGCATCTAAGCAGAAGCCTCATACCAGAGAGAGGAGGTGGTGATTAGGCAGAGGTATTCAAGGCCCGAGGCACTCATGACATCATTTTTACCCAGACTGAATTTTTTCATTGCTCCCTGATAGCAACATGCATCATTGGGCTAGACAAGAACATGCATCAGTCATCTCTGGCACCATATGCTTTAGGGTTCCGGGCTGTGAATCATAGATCCAGAAATGCCGGATCCATGCCAAATTCTCATAGCCTTAACTATAAAAAAAATTGCTTCATTAAGTTTTATTATATGCAAATATCTTATGGGGATATCCCAAAACATCTTGTAGGGTTACTGCTCTTCTGATCTACGTTGGAAGTCCTTCTCCTAGGCAGCCCATTCATAAGTTGTCCTATTCCTCTCGTCTTAGGCAGTATATGCATCAATAGACCCAAGCAGTACATATGTAGGAATGTTTCTTGATTGTAGTTAGTTAGCATTAATGGGCTCATACATGAATAAGCTTTACTGACTCCACTCAGTAAGCATCACTATTTTGCTCTTATGATAATTACAGATCCACAGCACCGTAATGGGTAGTAAGTCACTGTGTGTGAGACTTTTTTTCCCAGACTTACACAAGGACACATTCATTTTGGTAGGCACAGGGAGATTAAGGGGCAGATGCATCAAAGCATTTTTTTGTCGCAAATTCTGCAAATCGCTAAAAAGCAGCGTTTGCGACAAAAAAAATCTCAAAATGGAATGTATCATGCAAAAACTATTGCAATATTAAGGAATCGCAAATTTTGCTATTCCTTAATATTGCGTACGCATTTAAGGAATCGCAAATTGCGATTCCTTAAATGCTATGTATGAAGCAATTAAGTATTGCAAATTTACACTAAGAAATCGCAAATTACCATCAACTAGTAGTTGGTGGTAAATTGCAAATTCTTTTACAAATACACTTTTTGGCATTTGTAAAGGTGCCATGTGGCGCTCATACATGCCCTTAGGGCATGTATGTGCGCCATATGCGCACACATGTACATTTTAGGGGTGCAGCAGGGTGTCCTTAAGACACCCTTGCACCCTTGAAATTATTCTCAATTTGCGATTAGCAAATTGCGAATCACAAATTGAGAATAACTTCCCATTCCTTCCTATGGGCCTCCTGGCCCATAGAAATGAATGGGAAATTAAATTGCGATTAGCAATTTGCTAATCACAATTAAGCAATTTTAAGAAATGGCTAAAAAAATAGCGAATTTCTAGATACATAACATTTTGCAATTCTCAAATAGTGATTCTCCAAAAAATCGCTATTTGAGAATCACAAATGGGTATCTTGATACATCTGCCCCTAAGTGATTTGCCCAGAATCACAGGATGTTGAGCGTCATTGCCGAGACTCAAACACAGTTCCCCAGATTTGATATAGACTGCACTAGCCCATTCGGCCACATCCTCTCGCCTTGGATATATTAGTACCTCTAAGTGCTGTTGGCCCATGCCAGCTGTTTAGCTAGTGGTTGCTCGATGGCCTTGGATGAAGGGTGGTGAGGAATGTGGTCACATGCACCACAAGTAGCTGCTCTTTGCCTGCTAAGGGAAATTAGTTTACCTAGTCAGCAGAAGCAGGCGGTGTTAAAATGTGAATGTAAACATATGTGGAAAGACATTTTTTAATAAATGCAATGTCAGCGAAAGGGCTTACTTTCCCCCAGTCATGACAACTTTATCTTGCTTTCCAGGGCAACTGCATGGGTCATCAGTTCACCTTGTAAAGTTGTTTCATAGAAACACAATATTTTGCCCTTTACGGATCAAATATAATATTAAAGTTCTGTCAAAATAGGGCTTCATCATTGTTGAAAGGGTGATGCAGAAGTTTGATGCCTTTGGGGTCCTAGAGGTAAACAATGCTAGAGGGCTGTGTAGGCCCATTGGAGTGTAATGCCTTTAAAGTCAATGGAGACCAATTGCATTAAAGGTGTCACCAGAGGAATCAGTGGAGGTGAACCTTTTCTGGGAGCAGGATGATGCATTATGATGACTCTGAAGTCAGTACAGATGAGTTATTGTTGATCAGTTGATGAAGGTTTGTGCAAAGGTGATCTATTGAAGTCAATGGAGATGAGCCAATGTTGGGGAATTGCTAACATTTGTTCCATTTATGCCTTCACGGTGGATGTATGACGTTACAACGCATGCTTTTACCACGCATGCCTTTACAACGCGTTTTTTACATCGCAATCCATTAGAACGCATAGCGCTTTGGGGTGCTGGATAGTGAAAAGTTTAATTTTCTATTCCAACTCCAGTCCCCGTGGACACTAGGGAAGGTGTTGGATAGAAAATTAAACTTATTCCCTATCCTAGAGCGCCCCCCAGTGCAATGCGTTGTAATGGTTTGCGTTGTAATGCCTGCGTTGTAATGGTAGTGCGTTGTAAAAGTTTTGTTGTAAAGGTTGTTCACCCTTCACGGTACACTGAGGTGAACCTGGAGTCGCAGTAGGATGGTGCACTATGACGCCACTAAAGTCAGCGGAGGTGAACCATAGTTGGGAAGCTGGTAACGGTTTGTTAGAGGGCAATGCTATTCTAATCAATACAATTGAACCAGTGCTAGTCAATGAGGTAGTTGGATGTTGTTGAAGTTAATGGAGGTTACTATTTGCTGTCAGGTTGATGTGAAGGTTTGATGTCTCTAGGGCGGTGGGTAAATTATTACTGAAGATGATGCAGGTATATGGAAGGCGATGTCATTGACATCAATAGAGGGGAAATATTTTACAAGAGTGATGCCAACGTTAAATCCCATTGACGTCAACAGAGGTGAAATATTTATGAGAGTGATACCGAAGTTTAATTCAATTGACGTCAATGGAGGTGCAACGTTTGTTGGGGAAAATGCATGTCTGCGGGAAAGAAATGCCTTTGCAATCAATGGAGATGATCCATTGTTGGAAAGGTTATGTCTTATGTTGAAGTTGTTTAATTGGATTGTGGGCCTGGATATGGGCCAATGTGGGGAATGCAGTGCTGTATGAGAGACAGCCCACCCTCATGTATTGAGACATTTGGCGAGGTGGAGGATTTTTTTAGCATGCACAACAATGGTACTGTGTTTTAACCGACAATGGCTTAGGCCAACTGTTCAACTTGCCAGGAGTCATTTCAAGGAGATCACAAATGTATTATTTGCAGTTTTTTTAACTGCAGGCTAATAAAGTGCCACTTAAAAACAGAGATTTGAGCTACAGACACAATTGTGAGGGTAGAGCATTGCAATCCAAACTATTAGTCTTTACAAAAGTTACTGTTATCCTGGGTGGTGGGGTATTCAAGAATACAATCTATATCTATACTACTAGTATAAAGAGAGAACAGAAACCTTTTGGCAAGGTAAACACGGGAACCACAGCGCCAATCCACACACCCAATACATTGTTGGAATCCTCAGGGTGTGTAGATGGACATAGGTGACATAAAATAAAAATAAAACGTAAATTAAAAAATTAAAATTTCAAAACAAAGTAGTCCCCTAAAACTAGCGCCGGCCGCAACGTAGCGCTGACCACGATCTAAACGTGATGACGACAGGCGGGGAGAAGCGGTGACGAGCGGCGAGGAGTGGCGGTGAAGTCCGGAGCGGGCGGCTCAGGTAAGGCAAAGGCAGGCGGGAGGCGCGAGGCGGGAGGCGGGCGGGAGGTGCGAGGTGGGATGTGGGCGGGAGGCGGTCTGGGCAATGTCGGGGCGGGCGGGGGCGGCGGCGAGGCAGGAGGCGGGGGGGTTGCGGTCTGGGCAATGTCGGGGGGGGGGCGGGAGTGCACAGAGGCATAAAATGCTGCCCCCAGCCCCCTTCTGCCCCAGGTAACGCCGGGGCGGGTTGCTAGTATGTGATATAATGGTATTCTTTAATCCCTGTATAAATACCAGTCTGTAATTTCTTTATAATCAGCAACTTGTGATGCACCCAGTCACCAATTATTAATACAAGACATCACAAATCGATTAATATAAATTATTAGAGCCAACTTCTTACGTCACAATGCCTGCTGCCAGAGCCAGCAACTGAGGTGAAAGGCAGGTCAGGGCATGGAGCAAAAATGAAGCAGCTGTTTAAAGCAACGAAAATGGAATCTTGCTTTTCCTTCTTCTGCTCCATTTTTCTTGCTTTATATGACAAGCAGAGAGAACACGTTACATTTTTGCACACCTAAGATAGTTAGAAAAAAGCTAGAATCTTTCTGCATATTTCTACACATTCCGAGCTACTGCATCTTTTTTTTATTTTTTATCAGACTTGTACTAAATTGTTTCTAATACCTTCTTGCAACAAATATCTAATAGGTTTTTGAGGCATTTAATTTTGCACTAGAGGTTTAGCAGAGGTTAGCCTTCGAAAGGCCTGAGGGGCTGGGCTGGAAGGCTGTATGTACCCAGGTCTGCCTACCATCCTTCGGTCGTTTATAAAGTGACTATCAATAGGTTAAGTCAAATAATTTTTAGAGAAACTTCTTCAAGCATTCACATTTGAATGGGCGAGGAAATATCTCGATATTTAATGAGACCATTGTGGATATTGAAATGTGTATTGCATTTATTCTGCATTTGGCAATAAGGCCTTCATTTGAGTGGCTTCTTAATTTCAATGGGGCAGGTAACATCAGGTACCGGAGGGGCATTAACAAACTCGAATTTTGTATTGCACTGTTGGTTATGGCGTGTTTTCTGGAAAACATTCACAAATGCAATAGAAATGTTTCCCCCTCATAAAAAAACACATAATTTCACTTTTTTTTCTCTCTCTCTCTCTCTCTCTCTCTCTCTCTCACTCTCGTTGTCTCTCCCTCTCTCTCTCTTTCTCTCTGTCTCTGTCTATCTCTCTCTCTCTCTTGTTCCCTATCTCTCTCGCTCATGCTTGTTTCTCTTCCTCAGTGATAGTGCTTCTATAAGACAGGGCAAGGCTGACACCACGAGTATTTGATTCCAGATTAATATAATTGCTTTTTTCAGTAGGAGATAAGAACACGCTCCAAAGACAAAATGCTATTTTGCCTCAAGCACCAAATATTTTTGCACAGTTTCTGCCCTTCCTGCAGACTTTCCTCATTTTCTGTTATTTTTATAAATCTTTGCTCTGAAATGAAATTCTCCCCAAGAGTCATAGCCTCAGAATGAGATTTGTGATTCATTCAGCCCTAAATATTTGCACAATTCTAAATCGACCCATATCCCAATTGAAGATTCGCAGATCTCCGCAGACTACTTTCTACAAATTTGCTGTGATCTTACATTTTTATTTTAGTGTCAGATGTGTTTTCGTTGTTTGTTCATTGGCCTTTGGGCAGCAGAGGGATAGTCATAAACCGCCCATATTAGCTAATGTGTTTAAGCACTTCATTGAAAGCTAGATCAGCTGATCTGCCAAAATCTGAAACTCCAGGCACCAACAGCCGGGCTCCAAGTGGGCCAGGGCCTGCCAGGGCTGGTCCTTGGCAAAAGCAAAAAACGATGGTGAGAGCCCCATAGTTTCTATCGTTTTTTAGTTGAAGAAATAAAATGTGCCTGTTTGGCATAGGCTGAGCCTGCAATATTACCTGTATCAATTTGTGAATTTACGATTTCGTTGTTGCTTGCTTTATCTGTTCTCTTTTCTTTAGTCCCGATCTTATGTAAAGCGCTCTGATACATTCATGGGTCATGTTTGTGCTATATAAAACTTTATAAACAAATAAAATAAAATAAAAAAGGTAAATACAATGAAAGATCCATTTGTGAGACAAGGATGAACCACAGTGTAGATACCATGGGCCTCGTTTATGGGACTTTAGCCGTAGGGCAGCACCACGGGCCCTGCTGCTGCGCTGCCCTACGGCAAAAGAAAAGGGCAGGATTGCGCCAGATCTATTAGATATGGTGCATTCTTGTCCTTTTCCACGGCACTGGCGCACAATATCCTGCCGTGCGCCAACGCAGGCACCTTTGCACCATGGTGCAAGGGTGCCTGCATTGCGGTGATAATTATTTTTGTGCAGGAAGGAAGACCTTCCTGCACAAAAACAATCACAAGAGGCTTTTTCCTCAGCACACTTAGAAAGAGGAAAAACGAGGAGAATTAAAGATATTTCTCCTCGTCGTGCCTCCCTTACGCCTCCCCAGGGGAGGCATAAGTTCTTGGCACTGCCTCAGACTAACGATTTCTTGTAAATCAGAGGCAGTGTCAAAAAGGCATGGATGTTGCTGAGAACGCCCAAAGTAACACACATGGAACGTCCCTTTCACGAAGTTTTCTGCTTGAAAGGGGCACATATTTATAAGGTCATAAAAAGCCACGTAGCATGACTCTACGTGGCCTTATAAATATGCCAGTGGCACATTGCGCCACCTTAACATCAAAAAAGTTATGGTGCCGCTAAAGTGCTGGTATGGCCTCACAAATGAGGTCCCATGTACCTTTGATGTCCAAGGGCATAACATACTATTAAATTGCAACTGAATAACAAATGCATCCATTTTGTTCACTCGTATCTCAAAGGGCATGGAGAGTAAGCAGACAAGGCACCACTTGTATTTAAACTGTAATTTGTTTTAGTGTGTATGGTCCAGGATGATGGTCCTATATACATCAGAGAGCTTGCTGTCCACTGATTTTGGTTGTTCTTTGTCTAGTAAGATTTTATTTATCAATTTATCATGCACACAATTCTCTTTCTCATGTATTAGCAATGAGAGGTAAACAGTTTGCTTTTCTAGATGCACTTGAACCAAATGGTAGAATTTAACAAAGTGCCCTTAGCTAACCTTTGCCACTCTATATATCAATAAGTACATGTAATGCATGCCATGGATGAATAAATGGCTGCATTAATTGTGAAGGGCACCAGGTACATTATGAATGCTAGGTACCGTGCATTGTTTTTATGTGTTTGGAGCCCAAGTAATGCTTTGGTAGTTTTTACATATAAAATTCAACTCACGTGGATTATTAAAATTGATTGCATTTACTTGCAGTAACACTCCAAATGTCATTAAACATTAGCTTTAGTGCTGAATGGTATGTTCTAGTCATATATTTCCCTCGACATGCCAGTCATTTTGTATTCCTTTGGTTGTATGGGTATTAATGCCGGCCACAAGGGAATCATTCATTCAGAAGTAGAAAGGTTTTTTTTGATTTTTATTTAAAGATGCAAAAGGCGTTCATGGTCATCCATCGGTGTTCATTAGGATGATGGCCTAATTGAATGCTTAATCATGCTCAGCCTTATGAAGGTGGTAAGAACCCCGCAATGCAGGTTCTCCGGCCGCGCATCTACACACTGTTGCAGCCAAGATAAATCAAGTCCCAGATGGAGCCGTAAGGCATGACAGAACCATCTCTCAATGTCCACTCAAGGTCCTTCCCGCACAGAGCAGCATTCACATGGTTGCCGCCGTGTCGCTTCCTACTGCCAGTGAGTGATTGTGATGGTGAACCAAGGCTTTATTGCGTATCAAGGACTTTGTGCAAAAACACACATTTGTTCATTTGGTTGTAATATAAGGTTGCATGGTCAATGACTGATGGGATACTTTAAACGTTTTGCATAGGGTTGAAGGACTTCCCATCTAGGCCAAACCTGTGTAGCATTCAATAGATCACAAACAACCCTGAAAATCCTTGGGTCTAAAATAACGGCGTGTGCTATAAATGACAGATCATGTAAAAGTATCTACTCTCCCAATGGGGAGAAATCCCTTTAGGACGAATACCCTCACTCACCGTAGGTGACATGCTTCATCATTTGCGTATCTCCATTCAATAGATCACCCCTTTGTAAAAATCAATCCCATTGGATGCCAGGTGATTATGTCATGCACACCGCCCCGGGATCCAGACGGAGTTGGCGGCTACTTTGACAGCAAAGTTTCCCATTCAATAGTTGATAAGTAATTTAGCACTGAGAGTGGACTGGATTGTGGATTAGTGTGATGTTTTTTGTAACCATCTAGGCTAAAAAACCCTTGTGAATGCTGGAAGGGGTGCATGCTTGAGCTACTGATTGAATTTCCATGCTTCTCAACACCATGTACTCTTCCTTTGTCTTCTTTGCTCCTGATTTAACTTCTGTGGCCATAATTTATCTCACATTGAAAAGATCCCAGCTTTCTTCACTCACACTATGGGGGTCATTAGAATGTCTGGAGGATTGCCTCTGCCAGGCTGGCGGAGACAATCCGCCAGACATCCTTCCCTGAATTCCCCCCCCCCGCAATATTACAATGGCAGGGGGGACCGCAGCAGGAGAAAACACCGCCCGCCTGTTTTCCGCCCCGTGTCTATTAGACAACACTCGGAAAAACGCTGCGACGGATCTACAGAGCATTCTGCTCCGGTTTACCTACATTTTGAGCATTTGCTGAGTCCGACGCCCATCATGCAGGACTCACAGGCTCCAGATTTAAAGTCAACACAAATAAGACTTTATACAGTCAAGCACACAGGCTATTTCAATATTTAATCGAGTCATTGCAACCTACATTATATTCTGCTCTACCTGCGACCCCTGACGAAGGGGCCCGCGCCCCGAAATGCATTGGGTGTAGATGAAATGCATTGATATTGAATTGTATGGATTATGCATAAAGATAGCATTCTATATGTTGACAAAGAATTTGCTTCGTAACAAATGAAACATGAATATGAATGTAATGATGATTTCAGTTGATTTTCTGTGAAAATTAAATAAATGTACTAACGTTCAAATTGAATTGAGTAGTGCGTACTGGTGTCCTGGTTCATAACCAGGCCAAATACACTATTAGACACCACCTTAATATGGGCTGTGTGTCATGCTTTTCCGCTGCGGCAATGTCGCCACGGAAATGCAGGCGGTGTTCACTCTGGGGGCCCCCTGCGGGCCCCCAGAGTGAAGCAGAGTGGGGACATGCACACGGGGGTACTTGTGGTACCCCCTCCACATTTACATAAACAAAGCGGCAGGCACCGCGCGGTGCCTGCTGCTTTGTTTATGTAAATGCTGCAAAGCATTTTTAGTATTGTGGCGGGCTGTGCAGAGAGCACCGCTAGCCACAATACTAAAAATACAGGATGTGCCTGCCACTGTGGCGGGCACATCCTAATACCCCCCACAGGACCCCTGCCCTTATGGCGGGCGGTCCCATTTACCACGAGGATGGCGGGCGGGCAAAGTCCGCCCGCCATCCTAATGAGGCTCTTTGTGTTTTGGCAACCCATAGCAACAGCGTGTCTTCCTTAGTAGCACCAATCTATTGACCCTAATGACCTATGCCAAGTTCACACCCATTTGCAAAAAAATCTCAAAGTTGTTATCTTCAAAGCGACCCTGATCCAAGCCTTGATACAGTTTTCCATAGTAGCAGAGATATCACACTGTGTGGCTGACCATGGCCAGCGAGAGGGTAATCTCCTTGGATATATTGGGGACAGGACCTGACCTGGGCCTTGGATAAGAGGACAAAGGTTCTTTTTTTGCCATTGTGCACTGCTTTGTCATTATGATTAGTATCTACCTGTTATCAGGTTCACCTTTGCTTCTCAGATACCACTTTCAAGTCATTTCAGTGCCATCTTAGAGTTCTCAGCAGAACCCCTCCTTTGCGGCCCATTCATCAATGATGACCCACCGTAGCTACTCTGATAAAACTCCATTTGGAATACTGCAAAGAGGCTTACACAGGTCTCCTGAAATATCACATTTCATCCCTCCAGCATCTGTGAAACGCACTTCACGTGGCACTGCCAACACTAGAAATAGGGCAGATTCCTCCCTAATCTAATACACTGCCCATGGCTCTGAGCTTAGAATTAAATTCAGTACCAAATCCTCTTGTCGGCTCACAGCATATTTTATGAAAATTTGGACCTAAAGTCTTGGTTAATATCTTAGGCCTCTACTGACCGAAAAAGTAGCTGAGAAAGGCTGACTGCATTATAGCCAAATCTTGGAATAATATCCTTGTGATTGAGAAATCAAAACTGTTGTTGTTCCATACCTGGCCATACAATGCTGCCTTGTCTTCCTGCTGTTAGTAATCTTTCAGCATCCAGGAGTTACTTGTGGTGTTCATGCACTCAACAAGATGATGCAACTCAACATGTAAGGGTTTGTTCATGCTTCGACATTTGGAATGCAAGTGGTAAGTTCTGCCCATGGTTCTTCTCATCTAATTTTTTCATTTCAAAGCTGGATTCTGTCCACACTGAGATACAGCTTTGCTCCCATGCTAATTATTTTGCACACCAAGTAAAGAGTTGTGCATTCACGTTGGCTGTGCCACGTTTCACAGTTAGGAAGTGAAATGCATAAGCAAATCACTAAAGTGAATAATTTGTTTGAATGATGCTTTCTTTGCTAAAGCTGAAAATACATATCTGTCCTGATTTTCCCCCTCTAACTGGCTGCCACAGAAGCTGATAACAATTAGACCGACAAGTAAAATATTGTTTCTATTGAAAATCGAAGGACAGTGAGTGTGCTACCATATTCACCCAAGTATTTACAGATACTTTCAGAAGACTGGAGAACAATACCACATAAATGGAGCACCATGAGTGATAGGTTTTGACTCTGCATCTGCCACACTTTTGGGTTGAGTGGTGTCTTGCGTAGTTGAAGAGTAGGAACAGCGCAATTTTACCACCTTAGACCATGTAAATGCTTTATTGCCATGGTAATTTAAAATAAAGTGCTGCTTTTGGCTGGAAATGTAGCAGTATTTGTTACTATATCTAAAGTAAACAACAGAACATAATACAATAGCATACACAAAGAACGTAACAAAGCATTAAAACTTAACCAAAGTAAAAAATGAAAATAACTACTGCAACAAATGTACATTGTCATAAAGCAGCAGAAAACCACAGCGGCATAAAATTCAACAGAACAAATCACCACCACAACAAAATAACATCCATCCAATATGTACAATCATTCTTGTCACACATCACCACTTTAAGAATCCTATTTTCATAATGTATTTGTAAAAGGTACTTGAAACAAGCACTGTCTCAATTTTCCATGAAGGACAAGAAACTGCACCAGTCAAAAATGTTTTGTGATCTGGTCCCAGATGTCATAATCTTCTGCAGCAAAATCAAAAAGTTTGTGAAGTTTGGCAACTTGCAAGTTCACAAAAATGTAGAAGGTTTGCAGTCTGCCGAGCTAGTTCTTTTAAGTTCAAGTGTCTTGATAGTGAACAACTCTTTCATTAATTTTTCACTATTGGAAGGCCTATCTCTTGCATAGGATAACACCTGGGTTACTTTATTAACTTTTATAAGGATATCTTCTAATGGAACAGGTATACAGTTCATGTTTGGTATTTTTGGATTTGTAATGAAAAAACCTTTTTCACGGTAAATTGGATTTTAAATTACAATTTTGAAAATGCCACTTGTAGAATGTTTATGTATATAGGTGTTGAGTCCTTAAGGCAGCTGTGATAGGCCTCTTCGAAACATAAATACAAAACAGATTTCCCTAACTGCAATGATTTAAGCAACACTTTTTATATTCTGGGTCAAGCAAATGTTGTTTCTTAATCTGTGTATTTAATCACAATGATTTCTTAATCTTCATGCAATTTTTTCACTTTAACATATCCGTTAAACCACATATAGAAAATCAAAAGACCCTTTTTGACATTCGAAAACACTGTACAAAACTCTGACATTACTTATACTGTGATAACATATAACACATTCTCGACAAGATATACTCTTGTAACCAGTCAAATAATATACAAAATGCAGAGGTTACAATTGCTATTATTATTTATGCACTAGCCCTCTTGCTAATAATGTCACTTTGGGGGTTCTCAACCTGTTCTGTTACAGTAGACTCTATGGATCATAAGTCTTTTTTGGGTGTCTACTGTACAGAAAAACAACTATTCAAGGAGGGTCAAGGGGAATATGTTTATAGACCGTCCAAACTCAAATACCCCTAATGAAACTGTGAAGAACAAGAAGAGTTGGAGGGTCTGTGAACCAAAAAAGCCGAGTCTACAAGGTCCTCATTAGAAAACTACACTTTTGGATTGCACTGAACCAGACCAAAGTGGTCACAAGACACTAAATGTATGATAGATATCCTATCAGCCCACCCACTTGGCGGAGCCTCGTCATGTAGGACGTCTAGAACCAGGATGGTGTGTCCAAGCCTAGATGAATTGGCTAGACAGCACACAAATTTGGTTCATACAGTGGAAGTGTCCATGCCACTGGGCGGTGCTGGTAAAGTGCAGTGCAAACAGAAAAAGTGAATAAGTGATGTTAAAATGACGGTCGAGGCAAAAGAAAAACTTTTTATTAATATTCACCAAGACGCCAGATTAAAAAGAGATGTAGGACAGTGTGACAAAATCACTGTCTGCTTTGCTGTGTTGTTAAATAGGCCAACATGTTTCTGCCAACAGGTGAAACTACACCGGCATTCTTCAGGGCCACTTATATGAGATGTTGCTACTGCAAAGGTACACTCAAATAATAGTATATAAAGTGAAGATGACAGACCAAAAGTAAAGGACTGTCAGACTAATGGAGTGGTCACACGGACCATCCTACCGTATCCTCTTGAACCATTTGTTGATAGAGGGTGCAGTCCTGTAAACAAAAACAGAAAAACAAAAACTACTTTGTGTTCTTCAAACATTGCAAGATTATTATGTCATGAGGAACATTATAAAACTCAGCCAAGCCAGTCCCTATTAGGACGGCCACTCAATTTAATATAGGTTGCATTTAGAATAAACCACAGACATTGCTGAATTCAAATATTAAAAGCAGTAAAGAAGACTTACCCAACGATATGTGGGAGTCAAGCCTCACCTCACCCGGCAACGGCTCGGAGATTGAGGCCCGCTCTATGCACAAACAAATAGATGTAAACATGTAAGCCCGGGCGACTAAAAGGGTCTGAAAAGTATCCTAAGTCAATACTATGTTTCTAGAGTTAGTGCATATAAACAACTGGTTTTTGATTGCCCACTGTGATCACGATCCCGTGGAGAACAAGAGAAAGGGGAAGGCATAGGTGCTAGTTGGAACTAGTAGAAATACTGACTGCCAGGGTAAACCATTTGCAATTACCCCTGTTTGCCATTAGCGCTGATTAAATTATGTAAACACTCAAATACGCATACAGCTGTCAGTTGGAGATGTACTGTAGCGCTCAAACAATAGAATTGCAGGGGTGGTGTAGCTGAGTGAGAATACAGCCAGAAGCTTGGCTACAAAAGAAAGAAAAACCACAATCAACATCTAAAGCCCCACTAGCACAGAGAGGCAAAGGTTAGATGTTGACTCCTGAAGCTGTTTTTGGAATTACTGCTTTGCCAAGAGAAGGCTACACTGTCCATCAATGTGCATAAGAAGAAATAGAGCTAGTTGAAGCATATCTGTCTACTGTACAGCCTTAATCAAATGGAAACTCCCCAAGATTGCCTGTCTACACGTTTCGAACCTCATAATCCTTTTGGGTACTCCTCAGGACCCTGACTGGTTGCAATGCTCATTCTTTTTTAGCACATTCATTATGCTTTTCAACGAGTCTTCTTTCATATTCAGTTTTCTACCTTATGTCTTTTTTGGTGTTCTTATTTATTGTGGGATTGTTTCAGGGCTCAGCGTCGCTCCGGTTCCTGCTTGCCTCAATCTAATATGAAAGAAGACTCCTTGCAAAGCATAATTAATTCACTTTAATAAAAAAAAAAAAAAAAATTTAAAAAAAAGAATAAGAGGTTTGAAACGCGGCGACGGACAACCTTGGGGAGTGTTTCCAGACTGATATGTGACAACCTACATGAGAGTTGAGAGTTAGCGTGTGCATGTGACTACACCATGACAAGGATTGTGGTTGCAGCTTAAGTAGGGTTTCACCCCCTCCACCAGTAACCCAATGTCTTTCCCGTTTCCCTGTACAGTACCGGAATCCCTGCTTTTTTACCATTGATGAAACTGCTTAGTGCTCTGCCTCTGACATTCTGCTGCATTCACTGACTCGTGGTCTAGATAGTCAGTAAATGCAGCAGAATGTCTCTGCCTTGGCCCACTCCTCACTCCAATGACACAGGTTGTGGTTGACACTGCTGTTTCCAATTCTGTAGTGTGCTTTGATGTCAAATATGTTGCATTCCATATCAGGAAAGACTGCTCTGCGCCCTGCATCTTACCTTTCACTAGATGAGGTGCAGCCTCACTGTGCGATGGTACCACTCCCACATTCTTCTCCAATAGGAAGGCTGGCATTCTCTGCACATGTTGCACATCCGGGGACACCCCATTTACTTGCCTATGTAGTTGTCCATCATTCCTGTTTCCCTGTGCCCATTAGGGCTGCTGGTCATTGAGATCGTGACTGACACAAATATCAATTCGAAAATATTGTATGACATAAATATTGTGGCAAAAATATCATCGCAACAAAAATATCAGGTAATAATATCTAAGGTAGGAATATTGTTTTTTTTATAATTTCATTTTTAAGAATATTATTGTATTTATTATTGTAAGATATACTAGTTAGCATATTCATTTTAGATAACTAGTTAGTATATTCATTTTAGTATACTAGTTAGTATATACATTTTAGGTATTAGTATTGCTGGTATAATTATTGAGTTTTTAAAAATATTGTTTTAAATGTATTTTTTTTTATTTAAATGTAATTAGTAATTTCTATTGTAACACCAGCTTTGTGGGTTTGTAGTGGTATAAAACGGGAAGATAATAAATGTACAATTTCTTTATTTAAAATGTTATTTTTTTTCATACCAAATTGAATATTTAACTGGTTAGGAATTTTGTAAATTTGTTGTTGTTTAATTAATATTTCGTTTATATTTTAATTAGTAATTTATATTTTAGTGGAAGGTTGTTAATTTTTTTAGTTTAATGGGGTTGGAAATTACAGTACACATTTGCTATTTTTTTATTTTATTCAAATATTTTATTGATAATTAAATGTTTAAATTGTTAATTGTTTATTTATAATAGAAGGTATTTATTTTATTTGAATTATGTATTAATTTATTGATAAGTGTATTTAATATTATTATTTGTAAAATGTTATTTATATCCATTATTTTAATGAATGTACCTGCTTAATTTAAGTAGTGTTTATTTTAATATTGTTTTAGTTTTTGTTCTATATTTTTGGTGTTTGTAGGTTTTGTGGTTAGTAGGGAGGGAAGTGAACTTTATTTTAATTAATGGAGATATTTCATTTATTTGAAAATTTATTTTGTATTTCTTAACTAACATTTTCCTCTTTTTTTCACATACATATTGTATTAATATTGTATGTAAAATATGATTTAGTAATTTTATGTTGTTGTTGTTGTTGTTGTTAGTTGTTTAAATGTTTTTGAGAAACCTATTATGAGTTCGAATGATATATGTGATCCCTCCAAACTCCAACACTTTCCCTACTTTTGCTTAGATTGGAGTGGGTAAGTAAGTGTAACCCCTCTGAAGTTCAACACATTCCTTACTGTTGCTTTGAAATGAGTGGGAATAGTAAATCTAACTGCACCCGGCCAAAGTTGAACAGTTTACCTACTGTTGCTTAGACTGGAGTGGGTATAGTAAAGCTAACTTTTCTGAAGCCCAACACTTTCTTTAACCCCTCCCATGCTCGTGACGGAACCGTTCCGTCACGAGCCTCGGGTGGACTGTGCTGGTGACGGAACGGTTCCGTCACGGCCCGCTCGCCGCGCCTGTGCGGTGCAAATTCCGCGCCTGCGCGGCGCGTTCTATTGAGCGGGCGGGGCCGTGACGGAACTGTTCCGTCACAAGCACAGCTCACCCGCGTGCCGTGACGGAGCGGTTCCGTCACGAGCACGGGACCGCCGCGCGGCCCCCCCACCCCCTTAGCACTGCGGCGGAATAGCCGCCGCAGTGAAGGGGTTAAGGTTGCTTAGACTGCAGAGGGAAAAGTAAATCGAATACCTCAGAACTGCAACACTTTCCCCACTGTTGCTTAGATTGTGTGACTTTCATTGGAATGAGAATAATACATGTAACTATAAACACTACAAAATCCCAATAGCCTTTCAAGTGCCCCGCTGGCAGTAACTTCCTCTTCTGCCTTTATTCTCCACCTGCTGCTGATTGTGTGTCCAAAGTGGCCTTTCTATGCTGCAGATAAACACCCACTTGCCAGGGCTGCCTGAATGATGCTGGTGTTGGTCCCATCCCACGGGTACAAACTACACTCTCAAGCGAACCAATCCCTCCATTACTAGCATGTATTTGTGCAGTCCCACCCTCACACATGAGGCCTACCCTGCTGGCCCCAGCAATTGCAAGGAGAAAAGTAAACACCAACAGCCCCATTTAATGTCAATTAGTGGGTCACACCACTGGTTCAACACACCAAGGGATTACACAATTTCTAGAATTTCCATAGAACAAGCACTTCTACATGTGATACCCTTCTTATCTCCATCAAGACCTTTTCCTTCTGAGGGGACTGGTACCTGCTTCAGGTGGTGTATCAAGATTCTTCTGTCTGCAGTTGTGCACACTAAAGGGAGACTAGGTGAGTAGAAGAAGCGAGAAGGTTCTGTTACAAGCCTCATTCAAACCAAGACAGTCCCCACCAAATCCCTTCCATTTACCAGCTATAGCTCCTTTCTTTCGTCTTTTGAGCTCTCTTTTCTCTATCCTCTTCTTTATCCAATGTTCTTCGTTCTGTTGTGCACTCCATCCCTCCACTACTCCATTTTTAAACTTTCCCCTCTTTCTCTAAACTCAATTGTCTCCTTTAACTTATAACGCTCAGTTCTTCCTTCCCACTCTACTTGCTCCTTTCTCTTCTCTTCACTCCTCATCCTTTCCATTTTCTGTTGTGTTATGTTGTGTTATGGAGATTTGTAGAGCTCACCTCGGAGGGTATCCTGGTGATGAGCAGGTGTGAGCCTAACCAAGCCTAGGGCCTAGTGTGACTACTCAAAAGCTATGTCTTCAGCTTTTTACTGAATTCAAGAAGTGAGGAAGAGGCTGTGTATTGACAGGTCGTTCCACGCTTTAAGAGCGCTGTAGGACAAGGCTCAACCACCAGATATAGTTTTTGGTATAAGTGGGATGTGTGAACGTAGAAGTCCGGATGAGATGAGGTTTCTGGAAGGTTTGGGAAAGCAGATGTTATGTAACGCTTGGAAAGTGTGAGGGGGGAGTTTGAATGGTGCTTGTTTGTGTGTGGGGAGCCAGTAGAGCTTCTTCAGGTGTGGTGTAATGTGAGTGTGGTGTGGGAGGTTGAGAGTGATTCTGGCTGCCGAGTTCTCAATGGTCTTCAGCCTTCTGGTAAGTTTTTGTTGGCTCTTTCATACAGGGTGTTCACATAGTTCAGCTTGCATGTGATGAGAGTGTGTGTGACAGTTTTCCAGGTGCTTATTGGGAGCCATTTGAAAATATTTCTCTGCATCTTGAGGGTATGGAAGCATGATGTGGTGATGGTTTTGACTTGGGCAGTCATGTCAAGTTTGCTGTCAATGATGATCTTGTGATCTTCTCGCATTCTTCCAGTCCCATACTCTTTTACTCTGTTCTCTTCCATTTATTTCTCTTTCCCTCTTCAACACCCTATGTTCACACTTGTAAGGGCACACTGTGTTAGTGCTTCAGAAGGCAGCAGATACGTCATCAGCAGGAAGGCACATTCTAATTCAGCCCATTAGATTCAAATATCTGCATGGAGAAAGTTTTCAAAATGGAAATTTGGACACACCCACCCACACACCTCCATCTCTGTCTCAAACACCAAAAAAACTCACAACAAAACCTCACATATGCACTTAGAGAAACTGGGCATCCAAAACAAATCTCACATAGACTACACTTGCAACTTTCATTCCTACCATACAATATTTAAGTACTGCCCTTTTGCATCCTCTCAACTTTTAGACATTTTACGGAATATGTGTTGCACCCTTGGGCCCAGTTTTTTCAAACTTTTCTCAGGATCAAAAGTCTCAGACCCCCCCTAAAGGGCATCAAACCAGCTTGCATATTCACTTTTCCTGATTCGGGGAAGCAAATTACACCCACCTCTTTCAAGCTTCAGCAGTCACTACTGCAATATGTAACAGCCTATGCTACTGCATGCTTGTGCTCCTGATTCAATAGGAATTTCTAATGACAGCTTGTGCTACTGCTCTCTTGTGCTTTTGAATCACCAGGGACATCTAGTACTAGCCAGTAGTATTGCATCCGTGTGCTACTGATGTAACAGAGACGTTTGGAAAAGCTTGTGAAGCTGCACCCTTACATGGGTGGTACTTGGACATTCCAGTGCAATCACCCGTGTTTTTGATGTAAATCCCTATCTATTAACATTGTCACATCAGCTATTGTGATTTGAGGCAGGCACAAAGTTAGAGAAATATAGGGCCAGATGTATCAAGATACCGTTTTGCGAATCCTAAATAGCGATTTTTTGCGAATCGCTATTTAGAATTCGCAAAACGGTATGTATGTACAAAATTGAAATTTTTTTGCGATTCCTTATTATTCTTTATTTGCGAATTCGCATTTTGTGAATTCACAAATAAAGAATAATTTCCAATGCATTCCTATGGGCCAAGAGGCCCATAGGAATGATAGTGCAATAATTCTCAAATTGCGAATTCGCACTTTGCAAATCGCAATTTGAGAATTATTTCAAGGGTGCAGGGGTGTCTCAAAGACACCCTGCTGCACCCCTCAAATCTACATGTGTGTGCATGTGGCACACATACATGCCCTATGGGCATGCATGAGTGTCACATGCCACCCTTACAAATGCCAATTAGGGCATTTTTAAAAGAAATCGCAAATTACCACCAACTACAAGTTGGTGGTAAATTGCGATTTCTTAACACAAATTTGCAAACCAAAAATGTGTCATACATATCATTTAAGGAATCGCAAAATTTGCGATTCCTTAAATGCTATGGCAAAATAAGGAATCGCAAATAATTGCGATTCCTTAAATTGCGATTTTTTCATACATATCAAAAATCGCAAAACGGCCGCTTGCGAGTCGCAAAAGCCTTGATACATCTGGCCCATACTTCTTTCGCTAAACAGTTCACATATTGCAACTGTACTGCACTGTACACCTCATATCCAATTTGTGGAAAGGTTTCAAAATTGTCTATGTAAAGAATTTGGTATAATTCTATACCAAAAACTATACTACACAATATGCACAAACCATTGCACCATGGTACTAGGAAACCGATTTGTGCACCAGTGCTATGTAAGAGAGCAACAGCAGGCCATATTTAGTGATTATGACTCAGCTGCTCTCCCCTTTTTGCCCACAGATAGCTATAACCTTGGTAGCTTTGCCGCTTTGAGCAATATTTTAGTTAATCTGCCCCCTTGACGGCTTGTTCTTCTGAGCACATTAGAACCAGACCCATTGGATTTGCTAGTGCTTGCTTCCACTTCATCATTACCTGAATGTTTTCTAATAATGCACATGAGGGGCAGGGAGTCTTGAGTGGCTAACAGTGAGACACTTCTGTACTATAGCCACGTCTGAAATTCAAAGTTCTCAAGTCCTGTTTTTGTTCATCAAGTGCTGTTATTAATTAATGCTACTGCAATAGCCAGTTAGACCAGAAATAGATTTAACAAATAAAGATACAGGGCCTCAATTTACAAAAAATGGCGTAGGGCAGTGCTTCAAGTCTTTTTGCTGCACTGCCCTACTCCAATGTGAAAGGGCAGGAATGCTCGTATTTACGAGATATGCTGTATTCCTGGGGAAACGGCCACTACAACGCGGCCGTTTCCACAAAAACCTTTACCACGCATGCATTACAATGCATGCATGGTAACAACGAGAGGCTTTACACGCATACCTTTACTACGAAATACGTAGTAAAGTTATGTGTTGTAAATTGAAAAAAAGGGGGGGTTTGGGGGGTCTCCCCCCCAAAAACTAAAAAAGCGTGGAATTTAAAAGGGGAGTTGGGGGGGTCTCAAACCACCCAAAAAAAAAAAAACTAACCTGCAGTGCCGAAGATCAAGCAATCAGCGTCGTTAGAGAGGAAACGGAATTAAACTTCCGCTTCCTCTTAACGACGTACGACCGACGTAACCAACGAAGATGGAGAGGAGACAGTTAATAAAAAGGTAAGAGGAAATGTAATTAAAAAAAAAATGTAAGGGTTAAGGGCAGGGGTAATTATAAGGAGTGGAGGCTGGGGGCGTGTAAAGGGAGAGGTATAACCTTTAAAAAGAATATGCCCTCACCATGCATAAATTAACAACGAAAAACGTTGTTAATCTATGCGTGGTAAAGGAATATTAGTGGTAAAGGTTATACGTAGAAAACGAATTCCGTTGTAACACACGTGTGGTAAAGGCATGCGTTGCAACAGAATTCGTTGTAACGACATACAACCGTATTCCTGTCTTTTCTGACGGTGCTGGCGCACAATTTGGTGCCTAGCGCCATTGTAGGCACCCTTGCCCCATGGTGCAAAGGTGCCTGCATTGATGGCAGGATTGTTTTTGTGCAGGAAGGTATCCTTCCTGCACAAAAACAATCCCGAAAGGCGTTTTCCTCATTCTATGCGTGCTGCTCAATGCAGGAACGAGGAAAAGAAAAAGAGAAATGTAAACATTTCTCCTCATTACACCTGCTCTGGGGAGGAGTAAAGTGTCGGCGCTGCCTCAAGTTTACGTGATTAAATAAATTTGGAGCAATGCCAAAATCCATGAGTGCTGCGTGTGAAAACCCACCGCAACGCCCATGGAATGCGTCCTTGATGCGGAGTAAGGCAAGGCAGCGACTTGTACTTCTTTGCCTTACTCCATATCGGAGGCCATACAAAGCCACGCAGGGTGTATTTACGTCACCCCATAGATATGATTGAAAGGCCTGATTCACCGGAGCGTTAAAAAAAGTGATGCTCCAGCAGCGCAGGCCTCTTGTAAATAAGCCCAGAATTTTCATCGACCATCACCTTTAGGCGCCCAATCGTTAACCACTTCCACGCGGATGACAAAGCCAGCTCGTCATGGGCGTTACCTGCGCTACACGCATGACGAGCTGGCTTTGTCACGTAACCCGCGATTTTTGAAAATCCAGCGCACTGCGGGAAAACGCGGTAGCGCGGAAGCGGTAAATGACCTGTGAAAGTGATAGACTGTGCCTTCAGATAGCTAAACAGCTTAAAAGTGCCAGAAACAATGAAGCCTTATAGGGCCCAATGTACACCTCATTTACCCTTTCATCCTGGCCATGAGCTGGGGACACTCTTCTTAAAAGCAGAACTAGTGGCATGCTTAAAGATGTGTGACTGCTCACTTGTCAGTGTGCCACCTGCAAGTCTTTATACCAGTGCCACTTCTCCTCTGGCACTAAGGGTAGCTCTGTTCCTGCAGTGTTCAGGCACGGTGAGTGTGGTAGTACTGAAACCCCACCAACTCCTGTGAGTCTGTGTAAAAGTCAGTTCGAGTCCGAAGGCTCACAGGCATTTGTACCCCTTCAAGGCACACCGCTCTAAGCACCATTAACGCAAAGCCTAGCCATGTGCTGCAGCAGTTTTGAAACAGTTCACATGAAAAACAAAAAAAAAGTGGTACGAAAATTGCACCCTGCTTTTGATGCCAAATAGCCTGAGCCGGTCCTGCTGCAGAGAACTAAATAAAAGTGGTGGCTCCTATTAATGATAAGTGGTAGGTCGGGTGGTGGGGGTAGTGTGGGGAGAGTGGGAGTAAATAAGGAAAAAATAAAATAAAAAAGTACTTACCTGCCGCTGCCAGCTGCTGTATCAGTAATCTGCTTCAGTTCCGACTTCCGATTCCCCACAGGGTGGTGCACACTGCACAGGCTCCCAGGCACCAATCAACACTCTGCTCTCGTGCTGGTAATACTGTTTACCAGCATGAGACTAGAGCTATGATTGACCAGAGTGGGCCTGGGAGCCTGTGCCTCTACTCCACATAGCATAGCTCGGGTAGAGAGATCTAAGTGCGCATGTCGGTTTGGCCATCCTTAGAAAGCCGGCTAAACTGACTTGTGCACTTACAGTGTGCACTACTCCTCCTCCCCCTGCTGTCATCATGGCCTGCTCCGCCCTAGGCTCGGCTGGCATTAGCGGCGTAAGAAAAATAAAATAGTTTTATTATAATTTTATTTTTCACGTTTCCCTCTGCTGGATCTCAGCGGGGACGACGACGCTTCTCTGCCATAACGGAGGAGACGCCACTGCTTAATACCGGGCCATTCTTTAAAGGTGTCCTGGTGTGTCAGTCAGAGCCATCAGCGTGCAAGGTCACTGGTGAATCCAGGCCCATCTTTTCTCCCTGATGGCTGGGGAAACCATGATCGGATCCAATTGATTAGAACCAAGGCAATGAGAGATCCCCCTTCTCCCCCATCCTCAAGGGATCAAGTTCATATTTCGAATTTTGACTCCGCTAAGTAAAGTGACCTGCCCCTTGTATGCTGAAAGGCAAAGCACACAGTAATATGCAAATCACTCGAATGCTAAGTAAACTGCAGGGGATTATAATTTGCATGTTATAATATATTTACAGCAGCAGAAGCCCTTGATGGGATTAACCATGCGAGGAAAGGTCCTTAGAGCAAAGTCATTCATAAAATAACCGCATGCTGTTTGCCAATGACTTTGACGGCACAGGGTCGGCTGCCTTAGTCGTCCTCCTCTTTAACAGAATCGGACATTATTTCCGAGATATTTAATTTTAACATTGTTTTCGAATCCCCATGGAACAATGGAGATTCAGAGGCAAATGCGTGAAGGAATTTGGGTGAAGTTTACATAAATGAAGCAAGACACAGGACAGCCAGTAACAAATTCTGTGGCCACAGAGAAGCTGAATATAATAAAATTACAGTGATTTGCACAGGAAAGGGGTGAATTTAAGAGAAACAGACCGACAGGGAGAAAGAAGAAGTTGCCTAAAACCAGACTACCAGGTCCTTTTCTGGTCTTTCGGGGGTTCTTCTCCAGAACACCACCATTGTTGCCTACAAGGGTAGGCAAGCCACCTTAGACCCTCATTAGAAATGTGCTCTATTGCTAATTTGTGTGGCAACAGAATTTCCCCCCATATCTTCATTACCAGGCCCCCTAGTATTACCACATGCAATAATACCCCATGCACTGGTACTGCATTAATTTCCGCGGACAGCTCAAGCAGTGGAACCTGGAAGAATTTGTCACTGAATAACAGTTGCGGCTCCCTTTCATGACAAGTGGTGGGCCGGGGGGAAGTGGAAAGGGGCAGGTGTGGGGGGTAGGGGCCGTATAATACATTTAAAAAAACTTACCTGATGCTGTGCTGCCGTCCCCGTCTCAGGATTCTTCTGCTCGGGGTCCCTCTGCACACTGCACAGGCTCCTAGACGCCAATCACAATGCTGCTCTCGTGAGAGCAGCCCTGTGATTGGCTTGAGCGGGCTTGTTTAATGCTCGCTCAGGTCTTAGGAGCCTGTGCCTATACTCCACCCAGCTGTACAACACAACTTGGGTGGACAGAGATGAAGGTACTTGTCACGGTTTGGACGGCCTTAGACAGCCGGTCAAACCGCCATGCGCACTTTGCAGTGTTCACTACTCCTCCCCTTGCATTTATCATGGTCCCGTCCCACCCAGACTTGGCTGCAGCAGCAAAAAAAAAAATGATAATAAAAGGGTTTTATTATCATTTTATTTTTTCAGTTTCTGTCTGCTGCCTGGCACTCGGAATGAGGGGGGTGGGCGGAGCGATACTTCTCCGCCAAAACGGAGGAGCATCTGCTGCTAAATATAGACCCTAAACTAGGGGTTCACGTGCAGCTTTCAGTACTGTAGCTCTGACTTCCACATGTGGTGCCGTACTACAAAGGCGTAAAAGGGATTAAATTGTAACATTGCTTCCACCGATAAATGATACCCTGGTTATTGGTGATTATGTCTGTTGTATTACGGCAATGCACATACCAGGTGACTCACAGTTCCTCAGTCATTCCCGAACCTCATCAGATACCCCCAATACATAACACCATCACAAACTAAATAAGGCAACTGCAGAACATTAAACAATCAAAGACCACAACAATCGAATGCTATTGGCCAAGCATCCCAATCCAGGAGGAGCCCAGGGCTCATGTCCAACAGGTTCACAAAGAACCAGAGGGAAGTGCAGTGGCGATCCCCTAATCCCACCAGACCTACCTTGACGGGGATTTCTTTTCCACATGTGCCATCAGCTCATGATAATCTATCCATATATGACCCAACGTTAGGGGCTCCATCAATGGCCCCAGGGTCAGGTGCCTTCGCCAAATACCTCAACCTCCACCCAGTGGCGGCTGCCACAAATAAAAGGGTGGAGGGAGCGCTGGGGAGTGGTCGCCCAGGGGGGTTATAAATAATATATTTGTAAAAACTTACCTTTCGCCGCCTCCAGTGTCGCATCGCGTTTGCCGCCTCTCCTCTTCCTAGGTCCCAGGAGCCCTTGGGACAGACTCCCATCCAATTCCCGTGCTGCAGAGCAGCGCAGTGATTGGTCTGAGCGGGATGAAAAGACACCCTGCTCAGACCAGGGAGTCTGTGGTGGTATCTCCAGCTCAATGCAGCTGGGCTGGAGAAAACCTAAGTGCACACGTGTGCTTTGGTCGGCCTGAGACGGCTGGCCAAACACGCATGAGCAATTAGGGAGTAGAGTGCACTCTAGCACTCATCCTCCACCTACCATGATTAGGCCCAGCCCCTCCCTGCAGCGTTGGCTAAGAGCCGGCAAATGCAAAATAAAATGATGCAAGAACATTGTTTTATTTTGCATTTGCTGGCTCTGAGCCAGGCAGTGGGGCGACGCTCCTCCACCATTGCAGAGGAGCCCCCGCCCCCTCTACCACCTCCACACAGCACCCTTGCAGATGGTCAAGGGCCATCCATCACCACACTGGGCTAACAGGTCTTAAAGCAGGTACCCAAAGGCCATCCCCTATGCCTGACTACTTAAGTCCCTGAGGCCATCTTTATTTTCTTCCATCAAGTCAGTCCCACACCATGTCTGATGAAGCAAAGAATGGTGATTTCCATCTTTAATTAGTTTACGTCTCACAAGAAACAGGAGTATACACTTTGGGCAGATTTTTAAAGAAGTCATGCAACGCAGAGCAGCAGCCACAAATACTGGGCTGCGTTGTGTGACAGGGAGGGAGCAGGAGAGCACCATATCTAGAGAGATATGGCTCTCTCCTCCCCTCTCCCTAGCACTGGCACTGATTTGAGCTGCTGTGCACCAGGTACATACCTTAGCACCATAGCACTACGGTGCATACCCGAGTCTAGCATAGGTTTTGTACAGGGAGGGTACCCTTCCTTTACAAGATACTATGGCCCTTATATACAAGAAAAACAACTATTAAAGGAGGGTCAAGGGGAATATATTTATAGACCATCCAAGTTCAAAAACCCTTATTAGAACTATGAAGAACAAGGAGAACTTGAAGGTCTGAAAAAAGAAGAAGCTAAGTCCTCACGGTCCTCAATGAAAGCTACGCACTGATATTGCACTGAACCAGACCCAAATGGTCAATAGACACTAAATGTACGGTAGAAATCCTATCAGCCCACCCTCTTGGCGGAGCCTCGTCATGTAGGACATCTAGAACCAAGTTGGTGTATCCATGCCCAGATGTATTGGTTAGATATCACGCTGTTATGGTTCACAAGATGGAAGTGTCTACGCCACTGGCGGTACTGGTACAGTGCAGTGCAGTGAAAAAAATGAGTGAGTGATATTAAAATGACGATCAAGGTAAAAGAAAGATCCCTTTATTATTATTCACCTGGACGTCATATTAAAAAAGGGTGCAAAACAGTGTGACAAATTCACTGTCTACTTTGCTGTGTGGTTGATAAGGCCAACATGTTTCTGCCATCAGGTGAAACTACACCGGCATTCTTCAGGGCCACTAGTATAAAAATTGCTACTGCAAAGATACACTCTATTGATAGTGCAAAAAGTGAAGTGTCAGACCAAAATAAGTCTGTCAACAGAAAATGTGGTCAATTGGACCATCCTACCGTATCCTCTTGAACCATGTGCTGATAGAGGATGCAGTTCCTGCGAACAAAGACAAAGAGAAATAAAAATACTGTTTGTTGTTCTCTAAACATGACACACTACCAGGAGTAGTCTACCCTGGAAGAGACTATCATATCATGCAATGAAGACCAAACAAGACTTAGCTAGGCCAGTCCAATCTGTGACGGCCGGTTGATTAATTACTGGTTGCACATAGGGTAAACCACAGAGAATTCTGAGTAAAGTTTAGACAAATAAATAGACTTACCCAGCAATGTGTGGGAGTCAAGCCTCACCTCACCCGGCAACGGCTCGGAGAATGAGGCCCCGCTCTATGCACAAAGAAAATGAATAAATATACAGATAGACTGTCAGAAATCTGATCAGTATCCTCAATCATTACTATGTATTCACAGTTGTGCATGCAAACGCTTGGTTGTAAGTTGCCCACAATGATCACAGTACCATGGAGAAAAAAGGGGTTAGGTATAGCATCAAGTGTTGAATGTGAAGGTAATAACTGACAAGGAAGATGGAGTGTTCATAGCATTACACCCCTCATAATGTTGATAAGCATTTTCAACCCAAAAGCTATCTTGATATTCTGTTCGAAATGCAGTATAGTATTGACTGAAATGAGAGAGATGGCTCAGCTGGCTCTATGCTGCAGCCTATTCTTCAGGGATAGTCTACCCTGAAACTTAACTAGTAAAAAAGGTCAGTATACAAAATTACCCCTCTAAGTAAATATCTACAGGCCAGAGCGCCGAACCGGCCACGCAAACAGCTCCATTATATCCCAACAAACCGAAGTAAAACGAAATTGGGCCAGCGTGTAGCATACAACGTCGAAACAACTCACCTCTCCGTCGGTACCTCTCGGCAAGATCCAAAGCCGAAGGGGAGGCAACGAGGAGAGGTGAGAGGCGCATTTAAATACCCCCCTTAATTGGTGGAGGTTCCGTTCATTCGGCTCAGCTGGTAGGCCGATGCCGATCCTCTAATGCGGGAATCATAGTCACTGCGCATGCGCGCCGGTGAGCCACTCGTATTATCAATGTGGTTCAAAACCGGAGCATGCGCAGAGCAGGGATGTAAGCGTTTATCGCAATAGCGCCTGCGTGTTGTTTAATGTGTGTTTGTTAACCCATGTTACATGCGCGTTCTAAGCTAGTGTTTTAGTCCAGAGTCGGCGCTTGCGAGAATAAACACAGATAATGAACAGATGTTCCTACAGCATAATAAGCTAGCGTTTGGCTAGTGACTGCACATGTGATGATACAGACAGGAACACGTCGGCGCTTGCGAGAATAAACACAGATGATGAACAGATATTCCTACAGCATAATAAACTAGCGTTTGACTAGTGACTGCATATGTGATGGTAGAGACAGGAAAACGGGGCACTACAGGACCAGTTAAGCACATGATCCAAGATGTTAGAGATGTGTTGCAATTTCGACGTAGAGATGTAGAAGGGAGCATGTCTTAGTCGCTAATGTATGCAAAGGCCATGTAGGTGTGGGGCACTACAGGAATAGCTGATCATGTAGGTAGAACTTAGACATATGTAAAAACCACCATGGTGTACAATGTCAAATATGGACTCAAGGAAGATGGGACCATCTCGTGTGTGTGTTGTATCTACCAAAGTCCATTCTTGGGGTAAGACTGGCATAGAGAGATGTTTTGTTAAGCAGGCTATGTATTGCTCAGTTTGCATAGGTGGTCCTAGATGGTATTAAAGACAGCGAGTCGTACAGTAATGACACAGATTCCAGTGAATGGACAATATATTATGGTCAGTGCCCAAAAGGGTAAATGAGCTATTCATATAGACACCCATGGGATATTGTCATTCAACCCTGTCACATCAGTTTTTAATTTGAAATTCCAACGTTGTTCCTTGACTAACAAAAACCGTGAAACATCTGTAATGTGTACAGGGATGAAAGGTTGTTCCAGGACCACCCACCTCAAATCATCTGCTTTGTGTTTCTTAGCTAGAAAGTGATTCGTTAGGCAGGTAGACTGTTTATTGCAACGTATCGTGCTCTTGTGTTCACTAATACGTGATTTAACTTTTCTGGTGGTATGTCCAATGTATGCTAGACCACAAGGGCATGTGATCATATAGATCAATTTCTCAGAGTTGCAGTTCGTGTGGTTGATCAGTCTCCATGGTCTGGATGTTCCGATGTCGATAGAAAGGGTCTTCTGAGTCTGGGGGCAAACGGTGCAACCACCGCAAGGGTAGTGCCCCCGGACAGAAGCAGTATTCCAAATGGTGTCAAGAGTAGTAGTGGTATCTCTTCTCTGGGTCTTAGGCCTGGTATGAACCAGACTATCCCTGATGCTGGGCCCTCTTTTGAAGGCAAACAAGGGCCTGGGTATTGCACCAGATGCTGTGTTCAGGATCTTCCAATGCTTCAGCACCGTTTTTTTGACCACATTAGATAGGGTACTGAAAGTATGCACCATCGTAATCCTGTCAGTAGGCGTCTTACTGTGTCGATGTTCAATCAGTGCCTCTCGATTATTGTTGAACGCTCTTTTGTGCGCCCGACGTATCAGATGATTAGGGTAGTGACGTTCCTTCAGATTCGACGATAGGTCTTTAGCGTGCTGTTCATACAGGGTGTTCGAGGAACAATTTCTACGAACCCTCAGAAATTGACCTACCGGTAAGTTGTCACGTGGTGACTGCGGGTGAAAACTCCGGTACGATAGCAGTGAGTTCCGAGCCATGGGTTTCTTGTAAAGTCGACTCCTCCCTCTCCAGGGAATATGAGAAGATCTAGAAATGGTAGCTGCTCTTTGCTGAATTCCATCGTGAAGTGGAGGTATTGATTTCTAGAATTCAACCAGGTATGGAAATCGGTGACCTCAATGCTTGTGCCTCTCCATATGACAATGATGTCATCAATATATCTGCGCCACAGCAACACCTGTCCTAAGAAAGGGTCCTTATATACAAGCCCCTGTGCGCTACCAGAACATCACTTTTATAACGTTCTGGCCACACACAGTACAGTGGCATACGTACAAAGCCACGTAAAGTCACCCTGCGTGGCTTTTCAAGTCCTAGATATTGTGTAAGGCCTGAGGCATTACGGTGAGCGTTTGCAAGTAACACATATGGTATTTAACCCCTCCCTTGCTGATGACGGAACCGCTCCGTCATCAGCCGCGGTGGCGCTGTGCTGATGACAAAGCCGTTCCGTCATGGCCCGCTCGAAGCTCCTGCGCGGCGCGGATTCCGCGCCTGCGCTGAGTGTTCTATTGAACGGGCGGGGCCATGACGGAACCGCTCCGTCATAAGCACAGCGCAACCGACGCTGGTGACTGAGTGGTTTCGTCACCAACATGCGCCCGCCGCATTTCCGCCCCGCCTCCTCAGCACTGTGGCGGAATAGCCGCCGCAGTGAAGGGGTTAACACATTCCCAGATTTGCAACGTTCTGTAAACCTGGGAATGCGTCAAAAGCCTACATCTCCCCAGGGGAAGCTTAACGAGGAGAAATAGCTTTATTTCTCCTCATTTTGTCCTCTTTCTATGTGTGCTGCATTCAGCAGCTCACGGAGAAGAAGGAAATCGCCTCCATTGATTGTTTTTGTGCATGAAGGTGTCTCTTCCTCCCAAAAAAAATCATTCCCACAACGCAGAAACCCTTGCACTCTGGTGCAAGGGTGCCTGCATTGGTGCATAGCAGCCAAGTGTGTGCCTGCGCTGGGGAAGACGACAGGAATACGCCGTATCTCATAGATACAGTGCATTCCTGACATATTCTTTTGACGTAGTGCAGCACAGCAAGAAGGTGCGCGGAGCTGTCCTACACCAAAAGTTCGTAAATGAGGCCCTCTGCCTAGACAAGTTAAACACTTTCCCACTTTGTATGGGTGCTACACAATGCAGCATGTATGCAAAGTAGGAAAAGAAAGGAGAAATGAAAACATTTCTCCTCTTAATGCGTCCTTTCAGATGGTGATAACTTTTGGTGCTAAACCCTGTCTACAATTGCTTGTAGATAGGGTTTTGCATCAAAAGGCATGGGTGGTTGCATAAGAATGCTCATGTACCACCTATGTAATGCCCCTTAGCACTAAGTAACGCAAAGCAATGCTTCGCGCTGATTTGTGTTACTCGTAGGGTACTTTCCACTGCAAAACAAGTTGTGCGCTGAAAAGTAAATTGGCAAAGATACATTTTGTACTGGTAGCATGACTTTTGTGATGCTAACCCAGTGCAAAATGTCTGAAAATCTACCCCTTGAAGTCTGCATGTCACTGCATTGTTGGGTTTTCTTTGCTCTTCACCGCTTTAACTACTCAAACAACTAGGTCCACATACTGAGCACTAGACCCTGGTCAAGCACTCTGCAGTAGGATACTTCTATTACAAAATTTCAGGAGATCAGCAATAGTGGCACCTGGTGTAGCACCCGATCTTGGAGCTGGCTCCAGCGCTCAATATGCCCATTCTATCAAGAACCATTTGGATAAGCCTTTATGTTGCAGTGTTTCGAGGACCCATTTCTTAAGAACAAGGTTGACTTATGGGCTCTCGGTCGCACAATCCCACCAGCCACAGATTATGACAGCAGGACCTCCCCTCTGCGTCTTCAAGCCTTGCCTCCAGCATCCTGGTTGTTTTCTGTATCTTAATTATTGTGCATCTCAGTCACTTTGTTCATAATGGTTTCCACAAGTACCGGGCCTATTTGGTGTTTCGACATTGTTTGGGTGTTGCAGATGGCCTTTATCATGTCAGCAGCGGAAGACTCAGCTCTGGCATTTAGTACCTGCTAGCCAGTGCAGTCCAGCTCTTGTATCGTGTCCCAGGCAGCAGTTGTATGCTGAACAATTTTATTGGCCTGCACTGCTCTGCCCTTCTTATCCTAAACCATTATGCCCAATAATTGGCCATTCCCCACAAGTTCAGACCACTCAGGCAGCAGAGTAAAATCATATCCTTAGAGAATGTGCATTCCAGCACAGCCACTAGGCAGCATCACACATAGCAGTAACATAGTCTGTATTTCAGATAATCAACACTCAGGGCAGTCCTCAATCCAAAGTGTCCCCTGCTGGTGCCCCTGGCACCTTTGTCTCTACATTCTGCATGCCAAGTTCAATCTTCCCAACTGAAAAATCATTCAGGGTGTTGCAGTCTCAACACAAAATTTTCATTGTGTGTATTGTCTCCTGGTAACTGATTTCCTTCCCATATTTAATAATTTAGCATATTTCTCTGAGATAGCCTTAATAAGAGGCATCATTTGAGCTGCCCTACTGGAAGAGTTAATTAACTTGGTGCCCAAGCTGGCAAATCACAGAACAATAGACCCTTCCAAGGGAGGGCAGGATTTTCCTGTTAGAAGTGAGAGGAGATTGAAATATGCTTAGCTATCATCAGCACCTTCCTGTAAATTGGTTTGAACAATCTCCTCACAAGGGGATTACAGACGGCAGGCAATAGTCTGGGTCCAGTCACCAAAGGAGGTTCAATCCATGCCAGAGCGGTTGGAGATAGGCTTTTAGGAGGTGATGTGCCACGATTTGGGGCGGGATTTGCCAATTGAAATCTTCCCAAAGTGCAACACAGGGAGGGAACAAGCATACCTGTGAGTTACTCAAAGGGATGGAGGGATGCTGTAGCACCACCAGGGTGTTGGTGTCCCATCAATCACAGAACACGCTGGGGCATATTTACAAGGAAACTGTCAGAGTGTGGCCTTAACCCAAGATTGCTAACACCACGCTCCGACAGTTTCCAAACACAGGGATGGGCCGTATTTACAATAATGCACCACACCCCTGCCTTTCCCTTAGCGCTGGCGCTAAATTTAGCTGCATAGCGCCAATGCAGGCAACCTTGCACAATCGTGCAAGGGTGCCTGCATTGCAGGGAATGATTGTTCATGTGCAAGAAGGTGTCCCTTCCTGCACATAAACAATCAGTAATGGTGATTTGTAACTTCTATGTGTGCTGCTTTATGTAGCACGCATAGAAGTTTCAACTCGTCCTTTTTAAATGATTGTTTACGGCAGGAAGTGTAACAGCAAAAACGAGGAGAAATTAATAATTTATCCTCATTTCACCAGGTTAAGACCGGGTTTTCACTGGTCTTATTGTTGATGCTGCCCCATATTTACATTACCCTTTGAAATAGGGTGGCAGTGTCAAAAAGCAACAGGTGTTGCGGCGGAATGCCCACTGTAGCACCCATTGCCTGCCCCTTTCACGCTAAGTGCTGCATGAAAGGGGCCTTATTCACAAGGCAGTGTTAAGCCACATTAAGTGGCTTAACACCACCTTGTAATAAGGCAAAGGACTTATCACCACCAGAACGTCACAAAAAGTGACATTCTGGTGGCGATAAGCTCTTGTAAATATGCCCCTCTATCTCTATCTCTTTTGTAAGCTATGAACGATGTTAGAGAGCTGGGAAAAGGCCTGCATAGAAGAGGACTGACTAGCATGACACACAGCAGCACAGCAAGCCTTCCTGCTGTACTGCAGCGCATCAAATTACAAGGGCAGGAATGCAGCGTAACTACAAGATATGGCGCATTATTGTCCTTCTCCTCCGTGCACAAACAGCAGCCGTGCTCCAACGCAGACACCCTTGTGTCATGTTGCAAGGTTCCCTGCATTGAAGGGATGATTGTTTTGTGCAGGAAGGAACACCTTCCTGCACAAAAACAACCTTGATGGCATTTTCCTCTTCCTATGTGTGCTGCAGAATGAGGAGAAAGTATTTCTTCTCTTTGCACCACTCCCATGCCTCCCCTGACACAGTCCCACCTTTACAAAACATTGTAAATCTGGGAATGTGTCGGTTCCATGGATTTTGCATGGGAACACCCACAGTAACACACAGGGAATGCCCCTTTCACACTAAGTAATGGGTGAAAGGGGCCCATATTCACAAGGCCATGAAAATCATGCAGGGTGACTTTATGCAGCCTTGTAAATATGTGCACGCCCATTGCGTTGCCAGTTCGTCAAAAAAAGGGACACACTGATGGTGCAATGAGCGTGTAAATAAGCCTCTCAATTTTCATAGACTCTCTCCAGTGCTGGTTGCTCAACTTCCCTGACTCTCTTTCAGGGCCAGCAGAGGGTGAACTTGCAAATGACACTGAAGGTGGGGAGTCCCTAGACTTTTGTTGGACTGGTACGGTAATCATGCCTTGAACGGTGGATACTGTACATTCTGGCTGTGACACACTGTCTGCAAAAGCCTGCAGAGACCTGCGTGGCCAAAGTGCCAGTGCAGCAATGGGATCTGCAATGGAGGACCCTTGAGAGCTGATAAGCAGCTGAAGAGCCCGTAGAACAGGAGATCTCCAAAGCCGGGTAGGAAGGTAATCCCAAAGCTGTACAGTAAAGCAGCATTTAAGGAGGATGATCAGCAATGCTAAAGACTGTAGAAATCTTTGTAAAGTCCTCAAAAAATGCAAAAGGTTAGGAGGCCCCTGGAATCTGCCACAGGAGGCCATAGCGCATCACCAACAGCATAATTATTACATACACTAGCTATGTCCCGGGAAGCCCACTCTGGTACATAGTGGTTTCCCTGCCCACACTGGTCGGGGCAGGGAAACATATTTGCTCCCACTTGGCAGAAGCATTTTTTAATCTCACGTCAGGCGGGAGCAAATACAAAGTTTGCTCCTAGCTGGCAGGGCCCTAAAAAAGTGCTCCCGTCAGCTGGGAGCAGACTTTTGATTTGTTTCCCTGCCCGCACTTATATGGGCACAGTAACAGATCAAAATATAGCTCCTGCCAGGGGGGAGCAGAATAAATAGATGCTCACTGCATGAGGGGAGCTGGCTGGGGGTGCAGGGGCCATGTGAGTCCCCCCGCCACTCCCAACGTGTGTTTGGTAGGTGCCCTAGGTGGCACCAGGGCACCCACCTTTCAGTATTATAAGCCCCAGGGGAAGCAGTCCCCGGAGTCAATAATGGCTGAGGAATGGGGGGCCCTGTACCCCCCTGCCAATTATTTTACTGTAGTAACCCTGGGTTATTATGTCCCCTTGGCCTAAGAAGGCTATGGGAGGAGGGTCACACATCCCCTCTCCCCTTTAATTAAAAAAACAGCCCTGTGGATGAGGTTCTCAGGGCCTAATAAGGCTCAGGTATGGGGGGCACGAGGCCCCCTTCCCAATTAATCAAACAAAAAAATGGCCCGGGGTGATGGGAACCCAAGCGGCTAATACAGCTCAGGGAGAGGGGCCATGTGGCCCCCCTCCGCTTACATGAAAAAAGCCCTGGGGGATGTGGTCCCCACGGTCCAATAAGGTATGTGGAGAGGTACCACTTGGCCCATCTCCTATATATAAACATTGGGGGTGGGGCTCCTGGTGCCAAATGAGGCTCTGGGAGGGTGGCCATACATCCCCCTCCCCTTTAAAAGAGATATGGCCCTTGTAATGGGGTCCCTAGAGCCTTTTGAAGGCTCAGGAAGAAGAGGCATAAGCTGCACCCCCCCTTAAAAATGCAGTAGGGGGATGGGGTCCCCTAGGCCTAATAAGTCTCAGAGTGGTGCTTGGTTCCCCTCCCTTTTAAAACATGGGCCCTGGGGAAGGGTTCCACAGGGCCTAATAAGGCGCAGGGAGGTGAGGAATTTGACCACTCTTTCCTTTTAAAAGAAGGTCCTAGGGGATGGAGTTCTCGGGGTCTAATAATGCTTGGTGAGGGGGTCATGCTGCCCTCTCCCTTTCTTTAAAAAAGGTCCTGGGGTTGGGATCCCCAGGCCCAATACGACTCAGGGAGGAGGCTGTACAGCCCCCTCACATTTAATTAAAAAAGGCACTAGGGGATGGAATCCCCAGGGCCAAATTATGCTCAGGGGGATAGGCCACTTGCCCCCCCCCCCTCCCTTTAAAAACAAAAGCCCTTGAGGTCCCCCCCCACATGGCAGAAGAACATCCATGGCAGGGTTTGGCTTTACATATTTTAATATAATATTACTTTAAGATAAACAAAAACTATAGAAATTACCTCAAAAGTTAAAGTAAAGTTATAGATAGGTGTAAATGTCAGTGACAACATTAACATTTTGAACTAAATAAAACCACAGTAATGTCCCTGTTATAGTTAACAAAGCTAACTATGATTACACCTCCGCCATGCACTGCTTATGATTAGAGGTGGGAGGCAACCTCCACTCCACCGGCACATTTTGATGAGTTTTACTACTCTGCACTCTGGTTGGAGTACGGAGTTTGGCTAAAACTCTGCCATCCGCCATGTGTCAGAGTTTGCCAGCGCCCATCGATCATGGGAGAGCCATGTTACACAATTTGAGTGTGCTTTGGGCTGTGCATGTTGGTAATGAATGTATTCTATTCTATTCTCCTGCACAGCAAGTAAGCTGGTGTCACTGTTAATACAGTAATATGTATCACACCAACTCCAGACTGAGCAGTGTGGTTGTGAGAGTGCCTGTTCAAACAGCGTGGGAGCTGCAAGGAGGTCGAGTGAAGGAAGGGTCAGGGCAGAGGATTCTCGAGTTAGTAGCAGCAACAGCCCCAGCGCTCACCGCCCAGGCTCCGCATGACACAGTGACTAAGTTGTGTAAGTAATAAAATGACATTGCATCATTATTTATTTAATTAAGTGGCGCTGAGGGAAGAGGAGGCACCTGGCAGAGCTGCTCCGCTTAGCCTTCCCAGGAGCACTTGAGAAGGTCATCAATGCGGCCCAGATGAAAGTTTACAAGACTGTGCTACAAGCTCCTAGACAAGCAAGGAACACCAGGCTAAGGCTGGAAATAGGTTTGAACCGCCCGAAGTTGGTACTACAGTGGGACCTAATAAAATATTACATCAGAGTACTGAAAGCCCCTTAAAATAATCTTAAACACTTTCTAAAAATTATTTTTTGAGTAGCGGGCTCCCCATGCCACTCCAAGTTGGAACAAGCAATAGACCTACTGAAAATCAAGGGAAAGAGCATGCCCCTTCAGGAAATTCCTTATTCTGCCTGGGCCCAAGCTGTAAAGCGCCAAGTCCAGACCATCTCGTTTGAACTGGATCGCTCATCACTCGGGTACAACCCTCTCACATTGGCCCTGGACAAATCATATACTCCTGGCAAATTCAACCATATTTGCAAGATTCACTTTCAACTCAAGCAAGAAAGAAAATTCTGTATTTGCGCCTCCTGGCCCTTAAGATTTTGTATTTTAACCCAAAATGGGCACGAACTGACAGTACCATCTCCTGCCGGTTATGCAACTACCACAGAGAATCTTGGCTACACCTTTTATGCTGCTGTTCAAAGCTGGCCAGCGATCGTCATCGTCTCTGCTGCGCCCGGCCCTAGGGAACTTAGGCTTCAGAAATTGCAGAGAGGCCTCGGACTGGTGCTTCTCAGAAACCTCAACTTGTTTACTTGCCAGGGTTGGCAAGTTTATCCATCAAGTTAGAATTGCACTTGCTTTCCATCAAAAGGCCACAGAACTCAGGGGTCCTGTCATTCTGCAATGAAAATTATCTGGTGCCCTAACCCTGTTAGTCGTCATCTAATTTAGGGATTTCTTGCAAAGCCACTGGAATCACTGGAATCAGAAATCCAACTTGGGGCCGGACAGGGGGCTCGTTAAGAATTTATTTTATTGACAATTAGCATTATGGAGAGAACAACCCTGTTGGACTCTTATACAACTGTTTGATCCTTGGAGGTGCAAAGATGCGAAACGGTGCTAACTCATCATTTTAATTAAAAATATATATATATATTTTAATTGAAGTTTTAATGGACACATAGTAGTAAATAGAGCCTGCTATTTTAAAGTTGAACATTGGGTTTTTCCTGGGGAAAGGGTACTTTGGGTGGGGGTGTTGTTTATGTGTTTTATACTGTAAAGATTTTAAGTAATCGCACAGTTAATAAAGTTACTCGTTACTCGCTTACCCATCCTTTGACTTTTGATTTGAATTTGAGGAGAGAATGAGATGGGCTTGGGGGAGGTGGTTCTCGGGGGTCCTGGCCAGAGAGAGGCTTGTTTTTTGTTTTCCCTTAGCCCGTTTATCTCGCATTATCTCCTTTTGGCGCTCAGTAAACGATATTTTAAATGAGATGGGAGGATTGAATATAAATATGAGACAATCCTCTTTTATTCTAGTGCCCACAACAGTGCCGTTCCCAGGGCACCTGAAGAGGCCTGCCCCCTCTCACTCTGCAATTATCTGGAAATGTGGGTACCACGGGTCTGGGGGCTACTACAGCTTCTGAGAAATAGCACCAAGTTTTAAAGAGGAGAATAAGAAACACAGATCTACTTTTCAAATTCAATTCAACTTTATTCGGTTTCAGGAGTATAAAACCATCAAAGTTATCTTCACCTATTAATTACATAAAATAACAACTTTTTACCTGCCACAATGGAAACCCATTCTACGACATTCCATTAAAAAAACCACAATAAATGGGATAAAACGACATAATTCATATATCTTTGGGCATAAACAATTAGTTAATTACCTAACAACGTTATTACACCGTCCCATACCTATAACTAAGTAACAGATCTACTTAATTATCTAGCTTTGTGTAGTGCCTTGCTTGTTGCCTTGCACTTCGATCACTGACGCATATCGTGAAAATAAACACTATTGTGTATACTCCGGAGAGCCAGAGCCAAAAATGTTGCGAGAGGTATGGCATTTGTATTTGTTTTCTAAAATGTTTGTGATTGTTCATCAATTTTAAGAGATGTTGGCCTCCGGCAGTTCTTTTAAATTCACTTTAAAGTAAACCTCTTTTGCCCCCGGAGCACCACATTCATGTGACTCAGCCTTCGCTTAGGAACAAAGAGAGTAAAAGTGGGGTGTCCATAGTGGTTGTATTGAAGAAATAACAAAGTCCCAATTCAGAGGACAAATGAAGTTTGTCCTATTTTAGTGTTGGTACTACGAGTTGTATCCTAAATGAGCATGCCGACAAATCGACGGGAAAGGCAAAGGTACAATGGAGTGTGATTGATTATCGATATATATCAGTTCCACACTATAATATCAGGGACAAACATAGGTTATGGCAAGTTCGGTATAATTATTTACAATGCTTTCAAGAAGACTATGAATTTAAATAAGACTTATCACAATGTATACTTGGTAACGTTGTTTTTAGATTTTATTACACATTATCGATTTACAAATCACAATTCATATAAAAACATCATTAAAAACATTTTGCAATGTGCATATTAATAAAAAATTTTTTGCATAAATAAAAACGAAAAAGAATCACAAAGTCGACGCGGCGTTTCGGCTTTCTTTTGTACACCTTCCTCAGGACTGATTCTTATTGATCCAGATGGAATTATTGCCCATGTGGAGATTGTTGTTTTAGCGAAGGTCCTGTGTAGTATGGGACGATCAACTGAGCACACAATGCTAGTATCAATTTGTAAAGTGTGCTGTCTCTAATATAAAAGGAGTACCTTCAATTTCCTTTTTGGTCTTGTTTTCTATTTATTTATATATCCATTGTTCACATCTGTGTATAATCCTGCCGGATTTTAGCTGCAAGAAGGAGCCACCGTTTTAATGAAGGTTATCTTCTCTTGAATGCCGGATGATTGAAACGAGGACAGGCTGCCAGAAGACAGGAGCGGAGAGGCCGTAAATAGTCACGAAGTGAACGACAACCCTGTGAGGCGAACCCCTAGTGTGTTGATCGTCTCTCCGTCAGACACAGACCTAATTGAAAGAGGTCTCAGACTGTAATGATCGATCCCCCGGGCCTTATGGGAGAATATTACTGATAACCTTCATTAAAACGGTGGCTCCTCTGGCAGCTAAAATCCGGCAGGATTATACACAGATGTGAACCATGGATATATAAATAAATAGAAAACGAGACCAAAAAAGAAATTGAAGGTACTCCTTTTATATTAGAGACAGCACACTTTACAAATTGATACTAGCATCGTGTGCTCAGTTGATCGTCCCATACTACACAGGACCTTCGCTAAAACAACAATCTCCACATGGACAATAATTCCATCTGGATCAATAAGAATCAGTCCTGAGGAAGGTGTACAAAAGAAAGCCGAAACGCCGCGTCGACTTTGTGATTCTTTTTCGTTTTTATTTATGCAAAATATTTTTTAATAATATGCACATTGCAAAATGTTTTTAATGATGTTTTTATATGAATTGTGATTTGTAAATCGATAATGTGTAATAAAATCTAAAAACAACGTTACCAAGTATACATTGTGATAAGTCTTATTTAAATTCATAGTCTTCTTGAAAGCATTGTAAATAATTATACCGAACTTGCCATAACCTATGTTTGTCCCTGATATTATAGTGTGGAACTGATATATATCGATAATCAATCACACTCCATTGTACCTTTGCCTTTCCCGTCGATTTGTCGGCATGCTCATTTAGGATACAACTCGTAGTACTAACACTAAAATAGGACAAACTTCATTTGTCCTCTGAATTGGGACTTAGTTATTTCTTCAATACTGTTTTTCCCCCCGGTCCCTTAAAACACTGTGTGAGGTCCTCCTTTTTCTCCCATAGTGGTTGTATGACATTACAACACATGCTTTTACTATGCATGTCTTTACATCGCAAGTTTTAAAACGCATGCTGTTAAAACGCATAGTGTCAGTCAGTCAATCACTTTTATTCGATTTTTGAGAATCATAAAAAGACACAGGATACAGTTCAAGAAATACACAAATAAAAAAAGACAATGATAAAAATATCTACATAGTATATCTACAAAATGTATCATACATCAAATCATCGGATTACATTACTTTTTTTAAAATAGTATGTACACAAGTTATCCAGCACATTGAATAAGACATTTCATATAAAAAATTTAAAACATCTGAATATCTATTAAAAATACATTAAAGTATTTCATTTATGATTGATCCTTTGTTTCCTTTACTACGCATTTTGTTAATACGGACTCCTGCTACTAGAAAATTTGCAACATGAAAGGTGATTCTAACATTGTGCAAAAGTTGCGGAAATAAGAGCGCTGGCCTAACCTGTAAAAAGACAGCCTCTCGAAGGATTGGAACAAGATATTTCCTCCTGATTTGAGCGTAGTGATCACGGAACATAATTAAATATAAAGTGTCATGGGATTAACACTGATCACAGTCACACGGCTTAGTATTATCAGGTGTATTCCATCTATAGTAGGTGCCCAACAAAAAGTGTATCAGGTTTAAACGAAATCTAATTAAAAGAAAACGATGAAATGGTTTATTAACAAATACCAGGTAGGGATCTGGGCCTGGGACAGTCTTAAGGGCAACATTTCTTCCAACCATTGTTTTTTTTAGCTCTGTTTCTTCCCGCTCTGCTGTAAAGAAGTTTATCAGTGATGTCTTTATCGTCTTGACATCCTCCTTTAGAATACCATCAGGGGAGTTAAAGAGATCGATGCATCCCACCTGGGTTAACATTGTTTTTACATACATCAACCATGGAATCTTTAGGGCTCCATCCATACTCAGGCAGTCTTTGAGGATTTTGTGATTTAATGAAATTTCCTCATTTAGCCAAGTTTTTAGCCAAGAAATGACAGGGGCAGAGTTTATATGATGTCTGAGACATACCCAGTACCCAACTCTGAATGGATAGTAAAGGTAGGAGTAGACTGGGGTACGGAGAGTAATGATCTAAAGAACCTATTTTCCGCCCTCTGGATGAAGACTGGGTTTGTATATCCCCATATTGAGGCTCCATAGATGGCAATTGCCAGACATTTAGCATTGTAAACCTTAAGAATAGCATTCATTGGACGTGACCCCATTTTTTTAGCAAAATTCAAGAGGGCTCCGGCAGATCTGGTGACTGCATTTGATTTGGACTTATGTTGGTCACCCCAGTTGCCTTTATCATCGAATAACACGCCCAGATAAGTAAAGGAAGGGACCCTATGTACTTCCTTTCCTGTGCAGATGAAGGTTATGGGTTTCTTTTTCCTGCCCTTGAGTCCCATGATCATAACGTGCGATTTTTGTGTATTTATTTTTAAATCTAACAAGGTCATAAAGTCCCCAAAGGAAGCCAATAGCTTATTAAGGGCCACACCTGTTCGTGCCAAGAGGACTGCGTCGTCCGCGTACAGGAGGACCATGATGTTAGTCTCTCCTGCACGCGGAACGTCGGACCCCAGGGTGGAAAGTGCCGGCTCAAGTGCATTTATATACAGGGTAAAGAGGACAGGGGCAAGGATGCAACCTTGCCTCACTCCTCTCTGTGAGTTGAAGGGTTCAGTGCATCCACCATCTTGAGTTACTCTAACCAAGACCTCTAATCCTTGGTGGAGATCGGCTAAAAAGCCCACCAGTGATCTTTCTATGCCCATTTCCAGAAGGACTCCCCACAGCCTAGACCTATTTACCAGGTCAAAGGCTGAGGAGAGGTCCATGAAAGCCATATACAGAGCCCCTTTTTTCACTATAGTGTATTTACTGATGATCAGATGCAAATTAAGGCATTGATCCAGTGTGCTTCTTTTGGGCCTAAATCCGTATTGGGCATCTGATAAGATTTCCCTGCCTTCTAACCAAGATGTTATCCTCCCCAAGATGACTCTGCCCAGGATCTTAACGGCAGAGTCAATGAGGGAAATAGGTCTATAGCAGGCAGGGTCACTCTTTAGGCCTTTTTTAAAGATTGGTATAATGATAGATCTTGCCCAAGATTGTGGGAACGTGCCATCCCTAGCGGAGTTAAACACATTTGTCAAAATCTTGGCCCAGAATTTGGGTGCTGCCTTATATAATCCGCAGAGACCCCATCAGGGCCCAGCGCCTTGTTCTTGGATGTATCGTTTATGGCTTTTTCAACATCCTCAGGGTCAAACACTTCAATTAACTCAATGTTAAGTTGAGTAGGGCGATCCTGTGTTTGATCAGATATAGGCTGACTGTAAATATTACCAAAATGGGATAACCACTGATCATCAGGTATAACGCACTCCACGGCATGATTCTCTGCCCCTGAGAAATAGGGGTGATTACCAAAATTTAGAGCTATCCCGGAGGACCTCTGGTGATTGAAGATCAATCCATGCATAGTGTTGAGGGGTACTGGATAGTGAATAGTTTAATTTACTATTCCAACTCCAGTCCCCGTGGATAGTAGGGAAGGTGTTGGATAGTAAATTAAATCTATTCCCTATCCTAGAGCGCCCCCCAGCGCAATGTGTTGTAATGACATGTGTTGTAAAACTTGCGATGTAAAGGCATGCGACGTAAAAGTTGCGTTGAAAAGGATGTTCCGCGTCCATAGTGAACCCGCAGCCTGGCCACATTCCTTTGTGCACTGATGCTGGATGCAAACCCCAGAGGAGGGGCTTAGGGTGAAGACCAGGCGGGCGGCATTTATTTTATATTATCCACTTTTGTATTTCATCCGGTGCACTGCTTTACCATCAAATACTTATAACGTGGGCTTTGTGTGTAGAGGGATGTTGGGTAGGAGGCGCAATCATGTTTGAGAAATGTTTCAAATGTCACTGTAATTAGGGTGACCAGATCTTGAGAACCAAAAAGAACCTAAAAGCGTGACATTTTGGAAAAATAGAAGGACTACAATTTTTCATCAACAGTCTGGGTCAGAATGACAGCTCTCGTCAACATAGGATCACAGAAGAGGCATTAATACAATTAATAAAATGTAATTTCTACAAGTAACATCATACCTATTAATTACACTGCTTACTTATAACAGCTGCTAACTAGCAGAGCTTTAGAAACCCCCAAAAAGGGCCTCTCACTGTTTTCAGTCGACCCCCTCCTAAAACCGAAACATGAGCCAAAATTATCTAAATCTGTCAGGACAGCTGGTGAAAATCCGGGACTGCCCGGGCAAATCCGGGACGTCTGGTCACTCTAACTGTAATCTGTGCATTGTATTGTAGTATTCCTGTTTTCCCATGGCAGCGCTTCATGGCATTCTCAACCGCTATCCTCACAAAATGCTAATATTGTGTGTTGCATTGTAATTGCATTTATCTAGCGCCTACTGTCCCTGACAAGGCAGTGTAAACTTTGTAAAGCCTATGTGAAACTTATACTCTGTGGAATTCTGCAGAGTTTTTCAAGTAAATCACCACGAACTCCGCCAAGGCCTATTTATGATTTCATATATTTCATCACTCATGACATATTCTATGACATCGTTTATGACATCACTGATGACATCTCAAATTACATCATTGATGACATCACTGATGACATCATCCAAGCTCCTTTTGTACACATTGCTGTATTAACCGATATAGGGGCACATACATCAAGCTTTTTACTGGTGACAAACAGGCTGATTCACAGATTCGGCCCATATGCGACCAGTAAAAAGCCATTTTTGATGCATCAAACCTAAATGCATTCGCAAAATAGGTAATCTCAATTTTTACAATTACCTACTTTGCGAATGCATTAAGGGAATCACAATTTGCGATTCCCTAAATGCAATGCATGAAGCAGTTTAAAAATGCGACTTTGCATTAAGGATTCGCAAATTAACATCAACTTCAAGTTGATGTTAATTTGCAAATCCTTAGAAAAATGCACAAAATTGCATTTTTCAAAGTGCCATGTGACACATACACATGCCCTTAGGGCACGTGTGTGTGCCACATGTGCACACTTACCTTTTTTGGGGGTTCATCAGGGTGGCCTTAGGCCCCCTAGCACCCTTGCAATTGCATTCACAATTTGCGATTACCGATTTGGTCATCGCAAATTGTGCTTTCCCATTCATTCCTATGGGCCTCTAAGACCGTAGGAATGAATGGGAATGCATGCCCTAATAGTGAATCGCGATTAGCAATTCGCTATTAAGGAATGTGTGGGAATCACAATTTATTTTGCAATTCCTACATGCATAAAGAATTGCAACTCCTCAATAGCGATTCCTTAAAAATCTCTATTAAGGAATCGCAATTCCTTATCTTGATGCATGTGCCCCATAGTAGTTTACAAGGAAACTAGGGAAGCCTGTAAGTCGGGAGGGACTGAGGGCTTACAAACAGTTTTTAGAGACACTGGTCCCTTACACAAACAAACATATAAAGTAGTGTTCATACAGAACTACATTGCGGCCTGTGTAAGTTTTCTCCAAATTGGCCAATATGTTTATTAAACAAATAATTCGAAAGAAAAACAAGGTATAAATAAAATGCAGTGGATGAGAATGGGGTTGGAAATCACCAGATTTCCAGACCTCAGGCATTTACATCCATAGTGACTTCACTTACATCTTTACAACAGTCACAATTGTAAAAAACATCTTATGCTCCACATGAATCCTCATAAATAAATCTGACTCAAGATGTAGTTGTTGATGACATTTCTATCCCGGCTAGAATAGGGGGATCATCTTCAGGAGGGCAAGATATTTGCCTGAGAATAGCACAGAGTAGCCGCCGCTTCTGCCTGATGAGTGGTGGTCCGAGGAGGGGCCAAATCCAAAATTAATTACCTCAACCAATAACAGAGCTTAGGGCATGAATTAAGGCATATGGGTGAGTAACCCTTGCCAGGTACGGCGGTCAAGGAATAGGGAACCAAGTATAGATATACTGGTTAACGTCACTTTACAGCAAGTCCCAAGGTAAATTGTAAGGGAAGCCTCTTGTCACGCAATGAGGGAATACTACGATGGTGCCCCTGAAGTACGGGATATAGCATTAGAGCTATGGAAGTAAGTACAAAATAGCTCAGAATATTATGAAGCATCATTACTTCTCTCATACATGCAACCCTTATAAGTAAATCAAGCCTGTGTTTTGTGCAACATTGATGCTTTACCATATACTTCATGGGAATCTGAGTTCATGTTGACTATGAATAACAGATAAAAGGCTTACCCATCCTGCACACAGTGTTCAATCTGTATACAACTGTTCAGAGAAAACTGGGGGGCATATTACCAAGCAATAGCGATAAGGGGGTGGAGGGGGCGGTGCGAGGGGGGATCAGCTGGGAGGCGGGAGCGGGGTGGAGAGCCGGGCTGGGAGGCGCACTAAACAACAACAATATGGATGCGAGCCAAAAAGCGAAGCAGGACGACTTTGGGGCACAGCCTCAACAAAAGACAACAAATGGCCAAGCAGTACTGGCACAGTCAGGCAGCAACAGCACAATTAGGCAAGCGAGCAGCACACAATGTAGAATATATGAAATATCAAACAACAAGGTCAGCCAGTCTAGCGCAACGATCCCGCAGGTAGGAGCAGGGAGCAGCGTGGGGAGCGACCGCTTCTGAAGCACTCAGGACGGTCACAGCGTTTGCTAGCGAGGGAAGAGCCTAACCTTTCTGTGGGAGGGGGGATCAGCTGGGAGGCGCGGTGGAGAGCCGGGCTGGGAGGCGCACTAAACAACAACAAAATGGATGTGAGCCAAAAAGCGAAGCAGGGCGACTTTGGGGCACAGCCTCAACATACGACAACAAATGGACAAGCAGTACTGGCACAATCAGGCAGCAAAAGCGCAATTAGGCAAGCGAGCAGCACACAATGTAGAATATATGAAATATCAAACAACAAGGTCAGCCAGTCTAGCGCTACGATACCGCAGGTAGGAGCAGGGAGCAGCGTGGGGAGCGACCGCTTCTGAAGCACTCAGGACGTTGCAACATTGTCCACTGCGAGACAGGTTGCAAAGACACTACAACAGCGACACACACATTAGTCACTTTCTTGGCAAGGCCTAAACTTACCCACACCCAGATCCATGTGATGAGGAGCCGCACCCCTACACTGTACTGTCATACGCCTGTTTACTCCGCTTAAGCTGACAGGGAGGGTTGACACGTTACATGTCCCAAGTCTACCCCACTGCCCGCGGTGACATGGTTGCACCCACTCTACACAGCACAATGTAATGTGGTATGGTCCGGAGCCCTCATGCATGCATAATGACCACACAGACACACTGAGTGAGTTTGTGGAACTGGCTACGGGCAAGTTCGTCCGGCCCCTTTTATTGCCTGGGTCACATGTCCAGTGACGCCTGTGCTGGATGGGTGTTGGGTAGTGTAAGCCACCCCTAAGGGGTTGGTTGGTGCTGGCAACAACCACAATAGTGATCAGACAATCAGCAGTACAAGGTTTAAACAGCAAGGGTCCATGACTTGAGCTGCACAGAGTTAGTGGCCACAGATGCACTGTGGCCGGCACAGGCACACCGCCACGGGACGGTGACTTGCGCTGCACTGAGGTAGAGCCACACGAGCTGAGAGGGCCCTCATCGATGTCCAAGGTGAATGTCGCGGAGGGTTGCGGAGGACAGTGGAAGGTGTCCTTCCAGGGCATGATGCAGAGGGCAGAAGCAAGCAGGAACAGGCAAATGGCGGAGTTGAATGCTACAGACTGCTCTTTACAACCATGTCAGTATCAGCTACACTACGAAGAAGACAACCCCCCGCCCATGGACTCAGATGTCACCAAAGTTCAAGCAGAGAGTGCCCAGGAATTTCGGAGCACATGTTTAGTGGCACTAGAGCTGAAAGGGGATGCAGTCTGCGATGGGGCCTGTACAATGACATAAACTCTGCCATGAAGAGAGCAAGACTCAGTTCAAATTGTGTGGCCTCCTCAACCGTAATGTGTGCAGGAGGCAGTGGTCAGCAGGGGCACACAGCCACGTGTCATAGGCCTGCGATGCACAGAGTTAATGGCACCAGTGCAGTTGTTGGTAGTGTCCCATCACCTCCGTAACGGAGAGCCTTTTCTCCTCCGGACTGAAGCGTGTCTTCCTCTTACTCCTCTCCTTGCATACTGTGACATGAACACTGCCATGAAGAAATCAAGACTGAGTTCCAAATGTGTGACCTAGTTGACCACAGTGTAGGCCGGAGGCAGCGGTCCGCACATGTCAACCGCTGTCCAGCCATCTCCTCCTGGATCTCTAACACACGACGTTGGATTGGCATGTGGAGGAGATTTGTGGCTGATGGAGGTAGTGGCAACAGAGCTGAGCGGGTGTGCAGCCTGTGACGATGCTGTGTCCTGCCTGATACGGACTGCATTGGATTGGTGTGAGGCCTGCAGGACCGCAGTGTAGGCCGAAGGCTGAAGTCAGCAAGGGCAACAGACACGTGTGGTTGAAATGCTATGCACAGAGTTGGTGGCACCACATCGAAGGGAGTATAGTAATATAAACTCAGCCATAAATATGTACTCTGCCATAGTGTAATCAAGACTCTGTTCCAAATGCATGACCTACTAGTCTGCTGTGTCAGTCGGTGGAGTACAGCAACGAGAAAGGAGTACTACAGGCCTGTGTCACAGAGGCCATGATTGTCTGAGGAGGCTGCCAAGGTCGGGGGCCTCGGGCTTGGAGCTTGCAGCGGCACATGGTGGGCCCTCCATGACACACGCCAGTGTCGGCAGGTGAACAGTGATGCCTGGATGCGCAGGGGCGGGCAAGACGGCTTCGGGGACCCGCGGACTGGCGCACACCATTGCAGGTACCACTGCTCACGGCATCGGCCTCGTGGCAGGGGGAGAGGCGACGCCCTGGCAGGGATGTTGGCCATACCGGAAGTGGACCACGCCCAGGGATACATGCTTTTTATTCACACCCCTACGCTAGCCTGCCATACGCCGGGCCAGCCCACTCCGCACACACTTACAGGGGGGACATAACAAGCTACATTTCTGTGATTTCCCCCACTGGCTAGTGTGACATGGTTGCATCCACTGTTCACTACACTCCATACACCAACGGTGTATGTAGACATGGATATGTGTGTGGTCTGCATACTCTAGTCTGTCCATCACATCCATGCCACACATGGCATTGTGTACATTCTCATTTATGGGTCACTTGCCTCCTTTGCACATGCCTGGTTCCCACCTCTCCCCACATTCTACTAATGTGTGGCTGAGGTGCCATGCCATTGATGGCTTTTATACGGTGCACAGACAAAATATCGACTCCAAAATATCGACTGGACATAATATCGAGTTTTAAATATAGACTGGACAAAATATCGACTGGACATAATATCGACTACAAAAATATCGTTTTTCAGGTAAGTGAAGTAATATCGACTGTATAAAATATAGATAGCAAAAATATCGAATTTTTCATAATATATAATATTTTATAGTGTATTTTTATGTAATAATATGTGTGAAAAGTGTGTATTAATGTTATAAAATATTTTATTAAATGAATTTTGTTTTTTTAATAATTGCCTAATGTAATTCTGTAGCGGGTTGTGGGTTTATAGGGGAATAGGGTGGGAAGTAATTTAATAATAATTACTTAATTAATATATGTTTGTAAATATTTATAATTAATAATTAATTGATAATTAATTAATAATAATTAGTTAATTATTTAATGTAATTTTGTACATATTTTGTATTAGTAATTAATTGGTAATTAATTAATTGTAATTAGTTAATTACATTAATTAGAGTACATTTTAATATATATAATTTTGTGTTATTGTTAAGTAATTAATTGGGAAAAAATAATATTAATTATTAAAATAATTACAGCTAATGTGCTAATATATTTACTTTATTGTTATTGTTATTTAATAATTATTTGGTAATTAAATAATATTGATAAATTTTGGGTAAAGGAGTATTTTTAGGGTTCAGGGTCAGTTTTCAGTTTTTGGGTAAAGGGGCATTTTTAGGGTTCAGGGTCAGTTTTTAGTTTTTGGGTAAAGGGGCATTTTTAGGGTTCAGGGTCAGTTTTCAGTTTTTGGGTAAAGGGGCATTTTTAGGGTTCAGGGTCAGTTTTTAGTTTTTGGGTAAAGGGGCATTTTTAGGGTTCAGGGTCAGTTTTCAGTTTTTGGGTAAAGGGGCATTTTTAGGGTTCAAGGTCAGTTTTCAGTTTTTGGGTAAAGGGGCATTTTTAGGGTTCAGGGTCAGTTTTCAGTTTTTGGGTAAAGGGGCATTTTTAGGGTTCAGGGTCAGTTTTTAGTTTTTGGGTTAAGGGGTATTTTTAGGGTTCAGGGTCAGTTTTGGGTTTTTGGGTAAAGGGGTATATTTTAGGGTTCAGGGTCAACAAATAAGTTTGTAAAAAATTATTTTTTATTATTTTCATTTATTATTTAATTATTATAATTTAATTTAAGTATTTTTAAGTATATTTTAGTAATTAAAATTTAATATTAATTTAATTTAACACTGTTTTTAATAAAGTCGATATTTTTTACATCTATATTATTGTTAACGATATTTTGTACTCGATATTTTTGTACTTACCTGTTTGTAGATACAAACTCGATATTTTGACTGTCGATATTTTGTCCACGATATTTTGGCAAGTCGATATTTTGTCCCTCGATATTATTTCAGTGATCCCTTTTATACATGGCTGGCCCAGGGTCCCACAGTAAGTTGTGCTGTTGTGTCTGGTGGGTGGGCATGTTGTTTGGCATGTTGTATGTGACTTTGTGACGTGTGCATTCCCAGAGTTGTGAATTGCATGATTGTGGATTTGAGGTGTGTGGTGTGTTCATGTGGTACTTACCAATGAGCAGTGCATTTCCGTAGGTGCCAGCCTGGAAGCGCTGGTTAATGATGGACTGTCGGAAGATGTTGGAATCATGCACATGGCCTGGGTAGTTGGCGACAACATTGGTGAAGAGTCCCCGGTGGTCCACTATTACCTGAACATTTTTGGAATGTGTGTGCTTTCTATTGCGGTAATTGTGTGCAGTGTCGGCAGGGGGCACAAATAGGACATGTGTGCAGTCAATTGCCCTAACACGTGCGGGAAGCCAACTATGGCATAGAAGCCTTGCTTGGTCTCCAGCTGTTCATGTGAAGTATGGGGGAAGTATAGGTACTCGGTAACCAAGCTGATGCTGGCATCCAGGACAGGTTTGAGGAACTTTGATAGGGCTGGCTGTGAGACTCCTCCGACTCTGGTGGTTGTTGGCTGGAAGGTACCAGAGGCCAACAGGTGCAGCACAGCCAGCAGCTTTGTCTGAGGTGGGATGTTGGTTGTCCACTGTGTTGGTACCGTCAGCCTGTGGGCAGTGATGTTCAGGATGTGGAGGATGGTTGTCCTTTTGAGCCTGTAGTGGGCAATGATATACTCTGCTGTCAAGTCTTTGAGGCCGGTGCGTTTCCTGAAGGTCCGCTGTCTGTGTCTGCGCTGACTCTGTGGTGGTTTGGGGAGTGGGGGTCCGGGGAGGTTCCGGGGGGTGGCTAGCCTGGGGGGGTGGCAGTGGGTGTTGTGGCCCTGTTGGGGCTCTGAGCTGCATGATCAGTAGCTTCATGACTTCTGTTTGTCTTCCGGTGTGGCTCTGGGCTGGGCGCCCTTTTCTGTTGCAGGCTGTTGTCCAACTTTACACCAGGTCAGAGCAGGTGTTAATTTCCTGATACTAATGTGCCTTATTGCCTGTTTTGGGGCCTTATCACCGATTTGGCTGGTCGTTGAGAATGTTGCGGAGTGGTGTTATCGCGGATTTTGGCACGGAACGCCTACTTTGCATCTCATTAGCAATAGTTGCTGGGCTCATCTGTGGTGATGTTTTTTGTGGCTGCTATCACAGGTAAACTGGTGAAATAGGCTGTTATCACCATCTTGTGAATGGGGCAATAGTTTAATCGTGACTTTAGCTGCGATAAAGTGCTGTTAACTCAGTGATAAATCCTTGAGAATATGCTCCACAGTCTTCTATGTTAAGTAGAAATTGTCATGCTGAGACGATTCTAATAACTCAAGGCTGCTTACAATACTTAGGCAATCATTAGAGCAGCCAACCGCCATCGCAGCGGGCAGGTGTCCATCCGACAATGAGTCGGCCATCCCACTTGCCCGATTAGGAAAGGACCACCAGCATGGTGGTTGTGATTTGTCTTTTTGTACTGCAGCTTGTGCTGCAGCCCAGGAAGATGGCTGCAACACAAGGCACTGTACAAACAAGCACTTCTCAAACATCCATGCCTCGTATGCCAGGCACCATGTGGTGCATGGCACACGGGGCATGATTGCTTGGGGAGCACCACGTGCGCCCCCCTGGCCACTTAGCAGTGTCCCTCTGGGGACAGGGGCCCTGCTTGGGCCCAAATTCCCTTTTCAAAAGAGTTTTCAGGGCAGTTGGTCCACTATGAACAAGCTGTGGGAAATGGACATTCTAATCCCTATGGTGGTGCCTGCACAGGTACTGCCTCCATTGTAGGGATTAGTGTCTGACCGTCTCCCTGATGGGCTCCTTGAACCTGTTGGAGGCAGCGGTCTGTCTCCCAGGCCTCTGCGGTCCAACCGTCTGCATCGTAATATGACTAATGGCCTAGATCTCGGTGGGATCGCCACTGACAGCCTATAGTTGGCGGTCCCACCAACATCAAAATGAGGCCCATTATATGGATTCCATCAAGGGACCATATATGCATACTATCCTGCAATGCATCAGGATCCTGGCAAGCTTTTTACACTGGATTCAGCTGCTTTATAATGGCCCGGGTGCGCATCAATTCTGTAGTATCCGATGTGCTGCACATACGCACTCACCAGGGTTGCCCATTATCCCTGTTACTATTTGCTCTTACACTGGAGCCACTTGAATGTATCCAATGTCAATGATATACAGCCTCTGCACTAAAAGTAATGTGGTGACCTTTGGGAATTTCTCTGTATGCCGATAACATGGTGATCTATGTGCGAGACCCTGCCACACCCATAATCCACGTATTTATGAGATTCAGCCGCTGCTCGAGTCTGTGGATCAACTAGTCCAAGTCCATTGTGTTTTCTCTGACTCCCAGCAGTCAGCCCCATGTGCTAAACTTCAAAGTACAATGGAGCACGAGCCGCTGAAGAATTTGGGGATTTGGAGCCAAATCAGAACCAGACCTGTTGATCCAATACAACTATGGCATGTTTACGTCACAAGTGGAAGACCAAGTCACTGGATTGGTCCAACCAGCCACTTTCCGTGGCAGACAGAATCGTAGTCATGAAAATTGTGAAATTACCCATGTTTCTTTTTCTGTTTACCCAACATACCCCTTGTACTGACGCATCACTTTTTGCACTTAAAACACAAATGACAATGTTTGTGTGGGTTGCAAAGCAACCTCGACTCCAATATGATGTGCTTACTTTGCCATACATGCAAGGTGGTTTCGGTGCACGGACATGGAGCTTTACTATCTTTGCCCGCAGGCCCATTTTGCACACTACAGGTACCGCCCCCACAACTATATACCACATTTAGTGAATAAAATGAGGATGCCTACCCACTCCTGCTAGCTTCTATACTACCCCATACACAGACCTGTGTTAGTAGATCCAAATTTAATACCATCCACAGCACCACAAGAGCTTGGCATGTGCTTGGAACACGAGCCAACAAGCTTCCCCAGTACTCTCCAGCTCTCTCTTTGCTTTATTTCCCAGCTACATTAGTTACCCAGCAACTGTGTGCACTTGAGCTCCTTGGCAGGGTGGGTCTGAATTCAATAGGTGACATTTACACTGGAGGGACATTCATTAGTCTGGAGGATGCTGCCAGCACGCAATGCCACGCCCCCCACTTACGTTTATATATTTTGGCGTCAAAGCAGCGCTAAGTACATCATTTCCCAGTCATACTGGTGAACCTCTGAATCTGCAGGCACTAACATGCTGCTATCCAATGCCACATGTAGGGGTCTTATTATTAAACTATGGGGTATATTCACAAGGAGCTATCGCCGAATTAACAGCACTTTATCGCAGCCAAAGTCGTGATAAATTTACCCCACCATTCACAAGCATGTGCTAACAACCCAGAGCACCAGAGGACCCCCGCAGCTATCCCTAATGAGATGCAGAGTAGGCATTCCTGTGCCAAAACCCGTGACAACACCACACCTCAACATTCACAACTACCAGACAGATCGGCAATAAGAACACAAAACACGTGATAAGGCGCATTAGCAGCAGTAATTATCCACCTGCTCTGACCTGGAGTGAAGTCGGACGGCAGCCTGTACCAAAATACGGAGCCTGCCCAGGGCGTCATCGGAAGGACAACAGATGCCATGGAGCAACTGAACATGCATCACAAACACCCAAGAGGGCCACAACACCCACCCAGCACAGAGGCAGCGCAGATAAAGACAGCGGTCCCCCAGGAAACGCACCTGCCTCACAGGCACAACACCTGACAATGTCACTGTCCACTACAGGCTGAAAGGAACAACCATCCTACGCATCCTGGCCATCATCGCCCAACAGGCCAACTGCACCAAAACAGCGGACAACCAACATCCTAACCCACACCAAGCTTCTGGCCGTGCAGCACTTGTTGGCCCCTGGCACACCCCAACCAACACCCGCCAGAGTCGGCGGAGTCTTACAGCCAGCCACATCGAAGAACCCCACACCTGTCCTCGACATCACCATCACCCTGACACCCCAGTCCCCATACGGCCAACACAATGCGCAGGAACCGCTGGAGACCAAGCAAGGACCATAGTCGGATGCACACACGTGTTGGGGGCAATCCACTGCACACAGGTCCCACCTGTGCCCCCTGGTGACACGTAAACAAAAAAACAATTCCCAACAGGTATTATTTAAAAGACGGTTTCAATTGAGTATGCCACAGGCATTACTGAGAACAGAAAACAAGGAGTCAAAAAGGTTTTGAAAGAGGGGTGGTATTATTCACCAAGGACAAAGGGGCATTCAATATGCATTTACAGTTAAGACAGCACTGTAAAGATTAGATCTTGTGACAACCCAGTGGCACTTGGTGCAAGGTGCTATATACAGTTTTAAGTGAGGTAAAAAGTGCAAGTGCTTTTTAAAAACAGCATAAGTGGCGCATAGATGAAAGTATATACATCAATTAAAGCTTCAATTACAAAACAAGTTACAATCACTTGGAAAAACAATTATTTTCTGGTAAGAGCTTTAAATGCGATATGCGTCATATGATTCAGGCTGTGTGGTCGACGGCGTTTCGATCCCCTTGGGTCGGGATCGTCATCAGGACGGGGTTGTCGATGAGTAGAGTACGCATTCATTGCCGAACAGCCACGCCAGATGAGCTCCTGCCTTCTGTGCCCTCCCTTCCTTCAGACGCTGCCCAACTACGTGAGCAGTCCTAGGACGAACCACCACCAGCAACTGGCCTTAATAACCGCCGTGTGCCGCCAGCCACGCATCCTTGCTTGGCTTCTTCACTGTACTCATCGACAACCCCGTCCTGAAGCTCTTACCAGAAAATAATTGTTTTTCCAAGTGATTGTAACTTGTTTTGTAATTGAAGCTTTAATTGATGTATATACTTTCATCTATGCGCCACTTATGCTGTTTTTAAAAAGCACTTGCACTTTTTACCTCACTTAAAACTGTATATAGCACCTTGCACCAAGTGCCACTGGGTTGTCACAAGATCTAATCTTTACAGTGCTGTCTTAACTGTAAATGCATATTGAATGCCCCTTTGTCCTTGGTGAATAATACCACCCCTCTTTCAAAACCTTTTTGACTCCTTGTTTTCTGTTCTCAGTAATGCCTGTGGCATACTCAATTGAAACCGTCTTTTAAATAATACCTGTTGGGAATTGTTTTTTTGTTTACATGATACACCCATCCCAACGTGGTCTATGGGTTCCCTCCTGTCTTTCCTATAACCCTGGTGACACAGCACACAATCAGCGCAACAGGTAGTACACATCACACATCAATGTGCAGGCAACATCAGACCATCCTGGGACCTACACCAATCAAGCCTTCAAATACACAGCCAGTGTGCATGATCCCTTCACCTTCCAACAGTCCAACAGCAACCAGCCGTCCCAGGATGGAACCAAGGGAAATGCACAGCGCCTTGGCACCTTCCCAGTTAAGACCCTACTCACCTCATCTCCACAACCATGCAATCCACAACTCTGGAAAGGGGTGACCACTCGGTCCCCCCGAACGTATGGTTGGGTGCCCCGATCCCCCCGGGAAACCATTTTGGGCGGGGCGTGGCTCGGCTGGTATGCCCGAAGTGGCGTAGCCCGGGCGCGCCTTTTCCCGCCCAAGAGGGGTTGTCCTAGACACCTACACAGAAGACCACGCCCAGTAGGCGTACCGGAGGAGGGTACACGCCCTCCCGCAGAAGAATAAATAGAGCGGGAATCAGAAGAAGCGTCCTCTTGCTCCTGTGCTCTGAAGGCTGCACCCACTCGTTGCTCGTGAGCCCTCGACGGAACAAGCAGCAATTTTGAGAACTTGTAATCTTGTTGTTTCTCTTTCAGTTATTTGGAGTAAGAAGGATCCAGGACCTTGTTAATCGACTAAGAGCAGAATACTCGAAACCATGGCTGGCAAGAAGGCAGGAAAGGGCTCCGAGATGGAGAAGGTATTACGCCTGTTGTGGAACCGAATGGCTGGCATGGACCGAAAACTCGGAAAAGTTGATTCGATCGGTCGAGGTTTGCCGGAGGTTAAGAAACAGTTGGCGGCCCTGAGCAACTCAGGTCACCCTAAGAAGGTAATAGGCCCGGCCTTGTCGGGAGTCGTCCCCGAGGGTAGGGGGAAGCGGGTCAAGAGGAGGGCGGTTTCGGGGGAGGTCCCGGTTCCAGAGGTACCCCCAGTCACCCCCGTCACGCCGGCGGACATCCCGGTACCAAACCCAGATATAGGTTTGCCGATCCCGGTTGTAATTACTCCCGCTAATGATGAGGAGATGCCTCCCGAATTGGCCATCCAGTTAGCGGCGGTGTTGCCATGGCTCAAGAAAAAAGCAGGGGGGGCAGTGGCCGCCGGAGACCCGGCCGAGGAGGCCAGACTAATAATCGAGCAATTGCGGCAGTCGAGAGAGGCCGCAACGGCGAATGTTCCTCTTGTTCCCCCACAGGTGGCGCCGGGAGGACCTGCGGTTGGTCGGGAAAAGGCGGCAGAAACAACGGCCGAACCTGGTAAGCACACATTGCCAATGGCGGGGGAGGGTTCATTACCCTCGAGGCGGGAAAGGGTGGCACAGCATATCCCTATGGCCACAAAAGAATTAATATGGGGGGACAAATATGTTAACATGTTTTCATTATTGACTGACCATCGCGAGATGGAATATGCAAAATCCCAGAAAGATTTATGGCATCCGAGTGTATGGCGCGCCAAGATGGCGGAATTCAGGGTTGATGAGACAGTAACGAACTGGGTTAAGGCCTTTTCTATATTTATTGCAGTCATGGGGGAACGAAAGCCTGAACTGATGACCGAGTTGACTTGCTATCAGAATCGGATTATGGATTTTTATTCCATGTATGAGGGGGATGAATGGAAAGGTTATGATATGAAATTTCGGAAAGCGAAAGAGTTTGATGCTACTTTGACTTGGGATTGCCTTGACTCGGTGTCATGGCACAAGCAGCTCTTGCCAGGGGCGGCAGGTACGTCCTCGCCAAGCGGGAGCGGGTCAGGGTTCGTCCGCCAAAAGCCTGCGGTGCCCTTTCGAGCGGGCGCCGGTGGGGACTATCAGCCCAAGACCGGCGGGAATGGCGGCAAGCGTGGGGTTTGTTGGGCCTTCAATAGAGGCAACTGTAACAGACCCCAGGGAACATGTAGGTTCAGGCATGCATGTGCGGGCTGTGGGAACTCCTCACACCCAGAGAATAGCTGTAGATCTAAAAACAGCGGGACGGGAGGTAAAGGGGGGTCTAAGCAAGAGTGAGGTAAGACTTTGTAACCGATTGCCTACACCTGTTGATATCATGGCTCTGACTCCTTGGTTGAACAAATACCCTGATCATGTATCCGCTAGGGTGTTGAGGAAGGGATTCTTACATGGCTTCCACATCCCGGCGGGGGATTTTCGGGGGGACTCCTTTTGTAAAAACCAGTTATCTGTCCAACACAACCCAAGCGTTGCAGCAAAGAAAATTGCAAAAGAAGTCAGCTTGGGGCGGGTGGCAGGGCCTTTTCATCGCCCGCCGGTGGCGGAGTTCATATGTTCCCCGTTAGGGGTTGTCCCGAAGAAAGACCCTGGGGAGTTTAGACTTATTCATAACTTGTCCGCCCCAAGGGGTTCCTCGGTGAACGAAGCCATTGACCCAGAAGTTTGTTCAGTGCGGTACGCATCGTTCGATGATGCCGTGGCCATGTTAAATCGCCTGGGCCCCGGGGCGCTGATGGCGAAATCAGATATCGAATCGGCGTTCCGGCTGCTCCCGGTACACCCACAGGATCAGCGCTTGCTAGGTTTTGCATTTCAAGGGAGTTATTATATGGATAAATGCATGCCGATGGGTTGCTCCATTTCTTGTGCTTACTTTGAAATGTTCAGCTGTTTTCTACAGTGGGTATCCACTGAGGCCACTGGCCATAAGCATGTGATGCACTATTTAGATGACTTCCTGTTTTTGGGTGCAGCCGGCGATACGAGTTGTGCGCAGGCGCTACGGGACTTCTGCAGCCTCATGCGGGAGTTCGGAGTCCCACTGGCACCAGGTAAGACGGTCGGACCATCTACTTCACTGGAGTTTCTTGGAATTGAGCTCGATTCGGTGGAAGGATGTTTCCGTTTACAGACGGAAAAGGTAGCCAAATTCAGGGCTTCCCTGATACAATGCCTGGGCAAGGAGAAAGTGACCCTGCACCAGTTACAGAAAACAGTGGGTCAGCTTAACTTTGCCTTGAGGGTAATGCCAATGGCCCGCCCCTTCTCACGCTCTATTGCACAAGCTATGGTGGGTCTCAAGGAGGGACACCACCGTACGAGACTGTCGGCGGAGGTTCGCCAGGATATGCGCATTTGGTTGGCATTTCTGGCGGACTTCAACGGTCGAGTTGTGTGGAACAAGCCACCAGCGTCTTCAGAGGAACTTGGTCTGTGGACTGACTCAGCTGGGAGCGTGGGATTTGGTGCCATCTTTGGTAACCGATGGTCGGCGCAAGTATGGCCGACGTGGTGGCACTCCATCGGTCTCACAGGTAACATTGGGTTCTTGGAGTTATTCCCCATTTGGGTTGCTCTGATGGCATGGCCAGACGACTTCAGGGACCGCTCAGTGGTGTTTTGGTCTGATAATATGACTGTGGTCGAGTGCATTAACCAGCAGGCAGCACGCTGCAAGTGGATCTTGAGATTGTTGAAAGAAATTGTACTACTTTGCATGAGATTGAATGTACAGTTCAGGGCGAAACATGTGCCAGGCGTACTGAATCATGCAGCTGATGCACTCTCTCGTTCACATATGCAGGCGTTCAGGGGCTATCTACCCACAGCGGACCTAGTGGCGGCACCGTTCCCCGAAGCGCTATGGCTAATCGGTGCCCCGGATTACAAGACCTCGTGGCAGCAAGCTTAGCCCCCAGGACAAGGAAGGCATACGAAGGAGCGTTTCGTTCCTACTGCACATTTTTGGGTCCAACAGGGAGACAGAGCTGGGGTCAGGAGGAATCCTTCCTGGGGTTCCTGGTAGCGCTGCACAGAGAAGGCCGATCAGCGGCAACGGCCAGTAGGCATAGGGCGGCCATTTCATTCATGGTGCAGGTGCATGGCATAAAAGACCCGACGGGTTCCTTTTTAGCTAAGAAAGCCCTTCGCGGCTGGCAGCGCCTCGAGGGTCGCAAGCAAGATGCAAGGCGCCCGATTGGCTTAGACAGGTTGTCTCTACTCGTAGCAAAACTGGACGAGACGTGCTCCTCCCACTTCGAAGCAGTTCTGTTCCGGGCAGCGTTCGCATTGGCATTCCATGAGGCTATGCGGGTGAGCGAAATTGTCGCAAGGAACAAGAAAGATGTTGAGGGAGGCTTGTGCAGGGATCACGTCCAAATTAGGGGTGATTTAATGGTGATCTCGATAGCCAGGTCCAAAACTGACCAGGGAGCTATGGGAAATAGTGTTATCGTGCAGCGCGCGCGAGGGTCCCCCACGTGCCCGATAAAGTGTATAGAGGAATACTTGACACTAAGGACGGCTACATGGGGGGGAGTTTGCTTAGGCACAAAGATGGCACCCCACTGACGAGATTTCAGTTTCAGAGGGTGCTAGCACTGTCAATCGCTGCCGCGGGCATGGACCCGTGCGATTTCGGGACCCACTCCTTTAGGATAGGGGCTGCTACTGAGGCTACAGCCAGGGGTCAGAGTGCGGAGGAAGTAAAACAGTTGGGACGTTGGTCCTCGAATTGCTTCAAAGGTATGTGCGATTGCACATGTTGTAAAGATCAATTGACATGCACTCACGCTTCTTGTCTTTTGTTTGAATTACAGTTTCGCGAGCCTGTCATGCCGGGCGGAATTTGCAGTCGACCCAGCACCAGGAGACCAGCGGTCAAGGATCACTGACTGGAGAGAGAGTGGTATGGATCGAGGGCCACTCATATGTGAGGCGCGCCGGGGACGTATTCAAGGCAGGTGACGCGACTCACGCAGCTGGGGAATACGGGTACAGAGTGACCTTCCATGGGAAGGGCGTGCTCTGTTTTGACCAATTCGAATCGTTTTTTGAGAGTCTTTTAGGGCGGCATAGGTCACCGCCATCTGTAGTCATAGTACACCTGGGGGGCAATAACTTGGTGACACTGGGTAGACGAGTGTTATTGGAACACATTTTGTCGGCTGTTAGCTGGTTGGCTAGAAGAGTCCCGGGGTGCACGATTGCCTGGTCCCACATGATTCCAAGGAAGGTATGGCGGGGGGCCTTTCTGTGTCAGCACTAAACCATTCAGTGAAAAGGGTTAACAATAAAATTGGTAAATTGTTCCGCTCTTCGCAGTTGCATAGCATTCCTCACGGGTGTATTCGGGGTGATCACATGTATCTGAATGATGGGGTTCATCTGTCCAGGGAGGGGAATGACTTACTTATAGGAGACTTCATAGCATGGGGTTTGAGGGAGCATGACCTTTAGGAGGAGTAGGGGGGGCCGGATAGTCGGTCAACTATCCGGCCTGTGGCGGTAAGGTCATGATCGGTGAGCAGTAATTTCAAGGTCCCTAGAGGGGGGGCGCCACCCAGAATGGATGGGAGCGCCCGGGGGAGGCGGCCATTGGCCCCTTCCACGGGGAGGCGGCACCCACTAAGGATGGGTCGCCTAGGGGGAGACGGCCATAGGCCCCTCCCAGGGGGGAGGCGGCTAGATGCCCCTCCTACTAATTTCCCGGGGGCCGGATATCCGCGACGGCGGATAGAGAGTGTGGGGATGGGGGGGAGTCCACGCTGTCCTTCCTACAGATACCTCACACGGGAACTCGGACGACCTTTAAGATGGCGTCGAGTGGAAAGGGGGCCCCCACCACGACAAGGGAAGTTACAGTTGGCAATGAGGGTAGAGTCCTCTGCGCATGCGCCACTCACACCGTGAGGGTGAGATTTTGGTAGTAGGGATCTGACACCGGTTAAGACCTTGCCGTTGGCCCTTAATGCTAGGATGTACAATTTTAATTTAGAATGTATGCATTTTCAGGATGTTAGACTCGGCTAGGAAACCTTTGTATTAGAGATCTGTTAAGGTTAGCCAAAGAACATGTCTTCATCGAAATGTAATATATGTAAAATTGTACATAATGATGAAACTTTTATTTAATGTTTTAAATGTTGTTTCATATTTTAATAAATACGGCCGGGAGGGTGACTCCCTCCCACCTTCCAAAAGTTCAAACCTCTGTTCTGCAGTGTCAGCTATGCGCGTAGTTCCACATTGTTGTCAATATGGGTGTGCTGTTTGTGCTATGTGTGCTGCAGGGTGCCATGGGGATCTGGGACATGATCCCGGGTGTTAGTGGGTGTGCTGTGTGCTATGCCTTGTTGTGCATTTGTACCATCACCTATGCCCCCCAGGCCCTATTCGTTGCACTCCCTGTTGGTGTTGTCAGGTCCTTTTGCGCTGTGTCCGTACTCCCTACTCCTTGCACCGTCTCCACACTGATGACTGTGGGCTGGGTTTCCTTCAGCTCCTCCGGTGGCACTGGACTGCCACCTCCTTTCACCATTGATGCCTTCCTGTTGGCAGCGGGTTGGTGCCTGGTTTAGGTGTCACGTCATGCTGTCGCCTATTGGCCTCCTCAATTGGCATTCTCGGCATTCCGACTGCATTCCAGGTGGTCTGCTTGTGGGTCAGTTGCTGGTAGTGTTCTGTCACCTCCATGATGCTGGTCTTGTGCATCCCGTCTTCCTCTCCCCCTTCTTCTTGGCCTTCTTGGCCCCGTTGTTCCTTGCTGGTAGTCTGTGGGGGTTGTGGGGTTCGAATTGGCCTCTGCGCTGAATCAGGGTGCATCCATGTTGCTATGTGCTTTGGCTTGTTTCTGGTGTATTTTTTCTGGGGGTTTTATGGTGCATTGTCCCGCCAGCCTCGTGAGATTTGCAGGCCTGTGGCTGGTTTTCGCTACTTTTTGTGCCGCGGTTGGCCTCATTGCATGTTTTTTTGCGTTCGCGTATCGCATTTTTGAGGCGTAGCATTGATTTTCCCGTGGACATTTGCCACATTATCTGGTGTCTATCACATGCTACTGCCTTGTTGTGAATTCCACGTTGACACAGGATTATTTTCCTCCAATAGGCTGTGATGTTGAAAGTTGCGTTATGCTACTCTTGCGGTACTTATCACACATTCTTGGGAACATACCCCTATATGTCTCAGTACAGAGAGACAGACCTGAGGCCATGAACCTAGTGCTTTCAAAGTGGAATGAAGTTTTGGATCAACCACTACAGATGGCTGAATAAACATTTTGTTTGCAGATGTCCATGCTTATGCCTAACTGTAACTTAGACATAATATATTTCAAGTACCTCCATCAAATGTATTACACCACTCTAAGATATATAGGTTTTGTCTGTGTGAGATTGCAAATTGTGTGAGATGTGGGATGCCTGATGCCAATTTCTTGCACTTTGCGTGGCTGAGCCCACTGGTTCAACAGTTCTGGGTTCATATCAAGGATGCCCTCATTGAAATTGTGCTGGAACCTGTGGTATGCCAACCTCACATGTGCCTCCTTTGCCTGCTTAAGAACCTACAGTCTGCAACACATGGGCTGGGGGCAGTAGCTTTGTTACTGGCTAAAAGGCGAGTTGCCATAAATTGGCAGAAGCAGACAGTACCCACTCAGAGTCAGTGGCTAGCTGACATGTCTCACTGTAAAGAACAATTGGAACTTTATACTAAAGAATTACCCATACCATCACAGCCCAAGGATATCTGTGACCCCCTCACCATGAATCTGCTAATGCTTTTGAATCTTGCTTAAGAGCGAGTATATATTGCTATCCTTCCGCTGGTTGCTGTATCTTTTCACACCGGCAGGTAAATTGAGTGAAACTGTGGCTGTATTGCTATATTTCTCAAATGTGGCACAGTTTCTTGGTTATCAAACCTGTGTACTTATTGCATAAATGCATAAAAAACATTTTCAAGAAAGAAAATAAACAATACATAGTCTGTAGTACGTAAAATATTTGCCCTGCTGGAACTTTCTCTGCAGAACCAAAAAGCGTATGTGAAACATAATGAACACAAGTCATCAACTGTCAGCTGCACACAGAGTTACTCTTCAATGTAAAGATTTAGAATGTGTTCAATAGCTTTACACACCAATGGTGCACTAGGAGCACATATGTTTTGTAAACATGTACACCGATTAACTGGACACAGGCTGTACAAAATAAGGTAGAAAAGTAATATGGTAGTTACCCGTCACTATGAAAAACTATAAAACAATTCAACATGCACATTTGATGATGTCACCAGTGATGTCAACAATGATGTAATTTGAGATGGCATCAGTGATTGCATAAATGATCTCATTGACATAGAACATGTCAAGAGTGATGTCATATGTGAGGACCTAAGCAGTATATGGCGGGGTGTAAGTTATAGTTTGCTCTGCTAACTATAACTGGTGAATTTCTGTGTTTTTTTTGTTCAAAACATTAATGTTGTCACTGACATATCCACCTAACTATAACATTACTTTAATCTTTGTTTTTAAGTGAATTTCTAAGGGTTTAAAAAAATATATATTTTTAATCTCATTGTGTCACTCTAACCTTTGCTTTTTTCAGTGAATTTAACATATATATGCTTTTAGGTGCTTTCAGCTAGCCCTCTTCATTCATTGATCTGTTATTGTGTCATTCATGTTTTTCTTCGGCCCACTACATCATACACCATAGGGCAGCAGGTCAGCCCATTTTAGCCATTGGCTAACATCACTGCGAATGACGGCAATATTCCCATTCACAAGGAACACATCCGTACACCAAGTATATCTCTAGATTGCAAAGCATTATAAAAGCATTGTGCCTTTTTTTATACCACAAAGATGATTTTGCTTTGAGACAATATTTTTTTAGATTCTCAGAAGACACTTTTTCCAACAATAAAATGTTGCAAACCTATGACAAAGCAAAACAAGGATTCACAAAGCGAAAAGGCTGACAGCCAATGCCAGACCTATTTGCTTTGCCGCTGATTTTTGTTTTTTAATTCTGTTTTACAAATGCATACAGCTCAGATGCCTTGGCTCAATTACATAGACGTTATATTATTGCAACTCTTTTTTGTTTTACTTTGCTATGATGAACGTTTATATAAAATAATGAGTGTGTCTTTTCTAAAGTTTCCTTCCATCAAACTGTCTCCCAAGCACTGAAGAGCATTTGAGTTCAAGAAACACTTTCAAGCCCCTTTGCCGTCTGCTACAGACTCGTTTTTAAGGAACAAAAGAGCACAGCACATTAACACAAAGAATTCCCTTAAAAGACACCTGTTCTGATCAAAAATGTTTTAGAAATGTCAGATGGAGGCGTGAAAATGGCTTGATAGACCTTATCAGATGCGAGCAGCAGACTCCATTGCTGCTGCTGTGACCTTTACATGGGTACAAGAGAGGAAATTGAGGGACCCTGCAGTGAAAGGCCACATATACATAATGATGACGAAGGCGCTGAGGATACTGTGGTGTGTGGCTCGGTGTGAATAAAACATTACTCCCCCTTCTCCATTCACGAGTTCAATCAAGAGAGGTTGGGGACGATTAGACACACATCTGTACTGCAACACCCGCGTGTGGCTAGTAAAACTAATATTTGTACAGGACCCGGTTTATGTATTCTTAAGTCAAATTAATGTACTGTAAGGGTAATGCTTGTAAAGTTTCCCAACTGTTTCAAAGGAAATACACATTTTATGTTAACATGGAAGAGGAGTTGGCCTAACGTCTAGGGCGATTGATCTCGAATCTGGGGAATTGGGTTCGAGTCCTGGCAATGACGCTGAACATCCTGTGAATTTGGGCAAATCACTTTGGGCCATATGTAGGTAATAGGAAAATTCCGATTCCTAAATACCGAATTTTACAGATTCGGTATTTAGAAATCGGTATTTCATATGTAGGTATTAATTTGGTAAAAAATACTGATTTGTTAATATTCCTTATTACCGAATCGGTAATACTGATTCGGTAATAAGGAATACATACCTATTCATTCCTGTGGGCTTGGAAGCCCATAGGAATGAATGTGAAGGCATTCAGTATTACTGAATCGGTAATACCAGGAGGCATATCAAGGGTGCCAGGGTGTCCAAAGGACACCCTGTTGCACCCCTGAAATGTGCATGTGTGCACATGTGGTGCACATGCATGCCCGAGGGCATGGATGTGTGCCACATGGCACCTTTAAAAAAGTAAAAAAGTGATTTTTTGAAAGAATTCGGCAATTACCACCAACTTGAAGTTGGTGGTAATTAACAAATTCTTAAGGCCCAAAAGCACTCTTCAAAGTGCTTCCTACATTGCATTTAAGGAATCGTTATTACCGATTCCTTAAATGCAAGGCCAATTAGGAATCGGTATTAAGGAATCGGTATTTACCGATTCCTTAATACGAATCCTTCCCTACATCACGAAGCTAAATACCGGTCGGTAACGGTGAAATTTACCGAATTTCACCGTTACCGAGCGGTATTTGCCTACCTACATATGGCCCTTAATCTCCTCGTGCCTAACAAAAATGAATGCACCCTCCTCATGTAATGCAACTGGTGAGTGGTGCTATGTAAAGAGCACTGATGCTCGATTGGGGTCAAGTTTGCGCTATATAAAACTCTGTAAAAAAAAAAACGGAGAAGGTATCTGATTGCAATACCACATTGACAGAAATATAATTAAAGTACTATTACAGAGTGTTACAAAAGTCTGACACATTAGCGAGCACATATGTACCGCTCCCTAAATCAACAGAATATATACTAGAGCAACAATCCCATCAGAATATGTGACATAAATGTAAATAGAAAAGCTAGCATACAGCAAACATTTCTTACCTTCAATGCATCCTTAAAAATATAAACCGTGTAGACAAAGAACACTCAGAAAAAATCAAAACACTGAACCAAAACATACCTGGTTAGAATTTTTTTTTTTATAAATTCCTTGACAATTTCCCAACAACGTGATAATGCCACTTTAAGGAAGATTTGCGGGGTAGTTATTGCTGCTAGTGGCAAAAGAAACGTATAAGTATAATTTACATTCAGTTATTCTTCTTCCCCTTCATACTGAAGAAAACATTCTATTTGAAGAGACGTCGTTTTAACTGCCATGCACTAGGTGGCAGCAGACTACTACTAATAAATTATTATCAAGCCTTCTGTACAGCGTGAACCAAGGTGCTATTTTTCAGAGGGCAACAGGCCAGCTTTCACGCTACAAAAATCCAATTTCATGGTTTGAAAGGTCAGTTTCTTCGCACGGATAGGGCTAATTGTATTTCACGACAATGAAAATTATAAGCAAGTGCACAAAATATGTTCCATGAAGCAAGAATGCTTCATAAAAGACGTCCTTGCGCTAATACGGTTTATTGCCCCAGCGGTGTTGTAAAAGCAGGAAGAGATACAGAACCAAATGATAAATTATGAATTTTATATTTTGTATCTCCCTAAGGGGCCATTCATTCGTCATTCCCAGAAGCATCGTCCTCTTACTTCAGAAGTCCCACTCCAGCTGAGCCGGCCGAGACGCATTCTGGTCTCAAAGAGGAGGGTGTGTGGGTACTGTGAAAACAAAAAGCAAGTGTGCAACCGTGGTTGCTGTCTCTAAAAACTGTACATTGTACAAAAAATGTAATGATATTCCAAGACAAACACCACGAACCTATTGGCAGACCAATAATTTGAATGTAATTTTTTTAGCAGGCACCTTGGTACCAAACAAAGTGTTGATTGATCTTTGATTTTAGTATGGCTATTTCTTGCTGGGAGTCCTGCACATCCAGGCCCTTCGGTAGCCTCCTCGGCTAAGGAAACTGGTTATAAAGGCCCTGAATTTAATTTTGTCTTAGCTTTTGTTGATATGAACTAAAGCTAAGGGTCTCCCCCCTGACTCCTTCCTTAAGAGCGTCCCACACCAGGCCAGTCGGGCTGTCTCTATTGATTTCCGGAAACTGCCCAATCCATTTGCGCAATGATCCCGATAACGCGATATCTGCTGGAAGCTTCCTACCAAAGGACCAAGACCTCCGACCTACTACTGGCACTCAGCTGCTACCAGTGCAGGTAAGCGCGGTGGGATGCGGTGGGGGGTTGTTAGTCGACAGACAACGGAATAGGATTTATTTCTTTTTTCCATATTCTGTCGTCTGTCAATTTCCCCCCTCCCCCAGGGCTTTAAGTGGGATGAAAAAACTGGGGGGGGGGGGGAGTGTCTCTCAAAGGGACGTGGCTAATGTAATAAAGGGCGTGGCTTAAAACATGTAAGCTAAAAATCTGTGCTTAGCATAGTGTGTCGGAAAAAAACAAAGGAAATGATGGACGGAGCGTTGACAATACAAGCACTCACCCCCAGTCAACTGATCTGGGTTTAATCCATCACCGTTCTTTAGCCCACTCTGCCACCCCAGTTCAGACATGGCCATATGCAAATCAGTCTGACCCTGTGCCTCATGGGAACAGTCCAGCCCGACCTGCCAAGCCATGCCTTCCCTGGACCGGAAACAAGCTACCGAGGACCGGTTTCTGGCATTTCAGCCTTCTTCAGCCCGGCTTGCTTGAATCCAGTGGCAAAGTGAGCAAGGGACTCACGTCTGAGCATACCCTGCCAACTTATGGTGAACAAAGAAAAACCAAAGGAAATGATGGGCGGAGCCTTGACAATACAAGCACTCACCCCCAGTCAACTTATCTGGGTTTAATCCATCACCGTTCTTTAGCCCACTCTGCCACCTCAGTTCAGACATGGCCATATGCAAATCAGTCTGACCCTGTGCCTCATGGGAACAGTCCAGCCCGACCTGCCAAGCCATGCCTTCCCTGGACCGGAAACAAGCTACCGAGGACCGGTTTCTGGCATTTCAGCCTTCTTCAGCCCGGCTTGCTTGAATCCAGTGGCAAAGTGAGCAAGGGCCTCACGTCTGAGCATACCCTGCCAACTTATGGAGAACCAAGAAAAACCAAAGGAAATGATGGACGGAGCGTTGACAACACAAGCACTCACCCCCAGTTAACTGATCTGGGGGTCGAAGTCCATACTGCTTTTAAACTTCCTCTGGTGTGAAGCCCTCTTGTGGGTGTGACTTCCTCTGGTGGAGGGCTTCACACCAGAGGAAGTTTAAAAGCGGTATAGACTTCGACCTTCACCCCTTTGCCTGCCAGCATGTAATGCCCGTGATCAAGGAACAAGAAGATCCGAAACGCGTAGGCCTATGAAATGGAGTGAGATGCTGCCTGCAGATTAGCGGAATAAAGGACGATGTAAAGAATAAAACTGAATCCTGCTGTCTCCTTTGGCGCGATCTCGAGCAGGGGCAACTCTAAATGGTGTAATAATTAACGGCCGGTCCGGTAGTGAGAACTGCGACACCATGGAAAACATTAAAGGTGGACTGCCTGTGTAAAGAGACCCAACTCACACACAACAGGCAGAAGGAATGGTTTGGCAATATGAAAATCTGCGGCGGACACCTTACAGCTCACTGGAGAGCTTTTAATCGGCAGAAAAGAAATGGATGCAAACACGGCAAACACCCACTGGAGTGTGAGAATAATAAGGATGAAGAGACTACAAATTCCATAATGCTTAGAGTGCTTTCCACCAGAGGAAGTCACACCCACCAGAGGGCTTCACACCAGAGGAAGTTTAAAAGCGGTATGGACTTCGACCTTCACCCCTTTGCCTGCCAGCATGTAATGCCCGTGATCAAGAAGGAACAAGAAGTTCCGAAACGCGTAGGGCTATGAAATGGAGTGAGATGCTGCCTGCAGATTAGCGGAATAAAGGACGATTTAAAGAATAAAACCGAATCCTGCTGTCTACTTTGGCGCGCTCTCGAGCAGGGGCAACTCTAAATGAAATATAAATATATATATATCTATACTATTATTATAAAGTGCGAACTGGGAACCTTTGAGGCGGGTAAACTCGGGAACCACAGAGCCAATCCAAACACCCAATACATCATTGGAATTGTCAGGGTAAGCAGATGGACATAGGCTATATATATTAAAACAAAATATGTTATAAGGGCAAAGTAACTTTTTTGGTAAAGTAGTCCCTTCGAAGTAGCGCCAGCTAACGACGTGCGTGCTGACATCACGGTTCGGTGGCCAGGAGCGAGGGGAGGAGCGGCCAAGACCGCGGAAGCCGGAAGCAACACCCTGCGAGCGCCGGAGCGATCACGCCATGCTCAGCGGGGCCCGTCGAGAGTTGGGAGAAATGTAAGTAAGAATCTGTTGACATGGAAAAGAGAGGAAATAATGTTGCGCAAATAGCAATGCAGCCCCAGAGAGAAACAGGAAGCGCACTGCCTTTCCTTCTTCTGTCTTGGTGGGTGACTGTCGAGAACCTATTTTGCCTGTTATGATACTAGCCTCAGCAGAAGGAAAACTAAAAGTCTCGCGTGTCGAGTGAGGCCTGCCATGATGCGATTGATGCTGCCCCGAGGCGAGCTGCAGGCGGTGTTCCAGCGTGCCCACAACACATGGGCAGAGGAGGTGAAAGCAGGAAGTGAGCCTGCCACTCACTTCTTTAAATAGAAGGTAAAACCGCACTGGCTACGCATTCTTCCATGCCATAACCTGTCGGCTGCCCGACATTCTGCGAGGTGCAAATCACATGGGATAAGAGCGGCCAGCAGCGCGGGGAGGAGCGTCGACATTTACATGCCCAGGGGAGCGCGATGCTGGTGAGTACCTTTCACCGAGCAAAGCCTACCCGGACAACGTCGGGACGGGCTGCTAGTATATATATATATATGAGGTATGTTGACGTCCCAGATTCAGCAAAGTAGCCAAAATAGACGAGGCAAGACCCAGGAATTGGTGCAAATTATTTATTCATAAGCCCAACAATAATCTGCCATGACGCGTTTCGGCTTAACGAAGCCTTGATCACAATATATATATATTATGATGTCATGAGTGATATCACTGACCATGTCATGAGTGATGTAATATGTGACGTCATCAGCAGTGCATTACACGTGCAAGTTATAGTGAGTACAACTAACTATAACGTGGAATTGCAATGATTTTATGTCAGTAAAATTTCCAGGTAACTATAACTGGTGTGAAACCTATGGTTTTTTCAGTGAATATATATATATATATATTCACAGAAAAAACCATAGATTATAGTGGATATATAGTTAGGAATTTGCATTTACAAAACCTTGAAAATTCAATGAAAAAACCATTGGTTTTAGGCCATATATAGTTAGGGATTTGCATTTACAAAACCTTATTTTACTCGCATAAAACCATTGAAATTCCATATATAGTTATAAGCGCTAACTATATATCGCGCACCCGCAATCCACTGCTGATGATGTGACATATTACATCATTCATGACATGGTTAGTGACATCACTGATGACATCACTGATGACATCTCAAATGACATCACTGATGACATCACTGATGACATCATCCAGTGACTGTATGTTTCTGTAAAGTTAAAATATCTCTTACATATTGAAGAATGAGTGGATATACAAGTGTCTGGATGAAGGATTTAGTAGGTGCATGACTGACTGTATGAGTAAGTGATTAAATGTGTCTCACTGAGTGCATGGGTTAGTGACTAAACTGTCTTAATTTGTGCATCATTATATCTGTTGTTCTGTAAACTGTTGCATGTGTTGATAAGTAGCTATATGAGTAACTATATGGGTTATTGATTGGTTGCCCAAGTATTTGTATGGGATACTGAGTGTGTGTGTGGGTGGCTGGGAGGTGTGTGACTCTGTGCATAGATGTGTGAGCAGTTGATTCACTAGATGTATGGTTTCAAAAGTGCATGTGGAAACAGCTGTATGGGCGGTTGACTGTGTGCATGAGTGTATTGGTGAGTGAACGGATATCTCAGTGCTACATGTCAAAGTAAGTACATATGTAAAACACAGTACATGTGAGAGTTGACATATATAAATAACTGTGCATAAGAGCCAGTGAATGTGTGAGTGGCTGTATGGATCATTGTGAACTTGTATCAGGGATTGTATAATAGAGTAAATATGTGTTAGTATATGTTTGAATAAGTAAAGTTTGTATAACTGTATAGTTGAGGAAATGGAGGTGTGATTGATTCTTTGCATGACTGACTAGGTGTGTGAGTAACTCCATGGATGAGTGACAGTCTGTGAGTGTCTGTTTACACTGATTGTATCTAAGGTTATATTAGAGTCTGAAGAGGTTCATCGTATTATCACATGAATGATATCATCAGTGATGTTATCAGTCATGTCAAATGAGATGTTTTCAGTGATGTCATCAGTGATGTCATTTGAGATGTCATCAGTGATGTCATCAGTGATGTCACTAACCATGTCATGAATGATGTAATATGTGACATCATCAGCAGTGGATTGCGGGTGCGCGATATATAGTTAGCGCTTATAACTATATATGGAATTTCAATGGTTTTATGCGAGTAAAATAAGGTTTTGTAAATGCAAATCCCTAACTATATATGGCCTAAAACCAATGGTTTTTTCATTGAATTTTCAAGGTTTTGTAAATGCAAATTCCTAACTATATATCCACTATAACCTATGGTTTTTTCTGTGAATTTCATTGGTTTTTTAATAGCAAATATGAAAAGCTTTAAAATGTCAAGTACGTGATAGATAAAAAAAAATTCGTATTTATGCACGCTGATGTGCTTTGAACGCTGCACCCCCCCCTCCCCTCCTTTGTCTTAGTAGTACTCTCTCTTTGCAGATAGTGAACGGTAGTTAACGCAAGCCTTTGCCCCCGTTGTAATCCGTCGTGCCTGCTTGTCTCTCCATTTGATTGATTGTTGTCCAAGCATTTACTGTTTTAGAATTGGTTCTCTTTGGATCATTCTCTATTTACAAACAAGCACAAAGTCGCAATACTCTGTTTAGTCTTTGCAGATAGTGAAAAATCGTGTAAAAAAAATAAAAGTAATCGAGCAAAATCAGTAGGCCACTAATTGGATCTCTTTTTGACCTCGCTAAAATAGAAATATTAGGAACAACCCTTCATGAGAAATACGAAAATAGTGAGATGAACTGAGCTTCACACCATGAGGGCTGCAAGACAGCTCGGCTCCATCACCCATCCCGCACAAAATAACGACAAACCCTATGCAAATATTAAAAATATAGACAACACACCAGCAAAGAAACAGGGTAAAACATTTTATTAAAAAACTATTTACATAACGTTGGTTTATAAGATGATGTCAGTAGTGGACCGATGTGTGAATAGATCGAAAGCAGCACAAGGCTCCAAGATCCGGATGGCAAGCTCCTGGATGTTGGGTGCCATAGTTTAGAGTTCTGAATTTGAGCCTTTTTCAATGCCTGTGCTTTGTTTAATCAAAATGGCGGCTTGACACAAGGCTGACTCAAGCGTTGCTACTGATGCTATGCAGACCAAAACTGGTTTTCAGTTTGTACATTTTTCTAGATTTTTCAATCCAAGTCTGGTTGACTTTGTAGAACGATGGCTTCAAATTTTCAACATACGGTGTGGTGGCGCTGACTGGGAGGGGGCGCTTCGCTCCTGCCCCCTCCCCAAGTAAGATTTTCATACGTGAAAGTACGTTAATGGTTTTGGTCCCTGAGATGCTTCGATGTCACTGCCATTCTCAAATAGCATAAGTTCTGGATGTTGGGTGCCATAGTTAAGAGTTCTGAGCAGTGCTTGTAACACTGTCTGAAGCTTATTTCCACCTACTGCAGCTTCACTATTCTCAAAGTAAGTGAGTGTCGTTTGTGGACCTGACTGCATTAGAAAACAATGTGATATGTTAGCTTCCTAAACAACTTGACGGAGGCCCCTGAGGGGCGGTGTGATGGCCATGGACTCGGAGAAGACGCTTGGCTCCGACACCCTCCCCAAGTCTTATAGCACTGGTGTAGCCTGAGATCGCCCCCGACATAGGCGGCCGGCTCCCGGGGTCCGGCGGAACTTTTTGCCTTTTGATGACTCTTCAATTCTGGACCTTGTCCCACAATCCGTTTGACCTGAAGACAAGCTGTAGTGGGGCGCCCCTTTACCGTTTTAGTTGCCATTCCGCCCGCTTTTGCTACACTGTGCCTCTTCCGCCATTCAGCTGTTTACCGCCCGCTCTTGCGACTACAGCGTCTCGCTCATCATGTAGTTGAGTTGCTCCCGCTCTTGCGGTGCAGCGATAGGCGGCTGCCACAGGACTCTCAAAATGGCGGCCGGCTCTTCGGTTTTGGGCCTGGTCCACTAAAATGGCCCTGGGACACCTTGGAACTCGGACGCTTCCCTGATAGGGCTTGGGTCCCATTCTCGAAAAGCGTCCCCTCAGCCGTGAAGATTCTACAAAAGTCTTGGGGGCCTCCGACTCCCGCAGGCTTCTGGTGGGGAGCGGCTGCCATGATTGCTCGTGGAATGGCCACGACGGAGCTACGAGATGGTAGTGGTCTCATGCTGACGCCAGCTTTAGTCTGAAACATCCAGAAACACTGTAGACTACCAATTCGATCAGTTCCGGTAGCGCCCCAACATGACCCGGAAGAGAAGAACTTGCCCTCCCCTCTTTGACTGATGGTTCTTGTTGCCTGTCCCCTCTGTTGTCATTTAACAGAACTTTTTGGACTGCTGAAAGGGGTTGTGTTCTGAACGCTGGTTGGTGGAGACATTTTGACTATATTCTTGACCTACGTTGTCGCGTAATGCGTTATATGACACGCCGCGTTAGCGCACCCGGAAGTGATCTGAGGCGCGGCGCGCAGCGCGTAACGTAAGCATAACAGGTCATGTGACTTGTTAATAAAACTTTTCATTGGTTCATTTTACTTTTGTTAATTTAATGATGAAAAGTTTGGTCATATGACCTAAAAATTACGTTTTTTATTGTTTTCGAACAATATTTTTTTTTCAAACATATGTTATAATATTCCAGGCTAATGTACTTTCCCGGAAAATTTACAACTGTCTTGCAAGTAAAATATATTCCTTTTTCGAGAAAAAGGGCGTTTCTTCCTTCCATGACGGAGCCGTTGAGTAAAAGAGATTCGGCCTGCTGTCTTAGTCGCCGATACGCCTGATTATCAGATTCTTATCGATCACTTTATGTTGCAGACATGAAAAACACAACTGCCCTTGACCATTTATCTTTACTGCGTTCCTACATATTATACCTTTTATCCGTCATGTAATTGGACTGCTTTATTTCACTTGCCTTTTACTGATTCGAAAACAGTGACTAAAAGTAAAAACTTTACCAATGTAAATACTACTACCGTGTTTTGTTTTAAAAACCTTTATTGTGAAAATGTCAGTATACAAATACGGGCCTATAACCACGTGGGCCGGCCACGGAGCAAACTGAAATCGTATATGATGAGGAGACATTTACACTGTAGAAGAACGTAACGAGCGGGCCATTAGGTTGCAAGAACAAAGGTGTCTAACAGTTGCGGAATCGGTGGACGTACATTTTGTAATTAAAATAAGACAGGGCCACTTACAATAACATTTTCTAGATATACATTTGCGGGCAAGGAGTTACGAGTCCCATTTATACCGGCGCCATTTTGGGCGAGGCCGGGCAGGTCCAAGATATAGTCAAAATGTCTCCACCAACCATCGGCCAGACCAGAACCCCTTTCGGCCCTTTATGCTACAAGATGGTGTCTTCCATTCAGAAAATATTGTTGGTAGCATTTTGAAAGGAAACAGAAACAGCCGTTCTCCTAGTGAGTTTCACATTGGTACATTTAGGAAGAATGTTGAAGAGTAGTATGTGGAAAATCTGAAGCCATTTTTCTACAAACTCTCAATCAGACTTGGATGGAAAAAAAAAACCTGAAGAATGTACAAACTGAAAATCAATTTTTGTCTGTATAGCATCAACAGTAACGCTTGAGTCAGCTTTGTGTCAAGCCGCCATTTTCATTCAATCAATAGCGTCCCCCTGCACACATTTAGGGACCTGGTCGTGTCTACAGATGAAACGGATTGTAGGAAAAGAAGCAGAAAGGAAAAGGCAAAAAGTTCCGCCGGACCTCGGGAGCCAGCCGCCAATGTCATGTGCGACCTTTGGCCACACCAGGGCAATAGTGAAGCTGCAGCAGGTGCAAATAAGCTTCAGACAGTCTTACAAGCACTGCTCAGAACTCTCAACTGAGGCACTCAACATCCAGGACTTGCCATTCGGATCTTGGCGCCTTGTGCTGGTTCCGACCTATTCACACATCGGTCCACTACTGACATCACCTCATAAGCCAACGGGGCACCCCACGCCGACTTTCGGCGCAGCATTGTAGGATGGCCACACCAGTGCGGCAATTTGCTGGACACCACCTCGGTGCCATCCGGATCTCGGCGCGTTCGAGTCACTGTACCGCAACAGTGACCGCAATTCAGCTGGACACGCCGTCTTTCGGCGCAGCATTGTAGGATGGCCACACCAGTGCGGCAATTTGCTGGACACCACCTCGGTGCCATCCGGATCTCGGCGCGTTCGAGTCACTGTACCGCAACAGTGACCGCAACTCAGCTGGACACGCCGTCTTTCGGCGCAGCATTGTAGGATGGCCACACCAGTGCGGCAATTTGCTGGACACCACCTCGGTGCCATCCGGATCTCGGCGCGTTCGAGTCACTGTACCGCAACAGTGACCGCAACTCAGCTGGACACGCCGTCTTTCGGCGCAGCATTGTAGGATGGCCACACCAGTGCGGCAATTTGCTGGACACCACCTCGGTACCATCCGGATCTCGGCCCGTTGTGCTGCCTTCGGCCTATTCGCACATCGGTCCGCTACTGACGCCGCCTCACGTGCCAACGGATTTTCTACGCTTTTTGTAGCCCTATGCCGCATAACAGGTCATGTGACTTGTTTATAAAACTTTTCATTGGTTCATTTTACTTTTGGTTTCCTAAAGATGGAAGGCTTAGTCATATGACCTAAAACTAACACTTTTCATTGGTTTAGAACATTTTTTTTCCCAAACGATGAAAGCCCCACCTTGTTTCTGGATCATTCAGACTGAAGCTGGCGTCAGCATGAGAGCACCACCATCTCGTGGCTCCGTCGTGGTCATTCCGCGAGCAATCATGGCAGCCGCTCCCCACCGGAAGCCTACGGGAGTCGGGGGCCCCCAAGACTTTTGTAGAATCTTCACGGCTGAAGGGACGCTTTTCGAGAATGGAGCCCAAGCCCTAGCAGGCAAGCGTCCGAGTTCCAAGGTATCCCAGGGCCATTTCAGTGGACCAGGCCCAAAACCGAGGAGCCGTCCGCCATTTTGACAGCCATGTGGCAGCCGCCTATCGCTGCACTGCAAGAGTCGGAGCAACTCAACAACATGGTGAGCGAGACGCTGTAGCCGCAAGAGCGGGCGCAACTCAGCTAGATGGCCGCCACCTGGGGAGGCCCGTTCACGCCGCCTCCCCCACCCCCGGGCCGCCGCACGCCAATTTTCGGAGCAGCATTGTAGGATACCAAAACCAGTGCGGCAGTTTACTGGACATCACCTGGGTGCCTGTCGTACATGTTGTGTCAGCCATGTGACACTGGACACAGTCCCATCAACATCTCAACGCGTTCTGCTGCCTTGGGACTATTCGCACAACAGACCGCTACTGACGAGGCCTCCCCCCGCACCACCCGGGACGCCCCACGCTGTTTTTCTGTGCTGCATTGTAGGATCCCTAAACCAGTGCGGCACCCAGGCGACATCACCTGGGTGCCGTCCAGAACTCTGCACGTTGTGCTGCCTTGGGACTATTCGCACAAAAGACAGCTTCTAACCATTGTTGCTTTTTGTGTTGAAAAATGTTTAAATTTTTTTAGTTTTTGTTCCGTTCGTTAAAGTTAATAGTTAATAAAGTTTTATAATCTTACTTTGTTGGAGTGTTATCTATTTTTTTAAAAACGGGTGAATGGGGCCTTGAATCGGGTTATTGTCATGTGTGGGCTTTGGAAGTGTGCTGCTGCAGGATCGGACATTTCAAACTCAAATGCACGTTCTTTTTCTTACCTTTCCGAAGCATGGAGCGCAATAGCAGGCAGAGAAAGGGTGATGCACGTGTTGAACACTACCTGACCTGGCAAGTTGCTGGCAGTGCCCCCCCGCCCGCTCCTGAAAGAGGGCACACACACACCGCCGCCCCGAGTACTTCACAAATCTTTAAAAGACCATGCGCTTGTTCATGAGGCTTAAATGGTTTATCACCTCTTCTAGAACCCCTGCATCGACCCTCTGACGTTTCCTGGAAAAATTACCATGTAACACAATACCAAGCCCTGTCAGCTGAAACCCCCAAGGAATCGTGGGGCATATTATCAAGGGGGTTTATCTCCGCTTTTTTGGCTTTAAAAGCCATGAAAGCGGAGATAAAATTATCTCCCTATTACCAAGCTGTCGCTAACACCAGTTAGTGACAGCTAAAAGGAGATAGCGACCATCTTGGGCCCCGCTTTGCATGTCAGTGATACTTATCACTAATGACATGCAAAGTGGCGTGCCAAGATGTTAGCGACTGGAAACAGTCCCTAACATCGCTATCTCCTATTACCAACTTTTGGAGATATTCGCGCTAAGCGCAAATATCTCCAAAATCTAACACCTGCCCTGAGCAGTTCTTAGCCATGTTATCCAATGGGAGGTGGATAACATGGCTAAGAGCATTTGCTCGATAATACATGAATATCGCTGACTTTTCTGCGATAATAGCAAGGTTTATCTGCGATAAAAATCGCCGATGTGCGGCGATAATTTTTGTCTCTAAACAAGTTAGAGACAAAAATTATCGCTAGTTGTTCGTAATATGCCCCCGGGTTTTTGCTTGCAGAAATCGGGAGGCGGGAGACTAGCACTGAAATCAGTAGTCACACGCCTGAATCGGGAGGGTTGGCATGTCTGAATTCTCTACAGCTGGGGCCATAAACTACATCCGCAGGGGTAGGTGATAGCCTGGGACCAGCCTGGCATCTAAAATGGCTGCCGTGCACGACAAAATTGTGGCATTGGAAAAAAGGCAAGATGGCGCAGCCGCTGGAAGAGATGTATCAACATATATCAGCCTCCTCAGCCACCCTCAGGAAACATAGGGGATTAGGATACGTCTCCCGCACCCCCTTATACCTAGTAATTTAATTAACGAAGCACAAAATGGCGAATTCCCGTTTCGCTACCAGTTCGCGGCCCGTGAAGCGCTTCTACCGTGAAAAATCATTTTTTTTTTCTTTTCCCCACGGAACCCTTTAATAACCCCAACAACATTCCTAGGGGGTCAAGAGGGGGATACCTTGCCCCCTTTCATTAAATTCCCCCTTAGTTTTTCACCTCTTCTTCTCTCTCGATCCTACCGAGAGACAAGATGGCGGCCGCTCCGGACTGTCACGCAGCAAAAAAAAAAAAAGCTCACGCACAGCCGCTGGAAGAGATGTATCAACATATATCAGCCTCCTCAGCCACCCTCAGGAAACATAGGGGATTAGGATACGTCTCCCGCACCCCCTTATACCTAGTAATTTAATTAACGAAGCACAAAATGGCGAATTCCCGTTTCGCTACCAGTTTGCGGCCCAGTTCGCGGCCCGTGAAGCGCTTCTACCGTGAAAAATCTTTTTTTTTTCTTTTCCCCACGGGACCCTTTAATAACCCCAACAACATTCCTAGGGGGTCAAGAGGGGGATACCTTGCCCCCTTTCATTAAATTCCCCTTTCGTTTTTCACCTCTTCTTCTCTCTCGATCCTACCGAGAGACAAGATGGCGGCCGCTCCGGACTGTTTAGAATGTTGACAGACACCGGAGAGCCAATCAGCTTTCTGCGCGCAAAGTTCCGAAACGCGAAAAGTAAGCGGACCGGATCGCTGCCCGGAGCGCTGTTACAGATATATATCTTGATTTAAACGTTAATTTCTCAAAATCCACTGAAGCACATATATTGAGACCTAGCAAAGGCACATCGGGCTAACAGTCCCTACAATTTTGCCAAGTTTCGTGCAAATCCATTCAGCCGTTCGAGCTAAAAGTGAGTCCAACCGCCCTATGGAAAACTCAATGTAAAAAACGCGTTTTGGGACCCCCCTTTTTTCTCAGCCCCCCCTTGACGAAACCCCACCAAATTTTCAGGGGCTGCTCAGAAACAAAATGTGCCATTTTCCTGAAAATTTCAGCCGATTCCGTCCACAAACGCCAAAGTTATTAGACATAGAATTTTCAGAAATCCCATAGGGAAAAAATCCTAACTATATATACCTACTGGCGACCGCCAGTAGGTAATATATATATATATATATATATATATATATATATATATATATATATATATATATATATATATATATATATATATATATATATATATATATATATATTTATATATTCCAACGAAAGTTTCCGCCCAACGCTGTGCGCCTGCTAATATGTGCCGGTGCCAGCCTTGGTGGCTGTCAGTCACAAAATGTCAACACCAAATCAGCCCAAAGGAATGAGGCGGCACCCCATCGAAGAGTTACAAGTGTTTAATCACTCAAAAACAAAGTGTTTCAGCCTTGTAGGCCTTTGTCAAGTTACCAGAGTTCAAACAGGTAAACATTTAAATAATAATACGTCATCAAAGACATAGAGAAGTTAACCAAACACAAATCATCAGTAACTTATGATGTCTGGATTTGATACTTTTTAGACCAAATTGTTTTAGATAACTTTACAATCAAAGTGTTGTAATATAATCAATGCTATAAATACGAGGCCAAGGAAACCTTTGGACTACTAAGATTCCACGAAGGTGTAGAAACATTGAATAAAGTGTTTAGTACAAGGTGTGCAGATCCACCCTCTACACTGATTGTCAATGACAATGATAAATAAATGCCCATAATGTGCATATTTGTTGCATTTCACGACTGTTATAAATCCTAGCGTTCGTGTAGATGTAAAAGAAATACTTTTGTGTTTTTTTTTTTTCAAAACAAAATTTTTATTGTGTTGTTGAAAAGGGTACATAGTGTGCACAGCCCCTCGGAAACCGAAAGAGCTGTGAGCATGAAAATGTCAAGTACATTGCAGGCAATTCAAACAACCATTGATGCGAAGGTAACTACCCAATATCCCCCTCCCCTCTCCCCCCCTTCCCCCCACCCAAAGTCCCCCCTCTCACCCCCTGCACAGCCACTCAACGGTCTACAAGTAACAGGCATAGTGACAAATAAACATTTAGTGTGTATTCCTCATTACTCGGGTTCAATGTCCAAATGTCTGTCTTCAGATTCCTCATGAGCCGGCGGTTCCAGCCACAGTCCTCTATAGTCCGCCCACCGCTTCCAAATCTTATAATGTTTCCTGGGGCAACCCCTGGCCTCAAATATTGGGCGCTCTAGTCTAGTCTAGTCCCATGTAGAATCTTTCCAGGCTCGGGCCACGTCCCTCTTGGCCACCGTGAGGCCCAACAATAACAAGTGGCGTTTATAGATGTTTCCCCCAACCTGTTCCAGTATATGGAGGAGGCCCAGTTGTGGCGTGCGGGGGAGTTCCCAGCCCAACACTTCCGACAAGCAGTCCCACACTCCCGACCAAAACCTCCGTAGACCATCACACTCCCACACCGTATGCAGAAAAGTGCCCATCTCTCTGTCACATCTCAAACAATCAGGGGAAGCAATCATGTCAGCTCTCCACAGTCGCTCCCTGGTATAGTAGGCCCTGTGGAGATATTTAAATTGAATGAATCGAAGGCGTACCGCGATGTGCCTCTTTCCAGTCTTCTTCCTCAAACGCACCCAGGTCGTTCTCCCATTTGGCCCGCAGAGTGTCTAGGGGAGTCGAGCAGTGTGTGACTAGTGTTTGGTAGATAGAAGATATTTTTTTGCTTTCCAGTTCTCCCATAAATACCTTTGCTTCCAGGGGGCTAAACTCGGGCAAGGAGTCCAGGCCCCTCAGGGCAGGTGTGATAGCATGGCAAATTTGCAAGTATCTAAAGAATTGGGTCCGGGGCATGTTATACTCTACTTGTAGCTCCTGGAACGACTTAAGAGTCGTGCCCTTGGCGATGTGGCCAATAGCCGAGATGCCAATCGCGTCCCAGCCACCGAATCCCTGCAGGGACAGCAATGCCGGCCGTTGCCCATTCTGCCAGAATGGGGTTTCCCTTGTTAGCCTCTTCCACCACCCCATGCGGCGGAGTGCTCCGCGCCATTTTTGAAAAACTATTTGAGTGACCACTAGGAGCCTCTTCCTCTTAGCTGCTGAGTACAGTATGACGTGGAGCGTGTCGGGGTCCATTAGGTATCTCTCCAGGGCATAGGCCGGATCGCCCCGGTCTCCGTACCACCATTCGTTCAGTATCAATAGATGGGAGGCTTGATAATAGGATAGGATAAATGATGCTGCTAAACCACCACAATACGTGGATATGAAACACGTGCGGAGTGCCACTCTCGCCACTCCCCCAGCCCAGAGAAAATTACCAAGTGTCGAATTTACCTGTTTGAACCACTGCGGTGGGATAGGGTACGGGTGGTTTTGTAGTTGGTACAGGAGGCGTGGAAGGGCCACCATTTTGAAGATGGCCGAGCGGCCGTATATGTTCAGGGGCATGCGGGACCATGTAGTCATGTCCGACCTGACACGCTCCAATACAGGGACAACATTGCGCGCCCAGGAGACCCCGTGCAGGTCTGTAAGGAACACACCTAGGTATTTGAAGCCTCCTGCCGCCTCTTGCAGCGACGACGCCCAGGACCCCAGGCCACGGCGCTCCCCCAACACCCAAAGTACTGACTTACGCTTGTTCAGGTGAAGGCCCGACACTTCTCCAAAGATTCGCATGATGTCAAGGACCCGCGGGCCCGATCTGTTCAGATCCGTTAGAAAAAAAAGGACATCGTCAGCATAGAGTGCAATTCTATCAGAGGGTCCCGCTCTCCACTCGACGCCGCGCAACTGTGCGTCCATTCGGATCCACGCCGCCAGCGGCTCCATCGCCAGAGCAAATAGATAAGGCGATAGGGGACAGCCCTGTCTGATGCCTCGACCTTTAGGGAAGGAATCAGACACTGCCCCAGCCACTCTCACCGAGGCTGTGAGATCTGTGTATAGCAGTTGTAGGTAAGACAAGAACCGGGGCCCCAGATTCAGGCGGGACAGAAGCGCACGGAGGTAGACCCAACTCACCGAGTCGAATGCCTTATCTATATCAGCCAACAGAAGAGCCGCAGGAATCCCTGTCGCCCGGGCTGCCTCCACTACCACCTGTGCGTGCCTAATATTGTGTCTCGTTGCTCTATGTGGCATGAATCCAGCTTGGTCCGGGTGGACTAGATCAGTAATATATGGGAGGAGGCGATTGGCCAGCGCCTTCGCCAGTATTTTCGCTCGGTGTTTAATAACGATATTGGCCTGTAGGACTCAGGTTGGTCTGGGGGTCTCCCTGGTTTGCAAAAGACCACTATTTCGGCGTGCCGCCAATCCCTCGGAAGCCGGCCACTCTCCCAGGCTGCCTCTAATGCCCTGCCATAGTATGTGCCTAATTGAAGGTGGAAAAATTTGCAAGGGAACCCATTGGGTCCGGGGGCCCTACCCACGTTCAGTTCCCCGAGTGCTGTATCCAGCTCCTCCGCCGACAAAGGGAGCTCAAGGCGAGCCCGCCCTTCATCCGATATTGACTGTGGCGGAAGATCAGCCAGGAATTTATCGATGTCTTCTGCCGATAGGAGTTCCTGAAGGGCGTATTGGGCCTCATAATACCGTGCAAAGCTAGCCGCTAGGGCCGTCGGGCCGTCATGGGAGCGCCCGTCTCATCTCGGAGGCACGGTAGGGACTGCGCCTGAAACGTACTCTGGCAGAGCCTATATAGCATGGAGCTGGACTAATCTCCCCATTGGTAGATCCTACTCTGAGTCGCTAACCACAACTGTCTAGCCTCATCCAACAGCAGGGAGGCATACAGCTGTTGTGACTGCAGGAGTTGTCCTACGTCTTCCTCCCCCCCGCCAGCGTGGCATCGCCTTTCCTGGTCACTGACTCGGTCCGCCGCCCTCACTATATCTTCCCTGCGCGTCTTGCGGGCGGCCGCACACCAAGCAATGTCCACCCCGCGAAGCGTGGGCTTCAGTGCCTCCCAGAGGGTCATATCGTCTGTATCTGAGTTATCATTTTCACTCCAGTAGTGGGCAATAGCCTTACTCATGTGGGATTGATAAGTTTCTTTTTGTAGGTGCCATGTCGCTTCATTGCAATGTGTATAGGATGTGCAAAAGAGGTGTCCAACCTGTGATTATGGCAAACATTATACCACCATGCTCTATAAGAGATTTTAGAAAAGTCTTTCCAATTAGCAGTAATTTGCTGAAATGCGACTGCTAATAATAAATCAATAATTTTAACATTAAGCGTAACATTTTCCCAACAAGATGAAAGACTTCCTAAGAGTATAAGAGAAAGAAAATTTAATTCCAAAAATCGAGTTAATTTGGTACCATACTTGCTTCCAGAAAGCATGTACGTTAGGAAAAAGAAACAGAATATGAAATAAATCAGCATTTGAAGAGGAACATGTCCAACAAGTGTCTGTTACAGTCCCAAATTTTTTTATTAAATCGCTCGGTGTCAAAAAGAGTCTGTTATAAACAAAAAACAGTGTCTGCATTATATTAGCTGCTCTTGATGACTTGCAAATTTTGATCCATATGTTATTCTATAAGGACACTGGCCAAGATAATGCAAAGTCACGTTCCCATGTCTCCTCCACTTTGGATTTCTTTCTAACAATACCAGTACAGTGCAGATAATTATAACTGGTAGAAGCTTTGGGAGTAGTTTTTAACAATGTATGAAGTTGTGAAGCAGAATTTGAAATAGTGAAAGTAGTAGGTGTAGCAGACAACTGGGTGTATGTATCCTTCACAGCTTTTTTAAGTAAAAGGTATTTATGAGTAAATGAGGTAGGTAAACTTAATGATTGACTGAGTAATGAGAAAGGAATAAAATCCGACTGTGAGAATAACTGCTGTATCCAAATTGGTTGTATGACGTTCCAACGCATGCTTTTATCACGCATGCCTTTACAACGCAGGTATTACAACGCAAGTCGTTACAACGACTTGCGTTGGGGTCGTTGGATAGTGGAATAGTTTAATATTCTATTCCAACTCCAGTCCCCGTGGAAAGGTGGGAAGGTGCTGGATAGAAAATTAAACTATTCCCTATCTAACAGCGCCATCCAGCGAAAGTCGTTGTAATGACTTTTGTTGTAATTCCTGTGTTGTAATGGTAGTGCGTGGTAAAAGTTTAGTTGTAAACGATGTTCCCCATCCAAATTAATCCTCTCTGACGCCATGTCTTCCAATAGAATGGTTTATTCCTAATAAGTAGGTTTTTGTTGTGCCACATATTGTAGAGTTGAGGAAGGTATCTATGGTACTAAGATGAGAGAGGGAAGAAGATAGCAGGAGTTCGGATGTTAGTTTGATTATGGGAGTGGATATGGCTTGTGGTTTACGTGTAAAGGAAAGGCATTCATCAATGAAAAGGGGGACAGAAAAAGACATTCAATTGTAGTCCATAAAGGACAATCATCTTTGGGATCATGCAACCAGAGGGAGGCTTGACGTAAAAGAAATGCTTTCTGATACGCCGGAAAATCGGGAAAGTTAACTCCACCTTCTGTTTTTGGATGTATTAATTTAAGTAGGGACATTTGAGATTTTTTGTTATTCCATAGGAAGGAAGAGAGGATAGAATTAACCCTCTTAAAAAAATTAGTAGGAATAGGCATCGGGATATTGGAAATAGTGTATATGATTATTGGTGACACCATCATCTTTATAGTGTCAAGACGGCCCCACCATGATAAATAAAGGGGATGCCATTTGGCGGTTAATTCTGAGATCTTTTGTATACATTTATTCATGCAAAGTGACACTGTATCTGAAATTGAAGAGGTAACATGTAATACGAGGTAGTCAATATGATTAGGGCTCCACGTGAAATTGGAGGCACTAAAATCTGATTTGAAAGTGTACTTTGTTAAGGGTAGAATCTTGCATTCGTCGTTATTCAATTTGTATCCGGAAGCATTGGAGTACTCATGTACTTCTGCTAGAAAGGCGGGGATTGAGTCGCTTGGTCTAGACATGAAGAGCAAAATATCATTGGCATATGCTGCAAATTTGATGTGGGAGTTTAATTATTGAAAGCCATGTATATTGGGATTCTGACATAGTTTAGAGAGGAAAGGTTCCAATGCCAAATTAAAAAGGAAGGGGGATAGGGTGCAACCTTGGCATACACCTCTTCCTAAGTCAAAAAATTGAGATATGAGACCATTAGCGCAAACAGCCGCTCAGGGATTAGATTAAAGAAGGGAAATTAAAGATGTGAATTTAGGGCCAAAACCAAACCATTTGAGGGCATAAAACAAATAGTTCCATTCAACTCTATTGAACGCCTTTTCAACATCTAAAGCAATTGCTACGAGGGGTTGTTTTAAATGTTAAGCTTTGGATAATTCTTGCTGTGTTAAGTCTAATTCCAGAGAAGAGAGGTCTGATGGGAAAATGTTGACGTTTTTGGATGTTAGAGAAAAAGTGGGATAGGGAAGGGTCGGTAGGTTGCGTTTCAGAAGCGTATAATGTTTTGTAAAAAACAAAAAAATCATTCAAAATATCAGCATCCTTATATTTTAAAACTGAATTTGTATCATAAATAGATTCAATGTTTAGTTTATTATGTTTAACTTTTAAGTAATTGGCCAAAATTTGCCCAGCTTTCTTTTTGCCCCCATAAACTTTTGCACTAGATTTTAACAGATATAAAGAGGCATCGTCTGTAGCGTTCTTGTTAAATTGCATCTTGGCCTTAATGAGGGCTGTTAAACAATCTTTTGAGTGCGAGGTGTAGTAAGAATGCTCCAGTCTCTTGATGTCCACAAGGAGGTCCCTAGTGAATTTATGGGCATTTTTACATTTGTTTGCAACAAAGCCAATTATGAAGTCTCTTGCTGAGGCTTTAAAAGCGTCACATAAAGTGGAAAGAGGCATGGATGGAATTTGATTTATCTCAAAGAATTCATCAAAAAAGGTAGTAAAAGAGGCAGTGAACTTTGGGTCTAAGAGAAGAGCATTATTAAAATGCCATCTTCTAGGTCCTGTAACTTTGGGTAAAATATCCATGCTCATTGAGACGGGTGCGTGATCTGACAATAACATTGGGCCAATCTCTGCATTAGTAAGAGTTTGTGCAATACTATGAGAGACAAATATATAATCAATCCTTGATTGAGAATGATGGGATGGAGAATAAAAAGTAAATTCTCTAATGGTCGGATTACAAATACGCCAGGCGTCCCGAAGTTTGTGCTGTGTGATAGCTTGAACAAAAGACTTATGGGGTTTATTAGGGATGTGGGTGACTTTAGAGTTCCTGTCAAGGAATGGTCCGAAGGTCTGATTTCAATCACCTGCTAGGATAAAGTTATCATCTATGCAGAGTGATTAGCTTGGCCAACATGGGCCAAAAGGAAGGTTCGCCACATGTAGGGGCATAAACATTTAGAAAAGAGACTGGAACACCCTTTAGTGACACGTTTAACGTTTAACCATCTACCATTAGTGTCTGAATCTAGAGATAAAAGTGAATACGAGAGGGATTTATGACACAATATCATTACTCCATCACGTTTGCCATCCCCTGGGGAGTAGAAAACTTCACCTACTCAACCTCTCTTCAGTTTTAATGATTCAGTATCCGAAAGGTGAGTTTCTTGCAGGAATGCAACATCAACATCTAATTTGGCTAGGTGAGATAGGACCCTTTGCCTCTTAATAGGGGAAGTCAGACCCCTAACGTTCCAAGTAATACATTTTAATGGCATAAGTTAATAGAGACAAATTGATCTAGAAATATGCCCAATTGGAAGGAAATGCAGTCTCAGGTGATGAATGAAGAAGAAGGACCCAAAGAATCCATATCAGTTGTCTTGCAAGAGTTTATGAAGCTTTGTAGATGCAAAGGATCTTCATACGTTGTTGTTTTGTTATTATGAGTAACTTTGAAGAGGCAGGGATGAAAAAGGCGTATCGAGCCCCTATTGCACGTAAGTCAGCTCTCATGTTTAGAAAAGCCTTGTGTCGGTTAGCAGTGGCCTTGACATAGTCCTGCGCAAAGAACAATGATGAACCTGACCATGAGATTTTTGCAGAGGCTTTGACTGCTGATAGTACCTTCAATAAATCTGTATACTCTAGGAAGTATAAGATGACTCCTCTTGGTGTTTGTGACGCCAAAGCTTGAGGTGAAATTTGACCCAATTGATGCGCACACTGGATGTTGAGCATCGTACCATCTGACATGTGTAGTAATTTAGGGAGGAATGACTCAAAAAAGGTGATAGAGTCAGATCCTTCAAGTCCCTCTCCCAGGCCATAAATACGAAGGTTGTTCCATCTGTTACAGGTCTCAAGATCTTCCACTTGCCTTTGGAGCGAGGAAACTTGTGAGTGGAGTTAAGAGACGTTGACACAGGTTTCTTTTCAGGAGGAAACACTTTGCTCCACTGACAAGACCCTTGATTCGAGTTGGGACCAGTTGTCCGTTAATATTTACAATTTGGTATTGGTTTCTTCCATAAAGGGTCGACGGGCTCTGATTTTCTCCAGCAGTAGCTCCATAGATACTAGCAAAGTTGGTTTAGGTGGCGAGGGAGGGTCCTTTTTCAGCCGTTTGGTGTTAGATTTCCCTGGGGCTGCGGAAGAAGATTCCATTGTTAGATCTAAACTCTGAGGAGAAGACACTAAAGAATCCTCCATTCTAGAGAACTAGGAGAAAATCTTTGAATTCTTGATGAATATGTGCTTTGGTTTAAAAGATGAGGAATGTGGCGCTTTTAATCTGCCCATAAATCGCGCTCAGAACGCTCCTTTCTTAATAAATGTGACAAATGCACATGCGCCGGTGCCCTCGCATGCGCCTTTGTGAGGAAGAAGTCGGCGATGAAGCAGGAAGAGGGAGCCCCGGGACGCTGCATCTCAGGTAAGTCCTTTTAATTACTTTTACAATGCTTTTAATGATTGTAAGGGCATTTAAAAGAGGACGGGAGGGAGGACGGGAGGGAGGCGGGTGGCGGGCAACTCCGCTCCTCCATGGCATGTGCGTAGCCTGCCTACTACGCCTAATTTGTGGATCGCGAAGTAGTAAACACTACGCACACTCCATGGCCTGAGCGGAGCACTATGCCCACTCCATCCAATCCATGCACTTTACAAAAGGAGTTAGAATAGTCTGCTCTCCCAATCACATGTAAGCTCTTTTGCAAACATTTGCTGGATTGGAGTTAGAATAGAAAATCTTACCACCTCACACATGCATAATTTGCCCTTTCCACAATGGTTGTTGCATCAGAGTCAAAATGTAAAATCTAATCCCACACATACACTTGTCCCAATGTTTGTTGGATTGGGGCTACAATAGTAAAGCTACACCACCCATAAATGCACTTTCACCACTTTTCATGACTTTGGAGGTAGATTAGTAAATCTCACCCCCTTGAAATACATGCACTTTCTGCAGCGTTTGCTGGTTTGGAGTTCGAATAGTAAATCCCTCCCCGTTCAATGAATGCATTTTCACCCAAAGGTTTCTGGGACTACATTAAGAATTACCCATTTTACTCCCTTTTCATTCAGCACTTTCCCCAATGTTTCTGGAAGTGGAATTAAATTAATAATTCGCCCCTCTAAAACTATGCATTTTTAAAAACAATATGTTTGTGGGACTGAGCTTAGAATAGCAATTTTCAAATTTGAATCCACCAAATGTAAGGGTTTTTGTAGAAAAGTTGCGGAACTTTAACTAATGTATTCAATTTATAGTCTTTATTTTATATTGTTGATATTTTAGTTTTTTTTTACATTTGTAAAATAATTTTAAAAAGAGTGATATTAGAAAAATAATATTCATTAACTTTGTTAAATGAATAATTTATGTACTGATGGATTTATAATCATACATTTAAATTATCATATGTATTATAACTGACTACAAATGTACATTATTTTTCATTTTGTTTAAAATAAATTGACAAACAATTTTATACTTATAGTAATTTTATGTACATTTAGTAAATATGTTTATTTACTGAACATGTTTGAATAAGGTATATTGTACTAAAAAGTTACCTTTGTTTTCAAATTAGTTAGGAGTTTTTTAATGCATTTTTTAAAACTATGTAAGCAATTTAAAACATAACACTTAAGTTTACATTTCTAAAGATTGTTCGAATACCAAATAAATTAAATTATTTTGCATTGAAAATTCTTCGACAGTATTAAATATTTTTAATTAACAGTACACTTGGTAATAAAATGTGCATTGGATTAAATAGGTTTAATCAAAAAATATTTTTTATTTAGTATAGTATAGTTTTGCAATTAATATTAGGGTGAAATCTGTTTTGTATTCTAGATATAGCAATTTACAGTTATCGTTGTGCTCAATGCATGTGTCATAACTGTGTACATATCTAAACTTAATACTTTTTATCATCATTTTGATACATAATTCTTGTACCACAATAGTTTACAGTCTGTATTCTAACATAAAATATCAAGTCTTGACTTGATCAAGGTATTCATTTGCTTTCTGGGTTTCTAGAAATATGTTTGCTACTATGTGAGTCTACTTGTGGTACAGACAACAGGACACGTTGTATTGTAGTGTTATCCAGATTATTACATCATTATCATTATAGCAAAATTGGTTCTATACATGAAAAGGAGCAGTGTTTTGGTTTTGAACCTTTATTTTTTAGACTCTGCTGTGACTAAAGAAGTCCTACCAACTGTATGTCAGATTTCCAAGAATGCATACCCACTAAGAACCCTCTGCCATCTCTTAACCTCTCAACTGAGTGTCAAGGAATACAACAACGCTAACAGAGACATCAGGGATAACAAGACGTGGGAAGTAAGAACATGGATGGGGAAACTCAGATCTGGACTTCGTCTGATTAGAATCGTCTTGGTACTGCGAGCAACTGCTCTTTCTCAGGATTCTTCATGTAGCAAGACAGAAATGCAAATCAATGAAAGGTAAGAAGACAGTAACAGTTAGGAAATGGATTACAATCAAAACACAGGTTAGGTATGGGCATGAGCTATGAAGGTAAGGTTTACCGGTTTATCTAGTGGATAGTACGATGACCAGACTTTGCCAGAGTAGGTAGCACGTAAAAACACCTGGACGCCAGAGCAAACAAAGGTAATCACTTAAAAGAAAGCACAGTTACAGGCACAAGAAAGGACAAAAAGCTAAGGACAGGGAGGATTCAAGGTTTAAACCAAGGAGAACAGTGAAAGAAGAAAAAAACAACAAAGGTGTGGAAATGAATACATGTGTGAGCTCAAGAATGGGCAGGAGAACCTCAGCAAAACCGCAAGATGGAGCAAGGCACCTGCTTTCTGAGAACAGTTCTTAAGCACTGCTGTTCATACTATGGAAGTCCTCCCTGTAACCAGAAAGTGGGGAGCTAAGCTGAAACTAAGTCAGCACTCTAGTTGTTTATGGGCATGCAATTTCCAGCTCACTGACCTTCATCCTTAGCACACCATTTCTATTTTATGGTGCATTCTTGTATGCAGGTCTTCCTAATGCTGACACTGTAATGCCCTTGATAAAATGGTTGTGAGCAATAAGTCCAGTTTCCATTTTTCAAAATAAGGACCGCTTCTCTGTGTAAGGTGGGTAAAGAGCAATGATCAGGGTATGCCTACCCATCTGCATGTGCAACCATGCAGCATGGGTGAGCAAAAAATGTTCCTGGCTTAGCTTGGCATTTGTACACATATACCACTGTGACAGATGTGGCCTAGATTAAATTGTTGTTTTATATTAGAGAGTGGGAGTAGATTAACCATTCCTCCTGATAAGGTGTATTATGTGTAATGTTTTCACTTTACATTTTCTATCAAATTGTGATTAATTTATAACTTCAGATTAGCGTATAATACAACGGTCAACATTGCTGTGTGGTATTTCAATTCTTCGGCTATGAATCCAAACATGAGATGATTTTTTACTTATTACGATTTCTTACCATACTTTATGTTATTATTTTATTTATTTATTTATTGTTATTTTTTATTTTTGTATAGCGCACGGATGCCGCAGCTAAGAGGCGTCCCGGCACTTTATAGTTTGTCATACTTCTCTGAGGCACTCCATGACTTCTGTGTTTTTAGCATCCTGATTATGAGGAAATTACACTGCTGGCACACTCAACAGATCAAAATCCACAGGAAACAATGGGCCAAATGCAAGAGAATTAAGCATCTCCTGCTAGAGAAGGGGGCAGGTTTAGAATCTCCATAGCCATCATGCTATCCTCACTTATCAATCTAGGAGGCGGATGCTCCCAGGACCAGTGGCAGAGCAAGGTCAGGTGGTACTCAGTGTGGAAAGTTTCTGGTAACCCCCGGCTTGACAAAATGGCAAAAACATGTATTTAAAACCTATTTGTGCCATTTTGCCACCCCCCTCAGTGATGACACTTGTCACCCCGGCTTGACAAAATGGCAAAGATCTGTGTTTAAAACACATATTTTTGCCATTTTGTCACCCCCCTCAGTGATGACACCCGGGGTGTCCTGCACCCACCGCACCCCCCTTCCTACGCCACTGCCCAAGTTTCAACAATCGAAGTTCCTAGTCTTCTATACGTTCCTCTCAGCAGCTCATGATTGGTGAAGATTGACTCATAGAGAGGTGTGCCTTCGTTTTGTAGTAAGCTGCATTCTTGTGTTCAAACCTGAATGATGGGGTAGTACAGGCATTGGACTGGTTCCATTAGGGGCACTTGTGAGTGGAGGGATGATGTTATTATAAATATGATGTCTCTTTTATTCTAGGTATTCCCCTTATTGAGTTACTTGTACCTGTCTATTAGTTAGTACTGAAAATGTGATTAGTAGAATGCTGAATATGTGTGAGTAATGTAATATACGTTTTGTTTATATTATTATCTTTTGCAATATGAAAACCAAGCTACATTCACGATGACCAGACTTTGACAGAGTAGGTAGCACGTAAAAACACCTGGACGCCAGAGCAAACAAAGGTAACACTTAAAGGAAAGCACAGTTACAGGCACAAGAAAGGACAAAAAAACTAAGGACAGGGAGGATTCAAGGTTTAAACCAAGGAGAACAATAAAAGAAGAAAAAAACAACAAAGGTGTGGAAATGAATACCTGTGTGGACTCAAGAATGGGCAGGAGAACCTCAGCAATAACCCAAGATGGAGCAAGGCACCTGCTTTCTGAGAACAGTTCTTAAGCACTGCTGTTCATACTATGGAAGTCCTCCCTGTAACCAGAAAGTGGGGAGCTAAGCTGAAACTAGGGTGCTCATTAGGATTGCGGTTAATCCGCATCCTCTGGGCCGGCGTAAGCCACCGCCGGCTCGGAGGATGCGGATTAACCGCTGCGGACAGAAAAAAGACCCCCGCCAGATTAGGATGGCTGGGGATCTTTTTTCCGTCCGCCGCTTATCCGCCGCGGTCGCCTTCCGACCGCGGCGGAAAAGCTCTAACATGGCTGGCAGTGTCTATCTGACACCGACAGCCATATTAGGATATCAGCGGTCCTATGCCTTTACAAGGCGGCATTTCCGCCGTGGAAAGGCATGCAGACTTTTCTTTGGGGGCCCGTTGCGGGCCCCCAGGGGTGAAGGGGGGGGGGGGGGGGGAGTGGGGGGTGCACATGGGGGTACCTATGGTACCCCCCCTGCCTTTGCATGCACGAAGCGGCAGGCACCACGCGGTGCCTGCTGCTTCGTGCACGCAAAGGAAAACATGTTTTTTTTCACATTGCGGCGTGTGCTGCTTCAAGCAGCACCCGCCGCAATGTTAAAAATACAGGATGTGACCCGCAGGGTGGCGGTCACATCCTAATTAGCATGGAGGGACCGCCGCTGCCCCTGCAGACGGTCCCTCCTCCTCTGGGATGGCAGACGGAAGCAGGTCCGTCCGCCATCCTAATGAGCCCCTAAGTCAGCACTCTAGTTGTTTATGAGCATGCAACATGAACACTGACTGCTTATAGTTTGCAATTGACTTCCAACAGTTTTTAGAAGGTTGACAACTATGTGCACTGTTGTTATTCGAAAGAGCATAGCTTCCAAGATAAAAATAAGTGAAAGTACATCAGGCTACGTTTTGTCAACTTTTATGCTAAGAGATTTAATAACAACGATTAATGTTATAAAAGTCGAGCACAAAGAGTGAACAATAGAGACAAATCTTCATGCTAAGTCACACTGGAATAGGTTTTACAGAAGCATTTCTATAGTCACAACTGAAGGCCACTGGTACAGGAAGCACTTAACCTTTGCTTGCTATGTAATAAGTACACCTGGCCTCCTGAGACAAGAATAGCAGACTTTGCTATTTTTATTGAAGTTAAGTTTCGCTTTTCGTAAGCAGGTGTGTGTCATCTCTAAAAGCGAAATACATTTTATTAATTGGTATTCTAGAGTTAGAGTAGCGCGTAGAAGTAGTAAATGAAGAAAGTTTTGCTGCTATTTTATTTGTATTCATTGTGGTGGCAAGTCATATGGTGTGCACTAGACTAGAATTTTGATTTTAAAACAGATCTTCTAAATGTATCCTTAGTGGATTTGTGTTCTTGAGTTAGTTATTCCTTAATAAAACATGATTTGGGGTTCCTCTGAATGTCTCTTTAATGTCTCATGCGATTGGTCGTTACCAGTAACTCACATCTCGCTCATAGTGCCAATATCGGCCACACTCACAGCCCTCCCGCAGCAACATACATGTAACATAAATAAGCAGACAAGACAACTTTTTGGTGGAGAAAATTGCAGCAGGTTTAGTAGGATACCAAATATGACAACATGGTGGGTTATCTTACAGGTGATCCAAAGGCAAGCCGCCCCTCGCGGCCTACCGTTGGGCCGCCCTGTGCTCGTTCCATTCCCTTATGGAGCCGGGCAAGGGTGGGGGGGAGGGGGCATGTGATGCACTCACCCCGCAACCAGAGTTCAGCAGCTCCCGAGAAATAACCAAAGCGGCGTCAGGGCGAGGGGACAAAGGGTCCGCCAGGTGGGCGAGGGAGGAATTTATACCTCCCCCCGATCCCAACCCCGGCCGGAAGTGACGAGCGGGACCCCAAAGGGGTCTCTGGACACTAGGCTGCCAAGTGTGCCATCCTGTGGCACTAAAGGGTCCGTCCTCTTATGAGGTTCCCCTGCAGGGATGAGTCAGTCAGCCCGCAAATGTTGCTCACTGAGTTTTTTGATTCAGGATCCACATTGACAAGGTCTTAGTGCCAGGGTGTCTAGAAAACAAACACATGTGTTTCAAAAAAATAAAAAATCCAAAATACATATCACATACATTTGCCCCACCAATCACAGGAAACTCAACCTCACTTTGTAAGTTCTGGAACCGGCTCTGATTCTGTTTAACGTTTTTCAGCTAATCCAATCCCCCAGGATGACAAACAATATTGAATTATACATTAAACTTTCAGATATGGGAACGCGCAAAAACAGCTGATGCCTTAAGCTGCCCATCGTCCATGATCTAAATGGAACCAAATGAAAACTTAAACAAGCACTGATCAAGACATTCTCTTGCACTTGGATCTAGATCTATTTTTGTCGTTCAGCAATACAATTTTATATTAAATTCTCAGACTAATCACCCTGTACCTCTCATTATAGGTAAGAGTTGCTTGGCTTACTGCTCCTCTTTGGCATGTGTACCCTTTTCTGTCAAGACTGTGACCTCCAGCACTGTTGAGTGAGAGAAATGGCAGTGGGTAAGAGACAGAAGAGGAGTAGAGTCATATAGAAAAGGGTTTAGTGAGATGTGGAGTAGAGGGAGAAGGGAAATAAAGATAGAGTTGAGATTGAACAATAGATGAGGTAAGGAGAGAAGTAAGTAAACAGAGAAAGGTGAGGTGGCCAGAAAGAGAAATGAACAAAAGTAGAATGAGGAGGAGGTAGGCACAGATAAAGTGCTAGAGAGGTAGGTATGGTAAGTGATGTAATGTGGAAGTGAGAGCTAGAGATAGGGACAAAAAGAAATGTAGAGTGAGTGAGAGTGTGGGCTATACTGACAGATAAGTGAGAAATAGAGAGAGAGGTATAGGAGAATAAAAGATAGGTCAGCAAGAGGCAGTGGCAGACAGGGAGAGGCAGAAGTAGACAGGCAGAGAGATGGGGTAGTGAGAAAAGTATAGAGAGATATATGGTAGAGAATGTGAGGTAAAAAGAGGGGCAAATGAGAAGTGGGACAAGAATATAAGCAGTGGCGGCTGGTATTTAATGGCAGTTGGGGGTCAGGTCATGGGGGCAGGGGGAGGGAGTGAAAATAAAAATACACTTACCTGTCTGCCGCCACCTCCTCCTCTCAGTCCTCTTCTTTGCCTGCTTCCAGGGCAGGAAGCAGGAAGCAGGCAGCACCCGGCACGCCGCCTCCCAATAGCCACTCACAATGCTGCAATGCAGCGTTGTGATTGGTCTGAGCACCTTGGATTGGCCCTCAGCCAGAGAATGGGAGGCTGGGCATGTTCTACATGCAGGAACTAATGCGCCCGCATGGAGAAAATACATAGCGCGCATGACTGTTTGGCCAACCCGAGAAGGCCGGCCAAAGCAGCTTGAGCTCTAGGAGTGGGCAAACCACTCCTCCCCTGCCCTGCCCTGCTCTGTGAGCAGAGCAGCGCGCCCCAGCAGAGCTAGGACGTCAAAATAAAATGATAATAACAATGATTTCTTATTACTTTATTTTTACCTTTTTGACCTTCTCAGTAGGGCGTCGCTCCTCCGCCTTAGCGGAGGAGCCGTAACTGAATATAGGTCAGGTAGAGTAGTGAAGCGATAAGAAAGGTAGAGGGAGGGATGAGAAGAGAGAAGGAATGAGAGATGGCATGATAGGGATTGAAAGAGAGTGTGAGGAGGAGAAAGATTAGTGAGTTAGAGAAAGTAGTGGAGGCAAGAAATGAGGTAGTGAGATGTGTAAAGGTAGAGAAGTGAAGAGAGAGGTGCGTAAGAGATGGTGATTTGTAAAGAGAACGTGTGAGACAAATGCTATTGATAGGGAAACGGGGTAGAAGTATTGAAAGAGGTAGCAAGAAATGGGTAAAAGTGGTGCAAGAAGTGGGGTGGGAGGTGTGGTAATGACTGATGTGAAGTAAATTGAGAGGTTCGGTAGTGAGAGAAAAGGGCTGGACAGAGAAGGAGCTATTGTTGTGAGTTGTGAGGTGAAGAGAGCTAGAGAGAGGGTTCAAAATTGTAATTTCACCAGCAAATCTTGTAAATATTTGTATTTATGTTTGTACTATTTAGTTGTGCTTGCATTAAAGTACTTTTTATTCAAAAAGAAACTGACTGGACAATGCTCTGTTGAGCACTCTTTTTTGCTCTGCTGAGATCTGAATTTCTAGCCCACAGTACCCCTCCTGGGACCGCCTTTGTCTAATCTGCATGGCTACCCTAAAAGTCAAGTGCTTAAAAGGGGTAGTTGGGCAACAGTTTGAGGGTTGGGCAACGTTATGGAGGCTCCTGGGCACCAGAGCTGTAAGACACCCATAAACATGCTCCCTGGCCAAATACCTCTGATTGCTCTTGAAACCTTTCAAACTGGCTTTCTCACAATTGCTAAAATGTATCTTACTTTGAGAATACCGTTTAACCCTCCTTGGTTTTGAAGCAGACTCAGAGGGCCCAAATTTACTACGATTTTGCACTGGGGATGCGTCACTTTTGTGGCGCAGCCCAGTCAGAAAATCTATGGTGGTATTTTAGAAGCCACGCAAGCCCGATTTTCTTTGCTTTACACGGCCTTGTTAAAATTAATTTTTAAAAATAACGCAACTCATTGCGTTGCCTTGCATTACCCTGCGCCTGGGAGGCATAACACGGGTGGAGCATGCGCTTTCCCGTACATCCCCAGATGTATTTTGACGCAAACCCAGATTTACTAAAGGTTGTAAATCTGCGTTGGCGCCAAAATGGTGCCCCTACCCGAGGAGAAATATTTGTATTTCTCTTTGTTACATTCTGCATCTCGCGTGCAAAGAGGAATACGGTCATAAGAATAGCTTTTTGAGCAGTAAGGCGCACAATGCAGGTGCTTTTGCACCATAGCGAAACTTGCTCACTTTGCCACTGGGTTCAAGCAAGCCGGGCTGAAGACGACTGGAATGCCAGAAACCGGTCCTGGGAAGCTTGATTCCGGTCCAGGGAAGACTTGGCTTGGCAGTTCAGGCTGGACTATTCCCATGAGGCACAGGGTCAGACTGATTTGCATATGGCCGTGTCTGAACTGGGGTGGCAGAGTGAGCTAAAGAACGATGATGGATTAAACCCAGATCAGTTGACTGGGGGTGAGTGTTTGTATTGTCAACGCTCCGTCCATCATCACCTTTCGTTTTGCTTTTGCGCCATGGCGGCACAAGTCCCCGCATTGGTGCTGGGCAGTCACAAGTGTATCAGGGCACGGAGAGAGCTGAGCAGCACCATATCACTGCGCAGTTCAGCTCCTGCCAGTTCATGCACCGCAGCACAGCAAGTGCGTAAACTGTGGTAACTCCGACCCTTACTTTTTTTGGCACAAAATGAACAATCCAAGAAGCAAAGTCTTTGCCATCAAGCTCCCAAGGCCGGCATGACCTTCCAAAAGCCCTTTGATCGCAACAAGAGCTGCTGTCTACCAGACGTTGTAAAAAAACGGATATTTTCCTACTCATCAGATTCCTTTAATTTTGTAGGCGCTTGAATATCATTTTGGGTTTAACGCGCTTTAAAGGAAAGGATCATGATGATTATTAAAGACATTTAAAATGTCAGTCTCCTATCGTGAGAGTAAATCTTTGATGATTAGATTACCGACTTGTTACTTACAGCACGCGGGTGAATCTTCCCATTTCCTTCGTAGTCCTCAGTTCATACCGATATCTAAACTCGCAATTACAGTCCAGCAGTACTAGGTGGATCAATTCCTATTTGTGGGTTCCTCACGACATCAAGAGGCAGAATGGAAGTATTACACTTTGGAAAGACGCCAATAGTAAAATAGGTTCGGAAAAGGAACATTTTGTCTGTTAAAAAAGCACTGGCAAAGACACACTGAGCCACATGGCCACGTCACGCAGCGCACCCCCTTGCTGTGCTACATTGCATGGCCAGGAAAGGGCAGGAATACGCCATACTTATATCAATACAGCGGATTCCTGCCTTTTCCCTTGCGCTGGCACCCTTTTGGCTGCCTAGTGCCAATGCAGACACCCTGCAAGGGTGTCTGAGTTACAAGCAGGATTATTTTATGCAGTAAGAGGCACCTTTCTGCACAAAAACAAGCACCTGAGTTCTTTTTTCCTCTTTCTATGTGTGCAGCAGAATGCCTTCCAGACGCAAAGTAATGCAACGCAGCGATTTGCACAGCTTTTCATTACTTGAGCTTTATGAAGCCAATCACCGCCATACAAGGTGGCCTTGTGGGCCATAAATCTATTTTTTTATTTGCATTGCTCGTGCAACACGTTGCGTGATGCAAGAGTCACACAAAGGTGCTCGGAAATATGCCCCTAGGTCTGGCTTTAATGTACTAAAGCATGCAAACAGTAATTGTGCATGCTTCTATATGCATGTGCTATCCCACTGAAGCCACACCTATTTCCTTTGAAGAGTTTGTAGAGTTTGAGGGAGTAAGGCAGCACAGCTGAGGGGCTTATCGACATGGTAACCCATGCATGCCCCGCTCTTTAAGTTCTTGTTTCTTTCATGAATAAGCTCTTTGTACTAACTCGATAACCTGCAGCAGGTGCTTTCAGAACTATCTCATAAAGGGTGGAGACAAGCAGGTAGAATGGAGATGGAAAACCTTAGGGGAATTCCGCGTACCCCAAATTTGCCCTAACAAAGGACAGCATACCTGACCACATTTTATCACACACATACAGGGATGAATACCTATAAAGCAATTCCATTAAGTGGATTTCATGCAAAGCACCATTTTCCAACCAAATTAGACTGCTTACTGATGTTGGTTAAAACCATAACAACTGCACCACACTTACTGCCACAGACGCCCACGTTGTGGCAGTTGAAAGACCAGAAGATATTTGTTTTTTTTTAATGTGGAAACTTAGGGGGTCATTAGGAACGCGGACGGACTTGAGTCCGTCCGCGACCCCAGAGTATGAGGGAACGTCCGCATGGGCAGCGGCGTTCCCTCTGTGCTGATTAGGATGTGACCGCCATGGTGGCGGTCACATCCTATATCTTTAACATTGCGGCGGGTGCAGCTTCAAGCTGCACCCGCCGCAATGTTAAAAATGCATACAATGCATTTGTATGCAGAAAGAGGCAGGATCCGCGCGGTGCCTGCCGATTTCTGTATACAAATGCAGGGGGGTACCATAGGTACCCCCATGTGCACCCCCCACCCCCCCCTTCACCTAGGGGGCCCACAACGGGCCCCCGCAGTGAAGATACACATGCTTTTCCTCGGCGGAAAACCCGCCGCGGAAAAGCATCTTTGGAAGCCCATCCTAATATGGTGGACGGTGTCTTAGAGACACCGCCAACATATTAGAGCTTTTCCGCCGCGGTTGTAAGCCAACCGCGGCGGAAAAGCTGCGGACGGAAACCAGGACCCACCAGCCATCCTAATGTGGCGGTGGGTCTTTGGTGGGTCCGCTGTGGTTTTTCCGCATCCTCTGGGCCGGCGGTGGCTTCCGCCGGCCCAGAGGATGCGGAAATTCCGCAATCATAATCGGCCCCTTAATATTAACAAAATGGTTCCCATACATTTTGTTTATGAAAAAACGTACCTTTCTGAACGGTTGAGTAGCCTCGAGCTCAAAGAGAAGACTGGGCTGTCCTGTATGGTGAAGCGAGAGAAGGGACAGGCAGTTAAAGAAGGAATAAACCTTCTGTCATGGGTTCCTGCCACTAGAAAGAAATGTAAATGAGTGCAATTAGTTATTCGCAAATCTAAAGGCTACGCTGGAGCCAGTGTAGACTTTCATGGATAGAATCATATGAAGCTTCATGGCGAAAAAGAGTTTTTCTTTTTGAGAAAGTAATGTAAAGGTGTGTCCATTTCTGGAAAGTGTCCTTTTAATGGAAACATATTTTTTTAAAAAGTTTGCAGTGGTTACAGTTTGCATGTTACTAAAACATCACTTTTTAAAGCACTATAAGCAGTTAAACATATTGGGTCTGAATCACAAAGGTAAACTTAATCTTTTGTTAAAGTTTATGATTGTTTGCTGGTCACAAAGGGATTTTACTAGTAGCATCTTCATAACTGTGGAATGTCCAAACATAAAAAGATAGAACTAGTCTATCTTTTTTTGTGCAGAGACTACGCAGTTGTAAAGATACTACTCTTCAAATACCTTTGTGAATAGCAAACAATTGTAAACTCACACAAAAGTGTAAGTTTGCCTTTATACACACATTTTTGCACTTTTTGCAGCAATTATTTATAATGCATGCAATATAACTTGTACTGTGTGTGATATATTTCTTAGACTATGGCTGCCTGTCTTATACTGTGTGTAATACATTTTTTAAAGTGACCCACACATTTACAAAACAAAAATGCACTATCTAAGGATAAATATCATATATTTTCATGATGGATGTGTACATTATATTTTATATGCAGTTACCTGTATGTAAAAGGCCAACAACAGAGTTGCAAACAAAGTCTTCTCTTTTAGCCACATCTCTGACCCACCCCCCACACTCACTAGCTCCGCCCCCACAGTACTCAGGATCACATTTCCAATATTTTTCTTTGTGCACTTTGACAGCTGTGTGCATTGCAGTGGAAATACAAAAGTGGGATGAACACTGTATAAAGAAATTAAAGAAAAAGGGAAAACCAAAGAATCCGCTAGTCTGAGCTCCGCAGTTTCCCTCTTGTCCTACTGAACCACCTCTAGTGGCAAGAGACTGGCATCAGTTGTTCTTCCAGGTATCTGTCCGCTGAGTTGCCTGGGGCTGTTTAAAGTGCTGGCTTGCTCCGTGGAAAGACTTATCTACAGTTCGTGTGTCCACACCTGGTCCGTCCTGAGAGCAGTGCTATTATATTCTTGTCTGAGCAGCAGAGCTATGCAAACACATGCCTCCTGGCTAGTCAGCACTGGGTCATATTCCAGCGCCAAGTCATATCTCAATGATTGAAAAAGAGTGTTCTATCTTAATTGCAAGATATAAGATAGAATATGTAGAAACTGTGAAATTCAGGCTTGTGAAGTAGACCGTAGTAGTCGCACCGACCCCGCTTGGTGAGGGATCAGCTGTGCTGGAAGCTCTCATATATGTATATATATATTCGCCGAAACGCGTCTGCCAGTTGTTTTAAGTATGCACTCTTTTCTGGAGGCAATTAAACCTTACCTGGATTGTCCAAGAGCATGAGTCAGCCCCTTTTTGAGAGAAAGGCGGGACAGGTAAGGATATATATATATATATATATATATATATATTTTTGTAACTCTTTTGCTCCTCCCGCTTGCCCCCGCCCTCGCGGAGGATCGCATGTAGTTGGCGGAGCGTGCCAACATCGGAATCCAATATATCAAAGTGCAATAAAGCGATCACTCAGAGTAGGCAAACACCAGTGATGGTGATTTATTCCATTATTATGAAAAACAATGGTCCATAGGATTGAACTTTCACAAAGACAAATGCAAATATAGACTCCAATAAGTACTATATTGACTAGTTTTTCAGTACCCAGCCGGGCCTGAAATTTTATTTCAAATATAAACAAGTTTAAAAGACCATCAAAGAGGTCTAATGTGACAGTTGATAGGGTACAAGCCTGTACCTATCCAAAAGTACACTCAAAAAGAATTCAAAGGTAGGAGTAGAGCAAAGAAAAGAGGGTAAAGAATATCAGGCAAAAAGAACATTGGAGCCAATTGTCCCTTGCATCAATAGCATATTAGCAAGGCAAGTTCAGACAACCAATTCATGTAACAGTGTCAACACAATGGGAAAGTTACAGAATCGGAGTAAGTGTCGACGGCGTTTCGATCCCCGGCTCCTAGTGAACTGGGATCATCATCAGGACTTTAACAATGTATTGCCTGTATGTGCTTTTTTTTAAAACCTGTTGGAAATAACAATTTACAGAGATGGGAGAAAAAGAGGAAAGAAAGAAAATTCTGTTTAAATACAGCACTAATTACAGGTACAATGCACGTAGTATTCATTTATGTCATGCCATTGTGATCATGTTGATTTCATTCACAAGTCTTCCAGTGTTCCAATCGCATGCTTTATCACAGGTGCGAAAAAAGTTTAAGCTGAAGCCGACTCGAATTGTTACACCGTGAGCCTATAAACGCTAACGTGGTTGTGGCTACATGTGTCGCTTTTAAGAGTGGCACAGTGGTGATGACTTATGTGACGTTCACTGTTCCCTGTAACGCGCGCGGGTGCGCGCGCGCACCTTGCTTACCCCGAGCGGGCAGAGCCCCGAGGGAAGCGCGCACACACCCTGTGAGTGCTTTCGCGCCGCCGCTTTTAAAACGCGAGCGGCGCGAAAACGGTAATTCCGGCTGTGGCTGCGGGCTGATTGTGGCCCTTTGTGAAAACATTTGTTAATGGCAGCCTCGTCATGCGCTGCAATTAACAAACATTTTCACAATGGTTCACAATCAGCCCCCAACCGCGCTCCCTTAAGAGAAGACATTTAGCAAGTCCAAAAGCACGGACTTGCTAAATGTCTTCTCTTAAGGGAGCGCGGTTGGGGGCTGATTGTGAACCATTGTGAAAATGTTTGTTAATTGCAGCGCATGACGGGGCTGCCATTAACAAATGTTTTCACAAAGGGCCACATGGTTTGTGATGCGAGAGGGGAGGGTTGAGAATGAGATCAGGAGACAGACATGGGCAGATAGCAAGAGGGAAACATACAAGCGATTTCACAAGGACTGACTGCAGCATTTATAAAGCATTCTCATAGCTGCCAAGGTTTCAGATTGCTTTTGTGTGACATTTTCATAATTTCAGTGTAAATATGAGTGACATTAGACGACTATGAGTGACACTTTCTTTCGAGCAAAATCAAGCGATGGAGACACAGGAACCATGGATCCACATGCACTCACATAGCAGCTGCATTAAGAAGAGTAAATTGAAAGGGAACTGAGGTCATTTCAGTCACTGGGGTTTCGAAAAAGAATGCAAGGCCTTGGTGTATCCAGTCATATAATCATAAAAACATACTTTTTAAATAGCCCTTCCTTCAGCATTTCTATAAAGAATGGATTTTGGTGTAACAACTTAACAACGGTCAATATACAGGCCTCTTGAAGAAGGACACTTTCATTTGCCTCTTTCGGATTGCAGGTAGTGGGGTTTAAATTACTCCAGTGTTTACAAGCAAAACGTAACTCGTGCAGCTGCTGTACAAACACGCCTCTCAAATAGTCAAGCTCTGACTAATATGTAGAATACCCGAAACCCTCTATGTTTGCTGCAATACTAGACTCATACCTGTTACTCAGCTGTGAAACGTTGGCACCGTCGGCGGGTACTAGCCCAGGGTGCAGAGGAGTTCGCTACCAACAGTGCTATGGCCCAACCCTTGCCTGCTCTATTGATTGATGCTGGTCGCCTACTTCTTGTTTCTGATGTTTCGGGGGCCAGGCCTGGGCTTTCTCGCTGCTGTAGCAGCCTTGCGCGGACGACATGTGAAGGGCCACTCACAAAGCATTGCTCACCGATCATCTCTGCGTGGCCGATACCGAGCTGGAGTCGTTTCTGGTGCAGATGCTGTAGGCCTGCACCATGGGAGTGTCCGTACTGCGCAACGTTTTGGGTGGTGTGCAGAGGCCTCTGCAATTTGAATTTACGGCACCATGGTCAAATATGCATTGGCCTAAGCGATGGGGATTGAAAGCTTTTCCTGTTTCTGGAGTTCGTGTTGCACAGAATGCAAGATTTTATAATCATGGTGAGTTTAAATATTTACAAAGTATGTAAAATGCTACAGTGTCCAGAAACACTGATGGCTTGACTGAAAACAGATGTCAGCAAACATGGGCGGGACTGTGTTCACATTTAGAGCAGAGTCACACACACACTCGGGTGGCTGCAGCACTGCACCACTCCTGTCTTACTTCACATCACTTGTTGCAGCTCAGGCCTCAAGCCACCACCGCAATTACCGTTTGAGCCTCACCTGGTCACAGTCAGTGAGTCCTCGAGTCAGCAAAGCCTGTCGTGTGCAATCCAGTGACCGTTCGTCAGTCAAGTGTCCCTCTCCGCGACGGCAATTGAGATCGCCGGGGCCCGGGTAAATTTACTGCAACTGCACCGACTGAGGCAGTTGAGCCACACGGCCGAGGCAGCCTGCACGCTCACTCAGATTCCCCCTCCGACTAACTTCCTGTCAGTTCCTGGCGGTAGACGTGATGCAGGAGTACCGCACATCCGGATTTTATTAATCCCGGCCCCCTTGTGACACCGGTGATCATGATTGGCTGCACGTATCGGGACTAGGGCAGGCAGCCCGCACCGGCACAGAAGTGCTACTCCGATACATTGTAGCGCCGGCTCTCAGAGAGCTGCGCACTGCTGTTAACTGTTTGCTGGGACACAGGCGGCCGGCACCTCGAGCAGCAGAGAGAGCCACACCGTGACGGGCACAGTGACAGGCACCGTTGGTAAAATGACATTTCATTTCAGTTCGGTGATGCGGATCACAGCACCGAAATGCGTGGGCGTCACACGTGTTGCGTGACGCTTGGCAGGACTGCATTCTGCATGCTGCACTGTTCTTGTCTGGCCTGCTGTAACTCAGGATAATCGTTTACTAGCCCGGGTTGAGGCCATCTCAGTCCTTGGCTTCCAAGGCACTTAAGTTTCTCGTACTCGCTGAATATGTTTGGACTGTGGTTCTTAGAATATTGTTAGGGTTACCTGCAAACCTAGGCATTGTGCACAGAAGATCAGAGCATCTGCAATAATTACAGACTTGCGTGGCTACCACTACAGAGTACAAAACACACAAAAGAGCAGACAAGGTCTGGAGAAAGTGTGTAGCTGTAATGGCGACTATGCACCTGTGGATGCGTGTGCGAACAAGTGTCGTTGAAACCTCCACTTCCGCTCGCTACAATTCTGGGAGGCACCGACGGACAGAGCGGGGCCTCATACTCCCGAGCGGTCGCCGGGTGAGGTGAGGTCTTCACCCACACAAAGCTGGGAAGAAGATTTCCTTCTCTCCTTCCAGTGGGCATACAAATGTGATGTTTCCTGGTAGATATGTAACCTTTTTTAAGTATATCCTTTGTTGTGTTTTCACTTCACACATCACTTACAGTTGCAGTAGCTTTTCTATTCATGGTCCTGAAGAAAGCCCGGGCAATGCCCCATAGGCTGAAACATGTCGACCGACCTGCACAGCGCATAGAGGTAGTCTTACTACTGGGCGTGGTTTTATCCTTTGACACACAGACTGCGCTTTGAATGTCATACAGCGCCTGCGTAGTCAATTTTAATTTTAATTTTATATTTTTTTCACTGTCACTTGAGCACTGCACTTTAGCAAATATCACTTCATGATGGATATCATGGCTAGACTTCTGACATCCAGTTTTACATCGGCACTATATGGTCGGTTGTGACATGGAATGATCAGTGAACATCCCACATGACGCAAATTCCACCATAAGGGTGGTCTGATGGGACTATTTCTAGCCAATGGTTTCAACGACACTTGTTCGCACACGCATCCACAGGTGCATAGTCGCCATTACAGCTACACACTTTCTCCAGACCTTGTCTGCTCTTTTGTGTGTTTTGTATTCTAGAGTAGGGGAGTGAGCAGAGAGGTCAGTAAATATTCCCCTGGACCCTCCAATACATGTTTTGTTTTTTACCACTACAGAGTCACACAATATGACGCACAATAACTATGCCTCAAGCAAGGGTGAAAATAGGCACTTCCCAGCATTACTGGGCGAGGCCAGTCTGTGCTGAAGTTGTATTTCAAAGGTGTGACCAGCAGTGTTCCCTGTAACGCGGGCGCGCGCGCGCACCTTGCTTACCAATTCATGTCATGGCGTGCTTATCCAATTTGCAAACTGCTCTTAAGACCCTTATTGTGGCGCTGTATGTGTGAAAATGCACCATCTTTTCACTTTTTAAAGTAAACTTTTTGAGTGCCATTTGGCGCCGCAGACGCACGCGTTTTGGTTCCTGGCGCACATAGCCATGGTTGCAGCGCACAGAGACCCTCCACTGCCGCACACAGAGGAAAAAAATTAGAGGGAACATTGGTGACGTTCATACTATTTCGGGCATGTAGCCCGGTGAGCTTAAAAACAATTTTGGACATTTGAAGCTGTGGCTAAAGTATCGAGTCTCATCCTGTGGTTACCGTTGTGGTGACCGCGGCGTAAACATGCGTCACGTGAGCGTGGATTCTCTACATGCCTAATGAAATTGCCATAATGGTAGGTGAAAGGTGCACCTTTCCGAGCGATCTTCAACAGCCCTCAGCAGCCTCCTGAGAGTCTAGGAGAGATAGTGGGGTAGAGGGCTGGAGCCTAAAGCGAATGGGATCAGTTAAAATCAAGTAATAATGTCATGCGCTAATAATTGGGGCGGGGGAACAAGACGTTACCTCGATGTCCTATTCCGGTAGGTTAAGGGTTGCTGCCATGAGCTCCTATCTCATGTTGAATAATATCCCGCTTAGAGGGGTTCAAGAATTACGGGACTATACAGTGTATCCAAACCTCTTGAGGGTTTACACTTTAATTTTCAAGGTCTGAAAATAAACAAGATTGATTTTAAAATTAAGCAGGAAGGTACTAAATGCCCATGGCAGGGAAGGGGGGGCGGAGGGCCGAGGTCGGCCGGGAACCCTTACCTTAGCGCGGAAGTAATATTCCTTCACTCGCAATCCGAGCAAGGTGTAGGCGGTGTGCACAGTGGCAGTCCGCCGGCTTCACGATAATACGGAAGTGAGCCCTGGCGCAGCACCGCGTGAATTAATAAACAGCGATGAAGGGGTGAGAGCGACAGGGGGCGGGAAGAGTGTCCCAGTGGCGGCCATCTTAGAGTGGTGTCGGTTAAGTGAACTCGGTGAATGTGCTCTTATTCATGCCTTGTACCAGGAACGTTAATACACCGTGATGTACATGATAGAAAAATTAATATTTTACAAAACATTACATGGCGTTTTTATCAGACAAGTTCAGTCTCTGTCCACATTAGTCTTGGAATTAGAAGACAGACAACGGCAGACATTACGTTAAAACACCTCATACATCAAAACAACAAGCGAAATTGACCATTATTCAAATTTTGTCATTTTAGGCAGTCTCTCAAATCAATGTCTGGAAAATCACAGCAATCCAGCCCAGTCCTCGGTGCGGTTAAGACCATTCCGAATTGTGTCCAGAAGTATAATGCATTTTAGTTCCTCCTTATTGAGAAGTTGAGCCATGCATCCTCCTCTAGGTGGTAGCCTTAGTGCCTTCAGCACCGTCCACTTTAAGTCATTTTCTGTGTGATTGGCACTGATGAAATGTTCCACAAGCGGGGCATTCTGGGTTTGGCAACGAATGCGGCTCTTGTGCTGGCAGATCCTTGTTTTCACCTTCTGTGAAGTTTGACCCACATACATTTTCATACATGGACATTGAACCATATATATCACATTGCAGGTGTTACAATTTGACAGTGAAGAACTAGTAAAGGTGATGTTATTAAATACTCTGGTTTTCCCTTCAATAGTCATGTCACACACACTGCAATTGCCACATTTTACATGTCCTTCAACGGGGGACAGACCCCATATGTTTTCAAGTGTGGAGGGTTGATTGGGGCTTGGCAATGCTGCTCGGACTAAATGGTCCTTCAAGTTTTTGCTTTTTTTAAAAGCAAATAAAGGACGCTCAATTTCTAGTACGCCTGCATTAATGACAGACCAGTGACGGAGTATCATTTTTCTCATTTTGTTCGACACAGGGGAAAAAGTGGTCACACAAGCTATTCTCTCCTGTGGGGTCTTTAGAGTGGGTGTCAGCAGGGTTTCTCCTGGTCTGTACCATGCTCTTTTAAGTGCATTTTTGACGATACGTCTCGGATAGCCCCTGTTTTTAAGTTTCTCTGCTAGAATGGCACTTTCTTTAAAGTAGTCCTGCCTGCACGAGCAATTTCTCCTGATTCGCAGGAACTGAGAGAATGGGAGTGAGTCCCGCAGGGCTCTGGGGTGGTTGCTGGAATAGTCTAATAGTGTATTCCGCTCTGTGGTTTTTCTAAACAGACGTGTCAGAAGAACTCCCTCCTGGTGGAAGATGGAAAGGTCCAGGAAGTCAATAGAGGTTTTATCTGAAGTTAGGGTAAAGTGAAGACCACAACAATTGTTGTCCATCCAGTGTTGGAAATGGCATAGATCACTGACTTCGCATCTCCAAATCATGAAGATGTCGTCAATGTATCTACGCCATAATCCAATTCCTGGGTAAAAGGGATTAGATGGAGAAAGTATCACCTCCTTTTCAATCTCATTCATGAAAAGTATAGCCAAGTTTGGGGCAAAAATTGCCCCCATACTGGTGCCCTTAATCTGCTGATAAAAGAGGCCATTAAATGTAAAAAAGTTTCTTGTCAGACAGATTTCAAGTAGCTGTAAAATAAATGATGTTGGTATGGCGTGAGGGCGTGCGTGTGTGTCCAGAGTTTTTTGAATCACCTTCAGGGACGCTATCTGAGGGATATTTGTATAAAGGGACTCCACGTCCATGGTGCAAAGAGTGTCTGTTACTGGGTCAAAGGGTAAATTTTCAACCAGTGCGATCATGGACATAGAGTCTCTAACATAACAGGGGGTGGAGGGGACAAACTCCTTTATGAAGAAGTCAATGAAAGCTCCTAATGGCTCTAGGATAGAACCACAGGCTGAAACAATAGGCCGTCCAGGCGGTGCAGTGAGACTCTTATGGATTTTCGGAAGAGTGTATATCACTGGTGTTCTGGGGCTTTTGATATTTAAGTAGTTAAACTCTTTCTTAGATAAGAAACCTTCTGTCATTGCGTCCGTGGTGATTTTCTTTATCAATTCCTGAATTTCCTTTGTAGGATTGGACGCTAGCCTTTGGTAATGTTTCCTATTGTCTAACTGCCTTTGTATTTCTGAAGTATAGGAGTCAAGATCTTGTAGAACGATTCCACCACCCTTATCTGCACTCTTGATGATCAAGGAGTTATTAATTTTGAGTGTAGTAATGGCCTGCTTTTCTTTTAACGTGATATTATATGGGATGAAGCTATGGGTATTTTGTAGTGTAGAGAGATCTTTTAATACCAACTTCTCGAAGGTGATTATCTCAGGTGGAATCATCCCGGAGGTAGGAGAAAAGGTCGAGGGTGGCCGGAAAGGTGTTAAGGCATTACTCTCTTGACTAGGATGTAGTTGAAAGAATGCCTTTAGCCGAACCCGTCTAAAGAACCTCATTAGTTCGGTTTGCAGTTCCAAGTAGTTGGGAGGGGTTGTGGGCACAAAGGTAAGTCCCTTTTTGAGAAGGGAAATGTCATCCTCCCCTAAGGAGTAATTGGAGAGGTTAAAAATTGGGATTGTTTCTATGTTTGCGGAAGAGGAATCTACCACTGATAAAAATTGTTCCTCGTCCGTCGTTCCCCCGGTGGGTTGACCCATCTCTGGGTTTTCTTGATTTTTCCTCTTTGGGGTGTACCTTGTTGGCCTCTCTGTAAAAAAGAATTTGTGCCACCGGTCTGATGTGACCCGCCCCGTCGGGATGTACTACTGCCTTCACCTGCGTCCGAATTATCAGAAGATTCAGCTGAGGTTTCTGAGAAGTCTACCAAATTTCTCTGTCTATTGTACCTACCCCAGGGCCTGTATTGTTGGGGGTTAGAATACGCCCGGTTTGTATAGAAGTCCTTTTGTAGATAAGGGTATGTCACTTCTATATTGTACGATTTTATATCTTTTTTGATTTTGTTGGATTTTTTATTTTGTTCTATTCTTTGATACTCTGCAATGGTTTTATCAACCTGTTCTAGGAGTTTCTTGCTATCTTCAGTAGTACCTGAGTCTTGGATCTGTTTTAGAATATCCGAGATCTCAGTTTCGAGTGATTTCAATGTCTCAACGGCAGTATCAATCCCTAGTGCAAGCCAATGACGTGAACACGTGGTTCCTATGTAGCTGAAACTAGTTATATATTTCGGAATATCTGTGAAAATCCCTGGTACGTTGCGGACTTGTAATCCTACAGGAATTACCTCGGCCTTTAAATAGTCCGTTAGCATCAATATCATTAGTTGCAAACTGACTTGTTTCTTACGGAGTTTCTCTAATTGTTCCGGGATTGTGGTATTTTCCTGACTAGGGATTTCTGAGTTGTCTGACAGAAGGGATGGGCCAGAGCAAAGTTGTTTTAGGTATTCATCTGTATAGAGGGGTGCATGACCTGACATAGTGCAATAGAATGAAAGGAATGGAGGGATTGGGGAGTTACAGGGTGGGAAATAGCAAGGATTAAGGAGGAATGGGGTACTAGGGGACCCAAAACCGCTAGGGGTTTGGACAATAGAGAGCCCTTGCAAACCAGCGTTTGTGCTCAAGTGTATTTTTCAAAAACAAGGGGGACCCAATCAGTACCTAGGGACCTCGGGCAATCAATTATTATGAAAAACAATGGTCCATAGGATTGAACTTTCACAAAGACAAATGCAAATATAGACTCCAATCAGTACTATATTGACTAGTTTTTCAGTACCCAGCCGGGCCTGAAATTTTATTTCAAATATAAACAAGTTTAAAAGACCATCAAAGAGGTCTAATGTGACAGTTGATAGGGCACAAGCCTGTACCTATCCAAAAGTACACTTAAAAAGAATTCAAAGGTAGGAGTAGAGCAAAGAAAAGAGGGTAAAGAATATCAGGCAAAAAGAACATTGGAGCCAATTGTCCCTTGCATCAATAGCATATTAGCAAGGCAAGTTCAGACAACCAATTCATGTAACAGTGTCAACACAATGGGAAAGTTACAGAATCGGAGTAAGTGTCGACGGCGTTTCGATCTCCGGCTCCTAGTGAACTGGGATCATCATCAGGACCAATGTATTGCCTGTATGTGCTTTTTTAAAAACCTGTTGGAAATAACAATTTACAGAGATGGGAGAAAAAGAGGAAAGAAAGAAAATTCTGTTTAAATACAGCACTAATTACAGGTACAATGCACGTAGTATTCATTTATGTCATGCCATTGTGATCATGTTGATTTCATTCACAAGTCTTCCAGTGTTCCAATCGCATGCTTTATCACAGGTGCGAAAAAAGTTTAAGCTGAAGCCGACTCGAATTGTTACACCGTGAGCCTATAAACGCTAACGTGGTTGTGGCTACATGTGTCGCTTTTAAGAGTGGCGCAGTGGTGATGACTTATGTGATGTTCATACTATTTCGGGCATGTAGCCCGGTGAGCTTAAAAACAATTTTGGACATTTGAAGCTGTGGCTAAAGTATCGAGTCTCATCCTGTGGTTACCGTTGTGGTGACCGCGGCGTAAACATGCGTCACGTGAGCGTGGATTCTCTACATGCCTAATGAAATTGCCATAATGGTAGGTGAAAGGTGCACCTTTCCGAGCGATCTTCAACAGCCTTCAGCAGCCTCCTGAGAGTCTAGGAGAGATAGTGGGGTAGAGGGCTGGAGCCTAAAGCGAATGGGATCAGTTAAAATCAAGTAATAATGTCATGCGCTAATAATTGGGGCGGGGGAACAAGACGTTACCTCGATGTCCTATTCCGGTAGGTTAAGGGTTGCTGCCATGAGCTCCTATCTCGTGTTGAATAATATCCCGCTTAGAGGGGTTCAAGAATTACGGGACTATACAGTGTATCCAAACCTCTTGAGGGTTTACACTTTAATTTTCAAGGTCTGAAAATAAACAAGATTGATTTTAAAATTAAGCAGGAAGGTACTAAATGCCCATGGCAGGGAAGGGGGGCGGAGGGCCGAGGTCGGCCGGGAACCCTTACCTTAGCGCGGAAGTAATATTCCTTCACTCGCAATCCGAGCAAGCTGTAGGCGGTGTGCACAGTGGCAGTCCGCCGGCTTCACGATAATACGGAAGTGAGCCCTGGCGCAGCACCGCGTGAATAAATAAACAGCGATGAAGGGGTGAGAGCGACAGGGGGCGGGAAGAGTGTCCCAGTGGCGGCCATATTAGAGTGGTGTCGGTTAAGTGAACTCGGTGAATGTGCTCTTATTCATGCCTTGTACCAGGAACGTTAATAAACCCTGATGTACATGATAGAAAAATTAATATTTTACAAAACATTACATGGCGTTTTTATCAGACAAGTTCAGTCTCTGTCCACATTAGTCTTGGAATTAGAAGACAGACAACGGCAGACATTACGTTAAAACACCTCATACATCAAAACAACAAGCGAAATTGACCATTGTTCAAATTTTGTCATTTTAGGCAGTCTCTCAAATCAATGTCTGGAAAATCACAGCAATCCAGCCCAGTCCTCGGTGCGGTTAAGACCATTCCGAATTGTGTCCAGAAGTATAATGCATTTTAGTTCCTCCTTATTGAGAAGTTGAGCCATGCATCCTCCTCTAGGTGGTAGCCTTATTCCAGGTACCTGGAATAAATCACCCCATCACTGGTGTTTGCCTACTCTGAGTGATCGCTTTATTGCCCTTTGATATATTGGAGATATATTATATATATATATATATATATATATATATATATATATATATATATATATATATATATATATATATATATATATATATATATATATATATCAAAAAGGGGGGTACCAGCTGTGCTTGGAATGCACACAGAAACAGATTGGGCTCCTTTCTTTTGAGTAAGAGTCCTTTATTGCAGCAGGTCAGCATGTTACACAATCCATTAATGCCAGACGCGTTTCAAAGCTTACTTGCGCCTTGTTCACTGGCGTTGTGCAAATTCAGCAGGGATGACCTGCGGGAGCAATCAGTCCTTATTAGTGCTTTTCCCGCCCCCTGGTGGGTTGGCTCTCGTGTCTTGAGGAAAAGTCTTCTGGGACTTCGAGTTCCTGTTCGTATTTGGCTCTCTTTGGTGGAATATTTGGCTCTCTTCAGTGAAGTCTGTTTTTTTGCATCCATTTCATTTGGGAGACAAGCGGACCTCGATCTGCTCACCCTGTTAGTCCGCCATCGTCAGATTCCGGTATCTGACAGGCAGATCACTTGTTGTGTGATAGTGCATTCCACGACCCTTGCAGGCCGTAATATATCAACAAGCATTTACAATGCAACGGTTTTGCCTTTGGAAAAGTTAGAGCTATTAGCATTGTAAATGACACATTTTTTATTTATGTGTTCGTTTTGAAAACCGATAAATAAATGGCATTGTCATTTACAATGCCAATAACTTATTCTCTCGCAAATGGCACCCACACACCCACAGAGAGCCCCCCCACACAGAGCCCCCCACACACACACAGGGCCCCTCACATACACACCCACACAGAGCCCCCCGCACACACACCCACACAGCGCCCCCACACACACCCACACAGAGCCCCCACACACAGCCTCCCCTCACACCCACACAGAGCTCCCCCACACACCCACACAGAGCCCCCCCACACACCCACACAGAGCCCCCCCACACACCCACACACCCACACAGAGCCCCCCACACACCCTCACAGAGCCCCCCCACACACCCACACACATTCACAGAGCCCCCACACACCCTCACAGAGCCCCCCACACCCTCACAGAGCCCCCCACACACCCTCACAGAGCCCTCCACACACCCTCACAGAGCCCTCCACACACCCACACAGAGCCCTCCACACACCCACACAGAGCCCCCACACACCCACACAGAGCCCTCCACACACCCACACAGAGCCCCCCATGCACCCACACAGAGCCCCCCCCACGCACCCACACAGAACCCCCCCACACACTGCGAGCCCCCCACACACCCACACAGAGCCCTCCACACACCCACACAGAGCCCCCCACACACCCACACAGAGCCCCCCACACACCCACACAGAGCCCCCCCACACACTGCGAGCCCCCCTGTGCAAGTTATACACTGTTGTTAGAGATGAAACGCATAGGTAACCAACAGGTGTAAAAAGGACTTCAAAGGTGACAGACTGGGGAGAGAGATGATGATGATGTAGGAGTGAGAGAGAGAGGGATTGTGCAGATAAAAGAGGAGTGTGAAAAGGGTTGTACACAGCAAGAAGTCTGAGAGGGAGTGTGTAGATAATGGGTAGGTTTGGGTGGGAGAAGCTCTTTGTGTAACATCAGGTGTACAAGGCTCAGAAGTACCACGTCCCCTAGGACCTCGAACATCTGGTACAGGCCGGATGCCTCGTTCACTCTCCTGAGGATGGCAGTGGTGAGCTGGGTGATGGGGTATTGTGTCGCGGGCCAGGAGATCCCATGATAGCGGTGTAGGGTGATACAAAATGTAGTGTGCAGGTGGAATGAAGAATCGCAAAGGATGAGGGTGGGGGAACAACACAGAGGGTGCGGGTGGCGGAAAGTAACATGGAGGTCGGGGTTAGGGGGAAGCAACAGGCGAAAGAACGTCATGGAGCGGGTGGGGAGGAGCACATGGATTAGAAAGCAACTCTTGTGGGAGATGTACAGGAGGGCAGCATAACATGGACAGGCAGGGGAGAAGCGCGGCTTTGGCCAAAAGGAATGCCCCCCTAGAGCCTCCCTGGGCTCTCAATACAACGATGTGGCCCTGGAGCCTCGGGGCTCCTAATTACAAATGCCCCCCGGAGCCCTCCTAGGGCTTTAACCAATAAGATTAAGCCTTGAGCCTCGCTGGGCTCTTTAACAAAGAATGCGGCCCGAGCCCCCCTGGGCTCAAAATGAGAAATGCGGTCGGGAGCATCTCGGGACTCGAAATCAAATGGGGCTACTTGGGGGGAAAGAAGAAACTGATCTCGAGCCTCTGTGGGCTCGCAAAACTAAGCAGTGCCCCCAGAGCCCTCTAGACATACTATGGGAGTGCCCTCTACTAACAGACTAAATCACAGAGTAGCCTCGGAGTCACACAGCACACGCCCTGAGCAGAAAAGCAGATGCCCATAGAATGTGTGTAAACATTAATCACAACATACTGAGACGAAAAAGCACAAACCGATGCTGCGATTCCAGAACCTTTTCAAGGCGGGCTTTCTCTCTATTCTTGCCATCCATTTCCCAAGACGTTCAACACCCCTCCATCATCTTTTCATGCAGGCGTTTAATCTAGGGTCAGAGCTCGGGCATGACGACAGCACACATCAATGCACCCCCTCCCCGCCTGTTCCCATTCCCGCCCACAACACATGCCTGGGATCCTTCGACCCGCCGCAAGAAGTTCCCAGCAGCATTTCCTCTCCAAGGCCCACTGCGGGCGGCGTGGTGGTGCTGCAGGGCTCTCCCGCCTCTGATGCCGCCGGGCTCCCTCAGCTCACGGGAGCCCGGCAGAGCGCCCGCCATTGTTGTTCTCCTGTCTCCCGGGCTGCGGGGGCGGGACTTCCGGCCGGCCGCGCAGGGATTGGCGGGCCGGAAGAAACAGACAGCAAAAAAACGCCCAAGCCCTCTACACATACTATGGGAGTGCCCTCTACTAACAGACTAAATCACAGAGGAGCCTCGGAGTCGCACAGCACACACCCTGAGCAGAAAAGCAGATGCCCATAGAATGTGTGTAAACATTAATCACAACATACTGAGACGAAAAAGCACAAACCGATGCTGTGATTCCAGAACCTTTTCAAGGCGGGCTCTCTCTCTATTCTTGCCATCCATTTCCCAAGACGTTCAACACCCCTCCATCATCTTTTCATGCAGGCGTTTAATCTAGGGTCAGAGCTCGGGCATGACGACAACACTCATCAATGCACCCCCTCCCCGCCTGTTCACATTCCCGCCCACAACACATGCCTGGGATCCTTCGACCTGCCGCAAGAAGATCCCAGCAACATTTCCTCTCCAAGGCCCACTGCGGGCGGCGTGGTGGTGCTGCAGGGCTCTCCCGCCTCTGATGCCGCCGGGCTCCCTCAGCTCACGGGAGCCCGGCAGAGCGCCCGCCATGGTTGTTCTCCTGTCTCCCGGGCTGCGGGGGGCGGGACTTCCGGCCGGCCCCGCAGGGATTGGCCGGCCGGAAGAAACAGACAGCAAAAAAACGCCCAGCTGGAGTGAAAACGCCCACGGAAGAAAACACGAAAACGGGTCCGCGTTGGCGGACATATTCACCTCCCATGCCCCTCCTGGGGGCATACGGAGAGCGGGAGGGGGGGCAGGGGCGGGAACGAACACACGGAGAGCGGGAGGGGGGCGGGAACGAACACACGGAGAGCGGGAGGGGGGGGCAGGGGCGGGAACGAACACACAGAGAGTGGGAGGGGGGGGCAGGGGCGGGAACGGGCACTGGCAACAAATCAGCTTCCATTGTGTCGGCTCGGAGTAGAGAGCCGGTCAGGTCTGCGTCCTCACATGGAGAGCCATCCAGCTGGTGTGAGGAAGGATGCTGCAGAAAGAAGAAAAAAATAAACACGCCCACCGCCCGATGACGAGGCAAAAAGGGTGAAGATGGAAAAAATCTCGGGAACGCCCCCGAATCTGGTCCGGCCTTGACGTACAGATCTCTGTTCCAATGGCTAGCCTCCATTTATGGAGCTAGCCAATGGAACAGAGGGCGTATTCAAGTGTCCCTTACTGAAAACTACAGATTTCTCCTGGGGGCGGAGCTAAAGCTCCGTGCCCCAGGCAAAACCTAAAAAGGGGGTACATGCTGCTTGGAATGCACACAGGAACAGGTCGGGCTCCTTTCTTTTGAGTAAGAGTCCTTTACTGCAGCATGTTACACAATCCATTAATGCCAGACGCGTTTCAAAGCGTACCGCTCCTTGTTCACCGGCGTTGTGCAAATTCAGCAGGGATGACGTGCGTTCCAAGCAGCTGGTACCCCCTTTTTGATATATATATATATATATATATTACCTACTGGCGGTCGCCAGTAGGTATATATAGTTAGGATTTTTTCTCTATGGGATTTTTGAAAATTCTATGTCTAATAACTTTGGCGTTTGTGGACGGAATTGGCTGAAATTTTCAGGAAAATGGAACATTTTGTTTCTGAGCAGCCCCTGACAATTTGGGGGGGTTTTATCAAGGGGGGGGCGAGAAAAAAGGGGGGTCCCAAAACGCGTTTTTCCCATGTTAATTTCCATAGGGCGGTTGGCCTCACTTTTAGCTCGAACGGCTGAATGGATTTGCACGAAACTTGGCAAAATTGTAGGGACTGTTAGCCCGATGTGCCTTTGCTAGGTCTCAATATATGTGCTCCAGTGGATTTTGAGTAATTTAGGTTCAAAAAAAGATATATATCTGGGCGGAGCCTAACCACACATCTGATCTGATTGGCTGTCAGCACTTCATCCAAGAAGTGTTGGCAGCCATCTTGGGACCAATATACATGATAGCACCTCATTAAAAAGCATTGAAGTTAATAGAGGGTTTTAGGACTTTAGTTACATTATAAATCATTTGTTGATGGTACCATACTCGTTTTAGGAATTGTGGTGGGTTCTAAGGTGATTTTACCATGTGAAAAAACCTTCTGCTGTGATATCATGAATATTGTTTGAAAGAAAACTAATATCTCATGATTTTCCCACAGTGGTTTGGAAGGGGATCTATAAGCTAAACTGAAAGCATATTTTCTGTAAATTCACATTATCTTTCTCAGTCATGTGAAAATGAAGTCTGACATTCTCAGTAAAACATGTACATCCAACAAGGACAGAGACTGTCAGTTGATTCCTTTGTGTTCTACTGCAGCCTCCTAGAGTGTTATAAAGAACAACTAGAGCGCTAACAGTCCTACTTATTACAAAGGTATGGCACACCTGAAGCCATCTTGATTGGAATAAAGTGGTAACTCTTAACACATTTAATTTAAAAAGAAACAACATGAGGGGGTATATTTTGCCATAGAAAGTATGATTAGTGCTGCAGAATGAAAAATTAGGGCACATTTTGAGTGACTTCTCAAATCCTTTTCTATTTCATTAAAACATTCTGACATGCAGTCTCCCAAAATGGCCACCAGAGACAAAAGAGCCCAAATGTAGCCCAAATATCACCCAGATGTAGCCCAAGTATAGCCCAATGACAGAATGTCCCAGAGTGTTCTAAAGAACAACTAGAGCGCTAACAGTCCTACTTATTACAAAGGTATGGCACACCTGAAGCCATCTTGATTGGAATAAAGTGGTAACTCTTAAAACATTTAATTTAAAAAGAAACAACATGAGGGGGTATATTTTGCCATAGAAAGTATGATTAGTGCTGCAGAATGAAAAATTAGGGCACATTTTGAGTGACTACTCAAATCCTTTTCTATTTCATTAAAACATTCTGACATGCAGTCTCCCAAAATGGCCACCAGAGACAAAAGAGCCCAAATGTAGCCCAAATATCACCCAGATGTAGCCCAAGTATAGCCCAATGACAAAATGTCCCAGTGTTCTAAAGTTGCACTAACTATATATCGCGCACCTGCAATCCACTGCTGATGATGTCACATATTACATCATTCATGACATGGTCAGTGACATCACTGATGACATCACTGATGACATCTCAAATGACATCACTGATGACATCACTGATGACAACATCCAGTGACTGTATGTTTCTGTAAAGTTAAAATATGTCTTACATATTGAAGAATGAGTGGATGCGCGATATATAGTTATTGCAACTAACTATATATGGAATTTCAATGGTTTTGTGTGAGTAAAGTAAGGTTTTGTAAATGCGAATTCCTAACTATATATGGTCTATAACCTATGATTTTTTCAGTGAATATATATATATATATATGTATATATATATATATATATATATATATAGGTATATATAGTTAGGATTATTTCTCTATGGAACTTTTGAAAATTCTATGTCTAATAACTTTGGCGTTTGTGGACGGAATCGGCTGAATTTTTCAGGAAAATGCCACATTTTATTTCTGAGCAGCCCTTAAAAATTTGGGGGGGTTTCGTCAAGGGGGGGGGGGGAGAAAAAAGGGGGGTCCCAAAACGCGGTTTTCCCATGTTAATTTCCATAGGGCGTTTGGCCTCACTTTTAGCTCGAACGGCTGAATGGATTTGCACGAAACTTGGCAAAATTGTAGGGACTGTTAGCCCAATGTGCCTTTGCTGGTTCTCAATATATGTGCTCCAGTGGATTTTGAGAAATTAACGTTTTAAAAAATGTATATATCTGTGACAGCGTCCCAGATAGCGCTCCAGATCGCGTACTTTTCGCGTCACGGAGCTTTGCGAAGCGATGCTGATTGGCTCTCCGGTGTCTGTCAACATTCTAAACAGTCCGGTGCGGCCGCCATCTTGTCTCTCGGTAGGATCGAGAGACAAGAAGAGGTGAAAAACGAAGGGGGAATTTAATGAAAGGGGGCAAGGTAGACCCCTCTTGACCCCCTAGGAATGATGTTGGGGTTATTAAAGGGTCCCGTGGGGAAAATAAAAAAAAATTGAATTTTCACGGTAGAAGCGCTTCCCGGTTCGCGAACCGGGCCGCAAACTGGTAGCGAAACGGGAATTCGCCATTTTGTGTTTCGGTTTAATTAAATTACAGGGTATAAGGAGGTACGGGAGACGTATCCTGATCCCTTATATTTTCTGAGGGTGGCTGAGGAGGCTCATATATGTTGATACATGTCTTCCAGCGGCTGTGCGTGAGCGTTTTATTTTTTTTGCTGCGTGACGTCTGTTAACGTTCGATTCGATGGAAATCAGGAAGTGTTGACCGCCATTTTGTCACTGCGAGTAAATATTTTATTTGTTATAAATAAATCATTATTGATAAACATTGTCTGCGCCATCTTGCCTTTTTTGCAATGCCACACTTTTGTCGAGCACAGCAGCCATTTTAGATGCCTTGACCAGACCCACTGTCTGCACCCTCGCAAGCATCTCCCCCACGCACTGGTCACTCCCTCTCTCTTTCTCATGTATGGGCTAGAAACTTCCTCCCATCTGCGCTGTTCTTCTCTGAGAATCACACCCTGTGCCCGCCCGACACCTGCCTTTCACCCTATTCACTACCGCACCCTCTGACACTCCTCTTCCTCTGTGTCCGATTGTCCAGGCCCGTCCCAGGCTATCACCTAGCCCTGCAGATGTAGTTTATGGCCTCAACTGTAAAGAATCACCCCTCTTCAAAGAAGTTACAGTAGATCAAGGCCCCCACCCGATGAGATCCGTCACACTACACGCGTTCCTGCAATCTGATAACCATCCTGTATTGTGATTGGAGAGGGGATTCTCACTGTGAGGGTGTGTGGGACCGAGCCTGAAGCGGAAGATTCCAGGGATGCCTTTATGTGCATCAAAGTCTTCACAATTATGTGTCACATTAAAAATATATAGCACTCCAACAAAGTAGAAGGAAAATAACACTTTAATAACTTATAAATGTATACATCGCAACAAAAACAGTAAACACCTTAAAACATTTTTCATTAAAACAGAAGCAACAATGGTCAGTAACAGTCTGTTGTGCGAATAGTCCCAAGGCAGCATATTTACCTAGAGTGGTGCTGTGTAGGACATTCTGAATGGAAATTAACCAGAACTATAACCATCTACTTCCAATAATATAACTTTTATGCCCAATTACGCAAAGATTTAGCTAATCTGCTAAAGGGGGGAGTCGCCATTTCTTTACAATAATCATAATGAAAAATCAACATCAATAGGGTTGTCCGTATTCCCGATGCAGCACTATAGTGCAACATACACAGCACCTGGGGTGTCAAGAGTGAACAGGTCCTAGCTGCTTAACCAATGACTGACAAATGCTATATTAAACACTTACTATGTATAATACTTGCGTTCACAATAGTTTTACTTTACAAAACAGAACAAAAGATGTCCCCTGTAAGTAAACCCATATTAGCTGTTTCAGTTATTGAACATCCTATGGTTTTATGACATGGGGAACAGTAGTGATAACCTGGGCGGGTGATGGAACTGGGTTTGTTAATGGAAAAACATCTACAGAGAAAACTATTGTTAAATTATACTTCTCCGGAAATTTAAAACTCACAAATGTTTCATTTGTGTAAACGTTTTATGAACATGTACATTAAAAAACTAAAAGAAATGCCAAGAACGTCCCATGTGAAAGTGAATTTTATCTGGCAATTTTTTTCTTTTCCTTCTCATGAAAAGAAAGTTAAAGCCAGGTTCGTTACCTGCCTCATCTGCAAAAAAAAAACTCTCGAGAGGGACCGAAAAAAAATATAGCTATGGTAATCATACCATGCTTCGGCACATGGAGAGGTGGCACCCTCTTAATTATTCTAAAGCACAACTTCGAGATTTGGGGGATAACCCCCGACCGGCAAAAACATCCACCAATGACTTAGCAATAAGTGAGTCAGAGGCAAGGGAAACGGTCCCAAATCTGCAAAAGAACTTTGGGCAGATGAGATTGACTTGTGTAGCATGTGGAAAATTAATTTCATGCGGAGAGATCAGTATTACTTCAATAAATACAGTAATCAATGATGCATTAGAACTTAATATCAATTCATTTTCCGAACGTGTAATCAGTACCTGTCCCATGTCAATTCATTGTTCGAACGTATAATCAATACCCATCCCGGATCAATTCATTGTCCGAACATATAATCAGTAAAAAGTGCGACAAGTGCAACAAAATCATATCGATAATTCATTGTGAGCAAGTACCAAAAGTGTCGACAATTCTAACCTTCATTAAATACAGTAATCAATGATGCATTAGAACTTAATATCAATTCATTGTCCGAATGTGTAATCAGTACAAGTCCCATGTCAATTTATTGTTTGAACGTATAATCAATACCCATCCCGGATCAATTCATTGTCCGAACATATAATCAGTCTTATCCCATATCAATTCATGTGCTAAAAACTGCATACATATCTCATGATATCAAGGCTGAGCAATCGGGGCACAATAGTTTCATTTGTACCGGCGCCATTTTGGGTGAGGTCAGGAAGGTCCAAGTATAGTCAAAATGTCTCCACCAACTCGTGGTTGGACCGGGACCTCTTTCGGCAGTCCAAAAGTTTTCGTTGAAGGGTAGTAGAGGGGACTGGCGACATGAACCATCAGTCAAAGAGGGGTGGGAGGCAAAAATCTCTCCTACCTGGTCATACTGGTGTCCCACCGGAACTGATCAAGTTGGTAGTCTTGCAGGATTTTGGTGATTTCAAGACTGAGGCCGGCGCCGGCATGAGCGCGCTGACGTCCCGCGGCTACGTCGTGGTCGTTCCGTGGGTGATCATGGCAGTCATTCCCCATCGGGGGTCGGGGGCCCCCGTGGCTCTTATAGAATCTTCAAAGTTGAGGAGAACGTTTCTGGATGCAGGACTCATTTTCTAGTTGAACTCAGAAGCGCCGTTGCACCGCAACAGTGGACGAGACCCCCGCTGGGTGAGCGGAGCATCATTGCCTCGCAATAGTGGACGAGACCTTTTGTCCGGTGAGTGCAGCGTCGCTGCATCGCAAGAGTGGAGGAACCCTTTTGTTGGGTGAGTGGAGCGTCGCTGCATCGCAAGAGTGGAGGAACCCTTTTGTTGGGTGAGTGGAGCGTCGCTGCATCGCAAGAGTGGAGGAACCCTTTTGTTGGGCGAGTGGAGCGTCGCTGTATCGCAAGAGTGGAGGAACCCTTTTGTTGGGTGAGTGGAGCGTTGGGGGTGCAGCTGAGGGGCCCCCACCTGGGGGGGTGGGAGAGGCTCGTTCGCGCCGCCTCTCCCTCCCAGCGCACCCCACGCCGACACCTGGCGTTGATATCCGTGATGTCCGGACCAGGCGATAAGAGGGGGGGGAGTCGGAGGCAGAGGCAAGACATCCCCCCCGTGGCCTGCAGGGCGCCGCTTCAGGCCCGAACGGGGAGCTCATATCAAGCCGGGGCCAGACCAGGAGATACGAGGGGGGGGGTCGGTGGCATGTGCAAGACATCCCCCCCGCGTGTTGTCGCAGCCATTATCTAAGAAAGAAGAAGAATCCCTCGGCCTCGGCTTCTTTCTTGGCCCGGAGATACGAGGGGAGGGGGGGTCGGTGGCATGTGCAAGACATCCCCCCCCGCGTGTTGTCGCAGCCATTATTGAAGAAAGAAGAAGAATCCCGTCGGCCTCGGCTCCCTCCTGGCCCACCCGGCCGACGGCTGCCAGCAGGACTCGCCCTACACGTTCCGAAGGCCTCGTCTTCTGGATGGGGGTAGCCGCGAACCTGTTGCACTTCGGGAGTTTCCGGAATGGGGGTAGGTATCTGCTGATTTGTATTTATTTCATGTTACCGTTATTGGGCGTGGCGGGCGGTGGGACAGACATGCTTGGAGCAGTGGGGGGGTGGCGGAGCCTAGCTACCTTGTGGCTGCCGTAACGTCAAGCTTGGCTTCTTTCACCACTTTCATGTTTCTTATTTCTAGCGAAGTCAAAAACTCATCAGAGGCCTACTGATTTTGTTCGATTTCTTTCCCTTCCTTTTCAAGTGTGTTTCATGCTAAAGTTTCTGTTTAACAGGATACAGGGATTACTTCGTATTTTACATATGTCTTCTTTATTAGGGGTTCTCTCCGGTTGAGTCAGATGGTGTACCTCTAATAAATGGTCCGGGTGGAACTAGTTTCTCAATCAGTGGGGAGTAGATGGGCATGACAGATTACAACGGGGGACAAAGGTCCGCATTACCCACCCTTCACTACTTGCAAAGACTAGACAGAATATTTCTATTCCACGTTATTTGCAAACAGAGAGTACCTCGAAAGAACTATTCCTTGAACAATAAATGTCCAGCCAATCAATCAATCAGGCATGACGGATTACAACGGGGGACAAAAGTCTGCATTACCTATCCTTCACTATCTGCAAAGGGAGACAGAATATTTCTATTCTTCTCTGTTTGTAGACAGGGAATATCTCAAACAGCAATAATCGATAAAAAAATTAGTAGGATTATAACACTTTAATAACTTATAAATATATACATCGCAACAAAAACAGTAAACATCTTAAAACATTTTTTATTAAAACAGAAGCAACAATGACAACTAACAGTAGTGATATCCTGGGCGGGTGATGGAACTGGGATTGTTAATGGAAAAAGATCTACAGAGAAAACTATTGGTGAATTATACTTCTCCGGAAATTTAAAACTCACAAATGTTTTATTTGTGTAATCGTTTCAGGTCAAACGGATTGTGGGACAATGTTCACAATGGAAGAGTCACCAAAAGGCATTTGGATCGATGTTGCAGCAGGCTGCCATGTATATAGTTATTTAATAAAACGTTTTACCCTGTTACTTTGCTGGTGTGTTGTATATATTTATAATATTTGCATAGGGTTTGTCGTTATTTTGGGTGGGGTGGGGTGGGCGGCGGAGTCGAGCTGTCTTGCAGCCATCATGGTGTGGAGCTAAGTTCATCTTACTAGTTTCGTATTTCTCATGAGGGGTTGTTCTTAATGTTTCTATTTTAGCGAGGTCAAAAACAGATCCCATTAGTGGCCTACTGATTTTGCTCGATTCCTTTTGTTTTTTTAAACGATTTTTCACTATCTGCAAAGACTAAACAGAGTATTGCGACTCTGTGCTTGTTTGTAAATACAGAATGAACCAAAGAGAACCAATTCTAAAACAGTAAATGCTTGGATAGCAATCAATCAAATAGAGAGAGAAGCAGGCACGACGGATTACAACGGGGGCAATGGTCTGCGTTAACTACCCTTCACTATCTGCAAAGAGAGAGTACTGCTAAGAGAAAAGAGGGGGGGGGGGCAGCGTTCAAAGCACATCAGCGTGCATAAACACGAAAATGTTTTTACCTATCATGTACTTGACATGTGACAGCATTTGATATTTGGTATTAAAAAACCATTGAAATTCACTGAAAAAACCATAGGTTATAGACCATATATAGTTAGGGATTAGCATTTACAAAACCTTATTTTACTCGCATAAAACCATTGAAATTTGCATATATAGTTAGTTGCGCTAACTATATATCGCGCACCCGCAATCCACTGCTGATGATGTCACATATTACATGTGTTTAAATGTCATATGGATTTTTTCTGTATATTTTTGTCAATTTTAACTTATTATACCTATTAAAAGTGATACATAATTTTTTAATAATTTTGTTAGAAATTCTTTGTTTTGCAACTACCCGCCCGGTGACCTTTTGATTCTATGCACACATATGTGACATCATCAGCAGTGGATTGCGGGTGCGCGATATATAATTAGCGCAACTAACTATATATGCGAATTTCAATGGTTTTATGTGAGTAAAATAAGGTTTTGTAAATGCTAATCCCTAACTACATATGGTCTATAACCTATGGTTTTTTCAGTGAATATATATATATATATATATATATATATATATATGTATATATATATGCGCTTCGATTCTTCTTGTCTCCACACTGCTAGACAGAAGTCACGGCACCACAGCAGTAAGTAGATTAGATTATTTTATTCTTAATTCAAACACCATGTGCAATGCAAAAAAGAATGGCCTACGCATTTCGACTCCATTTAGTCTTCAACTGGACCAATCACCATCACTGGTGTTTGCCTACTCTGAGTGATCGCTTTATTGCACTTTGATATATTGTATATATATTTTTATATTTATATATATATATATATATATATATATATATATATATATATATATATATATATATATATATATATATATATATAAAAGCAGAGTCCGGTATTGATAGAGGCCGTCTCTCAGGACGGTCCATGAACAGGTCACCGGTAGTCCTGCGCAATGCCAATACGCCAAAATGTCTGTATGCAGAAACCTCACGGACACCTTGGGTAGTTACAGATGATTTATTAAATGACTGCGAAGAAACGCTTTGCGACTTTTGGGCGTGATCAAGACAAAAGTCAAAACGCGTTGCTGTGCGGTTATTTAATAAATCACCTTCAACTACCCAAGGTGTCCATGAGGTTTCTGCATACAGAAATTTTGGCGTAATGGTATGTATGTATATATATATATATATATATATATATATATATATATATATATATATATATATATATATATATATATATATATATATTACAGCTCCTCAATCCTCCCAGGTCCGTATGAAGGAAGACAGCACTCACGGGGGAAATTCAAACAGAGTTTATTTCACCAAAATACAGATGCGTTTCAGAGAAAACTCCTTCCTCGGTGTCGGACATTGAGGAAGGAGTTATCATGCACAGATCCCTTTAATTCATCGTCAAGTGTCAAGTGGCCCAATCATCCCCATAATTTCTCGGATAGTTGTGTAGTCAAACTGCTAAAATTATTATTGATGAGAGCCAAGTGGCTGAAGGAAACCAAGCGACCTCACCCTTTGTAGATCATTCATGTATGGTCTAAAGAAACATTTTGTCTGCCCCATGGTTCCCAAGAGCATTACCGTCTCAGAACAAATTACCTTAACTGGAGCAAGCCAAAAGACTGGACAGAGAAAATTGGCCCCCCAAATATAAAAATATTCTAATACACCACACTCCGCTGTCCTTCTGGTGTAAGTGATACCCAATGTGCAAAACAAAACAAAAATCATAAGTAAATTATATTTCAAAAATAGCACCATATTTCTTTTCAAAGCAACCGGAGTTCTGACAATCCCAATGCGCTACTTGTTAGGCGTTCATCCCGTGTGCACGCTGGAAACTAGTGTCTATGGCAAAGAAAAAGGGGGGGTGGAGAGGACCATTGAGAGGAGAATGATGGAGCAAACAAACAAATCAATAAAGTTCATCGTAAGCCATTACATTTCATATGCTTAGTCCACTCCAAGGTCTGTTAGTATATTTTGATAGAAATTAGGTACTTTCCCATCAGCCTATATGAATGTGCAATTCGTTGCTCTCTTTGAGACCTCCTGGGCACTTGCTGCCAAGCAAGATAATATATTTGGACTCTTTCTGCCTGAGCTCTCTTCCTCTGTTGCCTCCTCTGGCATTCCTCTCCATCCTGTCAATGCCAAAGAAGCCGGGAGATTAGCATCCTGGCCATGTTTCAGGGCCCAATGTCTAGCAAGAGGATATGCTGTGTCAAGGTCTTTATAGCCCTGTAGTGTTCTATTACTCTCTTTTTCACCGGACCTATGGTACTCCCCACATATCTGAATTCGCAAGGGCACATCAGAACATAAACACAGAAATCACTGCTACAAGTGATGAATTTCGTAATCTTCTGCTCCCTGCCTGTTGCAATTTGGTATGTCCTCACATTCCTACTTTTCTTGAAAGCTTTGCGTTTTCCACATTTGAAAAAAACACCTTTCTCTCATAACCAACCTTCTTTTCTGGCCCGAGTGCTGAAACAGCTGTGAATCAACACATCCTGCAATAATTTAGACATAAGGTAGGTAATTTGTGGTGACGGCTGAATTTCCTTACCTATAACGGTCACTTTTCACCAGATGCCAATGCCTAAAGATCATCTTTCTCACTGAGTGACTTTCGCTATTAAATGTTGTGATCAGTCTCACTGCACTGTCTTCCTTCTTGTTCTGTCTCTTAACCAACAGATTTCAAATTCAAATGCATTTATTATGCTTGATTAATTAAAACCATTGCATACATTGAAAACATTCAAAATAACATTATCTTACTCATACACAATAAAAGGCACTATTAAAAAGACCCACATATTTACCACCAGTAAACAATAAAAATAAATGTCATTAAGGGATGGGCTCAAGTTATTAAATCCTTCTGCACCATGTTCTAATAAGTCTGTAAAGATTGTTCCAGATTCTAGCTATCCTGATGTAGGTTGATTCATGGCCAGCATGGCCAGCATGGCCAGCATGGCCGAGTTTTTCAGACCCTTTGCAGTTATATAAAAAAGAATTGTAAGCCGGCAGTTTAGCTGCACTATCTCTGGTTTGAAGCAGAGCAATGCTGCCTGTCTGCAGGTCCTAATTCCATACTGTATGAACATTGGTTTTAACAAGGTTATCCTTATATCCCTTAGGTTGTTACAGATGCAGATGGCGTGAATGAGGTCCTCCACACCACGGCCACACAGCCGACAAGGCTGATCGCCTCCTCTTCTCTCCCAAGGAGGTAGAAGCTGGTTGATTGGGCTGACCCCCAAACAGACTTTTAGGAATTTTTCCTTGGTAGAGGTTTTTATTCCCATTTTCAAATAAAATTGGGGTTTAAGGGGTTCGTACTTGCGTTGTACTACCCAGCCATGAGCTCGTTTGCTAATGCTTTTTTGTCCTCTAAGGCATATATTAGACAAGTCACCTTTGTTACAGATTTTTTGAATGCAGAATGATTCATTCAAGTGTTCTGTCAGACCTAAAAGTTTGATGGATTGCTGCAGACACTCACTGGCTAGTGATTTTACAGGGCGAGATAGCTCCATCCAGAGATGGTTATTCAAGGATCCTTCCTCAACATCTTTAATTTTATGCCCGCATTTTACGTATGCTCCCCTTCCTTCAATTGACTGTTTTTGGAGCCCAAACTTAACCAACAAGGAATTGCCTGAAATGCTCTCCGCTTCTACCCTGGCCGTCACAAGCACCTTCCTAGGATATCCTCTAGCCCTGAATCTCTCTTGCATCCTGTCTCTTTCTGCATTTTAGCTCTCCTCTGAACCGCACTTACGCTTAGCCCTAGTAATTCCACATACGGAATACTCCACTTGAGATTCCAATGGAGCTGGCTGCCAGCATGCAAGATGCTGTTGCCTGCAGTTTCTTTCCGAAACAGACTAGCGCTGATTCTGTTTTCGAGTATCTATACCCTCACATTAAGAAAGTCCATTTCTGAGGCATGAATTTTATGTGTGAAAGAGAGATCCAAATCATTGGTCGAGATATGTGTGAGAAATTCCTCGAGATCATCAATATATCTTGCCCAAAAGGCTATATGCGTAGTCCATTTCTCATTCTCCTCAATCCACACACATGTTGCTTCCCACGAGAATTCCTATGTAACTCGGTGCAAAGCAACTCCACATTACAGTTCCTGTGAGCAGGTGATACCAGGTATCATTAAAGAGAAAGAAGTTATTATTCAGACAAAAAGACAACATTTCAAAATGTATGCTAGAGTTGTCATATCGGTTCAAAGGTTTATCTCTAAAAAAGTATTTACATGCTTCCATGCCCTGATTATGATTGATACATGTATACAGCGCAACCCCATCAAGCGTGACCAAAAGATAATGCGGCTGCCAGGGAATGTCTTGGATCTTGGTGACAAAATCAGTGCTGTCTTGACAATATCATGGCAAGGCTAGTACATAGGGCAATAGGAAAAAGTCATGAAACCTAGATGATGGCTCCAGTAAACTCCCTTTGGCATAAACAATAGACCTCCCGGGAGGGTTCGCCCTATCCTTGTGAATCTTAGGGAGCATGCTGAAGCAAGGGGCAACCGGTTGTTTAACCCATAAGACCAGATACTCATCTGCACTGATCAGCCCATTGTCTCTCCATACCAGTAACATACTTTGACACTATGCAACAGTGTTGTGGTATGCCTGCACAGTGGTCCTTTCATAATTTACCAAATTATCCAATTGCCTCCAAGCTTCCCTCTTGTATTTAGTGTCAATCCATAGAACAACATTCCCACCCTTGTCTGAGGTTTTATAATCACATTATGGTCCTCCCTCAAAGACTTAAGGGCCTCCTTCTGACCTCTGCTAAAGTTGTGAGCAACGTTGTCTGTGGATGTAAGCCATAGTACAGAGTTAATCTGCAGAAGATGGTAATCCTGCTGTGATACTAAGAATCCTCTAGCATAATAAATGAGGCTAGTTTTCGAAGTAAACCACACGGCATTTATTTGCCCCTAACTTGGTAAAAAGTCAGCACCAGAGCCGTTATGTAGAGCAGGGTAGGACACATGTAGGTAAAAGGTTGTGCAAATATATTGGGGTACATTGGGGCTCATAACAATGCTTTCCCATTACTGCCTAGTCTTTGTCAATGCAAAGAGGTTATAGTGCATCTTTTAGAATAGATAAGAGGGTTTTCATGGGAACCTTACCTCATGTAACAATTACCCTAGAAAACTGTATCAACCCTTAAGACAAGAGTGCAGACTGTGGGAATCGGAAGAAGATGCATCGTATGACTGACAACTTTATCTTGTGAACTGTTCTGATTGGACATCAAGAGGAGATGCCATCAAAGATGATACTTGTGTGAGAAAACTATAATAATGAGTGTTCCCAGCTAGTTACAGACACACCTCTTTAGTTCCTTTAACCGTCCTGTGGTCCTGCTGCTGGATTATCCTTTGCCCCTGAGACTCTTCTTATGGAGAGTTGATTCATTTTGGATATTCATGAGGTGATTTGCCTTTATTAACTTATGGTCGAGCGACTGCACAGATCGCTATTCTAATACACTTGGTATTGCAACTGCGGGAAACTCGGCAGAGTTTTCCAGAACTACTCTTTATGAGAAGTTCATTTGTTCACTCTTTTCCAATGGGACTCTTCTGGGTTTCTTATTTAGCTATTTATTGTGTTTCTTTATGGAACACGTCTTTAATGCTGATCTCTAACCACTTCTTTTATTTCTGTAAATTACTAAACTAAATAAAGATAATTAGAAACTCTAACCTTATGATAAAATAAAGGTTTTAAAACTATCTCAATCTCTCATCATTGACTCATCGCAACTTCAAAATGTCCATGATGTTTAATGACTTTCTTTAGGGAAGCTCTAATCATCAAAATGGTGGAAAAGGTCCATTGACTTCTCCGGAGCTCCTGGCATTCTCCATGGCGACTTTTGTAAGTTGGTGTATGTAAAAGGTCTGAGCCAACTTTGAGAGTCCTTTTTTAGGCTATAGCAATGCCAATATGTCTGCTTTATCAAATGTGACACTCTCCTATGTGGTAATATAACAATTGGTATGGGGGATACTGTGATTTTTGGGGGTCATGACCCTTTTGAGGTCAACTGTATTGTCAGCAAAGGTAAATTACATTTCCAAAGACAAATCACTGGCTAGACAATTTTTGTTGGGTGTTAATATTGCGTGCCAATGAATGGTGATTACTAGTTTATACCACCTCTCCTGAGTAGGCCTTGGACTGTTCTGCTTCACTACCCTGAGAGAGTCAAGTGCTATAGTGGGATGCTTGGTTTCCAGTAAGGAGAAATTGTGGTCTATTACTTGCACAGCTCTTACATCCTTCACAACTAATAACACAATTTCCTACACCGCAGAATTAGAAAGGGATCCATGCTCATAATGGATGGAACGCTGGGTGTTGCCCCAACTGCACAAGAAGGCCAATAAGATTGTACTGATGTTTTGCACGATATTCCAATGAGCAACTTAAGGCCCCAGCAAGAAGTGGGAGTCCACAGGTATGCCCCAGAATGTGGTGCCCGAGTGCCTACATTCTCTCTCAAAAACTGTTCAGCATATACATTTGTTTGCTGAACAATTTCCTCTAGGAACACGTTGTCTAAAAAAAGTTGAAGTAGTCAATGTGCCCAAAATCTGTGATAGTGACTTTGAATCCAATATTTCTAGTGAAAGAGAGAGATTTGCCTCACAAATCGATTAGGGAGTTGCCTGGTGAGCACTCTTCCTGTGCTCAGTGGGATACTTGCCTTCACTCTGGATTGGGCTATACTGCTTCTGTCTCTCAGTTGCACAGGTCGCGCTTGGGAAGAGACATCACAACTGCGTTGCTGTGTTGCATCGCCAATTTTCTTCAGAATCACTTGAAGAGGAGACATCATCGGATAGAGCTCTTATCAACCAAAAACATAATTTCCAGATTCTGATAAGTTATCCTCTCCCCTAATTCAGTCTCACTTTCACAACTGGCCTTAGAGCTACACTCCATTATTTGACTGCCTAGGCAGCAGCCATCCAACGAGATGACATGCCTGTTTGCTAGCTATACCTTTTTTTCCTCAAGTGCTATGTGCTAGGGAGAAGGCAGAGGCACTCATAGAAATGTTAATGCACTGAAAATGCGGTGTGTGTGACATGAACAGTAACTAAGAATGCAATGCCACAGCAATTAGTTTATTTGGGAAAACCAAAAGTAATGTATACAAGAGACCACTTGCTAAATGGTATTTACACCACAAGCTACTAATAGGTAGAGCCACAAAAAAAATAGGAAACATCAACTCCCACTGACAAAATTGCAAAAACAGGGTTAAAATTGTTTTTTTACAATGCTATTTGTTCGTGAAAGTTTGGAAGAGGTTGATATTAGCTGAGAAAACCTTTTCTTGATGTCATTATTAGAACTAATGTGTAACTGCAACAAATGATAGCGAGAATGCTGAATGATTCAAACATTCTCCCCCAGTCAAGAGATATGGGTTAAATCCATTGTTCTTTTGCCCACTACGCCACCCCAGTTTGGACCCAGCCATATGCAAATCAGTCTTGACCCTGTGCCTCATGGGAACAGTCCAGACCGCACTGCCAAGCTAGGTTCTCCCTGGACCAGAGACAAGCATCCTGGGACTGGATTCGGGGTATGACACCCTTCATCAGCCAGGCTAGCTTGAATCCAGTGGCACAGTGAGCAAGGGACCCATGTCTGGGCATGCCCATCCACTTAGGGCAAAAAGTGTGAATGTAACAAATGATGGACGGAATGCTGAATGATTCAAACATTTTCCCCCAGTCAAGAGATCTGGGTTAAATCCATTGTTCTTTTACCCACTACGCCACCCCAGTTTGGACCCAGCCATATGCAAATCAGTCTTGACCCGGTGCCTCATGGGAACAGTCCAGACCGAACTGCAAGGCAGGTTCTCCCTGGACCGGAGACAAGCATTCTGGGACTTGTTTCTGGGTATGCCACCCTTCATCAGCCAGGCTGAGAACCAAGGAAATAGCTAAAATGTAGCAAGGTACACTGATGTATCAGAGTGTCATTACATGTTGCTGGGCATTGTGGGAGAAGAGAAGCACCAAAGCTTTTGGTAAAGAGAGGGGAAGATTCAAATGGTGCCTATTTCTTAAATCCGATTCCCACCATCCCTCCATCTACCTATTACCAACTCACCCATCCATTGTTCTACAATGTGGAAGGCAGAATTAGAGAGCAGTTTTTCCACAAATAAAGCTTAAGGGATCCATTAATAAAAGGCCACTGCATTAGGGAGTATCGCCACAACTAACAATGCCATTGTTCAAGAAAAAGCACAGCGGAAGCACATCCCTCTCTGTACAACCTGCTAAATTATGGAATTCACTTCCTGCAAGGATACAATCAATCATTCATCACCTAGAATTCAGGAGAATGGCAAAGACATGGGGGCATATTATCAAGGGGGTTTATCTCCGCTTTTTTGGCTTTAAAAGCCAAGAAAGCGGAGATAAAATTATCTCCCTATTACCTAGCTGTCGCTAACACCAGTTAGCGACAGCTCGTAGGAGATAGCGACCATCTTGGACCCCACTTTGCATGTCAGTGATATTTATCACTAATGACATGCAAAGTGGGCATGCCAAGATGTTAGCGACCGGAAACAGTCGCTAACATCGCTATCTCCTATTACCAACTTTTGGAGATATTCGCGCTAAGCGTGAATATCTCCAAAAGCTAACACCTGCCCTGAGCAGTTCTTAGCCATGTTATTCAATGTGAGGTGGATAACATGGCTAAGAGCATTAGCTCGGTAATGCATGAATATCACTGACTTTTCAGCGATATTCATGCATTGCGGCCGATTTTTATCGCATTTGCGATAAACCTTGGTAATACCAAGGTTTATCTGCGATAAAAATCGCCGCAGCTCAGCGGTAAATTTTTTTCTCTAACCAAGCAATAGCGATAATTATCGCTATTGCTTGGTAATATGCCCCATGGTTCTTTTCAACCTGAATCTACTAGAGACAACAGACCACCAAAACCCTGCTATCCACCACCAAGATAAGAACCATGTAATCAAACAGTTACCTTTTGAAAAATCAGATCATAATACTTGTAATTTCCAAAATAAAATAATCTAAAGCCATCTGAGGAATTTTTGTATCATTATTGCATAATCAATATCCAGCATCATTTTCCTATGTCATCTGTAAATGATATCCTGCTCACATACTATGCATGACAACCAAGTAAATAATCGAATGAAGTGTTTTCATTGAAGCACAAGCCAAGCTGTAGAGTAAAGGCATCTCTAACTATATAACAAAATCTATCTCTCAAATAATGACGTCAAGAACTGTGTAGGAATGATTTACTATTAGACTGTAAACAGCCTGGCAAATATTATCCACACATTAAAATGCTACTTAACAGCGAGAAGCATCTTATTAACTCATTTCCATAAAATTAACAACCACACATAGAATTTGCAGACCCTTGCTAGAGAAGCTTTCATTACATTGAAAGGAACAGCAAGTCTAAAAGTAATGCCCAGCTGGGCTAATTCGCTAACACTGGGGTCCACAAGATAGCGTGCTACGGTTGCTACCCATGTGTAAAGTTTGTGAAAAAACGGAGTCTGGTCCTGGGACAAGGGGGCAGCTGGACCTAATATATATGAAGAACAAACGAGTTGCTGGCCCTCACATTGATTTTTTCTCTCAGAGTATTGAGAATACAAACAAAGGTGAATCTTCTGTTTGATTGGGTTACTTTATTTCAACCCTTTGGAAATTTTGAATTATTTTTAGATATATTTTTTCATGGGTGAGAAAAACACTTTACACAAACATTTACAGATATTTACAACTATTATACAACTAACATATATACAAGTAAATGAACATTTATACCCAAACGTCTTTTACACAAAAAATAGCGATTGTAAATCCACAAATAATTATTCTTTGCGAAATTTCAAACCACTATAGTGCCCAAAAGGTCAAAAAAGAGAGGCAACAAGAATTACATTTTTCTTTTTTGAATAATTTAGAATGATGAATAATCAACTCAAGGACTAGTAATTTTTGATGCCTGTTTGCCGTTTGCCGACGCGTTTCGAATCTGGGAAAGATCGCAGATTCTCCACAGGGCTCTTTCAATGTAGTAATCTATATGAGTAGAAATATAAAGGAAGTTAATTTCAATAACTGGAAACTAATGGTTTTAATGTCCCCTATACATACTGATAGTCACTAGACTAGTTAACTTCATGAATGGGCGACGCGGTCCAAATATTCAGGTGGGGCTGTGAGCCAAGGTCTTTTGATTGTGACAGTGAATCTGTTATAAAAAATTTGTGGAATGGTTACTGGACCACCAAAGGCAGCACAGTCTGATAGGCTCTACGACTAGACGGCTCAAATTTCCTACCTTTGTCCGTTGTGGCGGTAAGGCTATAGATGATTTCACACTGAAGTTAATATGCTCATGGAGCAGTGCCGATGATATCTGCAATGCACAAACATAGGTTGTACTCAATGATAATTATTTTTCTATTTTCAACAACCACACTCTAGATTTTATGAGGGGCGAAGAGGGAAAACATACCTGTGGATTTTTTCAAATTGGAGCGGAGATCGTTGATCACATTGCCGTTACTCTAAACCTTACGCTGCCGTAGGCTTTTCTGACAGGCGGGGAGCAAGGTTTGGGCTCCTCCGCGGCGTGCGGGAAAGCGTGCTTCAGTCGCGCTGGATTCAAAAATAAAGAATTATTTGGTTTGGGGCGAAACCGCGATGATGTCTCTACCATTTGGTGAGACCTCGCTAACACTCACCTCACTCTTACGTGGAAAGACCAGGAAATGCGAACTCATTGGTGGCGAGGCCACCATGTGGGGCTCCTACATCACAGTGGAGTAGTGTGGCTCACTGGTTAGAGGCGGCAGACCCGGAAGCAGAGAACGGCCCGGGACCAGGGTTCAATTCCCGACGCGGCAGGGTCGTGGACCAGGGTCAGCGGACTCAATAATTCTCGCCTCGGTGCCTACTCTAAGCAGGGATCACACTCGGCAACTCTGGGCATTAGCTTGCCTAATCTCTACAACGCCCCCCCACATTCGCTGGGGATGCCTGGTTTCACCTTGGAGATACCCAGTAGGGACCATCTCACAGGGATAGCCAGGACGGGTTCCCCAGCGTTCTACAGCGCCACGACGCCTCAGGGCAGCAGTGCGCTTTACAAGACACATTACATTACATAAACGCTCCGCTCGGCATTGTGGTTGTTGTAGTCATTGGGAAATTCAGTGCCTTGAGGTTTTAAAGACGAGAAATCTCCGATAGTGAATTCAACCCCGTTTGGGTGCTGTTGAATTTTAGTATCAGATAGGCCTCTTTCCTCAATAGAATTTGCTCAGTATTGGTACCAGATTTGAATTGATTAGTGCTAAATAACACAGTCCATTGGAACTCGTTCTCTCCATGCTTATTGTCAATAAAATGTTGGACCAGGGGCGCGGTAACAACTTTGTTTTTAATGCGTGACCTGTGTTGTGTCATGCGTGTATTAACCTGTTGATTCGTCTTGCCTATGTAGATTTTAGGACAAGGGCAAATGATGACATAAACGACATTTTTTGTTCTGCAATTGGTAAAGACTGAATGAGTCCACGTCGTGTTGGTATGTTGAAAGATTTTACCCTCAATTGTCGTGTCGCACGCGATACAATTTCCACATCTGTGGTGTCCCTCTATCGGTTTGAGGCCCCATTGGGACAATAAATCACTTTTAGGTTTAATTGTCCTGATATCTGCACGAACTATTTGCTGGCCAATGTTTTGGTTTTTCTTGAATGCAAATATAGGGCGAGGGAATGGTGTTTCTAGTTCTTCTAACAGATGCCAGTGTTTCAACACCATTTGTCGTATTTTATGGGTTTCTGCACAGAATGTCGTAACGCAGACCAGGCTCTCTAGATCACGTTTAATTTTTGTTTCAAAGAGACACTCTCTAGGTGTATATCGAGCTCTCTTGAAAGAATGTTTCAATAATTTTTTCGGGTAACCCTGTTGTACCAATTTGTCACAAAAGTTTTGCCCATGCTGTTTAAACTGTCCTATCTCGGAACAGTTTCTCCTAATCCGGAGAATTTGCCCATATGGCAAATTCGCCCTCAAATTTCTGGGATGCGGACTTCCATAATGGAGGATGGTGTTTTTATCCGTTGCCTTCTTGAATAAGGACGAATTTAAAGTCCCACCAACATTTTTTATTTCCACGTCAAGAAAAGTCATTTTTACATTACTTGAGTCCAGTGAGAATTTTATGTCCTGATGTCTTGTGTTTAACCACTGGTGAAAGTCACTCAACTCGGTGTGGCTCCCCTGCCACAAGAGCCACACGTCGTCGATATAACAATACCAGTGCACTATGTGATGTTTGAAAGGGTTATTTTCCTCTACAAATTTCTTCTCGTATTCGGCCATGTACAGTACGGCCATTTCAGGAGCATAAGGGCACCCCATCGCGGTGCCCTTAATTTGCATAAAGAAGTCATCATTGAAACGGAAATAGTTCCTTTTCAGCGTTATTTCAGCTAATTTCAAAATGAAAGATGTAGGAACTCTATGGGGTCTTTCCCTAGAGTCAAGATAAAGTTCGAGCACCTCTAACGCCTCGTCCTGTGGGATCTGCGTGTAGAGTGACGTCACGTCCATAGTCACCATTAGTTGTAATGTATAGTCAAACAAGGAACCCTCTACTTTCGTTAAAAAGTCGGTCGTGGCCCGTAAGTAGGCCTTAACTTTTACCACAAAGGGCTTTAGGAAGAAGTCCACATATTTGGACAATGGCTCGAGGCACGCTTCACAACCCGAGACGATTGGTCGTCCCGGGGGATTGGACAAGTTTTTATGAATCTTGGGCAAAAAATATTCCACAGGGGTTCAGGGAAATTTCTTAATCAGAAAGTCACTTTCTTTGGGACCCAAGAAACCACTGTCTCTGCCGGTTTGGACAATCTCTGAGATTAGGGACTGTATCTGTTGTAGTGGATCTTTCCGTCAGTTTCTGATACCATTCCTGGTTGTTTACCTGGGAGAATCCTTCTGCTAAGTATTTGTCTCTTGGCCAGATGACAACGGCACCGGTTGGATAGAAGCCAATTTTATCAGGTTTTAGGGAGAGCACAAGCATTTTCGCAATGGTTAGCTGTAGTAACTTTCTATTGTGTAATTATTTAAAGCGTGTGGCTGTGACATATTTTGTGTTGCAAGATTTTTTGAAATTACATCCTATATGTTGTTAGTTGGAAAATAGCCAAAGTGGACCCACAGTTTTCCCTTTGGTCTCTCTGGCAAGGTCTTTGCTTCTTCTGGTTTTAGAGATCAAGAAGACATTAGAGAAGCAGAAAGAAAATCTTTACTTTACAAGCCCATTTTACTATTTGTAGTTTTTTCTCTTTGTGCTTCCCTTGTTCCCTCAACAGCAAAGAGGGGGTTGTTTAGACAGTAAGGGTAGGGCAAGTGCACAACCTTGTGATATTTTCCTGTCAGATATAAAACAACAGATTGGCCTTCTGTTCACCTAGCGTTTTCCTGGGACATCCAAGTTGGATCGGCCTATGTGCCTTGTCCCATTATTCCCAGAAGCCTTTCTGTTTCTTGCTCTTCACAGTTTTATGCCCTGAATGCTTTACATCTGCAGGCTTGTGGGACACTCCTATGGGTATCATTGTGATGTTGGATCTATCAGGTGCCAGTGAGTGATTCCAGGAGTTCTGTCCTGACATCTTGGATTCGTCATCTGACAGATGTTGCTGTCCACTACTCCTACCTTTTTGGGTCTACCCTGTGGCTGCTCATCTGTCACCAGCCAAAGTCATCTCCATTTGCTCTTGTGCCTGTGTGTCAACAGGATAGTGATGTAGATCTGGTAGTCAATCATCCAGAAGGTGAGGTACTCTTCTGACAATAAATTAAACAGATCCTCATATATAGCCACATTCTTCCTGTGTCCCTAACTTCTGGTAGTCTCCAAAGAATCATACAACTTTTTCATAGTCTTTTTAAACTTGATCTTGCATTTGGAAAGTGTCTGTTCAAACTGACTTATTAATGCATCTTTTACACTCACATACTTTTGTCCTTCATACACCATATTCACTTAGGTACTGCTGAGGTAGTCTTCGAAGTAACCCTGATGTTGTCTCCTCACTACTGAACCGTTAAGCTTATCACACAAGGTCATACCAAGTTAGCCCATGCTAACACATTCTTGCCTATAAAATACATTTCTACTGCATCTTTAGGGTTACAAGTGCAAGAGGTGGATTAATAAGCATCTGGAGTTTCAGTTGGAGGTATAACTTTTTGGGCTTCAGTTTTTAATTTCTCTATCTGCTGGGCCATGGCTCTATCTTTTTCTTTTTCATTTCTCCATTTGGTTTGTCCTAAAGAAAATCCCTCTTTCATTTAGCCTCAGACAGCCTAGTTTTCTCTATTTCAGCCTCATCTGGTAAACTGTAGAGCAGTGACTTTTTGTGATGGGGCATCAAAGGGTTGGTCAGTGGATGGTGTGCTGTGGCCAACATGATGCCATTAGCTGTGTCTCTTTTTCCTTGGCCTGGTACAACAGCAGGACCTCTAGCGGTAATGGCTTTAGCGCCGCTCTCTTAAGTTATGTAAACTTAAGGCAATCGGAGTCAGTGTCCCTTGCCCTCTAGACATTGAGCCCCAATGCTGCCAACCAATATCAAGCATTTCTTTACTTGGTAAATAGTTATACTTCACTTCAACTTTCAGGGACGGCCTAGCAATATTAAAGGTGAAATTGCAGGTGCTCCACACTAATCAAGACAGGGGTACTTGGCTTGTGAGAGAAATACTGTGTCAGGGTACAGTGGGCCTTATTTTTGAGAACCTTACGCTGCTGTTGCATCACTTTTTGTGACGCTACGTGGTATAAAAAATGCGCCACACTGAGCATTTTTACAAAGTGACGTATCTAGACAGATGCGTCACTTTGTAAACCCCTGCACTACAATATACCTGCGACAGGCATAATGTATGCCGGATGGGCATTCCAGCGCAAAAAATGCTCGTAGAAGTGTTGCAGTGAAATCTATGAGATTTCACGGAGACACTTATAGGATGCCTCAGCGTCAATTCCTTCCGAAGGAGTGACGCAGGCCCTTTCACATTGGGTTTGCCCCATGTGGAAGGACACATTTCTGGAGTTGCGTCGGTTTTTAGACTCACCATCAATTCACCACTTTTGCACCGACAGATAAGTCAGGAGTACTGATGTATCTGTAAATCCTTGCAACATGGAGTGCATTACAGTAAATATGGCGCATCCATCGAGTTGCAAGGAAGGCACACTGAAATGATGCAACACTTCTAAAAAATGAGGCCCTGTAAATCTCTAGATGCTTGGTAGAGAGGCTATGGCCTAACTCAAAGGAGGTGGCATGATAGAACATCAGATCAGGGTCATTATTTTATACAAAGAAAAAACCTTTAAAAGTATCTCACTTATATAAAATATATGTACAGTACAACTTTAAACAATGAAGAAAATTCCCTCAAATTGAATAAGTGACAAAGTAAGACAAGGAAATGCAGCTGGAATCCTTGTCACCCAGTTTACACCGAACACATACAGTTCACTATCACTAACTAATCACTGACAAGTTGCGAACCTTGTGGTATTCCTATATACAGAGAACATGGTGAGTCTTAAACAGTTCTGTGTCGGAATATTGAAGAAATATCAACCTACAAAAATGTTTACTTCAGTATATCAACTATCTTGCAGATGTGTGGATTTCAAATATCTATGCTTGCCACTGAGAGAGGGCTTACGCGAATCACCGGCATTTTCTTGCATTCTTCCTGGCCAAGTGCTTTGCTCCATCACAACCACTCCTCGCGGCCCCCGCTACGCGGGGGCCGCTCGAGGTCAACTTCACCGGCGAAACACCAACTGCGAGAGGAGACAGCTGGAGACGCTTTCCGCCCTTGCGGGACTGCGAGGACCAGCGGGCGTTGCGTCTGCTGAATCGCCGCAGCTGGTCCTCTTTCCGCCCACCCCCCGCCTGTACAAAAAGAACTGCGGGCTGGGTCCTTAGTGCTTGCCACTGAGAGAGGGCTTACGCGAATCACAGGCATTTTCCTCCATTCTTCCTGGCCAAGTGCTTTGCTCCATCACAACCACTCCTCGCGGCCCCCGCTGCGCGGGAGCCGCTCGAGGTCAACTTCACCGGCGAAACACCAACTGCGAGAGGAGACACCTGGAGACGCTTTCCGCCCTTGCGGGACTGCGAGGACCAGCGGGCGTTGTGTCTGCTGAATCGCCGCAGCTGGTCCTCTTCCCGCCAACCTACTGTTATAAACAGGAAGCGCTTGACGCGCATGCGGGACGCGCGCGGGACAAAGCTCGGGGCTAAGCCCGGGCAAGGGGCGGGCCGTTTGAGGCAGTTCGAGGACCAGAGAGACCGGGCCCGGGCCACCACCCCTGGCCGGACTGACATCATCCGGCCTATTTCCATCAGTCTTGTTCCATTAATGGGGCCATTAAGATTTCGTGATGAGCACCAGGGAAACAAGAAGTAAATCCGCACAGTCTGGAGCTGGAGCTCCAAAAGGTCCGATTGACAACTACTTTGTTAAAGCTGGTTCATTGATGATAGATGAAATCTCCGTTCTCGAAAGACGCATTTCCCAAGAAATCGACTGGGTAAGGAGATCATCAATGGGGCCAATGGCTCTGGCTAAGACCCCTGATGGGATGTCAGAACCTTACAGCACCATTCAGAAGGGCTTAGAGATAAACCAGATAGTCACCACCCCAGATCTTACCATGGAGGGCTTAAACGATCTGGAGGGCATGAGTCTTATGAACCTACCAACGACACAAACAACATCTGTCCCGCTCCCAACCTCTAGCAGAGATCTGGCCACTCCCAGCACTAGTGAGAACCCCCCTGATTCACAGAGGGGAGTAATGGAGGGAGCTATTCAAAAAAAGAAGAAAGGGGGGCAAACCAAAAGTGGTAGCAAGTTAAAAACATCTGAGCTTAACTCTGTGAGTAATGCTGTTAGTTCTGGTGGTAATACTCGGGGGCAATCACCTACTAATATTATGAATACCCAAACAACTGTCACTCAATCCGCAGATATCCCCTCCCACCCTACTAATACTTCCATAGACCTTACGAATGAAGATATCACTCTTGCAGATATAGGCTCACTGATTAGGTCACTCCTAAGCCCCCTTGAAGCCCGGCTGATAAAGATCGAAGCAAGGCTGGTCAATATAGAAAAATCAACAGTCCAGCTGGCAGACAGTCTTAAGTCAGAAACCAAGGGTACCAAAGGAGGGTCAGACAGTATCCCTAAAAAGAGTACAAACCATATAACTCTAATGAATAAAACTGGCATGTCCACCTCCCAAAACACTAAACCTAAATCCAATCATAAAAAGACCACCGAAACCCCTGTTACTGAAAATAAAATCATACCGCCTATACAAACCCAATCATCCACACAAATTCAGCATCTATATCTACACCATCAATTACAGCCACTAAACCTACAGATAAATCTGATCCCTTCGATAAAGCCAAGAGCATTACAAGGCCCCCTGATAACACCCATATCAACTCTCGGAAAATCAAACCCGTAAACTTACCACCTGAGGCGTCCCCTTACACAGTGATCATGGCGGGTGTGCCCGAACTATCTCCCAATTCTATTGAGACGACAGTCTCTCTGAAGAACAAAGTCATCAATTGGCTGTCCATATACAGACCCCTCCCGCAAGGAACAACTGGCGATGTACTCATGGTGAGACGCGTCGCCTGGGTAGGCAACCAGAGAAAGACAATTAGGGGTGATTGCATTGTGGTCAGTTTTAGGGAACCAAGCACAGCCTCGTATATTTGCAGCTGGGCCCCCGATGATCAAGGGAATCTAATTCAGGCTCTCCCTCTCTCATTCTTCTACCCATCAAGTATCTACCAATCAGAAGACCCAAGATGGGGGCACCATCAGGAGTTATTGGGAAAGTGGGAGAGCATTAGTGCAGGTAGGAGGGAGCCTTACTACCACAGGAATACGCTGCTTTAATATCCACAGCCATACGAAGAGGGGGAGGGTTGGGAGTACCGCACTAGGAGGAGGGGGAGATGGGGCGACAGACTGAGAGGTGTCCCAGGCCCACACAGAATACACTATCCAGTCTACCTTCCAATTTCAAATAGGTATAGTGGCCTCGAAATGGTTGATTGACTGGTTGACTGCAACACGGGGGGGTAGACCAGCACGCTATAATAGATCATAGGGAGGATAGATCCATCCCATGGGACCAAATCCAGTCACAAATAGAAGTAAAAACCACTCCCGATATAACTAACCACTCCCAAGATCCCGCAAATCGCACAGTTGCCGCAGGGGACATTTTTACTAACCCAGAGGACGAACAGGGGGAACTGTTACAAAGCATAAATCCTAATCTCAACCCCACAGAGAATACCTCTCTAACACCGATCTATTACCTCTAAGACCTGCTGCGCTTAACATAATTTCATGGAACATAGCCGGCTTGGGAAATAAAATAGAATCCCCAGAGTGGCTGTCATTTATCAGCCTAAAAAGTATTTGCCTCCTTCAGGAAACCTGGGCAAGAGAGGAGATCACATGCTCAGGATTCAAAGTTTTTACAAAAAAAGCAAAACGGGGGGGAAGGGGATGTCCTTTGGGAGGGTTGGCAACATTGGTTGCCTCCCACCTGGGTTGTAAGGCCAGGTGTCTAGCTCAGGATTCTGATGACATATTACCCGTTCAGCTAGAATGGCCAAATTTGGCCAAACTGCTGGTCATAAATGTATACTCGAGACCGGTGGCTACCTCTGGTGAATAAAAAACGATTGAAGATCTCTCAGCTTTTTTAAGTAAAATCCCAAGAGACCTCCCGTATATGGTAGCAGGAGACCTTAATTCCCATTATGAGCCACTTCCTGGCCTGCTTGATGGACCTACCCTAGAGGAGGATGCTCGTTGGTTGATACCAGACACGGTGGCTCCCCCACCAAGAGCTTGGACACCCCTCGCATTACAGATAACTGCACTGACCCTTAGCCATGGTCTAAGAGCATGTAATGGGCGTACAAAATCAGACAACCCAAGCAAATGCACTTTTAATAAACCAGGCAGTGAATCCAGACTCGATTATATTCTAGTCCAATTATCATGCTGGCCACGTATAATTGATTTCAAGGTACTGAGTAGAGAGGACAGTGACCATAACGCTAACAAACTCGATTATTTAATACCAGGCATCGAGGACATGGGTTCGAATAATGAAAATGCAACTACTGGGTTACTCCTAGAGAATAATAGGAGAAGAGTGAGGTGGGGGAAGCTGGTCACCAACAGCGCAAAGCTACCCAGGGTCTATGTCAGAATCACTCCAGTGCTTGAAAAGGCATTTGGTTTCGCCAACAATTTAGATGAGTGTGCGAATATAGAACTATTGGGGCAAACCCATAAAGAACTAATAACTACATTAGAGCTAGACTTATTTTCTAAAGCGCCAGCTAGAGCCAATGGGTTAAATAAAAAATCCTGGTATAACACCACATACCGGCATTCAAAACGCGAACTCCTATCTGCAATAAAAGCGCGTGAATGCCGTGAGATAATACAAGGAAAAAGACGGGCCTACAGGATACTGCTCGCAAATGCTAAGGCCGAATGAGACCAAAAACACTGGGAAGACCTCTCTGGGGCATTAGCTAAGAAAGATTCACGTAAATTCTGGCGATTGGTCAACCATGGGACAGAAGACCTCCCCTCGGCTATTGAACCTAATATTGCCCCTGGACTGTGGCAGGAGCACTTTCAATCTCTATACACATTTGAGGATGCGTCTCAAAGCGACACTAATTCGATCATTCTATGTAGTCAGGAGGCTGAACTTTTCACGGAAAAAGATGTCCGTGCTGCAATTGCGGGGCTGGCGGGAGAAAAAGCCCCAGGGCTTGATGGGGTCCCCGGAGATCTCTTTAAGCAGGAACCAGAGATATGGGCACCGTATCTTCTGTTGATATTTAATGCGATTCTCAGGGGTATGGAGGTTCCTGATACTTGGCTGGGCACAGAGGTGGTCCCAATATTCAAAAAGGAATCCCCTCTGCTCCCAGCCAACTACCGCCCCATAAGCCTCATAGATGTTTGGCAGAAGCTTTTTGGTAGATTAATACTGGATTGCTTACAGAACTGGCTGGAGGAAACGGACACTCTCAGCCAGTACCAGGCAGGATTTAGGAGGGGTGTCTCCACAATTAACCAAATATTTAGATAAAATTTAATATATTGGAGGACGGCACTCATCGAGGGCGGCACCTTGTACACGGTCTTTGTGGACCTACGTGCCGCCTTCAATTTAGTCCCAAGAGCAAAATTGTGGGAGGTAATGGCAGAACTAGGTGTCCGGAAAGATATCCTTGCAATTTTGATCAAACTCCATCATAACAACTTCGCAAGGGTCAGATGTGGGAGAAACAGGAAACTAACTGATAGATTCCCCATTCGCAGAGGGGTGAGACAGGGTTGTGTGCTCGCACCTACCCTGTTTTGCCTCTTTGTCAACGGGGTAATCGCACATCTGACCGGGATTGCCAACAATGATGCCCCAAAATTGAATGGCAGCAGGGTGCCCGCTATTATGTTCGCGGACGACACCCTGCTGTTATCTAAAACTCCGATGGGCATACAGAATGTGCTAGATGGCTTCCTAGATTTCTGCACAGAAAGGGGCCTCGAAATTAACCCCCAAAAAAACAAATTTATGATCCTAAATCCCAAGTTCACAAAGCGTCCAAATCCCCTACTTGGTTCAGTACGTTTGGAAAGGGTCTATACCATTGAGTATTTGGGGATAACCTTAAACCAAAAGCTGACGTGGTGGGATCACCAGATCAAAGCTAATGTGAAGTTGGCCCAGAGGGTGGGGGCATCATGAGAATAGCGTCCAAGTCAATCTTCCGCCCCTTGACCCCCGCTATCCAAATTTATAAAATGCAGGTGCGGGGCGGTGTAACCTACGGGGGAGAGATGTGGGGTTACACCCCGGCCTCTAATCTGCAGGTGACGGAAAATAAATTTATAAGACAGTTGACCGCCTTACCACCCAGTACCCCACTCCTTCCTTTGAGACTGGACTTGGCTTTGAGGCCCATTACAGAAGAATTAGGGCTCAAACCCCTAACATTTTGGCGTCGCATCTGGAGTAGCTAAGATCTCATCTCCTATCGAGCCGAGTTGCAGGAATTTTTAACATTACCCAATGCCACCAAGATTCCTTGGCTAAATTACATTAAGACAATGTGCGAGACCCTCGGAATACCAGAACTGTGGTCACACCCAGAAAGCACGAGCACCAGGATCTCAAGGAAAGCGCTTTCCAGAGTTTACTACGAAAAAATGCTTACCCGAGTCCTGACCAGTGCGCGAGAGGGTTCACTGACACATCGCTTCATTGTAATCAAAGATTCGTACAACTTTGAAAGTGTCTTGGATGGAATGGCTCCGGTTTTAACAAGGAAACTATTCCTGCAATGGAGGTATGGGACTCTCCCTCTCAAAACTTTCACCAAAGCGTGGGCGGGACAGTCTTCGAGTGAGATGTGTCCTGCTTGTGCCCATACTTAGGAGAATGAAGTACATGTCGTCTTCTTCTGTCAAGCCTATCGTAAAAGCAGACGTAATTGGCTGGTTCCACTCCTAAAAAATGTGGGCTTTAGAACATTTCTCCCTGCATTTAGAGTTTTAAAAACAGACTTATCCCCGCCAACGGTGTTCGCTTTGGCTAAATTTTTAACAGTGATGTGGCATGCCAGATCGCAATACAAAATGCTGACATGAGACTGTTGAAAACAACTCGTTTTAATATATGACACTCCTGTTTTAACACCTTTTTAAAAGGAAATTCTTTGATGTATGTATTGTATGTTTTATAATCAATCGATCGAAATAAAGATTTGAAATTGAATTGAAATATCTATTCTTAACTTCAGATCTGCATGGAGATGTCTGAACTCCATGTCTACATAACTTGAATATCTATATGTCATCAAGTACATAGATGTGGAGTTAAGAATAGAAAATCTATGCTTACCTATATATGCATGCCATACTGATTTTGAGTTAGTCAATATTTGGAATTGATATTGTAGTAGATCGATAACAGAAACTCAATATTCTGGTAATGCACACTTAAAACACTTTTCACACTGGCTACAAAAGCCTGACACCGGAAATCTTACTAAAACGCATACGCCTAATGGTGAAACCAATAGGAATTTTATTCTAGCAGAGTACAGTCAAGTATCTCAGTGTTCACACCCAAGAGTGTGCTCAACTCCTGGTTTAGGGTTTTCTGACAACTAAAAAGGACATATCTGCTGGACTGATGGTCCCAGCAGTTTCGAGTCAATGGCTTCGCATCCTGGGAAAACAAATCTAGTGACCAAATGAGATTGGCAGCTGTCAAACTCAGAGAAGCATTTTTATGTGAACCCAGACCAAAAGGGCACACACTTGGACCAACCAAAGCATTGTTTGACCTATCTGAATCCAGCAAACAAGCAGGTCATTAGATGCTTCACCTCTGCACTACAAGGCAGAGGACACCCCCAAGAGTGATTATGGGGCACTTCATCAGGCACCCAGGTCACTGAGGTATTCTAATGTTACTAGTAGGAGGTTAATGGGTACCGTAACGTGAAAGGGCAAATGGAAGGTACGACAACGATGAACAAAAGCAACAAGAGTTTGCACAGTCACCACTTTTAAAACTTAATTTACAGACAGTAGTTTCTTGGGTAGCCACTGTATGATCCCATGTGAATTGCAGAGAATGTGTTTTTGTCTCTTTGTGTCTGTGTCTGTGTACTACTTCAGCGGGCTCTGAGTTTCCATATAGACAATGTCAGAAGACAAAGTCAAAAGTAGATGCCAGCCATTCCAGAAGAGTCGAGCATGCTTCATCCTAGCCCTGAGGAAACGAGCAGCACACAACTCCACATTCAAGAAGCACCACAGCAAGGTCTGTGGAAGTCTGTGTAGACAGAGGCCTTCACTGAGAGAGAGGGGGACTCATGCTCACATTGACTGATCTCTGCAGTTTTTGGCAGCCCACTGTAAAAAAGTGTGATTGTGTGTTTACAGTTCAAAATTGCAACCAACCAGGTTGAGGAATAGTCCCCTTCTTGGGAGAGTCGCAGGTAATGGCGGACCTATTTCTGCTCCCAGAATGCACTTTGGGGGCTGGTGCTAATGGAACACTAAGGGGCCTATTAGCAATAAATAGCGATATTTATCGCTAAACGTGGTTAGCGACTTTTTTTTTATAGCTGGCTATCGCTGGATGGTTGAGCGGAGAAAACATGCTATTAGCAACGTTTTTCTCCATTGTGCAAAAATATCCAGCGATAGCAGCGAAATGCGAGAATATTGCTGGAAATCCAGCAATATTCTCGCATTAACTCCAATGGGGGTTTAATCTGATAATCCACCCACCATTGACTATACAGGTAAGTCAACTTTTTAGCAGGAGTTAGTTTATAGCGATAATTGCGCTTAGCGTGATTTTTTTCATCGCTTCGCCTGCCTTGCTTATAGGCGATAGCTGTGTTAGCGACTGTTTTCAGTCGCCAACAGTTTGGGTATGCCCACTTTGCATGTCATTAGCGATAAATATCGCTGACATGCAAAGCGGGCCCCAAACCTGTAGCTATCGCCTAAAAGCTGTCGCTAACTGCTGTTAGCAACAGCTTGCTAATAGGGTGATAATAATATCATCGCTTTAGTGGGAAAAAGTCCAACTAAAGCGGTGATATTGCCCTTGCTAATATGCCCCTAAGTATGGACAATCTCCATGGGCCTGCTCTTGCATAAAGCTTTGTGTATTTCCTTCAGCTGTGTCCCGAAGACAAAGGAATCCGAGAGAGGAAGAAAGAGTGATGAGGCTGACCTTGTTGTTTCTCTATATGGAGAAACCATCCTCCATCAAACCCTCACCTTTGTATGCTTAACAGATGTTTGCAATAATCTATAAACTGACATAACTGCATGTGTGCAGATGGTGACTGTGAACAGTCTGCCTTACATATTCTACTGATGTTTGGGACTACTGTTGGAAATCAATGCACTTAGTGTTCACGACTATTCACAATCATTAAGAAATAAATACACATGGAGGGGGCCTTTTTGGTCAAGGACACTGAATTGAATCTACACGGGGAGACCATTATGCATTTCTTGTAAGTATAGCTACTGTACCCCAAAAATGACACCTTGTTGACACAAGCAAGGACCTGGACCAGGGCGTTGAAACTATGTGTTTGGGGACCACTTGAGGGAATTTCCAAGCTTAAGGCACACACCGGTTTTCCCAATGGAGCATTAGATCTGTTTTCTGAGCAGATCCTTGGGCTTAGGGCTCGTCTTCTAACTCAGCCAACACTATAAACTCCAATTCAAAGGTAACATGGTACGGATGGGACAGATGCACAGCTGGTTTTGGACATTCATCTTTACAACAATATAGGAGTGTTCTGTTTTTATTTGCCGCTTGCAAGTGGTCCTCCTGCTTCTACATCCTATCACACTTTCGAGGCACCTCATCAGCTCCTGACACCCACACATTGAACTGATCCTCATAGCTTCATTAGGCTTGCTTGACCTTCCACCTGGAAGATCTTTCACCCTCTGGCTCACCTTTGCTGCTCTTTCACTGCACGGGGGGCTACACTGCTCTGTTCACTTCTAGTAGCCGTCTATGGCTTGATCCACTGTTGGCGGCACCAAACTGTACACCCCAACTCAGACTTGCCTAGTACCTCATGGACACTGTAAGTTCTTCGACGTACACAGACTGTGAGCAAAAATGTAATCAATCTCCATGAAAGCAATTGCAATCCTGTGGAGGAACCAAATAAGTGGGCACTGTAATAAACCTCTGGAAACTTTTCTGCAGTGATGCTCTTACTTTACCTTGATCTACAGGTGTCTACCATGTCTTTGAAGCACCTGCTGGTTTCTTTGTTGGCAGCAGTCCTTCCCTCTGAAGTGACATTACCTTTGATGATGAGGCACACTACCCTCACTCACAGCTGGGAACACTGGACACACTTCCTTGGAAGTACTATCCTTTCTGCTCCTTTCTCTGCGTCTTAGGGTGCCACGTCTTCAATGAGCCAAGTGGTCCTTAGGAAGGTAGCATAAGCATCTGAAAGGATGTGCTCCTGCAAGAGGGAGACCAGAAGGAACTGTAAGTGTGTTATGATGAACCCTCTAGAAAGAAGAACAGTGAGCTCTCTCGTGCTCCGAGTATTCATGCACTCACTCATCCACCCATTATTTGTACATCACTCACTAATCTTCTCATTCATTCTGTATGCACCCACTTGTACATGTTATGTTATGTTATGTTATGGGTTTTGTAAAGCTCGCAGCTGCCCCAGCAAAGGGGCGTCTCCCAGCACTGATAAACGTAGGAAGGGGGCTATTACCAGGAGAACAGGTCTAACACAGAGAAAACAGGTGTGTTTTAATGGCCTTGCAGAAGGCCAGGTAGTTATCCAAGCTGCGACTGTGCAGAGGAAGAGAGTTCCATAGTTTTGTAGCCAAGGTGCGGAAGGAGTGTCATCCAGGGCGCGCCCTCCTCACTAGAGGGACAACCTCCAAATGCTGGCCCATAGATCGTAGTGAACATGTTGGTGTGTAAGGAAAGAGCAAATGTGCCAAGATATCTGGGGAAGACGATTTGAAAATTTTAAAAACAATACATAGGGACTTGAACTCGATGCGCCTCACCACCGGTAACCATTGTAGTCGGATGGCGTTATTTGTCGAGCAAGTTCTAGGAAGACCAAGAAGAGTTCTGGCAGCCGTGTTTTGAACCGTTTGAAGACGAAGGATTTCAGCCTTGTTCACCCCCAAGTAGAGAGAGCTGGCATAGTCCAGCCTAGACATAATGGATGCCTGGATGATAAGCTGACTGTCTATAGGATAAAAAAAGCCCAAGAGCGGTTTAAGGCCATGCAAGGCTCCAAAACAGGTCCCAGCAACTTTTTTAGTTTGGATCTGGAATCTGAGGGCCGAGTCCACCCATACATCCAGGATTTTGACCACCTGTTTGGGGGCAGGAGCACAGCCCAAGGTTGCCGGCCACCACCTCTCACTCCACAGCTGGGGATCTCTTCCTACTAGCAATATCTCAGATTTGCTAGCATTAAGCTGGAGGCAATTGGAAGTCATCCACGCTGCGACGGCAGCAAGATCGCTCTTAAACTTGAGAGCATCCTGCATGCAGTCATTAGAGAGTGCTACTACCAGCTGAGTATCATCAGTATACCACTGTGAGTCCTCTGCTCCTGACCACTGCTGCTAAAGGTTGAACATAGAGATTGAATAACGTAGGGCTCAGAGCAGAGCCCTGAGGAATCCCTTGGTTGATAGCTTGTGTCCAGGAGGTAAAAGGAGGAGCCGCCACCTGGAAGGTTCTCTCAGAGAGAAAAGAAGTGAATCAACCCAAGGCCAGGCCCTCAATGCTAGCCTCCTACAACCATTGCAGCATCTGATGAGACACTGTGTCGAACGCGGCGCTGAGGTCTAATACAATCAGCACTGAAGTGCATACGGTGTCAATGCATTCCTTAATCCATTCGTTCATTCACCTATGGACTAACTGTTCCCCCTACATATCTATCAATGAAGTCACTCATCCACTCATTAATTATCAACGCACTCACTTAGCCACACATACACTTCCTCATCAGACATCCATGAAGTCACTCATTCATCCATACATATGTCTTAAGGCAGCTCGGTTAGAGGTTTCAAAGTGCACATATCTGGGGGCCTTCTCGAGGCGGCAAGCCAAAGGGCCATGCACACTTTGAAAAGTGCACATACTCCTCCCGCTGCTGTCATTTAGTATCGGCCCGCGCCCGTCCGGACAGTCCGTTAAGGACGAGAGGATGAAAAATAAAATGGTACGGAATTGCTATTTTATTTTTAAGTAGGGCGACACTTCTCTGCTCAAATGGAGGAGCTGCCCTATCGAGCACACCAACACCTAGGACCGGGAGTGGTGCAGTCCCGATAGGGACTTAGGTGGTCCCTGATTGGACCAGGCAAATGTATTACTGACGGGTCCAATTGGGGAGCCCCAAAGTCCATAAAGCGACTGCACCGCTCCTTTTCCTAGCCGTTGTCAGGCTTGGCATGATACTTTAAGATAGGTTTGCACACCGACAAAGCCAGCTAACAATTCATCATTCACTTACTCCCCAATGTATCCATTCTTTCACTTACTCTCCCATCTATCGATGTACATTCTGGACAACATTTAGAAAGTCGAGAAGGAAAATTAAGAAACGAAATCAGGCAAATGTTCATTAACTTGGATTAAGTTGAAGAGGGTTTTGTGTGAGAGAAAGGAAAAAGTGCATCACATTTACTTAAAAATATCAGGAGTCTCCCCTGAAATCTGGAATACTAACGTGTGAATGCATGTGCTCCCCTCCAACAATTTATTCTCTCATTCATACACATGTCAACAAGTGGCAGAAGAAAGCTCAAGATTTAGACAAAAATAGGGGGATTTAATCTCTACATTGACTTGTATTGAAGTGGAGGACGTTTTAAGTGTGTGAAAACAATAAACTACCCTCTCATCCGCACAAACTAGACACTCGCGAATTAGTGAATCACTTTCACCTTAAATTAAAAGCCAGGTCTATCGGCTTTGTCTATGCTTGTTTCTGTCTCTCGTTTTGGACCTTCCACCTTTTTCTCTATTTTTCCATGCCCGTGCCCATGCCCCAATCTCTTTGTATTTAAATCAACTTCCAATGCCTTGGACTAGTAAGTTCCCTACATGTATTGCAATGCTTTGTCTTGTTTAATTTTCTGTTCCACTCTTGTAATCTTCCTTTCTGGATCGAAGCCTACCTGACAATGCAGCTGTCTTGGGGACATTAAAAAAGCTTCCCTGGGAATGTATTTTGCCTGTTGCTCACCATTGGATTTGTGGTTTGTAACTCATCGACATTTTTTGGCTTTTTGCTGGCTTTCTTTGTTTTAGGCAAAGTAGCAAAGCCTTTTCACATTACCTCTCTTTGAGGCATATTTACAAGCCCCTTGCACCACCGGTGCATCCCTAAATTGTGACGCAGCAGCAGCGCATTTTGCTGACCCATATTTACGAGGACATGTAAAGCCACCCTGCATGGCTTTTCATGTCCTTGTACATATGGCCCCTTTTCATGCAGCACTTTGCATGAAAGGGGCATGCCATGGGCGTTGCTGTGGGTGTTCTGCATTCCCAGGTTTACAACCTTTTGGAATCCTGAGACTGCGTCAGAATGCTACACCTCCCCAGGGTAGGTGTAGGAAGGCACAAGAAGGAAAAATGTTTTAATTCCTCCTAGATTTTTCCTCTTTCTATGCCTGCTGCATTCTGCAGCTCACATAGAAAGAAGACATAATTTCTCGTGATTGTTTTTGTTGAGGAAGGTGTCCCTTTCTGCAACAAAACAATATCTCCTAAAACTAAGACACCCTTGCACCATGGTGCAAGGGTGCCTGCGTTAGCCCATGGCAGTCAATTGTACGCCAGTGTAGGGGAAAGCACAGGGATGCAAAATATTATTGTAAATAGGACACATCCCTGTGCTTTGAAAGTGACTCAGTGCCACACAGCCAAATGGCTTGCTGTGCCACTCTGCATCACTTTCTTGTAGAGAACCCCTTGTATTCTTCCGCAAGTGTTCCGTTCTGTAAACAGGCCTGTAAATCTTTCTATAATCATGTCATATTTGCTGTGCATTTAAAGACAGCGGTCAAATGTCAGGCTCTGTCTTCCAAGGGAGCTTGCTGTTTACTTTTCTTTCTCCGACTTCAAAGTGAGAGGATTTATGTGACAATCTTGCTGGACACTGGGGTCGGACAAGAGTTGTTTCTAGCACACATCATTCAAATGAACTGTGCAAGTATTTCTGGACATATCAGAAGTAGGAAAGCACAAATGAAGCACATGTATTGTTAATTCGGATGTGTCCTGGAATATGATCAAAATAAATCAATACACCAGGTTATGGCATTTCCACACATTTTCATCAGTGCACTGTATAGTTCTATTAGTGAAACTGTATGTGTGTGCAAATGTAAAGTTCATTTCAATTGAAAATGTGTTTTCTGTAATGGCAGTGTGTTACCACACCATGCATACTCCACTCTACGCCACTGCACTCTAATCCGCACCACTCAACACCTTGCATTCTACTCTGCACCACTCCACTATAAACCACTTCACTCTACTCTGAAACAATCCACTCTATGCCACTGGACTCTACACCACTTTCCTCCACTCTGTACCACCGTACTCTATGCCACTCCTCTCTACACCACTCTACTGTAAGATGCTGTACTCTATGCCAATGCCTTGTATGGAAATGCACTCAAGACCACTGCACTCTGTGACACTCTACTCTCCAATCATGCACTCTCTGCCACACGAGCTCTAAGTCTGCTCTACTCTGCACTACTGCACTCCATTCCAATGTACTCTATGCCACTCTACTCTGCATCACTGCACTCTGTTGCACTTCACACTATGCCACTGAACTCTATGCCGCTCTACTCTCTGCCACTCTACTCTGCACCTGTGTGCTCTACGCCACTCCACCCTAGGCCAATGTACTCTGCCCCACTGCACTCTACTCAAACCCACACAGGAATCAGAAGGGGAAAGACTACCCCTGAAATAGGTAGTCTTTTGCCTAAATTGGAAGGGTTGATATGTATGTATAGCATATTGACATTATATGCAACAGGACCCTCGTGGTTCTGGGCGGACTCTGAACAGGTACTACATAATATGCGGGGAGGTGACGCTTAAATGCAGCTCCTGTGTGACATGATCCATCTGCATGTGCCAGGGCTGTGGAACATGCTACAACTGGTGACAAGTAGAGAATACGTGCCAGAAGAAAAACGACTGCTCTCCCTGAGAGTTGCAATGGTACAGAAACTGCTGTGCGTGCCACATGTGCTCAGAATCGAGGCAAGCAGTCTGTGACCAACACATGCGGATTCAAAGCCCTTCTCCAGCCCATACACGGTCACAGAAGCAATTGAAGGGCCTGCAGACAAGCATATTCAAAAGGCCTGTCAAAACTGCTGGTGAGGTGGTTGACAGAGGCACCATGTCGTGTCCCGAACACAGTGCAATTAGCCAGATGAATCAAGAAATAACAATAACCTCAACAAGGAATGAAAAACAAAGAACCTACTCACCGTCAATGGTGACTGAAACATACTGCAATGTATGCTTTTTCAGCGACTATTGCTTGCAGAACTTGTCAGGGCCCGCCTGCACCACATTTGCCTGAACAAGCGCCAACATAATTGCAGAAGAAGGAACACGCAATACAATGCAGCTATGTTCCTAAAGCCACCACTGCCGTTCGACATTTCCAAGAAGCAGAACATTGGTGCCAGGTGGACTATGGGGATCGAAACCATGGATGGCTTCATAGATGCTCTACACGAAGAAAATGGAAAAAAGATCATCAAATGCTTGTAAACCTGGCAGGTTATGGAGTTGAAAGAAGTGATAAAGTAACTTTGGCAGACATATACAAAATCGTACCAAAAGTTAAAAGAAGCGTTGGAGGCCAAGTTCAATCCAATACTGAATGTCGACTATGAAGGGTATACCTTCAACCAATTATGACATCAGGTTGGTGAGACAATGGCAAGCTTGTTGAAAGACATGATGCACTGAATTAACATTGCAAGTTTCTTGATTTCACCGATGAGGAAACCATGCACTCAGAGTCACCGATGGCTGCCTTTCAGATTCGTTTAGAAGGCGCATGCTGAGAGAAACACACAGTCTAGATAAAATGCTGATGGCTGAGAGAGCAGAAGAACGAGCAGACCAACAAGCTACAGCCATGGAAGCGGGAACAGTGCACAGTGAACCAGCGTTGACCATGAAAAGGAAGCACAAACACATAACAGATACATATAAGTCAACGTCTAAAACAAAGCTATGCTTCTGATGTGAACTTTTGTTACACCATGAAGGTAAAGGGCGAGCCATAGGACAAGTCTTCAAAGGCTGTGGGAAAGGAACCATTTCATAGCTGTGTGCCAAGCTAAAAACAAAAAAAAAGTGCGGCACGTCAGCAAGAAAAGATGGATGCAAGAATGCTCCAGAATTATTCTTGCTATGTAGATTACTGGTGGTAAGATGCACTCTGTATACTCCATTATATAACCATGCTTAACTATTTTAAACATAAGTAGACGTGCAAACTGGATACGCGCTCCACCCAATTGCGCGTTGCAATACAAAACAGACACATGGGGGACCTTGGTAGATCCTTCTCCAGTTGCACAGATATATCCATTAACAATTAATCAAATAAATCAATTTCATGCTTCTATTCTTTAGTTTCATTCATTTATTTAACCGCTTTTCTCTTTTCTCCTTTTTTTCCTTTTTTCATCAATTCATTAGACTGATTTACATGTCATATTGAAGAATGTCCACAAACAGGAGCTGTTTCCTCATGTCATGATTTATTAGTAATTCACCCAATGCATTTCGGGACATTTCCCTTCATCAGGGGGATCTATAAAATATTCAGTATCAATTTGTACCGATGGGTTTCGCCCATAGCAGTGGTGCTGAAAAATTACAGTAGCGGAGCAGTGTGCATTTGTGTTGTTATGCGCCAGGCAAACAAAGCAATTGAGAGGGTGAGACACCCTGGTCCACATATAGCGGACATGATCATGCAGTTGAACGGAGCCAAAGTCTTTTTCTGTTTTGACCTCAAAAAAGGAAACCATCAACTCGATTTGGAGGAGGACTGTAGGTATAATACAACCTTTTTGACTCATGTTGGTTTGTTTAGATATGAGACTGAGTTTTGGAGTATCCTCAACTGCAGAGATATTTCAGTATGTTATTTGCTGAGTAATCCTACCTGTTACACATGCTTTCAATTACAGTGATGACATACTGGTATTTCGGAAAACACAGAGAGAACACATCAAAGCCCTTATCCAAATGTGCCAGTTACTTGCTGATGTAGGACTCTCTTTTAATGCAGCAAAGTGTGAGTTTCACAAAATCAAATTCAAGTTTTTTGGCATACATTCTTCAATGGGGTATTGACTCCAGACCTGGACAAGGAGAAAGCACTGTAATCCTCTTGCGCCCCACAGGATGTCACCATGCTGTGACCCTTTCTATGCATGGCCAGTTATTGCTGAAGATACATCTGCAACTTTGCTACAGTGAGTGCCCCATAATAAGACTTGACAAAGCGAAATGTACAGTTTCAGTAGTCCAGTGGGACCTGAGTTTCAAAGACATTAAACATGCCATTGAGAATGCAACTGAAATGGCCTACTTTGATCTCAAGTTACATACTGAAACAACGGTTGATGCGAGCCAAGTGGGGCTTGAGGAGTACATGCTCAACACAGCAGCCATCTGAATGCTAAGAGGCGCATCGTGGCCTATGCCAATCGAAGCCTAACTGAAACAGAATATGCCTACTATCAGCCGGAGAAAGAGAGTCTGGCTGTAGTTTAGGCCTTCAAACATTTTCATGTATTCCTCTATGTAAAATGATACACTCTTATCACAGACCACCAGATGTTGCTCAAAATATTTGGAAAGCCAAAGGGTAAGATGCCCCCTCACTATTGAAGTGGGAGCTAAGAACGCAAGAGTATGACTATGAGTTTGTGCACAAACCGGAGATGGTCAAAACCCAGCAGATAGGTTTTCATGAGTGCCCCTACATTGTCACAGTTTGACATCCAAGATACCTGAAGTATATCTCAACTATATCGTGAGATCCAGCACACCAGCGGCTCCGTCATTCGAACAAATCATTGTTGCCACCAATACTAATAAAGACATGACCTTCAACAAACAACCTATTGCTACGCAATCATGGAGAAGAGGTACCAGGCCCCTTGCAGATGATGTTGAATTCCAAAATGTTAAAAATGTGCAGGATGAGCTAGCAGTCACACTAGAATGTGTAATACTTAGAGGCTCGAGAATCGTCATATCTGAAAGACTAAGGCAGCAGGTCATCGAGTTGGCCCATGAAGGACACTGTGGTATTTTAGTCACTGTGAGATCGAGTGTGGTTCCCTAATCCAGATGAACGAGTTGAGAAGAAGCTGAAGGTGTAACACATTTGCAATTGTTTGTCCCCCAAGGTGATGAAGCACCCAGTGGTAATGTTTGACCTTCCTGCCCATGCCTGGGAGAGAGTTGCAGTTGACTTATTTGGGCCTTTAGGAAATGGACACCATTTAATTGCAGTAATTGACAAATATTTGTGTTTTCCTTTGTTGGAAGACTTATCTTCGACAACCCATGACAAAGAACGATTTGATTACATTTTTGCAATGTGGGGCATCCCTGATATACTCAAATCTGATAATGGCCTGTCGTTCAATAGCAAAGAGGTTAAAGAATTTCTTATCGAACTCAAATTCTAACACCAAAAGAGTACACCCCCTGACCCCAAGCCAATGGTGTAGTTGAACAATTCATGGGCACCCTCAAGAGGGTCATTCAATGAGCATTCTTGGAGGGAATCGATCTGAAACGAGCCATGTGCCAGGTTCATTGGGTCTTTTGATCAGCTCCTCACTCCACAACTGGTGAGAGTCCAGCCACCTTGCTGTTTGAGAGAGCCATCAAACAAAACTACCTCAATGCACCCCGGATTGATCAGTGAATACTAACCAAGATTGAGATCCCAACGCAACTCGGAAAAGGAAAATATATACATATGCAGATCAGAGTTGCCATGCCCAGGAGACGGTCTTTGACAAAGGTAAGTCGGTATTGGTTAAACAGAGGCAAAACGGAAAACTGACACTCCTTTTGCAGTTGATTCTTTACAGGTTGTGGCATGCAAGGGACTCATGGTGGCAGCACATCATCCTGGACAATCCATCACTTGAGACATATCACATTTTGAATACCTATTGCAACACTTGTTGAGTCCTGAAACCATGTGTGAGGCGCCCGCTCAGGATTGACCTCAATCACCTCGGATCACCACAACTGGCAGACAAGTTCGAGCATCTCACTGACTAATCATGGATTTGTGATTTTTGTGATGTTTGCAACTTTTTATTTAACAAAGGGACAGATGTAGCATATTTACATTATACGCACTAGGACCCTTGTGGTTCTGGGTGGACTCTAAAGAGGAACTGCGTAATATGTGGGGAGGTGTTAGGATGTGGTTAAGGTGAATAATAATGTAATGTGCAGTGTATGAGTTTATGCTGAAGAATAAAGTAATGCTGGAACACAGCTCCTATGTGCCGTGATTCATCTGCATGCCCCAGGGCTGTGGAAGACGTTACAGTATGCACTCCACTCTACGACACTCTATTCCACTCTTCGTCATTCCACTCTACAACACTCCATGCCCAAAGCTGCCAAGGTTTCATATTGCTATGTGTGACATTTTTTATAATTTCAGTGCAATTATGAGTGACATTTCAACAACTAAGTGTGACATTTCCTCATGAGCAAAATCATACAATGCAATGGTGCTAACTTCTTGCACCAATCACAGAGGTCTCGGGGTAACCTCACCAACAGACAGAAAGAACTAGTCTACCTATAACAAGTGTTTTTTGTGTTTGGGCTCAGCACTGCTTCCCTGGTCAAACCATGCCCCTATGACCCTATGTACTCACCATATTACAGAGGGAGCAGATGTTCCGGATAGTCATTTATGGGGTAGAGGTTGCAAGGATCCTGCTACGCCATTGTTACAAGGGATACTAGCCATCGGTCCAAGGTGGAGGAGTGTATGTGGTAGTGGTGGACAGTGCTGTTACTACAGACATAGATAGAGTGAGAGCCAGACTGTGCTTGCTGGCTAGTGGTGGGCAGGCACCCGAGAAAGGGCCTGGGATGATTAAACGGCAGCCCCCTAAAATGATGGTTGAGCGGGCTACCTCTCACACCTCCCAAGTCGGCAGTTCTAGCCCCGTAGCTGCTGTTCACCCTACCTGACAGCTGCTTTCAGGGTGTCAAGGGTCAAAATGGCAAGTGAGGGCCTGCGGAGGTAAGGTAGCAGCCGAGGCCTCGGCTGCCCCCGTCTTTCCCTGGCTCCATGTTGGGTACAGTCCGGCGCCAGAGGGGCTGACACAGCAAAAGGGTCAGCCGGGATCGGCAGTGGCGGAGGCCAACCCGGGTGCAAAGCCTGCACTAGCGTGTCCTGGAGCTGCAATGAAGGGGTTCAGACAGGGGTGGGGCCTGGGTGGTTCAGCACCGCAGCATCACTACGGCAGCAGCGCCAGTCCAGACTTACTGTCCAGTGGCGGAACAGTTGACAGGGTCATGGCGGGCGCACTTGCTGGCACACATGATGACCGGCTGCAGCACCACTAGTCACTCTGCTGGCATTCGAGTCACACTCCCCGCAGCGCTCGCAATGCCAGTCATCATGCAGCGCCGGGGCCCTGTCAGGCTCAGCCAGAGTTGAGTACTCCACTGTGGTGTGACTTGCGCTGCCTGCCGTCATCCAGCGGGGCGGCTCAGGGGCTGCGCTGCGGCTGGCTGCCTGTTGGAAGTTAACCCGGCTCAGAGGCAGCTCAACTTGGTTGAACTGCGCAGCGCCAGCCAGCAGCAGCTCTACTGAGGCAGCACTCAGTGCAGCTTAGCTGAGCCGCGATCGCACAACTTGACTTCATTCACTCCAGTCCACGAGTGAGCGCGCCTACTCTGGTGACGAGTGACCTCACTTACTTCCTGCAGTGTGCAGTAGGACCGCCGTGAGGTCTCATCCGTATAATGGACAGGCCTCGGCACCCTGGTGCGTGAGGGCTGTGTGTCAGTTTCACAGCCTGCAGCACGGCGACGCGGGCGGGAATATTAATTAAGCCAGGGGCTGCCTGGCAGGCGTGGCTGTGAGGCCGCAAATTGCAACAATGGAGCTAGCACTGCAGCACTCTGACTTCCAGCCAGAGCTGCATGATGAACCTTAACTGTTTATGAGCCAGAGAGCGCTCAGCGGCCTGCTAGATGTTCACCTCCAGCCACGTGGGGACCCCTACCCGGAAGTACATGTGCACTATGTAGCACCTTCTGGCCAGGCGTGGCCAGAAGGCTTAAATAAACGGGCCGGGGTCGCTCGGGACTTCCGGTCCGCCTGAGTGCCCTAACTAATGTGTCTGTCTCAGTTTCTCTGCTGCGCGCAGGCCTTTGACATGGCGCGACCTGCCAGGCGATAACTTGGTATTCCGCCCCCTCACACTGGCGACGAGGATGGAATCCACGTGAAGACACCATACCACAGCCAAAGAGGGAAGTTGTCCGATTCGGACCGTCAACCTGCCGATTTTGAAAATGAAGTGTGACTGACATTTATGTGGCGCGAGAAGACTCGATCGTGCCAGCGCAGTGGAATGCGATCGTGAAGGATCCGGAGATTCAAGGTACCGTCTGACCCCCAGCGCCCTCATTGTGAGACCACTCACCTACATTTTGCGGGTGATGAAATCTACAAACTATTTGCGTATCTACCAAACACCAGAGAATAAACTGACTACGAAGCTGCGGTTCGAGTGCTTAATGCACATTTCGACCCTCAACTAAACCCCGACTATGAACGCTTTAGGTTGCGACAAGCCCGTCAAAGGGAAGGTGAATCCATTGACACTTTTCATGCCCGCCTCATGGAATTAGCCAGCACCTGCACTGAGAATGATCAAGATAAGGAGGTACGAGCTCAGGCTATCCAAGGACGCTGCAACAAAACCCTGCGGACCCTCATACTCCGACAACCGCGCATCTTCCTGGAAGACACACTAAACCTAGCACGTTCCCATGAACTGTCTGATGTCAGGGCAACGGCCATGGAAGCAGCGCTTAACAAACCAAATGAACCTACAGCGAATGTCAAGGCAGAGCGAGTGGACGCAGCTTGCATATCTGCTCGTGGAGACCGGAGATGGTAGCCCACCAGAAGACCAGGACAGCCCCAATGCGGATACTGTGGGAGAGAGGAACACACCATGAATACCCAGCGAAAGGCAAGATATACTCAAAGTGTGGAATCCCCAATCACTTTTCAAGTGTATGTCAAGGAGGCATGCGAAGCAGAGGGACTCCTGGTAGAAGACCCAGCTAGATCAGTGAGACACCTCTCACTAGATGATCCCAGCCAATCAAGGATGCAGAAAACACAGATGACAGATAGACAATACATCCAAGACTCATCCACTGATGAAGAGGAGGAGTGCTACCTTGTCTCTTCCGCGATGTGACCTGAAGCGGCGACGGCGTCCCCTGCCAACATGTGCCATAGAAATCGCAGGGTCACCTGTTACGGCCCTCATCGATACCGGGGCATCTGTGAATGTAATGGGAAGCCAGCACTACAAAAAAATCAACTCAAGACCGACACTAGTACCATCCAAAGTGAGGATACTCACATATAGCAGCCTAAAAACCATTTCCTCTGAAGGGAAAATTACTCTACAAGGGAAATCAGAAGACCGTGAAGGTACCACGACATTCCATGTGGTTGACAGAGAAGCAGACATATTGGTGGGACGACATACCGCTGAAGATTTGAGCCTGATAACTTTTGCAAACGCTGTAAAAACTCTACAGACCGAGGACATGCTGGAACTATTCCCGTAACTATTCAAAGGATTAGGGTGCATAAAGCGACCACCAGTAAAATTACATATCGATACAACCAATTGCTCTCGACACCGGCGTATCCCATTCCAATAGCGACCACTGGTAGAGCAAGAGTTAAAAAACCTGAACAACAAGGAGTGATAGAAAAGGTTACTAGACCGACTCCCTGGGTGTCTCCCATGGTTATAGCTGAGAAACCAAAACAGCCCAGGCAAATCATGCTTTGCATAGATATGAGAATGCCCAACCAGGCAATACTCAGGGAGAGACATTTGACACCAATGGTTGATGATATACTTGCTGAGCTTAATGGGTCTCAGTGGTTTTCAAAACTAGACCTCAACGCCGGCTATCACCAGTTAAGACTAGCTGAAGAGAGCAGATATATAACCACATTCTCAAAACACCTAGGGCTCGGGCGATACAAAAGGTTAAATTTCGGAATATCTTCAGCCGCGGAGATTTTTAGAAATGCTGTTAGAGAAATCCTGTCCTGTCTACAAGGGGTGCTCAATGTCAGTGATGACATTTTGATACATTCGGCTACACTTGAAGAACATCACTGACGGCTCTGAGCTACCCTCCAAAGCCTGCAAGATCATGGTGTCACACTCCACAAAGAAAAATGGCAATTCTTTAAGAAAACCATCGAATTCTTTGGATATGGATTCAGCCAAGAAGGGGTCAAAGTTGACCCAAGGAAGTCTCAAGCCATCCAGCTCGCTCCCGCATCTACAACTGTATCAGAGGTTCTGAGTTTTCTGGGCATGGCGACATACTGCGGAAGATTCATACCCAACCTCGCCACTATTGCTGAACCACTACGAAGCCTAACAAAGAAAGAGGCCTGGTGGAAATGGGACCAAGAAGAAGAAAGAGCGTTTCAAAGAGTAAAGTCAGCCCTGCAGGAAAAGACGACAATGGCTTATTTCGATATCACACTACAAACAGAACTGATAGTGGATGCGAGCCCGGTAGGGTTAGGAGCCCTTCTGACCCAAGAAACTGACCCAGGAACATGGGTCCTACTGGCGTTCACAAGCAAAGCATTAACGGTGACGGAAACCCGGTACTCGCAAATCGAACGAGAAGCACTTGCTATCAAGTGGGCATACAACCACTTTCATCTATATATCTCAGGACACCCATTCCGTGTAGTAACTAACCATCAGCGCTGCTCCCGCTGTTCAAGGGCACCGCTTATCACCCAGCACCCAGAATAGAAAAATGGGCAATTCAACTTCAACATTATCAATTAGATCTGGCTTACCGACTTGGTGCAAAGAACCCAGCGGACTTTTTGTGACGTCATCCTACTGATCCCACAAACAGCAGATCTGAACATGAAGAACAGACCGAAGATTTTATCAACATGCTCACTCAATGAGCATGCCCAAAAGCTCTTACAATTTCAGAAATCGAAGCCCACACACAAACTGACATGGTGCTCGAGAGAGTAATTGACGCTTTGAAAGGAGGATCATGGACAAGTTTTCTCCACAACATCAATGGGTGGAATGAGGCAGACCGGACTCGCTTAGAAAAAATATGGAAAGTACAGAAAGAGCTAAGTGCCACACCCAGTGGCATTGTTTTAAGAGGGTCCCGCATTGTAATACCCCTAAGCCTCCAAGAACGAGCTACTGCTCTAGCACATGAAGGACACCAAGGTACGAAAAAAATGAAATCCAGAATGAGGGGAAAAGTGTGGTTCCCAGGTCTAGAAGAAGCCGTGGATAAACTAGTACGCAAGTGTCAAGCATGCCAACTCACCGGAAACTCTGAGTCACCAGCCCCTGTGATAACTGAAGAACCAGCACCGTCACCCTGGTCATCGATAAGTCTTGATTTTGGAAACTTCCCAGACGGTCGGACACCGCAGTCATAGTTGACGGCTATACAAAATAACCAATCGTGGAAGTGCTACCATCAACTACATTTAACCACCTACTACAAATGTTGGAAAAGACTTTTGCACTCTTTGGGTTAACACATACAATCAAGACAGATAAAAGGCCCACTTTTCAAGGCAGCGAATTCAAGGAATACCTAATGCGACTAGGAATAAAACATCGCCGCATCACTCCACAATGGCCACAAGCCAATGGGGAGGCAGAATGATTCATGCGAACCCTTAACAAAATCCTACGCATAGCAGTAGCCGAACAGTCAGACCCGGAAATCGCCCTACAGAACTTTCTGCAAGAAAACCGAAGCACTCCTCATTGCACAACTCAGAGATCACAGTGGTTGCTGATATTTTCAGGACAACGACGAGACACGATCCCAGTAGCTGAGAACTGAAAGCCCGAGCCATACCATCCTGCAGACACTCTAGCTTGTAGGCTAGCAACCAATGAAAAAGCCAGTCGGCAGCGAAGAGCACAACCGAGGCTGTTGGTGCCTGGATGTACAGTCCTGGTGAAGAATCGTTGGAGTGGGAGAAAATTCTGCACATTCTATGAACCAGGACTGTGGACTGTCAAAGCAGTTAAGGGAACTGCAGTTACAGCAGAGAAGAACGGAGAGGTAATCACTCTAAACGTATCCTGGTTCAAAGAAATACTCGCTACGGAGCGCAGGAGAGTTCGGACCCAGATACCCTTCAGCAGTGAACCAGAGTGGGAAACTGCTGAGCTGAACCCCACTGAGCACGGTGCAGTAAGTCCCACAGTCCCTGACTTACCGGTTCACACTGGGTCAAGATTCTCAACCAGCGAAAGGGAAACAACCACGCCACGGACAAGCCTAACCTCTTGTCAACGTCATTACGTTTTGAGACCAAACCCAAGGCCGAACCAAAGACTTGCTGATTTAGCATGTTAGTTTGCTTTTATTTATTTTGTTTTAAAACTGATTTGGGATGGGATGTAGTGGTCTAGTTGTTCACCGCCAGTCACTTGGGGACCCTACCGGGAAGTACATGCACACAATGTAGCACCTTCTGGCCAGGCGTGGCCAGAAGGCTTGAATAAACGGGCAGGGGTCGCTCAGAACTTCCGGTCCGTCTGAGTGCTCTAACTAATGTGTCTGTCTCAGTTTCTCTGCTGCGCGCAGGTCTTTGACATGGCGCGACCTGCCAGGCGATACCTCGGTATTCCCCCCTCACACTAGCAGTAAGTGACTCTGCTGGGAGCAGCAGGGCAGCGGCACGCTAGTAGTAGCACACAAGGGAGTGGCATTAAAATGTGTAACAAAGCACTTCAGTGCAGTGATGCGGAACACTGCACTGAAATGCGTTAGCATCACACGTGATTCGTGATACTTGGCAGGAATGCATGCCATTCCTCTATGTCACTAACATTTAGCCATGCTGAACAGTAGCCACGCTCGTGTACAACATGGCTAAACACATTGGCAAAGCCAACAGCTCTTGCATAGGCACGACAGATTGGCTTTGCCAATGCTTGTTATTTCTCACCATCTCATATAGGTTAATATTAAATGCACCTGTCCTGTGTCTAGGAACGCCCCTTTGACCTCGCATTATTTATATCCATTTCCAAATTAAATGTAACTGACTAAAAGACATGCTGTTTTAAATAAGGTTTTAAATATCGATTAACAAAAAACGATGATTTAGAACATAGCTTGTAGTTTAATCCACGGGAAATAGCCACCGTGCATATCCCTGCAACATGGCGCCTGCAATTGCATGACGAAGCCTCATTTTTTTTTTTTTTACTAAAACGGTTTCACTTTTCTTTTTCCATCAGAATTTTCTGTGCTGATACCTGCATTAGAATTAGTGTTATCAGAGCGGCCATTTTAGAGAATGATGAGGTTCATGAATGTCCAATTGATCTTTCAATATATATTGGAAGTTTGAAATTATTTTACAGTGTAACCAAACAAACATTTTATGGTAGATTTAGCTCTTTGGCATATAATCAAATGTTCGTAAAACCATATGTATATATTAACATCAGATATTTTCTTTCATTTTTGACGCTAGACGGCAAATGTACTTAAGTTTATTCATAAGCGATTTAGGACTATCCCTGAAACTCAATGGGCAAAAGAACCGTAACCACTCGTGTTTTGTTTTGTTTTTGTCTGTTGCGAAAGCCTTATTCGTGTCCGTCGTTTGTCTCTAAGTAAACATTGCCATTCAGATTCAGCCGTTGTCTTATTTCCGCTGCGAAAGAGCAGTTTTGACTCCTCGCGGGCTCCGTTGGCGTCCTCAGTTACCAATGGCCGAGGCTACGTTGCTATGTGCGACCCAGTGAGAGCCACAGCGGTCTGGTACTGACCCATCTCGAACAATGAGCGGCGCAGCAAGTCCCAGTGTGTTCTTGTTAATGGTGACCGGGCAGATAGAGAGCGGCGAGGTGAGGAAATAAATACCCAAATGCCCGTAGACTACTCATTGTTATTGAGACATCTGCATCAACTGAAAGACCAGAACCACACTGGCCAACTTCAAGGACTGTTAATTCATTGTTTAACCTCTGCCCAAACATCCGAATTGTAGGCACCCTCGGGCTACACCACGCCGAAGAATATGTGGGCCATTATTTTATTATATGTACCCAGGGAGTAAATGAGATGACAATCGCGTGGCTTGTGTATTTAGGGGGCTTGACCTGTTCACGCTGTTAGACATGTACGGCCATTCTTCCCCCACATCTCGCCCATCTGCATATCTAACAGCTCATCTCTTTCCACTTCTGCACCCGCTTTTCACGATCCTGAATACACTTCCATGCATCTAAGTCACTTCGCCACCCTGAAACAGGCAACGAACCCACTCACCTTTAAACACTGCTTTTTCTCTTGCCATACCAATATTTTGTCAACTGTATATCTCCTTCACACACATTTGCACAGGATCACAATTGCAACTGGAACACATGACCATTTTGCTGTGCGCTCTTCATAGAAATTAAAGATTAGATGACCATGTATTCTGAATATCTTTTTGACCCAATGACAGACACTGTGAAATATTCGCACTACCTCTAGCCTCCGCTCCAGAAGCTCTCGATTGTGGTCCGCTATAAACACCTGGAGGCGACTCAGTTCAAAGTATAACTAAAATGGTACATGAGAAATACAGTAACACATCCTCCTGCAAATAACTAACACTCTCTTAGGGAATACACGATTAAGTAAAACATCAGATATATAATCTGGAGCTAAATTACTGGCATGGATTTCCTTAAAGTTTTTGAAGGTCATTGTTAAAAAGTCAATCTAATGGTTTTGCCATGTAGGTTAAGAACATGAATAAAGGGACCCATTTACGATGTTCGTTTTTGAGAACTACCTGGACCAAGACCCATATGGATGTGGCCCACTTAAAGCACTGCTTGTAATCTAAAGTTATGAGCTACTGCAGGGGTCTCCAAACCGGTCCTGGAGGGCCGGATCCATGCCAGATTTTTTGGATATCCCCATTGAGATACATGTAGTTATTTAAAAAATCTGGCATGGATCCGGCCCTCCAGGACCGGTTTGGAGACCCCTGAGCTAGTGTCTGACCTGCCGCTCTTCACCTTGATGCAAAGTACTTCTGTAGGGGTCAACACTTTATGTCAGTTGCGAGTCGCCTTTCACCTGCAACAAACTTTTTTCAGCTTTTCAGTAGACTGTTAGTGTTAAACCTCACTGGCCATTGTCTCTACATGAGTTGTCTGAAATTTTGAGAGAAGCTGCTGTACAAAATAACATGGTTGGTATATATACACAATTAGGTTAAATGGTGTGGTTTCACTGTACATCTATTAACACTTTAGGTATGAGGCATGTCTTTAGTTATTCCTTCTTTACAATCTCATGAGATTTCTTGTTAGGATGATAATGTTCCCAGCATAGTAAACAATCTTGTATCTGTGTCTTGAATGCCTTACTATATGTCTAACTGTTGTCCCTACTATTTGTTTGGCCCTAGCATCACAGTAAAGTAGCTTGTCCGCAGACCAATAAGCTTATCACATGGAAATGTGAGGTCCAGAACCTGTTTTTTGATTTGGAAGGGCACACCAAGCGTGCCCTCAAAAAGGGCATAGCATGACTGCCAAGACCTGGGTGAATTGTAAAAAGCAGTGGTGACAGAGTACCATCTCTTGTGAATCTGTTGTGTGAAAAGACCTTTTTTCTTTGTGTCAGAGTGAAAGCAGTCTACTGACCCCTCTTGTGTAAAATTCTATGATTATGTGAGCCCCCAAAACCTTGCACTGACATTGTGTGTGCATGTTAACTTTGTGAATATTCAGTAAGTGCGTAGTCCATGTATGGTAGTAGAACTCTCTGTGTGGCATGAATCAAATTCTACATCCCTACGAGGTGCTTAAGGTCAGGCCACGAGCGCAGGCCAGGACAAAACATATAAGGAAAGTGAGGGCAGGAGGATGTTTATTCTCATATCTGGCAGCTAAGAAGTGGAACAAACTATCCCAAGACCTATGCCTGACTATACAGCATTTACAAAGAAACTTAAAACTCATGTGTTCCCCAAGGTCTAATACCTGACAGTTCCACCACACCCATCGGCAGCCCTACCTCGAGTTCTCGCTACAAAGTGCCATGATATCCTTTGGGATGAATGCTGCGCTCTATATATAAATAAAATCAAATAAATCTGAGTACTGAGGCCAGTGGAACCCATTTTGGATGCGCTGGTTTAGCATGGCAACCAATGGAGGTTGAGGACAGCTTCAGATAGACAGTGGAAATGTATTGCCTGGATTCCGGTCATGGAGAACTTGGCCCGGAGGCCGCAACTGCTATACCTCAGCAGCTGTCTGCACTTGGTCAGGGAGGCATTCTCTGTTGAAGATAAGTGCTGCTGTGCAGCCTAACTGTCCAAACTCAGTCCAATAGTCCTTGTTTCAAAGTGAGGTCTATGCCATGGTACCTACAGAAGCAAATCTACTGTTGCAAGGGCAGTTATGTGAACTGCACCTGTGACACCTCTATAACTGTAACACCAACCAGCAAGCAAAAGCAGGGCTTAGCCTATCACTGGAATAAGAGAATAGAACACACAAAGAGTCTGCCAAGGGAACTTAAGAATTTTTGCCTGAATGAACACAAAGGGGTAAAAGACATTGAAAGGTGTTGCACATCTGACCATCTGGGTCACTTGACATTATCTTTCCAGTGCTTGATTAATCCCATTGGTGATCTCCTAGAGTGGGGAGAGAATACTGGAAAAGGGTTGTAGTGCATGGCTGAAGATCATAACTTAAATAACTGCCCCGTAACTGCATTTCGTTTTTAACTGTGTAGTATCTTGTTTTGCTGTGAGATGAAAGTGCTTTCATTGCAATAAAAGATTAGTGCTAGGCTGGACAATACGTTAATATGTCTGATGGCTGATTGTTCATTTCTAAGCTCTTGTCCCCTACACAATCTGCTCACCGTTGCTACCATGCTTGCTGTCGCTACCCCAAGAATTCAATGGTAAAAGGGTTTTTACTTGGCCCAGTTGGGAGAGCCATAGTAACATGGACTCATGTCGAAAGGAACCTCAACCAACTCTGCTGGAACCCAGTTTCCACTGTCTGCCCTGTGGTGCCCAGGACAGGGGCTGGCATGGCTCTTCAAGTTGGTTTTAAACTCTGACTGTGAGACAGTCTTGAATATAGTGCATTTCGCTAATGGGGACTTAGGTAATGGAGAGGTTGGAATCTGGGTGCCAGTCATGATGGCTTTGATGTGATAAGTAGGGTATGGTTTGCACATGACAAATTCCTGGCGGGTTTTAGTAGGTCATACAACTTCAAGGTCATAACAAAAACAAGTGCCAAAAGCTTGTAAATCACTCTATTTTAAGCGAAGCGCCAACTAGTTTATTTGAAAAATAAAGTGATGCAGGTATGTTTAGGCATGTTGTTTGATGTCCTGGTAGAGAAGTTAAGCTGAGAGGGAAGAAGGAATATTGAGGAAGGCTCACAAACAGGCAGCTGAAATATTGTAATTTGCTAAGTGTGTTTTCTGTTATTCCCGATTTTGTTGGGTGGCTTACTTGTCATCCTAGTTTATTGCACCCTATAAACTTTAGGTGTATGTATATTGTGGTGGATACCATGTTGTTGCCCTGCATATTTAAGTAGTCCCATTAGAAGGATATTAAAGTAGCCCAGCTTGCTGAAGACAAATGCATTGAATCTTCAAACAGGAAATGTTGTCTGATTCTTCTTATTTCGAACAGCTACAACGGAGCTGCTGTAGTGGTAGTGCTGAATGTTTCAATATATATATATATGCTAATGTATAACATTCCTATGCTTACTGCTGTGGGAGATATTATTTTCATGCCAGGTGGAAATGTAATCGAGGATGTGAAAGGGGATAGGACACATTCTGTCTTACAGGTACGAGCTAGTTTAAATTGGACGTGGAGTTCAGAGGCAGGGAAAGAGAGGATGAATCACGATTCATCAGGTTATTGATGATGTGAGAAGTTGGAAAAGGAGGTGATGAAACAGAGATAAGTGGCATAGAGGACAGTCGTAGAAAATAGCTGTTATTATGGCGAGCAGAAGTAAGAAAGATGAAGTCGCGTGAGAGCTCTTTTTGTGAAATTAAGTTGTTGAGGTTCTGATTGCAGTGGATTTAAGAGATTGCGAGAAGGTAGAAAGTGGGAGAAACACTAACACATGTCGTTCAAAGGTTTTAGAGAAAAACAGGTGATGGGACGCTGTGTAACATCTGTATGGAGGTGAACTAAATGTCTGACTTTCGGAGCTATGGGTAGAAGAAAGTTTTTGGGGATGGACTCACGATTATATGGGGATATGGCAAGTGGGAGTGACCCCACCGTTTACACAAGTGTATACAGGATGGCCAAAGGGTGACCAGCTGGTGGTCTTACTTTTGGAAAGAGAGGAAGATATCAGTTTGTTGCACCTTATTAGTGTGCACAGTAACCATCCTGGTGACAGTTGGATGCAACTGAAGCAAATGTGTAATTAGTCTGGCTTTCAGGAGGAAAGAATAAATATCTATTTTTAACTAGGGGCAGGAAATCAGCAGTTGTGAAGCAGTCAATTTAGGCTCCACTTAGGTTGTAGAGTTGAAGAGTTGTGCAAGGCGAGCTATAATTATGTATGATACGGTTGGTGGTTTAAATACACATGAAAACAAAGCTTTGGAATTCTAGTTATGTTATTAGATAATAAGAGGCCTCCGATGGAGTGGACCTGGGTTCTGTGTTTTGTGGGCAGATGGAGCAAATGGAGAAGGTGTGTTTCTAATGGTAGAGATGTTGGTTAAAAAGTAAGCACATTTGTCAAAAAATGTTGACCAAGATAATGATTGTGAGTGAAGAGGAGAGCTATAGTTTGAGAAAGATTCTGAGGGTGTGATTTGAGGGCAGCAATCCAGCTGCTGTAGTATTCAGATCTTGATTCCATCAAGACTTTTGCTCATTGTACTAAGGCTCTCCTTGTATGAACCAGTATTCTTCTAGTTTTATAATTTTCCTCATTAGGTATTAATATACCCATTGGCATCTTAATGATGCCGGTGACTGGGTAGTTTTTTTTTTGAGGGGGGGAGGACGTGAAAGATTTGTGTTGTTAAAGTGATTTAAGGATGTGTTTTTGTGTGAGAGCGATTTGGCCTTGAGGAAATAGGTGAAGTAATTGCTAGTGTGTTATTAGTGGAACTTTGGTACTTGTACTGATATGGTGATGGTGGGGGAAGATGTGTAGGTGGGTGTCACTGAATATTAGTGAGTAGCCTGTGTGGAGTACAATGGATGTAGCTATCTCTCTTAGATCTCTAAAGGTTTCTGATCTCACTGTTAAATTGAGGGTAGAGCGGTGGGAGTCAAAGAATTTAGCAAAGTAATTGGTCTCAAAGAAACAGCCTCGCAGTATTTATCTCACCCGCCCAAGAATTTACCTCGTATAGACATCCTCCGTCTTCACCTTGATACTAGGTTACATGTGTATGGTTTCTTGCAATCAACTAGAAAAAGGTAACCCTCACAGTTGCTGATTCTCCATTTGCCTCCGCTCACCACTGCCAGCATTTGGTGGCCATTCCTGTGCCTTTCTGCCTCCATGGCTAGCTTGTCACCATGCTCCCCTTGAATGTTGAGGACTAGCGCACACAGGCCAAATTTCGATACACAACTCAATGTATTGCCCTTCATTTGTCATTATTTCCTTGCACCTCATTGGCCATCACTATTTGGGAATTCTGTGATCCACACTAATGTGATGGTGTGTACTATTATTTACACATCCAAGTGCTCTCTCTCTTTCCTTTGAAAGTTCACTGGTCTCGATCAGAATACTCGATGGTTACATTGTGATTACTTTCCTTTACCACATCTAAAAACACAAACCCTATTGGAAATGCTCATCCTACTTTAAACACCTTAAATACTGACTCTTTGAAGATTATCCACTGTTGGACCTGGCCCTTTCTGCAGGGTTGTCCCCAAACAGTTTGCCTTCACTCCTCCTATTTATACTGAATTCTGTTTTGGTGGCCATAGGACTCTGTTCCCTTTACCACTGCTAACCACTGCTAACCACTGCTAAAGTGTGTGTTCTCTCCCCTTTAAATCTGTTAAACTGGCGTATACCCTATTGGAATATTAAATTTACTTATAAGTCCCTCGTACAGTGGTATACCATATACCCAGGGCCTGTAAATTAAATGCTTTTAGCTGGCCTGCATCACCTATTGTGCAGGCCACTTAAGTAGCTCCATAAAACACGTCCCAGGCGTGCCATTGCAGCCTGAGTGCAGTTTAAACCACCATGCTGACTTGGCATTAAAGCTATCTTGCGAAACCTTAAACTTCCCTTTTATACATATAAGCCACCCCTAAGGTAACCCCTAGATAGCCCATGGGGGAGGGTGTTGTATAATTAAAAGGCTGCATATGCACTTTTAGGTTTTATATGTCCTGTTAGTGAAAAACTCCTAAATGTGTTTTTCATTACTGTGAGACCTACCCCTCCTATAGGATAACATTGGAGATTCCTTATTATATTTAATAAGCTTTAATTTTCAATTGGGAGCAGGTCGCATTGTAATGATAAACCCTTTTTAATGGTAAAGTAACATTTTTCATTACAATTTTGAAAATGCAGCTTTTAGAAAGTTGGCATTTTCCTGACCTTAGCCCTTTTGTGATTGTAGCCTGTCTTGGGTCATATGGGTGGGTGTAACTGACAGTTAGACCATGTGAATTTATGTCAGACAGTCACAAAATAGAGGGGTTAGGTGTGACAGGATAGGGGAGTAGAGCTGAGGGCAGCCCTACTTACAACTGATTAGCCTGTGCTCTGTCTTCACACAAAGGACCTAACAACCCCACATTGTTACTGCAGCCAACTTGGAGCCAATGTAGGGAAGTAAGGGAATTCTATGCACTTTATAGCCACTGTCTAGAAAGCTTCTCCCACCTTCTAGAACCAGGGCATAAAAAAGGGGCCTTCAGGCAGCAACTCTTCAGTACACTTGTGGGTCTGTGGATACTCTATCAAGAAGAAGGACGGATTTGCAGCTGAAAGGACTGCCCCTCTACTGGACTGCTACTCTGAAGGAACTGCTGCCTGGCTCTACCTTGCCCTGCCCTGAGCCTCAGGCCCATAAATTGCTCCCCAACATCCTACACCAACCACTCTACCCAGCAGCAGTGAGTACCTAACACCCCAGTGGTGCCCCTCAGGTCCTGGACCCTTGGTGTGGCTCATGGGAGCTCAAGTTAAGCTTTTGGGCTCTTTTCAAACGGGACAGTTTGCACCGAGACCTTGACGCTCGCACTGCGATTCAGCATTAAACTCCTTCAGCCCAACTCTTCCCACTGCTGCCTCGATTTGTCACTGGGATCACCAGTGTAAAGCTCCAGCAAAGCCAGTCTGCAACACCTGGTCTGCTGTTCTTGCAACGCTCTCCCTGCTCCTCTCTGCACCCTCCAAAGCATACAGGACTCTTTGCACTGACTTTTGAGAATGTTAACTTTAGTGGGCCTAACTTGGTGACTATAACCGACTTACGCTTCATCACAGTTGGCCTCAAAAGTGTGACTTTTACCCCTTCCAGAACAACCAGTTATTCCCGATAGGCCCTTTATGCTTTTTATTTCAATTATTCATGAAAAAAAATAATAACTCCAGTTAATCTGATTGCAATTTTGTCCTTTTGGTGCCAAATATTTTATTAAGATTCACTCTATTCTTCTTAATTGGTTTAAGATTTTTTTTTATATTCTCACTTTATTAATGTTTGTGTGCTGCATATTTGCTTTACACATTGCCTCTAAGATAAGCCTGATAACCTTTAGTGCCAAACTACCCAGGGTTAAGCACAGACTAATTTAGTGATTTTTTGTGTTTCACCGTCCGAGGGATTTGTGTCTATTGCTTTACTTGACCAGGGATTACACCCCAGTCAACCAACAACCCACTTTCTTACATTGATGATCAGTGGTGAGGATAGGATTTGTGTTTATGCACTGCCATCCAGTGATTTTATGTACTCTACCATGCGGTATCTAAGACCATTACGAGTTTATTTTTAATTTTACTTTTTTTCTCATTTGGTAATTTTCCCAAATTTGATTCCTGTCTCCCCTTCATAGACTTGGGACTCTTTTGCTGTCTCACCTGTGATACCTTGCCAGAATGGAAATGGATTCCAACTGGCTGTCATATTATGAAGTTGCTGAGGAGGTTATGCAAGGAGAGGGGCAGGTTATGGAAAAGTGTCCCACTAAGCAAGACCTTTGGGATGCCTTGTATAATTATGAGGTACACACTGGTGGGGGAGGGGGGGGGGATGTCCCCAGAAGACCAAGAGGGGATGGCCCTGAGAAGGATGAGAAGGAAGAAAATTACTTGGCAATGGCTTCAAATAATAGAGGGCAGCCTACAGAGATGAAGTCCCCGGCTGGATCCAATGCAGGAAGCAATGTATTATCCCACACCCTGTCTCCTGAGGACATGAAGGACAGGCAGGATGAGAGGGATCTGAATTTGCAGCTGGCACAACTGGCTGCAGAGAAGAGAAATGCTGAGGCTGAGGAGGCCTTAGAAAAGGTGAAATTGGCCATAGAGGGAGAACAAAGGAAAGCTTAGTCAGAGAGAGCCTTGGCAGGAAGAAAAATGTTGGCTCATGAACTGAGTCTGAAAGAGCTGGACTGACTTGAAGGCCAAAGAGCTGTTAGAGTCCAGCAGGAATGGTGGCAGTGGAAATGCAGTGTCCATTAGTGAAGGAAGGATCCACATACTCACAGACTTGATCCTGAGGAGGATTAGACAGCTGCCCTCTGGAGGCATATACCTAGTGATGAGAGGGACGCCCTTCTTGCCCTATAGAAGAGGGAAAGGATGAGGTACTCCCCCACCCCCATGAAGGAGACTCTTGTGACGAAATGTGGATTTATCCCAGAAGAGCAATATAATAGAAAAAACCCTTGACGACCTGTGAATTACTTTATAGAAATACTAAATAAAGGCCGTGTATGAAGGACAAAATGTAGTATTCTAGATAAAAATTTCATTTTATTTTATAGATTAAAAAATAGATGTTTATAGCATTGTTTATTATCTCATAATACAAAACATGAATTACAAGGTATATCCCTTATAGTCTATTATCCATCATTTGGATCACCCATAAAAAACACCACATGAAAAAACATTTTAAATTCACAAACAATATCATGAGACTGACATCAGTTTTACCACAAAAATAACAAATACCCAATATTAAACACACACATACATCTTATCACAGCACCAGTCAAATACAACCAAATGTGAATAGATAACCAGTTCATATTTGATATCTGTGGAATTGGGGTGATAAGCCCTATTTTGTGGTCAAGTCAGGTGTTTGATCACAATCAAAACAAACAAAATGGCACTTTTAGAAAGTTGTAATTTTTCTGCCCTTCTATGCCTATAGCCTGGCCAGGGTCGCATTAACATATGATCACAGTAACTCCAAGGGCTAGTCAGATGGCCTCTTTAACTGAGCCTCAGGGACGTTAAAGGCTCCTCAGCATCCTTCGCCATCCCCTGGACCCAGCTGCAGCGAGTTCCTGACCCACAATTGGTGCCCTTCAGGTCTTGGACCCTTGGTGTGGCTCATGGGAGCTGAATTCAAGCTTTTGGGCTCTTAGTGACTGCTAACATGCCCGTTGGCAGCAGGATCTCGCAGGTGCACCACGGTTCAGCATGACGGTCCTTCAGCCTGACTCTCCTCGTTGCTGCATTGACAGCTCGCTGGGGCCACCAATGCTAAGCTCCAGCAATGCCAGCCTGTGACAACTGGCCTGCCATTCATGCTACACCAGCAGCCTCCCAAGACCATTTCCCTGTTCCCCTGGCCCACTCCAATGCGAACAGGACTTTGTGCATGGACTTTTGAGAAAGTAAACTTTAGAGGGCCTAACTTGGTGATTGTTTCCAACCTGCTCCCTATCGTGGTCAGCCTGAAAGTGGGGCTTTGATGTGGCCCAGCATGACCAGAAACCCCTGGTTGATGCTTTATACTTTCTGGTGCTATTTTTCACTTTAATCTTTACAAATTCATAACTCCTGCTCCACTGTTTTTTGTTGTTGAATACTTTATTCATATTTACTCTATTTTTCAAAATTTTGGGGGGATTTTTCTTGTGTTGTGTTTTCACTTTATTACTGTTTGTGTGCTGCATACATTCTTTACACATTGCCTCTAAGTTAAGCCTGACTGTTTTTTGTTCCTGGCTGTCACGGGTTAATGAATCACATGCTAATTTAGTGACTTTTTGTGGTTCACCCTGCAGGGTTTTTCGGGGCGGTTGCTTGAGCAGTGCTAACACACAGGTCAAACGATAACCCAATTTCGAACATCCTCTATTTCAGGAACTTGAATGCTATCATACCCTTTGGTTCACTGAAGCAGCCTCCTAGAAGCATGTAACACCTTACAAATCACTAGTAAAAAAATACAAATATTGGGCCCCATTAAGGGGACCAACACTCACCGTCCCTTCTCGGACTACCTACTTGGAGATGCAGCATCCATTTAGCCAGCTGCTCTTCCCCAATATATCACATTTGTTGACATTTTAGTCCACTGAACCTGTCATGATGCCCAGCTCTTATTTGTAACCCATTGTCCTCCACAATGGCATAAAGTTCCCTTTGACAGTAATCTGAACCACAATAGGAAAACAATTAATTGGCCATTTTCTGTTTATTCTTATCAGTGGGAGCCACTTTTTTGACTTTTTGCCCCGTAGATTGTAGATTCTGCTCCCCCAGGTGACTATAAATAATGTGGCTCCACCAACGCAGGCAGTCCTCTGCTTTCCCTAGAATGGCATCTTGGTTACTGGCCATCCATTGATGCCTCTCAGTCCTCGTTACCCCACGGTAAGAATTTAAACTACACAAGACCCAGCCGCCAGCCTTAGACTCTTCCTCCATCCTCTTTGCCCATTCTCTGCAAAATGTTAGCTATTCATTAATGTGATGTCTGAGGAACAGCCTTCAATTAGACATTTTTTTTCTTTAACCTCTGGGGCCAGTCCCTGTTTGGCATCCTCTGACTACACCTCAATGGGCGGCAGTGGGCCAATAGTCTATGTCCCATTCAAATGCAGGAGCTCCTGCAGGCCATCCTTTGCATCTTTTATTTACAACCTGAGGGCCACTTCCATTTACTATGTCCACATCTAACTATAAGCGCCAGCTCCATTGACCCAAATACTGAGTGTCATATACCCTCTGGCACTCTTGTCTAACCCATCCTACGGCCTTAAGGCTTCCATCAGCTGTTTTCTAAAATGCCTTCATGGTCCCACTCTCTTGCAGTCATTTTTTATATGTTTTCCTTCAGACTAATTCACAATGGGTAATCTTGTGCCTCCCCAGCAGTGGAGCCATTTGCTTGCAATCATCCTCAACCCAAAAATCTAAGAAAACCTACTGACTTCTCTTCAATTCAACTTGAGTACCCTTATTTTCTTAGCCGTTCCCTTACACTACATCACAAAGTCCAACTGCTAACTGTTATTCCTTTAATCCCTGGCAGCGGTGGGCAAGTCATTCCCTTTTCCAATTTTCTCAAGCAGACTCCAGCGCTTTATTGAGCCCATGTGTTAACAACATTCCACTGGCCATCTTCTACTTTTAAATCACAGAGCTACCCTCGTTGGTTTTTATCTGTTCACTACCAAAGGGCCAACTTCACATTGGCCTTCTCCATCTTCTGGTAAAAGATTCTTCCCAGTCAATTGTTTTTGGAGGCAAGTCCTGACTGTCATCTGCTGTCAATTTTAGCTAAGCAGCTTCCGTGTCCATCCCTCAGCAGTGCCAAATCCTTTCAGCCATTATTTCATCCTCACCCTAGAATGATTCGCCTTTTTGACACCTTGGCATCACCATAATGGTTAGTTCCTCATTGACATCATCTGCTTCAACCCACTGCTCAGTTGTAAGTTGGTCATTCTCTCCTGTAACTCTGAGAATCAAGCCTCTTTGGATCAGCCCTGTTATTTCCTAGGAACACCCACCCCCATTGGCAATCCTTCACACCCAAAATGATGACTGTTCTCTGCTGCTATCCTAATGTCAAGATGCAGCTGCCTATTCTCCAATTCAGGGACCCATCTCAATATTTTGCAAACCATATACCCAATTTCAAAGTCTGTTAATCTATCTCTGACCTCGGTTGAGAGGATGGGGCCAGACTGGCTAATAGTTGAGAAACCCCCTTTAAACATTCTTTCACTGTCCTGCCTTGAAAACAATGCCTATATTGGACATGGCATTTGCCCCTCTTTTCCCTTCGAAACCACCTTTGGCTGTTTTCCACCTCACAATTAAGGTGAACCACTTATTGGGAATTTGTGATCTTAACTACATGCTATATTTTGCAATATTTGCACCCGTCATCTCCTCAGCTGCATTCTGAAGATCTCCTTTCTCCCTCTTTCATGCATCTATTGACTCATGCCGCTTTACTAGTTGATATTTAAGCTTTTTACTGTATGTAGGCAGACAATACCATGTAGCAGATACCTGTGGATCATATGCTGAGATGCCGTACCCAAAAGTATTCCTCTTTCCCTTACTAGAGTGCAGCCCAGCGCGGGGATGCCTTCGGGTCACCAGGCGCTCTACAAATCGTTAAAATAAAAAAATAAATAAATAAATTGGTGGTTATAGAATAACAGTGTTGGACCATCCAATGGGAGACGCCATATTGCAATCAGTTAATAGCCCTTCATTTACTTGTGTAACTTTACAACCTCCAAAAAGCAAGGTACCCTTAGCCCTCTCCATACTCCAACTTGAAGCCTATCCCTTCAATCGGCATGCTATGCTCCTGCATCCTACCACTGGTGGTCACATTCTGCCTTCTAAACTGTCACACACTACTATTTTTCCTCTGAACCTCATGCTCCCCCTATTCCTCAAATACTTTACCTGCCAATACGATTTTCTCTCCCCCAGATGCTTACCCTCTTTCCTCTACCAAAATGGTAATAATCTTCCCTCATTGATTACTTTTACTTCCCACTTCTAATTACGGTTCTTTTCGCCTTCCCATTGGCCATCCTTTCACCATCTTAAATGTCACTGGAGTGGCAGAAAGAAGACACTTGGCAATGCGTGTATTATTCCACCAAGAACCCATATTTAATTGTACCGAGGCTTTATCAACTTATACTATGTTGTGCACTTTTGAAAATGTTGTCTGTCCTTTCTTAACCAAATCAGGGTTAGCAATCTTGACCAAATCGCCAACATTTAAGTTACCAAGGGGCATATTACGAAGCTTAGGCGAAAAATATTGCTAAGCTTGGTTAGTGGCCAAAATTACATAGCCGAGCTTCGCCTATTTTTATCGCTTAGGAGCCTTGATATTATCAAGGTTTATCTCCTAAGCAATAAAAATCGGCCGAAATGCATGAATATTGCTGAAACGTCAGCGATATTCATGCATTACCGAGCAAATGCTCTTAGCCATGTTATCCACCTACCTTTGGATAACATGGCTAAGAACTGCTCTGGGCAGGCGTTAGCTTTTGGAGATAATCGCGCTTAGCGCGATTATTCCCAAAAGTCGGTAATAGGGGATAGCGATGTTAGCGACTGTTTCCAGTCGCTAACATCTTGGCACGCCCACTTTGCATGTCATTAGCGATAATTATCGCTGACATGCAAAGTTTGCCCCTAAATGCCCGCTATCGCCTATTAGCTGTCGCTAACTGGTGTTAGCGACAGCTAGGTAATAGGGCGATTAAATTTTCGCCGCTTTAGCGGGAAAAATTCCCGCTAAAGCGGCGATAAGGCCCTTGGTAATATGCCCCCATGTTTTTTCTCCAACATATTCAATTTTGCTTTCTGCTGTTTCAAATGTATTTTCGCTAGCACAATTGTAATTTTTTATCCAAGATAAGAGGTTGTGAATTACCCATAAACCATTCAGGCCTAAGCACAGTACATGGTTTCCTCCGTGTAAGAAGTTCAAATGAAGTAAATCCAGTGGTATTGTGTGGGGTACAGTGATACACCCATATTAAATTAGCTCAATGTGTTTTATGCATTAAGTCCCACTTTAAGAGGTGACTGAACACGATCCACAGCCACTTTATTAAACCTCTCAGCCAAACCATTCATATTGAGTAAGTAGAGAGCGAATTTTTTAAGCACAATGCACATTTTTTCAAGAACTCATTAGGTTTGTGTGAAGTAAATTGTACTCCATTGTCAGATATTATAGAATTAGAAATACCCTCTTGTCTAAAACATTCTTCCAAAATTCAATAAAAGAATCTGTATTAGGGCATGCACTTCAGTTCTGCCCACTTTGAATAATAGTCAGTGACCATGAGGGCATTGGTTTTTCCAAAAGACCAGCCTTCCTAAGGCCCCAAAAAATATATGGCAAGTTCTTTCCAAGGTGTCAATGGAAAGCCATGACACTTAATTTCTGAGTTGGTCTTCTATAGTACCTTACAATTAGCACATTGTTCACAATTTAACAAAATTTGAAATCTGATCATCCTTTAATGGCCACCAATATAGTTCCCTTAATTTTCTTTGTATAACTGATTCTCCAGTGCGTCCTTCATGTGCCAATGAAATAAGTATAATGTGTATTGCTTTCGGCAAGGAGAAATGAGACCCTTACAAAACTAAATTTCTTTCCGAAAATAATTCCCCTTTGGCTTTCCAGAAAACTGAATTTAAAGATTTTTCATTTGGCTGCCACGAGGCAGTAAAATTGTGGACTTCACACAAATGTACGTCCTCTTGTGTAGCTTTACACACTCTTCCTTGTCTTCTAATAGTCTCCTCTGTTTGCCTTGAATTGGTACCCCTAATAAATAATCTGCTCGAGGATTAAATGAACTAGGAATATAGGTCACACAAGTTATATTGATATAATTTGGATAACAATCTAATAAATCTAGATGATGCCTTTCCATTTATGTTGCTATATAACAAGAACAACAATCGTTTATGATCAGTCCTGTTGGTAAAGGACTTTCCCACACATAAGAATGGAAATTCTCAAGCACATGCTAGGGTTTCCCTTTTAATAGTGGAATAATTCAGTTCAGCTTGCCACAATACCCTAGAAACAAAAGCAATGGGGACCTCTTTGTTACCTTTGAGTTGTGTGAAAACAGCACCCAAATCAGATGCACAGTCATCCACTTTTCTGATAATTTTTTTAAACTCAGAGAAAGGAGACAAAGGAGTGGCATTAATAATGGCACTTTTCTTATGTTGTAATGCAATGTCATGTTCCTGTCCCCATATAAACCGGAATCTTTTTTAAATAAGAGACTTGCATGAGCCACTACTGATGAAAGTTCTCTTCAAAGCAAGAATGAAACTCACACACACCCAGGAATGACCTTAGTTGATTTTTGTCCGAAAGTGTTGGCACTTCTCTAATGGACTTCAACAGATCATCTTTAGGTGACATGCCATCTTGTGGAATTTTGTGAGCCAGATACTCTACTTGGTGAGACAAGAACTTACATTTTTCGAATTGTAAAGTCATTCCCCTTCCCTTAAGAATGGCTAAACCAGTGCCCAAAATGTGATTGTGTTTGCCAATAGAATCAGCGTACACCACAAAATTGTCCTGAAAGTCAACCACCCCTTCGATGTCGCCAAATAAGCTGTGCATCACTTTCTGGAACACTAAGGTGGCAAACCAAACAGCATCCTGGTGTACCTGTAGGCTCCTTCGGGTGTAATGAAGGTAGTGATGTGATCGACATTTTCAGTAAGTTCTATCTGGTGATATGCCAATTTCAAACCTCATGTCGAGAACACCAAAAATCCACGAATATTTGTGAGGAAGTCTTGTATGCATTGTTATGGACGAGTGTCCACCACAATTTATTTGTTCACAGATTTTAAATCAACACATAGCCTCAATTCACTAACTATTATTACTGACTACTTCTGAAGTAAGTGTTATCATGCACTGCATTTACCGTAATGCATTGGGCAAATTGATTGCTGAGCTGAAGTTGTGTGCTCCCACCCTCTTCCTGTTTGAAAAGGCTTACTTGACCTACTGAGTTGACGAGGTTGTCTTGATGCACCAGTGCCCACTGAGTGGTACAAAGACCTGAGAAGACTTTGGGAAATATTTTCAGCACCCCCAAAATGACCTGTTGCTCTCTCCTGATGAAGGAATGAATCCAGAAACACGTGTCTAAAGTTACACAGCACAGGCTGCACCATCAAGGGTGAACATGAGACTACTACTGGAGTAAGTGTTATCATGTACTGCATTTACCATGATGCATTGGGGCACATTGATTGCTGGGATATGAGGCACTGTACCCCCAGCCTCTTTCTAGTTGTGAGAGTGATGCACATGATAGTACATATTAAAGTTGGGGAGGCGCAGACCGCCAAACTTGGTATCTGCACATAGTTTAGGCATGGTCAAGTGAGGTTTTTCCTCCTGGCAGATGTAAGACTTGATCTGGCATCTATTCTTTGGAGTAGGGTAAACATGGACAAGATTGGCAGCATGTCCAGTACTTAGTTGCAGCATGGGACCACCACCAATTTTATTGTCTGTATCTGATCCCAAAGTGATAGCAGAAGTGCCCTCCATTTCTCAAAGTCCTCCTGCATTTCTTCAAGGAATGGTGATAGATTGTCCTGCACCATGGTGTGAACGGAGGTGAGTATCCACATGCCAGAATATTTCATGTGGATGGGTTTCCAGGTGAAGGGTAAAGAAGATCGAGAGAACCCTCGCGTCCTAGGTGTCCATGGTACAGCCTCACTTTTGGTCTAGTTAACATTGTACCCAGAGAAGTCCAAGAATTTGTCTAGGGCCATCATCAAGGCCTGCACAGAAGGCTCAGTGGAAGAGAGCCGAAGCAGGATATCATCTGCATCAAATTCATTTGTTGGGCTGCAGTGGGGATGTCCGATATCTGGTCAGACTTGCAGAGCGCGATGGCCAGCGGTTCCAGCACCTGCAAGAAAAGTAGGGGACAAAACGGGCATCCCTTCCACATTCCGCGATGAATGGGTATGGTGCTTGAATCGCCCCAGTGCTGACCTGAATGTCCTACGGAAAGGCTTTGAGCCGCAAAACAATTGTAATGAAGGTCCTCCCGATCTCCATGCATGTCATTGTGTGAAAGAGGTAGCCTCACTCCTCCAGGTCGAAGGCTTTTTCGTCCTTGAGGGATAGGGCCACCCTATCATCAGTCACCGATCTGGAGAGAGAAGTATTTTTGATAGAATACGAAAATGCTTAAGTGAGGAGTGACCAGGTACAAAGCCCACCTAGGATTTGTGTACTGAGTAGGGAAACGCAATTTTCAGCCTGTTGACCATCACTTTCGAGAAGATTTTGACTTTACTGTTTATCAGTGATGTTGGCAGGTAGATGGTGCCTTGCTGTGGATTCTTTCCAGGTTTCACCGTGCTGTTATGTAAGAAGGAAGGTATTCTGGTTTTAGGCCATACATCTTTTGCGCTTCTCAGAACAGTTTACTCAGCGAAGGCATTGACTGTTTCTCCATGATTTTATAAAACTCCCCTCCCCTGTCGCTTTTCCAGAAGCCATGTTTCTGATTGCATCTGCAATGTCAACGTTTGTAATGGTGCCATTGAGCTGTTCACAGAGGGCTGCTGGTAGGACCGTCATGGGTAGGCGGTCCATCGTAAATCCTCCCACTCAGTGGTGGGTGTCGGTGTGCTCCAAACTCTTCAGGTGGGTGTGAAACCGTTATAAATCTTCAATTATGTATCTAGGGTGCGTTTGGTCATTCCCTGAGCAGATGATCAGTGCGAGTACGGCAGGTTGAGCTTGTTGTTGCTAAGGGTGCCAGGCTGAGAGCCTTCTGGCCTTTTCACCTTGTTCATAGTGCCTTTGTCAGAGTCTGCTGAGGGCCTTTTTTCCTGCTTGTGAATGGACGCTGCATTTATTTCTGAATCGCTGTTTGCAAATGGACTGTGACCGGGGATCTTGTTTATCGATCATGCGCCTCATGGACTTCTTTCTCCATTTGCCACTGCAAAGTGGTAATTTTGCGCCATGCCGGTGGTCGGGGATCTTGTTTTTTCGATCATGCGCCTCACGGACTTCTTTCCCCATCCACTGCAAAGTGGTAATTTTGCGCCATGCCACTGCATGTACTTTCATCCTTACACCTCAATGTTAACTTTTCCTGTGGTCCAAACGGTTTCCTGAGAGGTAACTGAATGTTCGTTCAGAGCTGTATAGTCTTGGAGTGCCGCCTGTTCCCTTTTTGTTCGGCTGCTGATCGTTTTTGATGTTAATCCCTCATTAGCAATCAAGTGAAGAGTATATATGTAGGGACTGCGAGATTGGGAGTATGCTCAGAGACCCTGCTCTCTCCAATTGTGCAGTCCAGGACTTTGAGGAGAATATCAGGAGCAGAGGAATGGTCTAAGACAGAATCTATGGCCTTGTTCCAGTCACTCCCTAAAAGCAATTGAAGAAGAAGAAACTATATTGTATAGTTAATTAAAACCATTACAAAAATACAGATATGATAATATACTAAAAACACACTGATGTGAGAGTAATAGAATTTAAAATTGGTAGTAAAAAACAAATGTCTTTCTGGGGTAGCAATTGGTGGATCAAACATCTAGCATTACTTTGTGCAGACAGCTAAAGAAGGAGGCTTTTCCTGTGTTGGTAGCATAAATCAAGCCCTCTGTAAAAAGATGGTTGTGAATAGAGAGCGTAACAAGGACAAAGCGACTGTAGGGGTCAACCCAGGAATGCACAACTCTGGTAAGTAGTTTCTTGTGGATCATAATTAAGGCTCCCTGTTTTCCGTTTTTACGGTTTTTTAAAGATCAATACAGACAGAAAACAATGTGTTTTCTGTCTGCATTTATTTTTAAAAGTTGATAAATTCAGAAAAAGGTGCTTCTTCTAAGTGACTCTCCATGCTTTCTTTCATAAATTGTAGCCCAACAGCTGAGAAGATGGCCAGCATGGGAAATTAAAAAACAGGATGATTTTTTTTAAAGTAATGGCATATGTCAACATTTACCAATGCAGTTGTAGGCGAGAGAAGGACTTAGTTGCAGCCTTCGTACCCCCCCACCTCCCCACCCAGTAGAGGGAGGACTGTGCCATCCACGGGGCTTCCGAAACTTCATATGGCAATCTCTATCTGGGGAATTGCAAGGCAGCTGCCCGAGAGCTCACAGAACGATGTCCGTTATCGCTCAGGCCTCCCTCCTCAAATTTCCCTTTTCAAATGTTCCTCAAATTTCACACACTGTAGAAATTACAGGCTTTCCCACATTTAAAACATTCCTTGCCCACAGCCGGACAAGATTTAACCGAGGCAATATGTATTTTTGAACCACAGCAAGTGCAACATCTCTTATTGTCTCTAAAAGATTACTAAAATTACTTTCCATTGTCCCTCAAAGTGTCTGATGAAAATGACTTTCCATTGTCCCCCAACTTGTCTGATGGAAATGACTTTCCATTGTCCCTCAACTTGTCTGATGAAAATGACTTTCCATTGTCCCTCAACTTGTCTGATGGAAATGACTTTCCATTGTCCCTCAACTTGTCTGATGAAAATGACTTTCCATGTTCCCTCAAATTGTCTGATGAAAATGACTTTTCATTGTCCCTCAACTTGTCTGATAAAAATGACTTTCCATTGTCCTTCAACTTCTCTAGTATCTTATCTATTTGCCTCCTTATTGAAATAGATGCAACTTTAATTTCTTCTTATGAATTAAAAGTTTTGAAGAAAGAGACTGAACGCCCCACGCTCTTATCAATATCTGTAGTATCAGTCAGTTTTGGGTTCCTATGTTTTAGCAATTCGTCCTGAATTATCATTACAGTCATGGTGTGAGTGAAGCAGTGGTACCGGGATTTTCAACTGTGTGCAATAACAGAGCGGATGTGGCCTAACGGACTAGAGCGGTCGATCTTAAATCTCGGGAACCAGGTTCGAGTCTCGGCAGGGACGCTCTGCATTCTGTGATTCTGGGCAAATCACCTAATCTCCATGTGCCTAACAAAAATGAATGTGTCCGTCTGTAACGCGACTGGTGCTCAGGTAAAGCGCTCTGAGACCTTATACCTTCGGTTAAAGCTCGTGCTATATAAGTCTGGGGAAAAACTCGAGCGAATGTATCACCTTATATAGCCTTAATTAAAACACACGTGATCCTTATTCTCCGGGACATTTTTTTGACGTATTACCGAGTTTGTATTTTGACATCTTAATATGAATTGATGGCTGGTAGAATGAAACCAGAAGAGAACTATTAATAATGGTGGTGTTACAGTGGTTTGAAACTGTTGAAGAGAAAAATACATTTTTTCAGTGTTGTGAAGGCTTTTAAACTTAGTGGTAATTGTCTTGAGGCATAAAAGTCTGGCAAGTTCCTGAGTTCCACTTGTACTTCAAAGAGGCCTATTATTGCAACGACTATTATATGTAATAATAGTACTAATTAAAAGCAGTCAACACGGCCTTGGATATGCATTTCACGTATGCTTTCAAATTGCTGAGAAAACGTTGTGTTGATGTACTTGGCATTAGCTGCATTACCGCAAGTAGGCAGTAGGTGGTGCGCACGCACCATGTATACTGCACTAGACAATAAACAAATACTATTGAGATGAGAAAACAAACTCCGTAGCTCGGCGACTCATCTCACAGTAAATTCCTTGCTTGTAAAGATACTGCAAGCTCAAAAAGATTATCAATGTTGTGTAGAGCTGAAGAAATCCACAAAAGTGTCATAAATGTTATACAGCTGACAATCAGTGTACCAGTGATGGCAGTGGGCGCCAGCAACTCATCGCCAATGTGGTGGGAGATAGAAGACATGGGACATATGAAGGTTAATCCTTCTTTAATTAGAGCCCACACACGGTTTGTGCCATGTACGTAGTCGGGTCTCCACCTGCTCAGAACACCAACTGAATGATGCAGCAACATTGAAACAAAGAACATGGGATATGGAGAATACCTTACACAGCAGCAAGAGGACACGAAGGCATGCAAACAGCGAACAATGCCACAGTCACCCTGTTCTCCCCATTGGTCACGCCACCCCCTCCAAAAACCCACCTCATCCTTTCCTTTCCACAAACGGTCTCCCACATGGTTCGCCTCTACTTGCACCTTCTGCATTTTGTTTTTCCAGCGATCATTGATTTCTCTCCTTATGTTGACCACTATCCCTTCCAGATCACCATGCCAACTAAATAGTCCACCCTCTTCTCTTCAGCAAGCCATAACATGGGCAACCACCTCCTTCACTGCTCCCACCCAAGATTTCCACTTATTGACTCTCTGACACCCACGTGGTTACCTGCTGTTATTTTGTATCTTGCAAAAAACACAGTTGATGGACAGAATGCAGAACAATGTCTTACATTCACCCCAGTACCAAGATCTGGGCCTAAATCCATCGTTTTTTTGCACTCCACACCACCCTAGGTCAGACAATGGCTATATGCAAATAAGCCTTGATCCTGTGCCTCATTGGAACAGTCCAGCCCGAACTATGGATTTAGGCCCAGATCCTTGTACTGGGGTGAATGTAAGACATTGTTCTGCATTCTGTCCATCAACTGTGTTTTTTGTTATTTTGTATCTGGCATTCTTCTCATAACCGAGCTCGGCGGTATCGGGTAGGTGAAGGAGGTTGAACACGGGCAGACAGAGCTACACCTTATGGCTCTCCCCTGATGTTCTATTACCGCCGAAGACTCATGTGGCAATTAACCCCAGACTTTTAGGCAGAGGATATGACGACAAAGGTAAAATAACCTGACAGTGCTTGCATTTACACACATGACACCTGCATGCTGTTGTATGACTGCACAGTACACACTCTAGGTCCTGAAGAATCGCGGAAAATTCCTAGTGCGAGAAACATGTTGACCATGTCAATATCCAATTTCACCGAGTCCCACCACACTTAACTCAGTGGAACTTAGGAAGTTGGTTTCACGTTTTTAACCGTAGAGGGAGACCCCCAGAATAAAGTAATACTTTTCGGTACCCCCTACTACATTTTAAATCACCTTTTCCCTTACTCCATTGCCCACATATCCACACTTCACCATAAGGCTGTTGCAAGAAAAGATCTCAGTTAAAGAGCCCCTCTTGGAGGTGAGCCCGTCGGGGATTGCACCGCCTCCCCGACGAGGAGCAACACCGATGATGAAGCATGACGCCCATTTGGGTGTGTGAGGCAAATATTTCCAACAAAATGGATGCCCAAGGGTGTCACATCTACACCCATGGTTACGCCTAAGCACACATCTTTTTCCCTATCAGGAACAGTTCAGCTACCCTTTTTGTTAACATTCTTCTCATGTCACCTTCCTGCATTTATTTTCTTCCGCTCCCAAGTGTCCATAATTTGCACTTCATATCCCCTGACTGTCTCCTGAAGTACAAACCTCTGTCTCCCCAGAGAGCGCTCTATCATCGTCTTCTCCTGCTGGTTATCTTGTATTGCTGTATGTTTACTTTTTACTCTACCTCCTTCCTTTCGTCATCCATTTCTATGGTACATTTGTGCTCCTATTTACCTGGCCATCCCTCCTCCGTTATACTCCTGGTCATTATTTGCTCCTTGCAAGTAATCTTTTTCACCTGCTTGATCAATAACTCTCTGATCTTCCTCTGATGGTCTTTCCCTCATTGTCCCCCGTTTATCCTTCTCTTCTCTTGTAATTAGTGATTCCCTCCTCCTGGCTTCCCACTATTGGTCATCGCCAGTATTCTGCCACCCATTGGTCCTGTGTTGCTCCTTTTCCACTTCCTTTAGACTTGCTTTATTCTTCCTCCCCATTTATTGTTGGCCTGCTCTCAGTGCTAATGTGGTTGTCCACATGGACTGCTTTCTCACTTATTACTTTAGGCTATTGCCATCCATTGTTCAGTGTGCTCTCCTACTGTCCATTTTGGCCTCTGTGCTCTACGCCCTGTGGATCTCTCTTTGTCTTCCCTCTGATAAGGACCCCATGCCACTCAGTTTCGATAATCAACCGCTCACCCCACAGTTGGTCGTCCAGAGCTCCTTGTAACCTAGTGCTTTTCTTCCACTCTGCAAACACAAGGCGATGATGGACAGAGCATTGAAACTTTTCAGACACTCACAACTCGGCATATGGCTAGGTCTAAACTGGGATGTCATGGTGAGCAAAAGAACAATAGATTTAACCCAGATCTATTGATTAGGGGTGAATGTTTGATTTGCTCTGGATTCCGTCCAGCATCTGTGTGTCTTTTGCTTTCTCGCCCTAAGTGCGCCGGGTATGCCCAGACGTGGGCCCCAGGCTCACTGTGCCACTGGATTCAAGGTAGCCTGGCTGATAAGAGGTGATTCTCTGAAACCGGTCCCAGTATGCTTGTTTAAGGTCCAGGGAGGACCTTGCTTGACAGTTCGGACTGGACTGTTCCCATGAGGCACAAGGTCAAGACTCATTTGCATATGGCTGGGTCTAAACTCGAGTGGCATGGTGAGCAAAAGAACAATGGATTTAACCCAGATCTATTGTCTGGGGTTGAATGTTTGATTTGCTCTGCATTCCTTTCATCATCTGTGTGTCTTTTGCTTTCTCGCCCTAAGTGCTCCCGGTATGCCCAGATGTAGGTCCTGGGTTCACTGTGCCACTGGATTCAAGCTAGCCTGGCTGATGAGGAGTGATACCCCGAAACTAGTCCCAGGATGCTTGTTTCCAATCCAGGGAGGACCTTGCTTGGAAGTTCGGCCTGGACTGTTCCCATGAGGCCCAGGGTCACGGCTGATTTGCATATGGCTGGGTCTTATCCGGGGTGACATGGTGAGCAAAGGAACAATGGTTTTAACCCTGTTCTATTGTCTGAGGGTGAATGTTTGATTTGCTCTGCATTCTGCCCATTATCTGTGTTTCTTTTGCTTTCTTCCACTCTGGACATCTACTATTATCACTTTTCTCATTCACCTTGTTTGCCATTGCATGCTTCTGTATTTTGTTGTCCTTTCCATGTTTTGCTTCATAATCCTCTGCCTCATTTGCTTCCTTCTCCTTCAGCATGCTGATAATTCTAGACACTGAAGACTGGTTCCAATATCCCTCTAAAACGATTAAAAAGTTGAAAATAATGGGAGACAAAATTGATCCTTTTGGCACACTGCATAGACAAATGCTAGTGGTACACTACTGAACATTTCATAATCAGTCCTGGGTTTCCCTTTAGAATGTTTTCATCCTCTGGTTTACCACTATTGAACATCCGGCACTCTTCCCCCTCCACCATTGTCATTCTGTTCCCATCCTGCTGCGAATCATTTTAATCAGCCTTCATTCTTGTTCCCTTTGACCCCATTACTCGTCAGCCTCAAATATCTAACCTAATAATATTTCATCAAGTGGTAGCTACCCCTTATGGGCACCAGAACGCCTTCTTTCCTGACCTTTAAAAAAATTATATTAATAATGATATAATATAATCTTATTTGCTATCGGGTATTACAAAAATTGGCGACCCTGCTTTGAGCGGTAGCCTCAGGCACTGTGTGATGGCTTGTAAAGGCATATTAAGGTACCTGCACCAGCCATTAGAGACATTATCCAGGGCAGGTGTTATCCCTTGACTGAGGGACCCATGTTATCACAGAGTTAGGAAAGGCTAGGTTGAAAAAGCAAGAGGCAAACAGCTAATAGCTGCAACCTCAGTGTATGTTTTAGTTTCTTGCTTCGGGGGGAGGGGCGGGGGAGGGGGTCAATGGAGCACCCGGAGAAGTGTTGTAAGTAACAGAAGTGCTTTAAAATGTGTAAATGCATGGAAGTGAGGGTGTGTTTGTGTGACATCAAGCATGTATATATATATGTCAGCATGTCTGTGTGTGTATGTGTATGTGTGAGTAAAAGTGTGTGAGTTACAGAGTGAAAGCGAATGCCTGTGAATGTGAGTGTGTCAGATTGAGCGTGAGTAAAAGTGAGTGACAGTGAGTTAGAGTTACTAAGTTAGAATGAATGCTTGTAACGGAGGGAGTGTGAGAGTGAGTGATAGTATGTGAGTGTAGCAGTGAGTGAGTTGAAGTGAATGAGAATAAATGAGTAAGAGCTGAGTGCAAACGAACGGGAAGAGAGACAGAGAATTAGTGATAGTGAGTGCAGAAGCAGCTCGCTATACTTGTGTCCTTTGGCTTGTGCTGCACATGCCTCTCCATTGCACAGCAGCAGTCATAGAATAGATAAAAACGTTCTTGGGTCCAGTGCCTATTTTAAAGTCACCTAGTCACTTTGCACACACTATTGGTTGCCGCTTTTTAGCCCACATGCACCCACCGCATACGGCGTCCTCAGATCCGAAGAACTCCGCCAAAGCAGCCACCAGGCCCGTCAGACATTGCAGCGCCGGTCTGACGAGGAGTGCCCTATGATGAAGCATGACACCCTAACAGGTGTGTGAGGGCCTTACAATCTGAAATTCAGATCTCCCAGCGACTTGAACACTAGTCAGTTAGCAACCTTGAGTGCATCCGCCCCAAAGAGGAACGGACTCCTTACCGTGATTTACATTAGTACTTGGAGGCGAACAGGAGTAGGACCTCTTTAAATAACCAGCTCTTCTGTCCCCTTTTTGATTTACCATATAAGTAGATTCATCAAATGATTATGGAGTGGCAGGGTACATCTGGGCTCCCTTGATTCTCTGTATTGTTTCACCATCTCATCTGGCTTGATGCTGTAAACATTTTGACAGGAGTCACTGTTTCATTAACTGGAGATAGGAACCTGGAGCTCTCAGACCAGCTGCGGGGCAAGGAGGCAACGACCGCCGAGGCCTGTGACCTCCCAGCTTACCATTTTGTCAACCAGGGTCTTGATTGGAGCTGGACCACAGTGAGCCTAAAAGGATACAACAAGCAACTGTTGCATTAACTTGCAGATTGAAGCATTGTTTTTATGTTTTTTAAACCTCAGTTCCCTCACTGTTTTTAACAGGAATCGTTGTTCAGGACTAGTTGGGTGTCACAATACCCATTTTAATAGTCAAAACAAAATTAATTCATAGTCACGCGTGCTTTAAGGTCTGGAAAAGGTCATGTAATTGAAAGTTTGCAAGAGATCAAGTCTCCTCTCACTGACACTTCAGTGACATTAAAAATCATCATACTTTTACCTAAGTAACAAATTCATTCTTTCCTATTGGATTCAACCCACAAATTTGTCTCCAATTATTTTAAACCCTCAGTCAAGGCTGGAGCTCCAAATTCTAAGGATCTTATGAGGGATTGCTCAATTATTTTGTCAGATAAACTTTCTCCGGAAGTGTCTGCTCAGTTGGCTATAGTGGTCGCATGAGAGGATCACTAATCTCTGATGGGCCTTTTTTCTTCACCTGGTTATAATTAGGGCTCACGGTTTCATGGTATTTATTTTTTGGCCATTTATGTCTGCATTTATCTATTTCTTTTTGGGCTATTTTATCTGAATTTATTCATATTTATTTTGTGTTTTGTGTATACATGAAGTTCTAAAACTGTACATTTCCATATCTATTAAACTGATAGACTCGCACTCATACTTTGATGTCTGTTGTGTTTTAGCTATTTAAGCTGCCAAATATTACATGACAATAAATCTACTGGTAAATACTAGTATTATACCATAAGTGTATATTGACATATGCCGTTATTTAAAGACATTTCTTCCTGTTTTTGAATTTCCCGTACTGTCCATCTGCTCAGCTGCTGGCCTATAATTCTTTAAAGACAGCACGGAATGTCACTTAAAAGAAGCATAGTTTTCTGCATTTATCTCCTTTTAAAAATAAATGCAGGTAGAAAACACATTGTTTTCTGTCTGTATTTATCCGTAAAAATCTGTAAAAACGGAAAACAGGGAGCCTTAGTTATACTATTTTGCCTTGTAGAGCTTCGTAACCATTATTTCAAAAAATGGCTAGCAATTTATCCAGTCTCCACACTCCTTTCCTCATTTTAAAGGCTTAGCTCTCCATGAGGGTTCTAGGAGAAAATAATCTTATCCTTTCCCCACAGCAGGCCTGTTGGACTTGGCCCTTAGGGCTGGTTCCCCCCTAATCTTTTTGCTTTTATTTTTGACCCTGTGTTAGTGATTTTTGGGTCTCTGCGCACTTTTCCCTGGGCCCCAGAGTGAAAGTGCGTGCGTGTAGTATGGCTGGCCTGCCCTCTCATAGGAATGCATGGGGAATGTGTGTGTCCCTGGTAGTTCCTGAAGCGTGGGGAGTGCAGGCTCGAATTTAGTATGTGTAAACTCGTGAGAGTGAATGCTGCGAGATGGTGTATGCGGCATGTATGTGTCTAGAAGGGAAGTGCTACTTCTGGACATTGAGATATGTGTGCAGTGAGGGTGCTGGAGCGTGATTGGCTGGAGCTGGCTGGCATGCCAGGCTCCAGGAAGTCTGGATGGGTCTGCCCGGTGGTGAGTGTGAGATTAGCATGAGTGATGTGTGGGAGGAGTGTACCTGTGTCCTGGATGGGCTGGGTTTTCCCCACACAATGCTGGCTCCGCCCCCCTGTGGTGTGTCTAATGACCCTAGCCTCCCCAGTGAAAGAAATGGGTGGTTGGGCCATCAAGAGTGCTCCAGAACCAGCTGCGACTGGTTTCTCCCCCACCCTGCACCCTTAGACAAAGGATTAACAGTATAAAAATGGGGCTGTGTCCCCACAGAGTTGTTCTCTTCCTGTATCCTGAGGGGGCTGCTGCTGCTGGGCCAGAGGACCGCCACTTGGAGTGTCTCCCTGCTTGGAGACCCAGTGAGCTGGCTCTGGGCCCCAGTCTTGCCCCCCCCCGCCTGCCTAGGAGGACTTTTATTTGACTTGCTGGAACTCTGCCCTGCTGAGGGCACCTGGGAGCGCTTTGAGCTTGCCCTGTAGCGCCTGGAAGCACTTGATTTCCCCTGTGGCGCTTGGGAGAGCTGTATTTCTTTGCCTAGCGCCTGGGAGCGCTTTATTTTACTTATGGCGCTTAGGAGCGCTTTATTTGGCTTGTAGCGCTTGGGAGCGCGCCAATTGCTGTGCAGGTGCCCACCCTGCTCATGGTTTCCAGATCGAGTGCCCACCTCGATTGGAGTATTTATTTGACTTGGCCGGTGCCCACCCGGCATTGCCCCCGAGATTGCCGCGGTGTCCGTGCATTATTTCACTCGAGGGAGCCCACTCCTCGGAGAATTCATTCGCAGCCTGCGCTGCCCGCGACGACCCGGAAGGAGCTCCCAGGCCGGCCAATCGCTGCGTGGCCCTGGGAGAAGGTGCCGGAAGTCCCGCCCCCGCAGCGCGAGAGAGGAAGTCCCGCGCCTGCCCCGAGAGAGAAGCCGGAAGCAGCCACAGCGTCCTGCCCGGGGCTCCCAAGTGAGGGAGAGCCCCGGACCTTCCGCCAGCCCCAGAGGAGGGAGAGAGTCCTGCCGCCACCGAGTAGAGTCCCGAGGAGCGGGAGCTCTCCAGCCGGCCGCCAGCAGCCGGTGAGTGCCGAAAGGGGGGAGGAAAGCCCCCTGTGTGCTTCGGTGCTTGCGAAAGGCACTGCAGTGATTGAAGCCCCCAAGGGCAATTTGTGGTTTCTTTGTGCCCCGAGAGGCTCCAAGCATCCCGGGGGTGACAGAGCAGCCCCGGTTGGCAGCGGGCCGCTCCGACGTCCATTCCGAGTCCACGAAGGACTCCAACGGCCCCGCATTTTTAATTAGGAGCCCTGAGGCTCCTGGGGGCAATTTTGTACTTTGCGAGCCCTGAGAGAGGCTCGAGTGCCCCTCCTTGTCTGAGAGCCTGAGAGAGGCTCAGGAGGGCCAGTTCATTGTTCTTGTCCAGAGCCCAGAGAGGCTCACCAGTGCCACAGTGGTGGTTCTTGAGCCAAGAGAGGCTCCAACGTTGCCCTAACCTTCCCTGAACCAGTTGCCCAGCACTTTGTGGGCAACTGCTACGTTTAGGCCCTGACATTGGGACACAGGGACTGTCACAGGTGGTGACTGATCTGAGTTTTGCGCAACTGTGTGTTTTTGCTTACACCTCTGAATGGGTAGATTATTCATCATGTGTTCTCTTGTGCTTTGTCCTTTTACACCGCTGAATGTATTGTGATGCATCATGTGTTTCCTTCCTTAAACCCCTACAGGTATAGCAATACTTAGGTGGTTTCCTTCTTGCTAGTACAGGTGGTGCTAGCAGCGCCCAGGTTCCCTAGTGTAATATCCTAAAATAGTGAGGGTTGCATAGGTGGTGCTCACCTGGTACCAGTAGTGACTGGTTGTATGTTATTTTTGTGCTACAGTGATAATTCTATGATCTAAAAAGTGCTATTTCTAAAAAGTGTTATTTCTAAAAGTGCATACCCTTGACAGTGGTCCAGGTGGCCCTGTCCTGTACATTATCCCCTGTAAATTCTGCCCGTGCCTCTGGCACAATGTAAAGTGTGTGTTTTATCTAATGTATGTTTATTGGAATACAAAGGCTATTTTTTATATAACCTTGTGTGGAGTTTCCTTTGTGGTGGGCCTTTGGTTGTTGTTGCTGGGGTGCATGCGCAAATACTTAACTTACATCGCCTCCAAGTTTAGCCTTGCTGCTCGCGCCACGTTACCTAGAGGGCGAGTGGGGGTTATCTTGGCGTGTGACTCCCTTGTCCTGACTTGGGAGTGGTGGTCTCTGACTGACTTTGGCGAAAGCCCTGGCCATGAAAAAACAAACAGTAGGGGAGGGCTAGAGGGACGTTTAAAGACCAGTGCCTAAGTAATGTCCCCCAGAGGACTGAATTATACACAATAAACTTAGGGGTCTAAGAGCTAAACCAGATATGTGTTTGCTAATGTAACTTTTTAAAAGTCAAACTGCGGAAGATGCATAATAGAGCAAAGGAGAGCATAATACATCAGCTAAGATGAAATGAAACTAGGTCGCACTTAAATGTGGGCCTAATTTCAGAAATGCAACTACTATGATCCTAACTAACTGCACACAATAACAAGCATTTGGGAATTCCAGTAGCTCTGGCGTTGCCCGCCTGCCTTTTGACTTTGTTCATGCCTATTGTGTTCTGTCATGATTTTTGCAAAATGTTATTGTTCTGCCAGGCTCTCAATCTAAAAAAGAAGTCATTGCTAAAATACTAATTTGCTTTAAAAAAACCATACATTTCCATATTATAAGAGAACTACGTTGTGTGTGGAAGTGCTCCTTATACAGTGAACATAGCCAATGGCTGCAGTGGGACCACTCACTGCCCTCTGCTGTGTGATGCCTTGTGTGGAAGAAAAATGTGAAAGACAAAATAACAGATCGAGGCAAACAAATATCTGGCTGAAAACCATTAACAGAATAATAGGCATGTAATTGTGATAGAATTAAAAAGTTCTTGGCTAGTGCCAGACCTAAACAGGCATCCCGGCTGGTCGGATTTTAACGAAGTTCTCCACAGTACTGGGCCCTAATGGTAAATAGCCTTGGATACTATTATTCAAGCTTGATGTTTCACATGGCTGGCAATAAAGAACTCAGTGGGGTCCTGCACAGTAAGGAAACATTATCTGTAGAGACTTGCAGCCGCAGATTCCTTACCTTAGAATTATCCCCAGGCATCAGACTGGATCTGGAAATGTTTCGTGAGCAGTAGCCCTGTGCACTGTTTTGCCCTGCTTTGCTTGTTTGGTGTCGTCCGCGCCGGAAGTGACATGTGCAGTACCTATATAGGTGTCACCCCAGCCTGCTGACGCCAGTTGTTTTCTTTCCACGCCAGTCAGTGCAGATTCAGAGAAGAGGTAGCCCCCAGTCACTTTTTGACCTTTTGTCTGAGATTTTTTGAGACATTGTCTCCTGGTCTGGCAGGGATGTCTGTGAGGAAGGCTGGTTTTAACCCTATGGCACCTGTTACCGACAAATATGGGTGACTGACCCACATCTCGTCTGCCTCGGGTGTTTCAAGCATGACCACAAAATCAAGACCTGTGTCAGTTGTAGAACCATGAACCCCAATGCTTTGAGGGGAGCGGTCCTGCAGTCTCCTTGCCCCTCGACGTGCTATGCCCCTACAGTCTCGATCCGGTTAGAGAGGAAGGTCCCAGGATCAGTTGTGGAGCCACTTTAAGCACTAGTTTCACACTTGAAGTCTTCTGGGTGTTCGGATAAGTCCCCGAAGTACAAGAAGGCCAAAAAGTTGAAGAGGTCTTCGACTTCACCTCGTCCACTGAAGTAATTTGACGAGACGAAGGAACGTCTGTATTCGAGGCCTGGCTATGCGATTGAGACTGCACCTGGGCCGTCTCTCTGCCTCCTCAGGTTTCCTGAATCCAGAGCGACCCCAGTCCAACTCTGTGAGTTTTATGAGGCTATGCCCCTCATGTTTGAGCGGCCCATCCCTGCTGGCATGCCCTCAGACCCTGCGGGTTCAGGAACGGCCCTTTCTGGTCTTCCGCTTGCTGGTTCATCCCTGGAGCCAGTCGAGTCCCTTGGATCCACGGACAATCCGCACCAATGATGGTGGATTCACCTCGACCTTCTCTGGCACCAGCCTCATTGCCGACATCTCTGGTGCCCACCAACAGCGCCATCCCCATTCTCATCCCCAATTCTGACACCGAGCAATATGGACATCGCCCGACGCCTACTCTGGTGCTGACATGAGGCATTCCCTCCAGGCTGGAGCCCGTGCCCTATTTCTATGGTCTAGGACTTGGAGATGAATGGGACAGGCCTCTGAACCCTGATGAAATGCAGCCCTAAATTACACCAAGGACACCTGGTGTGAGAATCTGGCACCTGCCAGTAGATTGGGCACCTCTCCAGATACTGGCTTGGGCTCTCCTCCTATTGTGGCTATGGAGGAGGTTTGCAATGGTGGTGAGTCGGGCGGCGAGGGCCTGGACCTTCAGCTGCCCACTGTGGCTGTCATGACCAATGTGATTCAGCCGGGGCTGACCCCAATCAAACCACTTCTCCTATTTAATGAAGAAGCTCTGACAGATGTTATACTTGGGGCCTGGTCCAAGCCCTGCACAGGGGCTCCTGTGAATAGGGCAATTGCATGTCGGCATTGCCCTGCCTCAGGAGACCCCCATTTCCTCACCCAGCACCCCACCCCGGAGAGCTTGATGGTCCAAGTCTCCACTTCCAAAGTACATCCTGGTGCATTTCCTACCACTCCACTGGCCAGGCAATCCAAGAGGCTGGATATCTGGGGTAAGAAGATGTTTTCTTCCACCAGCCTGGCACTGCAGTTGGTAAACACCTTTTGACTTTTGGGTCGAAACTCCCACTCGGGGACTCCGTTGCCCAGGTGCAGCCCATGATTCCGTAGGAGGCCCATGCCATAATCTATGGCTGATGGGAGAGGGCAGCTAAGTTCACCATACTTTGTGGACTGGATACCATTGACTTGCTCCGCAAAGCATTTTCCTCATCAGGGGCCCTTAGGTGTCATATCTGGTTGAGAACCAATGGCTTTCTGGGGGATGTTGCGGTCAACGGGGAAACACACTAGCGACACTTGGTAACCTGCAGGTCGACTTCAGTGGAAACCACTGAGGGGTAAGGTGATGCAAGTCCCAGAACCAGGCTCTGGCAGTCAGTTGAATGTTACTTGGCTTGTAGGGTCAGGGTGCAGAGTTGTCCTGGCTCTCCCTGGTGCTCAACATGGGAGTTGCAGGTGCTGGTTTTGCTGCTTTGACGGTGCTGGTGAGGACAGGGATGCAGAAACTTGACAACGGGGCCATTGAGGCAGTGGGTTGAAGATGCTGTGGGATTACCTCAAGCCCCAGCGTTGAACAAAGGTAGTGGTAGCCCGACTGGCCACCAACAAGCCTTTGAAGTAGCAAACCTAGCTTTTGGTTACTTCGTCCTGGAGTTGGGGGGGGGGGGGGGGGGGACAGTAGCTGCCTGAAACTTGCTGGAGGCCAGGACTACATTTACTACAAAGCACTAAACCATTTACTTTTGGGCGATCCCTCAGCGGGCCTGATGCTCAGTGATTGTTTGTTTCCAGGAGTGCGCTTAGGCTGCCCGGGACTAGTACCTCTAGTCAAAAGAAGTTCTGGAGTTGCCTTTAGCTTTCAGAGAGGTTCTTCTTTCCTTTGGAGCTGATCTTTGGTCCTGGACTATTTGTGGTTGTGCAGTTGTAAGGTGGTTGGCACAGGTGCAGATTATCGGACCTTTGCTTTGTGCAGGCCCTGAAGTTGCAGGTACGGGTCTCTTCTTTGTCCTTGGTTGCAATTGAAGCAGAGCTGAAGTTCTGGTGTCAGGGGTACCCCTTGAATCCTAGATTTGGGGGCTTTAGGGGTGTGGGTGTAAGTAGCCAATGAGCTACTAGCCCCAGCAGCAAATCCGCCCCTGAGGTGACCACATTTTCTATCAATAAACTTGTATTCTGCCACCTATAAAAATGGCTGAACAAATCCTCGGCTATACAGACCAGGTAGCCCACCATAGGGATATAGCTAGCGTTCTGGGGGTATACACCCCCTAACTACCTAATTTTCCTCCCTTCCCATGAGCAAATGTGCATGAGGCAGGGAGTTGAATGTTTCCTTCTTTGGAGGCAGCCTGGTTGCATACCAGTGGCTGTGAGAGCTTTGAAACTCACCTCCTTGATGTGCCACTTGACTAGCCATCTTGTCGGGAAGGGAGGTGACAAAGCAAACACAAGGCGATGATGGACAGAGCACTGAAACTTTTCAGACACTCATCCCCAGTCACAGATCTGGGTTGAATCCATCATCGTTCTTTAGCTCACTTCGCAATCCGAGTACAGACCCAGCCATATGCAAATCAATCATGACCCTGTGCCTCATGAGAACAGTTAAGCCCGAACAGCCAAGCCAGGTCTTCTCTGGACCGGAAACAAGAATCCTGGGTCCGGTTTCGGGGAAACACCCCTCATCAGCCAGGCTAGCTGGAATCCAGCGGCAAAGTGTACAAGGGACCCGCGCCTGGGCATACCCTGCCAACTTAGGGCGTACAAAGCAAACACAAGGTGACACCTTCTGCCCAGGCAGGGCTTTGTTTCTGACTCCTGGGAGTATTCAAACCTCCTAAAAGGGGGTCAGTTTCTGTCTTGGCGGAAGCTGCTACAGGCTGTCAGGCAGGGCACATGAAAGGCTAGGGCAACCAGGTGGGGAACCTCTAATGTAGCCACCTGGGTGCATGCATCATCAAATCCAACTTTGGAAAATGGTCAGGTTTGATGAGATGGTCCTGCATCCTGCTAGTGATGCTTGTCTGTTAGCATATGCAGTCTCTGCAGTGGGACCTAAAGTTCCAGTGGGCACAGCATCGGGGAAATCTCTCCAACATTGTCCAGATCTCAGAGGGCACTGTTACAGTGGTTGTTGACAGGCTGGGAAGGCAGCAAACCCCCCTCCCTTCCCATACCGGATCTGACGGTAGTGACAGATGGGCCACTCCTGGGATAGGGCAGCCATCTGGGAGAGGTGGACATCAGAGGACTCTGGTCTCCTGCAGAATCTGGACAACCTCTTGGAGCTTCATACAATCTGATTGGAATTGAAAGCCTTCCTACCCTCCAACAAAGGAAGGCTTGTGCAGATGTTCACGGACAACACCACTGCCATGTGGTACAGCAACAAACACAGCAATGTGGGGTCCTGGACCCTTTGTCAATAGGCTATGCATCTCTGGACATGGCTGGAGCATCGGGGCATTTCCTTGGTGGTTCAACACCTAGCAGGCTCACTGAACACTAGAGCTGACACACTCAGCGAAGATGCTTAGTGGATCATGAATGGAATCTCAAACCAGAGGTGGTGCAAGGTCTCTTTCAGCAGTGGGGAGAGCCTTGGTTAGATCTGTTTGCCACCGCAGAGAACGCACAATGTCAGCACTTCTGCGACGTCGGGTTTCCAAGATGGCTCGTCCTCGGAGACTCTTTTGATCTCAGGTAGAACTCCCGCTATTCTCCGTCTTTCTGCAAATGCCACTGCTTTGTAGAGTTCTCAAGAAGAACAGAAACGATGAGCCGGAGTTATCCTTGAGGCTCCGGACAGGGCTTGGAGTGTCTGGTATCCTGAGCTGTAGAGCATGTCCATCGGTCGTGGGATCAAGGTGCCCCTTCAGGAGGACCTTCTGTTGCAGCACCAGCGTTGGGTACTCCATCCGAACCTGTCTACGCTCAGCATTCATGCGTAAAGATTGAACAGTGACAGCTGACAGCTTTTGACCTTCCGCCCAAAGTCTGTGATGTTTGGCAGCTCAATGTCCCTTTACAAAAACTGTAAACACTGGCCAATGGAGCAAGTTTGTGCCATGGTTTACATCCAAACAGGTTGATCCCCCATCTGCACCTCTTTCACAAGTTCTTTTGTCCATCTTTACCCTAGCCCAGCAGGTCTCTGCATTGGACACGTTGAAGGGTTATTTGTCTGCTATATCTGCTTTTTTACAGCTTCCAGATCAGCCCTCCCTCTACAAGTCTCCTATTGTAAATTGGTTTCTTAAAGATATGCAACACGTTTCCTTCTGCTCCCTTTGGTATGCCTCAGTTAGACCTTAACTACCCTCTTAGGCTTCTCACCATCAAGACAGTCTTTCTGGTGGCAATAACATCTGCCTGGAGGGTCAGTGAGCTTTAGGCATTATCATCTCAGCCTCCATACGCGTCTTTCTCCCTAGACAAGCTGGTCCTTCAGACTCGACCATCCTTCTTTCCGCAGGTGGTCACCACATTCTTTGTAGGCCAGTCCATCACCTTGCCTACCTTTTACGCCTTTCCTCTTCCTGCTTATGAAGAGGAGAGGCTCCACTGGCTGGACCAAAAAAGAGCATTGTCCTATCTTGACTGCACAAAACATTTCCGGGTGGATGATCAACTCTTTGTTAAGAAGCCCGGCCAAGAGAAGGAAGGCTGTGCAGAAACTAACATCTTCTAATGGATCATAAGATCTGTTATACGTTAGCCAAGAAGCAATCTCTTGAGGGTTTATTTGATTATTCCACCAGATCGAAAGCTGCGACCACTGCGCTAGCACGCAGCATTCCAGTCTTGGATATCTGCACACGTTCACTAAGCACTGCTGCCTGAACAGTCTGGTCCGTCAAGATGGGCATTTTGCCCATTCAGTCTGGCAGGACTTTCTAGTTTAAATGATGTCTGCAGACCCAATTCCGGAGAGGTATTGCTTGGGTATCTATTCTAGGGTAATGATTCTGTGGTTAGAAGTCTCTATCAGATGAACAAGCTACTTACCTTCGGTAATGCCCTATCTGGTAGAGACTCTAGCCACAGATTCCGTACCTACCTACCCACCCATACTCCCCTCTCTACGAATGGATGTCTAGGTACAGGGCAATTCCCTTTTCAGGGCCCTAGTTCCACACACCAGTAGTCTGCATTCTTCGTGGCTCTGTCCTTCCTACTTAGAAAAACGCAAAAAGAAACTGATATCCGTGCACTGGGGTGGCGCCTATATAGGCACTTCACTTCTGGCACAGAGGATGCCGACTACGACAAGTGGAGTAGAACACCACCACCTACTGGTCTGCAGGGGTACTGCTCATGGAACATTTCCGGATCCAGTCTGACTCCTGGACTAATTCTAAGGTAAGGAATCTGCAGCTAGATAGAGTCTCTACCAGCTAACGTGTTCACCCTTTGCATATTTAAAACAGCTACTTCATCCCGGAGCTGAAGCAAGAACACATGCACGTGTGCTCTGGTGGCTCATTTGCAAACTTCGAAACCCAGGAGAACTTTGTGCAAAATTTGTCCATTTTTAATTGGCAAATTGTGTAAGTCTGGTGGAAAACGTCACTGTCTCTGTCTGTTCCTTACCCATGCCAAAACACAGCTGCGCAAATCACAGGCTCAGAACAGCAGGCATGCAGCGTTTTGCAAGCTGAGCTGCTGTTAGTGACTGGGAGCGCTTTAGTAATGCTGTGAAGTCTATTAATTCCGGATGAGAAGGGGGCCATGAAGATGAACAACAGTAGGTCTGTGTGAATCTTCCATGACAGCAAGAACATTTAACCCTTACTTTAGCCTATTTGGGGCGCAGAAGCAAGTGTACAGCGGTAAGAAATTTCAATAAATATGACATTTGCATTGTAGAGTGTCACTTCTGTAACCACATTAACCCCTTCCGTGCTCATGCCGGCCCACGACCATCATGAGTCACAGTGGCCATGTGCGTACAACGGCCGGGGGCCGTCCGAGCCACACCGCGAGTGGAATGTCCAGCACCGCAGCAGAATTCAGGCCGCAGCCAAGGTATTAAAGCACAGGATTTTAATTAATGCCAGTTTCAGGGCACTCCTTACCTCGCAAACAGAAGACTATATTTAGTTTGCCTGAACTCGATCTTCAGGATGCTGCGTGAAGTTTCCCAGTTCAGCCAATCGGGCTCAGGAACCCAGTTGGATAAAATGGTAGCAGGGAAGCGCCAAATGTTGATGCTGTTTTATGCACTGATGTACAGAGCGCAGGAGACAGAGCAGAAAGGAGGCTGGAGTTTATCCCTCGGCCACTTTCAGTCTGTCCTCTTAGCCTTTGTTAGTGGAAGCTGGCAACAGCAGTGTAGCACAAAATGGCGCCCCCTGTAGAATGTGATGAGGGGCCCGAGTCTACTGTCATAAAGATATGTATTTGCATTTGGCTGATTAGGTGGCTCTTTTGAAGGGTTGGGAGCCCTCCTGTGCCGCAGGGGCCTGCGTTACATCCCTGGCTGGCCATTGTGCCGCTGTCACACACAACACTTTTGTTGTATTTATTGCAACGGATGTGAGGCATCAAGCAAAGATGAGCTGAATGTGCCACAGGATGGAGGAGGATGCCGGAGGGAGACTGGGCTGGAAGGCATTGAAGGGCAGGGCAGGTTGTAAGCAAGGAAGCAGGGACTGGTGTATGTAGCTGGGCGGCTGAGGAAGGAATGAAGCTGGTTGAGAGTCGAAGGAAGGAGTGATGGGGGATGGACCTAGTGGGGAATAAGACAGAAGAAGGAATTATTAGGAGGCCAGAGCGGGACACACTGTGTTTAGTTTCGCCATTATGATGCTAGGCTTGCATCCATGCGCAATCATAGTTTCTGAGAACTCTTGTGAATTCTCAGCGCCTGCCCAACAATAAGAGCTGGTAGCGCTAGGAAGCGCTGGCTTACACATACTGCTTTGGTGGAATAGCATTTGCAGACCCCGTGCTCGAGAGGGAAGCAGACATCTTTGTCAGGGGACTTGCATTGGGTAAAGGGCAAAATACTGTCACTTCAAGTGCAGTTATCCAATGGCTGAATAGGCCTGTCCCATTGCCCCATACTTAAGTGGGCGGAAGAAAAATGTGAATGGCACACGACAGGCCAGTGGGTGAAGTGGGCTGGCTGAAAGCTTTTATAAGTAAGTATATTACATGTATATTTTTTAAGTTCAAGTTTATTGAAACCAAAACATAGCATAGAATACAGAATGTAATACACTCAATCAATGAAAGGTATATGAGATACAAAAATAACATTGAGAAGGCATAATAAACCGGAATCAATAAACACCTATATCTAAGTCATGGAAAAGGAAAACAAGGGGGAAAAGGAAACAAAACAAGTGAAGTATGAACATTTCATAAAATATAACATTGTATGCAGATATTAAAACTTAAATAAAATGTATACAATTGACAGCGAGTAATAAATAAGCATAAATGATTTTGCTTATTACATGTATATTTTTAACTAAAAACAAAAGCTCTTGACTAACGCCCGACCTGAAAACAATACATTCAGATGACCTGAAAATGTTTTTGCATTTCATTAAAAAGGGCTGCTCAGATCCACCCACGACTTTGGCCTGCATAGTTCCAGAAGAGGCCTGGATTGCTCACTTAAGGAGCCTGCATGGCTTTCAAGGATAACCTGCCACCAAACCTTCTCTTGCAGCCAAAACTGAAATAATAGATTTATTTGCGGTTTGCTTCTTTAAGTACGACAATTTTCTCACTGACTTTGATTCCAGTTGCAAGCGTGCATGACTTAGCAACAGTTATCTTAAAATCAAAGGTGAACTGTTGAACCCATCAACTGCTATCTTTTGTTTCATTCAGTGTTCTAAACTGGACACTTTCTGAAGGGAGGGCTCGATTGTGTAGCTCATATTTAAGAAAGGCAATATTAATTTTCCCTCTTGTTATAGGCTTATAATTATAGAACTGTGAAATATTGCCACCAAAGTGTATGTAATTATCCTTCAACGTCTAATAAGGGGGTTGTTGAAAATAACCCAATCCCACCAGTTGGTTTTAGGCAAGGTCCCTTTATCTCCTGCCGAATGTATGACAGTATTCTGCATGCGTTTGGGGCGCATGCGTTCCAAACGCCATATTTTGTATGAACACATCTTTAGGGCGCATTTGTTCAGTGCGCAAGTTGTTTTAACGACTTGCGTTGGGGGGGGGGGGGGGGTGCTGGATGTTGGAATAGTTTTATTTACTATTCCAACTCCAGTCTGCTCAACAGTAGGGAAGGTGTTGGACTTTAAATCCAACACCATTCCACCAATGCGCCCCCCTAAAATGAAATCGTTGTTGCGACTTGGGTGCTGAACGACTGCGTGCAACACATTTCTCCTATTCTGCTTTCTGTCATCTGCAACCTTCAGTCTTCAAATGGAGCACAGATTGAGGTAGACTTTTCAGGGCCCTTATCTCAGAAGTTGTCTAAATCAAGATTTGCCTCAAACATGAGTGTATCCTGGTTTTCACTTTAATTGGATTGTATTTGGTGGAATGATAGATTTTTGGGAGGAAATGCAAAATCATTTCCTGTTTTTTGCAAATAATGTTGTGTAGAGAGTTAACTCTTTTAAATATATGCTTTGCATGTAACAACTCCCTAAATTGGCGGGACTGTCATCAGTCAGTATGACGAAGGGCTGTGGAAACTTGTGTCTGATTAGTTAGGTTTACCTGTGTATATGCAAATGTATTTATGGCACCCCTTGATTAGGGCTCTCAAGAGTAAAATTGTACCTATGTTCCTTTATAGCTCCGAATTATTGCCCTTTGAGCATAGGGGGACATGAGATGTAATCAAGAGCTATTCTTGGAAAGGCATTTTGAATTATTTACTGTCTATGACTTTGGGCGTCTTTCATGGTTGATGTGGCAGGGTTTCGCCTGATAATATTTGTTTACCTCTTGTCTCGAGGAAACCAATGGCAAAAAACTGAAATAGGCTGGCCTATTTATTGGGTAAATTAGCATATAAATCAGAATATTGTATGTGGTGGAGTGTGCAATGGGTTTCTTTTCCACCTCGAAAGGTTCAAAACCAGTCGGCATTGCGTATCTCTAACGGAAGAGACAAAGAGTACTTGATGAACAAAACATCGGTTTCTTCTGCAAGAAACGTATTTGGGTGAAACAAACAGGTTCCCGTATATATATATATATATATAGTATTGCAGATTAGAGTTTGAAAACTCTAGACAACTGGAGTAACGTTAGGTTTGAACCCTTTCTTCTTTCAGTCATAAAACCTTTGCTCATGAAATATGGAACTATGCCTCCTCTACCTGCATTGACGCTAAAAACGGAAATACGCCACACAGACTCAGTCGTTGGGCCGAGACTGACTTTTATCGGTAAAAAAACAAAATTTACAATATGATTTTAAAATGAACTCTAGATATTTATTTGTACTTCTATGATATGAAATAGTTTTGCAGATTTAGGGCCAGATTACACGTGGACTGCTAAATTGTGGCTGTTGTAAGAATGCAAAGGGATCCTAATTAGAATAATTATGTCATTGCTATATGTAATCAAGATCACACTTCTCATATTAAACTTTTGGCAGGTAAAACCTTGCAGAATTTAGTAAGGGGAAAAGGTCTGATATTTACACGGAAATTCAGATTTTGGAACTTTAAACTCAAAACTTCATTTATAATTCTCCAAATGTGGTAATAAGCGATAACGAATGCAGCCAATTAATTCTGAACACCTCGGTGTCGGCCTACTCATGATCACTCCTGATGTGTCTAAAGAAACGAATTTTAAATTGATTGAGTGAGTGAATGTAAGTGAGCGTGAATGAGTGAGTATGCATTGCAATGCTTGCGAGTGTTCCATTAGCCAGGCATACTGAAGGTAATTCTTGGCTTACAGAGGCGACTATAGCAAAACGCTTACACTGTCATACTGGAGGTAATTTGCGGCATAAAATGTACCTTCGACAAAATACTGTCATAGTAAAGGCAATTTGTGTTCTATTTGTCACTGCAAAATGGGGCGCTAGTGGGGTGGTGCTTCTGGGCTTTTCTCTTGTTGTCAATTTAAGGTTACTCAGAACCCCTAAGTGAGAAACATCTGTTATTCACAGCTACCCATCTATAATTGTATATGTGATGTATGGCTCTCACCGAGAGCCACTAGCGTGAATACACGATTCTAAATCTCTATGATGTAGCAACAGTGACTAACAAAGGTTGTTACCCACTGTTGCTACATCATAAAGGAATTCCAGGCTGCCCTGAAAGGGTTCTCTGAGAGCCTGTCAGTACAGCTCTGGCCTCAACTCGGATGGATGTCTGAAAGGCAGAAGGCACAGCTTCCAGAAAGTAGAGTGTGGGATGGCACAGTGTAGCTTGGAAGAATCCACAGGAAAACGTAGAGTAGTTGAAGAAAGGTTTATTCCGTAAAGTCATAAACTTCACCCAATGCGCGATGCTTCTGTCCAGAGGCAAACCTCAACGGTGACTGACCACACATCGCGCGACACACCGCGCGGTGAGCACGAGTAAGTAAGTAACCACTACACACAGAGACCGGTGGATTGGTTAGCTGGAGGCCAGTTTTTAAAATAAATATTAAAACACATAATAATATATATATATATATATATATATATATATATATATATATATATATATATATATATATATATATATATATATATATATATATATATATATATATATATATATATATATATATATATTTATATATTTGGGACAGGGAGGAGATGTTATATTATTTATGGCGTATTTCTCCTCTACCCCTGTGTAGCAGTTTCACCCGTTAAGCGCGCGCAAACATTCCGCCCCAGTGCGGACGTTCGATTGCGCTAACGGGATTCGGACGTCCAACGGTCGTGCGCAGCACTAGCGAGGTAGTGCACGCGACGACCGTTGGACGTTCGAAGCACGGAACGGGTTAAAGTAGGTGTAGGTGATTTTAGGGGCCATACATAACATCAAATTATACGTGGGTAAACATTGGACAACAGTAATGTTTTTCGCTAGTGGATTTTGAATGCCATCATAGACAACTTGAGTTACGTTCTTGTCTATTTGATGTTATTCTGAAGCCCTCATTTAAAAACATCGCCATTATTCACTGTTACCCATCTTTAATAATGTATATTATTATTAATGCCTGCTTTTTATTTTACAGTTTCCAGAATTTGACGAATTGTACTGCAAATACTGCTTTGTATATGGCCTTGACTGGGCACCCACAACGGTAAGCTTCTTTCAAACTTATAAAATGTGAATGAGCATGTATTATCAGTTGCATTCATTGTGTGTTTTCCAATCCCAGGGAACTTTTTGGAATTAATGGACCCTCCACCAATTCTGTTTTTTTCCAACAGGCTTTGATGCTATGAGCAGCATTAACTACAGTATTAAATCTACAGATTTTTTTGTATTCTTATTAAATTTAACTTGAAATAATGACTTCAATACTTGGCTTGTAATAATGACGTGTGAATACGATAAATAACAAAACTGCATTCATCTTCTACAACTGAACGCTTATAAAGGAAAAGAGCAGGGTAACATGCAACATCACAGTACACACAAAAAGTGAACTAAGGTTCTAGCCTTAGTACCCCATCACAATCTAAAGCGACCTAGAAACAGGAACAAAACTTCCCCCTAGTTGGCAAGATTACTCTAATCCATGGATTTGAATTTGTCAGTGCTACAACGTGTAAAGAGGTCTACACTGCAGTTGTGTCAAGCGAACCGCGGGGTTCTTCTGTGTCCTTGCAATACCAGTAAACCTCAGACCCTCTGACTAACTTTTTGTGTCGGGCCATGTGACTTAGTTAATGTGTCTGAGCTAACTTGGCCCTTTTACCATCGTACATTGGAGTCATTCTAATACCATTGTAACGCCCATTGGAGGTGGTCTGGGTAATTAGAACCTAGTGCCCCATTGGCCTAGCATATTGAAGGTCAGTTTTGCATTTGGAGATTGGGCCAATTACCTTGACAGTGTTTGACAGTACCCTAACTTTTCAAATAGTAGATTATATGTCCAGTTGTTGTAGGGTTCAGATGCTTGTATGTGGATGTCCATGATGTTGTTGTACCTGACACACGTTGTATTCTAAAGAAAAGTAAAACCATCTTAACAAAACGAATAATTGATGGAATTAGAATGAAGTTCTAAGAGGGCTGAATTTACCCCTCCGCTATCTTAGGACTTGGCATCTCTTGCTGTACCCCATTGTCGGTTGCCCGGTTACCTTCTCCACCGTTCCAGTGTCGACACTGTCCGTTTACTCGTAACACAGCAGAGGCACCAGGTAGCTCCTAGGTTCTAGCACCAGCATGTTTGAGGCTACACATATTACAGGCCACTCTTTATCTGATGGCTGGCATTCCTAGTATGCAAACTACAAAATGAAAACCCCCACTGAGAGTACACAATTAAATCAATAGTCAGTTTAAATGCATGTATTATGTGTGGGAATACACACAGCTAACGATGTTCTAATTTAATATACTATTACATCGCATGAATATTCACCATTCTGACTTTTTCGCCCTTGTCTAGCAAGCATCGAGTTCCTTTATTCTCAGGAGTATCAAGCAAAATAATATGATAATGGCTTGGTGGTCCTGTGCATTGGAATTACTAGAAAGGTCACGAATGTTTCCAAGAATTGTGGTCGGTATTGAAAGAGGCTAATTACCTGGAAGAGAAGTGAAGTATTAAATTGCGAAAATGACCAATCTCGTTTCAAAAAGACCTTTCTATTCTGTCTTTCTTGTGGAGTGGTGGCTAGCTGAGTTATGGCAGACTCTAACTGCCTATGCTTTTCAAGAGGAGCCCCATTTCTAGCAACCGGTCTTCTAAAACGCCCAGGGGGCAACATGTAGTGAAAGGTCTGCGTGTTAAAATGCAACAAAGAAATCTGTTCTTCAGTGTGCCCCCCTGAATTCTAGGAAAAAGCTATTCCTCGGTGTTCACTTGTTTACAAAGCAGGGCTGCTTGCTTTTCATCTCATACATGGTGCTTGAGAATTGGGATTTGGCATTAAAGCTTTACATCTGTTAAAAGGCAGAAAGTGCCCCCACCATCCCTGAGTTAGTCATCACGCCTTGTTGGAGGTTTCTGATCTCATCCTGTGTCTGTCTGTGCAGGATGTGGATGGGTAAAAGTAGCCAGATGAATGTAGCCCACGTTTTCTCTTTGATTCATGTGTCTCTCCCTGTGATTCCAGCTCTTGCTGCTGGCGCGCCGCTGTTCCTCTGCACAGCATTTTCTCTTCAGACCTGTATGTTGACTTCCAAGAGCACCTTAATGATGTGCTGCTGTGGCACGTGCCACACAACAGGTTTTCCTCGGTGAAACAAAGAGAGGCAGCCGCTGTTTTCCAACTCTAAAATAAGTTGGAATGCTTGAGAAAAATGTATAAGGACAACACTGTGCGAAAACTGCATTCTCCTCACAGTGGTACACGAGACAGAAAGAAAAGAAAAGTGAGGGGAGGGCTGTGAATGAGAGGGGAAAGGAGAGATGAACAACAAGGCTAAGCAACAAAAAAGGAGGGCGAGTAAAGGCAGGAAAGAAGGGGAAGCTTGTCGGATCTAACATATATGTTGGTGGCAGTATAAAGAATAAAATGCTGTCCAGGCACTTTAACATGCTGTTTTAGAATTCACCTTGTAAACAAAAACGGGGTTGACCCTGTGTCCCTCAGAACCCGGGTTAATGATAGTTCAAAAGAAAATTGGTTCTGTCGGATACGAACAACACTTATTTTTCAACCATATTATTTGGTTTCTACGTGGTCTTGTAAACCAAAGTACAATACCATCTAAGTCACTTAATAGCTGGTGCCCCCTCTGGAAGAGAAAGAAATACAGCTTCTTACAATCAAATGAAAGAATAGCCTACAAGTGACTCTATATTCTCTTTATATTAAATAAATCACATTCTTACAAAAACATTTTTGTCTGTACATAAGACTGTCAATCTCTTCAATGTGGTGCAAAAGAAAGTGAAAACAATGAATAGTGATCACGGCGCAAAAGGACAATACAAAAGACAATATATACACAATCAATGCATTCAATTAGACAATCTATACAAATATACAACAATTACAAAGTTCTGGTTTTGCAAAGGCCATCCACTGATGTCAACTTCTTGGACCCTTTTGATTTCTTTTACTTCATTGGAGTTCTAGAGTTAAGAGGCCTTTGAGAAGCGTCGACGTTTCGACCCTATCAAGCGCCAACTTGTTGGTCGCGGCGGGTCTTTATCAAGACGATTAAGTGCACGACAGTCCTGGAGTTCAAGTGAAAGAGTGTCACCCGAAGTCGTGGTAAAATCTTCTATTCGGTCAATCGGAATAACCTTGTGTGTATCCAATCCAACACGGTGGGTTCGTCAAACCTACTGGTGCCCGGCTTGTGATATCCGACGTGTTTACTCAAGTCGGTCTTGCAGAGACGTGTAAAGAGGCCACGCCCCTTTTTACACCTCTCTGCAACGCAGCCCCTTGGCGCATTTGCAGAGAGGGAACTAATTCCCCTTGCATACTGGTGGTCCCTGGGGCCCAACTAGCCCACCAGGAACCTCCAGTATGCTCCAGGGGGCTGCGTTGCATAGAGGTGTAATGAGGCCCTGCCCCTTTTTACACCTCTCTGCAAGGCAGCCTCCCTGGCGTGTTTGCAGAGGGGGAACTAATTCCCCTTGAATATTGGGGGCTTGGCCTCTTTACACCACTCTGCAAACGCGCCCTGAGGTGTAATGAGGCCCGCCTCTTTTTACACCTCTTTGCAAGGCAGCCCCCTGGCGCATACTGGAGGTTCCTGGTGTGCTAGTTGGCCCCCAGGGACCCCCAGTATGCAAGGGGACTTAATCCCCCAACTTAGAACGCGTTACCGGGCATGTTTGCACAGTGGTGAAGGGAGGGGGCGGGGCTTGAGGTTACGTGTGCAAACACGCCCTGTGGTGCGTTTTAGGTTGGGGAATATATTCCTCTTCAATCCAGAGGTCCCCTAGGGGCCAACTAGTCCAATGGGTACCTTTAGTAAGTGCCACGGAGCTGCGTTGCAGAGTGTTGTAAAAAGGGGGCATGCCCTCTGAACACCTCTCTACAACACAGCTCCCTGGCGCAAACTGGAGGTACCTGATGGCCTAGTTGGCTCACAGGTGACCTCAGGATTGAAGAGGAATATATTCCCCAACCTAAAATGCGCCACAGAGCGTGTTTGCACACATGTGTCCTCAGGCCCGCCCCCTTCCTTCACTATAGAGCAAAATATTCCTCTAAAATCAGCCAAAGTACGAATTCCGATTTACTCACCTGTTATCACGAGAGACGGCAGTGCTGCATCTTTGAGCCTAGGACCGACCCTGAAAAGTAAATGTAACCATACTTACAGTAACTTGAATTTCCTTCCATAGGCAAACATTGACTGGTTTCACATGGAAATTTTTCTGAGTGTGGAGTTTTGGTACTTTAAAAAATTCCTCTAAAATCAGCCGAACTACGAATTCCGATTTACTCACCTGTTATCAGGAGAGACCTCAGTGCTGCATCTTTCAGCCCACTACTGATCCTGAAAAAAGATTCTAATCGTAGTTACAGTAACTTGAATTTACTTCCATAGGCAAACATTGACTGGTTTCACATGGACATTTTTCTAAGTGTGGAGTTTTGGAAGGTTAAAACATTCCTGTAAAATCAGCCGAACTACGAATTCCGATTTACTCACCTGTTATCATGAGAGACGTCAGTGCTGCATCTTTGAGCCCAGGACGGACCCTGAAAAGTAAATGTAACCATACTTACAGTAACTTGAATGTCCTTCCATAGGCCAACATTGTCATGTTTTACTTGGAAATTCTTCTAAGTGTGGAGTTTTGGAACTTAAAAAAATTCCTCTAAAATCAGCCGATGTACGGATTCCGATTTACTCACCTGTTATCAGTAGAGACCTCAATGCTGCATCTTTTAGCCCACTACGGATCATGAAAAGTAATTCTAATCGTAGTTAGAGTAACTTGAATTTCCTTCCATAGTGTAACATTGACATGTTTCAATTGAAAATTTTTCTAAGTGTAGAGTTTTGGAACTTAAAAAAATTCCTCAAAAATCAGCCGAACTACAATTTCCGATTTACTCAGCTGCTTTCAGGAGAGACCTCTGTGCTGCATCTTTCAGCTCACTACTGTTCCTGAAAAGTAAATGTAACTGTACTTACCAGTAACTTGAATTTTCTTCCATAGGAGATCATTGCCCGCTATATAAAATATATATAAAAGAAAAAAATATAAAAATATTACAATTTCAATATTTTTAAAAACATTTATTTTTCAATTTATATAAAAAATGTGTAATGTAATTTAAAAAATAAAATATCTAAAAATAAATAATTTAAAAGGTTTTTCAGTGAATTTTTAAGGTTTTTCAAATGTTAATTTTTAACTATAACGTGTGTGAAACCTATGGTTTTTTCAGTGAATTTATATATATATATATATATATATATATATATATATATATATATATATATATATATATATATATATATATATATATATATATATATATATATATATATATATATATATATATATATATATATATATCTCTTATCCTACTGGCGGTCACCAGTAAGTTTCTAGTTAGGTCCATGCTTCCGTAGGAAAAGCGTTTTTTTAACTTGCCTATAACTATTGCACCATTTGACGAATTTTCACAAAAATTGCCCAAAAAAGGCTGCTGGTAATTCTTTTTGAGTGTGGAAAGTTTTAGGGTGATTCTTTTTTAAGGGGGGGGAGGGGGTACTAAAAGATTGTTTCCCATGTCAATTTAAAAACAACTGCAGCCTGAACCGCTGGACGGAATTACACCGAATGTGGCAGAAATGGAGCTTTTGGTTCGGGGATCATGCTTTCAGTTATCCAGTGTAAATCCGTTAAGTAGTATGTGAGAAATTAAGGGAAATCCAAATGTGTATATCTTCGAACTGATGCAGAGACCTGCAGAGCTCTGATTGGCTGCCAACACTTCAACCAGGAAGTGTTGGCAGCCATCTTGAAACCTGGCATCAGCTGAGTCCCAAAAAAAATGCAGAAAGAAGGAAAAGGAGACAGGGTAGGAGTACCTTGCTCTTCTAGCTCTGGTCCTGGGGTCCGGGGCTGTAAATTTAACAATACATAATGGGGGACCGTGTGGGTGTCCCCCAGCCCCTGGGACCACAACCTCCCTGGGGCGTATGTCAACATTAATCGAGGTACTATAAAACATTTTTTAATAGAGGGTACGCTCGGACTTCCACAGAGACTGCCACCTCCCCTGGTCTAAAATAAACTTTAAAGATATAATTTGAGATGTCATCAGTAATGTCACTGACCCTGTCATGAGTGTTGTAAATGTGAGGTCAAAAGCAGTGCATTGTGGGGGAGTACGTTCTAGTTAACTCAGGTTACTATAAATGTTGAATTTCCATGTGTTTGTAGGAAAGAAATCTGAGCCTAACTATAACGTCCCTGTAACCTTTAGTTTTTTCAGTGACTATAAAATATAATCAACTACCTTCTATCTGTATTCAGGATCTACACAGAAAACTTGAGAACTATGCTATTATTAGAAGGGAGTGCAGAAAAAGGGCTACTCAATGACCTGCTGGTGCTGAAGATTCCAGTTAAACTGCCTTATGTGCAATATATATTTTTTTTTTTAAATTTTTTAAAACCTTTATTGTATCAAAGCACACAGCTATTCAGCCTAACATCCCGGAGGCAAGGCAGCATGGTATCAGGAGAGTAGAGTGCAAAACGAATCACATCAGGACATTGCAGGTTGTTTTTTATTTTATATAATAACAAAAACCAAGAAAGAAGCGCCAAAGGGCGCATGAGAAAGGCAATGGAGGAAAAGGAAATACGTGTGAGTCAGTTGGAGGCATCTGAGGTCAGGTAAGAGTCTAGAAAAGAACGGAAAGTAGGATGTAGAAGGGGGGGGGAGGAAAGCAGGAGAATTACAGTGAGTGTAAAAATAGCTGGTGTCATCGGTTACGGTGACAGGGATTCCTCGCGAGGAATAGGCTCTGGTGGTAAGCACAGGTCACCCCAGTAAGCATTCCACGCCCCCCACACCTTGTTCCATGTCTGAGGCCTCCCCCTGGCAGCGTACACCGTCTTCTCTCTTTAGCATACACCAGTCCATATTGGCCTTCCATTGCACCACCAGGGGGGCCGTGGTAGAACCCCATTTCTGCGCTATATCTCGCTTAGCAATCATGTTGCCCAGGGTAGCCCAACGAGTCTGCGCCGTGTTGTAGTCATTCGGCTCCCAAATGTTGAGGAGGCACCTCCGCGCCTCTGCTGCCAACTCAACTCCAGTCACTTCCCTCATTACTCGGTGTACCCTCTCCCAGTAGGGGGCAATGACAGGGCACTCCCACAAGATATGGATGAAGGTAGCAAGGGCTCCACAGCCACGACGACAAAAGCCATCAGGCGAGAAGCCCATGTGTACAAGCCGGGGGCCGGTAACATACACCCGGTGGAGGATCTTGAACTGCACTAGGCGCAGACGCGAGGAAATGGCGACCTCCTTAGGGGAAGACACAGCACTCTGCCAGTCCTCGTCGTCCAGTTCCAGGCCGTCGGCTACCCACTGTACTCGCAGGCGCTGGAGGAGGTCAACCCTAACATTGATCAACTTCTTGTAGGACAAGGAAATGGCACTATCAGGCATATGGCCGTCCAGAATCCTGTCCTCCAAGGGGGAGCTTTCAGGGATTTCGCCCTCCTCAGGCCTAGCAGCAGTTAGCGCGTGTTTCAGTTGGGCGTAGCGGAAAAACTCCGATCCACCCAAGTGGTATTCAGCCTGTAGTTGGGGAAAAGTCTTAACCTCTCCTTTAGCTACCATGTCTTCCACCCTTGAGATACCTATAAGGTCCCACTTATCAAAACCCTTGGTGTGCCAGAGCTTGCCTAGGATATCGGAATCATACAGAGGGGTGAATCTCGTCAGTCTGCCCTGCCAGCCCTGTATCTTGGTAATCGTCCGCCACGTGTGGACCGCTGCCTTGGTCGGGCCCGTAAGGCGCCGATCAAAGGACCTGGAGTACAGGGCGCGGTAGTAGTTGCCTCCACGCAAAAGCCACCTGTCCATAGCGTAACCCGGACTGTCCGCGGGGCCATAAAGGCCATGGTTAATGGCAGTAAGCTGTGAGGACCAGTAGTACCGCCGCACGTCTGGCAGAGCGATGCCCCCGTCGTACCACGGCAATGTAAGCTTCTGGATGGCGACGCGAGGCCGACCCTCCCAGAGCAGGGCACGTTGCAGGCTCTCAACCTCTCTAAAATAGCGAGCCGGAACAAGGTCCTGGGTATTTTGCAAGGCATACAGAAACCTGGGCAGGGTCATCATTTTGAACAATGCCGCCCGGCCCAGGAGAGAAAGCGGAAGCTTGCGCCAACTATCAACATCCCTCCGCAGTCATTGAAGAGGAGGGAGTAGGTTGTAATCATAACGCGCCTTAGGACTACCCGATATGTAGATTCCCAGGTATTTAAAACCTTGCCCGGCCAGTTGTATATTGCAGCCCCTAGGGAGGCGCGGCGTGTCTCCTTTGAGAATGTAAAGGGAGGACTTGGCCCAGTTGATGATCAGGCCCGAGTAGCGCCCAAACAGCCGGAGTACGTCGCACGCCACGATAAGCGACTTACAAGGAGAGGTAAGGTAAAGCAGGATGTCGTCCGCATATAGGGAGACCCTGTCCTCAAAACCCGGGGCCCAGGTGATTCCATGCAGGTCAGGGTGCGAGCGTAACATGGCCGCAAGTGGTTCCAGGGCCAGCGCAAACAGGAGTGGTGACAGGGGGCAGCCCTGTCTAGTACCACGATGAAGCGCAAAGGAAGCCGACATGCGACGGTTAACTGTGACAGCAGCCAGCGGGCACGCATAAAGAAGTTGCACCCAGCCCAGGAAGCCCGGTCCAAACCCAAGCTTTGCTAACACCGCCCAAAGGTAGCTCCACTCCAGGGAGTCAAAGGCCATCGTGGCATCCAGGGAAGCAAGTACCGCCGGTTCCTCCAGGGTGTGAGCTCTGGCCATGACACCATGCAGCCGTCGCAAGTTGAGGGCAGTGTTGCGGTGGGGAATAAAACCTGATTGGTCCGGGTGTACCAAGTCGCTGATGACTCCAACCAGCCGATTTGCAAGCAGTTTAGCTAGGATTTGGGTTCCGCGTTGAGGAGAGAGATAGGACGGTAGGATCTACAAACGTCCCTCGGCTTGCCTTCCTTGTGAATGACCACTATGGTGGCCAGCCGTTGATCCAAAGGGAGGACACCCTCTTCCCGGGCCCGCAGGAACATAGCTCTCAGATGAGGGGAGACCACGTCCGGCCTAATCTTATATAACTCGGCCGGTATGCCATTGGGGCCGGTAGCTTTACCCGACCGCAGGGCGCGGATCGCCAAGGCAATCTCGTCCGCGGTAATATCTCGATCCATATCAGCACGTTCCTCGTCCGAAAGACAGGGGAGGTCAATCGTCGAGAGAAACTCGGCTGAATCAGCCTCGGAGCGGTCTGAACCAGAAGTATAGACACCCCGGAAGTAGTCTGCAAAAGACTCGGCAATAGCGCTCGGGTCTGTGACCGCCACTCCGTCCTCGCCCAGGATCTCCGGAACCACCCGGCTTGCCATCTCGCGCCTGTCCAACCAGGCCAGCAACTTACCGGCCTTATCCCCAACGTCATAAATGCGGCCCTGCTGTTCCTTGGCTAAAACTAGGGCGGCATTCGTAGCGAGATCGTGGTACTCCGACTGTTTCAGGGAGAGGTCGTGTAAAAGAGAAGGGTCTGGCTCAGGCCCCAAACGGGACTCGAGATCCAGGACTTCTTCTTCAATATGCACAAGGTCGGCATCACGAGTTCGCTTAGCCTCCGCGATGAGAGCTAGGGCCTCACCCCGCAACGCAGTCTTGAATGCCTCCCACAGGGTGACCGCCGAGCCAACCGAGCCAGTATTTTCGGTGAAATACAAGTCGATGGCCTTGGCTAGGAGTGCGCGCGTCTTGTGGTTGCGGAAATACCAAGGGTTCACCGCCACCGGACGGCTGGACAGGACGATGCCAAAGTCGAACGAGACCCACAACGGAGAGTGATCAGAAACGCCCCGTGCCAGAAAACGGGCCTCAGACACGGCAGGCGAATGTGCCGCCAGGGTAAGGACATAATCTATACGGGACAGACTCCCATGGGCACTGGAGAGGAAGGAAAAGTGGCGGAGCGCGGGATGCAGCAGTCGCCAGCTATCCACCAAACCCATGGAGTCGAGAAAGGCCGGCAGCCACATTTGGGAACTCCGGAGGTCCCTTGGCGATCAAGGGTGCCAGAGCAGACTGAGTTGAGATCACCCCCCAGGATCAATAAGCCCGCAGGCAGGGACAAGATGGCGCCACCAAGGTCTTGAAAGGTGCTGGATTGGAGGCCCGGGGGAACATAAACCGAAAGCAGCGCTAAGGAACGCCCCTCCCATCTTCCCGCCACAGCGGCGTAGCGTCCCCTATCATCAAGCACAGTGACGTCTATTTCAAGGGGAAGGGACGCACGCACAAGGATGCCCGCCCCCCGGGAACCCGAGGAGAACCCAGAATGGGCAACCATTTTGTGACCTTTACGGTTTAGGGCCTTGCAGGAGTTCCCTACCAAATGCGTCTCCTGCAGAAGCACAACATCGGGCATATGTCTCTTTATTAATTGGATTACCACCCCTCTCTTAACTCGGTCACCCAACCCATTAACATTCCAGCTAAGCACTTTTAAATTCCTACCCCCCATCATCCAACAACCCGCCCCATCCGACCCCAACCAACTCAATCCTCAAGTAAACAATAAGAAACACAATCCATTGCCTCAAGAAAGGGAAAGAGAAAGAACAAACGAACAAATAAACTTGCATAGTTGCACCCCCCACCCTGCACCCCTGCATATGACTGAAAAGCCCCCCCAACCAGCAGTGTGCCTGTCGCCCCATAACTACTCTACAAGAAGAGACCCAGAGGAGTAAGGAATCTCCGCGAACACCCCCCGCCACCCTCCATGTACAGACAGGAAATTCAACAGGGTAAAATAAGGCAAGATCCGATAGTCGTATGAGGCAGAACTAAGAAACGATGAATCACCCACTATAGAGCCAAGTCTCATAGGTCCAGGCCACCAGCAGCACCACCTTCATGTTCATCCTGAGCGTCTCGGCGCGGCGATAAAGTGTCCAGCCAGTCACTTACATTTTCAGCAAAGTCAAAGAAGAGGGCATGGCCCTCATGTTCGATCCGGAGCTTGGCAGGGAACATCATGGAGTATTTGAACCCCAAGTCCCGTAGTCGTCGCTTCACCCCGGCGTAGCTCTGGCGCTGTTGCTGTACCGTCCTGGTAAAGTCCGGATAGAAATGGACGTCGGCGTTCTGAAATTTAAGCGGTCCATGCCGTCTGGAAGCCTGCAGGACCGCGTCTCTGTCTCGGAAATTGAGCAACCGGGCCACGATGGGTCTAGGCGCCACGCCCGACTTCGGCGGGCCGCCCGGCACTCGGTGAGCTCGCTCCACCGAGAAAAAGTTGCTAAGGCCAGGCGGTGCCAGATGGGTCTTGATCAGGTCTTCTACGAGGAGGTCCGTCGCCGCCTCTTCTGAACCCTCCGGTACCCCGACAATACGGACGTTCTGTCGCCTGGCACAGCTCTCAAAGTCCTCCAGCCGCCTTGAGAATCGTTCCGCGGTCCTCTGCAGGTTCCGGACCTCTGTTTGTAGGTCCGAGACGTCGGCCGTCAGGCTGGACGTCTTTATGTCCAGATTCTTGACTCGATCGTTAGTTTTACCCAAATCAGCTCTAATGAGAGTCAGGTCGACGGCCATAGTGTCCACTTTATGTGTAAGGACTTCATGCTGCTGCTGCATGTCTGCCCGGAAACTAGTGATGGCCCCCATGATGTCGCTCAGGGTAGGCTCCGAGCCGTCCGGCGAGCCTGAGGGCGGGAGGTTCTTGGCAGAGGGTCCGGTGACAGGTGGCGTCTTTGGCTGGGTATAGCGCTCAATCCTGTTCTGCTGCTGCTGTGTTTTGCTGCGGACGCCTTTGCCCGATGTCTTGTCGGGGTCCCCTCTGCCCGCCATGTTAGGTCCGATGGGGACAAAGGGCTATGCCAGGCAAGCCCGAGCCCAGTGAGCCGGAGGTCTTGTCCGGGCCGGACAGTAGGAGGCCGTCTCCGGAACGCACTGTGAGAAATAACACCCCACCGGTGAAGACGACAGGCAGGCACTCCGCAGGTCGGTCGTGCGTAGTGACGGAGTCCGGAGAGACAATGGCACAGCGCTGGCACGGAGTCCCACTCGACGTAGCTCAGCGTAGGGAACACCGATTCATGATCTGAAAACGGTTCTCGCCTCAGTGGACCATCAGCAACAAAAATCTACCCTCGTGGATCAGGATTTCAGGCAGGATAGTTGCGGAGGATCGGAAGGTCCGCGGAGCTCCGAGCTTACGCGGCCATCTTGGTTGTCCGCGAAGCTCCTCCCTGATGTGCAATATTAAAGATATCTGTCTGGGTTTCTTTTGAGACTTTAATTTACTTACTTTTATTGCTATTGCTGAAGAAGCCGCTTATTTAATTGATTGCGGTGTTGATGTTTATTGGCACTCTGTGCAGGCAGAAATTTGGTACTCCGTTGCACTGATTGCCCTCTGAGAGATTAGTTGGTGAGAACTGGTTATAATAAGCCTAATTTAAGCTTATTACTGCATTTCTATTTTTCTCCCTTCTTGGCCTGGACATCTGGACAGCTCCAAGGAAGTCTGGGATTCTGTCCCAGAGGTCTTAACATACTACAGCTACTGTATCAAATTCAAATGCTTCTTTCTAGACATTATCAGTCACAAGCTGCTTATAGCAAAAGATGTGCTCTGATGTCTAGCTTCTTCCATGGTGTACGTGCTTTACATGAAGACTTTTATTAGCTAGCTTGCACTGCTGACATCTTAGATCCTTTTGTTATCTTATTCCTACACTGCATCAGCTTTGTTAATGTGTAGATGTTCAAATCTGTTATCTTCGTAGAGAACGCAAAATAGTAGACCAACCTCCGATACTCTGCTCTCCCTTTACGTATTCGATCCATGATCTTTAGAGACCATGAAAGAGAAAAGTATTTGTATTGCAAACTGAGCAATTCCTTGTCCTGCCAGTGAAGATGGCAAGCAACAAATGGGACAGCTTGAGCCAGGCTTTTCTTAAGTATCTGGAGTATTGATAGCACACATACACAGGTCAGATGTGAGACTTCTAAATTGGTTTCTATAACCAACCACAAGGATACTAGATCATGAACTTAGCCATCATACTGGTATAGTGTAGTTTAAAGACTTTTGAAACTATGCCAAATCCATTTGGTTATCATCATAAGAGAAACACTATGGTCTTTGAGGTTATCTGCACTTGCGCCTTATATTCTCTGGGACTTGCATCAAAATGCCCTTTGTTAGGAAGCACAACACGAGTACTACACAAGGATACTAGATCATAAACTTAGCCATCATACTGGTGTAGTGTAGTTTAAAGACTTTTGAAACTATGCCAAATCCATTTGGTTATCATCATAAGAGAAACACTATGGTCTTTGAGGTTATCTGCACTTGCGCCTTATATTCTCTGGGACTTGCATCAAAATGCCCTTTGTTAGGAAGCACAACACGAGTACTACATAAGGTTCTCACAAACCAAGATCTCATGTAACTGGTATTCGATATTTCAGACTGTGAGTGAGAAACATGGATTTAGAAGCAAAGGTGTTTGCTTTGAGAATTTGAAAATACGAAGACCATGTTTCTAACTTATTTAATGAAGTGCAAAATCAAATCTGTGATTATTGCTTTATATTTATTTAATATTTTTTGGTTTTTAGGGGTTGGAGGAAGGAATTTCACAGATCACCTCTAAAAACCGAGAGGCACAACGAGATCTTGTTTGGAACTTCCCAATCGACATCACATTTAAAAGTACCAACCCCTATGGATGTAAGTATGTCAAACATGGGCAGTTAGCATTTTCACACCACAACAGGAATTCATGTTTGGAATTTATGTTATGGGGTTTGAAGAAAAATCACAAGAATATTAAAGTGAGGAGCTCCAAATATGTGGATGTCTCAGCGCAGATCGTTATGAATGCCTACATCTTCTGTTGATCCTCAATGGAGGGATTTTAGGCAAAACCATTTGATCAATACATGATACCTGCTTGGTTTATGTCTTTGAAGTTCCCGTTATTTATTCAGGTCGAGATTTCACCATTTGGATTAGACATCTCAGCCGTACCCTCAATCTCTCAGCCTTGGACATCTTAGTCCAATTTTCAAATAATCTCTCTGACATTATGACCATATACAGTAACCCAGTGTCAACACTACAGATGGATACCACACAAGGTTTTATATCAAAAATAAGTATACTTTATATAGATTTACCACAAGACCATAAACGACAAAAATACACAATACTGTTACTTTAAGATGGTAGATTTAGCTTAGTTTAGTTCAGTTCTTAAGATGCAACACTTTGCGTCAATGTACCTTACGATGCGTTGCGCTTCCACGACAAGCAATGTCGCAGCGAGGGAAATGCGGCAAAGTTCCGGTGCAAAGAAATAAAGACGTGAAGATCCTCTAGATGCAGCACGCTTCTCCGGGTATGCGAGAAGTACTCGGTTCGATGCGTAGACTGCAGTGGCGACACCCTTGTTCAGAAGTGTTACGGCAACAGCTTCAGCTGCGACACTTTTCTCCCACCTTTACGTGAAGCTTCTGCACGATGCAACAACTACCGTGGCGACATCCTTGTTCATAAATGCGACGGCAGCAGCTCCGACGGCGGTGCATTTCTCGGGGGATGCGAGGTGCTTTCCTCAGTTCAAATCGACAGTTCCAGCGGCGACACCCTTGTTCAGAAGTGCAACAACTGCAACAGGGTCAGCGACACGCTTTTACCTCGTTGTGAGACTCTTCTCACGATGCGGTGCAGTGCGACAACTCCAGCTGCGACACCCTTGTTCAGAAGTGCAATGGCAGGCAGCAGCTACGGCGACACGCTTCCTCTTAGTTGCGAGACGCTTCTCTCGATGCGGTGTAGTGTGACCACTCCAGCGGCGACGTCCTTGTTCAGAAGTGCGATGGCAGCAGCAGCAATGGCGACACGCTTCTTCTTCATTGCGTCACGCTTCCAGCTCCTTGCGACACCCAAAACAGCAGCAGGCACTTCCAAAAGAACTCTGAGGAGCTTGGGGTTGAAGTCTGTTGTCACTGAGACTTCAGCAGGAGGCACGCTCTTTTCCAAGCCCTTGGAGATCCTTCACAAGTTGAAAGAAAAGTACACAAAGTTCCTTTCTCCTCTCTTTGGCAGTAAGGCAAACACTGCAGGCTAATCCACTTCAACTTAGAAATAGTCTCTCCTCAGTTTCTTCAGGTTCCTCTCCTCAGCAGAGGTTTCTTCTTGTTTCTCCAAAAGTGATCTAATTTCATGGGATCAGGGTCCCAATATTTATACCCCCAAACCCTTTGTTCTCTGAGGGGAGAGGGGCCTTTGCCCAGTCCAAACCAGTTCTGAAGCACTCTGTTTAACAGACTTTTCCTTTCCTTTCACAGGGCAGGGCAGAAAGATCAGACACCCCACAGGAGGTGGAGCCAGCATTGTGGAAGTCAGGCACAGCCCTATTCAAGGTTCAGGTGCAACTCCTCCCTCCCACCTAGATGCAGAGCTCTCCATTGACCACTGTGCTGACCCATCCTGTCTCTTGGAATCCCCAACTCTGTCACTCACAGACTCCAGACAAGGAATACACAACCTTGCAGAGGCAGGCTTGAAAGGTTAGGCAAGCAAATACCTATTTTCTAAAAGTGGCAATTGCAAGCACAGAATGTTAAAACCAACTTCACCAAAAGATGTGTTTTATCATTCTGAGTTCAGGCATACTAAACTCTAATTTTTACCATGGTCTCTGAGTCAGTTAGGATTATATAATGTAATAATTATACAGCCCATTCTGGCATAAGGAGAACAGGTAGCCTTGCAATAGTGAAAAACGAAAATGGCTCTAATTCACTATTAGGGCATGCCACACACACCAGGGCATGTCCTACCTTATACTTACAATGCACCCTGCCCTTGGGTCTACTATAGGGGTGACTGATATGAAAAAAGGGAAGGTTTAGGGACTGGCAAGTGGGTGCACTTGCCCAGTCAGTGTGACAGTACCAGACTGCGCACAGACTCTGCAATGGCAGACCTTAGACACATTTTACAAGGCTGCTTCTGTGGGTGGCACAACCAGTACTGCAAGCCCACCAGCAACATTTGGATTTACATGCCCTGGGCACACTCAGTGCACTGTACTAGAGTCTGACAAGTAAACCAAATAACCAAACATGGAACCACTGATTAATACATCAATTTACAATAAGGAGCACTTGCACTGTGGCACTGGACAGCAGTGGCACAGTGCCCAAAGCATCTAACACCAGCAAAAATACATTAAGCAACAGCAAACAATGGAAGGGAGACCCACACCAATGGTGCCAGGTCTAACACAAGCTATGTTAGACAAAGTGGTTACCACATTTGTTTATTGTAAGAAATTCAACTGAAGGGCGAAACGTAATAGAAAGGAGCTACTTTTTTTGTAAAGGCCTTTCACGGCCCCTTGAAGTGAGCAAATTTGAGAGCCCGAAGTCTGGGGGGACCCAGGGAGAGCCATGCGCGAGCTGGTCTCTCCCTGGGTTTGTTCGCGCGAGAATCAGGTAAGCAGGTGGGGTTGATTGGGGGGAGGTATTAAAGGGAAGTCAGGCTGGCGGTTGGGCACGGCGTTAGAGGGAGGCAAGGGAAGGGAGGTTCTTTTTGCTCCTTTGCTGGCGTCGCGTTACCTGAGGGGGACATGGAGGAGGCGGCGGAGGTCCGAAGGGCTGTCCAGACCCTGTGTGCGGCGGGACGAGAGGACCTGCTGCGGCCGGGGGTGCCGGCGGAGGCGTGGGTAGGGTTGCCCCGCCCCCGCTTCACAAGGCTTCGCTGGGCGTGTCGCGGGCGGTGACTGCTTGTCAGTCACCCGGCCCGGAGGCAGACGAGGACGACGACGGAGACGCTGCCATGCCGGCGGCGCAGCTCATGCCGGCCCTAGCCCCCGCAGTGTTGGAGCCCCACGCCCGCTGACCCGGGCGCCCACCAGCAGGTATGTCTCCCGCCTCTGCAGTGTGCTGGCTTGCGTGGGGCGCCCGGGGGGAGGCGGGGGCGCTCCGTGGGCCGGCAGAATCAGCGCTTGGGCGGGGCCCCCCCCCCCGGGGAAGGCTAGGAAGCCTTCGGTGGGGCCTGGTACCCGTCGGGGGAGGAGTCTCGTACCTAGGAGCCTCCCCCGGGTCTATGCTCAGGCTGGGGTGTTTGGGGGCTCTCCCACCCCGGGTTCTGGGTTAATTGAGAGGGCCTCCCCCTGTTTTTTGGGTGAACGGCCAATGTTATTTGCTGTCCCCTGCTCCTGCTGGGTTGGGGCTGGCCCAACCCCCCTTTGCCTAGTGGTGGGGCTTTAGGTTGCCCTGCTGTTGGGGAGCCCCATGCTGTTCCGCCCGACAGTGCCCCCTCCCGGGGGGCTCCTGGGGACCCCGGGGCTGTCCTGCCCAATGATGTGCTTCCCCCTCCAACCCCCCCGGTCCCATGGGTCCACGACTCCCGGTCTTGCTGGCCCCCGCCATGACCCGCAGCTGTCCCAGGTGTCTGGTGGGAAGGATTTCGGACAGGTGGGGGGTGTCCACTGCTCCCAGCCAGGTGCTGTACCCGGTTTCTCGAGAGATGCCCAGTGCTCCACTAGTTAGCTTGGCCTCCGGCTTAGGCGGTGCCCCCGGGTTTGCGTCGGTGGCTGGTTATTTGGGGACGGTTTCACTTGGGTCCTTGGGGAGTGGCAGGTTGGCAGGTTCTTCACTATCTGGCTTGAGCGGCCGCAGTTTTCATGTTGCGTCTCCAGCTGGGCGGCTGTTGGCCGGTTCTGCGGGCTCGGGAACTGTCCCTACGGCTGTTTCCAGTAGCGGGAGCACGGGAGAGTCATCTGGAGCGGATTTCTCATCTGCAGCGTTGCGCGTGCGGAGCTTTCATGACATTGACTGGCAGTTTTCTGATGGGGGAATTGTTGATGGGGGCGCTACCAAGTGGCAGTGCAAAAGTTTCATTTTCTGGGGAAGCTTTCTATTTGGATGTACGAGATGATGACTTGGAAGAAGAGGAGTTGCGGGATAAGGAGGTTGGGCTTTTGGCGGCACAGGCCCAGAGGGGTGGGCTGGGGCAACTCCCCTGTTTCTCGTATTTTGCAGGAGTCCGGTGCGGACCACGCATCGGTACGTGAGACAGCGAGGAGTAGGCCAGCTAAAATGGATCAGGTTGATGTTCAGCAGAAGTCGGCACAGTTGCCAAGAGGTAAAGAGGGTTGGTGGGCCTTGTGGAAACCAAGGGAGAGTCTCCCTTTTAAGAATACCAGATCAATCGGTACGGGTGATGGGGTTATTGGTGAGCGAGTCGCTCTGGCACCGCGGCTTGAGCGGCCAGTGGTTTTGAATGTTTCTAATATGCAACCTACGGGGGATGTTTCTACAGTTGGGGATGGGGTGGCTGCTGAAAAACCTGTCACGCAACGGTACGTGAGGCAGCGGGGACTAGACCTTCTAAAGGGGATCATGTTGATTTTCGGAAGCAGTCGGCACAGTTGCCAAGAGGTAAGGATGGAGGGTGGGCTGTGTGGAAACCAAGGGAGAGTCTCCCTGTTAAGAGTACAAGATCAATTGGTACGGGGGATGGGGTTTGTTGGTGAGCGAGTCGCTCTGACACTGAGGCTTGAGCGGCCCGTGGTTTTGAATGTTTCTACTATGCAACCTACGGGGGAAGATTTTCTACAGTTGGGGATGGCGTGGCTGTTCCAAACATGGTTACGGAGGATAGTATCCTGCCAAAACGATTGCCACGAGTGTGTGCAGTGTGGGGGGGGGGGGGGCGGCATGCTCTCACACAGTGTTTTCACGGACTGCGGGTTGCAGGACAGGGGAGGGGTTCAAGGGGGTAGGTGACAACCTCCGCACTTTGCACATGAGGGCTCCTACCCCTATTGAGCAGCACATTCTGATTTTGCGGTTGGGGGACTATCCTGACTTTGAGGCTGCTGCGATTTTGTTCTGGGGTTTTTCAGGGTTGGGTTTCGGATTGGTTATCAGGGTCCCCGGGTGGGGTGGTGGTCTGACAATCTGAGGTCTGCGAGGGAGTGCTCTCAGGTTTGTGCAGAAGAAGTTGGATGCTGAGGGATCGGTTTGCAGGTCCTTTTTCTGAGTTGTCCTCTCCCTGTGGATCGTCTCTCCACTGGGGGGTGGTCCCCAAAAGGCGATGGGGGAGTTTTCACCTCATCCATCGTTGGTCCTGGCCTGAGGGTGCATCCGTCACCGATTTCATTGACCCAGCTGCCTCAACCGTGCCAAATGCTTCAGTGGATGACGCCTTACGGCTCGTTCGCGGGGCAGGCGTTGGGGGTTTTTGCTGGCAATGAGTGACATTCAGTCGGCTTTCCGGCTCCTTCCTATCCCTCAGTGGTTTTTGTTGGGTCTCTTTGGCATGCATTTTGGGGGATGTTTTTTATGTTCATAAAGTATTACCCATGGGCTGCTCGGTGTCATGTTCCCTCTTTGAGACCCTCAGTACCCTTCTGCAGTGGCGCTTCAATTTTGTCAGCGGCTGCGTCTTGGTCTGCCATTACCTTGATTACTTTCTTTTAAGGGGGGGGTGGGGGGTCAGTCCGGGCAGTATCAGGCGGCTTTGGTAATCTTTCAGGCTATGACCAGGGTTTGGGCTTTCCTCTGGCGCCGGTTACGGCCGAAGGTCCCTGTACATCACTGAATTTCTTCGGGATTGGGATTGATACCGCGACTATGATGATGCGCTTGCCTGCTGCTACCGTGCGGGAGATGACTGATTTAATACGCTTGGTGTTGGGAGTCCACAAAGTGGGGCTGCGGAAAGTACAGAAACTTTTGGGGTGCCTCAATTTTGCTTGTTGGGTTGTTCGGGCGGGTAGGACGTTTTTTGTCGACATCTGGGCCTCTCGATGTCTGGCGCCGGCATTCCTCATCATTTGTGTGCGCCTTACAACTGCTGTCCGTGCAGATTTGAATATCTGGTTGCGTTTCCTGCAAGATGTCAGTGGCGTGTCCTTGTTTTTTGCGGATGAGGACATGGTGTGGCAGGTGGCAACTTTTCACGGATGCATGAGGAGCTCATGGCTTCGGCATATTGGGAAGGTCGTTGGTGCGCGGCTGGCTGGCCAGTGCGCGGGAAAGAATAAGGTCGCAGCATTGCGTTTTTTGGAACTCTTCCCGTTGTGGGTTGCTCTGTGTATCTGGGGGGGGGGAATTCAGATTCGCGCCGTATTGTTTCACGTGGCCAATATATCGGTAGTTGATCTTGTTAACAAACAAAGGGCCCGCGATTTGCGGGTGCTAAAGATCCTGTGCGGCTTCGTGTTGCGGTGTTTCTAAACTGAAAATTGCCTTTAAAGCTCGGCATGCTCCGGGAGCCATTAGTTGTATCGCTGATTCTTTATCTCGCTTTCAAGGGTCCGTATTCCGCGAGTGGGCTCTCGGGGCGGACCTGGAACTAACGGCAATTCCACGGTACGTATGGGACTTTGGGGAATGAGGGTCCACCATTTGGTAGCACATTCCTAGGCTTTCCTGTTTTCAGTTTCTATTTTTGGTAAATTCTGGTGGTGTTTTTTCAGTGTTTTCCAGTGATTTCAATACCTTAAAAAAACTGTGCTTTGTCAGTGGTTACTCATTTTCACGCCATAAAAAACAACTGAAACAGTGTTTTACAGGTGTTTATGGAACGCTTTGCTTTTATTATTGCTTTCTCTCTTCATTGATGCATGGTATATAGACAGTGTACGTACAGTGTATATGGGGGTCCAAATACAGTTTTACAAGTGCAACTTATTGTAGTACACCATACAATATTTTTTCAGTGAGGCTTTGGTCATTCGTGCTCTCTCTTTCCTTCCCATGTAAACTTTTATTTGTGAAAAGGCCCTCTTGACATCGGCACTAGAGACTTGCAACGCCAAAACAGTCAGTACACAATTTGCCAGCTCTGGCCACTGATGTAGCTTTCTATGCCAATACGGATTCACCTGAAGGTTGACATTCTCTGGGACAGGTTCTGCAACATGCGTTGAACTGGTTGCATATTGTGACTTTAGCTTTAAACAGGGATTATGAAGGGATTAGCAATCAATACGAATTCAGAAGGGACTTGAAGCCCCGCCCCTGTTTCCCATTGGCCCGCGTCATCGTTTATGGTAAACGGTGGCAGGTGATTGGAAATCAGGCTTCTTGGTGACTGCCTTTTCCCCTTTTAGAACGGCCCATGTGGACAGGCCAACTCCATCTTTGTTTGGAGTGACATTGCACGTCAGAGGAGGAGCCCTAAAAGAATTCACTTTGAAATGCATGTTTCACTTCCTTGACTTTGCCCGTTAGAGGAGAAGCCCTAAAAGGATTCACTTTGAAATGCATGTTGTTTCACTTCCTCACTTCTAATTGGGGATGAAAAAGGAAAATACAGAATTTCGTGCAGGGTATACATAATGAACGACGCAACACATGCGGGAACAGATATAGCACGACCCCTGACTGTCTTGGGCATCGGCACCTTCTGAACGGGCTGTTTTTGGTTTTCCTGGTATAGACAAACCTAGTGTGAGGTGCGTGCATCACTTTGTAAATACGTAACTTACTAAAAGGCAACTGTCCCACCAGCTAAGCGGTCTTTAAACCCAGGCAAAGCGTTTACCGTGCGTGCACGTTGTACGGAACACATACAGTGCACGTAGAGAATGTGGAGGCCATAGGGAAGTTGGAGGCCACAATTAGTGTAAAGCACATAAAAGGTCTTCTTACTTGGAAAACGATTTTTAGAAACTATTGGCATCGGGAATCCACTGCATGCACTGGGTGGCTCTCCAAACCCCAAAGAGCACTGCATGGCAAACTGAAAACAAGCATTAGAATAGCCAATAGGTGTAGTTTTTCGACTGCTTCATTTCGAAGTTCCGCGGGCCACGCTTGTTTTAATGTGCACGGAAGACAATGTTTGTAGCGTTGGTCTGCAATGTTCTTTATTCATTCTTCATTCATTCACTAACTCATACGCATGTGCTTATGCGTGGTCCACCTGATCGGGTGGGTAGAGGGAGTGTACATTACTGCCAGTGCTTTGAAAAAAGTGTAGGTACTCAATAAATTAGTCGCATAAATTAGGGTTGCCACCTGTTGGTTTTTCACTGGCATTGCCAGCCTAGCCAATACAAAAATTATGAAAATTACTTTAAGTCGGTATTTTACATCCTTCCCATTACATACTTCAAACAGCAAATAAAGAAAGCGTTTTCAAACTTGTGCTCGAACTGTTTTGATTATCTTTCTCTGGTAAAGACGGGAAAAAGACAGAAGAGCCATTTTAAAAATGAATACGGGCGAGTTTATATAGAGTCCTATTTTTAAACATCATGAGCAGGCCTTGGCAGAATCTTAAAATATTATAAATGTCCAGTATTTGTCTCCGTCTTCTCTGGCACTCAATGGAAGGAAGGTCCAACTGCATATCCGATGCAGGCTGCCTTGTGATGACCCTCCTAGCAGGGTCCTGATCTGGCTGCTGCGGTACTGCAGGGAACAAAGACGATCCTCTTCAATGCCCCTCGCTGGACTAAGCTAGATACGTGCATAGGCGGCAAGGGTGCTCACAGCTGCAGAGGCAAAGGAGGAAGGGAACGCCATTGGAAACCGCTTCCTTTGAAGAGATTCCCTTCCTTCCCACCACACTGCAACATCTAGAAAGACCCACGTGAGCCATGTTTAATCCTGCGGCTCCTCATGGAAAATGGCGATTAAAGTGATTACTGTACTTTTCACAATTACACTTGCGGTGGTGAATGCATCTTTGACTCCCAGACTCGGCCTCTGTGAGCTCTCAGACATCTCCCGCCTGCGCTCACTCCCCGGCTGTCTTACTTTGACAATTGGACACCCCTAGACCGGAGGAGCTGCTGGCCTTGTTTTGGGGGCGATCCCTGGTGGGAGGGGAGGAGAAGAGAAACGCGCAGAGAGGGCAGTGTTGAGAGCATTGGTAGATGCCCAGAGCTGCCAATGTGCACTGAGGGTCCAAAGCTCCCAAAAACCACCCGTCACTGCAGATTGTACTAATGGGCAGGAGTCAGGACCATGGCAGACGGTATGGAGCAGGAGGAGGCCTCTCTGCTGGGACAGCACGGAGAGTCCGCATCTCCCGCAGAGAGGTACGCCCTATAAATAACTTTTTTACATCCCTTGTACAGCGCTTCTCTGCTTCATGATGCCGAGTGCATGCGTGCTCCTAGGCGACTATTGTTTCAGTCCAAGAGGAACGAGGCACAGGCCGGGATCACAGGTTGTCGAGCAGCCAGGATTAGAATTCAGGTACCCTTCGCAACCTAACCACTGAGCACCGCCTACAGCAATTAGCCTGTGCTTCCAAGCGATTTCAAAGGTAGCATTGTTAAGTAAATGGTCTTTTTAAAGACCTGTTAAGTACTCTGATGCGGCAGTAGTAAGACAGATGGCGGCAGACCACAACAGCTCTTTCCCCCCCCCCCCCCCCCCCCCCCCACGTGAGCCAGGCAGGGGGCCTGGTGTTGCTCTGGCCCTTGGGTCATTCACACCTCGGCTCCCCGTGTGCAGAAGTGTTTTCCCCGACGCCTCGGCACAAGGCTGCACAGGCAGGCCATTGGTTTCTAGTGCTTTGGCTCCATCAAGTGGCTAAGTGGCGCAATGACTATGAAAATCAGTGACACTCGGTTTAAACCGGGTCAGATGATTTTCATCCTGTAGGGTACAGTCGGGGAGACTCGGTTTTAACCGAATTCCGAACAGCCTACACATTCCGTAGCTGCCTCTGCACGGCGGAGTTCTTTGAAGGCCTGGCATGAGTTTTTTGCAGTTTGGTGGAGATGGCAGGTCCGGTCGGGCTGGGTTAGCTGATGAACACTTTTTATTGCAGTTTGTTTATACATTTAGCGAACGAAGGCCTTTCCCTCACGATCATTTCAGGTTGGCAGGGGTGTCTTTTTATGGTCAGCTTTGGTGGGGGAGGGATTTCGGTTGGGGGGAGTATTGTTTCGTACATTTCTGAAAGGGTGGGTAGGCTCCGGGCTGGTGGTTAGAAGCTACGGCAGCCGGTGCCCTTTGATTTGCTTCAGTTGCTTTTATCGCACTGGGAGGTGTGCTGCTATGATGCTTTGGAGTGCCACAAAAATTTAGTTTGTGCTTTGTGTGGGTATTCTTCGGGGCGTTTCGGGCCTCTGATCTGCTGGGTTTGAGGGGTTGAGTGGGGAAGGGTCAGCGGCGAGGTGGTGGGGGGAACATGTCAGGGTACGCCTGTGGCTGAGGATGTCCAACACTGATCAGATGGGGAGGGGTAGGTGGGGTGTTTCTGGGGAGCAGCGGTGTGTATGCATGCTGCCCTGTGGGGGACTGGGAGGTTTTTGTGTCTTCTCCTCGTCGTATCTCGGGGGACAAAATTTGTGTCATACTGATGGCGGTCCCATCCTTGTTTCTCAGTGTTAGCTGTCCTCCGCAAGGTTTTGTTGGAGAAAGTAGTCCGCCTTTGCTTTGCCGGACATCTCTTTTTCCCCTAGGTCTTTGGCCCCAGTCGCTGGATCCATAAGGAGGGTGTGGATCCTGGGCACTCTTTTGTTAAACTGGCTGCTGTAGTCGCTGCGCGTCAGCTTTGTGGGAGATCTCTTGGTTTCAGCAGTCTGACACATGAAGTCTCCTGGCATGGCGCAGGGGGCATGCGTTTGGGCGGTATTTTTTCCTGCTTTGGCTTCTATGGTTTCAAAGGGTTGGGGGGGGGCCCTTCGGGTCTACTGGTGCTGCATGTTGGTGAACACGACTTAGTTTCTCTATCAGGTTTGACCTTGCTAAAGTTCATGTATCATGATCTCGTAGTCATCAAGAGCACATGGGTGAGCACCATGGTGATATGGACGGAGTTCGTGCCTCGATTGCGATGGACTGGGGCAAGGAGCTATTCCGCCATGGAGAAGGCAGGACGCAATGTGAAGAGAACAATACGACGTTTTGTAATCATTTATGTATATACAGTTTGGCTCATCATAATTGGAATATTTCAGAGAAGTATGTATTCTGTGAGGACGGGGTCCATCTATCTACATTAGGCAGTTCTTTTTCCTTCTGGAGCTAAGAGATTTAATTGCCACAGTTCTTCAGGTGCAGTTGTGGGGTGCTCTTTCCCTTCCTTCTTTGGGTGGGGCAGGAAAACGCTAAAGGTTTTCCTGGGTGGCGGTTTTGGCTAGTGGGGTGGGCAGCCTGGAGCGGGTTGGCCATCCTGAAGGGTAGCTCGTTGGGTAATCCTGGGGGTATTAGTCAAGAGTTAGTTTCGGGTTCTGTTAGGTAGGGAGTTTAGGCATAATGTGTAGATTGGAATTTTATGATATAAATAAATAATGAATGTGTTCAAGAAATGTATTATGCACCTGTCTTAAAATAAAGTGGCCTTTCTTGCTCCTTGAAGAAGTGTGGACAGTGATTTCTTGCGCGAGGGGGGGACCCAGGGAGAGCCATGCGCGAGCTGGTCTCTCCCTGGGTTTGTTCGCGCGAGAATCAGGTAAGCAGGTGGGGTTGATTGGGGGGAGGTATTAAAGGGAAGTCAGGCTGGCGGTTGGGCACGGCGTTAGAGGGAGGCAAGGGAAGGGAGGTTCTTTTTGCCCCACCCACCCTCCCTTTATTCCTTAGTTAGGTTGTACTTGACGGTGCTCTAGGCGCTGCTCTGGTCTTCGGGCCTTGCCACTTTTAGGACAGGTGTCTTTGTTTTTTTTTAGGAGGCGGTTTTGGCTAGTGGGGTGGGCAGCCTGGAGCGGGTTGGCCATCCTGAAGGGTAGCTCGTTGGGTAATCCTGGGGGTATTAGTCAAGAGTTAGTTTCGGGTTCTGTTAGGTAGGGAGTTTAGGCATAATGTGTAGATTGGAATTTTATGATATAAATAAATAATGAATGTGTTCAAGAAATGTATTATGCACCTGTCTTAAAATAAAGTGGCCTTTCTTGCTCCTTGAAGAAGTGTGGACAGTGATTTCTTGCGCGAGGAGCTATCGTTATGCATTGCAAAACAGATTCTAGCCACATACAAAGTACAAAGCATAAAACATGCTACTTATCAGAGAAGGATGACTTTCTCGTATAAACAAAAGGTTCCAGCATCCTAGCATCGAGAAACCCCCAAGCTTATAGGGGGTTATCCTTATCATTCAGGCCAACTGGTTGTGTATGCATTTGAAACATTCTTTTTTATTCTCATTAAGGCTATATAAGCAGAATTCATTTTGATGGTGTCGAGGAGAGCAGAGACAACTCTGTATTCTATGTCAGCATCTGCTGAACTGGCTAAATATTGTTTCTCCTTCTCTTTGATTTCCCTAAAAGTGCTTGTCCAACCGATCACAGACCATGGGAATCTCTTTGAATTCCATCTATGACCTATTACCTCTTACACAATCTGAACTCCAGAAATACCTTTGAGTACAAAGAATATAAGAACTGGATACGTTAGGAGAGGAGTCTGGTAGGGAAGCTAGAAAAAGGTAAGTATTTTAGGATTGACAAAACAGATATCACACTCTTTTTTTAAACTACTTTAATTACTGAATCAAAAACGCTCAAGACTCACAAGGTTTCAACATGTACAAAAAGAGACACCAGCATACAACTAACTGAACTTCATAACCGATACATGATGTAACATGAACACTTTCTTAACACTTTATTCTTCTCGCTAGTGGTAATTTGCACATTTTTAATAGCTGCATTGAGCATGGCTTTACCGCGTAATAGGTCTTTGCCAGTTACACCCACCAGGGAGAATAAGACTGCCACTATTGATTGATTGATTTACTATTTGTAAAGCGTTTGCTATCTGAGGATCTGGTGTCCTCGAACCGGGAGAAAGTGATACAGTGGCAGACTCTGTATAAGGATGCATGCAGATGGGTTTTCCGAAATGTACAAATTGCAGTAAAGAATCAACTGAGCGAATTGAAGTGACCGGGACTTCCATACTTTAGAATCAAACATTTTATTATGCAGCCAGTTAGCATCATACACAGCCCAGCTGCCTACATCGACTCGCTGGCAGGGCGTAAGCATGCAATGAGTAAACACAGCATTTGGACCTACAACCCGGAGGGTGGTCCTGCGTATTAAAAACCATAGGCACCCCCCACCGGCAAAGCGAAGTCCGCAATTTTCATAGAAGAGAAAACCAACTAGAACCAAGAAAGAAAACAGATGAAACACCCCCCACGACTTCCATACTTTAGCTGTAATATAAGCAAACGTTCTTCCACCCACCCATTCGACCTTGCAGATTTTTTAAATGAGCACCACAGTCACAGATGAAGAGCATAATTGTGAAAAGATGCTAACTCTGAAAATCGAGCTGAATATGGCTTGGGTGAGTGATGAACTGTCCTGTTACAAAGGCAGAGCACTTTAAGAAGGCAACATTGTTTCATGAGCAACCAAAAAACAGAACTTTTATTCAACTCTAAGAATCAAAGAGGACTGCAGAACTTTGGACAATTTGGATACGCTGCAGCACAAACTACCACTGTCCTAAGCAGATTTGTAATATCCCAGCTTGGAAAAATTGAGGGGCCAGACTACCATTTTCTTGAAGTCCGATGGAAAAAAAGGGAGAATCGTCCTAAGCATGTTTAGAAGCAAAATGGAAAGAGACCCTACTTTCTGAGTGTGGCTGGAGAAAGAAAGTTGGAAGTAAAACATTAATGAGCCAATCTAGTGCTGAGGGTAACCAATTAGGAGTCCACAGGGAAGAGCTGTCCAAAACCAGAGTCTGTTTTAAAGGAAATTGAGTGAAAATAGTTTAGGTTCATGCAAGCGGTGATGGCGAGTATACATTCCTTTACGGCAAATATACATTCCTTAAATTGTGTTTGAAAGCAAGTTAGATCATCACCCAATCATTATATAAGTTGGGCGCCATTGGCATAGGCAAAAAAGTTTAACCTTATGAAAAAGATTAGGAAAGCAAAATAACTATTGAAGTTGAGAAGAGAGTGGGACTCTTGAAAGGAGGTCGCAAAACTGCTTGTGAGACGATTTGGAAGCAAAGATCTGACCCAGTCCAAGCACATTCCTATCCCAGCCAAACACACCCAACGCAGAAGGATGTGAGTGGAGACTGTGTAAAAAGCCACAGTGAGATTTAGCAGGATGAGTGCTTCAAAAATTCCACCTTCCAAGTATCTATGTAGTTCATTAGAATCTAGAACTGTTTTGGTCATGTCAGCTGGCCGGAATCCAGATTCATACAAGTCAAAATATATGCTGGGTTCAAGGTAGGAAGACAGGTGGGTGTTGACTAGGAACTCAACTACATTGGCAGTAAAAAGCAGAAGAGAAATGTGTCTGTAGTTGTATGAAATGACAATACCTGCAGAAGAGATGGAAAAGTTGCACATAAGAGTTGTGGTCGAAACTAGAAAGTAGGTGAAATTCTTCATGATTTTTCCCTGACAGGGATCTATGGAGAGAATCCCTATAAGCCTCATTGGTTGTGGGGGGCAATCTAAGCAGCATTCAAAGTCAAGCTGCAAATTACCTAAAAAAAAAAAAGGGGTGGGAATGCGACTGGAGTTTGGGGGTTTGGAAATGTTTCCCTGAAAGAAGTCTGAGATGTAGACACATTGGTGCAAAAGTGGTTGGTGAAAGAAGCTACAACATAATGGCGAGGAAAGAACTCTAACACTTTTAAAGGCTACCCAGTAGGATTCGAGAAATCAACTCATCCCTGTTGCTACTCGTAATAACTTTTTTCTTTTTTTTTTGTACGAGTGGGGAGTGTGTTTTAGTATGCAGATTTAGGGCCTGATTTATAAGTTACAAGTCTTCCCATTCTCCGCCAAGGCCCTGACAGAGGTGCTGACAGTCATATTCAGACCAGCGGACATTTCTTGCATTGGCAGGAACAGCCATCACAGTGGTTGCTGTCAATGCATTGCAATTTTGCCATATGGCTTCATCAACATGACAGATTAGATCTTTTTTTTTTTTTTTAAAGAAAATCCCAAAGCAGGATTTTTTTAATGAAAATAAAAACCAATGCCTCTTATGGAAGTTTCCTTTACATAGTAAGGGGGACATTGAACTCTTTTTAATGCCCCCTTACCACCAGGTTTTTCCTAGTGGTGATAGTCATTGAAACACTGCTGTATGTCCACCCATCTAATTTATGGGGGCAGACATGTAGCTAAACCTCCCACTCCCCTTAATCCATCGGGCCAACTGAGGATTTCTCAGTCTCCTCCGTTGTAAAACTATGCTCCGCCCGCATTTAAATAGGGATGTCCGACCATAGTCTTGCCGGAGAGGGAACTCCATCACTGTTGTGACGGAGTTTCTTTTCTGCCAAGAATTAAATTGGCCCTTAATGTCCATGTCACATAAACTGTGTCAACAGCATTCAAGGCTCTTACACTTATTTTAGTAAACATTGGAACAGAAAGTGTGCACCTGTGCAAAGAAAAGGCTTCAGAGGAAGTATTAGTATAAAGGCATTGGAAATCCAATACAAGAAATTTGCCTTTAAAAATCTTCTGAAAAAAGTTATATATGAGGTAAAGCAGAGATTAATGACATAAGACACAGATAGTTTGAACATGCATTGCTAATAAAAGGAGTAGGAATGAGTGCTTATGGATATCACAGTAGGCAGGAAGAGATGGAACAGCACAGTCCTGAGGTTTGTCCATGCAAGATCTACACAGAAAGAAGAAATACAGCAGCAAAATAATGTGAAAGACATGCTTGAAATATCTCTCTTGTATATCCCCAAAGAAAATGAGTCCTATATAATAATAAATAGTTTCATTCATTTGACCTGCTCCAACCTATGGTAAAACTCAAAATAAACTTCAGAGCTGTTGGATGGTGCAATGACTCGAGTTCATCATTGCTGCTGTTAGGCCCCGTCTACTCTTTTGCACCATTGATGCTAATTGTTCTACTGGACAGGAGTGGCAGAAAGTGTCCTTGTCTCTGTACTTGACGCAGACCGCGTGCTGAACACCTTCTTTGGAACTGAAAACAACCCTCATTATAGTGCTTTCTGGTTTCTGTCAACACCTAAGATGCTGTTGTCTCTGTCTGCCTTGTGCTTGGAGTTGAGGGTTTGGGTGTTGGTAGGGGACTTGCTGGACAGTGGAACCCAGAGCCTTTGTACGCAGAGGTCAGTATACTCACCAGCCCCCACATCACATTGAGTTAGATGAATCCTCTATCCTGGTCAGGATAAAGGTTTGCCAGCGATCCCAGGCACTATTCATTTACCCTATAGGTTTTCTGGGGATGAGAATCATAGTTAATTATAACAACTGAGTGTTGCCCTCATGCTCTGTGAGGCATTTAGTGTGTTACCTACCTTGGAATGTGGACCATGGCCCCCGCTGTACACAAACCACTGCTGGTGTTCTCTTGATAGGAAAAAAGCAGATCAAAGTGGGCTTGCCAGAGTCGTGCCCATGAGAGTCTTGATTTCTGATGGTGATCGTTATTTAGAGGAGATGACCAAACAACTACTTGCAGTGCCTGTTAAGATCTTGGATGTTGGAGCTAGTGGACTTTAAAGATCTTTGTGAAATCAGGAAAGCATACTTTTGACGCTCAGGTAGTGAGTGGTGACCAACACTGGAGGAAAAGAAATTGGGTCTAAAGAAGGCCCAAGTTATGCTTAGAGTGATATAAAAAGATACATGTGAGCAAGGCGTTGAAAAAAAATACAAGTATAAGAAATGTAAGCATAGAAAGAGTGTACCTATGTCTTACAGGAATATATGATGTTACACCACTAGCAAATACCACACGGTAGATTACAACGCGGTCGTTACAGCGACTGCGTTGTTTCCACGCGTGGCTTTACATCGCAAGTCATTTCTACGACTTGCTCTAGATGGCGCGCTGGACTTAGAAATAGTATAAATTTCTATTCATACTCCAGTTACAGCAACAGCAGGGAATGTGTTGGACTTAAAATCCAACACATTCCCTGGTGTTGCACGCCACCTAGCGCAAGTCGTAGAAACTACTTGCAATGTAAAGCCACGCGTGGTTACAAAGCGGTCGTTGTAACGACCGCATTGTTACCTACCTGCGTGGTAACAACAGCGTTGTAAACGCTGTTTCTCATCCTACAGAGGTACATGTTGGTATAGTCATGTGCTCTGATAATACTTTAAAGAAGAACAGTGGTTCCTGTGGAATAGATACATGATAATGATTTTTTTAAAAGGACGTAAAATACGTATATTTGGAACAGGAGTTAACATATTTCTCTTCTTCCCAGATGTCCCACATCGTAGGTCCTGAATATACCCTACAAACATATTAGGTTCGAAACGCCGTCGACTATTGAGAAAAGCGAACCTTTTGAGAAAAAACATTCTATGATTGTATAGATGTTATGTAACTGTATGAAAGAAAGTAGTCGCTTTTTGTAAAAAAAAAACTATTGAAACCTCGCACATATATATTTTTTCACTTATGTCATTCTAATGCTTTGGTTCATATTTTTCACTTAGGACACTTTACACAACTGTATATAATTTTGCTTATGTATGAAACTAGCACAATTCAAAATGTTTTTCAATACAACTCATTGAAAGTTTATATTGGTGTATTGGAAGTTCTTTCACTTTGACATCTCACTTAACTCCTGTTCCAAATATACGTATTTTACGTCCTTTTAAAAAAATCATTATCAAGTATCTATTCCACAGGAACCACTGTTCTTCTTTAAATCATTAATCACCCTGGTTCCGTTGTGAGTAGGGTCCCCTTGTTTTTCCTTTACGCTGATAATACTTTAGGCTGCTGTTTCCACCCACAGATCAAGTGAAATAGTGATAGGAAATGTAGTTGCTATTGGAGACACAACCTTGTGATGCTCAAAGTTTTGAGGGCTGTAGTATTGAATACATGGTTGCCTTTATGAACTGGAATTCAAAATGATTGAGTTGTTTGCTTATGGTTACGTTGGAGCTTGTGGGCATTGAATTATGCTTTTATACATTTCTTCTGTTCATAATTACTAAGCCAATAAAAAAAGTACTTTTTTAAATAGACCTCGTCTGTCCAGTTCATAATTTACTGCTTATTTTAAAACATGATATGGGTCGGGAATATCGAAGACCGAATATCACAGGGTCACAATATCATGCCCAGAATATCGAGCGACAAAATATTGAAAGGTACATTTTTATAGATTTCTATACCTAACTCAACTTATATGTACCTTGGTGATGCATACGTATCTTATAAGTTCATAGATGTGGAATAAAGAATAGTAAATTCATACCTCCCTCTGTGCACTTAATTCTTTGAAATTGTATCCCTCAGTATTCTGGTCATGATATTGTGACCCTTCGATATTCCCTAGCACAATCTTAAAACATTGAAAAACGATGCTATATGTTACATCGCGTTTCCATATTGATAAACCTACTGAGCCGGCACACTATTATCTATTGTGAATGCTTATTTTCTTGAAGCCCATTTTCAGCGTATTTCTAGTAAGTGCTTGCACACATGAAAAAATCTGCTGCTTAGTATTGTGCTCACTGGTCCTTCAGCGCCAATATTTCATGTTTTAACTTTGGCATTTCTAGCTATTTTCAATGTTCCACTTTTACTTCAAGTGAAAAATAGTAATTTGAAAAGCAGATGAGAGGCAACCATAGAAAAGAGTTAGATGTCAGAAAATTAAACGGTAAGTAAATAAAAAATCGCAAGTCTTAAATGATGATAAGTTTCTTTTCTTTGATTATTTCATAATTCTTTCTTCTTATTTTTTCACAAATGCGCATTTGTGAAAAAATAAGAAAGAAGTATTACATTATTAAAGAAAAGAAACTAATTATCATTCAAGACTTGCAATTGTTTTATTTACTTACCTGTTAATTTTGTGACATCTAACTCTTTACTATGGTTGCCTCTCATCTTGTTTTCAAGTTATGTTTATATTTTGATCAATGAGCAGCTGATCATTGATGTGGGCAACTGTTTCTTTGTAGTTGTACTACTTAGGTGACGATTTCAGGTGGTGTGGTTGTTTTATCCCTGGCTGCTTCTTCTATTTTGTTCAAAAATAGTAATTTCCAATAAGTGGCCTTTTAAAAAGCAATATGCATTATCTCATTGTAAGAACAAGAGTTTGCTTTGTTTCTTTATGCAGTTCTGTCATCATTTCCATGTGTTCCATGTTTAATATCTGTATTTTATCTTTCTTAGGGCCTCAAATTGTTGTGAGTGTGTATGGACCAGATGTGTTTGGAAATGATGTTGTCCGAGGTTATGGAGCTGTTCATGTGCCTTTCACGCCTGGAAGGTGAGTTGCATACTTGTGCAATTTGTACAGTTTTTAGGTCGAGCCTGGTCAGCGCATGCACTGCTGTGCGAGGCATGCTGGATTCAAGTAGTGACTTGAAACTCCACCCTCTCTCCACCCATATTTTTCATTGGCTTGTGTCATTGTCCTTTGGAAATGCTGGCTTCTGATTTGTTAATAGGCTTGTTGAATAGTTGAAAGCAGTGACGTGTCTACTATTTCACAATGTCAGTGCAGGGTCACTCATTCATTAGATGAGGAGCATGCGTGGGAACATTATGTTTGTCCCTGGGATAATGTGGGCCCATCCTTGAAATAGGGGTATGTTTAGCAACACTAGGTCTGTTACTCGCAAAATAGTAACCCATTTTAAACATACTGTGGATGTTCTAGACATAATTGTATTATTTATTTCATAATATGGCACTCTCGCAAAGTTGTTTTTTTTGTGCTGTAGTGGAAGGAAGAGAGAATGACACTCGTTGCCGGCATGACTCGTGGGTGGGGGGCGGATGGGAGGTTTGCGCGGGGGAGTCACGTAGGGGTTCGCGCGCGGGGGGTTAAAAATAAAAACGTACCTTACCGGGTTCCCTGCTGCCTCCGCTCCTGCCAGGTCCCGCGTTTTCCTGCTGCACTCCTGCTCTCCTGCCTCCAACAGGAACGGAAAGAAGGTAGCCTTCCTCCCCTCCTCTAATCCAATCACAAGGCTGCAATGGCAGCGCCTAAGGGGAGGCGCTTTTACCTATGTAGGCTGCATGCAGCCTATATAGAGAAAATCCAGAGTGTGCATGACTGGTTTGGTCGTCCCCAGAGGGCCGACCAAACAGTTAGGGCCCACAGCATTGGGCAAGCCACTCCTCCTAAACCAGAGCAACCGCCCTTCTCCAACCAGGCATACCCTTCTGCTTTCTCGCAGTGCGAGAAGCAGAAACATAAAATGGTATTTAAAATACCATTTGATGTTTCTGCTTCTCACGCAAGCCCATGAGGAAGGGGTGTTCCAAACCCCGAAACGCGTCGGGCATAATCATTGATAAGAAGGAGGCGGAAAGGCATGCCAACTTATAGCCCGGATGGGAGAGAACTGTCGAGTGCCTTCCAGGATGCTTAGGGCAATTTGTGTTTTCATATTCTGCACGGCGGCCCGGCCGTGTGGAAGGCACCATTGTGCGCTGGAAAAAAAGGCTTCCCGGTTAGCACAAGTCTCGAGATTCTAACTAATGGAACACTTGGAGCACAGGACTCGTTTTTAATTAGCGTGCTCAACCGCACCCTAGCCTACTCAAGGCATCCAAAGGACTGCATAAAATAACAAAAGAACACTCGACCTTACTCCAAGGATTAACGAATTCACAGCATTACGGACTACAAGTCCCAGATGACGCCAGTGAGAATGAACAGGCAACACACGCCCACTGGGGGGCTTGATGAATAAAAACGTGCCGGAAATGCAAGTAATGCTGTTACCGAGTGTCATTTGTTGCAAGCCCATGAGGAAGGGGTGTTCCAAACCCCGAAACGCGTCGGGCATAATCATTGATGAGAAAGAGGCGGAAAGGCATGCCAACTTATAGCCCGGATGGGAGAGAACTGTCGAGTGCCTTCCAGGATGCTTAGGGCAATTTGTGTTTTCATATATATATATATATATATATATTGATATCAGTACCCCTTGTTTCATGAATCCAGACGCCTTGATATTTAAATGATGAATGCCCAGTACCAGGCTCTTCCTTAAATGACTGTCTTTCCTAATGTTTATCCTGAATATGTCTACATTAGATGTTAAGGAAATTACTGCCAGAAAGTTAATTGTTTTCCACAATAAGTGTTCGGATCAGAAACTAAATGTTACAAACCCACACATGTTTTGTCCAGCAAGATTATGTCTGAATACTTGAGAATTACCATTGCATGGTCCCCTAACCTTGGTGTGCAATTCTTATTTGCAAAAGGCCTCCTCAAATCCTGCCACATTACAATTCAAAATCCTAAGGGGATGGGAAGGATTGGGTTAGCACACTCACCCCTGCTCAAGGCTTCTTTTGGTGTATGTTTTGATCAATGTATAATTGTTATCCCCTGGGTTGACACAGATCCCAGTGTTTTGGTAGATTTGGTATATTGATTGCAGAATGAGAGGAAGAATTCCACTGCAATGTAATTTTCTCTATAGCACATTTCTCTTTATGCAATCAAATGATGTTTTAAAGTCTACAAACAGGCATGTATTGGGATTTTCCAAGGGCTAGTGTGAGCTTTAATTAATATCGTCTTCAGTATTCTATTATCTAATGCCCCTCCCTCTCGAAGGTCTGTCTGAAACCAGGATGCTAAGTAATGTCCATTGGCCCACATGTTTAGCTTTTCTAACAGCCGAACGATAAAGAACTTACCCTCATCATCAATAGGGACTCTCATTCTGTAACTTCTTTATTAAATAAAGGGTATGGCACAGAACCCTACCGAGACTCTGGAATCCCTTCTGGCTTAAAATAACTGTTATACAATATATGAATGAATAACAACCAAAAAAAAGTAGTCTATTTGAAAAGACCTGTAGGTAGACCATTGGGGCTGACACCATAATTTGTTCTACTATTTGTAATGATCTCCTTGACCTTTTTACAAGATGCCCAATAGATAGTGTTGGCATCACCTTCAATTAATGGAAGTTCAAGTACTTCTTCTAATGTCACATACATTACATAATATGCATACAATGTTTACCATTGGTCAGTACACACATTATTTCCTAATTTGTGTGCCTCACTTTGATCTAACCGATTAATGAATGACTAGCATTGTCTTGAATCATTTAAAGATAACACTGCATGTAATTCAGACTATTTTTCTTCTACTTGAGTTTTGACTACATTTACTGCTCTCTTGTAACCATACTTCATTTGCCTGATTTTCTTTGTATTTTATGAGCTGAAGTCTTGGAGCATATTTTAGCACACAGGGGAACTCTTTATTATTTGTCAAGCTATATTTGAACTACACAAAATGGGAGTCTAGAGGGAAAGACAAACCGAACTAGGACGCCCTCCACTCAGAAAGCTAGTCAACAACAACAGTCCTAGTTCTCATGGCAATTTTCCATTGTGACATTGTAAAACATCTCTGGCCCACGTGCCTAGTCCAAAGGGGTTTCTTTAATCATAAGAAAATCCTGAAATGCTTCAATGTATTGCCTTTTAAAACAACAACCTCTCTGATTGAAACAAACAGGACAGCACAAACAAAAAATGTGTGAAGAAGCGAGATGGCACCTCACGGGCGCACCACCAATGGGGCCCCTGATTGGTACTCACCAGGATGGCCCTGTTCTCATCATTGGTGCCATCAAGCTAAAACCAAAAAAACCGTGTCTCGAACCTCAAAAGTAAAAAGACAGTGAATGGTGCAGTGGACACAACTTATATGTGACAAAACTAACAACATTTAACATATAAATCACTGTGCAACTGGGACCATAAACTTTACTTTCATTCCCTTCTCTGTTGCAAACCAATGAACACACATATACTAAAAAGGAAGAGAGTAAATACTACCTATCGATTTACTCTCTACTCACAGCCAACATGTTTCATTGCCTTGGTTTCTATCAGGCAATTTCTTCAGGGCAAAATATTTTGAATGCCACTGCAAGAGACACTGAGGCTTGGGTGCTGTAACAAAAACAAATGAAAGCGTGGTCACCTGGAATCCCCCTCTGTATTCTGCAGTTTAGAAATGTCAAACCACCATGCTATATTCAAAAAATGAAATGAATGGAAAGGAGTCTATTTACCCTGCTTATAGTTTTGCCTCTCATACCAGTGATGAAGGAAAGATAAAAACGGAATCCAGCCCCCTTAGGTGAGCATGGTCCTGACTCCCCGTTCGAGAGAGTAACTGTAATTAAAAAACACAGGGTATTACATTACTTCAGTGTAGGTGCCAGTTCACAGCTGACGTTTTCCAGACCTCCAGAGTGCAGCCCTGCTAGATGTAAAATGTTACCGGTAGAGCAGTAGCGGTAGGCGTCCTCTCAACCCTCGAGCTCCGAACGAGTAAGTTTCTGTGTATTTACCGAATGAGGAGCGATCGGATTGGTTCAGGTTGCCGATTTTCCGTGTCTCGGATTGGTTCCCGAGATCACGTTCCGCTCATTTCTATTGGTCAGCATTATCTGTTGACACGGAAACCGGTTTACGTGTCAGGACACAGACTGCCCTATTATTAAAAACCGGTCTTCGGTGGAAAGTCCCGGCCATTTGTAAATGGGCACATTAGTCCAGGTTTTGAATGGTTATCTCATGCGTTTATCATGTTTAGTGTGTGCCACCGGTTACAACGACATTTGCATGTGGTTTTCTTCCCCCGCATTTCTATCAGTGAAAAAAACTTTTAGTTGAAAAAAATTTTTGATTCATAATATATTAAATGGATTCATAATATATTAACGATTTATATTAGCTGCTCATCCCGTTTTAATAGGTGTAGTGTGGAAAGTTTAAAGGCTTTATCACTTATTAGGTCAATTCAAAACGTGTTTGTGAGAGTGAAGGTGTTACTAGAGTGGAGCAAGAGGTTTATTAATATAGATGTTATATATATTAATTTTAGGAGGAGTACCACCAGTCAAATAGGACAGCAGAACACTATGCTGGAAGGCAGCTCTTCAGAAGGTTAACGCAACTTATTCCATTCTAAAAGTTCGTTCAGCCCTTTCTGCTCACTTTGTTCCTGATATATCCAGCGGGCTTCTTTATTGATTAGTCGTCTTTCCACCGACTGTACATCGCCCATCACTCTCTCTAACACTACCCATGAAAAGGTGTGTTTATTGCGGTGGCAGTGTTGCACTAACTTTGTAGTCAGTTTTCCATTCCGTATCGTACTGACATGTTCTTGGATGCGGAGTTTGATCTTCCGTGTGGTGAGTCCAATATACTCCAGACCACACTCGCATTTCAATCTGTATACCACATTGGTGGTATTGCAGTTACTGAAGTTGTTCAGTGACCACGTCCTCCCCGATTGCAGCGTCACGGTGGTTGTTTTCTTAGTCAGAGGCAAAACTATAAGCAGGGTAAATAGACTCCTTTCCATTCATTTCATTTTTTGAATATAGCATGGTGGTTTGACATTTCTAAACTGCAGAATACAGAGGGGGATTCCAGGTGACCACGCTTTCATTTGTTTTTGTTACAGCACCCAAGCCTCAGTGTCTCTTGCAGTGGCATTCAAAATATTTTGCCCTGAAGAAATTGCCTGATAGAAACCAAGGCAATGAAACATGTTGGCTGTGAGTAGAGAGTAAATCGATAGGTAGTATTTACTCTCTTCCTTTTTAGTATATGTGTGTTCATTGGTTTGCAACAGAGAAGGGAATGAAAGTAAAGTTTATGGTCCCAGTTGCACAGTGATTTATATGTTAAATGTTGTTAGTTTTGTCACATATAAGTTGTGTCCACTGCACCATTCACTGTCTTTTTACTTTTGAGGTTCGAGACACGGTTTTTTTGGTTTTAGCTTGATGGCACCAATGATGAGAACAGGGCCATCCTGGTGAGTACCAATCAGGGGCCCCATTGGTGGTGCGCCCGTGAGGTGCCATCTCGCTTCTTCACACATTTTTTGTTTGTGCTGTCCTGTTTGTTTCAATCAGAGAGGTTGTTGTTTTAAAAGGCAATACATTGAAGCATTTCAGGATTTTCTTATGATTAAAGAAACCCCTTTGGACTAGGCACGTGGGCCAGAGATGTTTTACAATGTCACAATGGAAAATTGCCATGAGAACTAGGACTGTTGTTGTTGACAAGCTATATTTGAACTCTTTTGCAGTTGGAGTGGATATTACGAACTGTGGATATCATCTAGGAACTTTTAGGGTCTAACTTTCAAGCAACTCTGTACCTAGCATACATAACAAACACACTTGAGCATAATGATCACTTTCTAATCTTAAATGTATCACAGACCCTTTAATAGCCTGAACCATCTGTAGAGATGCAAAGGTATAATATCGATTCACTATCCTTTTACATATTAGTAATAAATGTAATGCTTAAAATGATCTCAGGCCACATTCCAGTCCATTGTTTTTTTGCCCACCATACAACCTTAGTTTGGACCCGGTACAAAAGGGGGGTGGTGATGGAAGGAGCATCTGAATCAATCAAACACTCACACCCAGTCAAAAGATCTGGGTTTAATCCAATACCGTTCTGAGCATACCCTGCCAACAGATCTTTTGACTGGGTGTGAGTGTTTGATTGATTCAGATGCTCCGTCCATCACCACCCCCTTTGGTAACGCTTTTGGCTGCCATAAGTGTGGCAGGGTATGCTCAGACGTGAGTCCCTTGCTCACTTTGCCACTAGATTCAAGCAAGCTGGGCTGAAGACAGCTGGAATGGCAGAAACCGGTCCTCGGAAGCTTGTTTCCGGTCCAGGGAAGACATGGCTTGGCTGTTCAGGCTGGACTGTTCCCATGAGGCACAGGGTCAGACTGATTTGCATATAGCCATGTCTGAACTGGGGTGGCAGAATGGGCTAAAGAACGGTGATGGATTAAACCCAGATCTTTTGACTGGGTGTGAGTGTTTGATTGATTCAGATGCTTCGTCCATCACCACCCCCTTTTGTACCGCTTAGTTTGGACCCAACCTTTTTGCAAGTCAGTCTTGACCCTGCTCCGATGGGAACAGTCCGGCCCAAACTGCCAAGCCAATTCCTCTCTCATCCGGAACTCGAACAACAAGAGTGGTTTCTCTCTTACAAGGTTTATTGGTAAAGTATATCTTGATTCCAGTGGGACACTGTCCCCTAGGACCCATGTCAAGGTATACCTGTCTCACATTTGCCGTCCCACTGAAGCTTACAAAAAAGTGAAAGATGGAAGGCCTGAATTATTCTTAGCCACTGGTAATTACTCAGGCCTCATTCCATTACCATCATTATTTTGCATTTCATGCCACCTCCGTTTGGGCGAAGCCTTATGCAAATTAGTCTTGAGCCTGTTCCCGTAGGAACAGTTCTGTCCGAACTGCCAGGTCATGTCCTCTCTGAACCTTACACAAGCAACCTACGACATGTTTCACCCTTATACAGGCTCATCAGTCAGGTATAGCTTGGTTCCATTTCAACAGTGTGCACGGGACCCACATATGGACATACCCGCCCCACTTAGGGCGTCTCACTGAAGTTTACAAAAAAGAAATGGATGGAAGGCTTCAATTAAGCTCAGCCACTGGTAATTATTTGTGCCGCCTCCCAGTCCATTGTAATTTTGCACACCATGCCACCTCTGTTTGAGTGCAGTCGTATCCAAGTCAGCACCAATAGGGACAGTCAAGCCTGAACTGCCAGTCCAGGTCCTCTCTGAACAGGAACACAAGCAACCCAAGACTGTTTTCACCCATATAGGGTCGTATCAGACGGGCATAGTTTGGTTCCAATGGTGCAGTGTGCACAGGACCCATGTCTGAGCTTACCCATCCCACTTACGGCATTGCACTGAAGGATACAAAAGTACTCCCAACGACAACACCCACCTCCTCAGCCTATAATTGACAGCTTTTGATTTAACCACGTCCAGGTACCAATTTATTAACTGTAGACTCCGTTTGTACTTTGGTTTCGAGCAATTTGATGATTTATGTTCTTCTCAGGTATTATTGATTGTTGTTTTTTTCAGGCAGATAATCGCCTCTTTCAGGTAATTGGAAAACAGGCAATTTACTAAGACCATTAGCAGCCTGATTTGCCACCCTGATTCTCGTGCTTTTTTATTTTATTTTACTTGGCTGCTTTCGGCAAGTGACTCAGCGTAAACTACTTCAAACAAGGGTCATCAAATTGTATATTCCCTGCCTACAGTTCTGCGTAAAATGTCACTATTGTAAGTAAGCAATCTCGTAGGCAGATAGGGTTCTTCAAGTCTTCTTTAATGAGACGCAAGTAGAAGGCAATACAGCGACATGATAGCACAACCTCCGTCTTCCCCTTCAGTAACCGACTCCCTCCCACAGCATTCTCCCTGGCATACATTCCACGCATTCCACACGAGCACATACACACACGCGCACACATACACATACACGCGCCATACACACGAGACACACACGCGCACAACACATAACACGATACCACACACCCTCCTCCTCAAAAAGCTTAAGTACCCGCAAACGGAATCATCCTAAACTGAAATCAGAAAACCGGACAGGCAACTTCCTTACTCTTTCACTACGGCGAAGACATTCATCATCAACACCAAAATTAGAAGAAGATGGTCCAACATCACCAACATCCCCAACACCATTTCCAGACTCACAGTCGGTACTACAGCTACCTGCATTGCTAGATGACGCCAACTCTTTTACTAGGCCAAAATCATCACCTAACAAATAACCGCTACAAGACCCGCCATCATAATGTGCACCTACCACACCACTCCTCTCATTACAAAGACTCAATTGGCGAAAATTCCATCTTTTACCATCTTCTAATTCAACAGCACTACCAAAAACCTTTATTACCCTTAGGGGTTTAGACCATACACTTTCACCTTTCAATACCTTCCTAGGGTTCTTCACCCTAACCATTTGACCAATCCTAACTAAAGGCCAAGCACGTCTATTACTATGATACTGCTGATTACGATCTTGATACTTCTTAACCTCAGATCTGACTTCTTTATCAATATTCTTAGTGTTGCATTGCATTTTATCGTTTCTTTTCCTCAACCACCAAGGTACCAACCCAGAGAATGGTTTCCTACCTCTCAAGATCTCAAAGGGTGTTTTCCCTGTAGCTGAATGGGGAGTGACACGATAAGCAGTCAGCCTCTCTTGCAAAGCTTTCCTCCAAGGCAAACCACCACTCAATGCCAATTCAATCGCTTCCTTAACCACTCTGTTGAAGCGTTCAACTTGGCTGTTTCCTTCTGGGTGATATAATGATGATTTAATGTGTTTGATACCCATCACCAGTAAAAATTCTTCCATCTTCTGTGATACAAATTGGGGACCATTATCTGAAACTAATATTTCAGGAACACCCTCTCTTGAAAATACGTCCTCTAAAAATTCAATAACCACATCTGTTGACATCCCACTTACCATTCTTACCTCGGGCCATTTTGAATAATAATCAACTAGTACAATGGCATAACAGTCCATAGATGACACAGCTGAGAATGGCCCCATAAAGTCGATAGCTACTTTCTGCCACGGGTATTCAGGTAACTCCACCATAGTTAATGGTACATTTAATGGTTTAACCACTTTATCACTAGTACCACAAATCTTGCAATCCCTTACCAATCGGTCCACCATGGAATCTACACCTGGCCACCAAAACCACTCTTTGACCCTCCTTTTAGAACTGGACATACCACCATGCCCTAAGTGGCTTTTCTCAGCAATATCTTTCCTTAAACCAATGGGAGGAACAATCCTGTCGCCTCTTAGAATAATATCATTGACAATACACAATTCATCTCTAATCTTAGAAAACGCAACACATTCACCACGTAAGTTGGATTCTCTTGGCCAACCCTCAACTATAAAACGTTTAACCTCCTTCAAAACTACATCCTTCTCCATCTCATTCATCCAAGATGTTTCAGAAATACCACTAATGGCATCCTGAGTACCTACAAGAAATACGTCCTTAGCAGTAAATGCTATTTCACAATCAGTATTGGTTTTAACCTCCTCAGAATCCACATTGGGTAATCTGGATAAACCATCCGCCACTACATTATCTTTACCTGGAATGTATTCTATGTCGAAACTAAACATCTGCAGCTTTGAAGCTAAACGAGCTAACCTTGGAGTTAAATTTTTTCCTCCCTCAGGTCTTAAAATGTTCACCAATGGTTTGTGATCAGTGCAAATTTTAAACTTCCTCCCCCACACATACATTCGAAATCTTTCAGCTGCCCATGAAGCAGCCAACAATTCTTTCTCTATTACGGAATAATTCCGCTCCGCTTGGGTCAAGGTGCGTGAAGCATACGCTGCCACCCATTTTTCAGACTTAACCCGTTGGGAAAACACAGCACCAATTCCATAACCAGACGCATCCACAGATAACACACATTCAGCCGTTGGTAAAAAAGGTTTCAGACAAGGAGTAGTAACTATCTCCTTCTTCACTTTCTCAAAACATGTCTTTTGTTGCTCACCCCATGTAAATACTACACCTCTTTTTAATAATGATCTCAAGGGTTCAACTTTTGAAGCATAGTTCTCAATAAAACGTGAATAAAATTCTGTGAGTCCAAGGAATGACATCAATTGTTCTCTACTAGTAGGCTCCGGGACAGCTAAAATAGCGTCTACATGACTGATTTTAGGTCGAATGCCATCCTTAGATATAACATGTCCTAAGTATTCGACTTCAGATTTCCCAAATACACATTTCTCATTTTTAATAGTCAGCCCACTTCTTCTCAATGCATCTAGAACCTCGAATAAACTCTTATCATGACATTCTTTGTCCTTCCCATATATCAAAATGTCGTCTTGAAACACCTTAGCATTTTCAATACCTTGTAAAACCCTGCACATTTCCCTTTGGAACACAGCAGATGCACTGGCAAGACCAAATGGCATACGTTTATACCTAAACATTCCTTCTGTAGTAATGAAGGCAGTGCAGTGTTTAGAATCGTCCTCTAACACAATTTGATGGTATGCACTGGTTAAGTCTATCTTGGAAAACCAAGATGAGCCACCAACAGAAGATGTGAGTTCCTGCAGATTAGGAAGAGGAAATGTGTCCACCCAGATGGCTTCATTTAAACACCTTAGGTCCACACACAGTCTTAAATCGCCATTAGATTTAAGAGAAATCACGACTGGCGAAACCCAATCTGAGCTTTCAACAGGTTCGACAATACCATCACTACACAGTTTCTTAAGTATTTCACCTAACTTTTCTCTATAGCTGATGGGAACATTCCTAAGTTTTTGTCGAATAGGACATGCACCTTCTCTTAATATTATTTTGTGCTTGAACCCAACCATTTTACCGATCCCATTCGAAAATACATCAGGAAACTTTTCTTGTAGGTTTGAGTAAGCATTATTCTCAACGCATTCGTCCTGAATAGAGTACACAGGACATTCCCGTCTGGGGTCGATTTTCATGCCCAAATCAAAAATGTGTGGCCACCCCAAAATAGTCGCACCTTTGTCGGCCACATAAATTTTACCCTGGCACGAATTACACCCAAAGGTTATTTTAGCAATTATGAACCCTTCTAAAGGTATTTTATGCCCAGTATAACTACCAGGACGTACATCAGGACCTAATAATGGTCTGGTAGGCCAAAGGAATTTAAACAAGTCCATGCCCATAATGGTATACCATGCACAAGAATCTACCATGACCTTTACTTCCAAACCATCAATATTGACAAGGCATGATGGTAGTTTTTTTACCTTATTTGTCCCTTTAACAGATTCGTCCTGTATACTACATACATCACCTACAACGTGGAAAACATCATCTTGATTATTTGCGTGGACACAATTAATGTCATCTTGCTCATCATCTTGTAGATAATTAACTTTAGCTTTAAAATTCCGACAAACTCTAGTAAAATGTCCCTTTTTTTTACAATTAGTACATATTTTGTCGAGAGCAGGACACCACTTATAGTTTGCTAGATGAGTAGAAGACCCACATCTAAAACCCGCAAACTTTTTTAGCTCCTTAGTTTTTTCATAAGTTTTTTCATTTCCCTTTTTATTAGAATAAGATGAATAACTAGTCATCTTACTATCAGTCCTGGGTTTATAATTATCAACCTTATTAACTGCATTAATTGATGTAGAATCAATATCATTTTTTTCATTTCTAACCTCACGAATGCATTGGTCTGAAATTTCTACGCCTCTGGCAACTTCAATAGCATTTTTCAATGAAGTACTCCCAGATTACCATAATTTCTCCTGAATTTTTTTAGATTTGGTCTTCATAAGGATCTGGTCCCGCAAAACCTGATCGTACGTGATGGTTTCAAATTCACACGTGACTGCTAAACCCCTCAAAGCTGAAACAAATTGATCAATTGACTCATCACTTTTTTGAGCTCTTGAATAAAACTTAAACCTTTCCATCACTACGTTAATTTTCCTTCCAAACCTTTCCTGCATCTGTTTGACGGCACATTGATAAGCACCCATATCACCAGCATTTTCAATTTTCGGTAAATTTTTGAACTCCCTTAAACCTACAGCACCTAATCTATGTTTAAGCAATGATACCTTCCTATCTTGAGAAGATTCCTCTTCAGCTAACACTTCAACATAAGCCTCAAACATATCAATCCATAAATCCCATGCAATAGGAGGTTCACCAGACTCCGCCCAAAAAAATGGAGGTGGATGAATTGAAGACATTACAATTACTATGTAAGTTAATACAATTTAACACTTGGAAAAATGAAAATAAATAATTAAAAAAAAATTCCCTGTAAATACTTGCGCAAAAAGTTCACCAAAGTCCAAGCTAATATGTAATTTTTCTTGTACAAAAAGTTCACCAAAGTTTTAATAGCGTTGAAATTGTAGTGTTGAAATTGTACATAAAATTGTACTGGTAATTTAAAAATTAAAAATGATGTCGAAATAAGTCATATAAATGTGACCAACAACGTAGAATCAACTGGTATGGCTAGCGTTGAATTTGCTCATAAACGTAGTCATTTATATTCATTTGAAATATGCATCGGCATCTGAACGCGTTAATCTGAACGCGTTACACGGTGAAGCGTTACTCTGTTGATATGTAAATCGGTTGCTGCGTTGCTACGATACCAGAATACATCCAAAATGGCCACACGCATGCGTGATACGTGATGACAATATCACGCGGTGATGACGATTGGCTACGCGATGACAACAATCAGCTACGGGAAGTCAGGAGGTTCACAATGACGATCCGCACGCGCAGACTATTCATTCACGAGTCCAGTTTAAAAGATGCAACATGCGTTGCCGAAGGTTGTTGCAAGAAGGTAAACTTTCCACAGCATACCAGTTTACTGCACACAGTTATACAGTTTGTTACTCACAGTTGTTGGACATTTCTTCTTATTAAATTGAAATTTGGTTGCAAGCAAAAGTTGAATAATCCAAACGGAAACGAAGGAAATTTTTTTTTTTTTTTTTTAAAAGATCAATGTCGCTGCAGCCGTATCCCGCTCGTCGCCATGTATTGTAAGTAAGCAATCTCGTAGGCAGATAGGGTTCTTCAAGTCTTCTTTAATGAGACGCAAGTAGAAGGCAATACAGCGACATGATAGCACAACCTCCGTCTTCCCCTTCAGTAACCGACTCCCTCCCACAGCATTCTCCCTGGCATACATTCCACGCATTCCACACGAGCACATACACACACGCGCACACATACACATACACGCGTCATACACACGAGACACACACGCGCACAACACATAACACGATACCACAGTCACCATGCCCTCTAGTATGAGAAAATGTCCATACATTTATCACATACAATTGTGAATACTTCAAGCAAGCTGAAGAATGGTAGGGGTTTTGAGGATACACCTTCTTACATAATTAAATATCACGGATGCGCAGGAGTACTTTTTACATTACCACTAAAATACATGCACTGTAAAATAAAGCAAGCCAAACATTTTATGTGGCATCACCAGGCACAGGGGCGTTTCAAAAATATTCGAAAGCCATCTTCTGTGCTACTTTATTCTTGTATTAAATCTCGTGCGTCAAAATGCTATTTTTTCCAAACACGCCTTTACAGGCCATTCAAGACATTTAAAAAAAATATATATATATTCCTGCCTTTTACATTTTCTTATCATTAAGTCAGGGAGACATTTATATTACGCTGGTGTCATTTCGAGAATTTAACATGTCGCTTTGGACTTGAAATTCCCAAATTTCCTACATGTTGCTAAATTACGCTGCATTTGTGGCAGATTCATAGGACGGGAACGTGGGAATGCGAACAACCAGAACAGAAGTGGCTGTTGTACTAGGTTCTTTTTATTTTTGCTCTATTTTTATGGGGCAAAATGCCGGAGTAGAATTTTGCGTAGTAATGCCTATTTTTGCATAATTTTCCTGAAATTTCATGTAATTATGCGAAAACAAATTAAACAAATTTTGCCCACCCTTATTCTTCATGTCCATTCTTAGAAGTAGCCCAAATGCTCACGCAAAAAATTACTTCTTTTTGCACTGATTTGATATGGAATGCTACCATGTATTCCTTAAAAAAAATAAAGTAATGATCTAATTTTTACGATGGAGTGATCCAGATTGTTGGTCATTGGAGAAAAGTCTGGTGTTGGTTCACTGACAGGATCGTCAGACTGTTACCTTGATTGGTTCAACATGCATGCGGCTGCCTTCCTGTTATCATACCAAGCTGGCAGTTTCCACCACGTCATGCAACACTTTCATCCAATCCCAGGGTTTTGGACAAAAGCACTTTGCATACTGGCTTTTTTGAGCCTAGGCTTCATTGTGAAAGTGGAACCTACAAGCCATGAAATGCTTTGCACTGTTGGTTAAAATACTAGGACTTGTCTAAAGGTGTTACATGAGACATGACATGGGGCCACTTTACAACTATGAAAGAAGGATACATTTCTTTACTCTGTTAAATGTATACCCATAAAAGATATAAAATATATTAATCCTACAAAAAGAATCATAAACTCATAAAGACTTGAGCCTTTTTTCTACCCCTCCATCTACCGCCCCCACTGCTATATCAAGTCTCACCTATTTGTCCAGTGCCACTTCCTCTGTTACTCCCCCACATCCCGTCCCTCACAAGCCCACTTTTAATATTACTGCTGCGCTCCTCAACACCAGATCAGCTGTTAGTCATCAGCATGAGCTCTATGATTACCTTGACACCCATAACCCTGATCTTCTGTTTATAACAGAGACTTGGCTTAAGGCCGACTCCTTACCAAACGTCTTAGCAGCACTCCCTCCCTCATATTCCATCGTTCGAGCAGATCGACCGGAGGGTAGAAGAGGCGGTGGAGTGGCCCTTATTGCTCATACCGACCTTCACTTCCAGATTCTCCCTTGTCCCCCCATCCCTGAAGTTGACTGCCTGATTATTCGCTCTACTTCCCATGCCACTCCCCTAACTGCTGTTCTTATTTACCGCCCCCCTAACCCTACCCCCACCTTTGTTTCGTGCCTCCAGGACATCCTCGCAACCCTGGTCATTAATAACTCGTCTGTACTGGTCCTGGGTGACCTTAACTTTTGGCCCAACGACCCGGCCGAAAGCTCTCAATCTAAGGAGTTCACCGATCTAATGACCAGCCTCAACTTCACTACCCATGTTCACAGTCCCACCCATGTGCATGGCCACTCTCTCGACCAGGTTTGGACCCTGAACATCCCCACCTCCTCCCCTGCCATATCCCCCTGCCCTTGGTCAGACCATTTTTTAATTTCCTTTTCCCTTGCCTTAGCCCCAGTGGCTAAACCTTCCCTTCCCAAGAACACCTGGGTTAGGAAATGGGGCAAGGCAGACATGCCATCCTTCCACTCATCCCTAGTCAACGCCTGTCCCGATCTCTCCGGCCTCGCCGCCCCGGATCAGTTGGCCACGATTGATGGGTGGCTGACCCGCGCTGGCGACGACTTCGCCCCCTTGAGGCGGATCACGGTTAAGCGAGCTCACGCCGCTAACCGTTGGTTCACTCCTGACCTCAAGGCAATGAAACTGGCCGCTCGCAGAGCAGAGCGTGTATGGAGAAGAGAATACTGCCCTTTTAAAAAAACCATCTACCTCTCCGTGCTTAAGACATACAAGCAGGGTATCCTGGATGCTAAGACCCTGTTCTATTCCAACAGGATATTGGCAGCGGAATCTCAAACTAAGGAGATTTTTGCCACAGTTCACGAACTCGCTTCGTCCAATAGAGCTGTGGCTTCCATTCCCCCCTCCCAACCGCTTTGCGACTCACTCAACGATTTCTTCGTTGACAAGGTCGCAAAGATTAAAGCCAACATTCCTCTCCCTTCCTCCACTTTTACCAACCCTTCCCCGCCCGCCATCACGTCTAAACTCACTTCCATTCCCCCCTTAACCAAGGCCACGCTTTTCCCCCTGCTTCATAAGGTAAAGTCAGGCTCCCCCCTCGACTTTGCCCCTGCTCACATCTTAAGAGAAATCTTCCTAAACATCCCTACTCCCCCCCTCACACTTTTGAACGACTCGCTCAGCAACGGAGCGGTCCCCACTGCTCACAAATTTGCGGCCATCATCCCCATTCTAAAAAAACCTGGTGCAGATCCCTCCTCCCCTTCCAACTATCGCCCCATCTCCCTCCTGCCTTACTTGGGTAAAGTTCTAGAAGCCCACGTGACCAGCACCCTGAGCGCCTATGTGGAAGCCAACCACTGCCTCTCTACCAGGCAGGCGGGCTTCCGCCCCCTCCACTCCACCGAGAGGGTGGTGACCTCAGTGATGGACAGCCTACGCGAGGGCATCGACACTAACTGTCAGCAGGCACTCATCCTTTTAGATCTGTCCGCCGCTTTTGACACGGTGGACCATTCCACCCTTCTTACCCGTGTCAAGGCGGCGGGCATCGAGGGCCTGGCCCTTGCCTGGCTTGAGTCCTTCCTGAGCGACAGGGCTCAGGCGGTTCATCTAGCTGGCTTCACCGCTGCTCCTCGCAGGGTTGCTTGTGGAGTCCCCCAAGGTTCCTCACTTTCCCCTCTTTTGTTTAATTTATACATTTACCCTCTAATTTTTATGTTACAGCAGCTCGAGGTCACGGTGTTTAATTACGCCGATGACCTCCAGCTAATTTTCAACCTTTCCCATTCCCCTTCCTCCTCCCAGAACGTCCAGTCCATCATGTTGTTCATCCAGGACTGGATGAACTGCAACCACCTCAAACTCAATCCAGACAAGACGGAGTTAGTCTTGACTGGAGGTGGTTGCAGTCCCTGGTCCCCCTCCCACTGGCCTCCCTCACTCGGTATCCCTCCGCTTCCTGTTCCCAAGGTCAAAACCCTTGGCATTCTCCTCAACTCCTCACTTTCCGTTCACTCACAGGTTTCCTTAGTTGTTTCCTCTTGTTTTTTCTCCCTTAGAATTATTAGGAAGATCTCTCGCTTTTTCTCTCTGCCTGCGTTAAAAATCATAGTGATGGCCATGGTGCTCTCGCGCCTTGATTATGGTAATATCATCTACAATGGCGCCCCAGCCTACGCCATTCGCCAATTGCAGCTAGTGCAGAACCAGGCTGCCCGCCTGATCCACGGCCTGCCTAAATTCCATCGGGTTACCCCCTTAATGCAGGCACTGCACTGGCTGCCGGTGAAAGAGCGTGCCCTGTTCAAACTCGGCTGTACCACCTTCCAGGCCAAAATGGGCACCGCCCCGGAGTTCATCTGCTCCGCCATCAAACCCTACTCACCTGGCAGAGAGCTTCGCTCCTCCCATCAGGCCCTGCTAACCATCCCCCGTTTCCGTAAGAAAAAGGCCGGAGGAACAAAATTTGCAGTTCTCGCTCCTGCGTTCTGGAATTCCCTCCCGACCGAACTCCGACTGACTCCCTCCTACATAGAGTTTCGGAAGGGTCTTAAAACTCTGCTCTTTTCCCAAGCCTACAAGGTCTGATCCCCTTCCGCTCCTGTTATCCCCCTCGCAATCCTAAAGCGCCAAGAAACCGCACGGTAGTAGAGCGCTATATAAATGTTTTTAAATTCAAATTAAATTCAAATAAAATCTACAACTATGAACATATTTAACATTTTGACTTTTGTAGTCATCACTTTTAAACGCATATACAAAATCAATGATTGCCAAAGTATTGCTCTTAAGCATTTCACTGTGCAAATATCTGCTGTGTCATCTTTTATCAGAATTGAGGGTTTGAAGCGGTAGGTGTAATTTTAAAAAAAGCCCGAAATTCACGAGTACGCAATGATCTCTGTGAGTAAGGCACAATCAAAGCTTTGTGAACCAGGTGCAATATTATTTTTCAATAAGGATCAAAAGAGCAAGGATTTAAAAGGGTTGGAGGAAGATGATGGGTGTGAACATGTTGTATAAATCCTCTTACTATCTGATAGAATAATATTAATAGTTACCTCGGAGCGCTCTGGCTTGATAAACAACCTCTGACGTCGACCTAGTTTCTCTGTGACTTGCAGTATCTTTATAATGTTTTGTTGTGGGGACTTTAGGCCACAGACCCTATACTGGGTAATGAGCGCGGAGACCTCTCTTCTGAGGCTAAAGGCTGCACTAATTATCAAGTTTCATGTTGATGGATATTGCACAAGACAAAAGCAGCAGAAAGAGGGCCAAAATTGGCTGTGTTTATTAACTGGAGTTCGCATAAGGTAACAACAGCTGGCTGCGGTTCCATGGCTGTGTGTAGATGATAGCTGGTGCATAAAACAACAGAAATAAATGCACCTCGGATGGAAGGGACATCTAGTTAAGATACTTCTTTGTACGTTGGAGAACAAGCTTTGTACTGACTTTTTGTTGCCTTGGGATGTTGAGATCATTGCGAACGCAGAGCCAGAAAATCTCACTATGAAATCCATCTCTGAGACCTAGGTTTTCAGTTAGTCATCTCTGTCCCGAGTAGGTGTTTTGCCTCATCCTCTGACGTTACAGCAGTTTTTCTCATGTTTGCTATAGTATTGTATAGACTTTTGGCATTTGAATTTGTCATTCATGTTGCAATGAGGAGGGCATGTGCATTTCATTCTAACATAAACAAACATCCAAACAACCAGACAATAACCTCTCTCTCTCTCTCTTTCTCTCTTTCTCTCTCTCTTTCTCTCTTTCTCTCTTTCTTTCTCTCTTTCTCTCGCTCTCTCTCCTTCCTTTTCTCCCACTTCTCTGTCCTTCTTTTTCTCTCTCTTCTCGTTCCTTCTTTTTCTCTCTCTTCTCTGTCCTTCTTTTTCTCTCTCTTCTCATTTCCCTGATATCCTCAACCCTTCTGTCCCCATTTACTACATGGCGATTATTGGTGGCAGCGCATGCTGATGGAGCATGGAGACTTCATTTCTGAAATAAATGTTCTGAATCTGCCTGAAAGTATGGTTACAAGACCCACATATTTCAGAATACCACAAGTGATCTTCTCAATTGAATTAATGTGAGTTATATTTGTATTCTGCAGGTCGCGGGTTCTAATCCAAGTGCGATTCAGATCCTCTAATCGCCCCTTAATCAAGCCACTCTGGATCAGCAGAGCTAGAACACTGGGTCGATCATTTTCCAATTTAGCGGCAAGGCACTGGAATAGTATAGCACTTGGGCTGTGACTCTTCCCTGGGCTTCTCCTTTTGAAGTAGGCCCTAAAAGCCTGTCATTTTGAGTTTTAAAACCAAACTGTTTCTGTGGTTTCTGATTTCTCCAGCGAACACACTACACTGTGCACGATATCCCTTTAGGGATGAGTTTTGACTCTTATAAATCGGATTAACATAATATAACAACATAGTAATTGCATTTATTTATTTATTTTTGTTTCTGTTCTTTCAGAACACTGAAGGTGATAAGGAGCACAGCTTTAGGGGAGAAAGGGGAATTTCTGTCTAATCGATGGAGATGGGTACCCAATCTAATATTCTTTAGTCATGGCCCCAGAGCTGTGTGAACTGCATCGATTCAGATATGTTCACATCTACCGCCAGAATGAAAACACCCAGCATGCAGAGATTACCTGCCCTTCGTGTATTTTCAAAAACCTCCAATTTATTCTCCAGTAGCATGATGGGCTCTTTCGCCTGATGTTGAAAGCCAGTTAGCGCCTGCAGGTATATTCCCACTGCCACAATGGTCTTAGTAACCTGCAGCATCCTTTTTTTTTTTCATAACAGATTTTATTGATTGATCAGGTAAAAGCAGGTATACAGTTCTCCACAATCAGGAGGTCACTGTAAATTATCAACACATACATATCATTGTATCCCAATCAATAAAAAGAAACGTTTTGCCCTAGACCCCCCAACGCCCACAGCCACCCAAGAACCCCACTACCCGCCCCTTATCCCTCCCTAGCCCTGTACACGCGATCATGTCAAGCCCTCTGTACGTGCTATCTGTAAGTCCGGCGCCATGCGCACTCTAGGCCCGGCGTCCATCACCCAAATCTAGATCGTCGTCAGGCTCTGCTGGGGGATCAAGAGCCAAACCCCTGTAATGTGCCCACGTTTCCAGATTTTATAATGCTTCTTGGGGCAACCTCTGGCCTCGAACACTGGGCGCTCCAACCCCATAAAATAATCCAGTCCAGCTTTCCACGCACTCGGGGGGGGGGGGCCCGTTCATTCTTCCACGCTCGAGCCAAGTCCCGCTTGGCTACCACCAGGCCCAACAGCAAGAGATGACGTTTGTAAATATTTCCACCTACCCCCTCCAACACATGAAGGAGACCCAGACGATGGGTGCGGGGGAGATCCCAGCCCAGCACTTCCGACAAACAACTCCAAACACCATTCCAGAACCTAGTCAATCCAGCACACGACCACACAGTATGGATTAGGATACCAATTTCAGCTCCACAACGCAGGCACTCCGGGGACCCGATCAGGCCCGCCTTCCACAGTTGCTCTCGTGTATAGTAGGCCCTGTGCAAGTATTTAAATTGGATTAGTCGGAGTCGTACCGCAATAGCCGTCCCACGTGGGGACTCCAGTGCCTCCCTCCAGTCATCTTCATCCAGGGGCCCTACGTTCTTTTCCCAAGCATCTTTCAGTGGGAGCAGGGAGGAGGAACAGTGCGTGACCAGCGTCTGATATATGCGGGACACCTTTTTATCCCCAAGATCGCCCATGAAAACCTTCGCTTCCACGGGGCTGAACTCCGGTAGCGACTCAAACCCAATGAGGCTAGGTGCCAATGCGTGACGAAATTGTAAATATCTGAAAAATTGAGTTTTAGGCATGTGGAACTTGTCCCGCAGGTCCTGAAATGACTTAAGAGTCACACCGGACATAACGTCTCCAAGCGAGGAAATCCCTATAGAGTCCCACCCGCCAAACCCCGTAAGCGAGGCCAGTGCAGGGAGTCGTCCATTCTGCCACAATGGGGTCTCTGCCGTCAACTTTCCCCACCAACCCATCTGACGCAGTGCCTGTCTCCAGACTGCAAAGACCACTTGCGTGGCCGACGGCAGCCTCCTCCTAAGCCCAGCCGAGTATAGGATGGTATGCAACGTGTTATTCCCCATCAGTGAGCGCTCCAGCGCATATGCCGGGTCGCCTCCATCCCCATACCACCAGTCGTTTAAGGCCAACAGATGAGAGGCTGGGTAATACGAGAGGATGTCCGACGTGGCCAGGCCACCACAATACGTGGATAGAAAGCACGTGCGTAGCGCCACTCCAGCGGCTCCCCCTGCCCACAAGAAGCGGCCTAGGGCGGAATTGACCTGCCGGAATCACCTTGGTGCGATTGGGTGTGGATGGTTCTGTAATTGATATAGGAGGCACGGAAGGGCGACCATTTTAAAAATCGCCGACCTGCCAATGATGGTAAGGGGCATTCGAGACCAAGTTTTAATGTCCGTTTGAACCCTCTCCCATACCGGCAGCACGATGCGCTCCCATGAGACCGTCGCAGACTCGGACAAGAACACTCCCAGATACAATATGCCCCCGGCCGCAGCTCGCAAGGCTGACGCCCACGAGCCCGTGTCCGCCCCGTCACCCAGCACCCACAAGGTGGACTTACTCGGGTTAAGATAGAGGCCCGATACCTCACCAAAGATACGCATTATCTCCAGCACTCGGGGCCCAGATCTATTCAGGTCAGTGAGGAAAAAGAGGACGTCGTCCGCATAGAGGGCAATTCTATCGGTAAGGCCCCCTTCCCATACAAAACCCCGCAGCTGCGCATCAATGCGCACCCAAGAGGCGAGAGGCTCCAGGATCAATGCAAATAAATATGGGGACAGCGGGCAACCCTGACGGGTCCCCCGGCTGATGGCAAACCTCTCCGAGATCGCTCCAGAGATACGCACAGACGCCGTGATGTCAGTATATAGAAGTTTGATATAGGATATAAACACCGGGCCCAAATTAAGATGAGGCAGAAGCGCGAATAGGTAGGTCCAACTCACCGAGGCGAAGGCCCTATCTATATCTGCCAAGAGCAGGGCCGCCTGCTCTCCCGTGGCCCTCATCGCGTCTACAGCAGTCTGCGCCCTGCGAATATTGTGTCGCTCTACGTGGCATAAAGCCCGCCTGATCCGGGTGGACCATATCGGCTACGTACGGGAGGAGACGGTTCGCCAACGCCTTAGCCAACAGTTTAACCTCTGGTAAGCAATGATATAGGGCGGTATGGGTCGTGACGATCAGGGGGCCTACCTGATTTCTGAAACACCACCACCTCAGCATGGCGCCAGTCAGCTGGCAGTCTACCCACTTCTCGCGCAGCCTCTAGTGCGGTCCTATAATGGGACCCCAATTGGGGATGGAACTTCTTATAGAATTCACACGGGAAACCGCTCGGCCCGGGTGCCTTCCCTGCGTTGAGCTGCCCCAGCGCATCACCCAGTTCCTCCGCCGTGAGGGGAAGGTCCAACGCCCCTCGAGTCTCAGTGGAGACTGCCCTCGGGGGCAGGTCGGCGATAAATTTGTCAATCGCCTCAGCCGAAAGGCAATCCTTTGGCGCATACTGCTCCGCATAATAACTGGCAAAGCCAGCCGCCGGGTCCGTAACAGTGACACCGTCTCCATCCGTAATCCCGGGCAGGGCAAGCGGCTGCAGAGTACGCTGGCACAGTTTGTGAAGCATAGTACAAGACTTGTCTCCCCATTGATATACCCTACTCCGCGTGGCCAACCACGCCTGTCGAGCCTCGTCCAGTAACACCGACGCATAAGACTGCTGCACCTGCAGGAGCTGCCGCACCGCCACTGCGTCTTCCCCCCCCCCCCCCCCCCCCCGACAGCGTTGCTCCAGAGCCTCCACCCGAGCCGCCGCCTCCACTATAGCTTCCCGACGCCTGCGACGGGCTGCCGCACACCATGCAATATCAATTCCCCTCAGAGTAGGTTTCATGGCTTCCCAGTCGACCGTGAGATCTGTGCCTTCCACCAGATTTTCTCGCCAGTAGTTAGCAATCGCACCACGCATGTGTTGCACATAGTCGGTTTGCTGAAGGTGCCATGAGGACATCCTCCACCAGAATGGCTGCCTCGTCCTACGCAGGTCAACCACCACGGCCACAGGGGAGTGGTCAGACAGTCCCCTAGGCAGGATAGCAGCCTCCCGCACTCTATCTAGGAATCCACAAGGCACAAATCAATAATCCAGCCGGGAGAAGGAAACATGGACAGCAGAGTCATATGTGTATTCGCGGACCCTGACATGCATGTGTCGCCAAACATCCGCCCAGCCAAGCCCTTCCACCATGGCGCGTAGCCGAGTAGGGACGGCAGCAGCAAGCGTCCCCTGCATCCTCCGACGGTCCTCATGCATATCCATCACGTCATTCCAATCTCCCCCCAGTACTGCTAGGGAATCTGGAATGTCAGCCCATACCGCAAACAAACGCTCAGCCAGGGACCACTGCAGGGGGGGGGGGAGCATAAACACAGCCAAACACAATCGATTCCGTGCCTACCATCCCCTGAACAAACACATCACGGCCCTGGGGGTCTATCCACTGACTCTCGTGCACGTAAGCCAGCCTAAGATGGATTAGGATAGCAACGCCCCTGGAGCCCCTGGAGAACCCTGCATGAAAGAGTTGCTGGTATCCATACCTTTGCAGGCTTAGCACTTTCTTCCCCATCATTTGAGTTTCTTGTAACAACAAGACATCAGCTGCTTCCCTCTTACCCCACCGCAATATCGCCCCCCTCTTTATTTTGTCCAGCATCCCTCTAACATTCCAACTCACTATACGTAGTGACTCCCTGGGGAGCCCCGGGGTGGAAGCCTCAGCCATAGTCCCACGAGACCCAATACCAGAGCACCCCGCACCAGGCCCAGGCGCACAGCACATCACAGAACAAGGCATCAAAAGTCGCGTGTACCCCCAACCAACCCACCCAAACCCCACCCCCCACCTGCCCCCCAAACACACCCCTCAACTTCCCATTCCCGCTTCTACACCCCCCACCCCAATACCTCATAGAACATAGTATCTGTCGCGGCATGGGCAGCCACGGGCCCAAACCAGAGCGCCCAAGGCCAACCATACCAATGAATCCCAAGTACCCACTGAACAAAGAACTCCCCCCTCCCTAGTCAACTCCCACTCACGTAGGAGGCAAGTAGCCCCTATATTGGAGCACCCCGAACCCTTTCCCACAGTCCCACCCAATGTTAGGAAAACAAACTAGTCGTGGCAATATACTCAGCGTTCAATCATCAGTACAACAGAACATAGTTGAACAACTCCTCTCCGCTGGAGCACATGGTATCTGTAGAAAGGCATAGTTCCCCACAGTCTCTCAGCGGCCCTTTCCAGAGTGATCAGAGTCAGTAGGCACAGCAGATTGAGTTCCACTGCGAGAGGTAGAGCGTTTCCGAGATCTAGACCTCCTGTTCCGTTTGCCTCGGGCATTCTGGTCCCCCCGGTCCTGCGATGGATCTCTCGAGTGTCGGGTCCAAGCCCGGTTGAGCATGGGGCCTGACTCTCACCGTTTCATCAGTCCATTTGAAAACGTCTTCCGGCGTATCAAAAAAGTGAGTCCATGATTGGAAGACCACCCGTAGGTGGGCCGGGTAGAGCAAGGAGTATTGAATCTTCAGGCCTCGAAGTTTCGCCTTGGCGGCTATAAAGGAGTGCCGCTGTTGTTGTACAATTCTGGTGTAGTCGGGGAAGATCATGATCTTCTGGCTTTCAAAGAGAAGGGAGTCTTTGGCCCTCGCTTCCCGCAATAAAGTGTCCCTGTCATGAAAGTTCAGGATTCTAGCAATCCCCGGTCTGGGCCGCTCTCCCACTGGCGGCTTCTGCGTCAGGGCCCGATGGGCGCGTTCAATCACAAAACAGCGGGACAGGACATCCGGGGGGAGCCAACTCTCCAGCCACTGGGACAAGAACTGTTCCATGTTGCCCTTCTCACAACCCTCCGGAAAACCCACAAAGCAAAGGTTGTTTCTGCGGGCCCGCCCTTCAGCATCCGCCACACGAAGCGCTAGACCCTTTTGAATGTTTTCCATCGCCGCCATTTTCTGTTTCAAGGTCCCAGCATCATCATCCTCCACCACCGAAATCCTAGACTCGGCCTCTGTGATTCGCGCCACTGCATTGCGCAGGTCCTGGCACAGTAGGGTCACGTCTTCTCCAACTGTCCCAATCTTGGCATCCAACATGTCCCTGGACTGAGTTATCGCCGCCATGAGTGCCGCATTGTCCTACCCCGACCCCTGGCCACCTGGCGCTCCGGGACCCCCGCTCGGTCCCGTAAACTTGTCGATGGACCCCTGCTTAGCAGGCCCCCCCCCTCTGGTCATGGCTGAGGCACACTCCGGTGCCACTGCCCATTGGAGCGTTCGCGTATCTTCTTGGCGGGGCAATCCGCACTTCCAACAACACACCTCTTGTACACCACCGCCGTCCGCTACCGGGGAGGGGGGGGCACACGCAGGGTTCTTCAGGTCGAGCTTCTGCGCAACCAGGATCTACCAGGGCCACCTCTCCCTATGGGTTCCACCGCCCCAGAGTGTACGGGCCCGCCTCGTGGTCCTCCACTACTGCCCAGGGACGCCTCAGGCCTTTACTCAGCTCCGGTTATGAGCCCAGTAACACTGCCTGGTTCTAATCCGGTCACGCCTCCCAGGGCATGTAGCTCCAGTCTCGACCATCCACTGCTAGCCGCTCGCCTCAAGCCGTCGGGGGCCCCTACACCTCCATCCAACGCCCCAGGGTGGTCTGCCGGGACACCCGCAGCGGATTCCAGCTCCTCCGCCTCCCGGCCAGCACCCGGGCCCCGAGAGCCACTCAGTGTGTCCACCTCACCTCACCTCTGTCGCCTCTATCAGCAGGGCTTCTGGCCCCTAGGCAGGCCCAGCCGCGCGGCGGGGGTACAATACAGCTCCAGTCCAGCTATGCCTCCCAGCCCCTGCGGCACAAGTCCAGGCCCCTCAGCTGCCAACGGATCGTCGGCTCCCAGAGTCTCGGGGCGGCCCACTGGTACACCAGCAGCTCCACCGCCACTCAGCAGCTCACACGGGGCCCCGGGGGAATTCACCGTGCACTTTCCGCCACTGCCTCCACTGCTCACGGGTGTACTCTAATCCGGGTGTCCACTGGCCAAGAATCCGGGCGAGCACCGGCACACCAGCAGCAGGCCTCCTCCGCTCACCACTGTATGCCGCCAGGGACCTCCAAACTCGAGGCCCCGGTCTCCGGATCTTGATGTAGGCCGCAGTCCGCCTCCAGGGCCCCCGCAGCGCCAGCAGCCACACCTATGCCTGAGGGCCCGGCCAAGTCCCCACTCTCCTCTCAGCTTGCAGTCAAAGCCCCAAGGCAGGGGCCCGACAGCCGCAGCGACCGGTCAGCTCCGTATATCCCCTGAGGCCAGGCAGGCCGCCGTTCCCCACGGGCGTCCTCTGTGCACTAGTCCTCTCCGCCGCCACAGCAGAGATGACGAGGACCCGTTTGTTGCTCCGCTGACCCCAAGAAGCTCCTGGCCCAGGTAGAAGGACTGTGCAGCTGGCCCTCGCGCGAGCCCTCCGGCCCGGACGCGCCAAAATTGAGGCCCCGGCTTTGCCGTCTGGGACTAGGCTGCAAGCCACTGCTGCCGATTCAGCCGTACTGGACGGTTTAGGAGCGCCACTCTCTGCACCGGAGCACTCCTGTCACCTTCTGCCACAATTGCCCCACAAGCGGTCCGCTGTTCGGGTCCGGGGGCCAGGATTATGAGTCGGATAAGTATTGGGCCGGCGGGAGCTCTAGAAAGCTACGTCCGCCATCAACGCCCGCTAAGCCACGCCACCGCAGCATCCTTTTTGCAGAGCATATTACCAATTTAGTCCCTAATTCCCGGATTACATCATCTTCAATCTCATTTCCCTCTCAACACCTTTTTATCAATTTTGACCAGCTTCCTCTTGAGGGAGTCCAGTGGCCACATAATCCCTTTCTGTCCTGATCTTCTAATTGCCTTCTCTCTTCCTCTTGAGTGGGGTTGGATGAAATCTTATTCATCTTTTAATCACTGTTTATTTTCCATGGCGCTGCCATCCCAGAGTGGATCTCGGAGCATTCTTCCATGGCCCGAGGGTCTATGATCATCGCTCCTGCCATTCTGTTTTCATTTATGAGCTATGGAGCCTCTTCTACTTTCAGCTCCAAATCCGTTGCATCAGGTTTCTTACTTCTGGGGTAAATTTTGAGGGCATCCAATGTATGGTTAGGCACTTGAATGGTTCTGTGTGAGGCTCAGTTTTTCCTATGACCCGACTGTAATATTCTGCTTTGGTTCCTTTTACGTCATGCAGGTGAACGTGGGCGAGGCGCTATATGATGTTGGTTGAATCACATGTCTGTTATTCAAGTACATTTGGATATCATCCATATAAATTTGAAAGCCCACCTGCTTCTACTAAGGAAATGTTGCCAGGGATATTTCTAGATTTTAATTAGTCGACTGGTTTAGGATGTTTGTGGTGTACGACACAAGAGACACCGCGTGTGGATAACTATGCTGACCGTCTCTTCAGTTGTGGACTCTGATGAGGACTGCTCAGTGTGTACCGACTCCCTTAGCATGGAGGAGGGAGGTATGTTTGTATGTGTGTGTGCGCATTCGTAACTGGCAGTTCTTAGGTTTCAATCCCAGTGTTATCAAGTGCACTTATAGTGTAAACATTTCATAGACCCCGCAATGCACCTTAGTCAAATAGGTGTTGTCAATATGACCCCAAACTCTAGTGACCCTTGTCCCTACACTGAACAGTCTGATACCTGTCTTATTGGCCTTGTCTTTAAGTCCCTCTCTTGTTTGTGCAACTAGTGGAATGGACATTGTCAAACTACTTTTTGTCAACCTCTGAGCAGTTTACTTGAGTCAAATCATATCTCCCAGTTTTTTTTAAAGTGTAAAATATGTTTTACATAAGAGATTATAGAAGTATAACACCAGTCAAATATTGTAAAGCAGGCAGCCGTTTATCCTGTGTTTCCAACCATGTTTTATATTGCAATGCTCCACAATAGCAAACTTTCTAAAAGTTGAGTATTAGATGTTTCTATAGCATCCCATACAACAGACCACTGCATTTGCTCTAGTACATCTAAGATAAAAACGTTATGCATTCTAAGCAATGTTATCCGAGGGGGAGGGCACACCCAGGTAGTTACTGATTGGTGAAGAGTAAGAGGCCATACGTTCTGTATTCATTATCAATTTGAGGCACACTGTATCGCTCTTCTAGGCGAAGTTGAATTTAAATTATTACTTACGGAGGAGTCTGCAGTGAATGAGCACAGCGAAGGATGTCCTTTTGTCATAGAAATGATAGTTAGTGCTCTGGAAAAGCTAAAATGTAGTCACATTTTCTATAAATTCTTAAAGATTCTTCCTTATCCGCGCCAGAATATATGTTGTGCACATCCCAACGTAGCAGCAGACTGTCAACGGATTGCCCACTATTCCAGTGTAGCTTCACCGTGACGTTTTAATGAACAACTACGGTAGAAGCATTCTATGTGCAAGAAAAAGCTCATGCATTACTGAATGCAATTTTGTTGGAATGGGAGCGGGTGAATTTAAAGTCTTTCCTGAGCATTGAAGTGTTAATGCAAATACCAAGCTTGCTGGTTAAAAATGCGAGAGGAAGTACGGGGTTTTAATCATTTGCATCTTAATGTATTTTAAAAGGCTGAAAATATTTAATGAAAGAAATCATTCCCTAAATCTCGCACCCACCTTCCTCTTTTGTGTTTTATCCATCGCCTCTGTTGCTTAATACTTCCTTAATTTTAAAATGGTAAAATTTTGGTAGGCATGGGAGGTTTCTTAATCTTCGATTTAAAAGTATGGGAGTAGATTTTTAGAGGTGCAGGAAGCTATTTAGAGACAGAATTATATTCAAAATGAATAGCTTTGTGCTTCCATGGGTAGTGAGATCCTGCAAATGAGTATGTGGGCGTTTTCCCGGTAAGCCGGAAGGATGGGGACCGGATTTGGGCCCGTGGGGGCTGGTTTTTCAGCAGTGCTGCAATAGCAGCCCTCTGTAACAAAAGCAGGAACGGTGTTTCTCACTAGCACCCCCACCACCACCACCAATACCACCCGCTACCAGGGCCGGTCAAGAGCAGATTGCCAGGGCTGGTAGCTGCTCCCAGTCCAGCCGTGCTGCAAAATCACACACACACACATTTTTTAATAAACATGTCCCTCTGTGTACCTTATAAACGACTGCCCACAAGGTTATTTAAAATCAATTTTAAATTAAATGACAGTTTAAATGCCATTCAACGAGGCTCATATTTTAAAATTTAGTAAAAGTTGTCATGGACTACACAATTTTCTCAGACTAAGGACACTTTAATTAGGTAATACAAACAAAGAGAAAGGAATGTTTCAAGCTCTAATTTCAGAAACTTGTAGCAGCAGAGATTAGAAACCTTTCCATGCACATATTCAATCTTCTGGACAGGAAGAGGATAGCAGCCTTCTCCAGCAGCACATCTCCCAGTGCAGGCTCTTCATGTGAGCTATGTGAACATTCTAGTTCTATATTTGACCTCCACAATCTGTACAGACAGCTGTTATAGGAAGAAGGTATAGTGATGTATGTGATGTCACTGTAATGAGGCTCGTTTCCGGTACCTAGAAGCAATGACTCTCCTGGGTAGACATCGTACAGCTCTGAGCTAATCAGGTTTCAGCATTTTGGTGGTGTACAGCTAGGTGATTTACAATTCAGTTTAGTTGATATCAATATTGAAATATAGCTGCAACAGAGTCTTGTACTATAAACCCTGGAAGTTGTGGGATATCCCATACCCTGATCTGCTGAAGCATGACCATAGCATCTTCTCCTTTATCAGCAGACATTCTAAAATCTTATAGTATCCACCTAAAGCCATGGCTGATCCAGAAGCAAATTCCTTTTTTCAGGAGTTTGCTCCTTATGCTTATTAGAACATTGGAATGTTGGGAGCTCCATTGAAGACAATGGAGTGCTCCCTGCTTCTACGGGCCGGTAAAGGCCCGCAGAGCAACATTCCAATGTTCTACAAAGGCTTCTCGAAGCTCGAGGGGATTTATATCCCCTCGAGCTTCGAGAACCCTTTGTTTAATTTGTTAGAACATTCTGCCCTCTAGTGGCAGAATGTTCTAATAGCCTTATAGCCCTTCGTAGCAGGGCTATACCGGCAATTAAAGTCCCGCTGTTTCGTTAAAGTCCCTCGCCTTCGGCTCGGGCCTTTAACGATTCAGCGGGCCTTTAATAGCCGGTATAGCCCGCTACGGCGGGCTATAAGGCTATAGGAATAATCAGTGAACTCTATTGATGAACATGAACTCTAGAACACAGGATCCTCTTTTGAATGCAATCCTTTCCTATGTTTATCAAGCAAAGTTTTTAACAGATCCAGGTTTTATTTGTATCTTCTGTTCTCTTTGCCTCTTTTGGAACACAAATGAAATGGAAATTGCATTACCTGATTGCTCTAAAAAAAAGTTCACACTTCTAAACCCAAGCCTCATAAAATGTCAGTTTTAAAAATGCAGCGCTAACGCCACTCCAGGGATCGCTTGTCCCTCAAAGCGGTCTAAGTTTCCTATATTTATATCGGTAGAGGTAGCAAACTTGTAACTGTGATTTTCCTAAACAAAATAAAAATCAAATATTGCATTGCTATTAAGGGGTTTGTGCTTCCCCCGCCCCATAGATAATTGTACAGTTATAATTTCTTGCTGGGTATCTTACTCACAGTATGTGCATTTGAATCAGCAGTGCTAGTAGCTAGAGTATAAAACAGTGATATGTTTGATTCTTTGTAAATGGGGCAGGCTTTTTTAGAAGTTAGAACCCTGTTTCCCTCTTGTGCGACACATTTTTCATTGAGCATCGCAGCAATGTTAAGTGCAAAAAAAGCACCACCAAGATGGCCAATAATTTTTTGCTTGCGGGCCACACGGTAGAAGAGCTTAGCTGGGTCATCCTTGAAACCCTTGAGACAAAAGACAGGAATGCAGAGAAGATCCTCTTCGAAAAAGAGCAACGTTGGGTCCATAGGTTGAAGACAGATTCCGAGGGCTTAAATGACAATATACCTTGGCTGAGCCTGAGAAAATAATAATCCTCTTAATCATGAACTAAGAAACGTGATTAGGATGGCTATAGAAAAGGATATACAGACAAAACCTGTATAAGTACTTATCCTCTCTTCAGACACAACCAGTTACCTTTCCAATTTCGATAAGCAACATGACTAGAAAGGAAGCATTAACAGTATTAAGCATATCCCACTCCAAATCGACCCTATAGATATACTTCTCATGACCAACAGTCTCAACACCCGTATTAAATAATTTAGAGAGTTCCATGAATAGGTATTTTTTTTATCGCATTAAAATCATTCACAGAAATTTCCACCAATATGAATATTCTCATAATTGAAAGACTCCGCTCTCGAAGAGAGACTCGCGTCTATCGACCAAGTCTTTTTTCAGTTACCAACACTGAATACTCAAAATAGACCCGGTAGCAACCCCGCGGCATTTCCGGGTTAGCAGGCGAAGTGTCAGCACAAGCAGCACACGAGGTTCAGAGCCACAGGTAGCAGAGACGATCTCCGATTGTCTGCACAATGCGAATTGCAAGTACTCTTTGAATAACGTTTCCCTTCATTTCATTTCCTTTTAGTAAGGCACCCTCACCTCCTGCCATAACCCGAGGAAGTGTGACAATTTCACACTTGAGATACGTTATTAAAAGCGCCCAAAAAGAAGAGACATCGGTCTCCGTTCACCCGATACACGCCCACTGAATGGATGCATACCATAGCGCCGATTTAGGCAACCCTCACAGTAACTCATAAACGGCCAACGGTGCACAGTAGTCACCCTTACACGCGCATGTGCCCACCACCAGTAATTGCGCCAGCATGCTAAGTATAGCAATTGCACTGCATGCTCTCTAAAGACATAGACGATATTGGAAAATCACAAAAAACTGAAGATCATGTGCATGCCACTATAGTCAGACAATGAGAGAGTTGACATTGCCAAGGACTGTGGGGTCTGTAAAGCATTGCCATTTTCTAGTTGCGACAAAATCAACCTTGATTTTGTAATGTATGTACCTTGTGTGTCTCCTACCCCCATCCCTCCACCCTCACCCCCATCTGTATACATATTGTTTTTATATTTTGCAGGTACACTGTGAACTCCCGTATTGCAAAGAAACAGGTTGAATTTTTCCTTTTCTTACACTGTTTATAATAAGGCATTTTTTTTGTTATAAACATCCACGTTTTCACCTTTCACTCTCGGTCCTGAAGAAAGCCCATAAGACCGATCTAGGCAATTTGGGCTGAAACATGTCGGCCATTTTTAATCACTAACTTTGAGTGCATTAGAATCCCTAATACATTCGCGGAACGCACGATTTTCAATAACCTTTGACGGGCAACCCGAATCCAGACCCAATAAAGCGAAGCATCTGGCTGTCCGGGTATTTTAACGAATTTGAGGACTGTCCACATCACTTGATCACTACTGTTTTAACCATGGGTAAGAACCTCCAGGTGGAGGCTGCATAACCATACTGACCCGATGATTATGCACACACGTGAATGAAGAGCGGAGAATCAACATATACCGCTACCACGATCTTCCCATCACGTGCATGAGGGTTTTTTACCTGAGACACCCCACATACCTCCTGCATACCCTGGTTGTGCAGGACAAGTGATCCTTCCCCCTATGATTAATTGAGATTAAAGCAAAGGAAACTGAATGGATCAGAACTTCCTCCTCCCTCATATGATTGATTGGTGAACGAATAGCTGACACTGAAGTGGTAGACAAATGAAGGAATACGAGCTTGCCAAGGTACATAGAAGGTTAAATGAGGGATTTGATGAGCAGACGTTTAAATTAAGATTATGAATATTTAATGAGGGAACGTAAGAGATATGCATCTAAACGAGGGTAGGGCGGTGCAGGGGGAGAAGGATGAACAGATGGGTGGAAGGAGGGCAGGGGGGAGATCGATAAGGAAAGAGGCATGTAAACAAAGGCAGACATGAACGACTGGGTGAATTCATCACTGATCAAAAAAACGAATAAACAAACTGGATTGCTTAATGTGAGAACAAACAGCTTAATTAACAAGTGGATGGCTATATTACTAAGGGCACCAATGATTAATTGGTTCAGGGATGATTAATTGGTTCTGTGAGTGAACAGACAGGGGACCAAGCGAACAAATGAGCTGAAAACATGGCAGAGTCGTGAATAAACAAAAGAACAAGCGGTGCAACCGGTTGTGGGTCATGTTAATGAGCAGGGAATCTAATTTGTGTACGAACAAATGGATAGATAAATAAACGCATAGGTGGATATGCAAGTGGGTTAATGGAGGAGTAAATAAGTGATGGAGCAAACTGGAGGATACCTTAATGGGTGGACACAACAGGTGAATAAATCGATGCATGGGTTGATGGGAGGACTGAGTGACTGGGTGGATAAAGGGTGGCTAAATAGTAAATGAAAGACATCGGGAAGTTGAGGGAGTGGAAGAGCTTGTGAGGTTCCCTTGCTCTCTAGCCACCCGTACCTCCCCACGCTGGTGGAGCTTGCTGAGGGCCACCCTGGGTGCCAGGAAGTCCAGGTGCCGCACATGTTTGGCGCTGCTCTCCTTGAACCACATGCCAGGCACTGGAGAGGCTCCACCAGGACGTAATGTGAGGCTGAGCGCCCAGAGAGTATGCCCTGGTGAAGCGGTTTTCCGCCCACTGACTCCATAGTAGCAGACCCCCGATGGCGGCAGCCCTACAGCTGGGGATAGCGGAGAGTGGAACCGGTAACCATAGACATGAGAGGCTAGAGCGGCTGAGCCATAGAGTCTGAAGATCCTCGAGCCTATAGAGCCCAGGATGGGGCTAGAGCGTCTCAACCAAATGAGTCTGAGGATCCCAGAGTGTATAGAGCCTAGCATCTCAACCAACGGAGTCTCAGGTTGTCAAGGCGGATAGAGACAAGGGCACTAGGAAAACAAGAACCAAATAAACGGGGTCTACACTCTGTGTAAAGCATACACACTGGTACAGCAAAACACGCCTTTGCGTGGGGATTATGGAAGCAAGTCTAGGCGTCGGCTCGAGTTGGCTCGATATCCTGTGTCCTTATCTAACATAACTGGTGCTCATGTGAAGCACTTCAAAAGCTTCAGGTCGAGTTTGCGCTATATAAATCTGGAGAAAAAAAGTAATAAAAAGTTAACGTGACCTTGTGTAATGAAACTTGTGCTCATCTAAAGTGCTCCAATACCTTCCAGTCTAGTTCCCGCTATATAAAACTGTACAAAGAAATATAAAAACGTAAAACCACGGACAAAGGAACCATGCGAAAAACACAATGGCACTGGTCAAAATGCAACACCATACCGCAATGTTAAACACCCATTACACTAATGGTAAAAGTGCTTACCCAATATTTAGAAGACTCCGTGTACTGCTGCAAGTAAAAGAGCCAGTCCGGATGGGCGGGGACAAAAGGAGACAGGGCGGTAACTAGGAGGGACTAAAAAGCCTCACTGACAGTGGAAAATCAGGGTTTAGCATGCTTTCTTCTTTATTATCTTTATTTCTACTAATTTAGCCATAAAAGATACAAACATCATCATAAAACAGCAATCTATACAATAGCAGGATGACAAAACTTCTCAATCAATAGTAACAACAAAAATGGTTAATACGTTTTCCATTCATCATTAAATGTCCAATACACTGTTTTTTTAAAAAGTTTTTTAAAACAGAACATTCTTGTAAAAGTTTGAGAATTAATCATTTTTTACAAAAATCCTACGCTTCATCCAAAATGCTGCCAAAAATGTGGCCACAGCAAAAACTATAAAACTGGATAAATCCGTTTTTAGAATTCTGTACACCTGCATACATTGGTTAAAACCCAAGTTTCTACACAACGGCACAAGCCAGTACCTTCTCGCTTTTTTATAGGCCGGACAGAAAAACATGATATGCAATTCACTTTCCAGTTCATTATTACACCCCAGGCAACATTTTTCAGAGGAGGTGGTCCATAAACTAGTAAAAGCTCTAATTGGCAGAGAACCATACCTCCATTGTAAATACAACTTTCTGGTTAAAATAGGAAAAATATCATCCAGCACTGACTCAAATGAATAAAAAATAATTTATTTTAAAAAGAAATCGGTTAGGGTCCCGCTTTGGACACACTGTTTACAAGCCGTTAATTTACTATTGTAGTAAAGTTTTACTAAGTGCTTTCGTGAGACCCTGGTGCAGGCTGCCTCCGGATAAGCCCACAATTGTAAAATCCCCAGCTTTCCCACTTTATTTTTAATATAATTGAGCCAAGGAATGTTACACACTTTTTGTAGGCTTCAAATTTCTTGTAGTTCCTGCCTATATTTAAGAAGCTCTGGTGTGATCCAGAACCTTTGCCAGAATATTAGGGGTTTAAGTCACAGGACCTCATCTATTGGTCTAAGGGCCATGTCAAGCCTCAATGGTAGCAGAGGAGTGCTAGAAAGCAAGGCAAGGCAAGAAGTTGTCTTATAAATTTGATTTCTGTGACAATGATCTCAGCTCTACACTCATGACCCCAAAGTTCCCCACCATATACTACTGCCCCCCTGGCCTGTGTTTTATAGATCTCGATAGGTGGGCCAACCGGTTTGATTGTTGATATATTGGGAAGCTTAAAAATGCCCCCTATTAATTGGTCCAGTTTGAGTCGAGATTTAATTTGGTGGGGGGCCCAGGTCATACTTTCATTTAGGGTCACCCCAAGGTACTCAAAAATCTGAACCCTTTCCGACCTATTAGAACCTATACTCTAGTTTGGACGAGTGGTCACTGGGGCATTAAAAACCATAAATTTGCTTTTCAGGGCATTGATTCCTAATCCCCGGTCCCTGCAGAATGCCTTGAAGCCATCCAACACCCTTTGAATCCCATTGGGGATTTCGACAGCAGCAGGGTGTCATCTGCAAAAATGTTTGCAGGCACCCTGCTGCCAGTGAGCTTAGGGGCATAGGTGTTGGCTATACCATTTAAGTGGTCAATTACCCCATTGACGTAGAGGCAAAACAGAGTAGGTGCTAAAACGCACCCCTGTCTTACCCCCCTGTCAACGGGGAATTTGGCGGACAACAGGCCATTCTTCCCACACCTTACTCGTGCGAAGTTTTCCTGATGGAGCCGTAATAAAATGTTCAAGAGATGGGATGGAATCCCCATCTCTGCGAGTACGGACCATAACTTGCCCCTTGGAACCAAGTCAAAGGCCGCGCGTAGGTCCACAAAAACTGTGTATAAACTCCCCCCTTCAATCTTAACAGTTTTCCAAAAGAGAAGGAACAGGAAGATTTGATCAACTGTAGATATGTTCTTTCTGAACCCCGCATGGTAATCACTCAATATGGAATTCTCTTCCATCCACTCTTGGAGGCGATCGAGGATCAGCCTCCTGAAGATCTTTTGGGGCACGTCGATCAAGCTAATAGGCCTGTAATTGGCTGGGAGCAGAGGAGAACCCTTCTTATAATAGGGACAATCTCTGCGCCCAGCCAAGTACCAGGTACCGACATGCCCCTCTGGATTGCATTGTAGATGACCAGCAAATATGGAGCCCATATTGCAGGTTCATGCTTGAAGAGGGCACCCGGGAGCTTATCCAGTCCCGGTGCTGTCACTTCTGCCAGTTTGTGAATTGCAGCAGTGACATCTTCCATGGTAAAATCGTCGCCAATAGATTGAGGGTAGAGTTCAACAGCAACTCCCCCCTCAATTCCCCTGCCGATTCGGCATTACCTCCAGCATACAGAGTCCGGAAGTGATCCTCCCAGGCACTAGCTGATATGTTGGCCTCGACGGCCGCCAGCGGCTCAACAGACCCAGTTTTTACAATAGACCAAAATATACGTGAGTCTCTTACTGCAAGAGCATTAGTTAGATGTATCCAATTGTCACGAGCCCATTCCTCCTTTGTGAATTGAAGTTGGCTCTTGTAGTCAGCTCTCCTGGCCTTTATCACCGCTCCATCGTTGTTCTTTTTTAGGGCGGATACTAGATCGGCCTTTGCCTTTCTACATGCGGCGTTGTACCATGAAGCACTTTTTCCCTTGGTCAGTCTCTTGGTGACCCTAGGATTGAACACATCTTCTAACTTGTTGGCTAGTTGACTGTATAGAATCCCAAGCCTGTTATGCATGTCTAGGGAATGTGAATCAGATATTAATACACTGACCTTTTCAAGAGTGGGGAGAATTAGAGCGTAAAGCTCGCAGACCTTCTTTGGGTGCGTCAATAAATAAGCCCACTTAACTCTCCGTCTATCGTTGGATAAAACCAATCTCGTGTTCGGCAGTTCATTACCACTGGACTTCTCTGTAACAATACCAGGAGACGATATTTCCAGGAATAATGCATTATGGTCACTGTCACTTCTTTCAATGACCCTAAACTCGATCACCTTTGCTCAGACCCGAGTTTCAATCAGTATATAGTCTAGATGCGACTCCTGCCCTAACTTATTAAATGTACATTTTGGGGGCATATCTGATTGAGTGCGCCCATTACAGGCTCTGATTGAGTGTTTGAGAGTCAGAGCCGTAATTTGGATGGCCAATGGCGTCCATGCTCTGGGAGGTGGAGCCGCCGTTGGCGGTATTGCCCATTGCTCATCTTCATCGGCGGATGCCCCGTGGATCAGACCCTGTAATGGCTCGTAATGACAATTTAACTCGCCTCCGACCACAACAGGCGTACCAGTAGGAATTGAGCTTAAAAATAAAGACAATTCCTCAATGGTTCTTGATTCACTGGAGATATTCACTGGTCTAGAATACACATTGACCAGTGCAAGTCTAGATGCATTAGGCCACTCCAGAAGAACACACTGCACATCCTCCGATAGTGTGTTCAGGTGTTTGGCCTTGCAGCCCAGGTGGACACCCATCCAGATTTTGAGGCCCCCTGACGGGCGTCCTTTACCCCCCAAAGTGTGCTGAAACAAAAAAAGAGGCATAACCTGCACGTATTTTCTCCTCTCTAGCCCAGGTTTCCTGGAACATACAAACATCGTTCCCGTCTATAAACAATCCCCATTCTGGGTAATCAAGCTTATTGGCCAACCCTGCCAGGTTCCAGGACAATATGAGTAGGGAGCCTGAGTTGGTGTTATTATAGGCTTTCCCCCTAGGAATTGTGAGGTCCATATTAGATTTCACCAGATCCTGTGTGCCCTGATCTATAAATGCAAGTTTTGGGTCACTACCCAGGCTTGGCTGATCATTACTATCAGCAGATAAACCTACCGATTGCCCCAGATTATTGCTCTCTAGCAGAGCACTATCTTGTGGCTTTCCCACTAGGGTCCGTACTCGCCCGCCACTAGACTTCGTAAGCGTGCCACTGTTGCCCTCCATTTCCACACATTCCTCAGCCCCCAAGCACTTGGAATGTAGTCAATCTACCCCATTGAGGCAGCTATATCGATTGTGGTTACAGAAGGTGTCAGGCACGTGCATAAAGCCCATCCTTGCCAGATCTCCCCTGCTTCTCCCTCTGCGTTCCACTCTTGCCCATCCCTCATCCACCTCCCGGTTTTCACCCAATTGGGCTGGTGGATAGAAGGACAATGGAAGGGACTGGATGGTAGTATCCAATTCACGGTTCCGCCATGCACATATGTGGGAAAAAGTTCTAGGGTCCCTAAAATTCACTAGCACGCAGTCGCCACTCACCATTTTAGTAGTATTTCCTACCCAATGGTGCCTTCTTACCATCAGGATCTCACTTGACATTTGGAAGGGGAGTGGTCTATTCTTGTTCAGCCAGCTAACAACCGTATTTTTGAGTGATATAAAGGGTTCTCTGCCCCCCGCCTCTAGTGCAGGAACTCCTGCTAGAACAACTACAAGGGGGCTAGCTTCTGGGGGCAGGTCAGGTGTTAATTTATTTCCATTGGTATTACCCTCTAGCGATTTGCATTCTACTTACAGCAGGATTCTTGTCAGCCAGTGGGGGATTCGCTAGTGACACGGGGCTGGGGTTCCCACCAGGAATACACGAAAGTACCAGGGCTGGGCTAGATATGGGGTTGGTGCTAACTAACTGCCCCCCCCCCGACATATCTACTTCCTTTCCCTATTCAACTTCTTTCTAACCATGGTCAAACTATCAGCAGCCCCAGCTGTGGCCTTCTCAATGCTAGACAATCTTACTTCAATCTTAAGGAGTCTGTCTTCTAAAGGTTTGAGAAGAGTCTTAAAAAGAGCACCCAGATTTTCAACTGTCAAATCAGTGTCCGGCGATGCCAAATTACTAATATTTCGGACGTCTGGAATGACAGGAGGCAAACCCACCTCTGAGGGAACAGTAGACTCACCTACATCAGCTGTGGCTCTGCCTTCGGGGATCAGGAAACTTGATTGTTTAGCCAGTTTTACCTTTCTCCCGTCAGGTTTTTGTGCCGCCCGTTTTTTTTTTAGTACCACCCCCTCCCGGTTCCCCCGTGTCTGTGTTTTATTTAAGCTTACTTGACTATCGTTAACGGGGACATTGACTAGCAGATTGTTCACCGACAAAACTGGCGGAGTAATGTCATCACACAGAATTACATTTTCCCCAGCAGAAGACTCATTTACTATTAGATTCTCGCCGGGCCCCGGGAGTTCGTTTATAGTTGTGTCCACACGCCTCTCGGGTGTTTCAGCATTCGCTATACCGCCCAGTGATGACCTCTGAGCAGATGTTCCAGACGCCTTTCCAATATGGTAATTTCATGGGAGAGAAGAGAGTTGGCTCGGACAATAAATTTCTCCATTGTTCCTACAGTAGAGCCAACTGAAAATGCTGATTTACTCCTCATCTCTCATCCCGCCATTCTTCTAGAATTAATCCCAGAAGTAAGCCTAGGCGTTTGGGATAACTGAAGATATATGTAAACCACAGACAACAGATGAAAGGGGGGTAGCCCGGCAGAGGGGGCTAAACTGGGCCCGCCCTTGGCCCGGGCTTCGCCCGTGCACGTCCCGCGTTGCGTGGGAGGAGCCTGATTATGTAGAGCAGATAGGCGGGCTGATTACGGGAAGAGGCACCAGCTGGTAGCAAACTGGGAATGCTGGTCCTCGCAATCCCGTAATCCAGCGTCAACCCGGTGGTTTCGCGGCTCTGTCCCGATTCAGGCACCAAACAGCAGGGACCCCCAGAGAGTCAGCAAGCAACAAGATCCTCCACAATCCAAGGTACGAACTGTTGCAAGCAGCGAGTGGCACCCCAAGCATGCACAATGATGCAAGCCAATCGAAAGAAGGGGAGGAGCCTAGATTCCACTTCTGAAATTGGCTTGATTACAGGAAGCCACGGAGAGAGAGCAGCACATGCGGACCTAGCAAGAGTAAGATAAAGGGGCAGCAGTGTCTGGTAGTGTTTTAAAGAGGCCGGAGGTGAATTCAAGACTACGCAGCTCGGGTATTCAGCATGCCCATTTTTAATAGCAATGCCGATGCAAAGCCTTGGGCACCGGCTCCCGTTCTTTTACAAATTAAGCTCTGAGGAATGTTGCTGTGCCATCCCTCTCTCTTAATGACATCTTTTGGACAGTGGCAAGAAAGCACCTTATTTTTCAGATAGGTCTTCTAATATCTGAGGGTAGTATCATTCTTCCCTTAAGTGGGGGAGAACAATAGCACTTACACAAAGCTCAGATTTAACACTCTATTCGCGAGGAGGGTTTGTATTCAGTATCAATTGTCTTTAAGGTGCAAATTAAAGGCTACACACTCAAGAGTACTTTCGAGCTATAAGGTGTGCTGCATTCTAAAGTGCTTAGTCACAAAATTCCTGAGGAAATTAGCTAGTGGGGCATTGCTTCTCCCTTCATGAGTGAACTTAGCATGGTAGGATATGTGATAGAAGTCAAGTGCGATGATTGGTTTCCTTTCATGCTTTTTAATGTAGCTTACCCACCCCCACCCCCCCATTTTCCCTGATTGAAGGGTATGCCTCTACTGTTGGGGCATTATTGATGCAACCAAAGAAGCTGCTGAATAAAGCTTATATGCAGACTCCCGACTGAGGTGATACAGAAAAAACAAATTGTGCAGAGTTTCTGGCCCTCAGTTGTCGATCTTCTGGCCAGCTTATCTGTCTGTGATGATCCTAGCTCACTTTGCCTGTTAATGCTTACCTAACTCACTATATCTCCTTTCAAGGAGAGTTGGTTCTTTGATGGGTGGTCCATGTAAGTGGCACCTGTTTGGAATATTGCTAAGAAACCCACTCAGCACTGCTGTCGCTGTTAGACAAGGTTTTTCACTTGTAAGTGGTCCAAATGTGAATACGCTTCACATCTTGGAGAAAACTGGGGTGGGCTCAAAATAGGAGTCCCAGGAAGATAGCAGAGGCAAAGAAGAAAATCTGGTTTCGCCCAGGTCTGCAACAGAGTACATAAGTGTATCCACAGTAAACAAGGGGAGGCATTCCAGATGAAAATGGTATTGCAAAATTGTTTTGTATAGTTTGCCACCATATTTTATTCCTCCATAACCAGCACCTTTACCATCCAACTTCAGCCATAGCCCCATAGCCCGAATCACTCCCATTTCTATAAATACATCTGTATTGCAGTCCACAAACAATTTTATTGGGTGTTTGATCGTGATTTTAAATTTTAGCATGCATTTCCCTATTTTTTCTTTTTGCAGTCTTGTATCGGACCACGTCAGCTGTTTGTTGGGAGACAGCATTGTATACCATACTCCACAGAGCCAGTCCTTGCTCAAGATTTGATGTCTTTCATGTCCGTCTCAGTTGCCTTGTTCATATTTGTTACCCCCACCCCCCATTTTTCTGTTTGACCCGCTCACACGAGCGTTTTGGTTTCACCTTCACTTGAGTTGTCTTACTTCCTGTCTTAAACGCAGCATTGCATTCAAAGCTGCATTTAAACTCCACTGTTTACTGCCCAGAGGAGGCCTTAGGCATGTGCAAGCTGTGCACCTGCACAGGGCCACCAAACCCCAGGGCCACCACACCAATATATATCCTTAATATAATAATCCTCTGAGGATGGATACATATTTGTGTGGCGGCCCCTGGCAGGGATTTGGCGGCCTCCAGCTCTGTTCCACTTCCAAACACCCTGACCCCCCATCTTCACTGGCCTCCGTGCTCCGCCCCACCCGGACCCCCTCTTCCGGGGCCCCCTACCTACTCTCCCTGACCAGGGCCGCCATGAGCCTAGAGCCGCCCCATTACTGCCTTTCAGTGCCACCTAGGGTCACTGCCAAACAGCAATGCCAGGGTATCCAATGTTATGCTATGAAGTAATGCAGTATTAATTGATCATCGTATGGTATGCAGAAAATAAAAGATGTATGTGCTATATATATTTTGCGAACTTAGCCAAATGGCAGTAAAGTGCTGCACTATGTAAAAGACAAAGAAAAAGTCAGCATGTGATTGGATGGATAGCTGGGCTCTGAGAATGTAGTTTGACTATTACTTCTTTGTGATGTAGTGATCTTTAAAGTAGTTCAAATAAAACGCCACACGTCAGGAAGCCTAAAAGTCTAACATGCATTTAATTAAAAAATATCAAAAGGCTAGCAAATAATAGGGCGGCAGTTGCCAATTCAACAGATGAGAGCTCTCTTTCAAAAAGCCAGCAAGAGCATGTAATGCTGAAATGCATGCAAATTTGAGTGCTTTTCATACATTTTTCTCAGTGCAAGTCTATGGAATATTAAACATAAACACATGATACAAACTGCCACACTGACCCATGGGTTCTCGCAAACGTTTCCCCGGGGGCCACAAAGTGCTGACTATGGAATGTTCCAGGGCAACACATATTCCAGCAGGGCGAGGGTTGGGGTGATGAGAGGTGGGGGCAGGCGGACACATGGTGTGGACAATAAACCAAGCCTTCATATGACTTCTGTCTTCCACCCAGGCTGTATTCTCATGCTCCAATATTTAAAGTCAAAGCATTAACTTCTAATGTAAAACGTGCGAGAGAAAGAGTAACTCATTTGGGGGCTGAATTACAAAATGTTAAAGCACAAAACGTGGTATCAATCCTGGCTTCTCCACTTGACCAAATTGTGTGATCCTAAGCAATTGGTTAATTTCCCTTTGCCTCCTTTTTCTTCATGACCGCATTGTGACGGGTTCAAGAGAAATCGGCAGTAAGCGGGTCTTGGTTTTAACGGGTTTTATTATATTGTATAGATGATCAGTACACGTTTTCCTTAAATAAGTAGTTTGACGTGGATATCGACTTTTACTGGGCCTCGTGTGGCGATGTTTGGATGGGTCGAGTCGGCGAAAGCCTTCTGGACTCCGTCGGGGTCTTCCGTCGTCCGGGTCCGTTTTGACTCTCGGATTAAGCAGACAGAGATAATGTCTCGTGAGATGGGTGTTCTTATATATACAAGTGTAGGGGAAAAGGAGTGAGGACACAGTAACCAGTGCAGCACTCTTTGGTTCGATATACTAAAAGTGAAGGATAGTGCTCGGGGAAGGGTGCACCGGGACAAAGAGGAATCAAGTTTAAACAGTGGAACCGCCCTTACGTCCCACCCAGTTCCGGATAGTATCGCGTACCTGAGTTAGCCACACACCTCCCTTGGGTGTGTGGCTGGGCGACTCATGAAGACGTTGGCCTCCTGGCTTCTCCTTCGGTTCTGGAGCCGATGCTTCGCCGCACTCTAACTCCTCCGCTCTATCCGTCTCCGCCTCAGTACTTCTCCGTTCCTCGATAGTTTCGCTCCGCAACTCTGCATCTCTCCGGGTGAACAAGCACACCTGGTTCTGGCGTTCCTCCGTATAAGACATCTCCGTCTCATTTTACAGACCCGCCCATTCCTCTGTTGTCTCCGAATTAAAGGGCCAGTATATCTCTTCGTTCTCCTGCGTGCCGGTTCCGGTATTGATGTGCTGTGAAGGGTAGAAGAGGGGTGTTGATGGTGGAAAAACGTCCTGTAATGTCCCTTGATCATGGACAGGAGAATCCTGCGTGTCTACTCTGTTACACGCATATAAGAAAGAGCCCCTTGAAATACACGAGTTCGAAAGGTGTGTTGTACAAAACCTTCTCTTTTGCTTTATTTAATGAGCTGTAGTGTTCCAAATATATAAGAACCAAGGCTACACGCAAGGTGCACTTGAACATGATTTGTCTCTTGGTTCACTAATGGCATGGTTTGCAAAAATCCAAAAACAAATTTACACCAAGCAAAAGCTCAAATATTGAAATATTGTATTTCATTCACAACCAAATGTAGAAAAAAATACTTAATTTTGTTTTTTTATTTATATATACTTTATTGATTTTATTGAATTAATGTTACCATTATTTAATTTGTTAACACAGTCGTGAACCATCTGAGTAGGTCTCACTGACCCAGAGTGGTTTTCGGACCATAGGTTAGGAACGACTGACGTAGAGAGGAATGGTGTATAGTAGAGTGGCGTAAAGTGCAGGGACGCAGAGTAGAGTGTTGCAGAGTATAGGGGCAGAGTAGATTGCTATAGAGTGCATTGGTTTTAAGTAGAGTGGTGTGGAGGGCTTTGACAAAGTAGAGTGGTGCAGCGTAGGGCGGAATGACACAGTGCAGTATCATAGAGTTGATTGTTTCAGAGTAGAGAGAATTGGCGTAGAGTGGAGTGGTTTAGGGTAGAGTGGAGTGGTGCAGGGTAGAGTGCAGTGGTGTAGAGTCGATTATAGTGGCATAAAGTGGACTGGCATACAGTGAAGTGGCATAGAATGGAGTGGTAGAGAGCAGAGTGCATTGGCGTAGAGTGCAGTGGCACAGAGTGCAGCGTTGCAGAGTAGTGTGGCGCAGAGTAGAGTGTAGTGGTGAAGAGTGCAGCAGCACAGAGTCGCGTAGAGTACATTGGCATAAAGTAGAGTGGTGCACAGTAGAGTAGAGAGGCATAGAGTGTAGTGACATGTAGTGGTGCAGAGTAAAAGCAGTGATAGAGTGGAGTGGTGCAGTGTGTAGTGCAGTGGCGTGGTGTAGAGTGGAGTGGCGTAAAGCGGAGTATGCATGGTGTAGTGGCTCACTGCTATTGCAGACAACTCTTTTTCAATTGAAAAGACTATTATATTTGCACAGACATACAGTTTTACTGGCAAAAGTATTTAGGGCACCAACAATAAAGTATGGAAATGTAATCATCTAGTGTACTGATTTCTTTTGATCGTATTAAAATATTTGTTTCCACCAAACTTCAGAATTACAAGCAATTTGCTTTATTTGTGTAGTCCTAATTCTCATACATTCTGAAATGTCTGCACAGTTCATTACATACATTTAAACTTTGTAGTGTGTTAGAAAAAAGCTTTTCACAGCAAGATTGTCACATATTCTCACTTTGAAGTCAGAGAAAGAAAGGTAAACCCCAAGCTCCCTCACAAGACAGCCTGACAAAGTTTACCCTCCGTCTTTGAATGCACAGCAAATGTGATCAGATAGGTACTAGATTTAAAGGCCTGTTTACAGAAAGAGATCACTTAGAAGGATACAATAAATAAGGAATGCTCTTTGCAAGGGGCGAACTCAAGCTGGATAGCCTGAAACAAATAAAGCCTGCAAATTGAAAGCAAATAAATGTGAGTTACAAACCATAAAGCCAACGGGTGGAATGCATTGCCAGTGAAGCTTTGGAAAATTTCCGAAGATGTCATTGGGAAACCAGATAGCTGCGCTGTCTGGTAAACTTTTTTTTCCTTCATAGTTTTATATGGCGTAAACTCGACCCGAAAGTATCCGGTATCAGAGCATTTTACATGAGCACCTGTTGTGCTACACAAGGACACATTCATTTTTTTTTAGGCATGGGGAAATTAACGGATTTGCCCAAAATCACAGGATGTTACATGTACAAAATAAAAGCAGGCACGGCTCCAAGATATTTGAAAATCCTGGTGACGACGTACTCTCCAACACGCACACTGCGGTCGTCTACCCAGGAACTCTTCTGTGTACCTAAGGTCAGACTTGCTAGAATGGGTGGGAGGTCCTTTGCCGCCATGGGTCCTAGGCTCTGGAATTCCCTCCCGTTTGCCATTTGTGCGGAGAGCTGCTACGGCCGTTTTTGAAAAGCAGTTAAAACATGGTTGTTTAACCAATAACCTATGACCCACTGTATGTTGCTCCTGTCTCCATTAGCGCCGGGAAACCCTACTTGGGTAGCTGTCGCGTTCTATAAACTGAAAAAATAAATAAATAAATAAAATAAAATGTTGAGCATCGTTGACGAAACTCGAACCCAGTTTCCCAAATTCGAGGTTGACTGCTCTACCCGTTAAGCCACATCCTCTCCCTAAAACTTCTACCTAAAATGAAATGTCTGAGTTACGCTTGATATGTTAATCCCTTTAGAAGAGCTTTAATAACATCATGCAGAGCAGGGGTCTCGAATTTGTTCTATAATAAGCTATTCTTGGGTCCACAGACCAGCATCCCGAACTACTAATATTACAAGCATTGTAACAGTTATCAGAGTTCTCAGCAATAATGTTAAAAACAACGTTTTATCGTTCGTTCGTTCGATAACTTTATTTCGGCCACCAAGGACCATAAACATTCATACATATATACAAAGTTTAAGACAATAAATAAGAATATCATTAAAAGTACACTGTCAATAAAAATAAACAGATAGATACAATACTGTACATAAAAGGTTTTATCAGTTTGGAATGCCTCAACGTGATTAAATACATAACAGCCTTAGCTGCAATGGCCCTGGCACCAAGGTAATAATATTAGTAATAGATCTCCCTAAAGCAGCTTCATTTTTTAAAGAACACACCTTTTCATCTCGAATGTACCCTTTTCAATTTTGAGATACATATATTAATTCAACCAAACAAGACCTTCTCTGTTTGCAGGCTGGGCTGCACACAAAACTGCCTGCAGGTAGCTGGAGAGCTGCCAGTAGCTCACTGGCTGCTCTTTGGAGAAGACTAAAAATTGCACATTTTTGCATGTCCGACTCTCCATTTTTATATTTCACCGCAGTCTTTAAAAGCATCTTGAGGCGATAAAGAGCTGGGATCTGGAACATTTGTAACCCGGCAGAACACCAGAATCTCTGAGCGGTCTGAGGCGAGCCAAGGCTTCGGCAGAGGAAGCCTTGACCTTAAGAAGTAACCAGCTTGCTTTGAAGCACTCTACAGCTTGACTCGGTGGGAGTGTGGGAGTAATTCTTTTCAACCCACAGTGACATTTCAGTTCGTGTTAATCATTACTTTTATCTTGCCTTCTGCAGTTCCCATGACGCGTGCCCTTCTGTTGGACAAGCGTGCCAGCGTCACCTCCTACCATCTTGTCCCGCGAGTTTACGTGCTAATGTTTCCAATTATTTTAAACGTGATTAACGAGTTATGTCGGCTTCTGTTTTTCTTTCTCCTTCTCTTGTTCTCTCTGGAATACTAACTGATTGCGAGGCAAGAAGGTCTGTATCTGGACAGTTGGAGTTATTTTTGTGTCTCCTTGTGTGCCAGGCCACGAATTGTACTTTCTTTCGATAGCGCACAAGTGAGAATTATTTTGAAAGACCTACTCAATTAATCAGATGTATTCTGTGCGAGGTTAATTACGCCTTTCAGTCTTTTTATTTCAGAGATAAATAGAACACTGCAAACTAAAATTATTCAGATTTCAGCTTTGCTAAGACTCCAGCTCTCCAGTCTGAAAAGGTGGACCCTCCCTACAACATTCGGGAAGAAAGTGGAAGAAGTTAATCTGCTACAAAGATTGTTCTACTAACTCACGCTGTCTCTAGGCAACAATACAGGACGAATTTGCAGTGCTTAATTTGCAAACGAAAGAGTACTGATGCCGAAAGCTCCGCTCAGAAGCTCGCTGCCGTGTAGTTAAGCCCCTTCCATGCTTCTGACGAGATCAGCTCGTCAAGAGGCACAGTGGAGCTGTGCTCATGACGAGCTGAGCTCGTCATAACTGCCGCGGCCGGCCCACGGGCGGCTAATTCCCCGCCTGTGCGAGGGTTCTATTGGAGTGGGCGTCATCGTGACGAGCCCAGCTCGTCATGAGCACAGCCCCACTGTGCAGCATGATGATCTGGGCTCGTTACGAGCATCGTGCCGCCGCACAGGCTCCACCCCTTCCCCCCGCTTCGTGGGTGAATTAGCCCAGCGTGGAAGGGGTTAAATGTCAGTGAACCCTAAAGTCCAAAATCCACCTCATGCCTCTTTAATCCACTGCCAGACACCCCCCCTTTATATCACTCTTGCAGACTCCTCCCTTCTCCCTTTATTAAGTTTTTCAGTTTTTTTCTTCCTCCTCTTTCTGCTTTGTTTGTTTCCCTCTTTGGTAAACACCTGATGCGCAAAAATACATGCCGGTCTCCAAAAATAAGTTTTGGTGGCCCCTATAGGCTCAAATTAAGCACTGTTAACATTTGACTGTGCCCTTCATATTAAAATGAGGCTATATTTCAGGGGTGAACTGGATCAAACTTTATCAAACTGGAAAGGCAGACAGTGAAGTCCATTCGGGTTCCCCCGGGGATTTAAGTGGGCCGGGTCCTGCCGGTGCTGAGCACCGGCAGTTCTTAAAAGCAGGTGCTGAGACAGATCCCTATCGGCCTCTCCATTGTCATCCTCACTCTCAGAATGGAAAAAAAATCTTAACTTTTGCAGCAGTTCACTGTTTTTGATGTTACTTTTATATTTTTGCCGTACTATATTGCAAACTCAAAGTGCTTTACATGAGCACCAACAAGGACATACTCTTAATTTTTTTTGGTAGGCAGAGGCGATTAAGTGGTTTGCCGAGAAACACAGGATGTTGAACCGACGCTGAGACTTAATCCTGCATCCTCATCTCCAAAGTTGGCATCTCTAGCCATTACGCCACAACCTATTGTACAAGAACTAAAGCTTTTTCCATGTTATGTACAACAAAGCCGCAGTTGTAGGTATGCATGTATCAGGGGCGCAACTAGACACGAACTTCGGGGGGGGGACTAACACTCTCAGTCAGTGCTGGCCCTAGCACTGGTCGCACATGGTTCAACAGTCTTTTTTGGTACCCCTCCCCCATTTCCTCCTACTCCATGAATTCCCTCAGTACCACTCACCAACAATGCACCTCATCTCTCTATAGCACCTTTCTGACAAACAGTAAAATAATTTATAGCGCTACTCATAGTTTACTCACTTTCAACTCTGTGATCTGCATGTTACACATTCTTTGTAGAAGGCACATTAACCCTCTGCGCCTTGTGGGTGGCACTGTTTGGTTGGCCCATATGAGTACACGCTGTGCGATGCAACGGTGTGAAGTAGGGTAAGAGAAGTGACAGCAAGGTGAGTGAGGTGACCACATGAATTTGGGTGCAGATGTAAGTGCATAATGAACGAATGAATGCATGGTTAGTGATGGGCTTGTTTGAGTGCAATTGCAGACTGAGCAGTGATGGGACACGTGTCACATGAGTGTAGGGTGAGTAGTGTGCTGCAGGGTGAGGGACAGGGTGAGCAGCACAAGTGCATTGTGAGTGCAGACTGATCACTGTGAGTGCAAGGTGAGCGGGTGAATGGTGCGAGTACATGGTGATCAGTGTGAGTGCAGGGTGAGTGTGAAAGTAACGGGTGAGAATGAGGAGTGTGTTGTCTGAATGCAGGGTGCATTCCCAGACACTTGAAGGAACTCAGTAAGTTATTGACGGCAGCGTAGGATTTCAGATATAAGTTAAACTATTGCTCCTATGGCATTAATTAGGGATTGAGGGTGGAGGAAATAAATAATGTGCTGATCCTGCCACAAACCTCCAGTCTTATGATTAGGGTTGCCAGCTCATTATTTTGATGTCCCAGACCGTACAAAAATAAACACCTAAAGCCTTTTTTTCAGCAATTATCTGTGCATACTTCGAACAGCAAATATAAATAGAAAGCACTTTTAATTGTGTTCTAGGGCTGCCTGAATGATCCATGACTGATAATTAAAGGGAACAAAGACAGAAATGTCACATTACAAATGAATACTTACTTTTTTTATTTATAACCCAGTTTAGTGTCAAGACAAGGTCTTAGCAGTCTCTTTAATCAACACATGGCTGGCATTTTTCTTTTGGCAACCCTACTTTATATTCCTTTTTATGAAATCAATTCTCACACTACGGCAGTAAATGTAAAATATAAATGAAAGGAATAGGCAGAGTGGGGGCCCAGGGGGTACTGGAACCAGAAAAAAAACTAAGCCTCGGTAACCAGTTTACAAGGGTATGTAAATACGCAAATGGTCTTTAAAGACCTGTGAAAAACTTGGGTGTGCCGAAGATAAGACTCCAGACTCTGCCTAGCCAAGCCCACAGCATCTCGAGCCGCAGCAGCTCGGGCTGTGGCACACAACAGGGAGGGGGGTGGGGGGGGGGGGGGCTGATGCCCTTTTAGCCCCATGGGCTTTGTGCGCCTGGCATGTAGTATATTTATCTTATCTAACTAACTACCTTTGACAAAGCCAATAGTCCTGCCTTGTTGTAGGTGTATAATGTTATAACAGAAGCAGTAAAATACCAATCGGGCAGCACATTATACTGAGCACATATTTTTAGCATAAATGTTTTAAGCCACACCCTTAATTATATCTGCCATTCCCCCTTTTGAGAGACTCCCACTTAAAGCCCTGGGTTCCCCCTCATTTGAAACTTTGCAGTGTTTCTACCTGAAAGCAGGATCGCCTTTGGACGCTGCAAGCTGAAGTAGTTATTCACTTTCCGTTCATTAACTACCTGGGTCCCAAAGTGACGCAATGTGGTTCCAAGTCTCAGATCCCGAAAATCATGAATTTTAGCACCAGTCAATAGGCCTGCATCTCTTCCACATTGCTTGTTTGACAGCATTTGCACATTGTCCGCATTGCTTAGTAAGTGCAACTCTGTTTCTATAACCTCTTGTGGGAAAATCTAGAAATCGTGACAAAAGCGATGACAGGATTTCAGCACTTCCGAACAAGCATTTGCAATGCAATAGGTCTTGCATTTTACAAGAGTTTGAGCTACTGGCATTGTAAATGACAGTGCCTTTTATTTATGTTTTTTTAAACACATATATAAAAGGCATTGTCATTTACAATATCATTAGCTTGAGCTCTCACACATGCGAGACCAATTGCATTGTAAATGCATTAGGAGAGAGCGTTTCCTGCCGGCAAGAGCAGAACAGAAAATTGGAGGATAAGAGACATAGACCGTTCGAAAATGGGTTGCTGCCACAGTTTTACACCACAAATCCACAGAGGAAAACCTCGTAAACTGCATTAAAACTAAGAGCCGGCAGGGCAAAGCTTTTTGAGAAAATAGTGCTCAGAGGTTGTAATTCTATGTCAGGACCGGAGGCTTCAGATTATGCTATATCTTCCTTCGCTTTATTAACATAAAGACTCCACAGCAGCTTAGGAAAAGATATAATAAGAACAAAAAATGCTTTAAACATAAAGCATTGACGTAATGTTCAACAAAAAATCAACAACAACTCCCAAGAGTCTCTTTGCTTGTAATAATAGTCCATAGTCCTTTTACTCTGTCCATCATCACTATATAACCGGACTTCTCTTCATCTTCCTCCTCTTTCTTCGCTGCTCCCGCAGCCAGATAAGTGCTTTTCTATTTGTCTTCTTTTTATTGTGATTGATTGTCTTGTGTACGGTCTTTGGGGACTCCTTGCATGGTTTATTCCCTTTCAGAGTCCCCGGTTGCGGGAACGTTCTTCGTTCCTACGCAACTTTATTCCCACTTGTGTGCGGTGTGTACATAGACCGCAAGGGGGCGGCCTGTCGTCTCGCCGACCCTCCGGCGCGCCTCCGCAGTGCGAGGAGCCACGCCGTGGGGTCTGCTTGCGCAGGGGCCGGCCCTCGCGTACCCCTCTGACACCTGGTGATCCGGGTCTGTACTTTGCCAGTTTTGACGCCCTCTGGGGTCTGTATAGCGGTTCTGACCGCGTGAAGCGCCTTCGGGCGAGATCTGTGCACCTCTTTACCCGTGTGTGGCCTAGCGCGCTTGAGGGGTACGTAGACCCGGTCCCGGCGAGGAGGGTCTGCGCGCTTGGGGGTTGGTGCAGCCCACCTGCCACGTCAGCTGGCCCAAAACGTGATCGCAGCCGCTGGGCCTGCCCACATTCGAGATCTTTCTCGGTTGCCGCCCTCTTGGGTGCCCCGCATTTGCCCTTGGTTCCGAGATGGAAGGGGAGTACGATGAGGAGGCCTGCCCCTATCTACAGGATGATGAGTTCTATCAGGCGGTGGACAACTCCATCTACCGTTGCGTGACGGAGGTGGTAGGGCCCATGGAGGACCGCCTTTCTGCCCGCATCGTGGAGGAATGTGCGAAGCTGGCAGCGGCGCATGTGCCCCCGTCCCCCGAACTCCCGGGGACGTCCGGCGGGTTGCCACCCGCTCCGAAGAGACCCCGTGGGGAGGGACCTTCATCGGAGGCCCAAGGCGTGGACAAGGGCGCTTTCGAGCGACTTCGTGACGCCTTCCTGGCCAAGGCGACGGCGGTGCCCCTGGCACCCTTGGTGGACCCTGGCACTTCGGGCGACGTGTCTACGGCGCCCGCCTCCCCGATCTACGACTCTCCGGACACGGATGACGACGGGGAGTCGACCCGTTCTTGGCTTCCGACACCTTCAGCGAAGGAGATGCCCCGAGACGAGTCGGGCATGCTGGACCCGGACGAGATCGTCCACCCCCGATCGCGGCCTGGGCCCCGGGGGAGACGGTGGCGAAGTTTGTCGCGGGCAGACTGCGCAAGCCCCTGGAGAAGGAGGCGAGGGGTTGCCTGCGCGGGGAATGCCCTCGGCCTACTCTGGAAGGGAAAGTGGCCATGACACCAGAATTGGACCCCAAGATGGCCACCTTCCTGGCGAAATTCATGAAGGACCCCAGGAAGGGGATCGACCGGTCCTGGCGGGCTTGCCAGGACAAGTTGTTGGATGCGGTCGGGCCCGCCACGAAGATCCTCGATATGGCGGAGGAGGCTCGAGCGAATGGCACCGCCATTTCACCGGAGGTGCTCTCCAACTGGGCCCAGAGGGTGATCGTATTTTTGGGCAACGCCAACTGTGCCCTGTCCACGGAGAGGCGGCGTTCGCTCCTTATCAAGCTGGATCCGAAGCTGGGGGACCTGGCCTCGTCGGAGGCAGGTGCCGTGGCCCAGGGTGGCCTCTTCGGTGAGCCTTTCATCCGCGAGCTGGGAAAGTTCGTGAATACGTTCACGTCGCTGGACAAGGCCCAGTCCAGCATCAAGAGGGTGTTCCACCAGCGTTTTTCTGGAGGGGCCGGTCGCGGCAGGGGCCGCGCGATCGGCCGTGGTCAGCAGACCAACAACCGTGGACAAGGCTCCGGAAGAGGTCAGTACCAGACCTCAGCCAACTACACCAACTTCTACCCCACGAGGGGACAGCGCTATGGTGGCAGAGGGTTCAAGAAGAACTCCGGACAAGGAAATGCCCCCGGTAAGTGTACTTTGCTTGGATCAAGTTCCGATTGGGGGGCGGCTGGCAAGCTTTTACGGGGAGTGGGAATTGCTCACTGCCGATGCTTGGGTTTTGCAAACTGTAAGAGGTTTCCATATCGAGTTTTACGACCAGCCAGCTCAGGCGAGGCCCCCGCGCCCGATGGTTTTTTCAGAATCCGACGCGCGATTGATAGACGAAGAGGTCTCAAACTTGCTGCGCAAGGGAGCCATCCGTCTATCAAGGCGCCACCCACATGGTTTCCTCAGCAACGTCTTCTTGGTAGACAAGACGGATGGGGGCAAGAGGCCTGTGATCAATCTCAAGGAGTTCAATGGGTGGTTGGTCTACCGTCACTTCAAGATGGAGGGGATCCACCTCCTTCAGGACGTGCTCCTCCCTCGGGATTGGATGGTACGACTGGATCTCAAGGATGCCTACTTGGTCGTTCCCATCCACCCCCCTCATCGTCGTTTCCTACAATTCCTGTGGGACGGCAAGGTGTTCGAATTCACCGCCCTGCCGTTCGGTCTTTCTTCGGCCCCGTGGTGCTTCACGAAGGTCCTCCACCCGGTAGTGGAGTTTCTCAGAAGTCAGGGGGTCCGTATGCTAGTATACTTAGACGACATCCTCCTCATGGGGCAGTGCCCAGAGGTACTGGCAGACCAGCTGCGACAAGCTGTCGGCCTGCTTCAGAGACTGGGGTTTGTCATCAACGGCTCCAAGTCGGTTTTGGTTCCCACTCAGCAGATCACCTTTTTAGGTTTCGTGGTGGACTCGGTACAGGCGGTCTTGAGCCTACCGGGTCGGAAGGTCGCAAAGATACGACACCTGCTTCGGCAGACGATCGCGAGGGATCGTACGTCACTGCGCCATGTCGCCAAGGTGGTGGGTCTTCTATCGTCCTCCATCCAGGCGATTTTCTCAGGCCCGCTGCACTACAGGGCTCTTCAGCGCCTGAAGGCGCAGCATTTGCGCCGTGGGATGTGTTACGATCAGTGGGTCCCCCTCACGGACGAAGTGAAGGAGGAGATGTCATGGTGGCTGGCTCACATGGAGGCATGGAATGGGCGAGCGATCTTCGGGTCGGCTCCGGACCTGATCATAGAGTCCGACGCCAGCAGGTCGGGCTGGGGCGCCCGGTGCGGGGATTTTTCCACCGGCGGCGCCTGGTCGTCAGAAGAACAACAATTGCATATCAATTGTTTGGAGCTCCTTGCGGGCTCCTTCGCTGTTCGCTGTTGGACCAAAGATTCGGTCAAGGCTTGTGTCCTGCTACGGATGGACAATATTTCGGCGGTCCGGTATGTGAACCACCTAGGAGGTCCTCGTTCCCGCGCCTTGGCGGACTTAGCGAAGGACTTCTGGGATTATTGCCTGTCTCGTCACATTACGGTGACAGCGGAGTATCTGCCAGGCCAGTGCAATCAGGTAGCGGATTGGCACTCTCGACATCTCAGGGATGCCAGCCAGTGGAAACTGGATTCGGGAGTCTTCCGGTGGCTACACTCCCTTTGGGGCCCCTTCTCGGTGGACCTCTTCGCGTCCCGTCTCGACCACCAGCTGCCACGGTTTTACAGCTGGAGGCCGGACCCTCTAGCGGAGGCCACGGACGCGTTCTTGCAGGATTGGAGTCGGGAACAGCCGTTTGCGTTTCCCCCCGTTCTCCATGATCATGCGAACGGCGGCTCAAATACGCCGCCAGGGAGCGGAACTGGTGTTGGTTACACCGCTGTGGAGGTCTCAAGTATGGTTTCCGGTTCTTCTGGAACTTTCTTGGGATTTTCCAATCCTACTCCCCCTGTTTCCTCTGCTCCTGACGAGCCCGGATCAGGAACCTCACCCTCTCGTCATGCAGAACACTCTCCGCCTCGTGGCGTGGAGGCTCTCAGGAGACGCTGGACGCTCCCGGGCCTTTCGGGGTCAGCTGAGCACTTGCTCTCCAAAGCATGGGCCGATAGTACGGCGAAGCGTTACAGATCCGCTTGGCTTAAGTGGATGTGTTGGTGTTTACGAAGGGATTTGGATCCCATGGTTGCCGGCCTTGTTCCCGTGCTGAATTTCCTGGCACATTTGGCCGACAAGGGTTTAGCGTATAGGACGATCAATGCTATCCGATCGGCGATTTCTGCGGGCCATGATAACATCGATGGCCATCCGGTAGGGGAACACCCTTTTGTGTGCCGGCTTCTGCGAGCTGTTCGCCTCGCACTGCCGCCAGAACCCAGGTACTCCGTCCTTTGGGACGTCAATTTGGTTCTGAATTTGTTCCTGTCGTGGCCGGCCAATTCTTATCTGTCTCTTAAGGAGCTCTCGGCGAAGTTAGCCATGTTGTTATGTCTGGTTTCTTGTAGGCGCGTCTCGGACGTGCGCGCGCTGGATGTCTCTGCACGCATTTTTTCCCCGGATGGGGTTACTTTTACGGTGGGCCGACGCACTAAGACGTCGTCGCGTTCCATTTCTTATCCAGCCTTTACTGACACTCCTAAGTTGTGTGTCGTGCAATGCCTCAAAGCATATGAGGACCTGACCTTGGATCTGCGCCCTCCGGGCGAGCGTCAGTTGTTGATTGCCCTGCGGAAGCCACACAAAGCTGTCTCCTCCCCCACTATTGCTCGGTGGGTGCGTTGGGTCATGCAGGAAGCGGGCATCAATACTTCTCTCTTTGGAGCACACTCCGCCAGGGGGGCCATGGCCTCTAAGGCATTCTCGGTGGGTGCTCGTCTGGAGGACCTTATGCGAGCAGCGGACTGGTCCTCGGATTCCACCTTCAAGAGGTTTTATTTTAAGCCGGTGGTGGATTTGGCTCAGTTGGTGGTAAGTAAGCTTTAAACTAGCATAATCTGAAGCCTCCGGTCCTGACATAGAATCGAAATTTGCCTAGCTTACGTAACGGTAAGTTTCAATTCTATTAAGGACACGGAGGCGAGGATTATCCCACCCAGACTACAGTGGTGTCTCTACCCACCCGTATGGCAGTAAGTAAAGCGTTTTCCTTTACATTGTCAGTACTGTGCTGTTCACTGAATGCTCCTCGCCTTGTTGTCGCATTTCCTGGGCCACCTCGCTGATGCTGTTCCTTTTTTGGCAGGCAACGACGGTGCTAAACAGGCTTAAGCGTGATCTGCGCGAAGAAAGAGGAGGAAGATGATGAGAAGTCCGGTTATATAGTGATGATGGACAGAGTAAAAGGACTATGGACTATTATTACAAGCAAAGAGACTCTTGGGAGTTGTTGTTGATTTTTTGTTGAACATTACGTCAATGCTTTATGTTTAAAGCATTTTTTGTTCTTATTATATCTTTTCCTAAGCTGCTGTGGAGTCTTTATGTTAATAAAGCGAAGGAAGATATAGCATAATCCTCGCCTCCGTGTCCTTAATAGAATTGAAACTTACCGTTACGTAAGCTAGGCAAATTTCGATTAAAGCCTACTGAGCAACAACACACGTAACAGTGGGTGTCTTCATGAGAAATTACAAAATGGGAAAAGGTGATACTAAGGAGGGACTACTAAGCCTACTGACTAATGAAAAGCCGCAGTTTACAATGGACAATGACACAAGCCAATGAAAAAGCTGGGCGTAGAATGGGCGGAGCTTCACGTCCATACCTTAATACAGTATGCCCTGCAGAGCAGCGCATGCGCTGGCCAGGTTCGCCCTAACAAGGGAAAACAATGCACTTCGAATATCAGTTCCTCGGGAGCACCCAGAATGCTTAGCTTTAATGCAGTTTACGAGGTTTTCCTCTGTGGATTTGTGGTGTAAAACTGTGACAGCAACCCATTTTCTAACGGTCTATGTCTCTTATCCTCCAATTTTCTGTTTTTCCACTGTTGCCGCCAATGACTGGAGTCGAGATTCTAGGGAGAGCATACTTTTCTCCATTTTGGTGGATGTGGTTTATGACTCCGGGTGCTCTTCAAAACACCCTCCATGTGGTTTACCTTCTTCTTCTCTACACGTCAATATACGGTTACTGGTGCTTGCCTATGCTGTGATGTCCATCTCTGGCACAGAGGGACACTGGGTAGGGAGCCGCTTGAGTTGGTAGTTTGGAGTGATGCAGGGGACAGACCAGAGTTTCACCCATATCTAAATGAAGATGGAGTGAAATTCCAGATTTTCTGGAACATTAAGCCATAGAAGTGATTGTCGCATAGTATAGCCCACTTCGCCCGTTGGCGGTGACAGCAGAACACTGCCCATGCTCATTAGTGTGGAGCTGAAGCCATGTCCAGTATAGCATCGAAAAACCTCCTAAGTCCCAACTTGTAGCTGGATTGAAATCACCCAGTCTGAGAGGAAGATATGCAGGCCCAAGCAATGGATCAACAAGGCACAGTGCACGGCCATGGTGAAGATCTCAGCCACATCAAGGACTCCCACATACCAGCATCAAAGAGAATAAAGTCTGTTCCCTGCTTTGGCTACTATCTATTGCACACCTGTGATGGTTCAGCACTACAAGGAGAATGAAAGCATATGGCCGAAAAGTACATTTTCAGTGAGTTTTCCAGTCTTGATACATTAATCAGGTCAGTATTTCAGGTCAGCCTGTTGCATATGTGTAAAAAGAAAACTAATTATTTCTGTAAATTACACCACGCGAGACAGTTAACGGCTGAAAGGTGATCAGTCAGTCAATCTTCCAAAGATCAGAATTTTTACTGGATATCCATATACTGCTGGTACAAATGTCCCCTTGTCGAGTGACATAGGACCCACTATTAACATACTGATAGATAGCCAGTATGCCTTATTGCCACATACTTTCTCACGCCAGCCCACCTATGGTCACATTTATGTTTATGGATCCCGCCCTTCCACTACCATTCAACCATTGTGGCAGACAAGGGGAATTTGGTATATGTATAGTCTCCGCTGATGCTGTAACAGGCGAATTTCTGTTCACATGACTGTGAAACTCCGCCTCCTGCAGATCCTTTTCGACTGAGTGCCCAGATTGAAACATCCATGTATAAACCGGTTGTTTCCTGAACTTTCTGTGGGGCTGGCAAAGCTACAAGAAAGAGAGATTATCCGAGACATAGATAAGAATACCAAGATGTTGGCTCAAACCTTAAGGGACACATACAGAAGCAACATGATGTCGAAATCAAAAGTCTTCTCCAGCAGCCATTATTAAACCTTTCACAGGGCTTTTCCTTTGAGTATCTCCAGTTCCACTTCGCAAAAGCTAGTCTAGAGGTAGATTTATTCATGGGCTAAATTCAGATGGTGCAACCCTCGACTCAAAGGATTCTGAACATGATTCACCCATTCAAAGGTGCCCAGGTCTTCTCCATCCCAGGCTAAAACAGCGCTATCATCAGCTTGTGCCCAGGTCTTCTCCATCCCAGGCTAAAACAGCGCTATCATCAGCTTGTGTTTGAGGATTCTTTAAGATATTTCACCACTTTTGGCACTCAAAGGGGTCTTTTTAGATATAAAATGTCAAACGTTTGTTTATAATCTGCCTCTCTGATTTTTCAGGAGGATTTAGGACTAATAGTTTAGGGAACCTCTAACAATCTGAACCACATTGATTTTATTTTAATCTTCGGCATTTCACAGCAGAAACATGGCGAAGCCCTCATGAATGTATGCAAAACCCTTTCTATCTCCAACCTCATTATCAACAAAGATATATAGTTTTCATCAGTCATCACTGAATTCTGTAGCACGCCTATATCTTTTCCGGGGATTTACAGTTATTGTGCCATATACATCTAATTTTTCCGCCACCTGTGCTTCGCTGAGATACCTGACTAAGAAAGGTCTGGACATCTGCTGATCTATTAACTATTCAACCAGTTTTGTAACCATCAAGGACTGCATTGCAGAGTTCACTATCATTGCCTACTTTAATTTGTCTCTGTTCGCGGAAATAGTTTCCAAGCTTAGTCTGGTTGTTCTGGGTGCCATCCTGGTCCAATGTTTAAAAATACAGCTGTAAAGTTAGTCACTTACTTGAGTCGCAGCCTCACACAACCTGATACTGCTTACTCTCATGTTTGAGAGAGCCTCTTGTGGTCTGGGCATGTGAGTTTCTCACTAGTTTGTCTATGATAAGCCTTTCACAATTATCTCAGACTATCAGGTATTATTCACCATCTTTGGCGAACTGATGACCCAATGCTTCCTAAGGTGGTTGAACGAATTTCCTCACAATTTGGTGGTGGCCTGGAGAGGATGAAAGGGATGAACAAATGGCGTGACCTTCAGGAACTGAAGTCTTTCCATAATGTGCATGGCGAGCTGGCCTACTACTGGAAGGTGCCTGCCTGGTGATTTCCAAGTCATCAGGGAAACAATTAGTGGAGCTTCCACTTGAGCAGCACTGATGAACTGTTGCCAGAAAGAGACTGATTTTCCAAAATATGGTTTCCCATTCCTTGATAGGCTGATGGAGGAAATGTTTGGCAGAGCTTGAGCAAGGAAGTGACTCCAGATGTCTCCAGTGCAACATGGCAGTAGGAAGAGGTTTCAATCCCCTTGTTTGGGCGTTTCACTTAAAACAGTAGCTGATTGTGCACATTGAAAAGTACACTAGGTTCCCTGTGGCTGTAATGCCTACTAGCACTGCTGCTGTTTTACTGTAGGCTCTAAATTTCATATTTTCAACATATGGGATTCAAGTGATTATGAAACCAGGTAAAGGTCCTCTGTTCAACTGGAAAGACTTGATTGACCTTGCATAATACATGGTTCTAACACAGCAAAAAAAACTCCACTGTAGTCTCAAGGGAATGACATGGTAGAACGCTTCTTGCCAACCGCGAAGTCGTGCAGGTTACCAAACCTGTTAGTAAGAGCTTGCACTCCTGTCTCGAGTTCCCCATAGGGATTTTTGTTGTTTCACTGTGACCTGGAGAGACCTAGAGCTAGGCTCTAGTGTACCCAGTGGCACACCATGTGCGCCTTCGTTTACTTAATCGAGACTGTCAGCTCAGCAGACTGGGAAGAACTGGCAGTGGTTGGGCAGCAACAGATTATAGTGGAAGGGCTGACCTTTTTCTTTTTCACCTACTGGGAGAGTGTTCTCTGGCCTCTCTTGTGTTTTTAAATTGATCTGCTTGATCCCAGCAGTGGAAAATCGTTCCTTCTTGCGTGCATTTGTCTTTGGTCAGCCTGGCATGAGACTACCAACTCCCTCTTACAACGAGACAATGACTATGCCTGGTCCAGATTGGGAGGAATACACAAAAGAGAATGGCTGCCTCAAACTAGTCCCAGGGCTGGAACTCTGTTTACACAAATTGTGTCTACCAAGTATGGAGCAGCAACCACCAGCCTTTGTGCCAAGATTTCTCATCAACCAGAATGCAATTTCCCACACCAGAAGAGACTGAGAACATTATTTGTGCTGCGGGTTTGGGACAGCTGAGTGCCAAATCTCCTTTGTTAGGTTTTGAAATGGGAACCTGTAAGTTCTGCAACCTGCCAGGAAAAGCAGGGTTGGGTCTGCCTTGAGGAAAGGGCCTAACTGACTACTCAGGAGAAGTGCTAGAGGTACCCTTGTATGAAGATGAGACCACCTAGAAAAGGAGGACTGCAAGGCGCTGATGCAGGAGGAGTGGAAACCTACAGAAGTTTCTACACTGCCTAGAGGTCCTGATACCCATGTGGTATATCTAGAAGCAGAAGTAGCTGTGAAGGAGTGGCACCTGAAGAACACCTCAGCACCCCACGTAAAAGTAGTAAGGGCTGTATGACTGCTGAAGTACAATACAATAGCACCCCAAAAATGTACAGAAAGAATCCAAAGCACTCAAGAAAGTTATTGGTAAATTGATATGGTCTACTGGAGCAACATTTACATCAACCTCTGTTAGATGTAATGTAATGATGTCTTGTAAAGCGCATGAATCACCCCACATGGGGTATCTCCGCGCTGTAGACTGCTGGGGAACCCGTCCTGGCTTTCCCTGTGAGATGGACCCTACTGGGTATCTCCAGGGTGAAACCAGGCATCCCCGGCGTATGTGGGGGGCCGTTGTGGAGATGAGGCAAGCTAATGCCCCGAGTTGCCGAGTGTGATCCCTGGTTAGAGTAGGCACCGAGGCGAGAATTATCGAGTCCGCTGACCCTGGTCCACGACCCTGGTGGATTCTTCCCTTTGTTTGGGTGGAGAGTTTATGTTTGTGCCGGAGGAAGAAACCAAGTAGAAGAGCTCTCCAACACCAAGTGCCGCCAGTAGAGCACAGCCATCTCACCTGTGCCTGTGTTGCCGAACCTCCTCAGTTGGAGTGCGTGAGTGCATGTAAGAAGAGGGGCAGGACACAGCAGCATTGTTGGCCAGGTTATGGGCAAGTCAGAACAACCATTCCTGATGATCCCTGCTGGATTGCACCCCACGGGGAGCTCCTCAGTCCTCTCATAGCAGAAGGATGCTGACCAACTACAGACAAAAGACTGAAGTAGAATGCAATAGAGGTACATTTTGGGATAACTGTGATTTTGGAATCTGCTACGAGCTACTATAAACCTAGCCTTATTTTCTGAGAGAGGGATAGGTAGAGTACCCAGAAAGAACAGAAGCACTGTACCTAATATTTTTCCCAATAGGGCAGTGGCCCATAACTTGTGCTGACCGTTATATACTCCCTGAGAATGGGAGCAATATCCGATTAATACCCCCACACAGTCACTATTTCCTTGATGCCATTTTTGCTCACTTGCCATTTATGTACTGTTTTCCTTTGAGTGTGTAGAAGTAAAGCATTGCTTCTCTAATGTAGAAACACTTGCTGGATAATGACTTATTATTTGTTATTAATGGTCTAATTTAGTTCTGAGTTTCTGACTTACAACACATTTGTGTGTGAGCCATGGACTATTAGACTTGGCTACTCAGTGTTCCAGTGGTAAAAGGATGTACTTGATGTTCCGTTTTGGCACCAACAGTACTTTAAACCCACTACTCCAGTGTTAAAATGCTCTTATTACAATTCGAGCCTAGTAAACCCTGTTTGACCTGGGACTTCTAAAAAAAAGTTTTTGCAATGTGGTTAAAAGAAGATAAACGCCATCTCGCTTTTGTCTCGTGGCAGGAGACCAGATCACATGAAACGATCTCACAAGTGTGGTTCCCTATTGGGCCTTTATCCTCCGTATCTTCTCACGGATGTCAAAATCTCTATGCTTCTTCTTTGGCGCGATGGCCACACCCTGACTTTGAACTCATCATATTTGTTCAATGTAAGTCGTGAGTGCTGTATGTTGTTAGCAGATGGTGAATACACCAAGCGTGAAGACCTGCACAGGGATCATGAACATTGATGCCACTGCTTCTCAGTCTCCTGAATAAGCTCTTTTGCTGATCTTTCTTTTTTTTAATTTTTTTTTATTGAGAGTTCAAATAAAACCGATAAAGAAAAACAAACAAAAAACAAACAGAACACGTTTGAACACTAATTGATACAGTGCGATACATGGGAATATACATGACATTTACATGATTTATCATCTCAAAACTTAAATTTATAAAGTGCAGAGTGCATAAGAAAATAAGCTAACAGCTGACAATAATATTCAGAAGACTTAGATAGAGTTAATAAAGTACAGAGCAATTAAATACGATAAGCACCAACACAGTCGTCCTTTCATAACTTGATTGTAAAGTGCAACGTGCGTAAACAAACTAACAGATAAACTGTCTACTTGAAACTTAGATAAAATTAATAGAATGGGAAACATTTAAATACACTAAGCATCGTCACAGTCATCCTTTCATAGCTTAATTCTAAAGTGCAGCGTGCATAAACAAGACAATCTAGTAGACTAATCAGAATTATAGGGAATTGCGGGTCGAGTTGGATGATGGCGGAGAAATTAAGAGTCAAACACACTCCAAAATTTGTCATATTTTTTGAGAGCCCCTGATCTTAAAGAATATTTTCTTTCCCTGCCCTGGATTTTTTTGCTGATCTTTCAACAAATTTCACCATGCCAGGTTGCTTCGCCAACCATCCACTTCTGCAACTCTGGCCTCCAGAGAGAGTTAACACAGTCATGGACTGAAAAGTCCTAGTTAAAATTCAGTGGACATCTGAGCTGAAGCCAGTCGAAGGGCATCTTCTTTCAAGTTCTCAGAGATGGGAAAGTGTTGGAGCAGGGCGAATGCTGTCTTGATCTGCTCCCTCCTAATCATACTAATCTGGCCAGTCAATCTGTTTGCTGGTCTCTGTAAATAGTTTCAATAAAGTTTTGTTCCTGTTACTCAGTCGGTTGTCTGCGCTTGCTTGACTATACAACACCAACCCCTCTGAGATTGCTCTACTACGATACCTTCCAAGGACGCTAACCGCATGCTCACAAGGAGAAGACCATCCCACACCCCAAGTGACTGAAGAGCCCAGAAAAGGATGTTTGAACATTACTTTCTACTGCAGTGGAACATTCGACTTTGGGGATGAGGTGGAGTGTACAGTTGTGCTGTGATTTAAAAGTGGAACTAACAAGCAACAGAAGTCATTTGAGATGTCATCAGTGATGTCATAAACTATGTCATTGAACATGTCATGATGAAATATGTGAGGTCATAAGCCGTGCATGGCGGAGGCGCAAGTTATAGTTAACGTTGCTTACTATAACTAATTAGTTCAAAACGTTAATATTGTCATTGACAAATTCACCTAACTATGTTACTTTAAACTTTGTTTTTTTAGAGAGAAATGCATATAGTCACTGATTAAAAAAAAACACAGTTAAAGATTATAGTTCAGTGAACACAAAACCGAAAATATCTGAAGTTTGCCAGATATGATATGCAACGCAAACCATAACTTGCACCCCCACCATGTTTTGCTGTGGGCAGACCGATTTTGACTTTACATGCCATTGGCAATGGGGTGATCTGACCTTGGTTTAGGGGCATGAGGTATGGTTTCAGTGTTATACTACACCAGGCGAATTTGAGTTTTTTTTTTTTTTTGCTTCAAACTGGAATTTTGATGGTGTTATGCATTAGGCACCTACCATGCACCCACTTCATTTCAAACAGACTTCATCTGTGCAAAAAGGGGTTGGCTGTCACTCCCCAATTCCTGCGGGCAGCCTACCCAGCTGTGCTGAGCCATCAGCCGTTCTCATCAGGGGTTGGCAGCACCAGGCCCAACGTCCAACAGTTCATACATAGAGGGACGGTTCCCTTAGTCTTGATATTTATGTTGTTTATGTTCTCAGACCCTGGGGCCAGGTACATAATCTGGGTTTGCGGACCAGATGAGAACTACAGGAGCGAAAATCTGCCTCGTCCTTCAGGGAGTTAAATTTGTTAATTTGGATCTGTGAGCGATCTAGGCGCCTAGTTTCACAGGGCATCTGTAGACTAAACCGTAAAGATATACAAAAGTGTTAAGCCCTCTCTGCAGGCTCAACTTTTTTAAAACTAACAAATTCTGTTGGACAAATACGCTTTTTCTCCCATTGTCCGTTTCTGGATCTTAAACCATAAGCCGGGTTCCATTAACCATAATGATCCTATTGTCTTTGCGCCACATAAATCTTTCTGTTGTAGCTGTCTTTACAGGACGTAAGCAAGGTCTCCGCGTCCTGAAAAAAATAGATGAGAGGCCACATTGAAGGTAAGGTGAGCACCCCAAGACCTTAAATGTATAAAAAATGTAGATCAATATGCTGGGTTTGCAAACCTTGATCTCAGAGTTTGCAAACTCAATGCAGTTAATGGCCTCGAAGTTTGCAAATTCGTCTCAAAGGTCACACACTCTGAACTGAGTTCGCAGAATAAAAAAGTCATGGATTGATGTTGATTCCTGCCAGAGTTTGTGAACTCTGAATTGAATTTGCAGACTAAAAAACTTGTGGTTGTATATTGTGTCCCCTTCATAGATTTGCAAACTTCAAGCTGCATTCGTGAAATCAAACACTATTGGACTAACATTGGGTGCCCTTCGAAGTTAGCAAGTTCTAAGCTGAATTTGTTTACTGCATTTATCACTTGGGTTTGCCATAAGTCCATGACTCAATGTGGAGACCGCTAACTACAGGCAGGGCTGGCTTTAGCGCTGGTGGCGCCTGCTGCGACAATCTATTCTGCCCCCCCCCCCCCCCCCCCCCCCCCCCCATGACTTACTCTTCCTCTGATTCCCTCACTACCACCAGCAAAAGTTCCCCTCACCTCTACATAGCCCCTCTCTCACACACATTTAATTTATTTTAAAGTTCTGGTAAAGGCTAAATTTACTAATCCACCCAGCTATCCACATTAAAAAAAATCTGTTCTTTGCAGCAGGCATATTAATCCTCTGTGCTACTTTATTCTAGTCAAAACTGTCACTAGACAAAACTCTGATCTTTCTCTCTAGCAGGAACATTAATCAGAAGCTTGACATTTTTATTGCTGCCTGAAAGATGGACACACAAGGAACTCTGGAGCAGGTTCTTTTAAAACGCAAGGTATTGCAAAACACAGCACCCTCCGCCTGAGGTCAGTTCATCCCCTCCAAGTCTGCGCCCAGTGCGGCCGCACCAGCCGCACTGCCCTAAAGCCGGCCCTGACTACAGGCACATTTGGACAGTTTAAAACATGAGAAAAAACATAATTTTTTCATTGCGTTTTCTTCGGAGTGGCCTTGGGTCGCATTATCTAGTGAGCGCAGACTTTTTAAAAACACCCGTAGTTCAAGGACTGGAACCCGGGTTCCCAGACCTGACACACTGGTTATCAGGGGCAGGACGTCTTCTGAAGTCTGCAGACTTCTGGGTGAGCCCGCAAACTTTCTGGCACCTTGTAATAACATTCTAGTATTTTCATTGAATAGAACATATAATTTACGTCCACCACATTTAAAAGTGCATGTTCTGAGCAACAGGAGCCATGTCCACCATTTTCAAAAAGCATAGCAGTGGCTACTGGGAATCCCTGCCCTTTTCTATTTTTGAGCCATCCCTGACACAATTGAGAATGAGCTTCTAGGACCAACATCTGCTTCTCAACCTCAAAAAGATGAAGACGTTTTCTGCAGGGGGCGACTACCAACAGAGAAAAGAACACAAAAGCCTCCATAATCTAGTTTTTTTCTTCACATTCCCTTGAAGAGAAAAAAAAATGAATGCGAGAAATGTGAGCTGCAAACAATGCAACATACAGCTCAGTAGAGAAAAAAAAGGTGGTTTATACTTTATTGGGGCATCAGCAATGTGGGGCCACCTCGAGATGAAGCAGGGGTGAGAAAAATTGAAGAAAGTCAAAGCAAGTCACAGGGTTCAGGAACATAAGGAAATGTGAGGTGACATGAGTATACCAAAGCGGAGAATAAATCCCAGCTCAGGATCTATCTACTGTGTTGCATGAAGCAAGTGCAAATACATGGTGTGGTATACAGAATCACAGACCTGGGAGCGAGAAGATCGACAAGCACTACCAAAAACATTGCCGATAAAAAAGAAAACCCTGTTTCTAGTTGAACCCTTTCCCTGCTGCCGTCGGCCAATGGCCGACGGCAGCACTACCTCCCCAGTGCTGCTGTCGGCCATTGGCCGACGGCATTCCACCTGCGCACGAAAACGCGGAATTACCGCCGCGGTTAACGGGTTAAAGTGGCCATGTGCCAGAACAGTTCGACACAAAGTTATTCTATAGATGATTCCTCTGTAGGTCAGTAGATCCCCTGGAGTCTGAAATGGTGAGCATCCTCCAGATGAAACTTCTTGAGAAGGGTGTGAATGTAGGAATGTTAAAAGTGTATTTTGTTTGCGCTTTTGATCGGTCTCCTTTTCCCTGACCAGGGCTATCTTTTCAGACTATTGTCTATTTGAAGAGCCTGCACACCACATTTCCACTGTTGTCCTTTATGCTCTCTCTGTGGGACCTTAATATAATATTGACATGTCAGATGGGATATCCATTTGAACTTGTGCATTCAAGCTTGCAACATTCTTGATTTAGAAAGTGGACATTTTGTGGTCCCATTATAGCAAAGCGCATGGGGAGCTCTAGGGGATTTTGACCACTACTTCATTTAATTATAATTACTAAAGGCAAAGTTAGCAATTATAGTCAAACTTTCCTTCTGATCTGATAAGGTAATTTCCAAGTTTTCTGCATCTCAAAAGGCTTTTTTGCCAATCTTTTTTTCCTTCCCCTCCCCCCATACTAGAAGGATAAGTTACATAGGTTACGTAGCAGAAGCGTGTTCACTTAATACGTACCTAGAACTAAATAAATGAGAAAACATGCCAACCTGCTCCATAGGCAGAGAAGGGCCTAAAAATGTAAAACTTTTATGTTTGCGTAAGTCCCCCCCCCCCCCCCCCCCCCCCCCCCAACTGCAACCCCTGCCTCACAATCCTGCTCTGGTAGCAGCCGCTACTGGTTGGTAATTGGATATTGGTTGCTGTTTTCAGGTACACCTAACGCCCAGTCATGGTGGCAGTCAACTGTAGCAGTATTGCTTCGCCGTGGGGTCGTCCATTCTAGTGACCTAGAGAGGTGGTCTGTAAATTTCAACTAAAAATTCAACTGAATACATTGTTTGGACACTCTAAAGTATGGAAAATGTGTTCAGTGTCACGTGTTGATTCCTAAAGTATTCATTTGAAAGGTCATAGCACTCCTCAAGAAAATACTACTCGATTTATCGAACCGAGGAAGATGAAAGGCATGGCATTCTGGCTCCACTGGGTTCCGAGCCTCTAATCTGCAGTATTATGTACACGCATCTCTGCTATGAGCTTTGGGCCAGATGTGCGACCCTATCAATTTGCGAGTCGCAAATTGCGTTGTTTTGAGATTTGCAATTTGCGACTCGCAAATAGGAATTTACAACAGTGTCTCAGACACCTTTTGCGATTCCTCTTGGGGACGGAAATTGCTTGCCTCATTAATATTCATAGGCAGGTGCAATTTGTGATCCCATTAGGAATGGCTAGCACTTCCAAGGATGGTGGCCTGCTGGGGTCAGCAGACCACCATGTCTGTGACCATTTTTTAAATAAAGCAGTTTTTTTTAATGCAGCCCGTTTTCCTCAAAGGAAAACGGGATGCATTTAAAAAAGAAAAATGAAACGTTTCTGTTTTTCATTTTTCGTGGGTCCGTGGGTCCACTGCCTGCTCTTAAAAAAAATGTTATGCACACACTCACAAAAGGGAAGGGCTCACCTGGGGACCCCTTCCTGTTTGCGAGTGGCTTGCCACCTACTTCGAGTAGGTGGTAAACTGTGAGTGTTAAGTGACCGCATTTGCACTCACAAAACAATCCTACATTCAAGTGAGACTTGATATTAGGAAGGGACGCCCTTGGCACGCCCCTTCCTGATAGCAAGTCGCAAACCCCATTTTGCGAATCAGCAATAGGTTACTGAGTCACAAAATAGGGTTTGTACATGGGGCAGACCAATTTTGCGGATGCAAACGGGCCAATTCCCCATTTGCAACTGCAAAATATGGTCATACATCTGGCCCTCCGATCTCTAATTGATTTTACTTGCGCCATTTATACTAGCAGCCTTATGTCACAATTTCACAAAATGGCTTCCACCTGTGGTTAGGCCAATGCACCGATTAAGTGGATCATTTTGAGAGTTTGTTGAACGCTGCTAAACGTTGCTATTAACGAGTGGCTATTTCAGCTTTCTCACAATAAAACTTCCGTTCTGTTGCCAATTTATCATGTGTTAGGTAGTCAAAAAGCTTGCTTCTGTGTGCTGGGTGGTTTAATAACATAATAAGATTTGTGGCCATACATATTGAGGAATAACGAATAGAAACACGTTTTCCAGAGCACGTTTAACACATTCAGACCCTGTTCCTGTTACATTATGGTATAGAGATTGAGCTTCTGAAATGGTTTACTTATCACATCATTTTCTACCATCTATATATGACCAGTACAGACAAAGCCTGCTGCCTTTGCCCTTTGATTTGCTCATGCCCCATGTACTGCTCTAAAGGAACCGTTCAACCTGGGAAATGTTGAATATGGCTTTATATTTGGAACCGGGCTATGGAGAATGCAAGCCATTCATTCACTCGGCTGCACCCGATATTTTCTCTTCATTCAAGGTTGCACAGCAGGCGAGAAAAGAAACCATCCCGTTTTTTTATTGTTCATTACTCGTTCTCCAGCCTCCATCTCCTGTCATGGATTAGAGGAATATGTGTGTATTCTAAATACTGCATTATGGAGTATTGTTAGAGATTGAACCAATACGTTCGTTTTGTTTGTTGCTGGAAACCTCATTAGACGTGTTAAATGATAGTGGGCCCACGAGTCACTTAATTCGCTTGGCTCATTATGATGTTTTTGAAGATGTTTATTATTTAATATCTTGCTTTCTGTTCCCTTTCAAGAGATGACGTGTGTCCATGCCAGTCTTTTCGCTAAACCAAGCCACCTTCCACGGCATACTGTTCTTGTTTTCAATTCTATCCTATTCTGATTTTTATTTCCTGCCAATCTTTTCTTTAAAACAATCCACCTTCCACTGCATGCAATATTTCTGTTTTCAGTGCTATCCTAATCGGATTTCTATTTCCTGACAATCTTTTCATTAAACCAATCCTCCTTCTATGGCACACAATTTCAATCATTGAGGTTCGTGTGTGCCTGTTTATGTGCTTGTCTTTGTCCTTAGTTTATATACTTTTTATTTTATACTAGCTTACCCGTCGCGCGTTGCTGCGATCTCAGAAGAAAGGAAATTTAAGGAAACTTGTTATGATAACATTAAATTTACATTGCGTAATTTTAATTGAAACATATTCACTTTATTATGGAAAACATTTTAAAGTGTTGTTTTAATTCTGTTTATTTATTCGAGTGCTTGTGGATACACTGTATTTTTTTTTCCGCCTGGTTCGTACACAAATAAATCAGAAGGTTTTCCGACGTGTGAGCTGGCCACATACAGTTGTCCATATGAAAAGCACGAATTCTCCAAATCTAGTCCACAAACTTGCAGTGATTATCCTTGTGCTTTGTTGATGGTCATTGCAAAAGCGAGTCGCACCGGAAACTGTAAACGTTCAGTATTGGAAAGATTATGAGGGCCTTGGGGGGCCGCGGGGCCGATGTTTAACAAATGTTTCTTTTTTGTTTTGCCAGAAACCTTCGCGGGAGTGTACTCAACAACTTCCCAAAGTTTCATGCCGATCGGATGAATGGTGTAGGAATGCATAAAGGACAAACAGACATACTTTCGTTTTTATATATATATATAGATATTTGTAACAATTTTTAGAAAAGGAAACAGGCCGTGGATGGCATTGATCTGCTATTGAAGGAGTGAGATGACTCTCCCCAAATAATAGATTTTTGGAAAGGGTACATTCTTATAACAAGCCCTCTTCCCAGGATTCTGACTGAATCTGTACATTTCATCAATGTCATATGACCGGCATTGGTGGTGAGGAAAAGCCACATATCTGCCTGATGTCTTCCCTAGTTATGATGAAGCAGGTCCATGTAGGTGGCACCAGCGTTGTTGGTCCTCTTTTCCTTTATTCACAGATTCCGGCACCTGGTGCTTGCTTAGTTTTATTTTTTGCCTTTCTTCAGAAGTTCATTTCTTTATGTGGTGTTTCCTACAGCATATTGCATGCAAAGTCTATTGGTTTAATCCTTGTTCTGATAGTTGTATACACAGTGATGTCTGTATTGCAACCACACTTTTTTTTGCCTGCCTTGCTTTGGCGCTTATTATGAGGTTATCAAGCTCATTCTGTGCGCTGTCGTCCACCTATGGCGATTAGGCAGTGCGGGATGGGAGGTTGGAGGGGTAGGCATGCCTTTCATGGCCTACCAAGAGACATGCAAATCCCTGTTTAGATCTTGGGTCCACTTCAGGGGCAGATATTCTCTTTTTTAGAACTAGTATCACAAAAGGCAGGCATCCCCGTGCAACTGTCGCAGGGATTCTGCTGGTAAACAGCACTGTGCCTTGGGATGCCAACAGTGGCGTAGCAAGGGGGGTGGCGGGGGCTGTCCGCAGGTGGTAATCAAAGGGACTGCCATGGGCGGCCCAAGGCCTAGCTATGCCACTGGATGTGCATGACCTTAGTAAATCAAGGAAAGACGCGATGGAAGTCTACAATACTTTTATTGAAACTATAGTTGTCTAATATGAAGCAAATGTTCTGGGATCTATTGTGTTGGAAAGCTGCAGCTGGGCTGCGTGCTTTGTCTAAAACGTTAGGAGCTGTTGTTGACTGAGCAGAAAACAGTACAACGTGGTCTTATGTATTCTAAACATCGTTGTACGAAATGGGCAGGCAAAATCCCAAGAAGAGTCACTGAATAACAAAACATGTACAACATTTCTAAAATAATGTCACAAAAACGAAGGTGGTATGTGCTGCTGTGCTAGCAGGAGCAGCCTAAAACATAAAATATGCCAAACCAAGGGAGAAAAAAAGCCAACGTTATTCCTCATGGGCTGAAGATAGTAACCATAAAAAGACACACAAGAGACATTGCTGACCTTCATAGTCTTCTAAGCTTATCCCAATATTACAGAAATGACGCCAATCCCAGGAAATTGTTCTGCCTCTGAGCCCAACATGAACAAGTGTGGGCATTCTAGAAAGCAGTGTCGGGTATCTTTGAGTTCAGACCAGCCTTGAAAACTCTAATGTGCCCTGCAGTGCCACTATAATAATCCGATCCTGTCTGACATTTGTAGCAATGATGGCAGTTTCGACACTGGTCCAGACTAACCCTTCTACCTCTGCGGTACATGATTTAAGCATCACTCTCATGCCACCTGTGTCTGCTTCATATATATTGAAATTAAGAAGTTGAGCGTGTTGCTTTAGGCACTCTCAACAAATGGATCAGAACAATCTCTTTGTCAGCTGAGTAGTCTCCATGCATTAAACCTTCTCCTCAGTGTCACTAAACTGAAGGACCCACGCTCCTGCTGCCTTATTGCCTAGGCCCATACAACGATGAGTTGTATAGTCCTGTATGCGCTGATGTCTTGCATCCTACGGTGATTAGTGCATGGGAGGCAAAACCTTTTATGGGTTCATACCAGGAGATGCACCAGTCCAAGTTTTTATCTTGAACTCCTACAAGGGGCGGATTGTGTTCTCAGCCTTAACCAAGTTTACAAGGGAGGAGTCAGAGTGCCACCAACGCCACAAGAAACACAACTGATCTACCTAATGGAGACAAGGGCAATAAACCCAAAACGTATCATCCTCTTTTCAACTGATCTCCATATAACAGAAGCTGCAGTCATCCCAGGTATGCTTTATACTCCCCAAACCTGATAGAAGGGAGTGTTGGCTTTCATACACAACATGGAGACTATTTTCAATCTTGAAACCAAGACTAAGTCTGAGTGCTACCTCCAGGTGAATAAAGTTCACTCCACATCTTGGTCACTATGTGGCTTTGTGGTGATGCCAGCGGCAGCTGGACAGTCTAGCATTTCTATCTCTGTTCCCTCAGTTTCTGCCTTCATGCCATTGGTGTTGGATCTACACAAAGTTGAAAAGACATGCATTATTCTGTGGAAGTTTTTTGCTGGTGCTATACTTTTGATATCTGTCATGATTGTCTACCATTGCAGTGACTGATAAGTTAAAATCAAGTTGTTAAAAAAACAAACACCCATTTTGATTTTTGATCCCTTGGCATCAGTGTTTTTGCTGGTTCTGGTGCCAGAGTCTAACTGTGATTAACCTCATTCTCCAAACAAACAAAAGGATTAGGAAAATGACCTTCTGGAAAAAGAAATGTCAAAGATTAGGCAAATCAACAGACCCCGCTTGGTTTTCAAAATTATGTGGACGTGACTTTGCCCCAATATAATTTTGTCTGAGTCCTAACTTATATGCAACAAGGCGGAGGATAGCGGGATTGCCCTCTTCCATTCACCAGATCATTTGCTTTGCAATGTTATTTTCATAACATCAGTGGTAAGGACACTTCCTCTGCAGGAGATACTCCTGTATCGAAGAGGACTCCTTCAGAATATCATGCCTTGTAAAGGCAGTAGTAAAAAAATAAAAGGTCCAGGGAAATGGCATTAATTTAGCCCTGCACTCTATCCAATGAAACCCTGCATAGAAAAGACTCAAGAATCATAATCTACTCTCCTGTTCATCAAAACGTTTACTAGACTCCATTAATACAATATGGAAGCAGCTGCATTCAAATACGGCAGTGAGCAGAGTGGTAGCCATGAAACTTGACAAATTTGGGGCAAGCTCCATACAACTATGATAGTGAGCAGACTGGTAGCCATGAAACTTGAACAAATATGGGGAAAATGATGGTAGTGCAGGGCTTGAAGAATCATACAACTATTGCTAAACTTGCAGGTCTATAAATTGAATAATCTACTTGACTTAACTGTAATGTACTAGACCTGTGAACTAGTCTCAAATTGTGTGATCCTAGCTAAATATTGTGTCTTACGGCACTGCCTTTTCTTTATTATCACATAAGAGGGCACCTTCAAATATGCAAGTTCAGTATTTCTGCTGTACAAAAAAACTCTTTATTTACTAGACTAAATGTGTTCTCCATGTATAATAACAATCAAACCCACATATAGGTTACACTCATTATCTGGCTTACCTCTTAGTTCACTAATAGCATTGTCATCCGGCAGGAGCAGGAATATTTCCCAGTTCATATTTAAAAACTCACTTTTCATAAATGTATTACTAAAGCATGATGTGGTAGTGCACTGTCATTTACAGGTAGCATACTTTCAATTGACATGGCCACAAAACGGTCCCACTAGCATGTTGTTTTACTGATAAAACTATATAGCGCATTAGCAATGTTTGGAAATTGGGTTTCAAGAAAAATATTTTAAATTTGCACATCACCAAGTAAAGTGTTCTGATTTTTTTGATCCTATAAAAATCATTTTATATCACTACAGAATTACAAAAATGTGTCTTCATAACTAGTGAAATATATTTGAAATGTTTGAACAGTTCACTCATTAGCTTTGCACATCTAGATTGTCACACAGTTAACTTTACAAAATCCTCTAACTTCAGTCACAGAAAGAAAAGTAAATGTAAGAAGACAAACTGACTTTTACCTGTGTCTCTGAAAGCCAAGCAAATGTGACTGGCATCTTTATTGCTCATTCACTTTGTGAGCAAGCAGAAGAACACATGTTGTCAGCTGCCAAAACGGGAGAGGAGGCCCTAAATAATAGCTCATCCTGGGTAAATCTGGCTCGCCACTCCATACAATTATGGTAGTGAGCAGACTGGTAGCCATGAAACTTAAACCAATGCCCACTGACCTGATTTTCTTAAAACTCCAGAAACATTGGATGCCCAGGCATCTCCAGCAAACAGAAAAACAATGCATTAACCTTTGTACCTCTGGATAGGGTGTACAATAATTTGAATTCACTTAAAGACAAGAGGACTGATGTTACAAGTTTTGAAACCAAAGTGTGCTTGAAATGTAAAAAAGTTACCTTGTGGGTTGAAAAAGTTTTTCCATCTGAAAAGTATATTTGACTATCCTTTTCAAATTGTAAATAGGAACAGGCCTGAAAAGGGTGTCCCTCTCCCTTTGCAATTAGGAAAGTTATATTTCAACCATGTGCGACCGCAATTGAGGTAGCAAACCATTGATTTATAACAGACTCCAGAGTTGGTGTGTAAAAAGATGTGCAAAGAAGAACCTTAAGTAGCTGTTCCATTGGGAATTGTGTTGGGCGACCTCAGGGTGGCAGCCAGTGGTCCATGGGACCACTAAATGCTCCCCTCAATGTCAGTTCCAGTTGAATATTTTTTAAAACATCCCATGAACTGAGATGCTTTAAAAATGTTTCATTGGAAGGAGCTGCCCCTATGAGGAACAGCGGACCTCTATCATTGAGTTTGCTTTCATTGCAAGTGAAGATTTTTTTAAGCATCTTGCGCCCTATCAGCGAAACGGGCTGCTTTTAAAAATAAGGATTAATTATAACGTTCCTTTAATAAATATTTCTTGTATTAGTTTAGCATGTTGAAATACGTAATGTAATAACCGAAGCTATGGATTTTTTGATTTTATTGGAATTTGGTGCATTAATGTTAAAGTGTATATATTTATTTTTACTTTGGAGATATTTGTATGGGCTTTTAATTCAAAAAAACATTTCAATAATTTATCTCAGTGTGAGGATGTCGACTTTACCATCATGAATAGTGTCCAGGCATAGTGGACCATCACTTTTTTGTTGTTGAATAGTATGCAACATTGGACACTGGAATCCTTGTTTATTCTGGCGTTTCATTGGAATAGTGCATTGATTAAGTGAGATTGCTTTATAGGGCAGTTTTTCTAGGGGACTGCCTCCAGGTTGGCCAGTTTCGTTTAGCCTAGGGATAAAAGCTCATGCTGGTGGGCGCATCCCTTTCCCGTGGCACAGTAAGTAGGAATTGATTAATTGAAAGTTAAATACTTTTTAAGTGTTTATGGAAGACCAAATATTTATTTTGTGAAGTGAAGTGTTGACAGCAAGTTCTGAACCCATGTTTCCAGATCTCAAAGATGGTCATTTTGAAAATCTGTCTCTTACTGGTGGTTTTAACACATGCTATTGAAATCAAAAATTTCTGATGGATACTTCCAATCCCAGATTTTTCACCTTGTGAATACCCGAGGGCGACAGAGTGAATCTGGAGAATTTTGGCAGCCATTGCCTTGCATGTTGGTAGGTGACGTCCTGCGACTCTGCGTTGGGTTTGACACACCCTGGATGTGACGTCAGAGCCTCTACATAGCTGTCCCCTCTGCGAGCTGACATGTGTTCCTTTCCTCCCACACCTTCTGACATGGATCCAGTGCTCGCTCCCTCGTTTTCTGCCAGGCCTGATAAACACATTTCATACAAAAAAAATTCTCTAGTGAGTAAGGGACATGTCCCTTTTAAAAAAAACAAGTGTTAAGCAAGGCAAAGATTGCCCCAAACAGATGTCTGTGACGGACCCCCCATGAGGTCTGTCTCAGATATCTGGGCTTCAAACGTGATGCAAAGTCATGTGAAAAGTGCATGGAAATTAAAAAGAAGGTAGAGGTACAGAGATCCAGTAGTCCTTTTAGACTCAGCGGGTTATGCACCACAGCATTAATCCAGATCTTAACAAACCTGACAACATCCAAATTTTGATTCAGCAATATTACCACGGCATTACGAAATGTCTAACCCTGAAGACCTATTTTTTGACCTACAGGATGCCATTGGGCTTGATTCATCCCCTCACACTGGCCTCGATTCACCCACACCAAATACAGCTACAGAGGAATCTACCTCCTCACCACAGTTATAAAGAAAGCAGCAAAGGTACTAGAACTTACACTACCAACATATTAGGTAAAGTCCAACATCCTCAAAGAGGTCCTGCACCCAGGACAGACATCTCAAGAGCCTTTCCTGCTTTTTAATGAAGTTCTGACAGATACAATGCTGGGCAGCTAGGCAATGTCTTGTCTCATCAGTGAATTGGCTGATTGTAAAGCGGCGATGGCCTGGTCCTGGGGACCATGCCTTCCACCTCCAACACCCTACTCCACAGAGCCTTGTGGTGCAGGCCTCTGTGAGTAGGGTAAAGATAGCATTGGTCCCGACCCCCCCACCAGACAGAGTTGAAACAGTTGGAGGCATTCACAAAACTCAGGCTGTCCACGGCCACCCATGCCTTCAGAGCGGTAAACACCTGCTGCCTCCTGGGGAGATACTCCCATGTGTTATGGGACATGGAAGCAAACATCTTGCCAGCCATCCCAGATGGCATTAAGCCCAGTCTACGATGCCTTATTCAGGATGGCCAGGACTCAGCAAAGAACTCCTTTCGATCAGGCCTGGACACTACAGACTGCTTGGGTAGGGAAGTCAAGTGATGCTTTGGCGCCATGCTTGAATTAGCGCCACAGGTTTTTCAAGCGATGCCCAACAGTCCCTCATAGGCATATGATTCGATAGGACACATCTCTTCGGATACAAGGCAGACATAGTCTTGGAGTGCTTCACAGATAGGTAACCGACAGAACGCTCCCATGGTGAGCACCGCCTGTACAGCAGTTTCTGCAACAATGTCTCTGCTTTCAAGGTTTGGAAGAAGGGATCCAACAAAGGCAGACTCAGACAGAAGCAGGCCTCCCAAGCCTTCGAGGCAGAGGCCGATATCTCCTCATCATCGTCCAGGCCCCAAGAAGCAGCAAACTGCCCTGAACTCCAACCTCTGCTGCTGCACAGCCGCTCCAGTTTGTGCTCAACTGTGCAAGCAGAAGATTTGCATCTCCCTTTACCTACTGCGTGGAAGAGCATCACATCAGACAAGTGAGTCCTCCAAATTTTCCAGAATGGTTAGTTTCTTCCCTTTCTGACCACACCCTCCTCTTCCGGTCTCCTGAAATGCCACTACAGTGCCTCCTGGAAGACCATTTGTCTAAACTTCAAGGAGAAGTTATAGCTCTATCGGTCAGGGTATCCATATGCAGGGTCAACTTGTTGACATTATTGAATCTTTCCATCAACGTGCCACAGTCACATCTGATTCCATTGTAGAGACTACCTTTCTTTGATGCCATTCTGGACACTGTGCTTTTCTAAGCTTTCCCTCTGCCTCAGCGAGTCCAGGATATTCAAACTATGATCCTGCTGTTTCCGCCTTTGATCTGGGTCTTAGTGAAAGCAGCTCTGAGGCATCTTGATCTCCTGCATCCTGCTTGTGGGCCATGCCAGGTAACACATGTGGGCACTGTAGTAAGATTGAAGTATCAGTGGGCTCAGCACCAAGGGAACCTGTCCGATTACATCCAGGTGTTCGAGGAGATTGCAAAAGACCTGCAGTCATCGCTGCCTGACCACATTTGGACCACTGTGACCGCACAGTAATGATGAGTGCATAGTTGCTGGGTTGTGGAATTTCAAGCTGAAGCCTGTCTCCACATCTTCTCGCAGGATCTGCAGGTTATATACTTTACACTGAAACCGTTCCTCCCCTCCATCAAGGGGTATTGCGTGTAGGCCCTCACAGAGAGCACTACAGCCCTATAGTACAGCAACAAATAGGATGGGTTGGGGTTGTGTTACTGTGTGAGGAGGCTTTGCGCCTTTGGAAGTGGCTGAATCGTCAGGGCATGTCCTTGATTGTACAATACCTGTCAGGATCTTTGAACACCATGGTGGACAAACTTAGACAATGATGTGCTGCAGATCATGAATTGTGGCTGCACTTAGAGGTGGCACAGGGCGACTTCCAGCTTTGGGGAGAACTCTGGCTCAATCTTTTTGCCATCACAGTGAACGGGCATTATGCAAGCATCTGTGTATTGAAGTTCCCAAGGCAGCCTAATTCTAGTTCGGAGACACTTTTTGCTTAGATTGAAACTCAGGCACTCCCACCTCTCCTGCCTTGAGTTCTAAAGAAGATCAGGTAAGGCTTGGCCCCAGTCATCGCAGTGGCTGCAGACTGGGTGAGGAGAGTTTGATACCCAAAATGGCTGGCCATGAGCCTATGTCGTCCGAATCGGCAGCTCCTTCTGGAGGACCTCCTGTCGCAGCAGCAGGGCAGGCTCCTGCATTTGAGGCCTGCGCAACCTCCGCACGTGGAAATATAGGGTCGAGTGTTGATGGCATTTGATCTTCCTCTCAAAGTAGTAGGTGTTATCTTGGCATCCAGGTGCGCAGCTACTAAAAACAGTTTATGCAATATGCTATGAGAAGTTTGTTGACTGGTGTTCCTTCTGAAATACCCAGCCTCTATATGCACAATTGTCTGACATACTGTTGTTTTGTCTTTTGCTGGCCCAGCAAGACCCTGCTGTGACAACAGTTATAAGTTATCTATCAGCCCTTTCAGTCTTCCTACTTTTACATGATCTACAATCTTTATTCAAATCACTTGTTATGTTCCGGTCTGCGCCATGTGTGATGCCTTGGTGCGACTTTTATTTGGTTCTCACTTTCTTCACATGTGCCCCATTTGAACCCATGTACAGTTGTTCTGTGCCCCTACTTACACTGAAGATGATATTCCTCATAGTAATAACGTCATGTGACTGAATAACAGGCGCTATCTTTTCCGCAGCCATGCACAACCTTCTTCCCGCTAGTCCTCAGAACTCATTTCTCCCGAAGCTTGCCATGCCTTGCCACATCGGGCAGTCAATCATTCTGCAAAGTTTCTTCGCTCCACCTCATCTATCTAAAAAGGAAGAAAGATTTCATGGCCTTGACGCAAGGACTGCTCAAAGTTTTTACATCGATAGAACCGAAGAACAAATGGTAGACGATCAGCTCTTTGTAGGGCGGTCTGGGGCGAATAAGGGAAAATCAGAAAAGAACCATCTCCAGCTGGATTGTCGTGTGTATTAAGATTTGTTGTGGGCTGGCCAAGAAACAGCCTCCAGAAGGCCTATGTGCTCATTCAACAAAGTAAAGGCTACTACCACTGCACTGCTGTTCCAATCGTGTACATGTGCCAGGATGCTATGAGGGTGCCTCACCACACATTCTCGAAGAATACCTGCCCCGATTAGTCATGTACTGTGGAAAGTGCATTTTGACTGTTCTCACCTGAAAAGTTATCTGGTCTGAACCATTCCACAGACCTGCCACCTGGGGAAGTACTGTTTTGGTATCTATTCACAAGGTGGGGAATCTGCTATTGAAAGTATCCATCAGAATAACAATTTACTTACCTTCGTTAATGCTTTTTCTGGTGAACACTTTCTTTAACCACTGATTCTTCACTGACCCACCCATCTACTTGTTTTATGAAATGGACTCATCTAGTCCATACTTATAAGATTCCAATCTAGAGATCCGCACACTGGCACAATCTCATTTTTAAAGGCTCCTGGCCTGATGGAACGGACAGCTATCAGAAGGAAACTGAACATTTCGCAAAAGTGGTGGCTGTATAGGGGCTTTGCAATCACTTTTGGGTCTGGAAGGACCTGACGCGGAGCTGCATGACGTAATTTACAGACGCTTGAGGGAATTAATGAGAAATTTCTTTGGAACCAGTCTGACACCTTCGGGTATTCACAGGGTGAGGAGTCTGCTGCTAGATAGATTATCTATCAGAAGAAAGTGACATGTCCTTTCGGACTTACATTAGCTAATGTGTAATTTATTCATCTCCAAAGAAATTTAGAACTGTGTATTGTCCTCTTTTATGTAATCTACATGCAATTCATTGATATAAAATGATTGAAATGTGCCACAGCACTGTTGTAATGCTGTTTCAACTCTCTCTTGTCCCACACCCCACCCTATTCACCTTACTCCCTTGCTTTTCAAATGAAGCTTGATTTTCTCTTGACAATTGCTCACTTTACAGATGTGTCCTAATGTTAAAATAAAAAATAAGATGTCTCAAAAATGATTCAGCCACTGTTCGAGTCATTAATCTATAATCAATTTTTTATTGAATAATTTAATTCCTTATAATAAGGTCACTGAAAGTTTGTTCCTGTGGTAAAAGTTAGCAACTGATATTCTTTTAGTTTACCGCAAAGTTGATATAAGTGAATGTGATTCAAATTAAGAAATAAATGACATATATTTGTGGTGTCAGATGCTTCTGAAACGTCTGCCTTTTTTACATCCTGTATTGCTAATTTATAGACCTATCTTACCCATAGAACTAAACATGCATCCTGGTGCCCCCTGTCCCACTAAATAAAGGACAGTTAGGCCCCATTTTGTCATGGGATACTTTGATATATTTATGTAGGAGTTATACACATTTTTTCATATCTCAGTTCCCCACAAATGCAAAACATGATAAATTGTTGGACGGGATCCTATATATTTAAGTATTGCCCAACCCCGGAAATGTTATTCTGGGATCACTGCTAGGTTGCAATCCTTCGAAAAGCCGCTAGCTCCAAGATATTTATTTTTAAAACTATGATTGGGTGAATCCCCAGATTTTTCTCTTGTCTTCACACTAGATTTTCCCTAAGGTTGATGCCAAACAAGGATCGCTAAAAATCCAAAAAGATCGTAAAAATTTCAGAAATAAGAATATTCATGTAGATTTGCAGCCCTTAAGGTACAAGGCGCTCTGGCTTATCCAAACCAGTGCAGCATGTTGGCATCTGTTACCTTTATCATTCCCAAACCCACATTCTGGCTCAGTGTGTTACAGTCTTGTGGTTCTCTTTAAGGTGTTATGGTTTATAATAAATATGTTTTAAGAATAAATGTAGTCTTACGGTGATTTGTATTTTTTGATGCCCAGGCCAAGCCAACATTCAAGTTTTTTTGCCCATTTCTGGTGTTGAGTAATTAATGTTATTCAATTGTAAGTTAATAGTTTTTGGTAGGTAGTTCTGTTCTGGAGCGTTTCTCGCATCTTCTCCCTGACCGTTGAAGTCCCACAGGACACTATTGTGTTTAGAAAAACAGTGGTAGTGTTCAGCAAAATCTAAGAACTTGTTTAGTGTGCTAGTGTGTCTTATTGGGCATAGCTTTTACTTCTTTTCGGTGATTTGGACTGAAAATTGCTACTTTTTCACCTGAAATATCCCCAAAAAGCTAATCACCGAGCTTACATAAGGGAGCTAATTGTGGTTTGCTTTTTCTGGAACCTCTTCAGAATGATTCCTATATGATTTCTCTTAGGGCCCTGATCCTCTGAATGAAGTGCATTACATTTATTGTATTCTAGTTTTGTCTCACTTGCCAGATTATGGTTTTTATTTATTTATGGCGGTGTCTAAACTGAAGAAGGCCAAAAGGCCATGCTCTAAGAACTGCCTATAGCCTCAAAGGGATTTTCTTTTTTGATGTACCTTGAAGAGTTGGAGCCAAAGCCTCCATTCCAATCGCCATAAAACAGAGTATACTTAGCCCAGATATTTAGGCGTTTATGATGTCTGACACATTGTATTTAATCATAAGAAGAAAAAGCAATCAAATGTCTAACCGTATTAAAGTAAATACAGAAAACAATTCATTTCAATTAAATTGGATAAACAAAATCAATCATGGGAAACAAATTGAATGAAAAACAGGCGTACAAAAGTAATGCTATTGTATTTGCTTTATGTATATTACAGAATAACATACACAAGTAGGGGCACAGAGAAAGGCAGTCAGCCACACAAAAGTCCAGTGTGTAGTTTGTCCATGTTGTTACAATAATCATTTGTGAGACAAATGTATGTCCTACCCCAAAGATATTAAAGATACATTCTCAAGCGGAAACCCTCAAGGACAGACTAGAAGAAAGTACTGTTTTAAGTTGAAGAAGTACATCTCTTTTATTTTGAGATGGCATCTAGATTTTCTGCTACTAACTGTGGCCAATTAGGTCAGTTCACTTAGTGGAAGACGGCTTCATGGTTCCTCAATCAGAACTGCCTTCTACAGTATTCTTAAATCACATCATATTGCCTTGACTTACATGGGGACTTTGCCTTGACTGTTCATACTGAGTGTAAATTTGACTAGAGAGTGTCTGATTCATTGTGTATTCAGCCGATGGTGTCCGGGCATCAAGATGATGTGCTCTAAATCCAATGACTTGAACTACCCTGCTCTGGTAACTAACATAGTTAATACTAGCAGCCCGCTCCAGCGTTGCCTGGGGCAGCAAGGGGCTGGGGGCAGTACACCCGCTCCCGCCCCGACCCGACTCACTCGCGCCCCCCTCCCGCCCGACTCACTCGCGCCCCCCTCCCGCCCCGACTCACTCGCGCCCCGACATTTGCATCACACAGTCTCACTTTCCCTTTCCTTACCTGTGCCGCCGCTCCTCACTGCACAGCCGCTCGTCACTGCACCGCCCTCCTCCTTCGTCATCACGCACGTCGCGTAGCGGCCAGCGCTAGGTCCCGGCCGGCGCTACTTTCAGGGAACTACTTTGTTTACAAACGTAATTTTTTTAATTTACTTTTTTTTTTTATTTATATAGCCTATGTCCATCTACACACCCTGACATTTTCATAGATGTATCGGGTGTGTAGATTGGCGCTGTGGTTCCCGAGTTTACCTGGCCAAAAGGTGCAAGTTCTCTCTTTATAATAGTAGTATAGATTAAAACAACTGTTAAGATAATTTGAAGGTCCTTTGGCTAATCCTCTATTTTCCAATCCAGTCTGCCTCCAGAAGCCAAGTTTCACAATATGACACTGTAAAACTTAACATGTGCTATTTATTTTATAAAACATGTGGCAAAAAACTCAGTCCCATTTGAGTGTTTGTTCTTCTGGTGTAGTCATAGGTTAAGAGGATAAGTCAAATACAATTCTCTGGTGACTTACTCTACACTTCGCCGCACATAATCTCCTGATAGACTATATTATAAAAATGTCCTCCCTTCAACAATGCTACTCTACCTTAGGCATGCTTAAAACAGACCACCGTAAGTACCATCTGCTTAGCAGCATATCGTATAAAGTCTTGGTAAATTAATCACTTTATCATTAAAAGCAAGAAATAGTAAGTCTAAAGCTCAAGAATCCAAAGTGAATTTCATGGGATCTGCTCCGCATTGCACAGACTTGAAAAAATGTGAACATCAGGTGTAGTTTCTAGCAGCACGATTGCTGCAAGATACTCACCCACATAAAAGTCATAGTTCACTTGCAGAGCTATTATGATTAGCTGTCTGCAGCCAATCAGACTGGGCATAACAGGACTGTATTTCGATTGGTTAGAAAGAGGACCAATCCTGCACCTGAAACAGCCGCAATCTATCTAAAGTAACATTTGTCCATTCAGAACCTCCTAGAAAGGCTTGTTAAAAGATGATATTAGCATTTTGCTGATGAAGATGTTTGACAAATTAAAGGTTAACACTATGGGTACATGAGACCTAAAACTTACAGTGGTAGTAAAGATTACTTGAAGCTGACCTCATTGATGTATTGGAGGATCATTGATACCAAATGTAAACTATATGCAATCCATTTAAATCAGTACACTGAAAACTGGACGATGACCTAGCTTTCATATTAGTGGTACACTTCCATTTCTCAGCCGAATTTCTCATTATTTTTTTATCAACCTGTCTTAAGCTGATCTTAGACAATCAACAACGGAGGTTTGGCGACAACCCTGTATGTTTGTCAAGCTCATGTGGTAAGACAAGTAATTCTATGGATTGAAACACAGCTTGACAATTGACACAAGGGCTTTTGTGAACCTTTGATGTAGTAAATCTCCATAGATAATTTAGAAATTAAGGGCATTTTTTATTTAAATATACGTGCAAATATGAGAAGCACAGTCTATGATCTAGCACCCTGCAGCCCACAACATAAAACAAAAATAATACTATCACAATACGGGTACAGGGCAAATGAAGAAAGATCACCTTGCTAACTTTGATGGTAAGCAACCTTAGAGGCTGCTTTATTTTGCTTTATTGGGTTCCTCCAATCGTCTGTTAACCAGGGGTTCTACCTCGTTTAATAGATAGATATCCATATGCGTAAAAAAATTCAAACGCACAGAAGCGATCCAAATCCTAAAAAAAACCATGGCCACCATCATGATGAAAAGGATAACATCACAAATGACATCATCAGCGAAATCACGTGTTTCACCGACACAAGCAATACACACAAATCTGTATCTTCACAGTGGCACTACAGCCGTCGTACTATAATGAATGTGCATGAGGCTATCTATTGCTATTAAATGAAATTACAGCACTAGTTAATCCCTACTAAAACTGAAGACCACAAAAGATACATTATTCAAATGAAGATATTGAATACGTTACAGGAACCCCTTAAGCTCTAAATGATTGCTCTTTTCCACATTGGCAGTGTAAATACAGACTTGGTTCTGTTTTTGCTTTGTGGGGCATTTGTATGCGGGCCATGTATAAATAGACAGAGCTTCAATGGTGTTTTTTTGTCTCTATCATGCTATTATGCGTGTTATTGTGCCTCCCAGAATGTGCTACATTTCAATACACGAGGTGCATTTGTTTACTGGGATACAGCTGCTCACTAGGTCTACTTGGTGAACGCAGAAGCTATGTAAATGGACAGATTCTCCAGTTCCTATGAAATTTCCATGCAGAAACCGAACTCCTTCCTCATGAGTTGTGAAATTCATATAGTATGATGCCCAAGACTTATTGTTTGGGTTCAAAGACAACACATTTTCATTTGTACTTTGTCCACTGGACAAGCAGACTGAAACCTCTAAAGCACAATCCATTTGCCTGTGAGTGCACAGTGTGCAGTATGGTTGTGAGAAAGAGGACTGGCTACTGCTAAAGGGAAATGCTCATCCATATGTAAAAGATGTTTAAACCTGTAGATGAGGTTCATTAATATAAAGCCTTTACCATAAGAGTGGCCACTTTTAGCAAATACAATGAGCTTTAAGCTCCCCTCTCATTACTGAGAGTGATTCCAATATATATGGAAATACATCACCTGAGTGAAAGCAAGATTAGTGACTGTTTTCATTATAAAATATATCCAAAATAAAGTTTGCCATTTGAAAACAAAAGACAATAGTCGCAGGCAGTTTTGCTAAACTATCATGTAAAAATGTAAATGTAAATTAATACTTGTATAGCGCACTATTCACCCCCAAAGGTCTCAAGGCGCTTGTACGAATACTGCTGTGGAACCCATCCTGGCTTTCCCTGTGAGGCGTCCACTCCTGAGCACCCCAAGGTGGAGGCCAGGCATCCTTAGCGTTGTGGGGGCCGTTGTGGAGATTAAGCAAGCTATTGCCCAGAGTTGCAGAGTGGGACTCCATGATTGGAATAGGCATCGAGGCGAGAATTATCAGGTCCGTGGAATTTTGAGCCCAAGACCCGCCGAGGCGGGGAATTGAACCCTGGTCCCGGGCTAGACCTCTGCATCAGGGTCTGCCGCTCTAACCATTGAGCCACACTTCTCATGCAATTTTAAAGTACAACTTCACCCTTTCTGTAACATCTCAATTATTGATTAAACATATGTTATGTATACCAGATTTTTTTTTTTTTAAAAGGGAGAATCAGTTTAACACCATTAGAGCAACATTATGAACAACATGTAAAAAACGGAATAAGTTAGGGCCTTATTTAGATTTTGGCGGACAGGTTACTCCGTCACAACAGTGACGGATATCCCGTCTGCCGAAATGTAAACCCCGTAGGATATAATGGGATTTATATTTGGGCGGGCAGGATATCCGTCACCGCTGTGATGGAGTAACCTGTCCGCCAAGATCTAAATCAAGCCCTTAGTAGTTCAGGTCTCCAAGAAAATTATAAAAATGCATCAGTAGTTCTAGAACTTTCAGTTGCTGAAAATGTACTACTTTCATAGACGTTCACTAGAGTTTATAGAAGATAGAAGCGTGCTTGGAAACCATACTCTTAGCAAACATTTGTGAATTCCATTTTGTCAAGAGGAAATATACAAACGTACATTTGTTCATGTGAAAACCTGCAGAGCAAGTATAAGTTCACTTGTTAAAGTGTTTTTATGTTTTCTCCAGTGAAAATATACTTTCCTCAATGCTGAAAGTCCTTTCCCTATGCTCCCCACTTATTTATGAAGTAGGTGATTGCTTCTCATTCTGGAAAACATGTCAGGAGTAGATTTACAACATGTCATGAGTAGATTTACAACTTTGTGGAGTTAAAGTGCCCTTAATGTACATTTGTGGATATGCACAGATTCGCAGGGCTTTCCAGATCTGGAAGATTTCAGCTTCTGTCAGTGGCTCTGCAAACATGAAAATCTTCTTGAGCTTTTCCAGGTTCTGTAATTTCGTTTATCCTAAGATTGTGTTGTGTTGATCTTGTGCTCAAGAAGGTCATCAGATTTGTATTTATTCTGACCTTTGCTTTCCATACTATTCTGTCCCCAAATGCAGTTCTTTCCAGTTGCCACTAGTTCCAATTTGTTTTCCCTTGGTGCTGTTGATGTGCAAACAACGAGGATGGCTGCCACCAGTAAGGCTTATGACATCATCATCCCTTGACTGTCCCAGTCCAAAATGGCCATTCTTGGTCGGCTAAAAAAAGCCATTCAGATAATTGCCCCTATAGTAAGTATCTCGGTGACAGCTCACTTAACCCTCTTGCCTTCACAACTTCTGTAAGCCATAGCTTCACTCCTTTCACCACATCTGATTTGTCTCACATGTGTGGTGCAGCAAGGGAAATCCAAAAAGAGGTGGCTTGCCGCCGCATGTCCTCAGCAACAGCAGCCCTCCAATCGTGTCCCGCCAGTCCGCTGCATATAATGGAGGATGCACACTTTTCTGGCTCTAGTAGTCAGTTCTTCATCGTTCTGTTGGCAGTCGAATTCCAGTGCTGATGCCTTGATTCAGTTAGTGGGCTTTTTGAAATCTCCCACTCTGTATCGTAATCTTGCGGTAGTCACCCCCAAGGTTGTTCAGTATATGCAGGCATATATTGTAAGTGGCATAAGAAGCATCAACGTGAAGTCTGAGGCCTTTGGCTGATTTTTGGTATTTGTTTGTAGTGGCCATACTCAGAGAATTTCAGAAGTCGGTCATCTTCCTAGCAGTCGGCCTCTGCCTCAGGTGAACTTTTCTAGAGAAGTGTGTACTGCTTTTTGGCCATCAGCTCAACTCTCATAGATATCAAACTGTAACATACATTTCATTACCTGTGTATCAGAACATTTTTGCCCATGTGTATCCCATTCATATTTATGCTTTAAAGATGCTCTAATTAATAAGAACCACTTTAATCCCATCTTCAACATTCCTGCAACATCCACATTTTAACAGGGTGGTTCTGACCTTTGGCATTTACCAAGTGGTACATAAGTGAATGGTGGAACACATCAATGTATGTAATATCAATCTATGTGATGTCAAATAGTGCAACGTTTAGTGAACTGACACCGGAGTGTTCAGCTATGACATTGAATTTTGATTTGATGTCGAGCGATGTTTACTTATTGACATCAGAAGGGAGTCCCTCACGGCTTTTTGTTTCAGATTGCTAATAGGCCTAGGTCTTCCTCCACAGGAGGGAGAAGGTGGCAATGAAAGGAGTACTCTCCCTGACTTCCCAGTTTCGCTTCTTCTGCTCTCCCTTGAGCTTGAGGTTTTCGAGTTTACCTCGAAAGGATATGTCTTCTCTGTCTTTGAAGGTCCCCGTGGACATATTGTTACAAAAGTTACATTCTTTAATTTAATGTGAGGAAGGTAGACTCAGTCTGATTGTGGATCAGTTGCAGCCTTCTTACTCCTACAGTAGAGGTACTTCACCAATACTGAAGCCATGGTTATGCCAGAAGGGAAATAAATTCCCCTTGAGAGTTGTAAAAATAAAACAGGTGGAAAACCTCACAGACACAAAATATGGTGTCTGAAGCTTGAAAAAGTTGAAGCCCCAGATACAATTCTCTAAAAAACAAGGTGATGAAGCCTCGGACATTGTACTCGGATTCTCCCACATGAACTGGGAAAGAAACTGACTGAGGCAACTGCCAGTACAAGGAATGCTGGGACAGGGAAGTTCCTTGCTCTTGAAAGCAGCAGTGCAAATTTTCAGTCTAGTTTACAGTGTTACTTATCTGGCTGCATATTCCTTCATGATTTTCTGGTTCCACTTGGCAGCAGAGTTGGGGTTTCTGTTGCAGTGTACCTTTGCGTAGTTTTTTTTCCGCTTAATTGCAGTCTAAGATAGGTCACTGTCAGTTTATTTGCATATGATAATTCGAAACATACACTTGGTAGTTTCTTGAATGAGAAATCATAGTATTCCGGGAACCCGACATGCATGATCTAATTTTTTTTACATTATTGCTTTAATGAAGAGATCAATGAACCTTGATTACAAATATGTAATGTGTCCATCTTGCGCCATTAATCCTAGTACTTTTAAGCTTTGTTGGTGGGTTGTGTGAGCTGCTCCTTTAGCTTGATATGTTATTGCCTTTGCGAAATAATATACCGCTGTCGAGGTAGACATTTTAAAGCCTTTATTTGGGAACCCATTGAAAGTGTTTCTGCAAGCATATTGTGGTTTTTAACTGCACATGGCAATTCTGCCCATGCGTGCTATTTGTACCTAAATTATAGATGCTAGAGAGTGGTGTATTTATTTTATTTCTTTATTTCTTACCAAATTTACAGTGTATGGACAAGACCCAAGCAACAAAAAGCTTATTCCTCAAAAAAGAATAGAAAAGTCCATTCAGAAAGGGAATGGATCGTAAAGTAGTTGCATAGAATGACTGCTGAGTATATTGGTGGAAAGAAGCAAGTGTTCAAATCTACACAAAAAAAAGAAATATTACAAAATGTACGCATAAATAATAATTTACCTTGGGAGAACACTGTAAAGTTAAGTATGCAACCTTCGCGCATTTATCCAGTAGTTCCAAAAGAACTAGCAAAGCTATTGTGTGGACCGGGAATGTCCTTTGCATAGTAAACAGGAGTGTACCCTTGCCCAGCTTGCCCGTCTGCACGTGAAACAGTCATCCTGAATTATTTTATTTTATCCCTGGTGTCAAGCCAATCCAACCTGTGCACAGGACCCTAGGCCTATTGTTGACAATGCAAGGTCCAGAAACTGTCCTGTAACCCCGATGGGCACACCAAATGTACCCTTGTATTTTGCAGTGAAGTGGTGGTGGCAGGGTGCTTTTTTTGTACATTTGTAGTGTGATTAAAGTTATGATTTTATGTGAAACCCAAAACCTTGCCCTGAGTGTGTGTATGACATGGCTCCCTCTAGAAATTCCATGAGGACTTTGTTAGGAAAGGTCTGCTGATTGGTTCTTCCTGGGCACTCCAATATGTTGTATGAAAAGGGCACTGTAGTTTCTGTTGTTAAAGTAAGGATCTTTCTACCTCAAATTTTGTCTGTCTCCGATTGCTGCTTCAGAAAGGCTGATGACTGAATGGTGCAGAAAATTCACACTTTGTTGTGCACTTGTTTTCGATATTGCTGCTTGGAAGCAGCCCCATTGCTACCTGCTGTAAGAGTCATCACTTTGCACAAAGGCTGTGTCTTGAGAGCAGCCTAAAACATGACATCTTCAAGAGAACCAACCTAAAAAGGTTCTAAAACCTTATGGAGTGAATTCACATCCCCGTCTGGAAAATATTTTTGAAGGTAGGATCCACACTGTCCCACTTTGTTCCAGTTCTAAGTTCTTCATGACATAGAAGGGCATGCCACGCTCAACAGAGTACTTGAAAGACTGGTTGTGACCAGGGCTGGTGTCTGCCTGGCAACCACTTTCCTAGAAGTGAAGGGACATCATTGAAGTATACCCTTTCTGCTGGAGGAGCTGATAGACTGTTTAGTGTCTAGAAGCATGCCTGCTGCTAAGAGGGCCCAGATAAGATAGTGCCTTCCCACCTTGTCTAGCTCGTTTCATTCTAGGCACTTTGAGGAGATGTTTTGATTCTGAGCGGAGAGACCGGCTTGGTGTGTAGGGGATAAATGTATCCACAAGATAGCTGAGGCCGATATTGGACATGGCCTTGTGAATGGTGCAATAAACCTTAAAGTGTACTTGCTCCCGTATTGGGAGCCAGGGGAGCTGGTGTAACAAAGGCTGAGAGGCAGTCCTAGGGGGTCTGTTCAGAATCAGACGTGCCGCCTTATTCTGAACAACCTGCAGTCTATCAAGGACAGCCTCGTTGGCCGACAGTAAAAGGCTATTGCAATAGTCTAGGTGACTTAAAACAAGCGCCTGAGTAATCGTCTTTCTAGATGAATCAGGGAGCAGAGGAAGGATACGACGCAAGAGACCCAAATCATGAAAGCAGGAGCCAGCTGTCTGAGCAGCATGCTCCTTCGTGGTTAGGGTCTGCTCAAGGCGGACAGCTAAGTTCTTGACACAGGATTTAGGAATGGGGGGAGAGACTAAATCTAAAGGCCACTAATCAGGGGTCCACAATAGCTGGGCTTCTCCGAAGAGCATGATTTCCGTCTTCCCCACATTACACTGAAGAAAATTACTCCTCATCCACTGAGAAATATTTCTCATTCCCAAGGAGAAAGTGGCCTGCACTGATGGAGTAAACTTTATGAATGGAAAAAGCAGCTGGGTATTGTCCGCATAGGAGATGGGGATGAGCCCGCTACTCCTCAGCAGATTGGCAAAGGGAGCCACGTAGATGTTGAACAAAGTAGGGCTCAATCAAGAGCCCTGTGGTACTCCCTTGGACAATTCTGTCGCTGCTGAACGATACGAACTAAGGTTAACCGTCTGAGAACGAGAAGAAAGGAAGCTTGTCAACCACTGAAGGGCCGAGTCTCTAAGCCCAATCTCCTCCAACCTCCTGAGCAAGATCCTATGAGCAACCATGTCAAATGCGGCAGACAGATCCAACAGCACCAGAATCATAGAGTGGCCTCTATCTAGGGTCATCCTGATGTTGTTGGTTACCGCTAGTAGGGCTGATTCTGTGCTGTGTTTAGGGTGAAAACCTGATTGAGATGGATCAGGGCTGCCCGTCTGTTCGACATGGTTAGAGAGATGAATGTTTATATGTTTCTCCAAGAGCTTGCCCAGGAAAGGGAGGAGACAGATAGGGCGGAGATTGGAAAAGTCAGTTAACGGGCCTTGGTGTTCTTTCGGATAGGCATTACCTGTGCTGCCTTCCATTCCAAAGGGACCACACCTTCTTGCAGGGAGTGATTGAGGAGATGTGCAATGGAGGGGGACAGGTGGCTGGCAAGGGAAGTGGTAATTTTTGCCGGTAGATGATCCTGAGGTGATTCAGATTTTACTGAGTGGATCAGTGCCTCGGCCTCCACCTGTGTCACCAAGGGAAAACTTCCCAAAAATTAAGTAACTGCCTGCCCAGATTCTACGGGAATAATGGTGATGGAAGTGTCTTCCTCTGCTTGAACAATTTTGTCATAGATGGTCTCAATTTTTTGTATTAAAAAAGTGATGATATAATCGTCCAATTTTTGTGTAGGGACCATCGGATTCTAACAAGCCTTAGGATTCACGAAGGACTGCAGAATGCGGTATAGCACCTTGGGGTCATTTTTGGCCTGATCTAATTGGAGAGCGATGTGAGCTTTGCCTGCTGCCCTGATTTTCCCATGATAGTCGGCCAGGGCCGCATGAAACCGAGCTTTGTCCTCCTCCTCATGAGTGAGACGCCACCGTTTTTCATGTTTCCTGCAAATTTGTTTCAGAATACGAAGTAGGGGCGAGTACCAGGCATTCTGGGGGAGCCTAGGCACAATAGGGAAGGGTTTCAGAGGGGCCAGCTGGACCACACCATTAGAAACTTGCCTGGGTATCTGACTTCACTTGGCCCTGAAGGCTACTATTGTTGAAAACTTTCCGTTCTACGCAAGAACAGCCATGCTGATCTTTTTTAGAGAGTCCTGTTCTGAAAGGAAGCTGCTGCTGAGGTCCCTACAGCAAGGATCTACTACTGTGAAAAGTTGTTATATCAAAATGGCACTATTATGTGGTTTGGCTGGGGACCTTACCATGCAATATTAACACAATACCCAAAAGTGGACCTCGGATTCACACTAGTAATTCTTCTCTCAGTCGTGGTAGAGTGGCAAAGAGCAGACAGGCTTACTTAGAGGAACACGTGTTAAGCATTTTTAGTACCACCATGGACGAAAATTAATTGGCACAACTCAAAAGAAATCTGACACCAATTTATAAACATGGAGATTATTTTTATATCATTTTAGACACCAAAACAAAATCAATACAATGTGTATAACCAGAGTTATCAATTTTAAAGTGTTCACTTTGCAGAGTTCTCAAGCTTTATTATTGTGGTCAGTAGAGAAAACACTATGAGACACTTGGTCACTTGCGTGGTGAGTTCAACATGACCCTATTGGAGTTCAGGTCTGTCTAAAACTGCTGGGTAAAACAATACTTTTAGGTGGAGTTCAGAGGAGCCCCTTGGAGAAAAAGCTTGAAGGGGCCCCTGGACCAGGAATCACTAGGTAGAACAGCTCTACCTAGCTCTGGCTTCTCGGGTGCAGAGGACTGCCTTGCTATCTGTGGTACTGAATGGGACTGCGAGTGCTGAATATACCAGTCGTGTCAACTAAGCCATCTTTGGGATGCAAGACCTCGACAACTGCGCCACAAGAGTGGAGTGGGAATGATGCAATGTCCGCGTGGGACAGTGAGTCAAGAAGTTAGTAGACAGCAAGATAACTAAGAAGCCTTGGTACCGGCAAAGGTCACAACTTTCTGATCAGTCTTTTTCCAGAGGTCCTGGGAACACTGCAGAGGGTTGAGACTTTCCAAGGTTCTGGCCTATACTCCCCAGAAACCACCTGACTGGTTACTTTCAGGCTGGTCCACGATGGAGCACGGTGGTCAGGCCTTCTTTATATCGTGGAAGTGCAGTTTGTCCCTGCTGACTGCAAAGGACTAGTACCTCTAGTCGTAGGAAATCCTGATGAAGTCTTTTGGCTGCAGAGGGGTTCACTTTCCTTTTTGAACTGGTCTCTGGTCCTGGCCAAGTCATAGTCCGGCGGATGCAGGGGGACTGCCACATGTGCAGTACTTTGTGCCTCTTCTTTGTGGAGTCCTGCCGTGTGCTGATGCAGCTTCCTCTTTGACCTTTTCTTCTCCAGCAAAAGACACACAAATGATGGACAGAATGCGTAACGAATCAAACATTCACCCCCAGTCAAGAGAACTGGGTTAAATACATTGTTCTTTTGCACAACATGTCACCCCAGTTTAGACTCAGCCATATGCAAATCAGTCTTGACCCTGAAACTCATGGGAACAGTCCAGCCTGAACTGCCAAGCCAGGTCCTCCTTGGACCAGAAGCAAGCATCCTGGGACCAGTTTCGGGGTATAACCCCTCATTAGCCAGGCTAGCTTTAATGCAATGTCACAGTGAGCCCGGGACCCACGCCTGGGCCTACCTGGGGGGTAAATGTTTGATTTACTCAGCATTCCGTCCATCATTTGTTGCTGTAGCACTTTTCGCCCTATTTGGGATGGGTATGCTCAGACATGGTCCCTTGCATTTATTTTCAAACATTTCTTGAAATTATCATATCCTTGCATCAAAAAACATCAGCTGAGATTATTAGAAAAATAAGACATGTTACTGTAATCAGCATTACTAGAATGGAAAACAATATTAATAATTCAGTACTATACTAAAGAGAGCATAGTGAATGCACCCACTTCCAGATCAATTGTGATTGTCTAACCCCCAAACCTCGGTCTTGGCTGTCAGGAAGCCGGTCGCAGTGCCCAGGTTATCTTCCCCAGTAGGATGGATGTCGGTGTCTGCAGAGCTGCATCCCAGTCACGGTTGGCAGCTGTTCCGCTAAAATCTCAGCATGGAAATGTGCTCCTGTATTTCTGTATTTCTGGTATTTGTAAAGCGCGACACTCATCCCAGGGGATATCACGGCGCTGTAAACAAAAGAGACTGCTGAGGACTGTGCTGAGGGTTAGTTTTTAGGGAAAGGGTGAGTTTTTAGTATTTTTCGGAATTGAAGGTAGTTTGTGGTGTGTCTGAGTTCTACAGGTAACTCATTCCACCTTTTGGCGGCCAGATAAGAGAAGGCGCGTCCGCCGGTTCTTGCCTTGTAGATGCGCTTTGGTTTCGCCAGAGCCAGTTGGTTTGATCTTAAATTCCTATTGGGGATGTAGAATTCAATTTTCCCTTGGAGGATCGTAGGGCCAGTTTTATTGAGGGCTCTGTGCTCGTGGCAGAGTATTTTGAAGGTAGCCCTCTGGCGCATTGGAAGCCAGTGGAGTTTCCTGAGGCATGCGGATGCTGAGTCTCGCTTGCCTTTATTGCAAACCAGTTTAGCTGCCTGGTTTTGTAGAACCTGTAGTCGGGAGAACAGTTGTTCGTTCATCCCTTCGAACAGGGCATTGCCATAATCCAGGCGGCTGACCAGCAGGGCCTGAGTAACTGTACGTCGGCAGTCTAGGGGTAGCCAGGGAAAGATTTTTGCCAGGAGTTTAAGTGTTGCGAAGCTTTTGCCCCAAAGTGATCGTATGTGGTCCTTCATGGATAGGGTGTCGTCCATAACGATTCCCAGATTTCTGGCATGCTGTTTTGGGGTGGGGGCTGACCCCAATGATGGTGGCCACCATGTGGCGTTCCATGTGAGTTTGGCTCCTCCGAACAGTAGTATCTCCGATTTACCGGCGTTTAACTTTAAGCAGTGGTTGCGCATCCAATCCGCCATTTCGGAGAGACAGCGGTGTAATTTTTCCTTTGTTGTTGTCTCCGCTTCTTCACCCATTGTTACCATTAGCTGTGTGTCGTCGGCATAGGAACATATGCCGATGCCCCACTTTCTTCCGATGTCAGCCAGAGATGAGACATAGACATTAAAGAGAGTGGGGCTCAGCGAGGCCCCTTGTGGGACCCCACAGCTGGTGGGGTAGGGTTTTGAGTGGTACTGGCCCATGTGCACTGCTTGGGTGCGCTTGCTGAGGAATGATTTAATCCAGCTCAGGGCTGTGGATTGCACTCCTTTGCTTTGGAGGGTGTTTAGTAAGCAATCGTGTGCTACCGTATCAAACGCCGCTGACAGGTCTAACAGTATCAGAGCTACAGATCCCCCTTGATCTGTGATGCATCTGACACTGTCCGATACTGCCAGCAGCGTTGCTTCGGTGCTATTGTTGGCTCTGATGCCGGTCTGGGAGGGGTCCAGGAGTGAATTGTCTTCCAGATATCGGGATAGTTGTGAGTTGACTAGTTTATCCAAGGCCTTGGAAAGGTAAGGAAGCTGGGAAATTGGCCTATAATTCTCCGGATTGGAGATATCGGCCCCAGCTTTTTTCAGGAGGGGTGTCACGGATGCGTGTTTCCAGGCTTCCGGAAAGGATGCGGTGGTGAGTGATTGATTAAAAAGTTTAGTGATGATAGGGCAGAGCGTTGGTGCAATTTTAGAGAACACAAAATGGGGGCACGGGTCCGCGGGAGAGCCAGACTTGATTGTCTTCAATGCTGATAATACCTCATCATCGGAGAATGGTTTGAAACTGGTTAGGCGCGGGGAGTTGCCAGCTTCTTGTTGGACGGTGTATTTGCCCGGTGTTCGAGGATGCTTGTCGGGGTTGTCTGGTAGGGTAGGGATGTTGGGGGGCCGAAAGTAGAGTAAATGTTATCAATTTTTTCAGCAAAGAAGGTGCTGATACGCTCACAAGCCTCGGTTGAGGGGGTGAGGGTTTGTGAGGTGCTGGACGGGTTACTGAGTTCCTTTACTATTTTGAACAAATCTTTTGCGGAATTGTTGCTTTCATAAATTCGCTAGGTGAAGTATGCCTTTTTTGCGTCTCGGATGGCTGAGATGTACTGTTTACGTTTGGTGACATAGGTTGTTCTGGTTTCTGAGTCTTTTGTTTGTCTCCATCGGTGTTCGTCCTTTTGGCATTCCTTTTTGAGGCCCTTGAGGAGGGGGGTGTACCCTTTTTCCCTAGCGGTTGTTTTTTTCTTTGATTCCCGCATGGGGGCTATTTTATCCAGCGTTTGGCGGATTCCAGTGTCTAGAAGAGTGACGTTGCTACAAATGGGAAAGTCATCCCGCAAGGTGACGTCCGTCTCGAGAAAGTGGTCTTGAAAATTGGAGTCATTAATTAGTCTCCAGGCTCTGTTGGTGATAGAAGGGGTGGGTCTGTGCTTCAAGGGTTTGCCAGGGAGCTTAAATGAAAAGGATAACATGGAGTGGTCCGACCAAGTCAGGGGGAGGATTTCCTTTATAATGGTTGACTCAATGTTGGTGAAAAGGAGATCTAGGGTGTGCCCTGCTGAGTGTTTGGGGCCCTCAACCCACTGTTTGAGTTGTAAAATTTCCATGTCATCTTTCAGCTGGGAAGATCCGGGGGCATTTGTTTTTTCGTAGTGGACGTTGAAGTCACCGATGACCATGTAATTTTTGTGTTTTAAGTAGAATGGTAGCAGTTGATTCAATAATTTAGCACTAATGTTAGCTTGTTGCCCTGGGGGGTTGTAGACAACTGCGCCGGCTAGTATGATAAGTCCCTCCAACAGAATTCTAAATGGTAACATTTCATGTTCGGGGTCGGCAGTTGTCGTTTCCTTGAGACATGTTAGGTGGTCTTTGAAAATTACGGCAACTCCGCCTCCTTTTTTTTGTTGCTTTGTCTGTTTTGTGTGATTATTTTGTATTCAGGGGGAAGGGCATTGGCAAGGTCTGGAGCGCTGGTGTCGGATAGCCAGGTTTCCGTGATGAAGACCAGGTCAGGGGTCCTAGATGTTAACATGTCCCAGATATCCAGTGTGTGTTTAGGTAGGGATCTGGCATTCAGGTATAGGCATTTCAATTCCAGCTGATTATTGGTGGCGGTTGTGTGGTAGTCAGTTGGAGATTGGCTCACGCTTGACCATCGGCAAGAGAGACAGGAGATGGGTCCGTCGGATAGGCCGGGGCCGGTTTGAATACATTGATGATATCTCACATTCGTAGCTTTGTTAAGTGCTAATAGTTTGCTGCGAGTATAGCAGATGGGTTTAGGTATATGTAGGTTCAAACCTGCAGGGGGTATGGCCCCTGGTCCCGGTCGGTCGCGGACGGGCGCAGACGGGCTTGCCTTAGGCGCGCAAACGTCGCGCCCGCTGCGCTCGCCCGCTGTGCGACCGAGGGTTGCACATGATTTATGTTACTCTGGGGTTGTGCATCGGGGGGCATGGCCTGGAAGGGGCGTGGCCTCCTCTCGCGGCGGGAGGGCGCGAGGGGGAGAATGCGTGTGTCGTCAGCGCTGGCTCCGCTGCGTACACGCCTATTCTGTCCGGTGAGTAAGGTTAAAAACACAAGTGATCTGTGCTTTAAAAACAGGCAATCTGTGGCAGCAGCACCAAAATCGGCTGCGCGGGGATGCCCAGGGGAGTAAACACCACGTCTAAGAGTGCCCAAGGGAGAGGGTAGGTAAAAACACAATATCAACAGTTCTTTTTTTTTTTTTTAAATGATGCAATCTAAAACAACACTCCCGGCTGTGCCTCAGGAGAAAATGCAATCTTCTGACTCACACTCGTTCTCAGCGCACCTTAAGTGCTCTAGCGGGGGGCGTGGCCTAGCTGTGGTGGACGTGGCCTCCGAGGTCCCAGCTGATGGCGATTTAGCGTTCGGGTGTCTCCCGCAGCAGCACCAAAATCTGCTGCGCGGGGATGCCCAGGGGAGTAAACACCACGTCTAAGAGTGCCCAAGGGAGAGGGTAGGTAAAAACACAATATCAACAGTTCTGTTTTTTTTTTTAAATGATGCAATCTAAAACAACACTCCCGGCTGTGCCTCAGGAGAAAATGCAGTCTTCCTCAAAAAAGCTCTAGCACGGACGCTATGTCTGAGGCGAAGAGCAGCTCATTTGGTTTCAAATAGCTAAGATGAAGTGTCTTCTAACAAGCACAGAAAGAAGGAAAACTGTGTCATTGTGTTCTTCATGTACAACCCTGAAACTGACTATATTGTCAGAGGACTTTAAAATGTCTTGAAGGTGACAACTCCGGAGATTGCCTTTGTCCAGTATATGATTATCATCAACTGCCTTTTAATGTTGCTGTAACCGCACTGCACCTTAACCTGAAGTCAGATTGGAGCTCATTCTGGTCGTAATATTTACTCCCTCCTTCTAAGGGAGGGAGTAATTATTCTTTTACATTGACAAATTGCTATTTTAAAATTCTTAGCTTGGTCTGTTAAATGTTATATATATGTCAGTGTTGCTCAGAAAATTTGTTTTTTAAAATGGATGTATATATGTATGAATTTATTTATTTCAGTATTGAGCATTGTCGGGTTTGATGGTTGTCCTTTCCTCATTAATTTCTTTTAGTGCAATTGATCCTTTTTGTCATTTAGGTTTTGTATTGACGGCCAGTTCAAGTCACAACATATTGTCCCCAGGCATCAAGCTGTCAGCACCATTGGCTTTTTATAGTGATGGTCTATAGGGAGAAGGTTACTTAAAAGGGTAGCATGGAGGTATCAATGTTCTTTTGTTTGGCTGATGGTCATAACGTCTATAGAGGAAATGAAATGAGAACAGTCAGAGAGTTCACAGAGATTGTAGCAACATTTCTGACATTGCTGTTAAGAATGGTTCTGCCTCCATGGAAACAGGTTCAAATAGCACCCTGAGATGGGAAGTCTTCCACAAATTGTTCAGCAGCTGATATTTACTCTCCATCCTCACCAGACTTCCCACCTCAAGTAACTTAAGTCTTAAGAAGGCAGCCTTGGTCAAATGTGTCTGTCCCTCCAATGTCGGCAAAGAGGTGTATGTAGTCAATAACTGTAGTTCCACATGCAAGTCTCTAGCAACCAGCTCCTGCATCTTTCCTTCAACAGATTCCATAAATGTTTCTATTGTATCAGTATGAAAGGTGTTGAAGGACTGCTCCCTTGTTGTCAAAATGCTCTAGACGGTCTCTTGCTCTCTCATCTGACTTCAGCATCACTGAGTACACAGAGGTCTTTCCCGCATACAAGCTGGCTAGTGCACACATTGTCTCCATGCTGCCTTTGCACTTTGAAAAGAGTTTATCACCTCACTGAGACCTTAGTGGCTGGTTGTGTGTCCTGTCTCCCACAAAGGCCCCGGGGTCCCATCTACAAAGCCTGCTCCAAAGACAAAACTCAAGCCTAGAGGAAGTAGGGAGAGATCCCAGATGTCAGAGGGGACCCCACCCATGGCTTTCAGCTTCCACCTGCTTGTTGTGCTCATCCACCACACTTAACTAGGTGGAGCTAAAAAGTCTGACCCCTGCCCCAGTTCAGCTGCAGGCTTCATTGTGTCCTTTGATGCTCACTGATGATTCCTGCAGCCATAAGCAACGTTGAATCCATGCCAGACTCTCTGGAACTATTTTTGAGGCACAATACGATTTTCATGGTGGTGGAGCACTGTGTAATTTGTGGAGTAGACTGCTGTTAACACTATGAGAAGGCCCATGTAAAACTCTTCTATCTTCATCATGTGCTGGCTTGTAGATCATTTTATCTCTTTCTATTAGAAAATGTGAAGATCTGATAGAGACATCTAGCCACAGGTTCCTTAACTTTTGAATTCTCCCCAGCCTGGATCCAGATTTATTTTCACCATCAGAACCTTTGTTCACCAGGGGACAACATTGTACGACTCCTTATTGGCCTTAACTCCATTTGTGACGTGAGCGGAGTCATATAAGTCCTCTTCGGTGCGCAGACTTCAGTTTCTTCTGTGAAACCTTGCACGCCAAAACGCGGAGCCACTATACAAACTGGCTTTAAAAACAATGTGCCAAAAAATATAGCTGTATCTTTGAATCGAGTAATTAGGAAGTGGTAATGAATGGTCTGTCAATACACAGACAACACCTGTAAGGAAAGACCAAATGGTTTGTTGAGAACATAGCAACGCGTAACACTGAACCCTAGTGTATACAACAGGACTGTAAAAGGAAATACCCCTTACACTACAGATCATTCCCAGAACGGGGAGGATGGGTAGGGCATTAAGGAATCTGCGGCTAGACTATGCCTCAATCAGAAAATGCATTACTGAAGGTAAGTAAAATGTTCATCTGATACAGACATATAGCTGCAGATTCCTTAACTTTTTAATTAAATGCCATAGCTATACCCCACCCGGGGGAGTGTCTGCAAACCAATCCTACGAAAGGGGCTACTGCTGATTAGAGGTGAAAATGTCCCAAACAGGTAGGGGACATCCAACCTCAAGATAGGAAACGTGTAACAACACCCACAACCCTAGGAAATCGAAGTATATGGGGACAACAACTCAGAATGTTCCTAAAGAAGAGAAAGAACAATAGAAGTGGATATTCTCTTAAGAGAAGAAATCCACCCATGAAATACATAGTAGGTCCCCAGGACCCTTGTGTGGCTCTGGGAGTGGGGACTCACGATCCCCATTAATATACTGGCCCGAGGGATAGGATCCCTGATTCTTTTTAAATGCTCGGGAAGGGGGGCTGCTCACCCCCTTCCTATTAATTAACAGATTGCCCGCAGGTAACTGGGTCCCCTAGAAGTTTTTTGGCGGGGGAATGCATGTTTGCCTCCCCAATAAACAACATTTGCTAATTGCTTGGGCCCTGGCCCACTCTAGGGGCCTATATTAAAACAAAATGTACATTTTTGTTCCCAGGGACGGGGTCCCGCTGGGTAGTTGTATTTCTTTTTGCTTATAACTTTTGCACCATTTGTCAAATCTTCACACCTCACCTCAGCTTCTTCCTGTAAAGTTCTGAGGCGATCAACAAGCTGGGGCTGAGTAAAAGCTGGGGCCCAAAACTCAGGTGTGGGGCTTGAGTTGAGCACTCTGAAAAGAAGTTGAGTTGGATGTGAATGACCCACTCACTTTTTTTTATGTGGGCCTAGAGTACACCTAATGAACTATTGTGTGAAGGGAAAGTATACTCTTAATTTTAATCAGCTCAGAAGTGTGTCTGTGGTTCATAAACTAATTTTGAGTCCCTGGATGTGGTACACCTAGAGTGGCATTGGTGGTTTGTGGAATTTGGTAGCTAGGTCACAGACCACTGACACACTTAAGATTTCATTCAAAGTGGCCAGTCAAGTTGTTGAGGCTGGGGACTGCTGGTCCACAGCCCAGTTGTCAAGGCTGCTGACCACTACTTCAATTTAAGGTTTACTGTCTCGCAGTCTAGGACTCTAGTCTGCAAACTATCACATTTGGACAATATTTTGTGTTTTATGTTTTGGGGGAGGGAGCTCATAAAAGGTCCTCCCACTATGGCCTGGGAATCAGGCTGTGCTTCCCTTGGCCCTTTCCGCGGTCTGTTTTTTCGGGAAGCGGGACCATGTCCTGGGTCCTGTAATGGCAGCCGCAAGAGTAATTTTATTTTTGCTGCCAGCCAATCTTTACAACCTCAGGTTTTTCTCTTCGGACCCGAAAATGTTGACAGCAACATAAATCTACCTTGATAAATGTGAGACACTTATTTTTTGAAGTTTCAGTCTGCAGATCAAGGGTCTGGTTTAAAATTTGGCGGGCGGAGTACAGCCAGTCAGAGTGGTTTAGAGCATTACCTCTGCCACCCTGGCTTACTACCTTTTGCAGATTAAGAGACGAACTGTGGCCCAGCAGTCATCTCTGTACATTGAATGTAACCTGTTCCTTTCAATGTACGAAAACGTTGGAGGACAACCGCAGGCCATTTTGACAACTGTCCACCAAACGTTTAATATTGTTTTTAAATTTTCAAAAACAAATTCCCAAAGTGAAAAAGAATAAAATAATGCCGCCACACAGAGGGAGTTTTCTCCTAGGGTGGGGAGGTGGGCTTTTTTGTGTGGGGTTTTCCTGTCCCTCGCTGCGAGGATTTTCCTGGCGGTGATGGACAGGGGGAAAAGGACATCACACCTTCCACCCTAACTAGACCGGCAGTGTAATGTCCTTTCTCCAATGTCCAAAGTATTCCACAACGGTGCCCACCGGGATTCAGTCCGTTAAATTCTTAAAAGTCAAAGTGTCTTAAGGAACCGATGGGCCCAAAGTCATTAAACCTCTGGACTAAAACTGATAAAATAGAAAAAGTTTCATCCCTTTAAAGCCTGGTCTACAAATAAAAAAAAACTTCTTAACAAATTTACAAGAGTCCACTGGAACACACTATCTGAGTAAAGTTCTGCTTTCATGTCGTTTGAAGTAAAACGTTTACCGTTTTCTTTGCCGTAGGGACAAACAAAAGTTCTTAAAGGATCTAAAATAGGAAAAATTCCCTTGTTTCCCCTTTTTTTTTCCTCCTGCTTGGAATTGCATGAAAGTTGGCTTGCAGTACCTTATCTGCCTAAACTTTGTATTTGCCAAATTTGTTACAGTTTCTTCCACTGGAGTCAATGTTATAATCTTATCAATAAATGCCTTTTCAATACAAAATGTGGCTGAGCCATAACTACACAGTGGTGTTGTGATATATACTCTTATCTGTTATCCCACTGAACCACAATCCCAAATTGATCAATAGTGCATGTGGGTGCTAATGTATTCACATACTGCATAAATCAATCTTATGCAGCAATTACAGCCCGGCACTTGTAATACAACACTGCATCACATAGGGAATATTATCCCTAAAAAATCACCTTTTATAATTATTAAATGACATACAAAATTTGATGCACCGAACAAAACGCCAGAGAAAGTGTCCTTCTGTTACCACATCCCTTTTTGTTCCATTAATCAGTTGAGCCCAAGTGGGCTTAATCACAATAGTCCTCAAAATGGATATCATTAAAAAAGGGAAAGGCTAAAGAGGAAAAGTTATGTAATGGAAACCATCCAGCAATATATAGCAACAAAATAGTTGAAAATTCAATTATGAATTATATCATATTGGAGAATTGGACATTACTCCAGTTAGAGGAAAGTAATCAGTTCTTCATCAGTATTCAAGCCAAAAGGTTACTTGCTGTTCTTATCGAAGATGAGGCTAGCTCTAAGCTCCTACGGTCACGTTCTCTAGCTCCTCCCCCTGATGGTCTTGGGAATATATGCTTATCCCGCTGTATTTCACTCTAGATTCACTCCCTCGTGTGTTGATTTGAAATGCCTGGCTGCTGGGTAAGTCATGTCACCTTTCTTAATTGCACTCAGATGTAGAATGTGCTGATGTAATGGCATTGTGGTGCTTCTTATGTATATTTTCGGGCAAGATATAGTACGCATATAGACTTCAAAACCAGTCCTACATGTTAGCTTACCCTTTATCTTGATCATTTCCCTGGAAGGTGTGCACTCACTGCAACCTTCTCTACACTGTGACAAACCATGCATTTATTACACTTAACGAAAATCTCTGAGGGGGTAACAATGTTGTGCTTCCTCTGGTGGTCACTATTACTTTTTACCTTCTCATCCCTCATAGATCTTGCACATCTAAAACTTGTTAGAGGCCAGTCACATACCTTATCACAGGATGACTCTTGAGCTGGTACTAATGTTTGAAATGGAATACCCCATCTACGCTACATGAGCACATAGATCAACGCTGCATTTACACTTAGACCCATGGGTCAATTTGTGTGAACACATTAATTCAACCTATCTCCAGGGCTATTTTTAGGTCCTGCTGAGCCATCATCGTTAAGTAGGGACTTTAAAAAATGCTCCCAAAGTCTGCAGGCGGATCTGACACAGTGCATGTGTGCCAGGCTCGCGCACCATTTGTCCGCCTGCAGCCTTTGGGAGGACTGTCGCAGCAGCTTTGATGTTCTCAGTGAGCCGCACGGCCACTGAGAACATCAAAGCTGCCGCGAAAGTGCTCACCATTTGCCACCCCCTCCCTTATCCCACTTCCTGCTTGTAGTCTGCTGCAGTGAAAAAATAAAACCAAAATCTTTGGCGATGTATTCTTTCTTTTGTTCTTCCCGCCATCTCTGTCGTCTCCGTTCTTTCCTTTCTCACACTGTCTCATTATATCTCCTCTCATTTCCTCTCTCTGTCTCGCTTTCTGTCTCACCCCCAACCTTTCTTTTTTCTATCAATTTTTGCTTGTTGTTATTCCAGCCCGCGGGTCACGGTGCCTCCTGTGTTCCCTTGTCCCCGATGCCTTTACCTCTGTGCGCTTGTGTCCATTAACCCTATGCTTCCGGATGCATATGCCTATTTGTAATTGTGGCCTACACCTTAAAGCGGTCGCCGTCCTTCATCCCTCTGCTGCTTGGGACCCATGATCTCAGGTCGCCTTTCCTCTGTGTCCTTTTGTTTCCTTCTGCCTATGCGGACTGGCTCCCCTGCCCCTCCCTCTGCTCCTATTGTTCCTATGCTGCTTCGCACCTGTGGACCCCACTTTACTTCCTGGTCTTTATAGCGCCTACTCTCCATGCTCCCTGACCGCCATTCTCTGTCCCCCTCTGCTATGCTCCCGGACTCATGTTTTTTTCTTTTACTTATGTGTCTTATTCTTCTGGTCCGTATACCCTTTTGACCCCCTGACGCTTTTACCCTAAGTAGCATTATGTCACTTTTTGTCCGATTTATCCATTTTCTGTTTGCCTTTGAAGCCCTATAGCGCCTGGTCCTTGCCCCAAACCATTTTTCCCACCATGTGTCGCACTGTACGAGCCCGAGGATGTCTGCACAGAGGCCGTCCTGGAGTGCCACTCTCTGCACACAGTTGCCCTGTCCTCTGCGGCCTCATTAACGCCTCGGAACTGAAGCCCGTCCTAGGGCTCGTTAGCAGCTCTGGTGCCCGAGCACACGGGCCCGGTAATTAGAGCGCCCCGGCACTTCACCTGCACAGTGCACGGCTAATTGTATTCTGCCTGCAGCCACGCAGGCCTATTATAGATGCGCAGGTCCCACAAAGCCTGTATTTTGGGGAAACATGTTTGATACATCAGGCTCAGAGTCTGGAAATGTGAGCATCCTTTATTTTGAGTTATTGCCACAGTGTAGTGCAGAGCAGATGTGGTGGTTTAGTGTATTTTTCAACCAAATAATCTCACACACACGCAAATGCACATACTCTCTCTTTCTTTATGCTAAAAGCATTTTGTGATTTAAACAAAAAAAATAGTTCGGCCTGTTTTTTTGCAGTTTCATGTAAAGCAAATTCGGCCGAAGGTATTGGAGCGCTTCACACAAGCACCAATTACATGACACAAGGACACATTCTTTTGTTTGGGGCTCAGGCAGTTTAAGTGATTTGGCCACAATCAGATGATGATGAGCCGACGCCGAGACTCGAACGGGGTCTCCCAGTTCCAAATTTGGTAGATCTGGCCTTTAACCAACGCTCACATCCTCGGCCCTTGTTCCCTTAATTGTCACAGAACTGTTTGTACGACTTTAAATAGTGTCACTAATTGCTTTTTATTTGCGTATTTGGAAACAAGATTTGCTCGTAGGTTCCTCCGGATAATGTGGCTTTTTGTAAGAATGTATTTTCATCTTTCTACAGAACTATCAATTGAGGAATTAGAGCATGTAGAAGAGTATAATTAACTCTGCCACACCACACACAACCACACACACACACACACACACAACCCCCCACACACACAACCCCCCACACACACAACCCCCCCACAAACACAACACCCCCACAAACACAACACCCACACAACCCCACACACACCTCACACACAACCCCCCCACACACACAACCTCACACACACACACAACCCCCCCACACACAACCCCAGACACACAACCCCACACACAACCCCACACACACAACCACACACACACACACAACCGCACAAACACAACCGCACACACACACACACAACCGCCCACACACAACCGCACACACACAACCCCACACACACACAACCACACCAACCGTACACACACAACCCCACACACAACCACACACACACAACCCCACACACAACCCCACACACAACCACACACACAACCCCACAGACAACCCCACACACCACCCCCCACACACACAACCCTACACACATACACAACCCCCCACACACCCAGACCCCCCACACACACAACCCCCACACAACCCCACACACACAACCCCACACACGCACAACCCCACACACGCACAACCCCACACACGCACAACCCCACATACGCACAACCCCACACACACAACCCCCCACACACACAACCCCCCCACACACACAACCCCCCCACACACACAACCCCCCACAAACACAACCCCACACACAACCCCACACAGACACACAACCCCCCCACACACACAACCCCCCACACAAACCCCCCACACACAAACCCCCACACACACAATCCCACACACACACACCCAGACCCCCCAACACACACACACCCCCACACGCACACCCCCACACACAACACTCACACACAACCACACCCACACACACAACCCCCCACACACAACTCCACACACAACTCTACACACAACCCCACACACACAACCCCCCACACACCCCCACACCCAACACCCACACACCCACACACACAAACCCCCCACAGACACAGCCCCACACACACAGCCCCCACACAGAGCCCCCCACACACAAACCCCCACACACAACTCTACACACACACAACACCCCCCACACACCCCCACACACACCCTACACATACACCCCCCACACCCCCCACACACACAACCCCCACACACAACCGCCCCCACACACACACACAACCCCCACACACACAACCCCACACACACAACCCCCCACACATAACCCCCCACACACAACCCCACACACACAACCCACACACACAACCCCACACACACAACCCACCACACACACAAACCCACAACCCCCACATGCAACCCCCCACACACACAACCCCACACACAGACAACTCCACCCCACACACTCACAACCCCACACTCACAACCCCCATACACACAACCCCCCCATACACACAACCCGCCACACACAACCCCCACACACACAACCCCCTTTGCACATACAACCCCACAACACAACCCCCACACACAACCACACACACACACAACCACACACACACAACCACACACACATCCACACACACACAAGCACACAAACAAGCACACAAACAAGCACACAACCACACTCAACCTCACACAACCCCACAACCACACACTCAACCCCACACACACAACCCCCCACGCATAACCCCCCACGCATAACCCCCCACGCATAACCCCACACACACAACCCCACACACACCACCCACCACACACCACACACAACCCCACACACACCCAACCCCCACATACAACCCCCCACACACACAACCCCACACACACACAACCCCACACACTCACAACCCCACACACTCACAACCCCCCATACACACAACCCCCATACACACAACCCCCTATGCACATACAACCCCACAACACAACCCCCACACACAACCACACACACACAACCACACACACACCACACACACATCCACACACACACAAGCACACAAACAAGCACACAACTACACTCAACCACACACAACCCCACAACCACACACACAACCCCAAACACAACACACACAACCACACACAACCCCAAATACAACGCACACAACCACACACACAACCCCACACACACAACCCCACACACAACCATCTATCTAACGCCCTCACTCTATCACCCTCCCTCTATCTATCCATCTATCGATGTCACTCTATCTATCTATCGCATCACCACAGAATCACTCAGCACCACCACACCATCACGCAGGGGCACCACAACATCACAATGCGCTACCACAGCATCACTCGTCGCCACCACAACATCACTCAGCGCCACTACAGCATCAATCTGTGCAACCATTCAACAACAACTGGTTCAAATATGTTCTCTCAATGTTTCAAGCTTTTTTGGTTGGTTGATTAGCTTTATTTCGATATATGCAATATCTTAAAAGCAGTATAGCAGATAAAATAGTCACAATATTTACAACATGTACAACACCTTTAGAATGAAAAGGAATAAAAACTGTGACATAATTGAGAACCAATATATACAATTAAAATTAAGATTAAATTGAAAGAGAAAGCCTTTTTGCACGAATCAACCAGGACCACTTTAAAAATTTAGACACCCTGCAAACCACCAAGGCGGATGTGTCAGACAATAAAATCCGTAGGGCCACAGAGTGCTGGCGAGTTCCTAGGAGTCTGCACAGTGGTTTAAGCCATTGCCTCTTGGGAGCAGAATAGTCTGGGCATTCAAAGAGGATATGTGCTACTGTCTTGATCCGTTTAGAACAAAGGGCACAGTAGGGAAACAACTGGGAGGACGATTTCCACCGGGATACCAAATGGCTAACAGGTAAAGTCCCCACTCTAAACTTGAAATATTAAGCCCGGTCAAAGGGAATGGAATTCATGTCGATGTATGGTTCATAAGCCACCACGTCTTTGATCTTCAGGAAATCTGAGGTGGAATTACAGTGACGTGGGTCGACAATGAGTTTAGAAGTGACCCAATCCCAGTAAATGTTGTTTAACGTGGCTTTAGGAGGGGTAGAGCGGGTATCCCAGGCATCACCAAGTCCCAGCTCACCCAAAAGGCATTTAACATCCCTCAGCCATTTAATCCTGTGCCAACCTCCCATAGCCATAACCTCAGACAATGCCTTAGCATAGGAGGCAAGTTCGGGCACCCTCCAAAGCCGAGCCCACAAGAGCAACGGACGAAGTCGTGCCTGGTCCGCAATTGATCTACAACCTAGATCCAACAGCACGGGGACTGTGGGTGTACTCAGAGGGAGAGCCAACAGATCTTTCAAGAATTTGGACTCAGATTTTACTAGTGCATCCAAATTACCTGTACCCCACAACTCCGCCCCATACAGCTTTATTAGAAATGTCACAAAAGATGTTAATATTTCACTTCTGTTCTTGGAGTTTCGTCACAATAAAATACACTGAACATAATCTTCACAAAAGTTATTTACAAAAGTTTAGGCTATTGCCATTATAAATTGCAAAAACATATATTTAAGTATTATTAAAAATAAATAAAAGCCATTGTTATTTGTAATATCAATACATCTAAGTCACGTAACTACAACACATATTGCATTACAAATGCATTTGCGAATGTTATAACTATTGGCATTGTAAATGACGAAGCTATTAATTTCGCTATTGTCAAAACCAACACATAAATAAAAATGTGTCATTTACAAAACTAATAGCTCAAACTTTCCTAATGCGAGACCTATTGCATTTCAAATGCTTGTTCCTTAAGGTACCTGATTAGTTCCCCTGGTGACTAGGAGCCAGCTGCCCCTTGCCATTTGATCAGTTTCCTCACCGGAGGACTGAACATTCCAGTTTGCTCCCCTCTATTATGTTACTGAGTCCTAATGAAGATCCTCTGGTGTGGCTGTAATTGTTCCTCTTCCCTTTCACTGGTTTGGAACATCGACATTTTACCAAGCCTAGATTGGATAGTTGGTCCACGAAAGGGCGATTATGAGTTAAACAGTTATACTTACTCAATGAGTTCACATTCTTGTTGTACAATAATTTTAGCTGACATGCTTTTCTGTATTGATTATGATATATTTATGATTTCTTCAATTTGTTCTCTATTAAATTTCACCTACTAGCACTTTTTTTGTTTAGCACTTCCTTTCCCTACGCTTTCTGACTGGAGCAATCATATGTTATATTTTTTTTCAAAAGAATGCATTTATACTGCTAAATTTGCAAATATAAAACAAATCCATGTATTTACTTCCTTGTGTGTGATAAGTATTGATATTGATATATGCACTTAGCTGTACTAATATAAATACATTTCATCCCCTACCCCAAGGTTTTGGATGCAGGTTTTGTTAATTGAGAGTAGGATAAGCTGATTGATTAATGTTGTCCTTTCTACTGGCTTCTCCGATTGGACTACCGTTGTTGGGTATCTCAAGCTTCCCAGGTTCTTCGGGTTGTTGTTGGGTTACCTGATTGTTTTGTAACAGACCTCTTTGTTGCAGCAGCAAAGGTTCACCTCTTTGAGCTATCCATCCGGCCAACCCAGCATGTCGCATGAGCGCCTTGAGTCAGCCCATTTCAGTCACGGTCTCTCTTTACAGTAGTATTTTGCCTGTGCACATCTACCTAAAAAGCAGTCCACTTTTTTTGACATATCATTTTTTACTTAATTTGTTTGCAAATATGTGGACACTACCTTTATATAGCATTATTTTTACATTTTATTACTTTCACACTTTTAATGCCTGTTACATATATTTGCAAAAAAAAATAATAATTGTAAAAGATTGTTGGCATGTCATGGGCAGACCTATGACCTTTTCAAATGATTGTATTTTATAAGTTCTTTGTGATATTGCTTGACATTTAATTCATGAATATCAAATTATGCATGAATCTGCACTGAAATTTTGGCATTGTTATTTTAAACAATCTGTATGATCTATCCCAAGGTGCAGGTTTCTGTCTGTGACCCTGCAATCATTCTGCCATCCCAGAAATGGATTCTTCTTGACCTTATCGCTTTGACAATATTCTGTAAGATGGGTATATTTTCCAACATTTGTTACAGGTGTGCACTTACCCAGCGCTGTATGTGCAGAATCTGTTACCCTACCCTTCCGCTGTATCATGGCGCTATCCAAGTTGTGCTTCACAGCACTGAGTCTAATTCTGTCACTACATTTGCTGCCAGTTAGGCTCTGTAATCACAGTTGCTCCTTGAGCTCAAGAACATTGCCTATACTGTAGAACTAAATAAATGTCCAATGGGGTTGGAGCTGCTAAAATATCTTTACTCTGAGAAGTCCTACATTAATGAAAATTTGACTAGAACGATCCATTGTTGCTCATTTTCTTAGGTAGAAAGCTTGTAGTGGTTGTAAGTATGTGAAGTGCTTTACACAGTTTTTTTGCTTAAGACAATAAGATGTTTCTACAGCGACTTACCTATACTAAATGCACTTCCACAGAAAAGAGAACTCACGTACATTTTATTTTTGTTTTCTCATTTTTATTTAGACATAGAAGAACCTTGCCTATGTTTGTTCCTGAATCTACATCCAAACTTCAAAAGTTTACCAGGTGATATGATATTCAATTAGATGTCTGTAGTCTGGCTGACTCTATCCTGAAGGCTTTCACAGGATGCATATGTACAATGTTAGATGTAAAATATTGCCAAACCACCTAACACACAAATTTCACTTCCACTTTCTTGTTCAGTCACTGTTCTCAATGATTGAATGTATCTCTAATCAGTACTGTTCGCATGTCCTTGCAGAACCCGATATAAATGTATTTTGCTCTCAAAGCAAGCGGCAACATCTTCCAAGGTGCAGTGCGCAGCCAGTCAGTGGTCTGCCTCCTGAGAATTACTTATTATAGGGGATTTTATTTGAAATAATGCATTCTAATCTCAAAATGCATGGGGTCTGATGTTTTATAAATAAATCACTTGATAGCAACAATGTATACCCCAGAATGCTCAATGACCCTAGTGAAACACTAGACGCCCATTCTTTGAGCCACAGACATCCTTTTACGTTGTGCTACATTTGGGTTGATATTGTTCTCTAGGAGTTAGGGCTAGATTCATATTCTGGCGGGTGGCCTATTTTTTCATCCGGGCAACGGAGTGAATTACCACTGGTATAAGGCCCACCATATTTAGAAATGACCACCAAGCAGATATTTATTTCTTATAGCGCTGTAAGGAACCTATGTCACAGTGGTTCCTCTCAATGCTTTTTGCAGTTCTGTGCAGGGCTTCATCAACATGACGGGCCTTGCACCCAACCGTTTCTCTTTTTTTTTCAAAAAGATAAGGCCCCCTTCCCATGGGAGTCATCTCCCATGGTGAGGGTGGCATTTTGTGTTTTATACTGTTATTTACTGCCAGAGTTCGCTTGGCGGTGACAGACAGAAAAAAAAGAAAATGGACATGTAGCCTATTCCGCAGCAGCTCTTCCTCTCCCAGGCTGCGGAGAAGTTTGGCCACAGCGGTGACTGAGTAGTCATGCCTTGGCCAAACCATGCTCCGCCCGTATTTTAATAGGGAAGGTGGACTACTATGTTGGCGGGAAGGGAACACCATTACAATGGAGTTCCCGCTCCGCTAGCATATAACTGAAGGCCCTAGAACCTGATTTAGATGTTGATGGACTGGTTACTCCATCACAACAATGACAGATATCCCATCCACCGAAATATTAATCCTGTTATATCCTATAGGATTTATATTTCAGCGGACGCCATATCCGTCACCATTGTGACAAAGTAACCCATCCACCAAGATCTAAATCAGGCCTTAAGTCTCAACATTGCTGCCCGACTTATGAAGTCATCTGATCAAACAAGCTAGAAGTCCTATATAGATGACAATCCGCTTACTGACTCTCAAGAGGACAATAGTCTGCATGAAGTAGCATGATATCTCCTCAGTCCTGGTCATGTCAATACTTGGAGCCATTTACCCTTCATATCAACAATTGTTTCCCTATTCATGGCAAGAAAAGATGGATCTATAGCATAAATATGCAAGTTTTTAATGTGTTTCTGACCGACTTTACTTTGTTGACATGGTACAGCTTCCTCATTTAGGCTCCTAGTGCGACAGATACATTCTTGAGGACATTAAGGGCATCTATAGGCAGTCATTTTAACATAAACCAAAGCTGATACAAATGAAGACTCAAGAATGTGTGACTTTATTTATCATGTTCTGCATTCTCGGATGCGCTTGTCGACTTAGTAAGACCTAACTGTATAACTTAATTTACAAAAGAAAGCAACCAGGACTATGCTTAAATATCGTTTTGAGATGCATAGCACTTGTCTGAGAATAACATCAATGCTGTTGCAAATGCAGATTTAGTCAGAATGTATTAACCTTAGTGACATTCATTATTGTGATGTAATTGGTGAATTTGTTTCCTCTTACCTTCTTTAGCGACATGTTTGTCAGATACGAATGTTTGTGTGTGATTAATGCATACTCGGAACTTGATAGATTAGGTTTTAAGAGCTCCCTTGCTAACCATCAGCCAATCAGACAGTGGAAAGCTTTCTGACAAAAGACATTTAGATCACCAGACACTCTTTGATACGGTTGCATGTATCTGAATGCATCGTACATTCACCACTGGTATAGTCCCACAGGACTGGAAGCACGCAATGGTGGTCACTTTACTTAAGAAACCATCATTGGATCCCACCCTCCCAAAAAATCTGAGACCTGTCTCCTTTCGTCCTCTCTTTGCTAAAATTGCAGAGGAATTTCTTAACCTTCAGTTAACAAAGTACTTTGAAGGAAATAATTTGCTACATGAGACTCAATCAGGATTTAGATCCATGTATAGTAATTAAACGCTGAAAAAAATTATATTCTTGTGGTTGAGAAGCAACCATCCGTTTGGTCCTCTTTGTGGTTGCCCCCAGGAATTAGGGCAGGTCCCTGTTCCCAAACCTAAAATAAAAAGTCTGGGGTTTTGGTTTGACACTGCGCTGTGACAACCCGATTTCTGCGTTGGCTGGCACTTGCTTTGACATCCTGAGGATGCTTCGCAAAATCCTAGAATTGCTGCCAGAGTCAGCCAAGAAAACAGTTATCCAAGTGCTGATAGTGTCTCTTATGGATTACTGCAATGTCCAATATCTTGGGGTCTCTAAGGGCAGAATAAGAATGGTGCAGAGCGCCGCCTCCCGTATGCTGACAAATTTTCCGAAGCAAAGTCCCGCGTTTACTATTTCCTTTGATTAAACCTTACCTGCCTAAACGTAATCTTAGATCTGCCACAGTTAAAGTGATGATTGCCAAAGTCCACAGAGCTTGCTTAGGTGGCAGATCTTTTTGTCTGCTGGTGGCTAAAATGTGGAATCTTCTTCCCCTTGATTTAAGGATGCAGTCCTCTGAAGTGCTGTTTCATTGGAGTTTAAAAAAATGGCTCTTCAGGCAATCCACAAGGATGTAATGATAATGGTCAGCTTGCTGATATCTCTGATGAACGTGGGGACATTCTGTTTTGGAGTAACCATGTGCTTTATGAACTACTAACATAACATAACATAGCGATACAAAAGGGGGTGGTGATGGACGGAACATCTGAATCAATCAAACACTCGCACCCAGTCAAAAGATCTGGTTTTCTCCATCACCGTTCTTTAGCCCACTCTGCCACCCCAGTTCAGATATGGCTATATGCAAATCAGTCTGACCCTGGGCCTCATGGGAACAGTCCAGCCCGAACTGCCAAGCCATGTCTTCCCTGGACCGGAAACAAGCTTCCGAGGACCGGTTTTTGGCATTCCAGCCGTCTTCAGCCCGGCTTGCTTAAATCCAGTGGCAAAGTGAGTAAGGGAATCACGTCTGAGCATACCCTGCCACACTTATGGCGGCCAAAAGCGGTACAAAAGGGGGTGGTGATGGACGGAGCATCTGAATCAATCAAACACTCACACCCAGTCAAGCTATCCTGGCTGAAGACAGCTGATAGCCTGAAACCTGTCCTAGGATGCTTGATTCCGGTCCAGGAAAGATATGGCTTGCCAGTTCGGGCTGGACTGTTCCCATGAGGCACAGGGTCAAGGCTGATTTGCATATGGCCATGTCTGAACTGGGGTGGTGTGGAGTGCAAAAAAAACGATGGATTTAGGCTCAGATCTCTGTACTGGGATGAATGTATGGCATTGTTCTGCATTCTGTCCATCAACTGTTGTTTTTGCATAACATAACATAGGGCACTGGGCACTCTGATGACCAGATTTAGCAGTTAGATCTCCCATTTGTTCTATATGCTGATTGAACAACACAAGGGACAGCACAAAACCCTCAGATGCTTAAATGTGAAGATCAGATTTCTAAAATGTCCATACTGCATTTTGCAACTACTGGTCTTATAGGTAATATCATAGGGATGCTTTAGGTTAGTCAGATCCTAAGATCCTCTTGACAAAAGTGTGATTACAGAGGGATGCCGCCTGATGTGACCGGCAGTATTTTGAACCCACCGTTAACTTAGGGTGTTGATCACACGTCTTTTAGCAGAATAAGGTATGAGAGCATTAGGCCTCAGGATTGCTGCATGGAATGAATTTATGGCTTGGCAGGGTATATAGCAGCCCTGAAGAAGGCCATTGACCCACTGGTCTTTTTTAGATGACCGAAACATGTTGGCATTGGAATAAGGCTAGATGAACCATGATTTGTCATCGTAGGCCCAACATATCTTTTAACCATACCAAAGGTACCCAATAATAAAGGGAAATCCTTGGGGTTACCTTTAGCTACTCCACTTGGAGCGTGGAGCTTCGGAAAAACTCCACCAACCGCTGCGTGGCAGAGTTTTGTCTCTGGCGCAGCCCGCCAGCGTTAAGTTGGAGAGTGAGAAAATAGAGTGCCAGACCCCCTCTCTGCGAGATGTCTCAATGTGCGCAGTCGTGCCAGGTTGCTACCGCTCGTGTTGCAAAAGCTGCCGCCCAAGTAGAACATCTATATGAGCAACAGAAAGAAGCAGCGCCCTCAGGTGCGCTGCATGATGCAGTTCGAGATTATTTAACATTACACGACGTGCTTTCAGCACTAAGAATCAGCGCGAGCAGTGCGACGTACTGAACTCCGCTGCTCGTAAAACTCCACAGGATCTCGCAGAGCTTTTACTTAACTCTACAGAATTCCATGGAGTGAAACTCAGCAAGTTTCGCCAACCCCTATTAAAGACTTCAAGGCAACAAAAATAACAGGTACTACTGTCAAGCCTTTCCTTTGGTTTGTGTCTTTAAGACTGCAAGCATTTCTGATTATTCCACCTTTGATGTCCCAGTGCAAATAACCCTGAGCACTTCAGCCTACAGACAAATCTATCTTCGTTTTTCACTTTCTGCTAGTGTTCAAAATCACCAGGATGAACCCATGGAGTGCTTCCTTATGCGCTTCTGTCTGCTGCTTGTCTTCTGCTCTTTCACAAACATACAATAGGCAATTAGCTCCCAAACACACCCATTCTCTAGAATGCGTAAATAAATAAATGATAGTCATTGTCCTTCCCGTGAACTCGAACCATTAAAATAGATTTTCACCTTCAAACTATACCCATCAGTCAAGAGCCACCCACAGACCTCGAAATCTGCCCTCCCTCCACCCAGTAAGGCACAGTCTACCATATTCCAACCTGGGCATTTAGACATACCTCAGCGCTGCCACTGCCACATCCAGCACGTCATGGACATCCTTTCAAATTAGAGATGATGCAAAATTCTTCTTAAATGAATTACACTTCTGACCCTCCACTACCTAAACACTTCCATTTCTCCTGTGTTACTTTGCATGCGAACATTTTATCAAAGTCTTACCCAATTCTGTGTCTCAACCCATGGGCCCGGTAGAACCCTTTCTGCACTTGTCTCTCATGATAGCAAGGGTGAGCAGTTATTGGCTTCTCAGGGGGGTAGTGTGGGGGTGCTTGATCTCAATAATCTATCAGCAGATCCATTAAAGTGAATGTCCATCCCAGTTCTAATCTTTCAAGAAAGAAAATACTTTAATCACACAGTTAAACTCAATACTATGCACTCCAATAATCAACACAAGTTAGTCATGCATCTTCGCAGTCACCTGAAGATCAGCAGTCTTGAGATGTTTTAATCCTGCCCTCAAAGTTGGTGAGTGCAGTCTCTTGGGGTCACTGCCGTCATCAGTTGTGGCCCACAACATGGCCGGCAGAACCACAGGTGTAGCCACAAACAGGGCCTTAGACACTTTTGTAGTTGCAGTCCGACATAGGCAGGTCATGGATTCAGCAGATGCAGCCCCTCACTAACCACTTCAGGAATTCTGCAGATGCAGCCATGCATGTGTAGTCATAGATTCGCAAGATGCAGCCCCTCACTAGCCAATCAGGAATTTCGCAGATGCAGCCCTGCATGTGTTGTCACAGATTCAGTAGATGCAGCCCCTCACTAGCCAATCAGGAATTCCGAAGGTACAGCCCTGCATGTGTGGTCACAGATTAGGCAGATGCAGCCCCTCACTAGCCAATCAGGAATTCTGCAGATGCAGCCCTGCATGTGTGGTCACGGATTCGGCAGATGCAGCCCCTCACTAGCCAATCAGGAGTTCTGCAGATGCACCCATGCATGTGTGGTCACGGATTCGGCAGATGCAGCCCCTCACTAGCCAATCAGGAATTCTGCAGATGCAGCCATGCATGTGTCGTCACAGATTCGCAAGATGCAGCCCCTCACTAGCCAATCAGGAATTCCGCAGATGCAGCCCTGCATGTGTGGTCACAGATTCGCAAGATGCAGCCCCTCACTAGCCAATCAGGAATTCTGCAGATGCAGCCATGCATGTGTGGTCACGGATTCGGCAGATGCAGCCCCTCACTAGCCAATCAGGAATTCTGCAGATGCAGCCATGCATGTGTGGTCACGGATTCGGCAGATGCAGCCCCTCACTAGCCAATCAGGAGTTCTGCAGATGCACCCACGCATGTGTGGTCACAGATTAGGCAGATGCAGCCCCTCACTAGCCAATCAGGAATTCTGCAGATGCACCCATGCATGTGTGGTCACAGATTAGGCAGATGCAGCCCCTCACTAGCCAATCAGGAATTCTGCAGATGCAGCCCTGCACGTGTGGTCACGGATTCGGCAGATGCAGCCCCTCACTAGCCAATCAGGAGTTCTGCAGATGCACCCATGCATGTGTGGTCACGGATTCGGCAGATGCAGCCCCTCACTAGCCAATCAGGAATTCTGCAGATGCAGCCATGCATGTGTGGTCACGGATTCGGCAGATGCAGCCCCTCACTAGCCAATCAGGAGTTCTGCAGATGCACCCACGCATGTGTGGTCACAGATTAGGCAGATGCAGCCCCTCACTAGCCAATCAGGAATTCTGCAGATGCACCCATGCATGTGTGGTCACAGATTAGGCAGATGCAGCCCCTCACTAGCCAATCAGGAATTCTGCAGATGCAGCCCTGCACGTGTGGTCACGGATTCGGCAGATGCAGCCCCTCACTAGCCAATCAGGAGTTCTGCAGATGCACCCATGCATGTGTGGTCACGGATTCGGCAGATGCAGCCCCTCACTAGCCAATCAGGAATTCTGCAGATGCAGCCCTGCATGTGTGGTCACAGATTCGGCAGATGCAGCCCCTCACTAGCCAATCAGGAGTTCTGCAGATGCACCCATGCATGTGTGGTCACAGATTCGGCAGATGCAGCCCCTCACTAGCCAGTCAGGAATTCTGCAGATGCAGCCATGCATGTGTAGTCACAGATTCGCAAGACGCAGCCCCTCACTAGCCAATCAGGAATTTCGCAGATGCAGCCCTGCATGTGTTGTCACAGATTCAGTAGATGCAGCCCCTCACTAGCCAATCAGGAATTCCGCAGATACAGCCCTGCCTGTATGGTCACAGATTAGGCAGATGCAGCCCCTCACTAGCCAATCAGGAATTCTGCAGATGCAGCCCTGCATGTGTGGTCCGTCCTGACGCTCTCAGAAGCGGTCGCTCCCTGCTCCAGTGGTATCGTTGATGATCTCGCTGCTCTGCCTGTGATACTCGTTTAATTATAATCTGCTGCTTGTCATTGCGCTGCATTAATAGAAGCCCAAGCGTGTATATTAATTATTAATAGCGCTTTGCCGATTTTAGCACTATCCTGGTCTTACACGCGCTTGCCCAGCTGTTGTCTCTGCTAGCTGCTACTTAGCATAGCGCTTGTGTGATAACGCATTGTCGAGTGTTTCTCATTCATTATGAGTGTATTTAAATAGCCATTCACTCGGTGTGCCCCTTCCTGTTGACAATTTCACTTGGATGCCATTTTGTTTGTTGTTTGTGCCTCGGAGCCTGTCCTCTCCGCCCGATCCCGCCTCCTTGCTGACCCTCCCTCGCCCCTCCCCTTCCACTATCCATTTATGACAGATACTTTTGCACGCAGCGTTCACGCGCAGCGGACGCGCCCCATGTGCGCCGAAGGTGCGCCAAAGGTAAGCCCGTCTACGCCCGTCCGCACCTGGCCCGCGCCCAGCGCCAGACCACCTGGTCCCCGCCTCAGCCAGCCCACTAGACTCACATATGATGCCGCAACTCTCCTCGCCCTCAACCCCGGACGCACACCACAATGCTGCAAAGCCACCCCAGGACGTACCCACGGCCCATTCGCCTGCCTCTACTGCAAGTTCAACTGCTCCAGGACCCTCACCAAATCCACTTCCTCCATACACAGCTCCGACTCTAACCACCTGAAGTGCATCCTGCTGAACACCCGCTCGGTCCACAGACACGCAACTGAACTCTGGGAACTACTCGACACTGCATCACCGGACATCGCCTTTCTTACAGAAACCTGGATGAACACATCATCTGCACCTGACATCGCCATAGCCATACCGGACGCTTACAAGATTATCCGAAAAGACCGCCCCAATCAAACAGGAGGCGGCATCGCCATCGTCCATAGGAACACCATCAAAATCACGACCAACTCCGACGATAACCTTGCAACCGCCGAACATCTCCACTTTCAGATCCACACCGACCCTAGGACCACACTCGGAGGCACCCTCATCTACCGGCCTCCAGGATCCCGCACTCAATTCAGCGATTACATCACTGACTTCGTCAGCCCACATGCCCTTGCCTCCGAGAACTACATTCTTTTAGGAGACCTCAACTTCCACCTTGAAAACAAACACGACAGCAACACCTCCACCCTCCTGGACAACCTGGCCAACCTCGGACTCAAACAACTTGTTGACACCCCCACCCATGTAGCCGGACACACGCTCGACCCTATCTTCACCTCCAGCAAGCACATTTCCTTCGATCGCACTACAGCTCTCCATTGGACGGACCACAGCTGCGTTCACTTCAACCACAAAACCACCCTGACCCACATCCGCCCACAACCCATTCCTCGAAGAAACTGGAACAAAACCACCTCCGACCAACTCCTAACATCACTCAACCAAAACCCTCCCACCCTCTCATTGGACCCAAACCAAGCGGCCACCAATCTCAAGCAATGGATCGCCCACAGTGCTGACGAATTAGCACCCCTGAAAAAACACCAGAACAAATCAACCAGCAAAAAGGCTCCCTGGTTCAATGATGACCTAAAAAAATCCAAGAAGCTATGCCGCACCCTAGAGAAAACATGGAGGAAAAACCCAACCACCGACAACATGACCTCCCTCAAGGCAGCCACCCGCAAATACCACCAACTGATTCGATCCGCCAAGAAATCAGCATTCAAGGATCGTCTCGACAACAACACCCACAACAGCAAGGAACTATTCAACATCGTCAAAGAATTCACCAACCCCACCGCAGCATCTAACAACATCACTCCCTCCCAAGACCTCTGCGATGCACTATCCTCCTTCTTCTACAACAAAATTGCCGACATCCACAACAGCTTCGAGAACACTCCCAACGATCAACACCCCCCACAGATCCTACTCCGCCAACTAACAACCTCAGCGCCTGGAACCCAATCACCACTGAAGACACCATCCGCCTAATGAACTCAATCCACTCTGGCTCGCCAACCGACCCCTGCCCCCACCACGTCTTCAACAAAGCTGACTCCATCATCGCACCCCATCTCCGTGATGTCATCAACTGCTCGTTCAACTCTGCCACCTTCCCAGAAAGCTGGAAACACGCCGAACTCAGCGCCCTCTTGAAGAAACCCACAGCAGACCCCTCTGAACTTAAAAACTACCGACCCATATCCCTCCTCCCTTTCCCCGCCAAAGTCATTGAGAAAGCCGTCAACAGCCAGCTCGCCGCCTTCTTTGAATCCAACAACTCCCTCGATCCATCTCAATCCGGATTTCGAGCCAAACACAGCACCGAAACCGCCCTCATTGCAGCGACAGACGACATCCGAACACTACTGGATAACGGAGAGACAGCGGCCCTCATTCTACTCGACCTCTCCGCCGCCTTCGACACAGTCTGCCACAGCACCCTTATACAACGCCTCAGCAACATCGGCATACAAGGAAAAGCCTTGGCCTGGATCATCTCATTCCTCTCCGGGAGAACTCAAAGAGTCCGACTCCCCCCATTCAACTCAGAGGCCACTGAAGTCATCTGTGGAGTACCACAAGGATCATCACTCAGTCCCACCCTCTTCAACGTGTACATGAGCCCACTCGCATCCATCGCGCACCAACGCAACCTCAACATCATCTCTTACGCCGACGACACCCAATTAATCCTTTCCCTCACCAAAGACCCTAACACCGCCAAAACCAATCTTCACGAAGGCATGAAAGAAGTAGCCGAATGGATGAAACATAGCCGACTAAAACTTAACTCAGACAAAACGGAGGTGCTCATCCTAGGATCATCCCCCTCTGCCTGGGACGACTCATGGTGGCCACCGGCCCTGGCACAGCACCCACACCCACAGACCACGCACGCAACCTGGGTTTCATCCTAGACTCCTCTCTCTCGATGTCCAGACAAGTCAACGCAGTCTCATCCTCCTGCTTCAACGTACTTCGCATTCTCAAAAGATCTTCCGCTGGATCCCCCTCGAGACAAGAAAGACTGTCACCCACGCACTGGTCACGAGTCGACTGGATTATGGTAACACACTATACGCCGGAATCACAGCAAAATTATAGAAAAAACTCCCAACGCATCCAAAACGCATCAGCGAGACTCATATTGGACATCCCTCACCAAGATCACATTACCGGACACCTAAAAGACCTCCACTGGCTTCCCGTCAACAAAAGAATTACGTTCCGTCTTCTCTCCCACGCACACAAGGCCCTCTACAATCTAGGACCCGAATGCCTCAACACTCGACTGTCCTTCTACAAACCCACCCGCCATCTAAGATCGTCCTATCAAGCCCTCGCCGCAGTCCCGCGCATCCGAAAATCCACCATGGGTGGCAGATCCTTCTCCTTCCTGGCAGCCAAGACCTGGAACTCACTCCCCACTCACCTCCGCCTTACTCAAAACCACATCTCCTTCAGAAAAGAACTTAAAACCTGGCTATTCGACAAATAATGAACCCCTTCCCCTAGCGCCTTGAGACCCTCTGGGTGAGTAGTGTGCTATATAAATGCCCGAACTTGAACTTGAACTTGGTCACAGATTAGGCAGATGCAGCCCCTCACTAGCCAATCAGGAATTCTGCAGATGCACCCATGCATGAATGATCATAGATTCGGCAGATGCAGCCCCTCACTAGCCAATCAGGAATTCAGCAGATGCACCCATGCATGTATGGTCATAGATTCGGCAGATGCAGCCCCTCACTAGCCAATCAGGAATTCTGCAGATGCACCCATGCATGAATGATCATAGATTCGGCAGATGCAGCCCCTCACTAGCCAATCAGGAATTCAGCAGATGCACCCATGCATGTATGGTCATAGATTCGGCAGATGCAGCCCCTCACTAGCCAATCAGGAATTCTGCAGATGCACCCATGCATGAATGATCATAGATTCGGCAGATGCAGCCCCTCACTAGCCAATCAGGAATTCAGCAGATGCACCCATAAATGTATGGTCATAGATTCGGCAGATGCAGCCCCTCACTAGCCAATCAGGAATTAAGCAGATGCACCCATGCAAGTATGGTCATAGATTCGGCAGATGCAGCCCCACACAGGCCGATTAATAATTCAGCAGGTCCAGCCCTTCTCTGGCCCATAAGTAGCATACAATCACACAGCTGACTAGGCTTCAACAATCACGTTGTTGCTGTGCGACAGTTCCCACCTGGAAATGTAGGGAGAGTCTGGGAGGCCCTCTGACACCCAGGCCCTCCTGCATCGCTGTCCAGCAGTATGCTAATTGTGGATTCTCCCCACCTACTTGATACATCCTAGCCCTTGCTCCTTCCTGGACAGTCCCTCCTCCTGCAGGGCAGGCAGGTTCCTTCCCTCTCTCAGCAGGCAGGCTTCTAGGCTCTTTAGGACAGATTTTCTCCAGAGAAAGATCCTGCTTCAAGTGATGTGCTTTAACCTCTGGAAGACTGGCAGTCAGGCCGACACCTGCCCTAGTTGCACAGCAGCCCTCAGAGTACTGATTACTCCGGCTTACTCGCACTCATTCCATGGATGTACACACAGGTAACTCACACCAACACGGTAAATACGCACTCTGGATGTTAGCGCTAGGGACTGGGGAAGCGCATACGAATGGACCAGCCGGCCTCCAAACCCCTATTCGATATAAAAAGATCTGGTCATACGACTGATCCATGAAACCGGTTATGCTGCTACCACTGCTTTATGTACCCAACCCAATGACAGACAGTAATTCTAGTCCTCTTTCTGGAATGAGGGCTGCTCGGTGCCCACCTCCTGGTCAGAGGACACGTGCCGAACCTCTCTTAGTCAGGGATATGGCTAGGTCTCTGAGCACGAGCCAGATGAGCATAAAACGAAGGTCAAAAATGTCATGATATCAGATACGTGTCGCGCTCTCAAAAGAGGGGGGCATGTCAGTTTACCTTTCAGGGGACATTGTTGTGCCAACAGTCAAGAACCATCGTGGGAGAGAAAGGGCTAGAAGTCACTGGGGTGTGCAAAATCTGGGTATCTCCAACACTGTCCCATCCCTCCCCCCACATTCATCCCTCCCTTAAACCATTCCCTCATGCGCACTTCTGTTCCACATTAGCACACAGCTACTTCAAACAGTTGTCACCCCATGTAGCATCCTCACCCTCCTGCACCAGCCATTCCCTGCTGAGCATCATTGTATTACATCATTTCACTGTATTTCAGCAGTAATATTCTCTAGCCCATGCAGTACATTAGACTTAATATGTACAAGCACTAAACAAGTAAAATGGCGACCTCTCTGGGTTTTCACTTAGAGCTCTGCAAAGCCCCGGGGTGGCCTGATTGGGCTCAGTAACCACGTCTTCAATAAACAACCATTGGAGCAGGCACCAGAATCGATGTTTCAGTACAAACTGTAGGCTTTAAGTGACATCACCTAATGATGAACGTGGCAGAGCTAGACTGATGCAGGCAGGGCGACGTCAATAGCAGTAATCTCCAGAGACCCGCCTGACCAACGTTTTCGGTTTTTGATAACACTCCCACGCAGCGCCGTGTGACCTTCAGCAAACCATTAATCTGTTTGTTTGTCATCCCTCCTGTCGATCTTCGGTGTCCTTTCCTGTAGCCTCGATGGCCGCCGCTTGCGCCAATCAGGTTTGCAAACCCTCCCGAAGGGGTGTTTATATTGGACGGGTTTCCGCCGGTGTCTTCCTTGGGGCAGTGAAATGCCGGAAGCCCGCATTGATACAGACATATTTAGCATGGGAATGAAATAGCATCTCTTTTTGTCGGAGCTGGTTGGCATGTTTTTGCCATTGTGCACTTTCTCAATTCTGTCCGAATGGATTTAGTTTAGGCTGAAATGTAAAACGGTCTCCAGCACTTGATCTGTGTCGCAGGGATATTTTAGGTCTTGCTTAAGACATTTTAGTGACATTATTTACCATTCTTCTTCATTACATTAATATATGTGTGTGTGTGTACGTGCGTGTGTGTATACATATATGTATACACACACATATATATGAGTGTGTATGTAAAGGGCTTTGTCACCTCCCTTTAGTGGTTCGTTGAATTGAGGTTCACATTTTGCTTCCTCCCTCCACTGCATAAAGCATTTGGCAATGGGTCAATCCATCTCAACCATTGGCGCTCTTGCACTGTAAATTATGGTATATGCCTAAACACATGTACACATCTTAAAAGTGAACTTCATTGCCAGGTCTTTTTGGCGTAACTCTCTTTTTATATTTTTACTTTTTTCACTTTTAGACATTTCATTTCTGTTGCATATCCGTGTGAAAAAAAACTATAGAAAAAAATGCATACTTGCCAAAGCCATACTGATTGGCACTGCTTGTAGTTTTAAAGTTTTAGGACCGTGAGTTACTGGTACCAACTCCCATCCCCCCCAACCCCAGCAGCTCCACCAGAGAATGGAGTACTGACAGGACCTGAGCTCCCAGCATTTAGGAGCTAGATTGACAGTGCCCCCAGAAGCAGTATTAGACGTTCTTTAACCCCAGTAATGGATGCTTGGGGTACTGTAGATGGGGACTGGGTTTTTGAGCCATGATGTTAGTGGACAAACCCAAGAGGAGAGTCTCCCTTGTCTGAAATTACCTGACACAAAGGTAAAAAGAGCTTCAATACAATTTACAGTCTACACTGGATGTGCTGTAAAATGAAAACACCCAACAAAACCCTTTTCAGAAAAGGGCACTTCTCACTTAGAAACCAGCTCCCCCTCTCAAGCACATATTGACAGTGGCTTACCCTCTGACCCTGTATAGCCCACTGCTTCCTTTTGGATGGATTCCTGTTAGGTAAATACCACATACAAGTGTACGTATAGTAAACACGCATTTGCAATGCAATGTGTCTCGCATTTACGAGAGTTTGAGCTATCGGCATGGTAAATGACAATGCCTTTTATTTATGTGTTTTTAAAACAGGTAAAAGGCATTGTCATTTACAATGCCAATAGTTTAACCTCTCGCAAATACGAGACCTATCGCATTGCAAACTTCAACGTCGGTCCTATAAATATTTGTTTACAAGGGGTAGGAGAGAGCGTGTCCTGCCTGCAGCAGCTGGCAGGGCAAAGCTATTTGAGAAACTAGTGCTCGAAGGCTGTAATTAAACCTACTGAGTAACAGCACACGTAACACCATAGGAGGTTACAAAATGAGATAATGCGGTACTAAGGAGGGACTATCAAGCCTATTGACCAAGGAACAGGCACAGAGTACAATGGGCAATGACACAAGTAGATGAAAAATATGGGCAGAGAGTGGGCGGAGCTTCAAGTCCCTACCTGAATACAGCATGCCTCGCAGAGCAGCGCATGCGCGGCTGAGGCTCGACCTAAAAACATGTATTTATTAACGAACTTTCTCTATAGATAACAAAGCATAATCTGGAGACATATGTACCTTGATAGAACGAGTATTGCGATGTCAGTCATGTAAAATAGTGCATATCTGTCTGCCTCATGTCTTAGAGATAAAACTTAATTGGATTAATTTTGTTGAAGACCCTGGTGGTGTTTAGAAAACTTCTCCTGAAATAAAGTTACTAGGATTACCTAGTTGGTACGTAAAAACAATCTTCCAGCCTTTCGGTAAAGGCAGTTTAATGTCAACGTGTAGAATCCACTAGTTGCATAAGGCGTGTGTTGTTAAAAACGCACCACTGGAAGCGTAGGAAGGCTTCTATACATTATTAACAATGAACCTAAGTATTGACATATAGAGCCTACTGAAGCTGCTTGAACTACAAAATGAAATATTCTGTTGGGTCTTTTAATTCATTTCAGTTCTTACATGGAGTCTGGATATTGGAGCTTTCTCTCTCATAGGCTTCTGTCCTTTTGCATGCCTGTGGCCTTGGGGGAGGCCTGTCGTGGCACCTACAAGCTGGACAAACGCAGACCTACTGTCCGCTGCCTCCAGTACACACCAACTTTCCTAGTTCCACCCAGGGGGCATCTAATATACAGTGTGTGTTGTTTGCATTACTTACCATAACTGGTGATTAATTGTGGTTCTGGCTGTATTAGCCAGAACCAAAGGTGTTTAACTGTGTTTTTACTTTTTTTATGAAGTACTCAATTTACAATCCCCACTGCAGCCAGGTCAGGTGCTCAACTTGGGGCTGGTGACCTTACTTGCTGCTCACAGCCTGTTTTATAGAAACATTATTTCTGATGTTTGCGTCTAACTGAAAATTGCTCACTGTATGAATACCTGCAAGCGCCAGACTGGATTTGGAGATTTTTCTCAGCATTGGTCCCGTGCACTGGTAAGTGGTGTCGCGGGGTTCCATGTCGGCTTCCGCGCCCCAGAAGTGAAAATCGAGCCAGATACACTTGCCACCCCTATGTGCTAATGTCTGTTCCTTTCTTCCTGCGCCTTCTGAAACCTATCTGGAGCTTGTTCTCTCAACTTTTTCTCATCTCGTTGACAAGTTTTTTTGTCAAAATGTTCTCTCAAGTGTTCAAGGGAATATATCCTCTCCGAAGACTACAGCATTCAAAGTTTGTATGGACTGTCTCAAGCAAATATCTGGGACAGATCCTCAGCATGGTATGCCTCTGGTGCCTAGAGTCTAAGCGCGACTCCGAGTTTCACGAGGGCCACACTAGGATGAATCCCAAGGTGATCTGGGTCCACATCTCTGAACACCTTTGTGAGGCATGTAAGAGCTGTCCTAATTTAGGTAGCTGATGCAGAGCAGTTTTTGTTTTCTAGGCTGATTCCGCAAAAAGTCCACGTCACACTCCAAGTCGGCCAGTAAGTCACAGCTTAGGGTTCTCCGAAGCACTTACTTGGGGTCCGGCACATCGTACGGTACCCTCTAAAATGGCAAAAATTAAAATTTTCCATGACCTTCTCCGGCCAATGACATTTGATATAAAAAAAAAATCATATCTGATTGACAGGAATCCTAATTTTCTGACTTGCAATTTAAATCAACAGAAATAAAAAAATGTTAACCTTTTCAAGTCCATCAGGAAACTTTTTATAAAGGCTTATTTCTCAAAATTGTGCTGAACAAAGCTATAAAAGCAGGCGTTCTGAGAAAAGTTCTACTTTCATTCCAAGTTTGATATATTTGCATTCAGTTGTTTTTTTTGCTGTGTATTTACTGGAAATGCAAAGGCTAAAGTGACATTATAATTATGTGTTGAAATGCGGGAAAAAGAATCCCCACTCCGAAATTTGCCAGTTATAGTTCAGCTATAACTTGCGCCCCGTCATGCATTGTTTATAACTTCACATATTACATAACTAATGCTATGTTAAATGACATGCATGACCTCACTAATGACTTCCTACAGGGGTTGTGGAAGTAATTCAACACGGACCACCTAAGACCAATTTTCTATCATCAATTGTGATAACGGAAATATACTTTGACCACATGCTGGACATTTAGCATATATGTTAAGTCACCCACATTTGGTGGATATTACCCTCTGTTTACTGGAATTCACCCATCTAACAACCAAAATGCATCCATAGACTTTAAGGTTTGTCTCGTGGTAATCCCACAGAGGTCCACTTGGGGTCCATGGTACTGCATAGGGCCACTGCCAAAAATTGGCTAATGTTTTTTCAATTTAAATTACAGAGAGGGTCCATATGAGCTCCACCCCTGCCCCCCATGGGCTTTGAGGGTCAGGTGCTGCTCACCCTGTCCCGATATATGGCCATGTTTATGAAATTCAGGACTTTGGGACCGAGTCACCAAGTCCTGTAATGGCAGTTGCAACTTTTTGCTCAATGTTGCGACCAGCCAATCAGATCATTTCCGCTCCACGAGACTTACAGCGGTCCCTCTGGGCCAGTAAATGACCAATATGAGATAAAGCTCCTTCAGCGGAACTAACTCTCCAGATGTGTCTAGCTTTTTCTGAGGGTTTATTCCATCATGCCCACCCGAACCCCTCTTTACATGTTAATTTTTCGAAAACAGCTGAATGGATTTACACCAAATCACAAAAGGCACACTTTCAAGTAAGGTTGTAACTGTTTGCCAAATTTGTGTAAACCCTTCAGTGGTTTTTTCAAAATGTGTACTTGAACTAACATGGGGAATTGCACTTTTGGAACCCCTTCTTATTCTTGTCCCCTACTTGATCGGCTGGAGATTTTTGATAAAGGAACCAAGTTAGATGAACTTTCTTTTGGGAAAGTTTTATATAGATTTGTCAAGCAGCACTGACTTTATTTAAACCAAAAATGTTTTTCTTATTGCTACTCTGACCTGACTATGACTACAAAGTCTTGACCGCCACTGTCATTGACTCAGGAAGCAATGTGTATATCATGAAATATGGGTTGACCTGTTCTGCATAATATGGAAATAAAATTTAAATGAAGGATATTGCTAATTAATTTCACAGCTTAACCCTTTGATATTTTCTGAAAAATATTCTGATTCCGATAGTCTTTCTCTGGATCGTGGAGAGCTGAGAGTGCTCTGTCATTCTTGGGTTCCTGGCATGACCTAGCCAAGTTTGATTACCACACATGTTACAGCTTTTTTACAAGTACCTCATATCCCTTCCATTCAGAAAATATATCATGTTTTTGGAGGCAGGGATAGTGCACCAAGGCCCCTAGGGAGGCAAATTGCCTATTAACAGATATGTGGTGTCTCGTATTTTTAGAACGATGGTCATGAGTAACATCCAGATTATGTCATCTTCAGTTGCTCATTTCGCAATAACATTGTACTTAATCAGAGTTTCCCATTTCCAGTAACTGTCATTAAGCCTTCAACCAATCTTGTAGGACTGGGAGTGTACTAAGAATAAACTGGATGCAAAAGATTTGTATATCGCAATACGTGTTGGCCTATTCTGCATAACGTGGATCTAAAATGTAAATAATAAATATGTCTGATGGATACTTCCAACTGCAGCTTCCACACCTTTAGAATATCCCAAGTTGCCAGACCTCATCAATGGAACATCAACTGCAGTGTTCCTACACACCAGTTAGTGGAATCATTCGGTTCCATGCTGCCTAGGAAGTGACGGCTGGAGCTGCATATAAGGACCGTCCCTGTATACTGACGTGTGTCCCTTTCCTTCTGACTTTTGTCAATCTTCTGATGATTTCTAACATTATTAGACAGTGTGCGAGGGACTATGTTCCCTCAAAAAACTACAAGCTTCAAACCATGCCGAACCTCCAGGAAGTTTAAAGTGCAAACCCCAAAACAGTGACCCGCGACTCTATCTCAGAAGAGAAGGCTCGAGGTTGCCTAGATGAACATCACATCTCTTTGCAGTGCACGTTTTCTGAAGATTCTTCATCTGGTCCTGGCATGCCCCTAGTTCCCCAGGCCGTTATCAACCCCTTGACTAATAACAGACTTCAAAGAGGCCATGATGCATACCTTTGGAGTGATTCAGACTCCCTCAGGGACACTTTCTTGCCTCATTGAGACGCAGGGGCTTTCATCTCAATTACCATTAGTAGGCCTTCCATTGAAGCCACCTGTCTCCTTGAGACCCACTACTAGGCCCAATCCTTGACTCCAGTACAACCGTCCACACTGGCCCCAAGATCCACACTTGTTGCTGTCTCACCGGCTCTAATAGAGGACCTGGTGTTGAACCTTGTGTAGGACCCAAACTGACACAAATCCAAGTTCTACTGATGTGGCACTGCAAAATCCAGAAAGCTAAACCAATTGTTATCCAGACTAACTCTAGCCCAGAGCCAAATGAACCATCAGAAGAGTGTCCATTCCCTTTTGCCTCTGACTGTAACACTATATACAAGAAACTCATATGGTCCATCAGGACTTTTTATGATGAAAAGGAGCGAAGTGGTCCTCTTCAGATGGCACAGAGGAGTGGGGTTGATCCATTGAGAAGACATTGGGACTTTTTAGCCTTTGTTGAAGTTGAGGAAGTGGGCTGCTTCTTCCATCTGAAATATATCCTCCTTGACATCTGGCTTCTTGAAGAGGACTCCAGCTGTGGATTTGGAGCTACAGAACTCGCCCCCATCCCCTACTTTAAATGACTGGAAATAATTAATTGGTATGAAGATGCAAGTTCCAACATCCCAAGCTGCTTGCAAGGATGAGTATTAATTGTTTGTGACAGTTACTGTGGTTGCAAACTATTGATGGGATACTGAAAACCCAGAAGGCTATGGTATCCTTTTGCAAGTTGGAAGGTCTCTGGAAAGGACAGTGTTCACTATGTGAATGAGCGGGCATCGAGGAGCAGCAAGCAGTACAGGGGACTGTCTTCCATGTCCCTGTGCAACACGGCATAAAAAAAATACATTTAAGGGACACTGGCTGCAATGCTTGCATTCCGTGAGTGCATATGCAGCGATAGAAGTCCATCAATCACTGCTCTTACAGTCCTTCAGAAGGATTCACAGACGGAGTCTTAGCTAATTAATACACATAAGGTAGGATTTCTTCAAAATCCTTCCAAATGGCTGTTTTGCACAGCGAGGAATCCGCACATCTGTCACAGCGCAAGAAAAGGATCAGCTTGGATTACATGGCTGTGAAAAGATTGTGAGAGCTTTGTGACTCATTCCTTAGTACATTGAGCCGTTTGTGAAGGCACATAAACTTCAAATGGCTTGTTACAAAAGCTACAGAAGGCAGGTACCTATAACCTCCATCAGCCCCCATTGTTTGTGGTCAGCAGACCTGAAAGGTGCGAAACATAGGCGGAGACGCTGTTTGTGTTGACAGTGTGGAAATGCTGGCACGTGAGGTAGGCAAAGTGGTGGTGTTGCCATATAGCAGCGAGGGCATAGTGATTATTCTGTAGAATGGGCGTCCTGATAAAACCCAGAAGCAAAGTCTAAAGTGTGACAATACTAAAATGCAGATGAAGCTAATTAGTGGTAGCCTCAATCTAGAAATTCAGGAATGCTTCAGGAGAAATGATTTTAAGATTGGGATCAAGGTAGTGATTTCCTCAATAAAGAATTACTAAAACCGGCTACAAAGGCATGTTGAAATGTACAGGAAGTAGCGTAGGTATACCTGCAGTGTAGAGAAGTTGGAATGTGCAGAGAATAAAGAACTGGCAATTGAAGTTAAAGAATGTTGTACAAATGGGTAGTAGAGGGTGATGATTTTAGGGAAAGGTGGTACTAGACAGCCACCTAAAGTGCCACCAGCAGAGAGGCGATGGCAGGGAATCAATCAATCAATCAGTGACACTTATAAAGCGCGCTACATACCCGTAGGGTCTCAAGGCGCTGGGGGGGGGGGGGGGGGGGGGGGGTGCCGCTACTGCTCGAACAGCCAGGTCTTCAGCTTCTTCCTGAAGGAGAGGTGGTCTTGGGTCAGGCGCAGGTCGGGAGGGAGGGAGTTCCAGGTCTTGGCGGCCAGGTAGGAGAAGGACCTTCCTCCTGTCGTCGCTCTTCGGATGCGGGGGACGGCGGCGAGGGCGTGGTTGGCTGATCGGAGGTGGCGTTTGGGAGCGTAGAAGTTGACTCGGCTGTTGAGGTAGCTCGGGCCTTGGTCGTGTAGGGCTTTGTGTGCGTGGGTGAGGAGGCGGAAGGTGATTCTTTTGTTGACGGGGAGCCAGTGAAGGTCTCTCAGATGTCCGGAGATGTGGCTGGTTCGTGGGATGTCGAGGATGAGTCTGGCTGAGGCGTTCTGGATCCGCTGGAGTCTCTTCTGGAGCTTGGCGGTGGTGCCGGCGTAGAGGGCGTTGCCGTAGTCCAGCCGGCTGGTGACGAGGGCCTGGGTGACGGTCTTTCTGGTCTCGGTGGGGATCCACCAGAAGATCTTCCGTAGCATGCGTAGGATGTTGAAGCACGCCGAGGAGACGTTGTTGACTTGCCTGGTCATGGAGAGGGAGGAGTCCAGGATGACGCCCAGGTTTCGTGCATGGTCTGTCTGTTTGGGTGCGGTGCCCAGGGCGGGAGGCCACCAGGAGTCGTCCCAGGCGGAGGGTGAGGAGCCCAGGATGAGGACCTCCGTCTTGTCCGAGTTCAGTTTCAGGCGGCTGGTCGTCATCCACTCGGCTACCTCTTTCATCCCTTCGTGCAGGTTGGCTCTGGCGGCGGCAGGGTCGTTGGTCAGGGAGAGGATCAGCTGGGTGTCGTCGGCGTAGGAGATTATGCTGAGGTTGTGTTTGCGTACGATGGCCGCGAGGGGGCTTATGTAGACGTTGAAGAGGGTGGGGCTCAGAGATGATCCTTGGGGGACGCCGCAGATGACTTCGGAGGCCTCTGACTTGTAAGGTGGTAGGCGGACTCTCTGTGTTCTTCCGTCGAGGAAGGAGGTGATCCATTCCAGCGCCTTGTCCTGGATGCCGATGTTGCTGAGGCGCCGTACTAGGGTGCGGTGGCAGACCGTGTCGAATGCCGCGGAGAGGTCTAGGAGGATGAGGGCCGCTGTTTCTCCATTGTCCATCAGGGCTCGGATGTCATCGGTGGCGGCGATGAGGGCGGTCTCGGTGCTGTGGTTGGCTCGGAAGCCGGACTGTGAGGGGTCGAGGGATCCGTTCGTCTCGAGGAAGGCGGCCATCTGCTTGTTGACGGTCTTCTCGATGACTTTGGCTGGAAACGGGAGGAGCGAGATGGGGCGGTAATTCTTGAGTTCGGTGGGGTCCGCTGTGGGTTTCTTGAGTAGAGCGCTGAGTTCGGCGTGCTTCCAGCTCTCGGGGAAGGTGGCGGTGTCGAAGGATGTGTTGATGATGTCTCGCAGGTGGGGTGCGATGACAGCGTCGGCCTTGTTGAAGACGTGGTGAGGGCAGGGGTCGGTCGGTGATCCGGAGTGGATGGAGTTCATCGTGCGGATGGTGTCTTCGGTGCTGATCGGGGTCCAGGCGTGGAGGGTGGTGGTGGGGGGGTGGTTGTTCGGTCATGGTGTGCGTTGGTTGGTTGTTGAAGCTGTTGTGTATGTCCGCGATCTTGTTGTGGAAGTATGAAGCGAGGGAGTTGCAGAGGTCTTGCGATGGGATGATGTCGTTGTTTCCTGCGCTGGGGTTGGAAAGCTCTTTCAAGATGTTGAAGAGTTCCTTGCAGTTGTGTGCGTTGTTGTCCAACCGGTCCTTGAAAGCTGTTTTCTTGGCGGCGCGGATCAGCTGGTGGTGTTTCCGGGTGGCAAGTTTGAAGGAGGTCCTGTTGTCCGGTGTTGGTTCCCTTCTCCAGACTTTCTCGAGGGCTCGGCAGTTCTTCTTGGAGCTCTTGAGTTCGTCGGTGAACCATGGGGCCTTCTTGCTGCCGGGTCTGCTAGGCAGGGTCCTCAGTGGGGCGAGTTCGTCCGCGCAGTTGCTGATCCACTTCGTGAGGTTGTCGGCGGCCTGGCTGGGGTTCGCTGAGCTGGCAGGAGGGTGCTGGCTCAGGGAGGTGGCGAGCTGGTCTGCTGTGATCTTGTTCCAGCTTCTGCGGGCGGTCTGTTTCTGGTGGTGGTGGGTCGTCGTTCTCTTGAAGGTGAAGTGGACGCAGCTGTGGTCCGTCCATTGAAGCTCAGTGGTGTGGCTGAAGTTGATGTCTGTGCTGGAAGAGAAGACTGCGTCGAGTGTGTGTCGGGCGAGGTGGGTGGGGGTGAACACCAGTTGCTTGAGTCCCAGGTTGGCGAGGTTGTCGAGCAGGGTGCTGGTGTTGCGGTCGTTGTTACGCAGGGGTGAATGCCATCATTGTAACAGAAAGTGTTACTATGCCTATGGAGTTAAAAGTGTTTTCGCTAACACTCTTAGTAGCAATACCATCAAACACTTTTTTTTAAAATCAGTGTTGACTGCCGTGTTCATTAATCTGGTGAGGTGAGAGGTCACATAGTGTCTCTACCATCTGTGTTAGCTGTGCAGGACCATTACTTGGACTGATCCCATACTTCCAAATGATCTTTACAGTTCCTGTTACTATTTCCTTCATTGAAGAGAACTCAGAGTGACCTCATTGCTGTGGGTCTGATTTAGTGTTGAGTGCTAAAGGAATATCCTCTGAATTGTCGGAAGTGGAAATTTAGAGGCGAGTCCATGGGCAGAATTTCTTCAATCCGCTTTTCCTACAGTTTCTCTGATCAATTCTCCGATTCCTCCATAAATTCGAATTTTTTTCTTTGATATTCTAACTGGAACTGAAGTGTTCTGTTTATTCCGTTGATAATGAACACCCTGGACCATGCATTTACTCATCTCCTGGCTTTGACGAATAATGTGTTAATCTTCAGACTGGGCATCCTTGGAGCTAGATGTTTAGGGCTCTGTACTGATCATGTCCATAGATGCATCATGTTTTCTTGCCATTGGTTTGATACTTACGTTTCAAAGATGCAGATTGAACATAAGAATTTTATATATAGAAAATAAAATCTATGGCGATATCTTTGCGTTATTTGTTGTTTTTGAGATGTGAGGATGTAACTGATGACAATAAGTGTTGGAAAACCTGCCTATATGGCTTTGACTGTAGAGCAAGATTTGATGTGCCTTGTAGGAAGTGAAAATTATAAAACGGCTCAATGATCTACCTTTGGCCATTTATTGGGCCAGGCCTATTTTAACATAGTGTACAGTGATCTCCTTGGGCGCATTCTGCATGTCACGAAACTTCCTAAATAAACAAAAATAAATGTATTTGATGATAAATCATTATGGGATCTTCCGCATTACATAGATCATTGCTATTTTCCTCTGGGCTGGATTGGGCAGGCCTACATGTTTCAATGTTCTATACTTTTTTAAGTTTCCCATGTCCTGAGGAATTCGATTTGAATTTATTTGTGTGAATGAATGCAAGGAAGTTCCGAAAGCGATTGAAAATTAGACATTCAACTTTTGTGTCCTCTCATGGATCTACATTGGAAATTGAATTTAAAGCCAGTCAGTGTTGCTTAAATCAGATGTTGGGACTAGCCTTGAGGGGACACAAATTCATAGGGTTGTCTTTCTCTCACGGGTAGAAACCTGAATAATAACCACAGGAGATTGAGCAAGTCAAAGCACTCCTCTGGTCTTCATAGAAAAGCATAAAATCCTGCGTCACTCGAAGATGCTCTAGTATCAGAGTTTCTGTTACAGGATTTCTTAACAGTAGACGGGCTGTTCTGAAATATATTGGGTCTTGGAAGAAATTGAAGTCTCTGGTGCCCATATGACCATACCTCCAACAACACACTGGTTTAATGGCAACCTTTTGTGAGGCATTCAACTTCCCTTCAGCCCTGTGAACATAGACCTTGAAGTCAAGACACCGGTTAGATGCTCTGTTGTTTTGTTTAAAAAAGCCCTTTGAGGGTCTTTTAGTCTGAGGGGTCAGTGGTCAGGCACCGCAGAAACACTATCAGGCTTCCATGTAATGTGGTTAATGAGCAAGGATGAGGTTGTAGAAAACGGAGTATGCGATGTTCCATGGTTTCCGAAGACTGTCTTCCAAACCCCTAATCCTCCATCATCAGATGAAGCTTCTTTTGCAGGGAAGCAATAAGACTTTAAAATAATGTATGCTGGAGGTTCACCAACTTGGTACTTGTTAGTCAGAAGAGCCTGCCTGATTGGTGAGATTTAATAGCCCTAAACGCACCACTATTTCCGTAAGTCTCTACCCCGATCTACCGCAGCTTGAATTCCTTCGACTTGTGAGGCAGTTGGTAGATGGGTGACATTCTTCTTAGTCAAAATGGCGCCCTTTGTTTTCGTAGAAATAGCTTGTTCTCGGAGCCTGAATTCCTGTCGCTGAAAATAAAGTAATGCTCTCAACTCCCTTAGGTGCCCCTGCCTGCACGTCTGACTTCTCCACGAGTTCCTGTCTGTAGTAGTTAAAAACTAATTTACTTTCGCCGAGGAGAAAAGTGCCTTAATTAAAAGTAGGGTAAATGAGGACTGGTCGATTCATTGTTTAACACTGCTAACAGTAACTCCTTGCCAGCCCTTCTTAAAACACATTGGAGGGCTGGCTAAAATATGACCCCAAAGAACATCTGTCAAGGAAAATTGCTTTTTGAAAGAAGGTTTAATAATTCTAAAACTGAAATTGGGAAACGTGTAACTGTTTCTGCCAATGTTAACCAAAGGGTGCATTGAAGCAAATTGCTATCGCATTTTATAAAGTACATTTTGTACAGACGTTCCATTCAGAATGAAAAACGAGGGCTTAGCCACTCATTCTACAGCATAGGTTAACAGTTGCCTGTAGCACATTTTTTAAAAGAAACCAAATGAAAGCTATTTTCCACGTGCGTCATGAAACTCCTAAAGTGGTGGTGTCCTTTTTTTATAATTACTTTTTTAGAAATTAATTTTAGAGCAGTGGTAACTTTGCTATCTTTGTAAGGTAACGTTTTATTCATTTTCCAAATATGTGTAAGATAATTTAATAAAAGAAAAATATTAAATTAAAGGAAAAATGCCGCGACTGGGGAGCTCAAAAAGTAGCTGAGAGAAACGAGCATTGGCAAACGAATAGGTTTCGCCTAAGTGTGATCTATTGGTTTTTTTTGTCATTTTTTTAGACATGTTGCATAGCAGCGTGAGCTGCTTTGCACCATGGCTGAAAGTATGGAAAGCGCTTTTAGGGGTTCCTCACTGGAAACAAGAATAAACAAGCAATTCTTTGGCAAAAAAACACAAGAAAAGGGTTTGTGCGCGATTGCTTCAGATTACAAAACTGGCAGTGTTTAGCAGTAGGTTGCAGAACTGCAAGAGAGTGCTGAACTACAGTGGTGTCAGATATACAACGAGTACCTTTGCATGTGCACAAAATGAGCTGCAATCCATTCCTGTGTCAAGAGCTTTACTCTGCTTTTCTACCTATCCTGCTATTTGTTGCAGGACATCGCACTCTAGTAGTGATGCAGTTTTAGAAATGTGTTTAAATCGACTATATTTGAGTACAACCTACAAGTCTTTCTGCCTTTCAACAAACAAAGGCCCTCTGTGAAGCACAACAAAGTGATTGAATCACACTAGCACTCTTTGCACGTGTCGATTTGATTCAAAAACATTATTCGGCAGAAGGCCATAAAAGAATACATATCCTACATACATGTTGGTAAAATAAATAGTTATGTATGAAAACAACAGGAGAAGACCCATATACCACGTTGGGATGGGTGTATCATGTGAGTAAAAACAGTTCCCAACAGGTATTATGCGGAGACAATTTTGAAAGTGTATGCAATAAGCATTACAAAGAAAGGAAACCAAGGAGTCAAGAAATTGTCAGAGAAAGTAGTCTTATTTGCATAAATGATAAGAAACTTTCAAAGGTCAATACAGTTAAAGCAGCACTGTACAGAGTGGATCTTGTGACAACCCGGTGACACTTGGTGCAGGTGCTATATACAATTAGTGACATGTGAGTGTGCAAGTGTTTAAAAACAACAGCAATGGCGACGCATTGAACAAAATTTCAAACATCCGATAATGGCCCCAACAGAGACAAGTAACCATTACTTGAAACAAAATAATTAGATTGGGAGCACAAGACGTGAAATGCGTCGTGAGATTCAAGCTGTCTAGTCGACGGCGTTTCGATCCCAGTTGTTCGGGATCCTCATCAGGACGGGGTTGTCGATGAGAACAGTGACTAAGACTTTGACAGGATGACGAGGTAGAAATCCTGGTTCGTGGACTGAATCAGGAAGGTTGGCCGTAACCGGGGGTCTGCTGTCACAACGGGATGCAGGCAATTTGAGCGCATTCATTGCCTGCATCCCGTTGTGACAGCAGACCCCCGGTTACGGCCAACCTTCCTGATTCAGTCAGGACTTGCCAGTACCGCTCGCTGCCCAGACGGAAGAACCATTCAGTAACCTTGGACGATCGAGTCCACGAACCAGGATTTCTACCTCGTCATCCTGTCAAAGTCTTAGTCACTGTTCTCATCGACAACCCCGTCCTGATGAGGATCCCGAACAACTGGGATCGAAACGCCGTCGACTAGACAGCTTGAATCTCACGACGCATTTCACGTCTTGTGCTCCCAATCTAATTATTTTGTTTCAAGTAATGGTTACTTGTCTCTGTTGGGGCCATTATCGGATGTTTGAAATTTTGTTCAATGCGTCGCCATTGCTGTTGTTTTTAAACACTTGCACACTCACATGTCACTAATTGTATATAGCACCTGCACCAAGTGTCACCGGGTTGTCACAAGATCCACTCTGTACAGTGCTGCTTTAACTGTATTGACCTTTGAAAGTTTCTTATCATTTATGCAAATAAGACTACTTTCTCTGACAATTTCTTGACTCCTTGGTTTCCTTTCTTTGTAATGCTTATTGCATACACTTTCAAAATTGTCTCGGCATAATACCTGTTGGGAACTGTCGGTAAAATAAATAGAACATTACAGTGGAATCTCAAGCCATTCGCAATACCTTTATCAAATTCCATCAACAATACAAAGTAGATAAATATAGCTCTAGTCATTAAAAGAGGTCACAGTCTTACTGATTTTAAAATGTATAACCTAATACTGATCCACAACATAATTCAGACTCTATCAGTCGGCGACAGACCAAACAGACAAAAAAGGAACTAGAACCAAAAGAGCGCAGTAATGGACATTAAAAAACCGCCCTTGGTCTAGAATAAAAACTGCAAAAAAAACATAAAATGGGCCAGGGTTTGCTCAGAAGATCCTTCACGAGGACAAGGAGGTAAAAAAAAGACAACCACGATTTCTGATTAGGGTGGGCTACCAGGAAATACAAAGCTAATCTGATCAAATCTGCTTTCCAAATTTGTAATCCAGGTAAAATAGCGTTCTTCCTCCTCAATCTGCTTTAGATCTAAATAACGGACGACTGAGGTCATAGACTGATGTTTTACAAGCCTGGAATGAAATCTATCGGAAGTGAAAGAAGATGTTGCCAATAGTTTTGAGCCTCCATTAGTTTCTTGTGGTTTGCGAAAGAACGTAGACGGTCCTATAGTTATAAATGTCTTTTGGACATGAGCAAGCCAGGGGATTGTGGCGGCATGATCGAATTTAAGACAGTCTGCAAGAATCAATCGAATTAAGGATGTGAGAGGCAAGCGCCAATTCTTTAACCATAGCAACAGAGGGGCAATCTGAACTAGAATCCTCCAAAGATGCCAATACAACTTCCAAATGAGTAATAAATGTAACCTTCAAGGGAATTGATTTTCCATTGTTTGAATGTTTCCCGCCAGAGAGTATCCCCAAACGCCGACCCCATTAGTCCCCTGGGAAATGCACTTACTCTTATAAAGAGTAGTAAGTTCTCTAATGGCTTTGTTTCCACACACCCTCCATTTTATTACAGGATTAAAACATGCACTGGGAAAATCTAATACCAAATTTAAGGAATGGATCCATAGAGATTCACAAGCATTAATCATAAAAAAGCAAATCACGTGATAAAATAAAAATCAAATCTTGGTGGACGCAACTCTAATGACCTGACAACATTTCAACATTCCCTGAGTAGATGACATTCAGAGTAAGTCACGACACAGATGTGGTCCCGTGGGGAAGTAGGGAAGATGACCTGGAAACAGATGCACTCTTATGGAGTGCCTGAAAGTAAATTAAAAATTACCCAGTGAAATAAGTAAGTAACAATAAGCATCACCTGCAGCAATCTAGGTAATGCTGTCATTTATGAGCCGATTTTGGGATTTTATTGAAAAAGCATTACAAGTTGATACAAAGGAATACACGGATCAGAAGGGAAATAAAGCAGGATCATTGATATGAGGAGAAATGCCAGACCACATCTGGGCTGGGAGCACCAGCTAATCAATCCTGCAATATTTCCAAGTGACTAGGGAAGTTCGCAATTTCAGCACAAACAAAAACAAAGAAGTCCTGTTTCACAGCAGCACTGAAGAGTAACTGCAGGAAAGTAGGATCTACTTCTTATAGTTACCCCTACTTTTAGCTTGATGTGATGCTGTTTTTAACTAGTCAGACTGGGATCATGCTGATCAGGTCCCCAGTCTATCTGCTTTCTCCTTAAAACTGATATGCATGTACTTAGGTACACCCCAGATTGGATACTGGGGTACCCTTGTCAGACCCTAGTATATGGTACACATGTACCCGGGACATAAGTACCCCAGAGGTCCCACATGGACTGCAGCATGTATTATGCCACCGTGGGAGACCATTGGAACTACAGGCCTGCCATTGCTGCCTGTGTAAGTCGAGGCATGCACCACTTACTTACGATATAGGTTTTCTGTATCTAAAGGTCACTGCACTTAAAACATATAAGTCACCCCTATAGCCGGCCTTTACAATCCTGAGGGCAGGGTGCTTGGTTCTAAGTGAGAGGATGCCCCTGCATGAGCAGGACACCCCTGCAGCCTACGGAGTCCATTCTCCCAGGATGTCAGTTAGGCAGCCATATACTATGTATAGAGGGGCGCATTACCCAACCGCGTGATGACCAACTCTAAAATGGCTGAAACAAACCCTATCGTATTTGTAGTCAAACATGTTGGAATCATATCCACACACCGGTAACCGGTGTGCGAGGTATCATTCCAACCCTCAGAAGCATCCTGCGTGGGGTTCCTGCGGTTCCCTCTACCAGCCTTCCAGTCCTGGGCAGCACAAAATGGTTGCTGCCGACCAGAAACGCATTTCTGCCCTCCTGCTGCTGAGCCAAACTCTAGCAGGGGAAGGTAGAACAATAGGCCCCCAGTCACAGGGAGGTGTGACCACCTCCCAGACAGGATTTAGTGTATTAGGGCTGGGTGGGTGCACTTGGAAGCGACTGAATGTCTGCATGAGGGGCACATTTGGTGTCCCTGTGCATAGTCCAGTTCAAACCAGTCCTGGGAGCGGTTGGCTCCCACTCTGGCACGAAACTGGACAAAGGACATGGGAGTACCCTCCACCCTGTCCACATCCTCCACTGGAGGGTTCCTTGAATCTTTCCAACCCTCTACCGTGGGTAGTCAACGGCTTACCTGGCTGTAGGACCATAGGTTTTTCATGGACAAGATTCAGAACTGAAACCACTGCACTTCGACTGTCTGGGCACTCTGGACTTTGCTGGACTTCGTTTGGGCCTGACTTCGCCTCCCTCTAAGTCTGCTGCAACGTCTGTGCCTGTGCACCATACAGGATCCGTGTAGGACCTGTTGAGCATCCAAGACATCTAAAGATAATCTCCCTTGGAGTGAAGGAGTCACTCCCCTGCATTCGTAGGCACCGCAACACTGCTGACCGCTCTGCTGATCCTGGGCTCCTCCTGACTCCAAAGGGTCTAACAACACAGAAAGGGGTTCCTATATCCCTCGAGGCCTGAGCTGCCCTCTCACTCAGTTTGGAGCCAGAATCCCACGTGGGGGCTGCAATACCCGAACCCCTGTGCACCATGTACTTTTGCAAGTGCATGTGCTTGTTGGCAATTCTGTGACAAGTGCATTGGGCTCCAAGTAGCCCCTTCCTCTGGCAACTTCTCCTACAAAAATCTTGAACCACCTTGCGCCGAGTGTTCCGTGGCCTGCTGTTTTGTGGAGTTGCTCGAGGTCCTCTCACGACTCCTGTGCCTCCAGACTGTGGGTCCTATTGAGGTTCAACTTTGCTTTCCGTGGGCTCCCCTAATTGCTTGAACCTGCCCTCACTGTTCCCTGTGTGTGGTGAGTCTCCTGGACCTTGCTGATCCGTCCCGTACACTCCCTTGACTTGCAGCATGGATTGCTGTTGCCAAGGCTTGTTGGTGCTCCCGCCCGACACCGACTCCTCAGCACTTGACATCCTTTGTGGGACAGCTCGTATTCGGCCCTTGGTCATCCTCGACGTTGCCTAGTCCCCACAGCTGCAGAGTCAAGGTCCACATCATTAATCCTGAAGCACCCGACATCAGTGGGCATTCGCCTACTGAGCCCCTGGTCACTCTCAAGTGACCCAGACTCTGTCCGCTCTGCTTTCAGATACTCTTCAACCAGAATTCTCGTTTGGATTTCAAAGGACACTTTTCTCCCTTCCAGCAGTGGCTCTTCTGCGAAGTCCTCCATTGGGTTCGACGGCGGTTTCCGATACCACTTCACACCTATGCACCCGGCTTCCTGTAGTTTGGTAACTTGGGTACCTCGGTATCCGTGGGTGGGGTGGCTCTCCGACCTTCTGTCTTCCATGGGGTTTCTTCGTAGTCCACTGGGAAGGGTCCCTAAACTTTAAAATTCCAACCACGACTTCCACATATACTTGTACGGAGCACGCAGTTGTGTTCTCACACTGCACACACACTCCGTGGGGTCCCTATCTACTCACCTCGCGTGGTTCCTTGGGGTCCCCGTAATTCTACGTCCTCTTGACATTGTCCTGACTCGAGTCGTGGTTGTTTTACAATTTATTTAGTATATGGTTTGGGCCCCCCGGGCCCACTGTTATTAGTGCTTTTTACTGTGATTTATTTGCTATAACATTGTGTGCTTTGTGGATATCTCTGTTTAGGAGATACTGGAACGTACTAGAGAGTATTATATAATAAATACATATTTTTATAAATACTTTGTGTGGTTACCTTTCATTTTATCGATACTATAAGATTGCATTCTGGTAAAACAAGCTGCTTTACACTCCTTCAAGACTAAGCCTGAAGGCTGCTCTCCACAGCTAACACTTGGAAAGGTTTCTAAGGTTGTCTGAGACGTCGTAAATCACCATAAGGGTTGTCTGGACTGGTGCAAGGTTCCCACTTACATTAGTGGACAGCATATACCAGGCCAGCCTCTCACAGTAACTTTGGAAACTGCAAATCCGAGTATGCCTACTGCTTTTGATTAAAAAAAAAACAAGTCAACCACGTTGGATGGTGCTATTTGCAGTCTGGGGGGATCTATACTTGCCGGTCATTGGGCGCTTTTCATGAAGACAAGAAGGGGAAACGGATTACATTACGCTATGAGAGAAGGAAGGGAGTGAGTGTGAGGAAAGGTCTCTTTTGAAATCTGCTGTTTTAAGAAGAAAAAAATAATAATCTGAGCCTTCCGAGGTTTCTCAGAGAAGCCGTGTGGAAATCACAAACAGCAAGCAGGCGTGCAGAGGAGGGACAGCAACAGGGGAGGAGAGTGAACAGGCGAAGGAGCAGCAACAACAAACTGGGAGAATAGAAGGCGGCCTGCAGATGCACTTGCGTAGAGTGCTCGATTGGAAATGTAAGAAAAAATACCTTCAGACTGGTAGCCAGTGAAAAGACACTGGCCAGTGGCAGGGGCCGGAAACTGAACTTGGGCCAAGCTGCATACCATGGGTTGGACAGGCAAGCAGAACAGGAAGGGACAATGCGAAGACCAGTAAAAAGCATGTAGATTAAAACAACATTGAAATGAACAAAAGGTAAGTTCAGGTGTGTATTAGGTGGGTTTTAAGCCCCATGTAAGATTTTCTTATTTGTTTGAATACAAGTGATTTCACAAGCACAGCGCAAGCACTGTGCAGGTGAAATCTAAAAATGGAAAACTATGGGGGGGCGTGGCTAGCAGCCGATCATGGCGGCAGCATAAGGGACGAGCTCCGCGGCTGAAGCGGCCTCTTCGTCGATCCGACACGAAAATCCGTCACAACTGCAAGCCCCAAAGGCAGGTACCGGATCCCAGGACCGGGCGGAGTGAGCAGTGACAAGCAGCGAGAAAATCCGACGTTCGTAGCCAGAGATACGTCGAAGCCTCCGACCGGCCTGCTAACACCTCCAGAGCCTGGACCTTCCCTGGATACTCACCCCGCCGGAAGTGCGTCCTGACCGGAGAACTTGGACCGGAAGTGCCCGTGTGGCGGTGGACTCAATAGATCGACTGCACCTTGGGGAGTCGGAGAAGGCGGCTCATACGACTCGAGGAAGCGGTGCTTAAAGGAGGGGCCACTGGAGTCCTGAAAGTCTCGAAGGTCGTCACCTAAAGTGCCGAGAGCCTGGGCATCGACAACGGAGTGGGCACCCGCCATCTTGTGACCTGAACAGTCGCTACGCACTCGGCGACTAACGGAGCACCTCGCGCCCTGGAGAAGCACGCCCGACCTGATCGTTGCTGAACCGGCCTGGCTAGGAGGTCCACACTGATCCTCACATCCTGGCGCGTAGGGGCACGAGGAGCACGACACTCGGCGGCATGGCGGGGAAAGGCCCTAAGGGTGGCGTCACACAGACTCGTATAGATCGATTCACCTCCGACAAGCCCACCGGATCCCCGGCAGGGAAGGAACAGAATGGCAAGACGGCCGACTCCCCAGGGGGGAAAAAGGCCACACTGGACGACGTCATGGTCGCATTGGCGCAGCTACAAACAACCGTTGGCGGAATCTCCACGGACGTCACCCTACTTAGAGCGGACCTCCACAAAATGTCGGAAAAGGTCAAGAGTATGGAAGTGATCACGAAATCACTGGTGGAAGACGTCGCAGAACTCCAGCGTGAAATGGGGAAGATGGCGCAGGACAATAGAATGCTCCGGGAGAAGCTGGATGAGCAGGAGGGGCGTTCTAGGCGCAATAACATCCGTATTATAGGGGTGCCGGAGACGGAAGGCGTGAAGGCGATGGATCTCTTCGTAGAGAACCTGATAACTAACGAACTAAAGCCGAAGGGACTGTCCAACTTCTTTTCGGTGGAGAGGGCCCATCGAGTCCCGGGTGGCCAACCGAAACCGGGGGCTACCCCGCAACCCATAGTGGCACGTTTGTTTAACTTCCGTGACCGGGACGCAATCCTGCAGGCAGCCAGGTCCTCCCCTCCCCTCAAGATTCAGAACGCCACCGTTGCCATCTTCCCCGACTACACCGCGGAAGTCGCCCGTCGGCGACGCACATTTTTCGACGTGAAAAAGGAACTGAGGTCCAGAGAACTGCCGTACTCAATGCTATTCCCCGCAAGACTACGGGTGGTAGCGGAGAACAAAACCTGGTTCTTCGACAGCCCGGAAAACGTGCAGGAATGGCTCGAGGGATGGAGACCGGGTCAAAACCACAGACGGACGAATCGCTCCAGGAAAGATCTGGCTGAAGGCCATCGCCGGGACTCACAGGCCTCCGGAGGGGGACCGGACAACAGTGACTCTTTGGGAGCTGAAGGCGGCGGGGAAGAGGTTGAGGAACAATGACCACTTGGGACCACTTCATTTTTGCTACTGTATTGAGACCTTTAAGCTGTGAAGCGCTTCCCGCCATTGGACACTGGGTGAAGGGCCTCCGGGGGTGTGAATGAGAGACTGCCGGCTGCGGAGAGTCCCTCACCCCAACGCGCAAGTACACTGTTTTGGGGATGGGGTATGCACTCTGCTAAGTTGGGGGGGCGGGCAGTTTTGAGTCCGTATAGCAGGGGGGCAGGGAGGGGGGGTGAGTTAAGTAAGTTTCTTCCATGGGACTTTTCGGTCCTGCAAGTTTATGTTCTATGCACACTTATGTATCTAGGCATGTCTTATGTAACTGAAAACTTCTGGTCCACTCGGGGCGCAGGGAGGTCTGATTGGGAGTCTCGCTATGGCTGCAGCAGATAGTCCAACCACGAAAAACTCACTAATTGTCATGTCCTGGAACGTGAGGGGCCTGGGGGATAAGATTAAGCGAGGGCTGGTGTTGCAGGGGATAAGGAGACGGGGGCCGGCTCTCATTCTCCTACAGGACACACACTTGTCGGGAGCGGCCACGAAGGCCCTAGATAGGAGAGGCTATCAAATGATAGTACATGCAGAGTTCACTTCGGGGTCCCGTGGCACCGGCATTCTGCAGAAAAAATCTTCCAAATTTATTGTCAAGTCTACTGCAACGGATGACCATGGCAGGTTCGCGGCGGTTCATGGCCAGTGGGAGGGGAGGCTTTTTAACGTAGTCTCTGTCTACATACCACCAGCACTACACTCTGAGGCCTTGCCGGATTTGGGCACATTCCTGCTGACACTCCCTGATGGGGAACTGCTCATAGGTGGGGACTTCAACATGACACTTTCAAACACCGAGGACCGCTTTCCCCCACGTACGCACGCAGAAGGGCCCAACAACTCCAGACATTCCTGACTGCGCAGGGGTTGGTGGACGTATGGCGCGCTCTACACCCTACTCAGCAACATTACACATACTACTCGGCCACGCACAATAGTCTGTCCAGGATAGATTACTTTTTTACTTTGATTAATGGTCACCTTACTGTAGCGGAAGCGGACATACAACCACGGGGGGTCTCCGACCACTCACCACTCACATTGACACTCACCACTACGACCATGGCACGGCGCAGATTATTCCCGATTTTCCCTGGCTACCTCAAAGTACCTCGGATTAATAAGGACTTGAAGAGAGTCACACGGCTATATTTCGAAGAAAACCAATCTTCGGTGGACTCCCCCTCTATACTGTGGGAGGCGTATAAGACAGTGTTCAGGGGTCAGGCCATAGCTGTGATCGCAAATCACAAAAAGGAGCACAGGCAGGAGGCCCTTGGGATAGAGTTAGGCCTCGAGAGGGCCAACACAGCCCATATGGCAAACCCCACAGACGACACGCTCCATGAACTCCAGATTCACCAGCACCGCCTCACAGATCACATGCGCAAGGTCACGATGTCAGACATTGCGGCCACACAGCACAGGGTATATGATATAGGGGACAAGGCCAGTAAATTACTGGCGTGGTTGGACAAGAGACAGGGGGGGGGGGGAAGAATATCCTACAACTTACGGACCCACAGGGCAACAACCACACCCGCCCCGACGAGATAGTAGAAGTCCTCGCCGATTATTTCGCCTCAGTTTACAACCCAGAAATAGTGGTGGGGGAGGGGGAGGTCCAGACTGCTCTTGCGCACGTTCCCTTGCCAGAACTGACACCAGAGATGTCCGAGGATATGGACGCGCCTCTTACGGTGGAGGAGATCCAGCTGGCTATAGGCGCCCTTCATCCAGGCAAGGCGATGGGCCCTAACGGGATTCCCATTGAATGGTTGAAAGTCATGGCCGAATCCTTAAGCACACCCCTACTCAATATGTACGAGGAATCTAGAACACAGGGTACACTGCCGCCAGATCAGCGGATGGCTACTATTGTGGCGATACCGAAACCAGGTAAGCCCCCCAACGAATGCTCATCGTATAGACCGATCTCCCTTTTGAACACGGAGGCCAAAATTATTGCCAAGGTGTTGGAGAACAGGATCTTGCCGACTCTGTCCCACCTGATCCACCCGGACCAATCCGGATTCATGCCACACCGCAGCACTGCCTTAAATCTCCGCAGGGTACATGGAGTGTTGGCGCGAGTTCCACTACTGCAAGAACCGGCTGCCATCCTCTCCTTGGACGCCAAGATGGCGTTCGACATGGTGGAATGGAACTATCTTTTTGCAGTGCTCGCACGTATGGGTTTTGGCCCAGTGTTCCTTTCCTAGATACGAATGCTGTACAGGGACCCAGTGGCGCAGGTGACGGCCAATGGCCACATTTCAAGAACCTTTTCCCTAGGCAGAGGTACACGACAGGGCTGCCCGCTTTCGCCCCTACTCTTCGCATTAGTTTTAGAACCACTGGCGGTTACGATACGCACCACCCAACTCCTGAAAGGAATACAATGGACCCCGTTATGGGAGGACAGAGTATCCCTCTATGCAGACGACATGCTGATCTATCTTACGGACCTGGAAGAGAGTCTCCCTAACCTCCTGGCTCTCTGTACAGCTCATGGGCGAGTCTCGGGTTACACCATTAACTGGGCCAAATCCATCATTTTTGAACTGCGGGGGCCGCTCCCGCCTCTCCCGGACTCCTGCCCACTGGAACTGGCGCATACGTCATTTAAATACCTGGGGATTCATATCACCCGGAATGAGGCGGATTTCGCACGGCTCAACCTGCAACCTCCCTTGGCCCGGCTCCGAGGGGACGTGCGCCATTGGAAGGATCTCCCCCTAACGCTCCTTGGCCGTGCAGCGCTATTTAAAATGATGGCTCTGCCACGTTTCCTATATGTGCTGGAGAACGCCCCGTACCTGGTGCCGGATAGCTTCCTCCAGAAAATAACGGCGCAGATTTCGGGCCTGTTATGGGGCAACCAGCCAGCCCGCATTTCCCACGCCAAACTAAACAGGGGGTGGTACGACGGGGGAATCGCCCTCCCAAACGTGCAGCTGTACTGCTGGGCGGCCCAGCTCAAAATCCTTAACCAGTGGATACATGCCCCGCAGGACGACCCAGCATTCAAGGCTGACAGGGCGCAACTGGGTGCGAACAGTTTACTGGCCCCACTGTACCACCGTGGAGTGGCAGCAAAAATTACTGGGCCTACGAAACATACAGTCCGCATATGGTATAAGGCGCAGGCAAAGTTGAAGTGGGATGGCATCATTACGAAACTTACGCCCCTGTGGGACGCGAAGGCGTTGGGCCATTTGCGGCGCTCTAAGGGCTTCACACAATGGGACAGCATCGGCATCTCCACGGTGGGGGACATGTGGACGAGGGAAGGAGTGATCTCCTTTGCCACTCTGCAAGAACAATACGAGTTGGGGAACACAGAGCTCTATAGATACATCCAGGTCCGACACGCACTGCAGGCAGCGATCCCACCCGACACATCCCAACCCGAATCCTCCCCTCTGGAGGATCGTCTACTTACTGACTTCATGCAAGAGGGGGCGACATCGCTGACATACCGCAAACTGATTAACAATATGCCTGATCCACTGGGGAAACTGAAGGACAAATGGATGGTGGAAGTGGGTGACCTGGATGAAACTGACTGGAACACAGCCATGGCATCCCCACGTGAAGCAGGCATATCGTCTAAATTTCGCCTAGTGCAGCTGAAAATCCTACACAGAATCTACTATACCCGTACACTACTTCATAAACTGCACAGGGCGGATCATCCATATTGCCTTAGGGGCTGCGGGGCAGAAGGGACCTTCATTCACACGGTGTGGGAATGTCCACTGATTGTCGGATACTGGCAACGGGTAGTGCGCACAATGGCTCAGACACTTCACACCACCCTCACTCTAGACTCACGGCTCTGCCTGCTAAACATATGGGAGCCGACTGACCTCACCTTTTATGCAAGGACCTGGGTCACAGTGGGGATGGTAACAGCGAAACGGGACATAGCACAGAAGTGGGGATCGGCTGATCTCCCCACGCTGCCCCAATGGCTCCGCAACATGGACATGCTTATGTTGACTGAAAGGGCGGTGTACAAATTGAGGGGTAACCCACGTAAATGGAATGGGGTGTGGAAACCCTGGAACTCCTATAGAGGGGATATCTGCGAACCATTGGAAGAGGATGACATCGAAGGATCTGAGAGTGACGAGGAGCGTTGATGGGGGGTATAAATGTATATAGGGCGTGTGCAATGGAATTGGGTGGGACCTGCCTTGGGCGGTAGTAAGGGTGGGTGTGGGAATTAGGGGGCTTTGATACAATGCACTGCTCTCTTTGCAGATGGACTGTGCTACGAGTGCCGAAAGCTACTACTTCAAGTACGTGCCGGACTAAGTGTGCTGTTTTTCCTGTTTTATGTTTGTTGTAAGATAAAAAAAGGCAAGACTCAGACGAATAGTAGCCAACAAAACACAAAATCGCAAACTGTATTTCTACGACACATATAGATCCCTATTCATCACATCGCCGATAAGGCCTGAAATGCTTTGCACTAACGTGGATGATATACGTTTTGTCATTACTGTATACTGTATTACTTCATTCACCCAGTACTTAATGTGTGATAACGCGATTGATGAAGCTGTACATACTATCTTTGTTTTGCACCAAAAATAAAAATATAAAAAAAAAATGGAAAACTATAGGAGTGGAGCACAAGCACCAGCACTGAAGGTCATGCATTTCAGGCTAACGTTCACATGTGATCTTGATAAAATACTGTCACTCGCAGAGCAGTATAGCCAAAGACTGAAGCATGTTGACTAATTGTCCCATGCTTTATGCTATACTGGGTGAAAGCAAACGTGAATGACACTTGAATAGACCAATGGCTGAAGGGGGCAGATGTAGGCCCTGCTATGTATGCTTGTATAAATGTCTGTCTCTCAGGTCAGACCAAAAAAACCAAAAGCAAAACAAAGTTCTCATGTCCTATTCGGCCCACAATTGACTGATCTGCTGCTAGTCATCTGAGCAAGCATCACTGTAGACTCTGAAAAGTTGGAGATTATCTTCTTCGGCTCCCATCCCTGTGGAACATGGCACAAATGGTGGCCGCAGGACATGTCCCCCCCCCCACATCTTCAGTCAACATTGTGAAAAATCTTGGGTTCAAATTAGACACTGCCCTTTCTATGAAGGCTCAGATTCAATTGGTGGCCGGGACGTGTTTTGGGGTATTGAGAATGCTGAGGAACTTTCTCCCCCTGCTTCCAGTCTCTCACAGGAAAACGGTAGTCCAGGCCTTGGTGGTATTGAGACTGGATTATGTAGATGCCCTGTACTTGGGCCTCCCGGATTATTTACTTGGCCGATTGCAAGTGGTCCAGAATGTGGCGGCCGGAGCCATTTTTGTGGCAGGACCTAGGACAGGAATGACCCATTTTCTGTCTTCCTTACACTGGCTTCCAGTTCGGAAGAGGATTCATTTCAAAGCGTTAGTTTTGGTCTTTAAAGCCTTTCATAAGATAGGGGCCCCTTACCTTAGGGAAAGGTTTCAGGACTGTACACCACAACGAACCTTGAGGTCCTCTGCTCAGCTTATGACCTCTACTCCAAAGTTCCTGCATTCCCGGGTAGGTGGCAGATCTTTTCAAGTGGTGGCCTCTCACCTTTGGAATAGCCTACCTCTTTCTCTTAGACAGGTGCAGGATCTCCTCACCTTCAGGAGGAAATTAAAAACATGGCTTTTTCAACATTAGATCCTGTCCGGATTCTGCTTGGGTGCTCTCTGTTTGGTGTTACGTGGTCTTTCTCAGCGCCGGGACACTCCCAGGAGTAGCCACGCTCTCTATAAATACCAGCTAACATAACATACCATACTGCAGGTTATTGTATTGTGCCTGTAGCGTCCTATGACCAAAAGTATTTGGAGGTTTGTGCCATTAGGGCACGCTACAGTTACACTAATTTCCGACACACCATTGAACATATGCTGGTCTTAGCTATGCATAGACCATCACATGAGGTCAAAGAGAGTGAATAATTATCTAAAACGTTTCTGCAGTAGCACATTTCTGCTGTACTACTTAAATATGTACTTATGTAGTTGGGTGAGTAATGTAGCATAACCACACATTTAGGAGCAAAATGACACATAAGGCATCTATGCAAGATTTGATTTAGATATCATTGTTTTGAACAATTTATTATCCATGACACAAATACGACTTCCCAGCCTTCCTGCTACATCGACACACAAACCAACACGAAAACACTCCCGCATGATTTAATGAATGACCAGAATTCCCCTATAAAAATCAAAGACAACTACAATCTCCAACAACTGAAAAACAATTCTAAGTCAACAGATTTCAAATCTATGACCGAAGGAGAAGTCTTAATTGTGAACTTGCAGCTCACTTCCCACACTAGAGTTACCCTCCCTTTCTCCCTAGTACAGAACCTCAACCACATCATCTCTCCGTTTTGGACCAAAATCATCAACGCCTCTCACGCACGCCTCGTACCTGACTACCTTAAAGTAGGCCAAGTCGCACCTATTCTCAAAAAAAATGGGGCCTACTCAAATGACCTCAATAACCGCAGACCTATGGCTAAACTTCCTTTCCTAGCTAAATCTACTGAGAAGTGTGCCCTACTACACCTCAACCAACGTATAGACTATTTAAACCTCCATGACACTTTCTAGTCCAGATTCAGGCAAGGCTGTAGCACAGAAACTGCTATGCTCAATATATCTGATGACTTTCACAGATCCTTAGATGTAGGTGACTCCTCCCTCCTAATCCTACTCGATTTATCGGTGGCTTTCGATACAGTAAACCATCAAGCTTTTCTTGAGACACTCAAGAAACACACAGGTATCAATGGCACAGTCCTGAAAGGGTTCATGTCCTATCTCCAACAATGCTCGCAACAGTTAAAAATCAACAGTTGTCTCTTGAAGCCTGCTCCAGTTCCACAAGGTGTACTACAAGGCTCAGTCTTCTCTCCAACCCTATTTTATCTCTTCAGTGAACCCCTCACAATCATCCTGAACCATGCTGGGGTCAAATATCACCTATATGCTGATGACACACAAATCTACTAAAAAATAATATCACCAAGGGACATCTGTCATCTAAATACCACACTAAGTAATATACAAACCTGGTTAAACAACAATCGCCTAAAACTAAACCCCAACAATATTGAACAACTACTCCTCTCCCCAAAAAATAATAATCCTTTACCACTTCATGAATGGCTCAAGAATCTGGATGCACTAAACTGTTCTCTTACTTTTTGTAACTCTGTAAAGTCCTTGTCTATCACCCTGGACAAAAACATTTCTATGAAGAAAAAAATAAAAATCTCAGCCAAGGGAGCGCATTTCACACTAAAACATCTCAAGAAAATCAAACCGTTTATTCCCCCTGACGAACTTAAGACGATTGTGCAGTCACTAGTCCTCTCGAAACTTAACTATGGCAACGCCATCATCACAGGAACTCCGAAAAGCCACCTTGTGCCCCTATGAGCTAGTCTCAATGCGTCTGCCAGACTCCTCACAGGAATCAAACGGTTTGATCACATCTCACCTGCCCTCAAGATTCTCAGTTGGCTTCCCATTGAAGGAAGATGCACCTTCAAGACAGCTTGTATCATTCACAAAGCCCTTCATACAAAGAGCTCCAAATACCTAGAAGGCAAACTATCGAAAGCAGGAAGAGGCCGGGCACGGAGAAGCTCCAACGGACATCTTCTCATACCTACAAAGCTGAAGAAGAAATCATCGCAGGGGCACATTTTCCTAGGATTTGGAACTGACTATCTAAGGATCTCTGCTGAAACCCCTCCTTCTCTGGCTTCAGACGAGAACTCAAATATCTGCTGCTTAACAACTACTTAAACACGCTCTCGAAGTGAGCTATGTTTCCCAAAGATCCAACCCCCATCAACAGGATCCCTCGATTTGGTCGCCTAGACTCACTCATTCCCCATTCTGCCACTAACATCATTGAGATAATGCTGTAATGTTTTTGACGTATTTGACTGTTTTTGACTACCTTAATGCAGATTTTTTTACTCCATTTCTCTTGGGTTTGTGACCAACACAAATCCTCACATGTAGTCAATTGCATTTATTCACATAAGATGTAAAGCACTCTGATACCTTCAGGTCTAGCTAGTGCTACATAAAACTCAAATAATAATAATATACAAAGACAGACCATAGGATATACGAAGGCAGGCCATGCTATACCATACTATAAAATGAGAAACCATACCATACCATACTATATAATGACATACCATACCATACCATACCATACCATACCATACCATACCATACCATACCATACCATACCATACTAAACAACGACAAATCACCCTATACCATAGCAAACTATATAATAAAGAGCCACACCATACTATACAATGACAGTCCATATCATACTATCTCATGCCATACTATACAATAGCAGGCCATACCGTACCATACCGTACAATACAATTACAGGGCATACCATGCCATACCATACAATTAGAGGCTATATCATACCAAACCATAACATACTAACTATACTATACAATGCAAGGCCAAGCTATACCACACCATAGTAAGCTAAATAATGACAGCCTGTCGTATACCATCTTATTCTAACACAGACCATACATACTATACAATGGCAGACCATACAATACAATGACAGGCCTTACCATAGTATACAATAACAATCCATATAATTACACATTGTACAATGACAGACGATACCATATCATTTCATAGTCCTATCATACTATACAATGACAGGTCATATTATAGCATTCCATACCATACTATACAACAGTCCATACCATACAATACAATATAGAGCCAGGCCACACTGTGCCATACATTACATTAAAAAGTCATGCCATGCCATTCCACACCATGCTATAGGATGACACCATATAACATACTGTACCGTACTATAGAATGATAGGTCATACCATATAATGACAGGCAATACCATACAATGGCAGGCCATACCATACCATATGATATTATACAATGACAGGCCGTACCATAGTCATAAAATACTTTACCATATTCTACAATGACAGGCCATGTCATCGATACCATACTCTACAATAACAGGTGAACCATACCAGACAATACCATACTGTACGACACACCATACCATACATTGATAGACCATACCATACAATGACGGACCTTGGCTACCATTCTATACAATAACAGTCCATACCAAACTATGCCATACAATACCATACAATAAGTCATACCATATCAGACAATACCATACTATACAATGATACACCATACCGTACATTGATAGACCATACCATACAATGACGGACCATAGCATACCATACTATACAATGATAGTCCATACCAAGCCATGTCATACTATATACTGACAGGCAATACTATACCATACCATGCCATGCTATACAGTAGCAGACCATACCATACCATACGGTGACAGACCATACCATACTGTTCTGTATCATACTATACAATGACAGGCCATAGTATACCATACCATACTGTACAATGACAGGCCATACCATACCATGTCATACTCTACACTGAAAGGCCATACTATACCATGCCATGCTATACAATAGCAGACCATACCATACCATACTATACGGTGACAGACCATAGCATACTGTACTGTATCATACTGTACAATAACAGGCCATACCATACCATACCGAGTTGCTTTCCCAACCACCTCCCACCAGAATATTAAAAAAAAATTCCAAAGCCACTGGATCCATTGGTTTTACAGCTATGTGCAGCACGGTTGAAAGTAAAATCACCATGACATAGTCAACGTTGACCGCGTTTTCTAGCGGGTTTTTTTTGTTTTCTTTTTGTGTTGTTTTTTTCGTTTCAGCTGCTGTGCTGTTGTACAACATTGCTTAAAAAATTGGCAATCTGGAATAGGCGAGACATAATGGCTTTGCCAATGGTCTTACAAGTGCAAAGCCCAGCGTGGCTGTCACAGGTTTTCCTCATTATGAGGTCACAGAAACCATAATTCTTCGCTGGGAGTTGATATCAGCAATCATTGAGAGCAATGCAAATCCACATGGCTGCAATAGAAAACTTTCTTTTTAACCACATGGCTGCTGGGCGTTTTCCCCCCCAGTGCTGGAAAATGCCATTTTAGTGGCACTATGACGAGCTCAGCTCGTCATCAGCACACGACACCCGTGGGTGATGACGAGCTGAGCTCGTCATCAGCATCGAAAGGGTTAAAAGCGTTTCACTCTTACTGTTGTTCTTTTATGGAAGCTTTGTTCTTGTGAGTGGCATCTTCATAGATCATTTTATTTTGGTAGTTGTCTCTGCCTACCTGGTCATTTGTACCATCCAGTGATTATTGATTTTCCTTTCCCGTTTGTGTTTTCATTTTTGATAGTCCTTGTGTTAGATACCTATCACAGGCAAAGGCAGAGCGAGAAAATCAATGTTTTTTTGTAAGTTCTGGGAACTGCACGCCCATCAAACCACAGCTGCGAGCTGTCAGGCTGTTTGATTCGAAATATGGAGGGCGGAACTGCTTGCTGAAGAGCCCTTTCGACAGAAGTGGCATCATTCTTGAAACCCTGTGTTACTGACCTGTACACCCCTACCCCATAATCAAGATGCCGAGATCCGATAAGCTTGCTCCTTTGAGACAAGATTGCGTCACCAGAACTCCTGTAAAGTGATCATCTCCCTTGATGGATCCCTAAAATGGCTGTGGCATCCCGGTCATGCATGACTCGAGCAATATGACAGTCTCATGCGCATCCGCCTGACTGCTTAGCCTTAGTTAGCGGGCGCATCTTCTGGGGGTTTAAAGAGGCTGGGCCAGAGAGTGGCTTATGGATTATCTGCAGTAAATCCTTCAGAGCACTAGCATCTGGAATGCTTTCCTCTCTTAAGCTTATTTCTGCATTTTCATAAGCTCTGAGTCGGTAGGGGTGCCATAGCCCTGGTGTCTGGATTTAAGAGTCATGCTCATTTTGAATTTACAAGTTTCACAGTGTAGGAACACGCGTACAACGAGAGCACTTAAACGTCTTCTTTATTTGAGAGCAAGCAGAAGACGCCTGTGTCCTTCCACAACTTCCTGCAACTGTCATGAGTTTACCGGATATTCTAGAACTGTGGCATCCTGGTAATTGGTTACATGTAACCAGGATACCACATCTCCCTTCTTTACACGTCAGCACATAAATACATGACATGGCTCTAGACGTCATGCAGTGCAAAACAATAGAACAAAACTCTTAAATGCTGAGTCTTAGAGGTGTTTGAGGTCCTCCAGCGAATTTGGCTGTGGCGGCAGGTCTTGCACGACTCTGCCCTACCCTTCCTTCGCTTTCGTTGTTCTCATTTGTTGTGCCCTATGTCCTAGGTTACGTTTTAACTGCACTGCTCCTACATTACTCGCATACCTCTCGATGCCGTGATTTGTCAGCATCACTCTGTCTTTCTTAGGATATTCCCACAAGCTTTGATGTAATTAATGCACTCTGAATTTTCATTGTCATGTAGTTATTAGTCCAAGAGTACCTTGTCGCTGACAATCCATTTTCTCTCCTTTCTCCATCTGTTACATGAGTAATGCTCTGACTGTATGTTTTACTGCCAGCATTCCTTGCAAACTACCCGATGCTGGGATTTTGTCAGCACCACTCTGTCTTTTTTGGTATATTGTCTCAAGCTTTGATGTAATTAATGCACTCTGAATTTTCATTGCCATGTTGTTATTAGTCAAACTGTACCTTGTTACTGGCAATTAATCTTCTCCTCCTCCTTTTTCCATCTATTACATGAGTGCTGTTCCGACTGTATGTTTTATTGATAAACATAGCTGTTACTGTTATAAAGCTTTATTCGAGGTATATACTCATAAAAGCACAAACAAACATTTAAAAATACATATTAGTTAAAATCATTATTTCATACATGTAAATACTTTTAAAACAGTTGTGCAAGCTTTAAGAATAAAAAGGTTGGTTAAACTTTAAAACAAATATTAGATTGCATTGACAGATATAGCCCTCCGCCTAATGGACCATGCCCACCCCAAATACTTTGCTGTTCCCAGAACAATAGGCAGGTCAGTGGATGTACAGATGATTCTTAGCCCCTCAACACCACTAGATGCCCCAAGGTTTCGACAAACTGGGGCCAGCCATACTCTCCTCGGGATAGCATAGGCCTCACACAAAAATAAAAAGTGGCCTATGCTTTCATTAGTCTCACCACACACCGGGCAGCATGAGGTATTCGAGCTCCGCCATCTACCCGTCAGGGATCTCAGGGGAAGGGAACCAGACCTTAGCTGGAAAAATAACTTCCTGTCCATTGGGACAGTAATACTGTCCCAATACTGTTCTAATACAGGACTCATTTTATTTTCCAGAAATCTCCCCCCCATTGTATCAAATTTTATACTTCTCCAGAGTCTACCATCTATGTAGTCCCAATACAGGGTCTTAATGGTGTTTTTACTTGGAAATACTTCCCCAGATGGGTTATCCCAGAGATTAGGGAGGCCGAGCTCACCCAAAACAACCCTGAGTTTCTTCAACCATGGTATTTTGTGGGAGGTGTCAGCTTTACTTAAGGCTAGAAACCCGTCGGCATAATGCCGAATCTCTGGGGTGGTCCAGAGGCGTCTCCAATAGAGAATAGGCCGTAGTCGAGCTCGGTCGCTAACAGATCTCCTCCCTAGATCGAGACCGAACGGAATTAATGGCGCACTCTGGGGAAGCCCCGTAATTCCCCTTAGAAACCTATTCTCTGATGTCTGCAAGGGAAGAAGCCTCTCAAAACCCCACACTTCTGCCCCATATAGGGCTGACCCTATAGCTTTGGCGTCGTATACGACAAGAACCGGTTTTATAGGCTTTGTTTTTGATTTTGTTTGCTCCACCCGAAGTGCCCCTGAGATCTGCAGATGTCTCAGGACCGCCTTTCCTATATGGTGAGACCAACCTGGCTTACTTGATGTCTCAACCCCAAGATAGGTAAAAACACTAACTACCTCGAGCTCACTGTTGTTCAAGAATATCCTTGGGCGAGGTCTACGCCTTTGGGAAAAAGCCATCAGCTTGGTCTTGCCAACATTAACTTCAAGGCCATGCTCCCCACAGAAAACATGAAATATATTTAGAGCACGCTGCAATCCAGCCGGAGTTTTGGACAAAATTAAAGTATCGTCAGCGAACATCAGGATCGGGACCCTGAGGCCCGCTAACGAAGGTGCATCTACACTTGCGTCCAGCATCCTACCCATGATTCCATTAATGAATAGGGAAAAGAGCAAGGGCGCCATTGCACATCCCTGTCGTACCACCCGTTCGACCGGGAAGTCGACAGAAGATTCCCCATTCAGCCCCCACTGGACTTTGGCAAAGTTACACTCATGCAACCTCATGATCAAGGTGAGCAACTCGGGTGGAACCCCCATTCTGCTCAAAACTGTCCAGAGTTTGCTCCTTGGGACCAGGTCGAAGGCAGCCCGCTAGTCGACAAAGGCGACATATAGGCTGCCCTCGCCAAGCAACACCGTCCCCCACCGCAACATGGTGAAACGGAATACTTGGTCTACCGTGCTGGTCACCCGCCGGAAACCTGCCTGGTGGGGGGACAGAGCATTGTTCTCCTCTACCCAGTCCATCAGTTTGTTTACCACCATCTTCCCTACCACTTTTTGGACAGTGGCAATCAAACTTATTGGCCTGTAATTGGCCGGGAGTGACTGATCACCTTTCTTATAGATGGGTATGATTATTGCTCCCTTCCATGTTTCTGAGATTGCAGCCCCCTTTACAATGGCATTTCCCAGTAGGGTCACATACCTGGCCCACCGTAGTTTATCATTTTTAAATACATCGGAGGGTATCCCATCTAAACCTGGTGCCCTACCCCCTTGTAAGGAACAAATTACGAATTCTGCTTCTTTAGGGGAAAACAAACTTTCAATACAAAATACAGCTGGAATTGCTTCCGCAGCCACGACTTCCTTAGTCTCTGCGTACTGGGGTTTAAAATACTCCACCCAGGCCGCCTCATCAACATTGTTGTCTGGTTTATTTGGGGTGCCACCTCTACCCCACTTCACAATTTTCCAGAAAAGCCTGGAATCCTTGGCTCCCGAGGCCTCCAACAATTCATCCCAGTACTCTTCATTCCATTTTTTCTTAGCCAGGCGAACACTAACATTGTAGTGCTTCCTGGCTGCACCAATCACAACCCTATCCCTACTTCTAATTGCTCTACCCAAAGCTAATCTGGCTGCCCTACACTGCTTGTTGAACCACCTAGCCGGTTTGGGTAGGACTTTCCTATTTACCTTAGAAGGTCTCATAAAATGTGGTTTTAAAAGGGAAAAAAACTTGTCGTGTATGTCTGTGGTTACCCTGGACCCTGGGATTATGGAGCTTGCTGACTGCATGGCGGCGATTGCAGTATCCACCTCTGAACTTATATAGTCCACAGATTCTGCATTCGCCAACACACTTGGCCAATTAAGTCTACGCATATCATTAGCCATCACGAGGTTGCGGATTACCTGACATGGGCGTCCACCAATTGTGGGTGACACAGAGGGGATTGTGATCACTTTCCAATCTATCCTCAATTTCCATATCGCATACCCCCTGCCATAAATTGAGGCTACAAATGACATAGTGTATTCTACTTTTGTTATGGCCATTGTCAAATGTACAAACACCTTCCTGGTCACCCTTAGTCCTTCCATTTAGGGCTCTCAGCCCATATTCCAGGCACATAGCATTTAGTAGCAATATATCCTTCGTCCACCGTTTGACCGGAACCAAATTTAGGGTTGGAACACCCCATTGGATGTCTTCCTCTTGCCCTAATGGATTCTCCGTGTTATCCAACGGTTCAAAGGTCCTATTAAGATCACCAGCCACTACCACTCTGTTTCCCAGGGACTGTGATTCAAGGAAACTGGACAAGGCCTCTAGGGTGGGGGAACTCCCAGTGTTGGTACCCCTGGCATAAATGTTATATATGTCTACCGCACCCCACTTATCCGATGCCATTCTCAGCAATTGGATATCATTGCAACCCAGGTCCAGCACTTTCACTTTAATTTGTAGGCCTTGCTTTACCCAAACTGTTAAGCCTCCCATAGGTCGACCCCTGGCACCTCTGCTTGCTGGGATTGAAAAATGTAAGTAGCCTGGGAAAAAAATAGGATCACAAGCCCATGTCTCCTGGAATAGACACACTTCAAACCCCTTGACAAAATCTATCCAGTTTTGGGACAATAGCCTACTGCCTAGCCCCGCAATATTCCACGAGAAAAACTTCCCTGGGCTAGGGGATAAACATAGCAAAAACAAACAAAAAAGGTGAATAAAAATGATTTAAACAAAAAAAATAGTATAAGGTGAACCAGAGTCAGGAACTACCTGTAATTGCACCCCTGCAATAGTTATGTCACATAAGGGTTTCTTTCTAGAATTTGAGCTTACGTCAAGAACCACTTCTTTCAGGCACATTTCGTCATTAATACATAATAATCCCTCATCACTCAATGAGTCATTATCTCCTTCCTCTACACAATCATTCTCCATGATGCACTTTACGGCCTTTTAGTCTACTTTGTTCAACCTCCTTCGACAAACTTTTGCGAAATGACCTGTTATACCACATTATGTACATTTAGATTTTATCACCGGACAGCATTTATCTCTAGCTATGTGGCCTTTATTACCACACCTGAAGCACGTTAGACTTTTATCCTCTATTTCTGTTTTATGTGCCTTTCCAACCTGGTCCTTTGTTATGCTTCTCATACTTCTTTCAGTAAATCAAAAAGAGACTAGCTAGGAATGGGGTTAGTATGACATTAATATTATAACCGTCATGGTGACTCAGTATTGTTTTGTCAATTAGTGGTGGCACCTGTTGGGTGTCTTTTGAAAGCCCTCACCCACCAACCTAGTTGGTGGCATGCTTCATCATCGGGCCCACCCAGTGACACCTAGCGTGTCCCGGGTGTGCTTCGACGCCTGATTACAGCGGAGCAGGTATGTCACTGTGTGTGCGGTGAGGGGTGTTAAGTTCGTTAGGTTAAAACGGCTTGGCGGAGGTCCCAGGGTGTGAGAATACTTTATTAAATGGGCCTCCGTCAGCGGTTAAAAATAAGGCTGTGGGACATTAGAGGCGGGTTACGACCTCCTACGTCCTTGAAGTGTCAACATGTTTCAGCCAGTGCCTTATTACTAATCTGGCTTTCTTCAGGACAATAAAAATATGTGTAGTTAAAATTAGGGGTTGTGTAGTGTAGTCTATGTGTCTACACGCCCTAAAGTGTATATAACTGTGAGAGGGGGGACTACACTACACAACCCCTAATTTTAACTACACATATTTTTATTGTCCTGAAGAAAGCCAGATTAGTAATAAGGCACTGGCTGAAACATGTTGACACTCCAAGGACGTAGGAGGTCGTAACCCGCCTCTAACGTCCCACAGCCTTATTTTTAACCGCTGACGGAGGCCCATTTAATAAAGTATTCTCACCCCCTGGGACCTCCGCCAAGCCGTTTTAACCTCACGAACTTAACACCCCTCACCACACACACAGTGACATACCTGCTCCGCTGTAATCAGGCGTCGAAGCACACCCGGGACACGCTAGGTGTCACTGGGTGGGCCCGATGATGAAGCATGCCACCAACTAGGTTGGTGGGTGAGGGCTTTCAAAAGACACCCAACAGGTGCCACCACTAATTGACAAAACAATACTGAGTCACCATGACGGTTATAATATTAATGTCATACTAACCCCATTCCTAGCTAGTCTCTTTTTGATTTACTGACATAAAAACCGGGGATCTGGACTAGCTATCTGGTCCTCTCTCTCCCTCTTGATTCTCGCGCTCTCATACTTCTTTACCATTCCTTTAGGACCTGAAACCTTGCCAACAACTTCCTCATCAGTGTTATTCATAAGTGTTATTCTGTAACCCCTTGAGCGCTGGTGATGGAACCACTCCATCACCAGCCACGGACGCGCTGTGCTGGTGACGGAGTGGTTCCGTCACGGCCCGGCTGCCGCGCCTGCGCGGCGTCAATTCCACGCCTGCGCTAAGCGTTCTATTGAGCGGGCGGGGCCGTGACGGAGCCACTCCATCACAAGCACAGCGCGCCCGTGGCTCGTGACGCAGTGGTTCTGTCACGAGCATGGCGGCGCTGCGCGGCCCCCCTCCCTCCCAGCGCCGCGGCGGATTTACCGCCGCGGCCAAGGGGTTAAGGCTGCCTTTGCACACATTTTCGAAATGTCTGCCTTTTTAATAAGTGCTATAATTTCATTCAAAGGCGATTCACCACACAACCATAGCTTATCCTGTATACCAGTATTGTTAGAATGGATTAATAATTAATCTCTAAAGAAATCATCATGCATGAAATTAAACTTGCATTTAACTGCTAATTTTTTTAACGCCGAAACAGTTTTCTACCGACTCATTTTTCATCTGTTTCCTCTGAAAGGAAGTATGTCTGTCAATTGCAACCCATACAGTTGGATGATAATGGCTGTCTAGATCCTCAAGGGCCTCTTTAACACCTTAACTGCGGTACGATTTACCGCGGTGTGCTGAAGATTTAAAAAACCCACTTTACATGACGAGCTCAGCTCGTCATCAGCATACGAGCGCCGTAGCTGATGACGAGCTGAGCTCGTCATCAGCAGCGATGGGGTTAAAAACATTTGCTTTTTCCGCTGGTCTAATTTGTTTCTCCATTTGCATGTAAACTCTCAAGCCTTCAGGACCTGAACTATGTAACACCATTTTCTTCTTCCTAGAAGGTGTGAATTAAGCTTCATTTTCTTCCTGAAGACCTGAAATATAGTTCAAACAGTACTCCTCCAATCAGCCCACTTTAACTATGGTTCACCAGGACCAGCTAGAAATTGTACTGGTGCTGTGAGTCCACAATTTTGCAAGCTCATTTTGTCACTGAGATTGTCCGTATTCCTACACCACTGGGGACTTGCTAAATGCTTGCTAAAAGTTAACCTGATTTTATTAAGTTCACATAACTCTTTACCAGAGACGTGGGAATTATGTGATAAAAGAAAAACAGATTATGCTGAAGGGTTGGCTAAATTATGCCAAAAGGAAAGGTAGGTTATAGAGCATAATATGCCGGGAAAAAAATTACACAGCACATTCTGTGGCCCTAGAATGAATCTAACATTTTAAGACTCTAATACAAACTAGAACCCAACACTATAATGTTTTTTAAAATAGTTAAGAAAAACTATGAAGGCTGGTCGGATTCTATTCAAAATGTTATTAAACAATATTTATTTTTTACCTGTAATGAAGCACAGAATTCCATTTTACTTACACTGGGCTTTCTACCTCCTAAAAGTGAATTGTTTGTGTTAAATATGTGCAGTGTCCTACTCGGCAGAAAACACGCATTCTTATACACACTTCTTGTTCCATACTTCCAAGTTATGTTTTAAAGCTAGGCGGAGATACTTTAGGTTTAATTCATTAGGCTGGGACTCTTCTAAACTGAGTGCTCTTTTGAAATAACTAATTTTTTTAGAACATTACCTGCAGTGTAAATAAGTTCGTATGTGATCAGTGTAAGAAAACAGTTCATTGTAAAGCAGAATCATTTTGAAGCACGGACGATTTTTAGGTCGAAACCTAACAACATCTTGAGACATTCGGAAAGCCATTGAACTCCACTCCACACAGTTCTACTCTGCACCTCTGTACTCTATGCCATTTCTCTTTGCACCATTGTACAGCACTGCACTCTGTGACACTCTACTCTGCAAGACTGCATTCTATGCCACTGCACTCTACGCTGCACTTCTCAACTCTACACCACTTTCTGCCAATGCACTCTATGCCAATACACTCTAGGTCACTCTAATCTACTCTGTAACTGCACTGTACACCCCTCCACTCTACCCTGCACCACTTCACTCTACTCCACTCTGCACCACTTTAATCTGCTCTGTGACCGTCAACTCTACTGCGCTACACTCTGCACCACTCTACGTCACTGCACTCTGCAGCAAAGCACTATATACTCATAACAAATACAACAATGCCACAACACTCAACCCTTATCTACTCTGTGAAGGTGGCAAAATAACTTTTTCATCTTACATTAGAGCATGGGTTAAGACCATTAAATTGATGCTCCATTTTGGACCACCAGGCCAATTCCACTTTCAAGAGGAGGAGTTCTTCAAGCTATATTGATTATATTTTTTTAATATTAGATTTTGGTCATATTTAAGTGACTTCTGAGTTTTATTTTGCTCGGATAGCGATCACAATGCCCTGGCCTTGGATCTAGTACTGGAGATATTTTCTCTTCCTCTTCTCAGCAAAGTAGAATCTAACCCGGTTCCCTGGCACTCATTAATAACCAAAGAAACGTATAATGGGTGGATATAATTAACAACACCTCTAAGCCGCACAGAGTAAATCAGGCTTTTACCAACTTTTTTAGTTACGACAATACAGTTAATCTTGTAGACAGTAATTTTGTTCCGTCTCATTTTGAGTTTTGTGCTATATTAAGGCCAATTTTCCTATTTCATGCTAAAGGTAAATCTAATTTGAACTCATCCTGCCCATGGTTTAGCAGAGACTGTAGAAAGACCAAGCTAGGGCTGCTCGATGATGCTAGAATAGGTATATAAACTAAATGAATTGCATCAAAAAATCAGATTAGTCTATATAATGAGGGCGAAAAAAAGAGTGGGAAGAGGGCCTGCAGGTAGATCTTTCAAAAAGAAAGATAGCTAAACATTCTGTAAAATTATCGTGGCAGGAAATAGAAAAAACACCTTCCAACTTGATTAATTCGTTCTGCCTGAGTAGTGGGTTCATAATTTTTCTACTGTCTACAAATTGTGTGATATACCTAAACTATTTAATATGAATAACTCTGAGCAAGACGATCAGTGCTCTGTAAGTTGGCAGAAGGTTAAAAACAAATCCCTTATGTGCAAATTCTCTTCAGAGGAGACTGAGGCTGCTCTTCAGTTAGTAACGCGTGGAAAGGCACCAGGGCCTGATTGTATCCCAGGCTGTTAGCTTCTCTCTGAACCAGAGGTCTGGAACCCAAACCTTAACAATCTTACAAATGCTATTGTTAGGGTAAAAGATTTGCCTGAGAAGTGGCTTTTGGCAATAAGTGTCCCTTTTTTCTCAAAAAGGGTGCAAGAGACACTGGAAAATTACAGGCCGATCAGTCTCATAGACATTCCACAAAAGATCTGTGCCAGGCATGTTCTCTTCCGACTTCAGACTTGGTAGGAAGAGCACCAGATTTTAACTGACTACCAGGTTGGATTTCAAGAGAACATTAGAGCCCTGGACCAGGAGTTTAAATTTTTGGTTATCTGTTGGAAGCACATTTCTTTAAGAAAAAATCACCTCTATGCGTCCTTCTTGGTTTTGAAAGCCGCTTTTGATTTAGTTCCCAAGAAAGGCCTGTGGGTTGTTTTGAAACAATATAATATCAGCTCACTTATTAATCTTAATTAAATTGCACACTGGCACCTTTGCTCAAGTAAGGTGGAATAACCACAGGGACCTTAAAAATAAAATTCCCACAGACCATGGGGTTAGACAAGAGTGTGGATAGCCCCACCCTCTTCAGTTTATATATAAATGGTCTGGTGGAATGGTTGAATAGGTGCCAACATAGTGCTCCTAAATTAACAAACGTCAGCAATTCCTGTGCAGATGACACCCTACTCATATCACGTTTCCCCATGGATCTCCAAGTATTGTTGAGAGAATTGGAAATTTTGTGAAATGAGAGGTCTTGAAATAAATGCAGGAAAGCAAAATGTATGGCCCCAAACCCTCAATCTGCATTTAAAGGTAAGATGAATGTAGATGGTATTCCAGTTAAGTGGGCCAAGAGCTTCGATTATTTGAGCGGGATACTATCAGATAAATTGTTGTGGAAGCCTCATCTTATGAAAAACCAATCCCTGATGCAGCATCGATCGTCTGCCATCTTAAACAATGTACAGATATACTTCCAGTAGGGCACTTTCCCCAGTACTAGAGGTCTGTAGAGGAGGGGTGATGGGCAGGGCCTGAGTGAGGCTGACATTTGGGGATACAGTGATATTAGCCTCCCTAGTATGCACAGAAAATACATTCCTTAGGTCTCTACTCAATTTACCAAGGAGCACCCTCATGTTACCGTTCAGATGGGACCTGAATTTACACAGGGATGACCATACTGTTCATTTAAGGATCATAAAATATTGGATTAGAGTTTTGTCCACCACTGAACTGGCTTCATACTGGCACTCAACAAGAACTGCTCTACGCCTTAGCTATAGATGGTAAAGAACCTTTGTAGTAGTTTCCATTTCTTTGATAAGTGGGAAAACCCAGAAAATCTGGGTGGCTACTCAGATTAAGAGTATCTACGGGGAGCACTTTCTAATTGGAACTTGGTGGGGCGCACAACTTGAGGGTGTGATAGACAGGTTCTTAGTCCAAAAATGCCTTCCGAAATATGAGCCTTACATGAATAGGATCATCCCCCATGAATCCAAAACATTATATTTCACTTTAGATTTGGCACCCTTCCCTTTAACTCAGTGACTGCAAAATGGATATAGGTTAATGGTTTAGCGGAGGTGTGTCCTTTCTTTCTATCAGTTGAGGAAACCGAGGCCCACTTAATTATTTCTTTCTATCAGTTGAGGAAACCGAGGCCCACTTAATTATTTTTTTTTTGCCCAAAATATTCCCTACCTCGCTCAAAGTGGATTATTCCTATATATCTTCTTCTGGGGTTCAGTCTTTGCGCTGTGGCACAGCGCAATCTCAGATCTGATACACACAAACAAATAGTGTTTGCATTATCAAGTTATTTAAATTGGGCCTGGTACTTAGGGGCAAGCTGTTGCATTGATAGTCAACAGATTGATTAATCTAATTGATGTGGAGCATGGGGCTGATATTGTGAAGCCTCCAACCCTGTGAAATCTAATGCTCCTTGCCTCTGATAATTGGTAATCTCATATTGATAAAATATCTGCATAGGCTTCCTTTTATCTATTTATGGTTTAAATCTGTTTTTATTGTCTTTTTTCTATTTGTATCACAAAATCTACTACGAGTATTATGCAATAGTTTTGTGTCCAACTTTATTCTGTTGTCTTATCCAGGCGTGTTTTTAACCATATTATATTTCATTTATTTTAAGATGATTTAACATGTTCAAAAATTTCTTAATAATGTTTACATTTGTCTACTGGATATTGTACTGTGAGCTAGATTATATCGGAAGTCCCATTTTATGTTGTAATATATAATGACACTTAGCTCAACAGTGTAATATGACCTACGACTGTTAAGCAAGGTTATTTTGCTAATTTTCCAAATGCTGGAATGGATTGTGGCTTATTGCATGAATTGGTTATGGCACATGACACTTTAGGCAGGTCGGCAAATGTGATGTAACTTAAGGATATCAGCAAGAACTCGAGAATCCTAATTCTTTCTTTTGTTTTGTTAACTGAATCTATCTAGATTGTTCTCCAACGATCATTTTGGCACAGTGACTTCTTATGGTGTTATTTGTGCACAAGTTACAAATGTGATAATGCTAATGTACGTTTATGGTTATTTATCTGTAACCGAAATAAAGTTATACTACTACTACTCTGTTCTTTATGCCATTTCAATCTAGGCCACTCTACTCTACGACGCTACACTCCGTGTTACTCCACTCTGACCCTCCACTTTATGCCACACTACAACGCTCTGCGGAACTCCCTCTATGCCACTCCATTTACTCCACTCTATTTTACAACAGACTACACTACTCTGCTCCACTCTGACACTCTATTCCCCTCCACTCCACTCTACGCCATTCCACTCTATGACATGCTACTCCACTTTATGCCATTTCCCTCTAATACACTACTACAATCTACATCCGACAATCTGCTCCGTTTTGTGCTCTTCCACTCTGCGACACTCCACTCCCTCTGCGGCACTCCAACTCTACGCCAGTGTTTTCCACTCAAATGTATTCTGCCACTCAACGCCACCCCACACCACTCTATAACACTCCACTCTACTCCACAACACTCCATGCTACTCTTCGTTACTCCGCTAACCTTTAGTCATGCTGAACAGCAGCCAGGCTAGTGTACAAAATGGCTAAAATATATTGGCAAAGCATAGGCGAGACCTATTGACTTTGCCAATGCGTTTTGAATCTGTGTAGTCGATGTGGAATGCTTTTTTTCCTACTTTGCCTTAGAGTACCATTTTTTGCAGGGAAACTCAGAGTGGTGTGACTCAAGAATTTCCTTTGCTTTGACAGAGAAGAGACTTTTATCTTCAAGTCATTGGTTGAATTCTGACAAATATATTTGGTAGTCAGAATTCTACACAAGTGTTCCTTTTATGTCAGTTCATGTGAAATGAGTTGGCGGCCTCCACCCGGTTTCCATTATGAAACTGTATTCGTCATGCCAAAAACAGTGAAAGAGCGGGAACCAAGCTGGTCACCCATGTTGTTGATGTTGCCTACTGGTACATATGCCAAGGGCCTCTGGAATTCTGCAGCGACCGCTTTTTTCTATTTAAAAAATATATATATAATTATGGATTCGCCAAATTTGCCACATAATCCACCATCTCCTGCATAACTTGCAGATTTTACCAAATACAACATTTCTAGCTCAAACGGATCAAAAGTTACTAAAATGTGTTAACGTGTTCACACTCGGAGGAAGGCCCATCACAATGGCTAACTGGGTATCTTCCAGTTGCTTATTAATTTATTTGGTTGTTAAACTGGTATAATGAGGTGAAATCTTTACCCAGACCGTATTACCATGTGTAAAAATGACTAAAGAATACAATAAAATGCAACATTATACTGCACAATATGCTTTTTCATGCTGCATAATTTAGTCAACCCTACTGCATAATTTGGTCCTCCCCTGCTGCATAATTCCAGTGGTTCTGTCGGGTAAAAGTGAGTAATTCAAGGTTATAGAATTAAATTCACAGAATGATTTCAGGTTACAATGCTAATTGCTCTATATAGACCTCATGCAAATCCAAGATGAAAACAAAAACAAAGGTTGGGGTATAAATAATTATTTTATGAATTTAAGTTGCATTCATAAGTGCCCCATTTCAATGTACACTTTACAAATTCGGTATTTTTTAGATAGTGGCGCATCAAAACAAGGTGATTGTGAAATTGAGTGCAGTGATCTATCGTGCAGTTGTGATCAGTGACTTATATACAAGTGATAGAACGAGGGGAGGGGGGTAGAATGTTGGCCAATGTAATATTTGATTGGAGTTATTCCTTTGAGCCACAATATTTGGCAGGTTTTCTGTAATACTCTCTGTGATGCCCGAACTGGCATTGTTCTGCATTCTGTCCATCAACTGTTGGTTTTGCATTTGTCACAATGAGTGGGATGGGTATGCTCAGACGTGAGTCCCATGCTCTCCACGCCACTGGAGTCAAGCTATCCTGGCTGAAGACAGCTGATAGCCAGAAACCGGTCCTAGGATGCTTGATTCCGGTCCAGTAAAGACATGGCTTGGCAGTTCGGGCTGGACTGTACCCATGAGGCACAGGGTCAAGGCTGATTTGCATATGGCCATGTCTGAACTGGGGTGGTGTGGAGTGCAAAAAAACGATGGATTTAGGCCCAGATCTCTGTACTGGGGTGAGTGTATGACATTGTTCCGCATTCTGTCCATCAACTGTTGCTTTTGCATTAGTCACCCCGAGTGGGATGGGTATGCTCAGACGTGAGTCCCATGCTCTCCACGCCACTGGAGTCAAGCTATCCTGGCTGAAGACGGCTGATAGCCAGAAACCGGTCCTAGGATGCTTGATTCCGGTCCAGTAAAGACATGGCTTGGCAGTTCGGGCTGGACTGTACCCATGAGGCACAGGGTCAAGGCTGATTTGCATATGGCCATGTCTGAACTGGGGTGGTGTGGAGTGCAAAAAAACGATGGATTTAGGCCCAGATCTCTGTACTGGGGTGAGTGTATGACATTGTTCCACATTCTGTCCATCAACTATTGCTTTTGCATTAGTCACCCCGAGTGGGATGGGTATGCTCAGACGTGAGTCCCATGCTCTCCACGCCACTGGAGTCAAGCTATCCTGGCTGAAGACGGCTGATAGCCAGAAACGGGTCTTAGGGTTCTTGATTCCGGTTCAGTAAAGACATGGCTTGGCAGTTCGGGCTGGACTGTTCCCATGAGGCACAGGGTCAAGGCTGATTTGCATATGGCCATGTCTGAACTGGGGTGGTGTGAAGTGCAAAAAACGATGGATTTAGGCCCAGATCTCAGTACTGGGGTGAATGTATGACATTGTTTTGCATTCTGTCCATCAACTGTTGGTTTTGCATTTGTCACCCCGAGTGGGATGGGTATGCTCAGACGTGAGTCCCATGCTCTCCACGCCACTGGAGTCAAGCTATCCTGGCTGAAGACGGCTGATAGTCAGAAACCGGTCCTAGGATGCTTGATTCCGGTCCAGTAAAGACATGGCTTGGCAGTTTGCCCTGGACTGTTCCCATGAGGCACAGGGTCAAGGCTGATTTGCATATGGCCATGTCTGAACTGGGGTGGTGTGGAGTGCAAACTAACGATGGGTTTAGGCCCAGATCTCTGTACTGGGGTGAATGTATGCCATTGTTCTGCATTCTGTCCATCAACTGTTGGTTTTGCGCAGGCCCACTAGTAGCATTTAATTTACAGGCCTTGGGTACATGTTGTGCACTTTACTAGGGATTTATAAGTAAATTAACTATGCCAATTGGGGTTAAGCTAATGATAATATGTTTAGGGGAGAGAGCACACTTTGGTCAGCAGTGGTAAAGTGCGCAGAATCCTAAAACCAGCAGAGACCAGGTCAGAAAATGGAGGAAGGCAGACAAATGTTGGGGGAAGACCACCCTAAGGCTGTCGGGTCTAACGTGTCTCGTCCCCCCAATCCCTCCCACGCCCTAGCTGAAAGTGAGTAGAGCTACCCAACCTCTCTGGAGTTTTCTTCGCTGAGGCGGAAGAATCTGGAAAGACCCTCAGCATTGGCTTCGTCTCACCCTGGGTGACGCTCCAGCATAATGTTTATTCCATTTAGTGAGATGGACCCCCTCAATAGTTTAGGATTTTCACCCCTCAACTGCATGAGCCATTAGAGGTGCCTGTGGTCTTTCTGACTATGAAGTGAATCCCTAACAGGTATGGTCTCAGCTTCTTCAGACCACAACAAAAGCTTCTCTTTCAATGATACTCCACCACTTTCCCACAGGGGTAACGTCCTACTAATGAAGGGTACTCGTTAGTGTATGCTTTTCAACACCTCTTCACTCCCCTTTATAAGGCAGGATCAAACATTTCCCAGAAGGGTGAGGAGCCTTCATTTCGGATGCATTGGTCCTCCAACTTATCAAACGGGGCTAGGCCCTCCTATTTCTTTCTCCTTCACTGCACCTTCCACTGCCATCAGCATTGCTGACAGAGGAACACACTTGTTTTGCAGCAGGAAGTGCTAGCCTCTTTGGACAAAGGAGCCGTATAAAGGATTCCAGCCTCGAAAGTAGGACCTGGGTGCTATTCCTGCTACTTCCTGTGCAGAAGAAGAATGGAGATCTTCATCCTGATTTAGATCTCAGCCCTCTCAACACCTTCCTGGGGAAGGACAAATTCAGAATGCTTACGTTATCTTATGATTTCTCTGCCTTGGATCCGGACACTAGATAGTAACGTTACGCATTACCACATTCTGGTCCTACAGGGCCTTAGGCATTCTCTCTTGTTCACAATGGCCAGAAGCCTTTCAGTTTACGTTGCTCCCCTTTGGCCTTACCAGTGCTCCTTGGATGTTCACAAAAGTGAATGCAGTGGTCAGGTGTACTAGTGTTCCTGTACCACGATGACAGGCTCACCCCATCTTTAAACAAACAAATGGTATATAGTATGGACAGATAATAGTTCCACAATTCAACCCAATGACAAAACAAATTAATCACTGGTCAGAAGTATGTCTGTAACAAAATAAATGTATTATTGCTAACCAAGGCAAGTTATCTTACTGGTACCTTCAGTACTCATGTTTAAATCTGCTTACATATATTAACACATACACATATATACACAATAAGTACACATTTGTATTGAAACACAAGCACTTCTTTTCATTGTGTGTTTGGTGAACAGGCAATATCCAATATAACTAATGAACTTTAGTCTTCCATTTATTTGAACAATTGTGTGGCTGTATTCAGAAAAATCAAAGTCAATCCACATTTGGAAGATAGGTTTTCCCTGCCCAGGTAAAGTTGGTTCATTTGGGCTGACCCTCCTTTTCTTGTATCTAGACGGGCTCGACCCAGGCAGATATATACCACATCCAGATGACAGCAGACATCCTAACCATGTTGGGTATAATTATCAATGTGCTGTGCCTAAGTCACACCTTGCTCCTTTGTCAATGATCCCACTCATTGAAGCCATCCTGTAAATGGTACAGTTGTGTGCTTTTCTCCCCGAAGCAGAGTGTCCAGGACATTCAGGCTATGATCCTGTAGAAAGGGGTTCACTGATGCATCTGGTCCTAAAATCAACAAAGAAGAGAGTGGCACGGAAGCTGGAATATCAAAATAACAAGTTTATTAACCTCACATGAGGGAGACTGCGTCAATACGGTACCCTCAGGCCACTGTAGGAGGCAGTCCATGGAGTACAGACACCCTGGGTCTTTTATACCCAGTTTATAGCTGAGTTAGCATGTAGGCTCAAAAAGAGGCGGTACAAGTGTGCACATGAATAGCTTTTACACATATAAGGACTAGCAGAAAATACTTAGTCAACAAAGTAGGAGGAGTAACAGAGTTGCTGACATCAGTTAAAATAGCCGGACAGTTACTCTAAGAGCAGGTGCATTCTACCAGCTAGGACTTTCTGAGCATGTGCAGTGCTCTGGCTCAGTACTGAAGGAGTTAATTATAGTTCCTGACTCAAGTGAAATACAAGAACAGGCAACAGTGAAGAGGGAGAAAGCACATGGTGAGCACATGGCTAACTAAAATGGCTGCCAAAAACAAAATGGCTTCAGCTGATGCTAACAGCCATTTCAGCTAGTTTCCACTATCCCAATGTTTCAGCATCTGTCCTGGATCTTATTGATGATGGTGTTGAGGCTTTAGACCTTTAGGCCTCCTGCATCCTTCTAGTCAACCATGCCAGATGACACATTTGGGCTCTGCAGTGGGACCTAAAGTTCCAGTGGGTACAGCACTTGGTGAAACCTATCGGATGTCAACCAGGTTTCAGAGAAGACTGCAAAAGATTGGCAGTAAAGGCTGCTAGACTGCAAATGAGTTCTCTTCTTACGCCACCCAAAGCTCACTGTGGTGATGGATGCATCACTATTGGGCTGGGGAGCCCATCTTGGAGACGTGGAGATCAGAGAGCTCTGTGGAAACCTACCTCTACACCAGTTTGTTAGAGTTGAGGGTGATCCCTTTGGTGTTTAGGCCTTCCGACCATACATCAAAGGGAGGTCTCACAAGCAACAATACTGTAATTTGGTTTGCAACAAGCAGGATGGAGAGAACAGCGCCTCTAGAAGCAGCTGACTAGGCATGGCATTTCTCTGGTCGTGAACCACCTGGTGGGATCTCTAAATGCCAGGACGAATTAACTCATTGGCCGACGTATAGCAGATCATGAATGTCAGTTACATACGCAGGTGGTGCAGGGCGTGCTTTCCGTAAATGGGGAGAGCCCTGGCTTAATCTCTTAGCCACTTATGAGAATGTGCAATGTCAGCACTTTTGTGCAGCGCAGTTCCCAAGAAGGCTTTCTCTCTCAGAGATGGATTCCACCTAGAGTAGGGCATGGTGCTCCTATATGCCTTCCCACTAGAACGACAGGTCCAAGTCATCCTAGTGGCTCCAGATTGGGCAAAGAGAGTGTGTTACCTCAAACTCCAGCCTGGGCATGTGGATCTGTCCTCTGATCAGGCTGTCTCATTGGGAGGATCTTCTGTCGCAGAAGCTGAACAGGGTCTTACACCTGGGGCTGCGCAATTACCACTTCCATGCATGGAGATTGAGCGGCTGCAGTTGACCACTTATCTCCCTCCTGAAGTTAAGGATGTCATCCTTGTGGCAGATGTGGCTCTCCAAAGTCTCTGAACGCTGGACACTGAAACACATTTTTGATCTGGTGTGCTACCCACAACCCTCACTCATCGCCGTCCAAATTGTTGCTGTTCTTTTTTACTTTGCCCTAACAATATCTTGCAGTGGGCCGGGGTAAAGATGATCTGTCGGCTCTTTCAGCTGTTCTGTGCTTACCAGACCAGCCCCTACTGTCCATGTTCAAATCACCTGTAGTGATGGACTTTCTTAAAGGTTTAATATACATTTTTAATCCTAAACCCACAGAGATGCCACAGTGGGGCCTTATGTGTACCCGTTTAGAGCTGTTACAAAGCTGTCTCCTGACTTTGAAGTCGGTCTTTCGCCTCACCATCGCAGCAGCTTGTTACGTGAGTGAGCTTCAAACTTCAGTCCTGCCTCCGTACACCATCTTCTTTCCAGACAAATTGATACTGAAGACTAGATCAGCCTTTCTACAGAAAGCTGACTCCCTTTCCTGTCGGAACGTCTAACACTGTTCCGACATCCTTTTCTCCACCTCACTCTCAAAAGAAGAAGAGAGGGTCCATTGTTTGGGCCCCAAAACAGCACTCACCTTTTACGTTGATCGTTCCAAAGAACATTGGGTGGATGATCAACTCTTTGTGTGGTTCGCGGAGGCTAAGAAATGCAAGGCTGTGCAAAAAAATAATTTTTCCAAGTGGATAGTCCTCTGCCTTATGATATGCTTCCTGATGCCCAAGAGGCAGCCTCCAGAAGGTTTAAAGGCCCATTCCACCAGGGCCAAGGCTGCTACCACTGTACTGGCACACAGGGTGCCTGTCCTGAATAATTGTCACGTAGCAATGTAGGGATCAGTGCACACGTCCAAGTAGAACTACTGCCTTGACATGCGCTTCCGAAGTGAAGGTCTTTTTGACAGTTCAGTCCTGTAGGACATTTTGGTGTTTTATTCCATAGACGCACCACTGGCAGAGGTACTGTTCAAAAGGTGAGGAATCTGCGGTTATCAGTATCCACCAGATGAACAAGTTACATACCTTCTGTAACGCTCTTTCTGGTAGACCTAACTGCAGATTTCTCACTGCCCTCCCATTCTCTTGAATGGACTCTTTTCTATCTAAAAAGGTCCCAAATAAGAGATCTACACACTGGCATGAACAATTAGGTTTTGGGCTCAAGTGCGGTTGGTGTCCAGAGTACTTGGGTGGCAGCTCCTTACATCACTTCTGGGTTGGAGCATAGTGTATACTGAGCCATACGATGCCTGGTTCCTGGGGCTATTCAAAAGGTGAGGAATCTGCATTTAGCTAGAGTATCCACCAGAAAGAGCGTTATAGAAGATAAGTAACTTGTGCTTTTGAGTGCACCAGACCTAATTCAGAAATGGTGCGAAGAAATGTCCTGGAACGTGGGCTGGAGGCAGGTCTGCTATTGGGGAAGAGTAGTTCGTGGAGTAAGAGTGATTATTATAAAATATGGAGGGTCACATTGGATATCTTCAGGGAGCTGGTTTTCTGAACTGAGAACCAGGATAAGAAAGCACAAAGGAAAGGGCTCAATTTGATTTGATAAGAAATGCACCCCTTCAAAGAATCAAATGTTGTGCGCAGAGCGCCGTGATTAAGGCCCCTGGAGAATAAATTACTCCCAAGTGCTTCTCCTAAATTAAGTAAATAGTATGAACCACTGCATAGCTTTGGAAAGAAAGGTAATTAAACTACGGAGTGGGAATTGATGATTAATTTATTAATTCAAGGAACATGAGATAATTGTGTTTATTGATGTTTTAAGGCACACATAATGTGTCGCAGAACCAGATGAACAGTCTGCTGGGTGCAATAAGTATTTATGAGGGATGACAAACACCAAAGAAACATTAGTATTAAAGCGGAAAGCATGGAAACCAATCGGTGTAACATGCTCTAAGTGAAGTAAGTAAAGTAAAGTAGTTCTTTATTGTTGGTTAATTAAAACCATTACAATATATACAATTCCACAATGTTTAAAATGAACATTTAAGTATATAAAAAGAGAAAAAGTATGTATTCTAAGTGTCCAAAAGACTGACGTGAGTTTCAGTGAAATTATTCAAGACACAAATTGTCTTTGGAAACAGGGTTCTTAAGTCAAGATGAAGGTCGGACCTGTGACAATAGGTCTTGTTTTTTCACGAAACTGTCCAGGAATTTAACTGATCTACAAATCAGTTGAGGATCCGCAGTGCATAAGATTTGGATTATCGCAGTCCGGCAGGTACGAACTCCTTGCTCGTTGAGCTTGTCCTTTAACCAATACCGCCGACCTTGATACATAGCCGGACAGATGCAAACTATATGAATAATGTCTTGTTTACCTGCGCCACAAAGGTCACATTCCGTTGATTCTTGTGGTTTCCATTTTGGTTGATCAAATCTTGTCGGGAGGTTACCCAGCCTTAATTGAAGAAATTTACATTTGATAAAGAACGAGAAGGCCATGTCAAAATAAGCTGCTGGTATGGGCTTTATGTATGATTTGATGGTCATCCAGGCGTGGGTCCGGGCGCTGAAGGTTATTTTATCGTTGAGAAGCGAGTGTTTCTTGGCGATCCTCACGACCGCTTGTTTGAACGAAGAAACTGGCAGTTTTGTTCCCCACAGTGGTCCCATGCTCTAAGTGGTGTTCTTACCAAGCAGTTGATAATAGATGTAAACTCAGTAGTTCCTGTGCCAAATCGAGCCCCATTTGCTATGCTCAAAGTCAGCCCTGCTTTCTGGTTTAGAACCCAATATTTACAATTGTTTCCCTGACTTCTAAGGGTAAATAACAGCTCACCAAGCAAAGCTTAGGAAAGGCAGCTGTGTGCTCTTTGGTGCTACTGCACTCGATGGAATTGATGGAGGCTCATGTTATGCTTCCCATAGTTCAAGTGGGTATTAATAGGTTTGTACACCACCAGTGATATCATTAAATTGTCCTTTTTTACCAAAAACGAATTGCATTTTTGCCACAGCCCTTGACCAGATGAACCTAAACCACGAAAGCCAAAAGCTGCATTGCAAGGGCATTGATCCTGTTTTCCTAGAGTTGCTGCAGGCATACTTGCCGATAAAGTTATTTTTTATGACTTCAGTTTGCAACCTCTGGCGCAGTCGCACCCTAGCAGCAAGGTATGTGTAAAATGTAATTCAGTACTGCCAGTGCCTTCTTGGTCCCCTGAGTGAGGAGGGTTTGGCATCAAGGATGAGCAAATACATCCAAGTAAGCATTGCCATCAAAAGGAGTAGCCTAGGATTGCTACCCTAAGAAGGGTGAGAAGTGGCCAACCATTGATTAGTCCTTGAGATGACGGTCTAGTGTTACCTGGTAGAGTCATTGTGTTTGATATCCAGCAAGAGTTTATGCACTAAATGTAAATGTAAATGTATAGGCATTTATATAGCGCACTACTTACCCGGAGGGTCCCAAGGCGCTTCGACCGCTGCGAAACCCTTCCTGGCTTCCCTGAGAGATGGTCCCTTAATGGGTATCTCCAGGGTGAGACCAGGCATCCCCGGCGGTCTGGTGGGGCCGTTAGTGAAGATGAGGCAAGCTAATGCCCAGAGTTGCCGAGTGTGATCGCTGATCAGAGTGGGCACCGAGGCGAGAGAATTATCGAGTCCGCTGACCCTGGTCCAGAAACCTGCCGCGCAGGGATTCGAACCCTGGTCCCGGGCCGTCCTCTGCTCTCGGGTCTGCCGCCTCTAACCAGTGAGCCACACTACTCCACTCCACTACAAATTTATTGGCCATTGTGGCCCCTAGGACAAAGACCAGTGTGAAGGATTGCTGTTGACCATAACTTTGCAACTAGCGCATTGTTATATGTATTTGCCCAGGATTGGTATTACTGGTATTGCATTACTTAATGATTGATATTCATATAGATTCCGATGCATTTCAGCAACATGACCAAGACTTCGCAAATAGGATGCGTCCGTGCCTGAACACTTATTTTAGTTAGCCACTAAACCTTTAAAGATCTGTTGCTAAGCCTTGAGCCTGGTGCTTAGAACATATGACGAGTTTAGTTTTTGCTTTGGTGATTAATTTCCATTTTAGTTTCTGGGACCAGATGGAGACTTAATACATTAAGCAGAAAAATATTTGTTTTGATTCATCCTCTAGCAGTTACTGTGATTTTAAAATAGTTTTTTTTACAGTGGTATTTCATATGTAGAATTGGTGTAGTAGGTTTTTATCTTTGACGAATCACAATCCCATGGAGTCACACATGCAGGAACACAGGTACAGACCACAGCGTGCTGGTATAGAATTCAGTGCAGTTTTATTTTCGGTAGTTCAGCATGACATTTCGGTCACGTTACCACGACCTTGATCACAGGTTTTTATCTAATGCAATGAAAAATGTGAATAATAAATGGGATAAAATACCCCTGACGTACATTATAAGGATATTGCAAGTCACTGAGTTCATAAAGGCGGAAAGCTAAGCAGAAGATGATTCTTCCAGTTTATATTAAGCAAATACACTTAACAGGATAACTTTCATTCTAACCAGTTTTGAAGATTTACAGTTTAAAAACCTGTAAGAAAAGGCATAAAAATCTCTGATCAATACTGTAAGTTCTTGGGAGAAGGTGCATTCGTACAACAGAGGTGTGAGGGGAAAGATTAAAAATAGCATCCTTGTGGTACAGGGTCAAAGTATTTTCATACTCTTCTGCAGCATACATTTTTTTCAATAATGTTTGTGCCCAGTGCCCAAAGCGCGTGTGACCTATAAGAAAATGCATAATGTGGTTCTCAGTGCAATAACTATTTGAGAAAAAAGTGTTGAGTTCTGACAGAACCCTACAGACTGAAGGGAATACTAGCCCTATGGAGAAAATAGACACAATCCCAGACACTAAGCTTTTGAAGAGAATGTGCTTCTGAATCATGAGGGGTAGGATAAATGCGGTAGGACATGAAATCCACCTTGTAGGGGGAAATGATCAGTGTCTGATTTATTGGGTTGGTGTCAGTCCTTCAGATGTTCGACGTTGGCAATGTGTAGTTCTACAGTGAGTGTAATGATCAATAGACTTGTTTAGGTGGCGGTAGTCAAGCTATCCAAAAATGCCGCACAGCCTTGTAGATTGCCTCCTGATCATTAATTGCGTATGATCTGTGAACATTTTTTGTTCCACTGTTTTGGAGAGCCATATCTTGTGTGAGTAATGATACCTAATTTTAAATTCTCTGGAGTCTCGTTGAGCCATAACCATCAGTGCGACCATCCTCCATTTTAAATGCTTGCTCTGAAAATGAGTATTCAAGGAAAACTTTCCGTTCTGCTTTTATTGGATGCTCTTCCCCAGTATTCTGAATCTTTGGCAACAGCGAAGGATTGAGCTCCCTTCAAATGGACATTCTTCCAAGTGTCAGTACATTACAATGTCCCTTTCCGCTGGCACATCAAGCATGGGTATCACTTTGAGTGCAAAGAGCTTATCACCTGCATTTTATATTAATCTTTCTACCCTGGAAACCTGTGGAAATGTACCCCTTTTTTTAGGGGTACACTGGTGCAGGGGGTTCAAAAACCAACAAAGTAGAGATCAGCACTGGAGTAGGGAATAAATAACAAGTTTATTATTCACTCATGAGTGGGACCACATCCACACAGCACTCTCAAGTGCTGGAGGAGGGAGAACATTGAAGTCACAGAACACAGGCCTTATATACAGCTTTTTCTGCACTGGTAAGATGTGCATACACATAGAAGCTACAGGCCTACACAGGAATTTTTACCGACAAACATGGGCAGATGGGAGATCACTTAGTCAGCAAAGTGGGAGGGGTAACAGAACTGTTTACAACAGGAGAAAATGATTTACAGTTGAGTCTGAGAACAGGTGTTCTGGCAGCTACAAACTCTTTGCATGCACATTGCTTTTAGCTAAGTCAGGAAGTCAACTAAAATAGACAGGACAGGCAGGGAAAAAGACGAGCAGCAGAGGATGGGAGAATTATGAAGGGAACCTAAATGAATACCACAGCCAAAATGTCTGCAGCTTATGCCAAGCAAAATATTACACGTTTTCCACAGACACCCTTTTGGCATAAGCTGAGACTTTTTCTTATGCTTTAAAAGGGGTACGATAAATGTTATACATATCAATGCATCATGTTGCTGTCTTCTTGATCTATTGCTAAACGGGCATTTACATTTTTGACATTTGTTTTAAATGGTAGGCAAGTATACAAGTAGAAGCACAGAGGGAACAAAGCATCTGTCTGGTCGACTACAGGAACAAAATAAGTGTGACGTGATGCAAGGAAGCTGCTTCTGCCTCTCATAGACATCTGCAACACTGCAGTACAGTTACTGTGACCCACTGGCACATCGCCTGTACTTTGTACAAAAAGGGGGCCAGTGGTCATGCCAACAGAGATAATCTCCACTACCTACATTACAGTAGCGATGATGGCACAAGTAAATGTCAGACCAAGAATGCAGATTGTACAGCCGTTGCACATTGTCGCAGCCATCTGCTTCTTAGGCGAGCTCATTTTCATCGGCAAACAAAAAAACAGATGATGCCCTAAGGTCCAGGGCAGGCGTTGGTTTCTCCACTAACGTTGAGACTAGTAGTCGAAGCAGATATCTAGATGTACCAGGGATCGTGTGGTCCGGGAAGACTTCCTCAGGTCCGTCAGGTGACGCAGCTCGCCCTCTCTCAATGACCGAAATGTTGTGATGATCAGTCAATGCAGCTGGGCTCACGAAGGAATGCGCCATGGAATCGCCAGGCTGCAGATCGCGGCCTTCACCCTACGACCTGTCTGCAAGAACTTCCCGTACCTGCCGATAAATAGAAGAGAAGCTGTCAGTTAACTGGGACAAATAGTCACTCATCAACACATGGGATACATCACGGATAGGTCGAGGATTACGGATTCCCCAAATTTTCATAGGCCTGTCAAACACAACCTCATATGGCGTAAGGCCAGATTGTGTATGTGGTATTGATCTGATGGAAAGTAGTGCTTGGGGCAGGGCATCAGGCCATTTCAAAGAAGTGGAAGCCTCTATTTTAGCCAATTTCAATTGCGGGGTGGAGTTGTAACGCTCCACCCGGCCTGCTGCCTGTGGGTGTAAAGAGTCATGAAACTTCTGCTTAATCCCCAGCCCTTTCATGACATGTTCTACAACTTGATATGACCGATCATTAAGTCTGTTTGATGGAAACCCTATATTAATTGTTTTGGACTGGTTAGCCATTTATGAATACCCTATGATGTATCGGTCTCTTCTATGCATGTATAGTTCACTCTCCTTTCCTTTTCTTTTCTTAAACACACTGTCTATGTGATATATACACTCTGAGATCTTGTGGACTCAGTTTTGACAGTGCAGCTCTAATATTCAGCTGGTAGACCCCCTGTGTTTCTTGTGTTATACATTGAGTAGGAGCTGGGGATATAATCAGGTGTGGGTCTCTAAACTATATATTCCTTGGACCCTTTTTCTAAACTTATGTGGTTGTTGTATGTTCTACAACTTGCCCAATGAAATGAGTTCTTTTGTCCATTTGCAGGACCTCAAAAGGTGCAGTTGGTGTTGCAAACCCTTCTATTGGAGTTTGCGTTCACTTTCCAGGATTATTCTGGAGACAGACCAGAAAAGACTGGACTATCTTTTTAGCAGTGCTGGCAATATCAGAATGATCCCAAACTTGCATAAGTTGTTTTGCTATTGAGGATGCACCAACATGTGCCGGCCCATGTGCCATGTGAATCAATATAAGTAGGCTGTGGGTAACTTCCATTTGGTCATATCTTTATTTCTCCAGCAGCCCTCACCATCCAGGGTTCCCTTCTTATACCATTGATCTAGTTCATCAACAGAATCAGATTGTTGCATGTCCAGCACTTCCTGCCTGGCATCATGCCAACGTTCAGCTTGTGACTTCACCACATACATGCAGGTGGTACTTCGCTGTATTTCGGTCTCACAGGCTGTGTGATTCGCAAATGCATTTACCTGAGCTGCTCCTATTTTATCAGTCAATTTCTTGTGTGCACTACATTTAACAATTGCTACTTTCTTAGGATAGGTTAGGGCAATAAGAAGATTATGCACTAATCCTCAATTCACTATCTATGTTCCATGTGAGGTGAGGAAACGCCTTTCTTTCCATAAGCGACCAAAACTTTATGCCACCCCGACTGCGTACTGACTGTCGGTAAAAATATTGACAAGTAAGTCTGTACTAAGCTCACATGCTCTTGTTAGTGAGTATAATCTGGAGTTCCTAATACTGGTGCAGAGCAAAGATCTTGGCGTGCGAGGCATTCTGACATTCAGTAGTCCATGGGTAAGGCATCGGAGTGTCTTTAGTCAAAAAGGACCAACAAAGGTTTACTAATGTGTGAAAAACTGACTACAAAAAGAAGTGAGGCCAATCAGTGCACAGACATCCTTCTGAGTGCGGGGTACAGGAGTATCTAGAATAGTCTGAATATGATCTGATGTGGGTGCACATCCCCTAAATGGTGGACCATATACTTGAGTGAACACAACTTTTGTCTTTAATTCCTTAACCTTCTTTTCCTCCCTGCCTTTTACTTCCTATATCTGTTGCTCATAATATTGGGCCATAGTCAAAAGGGAAACTGGGGAAGACGTGGTCCAAGAACTCTCGCTGGCCTTTAGGTGACTACCTATTTCTGGTAACATATTAGCAACAAATTTATCAACAAACAAATGCCTACCTGTATCATCGATCAATGACTGACCACTAAAATCTGAGGTTTCTTCGCAGGCTCCCTTTCCGTATCTATTCTTTCTAATTCCACCCAGGTGTCTATTTTACGTATTGTTCTCCACATATCAGGGGGAAAAATAAGCCCAAATAACATATCAATATCTGGCAAGGTCATAGTGCAGGAGTTAATGGCTCCTTCCACCTCCTCATAGAAGGCAGCAGGATTTTTTTTCCGGGGGATCGGGCAAAGCAGCGTTAAGAGCCATCACATCAGCTCTACTCCAAGGAGGGTAAACCCAATTCTATAAAATATCCCTTTGAATCATCCGAAGTTGTATCATTATTGGTTCCCGCACCCTTCGGAGGAACATACAGGGGTGCAGCTTCACGCATAGGTTTTATACCAGACTCACTACTACTAGGTTTATTCGTATCCACCAAAGCATCTACTTTCTTTGCCTCAGATTGAACTGCTTCTGCAATTTTATTTTTCCTAGTTAATTTTTGCTCCTTTCTCAAACGCAATGCGTCATCTCGTAATTGGACCACCCGTCTAATCATATCAGGTAGATTTGAAACAAAGAAAGTCCCATCTCCTGTTTATAATCAGTACTTATATCATCTGGTTTTGTTGCATTATAAATATGCCGCCAACCATATATTACCTCCCAAGTGAATTTGTATCAAAAAATAACTGTTTGGTGTCTTCCACAGTCTGAACTGTAACTGTGAGGGCCGTTGCTGTTGTAATCCGACGTGCTTCCTCTCTAGTAATATCCCGCAAGTTATCTTTCTCTTCCCTAGATAAAGTAGAGCGAGTCTGCCGCTCAATTTGCTTATCTTTATCTTTTGAAGACAAATGCTCCTTATCAAAACTTTCATCGTCAGGGGCACTTAGAGTGGGGAATTTATATGGGGTGGGGGTTGATCTAATAGGATGCAGTCATCCTGAGGTTTATTAAGTATGGGATAAATAGGGCGCCTAATAGGATACTGGCCATTTACCTTTAATCGACGTCCCCTACCTTCTTTTTCTATTCTTTCCTTCTTTTTGTTATTTTTTTATTTTAGCGCTTTTTTGATATATCGTTTTTCGTTGTTCTTTTTCTGCTATAACTTCTGCTCTTTTCACTCTCTCTCGTACTTCTTTCTCTCACATTCGTACACAATCAAACATATCCTGTCATTTTTTCCTTCAAATAAACACTACTCTATACATCTGTCTTATGTATGCTCTGCTATTGCATTGAACGCCTTCTCCTGGACACTCTGTATACTATGCGGTTTGTCCTGGTACCGGGGCCCGCTGGATGGTGCATCAAAGCTCCCTGGAGGAGAGTGGTCCACTGCAGCGGCCGAGAAGCTTGGAGGGCACGCAGATGTCTCCCTGGCACCCTCCCCCAGGCCATCCAGGAAGGGCTGGAAAACCTCCGGGTCATAGAAGTCTTTGGATTTACAGTCCATCGTGATCCACATTTGTGCTGGCTCAAAAACTCTGGACTTGATGTTCCACTTGCGGAGATGCTGCCTAAGAGAGAGAAATACCCTGCACCTGTCATTCACCTCCATGGAGAATTCAGCTGCGATTTGGATCTTGTAGCCTTCGAAAGCATGGAGCCAATGCACCCATACCACTGTCAGGATCTGCTGTGCTGGTTTGTGTCGAAGGAAGCAGGTTATGATGAGTTTCGCTCCTGCTGGCACCAGGTGCCTGCACGACTGGATCCTGTGAGCCCTCTGCATTTCCAGCAGAGGTGAGAAGGTGATCCCAAGTTGGATGGGCAATAAGTTACAGAGAAAGCCCCTGACATCAGTGCTCTCCGCCTTCTCGGCAATACAAATGAAGTGGACGTTATCCATGTGGCCACTGTCCACGAAGTTGATGATCCTATCACATAAACCCAAGAACTCCTGATCTCTGTCTGGAAGGATCTCGACTGTAGTTTCCAGGGCGGTCAAGTGGTGGTCTAGACCCTCCACCTTTCCTTGAAAGCCAGAGACCTCCGTACGGATTGATTTATTCTCTGTCATGAGGTCAGTTATCTTCAGGTCCATGACCTCCAGCTGGTGCCCCTCCGCTATAATTTCCTTGAGGATCAGGTCCATTGTGGCCTCTGAAGGACCAGATGAGGAGGGTCACCTCTGTGAAAAGTAGTTGTTGGGTCGCCTTCCCAGAGGCCATCGCAGGCAAAGCAGACCCTATGAGAAACCCTGGCCAGTGATCAATCCAGGCATAACCCTGTTACCCGGCGAGTAGGGTGCAGAGCAGGTTGGGTGAGGAAAGATCAGCAATCCAAAAAGGAGGAGGGAGACTCCCATACAGCGGAAGTAAGACCAGTCTTGGGAGCCCCCCAGTGTATTAGGGTTATGAAGTAGAGCAGCGTTTGTTCCCCATGCACGATCTCCACTCATTGCAGCGGACCCTGGAAGGGGGCGGGTAGGTTTTCAGGCATCTACTGCCTCACCCGAGGTGAGGCTGACTGAGGGTAAGTCCATGGCCCCTCCCCGCAGGGTAATTACAGATAACCTTGGGCTCGATAGTCCCTGCAGAGTCTCCTTAGTTGCGGAGATCTCCTGGGCAGCGAGGGAGCTGTGCCAGGCCAGGGTGCGGACCCCCTCCTAACAGTGGAACAGGGCTGATGGTATGGGCAAAGTTCAAGGCACCACCCGGACGAGTGGGCGCCCGCCAACAATCAAGAGCAGGAGGCAGGCCAGGGCGCCCCTCAGGGAAACCCCTGCAGCACAGCAGCGGAGGCAAAACATCAGTCTCTCATTTGTGGTCCCCATGCCCTGTGTAGAGGGCCGGTCTACCTCTAAAGCTGACCCAGAGGCCCATCCTGGTTATCTTCATGTGTCATGCGCTGTGGGCAGGCGAGGCTTCCCGTGCCATGCACGGCTATAGGTGCCACAGGTGCTACAAATCCGTTTGAGGCAGGTGGCGGCTCCCCCATGGCAGGGCCTTTATGTTGTGCAGGAACTCTGTGGCCTGAAGGGCAGTGCGTCGTTGACTGCGGACTCAGTGCTGAGCAGGAATCCTGCAGCTCTCACGGCATGGGGGGCTGTGTGCTATAGATCCTATGGGTTGGGCCTGCAGGAGGGGGTCATCTCTGTGTCCAGGTGGCGACATGGCAATATGGAGGAGAGTGGGCAGGTCAGTTCAGATGCTCCCGGGGCTGATCCCACCCAATGCAGCTGTGAATCGGGGCCAGCCACACTCTGCCATATATACTCTGCCATATAAACCCGGCTCCCGACTTTCACGTGGAGGGCGCCTTGCCTGTCATGTTCCTGCTCCATTGCACTTCAGATGGGGCTAGCGGGGCACGATGTGACGCTCGGGTCCCCAGCCCAACATGGATGGCCATGTGGTACAAGCAGCAGTAGCAGATGTCAGAGGGTGCTCTAGTCCGTGGAGCTGCTCTTCTCAGCTCCACGCGCCTTGCTAGCAGCCTCTGATCGTTACAGGGCTATCGGGGCCAGGCTGCTGCAGTCCGCTGTTGCTCCTGGTCACATGCGCATGATGGCCAGAATCAGGACTGTCCCAGGTGAATCCCCATGTGGCAACAAGCCCCCTGTTCACGAGGGCGGCTAAGAGGCACCTTACTCGGGTGCTAGAATCCCCTTGGGCCTATCAGCGCGGTGGAGCTCCTACATCAGGTGGCCATCTACATCGGCGGCCATACTACGTCCCCTCAGAAATGCAACTTTTAAAAAGTTGCCAATCTGTGACCCAGTTTGTCCAGTGGCCTCTGGGGCTTTGGAATTTAATAATAATATATACTTGTCCATGGAACAGGTTGCTTCATAAATCTACCTGGGCTGTAAAAAAATCAACTTGTTCCTTTTATGCCACGTAGTGCAGCAACAAATTATGGCAGCAATCTTATGCTATAAAAACTCTGATATTAGCCTTTTCTGATTATGTCAGGGCTCATAATGTAGTATGGTTTACATTTTTGCAATTTTATTTTATTTTGCCAGATTTCAAAAGATCTACATGCTCGGGCTGGAAGTAGTGTTAAGCAATAGTTCCAGGGTTGGAATGCCCTTTTGAGTCTGTGCATACCTTCTCAATTGCATGTTTTAGGGGTTTTCGCCAGATCTTCTCAAATTTTTTCCCATATTGATAAAGGTTGGAAATTTACTCCTGACAATGACAGAAGTAAAACTTCTTTCAGGGTTGGGAGAAAAGTGGTTAGAGGGAAACGGAACTTGTAAACACTCAACAGATTTTCATATGTGCAAATTTACTCCTGTATATATGCTCATGCTAAAAAGAAGTTCACAAATATTTTCTAGGCACTGGTCTTGGCAATAGGGCCCTTAATGGCCTTGTCCCAGCCTATCTTAGAAATAGGCTGAAGCCTGTTCAGTCAACTCGAGCTCTCAGATCTAATCACCTTCGCCTCCTCCGCTCCCCTAGTTTTCGCCGCTCTAGAACGGGGGTAGAGCCTTTGCAGTGGTGACTGCAAAACTGTGGAACAGCCTTCCACTGGGCCTACGGCTGATCACATCTGAAACACTGTTTCGAAGCAAATTGAAGACCTGGCTGTTTTCCAACCTCTAGCCGTGCCTGACCTTTTCCTGTTGCTCTCCGTCCGTAGCGCTGTGAAACCCCGTTGGGGGTAGCCGCGCGCTTTACAAGCTTCAAAATAATAATAATAATAATAATAATATCCCGGCCTTCTTCTATAAATTCTTGTGAATTCACGAAAGCTGTACATTTGCACTAATGCAAGGACATATAACATGGGTGCAATTTTGTGATTGTCTTTAGGAATTAGGCTCTAAATAAGTGTGCAATTGACTAATACTTTTTGGATTTTTTTAAATTCTATCTCTCCCTCTTTATTTATCGATTGACTGGCTTCCGCTTTTTCACAAAAGGATATCAGCACACGAAGTAGTTTTGTTCAGTGCCAGGGACGACTCTGGCAGTGTGTGCTTTTTAAAACCAAAAAATATTATTGCTCCTGGCCAATGTTTGGTATAATGGTGAGGGACAGGCAGCCCCCTCAAAGTTTTACAAAAATCATATACAAACAAGACATACATTGATAAAACCAAAAGGCTGCCCATCAATAGCAGACCTATTGGCTTTGCCAATGCTAGTTTAATTTCATGTTTCCCATTATCTTGTTCAAACTGGTTGCATTGATTTTCCATCTTGAATATTGTTTGGAAATGCTGAATTGCATCAACACATTGTAATAAAAGTTGAAATGTTACCCACAATTTCAAAGAAGTTTAGCAAAACATTTTTTTCCTAGTTGCATTTCTTTTTCCAACTCTTTTTATTGATACATATATAATAGTTTGTACATACAGGGATTAAGTATATTGTGGTACCTAGTTGCATTTTCTGTGAACATTTTATTTTGAAAGCAAAGGATCATCAGTCTTGCTTGTATACTTCTGCTGATATTTACATCTAATTGGAGAGCATTCTGGGAGCATTGTATGTATCCTTATATTGTTAAACTTTGCAAACATGTGTACACATTTTTACAGAGGAACCACTGTCAGTAGTACAGTCTGAGCTTACAACATTTCCTTAGAGCGCTCACCCTAATAAGAATGTATTTGTATTAACGAAGTACAAATACATGTTAGAACAGCATTAGCATATGGACACAAATATTACATTAACCCCTTCGGTGCTCATGACGGAACGTTTCCGTCATGAGCGTCGGTTGGCCTGTGCTCATGACGGAAACGTTCCGTCATGAGTCCGTTGGCCCAATAGAACCTTCAGCACAGCGCGAAAATCCGCGCCGCGCTGAAGGGGTTAACTGCAGACATTGCCCTTTCCTGATCCATAATGTGGTACTGTGAACTGGCAGGTAAAAGGTTTGTGGTGCAGGAGGTTGGGGCTACTTGTCTCAAGGACAAAATAACCATGAAAAACTGTTGTCCTTTACCCTAAACAATATGTCCTGGGAGTCGGGCTATGGGAATTCTACACCCCTGCGGCCTCACACAGTGATTGGCTTGAAGACAGCTTTCTGCCCACTTGGGCAGTAATGTGAACGACTCCCAGGCTTAGGAACAACAGCGCCTTGCTACAAGGCGAGGTGTTACCTCCCCATTTGCTGAAAGCCACTCAGGGTGTTAGCCCCAAAGGCAACCTTCAAAGGCGAAGTCACCTTTGATAGCCAAATGGCATTCACACGCTTGAGGGGCTACTCTTTGTTCAGGTAGAAGGGCTGGAGACAGGGACAGAGAGGGTCGACCAGTTTTCAAACTGGTTTTCCCGTGGATGTATTGCCCACATGTTACCACACCTCTAGGGTAGGCAACTATGCTCCTAACATCCAAGGAAGGGACCCGGCATCTTGAGAGTGGGCAGAATAGTGCACTCTGGAATTGCCAGTTGCCGCACATAGCTGGAAAGTTGGCACCATGAGGGAGGGGACCTGGTAGCCCATTGGCTAGTGTCCACATCATCCCGCCAGGGCACTTTCTGGGGGAAAATATGGCACCCCTGGCACCCTGACCCTTAAATTGTATCAGAAACGGAACAAGGACTGAAGAAGGACTACCTTGCTGGCCCCTGGACTGCAGAAAGAGAGGCTGCACCGTCTATGCACCTTTCTTTTCATCTTGGGCTAGCGATGAGAGAACTGTGTCTTTGACTCCTGGCTCTGAGAAAATTCTTGCGCCCATCCCACACCAAAGTAGTGACTCAAAGGAACAGTTGACTGACCCTCCGGAACCTGCACCAGGGTCAGCACAACTAAAGTGGCCCATGTCGGAAGGTTGGTAGCCACTGCAGAAGAAGAATCTCTACTAACTGCTGCTGGGCACTCCAAGAGACCACTCCTCGACAGTCAAAAGTTACACCTAAGTCAGCTGGACCAAGGAGTGCCGTCTGAGTCCAGATTGGTCACCCAAGAGGGACACTAGCCCCCACCAAAGGATATCGCTTGAACTGCTATGGATAGAGACCGGTAGCACGGCCTTCTACGGTCTCAAAGAGGAGTTTGAGGGACCCCAAATCTCTGTGGCTAAATTTGCCCCACCTGACCAGTGGATCAAGGAATAACTGCAAAGGTCCTTTCGTCGACCACACAGCCGCCAGAGCATCCGTGAGCATCATAATCTCCTGCATTTGCAGCATAAGGACCACTCCATGGAAGTCTATGGCAGTTGTGCTGTAAAGTTTTGAACTGGACTTCAAAACGCTCTGGTGACCAGATAACTGTACAGATCTACCCCATTGCCCCTCCAAGTTTCTCTCTGTCAGATTTGGTCACCCAAGCCAGGCCGGAGTAGTTGAGCTAACTTTTACGAACATTTCAAAAGTTTACAAACTTTATGGTTACCAATGCTTATTTGCAGTTGGATTAAAGATTACGTTTTCTTTAAAAATCGGTACCAACTGAAGATGTTGCTCATCTTGGACTCTAAAAATGCATAAAAATGTAATTTATTTTTATAAATTGGTTGCATGGCTTTCTTAAGTCGTTGTTTGGTACTTTTAAATGATTTACACTAGATCCTTTGTTCAAGCCTTGCTGCTCAAAACCGAAGCTACCCAGCGTTGAGCTAAAGGCTGTGCAAATGAGCCTGACTGGACCCAAGACAGTTTTCCTGACATTCTGAATGCCTATAAGGCTGTCCTTCGCTCATCCTGACAGACTTCATCATACTTTGGAAAATGGGTTGGAGCGGAACCCTGAAACCTATAAATGATAGGCCGCCCTGCAGAATCCCCACCCTGTCCAGTCCAGATAAGTAAATAGATTGGCCTTTCAGGGCCCAGCAGCTCTACCCAGTATTTCCATTTACTTTCCATCCAACAAAACCTACTGGTTAATGTGCAGAGCCAAATAACCATGTAAACATGTAAGCCTCTTGGCTAAACCCCCAGCCACTCCCAACAATCTTATCCCCTTGCGTGTGCATGACGGAACCACGCCGTCATGAGCCACGGGCGGTGTGTGCTCATGACGGCGTGGTTCCAACATGCGGCTGCCGCTCTCACCCACGCGGCATTAATTCCCTGCCTGTGAGGGCGAATTAATGAGCGGGCGGGACCGTGACGGAACCACGCCGTCATGAACACAGGCCGCCCGTGACTCATGACAGCATGGTTCCGTCACGAGCACAGCGGTGTCGCGCTCACCCGACAGCGCCGCGACCGAATTCGCGCCACAGCCAAGGGGTTAAAGCACTTCTGATTATCAACACTGATATGTCCAATATCATCAAGCTGCCCAAGAACACTATTTTCCAATCTGCGATCAAAACCTTGACAAAAAGGCACGGAATTCGATTGATACTGAGACCCTGCCCATGGCTTCATGCATGCCATAAAATTCATATAATATTAATGGCAGAAGATGCACTATACAAACACTAATTAACAGTGACCTAACATTTTCATTCTGCTTGCATTTTTATCGATTTGGGGAAATGTCTCAATATTGTGGTTCCCCAGGTGTGCAATGGTATTTGCTACATACTCCTTGGTGGACGTGTAAACTGAAGCATAAGGAGATTTCAGAATGATGAAACGGGCAGGAACACCAAGGCGATAACAGAGCTGAGAAAAGCCACGCAGGCGGTACAAAAACAGCTAGCGGAGAAGGACGATAGGGCCAGAAGGGGCAACATAAGAATACTGGGAGTGCCAGAGGGAGCTGAAGATAAGGCAGGCTCCTGTTCCGCCATGCTGGAGGAGATGATCCCAAAACTCACAGGTATCACTTTCCAGAGAGGCTTTGAGGTACAAAAGGCCTACAGAATACCAGCAGGAAAACCAACCACAGGCAGAGGCCCAAGAGCGATAATCTGTAACCCGCTGAGACTCAATCAGACTGAGGCCATTTTTGCTTTCGCCAGGAAAAATCAGAATCTAACATGGGCTGGCAGCAAGATAGTACTGACCCAAGACTATTTGAAACCGACAGTGGAACTAAGGAAAGGCTTCCTGGCGCAAAGAGACACCCTGCGAAGAAGAGGAGCCACGTTCAGCTTTGTCAGCCCGACGAAATTCAAGGTGACAGACAAATGGAAGACGTTGTTCTTCGAATGCCCGGAGGCCCTAAAACAATATCTTCAAGGTCCAGCAGTGGAAGATATGGAAGAGAACAAAAGCCCAGGGGCAGCAAAGAGAAGCGCGTCGCCGCTAGAGGAGCAATTAGAGTAAAGAAGCGAACAGTGAGGACCGACAGGACGCACAGAGCAGCGTATATGCAGCACATAGGATTGAAGGTTAAGCCCAGATGCAGATGCAGATAGAGACTGAGAGAATGAAGGGCTAAAAGACAAAAAAGAAACCCGAACATGGAAGAACACAACTGCCAAAGATATAACCAACTCTACCTCAGGGATGATGCGGGCAGAGGAACTTTGTCGTCGCACACCCTTTTTGCAAGTAAGGGAGGGCGGGGGGTGGGAAGGCGAGAGTGGGGGAGGGGGGAGGAGGGGAAATGGGGAGGGGGAGGTTTTGTACATGGGCTTACTGACTATCTTTTCTTTCTCTGCATCTCTTGCATCTTTTATTTCTCTTTCACACCAGCACCAAGTAGGAGCACAAAGAAACAGGAACACATAAACAGGCACATGGCTAGGGGGACAAATGATCCTAAGAGAAGCCCACCAGCACAGCGAACGCACACCAGCATTAATGACACATAACGGGCAGAGCAGCATAGGGTCAGACATCAAAATAGTCTCCCTAAATGTCAAAGGGCTAAATAGCCCTGTTAAAAGAAGGAAGGTGCTTGACCACCTAAGGAAACTTAAGAGCGACATTTATGTGTTACAAGAGACCAGGCTAGAAGAGGCAGACATTTTGCGATTAAGAGCCAACTGGATAGGGGAGGTGGTGGGATCGCCGGCACAAAACAAGAAGAATGGGGTAATAACACTAATAAGCAAGAATTCGAACCTGTCTATCACTAGCTACCAAGCTGACACCCAGGGCAGAACACTAGTGACCAGCCTCAAGCGAGCAGGAGAGACCTACCACGTCGCAAACATTTACGGCCCGAACAGTGAAGACAAACAGTTTTGGGAGGGGATAGGTGCCCAGCTACACAACTTACCAATGGAAGATCTATTGATTGTTGCAGGGGATTTTAACCAAGTCCTGGATCCAGCTATAGACAAGCACCCCTGCAGACGCCACACAACCGCTAGCCCTAACATCCTCAAGAACCTGTGCTCGAAACTAGGCCTGAAGGATCCGTGGCGCCTAAGCAACCCGGATGCCAGGGAATACACATTCTACTCCAACCCCCACAACTCCTACAGTCGGATAGACTACATACTGATGTCAGGAACACACACACACCTAATAGACCACACAGAGATCGGACCCAGGACCATATCAGATCACGCACACATAAGCCTGTCACTATCAGGCAGACACAATGAAAAGCCAACACGCAGGTGGCGTTTTGATGACGGCCTCCTCCAACACACAGAAGCGAAGGCAGAGATAGACACAGCAATCCGAGAATACCTGACAATCAACGACACACCAGAGACGCCTAGAGAGGTACTATGGGATGCTCTTAAAGCAACCATACGGGGGGTAGTAATGACAATAAAAGGGAAAATGAACAAGGCGAGAAACAATAGGATCGCAGACCTAGAGAAAGAAATCAAAACACTAGAGAACAGCCACATAGCCAGCCTGGAAGACAATAACACACTCACTGAGCTAACCAAACGGAAGTATGAGCTCAACAGGATACTGAGCGAAAGAGCAGGGACCTGGATCAACAAATACAAGTCAATTAACCTCTGCACCGCCAACAAAGCGGGGAAAAACCTAGCAAGCTACCTGAAAGGGAAACAAAAACAACACACAATTGGGGCAATCAAAGACAAGCACAACAAAGCCCAGACCGCCAATAAAAACATCCTCGAGGTCTTCAGGGACTTCTATGAGGGTCTCTACACAAAAGATGACACACTAAAGGAAGATGGGGGCGAGGAACTGCTCAAAAGCATAGCTACACCCACACTAACAGACAGGGAACGAGACATTCTAGAGCTCACGGTCACAGAGGATGAGATAAAGAAGGCCACGGTCGGCCTCAAAGAGAACAAGGCTCCAGGGCCGGACGGATTCACAGCTGGGTTCTATAAACAACACCTGACAACACTCCAACCCACTCTGAAACAGGTATTTGAGGAGTGCGTCCTCAAAGGACGCATGACTCCATCAATGGCGGAGGCAAACATAATAGTCATACCAAAGGAAGGGAAAGACATGACAGAGGCGAAGAACTTCAGGCCGATCTCACTCATAAATGTAGACTGCAAGATATACGCGAAGATACTAGCCAATAGACTTAACGCCTACCTACCAAAACTCATACACAACTCCCAGGTAGGATACCTCAAAAACCGCATGTCGCATGACAACACCAGACTACTATGCCATATCATCAACCACTCGGCCCAGAGCAGCAAAGCGGCCGTCATGATAGCCCTGGACGCCGAAAAAGCGTTTGACAGAGTCTCATGGCCCTACCTGGATCACTGCATGGGGAAGTTCGGGCTAGGACCCAACTACAGAAGAATGGTGATGGCGCTTTACAACAGCCCCAAAGCGCGAGTGGTTGTGAACGGAGGCACCTCAAACACACTAAATTTAGGCAGAGGCACACGACAAGGCTGCCCTCTCTCACCCGGCCTCTTCCTACTAGCGATAGAACCGCTCCTAACAATGATACGAACTAACGAAGACATAAAGGGGGTGCCAATAGGAGGGGAAAACTTTAAACTGGCAGCGTACGCAGATGACGTGCTAATAATGACAGAGGACCCAGAGAGATCCATCAAGGCACTGACAGACACAATTGAGAGGTACGCCCAGGTCTCAGGGTACAAACTTAACAAGGATAAATCAGAATGCAAGCCCCTCAACATCCACACAACAAGGACAGTACTCGGCACATCAGGTCTAGCGTGGCAAAATAAACCTATCAAGTACCTGGGTATCCTCTTCGAGAGGAACTTGAGCACGACACTAGAACATAACGAACAGGCTATAATCCAGAAAATCAAGGCCAAGGTAGACGGCTGGTCGCCAAAGTTCACAACATGGTGGGGGAGGGTGGAGACAATTAAAATGATGATCACACCAATGCTCAATTATATGCTAGCCATGCTACCCCTCACCAACACAGAGGACTTCCACAAAAAGATAGACAAGATACTGAATGATTTCCTATGGAGAGGGAAGAGGGCCAGAATAAGTATGCAAAAACTTAGACTATCAAAAGAACAGGGGGGGCTAAACATAACAAACTTCAAGCGATTCCACGAGGCGTGTCTAGCTAGACAGGGACTGCACTGGCTAGACCCAAGACAGGACTACACCCCGGCATGGCTAACATTAGAACAAGGGTTGCTAAACGGCATGAAACCCATCACCCTCCTCACGGCCACCAAACACCCGGCAATAAAAGATAACCCGATACTCAGGAACACAAAACGAGCTCTGCTCAAGATTGACAAACTGCTAAATACGAGCATCAAAAGGGGGCCTTTCGAATCAATCTGGCACAACCCATCCCTAAAATACAGGGGTAAGGTCTTAGACATGCATGACTGGTACAGCCAAGGCATATCCACAGCCAATGACTTTAAGAAAAAGGGCGCCGACGTAACATTTGACACCCTGAAAGGAGAGTACAACCTAGAGAGCGTAGAACTATACAACTTCCTGAAGATAAAGGTCGCAATAAGGAAGGCTAACCTCAACACCCAGACACCCTCGATAATACAGCTGGCTAACAGTCTGAACACACTGGGACACCAGGTAGCACACCTTTACAAGATCCTAAGCCCCAAACACACCAGACTCAATGACAAGGTCATGAACTTCTGGGGGGAGGCAGCAGGTCAAGCACTCAGTGAGGAAGCCAGAGCAGAGCTATGGAGGTCCACCAGTCGGAAAAAAATAACGGCCACGCTGAACCAGACAAAATTCTGGCTGATACATAAGGCATACTGGACACCAGCTCGCTTAGCCACTGTAGGCATTAGAGACAGCGACGCGTGCTGGAACTGTGATGAAGAAAGGGGAGACTTAGAACACCTTTTACTAAAATGCCCAAAAATCAAGGACTTCTGGGGGAAGATCAGAACACTTATCCACGAGATCACAGGCACAGACATACAAACAGACCTCACAGGCCTAGCACTAGGGTTTACATCCCAGGCGATCACAAAAACGGAGGACAGGGACCTCATAGATCTCATGCTGACAGCCGCAGTCAAAGTCGTCCTAACTAACTGGAAGGACACATCAAAGGCGTCTCCACAGGCGTGGCTCAACTGGGTCACGTTCCTGAGGGGGGCGGACAACATAACAGCAAAATACACACCGAAGACGCACAAACAGTCGACCATGTGGGGATCATTAGATCACTACCTGTCATCATCACACAAGCCGCCATGAACATCTGGGGCCACAGGCCGAAATAGGCTAGTGCCAACAGAGCACCGAGCACATCTCCTACTCAACCTATAACCTATAACCTAGACCTCTCTCTACTGTCCCCCGGGGTGGCGCGGGGAGCAAGCCGCCTGACAACAGACGCCAAGGTATACCAATGGGCGCAATATGGACTACCAGACTATGAGACTTTTGGACTATGAGACCACGAACTGGCGAACGATCTCAAGAGTATGTAATGCCCCCCCCCCCCCCCCTCTCTCTTCTTTTCTCTCTTTTCTTCTTTCCACTCATGTATAAGCCTCTTCCATGTATGTAAAATTATATTTTTCTATATACAATAAAGAATTTCAGAAATAAAAAACACAAAGAAAATCACATCAAAAAAATCAAATTAGACCAAGCCAGACTGACAGCAAACAGCAGATCCCAGGAGACTAAGATAAACAGAAGGGACTTCTTAGCAACCAAGAAATTCAGAGGCGTGAGGTTTAGAACCTCTGCTACTTAGCATTTCTAAGATTTTTGTATCCTAGTAACAATCCTCACTTTCATTACACGGTGACTTCTGAAGCAGATTTTGTCACATCAAGTCAGCTGCCCTTCAGAGACTGTATCAGAATCCAATGTAATTTGAAAAACATGTCTCGCTCATAAAGGAGAAGTTCATTTTCTGTTTTTATTCGACAAGCAACGCGTTGTTAGCGAGGCGGAGCCTAGATTTTATTTATGCCCGTGAGATTAACATAATTTCAAAGTTTAGCAATTGCAAAATAAATGAACGACACAATTTTGTTTTTTTTTGTCTTTGCACCCACAAGTCCCCTTCACCCATAAAATGTCTTGCCGAACGACCGTTTCCTCTTAAAGCAATGTTGTGTTGAGTCAGGTATTATAACTGTTTAACCAAAGGTTTGCTCTAAAAGCATAATTTTGCTGAATTATTTTATAATGTCAGACATTTTCTGAAAAAACAAAAATACTCAGCTTTCACATTCCTAGTTGTAACTCCAGTGAGGCTCTGTTTCCCTGTCCTGAAAGTTCGAGATAGGCACAACCCGATTGAAAATATATATATTTTTTTAGAATGAAGAAAAACAGCTAGAGGAAACATACCTGGATGGGAGCATGCTTATGTTTAATGAAAAATAACTTGTATGTCCCGGCTCTAGGAAATGAATGCCTATGGCTGCTTATTTGTAGGAGGCCCTACAAAAAAAAGTTTAGGGAGCATGCAGGCCTGCCAGTGGCCTAGCAACGTCAGGTGGTACCCGGTGCAGAACATTTCTTGTCACCCCCGGCTTGACAAAATGGCAAAAATATGTTTTTAAAACACTATTTTTGCCATTTTGTCACCCCTCCTCAGTGATGACACCTGGGGTTGCCCGCACCCACCTCAACCCCCTTCCTATGCCACTGAGGCTTGCCAACTCACACTGTGCCACCATGTTTTATACGATTGCAGCTCCCTTCACGCGTTCACTCGGCGAGGAGCCGAAATCACACTGGCAGGGAAGACCAGGCAGAAACCACTGCACAAAGTGGCATTCCAACTTGCCTTTGGAGGTTGTAAGTAGCCAATGTCCATCAAGGCATGTGGAAACCCCCCAAGATATAAGGGACAGCCTCAGCAACCACGGCCCGTTGCTTTTATTCCACATGAGGCCCTGTCCTCTCAAACGCGCTACCTCCTCTTCACACAGTGACATTTATCCAATTGTTAGCAGGTCTGAACTGTAAGATAATATCTCGCATCTCAAAATGAACTTCCATTATGAATGTTGCACAAAACATGAATAGTGAGTGGTGGACTATATATTTCACATAAAACCCAAGCACAGGAAAGAAAGTTTTAATATACATGGTGTGCCTTAAAAAATGTGATTTTATTTTGTGACTACATCTTATCTTTCCCAACAAGCTTGATAAATCTCAGCAGGCATCTGGGAATCAAACTTCTCATTTGTATGCTTTTTAATGGGATCTGTTTAGTATCCTACCTGCTTTTCTTGTTTTTCTTCCCTTGCATCAGTGCACTCAGAATTGTTATCAATTTTTATCAAGGATAACCGGTTGGCTCCTGGACAAGAGGATCTAGTGGAGTGTCTTTTTCTTGATAGTCTCTAGGTAGGTTACTAGCTCTGGTATAATCACTGGATTTGAAGATTTTGGTTGTATGAGCCCAGTGACTATTCTATGATTCACTGCTTTATTTTGGTGCTGAAGCTATTGCATCATTTCTGTAGACGCGTTTGCTGGTTGTACAGATGGCCTTGGTTAGTGTCTGAGGTGTGATGCATAGGAAGACCAAGGCCGAGTGAATTTGCCTAGTTAAAGTGCACCTCAGTGTAGTTTCCAAGACCGCATGGTGGGCTTTTGTTGTAGGAAAGGTGGAACTGAACAGAGAAGGATGAGAGAGATATTAGTAATGCTTTTTTTCCTTGTCCGAGGTTGAGTAGCAGAGTTTGGCTGGAAGGGAGTTGTGAGGACCACTTGGTGCTGAAGAGGCATAGTTTCATTTTGGTTGCACTCCGTTTCAGGTCGCATTTTGTCATTTATGATTCCATGTCAGAAAGACACATTTGTGGGATCTGGTTTGTTTCTGGGTTTCTCAGGTGGAGCGGGGGGGGGGCGGACAAAGGTAGAAGTTTTGTGCCATCATTGCAGGAATAGCAGAGGAGTCTGTGATAACTGATATTCTTCATTAGAAGGAAGAGGAAGATGTTCAACATCACTGGTGATAAGGGTGATCCTTCCTGAACTTTACTCAGAGGCTAGCTGGTATCTGACACTAGGCAGCCCAGTCTGAGACTGAACCTAAGTACACTTCAACAATGCTTAAGTTCCTTTGTTGAGTACAGACCCTCAGAATATTTTATTTATTAAGAAAACCCTGAAGTTCTCATGAAGATTGATGTTTCTTTGTTCAAGGATCACGGATAGCCTTTCACCACTTTTTTCGTCAGCAGACAGCGTTTGAACACCTTTAAGGGCAGAAAAATAGGACCTTTAATGGAGTTCCTAAAACTTCTAGACTATAAGACAACTTTTATTCAGTAATATTGTATATGTTATATTACATTGCCAACCACGTGCATGTGACTAGCTTCTTGGTATCCATTGTCAGTGGTTAGTGGAGAAGGATCCTACTGTCTGACAGACTTCTAACTTTTTTGGGCTCCTCATGTTCCCAAAAAATGGTTGTCAACGTTTGGGTAGGCTCAGAAATATTCTGGTGGTGGCAGCGTGCACTAGAGGCTTCTGTGCATACATTTGTAAAGCACTGCTGCAGTTGTCGTGCTACTGGGGACTAAGAAGTTATAGGAATATTTGAGGGTCTGCTGTAATCTATAGTTCATTATTGCAAGCGAAAATACATTAACCGTGGGGTGCCCTTCAGTACTGAAGAGGATCATGGTCCCGTCCTCCATACTCGTCAGGGCCTTGAGGTATACACGTATAGCAAATTAATCTGTTTTTCATTTACTTGTATCTCATCAATTATTTTCCTTCACTGGCCCCTTCTTGCTAATTATCAATAGCTGCTGCCCATGATTATCTCAAGACTATGCATTATATGCTGTCCCAATTACTGGCTTAGTGTCAGTCAATAGCAGCTGTTCGATAAAGCTTTTCAAGATCTACATTGAGAGCAAGTAAACATTTCCAAGAAATGTGATGAACATTGAGCAGGTCATTTGAATTCTGTGCAGATGTTTGAGTACATTCAATAAATCACTTCTGGATTCATTACAGGGTTTGTTAAGGCCAGCGGTATTTACATCAGTATTAGAACGCTCCTTAATTGCTAAAAAACCATGGACATGTGTGGGAGCTGCTTCGGTAATAAGGATATTTGTTAGGACACAAAGATTACCAGTAAAGTGCAGCTGTAAGGCAGTGGTTCTAAATTTGTGAATATGTAGAGTTACAGCTTGCCCCAGAAGCAAACAAAATTTTGCAACTGGAAAGGACCTTCCAGACAGATCATCAAATTCTGTGTAAACAAAAAAGTTCCAGTCTGTGTAGCAGATCAAAACTCTTATCTTCGCCGCTGAAATTTGTCATGGAGCCCACAGGAGAAAAAAGCCTGCAAGTATGTTTATCAAAGGATGTGCTAAAGTAAGAATGACACTTCTCATCTTCTTCCTACACTATGCTCTGGGCCACTTGGTGGTATATGGCTGATTGTGCACTTTGTAAGTAGCACATTACAATGACAGCAATAATGTAGCATCATTGGGTATCTAGCAAGATGCTGACATTGTGAAGCCCGTCCTAAGACCTGGGTATCCGAGAACAACACATCAATTCTTTAGCTGAGGCTTAATCTTTGACTTTTCACGAGTGTCACACAAGTGTTGCTGGTGGCAGGCAATATTGTGCCAATCATGAACTTCCATTTGCCCTAACAGCAGCATTTAGTACAGATTGTTAGTTCATTATTCAATTGATGGAAATGTTTTTGAACTGGGCATTGATGAATGTGGTGCTTTAAAATTGTAGTTCTAGTTCTGAATTACCAACAACCCGTGCAAAATGTCCTGGCGCCGGTGCAACTTAACATGATATGACCAATGATCACTAACTAGCGAAAAGTAAATTTGTTTGAGGCCAAAACAAACCCAAAGTCGGAGTCTAATCCCTCTTACCCATTGTTGTCATGAGTGTCCTGCCTACCTTACCTGACACAGTGATCTGATCTGCTTCTACCCTCAAGTCCATTGTTTGAAGCCTAAGGGCCGGATTTAGACTTTAGCGGATGGGTTGCTCCGTCACAAACATGACACATATCCCATCTGCTGCATTACAGGTGCATTATATTCAATGGCACTTGTAATACTGCCGATGGCATATCCTTTACATTTGTGATGGAGTAACCCGTCTGCTGAACTCTAAATAAGGCCCTAAGTCATTACTTGGTCTTCAAAATCAAGTACACTCCGTGGCTTCCATCCCAGGGGCTATTTTACACTCCTAATTTGTCAAGCTTTCTGCTAGTTCATTTGTGCTCTTTTCAAGCCTGTTGGTTCATTTGTACTCGTTGTTTTAAGCCTGGTCTTTGTAAATGGCTCTAACACTTTGTTATTAGGTGACTTCTGTCTCTGAGATTGGTTTTAAAAAGTGTATGTTATAGAATTTGGCATAACCTAGCCTGATAGTAAAACACCAAGTTCTGTTAGCACTGGACTAGGAGGTTCACTATCCATTAGCAATCAGAGTAGGAGGAGAGAAGGTGATATAACTGTTACGGACACATCTGGAGGGGTCTGTCCTGTCGGCATCCTTTTAATCTTCAGTGCTTCAAACTGCTCCTACCACACCGCTATTCATTGGTGTTACTGGGTACCAGTGACGTTTAGATTTATGATAAAATGATTTATGTCTGTTCATTAACTTCATCAGCGAGCATCCAAGTCATTAAAGCAGTCAGTAGATCCTGCATTTATTTCATTTTATTTGAGATTTTTATAAAGCACGTTTACTGCGCTGCAGTCTTGTTAGATCACCTGTGGAGTGTCTGTAGGAAGATAAATGCATCGGAACAAGATCATTTTTACTATGACGTGGATCTAAGTCTGGTCCAAGTTCCAGTGCTGATCATTGAACAGTGTTTAGGCATCGTCTCAGCTGTTTGTGGTGTGATCTTTCTCTACATGGGTAGAAATACATACACTTACCCATTTGGCTACAGCATTCCCTGGACTGGCCATGATGCCTCAAAACTGGCACATTGTGTATGAGGCAGCAGGGACCAGAGGTCCCAGGCTGCACTTCGTGAACGTTTACTGCCTGCCCTCGGTGGTCAGAGTGCATTCCTTGCGGTGACTGAAGCAGCTTTTGCAGAGCTCTTCCACATAACATTGTAAGTCACAAGGATGGATGATCACCCCTTTAATTCCCTACAAGGGTTCACAGTTTGTGCACTACGCTTAGCCGTGGAAGGACCAAATTGCAAAATAGATTTGTGCATTTTGAATTAATACTTTGCATTTGAAAAGTCAACTGCAGTGGGTTTGATATGAATACAAAGTACATGTGTGCATCAGGCCCAGGATGTTTAAATGAGATTGATTATGATTCTCTGTTAATCTCACAACCAGACAATTCATAGTTTTCTATCAGGACCAGGTTCCAAATCGAGGGGTTAGCCATTCCATTTACCCTATCCCAACTCCACCTAGATCTTGGCCCCTTAAAGGCTGTAGAAACTACTTTACAAAAGCCAACAAACTGAGCTCCCCAACTTCTCACGCAGTTACAGAAGTAAAGGCTCTCCTCCGTTATTATCGGTAGCAGGTGGATGTACCATGTTACAACGCATACTATTACAACTACCTACCGTTACAACGCGACCATTACAACTCATACCATTACAACGCATAGCGCTTTGAGGTGCTGGATAGTGGTAAGTATAATTTACTATTCTAACTCCAGTCCCCGTGGACCCTAGGGAAGGTGTTGGATAGTAAATTATACTTATTCCCTATCCTAGAGCGCCCCCCAGCGCAATGCGTTGTAATGGTATGCGTTGTAAAAGTCGCGTTGTAATGGTAGTGCGGAGTAAAAGATGCGTTGTAACGGGTGTATACCGTAGCAGGTTTTTAGCTTTATTTGAAGCACTTGAAATAGCCATTTCACTTTTTAGAAGCTTTTGACTTCCATCTATGTCGTTCACATAATATATGTGGTTCACATAATATTCAAGATTTCCTATGCCATCCTTTATTTCTAAAATGATTAGTTACAAAGTGTTTCTCTGGCATCAATGCCTGTTTGTAATCACCTTTGTTTTGGGAAACGGCCACTACAACGCGGCCGTTTCCACGCATACACTTATCACGCATGCTTTAGAACGCATGCGTGGTTACCACGTATTACATTTACCACGTATTACCTTTACCACGCATTCCTTTACTACAAGATACGTAGTAAAGGAATGTGAGTTAAAGGTAAAAATAAAAAAAGGCGGGTTGGGGGGTTTTCCCCCCACCAAAAAAAGAAAAATGTTACCTGATCAACGCTCTTCTGTGCTTACTGTCTGGGCGAGGAGCATTACGAACAACGTAATTGCGTACATGCGTTTACGTACTGCATTTTACAAAAAAATAGAAAAAGGACAAAATAAAACAGAGAAAGAAAAAGGAGAATTCAGTCAATAGAAAGAAACGAAAAACCATGAGTATATAATTTTCTACTTATTACAAAACCTTAACCATGAAAATGTCATTATCATGCATAGTTATACAACGAAAATTGTTGTAAAGGTATGCGTGGTAAAGGCATTTTCGAGGTAAAGGATATTCATGGTAAAGGCATTCACGCTGTAACACATGCGTGGAAAAGGCATGGGTTACAACGGAATGCGTTGAAACTCCATACAACCCTTTGTTTCTTTGCAGTACTGAAGCATATCGTGTTTCTTTTTTTCGGATTCTAAACGTAAGGCCTTTGCCTTGAGTACTTGCAACTTATCAATGTATAGCCCTGGTAGTGTTTTATAAACTTTGGCTCCCATTATCAACCCTAGTCAATTCCAATCTTCTTTCATTATCTAGGGAAACCAACTCGATTACTTTAGCCATAATTATCCCGAGCTATGGTACCAAATCTAGCAACTGGCAAATACATGAATAATTTAGAGTGAGTTGTATTCAAATCAGCAAAGGTGTAGATAAAGTGTAGTGCCTTCTTCCACAAATAACAAATCACTTCCTTCAAAATATGGTTGTTCTTTTTCTAGTGTGATACCTAACTGGTAATGCACACCTAGAAGCAGATATTGTACTTCCTAAAGATGTATCATCATTAGGTGTCCCATTGATTCTACTTCTTCTATCCCAGTGCTTTCACTAACCATATTCCCTTTTCCTTCCTGCTGCTTATCATCTATGATGCATGGTACCATCCATTTAGGTATTAATAATCCATAATATACATTTCTTGACAATACCACCTTCTCTCACTCAAACCCCACACCTTTCTGTCTGTGGTTTCTAAGGCTACAGCTAACCAACCTGGCTTCCTTTTCTTTAGGATTCTTTGCAGTACTTTTGTAATCAGTGGTGACTATTGGCATCTCAGCCCTGGATTTAATACTTGCATGGAGTATTAACGTATGGGATACTTTCTTTTAGATCGCTTGTTGTCTGACACATCCCTAGAAGACTGAGATCTAATAATAATAATAATACATTTTATAGAGCGCATGGTTACACTGGGAGCAGAGTGTCCCCACGCTAAGTGTGGCTGGCCCTAACCAACAGACAAATCATCCCCACCCAGTTCTCTCCTACTAATCTCCTCATTCTCTAGCCAGAGGAAAGAGGTAGGTTTTAAGTTGTTTCTGGAAGATGCGTTCCGAAGTCTCTAATCTCATTTCATGTGGGAGTTTATTCCAGTGTTGGGCAGCTTGTACTCGGAAGGAGCGTCCGCCCATCCGAGCTCTTCTGAACCTAGGAACCTTCACCAGCCCTTTCCCGGACGATCTCAAGTCACGGCCCGGGATGTAAGGGTTCAATACATCCAACAGATAGGATGGCCCCTTTCCCTGCATGATACGATGGCTGAGCAGTAAGGTCTTATAGAGCCCCTGTTCTTTGATCGGAAGCCAGTGGAGGGATTCCAGGGCTTTCTTAGATGATGCTCTTCTGGGTAGTTTCAAGATCATGCGGGCCGCCATATTCTGTATCCGCTGAAGCCTAGTGATACATCTGTTATTGGCTCCTAAATACAGAACATTCCCATAGTCCAATCTCGAAGTAACAAGAGCATGGACTATGGTCTTTCTGGCTGTTGTGTCCAATGTTTTCCGCATATTTCTCAAAATGCCGAAACATTGTCCGGCCACCCGAGTGGTGTGTTGCTCAAAGGAGATCTTGTTGTGTATCCAGATACCCAGGTTCTTCACTTGTTCACTAGGTGAGGGTAGAGGCTCCAACACTTGCGGCCACCATGCCGATGTCCACACCGATGGTGCATGTCCCACCACCAGTACCTCTGTCTTACTGCCGTTTAATTTCAAGCAGTTATTAGCCATCCAGACTGCTACGGCTTGGAGGCACCCTGAGAAGTTGTGCGCTGCTGCCCCGTCTAACTGTGCAAGAGACACCACAAGTTGGGTGTCATCTGCGTAGGTCACTACTTGAACCCCAAACCTCTCCGTAATCTCTGCTATAGGTGTTACATAGAGATTGAAGAGGGTGGGGCTCAAGCTAGACCCTGGGGCACTCCCTGATTTAGCATAATACTCTTAGACTGATGAGGGCCTTGGGCGACTCGGAAGCTATGATCCCGCAGGAACAATTCTAGCCACTCTAAAGCTCTGCCCCTCACTCCTCCTTTTTTCAGACACTGCAGCAAGATGTGATGTGCTACAGTGTCGAAAGCCGTGCTCAGGTCTAAAAGGATCAGCGCTGTGGTATGGCCTTCATCCACCAACTTACGTATGGTTTCAGTGGACAGGAGTAGGGCTGATTCGGTCGAGTAGGACGCCCGAAAACCTGATTGGGTAGGGTGTTGAAGTTTACAGGTTTCAATGTGCTCTGTCAATTGCTTATTGACAACTTTCTCTGCGATTTTAGAGAAATACGGAAGGAGGGAAATTGGTCGTAGATTGTCTAATTGTTCCGCACTGATAATAGTTTTTTTATTTTTAGCGGAAGTACCACTGCCTCTTTCCATACTGATGGAACACTGCCTGAACCAAAAGAACGATCCAGCAGATAGCGTATGTGAGGTTCCAGAATGTTTATACTTTCCCTAAGTATTTTAGCGGGTGCTGGATCCTTAGGGGAGCCTGATTTAATTTTTGAGGCTATTTCAATTAAGATGTCCTCATGGGGAGTACTGAAGGATACTAGTAACTCAGATCCTTCAGAGTTAACGGTGGCATCTTCTGTCATGGGCTTTGTTCTAGCTTCCACTGGGAATGAGGAATACATTTTCCCCATTTTATCAGCGAAAAATTGGGCCACTCGGTCGCAAGATTCCATCGAGCCTTCCAATGGGCCGGCGCTGCTGGAAAGGGAACCCACTTCCTTGAACACAGCAAACAGTTCTTTCATTGAGTTCTCCGCACTCTCTATCCTGTCTTTATAGTGTGCCGTCCGATGTTTCCTAATCGAGGCATGTTAGCCCTTTAGCTTAGCTTTATAGGCCATCCTATTTGCCACCGAATAACCTTTCCTCCAGCGTCTCTCGAGTTGTTTACAGGCGGCCTTTTCCTTGACAAGCTCGGGCCCAAACCAAGGCGCAGATTTAGATTGCCTCCATGGTCTGTTATTGGTCCAAGGGGCTGTATGATCAAGGGCTTGCAAAATGTGATTATCCAATATTTCGCAGGCAGCCTCTATCTCTTGACCTACTGGGGGTCCACCCTGTTCCATAAGGTCATTAAATTTAGCTCTGAAAAAGCCTACCCTTTTCCTGCGTCTAGTTGTCTCGTCGGCCTTATGTGCTTTCCCCCTTCTTACCACAATCTGAAAGGGGATCTGGTAGTGGTCCGACCATACCACAGGCACCGGAGTATCTATATTCAACAATTCCCAGTTGGAAAAAATAGGATCCAATAAATGCCCATGATCATGGGTGGGGAGTTCATATTTAAGTGTCATTTGCATAGCTGCCAGCTCATTGCGAATCTCCCGGGCTTCTGTGTTAGTGGGATCATTGAAATGAAAATTTAGATCCCCCAAAAGCAGCAGCCTCTCATACTTTAAGGCAGGTTGTATCAAATGTTCTATCAGGCTTTCCGTAAATCTGGTCCCTGGACCTGGAGGCCTATAGATCAGAAACCCTTTCAGGATTTGACTATCTTGACCTAAGATGGAAAAAAAGCCGGATTCGCTTTCTTTAATATCCACTGGTTTCAGCGTGCAGCATATTTCTAGTTTGGCGATTATAGCTATTCCGCCTCCACGCCCCACGGGCCTACCAATCCTCTTGATCTCATACCCCGGTGGTAGTGCATCTATTATGTCGGGTGCAGAGTCTTCGTTAAGCCAAGTTTCTGTAAGAAACAAGGCATCTAGCTGTCCATCTATTAATAGGTCATAGACCTCCATTTTGTGTTTCCTTAGGGAACGACAGTTAATGAGGGACAATTTCATTCTCTCCCCAGCATTCGCTGCTGGGCCAGAGTGAAAGAACAATGGTTACATCGGTTTTGTTTAGAGATCATTGTAATGTTATGACAGCATTCCTCCCCAACTCCCTGCCTTAGGGCCAGGAGTTGTTTGACACTGTATGTCAGTGTGGCAGGAGTATCGGCAAGGGGTCTGGCCCCTAGCCCCGGTTGGCCGTGGACGGGCGCAGACGGGCTTGTCTTTGGCGCGTCTTCGGCGCGTCTTCTGACTTCCCCAATATTCACACATTCATCTGACACAATCACATTTGGGATTAGATGTCACACACTCAGTCAGCCTGTTATAGCCCCCCCCACCCCCATCAGATTGTATTTTAAAACAAAGTGATTCAGTTGGAAAGAGATATATACATAGTTACCTTGAATTTCATAGATCTTAACTGTAGATGCAACAATTAAATACAAAGCTTCAGGAGAGAGAATCAGTTTCAATCATGTTACTTGGATGACCCAGATCTGTAATTTGATTTGGCAGATTACTGGGACAATCTTCATTTCGATGCAGATTGTAGTAGCTGGTCCACTTTTTGTAGCTCAATTTGAGAACAGACATCTTAACCAGGGAACTGCACAACAATATTCGGTTGGGTGGTGCATAATGGTTTCACAAAAAAATAAAAAACTTTCTGCATTAATCAATTGAACATGTTTCTACTTGTTTTGCTGCAGATTACCACACAGTATATTCCGGTATTTTTCTTTCTATTAAAAAAAACATGTTTCTGTTGCAATGAAAGCATGTTTTATGCGATCTGCACCTGACAAATGTAACAAAAGTAATCTAAAGCATAAATAGTAACTTGTGTATTATGTGCCAGTAAAGTTTTCTTGTAGTATTATTGACTTTTCCAAACTGATCGTCTTTTTGCATTGTGGCTTATTATGGCACAAGAGCTCTTTGGCGGCGTATCAAACTAAACCTAGGGTTCTACTTTGTTTCATGTTGCCTGGATGAGGGATTACCGAGGGAAATTAGAACCCAGGGTTACTAATTTCCTGGTAATTCCTCATTACCAAAGAATTGACAATCGCACTCCTTATAAGTATACTTAAATATTTTAAAGAAAATATATCCACTTTCACACATTGATTGGTGCATGAGGGTATCGCCCTCTGACCACCACATCCCTCCCGCGCTTTAATTCATTAACCACATTGCTGCTTGAGAGATTCCTCTGCTGTGCTGGACAGCAATAAAAACGGGTGTGGTCATGACGAGCTCAGCTCGTCATGAGCACAGGAGCACTGTACTGCATGACGAGCTGAGCTCGTCATGAGCATGGAAGGGGTTAATAGTGAGGCGATCCTGCCTCATGAGACTAAACACCAAACTGTAAATAAAAAGCTGCTCCTCCTCTTCTTTTTTGTCTCATAAAGACGTTTACCTGGCGATGGCGGAGCCTCCTAGGCTTTAAATCGTCAAATCTTTTATAGAACTGTTGCCTGGTTGGACTTGGAGCAATCCAGCCAGGATTGTGAAAGTCACGCTGTTTGTGGGGGTCTTTGGTGGGAGTAAGCAACAGAGTTCGCTCACCTTTCAAACGGCTGCGGCTATGCTTTCGATTCAGGGAGCAGCAGAAGGCACAATTCTCAGAGCACTTTAGGAGATTGTGCAGCATTCTGGAGCAGCGAGGAGAGAGGTGACATGTAGGACATTTTGAATCTAACCCATACTTCCATGAAGTATACTGTTCCCGTCTGTTCCCTCTTTTTTAGCAAGGATTAGTGGCATTGGTAATTTAGGCTATTGTGATAGGTCGTTCTTACCTCTCTCCCTAGTTAGTTACACAGGTTTTGGCCATTACCTTTTTTCCACTGTGAGAATGGAAGGGGAGAGAGCAACTAAGAGAAGGTAGATCCTCTTGCCGTTTTCTGATGATGAATGGCTTACTCTTGCAAGGCATTTAAGAGCACAAGAGAGGAGTCCTTCTTATGTGAACCCTTTTTAAAACTCATTGTAATACTTTGCTCACTTCCCCACTTACCAGCACTTCTTGTTTTATTGAACAGCGCTCCACGCTGCAACGACTCTGTTCCTGTTTCTGGGTAGCCATTCTCGAGGGCGCGGCGCGTGATTGATACACGCCCCCTCGGTTGGCCACGCCCCCTCGCTGATGATATAAATAGTGCGCGTCAACGCTAGGCGTCGCACTAACGCTAGGACTCCTGAGGCGGAAGCCGGGAGCAAGAGAAACGCGTTTTTTTTAAAAACCCTTTTTAAAACTCATTGTAATACTTTGCTCACTTCCCCACTTACCAGCACTTCTTGTTTTATTGAACAGCGCTCCACGCTGCAACGACTCTGTTCCTGTTTCTGGGTAGCCATTCTCGAGGGCGCGGCGCGTGATTGATACACGCCCCCTCGGTTGGCCACGCCCCCTCGCTGATGATATAAATAGTGCGCGTCAACGCTAGGCGTCGCACTAACGCTAGGACTCCTGAGGCGGAAGCCGGGAGCAAGAGAAACGCGGTTTTTTTAAAAACCCTTTTTAAAACTCATTGTAATACTTTGCTCACTTCCCCACTTACCAGCACTTCTTGTTTTATTGAACAGCGCTCCACGCTGCAACGACTCTGTTCCTGTTTCTGGGTAGCCATTCTCGAGGGCGCGGCGCGTGATTGATACACGCCCCCTCGGTTGGCCACGCCCCCTCACTGATGATATAAATAGTGCGCGTCAACGCTAGGCGTCGCACTAACGCTAGGACTCCTGAGGCGGCAGCCGGGAGCAAGAGAAATGCGGTTTTTTTAAAAACCCTTTTTAAAACTCATTGTAATACTTTGCTCACTTCCCCACTTACCAGCACTTCTTGTTTTATTGAACAGCGCTCCACGCTGCAACGACTCTGTTCCTGTTTCTGGGTAGCCATTCTCGAGGGCGCGGCGCGTGATTGATACACGCCCCCTCGGTTGGCCACGCCCCCCCCACTTCCCGTCTGGCTGCTATAAATCATGTGTCTTGGTAGGAAGCGCAGCGGACGAGCGCAGCGGGCGCGTCGATTGCGCGCCGAAGGTGCCCCTAAGGCAAGCCCGTCTGCGCCCGTCCGCGACAGACCGGGACTAGGGGCGCTCCACTCTGCCCCTTTCATCACCTACTCCCCGGACCAACTTCGTAGCTACCAGGGCCCCTGGCCTATCTCGGCCACAACCGGCTCCCTCATCACCACTCTTGGTATAGCACCCCCTACCCCTCTTCTTCACTCCCCTCCCACAGTCTCTTCTTCTCCCACTAATGGTGGAACTGCCACTTCCTCTATTCCGAAAAACCTCACAGTCATCTACCTTAACACTCGATCTGCGGTCGCCCATGCGCACGAACTTTCGGTCCTGCTGGACCTTCACACCCCCGACCTCCTCTTCCTAACTGAGACCTGGTTCCGCGACGACTCCCTCCCCGCACTTCTTTCCACCTTACCGGCCTCCTACTACGCCCTCAGGGCTGATCGTCCATCAGGTAGAGCCGGGAGCGGCGTGGCGGTCGTCGCACGTACCGATCTCCCCTTCCAAATTCTATCCCTACCTACCATTGCTACCACCGACTTCCTAGTAATCCGCACACTCTCCACTTCTCCCCCCCTAACCTGCTTCCTCACTTATCGTCCCCCCCAGTCTCCCCTACAGTTCCTCCCCGACTTTCTGGAGGTCCTGGCCACTATCACTGTCAACAATTCTTCTATTTTACTCCTTGGCGACTTCAATTTCTGGCCCTCCGATCCTGCCGAATGCCCTTCCTCGAAGGAATTCTCCGAAACCCTTCACTCGCTTAACTTCACATCCCATGTCCACTCCCCTACCCACACTAAAGGCCATCGGCTGGACCAGATCTGGTCCCTGAACTGCCCTGTGGAATCACTTTCTATCTCCCCTTGCCCTTGGTCTGACCATCACTTAATCTCCTTTCTCCTTCCCATTCTTCCTCCAGCTAAGACCCTCCGACCCAAAAACACCTGGGTCCGATCATGGAGTCGTGTCAATCTTGAAAATCTCTCCTCCCTCCTGACTAACTCTCTTCCCGCTCTTCAGGGTCTTACCACTGCTTCCCAGGTTGGTTCCATAAATCTATGGCTCACTCACAGCTGCGACTCTGTTGCCCCGCTCAAACGCATAACCTCCAAACGCGACAAAGACGCCAATCGGTGGTTTAATAACGAGCTTAAAACCACCAAATTAACTGTCCGTCGCGCAGAGCGGGCCTGGAGAAGAAACTATTGCCCCGCTCTAAAACTGGAATACATCAACATCTTGAACCAGTATAAAAAAGCCATCCTGAAGGCCAAAACATCCTACTTCTCTTCAAAAATTCTAGCAGCAGAGAACCAGTCCAAAGAAATTTTTTCCATCGTTCACAACCTGGCGTTCTCGGACAGAACCACTCTCAAACCAGCCCCATCAGAAGACCTCTGCCTCTCTCTTAATGATTATTTTATTCAGAAAATTACCACCATTAAGGCCAACATCCCCCTTCCCTCCCCATCTTTTGTTGATCCTCAATGTCCCCCCCCAAAAGGTGCACTAACCTCCTTTCCCCCTATCACTCGGGAAAATCTGACCTCTGTAGTGCCACTGATCAAATCCGGCTCTATGCTTGATCCCTGCCCTGCCCACATTCTCCGCCACGTCTTTGTCTCTTGTCCAGACCCTCCCCTCCATCTCCTTAATAGTTCTCTCTCACAAGGCATAGTTCCCAACTCTATGAAATCCGCGGTCATTGTGCCCATTCTGAAGAAACCGGGGGCAGATCCTTCTGTCCCGGCCAATTTCCGCCCCATCTCCCTCCTACCTTTCCTGGCCAAGGTGCTCGAGCGCCATGTCACCTGCGCTCTGAGTTCCTTTGTGGAGAAACACGGTGCCCTTGCCCCCCGTCAAGCCGGTTTTCGCCCCGCACACTCCACGGAGTCTGTTGTTATGTCGGTCCTTGACACCCTCAGGGAGGGTATGGACACCAATCAGCACCAGGCGCTTGTGCTCCTCGATCTCTCAGCCGCCTTCGATACGGTGGACCATAACACCTTACTCTCCCGTATCGCGGCGGCGGGGATCGGGGGGAGTGCCCTGGTCTGGTTGTCCTCCTTCTTGAGTGACCGTACCCAGGCTGTCCGCCTGGGTGACTATACAGCGGACACCCGAAGAGTTCAGTGCGGGGTTCCCCAGGGTTCCTCTCTCTCTCCCCTCCTATTCAATCTGTATATTGCCCCTCTTATTTTCTCTCTTCAACAGATGGAGGTCACCGTATTTAATTATGCGGATGACCTCCAGCTGGTCTTCAACCTTTCTTCTCCTTCCGCTACACTAAATTTTCAAACTGTTATGCTTCATATCAGGGACTGGATGAACCACAACCACCTTAAACTCAACCCCGATAAAACAGAACTGGTGTTGACGGGTGGTTCATCCAGCCCCTGGTCCCCTCTCTTCTGGCCCCCCTCTCTTGGTCCCTCTCCTGTTCCCTCTCCCTCAGTCAAAACCTTAGGCATTAAACTCAATTCGCAACTCACCCTTCACTCCCAGGTTAGCTCTGTGGTATCTTCTTCCTTTCTTTCACTGCGCACAATTCGCAGGGTGTCCCGATTTTTCACTTTCTCCGCACTAAAACTCATCATCCTGGCCATGGTGGTGTCCCGCCTGGACTACGGGAACGCCCTGTATGCCGGCATTCCCGCATACAGTCTGCGTCGCCTCCAACAAATACAGAACCAGGCGGCCCGCCTGGCCTTCAATCTTCCCAAATTCCACCACTCTACCCCTCTCCTGAAACAACTGCACTGGCTCCCCGTGCGAGCTAGAATTCAATTCAAGCTCGCATGCATTACCTTCCTGGCCCGCTCCAGTTCGGCGCCAGCTTTCATCTCCTCGGAGATTGTCCCTTATGTCCCTACTAGGGCTCTACGATCCTCCACCCAGTCCCTCCTTACCATCCCACGTTTCCGGAGAAAGAAGTGGGGTGGATCTAAATTTGCTGTCCTCGCCCCTACCCTCTGGAATTCCCTTCCCCTTGAACTTCGCTCCATCCCCCTCTACTCACAATTCCGCAAAAGCCTCAAAACCCATCTTTTTACTAAATCCTTTGATTAACTGCCCGTTTTGACCCCCCTACCTCCACCCTCAGTCCCCGTTAGCTATAGCGCCAAGAAGCCGCTGGTATACGTGCGCTTAAGAAGAACTTTTAAACTCAAACTCAAACTCAAACTCCTCCACTCATGACCCAGAGTAAAAAACAGAATATGTTTGAGGAGGCAGTCTCGGCTGTTGCAGGCAAACCTAAAGACAAACAGACAAAGCTGGGCTTTCTGGTTTTAGACAGTGGGATGACCTGAACTCCTCAGATTCAGATATGGATAAACCTTCAACTTCTTCTGAGAATATGTGACAAGAGAGGTGATGGAGAGATTCCGGCAGATGTTAAAGACAAAGTTGGGCCCCCCTTTTGTGCTGGATGACAGGCAAGAGAGCCTATTACCTCAATATGTGAAACCTCTTCAATGCCAATGCCTTTTCATGGCAGAATTAGGTACATGGTTATTAGGTAGTGGAACAATCTGGATAAAGCCTCTATTCAAGGTTTTTGCAAAAACTCTTTCTATTCAGAATGTAAAGATTCTCTGCCAAATCATTTAAAGGTATATTCAGTCTTGACTGCATTTATGGGCAAAACCTCTATCAGCCCTGAGGATTCGACTTTGACTGACGTTTCTGACACACAAGTGGACTCTGCTTTGAAGACTGAAACTCATTTGGCTTGTACAGCTCCACCCTTAGCGATAGACTTTAATAAGTTGGCTGTTGCTATTCAGGCAACAAGTACTACCAATTCAAGGTGCTACCCTTCAATCTGAAATCCTCCCCAAGGGTTTTAACAAAGGTGCTATCTCCTCTTATGGCTTTATTACATGCTGGGGGTATTTTCCTATTGCGTTATCTTGACCACTGGCTAGTTCAGTCGCCTTCAAGAGAATTTTAGTTCACCAGGATAACAAAGGTTTTATCAATCCGTTAATATCAAGGATTCCTCCTGAACTGAGACAAGTCAAATCTCATTCCATCACAAGAGCTGGATTTTATAAGAGCAAGGTTCTTACAGATTTCAGAATTTTTACTCTGACATAGAGGAGGGTCCAGACCATTCATTCTCCCATCGAAATTTTTTTCTCTCAGGAGGCTCCACTAGTTTCCCTGTCTGAGGGTGTAGGGAGATTGGGCTCCCATCGTTTTTTTTCTAGTCCCATGGGCAAGATTCTACTTGAACAGGATGGTAAGTTGGATTCTTCAATATTGGTGTCCAGATTTACTGGACCTGTCAGCCTCTATCCTGTTGTCTCTTCCACTGATGAGAAATCTACCTTGATGATTGGAGCATCGCCATCTTTTGAGAAGAGGAGGAGTATTGTTAGCACCCCCAGCACCCATAGTCATCATAACAGATGGTAGTTTATCGGGCTGGGGGGCATGGCTTGAAGACCAGTAGGTTCAGGGGCCCTGGACTGCCAGAGAGGCTTGGAAATCATCAGACTTTTGAGAGCTGAAAGCAGTGGGATTAGCCCTGAAGTAATTCATTCAATAGGTCAGGAACTAGTCTATCCTTATTCATACCGACAATATGACAGCCAACTCTTAAATAAACAGGCAAGGGGTACAACATCTCATGCCTAGGGGAGAATCCCTCGCTAAATAACACCCAGTTGGGGCTGGGTGTTCAGGGCAAAAATAGAAAAGGGGTGGAAGCATTCTGAGGGCAGTGGGAACATTGGGACAGCAATGAGGAATGGTATCAATTGCGGCCCAACTGTGAAGTCAGTGATAGGGCTTAGTTATTAGGGAAGATTATGTTCTGATTCTCTATCAAAGTGCCTTAGGAACAGGAGGAATTTAAGCTACCTTTTCAAAGTTGCAAGACTGTGAGTGCTTTGTATAGCTGGTAAAAAATTAATTACCTATTTTGGCTGTGTGGGTTCGGTTTGACAAGTAGAAGGTGAATCAGTTGAACACTTATCCTTCAATGCCTCTTCAATTTTTCATACTGTTTTCAGCAGAGACGGATTGTTGACCCTATCAAAGTCATCTTATATGTCTAGAAGGACAAGAAAGCAAGAGTTTCCAGAGTCAAAGAAGCAGAATGAGTTAACAGCTTGTAGAAGAACAGTCTCTGTGCTACAGCCTTGTCTGGTCTTCAATTGTAAATTATCTAGGAGATTGTTTTGCTGGATTAGATTAAAAAGTTGGGAGACTTTACCACTTTCTGTCACCTTCCCTAGGTAAATTGTAGTCCTGAAACGGGGCTTAAATTGTGAATATGAGTAGTATTTCCTTGAAAGGGATGATACTTGTCCACTTTTCAGACATACGAGGAACAAACCTTGCACATGTGACAAATTCACATAAATGGCCCCATGAGGTGCCAAATGTTTGACTAGTTCCTAAAAGATTGATCCAACCTCTGTGAAGTGGTTTGTGGCTTTTACTTTGGTTATAATTTCCAGTAAAACAGTCTCCTAAAGTTTGATAAAATAAAGTTGAGTTGTCTGAGCTTTAAGGTTTAAGGATCAGAGGTTGGGGGAAGTGAGGGTTCAGGGTGTGTTAATTTCTCAACAAAGAAATTCAGTCTCCAGAGGTGGATTCAGGGACGTTGGTTCTGTAGGAAGAAAATGGGCTGCTGAGCTGTTGAACCAAGGTTTTTGGTGATTCCTTGAGGTATCCAAAAGAAAATTGATGTGTGAGGACTTTGCCGTGTAAAGGTGTTTTTTCTGGCTTCTTCAGGCAGACCTAAGCTGAGTTAGATGTATACTCAAGTCTTTTTATGGATTTTCGTTCTTTGTGCAATGTTTTTGAGAATCACAGAGCATTGAGGTTGTCCGTCTTTTCTTCTTACTCTTCAGAGGAGCGCAGCCTTCAATCAGGTTTTTCATGCAATCATTGTAATTAGGTGTGTTGTCATTAACGTCTTGTTGAGATCCAATTGTGGGAATGTTCATCAGAGCTCGACTTATATGCACATTGATTTCACTAATGATGGCATAAAAAAGCTCTACAATCTCCTTTTTTGACCAACGCTTTTACATTGAACAAAGGCCAACATGAAAGTGATTTGGAGATGACAGACCTGTCCTCTAAGAAGGGATCAACAGTGGTTAGTAAGAGAAAGTTTACCAAATTTGGTCAAGTATGGAGCCTTTGCAGTCTGTGGATTTTGACTGTAGACGCAGAAGGCTTATTACTTGACCTGTAGATTGTAGTGTTGGCAGAGAACGTTGTTGTGAAGAAAAGCAAATAGCAATATTGACCGATTTGTTGTTAGCTGTACCACAATGCAGATTGAAATCACCAAGGAATATGATGGCATAAAAGAAGATTATCAAATGGATAATGATGTACTCCATGCATTCCTGATTTAAAATATTATTCTCGCCTGTGCAGTGGGTGATAGATGATGTTGAATCTGACTATAGAGCCATTAAACACAGAGACTGCCAATGATAGGCATTGATGGTGTGGTATTGATCAGTGGGGAGTCATCTATGGCAGATGGTGTTCTTATGAATACCTGCAACTCCACTTTGCGGTGACCATCATGGCTACATTGGAGAATGGATTAATGCAGAGGGACAATGAGGTCCAAAACATTGTGTGAAAAGTTTATGAACTACTATCTTGAACTGAGATCTCCAGGTCGAGATTAGCAATATTGTCAGACATTTCCACACAAAGTTTAAATGTGGAGCGCCAATTATGCAATACACAGCTCAGTGAGAAGTAGGTATTTATAGGAAAGGGAATAACTAGCAGTTCAGTAGGTATCTGAATAAGGTTCTTATATTACACCAGTTTTAGATAGCTGAAAAGAAGGACGAGATTAGTGATAGTGGAGATGGGTTGCAGTTGACTGGGTCTTGATCTCAAACAGGATTGGGAGCACACTTTAGGTTTTCATAATGTTAAAGTGTTACCAAAGATCACCATCCTTGACAGAGGACATTGCTGTTAGTATGGGAAGGTGGCAGTTATTTGTATGCAGCTTAGCACACTAAATATTGTTCTACGTGGGTAGCCAGTTAGTTTAGTAATTTGGAGAAGGACAACAGTTGAATTCATCAGTGTTACACAGCATTTGATTAACTTTGAAATTCTTAGCAAGTTGATCAAGAATAGTCCTGTGTTAGGAGATGGGCATTAAGTTTATCATGAAGTGAGATGACTTGATCAGATCCATCTAGTGAGTCATCAGGTCTAGCAGTGGAGAGCTACTAGGATGTTGATATTTGCTTCCTTGGTGAAGGTGTGTGATGAGCCCAACTCTCAGTGAAGTTCACGCTATATCTATTCAGTAGCAGTTAGGCTTCAAGAAGAGATGCCCATATAAAGTAATTTGCAAACTGTAGTTAGGTAGGATGAGAGAGGTTTGAGTGAAGAGTAACAGGTGGAGTATCAAAACAATTGGGAGGGGTATCTTTAGGATGTAGGCAGAGAGAGTTAATTTCGGGGAAAGGTGTAGAGAAGAGGGGAAGTAAGGGATGGCTTTGAATGTGAAGAATTAAGTTGAGGTTTTTGTCATTGAGAAACTGGAAGGGGTGGTCACTCAAGCCAAATAAGGTGAAATGGGAGGAAAGTAGTTTGAATGAAAAATCTCTGACCAAGTGTGGTTTGACAACTTGTGTGAAAATGAAGAGACATCATTGTCAGCCACACATGAACTCTCCTAACTAAAGTATGAGGAGATGGGCATCAGATAGGAGGTGGGTGAGTAGGGAGTAAAAGGTTAGAGAGTGTCAACCAAAGGGTTGCACTTTCCGGACTGGATGATGTTGTTGCATGCAGGATATTGTTAACAAGCACAGGTATATCAGAAGATGGAATGAGCGAATGATGAAGACAATCAAACAAAGCAAGGTTTGTATCTTTTGATTGAGTCATGGTGTTGCTTTTGCTTAAAATGGAAATCGATAGATTGCCATTTAAGTTCATTGAGGGGGAGGGCCCCAGTTAGTTAGTCCCCGAAATATAGACTACGATTAATTCATTTTACATTTTTACATTGTACTTATCGTACCCCTTTGCAACTATTCCAGATGGGGCTGGTCCCTGACTCGTGCTGCTTGCACTATAGGGCCCGCAAGCTACCTTTCTTAGCCTGGCCTGGCAATGTACAGAAGTTGTTCTTTTTGGGGAAGGATGTATAATCCTATTCAGGCGAAAACAGGTCAGGGGATACCATACTGTCATCTAGTGGGCCTGCTGGGCTCTGTCAAGGAGACCCTACCTGCAAACGACTACCCCCAATCTGTTCCTATTGGCTAAAAGCAGAGGGGCCATGCACTGGGGCAGACGTCTTGCCCTCAAGATTATGGCATGGCTATGTGACATCACTTACTGCCAGGAACAACTATCTAATTTTTGGGAACTCATGCCCCTCTGATCCAGACCTAAAGACATTTGGAAAACGTTTATCCGCTGGCTTCGCCAGCAAGACCCTGACTCACCTACATCCATGCCAACGATGTACCCTATCCACCATCTCTCGAGATTACAAAGGGTGAATTAGACCATCTGTAAGACTTGCATGCCTTGTTATTGTGGAGTCTCGCATCATAGCCTGTGACCTTACTATTGACACTTCTTAATGCTATCTGGGATATACAGAACTGTATTGTTACATATACGTTTGACAGCGCATGTGGTTTATTTTAAATCATATCTACGTGATACTGCATTTGTCTAGGATCCCCCCTTTTCTGTCCGTCCTCCCCAATTGTTCTTTCTTTTCCCCTTTCTTCCTGTCGCGTACGCGGATTTTATATTGCTTCCATTGTCTGTATTAACAAGTGCCATTAAAAAAATTATTTTAAAAAACCTTTCTGAAATAGCCTTGCTCTTATCTTTTTCATGAGTGGGTCATTCTATTATCCTTTATTGTACCAGGGTGTAAATTGCGATGAGATAGAGGCGTCAATGACATGTGGGCAACGACACAATTTTACTAATGTCACGCAATTACACTGATGAATCAATTGACCCATATAACAACGCTGGAGTCAGGAAGCACGCAGTGCTAGACATGGCATTAAAAGACCCTACGTGTTTTAATTAAAGCATTAGCAGCGAAATCTTGAACTCCGAGTGAGAAATGTTGATGTGCTAATTCCTCAAGTGACCCCTGAGCGCTACTTGTGCCAGTGTATTAGTTGCTAAAGTCCAGTTCTTGCTGCTTTCTTTTTTACATCAAGTCTTTACGGGACAGTTAATGTAGCAAGTGCTTAATCAGTTTCACAATATGGACTGGCAGTTGCACGGGTCATTCAAATAATGATTAAGTCTGAAGACTCGTTTATTCAGTCTCCTGCTGCTTTACTACAGTTCAGAGATATGACCGCTTCATCAAGTAATAAAGAACCTGACAGGTAAACGGACCCAATCATCGAAAACACTGAATAATAAAAATATGTTTGTAGATGGGCAATATGCATTTTGTTTTGAAAAAACAAACTGTTAGTGGTGAAAAAGAAAAAACTAATGATGCCCAGCGGACCTCCATCCAGTCTGCAGGCAGCTCCGAGCGACCTAATGGGCAGAGACGAGCAAGGAACCATGAGCTGTCTACCGTAGGCGAGCATTGATTAGAGTAGGTAATTCAGTGCTGTAGCATGACACATTCTGTTTATCCGAGGATGCACGCCGATGGACCCCAAGCGAAGCCGATGTAATTGAAAAGGGCGAATCCTCGGAGAACAGTGGATACAGGACATTACAAGGTATTGCTGTTTGGTTTGTTTCAAGGTTAAACAAAAATCTCTATGGACTTTAACACAGAACTAAAACGCCATTGGGAAACCTGGTGTCAACATGCAGCTTTTTTGCTGCATATTATCTAGCCTTTTGCTCTGATGGTTAACCCAATGGGACAAGGGGCTTTATCTCAGGTTTCAAAGATTTGAATCACAGCCCTGTCTTTTATTCTTCTGCGGACAGTAAAAAAAGTAAGTGCCAATGTATTTGCGTAACTGGGTGTTTTTTCCTCTATCCCGGTAATGTCTTTTTGAGGCTAAACTGTGAAAACAAGGCCAGTCATAACTGAGAGAACTGCAGGTTCACGTTTACCGGATGTATTGTGAAGGATGTGAATAAGTATGTGAGGAAACTCGACCTCTCGGCGGCTTTCAACACTTTGTCCTACCAAACCTTGATCAGAAGGCTTCATCAGATAGGAGTCCAAGAGGACACCATGAAATGGATCGCATCCTTCGTTACTGGAATAGCACTGGGAATATGCCTTCCACCATTCACCTCAAAGCCCAAGAACATCATCTGTGCCTCCCTCAAGACTCATCCCTCAGCCTCACTCTGTTCAACACCTACATGATACCCCTGGCCAACTTCGTCATAAATCATGGGCTGACCATTATCTCCTCTCCTACGCAGACAACACCTAGCTCATCCTCTTGGTATCTGAAGACACTGCCGCCACCAGGGGCCAACTTCCACCTGTGCATGACCAGCGTGGCCTACTGGATGCTAAACAACTGCCTCAAGATCATCACAGACAAGACTGAAGAACTCGTCTTTGGAAACGACACCTCCCTGTGGAACGACTCCTGGTGGCCTGCTGAACTGGGTCCTTCTCCCACTCCCATTGACCACGGTCAAACCTCGGTGTCATCTTGGACAGCAAAATCACCATGAAGAACTAGCTCAACGCAGTCGCCTCCACCTGCTTCCTTACACTGTGCATGCTCTGAAAAATGTTCAAATGGCTCTGTCTTCACCAGATGCACAGTCGCTTAAGTGCTCGTCACTAGCTGATTGGACTACAAAAGTGCACTCTGCACAGGAACTACCACACACCTCTGAAGAGTCTGCAGACCATTCAGAACTTAGCGGCCAGATTCATCCTCGACCTCCCCAGACGGACTCACATCACTCCTCTTCTGACGAATTTCCACTGATTCCCCGTACACCAGAGATGTCAATTAAAGATTCAGACTCACGGCTACAGAGCCCTGCACAACACAGGACCAGCATACATCAACCTCTGAATGAGCTTCCACCAACCCTCCAGACTCCTGCAATCCACCTCCCTAGCACACACACCCTGCTTCCGCCGCAGCAGCAGTGGAAGGCATTCCTTCTCCTACTTCACCAGGAAGTCCTGGAACAGCCTCCCCCTCCATCTCTGCACTTCACCCTCTCTTCAGGATTTCAGAAGAGGACTCAAGACCTGGCTATTCAACTGAGGACAACCAAGCAACCTGAAGCTCAGCGCCTGGATACCCTCGCGGGTGATTAGCTGTGCCATACAAATCCTACTTGATTGATTGATTTGAAACTTCTATATCTGTGAAATGGCTTTATCCTACCGTTTCACTCCTTGCTGCATAGTAGTGGCATGGGCTGCTTCCAGTAGGCCTCCATGTTGGTCTTTATGGGGCATCAGGCTTCTGCCTGCTAGGATGGTGAGTTTTTCTCTCGAGCTGGTGGGCTGATCTACCAGGTCAAATATTCACAGCTTGTATTTTTGCACGTATTTTATTTCACATCGTGGACTTTACCTGCCTTTACTAGAGGCGCAAAGTGTAGAACCTCAAGTATAAATGGCCACTAACTGAAATATTTACCCACCATGTTTGAAAAGCAGGCTAGCATCGGCCCTTTAAATAAGGACCATGTTTCTTGCTGTTTCTTTTCAGTCCATATCCTGAAAAATTGGATGTCCTGACTAAAGACAAGAATACTGTACATCAAGCTAACCCTGGATACTTAGAGCCAGATGTACGTAATTCTATTTTACCGACTCTAAAATACCAAATCATACAGATTCGGTATTTTAAATTCAGAAAATGGTATGTAGGTTAAAAATTACTGAATCGTTAAGATTCGGTAATTACCGAATCGGTAAATACCGATTTGGTAATTGCCATTCATTCCTATGGGTCTGGAGGCCCATAGGATTGAATGTCAATTACCGAGTCGTTAAATACCGATTCGGTAAAAGGGGGAAAACATTGAAGGGTGAACAGGGTGTCACTTTGACACCCTGTTGCACCCCTCAATTGTGTATGGATGCACATGTTGCAGACATACATGCCCTAAGGGCATGTATGTCTGCAACATGGCACTGTTGGAAAAGCAAAAAAAAATGCTTTTTCAAAGGCTGTCATTATTTACCACCAACTTGTAGTTGGTGGTAAACAACGAATCCTAAAATGGGAAAATCACTCATTTGAGTGCTCCCTACATATCAGGATTCGGTAATTTACCGAATCGGTATTTAAGAATTCGTTAATTTACCGATTCCTTAAATTACTGATTCGGTAAATTACTGAATCCTTCTTTTTTTACCCTCCTACATCTGGAAAGCCTATTACCGGTCGGTAACGTCCGATTTCAGCCGTTACCGACTGGTAATAGCCTACCTTCATCTGGCCCTTAGTGTTTAAAGAACAGCCCCCTTCACTTTGTGTTTTTTCTTGCGCTGCACATTCTTGTATGAATTAAGAGAAGCATATCTCCTGGCCTCTTCAAATAAATTAAGTTGACTGACCCGTAGATGTTGTCCCTCTTTGTTTATTTTTTTAATGAATTGTATTGTTTGCAAATATTATCTGCAAATTCTTCTCAATAGTGATTACAAACATTAGAAAATAAGCCTTCCAAGGGCTTTCAGGGAGTCTGCCTTTTGTGTTACCCTTAAATAATCTTGAATATCAATATATTGACCTATGCAGTTTAAGGTGTTTTATTCTGCGGACTGGTGTCTGGTAAAGAGCTATGGTTTTGAAACATGTATTACTATTATGCTATTATTGAATTTCGAAACTCTTTTTCAACAGCTGCCATCTGAGTAAAGGACTAGGACTAATTTTGAATGTGATTCTTAGAAAATAAGAATGTGCTTGGCGTGTATTTTACGAAAACAAAAAATTATTTTGTGTCCCTCTCTTGCAGCTGGTTTATGGGCCGTCGTCCAGAATTCACTGACCCAAAGGTTGTGGCACAAGGAGAAGGCCGAGAAGGTACAATGTGTGATGCTTTACTGTGTTGTGGTTCTCACAGTGTTTGGACCTGTCCCAAAAGTCACTACACATTTGCAAAGCCAATAGAGTTGGTGCTTCATAAAATGAATATGCCACGTTACATCGCATGCCTTTTTAACACATGCCATTACAACGACGCGTTGTAACAACGCATGCCATTACAATGCAAGTTGGAACAACGACTTGCGCTAGGGGTTTGCTGGGTGTTGGAATAGTATAATTAAGTATTCCAACTCCAGTCTGTGCAACAGTAGCGAAAGTGTTGGATTTAAAATGCAACACCATCTGACCACTAGAGCAAGTCGTTGTTCCGATGTTTACCTCATAAAATAGATGGGAGAGTTTGTGTAACTACAGGCATGTGTGGTGAGTGGTTGTGAGGGTTGATGAGTCGGTGAACTTGAGTTTGTTGTGGGCATTTGGGTTGGTGATTATAAGTGATAGATTTGGTAAATGTGAGTTATCAGGTCAATGTTGATGGGGGAATGCAGGTGAGAATGCTTAATGTAGATGGATGTAAGCTGAATGTTAGTAGGTGTTTGCTAGTTTGTGTTTTTGTGAAATTGGGTTAAGTTGTGTTAGTGGCTGGGAGTAGTGGCACCCGACAGGGCAGTCCTTCTTCTCTTCTTCTTTTCCAGGCAGTGATCAGGTGAGTTCCTTAGAGCTGCCTTATATATTCCTCATATCTTGTCTTAAGGGAGGAGAGCACCCTAAGCAAAAGGGGATAAGCAAACTTTCTCTAACATGGCCACTTCCTATGAAGTCTGGCAAACTCCTAGCCCAGAACACAATATTCTCCAATAAATCAACATGGATAAAGTCTCATCTTGGTGTGCTTGTCTGTGTAACCCAACTCCGAGGTGTGGCTAACTACTGACTACACTCCCCTTCTCGCCCCTCTCCTGATCTAATTAAGTGGGCTCCCATCTGTTAGGGGATCTAGGAAGTGGGAGCCGACCTAGGTACTGTGACATCTGTTCTCCAGCCTTTGAAGTCCAGTTTATCTCCCTAGCCCCCTTTCTCTCCCTCACTCCTTCAGGAAGCAAATCTCCTCCCACCAAATGGCTGTATTGTTGCAGCCCCAGGACTCTTCGCACCTACTCAGCGAGTAGCTTGGCTAAGGCTGTCAAAGGCTGACCAATCAGAAGAGGCTGCTACAGGGCAACTTTAAGTAACTTCAGGATAGTAAGTTCTAAAATTACTCACCAGTAATAGTTATATTAAATCCAGCTGTGACAAGTTGTTGGATTTAATATGAATATTAATTTGATACTTTGAATGGCATTGGTAGCTAGCTCCAATACAAAGACTTTATTAAGTAAACTATAGCCTTCCCCATTTTAGTCTATTGGGCTAGCAGCACTACACTACAGTAGGGAAAATTACTAAGGCTGTGTTTCCTTACCAGGGCATATAAAACATCTTTTATATTGTCCATGCTATTTATGACTTTGCACCCTACTCTTGGAGCACCTAGGGCAGCCCTTAGGGGTGACTTATGAGTAATACACATGTCGTTTTGGACGTTGGAAGTACTTTTAATTCCAAAGTCGAATTTGGATATAGTTGCATTTTAAAACCAGCCTGCAAGGCAGGCTTGGGTTTATTATAACACGAGACACCACAGGAGTGCACACTTCAGTGCATTAAGTACCCTGGGGTCTCTAAATGTACACGCCCTACCATATAATAGGAACTTACAGATAGGTTGTCTTTGCCAATTAGAATTATACCAATGAACATACATATCTTTAGATTATAGAGCACTGTCCCTTGGCATGGTTAAGAGAGCACAGGGCACTTTCAGAGTAACCGCTAGCATCAGGCCAAAAATGGGGGGTGGGGTGAAAGCAAAGAGAATGACTGTCCTACAGCGTGGCATTGATATGTTGACTTTGTTAGCATGCAAGCATTGCACTAGAAGCTGGAAGAGATCAACAGCAGACTTCTTCAACCCTGGTAGGTAAGCTCAGTCCCTGACTGGCATTGCTACAAAGTGGTTGGAAAGTCTACAACAACAGTATACCCCAACATGGCACTATATGGAGACAAGCCCTACTCACATTGGTATCATATTAAGCCTTAAGTACACTATTCATTAATTGTCACATTTATATGGCAAGTGATTATGATGGACACGTTCAAATAACTTGCTGAAAAAGCAGAAATGTGATACCATCCTACTCAGGAAGAAAAATAGGTTTATTCTACTTGAATATTAATGCACCTTCAGCAACAATGGTCTTCGTGAATATCATACAAACAACAAAATCAATTTTAAAAAGTGTAAATAGGAAGTAATCAAAATACATACAAATGAATTCTAAAAGGAGGCGTTTCATTGGCCTGTAGAAAATCTTGCATATGCACCCAAAATCTCTAGTCCACAGTCATCCATGTAACTGTTTGATTAAAACAAAATCCCTTCTTCCTCCCAGCCCCTGTTTAGATTGCTGCTGTGTATGTTCCTCACAGAGTTCAAGTGCACGCCTTGCATTTCATCACTATCCCAACCTTTGCTGTCGATTAAGTGTCATGTTCAAGCTGCTACTTCGCATTGTCTTGCAACATCAGGCTGGCCTGAGTTGTGGCCTAATCCCCAGTTTTTCATCAGACAGGCCGGGCTGCTACAAGGCTCGTAAGCCATTATCACGGCATTGTCTCCACATACCTCTGATGTGGCCTAGCTCTTGAGCTAAGAACCTACTTGTCACCTATCCCATGGGTCCGAGGCTGGGATGCCAACATATCAGCTTTGAAATTATGAAGTGGACTGTAGTCCACACCCCTTGAAGTCAATGAACTCTGCCACAACCATGTTTCCAATGTTCTAACTATAAGCGCACTATCAGTCCTATTTAAATGTTAATCTCCACTCTAGAGGAAAAAAAAGGATTGTGGAATGATGTCAGAAGAGGATAGTTCTGGAGCTTTGGAGCTGGTTGTTGCACTGACAGTTCTTTTTAATGTTTTTTTTTAGTATTTTTACTACACATGATTGAGAGAACAAGAACAGCAAAACAAAACAAGCTTCATCCAACTCCAATGCAATAAATTGATTTTGTCATAACACACGGTTCTGTTCGTCCTCCCTTGTACCCTAGGGTTGTGATTAAAATTATAATATACAATTTACTCATTAGTCTTGTCCTTCAAGCATAACTCTTTTTCTATTTCATTATTTGCTTCAGCTGGTGTACCACATTTAATGTTAGGCGGTGACAAGTTTTTAATTGGTGTGTAACTAATGGTCTGGCAGGGCTGTGGCTCCTCCGCTGAAAGCTAAAAGCACTTACCTATGCCGCCAAACACCAGCTGCCGCCTCTTCTTCATCTGTCCTCCTGCCACAGGAAGCCCTCAGCCTTCCAGAATTCCCTGACCAATCACAACGCTGCCTTACAGCAGCGTTGTAATTGGTCTGAGCGCTGTGGTTCGGCACTCAGAAAGGGGCTGGCAGACTGTGCATCTTCCCCAGAAAGGCAGTAATATAGCCTGCTTAGAGAACATGCAGAGTGCACGTGATGCTTTGGCCGCCCGAGACGGCCGACCAAACCATCATGCATACTTTAGGTGCTGCCACCCCTCCTCCCCATGTGATGCGGGGAGCCCAGCCCCAACCCCCTGGCTTCAGCTGCAAGCTGAATTCAGAAAACAAAATAATAACGAACGTTATTATAATTTTATTTTTTGTATTCTGCGTGCAGTTCAAGCAGTGGGGCGATGCTCCTCCGCCTTAGCGGGGGAGCCACCACTGATTGGGATGTTAAATTCTAGCTTTTAAAAACAACATGGCGTGGCTAACTGAAATCATGATACATTGTAATCACTTAAAGCATGATTTAGTTTAGAGTTTGGAGGATGGGTTACTCTGTCACTAGGTGACAGCTGTCCTGTCCGCTTTATTAGAAGTGCATCATACCCTATTGTGCTTTCTATAAGGCACACAGGAAGCACTCATGTTTGTGACAGAGTAAAGCATCATCCAAACATTGAATAGGGACCTAAATTCCTGAGAGGGTATTGGTTTTAAACAGAAGTCCACATTTTTAGCTGGCAGTTCTCACTTCTGTGTCAAATAAATGCCCTTCTACCTATGACGTGTCTTGTTGGGCTTTGAACCCACTACGCCTTCCTCGTCTTGTTTTTTCTTGTGTCTGACCCAGTATCTTCCTCTTTCTGTTTTTGAGTCTCGCTAGTTATGCTGTATTTCTGTTTCATCCCCATTGTATGTTAGAATATTTTCTACAGAAATATTGTCTAACATAAATAGTGTCTCGAATTATCTTTTAAAAAAATATCCAAGTTAGAGTAGATTTTCTGTTAACTGAAGTGGGGCGATATTTTTGCAGATAATATTTACAACACAATATTCATATCAGCTGATTTTATGACAGTGGTACTCTGCTACCACACTTCCATCTTTGCACCTCCTACCTTCTTATGTTTCCACAACTTTTCCCTATGCCTGTCGTCTCCTTGTATTTCCGCCTTCTACTTTCCAATCTGGCAAATAATTTCCAATTTGGCAAATTGGCATCCTGTGCCCCCTGTCTACCTACCATTCCCTCTGTCCCTTTCCCACTCCCTCCACTCTGTCCTCTACCCACCCTTGTCTCTTCGTAGCGGTTGATTTAAAAAGATCAGTGGAGCGGTTAGTGGAGGTTGATTGAATCTGCGGCCATATTGCATGTAGGACTTGCTAATGACTGCATGTGTCCCTCGTGTAGATTGACGTCACTGCATTGATGAGTCACTGGGAAGTAACCTCATACATGCTAAAGATACCTCTGCCCCACAATTTTCCTTTAAGCTCTCTGATATAGCTACCACTCAAATTCTAAAATTGCTCTCATTTTGTAGGAAATTGCTTATGCAGCCCCTTTACCCTTGGGCAGATTAGCTCATAGATCTTTGTTTTTAATTGCCATGCTTCTCCCGAAGGTGACTTTCACAAAGTAGACTATCAACCCAGGCAGAATCCAGTGTAGAAAAGATCATGTGCTGCCCATCAACTCGGCCATTCCTTAGAATATATTATTTTTAATCCGTGATGCACATTTGATCTTCTAGGATTTCTGTCATATTTTGGTCTCTTTCAAAACACTTGTTCATAGCCATCGCTTGAGAGAAGAAAAAATAAATTCGCCGTAAAGTGTTAGTTTCTACTGCATGCAAATAACTCATTTCCAGCTGTTAGGCGCCTCTGCAGACTGTTAAATCACCACTGAGGAAATAATGATTCTGCCCTTATTATTGTAGCCGCCAACCAGCAATGCAGATGAACAAATCACCAGCCCTGTTGGCAGGCGCCTTTATCTTGCTTCATGGGGTGAAATATGATGTTCTTGTTTGACTTTGCGTGATAGGCAGACACGCCAGAAAATTGGTTGCAAGCAGCGGGCTGGTGATAGCAAGCGGGTGTTTGTGGCTCCAATTCTGGCCGTACATTTCTCAGACCTGTGTTCGGTTTTGCATTCATCCAGGGTATGTGAAGGCAATGTTCTGACAAGGCCCAAAGGCTTAACCTCATAGAACAATGCAGCCTTCCAAAGATTGGTGCAGATCCTAGGCCTCAACTTACCCATTGCCTCACTTTCATTGAAGGCATGTCTAGTGATGTACTGCAGGTTCGTGGATCCTTTTTTAGTTCCCTCACTCTCCTTTTTCGTTAGAGGGACTCATTGTTCTAACTCCAGTTCGTTGGACGGAATGAAACAAAACATGGTAGGTTTCTGAAGCTATGATTTGTTGAGCTTCTCCAACCAGTAGCTTGTGAGCTACTGGTAGCTCTCCAATTACCTGCGAGTAGCTCTCCTGTGTGTGGCCAAGGATATCAAATTAAAAACTTTTGCGTGGTTAAATTTGTGTATACCAAAAACTAAAAAGTGTATATTTGAGGCAAAAATGTGTGTATTTTCAGAACCCATAATTTCAAAAATATATTTAAAGTTGATATTTGACTGAGATATGTAGGGGAAAGGGTGTGGTCTAACGGCTAGGTCGGCCAACCTCAAATCTGGGGAACTGGGTTCGAGTCTCGGCAATGACGCTCAACGTCCTGTGATTATGGGCAAATCACTTAATCTCCCCGTGCCCAACAAAAATTAATGTGTCCCCATGTAAAGCAACTGGTGCTCGTGTAAAGCGCTCTGATACTTGATACCTTCGGGTCAAGTTTGCGCTATATAAAACTCTGGAAAAAAAAGAATTGAGAGACTTATTAATGACATTATTCCCTTTGTGCTAGGGACATTGCAGCTGTGACTGTTATGTATTACCCTTGTATAGGTATTCAAAACTGACTACGCAGGGCATGTATGTGCGCCATATGCGCACACATGTCATTTTCAGGGGTGCAGCAGGGAGTTCTTGAGACACCCCTGCACCCTTGCAAATATTCACAATTTGCGATTAGCAAATTGCGATTCGCAATTTCCCCTTCATTCCTATGGGCCTCCTGGCCCATAGAAATGAAAGGGAAATTATTCCTTAATTGCGATTAGCAATTTGTTAATCGCAATTATGGAATTTTAAGGAATCGCTAAAAAGAAGCGATTTTCTGCATACATACCATTTTGCGATTTCTAAATAGCGATTCCTTAAAAATCGCGATTTAGGAATCGCAAAACGGAATGTTGATACATATGGCCCATAGAGACTGCTTACTCTCACGGTATGCCACCGGAAGTGGATTATTCGGTCATTGCCCCAAGAGGGTTTATGTGGAGATAAGGATGTCTTTGAACTTTTTTCATGTTTTGGCATGTATTCGCCAACTAGGCACAAGATACTGCATTCATGTTACGAAATGAGAGTGAAATCCGGGTACGGAGGTGGCAACCACATATATGTCAGCCTTTAATCTTTTGCCACTTATCTTGCTGCTGTAGAGTGCTGCCATTGATTTGCTGCATATTTATTCCATAGAGCGAGAACAGAGGGTAAAACTACTCTAGAAGCACACCATGACCACAACACTACATCTTTTTTGGTCTCGGCTACCATACTGTGCAAACTCTCTAGCTGCGAAAGAAAAGGAGGCCCTCATTTACAAATATAAGAGGTGAAGCAGAAATTACCATTTTAGGCCTATTTCTGTGTCAACTCCTACCGGTGCCAGAGGTTTTACTCAGAACCATCTCTTCCCTCTCCAACTTACTGAGTCTACAGTGTAAGGGATGTATTGTGTGAAGGCATTATACTGTCACCCTTGTCCTTTTGGAGCTCACCCACCTAAGCATTTCCACTTTTCCCACTTCTACATTGTGAGCTGATACACTGCTGTTCATTGTGGACAGTGATTTGTTTTGCTCCCTAACCTCTCTAGTTTCCTCTGTTGAATAAACATGTATTTTTTTCTGATGGCGGTAGCTCATTACACAAAGTTCTTTCTGAGGAAGGGAAATAAAGCCAGAACTAGTATGGGTTTGTGAATGGTAAGCGAGGAGAACTCTTCCTGCAGTCCTGGTCCTTAAGGGCCAGATGTAGGAAGGCTATTACCGGTCGGTAACGGCCGAAATTAACACATTTCGGCCATTAGTGACTGGTAATAGGCTTTTCTGATGTAGGGGCCGAAATTAAAGATTCAGTAATTTACTGAATCGGTAATTTAAGGAATCGGTAAATTACTGATTTCTTAAATACCAATTCGGTAAATTATCGAATTCCTAATGTAGGGAGCACTTAAATGAGTGCTTATCCCATGTTAGGATTCGTTATTTACCACCAACTACAAGTTGGCGGTAAATAATGAAAACACCCCAAAAAGCAATTTTATGCAAATTACTTCAGTGCCATGTTGCAGACATACATGCCCTTAGGGCATGTATGTCTGCAACATGTGCACCCATACACAATTGAGGGGTGCAACAGGGTGACAAAGTGACACCCTGCCACCCTTCAATTTTTTTTCCCCCTTTTACCGAATCGGTATTTACCGATTCGGTAATTGCCATTCATTCCTATGGGCCTGCAGGCCCATAGGAATGAATGGCAATTACTGAATCGGTAAATACCGAATCTGAACGATTCGGTAATTTTTACCGAATGATTTGCTACATAGCATTTACCGATTTGAAAATACCTAATTGGTTACATCCGGTATTTTCGAATCAGTAAATACTATTTACCTACATCTGGCCCTAAGTATTTAATCCCCTGCAACCTCTGCTCTTATTTTTTGTCACCTGAAGGAGGGTGACCAGAGAAAAGAGCTAGGACAGCTGGGGTATTGCACACACGTGATTGGGACTGAAATGCTTCACTTGAATTTTCTGCTCACTTGATATTCAAAATGTTAGAGCAGCTGCATCCCAAGTTTTACCATTTCTTATGCGACAAACGAGCAGGTCGGATAAAAATAATCCTGAAACAAGTGCAGGCCTTACCTAAAACAGGCCCAGTCCCACACATTGAGGGGGAGAGTATTAATAGAGACAGGTTTGACCCTAAAACCTAGCAAACAACATTCTAATAACAAGCTTTTGCAATGCAATAGGTCTTGCATTTGTGAGAGCTAGAGTTACTGGCGTTGTAAATGAAAATGTCTTTTCCCTATGTGTTTTGGTTTTGAGTGGAATTATGTGGGTTGTATTGGAACTGTGTGGGTGGAATTGTATGTGTAGTATATTTGTGTAGTGGAATTATGTATCATGGTGAATAGATAAGGGTGAGAGATGCACAGAATAGAAAGAAAGGAAGATAGTGAGGGATAGGTAGTTTGAGCACAAAGAGGTGAATGAACTCCAGATAGAGGAGAAAGAGTGTGCGAGAAAGCGAGAAAGAAGAGGAGGGAAGGCCACAGACACACAGACACATATTGGAGAAGTGTGGCTCACTGGTTAGAGCAGGCAGACCCTGAAGCAGAGGTCAGACCCGGGACCAGGGTTCAATTCCCGACGCGGCAGGGTCTTGAGCTCAAATGTCCACGGACTCGATAATTCTCGCTTCGGTGCCTGACCTAATCATGGGTTCACACTCTGCAACTCTGGGCATTAAGCTTGCTTAATCTCCACAACGACCCCCCGCGGCGGGATGCCTTGCTTTCACCTTGGGGATGCCCATTAGGGGCTATCTCACAGGGAAAAGCCAGGACGGGTTCCCAAGGCAAGCGCCGAGATGCCTCCGGGTGATTCGAGCGCTATATAAGAACATACAAAAAAAAAACAAAAAAAAAACATATTGCGTGGGTTTGAGGGCTGTAAATGTTGAAAAGGCATGGGAAAGAAACTGCTTAAATACATGAAGTGAATCAATATGAGAGAGGCTGGAAGCGAGAGTGAGCGAGAGAGAGGTGTGTGAAAGAGCACGAGAGTCGAGTTAGAGGAGCAGCGAGAGGGGGGATGCAAGATGTGACCTAGTGCACAGCGCAAAGAGGTACAGGAAGATAGCATGTGTGAGCAGGGAGTATAAATAGGAGAGAGGGAGTGTGAGGGAGGGGTGAGAAGGAGAAGAGTTAACTGCAAGATGAGATGGAGTTGTGGGAGTGTGAGTGAAAGATGATAGGTTTGATGGTTGAGATGGGTTATATTAGGATTGTTTTCTGCAGAATTGTGTGGTGTGGAATTGTGTGTTGTAGAATTGTGCAGTGAACATATGTGGTATGGTGTATTTTTGAATTATGTGGATAGTAGTTAAATGGTATAACTTGTAGAGTGAGTGTATGTCATGGAGGTTATTAAGTGTAATGGAATTGTGCGTTTTGGAATTGAATTAAGTGGGGCGCTGTTAAATCTTGTGGCAAATTGTGGAAATGTGTTTGGTTTATTGGAGGCTTATTAGGTATTCTGAATGATGCAGAAGGCATGAGTCGACCTGCATTCCGAGTACCTTTTTTTTAATTTAGAGGCAACAAAAAAGCCAGATAAGCAGCTCAAAAACTGACAGATGTGTTAATGACAAAACTCAACCAACCAGACATTGAGGTAGGTCACTGTTAATGCATTAGGACGGAGCGTAATGGATTCCCCTACAGCCCTGGCAGTGAGAGAGTGCCGTGCGATTCCTATTCCCGAAGGGGCCCTTTCGCCCTCAACTTGTGTTTGCTGTATACAGTGTGACGAACAGACACTGTCCCTAAAACAATCTGATGCTTAGAGCGCAGAGAGCTGACTTGCAGAACTCCTCAATGCTTGAACGCTAAACAGGTACACATGATTTCTAGAGCGCATAGAAAATGAGTGCAAGCAGAGTGCGAGAAGAAAGGAAAACAGGAACAAAATGTGAATTTATAGGAAGTAGTCTTTAGTACAAGTCTCCAGTTGCAATTTAAGGTGACTGCTTTTAACCCCTTCCATGCTGGTGACGAACCCCAGCCGTCATGCACTACGGTGCTCGTGTGCTGATGACGGCTGGGGTTCGTCATGGCCCGCCCGTGTTCGGCCGGCGGCCGCACACGGGAAAAAAAGCGGCCGCATCGAAGGGGTTAATGCTTTAGACATTTAGAGAACGTATAGATTCACAGCAAGAACCACAAAGGCGATTTTAATACACATGTACCAGGTAGACTTTTGATGTGAAATAGAATATGTAATGTTAAGACCATATCCGTAACTTCACATTGTGTGGTATACAGGCAGGGGGTAAAGAATTACGGGCAGATATAAGAGCGGAACACGCACTAAATTTAAACTGTGTAAGATCAGGCCCAAAGAGACGCTTAACAGTGTTGTGGAAATAATTATTAAAGGCACACAGACTCCCAAAGTGGCCAAAATGCTGAGAGATAAAGCACAGCATCCGTAAAGTGGGTGCTAAAGAGCGTGTGCTCATGACGGCCGGGAGCCATCCGAAGGTTGCTGCTCCGCCCACCCGCGATTAATTCCCCGCCTGTGCAGGAGAATTAATCAGTGGGCAGAGTTCGGACGGCTCCCGGCATGCCTACTGTGTGACTCATGACGACCGGGAGCCGCCCTGAGTACCCGAGCGCCAAGCCCAGCCCTGCCCCTCCTCGCATCGCGGCGGAATTTGCCGCGTGGCGAAGGGGTTTAAATTGCTTTTCAGATGTTGTGTTAACCTAGGACCAAATATTTTTTTTATAAAATCATCTGTTGGGCCCCTATGCCCTGTTACATTTCCTAGAAGGTACATCTACACTGATTTAATCACACATTATGAGTTGAATTTAGGATATTCATATCAAACTTGAAAAGATTTGGAAGTTTACTATTGAATTAAACGCTCTGTATATCATTTGTATTCGCGTCACAAGTATATAAGAAACATTTTTTTATTGTTTATCAAGTTCCCACACCTACATCACCAGCTCACCTTAATTCCTTCTATTAACCATTTTTTTGTTTCTTGTTTGATTCTCAAGTATCTAGCTCGCGTTTTGTACAGATTTACTGGAAGCTAAAAAGCAGTTTTTGTTATCTTTGGCCATAGAAAGAATGTCTAGTTTAAGATTAAACTATTTTTACAGGACCTTTTGTATGAATGTTCGTTGATATTCATCACTGTATGAAATAGAATACCTTTCAAAAATGTTGATTTCTTTTTCCAGTAGATACAGTACTTTGTTAACTAACTGATTATAAGAATCCATAATCAATTTAATGACCATCAACTTTAATTTAAAAGCTTCTAATTGAAACCACGAAGGTCTTGCAGGGTTATTGTCTCAATATAAATGTAAAGTTGCCTTTTCTGGTTTGTCCTGAAGTTATAGAGTAAGAACAAGGTCAATGTTTAAACACCATTCTGAATTACAACTTTTTACAGCCGTTTTTTAAGGAAAAGGTTAGAGATTACGGATTAAACTAATTGTGCAACATATCCTGATACTTTAAAATTATTCACACAGTTGAATTCATGGACATTAGAGAAAATGTTGAACCTTTAATAGGTAGACATAGTAAATGGAAAAGATTATTCATTCACAATAAATGCACTAGCTCCACAAAGACTTTTGTTTTCAGGGCGGAGAAAGGGAGAATGTAGTGAGTCTATTTAAGAGGTATTTTATGTTATCTTCCTTTTTTATCAACATTCTGATCAAGTATAGTTATATTTAAAGATTTTACTTAAATAATAATAACATTGTTGTTTTCACTCTGTGCTTGTGGCGAATAACAGGAAAAGTACAAGTTAAGACCTATTCCATGCTTTTTGTATGACTTTTGAATTGCTCTGTGGAAGAATCTTATTCTATTTCATTCTATTAAGATAATTAAGTAAAAGATGTTGCTTGATACTCCATCCTTTTAACACTAGGTAATGCAGTGTTAAGTTTCTGAACATTAGCTTTGTATTGCATTATAAAGTATTTCAAGGTTATTTTTTCTTAGATCTAATAAAAAACATGCTATTGATAACTATGAACAAGTTATTATGAGAAAAATAATAATAGAAACAGCATAAAATAAAGCATGAGATAGAAGCAATGCTGTATAAAATTTACAATACAGTTTATTTACCACAAACAATTAAACCTTTATCAGTAACATTCACCATTCAGGCCTCACCAAGTGGTATCAAGCCAAGCTCCCTATTCCCCAGCTTTAATAATTCACTTCCTGCAATAATGGACATCTTGTAATTATTCTGATGGAAAATAAAGGCCGTAAATAGAAACCACATTATACTAGTGCATAACAATTTCCAAATGAGGCTTGTGGTGTCGCAGGTGGTGCATTTACTTTGAAGGTGAAAAGGCAATTGTAAATCAGAATAATAATGCAGATTCGAATTGAGTACACCATCTTAATAGTATGATTATGATAAAAGAAAAAGGCAATAGGATCGTCCTACAATGACAAGGATTAACAACACAATTTCTAGTGATTTAGCATCAGGCAACCCATAGTTATAACCAAGAGATTTTAGTTGAGGGCAGAAAGCACAAACATTTGGATCTGATCAGAATGTCAGAAATTGGGTATTTGAATTTCCTTCCCCGTGGATCATGGTGAAATGTTTATGATGGCCAACTTTAATGAGTTTGTTTGTTTCAGTATGGTTTTGGATGAGTGGGTATGTGGTAATCTTTATCCTTTCAAATAGTCAAATATATTTAACTGTTGAGAGAAAGGATATGAATGTGGTAACAAAGATTTACAATTACTTCCTTTCATCAAATTCTGTTTAGCCGAAATTCTAAGATTACATTGTGTATATAGGAAGCTTCCATGTTAAATATGGAAATCCACATAAAAGCAATCTGCTCTACATATGGATTGATAAAGGATAACGTTTTCCCTCATGAAACATAAGATAAAGAGACTTATGGTGGTGATCTAACCATAAAAATTACTGACATTTGACAGATGTACTGAGCCAAGCAACCATACGTCCGGCAAGGTGATTTAACAGATTGCTTCAAAATGACATCATCAACAAGATGTGAGATTGCATCTTTGAATCTTCTATGTGCTTTTGTGACCCTCAACCCTTTTGATGTATAGATGTAGGATCTGGTCCATTGCCAAGTTTTACACACTTCCTCTCCCCCCGCACATGCTGCTGGGCATGGGCTTCTGTCAACTTCACGGACTTTAGGCGCAAGTCCAGGCCACAGGACATGTCCTGCTCTCAACAACTCCGCCCCCCAGATTCTACTTGATTCATCTTTTGGTTATGCCCAGCAGGCTGTAGGCTCACAACATCTGCCACATAGTCCTCTGGGCATGACTTTTGCCTGTGACCATACAACAACTAGATATATTTGCTGGAGATTCGTGTAGTGCAAGACTGTGATCACACTGCCATTCAACAGATGTGTAGATTTAGTGATTTAATTGATCATGTGAATGAAACAGTAGAGGGAGATACATAGGAGCTATATATTTGAGGTTTGTAAAAATGTATAGGGGAAGGTGTGATGAGTGTGAGGCAATCTGTTAAACAGGGAAATGGAGAAAGCACAAAAAATAATTAGCTACAAAATCGAGAGGATCAGAGCGGCGTGACATGAGAAAGAATTGGCTGCATGATAACAGCTTTGTAAGTCTTGTAAGTCTTAGAATAAAGAAGCAAGAGGAAGGAATTCAGTTGCAATTGAATCAGTATGCTTAGGAAAGGACGGAGTTGGAAAGACATGTGGGGAAGACACATAAGAGATGATGGAGAAGGAGGAAATGTGTGATGAGTTGAATAGGTAGGTTAGCTGAAGAAGGATAGTGGTAACTAGTAACGCTAGAGTTTAATTCTGAATGCACAGAGTTCAAGGAGCTCAAAAGCGATAAGGGGCAGAGAAGGAAAGACAAAACTACGGAATAGATGGTAACCAGGGATGAGGTAGAGAGGTAATCTACTGATACTTTTCCAAATTGATTGAAAGCAAGAACGGTTTTAGTCATTTGTAGAATTCGGAGGAGGGCTCTTGAGCATCTCAGATCAACAAGCAGCAAGTAAGAGATGGAAGGCCAGCTTCAAAGAGAGATGGTTTGCCTGCTCTCAAGATTTTAAGTTTGTGGTTTCTAATCTGAGCTCATCAAAGTTTCAAAAGTTCCTATTGCCACTTGGGTTGTGGTAAGAAGCTACTAGGTATTCCAGGCGTTGGTTATTTATGACCTTGAAAGTTATGCACACAAACTTGAATGTTATTATGCCTTCTAGATGAAGACTATGGAGGTCTTCAGGTGCAGCTGATAACAGTGACAATATTACTACTGATGACTATGGAACTTTTTGCCAACGGCTCACCGATAAAGATGTGCCACGTATGCCTCTTACAGTCTTGTACAATGGAGTAGCCAACTTCATGAGCATTGCGGACTTCCATCAGAACTCTTCTTCCTCAGGAAAATGACATAAGCAGAAGACACAGGTTAAGTCAGTCGATTAAGGGAGATAGGAGGAGGTTGTCAAAATAGTCCCGCAGTACAAAAAACGCATGAAAATTCATACAATCACACTAGCAAGCACAGTTACTTAAAGTAACCATATAGGCGCATTGTGTAATGAAGCAGCAAACAAGAAAAAGAGGGATCCAATCAATCCATAGGATGGCCAGCCTTCAACCTGATTATCATGCACACTCCATTCTGGGAAGTGTAGTGCAAGACAGCAATCCTGAGGAGGGATTTCAAGCAGACTACCCTGAACCAAGAGGTTTATTACAAAGCAAAATGATGCATTGCTGGGACCCTGAAAACATGTATGGGATCAGTTAAATCAAGCTGGAATAGATGTGAAGCAGTTGTTGTTTTTCAGTGGTGAAACTGCCTGTGTCGGACATTGTTGACCTGTTTTATAATGGAGTAGACTAGAATATAATTCCCAGAACTAAAAAAAAAAAAAAACGGAAGCAGCACTTCAAATGGACCTGGGAAACTTGTCAGGGCTTGGTAAGTATGCACTTCACATACAGCCTTTTCAATGGGTGACTCAGAGCAGGCTTTCTTTGTGCTAGTTTCAGCAAAGAGACTTGACGAGTGGGACTGGAAAAGGAACCGAGAGTCACCCACTTGAGAAGGTTTGTATGCATACTGTGGAAGTTGAAGGTGTCATGCTCTCAAGAGGGCTGCAGAATTAATGCACAATCTGGCCAATAAATTTGCCTCCATGAAAGAACGAAGTAGTCACCAAAATATTTAGTACTTATTTTGCATGCAATTTTTCTCTTTCAAAACTGTGAGAGGTGAAAGATACATCACAACTGCAAAGTTCTCCAGCCTACACACATACCTTCCTCGATTCTTCTCTCTTTCCCTGCTTCTTAGTCCATTATACTTGTGTAGCCATCTGGAGTCAGATTACAAAAAACGTTTTACTGACACTCTGTCATGTCCTTGGTGGTAAATTAAGGCAACACTAGCTGCAAACATCTTCTAGCGCTGTATTATAAAAACTGGAATTCTGTAAGTTGTAATGTGTGACAAGAACGTTCAGGCACTTTTGTTGTGTGGTGATGTTTGAGCAGCTATATTTTTGTGTGATATTATTGCAGTGGGTTTTACTGTGTTGTACTGAGATTGTTGTCTTGCGCTTTGTTTTGTTCTAACGCGCCCTGTTATGTTTTAGCCCCTTAACTGATGGGCCCCCTCCCCCACGCTGCGCCCTTTATTGGCTATTTAGGGTAGTTTGCGCTTAGGCCCTCATAACGTTTTTTCCACATAAGCTATCCACACCCAATTTGCGTCCTTACTTTTCTAACATCCTGTGAAGTCTGAAACTACCCAGGGTTGCGGATTCCCCTGGAAGATACTTAGAAATTAGCCAAAATGTAGTCAATTTAAAGTTTTTGGGCAAAAACTGGAAAAAAGTGCTTGCAAATGGCATCAACAAGGGGGTTGCAGTGCTAAAATCACCATGTTTCAGGAAGAGGCAGACTTGAATCAGAAAAACAATATTTTCAACACAGTTTTGGCCTTTTACTGGCATATACCACATTTTTCCTATTTCTTTGTGTTTATACATAATTCCAGTAAGTGGGGGAAACCGGTGTGAAAACCATGGTGGATCCCGGAAAGCTATACATTTATGAAAAGAAGACAAAATACTGAATTCTGCAAGGGGTCATTAGTGTAGGTCTTTCAAGTTTGTTCTATAAACAGTAACAGTTGAAATGAAAAAAACATATTGAAATTTAGTACCAAAAAATAATTATTTGTTTCTACATTTACTTCTTACTAAGGCAGATTTTTTAAAGCAAAATACCATTACGTCCGCTGTACCCTTCTGGTTGTGCAGATATATAGGGCTTGTAGGTTCTCCAAGAACTTCCCTACGCAGGGCCAACAACTGAGTCACACCTTACTGTGGTTTTTCATTGTGTACTGGCTATACAGCAATTCCTATGGTAAATTATTAAGAAGGAAAAAAGGGTATGAAGGAAATCTTTGTATTTCTGAAATGTACACCGGATATTGAGTTTAGGAGCAGTGGTTATTTGTACATCTTTGAATTTATAGGTACCCTGACAGGCTTGTGTTTCAGAAGGCAATGCTACACACTAACTTACATTTGAAAGGCACAAACGTAGATATATTCATTTGGTAATAACATAAAACTCAAATACTGTTCTGTATTCCCACTTCTCCCTATAAAAAAGGTACCCAACTTGGTTGGCTGGGCCTTGCGCCTGCGACACAAATTACCCAAAGCTTGAACTAGAATGCATGTTTTTGCAATGTGGGTAACTGTGGATTTTGGACCCGCAGCTCAGCCAGCACCAAGGGAAACCTACCAAACTAGTACATCTTTGAAAACTAGAAACCGAGAAGAGTCCAGGGTGGGGTGACTTGTGTGGTTCTCACCAGGTTGGTTTTTTTACTCAAAAACTCCTGCCAAGCTCAAACATTCCCTAAACAAACACATTTCCCTTGCATTTCTGTGAGAAAAAGTCCTGGAATCTGCAGGTAGTCTTCCCCGAAGTCTCAGGAGAAAAACTGTGTCTCACTTGTGTGGATAGGTCAAGCTCTTGTGACCCGAAAGGACTCCAAACTAAACATATGCATTTTTCCACTGAAAAAGTAGTATTTTTTTGCAGTGGGGGGTAGCTGTGTATTTTGGGCCTCAGCTCAGTCGGCTCCTGTGTAAACCTATCAAACCAACATTTTTTTTGAAAACTAAACAGCCGGTGGAATCAAGGTTGAGCTGACTTACCTGGCCCTCACCAGGTTTTTTTGCCCAGAACCCCTGCAAAGCTCAAAACTGCCTTGCCTCTGTGAGGAAAAGTCCTGAAATCTGCAGTCAGTCACATATTTCCTATCACCCAACGTTCCCTGAAGTCTCCGGGGAAAAACTGTGCCTCACTTTCGGGGGAGTAGCCCAAGTGCCTGCAACACTAAAGGAAGCCAAGCGCAACGTAGGCACATTCCATTTCTCCTATGAAAATCAATTTCTTTTTTGCAATGTGAAAAGCTGTAGATTTTATGGCCCCAGCTCAGCGGCACACAGGGAAACCTACCTAAACCAGCGCATTTTTGAAACCTAGAGTCCACAGTGGGGTGAGTTGCCCAGCTCTCGCCAGGTTTTTTACCCAGAATCCCCTGCAAATCGCAAACTTTGCGTAAAGAACACATTTTCCTTGCATTTCTGAGAGGAGAAGTCCTGGAATATGCATGAAGCCTCAAATTTCCTACCACCCAGCGTTATCGAAGTGTTTTGAGAAAAACATTGCCTCACCTGTGTGGGTAGACCAAGTGCCTGCTACACGAAAGGGTGCCAAGCGCAACCTTGGCATATCACATTTTTCCACTAACAGACTATTATGTTTTTGCAATGTGAGTAGCTGTGAATTGTGGGCCCCAGCTCAGCTGGCACCTAGGGAAACATACCAAACCAGCACATTTTTGAAAACCGGATAACCAAGTGAGGCCAGGGTGGGCTGACTTGCATGGCTCTCACAAATTTCTTTTAGCCAGAATCCCCTCCAAAACTCAAACTTTGTCTAAAAACACATTTCCTTTCATTCTGTGAGGAGAAATATTGGAATCTTCACAACAAGCCACAAATTTCCTCCTACCCAGTGCTTCCCCAAGTCCTCAGATTAAAACAGTGCCTCATTTGTGTGGGTACGCCAAGTGGCCACTACACAAATGGGCGCCAAACGCAACGTAGACATATCATATTTTTCCACTGAAAAACAATGTGTATTTTTCAATGCGGGTAGCTGTGGATTTTGAGCCCCAGCTCAACTGGCATCTAGGGAAACCTAAGAAACCAGCACATTTTTGAAAACTTGACACCCAGGGGAGCGCAGGTTACCAAGTATCTTCTGCAAAGCTCAAACTTTGCTTGAAAAAATACATTTTTCTTGCATTAATGAGAGGAAATAGTCTTGGAATCTGCCAGCAGCCATACATTTCCTACCACCCAGCGTTCCCCCAGGTCTCTTGATAAAAATGTTACCTCACTAGTGTGGATGGGCCAAGTGTCTGCAACTGGGATGGCCTCAAAACGTATTGTGGAGACATAAAAATTATCTGTCACAAAACACCCTGTTTTTGTAAGGGCACCTATGTTTTTGGTCCCGAGCTCGGTGGCCATCAGAGAAACCTACCATACCCAGACATTTCTGAAAACTAGACATCTAAGGGAGTCCAGTGAGGTGTGGCTTGCGTGGATCTCACCAATGTATTCTTACCCAGAATCCCCTGTAAACATCAAATGTAACATTAAAGTCTAATTTTCCTCACATTTCTGTGTGGGAAAGTTGTCGGATCTCCGGCCTGGCAAAAACGTCCTACCATCCAGCTTTTCCCCAGCTCTTCCGATAATAATTATACTTTACTTGTTTGAGTGGGCCAAGTATCTGAAACATCCAGTGTCGCCAAAGAAAGGCGGAATTAGGGCCTGAACTAAATTGAGGGGCTGCCACCAGAGCACTCCATCTGTGCTTGCCACCGCACATGCCTGCTCTGCACGGCCCCCTACCCAAATAAGTAAAAAAAAAATCGGCCTGGAGAGGGGAGCACCCAGCCCCACTACCCATTCCAAAAAGGCCAGGACCTGGGCAATGGGCTCCCCGGGCCGAAATCCGCCCAGGGATGGGAACAGCTGGCCCCACTTCCCTCTTAAAACAAACATTGTATTTTAAAAACCCAGTCTTGCAAGTAGCCGGAGGCTCCGGCTTCTTTTACCACCGCTCTGCTATGATGCCTCCTGACACATTATTAGTTGAGGGATGAAGTCCCCTTGCATGCTGAGGGTACTTGGGCCAATAAGCTCTCCTCTTACCCTCCCATAAGTCCCAAACAGCAGGATTGCTGAGAGGTCTTCTGAGGCCATGCCCCTTTCTCCACCACTCTGCAAACACACACCCCTGCTTTTGCACTACTGGTTGGGGATCAAGTACCCTTGGATGCTGAGGGTCTTTGGGGGCCAAGAACCCCTCTTGTTACCTCAGTAAGTCTCACACAGCGCGATTGCTAAGAGCTGATCAAAGGCCCGTCCCCTTTCTCCATCACTCTGCGAATGCGCCTTGTGGTCCCCTACTGGTTGGGGGATTAAGTCCTCTTGGATGCTGATGGTCTTTGGGGGCCAATAAGCCCTCAAGTTAGCCTCAGTAAGTCCTATGGTAAGTAGGTCCTAACTATAACTACCTACTGCTGAGAGAGAAAGATCTCTCTCTCTCTCTCTCTCTCTCTCTCTTTCTATTTCTCTCTCTCTCTCTCTCGCTATATATATATATATATATATATATATATATATATATATATATATATATTATCTCTCGCCTGGAGCCCAGTCCTGGATACCTTCGGCGCAGATGAAGATAGGAGACCCAAATGCAGGTGAGCAGTGTTTTATTCAATTAGGAAAACGGCACACCTCAGCATAACGTTTCGGCCTTCACAGAGGCCTTGGTCACATGACGCATGCAAGGGAGGGGGCAGTATTTAAAGTGCAAATGCTAGTCAAGATGTACAACCATTGGTGGAATATGGTCACATGCAAAATGCTCTCATTAATAGACACAGACAACATTGTAGCGTTTGCTGCTACTAGCATTACGGGATAATCCCTAGTCTAGTTTATAAATAATATTTCTGCAATGTACAAAAATGTCAATAAAGTGCAAATGCAAAGTGCTATCATCAGTGTACATTCCAATGCTCTAATCTCGGGATAATCCCATTAAACGATTAGGAAAATAGTGCAAAATGGGCAACGTGCAAAAAGCCAGGAAAGTGCAAATAGTGTCATATAAATAATTGGAATTTCAATAAATAACAATCATATAAAACAACACAATGTTAAAATCAAGTGTGTAATAAATATATATACAAACATTAATAGTTAATATATATACATTGAGTATACACTATATACACATGATGAGAACTCAGGTAATCCGTACACTTCGGTGCATAAATGCACTAACCGGTCCTAGAGATCGCAACATCCTGACTCAATGTTTTACACGAGCTTACAGTTTGTCTGTGTCCTTAAAGAAAATGACGAAGAGAGGAGACATCCTTTTCCTAAAAAGTCCAAGAATGTCGCAGCCTCTTTTCCCATTTACCTCTTTTAAGACATGCATCCATTATTTGGTAGACACAATTTAGCATTTGACGTGAAGGTGAATAGTGTGTATCAATTTTTTGTTTTTTCTAACATTTTATATAGTTTTTTTGTGTTTTTGCCTTTGATTCTTTTTTTACCTTTTTTTCGTTGTTAGTACTACTTGGCGTTTATTGAACAGTCATGTAGCCTAAGCCTAGGCTACATTACACAAATGGGCCATAAGTACCTCTAGACATGCACAGAACATCAGATAAGCTGGAAGTATCATATTGCCATATCTGGTTAGGCACCAAGACAGATAGACTCAATAACTGACTGAATAAGGGGTGTAAGATCCAGAACAGAGAATTATATCATGTTGATAGGTCAGAGACAGGTGTAAAAGTCTTCCGTAGAGTTCAACCCACCCGGGGCTCTGCTATCCATTTCCAGTATATATCTGGTCTCCAACCTCCTAAGGGCTCCCTCCCTATCTCCTCCTCTTCTCAGTGGGCCCACATTATCTATGGCATAGTAGCGTAGTAGGGTGCTATCATTGTTGTGGTGCTCCTTGAAATGGCGGGCCACTGGATACGCCGGGTCACTGTTATTGATGGCCCTTTCTCCACCACTCTGCAAACACACACCCCTGCTTTTGCACTACTGGTTGGGGATCAAGTACCCTTGGATGCTGAGGGTCTTTGGGAGCCAAGAACCCCTCTTGTTACCTCAGTAAGTCTCACACAGGGTAATTGCTAAGAGCTGATTAAAGGCCCGTCCCCTTTCTCCATCACTCTGCAAATGCGCCTTGTGGTCCACTACTGGTTGGGGGATTAAGTCCTCTTGGATGCTGATGGTCTTTGGGGGCCAATAAGCCCTCAAGTTAGCCTCAGTAAGTCCTATGGTAAGTAGGTCCTAACTATAACTACCTACTGGTGAGAGAGAAAGATCTCTCTCTCTCTCTTTCTTTTTTTCTCTCTCTCTCTCTCTCTATATATATATATATATATATATATATCTATCTATATCAGAGAGATCAGAGAGAGAGAGACTCTTTCTCTCTTTCTTTCTCTCTCTGTCTGTCTCTCTCTCTCTCTCTCTATATATATATATATATATATATATATATATATATATATATATATATATATCTATACTACTATTATAAAGAGAGAACTTGCACCTTTTGGCAAGGTAAACTCAGGAACCACAGCGCCAATCTACACACCCGATACACCGTTGAAATCGGCAGGGTGTGTAGATGGCCATAGGCTTTAAAAATGTAAAACATAAACGTTATATAAAAAGTAAAATTTTTACAAAAAGTAGTTCCCCCAAAGTAGCGCCGGCCGCGACGTGCGTCGTCACGTCAGGAGCAGGGGAGGAGCAGAGTCCCAGGCTGGCCGCGCTCAGAGGTAGGTGGGGGAGTTATCAGAGTCCAGATAACGCCTGTGTCCCTGCATCAAGATTTCCTTAAGCTAGGACCTAAGAGCAGGAGAGAGGGCAAAACTTGGAAAATAGTGAAGCACGTACAGACGTAGCCCAATGCGTTGTCAGCGGAACCCAAAGTGCCCCGCATTTTGTTTTGCGTTCCCCATAGCAGCCAGCCACCACTGCAAATTATGTCAATTATGCAGGGTCAGATCGCCAACACTCCGGTCTGGGAGCGGTCAAAGCCGAGGAGCAGCTCCGTATTAAAATACACGGAGAGACGCTTCAGCACAGCAGAGCCTATGTCTAAAATATGCGAGGGCAGTGCGTTGTTTGGTGAGATTCAGGCCACACCACACCTCCCAGCCGTCAGCAGGAAATGGATGCGACAATATCTGTAGCAGCCGTCCCCAGTTGTGTGACAGTGAGTGTACGGGGTAGGGAAGAGCCACGATCTACAGGCGAGCACAGGCGCTCCCCGATTCAGAGCCCCGCACCATGCTGTGGCACAGCAGACATGAATGGGGGGACCCCCAGGTCGTCATCAGGATCAGGATCAGCTGGGAACAACCAGCCTCATGGCTAAGCACACTGCACCGGACAGTCATCCCGGATCTCAGGCGATTGTAGGCTGGAATGCAGTTAGGAGACACTGCGCACGGAGCGCAGTTGGTATTATAATTCCCATAATGCAAAGTAAAAAAGCCGAACAGTAGGAAATACTCACGCATTGAAACTTTATAATTAGTCTTGCTTATCTTTGGTCTGACTGAACGGTTTTCCAAATATTGCATGACTGTTGGCGTTACAGATATGACGAAGTACAACACCTAGAGCCAAGAAACCCTTCTCAGGTTAAAACTCGCTTTTAATGTCTAATCCGTGCAGGCCTCCCAAGTGAAGATATGGGCTTTAAAAATGAATAATAAGGATAACTTTATTTTTTATTTTTCAGAATCGGGTAGATCTCTTCATGACTGTCTTCCTTTCGATCAGCACATCATTAGGCGCTACAAGTAACAAACTTGATTAAAAACAAACGGAAACATGTCTCACCTGATAAGTCACTGGCGCCTGGTTACTGCAGCAACCTCCAGCCCTTGGCAACCAAACACAACGCCCTTAGCAACGGCTGCTGCAAAACCTGCCAGAAAGCGTTCTCGGACGGCTGTGTCACTGCATGTCAGTGGAAGGGAAAAGATGTACTTCGGACTAGGGCTGCATCAGCACAATCTTTTTTCCCATTACAGGACACATACAAATGAGGCAGCAGCAGTGCAAGGCTTGCTTCGTCACAGAACACCTACAGCAAGGCAGTAGCAAAGCATGCCTTCCTGTCTCTCAGAAGGCAGCAACTTTAATCTTCCAATTAGCAAGGAAAAAGATCAAGCACAGTAGACTAGCACAAGCTTCCCTCTCTCACAGAACATGTGCAAATAAGGCCTGAGTGAAATGTAGGTGAAAAACAGCTTTCTGAAGCGGGTGTTTAACTCACTAAGAAGAATGTATTGGTGGAAGAGTGAGCAAATATGTGAGTTCTGACACCATTCTCACTTATGTGATAATCCACATCAGCATTCTGAAAGCCCCGCTACAGCCACTTGGTGACCAGATGTATGTAATTATTCTTTGGTTTTCGACATATTGAGAAACAGCCAAATCCTTGTAGATCACTGTTATTTGGAGCAGCTCAGCCACAGGTTACAGGGGCGGCTCTAGGCTCATGGCGGCCCTGGGCAGGGAGAGTAGGTGGGAGCCCCTGGAAGAGGGGGTCCGGGCGGGGTGGAGCGCAGAGGCCAGTGAAGAGGGGGGGGCGGGAGGGGGGCGCGAGTGAGTCGGGCGGGAGGGGGGCGGTGCGGGAGGGGGTCGGGGTGGGAGCGGGTGTACTGCCCCCAGCCCCTTTCTGCCCCAGGCAACGCTGGGGCGGGCTGCTAGTATATATATATATATATATATATATATATATATATATATATATATATATATATATATATATGTGTGTGTGTTTATTTTTATATACCACTGTTATTTATGCATGTGTGGTTTCCCATGGGTCCGATCGCAGCCCCCAGGGAAGCCATACATCTATAAAAATAGATTAGGCATCCATAGGGGTCAGCCCGTGACCAGAAGGGCTGACCCTCAGTCAGTTTCTTAATTTTTTCCATGTCACCCCCTGGGCTGGGCAATAGTCCTGCCTCAGGGATAAACATGGATTTCAAAAAAAAAAATTACCCTGGAGGGGGCACTCATACAAGGACCGAACCCCCAAAATTATTCCACAGCCAGGAAACAGTGCCAGGAAGGCATAGTTGGAAAGGAAAGACTCCCCCCTTTATAACAATGCCCCCCTGACATCTGGTGGGGCATTGCAGCCCCTCCAAACTCCACCGACGATCGAGAATTGCTTATCTGGTGTCTTCTACCTCACTGGTGGGGATACTCACAACAGCACGCCTCGCGGGAAAACGAAAAAAGGAATGTTCCGGTGCTCTGCACCGTTAGATTCTTTAAAGCCCTCCACAGTGACGGCCCTTGGCCGTTCGACGCACCAGGGAAGTTGACTGACACACGTACTTAAGAGGTTAATGCGGTTTTAATGTTTCGTTGTCTATGTTATTATGTTTTGTTTACTTTAGATAGTTATACAGAAATCGTTGTATTTTAAGCCATACCCCATGCCTTGAAGGTTTCTGTGACGAACTCTATTGCCACTGTCTAAAATGGTAAGATATCACAGCTCCACCTCTTCATCTGCGTAAGATACTAGTCACCCCAAAACTGTGACAACAACTAAGTCTAAACTTGGGTCTCACAGTACTCGCTTTATGTGATACATCCTCAGAGGCCATAATACACAAATTGCCTTGGGGGCGTAGTGGGCGTATGTGCCCCCAGTGCACTTTGGTGGTGGAGAACAGGCCACAGGTGAATATGCATCTCCTTCTGTAATACTGATAGCACTGGCGCACATGTAGCATCAGAGCTATCACGTGAGGGCATTCCCTCATTTGCATGGGGGTGTTGCCCTGTGCAAATGAGACAATCTTTTTGCCCCTGTACTGTAAAGGCAAAGAAGCTGTCAGGGGCCCACAAAAAGTTGGCGCATTGTCAGTGCGTCCCCTGAGGGCAGCCCTCTGGAGGGGACAAAAGGGGTCCTATAGAGCCCCTAGACATTCCCCTGCAGGCTGGTGCAGTCTGTTGGGATTTAACCGTTGGCCACAGGGCCTTTTTATCTTTATAAAGAAACCTTCATTTCAATCTGGCGGACTTCTTCATTCCGCTCTTCATGTCTGCAGTCACGTCCTCCTACCCCCCACGTGACCGAGGGGGAAGGCTCTAAAACGCCGACTCGACAGGAACTAAGCATGGGCGGAAAATCCGTTACGCTCGCGGATTTTGCGGATTTTCGGTAAATTCGCAATCCGCGAACGCTCGTGAATTTACCAAAAATCCGCAATTTGCACGCAGCAGATTTTTTTTTTGGGTGATACAATTTTGCGGCGTGCGGTGTAAGTTCGCAATTGCGAACATGTAGGTGCGGCGGGCAGCAACAATCTCGCACTCGCGAAATTACAAAAATTGCAATTCTGCACAAGAAATCCACTAGCAAGCAGCATAGACCTTCTGAAAATGATGATTTTTATCAGAATAACTCCTCAGGTTGACATTTGCCTGCACTTTTTTGGATTTGAGGCCTTTTGACTTTCTTTGGATCACTTTTGGATTAGAAATCAACTTTCACACGTAAGCTTGTTTGGGGCATTACAGTTGCTGTAATGCTGTTCTGCAGAAAAACGAGTTTTGCAAAAGTGAAAGCATTCAGCAGGTGCAAAAGTTCAAACTCATCATTAGTAACCATTCCCTGTAGTGCTTCCTGACTGGGGCCCCTCCAGAGTTCAGTTGCTAGTTGCAACAATTGTATGACCCTGCTCTGACCCTCACAGCAGGCTCATAGAATAGCTACAAGTAGGCCACAAAGGTCCTGGAAAAAAAAATGCACTGCAACAGAAAGCAAATTACAGATAAGGAAGCAGGTGCCAGACTGGAATTTTAAAACAGTGACACATTAATAAATGAACCCCAAATTAATTCATGTCAGTTGAAGCAGGGCAGGTGTGCTTGCTTTTTCCCCCCATAATCTACAGTGATGATGAACCAGAGGGTGGTATTGATGTACCAGAGGGTGGCAGGGGTGAAACAGAGGGTGCTGGGAACCTGTGATGATGAACCAGACGTAGAAACAACATAATTGCGACCCGACATGTAAGTTCGCTATTGCGAACTGGTACAAAACCCTCGCGAACTGGCAGAAATCCTTGCGAACACAAAAAAAAAAATCCGCAAATTCCCAGTTCAGTTGCTAGTTGCAATAATTGTATGACCCGCTCTGACCCTCACAGCAGGCTCATAGAATAGCTACAAGTAGGCCACAAAGGTCCTGGAAAAAGAATTGCACTGCAACAGAAAGCAAATTACAGCTAAGGAAGCAGGTGCCAGACTGGAATTTTAAAACAGTGACACATTAATAAATCAACCCCAAATTAATTCATGTCAGTTGAAGCAGGGCAGGTGTGCTTGCTTTCCCCCCCCATAATCTACAGTGATGATGAACCAGAGGGTGGCATTGATGTACCAGAGGGTGGCATGGGTGAAACAGAGGGTGGCAGGGGTAAAACAGAGGGTGCTGGGAACCTGTGATGATGAACCAGACGTAGAAACAACATAATCACGACCATTGCGAGCCGACATGTAAGTTCGCAATTGCGAACTGGTACAAAACCCTCGCGAACTGGCAAAAATCCTTGCGAACACAAAAAAACCCCGCAAATTCGCGAGAATTCGCTGATTTTGCGGATTGCGAGTTCGCAAATTAGCAAAATTCACGAACGCCAGATTCGCAAAATTCGCCCATGGAACGCCTGCTTTCAGCCATGGTGTCTTCCTTTATCGAGCCTCGTGAATAACGAAAGGTAAGCCCCATTCTGCCACGTTCCCATGATGCTGATCTTTTTTCATTAGTGGGTCTATTATAGTACCCCACCTCCAATGACCCTATATGCAAATATTTATTCGTATTCATTACTCTTTTTCGTAGAAGGAGTTCATCTTGCCTCCTGCTTATTCCTTTAATGTGCAGCGTGCGCTCATCCATCCGTTATATTTGAAAAACGACGCGCGTTTTCCCGCGATCGCTTCCAACCTATTTCTAGGTAAGCTCCTATCTGCACGCTTTCCATTCGACTATCTGAACTGCTTAGAAGTCGCCCCTATTTGACATAGATTAGGTACTACGAAGATAACTAACTATATATTAATTTATCCCCGTTTTTACACCATGTTTTCCATACAGCGCCCACGTTGACAAATACGGTCCAGGGGTCGCAAAATGTACTCTCCCGCTCGCAAATGCGAGTGAATTTCCTGAAGGGCGAGTCAGTTTCAAGGCCTACTTGACCGGCCTGGTGAGTGCTTATCTGGCACTGCAGTAGCAGGTGAAGGCTCTAAGGGGCAGCATTACAATGGCAGCAACAACGGCATTCTAGTATCAAGTGCACGCGGTGCGCGGTGAGGGCTCTAGGGGGCAGCATGCACGCACCACCTAACTTAATGGTGGTGGTGTGGTGCACTGCCTATTGTTTCTGTGGGTCCCAGGGCCGTCAATCTTGTAGCGCGCGAAAGCGCTACCAATGACGGCCCTGGCCTGCCCCAGAAACTGTGCTGCTTAAAGTGAAGCAGTGACGCAGCACTCCTCCACCCACGCTCTCTTAGGTGGAGCCGGGATTCGGGACAGCGTGCAGGGCGATTTGGAGGTGAGTCTGTTTTTATACATTGTTTTGCTGCAGGCCTTATGTGCAGAAACCTCTTGTGGGCCGTTTAATTTGAATATCCAATTGCACATTTTCCAGGTCAGGTCAAGAGAAGGGAGTCTCCTAGCCTTCTATGAAACATGCTTATTTTTCAACTTCAGGTTTATCAAAATGCAGTAGTCACTGACGAGTTTTAGGACCTCGACCCGAATTGAGGCATCGGACTTTTTCATTACAGTGCACAAGCTTAGATTTTGGGTGAAAGTGCAAAGAATCTGGAATCCTCAGTAGCTTACTTGACTAATTACACCACACGAGTTAAACAGTTTCTGTCCCCCATAAAACGTAGGTTCAGTAACATTTTGACTTACAATATCCTTCGATCTTCAAAAATGCAAAGCTCTTTAATTAATTTTGTGGCGCCATAGCTTCTTGCCAGATCACTGCCTCGGACTTTGACTAAGAAAGTGTCTGCACGTATAGTTGGCTGTGGCGTTTTCGACGGTGCTGGGTTGGGTGACACACAGGCATGATATCCGTTCGCTCCAGGACTCGCTGTTACTGCTCTTTTAATTTGTACCCATAATCAGTTTTTTTAATTCTCTTTTTGATGTGTTCAAACGCAGTGTAATGTATTAGGCTGTCCTTATTTGCATAGAATTTTACTGTGATTAGGCTTTGCATCAGCTTGTGCGTGGTCTTGCAGAGCTTATCATGCACAGTGTACCACGCACACACTTAATGTTGGCCTTATTTGCTCTTCTCGCATGCCTGTTTAAATATTTTTCAGCGTCTCCCTTCCCTGCGTTGCTTATTCCTCTATCAGACACAGAGCTGTACAATTCCATTTAGTTACTCTTCAGGCACCCCTTTAGGAGCAGAGTGACTGCCGCCCTATTGTAACAGTGGGGGCATGTGATGACTTAGTTAAGCACTTCTGTTGTGTGATTTGGAAGCATAGACCCAGAATAAGTACTGCAACCACCCCAATATTAAAATATTATTTCTAAGAGTGATTTTACCACCGTGATTTGCAGATAAATCGTTCCAAGGCAGCTCCTCAGTTTCCTCTGTAGATCAGTTAGTATTTATTTTTGAGATTGTATAGAGAGGATTTTGTTCCTAGAAGCAACAATTCTCTTGTAGTAACGACAGACTGCATTGTGCTTTCCAGCCATTATGCTGTCACAACTGTAAAACTAATAATGTGGGAAGTACTTGCAAGTAGTGGGGAATAGGACAGGGGTAACCAAAGATGATAGGAAAAAAAGCAAGATTGCAGAGAAGACAGTCTCCAAAGGCAGTGTTCGAAATCTTATTAACATCGAGTCTCTAATTTGCAACATTTGTCTGACTTTGTTTTGTATATTTGTTTTACCCACAAACCATCTAAACAGATATATGCAAGTTGCATTAGAACATTGTGTGGTGAATTTACTATGCTGTAATTTTTGAATATTTGTATGTTTCCCTCACCTTCATTGCTGGATTTTGCTTGCAAGTAAGTGTCACTCATCACCTCTAAGGTGTGGATTGTTCACTGATTGTGTGACCACTAATTACCACAGCCCCAGTTTCCCCCCCAAAAAGTAAGTTTAGGCCCAGAGTTATTAGGTTGTGGGAGGGGGGAGTGAGCTTCAGCGACATGATCGTAGATGTTGTTTCCGTAAAAAAATGGCGCAATTAATTGCAGGGAACACAGCCTCAGCTGTGCTGCTAGAATCCACAGGGTAGACCCCCAATGTCACATTAAAACTAGAGTATATTGGTTTGTCAGTGCCTATTTCTGAATGCCAGGAGTACGTTTTGGGAATGATTACGGTTGTGTCCAGATCAGAGAGATCTGGTAGCTTTTATTTTTGCCGCATGCTGGTTATTAGGCAGCAGGATTTTCCATTATGGGACTGTGCCTGACCGGAGACTTTTAACTGTTATATGCGTGCCTGCCTGGATTAGCAGTGTTGCAGCTGGCCCGCTGGTGATCCCATGTGTCTGTGGTGGGTAAGTTGACCTTGGTCCTTGCCTCCTTTTCTTTTGTTAAGCTTGTTGGTGCATTGCTGTTATGTAAGTCCACCTTGATCCTGTCTTGGGAATTCGGAACAACTGGTTTGTTCTTAGTCCAGTGCCAAAATGAAAGCTGTCCCATATGATGGAGCAAACTGTTAAAATGGCACACGTGCACCGAGGAGCAAATGCAGTATTATTTGTGCAAGTCAATTCTGAGGGCAGTCTGAGTGAGTTTTGTTGTGAAAGTTGGGAAATTTCCATGACTTAACTGAGGAGTGAGCTTGCACAAAGCAACTTATGAGTAGCAGATGTTCAGAAATTAGTTCGTTTCGCTGACATAAAGGGCTGCAAATGCACCATTTTGCCCCATTATTTTACTGTTTTTCTTGCAGAGACCCCCGAATGGTTTGAGCTTGCTCACTGACTGCCCACTGGCCAACAAACCGTGCCTACAAGCATAGTCTTCCCTTTGGAACCTTATAAGTATTTATTGCAGCACAAATAAATATCCTTGGTGCAACAACATCAACTGTTGCATTTCGTTAAACACTTATAAGGTCCCAAAGGCGAGACCTATTGCCTATGCCAATGCTTAGACCATCTTAAAATTGTACTGAGAATTTTTGTGTTTGCTTAGGGTTTGCACCACCGCTTTGCATCCATTCAGAAGGGTAGTATTAGAAAAAACGTTGATATCACTTTGATACACTCATAGGGAGGTAGTAACTGGGTGATAAATTAATAAAATTTGCTGTTAATTTGGTTGGCCAGCGTTTTCTTGTGTTGTTGGCGCTGCAAATGTTTTGAAAAAAAGTCATATGCAATCAGTTTGTGGGTCGAGTGCATTGCTAGAAAAGTCTACTCACTCGACCTGCTGGTCAAGTAAGATTTTTTAGATTTGTCGAGCCCTGCGGTCCTATTCTTCGGCTGTTCCTCTCGTAGAGTGCTTCTCTACCACATTGAAGTTATAAAACACGCGACATTGAGGTAACTACATATCGGCAGTTACATTGATTCTTTGCCTAGTTGATAATTGAAATTCCTCATCTAAAATGTAACCTTGTCTCGCCGGAAGCAGGAAATTCATTAGCTGCCCTGCACATACCTAGACCCAGCGAGCCCTGTTCCTCTCTATACACATTCAGAGCAAGACCTGTCAGGTACCGATATCTTGATTGTTAGATTCTTTCCAGGTCAGCCTTAGAGAAAGTGATTGCTAATTTACTCTCTATAATATCTTTTACGTATAGTTGTAAATAGTCCAGTATTCAATTCCTTTGGAAGGCCAATTTTATTTCGAATTTAAGGCCTCATTATGATTGCGGTGAATCCGCATACTCCGGGCCGGCGGAAGCCACCGCCGTCCCGGAGTATGCGGATTCACCGCTGCAGCCACATAGAACACCCACCGCCAGATTAGGATGGCGGTGGGATTGCGGATGGACCAGCGGCGGACTGCAGGTCCGTCCGCCACTGATCCGCGGGGAGGGGAGGGCTATTTGGTCTGCAAGACACCGTCAGCCAAATTAGGATTTGCACGGAGACATGCTTTTCCGCGGCGGCTTTTCCGCCGTGGAAAAGCATGTGGACTTTGGCTTTTGGGGGCCCGTTGCGGGCCCCCAGGGTGTCGGGGGTGCACATGGGGGGTACCTATGGTACCCCCCCAACATTTGCATGCACAAAGCGGCAGGCACCGCGCGGTGCCTGCCTCTTTGTGCATGTAAATGTAATACATGCATTTTTAACATTGCGGCGGGTGCAGCTTGAAGCTGCACCCGCCGCAATGTTAAAAATAGAGGATGTGACCGCCACCCTGGCGGTCACATCCTAATCTGCATGGAGGGACCGCCGCTGCCCCTGCGGACGGTCCCTCCTTCTCTATGGTGGCGGACGGACTCAGGTCCGCCCGCCATCATAATCCGCCCCTTAATGTCAATATCATTTAGAGCTCCACTTTAAGCTAATCTATTAGATATCCACTGAATTACATTAGTAATCCCAATTATATGATATTAGATATCTCCATCAACTCTATTAGAGGTATCATTCTCAACCCCTCTTTGATTAAATAATAACGTCTAATCTTTGACATTTAGATTCAGCGCTGTGAATTCATCTCACATCATTGCTCTTGTGGACTTTCCAGATTGACAAAGGTATGGTATCTACAAACATTGCCCATTTCTGTAAGTTCTTGATTCTCTTCTGATTACACTTTACAGTATGGGTGATCACTTTATGGTCTGTAAACACACTAAAGGTGATGCTAATCTTTATACTCTGAACTTAATTTGATCGTTTGGTGAAGGCTTATACTATTAGGCACGCACAGTAGTTCTTTCTCTATAGTTTTTCATGGCAACCTTTGAGTAAACCGACTCACAAACAATTAGGTTCAGTGCAATAATGTATATATATAAAGGTTTTGAATGAATTGATGATTTAACATTGCTATATATATTTTCTTTGATCGATAGGATATATCTTTGTGGGCCTCCTGATGAAGGCACGCTTTGTGCCGAAACGCGCGTTGAGAACTCCCATCACCCAGCCACACTATATCAGTCATATCCTATAACTGTCTGTTTTGATTATATGTATGTTTATGTTATGTATGTATATGTTGATCTTTAACCCCTTGCATGCTGATGACGGCCCCCCATCCGTCATGCACTACGGCGCTCGTGTGCTGATGACGGCTGGGAGCCGTCATAAATCCACCCACTCGTGGTTGTTCCACACAGGCGCAGAATCGCGGCAGCATGCAAGGGGTTAAGTAACATTTTTTTAATTGAGTGCTCACCAATCGTAACTCGTGGTGAATACATTGTGTCAGATGTATAATGCACCAATATGTTTGAACACTTTTTTTTGTTTTTTTATCATGCCTCTAATTTTAGATAAAATCCTAATAAAGAAAGAATTCTATATGTTTTAAACAGTTGAAGTTGAAGTTAAGAGATTTGTATAGCGCTCGGTCACCGTGCGGTTTCATGGCGCTGGGGACGTGGACCTGGAGAAAAAGAAGAGAGGCAGCTAGGGAGAGAAAGCTTGAGAGAAAAGGAAAGTCTCTAAGGCTTTACGGAAATCAAGGTAAATGGAAGTGGCTCTGATAGACAGGGGGAGAGAGTTCAAAAAGACAGGGGCCAAGGTGGAAAACTTCAGGCCACCGGATCTCTTCTTTTTGAACCGGGGGACAGAGAGCAGAAACTTAGTGGAAGAGCGAAGCTCGCGGTTGGGTATATAGGCTTTGATACGAGAGTTAATAAAGGCAGGTGCGGTGCCAGCCAGGGCCTGGAAGGTCATGCAACCCATTTTGAAAAGAGCACGTTCTCGGATGGGGAGCCAGTGTAGGGTTTTTAGAAGGGGAGTGACATGATGAGATCTGGGAAGTTTATAGAGTAAACGGGCTGCGTGGTTTTGAATGATTGGCAGGCGATGGAGGTCATAGGCTGGGATGCTAGAATACAGAACGTTGCCATAGTCAAGTCGAGACATGACCATGGCCAACAGAATAAGCTTAAGAGCTGAGAAGGAGAAAAAACAGGAAATTTTGCGGATTGTGCGGAGGGTTAGGAAACAAGAGGAAACCACAGTGCTGACTTGGGAGTGCAGAGTAAGTTTACTGTTGAGCTTAATTCCTAGTGTTTTTACAGATGGAGAGGGTGAGGGAGGGGTGCCGAGGGTAGAGGGCCAAAACAGAGGTGACCAGGGGCTGGAGCTGAAACCTGTAAGTACTAACTCGGTCTTATCAGGGTTTAACTTAAGGTGATTGCAGTCCATCCAGTCCCTGATAAAAATCATAACCGTCTGGAAATTGTGAATAGAGTCCGAGGAAGAGGATAGCTTAAAGATCAATTGGAGGTCATCGGCATAATTAAATACTGTGATCTCCATTTGCTGCAAAGCAAAAATAAGAGGCAAAATGTAAAGATTGAAAAGGAGGGGGGAAAGGGATGAGCCTTGGGGCACCCCACAGCTGACGTTCCGCTGGGGTGCAGAGAAGCCCTCCAGCTGGAGGGCCTGGGTGCGGTTCTGCAAGAACGAAGTAAGCCAGGCCAGAGCTGGTCCCCCAATACCGGCACCTCCGACACGGTTGAGAAGGATGGAGTGGTCAACCGTGTCGAAGGCAGCGGACAGGTCCAGAAGGACCAGGGCTTGTGGTGTATTCACATCCGCTCCTCCTCTAAGTTCATCTAAGACGGAGAGGACCACAGACTCCGTAGAGTGGGAGGGACGAAACCCAGCCTGGCAGGGAGCTAAAAAATGGCTGTTTACAATGAATGAGCTGAGGGCTTTGGTGACATGACACTCAAGGATCTTACCTAAGAAGGTGAGAAGGGAAATAGGACGATAGTTAGAGAGGGAGGAAGGTTCAGCTCCTGGCTTCTTAAGGATGGGGATTATTTTAGCAGATTTGTGCGAGGCAGGAACAATGCCTTGCATAAGGGAATCATTCAAGACGGTTAGAGGAGGAAGAGGGCAGGCAGAGAAGATCTTTCGCAAAATGTGGGCCGGGCAGATGTCAGAGGGAGAGCCTGATTTGACTTTAACAAGTAATTTTAGAAAGGTGTCTTTAGTGATCGAAGGGAATTGATCTAAATAGATAGGGTTGGATGGGGGTGAGGGACATTGAAAGGAGGGGGAAGTAGGTGAAATGTTAGACTTGATCAGAGTAATTTTTTCAATAAAATAGTCGTTGAGGGAGTCGCAGAGGGTCTGGGAGGGAACAGGTTTGAGGGCTGCTCTATCTGAGGATGCTAATTCCTGTACTATGGAAAAAATTTCCTTAGGTTGACTTTCGGCCAATAAAATCTTGGAAGAAAAATAATCAGTTTTGGCCTGCAGGATAGCTTTTTTGTATTCTTGAAGGAGAATAGAAAATTGTTGTTTAAGGGCGGGACAGTAGCTGCGCCTCCACGTGCGTCCTGCCTGCCGAAGCGCAGGTTTTTTGCCCTTGAGCTCCAGGTTAAACCATCTGTTGGCATCGTGAGCGCGCCTGGTTCTGACGCGCTTAAGGGGAGCCACCCGGTCGCATTCAGCGGACAACCATTTTCTGATAGTGTCCGCATGTGTGAGAGGGGGTACCCCATCGAGGTTGGGGGCTGAAGCTGAGAGGGAGGAGCAGAGTGCCGGTATGTCCGCATGGTTCCAGTTCCGTGCCCAAGTATTGCTCGGAAGAGAGGGTTTCCGGGCTAGACTTTGGTCAAAGAAAAAGGAAACAAGCGAGTGGTCTGACCAAGGGCAGGGAGTGATTAGCGGGGAAGAGATGGGAATATTAATAGGCCAAACTTGGTCTAAAATGTGGCCGTGGGTGTGAGTAGGAATATGGATATGGTTGTATTTCTATTGCACTGAGTTTGGGTAATCCCCCATGTGATGTTATGCTATGTTAAGAGTAGATTCATGTAAATTGAATCGTAGTAACTGCCTAGGAATTTTCTTCTATGGCAGGTGCAGTCACTCACTGCTGCCGCCTCTAGAGGGATCGCTATCTCCTTTCTAAGCTTAGGCGGGAGCTGCCTGCAGAGTGAAACACGGATCAGCTAATTAAAGCAGCTGCTTCATATTTCACTGAATGCTTGCCCCTGGCAAGCCCTGAGTTTGCGGCTGCCTTAAGGCTAGTGCAGTCATTGTAATTGGATAGCGCACCTGTTTGAAGGTGCACCATGGTGCCAACATGAACAGTGCCCCCGATACGTAATACGGCTCTTGGTAAGCACAGGCGGTACCGTCTGATGTTGTGATTTTTATCTTGGTAGGTTTACAATACCTGTTTTATGACCAAAACTTTGAAGGACAATAATAAAAGTGCCTCACTGTTTTATTGTCTGTTTATTTTATGGTTGAATTCCCTGTACTAAATGCCACATTTCTGCTGATCGCCTTCTCAATATTGCGATTCAAATTGCCTTACTGACTGTTAGAACTGGATTTTTTTTCCAAGTGGCTGAAATCCAAAAATGGCACCTTTCCTAGATTTTGCATTATTAAATACGGCAAAGCGCTATTCATTAATGCCCAATGGAGGTAAATATTTACAATGGGCTGTGATGCGAGAAACGTCAATGCTGGCTTTTCGGATGGGTTAAGCTCTAATGTTTTAGAAATGCGGCAATGCTTCTTCACTGCATTCTTTTAACCAGTCTGCCGTTATTTTGGTTCCAGCACAGGAACAAAGCACATTGTCTCGCCACACAAATACAAAATCAGACCGCATAATGCTCGAAAAATGTTCAGCGATTCACTTCGCTAGCACATCCTTTTAAAATGGTTTATCTCTTGGACTCATGCCTGGATTGAAAAGTAAAAAATATAGACTTGTTTCTGAAAAGAAGCTTATTTTGTTAAGAAAGCTGGCACCAAAATGACAAGCACACTTTAACACAGCAAACCAATAACAAAATGTTCAGCATTTATGAATGGCAAATAATTTTTTCCCAAATATGTGCCCTTTAATAATTAAATACAAAAACCACAGTTGATGGACAGAATGCAGAATAATGTCATACATTCACCCCAGTACAGAGATCTGGGCCTAAATCCATCGTTTGTTTGCACTCCACACCACACCAGTTCAGATATGGCCATACGCAAATCAGTCAGACCCTGTGCCTCATGGGAACAGTCAAGCCCGAACTGCCAAGCTATGCCTTCCCTGGACCGGAAACAAGCTTCCGAGGACCGGTTTCTGGCATTCCAGCCGTCTTCAGCCCGGTTTGCTTGAATCCAGTGGTGTGGAGTGCATGGGACTCACGTCTGAGTATACCCATCCCACTCGGGGTGACAAATACAAAAACCACAGTTGATGGACAGGATGCAGAACAATGTCATACATTCACCCCAGTACAGAGATCTGCGCCTAAATCCATCGTTTGTTTGCACTCCACACCACCCCAGTTCAGACATGGCCATATGCAAATCAGTCTGACCCTGTGCCTCATGGGAACAGTCCAGCCCGAACTGCCAAGCCATGCCTTCCCTGGACCGGAAACAAGCTTCCGAGGACCGGTTTCTGGCATTCTTAATTAAAAGACCATACCCCATTGTAAGCCACCGTTAGCCCAATGCTGCTGACCAAATACCATCAGCATTTCTTTAATGGCAGTGGCACAGTTGACCTGGCGCTTCTTATAGTTGTGCCTGAATAGTAGCTGTACTCGTCTGAATGTCTGCTGGTCAGTTTTATCTGTGTTTGAGTCCCCTATACAACAAAGGCCTATGGGAATATGGCCTCTACTCTCAAATATCTACTAGCCTCTGTCAACAAATCACTGAAATGCTCATTAACTCCTTCGCTGCGGCGGCTATTCCGCCGTAGCGCTAAGGGGGTGGGGGGGGCAGCGCGGCGCACCCATGCTGGTAACGGAACCGCTCCGTCACCAGCCGCAGTCGCACTGTGCTCATGACGGAGCGGTTCCGTCACGGCCCCGCCCGCTTAATGGAACGCTCAGCGCAGGCGCGGGATCCGCGCCGCGCAGGCGGGCCGTGACGGAACCGCTCCGTCATCAGCACAGCACGACCGCAGCTGGTGACGGAGTGGTTCCGTCACCAGCAGGGGAGGGGTTAAACTAGCCTTGACTAGGCAAATAAGTATGGCTTTATTATTGTGATGCACTGAAAAACAGACGTTCACAAATGTGCACTTGTGCATGCCTGTTTCGACACAGGGGTCTTCAACCTTTTCACTAGCAAGATCAATTTATGTTCATTGAAAATCATCCTGAGCTACTAATATCATTAGTGTTGTAGACATCAGACAATTACAGTAGTGGCTACCCTATGCAAGGTACCAGCATCATCCTCTCAGTGTGGGGATGCCAGCAGTAATGGTAAAAAGGCTTAATCAATTTGAAATGCCTTTGAAAGGGTGATACATAACAGCCACAGCTGCAATGTCCCCTGGCACCAAGGTAAAAATATTAGTAATAAGTCTCCCAAAGCTGCCTTATTTATCATTCAAATAGCAGCTTTATTTTTTTTGGTTACATTAGGGGTTCTTAAAATACACAGATTTTCATATCAAATACACACTTTTTAATTTTGATATACCGGTATTAATTCCACCAAACAAAAGTTTCTAATTTAGTAGGCTGTGCTGCTGCACACAGGAGACCTACTCTAGCTGGAGACCTACCAATGGCTCACGAGCTACTCGTTGGAGAAGCCTGCTTTACAGCATTAAAGCTGGACCTATAAACAAAGAGTCATGTGCAAATTATTATATTTTGGCATTAGAATGAAGGATGATATATAGATAGCGAGAGATTTCACTCCCACTACTTCCAACCTCCAGACGGGGGCGTTGAAGGAGACGCTGACCCCGCAGTATTCTGGCAAGATGTTTTTATTCTTTTAAGATCATAAAACCACGCACAACGCGTTTCGGGCTTCAAGAGCCCTTGATCACATGCGGTATACAGATCGCCATTTCATTTTGTATATGTTTGCTTGGTATCCACCCAACTCCACCACTCCGTGTCATGTGATAATTACCATGGAAGAAAGACTCGCAGATATTGCGATCTATTCTGAAACGCTTTACAATGTGAATTTGGTTTTCTGCTGGGTACTATTAAAAGCCAGTAAAAAACACATATTGAAACATGAACATTTGATAAAATATACATGCTATAGCACCGCAAATATATCAATATATTAATCATATGCAAAATAGTATTATTACTGGATAAATCCTCTTAGAAAAATGCATATATTGTAGCAGCAAGTAAACTTTAAGTACCTTTGGTAAAAAAACGAATTTCTGGATAAATCCAGTTAAAACATCGAAGTAAATTGCATATGTGTATAGCCGCATGAAAAAAAATTAATATTATTGTGCAAATTGGTGCAAGAAGTGCAAAAAATATATAAATATAAAGTGCAATACAATATATACATGAAGACAGATCCTAGTATAATTAAAATGCAAACCTCTATAAATATTTATGAACAGTTAAACTCCATGAAAGAGAAAATATTGTTAAAAGACCATATTTGATAACATTGCATGCTAAAACTTCGTTATACTAAAAAAAGGTCTATTTTGGGGGAAAATGTTCTTTCTTTGTAGCGGCAGAAATTACTTTACAGTACATATATCCTATTACTAGTAAACATCATCAGTATAATTTTCATTATTCCTTACTCATGTTTGCCAAATTCATTATAGGAGATAAATAAAAAGGGTTAATTTGAATTTTCCAATGAAGTACTTCTGGACCAAATATATATTACAACACCTTTAACTCTAGAGTTTTACAAAAAATTGTACATATCCTCCGTGTTGTTTAATCCATTGAGCCACTTTCTATCTTAACTCCAAGATGATTTTAGTTTCTAATGGTCTGAGTTGGCGTTTGTTTGAAGTGCCGCGCTTCTGGGTACTTTGGGTCGCTGTGGAGAATGGCTCTTATATGCTGCAATATTCTGACATGCACCTGTAGCTTCGTACTACCAATGTAGTTAAGGCCACAGGTGCACGTCAGAACATATACAGCATATTCTATTTTACAATTATAGTTGCCAAGAATTGGAATAGGAGAGTCACTAAATGGAGTCAAATAATGTGTCTTGTTGCAGCCAAATTTGCAGGCTCTACAAGTAGCACAATATATATATATATATATATATATATATATACACACACACACACACATACATGCACACACACATACACATAAACAAGGAGGCACTCAGAAGGAATCGTAGCTACTTGTTATTATAAATTAATTCAGCAAACAGAACGCGAGTGACTCATTTTGTGTGTGGTCTTATTCACACAAAGTGACTGCCATTATCCTGACACATTTATATTGTCCTTTAACTGTTTCTATGCTGCAAGGCATTCCAGTACACATAGGTGTATATTGAAAGTTTCCAAATAGGTAAACAAGTAGATTATACCAAATGAAATCTTGTTCGTACTTTTACGTGTTCACGATCCTTATGACCGAGTACACGTATTTGTGGTCTAAATGCATCTCTGGCATTCTGTTTTCTGAATTAACTTATAATGAAGAGAAATCACAATCCCTTCGGATTGCCTCCTTCTGGTTTTCGGATTCATTTTGACACGGGAACCAGTTACCCCATTTCAGTGTGCTGCTGCGCAATATATAACAATTTGTGCATATATATATATATATATATATATCAACAACACACACTCATGCTTCTGAAAGGGCTCACCATGGCACTCCAACCATCTGGTTTTCTTGGCCCCCATGCAGCTTCACACCCTCTCTCCACAAATATTAACAGGTCCGACGCGTTTCGGGGCCAGGACGTCCCCTCCTCATGAACTCAACACAGAGGCATACAAGGCTCACCTTTTTAATTCAACAACATTTAATTGAATTAGTCCGCCCTTAGTGGGTGTGGCTTACATGATTTCATCCACCAGGATTGCTGGTTAGTGTAGTCCGTAGAGGGGAGTAAAATTATTAACCTTAAGTAGGTTGCATGCCTCTGTGCATGATTGTCAGTGTTTATTTTAATCCTTTAGTAGGAAATGAGAGCAGGTCCTGAAGCCACAATTTCAGACGGAATGTCGCGCTGCCAGGCAAGAGAGGGTAATCTCGCCACAGTCTTCTCCCACGCAGTGTCTTTAGCCCCATCTAGAGGCGGAGCTCCTTCGCACGGTCAAGCCAGACGTGTAGATACAGGAATCAACAACACGTACTTATGCTTCTGAAAGGGCTCACCACGGTACTCCAACCATCCAGTTTTCTTGGCCCCATGCAGCTTCACAGCATCTCTCCAGAAATATTAATTGGTCCGACGCGTTTCGAGGCCAGAACGCCCCCTTCTCATGGACTCAAGGGCCGACTAATTCAATTAAATGTTTTTGAATTAAAAAGGTGAGCCTTGTATGCCTCTGTGTTGAGTCCATGGGAATAACTCGAGTCACTTTGATTGTTAAATAATTGTGCAATATGGTACCCAACCCCCCCTCTCCCCCCACCCCCTAGCGGAAATGAATTTGCAGATCCATGACAAAAGGAGAGAGGAGTTGGCCTAACAGCTATGGCAGTCATCCTCAAATCTGGGGAACTAGGTTCAAATCTTGGCAAGGACACTGAACATCCTGTGATTCTGGGCAAATCACGTAATATCCCTGTGCCTAACAAAAATGAATGTGTCCTCATGTAAAGCAACTGGTGCTATATAAAGCACTCTGATACCCGATACCGGGTCAAGTTTGCGCTATATAAAACGCTGTAAAAAAAAAAAAAAGCTCTGTGCACTCTGAAGGTTTCTTGGAAAGTGCTCTTACTAGGAATTTCACTAGGTTGCAGGCAGGGAAAAAAAGATGGGAGCAGACAAGTCACTATATTTTAATGTAATAATGACAAAAACATTATGCCCACTGAAGGCATATCTCAGCGGGAATGGCTGGCTGGTATCCTCAATTAAAGTCGCCCTTTGGGTTTGCCCTTAAAGTTCCAGAGTTAACATTGGTTTGAGAATAGTTTCTTGGAATATAGCGGCCCTTTTCCGAGATAAAGAGAATTTAGTTGTTTTTTTTAGATGACCTTAATGCTGAGATTATCTGTATACACTGGAAACATGGTCTCAAACCAAATTCCAAGAAAAAATATCTATGTCATAAATTGCCCCGCTGCCCTGTCTAACACAGGTCATGCAAAAAAGGAGAGAGCGATTTTATTATCTAATAACTTTACTTGGTCATATAATATATTTTCACACCCCTTCATCTTGGTACAATGTATAAAAGTTGAAAAAGATCTCTCCAAGGGCCTGATGATTTTGCTTTCCTTCTGATCAATTCTTATGTACCCCCTGGTTCAGTTTTCTTACATTTAATTAGCTCCCTTTTTTAGGTTTCGCTGGGGGGCGGAGCCGTTAGGCTCCTCCTCCAGAGAAATCTATTGAGTACAGTAAGGCACTATGGAACACGCCCCCCGTCCCATTGGCTAGCTCCATAAATGGAGCCTAGCCATTGGACGAGGGGCCTGTCCATCAATGCCGGACCAGACACGGGGGCGTTCCCGAGATTCTTTGGCTTTTGGCTACGTCATGATACGTCAGCCAAAAGCCGGGAACGCCCCCGAATCTGGTCCGGCCGGGCCCTGCTTGCTGCTGTCCTGCCTTACTCTGTGTCCCTCCTCCCGCCGTCCCCCCTCCCCCCTCCTCGCTGTCCTGTGCACGTTTCCCGCCGGCCGTCCGTGTCCCCTTCCCCTCCCACAGAAGCAAAACAACTCTTATGTCCCATTGTCTTTGCAGCATTCCCTCCCCTCCCACAGCAGATCCCCGCCTCCCGAGCCGCAGCTGATCCCCGCTCTCCCCGCCTCCCTCTCCCCTCCCACAGCAGATTCCCGCCTCCCTCTCCCCTCCCACAGCAGATCCCCGCCTCCCGAGACGCAGCCGGTACCGATGCCGTTGTAACACGGCCTCCGCTCTCCCCCTCCCCTCCCACAGCAGATCCCCGCCTCCCCCTCCCCTCCCACAGCAGATCCCCGCCTCCCGAAAGTGCCAGAATGCAACCGGAGGGTGCGCGCTGAGTCCGCGGTAAATATGCTCCTTAGAATGCGGCTGCCAGTACCACTAAAACAGCAGGCAGTCTGGCAGATGATACCGACTCTCCCTATCTTTAATGCTTACTTGTCTTGCTTCGCCTCACTTCATATATCAGTATGGCACTTGCTTCTCTGACACTGTGCTTCATGTTTTGGACAGCACGTTGCAAACAATGCTTTTTTATTTTGTCGGAGTTCATTGACCTTTCTCGTCTTCCTCAGAGGGAACACCGCCCCTGCTGCAGTGGTTCACCTCACTCCTTCGGCACGTTCTTTTCCCATACCGTTTGTCATTGCGCCGGGGCCCGTCGACTTCTCGTTGCTCCAAGAAGTCCAGGTGAGTGCTCTGCCTTTTGATTACCCTTTCCCGCCCCCCTCTCCCCGTGTGTCCGTTCCCGCCCCCCCCTCTCCCGCTGTTGGTGTGCCCTTTCCCGCCCCCTCTTCCGCTGTCCGTTTCCCCCCCCCCCCCTCGGTGTGCCCGTTCCCGCCCCCCTCCCGCTTCCGCGGGTCCGGCAAGTCGTTAAGTGGAGCTGGCCGGCTTGTGGGCGGGCCTCCGTGCAGGTGAAATCACGCACGGACTCCTGGACCCTGGAGTCCCGTGCGGCGTGCCAGATTTGCCCCCACAGGTGAGGGATGTCACCAGTCCCTGAATACAAAGCCCCTCCGGGGGGCGTCAGCAGCTCTGCGGTCGGCATGCTGAGGAAGTGAAGCGAGACCCGCGCCCGCGGGTCCGGCAAGTCGTTAAGTGGAGCTGGCCGGCTTGTGGGCGGGCCTCCGTGCAGGTGAAATCGCGCACGGACTCCTGGACCCTGGAGTCCCGTGCGGCGTGCCGGATTTGCCCCCACAGGTGAGGGATGTCACCAGTCCCTGAATGCAAAGCCCCTCCGGGGGCGTCAGCAGCTCTGCGGTCCGCGTGCTGAGGAAGTGAAGCGGGACAAGTCAAAAAGAACAGCAGCCAGGGCGCAGCCCTGTTTCAGACCCTAGTTGGGGAAGATTTTATTAGAGAGTGTGGGTCCATTGCCCAGTTTTACCCTGACCTAAGTGTCAGTTTACTGAAGTCGGTTGTCAGTGAACAAATGGTCAGAAGTCTGCAAGCCTCCAACTTTCTCCAAAAGGTTCTCAGATTCATTTGTCAAAGGTCATGCTTTAGTCTAAGAAGTGCACGGATAATGAGGATTTCTGGGCGCTCCCTTTGTTTGTAGTTTGTAGTAATACCAATATTTTCCAGGGTTTCACTGCCTTTTCTGAACCCCGTCTGGCAGAAACGTAAAAGTGTTAGTGAGTTTATCCAAACTTGGAAGTCAGCCATCAATAATTTTGCTCAAATATCTCGTAGGCCTACATCTCCAAGATATTCTTCGAGGCATTGCTGAGTGTTTGTGTTACACTACAACTGTCCTCTGACACACAAGTTGTTTCCAGGACACAGTAAAGTTTAAGTAAATATTTTCCTCAAGAGTCTGCATAAATGCAATTTATTCCAGGTGTAAAGTTATCTAATCGATGGAAAAGCGTCTAAAATGCAGTGTTGTACCTGATGCTAGACTATTTACAAATGATTTGCCATTTCTAAATTTCAAAGGCTGATTTTGCTTTCCAGCATCAAACTCTGCATACTTGCGTCAGTTTTCCAATGGTCCCTTCGTTGCCTGCTCATCTATGCAAGTTGTTCCATTTTCTTTTTTTTTAATATCTTTTTTGTTGTTGTTGTTTTAGCATTACTTTCTTTTCTGTTTGCAGTTCCTCCGTATACCAAGAGAGCACTTTACGGCAAATAGAGTAAATAGGAAGGAAAAATATTCCCCTTTGAGAATTCTACTAATGAGGTTAACCATATTCTCACAGGTGTTGGTGGCTGTTTTGTCCCCGTTTGTTTCTGTAATTTCTTCCAATAAATAATTTTCTCCGAGAAACTCCCACAGTTCACATACTTCTTATGCAGAGAGATTCCATTTCCCTCTACGTAGTTTGGACTCCTCTTCTGCGGATAGACAAAATTTTCATCTTTACTTAAACCATACCAGGCCCATGTGTGTAGCAAGCATATTTGTCTTTCATTTAATGCCCTTTTGTGTTTTTTCTGCATGTCGAACAATGTCACTTGGAAATGGCCTAGTCGGCGCAGGCTTCATCCACCATTATAACTGCATACATGATTTTGATTTCTTGTATATGTGTGGTTTCCCTCCAGACTTTGGCAAACACGTTTTGATAACATTCATAAAGGGTTCTTTATGGCTGAGAGAGGGACGGTAATTTCCTGTTTGTTCTTCGGGCCTCCCCCTTGTGTTTTTCACTTTCGCACAGCTACCCTGCTTGAGGATTACTTGCTCCCCAAAGGCTGCTTCCTGTCGCGTGGATCAAAGTTGCGCACCCGCCCAAAATGCCCACGGTTCCCCCTGAAAACGAAGCATGCAGTGTTTGCTGGCCCGGTGATTGTGCCACTTTGAATGCTGATAGCAATCAGTATGAACTTTCCTATTGCTGATGTAATGATGATGAATGCCGTGACACTGCTGCTTCAGACAGCTCTTCCCTGAGGATGCAAAGAACGTGTTAACACTCACTTCGATTTATGTTTTTCACCTGCTCCTTTCCAAATGTGTCTATCACATGTGCTCCTTGCCATCTCTCTCCTGTCTTCTCTCACACTCTTGGCTTCACTCTCCATCTACCTCCCCATTTTCTCCTCACTCTCTATCCTTCTCTCTTTATCTTTCCTTTTTGCACACTCTCTCGCTCCTGCCCTCCTTCCTGCTTTCTTCTTCTTTCCTGTCTTCCCTATCCCTTCTGCCTTCTCTCACTCTATTCCATCTGCCCTCCTTCTTGCTTTCTCTCTCTTCTGCCTTCTTACTCTCTCCTGCCCTCTGTTTCCAGCTCTCTCTTCTGCTCTCTCTCACCTTCTTGTCCTCCATCCCTCTCTTGTTCTCTCTCCTTTCTGTTTCAATTTCTCTTCCTTTTGCCCTCCCTCTACATCTCACATTCCTGCCTTTCACTCTCCATCTACCTCCCCATTTTCTCCTCACTCTCTATCCTGCACTCCTTAGCTTTTCTTTTCACTCTCTCGCTTCTGCCCTCCTTCCTGCTCTCTTCTTCTTTCGGGTCCTCCCTATCCCTTCTGCCTTCTCTCACTCTATTCCCTCTGCCCTCCTTCTTGCTCTCTCTTCTACCATCCCTCTCTTTTCTGCCTTCTTACTCCCTCCTGCCCTCCCTTTCCACCTCTCTCTTCTGCTCTTTCACCTTCTTGTCCTCCATCTCTCTCTTGTTCTCTCTCCTTCCTGTCCTCTCCTCCTCTAGCCATCCTTCTCCTACCTGCCTTCCCTCTCCTTTCTGCCCTCTCTCACACACTCCTACCTTCCCTCCTGCCCTCCCACTCCTTCTTGCCCTCCCTCTCCTTTCTGCCTCTTTTCCTTCCTGCCCCCTCTTCCTTTTGACCTCTCTTCCTTCTTCCTTCTTACTCCTGCTCTCCTTAACTTCTATATCTATCACTTCTTCTCTTGCACTCAGTCTCCATCTCTCTCCTTCTTGCCCTCTCTCTCCTGTCTTCTCTCACACTCCTGGCTTCACTAACATGCTTTAGGAAATAAAGTGTATTCTAATTCACTGTGCATCTGTAACTAATTGCATTATAAATGCAATCCATATTTCTGTGTAAAGTAAAACACATCAACGTTTTACACATAATTCAAAGAAGTTAGAAAAGACCATTTGTCAAAAGCAATACCAAAAGCTCAAACTTTAACAAAGGCGAAACCATTGCATTGTAAATGCTTGTTTCTTTATCCTGGAGATAACTGAACAGGAAAACTGTAAAAAAAAAAAAGTGTTCTGGTGGGAAACATTAATGTGAAGGTATCTAGTCATGCCTTAAGAGTCTTCTCAGACTATGCCTGAGAAGAGACTCTCAGTAGTACCCCGGTGGGACACCTGGATAATACAAAAACGGACTCTTGTGTTAGTATGCTTCTGAACCATCTAAGAAAGGCTGAGTGTTTAATTTTGAATGGAAGATTAGACCATGGCATTCCGACATCTTTTACTAACATCTCTATCAGAAGCTGGTATCTGCTTTATTATGTGATCAGTTCTTATTCACTGTTTCCTATTTTGCTAGATTTGAATGTCCTTGATCAATCTCGCAGTGATCATAAGATACTGTCTTTTCAATTAAATATCCAGCTCATGGGATCCTGTCTCTGGAACTCTTAAGAGGGAAGCATTAAGTCTAAATAAGAAAAAGGGGAGAACAAATTGGAGTGCACAGAAAGTATCCAACTTAAGGGATAAGTTAAAGGAAATTATACTGGAGGAACACATAGTGCAGGTATATCTGATTACATCATTCCAGAATCATATGAAATATATTCTAGGTAAACCTGCTCCTCAAAATCCACCAAACAACCAAGAAAGGATATATTTCTTCTTCTATCTTTAACTTAAATAAGCTGATCAATAGTCTAGTGCGAAAACAGGATTTATTTTTTTCGGTCGGAGAGGTAGAATGGTTAACCTTTTAAAAAGAAGGAGGAAAAGATTGAAAACTTCCCGGAAAAAACTCCAGAGTGACCTTAAATGGATAGAATTACAAGAAGATGTGATAGCAATGGACGCTAAGAAAGTTTGGACATGCGCTGTGACCTGTTCTGGTAGTTCACTAAACTTGATGCCAGTTCCAATTAGTGGAATGAGGTAAATACATCTTCGATTTATATTATACACATCTAATAGTTCCACTTTGGAAGTAATATTGTGATTTGTCCCTTCCCAAGTGATTGGCAGGTTCATCTATGGCCCTCTGTCCACCACAGAAACTGAATGTCATATTCGGGCCGCTAGATCCTCCGGAGTGATGGGCACAGGTGAAATTCTGATTCGTGCTTGAGCACCTCCTGCCGCCTGTTTCCCTTTTGCTTCCTTACTTTTTTACTGTGATACCACTTCGGATATCGGGTGTTTTGCTTAACCAATTCACTGTTACTTTGTATCTTTAGCCTATTAAATTGTATTTCGTCTAGTCACTTTCACAGTTCCTTTGTATCTTTAGCCTGTTGAAGTGTATTTTAGCCTTTCAGTGTATTTTTTCATATGTGTAGCATAATACTGCATTCGTAGCCTCCTTTGTGTGTACTCTGTTAATTGCTTAACTCGGCCCTCCAGCGCTTCACCTGTTTGTTGCCATTACTTGTAATTGAACTGGTTTAGTCTCTGAATTCCCACGGCTAATTGCTTTCCTTTCCACCTACTTCCCGCCCCCCAAGCCTCTTTCTCCTCCCATGACCTACTTAATGGAGGTTCCGCTGCCGATGCACCAAAGGCACCCAGCGCCAGGAACCCTGGCTCTAACGCCACCCAAAGCTATACACCCACAGAGATCCGTTCCCTCGACCCCGGGAACCTGCAACAATCACTGCAGCGATACCTCGCCACGATCTACGGTAGAACCTTTCATATGTCGGCAATGCCTCTTCACCTGCAACACTGGAGAACCCGCTCTTACGGCATACACCACCATGCCGACCACAACCACCTCAAAACAGCTCCACTGCCTCCTGCTCAAGGCACAATCTCTCTACAAACACGCCACCGAGATCTAGGACACCATCTCCCTCATCCCCGATGTCGTCTTCCTCACCGAGACATGGCTCAACTACGCATTGGCAACCGACATTGCTCTAGCCACACCTGACAGATGCAAGATAACCCATCAAGACCACGTCAACAAACATGGAGGTGGGTTCACCATCATCCACAAGGAAACCATCCACTGCACTTCCACCACAGACGGGGCCATCCTGATCATGGAGCATCTCAAATTCCAACTCCACACCGACAGCAAAAACCACCATCAGAAGCAGTCTTGCCTACAGAACTCCAGGAACTCTCCCCAGCTTCTACAATGCCATTCCAAATTTTAACGCTCCGCTCACCATTGACTCAATTTCCACCACGACAACCGCAAAGACGGCAATACCACCAACCTCCTCGAAGGGATGAACACCCGTGACCTCACTCAACTAGTCACCAAACCCACGCACTTCTCAGACACACACTCGACCCAACTTCACGGCAAGCGTCAGAGTCATGGCCAGCCACATCACTGAATTAACCCGGACAGACCATGCCATCATCCACTTGACCATTACAGGTCCCACCCCAACCACCACCAAACCGCCCAGCGCTCTCTACAAGTCCTGTTTCATTGATTGTTCGATTTGAAAAAGGAAGTCACTTTGTGGTCAATGTTTTAACTTCCCTTTTTACATCAAAGCCTACCAGACAACTCAGCTGTCTGGTTAGGTCTCGGCTAGCCGCGCGGAAGCGCGTCTCCGCCGAGATCTTTTGTTAGCGAGTGTGCTTCCCAGGAGACAGTTCCGGCCGCGCGCATCCTTGGAGCCGATTTGAAACGGGAACGCGCGCTGTGGCCAGGCGCTGTCTCCTGGGAAGCTCAAGCACCACACACACATGGGCATACACACACACAAGCGCCCACGCACGCACATACATACATACAGAGACACCCCCCCTGACACATACACACACGCGCACACACACAAGTGCACCGAGGCCCCCCCTCCCTCCCTCCCTCCCCCGCCGTCACCGTCGCACACATACATACACACACGAGCATACACGCACACACACAAGTGCACCAAGCCCCCCCAGCCTTTTGGAGCTTACCTGGCCAATGTCGGGGACTCTGCTCTCAGCACGCGGCGCCCAACCTCCTGCTGGCGCGGCCCCGGGGCTCTACACCGCTCACAGGAGCCCCGGGCCGCGAGACGCATCGACTTCGCCTGCCTCCTCTTCCGGTCTGGACGTGGCCCCGCCCCCGTCACAGGCGACCGTGCCTGACTTCCGGGGCGGCCGCGGCGGGCTTCCGGGGGCATTTAGGATGCTGCTGCTTTAAATTTGCCCTGCACCAAGCTTGCTCAGGTTTTCAGACACCCGGACGTTCGATAGACTCGGCGGTGAGATTAATGCAACTTTCAATTTTATGTTCCTTGTTTTTTAAGTTAACATACAATTAAAAAAAAAAAATCTTTCGTCATCAAGTGCTTCCTGAAAATGCAAAAGACGGTAAGTGGATTTATTTACATTGCGTGTGTCCTCTTTTCCCGCCTCCACCCCAGGGGCAATCCCTTGTCTATCCTTCCATCCCCCTTGCAAAGCTAGCCCTGCTTCCCCTCGCTTAGTCTCACATGTTCCTTAAGTAACAGCACTGTACTCTCTATAGGTCTTTCTCCGGATGCATACATACACGCGCATGACCTGCTCACTTCCTAAGAGGAGCAGGACAGCTCACCACCTCTTGCCACTCAATGAACCTTGAGCAGGTGGTGTTGCCTCGAATCCTAAATATAAGGAGAATATGTATAGACATGGCCTGCGCGCCTCCAACTTCATGCTAAATTGTACTTCATATCACTTTATGCTGCATAGAGGACCCATGAATGGCCCTGTATCAGTCCACATGTTTCATCATAGTGACGTGTAAACTCGACTGCAGGAGCGCGATACCTCAGCATGCGAGCCACATTTGCAAGGCAGTTATGTATAATCGCAACCTACCGCCGCATTCAAAAAGCAAACACGCCTTACTCTAGGCCATGATATTACTGCTTTCACTCAAGTCAGTGAAACTGATTTTATAGACAATTGCAGCATGAAACGTAGCCCCAAGGAGATGACCAGGATTCAAATATGTAAGCTGCCAATCTCTGCATTTGGCGCCTTTACCCACCGAACTATCAACTGATTAATTCTAAGTATAATTTCCATCCAAAAAAACATGGCCTGTGGTCTCCTTTGCGGAGTTACACATCTCTGCATGTGCTGCGTTCACCCACTGAGCTATCTGCTGATTCATTGTAAGCACCCACTTCATCCAATCAAATACAGCAATATGCCCGCCTCTGAGGAGGGGATCTTCAGGGGGGTTCTCGATATTCCCAAAGAACCTGGCCCACCCAGGTGCCCTTGAGGCATCTGCATCCGTGGACTAGTGACTCATTAGAAGATACCCATTGTTTCCTGCGCTCCAATCCAGGCTGTGACCTCTTGTAAACCACAGAGACCCCGACAGTGTTTGCTGCGTCCAGCTGTGATATGGTTTGTGACTGGTGAAGGCGTGTGTGCTCTTCTGCATACAGACAAGATGTGTTTGTCTTGGGCTGGGACATTTGGGGGCCATTCTCGCCTCATTCACCTGCACTCTTTCCACGTTTGGCGCCAATTTCCCTCCTCGATCACCTGCCTTCATTCTAGTTTGGCGGCCCTTCACTCCTCATTCACGTTGCACACTTTAAGAAATATATGTTAAGGCTCTCGGGGGCTCATATCCAGTGCTTTAAATGGGCCGGTACTCACCGGTACGGAGTACCGGCACTTTTTATTTTTCTCCCTTTGAGTACCAGCACTTTTCCTTCGTTCAAGGACAGTACCGGTACTCTTAGGGGAAAGTCAGGCAAGACATTCGATGGCATTGGGGCTGTGCTGCTGCGCAGAAAGTGCTCTGCTCAGCTGCTGCTGAAAAAAGAGAAGGCAGAATGGAGGGAGGGGCAGTGTACACACCTCTGAATGGAGCCGCTGCTGAGCATCCCGCAGCGGCTCATTTGCATCAATTAAGGTCTCGTTTAGGTTTGTGGATGCCCTGTGCCCCTCCCTGAATAAGAGTTAAGGGTCCAATCAGACGCTGCCGAGTCAATCACACTGTAGGTGTGGGACTCGGAGCCTATCCCCTACCCCACAAATGTAATTACAGCGTGACACCCAAGATGAATGCACCTCTCAGCACAAGTCTGCGAAGAGGGGTGAGGGTGGGGGAGATTTCACACACTACCCAGTATCAGTTTGGGAAGGCAGGCATTGGGCGATGAGATGGTGCCTAAGGGTCTCTTTGCTTTTCTTCCCTGCTTGTCCAGGCTAGCGCCCTAAAGCTATAGTTTGCTGGGAAAGGGGGAGAATTAGTGAATTGGCTTTACTGTGTGCCTGTTGTTAGCACCTTCGCTCCAGTGACTTTGTAACGGTTTTAATTAACCTAAAGCAATCAAAGTTTACAGTGTCTTTCAGGCCTTGGTGCGGGGGAGGAGGTGGGGGGGGGGGGGGGGGGGGGGGGGGTTATGTTTGCATTGACTGTGAGGCATCTTTCCCAGATAGGAAAATTGTGAGGATGTAATGTTAGGGTCAGAGCTGCCTAATAAGGAACTATGGAAATAGGTTTGAGTCCCAGCTTCAGCTCAACATCCTGTGATTCTGGGCAAATCACTTTTATGTTTCATATGTGCCTAGGCTCAGAGACAATCTGCATTGGTATGACATTCCCACAATAATAAATGTATCCTTTTGCACATGATAGGAAAACCCAAATACTCTACAGATAGCAGAACTATTTCTGTATTATCAAGCACAATTGGCACTAAGAAAATGTGGCTCCCATTAAATGCCTGCCTCCAAGCTCCGCCTCTAGCCACGCCCACAATTGCCCCACCTCCATTCACTGCTTAAATTGATGAGTACCTGCACTTATTTGTTTACATTTAAAGCACTGCTCATATCTATAAGCCACCGGTTTGGCTTGGCTGGTAGGAAGATGGAAGTGCGGTCAGCCGGGGACACATGGTGCTGTTTTGCAGCCTCTCTTAACTGCTTTGCAACCTCTGCAACTTTTTCAGTACAGTTTTTTTTGTACTGCACTCCTTGCCTCTGGTGCTGTTCTACATTGGTGCCTCAAAAGAAAATAGAGCAAACTTACCTTTAGTGTTTGCATGTTTTAATAGCTGTGCATTGTGTATATTATTCAAAAATATTATTTACTTGCTGCAGCCAAAATGTTTTAACATTAGCAAAGCCAAAAGATTTCACCGTTCATTTGTATTCCTCAACATTTTTACTTTGCCAATAGAAAAAATAATTGTTTGCCCATGTGGAACAGCCTCTGCAACAAACAAAAATAAAAAAAGCACAATGATAAATGCGCAAGTATATATCATCACTCACGTGCATATAGGCGTCATTGTATTCTATTTGATTGTTTTTGCATTTATACAGCGCTTACTACCCCTGACGAGGGGTTGAAGCGCTTTTACAGCGAGTAGCACGCTACTGAGGAACCAATACGGCAGGCTCAGCGGGATGAAATATGTACAGAGTAGTGAGTAGTGAGTGCAGAGTAGTGAGTAGTGAGTGTGCAGAGTAGTGAGTGCAGAGAGAGTGTGCAGAGCAGTGAGTGCAGAGTGAGTGTGCAGAGCAGTGAGTGCAGAGTGAGTGTGCAGAGCAGTGAGTGCAGAGTGAGTGTGCAGAGCAGTGAGTGCAGAGTGAGTGTGCAGAGCAGTGAGTGCAGAGTGAGTGTGCAGAGCAGTGAGTGCAGAGTGAGTGTGCAGAGCATTGTGTGCTGTTGAGTGCAGAGTGCTGTGTATTGGCAATGTTAATGACAATGCCATTTATTTTGGATTTAAAGAAAAAAAAATGTCATGAGCAATGCCAATAGCTCTACCTTTAATGATGCCGAGACCATTGCATTGCAAATGCTTGTTTTCTAAAGAGATCTTGGGAACTTTCAGAAAGTTGGCCTACGAATGCATTCCTCCTGTTGATTACAAATGGCTTTGTTGTTTGTAACTCACATTTTCTGGCTTTATATTTGCTGGCTTTATTTGCTTTATTCTCTTCATGTTCGGTTCGTCCCTCCTGTTGCCTAAACAGTGTTTACTGTATTCTTTGACAAACTCACTTTCTGTAAACAGGCCTTTAAATCTTGTTCTTATCTTGTCACATTTGTTGTGCATTCAAAGACCAATGTAGGTCAAGTATTAGATGCTGACTCCAAGGGCACTTGTTTACTTTTCTCACTCTGTCTTTAAAGTGAGAGGATTATGTGACAATCTTTCTGGATACTTGGGGTAGGAAAGAGGTTTTTTCTAGCACACAACCACACTTAAATGAACTATGTAAGTATTTCAGAATATATCAGAATTAGAAACACAAATGAAGCACATTTGTAGTTATTGCCGACATGTGTTGGAAACAAATACTTTAATATGATTAAAACAAATCACTACAATAGCTGATGCAGTTACCACACATTTTCGTTTGTGCACTGTATAGCTTTCCTAGTAAAACGGTATTTTTGTGTAAATGTAATGGTCATTTCAATTGAAAATGTGTTGTCTGTAAGGGCAGTGCATTACCATACAATGCATACTCCGCTCTATGCCACAGCATTCTACTTTCACCACTCCACACCACTGCACCACTCCACGTTACACCACTGCACGCCACTGCATTCTGCACCATTTCAGTCTTTGCTGCTGCACTCTGCCACTTCACGCTACGTCTCTCAACTCTCTCCTGTACCACTCTACTCTATGCCAATGCGCTCTTCGCGACTTTACTCCACATCACTGCACTCAGCAACACTCTAGTCTAGGCCGCACCAATCTACTCTGCACAACTTCATTCTATGCCACTCTGCACCACTGCACTGGTTCTCACTATACTCTAGGCCAATGCACTTCACTCTAGTCACACCAAACTCTTTGCCCCTGCACTCTATGCCAATCCACTGTACGACACTCTAATCTACTCTGCACCACTTTTCGACCTGTTTATACCAGAGGCATTTTTCACATCTATTTCTGGTTTATCGTCTACAGCACTCCCCCCCCCCCCCCCCCCCCCCCCCCACACACACACTTCCCACACACACTTTTATATGCTTTAGAAGTAATTGAAGTAAAGAAGCGGATTTTTCTTGACACGGTAGAGGGAACATTTCTGCACAATTTTATGATCAGAATACCTTAGTATCTGTCCAGGCTCTTGGGCTGAAATTTGGTTTGAGCAACACTTTCCAATCACTAGCACAGGGGTCTCGAACCTTTTCTGTATTGAAAGTTACTTCTGCTCAAGGAAAGTGCTCCAGAGCTACTAACCCATTTTGCCACTGTAAAATAGTGACAACATGAGTAAACATTACACTACGACCACCCTAAAGAGGGTTGACAGTAGTGACCCCCAAGCATTCCAGGCGAGGGTACCAGCAAAAATACCAGCAAAATGTCATCAGTATTAAAACTCTTCACAGGACTAATGAAGTTGCATTACAATCTTCACATGCCCTATACTACAAAGGGCACAACCGTAGCATTAAGTCTCACCAACTCAGGTTGAGTTATCATTCAACTTTCAACTTTAAATATGTTTTGGAATTGCAACCTTTTGTTTTCGTCAGTGTATGATTTTCTAAAAAATTCCACATATTTTGCTATCAAGTCCACTTTCCATTTTCGGCAAATAAACTCCATTTTACAGAAGAAAGCCCCTTTTGAAAAAACAAGTTTTGCCTTCAAAATATCAGTTTTCTTTTTCATGAAATATGCAGCCCCCAAGCATCACATAGTGATCTTCATTGAGTACATACATGTATAAGTGCCTCACATAGGCAGAATCGGCTTCAAATTCCCAGGTATTACAATCGTAAGCCACGGATGCGCACACCATGGATGTCTGTATTATGCCAATAATGCTCAACATTATATCAGAACCTCGATTGTGCAAAGGCTGGATACCATAACGGCCAGGATGCCCACCATATATCACTCATGGCCATTATTAGGTGAGGGACGGCCCCCATCATGTCCAGGGTGGCAAAAAGTAGGCCAGTCATACATCTAATATGGCAATGATAGCTTCAAGTATACCATGACTAGACCACAAATGTCCAAAATAATCAAGGATGACCATTATTATTCCATTGGCACTATTATGCCATGAACAGCACAATTGTGCCAGAGCTAAAACCCTTATGATGAAGTCTGCCATACTCATTTGGGGGTCCTTGACACCAGGCGTAGTTTCCAGGAAGCAATATTGTTTATTTGGGAGGGACACAATTTCAGACAGACATACACATATATGAATGCAGGAGGTGGCTCTTACATTTCTTCTTTGGATCCAGAGCCTGGTCTCCCCAAGTCTTTGGCTGATCATGGACCCTACTAACACATTTTCACTCTGGCACCTGCAGTCCCACTTCGATGGGTCAGCACTGGTTACTCTCATACTTCTGTTGCGACTCTTCTGTCATGATCCATTATTTATAAACATGGTGCCACTGAAAGAGCAGGGTCTACAACATTGCTAATCTCCTTGCGACTTAAATGGAGAATGGATACAGATCGTCATGTGGCATATCCCATAGGCCCACAAAATATGTGTTTGAGTGTTATCATAAGCCATTGGTTTTGCTGGCTGTCATTCTAAGGTACTTGATATGAGGAGTTCTTTCGTCTTTAATATGCACAGATCTTCTGAATGAGTTACTGGCCTTGACTTCACCTCCGAGAGCTCCTTTGTGGATGCCTGTGAACTATCAATAGCCCCCAACTACCCATTAAAGACTCCTGCACTAGCAGCTGTGTTTCATTGAGGCAGCTCCTCCACTAGGTCGGAGAAGCGTCGCCCCAAAGCTTTCTCTCAGTGCGAGAAGCAGAAACATAAAATGGTAATAACTACCATTTTCTGTTTTTGCTTCTCGCAGTGCAAGAAAGCAGAACAGAAGGGTTTGGTTGCGGGTATGGCTGCTCTGCTCGCAGGGGAGGAGTGGTGTGCCCACTCCTGAGGGCGCAATGACTGTTTGGTCGGCCCTCTGTGGCCGCCCAGACCACTATGCCCTTTCTCCATGCAAGCTGCAATGCTGCCTACATGGAGAAAATGGACTCCCAGTAAGCCCCTGGCTGGGCGCTCCACCAATCACAACGCTGCCATTGCAGCATTCTGATTGGCTTAGGGGAGGGGAGGGAGGCTGCCTGCTTGCTGTTCCTGCCGGAGAGAGGAGAGCATGAGCAGGCCTCGTGCCGAGAAAACACGGGACCCGGCCGGCAGACAGGTAATGTTTTTTCTTTATTAATATCAGTTCAGTTCATTAAGTCTTTATTGCGATTTTTCATCATAAAAGACAAAAGTATCCAAAATTAATACAGATTTCATTCACTTTAAAATTCACCATCATACTCAAAAATCTAAAACTTAATACTATACCACATCAACATTGATTAATAAATAAATATATGTCTATATACATGTTAAAAGAGTATCTTAAAAAGGATTAAATATGTAACACAGCAAAAAGACTTAATCTTCATTAATTATTTACAGGGGTTGAGTAATGTTCTAGAACAAACAATATGTTACTATTCCAACTCCGTCCCCTGCTTAAAAGGCCCATCTTTGATCATACACAGCTACTTTGCCCCCCTCCCCATTTTATTGCGTATGGCCCACGCCCAGCTCAAAAACTTTGTTACACCAATTACAACAAGGTTGGAAGTGTCAGTTTTCAATATTCTCCTTGCAATCATCGGCGATCTTGTATTCATAGACAGGCATGCTGGTTTCAGCCAGATACTCCTCGACTGATGGTATGCAGGGCATACAAATAAAAAATTATCAATATTTTCGCTACGATTATGGCAAAATACACACTTGTCACTACTAACGGGATTCCACTTGCTTGTGAACCATTGTAGGGGTCATGTGCCTATCCTAAAGTGATGGTACAGTTTACGGTCATAGGGCTTCGTAATGAGATCCCAGTATCCTTCCAAGTACGATTCATCCTTTATCTCAAGGAAAGCCCTTGACAGTGACTGGCAGATATGGTAGGAGAATCTCTTCATTTTAACCAACTCCCAGTATGCTTCTCTATAGGACCTTTTCGAAGGAAATTCCGTAGCCTCTGCGTGTTCCCATAGGTTCTTCATCCCCATATCAGTCAGCAAGGACCTAATTACAGCCAACCATGGGATCTTATGTGATCGACTCAACCCCCTCACTTCCAGTAGGGCCTTAGCATACAGGGAAAGTTCCGGGGTGATCCGAAGACGTCTCGAAAATGCCAGTGGTCTATAGCATGCTACATCTTCAAGTGTGTGACCGCCAAGGTCAAGAAACAATGGTATTAGGGGGGATGATTGCGGCAAACCTACTAACAGTCTCATAAACTTATTTTGGGCTAGAGAAAGTGGAGGTAAATTACAAAACCGCCAGATTTCAGCACCATATAGTATAGCTGGGCAAATTTTGGTTGTATATATCTTGACAATAGGGGCAATAAGTTTAGTTAGAGACAACCTTTATTAATATATTAACCCCGATCTCCCCCCCGCCCCACAATTCATGTCAGCCTCGCTTGTGTTGCGGGTCATTGTATGCTTTGGAGATCCTTGTTAAGAAAACTAAGTGTTGAAATATTTGAAAGGAAAAAGGAGAACCCTGAGTGTCCTATTTACTTTAAACATGTTCTAAATAAAAAAATAATCACTAGAAAAGATGACTTTGCCTCAGCTAAAATGTTTTTAAAGGATCAAGTACATGTGTTAAGTGCACAATTAACTTAGATAGCTGTTTAAAAAATGAAAACTGTAATATAATTGTAGCCAAATCAAAAATCCTCCATCTTATTTATCCTGTAATATTGAACTTAAAATTCGTTGTTTATTGCTTTGATTAAGAATGAATATTTTACCTTTGAAATCTGTAACTGGGGCCTGGGAAAAGCTTCCTATGAAAGAAAGAAAGTGTGATTTATGTAATGCTGGAATACAAGACTTGAATAATGTAATCTTTATTTGCCCGTGTTCGTCTGGCCTTAGCCGACGTTATTTAACTCCCCTTTTTAGAATCGTCGATGCATGTTCTGCAGAGGAAGCATGTTAAGTGTTTTTCTTTTCTATAAATGAAATGAATTGTTTTAAAATATTAAAATTTTTTGGCTTTATATTAAATTATAGTTTATTCTGTGGACCTCGTATGAGTTCCAAAACATACAGTAAAAACGTGACACTTTTATTACTGTGTGTTTTGTGTATATATATATATATATATATATATATATATATATATATATATTCCATGAAGTCCAATGCGAGCGCAGCAAAAAGCACAGCCACGCCACGCCACGCCACACTGAAAGATCGAGTAAAGCCACAGACTCCGTGCTCAGTTGTTAGTGCATTTATTCTTGAAGAATAAACAGCCCACTAGTCGCCATGACGCGTTTCGCCTCAGCCGAGGCTTGATCACATGTCATGAGAAGGAGGAAGAAGGTACTATTTGAATAGCATTTAGATCACATGACTGATAGTACTTCCTGTTAACATTAAAGGGGTATACATCATATAGAAATACTGGGCGCAGTGCCCTTATTGACCTCCCAATAATCAGATATGTCAGTATATTAAATGTGTATCAGTGTTCTATAAGCAATCAGTCAGTTAATACGATAAAAATCACATTTCTATACATTGAGGCAAGTATATGACGTAGTTCATTATTTACAGGCAAGAATGATTAACATAATGCAGGGTATTCAAAAATATATAAATATATATAAATATATATATATATATATATAGATATAGATAGATAGATATGTGTGTATGTATTATTATTTTTTTACCATATATTTACTGTTACAGACGTGATTACACGAATAGCTCACAATCAGGCATTTATAGAAATATTGAAGCCTTGATATATTTTGTGGGGCAAAAGAACCAGAATAATTACACATTGCCAGCTGTACACTGCATTGATTCTTTAAGCTTTGACGTTTTCATATGCACATGTTTATTAATTCAGGCAATTTTTAAGCTTATTTATTAGTTGTGTATAGCATCTGTGTGCCTACGTTTTAACATTTCAGAGCACTGTTGGCGTTGACAGTGTGATATGAGCTACAGTGTGTTCTTTTGGGTAACTCAATTGCTTTGCGAAATCTGAGAATAATTCATCAAACAAATATATCACCCAGATCAATCTTTGAACTGAGCCGTTCTTTAACCAATACATGAAACATAAAATATGTGGTCTGTGTTAGACCAATATTTGACATTCCTGTTTTACTATGAAAGCACAATTAATGTAACACAACACACCACACTAATAATAATCAGTTTTGTATATTCAAATTAATATTTTTGGCTGATAGGTATGATTTAATTCATATATGGCTGTCACAAATACAAAACACATAAAACGTGACTTAGTGAAAAGAGTGACAAAGTTCAACATTGTTTTATACATTACATTACAACAATTAAACAGAATATATACAGACAAAAATTTGATTTTATCAGACGAAAAAATATGATTTTGAATTTACAAAACTGATTAATATTATTGAGGTGTGTTGTCTTACATTCATTGTCCATTCATGGTAAAAACAGATGTGTCAAGTATTGAACTAACATGGACCACACACGTTTTATGTTTCATGTATTGGTTACTGGACAGCTCAGTTCAAATACTGATCTGGGCGATATATTTTTTGATAAATTATTCTCAGATTTCACAAAGCAATTGCGTTACCCGACAGAACACATTATAGCTCATATCATATAGACCCACGTTCTGAGGGTCACAGGGTAACCGCATTATTTCTGATGGTGTTGACAGTATGAGAGAGGAGCGGGACAAATTAATCGGCTGCAGGTGATATTCTTGTCCAATGTTTACAAGATCCTATTGTAATTTATTCAGCTGTTGAGTTGGTATTGGAAAACGTGATAGATTAGGTGTAAAGATCCATACGAGGAGGCTCACACTAATCAAAAAGTGGCTAGTATACGCCATGAATCAAAAGGAGGAAGGCTGCAATCAGACAGGGTACCTAAGTAGCTTTTCTGAGTCAGGACTTTGTGTGTGCAATTTTCCAGAAAAAAGAAAACTACACAGAATTGCTCCAAAATAAGTAAAATTTCAAGAGCTGATTTTTAGGTGGGGGAATACGACCTCATACACTTACCAGCACCCAGGCGTTCTTCGTCCCAACAGATTTGCAGCATGGCTGATTAGAAAGAATGATGTAAAACACATACAGCACAATCAATTCTAGGTCTCAAAAGTATTGTTGGCTTCCAAGAGAACTTAATTACCTGGTGGGAACTCCACAGTCCTTTATGGGAAGAGCAGCCATTTTTAAAATGGCCAGTCTTCCCAAGCTCCATTATGTAGTGCAGAATACCCCATACATGGTCCCAGATATCCTCTTTGGAACCATAGAGGGAGGGATTACAGTGCTTGCTCTAGGGTGCAGGCTTCTCTCGCATTGCTTCACACTCCCTTTATGAAAGTTTATAACAAATGAACAGTGCTTCCAAACGTAGGACTTGACCTCTGAGCTATCGGTATTTCTATAGTGGATCAATACCCTGCATGAAGAAGCTTCGATCCCACTCAGTAGACTTGCAGTGGACGAGAATTTGTACCTTTACTACGCCCATGGAAGGAATTGACAGCCCACAGTCCCACATTCCCAGTATCACCAGAAGAGTAATTAGGATGTGGACACGGCCAAAGCTTTATTAGAATAAAAGGATAGAACAGCAAATGAAATCTCATCAATGGGCACATTACTGAGGAAAATGTGTCCTTAAAGGGATTTAAGAGGTGGTCCCACATAGAGAACTCCTAAAACAGTAGTTCTGGTCAGGATGAAGGGAATAAGATAATTTGCTCACACACATGACCCTGGCGGAGTAATATCGATATGCACAACTCTGCCGTGCAGTTGCAATCCACTGAATTGATTGGGCAGAGATGCTTAGGGCTAGTCCCCGGGAACAGAATTCTGACAGAAAAGTTGGCAAAATGGGCATGTCAACCGTATATAAGACCTTGGTAAATGACAGACCTGACGGCCTACTCAAACATAGATATAGGCCTGTACAGAATGTAGGAATCTTTGAGGAAATGTATTGGGAGGTGGCGCTAATGCACCCCACTGAGTTAGTAATTCAGATGACTCTGGAGATCTCTCATGGAGTATACTATTATAGCAAGAGACTATACAAGATGGTCCTAGTAGCAAATGGTACCTGCTAAAGTGCAGAGTCAGAGAAGACTCTTTCATGCACATAGTGTGGGGCTGCAGGGTTATCCACAGTTGTGTGAAGTAAAGGATACTCCTCCTCAGGTAGTGGAGGTGAAGGTGCTTGCATGTTTCATGGTCCTGAGCTTTCCAGATGATGTCTCTATGACATAAAAAATGCTTTCTGTGTTTGATGATCGTTTAAATGGGCATAGCGATAAATGGGCAAGTGCTAATGAGTCTTAGTCGGGGGAGATGGTTTGCAGGCAGGGACCGGTGTATGGGGGCAGAAAAAGTGATCTATGAAGGCAGAGTTTATCTTGCACCCAAAACGTCAGAAACACCTACAAGTAGTTCATAACCGAGGATTATTAAGAGCCCAGTTCTGGAGAAAATAAACAGCATGGTATGATATCGCAGTGAGTCACTACTATTGCCAATGAATGCTGGTCTACATTTTCTGATATGTGTGGTGGTGATTACAAAAAAGGTACAAAATTCCTACAGTATGCAAGTCACAATCTTCATAGAAGATGGTGCCTTTGATTACTGCATAAACTGTGTAGAGCTCATCTGTGAGTACAGGGTGGCTACAAGCTTGACATATATTTTTTTTAGAAAACGTTTTGTATTGAGCCATAGCTGTAAGGCACTGGTAGAGAAGTGTCTATATCCAAACTGCTATGTGGTAAAGTTTCCAGCTAAAGATAGCTATGTGCCTGTGGCTTCACTCCAGACAGACAGACCCCACAACCTGTCCCAACTCGTTATAGAGTTGGTGAGTCAAGGGATGAAAGAGCTGAGACTAATACCTCAACTTTGTGACTTTGCATGTTTGAGGTTAATTTTTCTAGCGCTGGAAACAGAAGAAAGCAGCAGGAGTTTAAATGGGATCTGGACTTGAAGAGAGTTGGGTAAAAAATGCTTTTAAATGCTATGTGTGTTATATGTATGACAGTGTGCCCGAGAGAGAGTGTGTGCATATGTGAGCTTGTGTGGCTGTGTGTGTGTGTGCAAGTGAGAGAGTGTCAGTGAAGGAGTGAGTCAAAGTGTTTAAGGAAGAGTGAGGAAAAGGTAGTACAAGTGAGAAGAAACAAGTGTGAGGGGGAAGAACAGTGAGTGTAACAGAGGGTTACTGTGCGAACTGAGTGAGTCACAGTCTGAGGGAGTCTTAGTGGGTCAGGGAATGAGAGATGAAGTGAGTCAGAGTAAGAATGAGTGAGACTGAGTCAGACTAAGTGAGATTAATTGGGTGTGAGTGTGTCATACTGAGATTGAGCCTGAGTGATATTGAGTGAATCAGTATGAGTGGGACTGAGTGTATCGGTGAGAATGCGTGAGATGGAGTAAGAATGACTTGTTCAAATGATGCAAAGTAAAATGAAAGACTCCTATTCTGATTCAACACAAAATAGTTGCTCCTGTCACACTACAATATTAGGGGTCAATGAGCATAATTTCTAAATCAATGTTGGTTATATATTTTGAAACGCTTGAAAAGTAAATGTTTTTGCACTCACTAAACATTTATTTTTAATATCTCCTTTTTCAGTTGACTAAGGCCCACATGCTGACGCACAAATAAATCAGTGTATCTTATGTCACAGTAGGAAGGTTTATTACTATATTATATTGTTACCATATTTTCAACTGAGCACACTGTCATAATGGTCATCGGCAGACGGCTGCCAGTCTGCTGTTGATGGTGCAATATGGGTTCCCAAAACATGCCTGTTATTTACAAGGAACTCTCGTCTGTGTATCGCAAAGTAAAATGCTATAAGTTACCTTAGACATTGTAAAAAATTAAGAGAGTTATCCATTGTTCTTGAATTACATGAGGTATAGCTCAGAGTGAAGTAGTGCTTTTTGAGCAAGCCATGGAACTATCAAGAGCAGAGCTACTAGTGACTGTGAATTGTTTAAGATAAACATCTATAGTATATTCTGAAAAACAAACAATAGAACATCATGCATCATATTCTCACCATGCAGAAAATATCAATTTTATCTGAGGCTTTGTGGAACAAAAAACATAGCACTTGAAACATTTTATAAAATGATTTTACCATAGGGCCAGCCTAAATTAAATGCCAACTGGTAATATAGATGGTGCGTTGAGATTCATGTTGCAACAAATGTATCTTTCTCTGTTTAGTGAATTATGATGAGGATGCAATTGGACTGCATACCTTTCTGAGGCCAAATCCTTTGAGCAGGTACCCTGACCTTTGTCCATGATCCAAGTCACTATAATGAGCAGCATCGTTCCAAAGCATAGTATTGTATGTATGTATCACATACTTCTATAGCGCAGACTGTCACCCAGAGGGTATCCTGGCGCTTTGACTCTACCTGACCATCACGCAGACCTGAAGTTATACCACCCTAGGAAAAAGATGAGTCTTCAGTCCCTTTTTAAAGGAAATGAATTCCTCTGCACTCCTTAAGCACAGAGGAAGGGAGTTCCAGAGTTTGGCAGCAGTGAATCCAAAGGAACGGCCGCCCATCCGTATCCTCTGAATTCTTGGAACTGTCGCCAGACATGCCGATGCAGATCGCAGAAGTCTAGCTGTGGAGTACCAGGAAAAAAGCTCTTGCAACAAGACAGGCCCCTGTCCATGAAGGGCTCTGAAGACTAAACAGGACGCTTTGAAACAAATGCGTTGGTGGACAGGCAACCATTGGAGATCTTTGAGCGCCAAGAATGAAGAGGCTGAGCGCAACGAGAGAGGGCCAACTTAGCTGCCATGTTCTGTATGGGCTGCAGCTTACCGATCAAGGTGCTAGGAGCACCCAGAAGTAGTGCGTTGCAGTAATCAAGCCTGCTAAGAATAATACTGCGCACTACCTCTGGTCTAGCTTGAGCTGGAAGCATGGGAAGAATTGTACGTAGCATGCTGAGCAACGACATACATGTGGCAACTGTCTTGTTAACAAAGACATCCAACTGTAGGTTTGGTCCAAACATGACGCCCAAGTTACGGGCGGAGGCCGCCGCCGCAACTGTGCCCAGGGAAGAAGTAGGCCAGAAGTCCGCCAGCAGAGGACGGGGGATACGATCCATAGAACAGTGCAGCACCTCAGTTTTAGAGCCATTAAACTGAAGAGAGTTCTGTCGCAACCAGTCCGCCGTGGCTGTCATGCAGCGATGAAAGGTCTCCTGAGACACGGCATCTCTGCCTTCAAAGGAGAAAATGAGCTGCGTATCGTCAGCATAATTGATTACCGTAAGACCGAATGATCTGATCAACCTGATCAAAGGACGGAGGTAAAGATTAAATAGGATAGGGCTAATTGCCAACCCCTGAGGCACGCCTTGCCCCACTTTTTTAATGTCAGATCTAAAAGGCGGCAAGGCCACTACCTGGTTCCTATTCTGAAGATAGGAGATCAGCCAGCCCCGGGCCAGGTCAGCCACCCCAATTTCCTCAAGTCTGCTGACGAGAATGCCGTGGCTAACCGTGTCGAACGCGGCCGACATATCGAGCAGCACTAAGAAGGCTGCCCGACCCGAGTCGATTTGCGAACGAAGATCATCCAAGACGACCACCAGCGCAGACTGTGCCATGAGCTGGCCTAAAGCCGAACTGGGCCACATCCAGACAGATATTAGTTTCCAGGAAACTGGATAGATGTTTAGTGACCAGCTTCTCCAAGATTTTCACAGGGAAGGGAAGAAGCGAAATTGGCCGATAGTTCGCCGAACATGTGGGGTCCAGCGTGGCCTTCTTCAGAAGAGGAGAGACCACAGCCAGTTTCCAGCAGTCAGGAACTGTGGCAGTACTGAGGGACTGGCAGCAAATGGCATGGAGAGGAGGGAAAAGTTCCTCTTGGAACAGCTTCCAGAATCTGTGGGGCATCGGGTCCATATGGGATCCTGAAGACACGCTATTGGCCAGAAAAGTCCTCATAGGAAGGGGGAAGAAAACTGTCCAGGCGTACCTGCCCTACAACTTTCTGTATAAATGTGCAAATAAACAAATACCAATTATCATCTGTAGATCTCCCTCTCACATCCCTGTAATTCTGAAACAACACTTCTTTGGATTAAAAAAATCCAGTCTTAGTTTTGCCACCATGGTGCCTTTTTGATGTCACAACTGCACTACAGAAATGTTTAATAAACACTAAATGCATATTCCTAGGGGACTTTTCCTTGGCATGGTATTATTTTGGGATATTTTAAAATCTTGGAAGACTGTAGGGGTTATAGCAGTTTTTGAAACATTGCACCATATTTCTGATGGTCATTATTTATCTGGGTATTGGATTTGTGAAGTTTCGGAGGTACATCCATGTTTTCACCTGGCGACAGCTTGTGGGCGGGGGACTTATAGATGCCTTTTCAAGTTACCACAAAAGGTTACTACAGGAGGTAGTGTTGTAAATTGTGAAATATTGGAGTTATACACCAGGTCCCTTTCCGACCCTTCTAAGCCCGAAACCACAATTAAGACCCGGCCGTCTCTTCCAAGAATATGTCACAGCACTTGTCCTACGGTGATTCTCTTGTACTTTATTAACCCCTTCCATTCTCATGACGGAACGGTTCCGTCATGAGCATAAGGTGGCCTGTGCTTATGACGGAACCGTTCCGTCATGGTTCCATAGGCCCAATGGAACGTTCAGCACCGGGGGGAAATTCGCGCAGCACAGAAGGGGTTAAGATCCAAATTGCATTTTAAAGAGAATATGCTTACTATAAAGCATGCCACGTTTCATCTACAAAAATATAACTTTGTGTTCACTATAAAGCTTGTCACGTTTTACCTATATAAATATAACTGTGTTCACTATAAAGCATGTCCAAAAGAATAACTCCCTTTGGGTTAAATCACATTCAATGCTCTCACACCTGTGCATACAGTCTCAAACCAATACTATATGTTAACCTCAACCCCTGTGTCACTTATGGTACCATATAATAACATATACTGTGTAATATTATAAAGGTTTTCAAAAATATATATTTTTTTTAAATATGATCAAAACAACTATTTAATATTAAAATTCTATACATTATTAAAACGCTGAACATATCAGAGCTATAGTCACATTAATGAAATATAAAGCACTACTAAAATCCATGAACAACAAATCATCAATAAATCATTTTAAATCACTGTAACGTAATTAGTCTCTATGAGAAGGGAGAAAGAATCGAGAAAAGAGAGAAAGAAAATGTATACGACAATGCACTTGTACTTTTTGTTCGTTGACTAATCGGTTGAAGGGATCAACATTGGCATATATTTAGAGAATTATTTCCTATTTCTTTCCAACATGCCAATATGTACACCAGATTCAGTGCATTCAAAGTGTCGACCTGTTTCGGTGATATCAACCCAATAAAAACCACCCTTTTCAAGACCAACTTGTTCCTCTCTTTTTCTAGATTAAAGAATTTTGGAATAGACAACATTTTTTATTTTAATTGTACCCCATCAATATATGAATGACCATTTGTGGAATTACCCTAGTCTTCCTGTTTTATAATCATCTAAAATCGTATCAAATATGCTAGTTATAAAATCTGCGATATTCCACCTTGGTAGTAATGTGGTCATCACTCGAAAATATAATGGTTGTTCCTTTATGTTAATAGAAGAGCTGGGAATAAATCTCAATGGGTCCTTCCTCTGTACGTTTTTGAAGCTGATGGAGTGCAGTATTCACCTTGATTGTTTCTGCCCTTATCGGCTCACTAGACCATTTACGACATCTACCCGGATTGAGCCTTGTGGAGTCGGGAAAAGGCTTGCCTATTGTTTTGCGATGACCAAAACGAAGGGGGTCTTATGTTAACTTATTCGATTTAGATTTTGGATTTGATTCTAAAGGGATTAAGGAATAGTTTAAAGGGAATAATTTGCCTGAGCTCCCACGTGGGTGCAGAGGCAAAGTCAGTACATCCCTGTATTCCTTCCCCAGTCACCACCTTTACGTGTGCAAAGGTAGTCCTTTGGGCTCCTTTCCACAGTCATAAATCTGTAGGTGGATGAAGCCCTCACTGCACCACCTGCAGCGGAGCTCTACCCCACCCGTCTCCATTGCAGGTGGTTTCCATCCAAATAGTGAAAAGCAGACGGGCAGCTTCAGCCTGTCCACCTTTCACTAATGTGTTGCCTTCAGGGCATGCGTTAGTTTGTTCAAACCAAGTCCTGGGCACATGTTTAAGGAAATGTAAATGAGTGTCAATCCACTGAAATCGTAATGCAAACAAAATAATAGCAAGGGTCGACACCAGTGGATACTTTTTTTTTTTGGATTGTATTAGCGAATTTTTTTCAGACGGTAACATAATAGGAAAACCAGACGACACGTTTTTTCGTCCCCCGGCCGGGTATTCACCCGAGACTCTTCAGGGCTGATTGGAGAATAATATGCAAAAGTGCAGGTACTCACTTCCCAGAGGGACAGTTTAGTTACCAGAAGGGTCTGTACTCCCCGCTCTAAATACTGAGCCCCTTTGAGGAGTGCAGGTGCACTCCCTTTCACACGGAAGAAGCGCCGACACTCAGTACCTGCCCATTTAAAGCCTGGCTTCCTAAGCAGTGAAGGTTTGCCAACCCCCATTGTAGACCAACAGCACCCAGAAGCTCACGCCTTGCGGCGCTGCTGCGGTCACAGACACTGATAGCAGGAGACGGCTGCCCGCAGTGGTCACAATTCACTTCATCCCGTGATGTCACACACGTTCACTCCTCTGATCTGGGTCACATTTAACATCAGGTGACTGTCGAGCCAAAGGCGGTGAGATGTTATTTCCAGTGAAATCACTGGCATGTTAATTAACAGGTTTGAAACCTCAAAGTCTTACTTGTGGTTGGCGACAAAACGTTGCATTGTATGCCAGGTCAATGCCCAGTGGCAAGCTACATTGGAGGCCTCGTTGGATCATCGCTGCACGTGCTCACAGCCCTCCTTGTGTGTTTCGTGTTTAGGTCTCCTCCAGTGATGCACATCCTGACTCCTAGCCTGCCATATCAACAAAAGCTGGTCCCCGCCACATCACAGTGTGCAGGGCTGCGTGAGGGGCTCCCTGCCAAGGCCCCTCAAGGAATCCCAGACTGCTCCGGTTTCAAACCAGCGCACAGGATATGGCGCGCTGTACGCTTTTGCTCTGTCACTCACTCGCCAGAGTGATCATGTATGGATCTTTCCCTCCTATCAAGTAGAGTTGCGGCGCTGCACTAGCCTCTGGGTACTCTGCTCTGAAACTTTGGCAGTGCCAAACGGGCCAGCTTGAAAGGGAGCAGCCTGCTAGCTTCCAGTTCAGCATATCCCATTCGGACAATAAAATATCTTTCCTGGATGTTGAGGTGTACCCGGCTGAAGGCAAACTGGCCACCTCCCTTTTCACCAAACCCACTGATCGGAATAAGGCCCTGTTGTTCTCAAGTAACCAACCCAGGAGCTTAAAAGAACATTTGCCTTATGGCCAATTCCTTCGTATCCGAAGGAATTGTTCTTTCAATGATGCTGCATGCTGAGAACTTGGTAACCAAACTATGTGAACTTGGTTATCCCAGGAAACTGGTCCGCAAATCCATGAAACGAGCTAGATTGACTCCCAGGGAAAGCCTACTTGAACGCAGAAGTAAGCCACAACTAAAACGTCAAGTCTGCGTCACAACTTTTTGTCCCAATGCAAACAAATTTTAAAAAATCATTGGACAAAATTGGCATTTGATAAAGAATCTAGATGAAAGTCTACAGTCACCACCGCTGTTCGCTTTAAAAACAAGCATTTGCAATGCAATAGGTCTCGCATTAGGAAAGTGTGAGCTATTGGTATTGTAAATGACAATTTTTTTAATATGTGTTGGCTTTGAATATATAAAAATGAATAGCATTGTTATTCACAAAGCCAATAGCCTACACTTTCCTAATGCAAGTCCTATTTGCTATGGCAATGCTTGTTGGTAGCAAGCAAGGACAGTGCTGTTGTGGTGCTGAGTGATGCTGTTGTGGTGCTGAGTGATGATGTGGTTGGGCTGAGTGATGTGGTGGTGTCCCAGAGGGGAGGGAAGCAAGCAGAAAAGGAATAGTTTAGTATCTAAAAATACCCATCCCTTAACTAAGTATCGAAATTCGCCACAAGATGTGGCATAAAAAAAGCTTGTGGGGGTAGTAGATCAAGGAAACCCGAGAACAATGACGTTTTCTAGGAGCTACCGAGATTTGATATGTGTTTTTTTATTAGATTAAAACGTTATATTTGATTAAAACAAATATGCATGTTATGAGACCCCTTTATGCGTGTTCTCTTCAAATAGAAGACAAACTTAGTAAAATGCTAGAAATTATGATTCTGTTCTATTTTATGTCGTTTACCTCATAGCCAATGGCGGGGTCCACCCTCGCGGTAAGGAAAGGCACAGGCCCGTCATAGTTTTCCAGTGCTGGACGTTTAATAAAAAAATGTGTGTGACCACATTTCAATGTTGTTTAATATTAATTTATTTTAGTGACAGCATGCGTTTAGTTCGGGGAGCCAGATAGCCTACCCATTTGTATTCTTTGCAATCAGAACAAAGGGATATAGAGATGGAAAAAATACTTTCAAAATCCAGAGCGAGTATAATCATTCAACAGCCAATCAGAGGGATATTTTTTAAGGTTTTTTTTTACCACAACTGTTTTTAGCAAGAATGTAACAAATACATATAAGCCCAACATTTTTGTTATAACACCAGAAATAGAAACAGTGTTGTAAAATGTTTACATAAAATACACTTTCTGGTCACCCAATATCTCTTTAACATTTCAATGTTATTTACGTTCACTTAGTGTTATGCAATGAACCCCATTAACGATGACGCAAACATGCCCCTTGACTGAGCGCACGTTATTCTCGTTTGGGTGTATTTTTCCCTTTTTCAACTTCTTTGGTTGTTCTCTTCCCGCCTGTTGGTATTGGCAGAGTTTTTATTCCTTGCCCTTCTTGCCTGTTTAGTGGTATAATAAAATATTCCCCCATTGAAAAATCAAGGAGCTAGGCGTGGAGAATTGAGGGGGTTGTGTGGCAAAGACAGGCCTCTGAAATGAGTGTAAATGGCGTTTTGCGGGGAAAATGCTTTGTGCAGGGAAAGAATAATACATACACATACGTTGTATTTGAAATGAGATCTGGCAAATAGTTTAGGTCTGTAGTTGGGGTTTACGAATCAACTGCCTCATTGCGCTCAGCGAGAGTGACTGGCTGAACGCCTACTGCCCGCCGAGGTTTCCTACATTTCATCAAAGGTAAATACATGATAATCTTTTGCGCACATTGACATAGGACACTGGCGCCACCGGATACCATTCAATAGCTCCTACAAACTGCAGAAACCGAGAAATTGCACTATCATACACACCTGCGGCATAAAGTCACACAAGTTAACACAGGGCAATCATTGTCTGCGCGCGCGCGCCTCACGCTCATTCTAGAGAGGGCGTGGGGGGGTAGTGGAGGCCAGCAGAGTTATGCGGTCTGTGGTGGGGGATGGGGTTATGAAAAACGTGTTTCGAGACAGCGGAAGATCGGGAAATGAAACCCAGACAGCTTAGAAGAAAACAAGTAATTTGCCCGCAATCACAAGTAAAATCACGTAGCACCCGCCTTAACATTGCGGGTTATGAAAAACGTGTTTCGAGACAGCGGAAGATCGGGAAATGAAACACAGACAGCTTAGAAGAAAACAAGTAATTTGCCCGCAATCACAAGTTACCGGTCTAGGTTGCTGCACGCTTTCATGAAGCAGAGTTGCTGGTGGGGGGCGAAATCAGGAAGTCAGGCATCCTTGCCCGTGACATGGGCGGGGCCTGTGACGCGGCCGGAAGAGGCCGGTGTTGCTCGTTGATGCGGGGCTCCCATCATGGAGGGAGAGCCCAGCGGTAGCGTGAAGATCCAGAGAAGTGCCCCGCGTGTGGAGATGCGCCGGAGAAAAGGAGCGCAGCGAGGCAACGCGACATAAGAGCACGGTGAGTGGAGGGGGGATATGTGTGTCTGTGTGTGTGCGCGCGTGTGTGTGTGCGCGTGAGCCCCGTCAGTGGTGGGGGAGGGGGGTGTGTGCGTGCATGTGTGTGTGTGTGCGCGTGCCTGCCTGTGTGTGTGTGTGTATGCTTGGGGGAAGAGGGGTGAGTGTGTGCGTGTGGGAATGTGTGTGCACATGCGTGACTTTGCCTGTGTGTGATTGAGAGAGCATGTCAAGGGGAGGCAGGGGATGTGCACGGCGACGAGCGCGCCCTCGAGGAGGAATCTGAGACAGCAGAGGCTCGTGCCTGTACGCTGTCTCACATTCCTCCGAACACGCCGGCAATAGGTCCTTCGCTACGCTCGACCTAAAAAAGAGCAGTATTTCAAATTATGTGGTGAGAGCAGCGGTCCCCAGAGAAATACAGCCAACATTGAGACAACTAATGGGCTTAGCGCCCATTGTAGGTCACCATAAATGTGGCACTTGTCTCTGCTGCGATTTGACCATAGAAGGTTCACTTTTCAAACACAATGGAATCTCATGGAAACATGACTCATTCAGTAACTGCAAGTCTAAATTCGTCGTCTACGGAGTATTGTGTCCTTGTGGACTTTTGTACATAGGTAAGACCAATCAGGAAATCTGCCACAGAATTTCCCAACATGAATCCAGAATTAAGAATGAAGTGGAAACTGCGCCACTTGTGAACCACTGGACTAGATTGAAACATCAAATAAGTGATCTCAAATGGACCGTTATCTCCAAAGTGGAAAAAGATTTCCGCGGAGATTTGGATTTGAAACTATCCAAAAGGGAGGCTTTGTTGATTGTGAAGTACGACACAGCTGTGTCAGGCCTCAATGAATTGTCCGAGATTTACAAATTGTAGACAATTCCCACACTGCATCCCAGTTCTGACCTGTTTGTAATCTCTTTTTTAATCACCCCGCCACCTTGTGGCTGTGTGCTGTGAACTTTTACCCTCCAAATTTTCCCCACCCTTGTGGACGATGCGCTCCACTTTTCTAGAAAAGTATCTGTTTGTGTGCCCCTAAATTATTCCCGACCTGCGAGATAAGTCTCCCCCCTCCCCTATCCTGTAAGAAGTACTTCATCCAGTGCGTAACCAAACTACACGTCCCAGCCATCCCTGCTGTCATGTACCTGATGCATGCTACGCAACGTTCAAAGCCACACTGTTTTTTAACACTTTTAGTGCTGGTTGCATGGATGCGAAGGTGAGTTTATACTTGTCTCCTTGCGGCCAGCCCGTTCATTTCAATCACGTTATTACCACTTTGTTTCCCCGGCAACGACGCGTCCTGGACTACATTTCCCAGAGACTGCATCTCCGGGGCATGCGCGAAATTCACAGTGCACCCGCTGCCGATTGATTCAAGGACGCGGTTTGCTTTCCCCTGCGTTCGCACGGTAAGAATCCTGTCAACTAGCCGTGAATTGATTCACCCTGTGATTGGGGTCTCTACTACAAATATTCGTATTGTTTATTCTTCGCTAGAGTGACGCTACGGTATTGGAACTTCCTGATTACGCCCGACTTTGAACCCATTCACTGCCTGTTCTACCGCGTCGCCGAGCATAGACCTCCACGGTAAGACTTTGCGGTTTTTACACGCCCTGGTCCCTTGAAGCCTGGTTGTTAATGCATTGCTTTTCTGAATACATTGGGCCATTGACACATTGCTCTCCCAGCAGGTCCCCATTTCAACTACAGCACGATGAAGACTTGTTACCAGCCAGCTGAGGACACGGTGCACTCCCCCATAGGTACATTTTGAGAAACGCCGCCCTATGCTAATTAGATTTTGGTCTTATGAAAATACGCCCTACTGACACATCCCCCCTTTTCTTTTCTATTTTCACCTTTTCTAAATTGCTCTAGGAGTCTACACTTCTGAATACGACCTATTGGCTAAAGACAAACTAGTAAGCTGAGGTGGTGCATAGGTGTAGTAGCGTTCATCAGCTTTCTTAATTTTACATATCAGATACATGGTTCCCTCTGTTTCTCCTTTTTACAGAGTTGATTGGCCCAGAAGAGAATCCTGAGATTGAAAGGGATTCGAAACGCGTAGGACGTTGGGTCTGCTGGTTGCATTTTGGTGTTAATTCGTTTTGGCATCTTTATTTGTGTTTATACACTGAAAATGTGGTGATTATGTTTAAAATTCTATGATTTAACTGAATTTTTTCATAGTGTATTGTTGAGAATATCAGTGATTGTTTTAGATCATATAGCAGACCCAGTACTTCACCTACTGGTTTATTGACCCTCCAGAGTGTGTGAGGTACCTAGGTTGAATGTTTGAATGTAAGTGGTTTGATTGTGATATGTCTGATGAGTAATGAGTGATGGTATACATGAGGTTTTATCCCACTGGCTGTGTCCTTATTTTCATTATTGTTTTACAAAATTGTTTGACCTGTTACACTAATTCTAAAATGTGTACTATCAAATTATCTCTGAATAAACAGCTACTGAATAGCACATCAAAGTATTGAACTGTGGTCTGTACTTTGGCTACAAATTTGAGTCAAATTGAGTATCAGTATTGGCAATTCTCCCTTGTTTCTTAGCTGTGAAAGGGGGCAGCCTGCTAGCGGTGACGGGGGCAGCCTGCGAGCTACTCAATAAGAAAGCGGAATCGGGCTACCTCTCGTGCATTTTAGTATAGTATATACAGAGACAGCTTCCTAGATTGGTGGATCAGCGATGGGATATACAACTTTGCATTTGTAGGACTAAGTTAGTCACCACCTGATCACATGACATAACTCTTAAATTGTCTTTAGAATTCAGATTTCTGAATTGACAAATTGCTTAAAGTCTGGTTAGGTCCTTGGTTAAGTTCCTTTAGAAGTTCTGAAAAGTAAACGTAGATTTTTGCTAGGTATAAGGTTGTGGAGCTCGACCTCACCGCTTATGTTTGGAATTGAGATGATCAGTGAGAAGATGAGGCTTAATTGGCTCTGGATAAACCCAGAAAACCGAGATAATCCCCTTTAGCTTAACATGGACTCTCTCTTAGAATCCTAATGTGGTGCCAGGTTGATCTCCTACCGTACTGTGTTATTGTTGGACACCGCAGCTTTCTGACTCTTGAGTTGTTTTCTCCTGAGGGTCACCACCTTCAGTTATCGATCACAAGACAACTTCCAGACTGCTCTTTCTATGAGTAGTGTGTGGTTTACCTTTTTTTCACAATATTTGACAAATACTGGACATGCTGCGATCCTTACGGATGAGTCGCATGGTGTCAAAGTCTTGAAATTACCTACATTACATCTTTCGCGTTGCTACTTACCTGCATTGAAAAAGTCAGCATTGACGAAACACGTGTTGGCTGAACTCTTTCTGGAGACTGTTTTTTCACAAAATAAACCAAATCCAAATAAAAAGAGGACTGTGTTCATTGTGGAAACTGACCCATATTTGGACATAACAATGCCATTGGAGTGAAAAGGAGAAATGTGTTTTCCTATAAATGAAGTACAGAATTCGTGTTTTTGAAATGTACTGACAGATGGATGATTGAAAACCTATCAAACGGATCTAATGTATTGTGTTCCAATGAACCATTATCCTCGACTGTTTTGGGTAGTGTGACTTGAAAGGAGAGTGCCTTTCTCGAGTTCCTTCATAATGTATAGATTGCAATGGTATAGATTGCAACAGAGTGGAGCCGAGCAGAGTGAGTATGCATAGTGTGGTAGTGCATGGCTATTACAGACAACAGAGCTTCGACTGGAATGACCATTACATCTGCTCAGGCATAAAGTGTTACGGATAAAAGTTTCCAACGCGCAAACATTAATGTGTGGAAATGTCATCACCTAGTGTATTGATTTTGTTTGGTCGTATTAAAATTTTTCTTTACACCACACTTCAGAATTACTACAAAAAAAAGGTGCTTCATTTGTGCTTTCCATGCTCTGAGATATCAGCACAGTTCATTTACAGACATTTAAATTGTGTTTTGTGTTAGGAAAAAAAATAACATTGAACAGCACACCCTGAGTAGCTAGCTAGAAAAAAACCAAGCATTTGCAATGCAATAGGTCTCACATTTACACGAGTTTATGCTATTGGCATTGTAAATGACAATGCCTTTTATTTGTTTTAAAAACAAAAACAAAAATAAAAGGCGTTGTTATTTGCAATGTCAATAGCTCAAACTCGTATAAATGCGAGACCTATTGCATTGCAAATGCTTGTTCTCTTTGTGCATGAAAAAATCCAGTGTGAAACCCGACAAACACCTCACAGCTTGACAATTCCAGGCAGTATCTACCTCTTTAGAGAGCCCAGTAGGGGATTCAGTCACGTTCCTTTTTTTTTTTTTTTAAATGCAAACAGTACACTGTGTTGTGATGGTAGCATTAATAATGGCATTAATGAGAGAAAAACCTAATTAATGAGTGAAAAAACCCTAAGCATTCTTTCTCAGATCCCTCCTGTTTTTCAAGGGGACATATACATGAAGAAGCTCTAAGTGCGGCTCTGGCTCATAGACGACAGCAGTTTATTGCTAGGCACGACTGATGTTCACTGATCGCGTCGCGCATTTTCCAGACTTAATTCATGATGTATTTATGTGTTAATTAGGCTGAACAAACCATGGCCAGCACACTCTCCTTATAACACACTCACTGCCACTTTACGCTCCCAGCTCATAAATGCAGCACAGTTATAGAGCACCCCGGATGCCTATGGGGAATGACTGCTCAGCCTCTCAACTTACAGCAGCAGAGAAAGATCCATGCACAGTACCAATGTGTTGATAAAAGTGCCATAAACATTCAATAAATATAGAAGGAGAATGGGAGCACACTGCCTCACCTCCCAGCATAGTTAGCCCCTTAGCATAATGGTAAATGCTTACTTGAGTATTAGATGTAGTACAGAGCAATTTTCACTCATTCAAGTTGCCTTTGGGATTCTGTGCAACTATGTGTGAAGGAGGTACACAGTTGACGAAATCTTGAGAAGGCAACTGTATGTGAAAATACAGTGGTTCAAGGTGAGTGGGTGTGTTGTGTGTTTGTGGGTTGTGTAGTGAAGGAGATGCAAGGAAGTGCATTCAGGAATCAGTGAAAGGAGGCTGCTGAAGAGGATAAGATATGCAAATGGATGAGATTTGGAGAGAAAAGGGTGCACGTGTTTAACGTAGAATGAGCGTACAGCGCTGATTCACACACTCTGAATACCTCTTCTTCTTCCAAAGGTCTCAGTAATGTTTAATTTGCAGTCTCACAATGCCAGATTTGAAACATTTTTTTTATTTTATAAACCTTACTTTCTCAAATTTGTTTAAAAATGCACCATTCCCCTACCTGTTTTTCAAAATGTTCCCAGGGGGTGGCGGGTTTTACCCAACCCAAACCTAACTTGTGACCTCGCTCGCTATGCTCGCTCGCCACAGGACACTCATCACAAACGTTTACGCCCCACCTTTTCCAAATGTCACCAGCTGCCTACTTCAGTGTCTACATCTTCTCCCTCTAGTTTCAGGAATGTCAGTAATGCACTTCTATTGTCTGGGAAAACAATCTCACCCCTCGTCTTATGCAAAAGACCAGGCCAGGAGTATCCAACATGGATCCCACAGGTCTCCATTAATCTTGTTCACGGATACACACCATGTATGTACCACACAGGCCACGTATACAAGCATGTTTAACATACACTGAGAATGGTAGCGCTAATATCTGGGTTGTGACCAGAAATAGAACTTTAAAACATGAAAAAGCTGGTAGGCCTACCGTCAATTGACACAGATAACAAGCATTGGCAAAGCCAAAAGGTCTCGCCTTTTGGAACTATTGGCTTTGCCAATAGTTTTTAGTCTTTTAGCATCACTAAATCCAGGCAGCATGGTTAATTTAAAAAAAAAACTTTTTATGCCGCTTGCCAATTTTTGTAGAGGTAATTTGTGGTTTCCAGCGACAGCGTGAAATACACCCTTAGCCAGGATAAAATTCCTGGAATAAAGAGTGCAATAATTATATGGGACATTAAGCGGGACATTCTGAAGAGTCTAAAAGATACCTACAAGAAAGAGCTGCTTCAAACCGACAGTACGTCTAAACACCATACCATCCTAGTGTTTTACACAGTAGAGTGGCGGCGGGCACGGCTCGCTGGTGGCAGGCACGCAGGGGTGGAGGGGGCGTGGGCTGCAAGGTAAAAAAAAGCAAAATTATAATAGAATAACAATTGCCTCGCTGCCGCCTGTGTCCGTATCCAGGAACAGGAAGCATGCATCCAGGCTCCCTTCCCAAAACCAATCACAAAATACAATACAGCGATGTGATTGGTCTGAATGCAATGGCACGGCGCTCAGCCTGGGGCTAGAGGGGTGGGCATGTTCTCCACGCAGGCTGTAATGCACCCTGCATGGAGAAAAGGGAAGTGCACATGACTGTTTTGGGCGGTCCTAGAGGGACAACCAAACAGTCATTGCGCACTTTGGAGTGGGCAAACCACTCCTCCCCGTCTCTGCAGCCTCACCCTGCCTCCTCACGCAAAGCTGCAGCAGCAGGAGGACAAAATAAAATGATAATAACATTACGTTCTTATAATTTTATTATTTCCTTTATTAACTGCTGAAGAGTAGTGGGGGGACGTTCCTCCGCCTTAGTGGAGGAGCTGCCACTGGTTTTACATGAAATGTGTGTTCTTCTTTGTGTGTTAATTATTCCTGATGAGAAAAGGTATGACAGAGTATCAGTTTAAATGTTAAAGGAAAACCATTTATTAATGGAGAGTCCTTCTTTTGAAGGCTGGTGGCACAAGTGAGCAAGTGAGCGAATATAATAAATGCTTCTATGCAATGGCTCCCAGGTCTGCAAACAAGTGAACAGAGCTGCAGCCTTGCCTCTTATTAGCTACTTTGATGAATGGAGGCACTATTCTGAGGTACAAGGGAATATATGGCTGTACTTATGGCTTATCTAGTATGTGCACAACGATAATACTATTAGACATGCTCTTGAATAAACACTGTTAAAACTCAGTGAGCCTGGGCACAGTAAATAGTGTTGTGCCTATGCCACTCAAGTACTGCTTTAGGCAGAGTTCTTTGCATGACTGGCGCTGTCCATACAAATCGTCTAATGTGAATAAATGGTGCTATTAATATGATTGCTCATGCTTAAAAGAATGATGCTATGCCAAGAGCTCATGGAACCTAAACATGAATGAAGATTTCCATGGGAAAAGGGTGCCATGGGAAGAGGCGCAGCAAAGCCAATAAACCTCAAATATTGTAGAATGAGTGGTGCAGAGTGCCCCTTGAGTCTATCACGTGATTGATGGGTGATATAAAGAAAAGAAAGAAAATGCCTTTGACAAGACTGTTTTTAGGTCAACCCTGGGCAGCGCATGATCTGCTCTACGAGCCATGCTGTATTGGAGTATGTACTTGAAGCCCTGCCTACTCTCCGCCCAGATTTTTCATTGGCTTGTGTCATTGTCCTTCCTAAATGCTGGCTTCTGATTCGTTATTAGGCTTGTTAGTCCCTCCTTAGAATTGCCTTGTCTTCATTTGTAACCTCCCATGAGGACTGGCCCTTTGACTTTGTTGTTACACAGTACGTCTTCTTTACTCTGTAAGCACTATTTTCTTTAATGAGTTTCTCTTACTACAGGAGGGCAGGAGGGTCAAGCATTTGAAATGCAATAGGTCTCGCATTTGTGAGAGTTAAAGCTATTGGAGTTGTAAATGACAATCCCTTTTATTTATTTTTTAAAAACCAAAACATACATAAAGGGCATTGTTATTTACAATGCCAACAGCGCAAACTCATGTAAATGCGAGACCTATTGCATTCCAAATGCTTGTTTTCAATTTTTAGTTATTACCGGCCCAAGTTGGTTCGGTAACTAAAAAGCAAAACACAAACAGTGAAAGTATTCTTGTCTTTTTTATAGAGCGAGTTCTGCATCTAGGTACCCTTGCATAGTGTTGCATATTACAGGCACTAGTGCAATATGAGCACTGTAGAAGTGCAAGTTGGACAAAGCCCCTGAATAACTGTGAAAAATCATGCAAGTTGCGGCATGCTGTACTCCAGGGCAGCGGGTCTGTGCTGCAGGCTTGAAAGTGCACTGACATGCATACACCAACTTTTGTGTCATTCTGCCCTGCCATTTCCACCCAGCATTTTTTCCCCAGCCTGCCTTCCATTTCATAGCAGCAGACACCAATCGCAGTGACTGACCCTTAGTGGCAGGCCATGACGACACTGAAATCCAATCCGGTAACAGCATGTATTACGAGAATGGTATGTTTAAAGCAGAAGCTCCATCTGAGCTGTGCCCCATGGCTTAATCCCTTGCCTGCTTATGACGGAACCACGCCATCATGAGCAACGGGTGGCGTGTGTTCATGACGGCGTGGTTCTGTCATGCTGCGGCCGCTCCACCCACGCAGCATTAATTCCCTTCAGACGGGACCGCGACGGAACCATGTCGTATGGGCACACGCCGCCCGTGGCTCTTGACGGCGTGGTTCCGTCACGAGCATAGCTAATGACCAACACAAAAGCCAAAACTGGGGTTTCAATAATTAAATGAGCTAGTTTCACTGAAGGTTGTTTAGAATGAAATGAATTCTAAACAACCTTCAGTGAAACTAGCTCATTTAATTATTGAAACCCCAGTTTTGGCTTTTGTGTTGGTCATTAGTATTAGTTGGACTCAGCCTCACTGAGTAACGAGTCAAGGCCCTCTTTTGATTCTTTGAGTCACGAGCATAGCAGCGCTGCGCTCACCCCCATCCCCCCAGGTCCGCGGCCAGATTCGCACCGCGGCCAAAGGGTTAAGACACACTGTTTTGGAGCTGAGAGAAAACAGGCAGAGGTGAGCAGCAGCTCTTGGGTGTGCTCTATGGTAGGCACTGGTTAGACCGGCCTGGTGGCAGGGCAAGAGCTTCTGTGACCAGGTTGAGGTGGCCGCAAACTGGGGACCTCCAACCTCTTCAGTACTAAGAACTACTTAATGCTTAATTAAAATCATCCAGAGCTACTAATATTATTGGTGTAGTAGTAACCACTGGTCAACAGTGATCACATCAGTGTATCAGCAAGGTTGCCGGAAGTGAAATAAAAATAGTCTTCGATTTGGAATGCTCCCACATGGGTAATACATAACAGTTATAGATGCAGTGTCCCTGGCACCAAGGTAATAATATGAGTACTAAGTCTTTCTTACACTAGATGATTTATCACCAGGGCCGGCTTAGCGCAGAGCGACTGGTGTGGCCGCACTAGGCTCTGACCTGTGGAGGGAGGCGCTGATCTAAGTGGGTGGGGGAGGCGCTGTGTTTTGTAACAACGCATGATTGGAGAGATGAGAGGCACTTTTGCCTGGTGGTAGTGAGAGAATCCTAAGAGGCAGTCATGGGGTGTGGGGGTGCCAAAAATGATTGTCGCACCGGGCATCACCAGTGCTAAAGCCGGCCTTGTTTATCACTCAAATACCTTTAAATACATTTTGGAAATTCAAAGATTTGTTCTCGAACATCATTTTTTGTGTTCTGAAAATATATACATTTTTATACAGAGCAAACATTTTTTTGTGCTATACATATATTAATTCAGCAAACTAATAGCCTGGGCTGCACACAGGAGCGCTACTTACAGGTAGCTGGAGAGCTAGCTACTCGTTGGAAACTTCAGCTCCAAACACTGTGCAGAGAAAATCCATTGATAGAAGCATCGTGGGGGGTTTGGGCGGCTAGGCCAAAGGTGTGCGAAAACAACCAGCAGCTGAAGCACAGGTGGGGTGCATGGCGGGATTAGAGCAGGCGCTCAATGCCCATTGGACTCAAAGGGCTTCAGCCCCCCCGTCTTGTGTGGCAGCCCAGGCTGAGACAGCTTCCCGGGCACACACAAAGCCGCACCTGAGTACTTAACAGGTCTTTAAAAGATCATTTACTTGTTAATGAGGCTTTGTTGTTCTTTCACCCCTTCTTAGAGACCCTGCATCTTCATTCTGCATATTGCTGGAAGAGTCAGCCCCCCACCCCCAAATATTTATCAGCTCCCCCCCCTCTAATTTTTACTCTAGTTGCGCCTCTGGATTAAAGCATACAGACAAAAGAGGGGAAAGTAGCGAATAATGTGAGGGAGACAGCTGGAAAAGATAAATGCACTCTTGTTACGTGCTTAAAAAAACAGTTAGGGCAGAAAATGGGGAAGTTGCAGCGCACTGTTCCTTGGAGCCATCACCAGAGAGATAAGAGCCAGCATTGGCACAGCGTGTGACACACACAGCTCCAATTATAGGTTGCAAATGCTGTCTGAGAGATCCTGTCAGACCTCTCGCTGGTTCTCAAGAGCGTTGCCAGCAGCTTTCTATTAAAACACACTCTAACCCCATCCTTGGGGAAACAACACAACTCTGGGAGCAGACGAGAAAATGCAACAACAACAAAAAAAGCATTGGCAAAGCCAATAGGTTGTGCTTTAGGATGAGCTATTGCATGCATGCCAACCTTCCCGATTCAGGGGGAGACTACCGATTTCAAGAATAGTCTCCTGCGTCACGATTCCTGCATGTAAAGGAACCTGATTCAAAGTTTTGTAAAACTGTCAAAAATAAAAAGCTGATATCTGTCACACATGTTCCAATCTTCCCCCCCCTCCAAGAAGTAACTCTGATATCACAGGTTAACGCTTTGCCCTTAATTCTTGAAGGGGTAGGTTAGAGCATGGGACAGGCCTTGACATTTTATTTTTGGCAGTTTTACATATCGCAAACTAAAGCAAAGTTTAGTACTTTTTGTTTGCGCTATAATAAACTACTAAATGACTTATGTTTCTACTCAAGCCTTACATCGGTATTAACTTTATATTTTTAGACATTTGGACATTACTGTCCTCTCAGGCCTTGCAACCTCTGGCTGGAGGTCCTTGGTAAGACCTTTTTAAGTTTGTGTAGTTAGTAAGACCATCCCAGTGCACGGGTCTTTATTCATGGGGTTTGGTGTCCTTGTTTGAACACTTTTTAGTTGCACGTAGGGTGCATGTCTTTGGTTTGTTGTCCCTTTGGGTGATTAGACGATACCTGGTATGCAAGGAGTTCTATATTGATTTTTGCATTTATTTGTAGATATGTTTGTGCAACTTGTCCTGATGATGGTCCTATGGATTTTATAAACCGATGAGGGACCGAAACGTCGACGCCTAACACCCCTTTATTGTCATTTGTACCATTTTCTTGTGATGTTACAATGAATGTAGTATATTGCGATAAATTCCTCTCTGCATGGTATTTTGCTTTTCCATGTTAAAAACAAAAGGTGTTCTATACTACTTGAAACGAAATCAGCACACAGAGTAGTATTTATGTTGCCATTTTTCATCTTTTTGATAATGAAAATAATTTATAAAAATAAATTACAGTAAAATACTGTATTTTCCTTGCATTTATTGAATGATAGATCACTGTTGTGACTAATTAAGAATTCATAAAAAGTATTTAAGTGACTCCTATGGGGACAAATTGTAATTTTGCTCTTGATTATACCCAGTCCTCACAGGATTATTGGGTGGCTCTGTTTTGTTTAAAACTTTCTAAAAGTGGTATTTTTAGACCTGCAGTTTAAAAACCAACCTAACTAAAAGATGTGTTTTTAAAATGCGAGTCCAGAGACACCAAACTCCTCCTTCTGATCTTTTCCCCGTTAAAAGTTAAACTTGTAAAGTGTTACAAGACCTATTCAGTGCTAACCTATGGGAGATAGGCCTTACTGTAGTGAAAAACTAATTAAGCAGTTTTTCACTACCAGGACATGTAAAACTCAAAAGTACTTGTCCTACCTTTTAAATACATTGCAACCTGCCTATTGGGCTACCTAGGGCCCACCTTAGGGGCGACCTATATCTAATAAAAGGGAAGGCTTGGGCCTGGCAAGTAGGTGAACTTGCCAGGTCGAAATGGCAGTTACAAACTGCACACGCAGGCTCCGCAGTGGCAGACCTGAGATAGTTTTAAAGGGCTACTTGTGGGTGGCACAATCTGTGCTACAAGCCCACTAGTAGTCTTTGAAATACAGGCCCTGTGCACGTGTAGTGCACTGTACTAGGAACATATCTGTAAATCAAATATGCCAATCATGGAGAAACCAAAATGCCATTACATTTTAGAGACAGAGTCCATGCACTTTAGCTTTGGTAAGCAGTGAAAACGTGCTCAGAGTCCTAAAACCAGCAACCAGAGGGTCCGAAAAAAGGGGGGAGGAGGGCAAAAAGTTTGGGGATAACCCAAAAAGGGCCAGGTCCAACACGAATGGCAGACTGTTTAGAAAGAAAGAGGTATAGCATGGGTTGACCTAGTGGAAAGTTCCAACTCTTCTGTGAAAGGTTTGGTGGATTTTGGAGGAGAGCAGGAAAGAAAAGCAAAATAACTATGGAGGATGAAGCATGCTGTGTGGACGTAGGACAGTGGTGGTTTGTGGGCAGTTCACAGGGAAGAGATGTATTTTTGGCAATTAGGTAATGGGCTTTGGAAGCTTAAATGAGTGTGTGAAAGGTGAGCTTGTGTGAAAGATTTCACAGCTGTGTTTTTCTCCCATTTTAAGAGTCCAGCTCAGGGCAAGTCCTCAATTAATAAATAACTGGGTGATCCAGGGCTGATGGTTTTGTACGGACAGGGTAAAGGTGCAGATAGAGTAGGAGGAGCTAATGGCGCATTAAGTATATTGCTGACTGAGTTCAAAGAACCAACATGATAAAAAAAAGACTGGCAGGGCAGAGTGTCTGTTGTACTTGATCTACGTATTACAAATAAGACAACATTTTGTAAGGCCTGTTGTGGTGAATGTAAGCAATGCATGTCTAAGTAAAGAAAACTGTTTTTTCCCTTTACAAACCTTTGTGTACCATAGATTTAAACTAACAGCAAAAGAAAAAGTGCAAACAAGGTAGCACATTTGTGTGCAGCTCTTGATTGTTGAACGTTGAAAAGATGACTATTATACATAAATAATCCTATGGCTCACGCTATTATTCTGTACAGTTTTAGGTATTCCTTTCTTACTCAGAATACAGCTTCAGAAATGACAACCAAATTTGCCTTGATGGGGAAACTCATTATGTCTAAAACCAACAGAAACAACGCTGCTTAGACTTGGATAAATGTATTGCTCACACTTATTTATATGGTCAACCCAGGGTGATCACTTGGCGCTATTGATTGGTAACAGATGTTTATTGTAGCCCAGCACAATCGTACATATTTTATCCTGTGACCATGGTGTCAAAAACATATCCCTGCAATGGATGCATTAGTCCACTGAGGTACCAACCACTGCTTTATGTTGTAGTCATACTGGACAGATTAAAAGAAAGCATAAAGTAGTTAAACCACGTCAGAGAAGTGTGTCCCTTCAATTACAAATTCATCATAAGCGCTTCAGTTGATTTCATATGATCGGGGTCAATATCAGCGTCTACCTAAAAATACATATGGACATATGGTTACCTCACATTTAGTCAGAAGAATTTTCAGTTTTTTCTTTATCTTTTATGATCGGAGTGTGAGCAAAACTTTTCTTCAGTGACTTACAATTATGTTCTTTCAGCGGCGGCTCCTCTTCTAAGGCGGAGCATCTTCCCACTGCTTTTCAGCAGTGCTAAAAAGCAAAAATAAAATGATAATAACACAATGTTACAATGTTGTTATAATTGTATTTTCCCCTGCTAAGGCATTTTTGCGGGGCGGGGCTAGACTGCTCACAGAGCACGGGGATGAGTGGTTGGGCACTTTCTAAGTGCGCATGACAGTTTTGCTGGCTGTCTTACTCATCCGCACTTTGCATGTTTTCCACCAGGCTGTAATACAGTAGTACTCATCTTATCGCCCTCAGATGCATGAAAGGCTGGACCCAATGGGATTTGAACCTGTGACAACGAGGCCGTACACTAGCCCCTGCAGTGGACGCATTAGTCCACTGGGCCATCAGACCTGGAAGAATCCACAGCTGCGGAGCCTGAGTCTGGGTACACTCTGTGCCTTCCAGAATTTGCTGAAGCTACACCCACCTAGCTAAAAGAATTTTATGAGGACATGCACCTCATTTTCTGGTGGGTCGACTGAATTTCCTTCAACAGGGTCACCCTCAACTCCAGTTAACCTGTAGGATCTGTCCCTTGATATGCTCCAGTCGCAAATCTGCAACCTTCTCCGGAGTTGGTTCCAGTGGCACTGTTCCTGGCACTGCCCCTTGGTGGCGCTGACCCCATTGCAATACCTGACTCCGGTATGGAGCCTGACCGGCATTGTTTGACGTTGACTCCGGTGCTGACAGGACCAAGACCCTCTGGGTCTGAGATAGTACCTCCATTTACTGACCGGCCTAGTGGGGAATAAGGAATAGGATTGCGGTAGATCTGAGCATCCTTATGGTCATCTGTCCCCCCTTAAAGAGGCCTTGGTTTAGGATAAATGGAATGAGGAACTGGTGGATGCAGTGGTCTAGAAACATCTCTGTATGCTGGCCAAGTCTCTCTTCCTAGTGTGACTACAGAGGAAGGGACTTCATTTGCCATGGTGGTGGGGGTGGTGGCTGAGCTCCTGGACCTTACGCTGCCCTCAGTGGCAGTGAAAACTAATGTCTTGACATCTCTGCTTCTGCCCGGAGGATCCCCCTTGTAATCTCTTCTCCCCTTGCTCAGGGCCTGGGCCATGCCCTGCAATGGCATTTCTATCCGCTGGATGATTGCCTGCCCCCACCACCCGCTCCTGGGGATCAAACTGTCCTCACCAAGCACCTCACTCCTTAGAGTCTGGTCCTTTAGAACTCCACTTCCAAGGTTAAAGGTGGTGCGCTCCCTACCACACCATGGGTGGGGAATTCAAGAGGATGGACCCCTCTGGCAAGATCATTTTCTCTTCCACCAGCCTTGCAGTGTGGTCAGTGAACGCTGCATGCCTCCTGGGCTGGTATTCCAACATAGTTTGAGACAGTTGTGAAAGTGCTGGCCATTGTCTTGGAGTAGGGTTGAGCCTTACAGGTCCAGGCTATTACAGATGGCATGTACGCAGCAAAGAGCACTGTACTATGTGGACTGGATGGAAACAACTCGCTAGGTAGAACAATTGATTATTGGTGGCACTCCATAGCCACACATGCCTGAAGTCAACTGGATTTTCGGCAGAAGTCCAGACATTCCTCATGGACATGCCGTTCGATGGCACTCACCTGTTTAGCAGTAAGACACATTTGGTGTTTGTGCACTTTAAAGACAGCAGGGCCACTGCCTGGTCTTTGAGACTGTCCACAGCCTCACGCCAGCTCCATCCTGCCTTCCGCCACTTTCGTTGTTACGATAGGGGCTACCAAATACATCCATTAACACTCAGCCACAACTGCCAACAGGCTCCACAATCCTTTGTAGCCATGGATGCGGTTTCCACAAGCCTTGTGCAATCGAAGGCTGGAGATCTGCCTGGTCTGCCACGCCCCAGGAAGCCGCAGCCTCCTAACCCCTGTAATATGCCCTCTCACCATCACGGGCAACCGGTCGGCGGCTGGATCAAACACCACCGGCTGTCTATAGCCTCGGACAAATGGGTGCTCGAAATTGTTCACCGTGGTTACGTCCTTCCTTTCATAAAAACCCTTCTGCCCATGCCACCATCCTCAGATCAGTTGACAGAGGACCACCTCTTCCTGTCCAGGAAGTGCAGGGTTTACTGGCCAAAGGAACTCTCAGGAGAACACCATAGTTATAATTAAGTTGTGGCTGCTATTCCCGCTACCTTTTGGTGCCAAAGAAGGGCCTGGGCCTCATTCCTATACTAGACCTGCACCCTCTGATCTTGTTCCTGAAAAAGGAGAAATTAAAAATGCTCATGTTGGCTCTGGTCCTGTCTGCCCTGGAGACTGTATGGAAGCACTGGACTTACAGGACGCATATTTCCATATACCTGTCCTGCCGGCCAACAGGTGTTACCTGCAGTTCATAGTGGGTCACAAGCACTTTCAGTTCACTGTGCTCCCCTTTGGCCTCACCAGCGGCTTCAGGGTTTACAAAGGTGATGGGAGTGGTTGCAGCCGGTATGCAGAGGTCAAGGGTTCCAGTCTTCCCCAACCTAATAGTTGGCTGTTGAGGGCTAACTCGCCCCAGTCAATCGCCATCCACCTCCAGACTACGGCAAACTTCCTGCATTCACTGGGATTCACTATAAACATGCCTAAGTCACACCTCATCCTCCCAGATGCTCCTATTCATCAGACTCATTCTGGACACAATGCAGTTCTGAGCCTAGCCTCCGGAGCTGTTAGTCCATGATGTTCAGGCTATGTTTCTGATGTTTCATCCTCTATTTTGGATTTCGGTGACACTGACTCTGAGGCTGCTGGGCGGCATGGTCTCCTGCAAACATACCCACTAGCATTTGTGGACTCTGTTGTGGGACCTGAAGTCCCAGTGGACACACTATCAGGGACCTCTCTCTGACCTGGTCCAGATATCGTCGAGAACAGCAAAAGACCACCAGTGGTGGCTGACAAACTACGTTAGCTTAAAGAGTCACTGTTCTGGACATCTGTCAGGCTGCTACATGGGCATCTCTGCACATGTTTACAAAGCACTACTGTTTTGACATTTCAGACTGTCGAGGTGGGCACTTTGTCCATTTATTCCTCCAGAACATTGTGTTCTGAACCTGTTTGCAGACCCACCTTTGGGGATGTATTGCTTGGGTATATATTCTGAGGTAAGGAATCTGCGCCGAGAAGTCGCTTTCAGATGAACAAGTTGCCTTCTGTACATCTTATCTTGTTGAGGCTACCTAGCGGCCGATTCCTTACTGACCCTCTCAACCTCCCTGCTTCTGCGAACTAACTTTTTCTGCCTTTAAAGATCCCTATAGGTCCTCGGTGTCTGCACACTGGTCCATCAGCCTTCTGATGTGGCTCTGTGCTTATGGCACGGAAATGTCACAGAAGGAAACTGATGTTAGCACACTGAGATGGCTCTTATTTAGGCACCGTGCATGTCCCTTTCAGCGCAGACAATGGAAATGTAGTGCCAGTTGACACCACCTACTGGCGCACAGAGGTACTGCTAAAGATTTTCTGAATCCAGTCTCATGGCTAGGGAATATTCTAAGGTAAGGGACCTGTAGATAAATAGTCTCTAACAGATAAGGTGTTACCAAATGTAAATAACTTGTTCTTTATTAACATGCATTACTCTCCATTTGTTCTCATGTTATACCCTAAACTTTATTTTTTTTATATATAACACTGACTAGGGAATAAAAATACAATCTAAAACTCAATTTGTTTTGTGTAATTTTAACCTTTGTACACAAGAAAGGCATTTGAGATTCTAACTACTGCATCCTGAATTACAGAACCAAGAAAGAAATCTTTTTAGAGTTACGTAATGATGGAACATATGCCAGTTTGGTGATTTTTCCTGTTTCTAAGACGGGGTTAGGTAGGTGGTTAAATGAGTGATCCCAAATTTGAGGGTGTGGTGGTATTTGGATTCAAATTGTTGTTACTTTGTGGGCCTTAACAAATGTTTTCAGTGGCTATTTCAAGCTAATTTGCATGCTGTTGCACTTGGCCCTTTCTGCAGTGTCACCCTCTAAAGTTTTGCTTTCATTACTCCAATTTTGTTTTTGCTGAATTTGGATTATTTTTGGCCTTAGGACTCTGTGCACTTTACCACTGCTAACTAGTGCTAATGTGCTCTCTCCATAAAACATGTTAGATTGTCTGATACCCTATTGGTCTACTAGTGACCTCGCAGCATTGATTGTGCCACCCACTTAACTAGCACTTTAAACATGTCTCAGACCTGTCATTGCAGCCTGTGTATGGGCATTTCTAAATTGCCATTTTAACCTGGTAAAATAAACCTTTTACCAGGCCCAAAACTTCCTTTTTAAATACATAACAGACGCCCCAGGGTAGGCCATGGACAGCCCAGACGGTAGGGTGCAATATATTTAAAAGGTAGAACATGTACTTTTAAATTTGGCATGTCCTGGTAGTGAAAAACTCTTAAATTTGTTTTTCACTACTGCAAGACCTACTTCTCCTGTAGGATAACTTTGGAGGGCCCTTATTACATCTTATAAGTGAAATTTTCAAATGGGAACAGGTAACAAGTTTATGTTTGTCTCTGGAATCGTAATGAAAATTCCTTACTCATAAGGAAATCGGATTTTAAATTAAAGCTCTGAAAACAAAACTTTTAGAAAGTTAGCAGTTTCTTGCCATAACCATTTGGTGCCTGCAGCCTGTCTCTGGGTAAGACGACTGGGTGTAGTTAACAGTGGGGCTTAGTGTATTCCTCCTAGACAGCCACACACAATGGGGAGCTTAGGTGTGACTGGATGGGACATCACTGGCAGGATGGGAGCCCCACTTACACTTGAATGTGCTGTGCCCTTTCTTCACACAAAGGGCTGCATATCCCCAGTAGCTAGTCTGGAGCAATGGATGCAGGGCAACCGCACACTTCAAAGGCATGCCTCTAGAAGCTTCTCCCCACTTCAAAGGCACAACAGGGTATAAATGCTGGACCTCAGACACCAACTCTTCTGTACAGTTCTGGACCTGTTGATACTCTGCCAGCAAGACGGACTACTGTTCTGCTGAAAGGACTGTCACTCTGCTGGGCTGTTGCCCTCAAGGAAGTGCTGCCCTGCTGTGCTGACCTGCTGCCCGGTTGACAGGTCAGAGGACTGGACCTGCATCTCGTGAACCCAGATTGCCTCCAAGAGCTAGTATGTGGGCCTGCTGATCTGAAACCTCAGGGACAAAACAGGCTCCCAACAACTTTGCACCTGGACTCTGCCATATGTAAGCCTTCCCTGCCAAGTGGTGCCACTCCAACTCCTGGACCCTAGAAGGTTGTGCTCAGGTGCTTGCCAGCCCCTATAGATCCAGCAGAACCAATGCATCTCCTCTGCTGTGCGGCGCAACCCCAAGCAGAGCCAACACATCCCAGCTGCTGCGTGGATGGGTCCTGTCGCAAATGCCAGCATTGCCTCTGCAGCCCTCAACACCTTGGGAACTGCCACTGCATGACACATCCTCAGTGCAGGCCTTTGCATCCCTCATCGGCAGCAGTCTCCACGACAATGCTGGACTCTGCATTGCAGCCTTGCAGCTCTTAGGACCCAACGCATCGCCCGACTGCGTGCTACATTCAACCAACTGCATGCTGCATCCTCAACATTGGACTCCAGATCACAAGCCCCGGCAGCAGAACCCTCAACAATGATGCAGGCCCTCGCATCACAGTCTTGGCACATCTTTGAATCTAAGCATTGCTTCACCTGTGCGACGCATCTTCAACGAGGATCCTCACAACAATTCGCAAACCAGGATTTAAGGACGTTTGTTCAGCTGGCTTATCTGTGTCCCTGTAGAGGGCCCAAGTTCCATCGCAGTCAATCTGATTTTGTGACTTTGTCCCAATCGGCACAACCAGATAGCCACAATTGTTGTTTTGTGCTTTTTGATGCTATTTTCACTAAGACATTTACAATTTAATATCTCCAGTTCTACTGATTGAATGTTTTTCATTGTGGTCTTATTTTATTTACTGAAGAATGTTCTATTTTTCTAACTTTGTGTGGAATCATTTTTCTGTGGTGTTTTCACTTTATTACGGTTTGAACTGTTGCACAAATGCTTTACACATTGCCTCTAAGTTAGGCCTGACTAATCTGTGCAAAACTACCAGAGGATTAAGCACTGGTTAATCTAGGGTTTGCTTCTGCCTCACCCTGACAAGGATTGTGGTTTATTTTTGAGCAGTACTTACACCCCAGTCAACCACCAACCTGATTTCTCACACAGACCTAATAGTACTCCAAATAAAGGTTAACGTTTTTAATGGAATGGAAGCGGTGAGCAGGCACATCCCTTTTTCAAATGGTGGAGGGGTACTTGATTTGTATACAGGGAAAACATTTTCAGATTTAATAAATAGCCAGAAAAATTCAGTGCAAATGTCTTATTTCCTCATTTAGATTTGAATTTGAGTGGTTAAATGCATGAGTAAAAATCGATAAGTACTGGCACTCCTTAACACCTACAGTTTATAGGACTGCTCCTACAAATATTTATGGATACCAAGATATTAATGTAATCTAACATAGGTGCAAGAACACTTCTACAGAATTAGAATTTCTACACTTGGCTTTGTGAATTGGGCCTTAATTGATTAAGAGGAACAAAGTTGACCCTTCTACTGTAAAAAATGTCTCAAATGGGTAGTAGTTGCATATGCTACTTATCATCTATACACCGTGAAAGTAAAAATAGTTTTACTATACTGAAAATATTATATCCAATTGATAATTCTTTCTGTTTTTCTCCTCCTTAGTTACAAGGGTGAGATCTCAAGGGTCAGTGACCATATCTTTTAACGTGGTCACGAAAGACATGAAGAAGCTTGGTTACGACATAAGCCCGTCAGATGTCCAAAACCCATCAGGAACTTCTCTTCCTTGACCAATAGCATGGATATTTTATAATATTTTATACTAAGTGCTTGACCTTTTAAGTGATTTCTTTAATATGTTTCAAGTATCATTCCAGTTTTTTAGACATATTTGTAGAGACTCTTTCTGGTGTTTTTAAATCTATTTAAGACAAATCTGCATTTCTCAACTAGAAACACTTCAACATTGAGATGAATTAGCCATTGAAAAGGCTGATAATCTGGTAAGATTCTGATTCTGGGATAGGTATGGTGAGAAGTTATTCATTTCATTTGAAGTTGTGTATTTATGTTTGGCGTCCACATCTAAAGCATAGTACCTTGCTATTGGATCCCTTAAGTAAATTGGAAGAATTCAGTATTTTGCAGGCTTATTTACTGTATGTTACATCATCTGGTCCAATTACAATTTGCAACTCTCACATATATTGCCAACCTCAAAACAACACATCGCACAATCTGCAATATGTAGCCATTTTCAAATTTTTACCATTTGATCATTATTTAAGATAACGACTTCCACATCGCTGTTAATGGAGCATGCTCAAGCATACATTATAAGAACATCTGTTGCATTTTGGCTGTGCAGTCTGATAGATCAGTGCAGTGCCGAATTGAAGTTTTATTCAAAATACTGTATGCTGACATTTTGCATTATCCACAGCTACTCATTGTAATATCACATATTATACCTTGAAACAGCTTCACATTTAACAGAGGCCATGCCCTTTTTTATATGAGGACGTTGCACTAAGCAAGTGAGGTCTCCCTTTTGTCTTAAGCATGCCCTGTATCACAGAAGCATGTACACTGGTGGCGGCTCTGAGCACACATGATGAATGGTGCACATTTAGTACTTTCCCCTTCCCTCTCCACTTCCATTCATGATCCATTTGGGAGAAGGCCTAAGTAGTTCAGAGAACCTTATGTAACACAAGGTGAACACAGATGTGTGTCTTTTCAGACTGTGTCTTGTAGTAGGACTTCCCCAGGCATTATTTTAAATGCATGGCAGGAATAGTCCTTGCAAAGGACATTGATATTGCAGTATGGGACCCACTCTCCAGGTCTGCAAAGGGGCATATTCTGACCTGGACCCTGTGGGTGGGTAAAGCATAGAATTGCACCAATACTAGTATGCTCCTTCATGGGAAAGCACAGTAATCCCAGAAAGACAAATAAGCAGGTAAACAAATATGCCATGTTTTTTCTGACTTCTTCTACAGACATAACATCTATCAGTTAGTGCATGCCCTGGAAACTGGCTAATTTTAAATGTCTCATCTACAGACAGATTTAGCTGTCTTTTGAAGACCTTTTATATCTGGTATATACTTACAGCGGATTTTGGGTCTGCACCTTGCTCATGATTCAATAGCTTTCTTGTCTATCACAATTCACTGCTCCTGATTCAATCGAATTCTTCCATATTCCTGTGATTATCCCGCCCAAACAGCATTTTATTTCTCATTGTGTTTTGATTGATTGACCTGTATATTTTCACTGCTCACACCAGGACCTAACATTACAGTGCATTGGGTACTATTTCCTCTCTCTGTATCTTTATTGCACTTCCTCTTTACCTGATTACTTTAATTAAAAAAAAAACCTTGCTCTCCTCCCAAGGCTTACTTGCCATCTTCTACTTGCCCCAATAGCACTCTGCAATTAATACATTTCAAGACATCCACCCATCTAAGTATGTACATAGGCACAGTGACTATATTGGAATGCTTTTTGCACATACCCGAGCCTCCAAATTGACTTTTTTGCAAATAATCATGGCAAAACTAAAACAAGCATTGGCAAAGCCAATAGCAAGGCTTATTGATTTTGCCAATTCTTGTGTTTTCTAAGTGGGAGCTAGGCATCTATCTGTGCATGTCGCACCTATTTCAAGTGGTCATGAATACTTAACAGTACTTGAGCTGCTGAATCTCATTTGCCCCTTAAAGTAGTATAAAGTGGTCTTTATTTGTACCTGTGCATAGATCTGAAGGATTTAAGAAAACTGTATGGTGAGGCAGCTGTCTCAGCTCAACCCTTCCTCAATCCAAATAAAACATTTACATAGAATGTATTTAACACCTAAGTAAATGTAGTGTCTCCGCCAAGGTGCTGACTCAGGTTGTCTACATTGTGCTGGCGCGTTTGGTAATTTTTACCACATGGCGTGGCAATGCCCGGTCCTCAGGCCCTTCTGGTAGGGAATCTTTGAGACACTATGAAGAGTGCTGAAGATAACAATATACCTTTGTCGGAAGATAGTCTCTTGAGTATTCTAGATGACTGGGGATCTACGAGGGCAGAGAGAACCTTGATAAGTTTGGGTTTGGCGCTGGGCAAGAGAGACGTTGCACAACCCTGAAGAGATGTTTTGGACCCTAGTATGGAACGATGGGCATGCAGCATGGATCACAAGAATATATTGAAAAGTGAATCTATGCTGTGGGGGATTGTTCCTAAAAAACACACCAATCTGTGGTAGGAAAGCACATCCTTGTTTGATTAATGTCATTGTCTATTTGGCCTCTCACATGTCACAGTTAAGATGACTTTTGTAGTGGCACTCAGATGGTCCTCGCATGCATCAGCTTTCACTCTGGGGGGTCCTGAGTGAAAAGCAGATTATTTGACTTGTGTGTAGCCGTGTCTCATGCCCAGGTGCTGTGCTTTTATGTTATCTGACTTATGTTACGCTATTTTATACATTATATTTGGTTTTCTCTACCATCAAGAAAAAAAAATAACACAAATATTTAAATGAAAAAAGGAAAACTGTACACATTGCCAAAATATAGACCCAATTAAATGCATTCTTAGCACGTTTTAATTTCCTCAAACAAACACTAATTTCAGTATATATTAAAATAAATTAATTTATACTTTATGCATATAGGGATATTTGGTTTAACAAAGCTTAAAACTGAGTATATTCCACAAGTCTGATAGGGCAGTCAGACACCAAAGATTTAATTGTATTTTCTGTAAATTGGTTTAGACTTAATCTGTTGTGTTATATTTTAGATACAGTGTTCTGTCAACCTCAAACCTACTATTTAAAAGTTGCATTATTATTGTGTCAAATTACTTTCATAACTTTACATGGACATAACTAATGTTTTATAAATAACAATTTTTTTAAAAAACATTTTTGATTTGTGGAAATATTTCCTTTGTTGAGAATTTATGTTTCGAATCTTGCCTTTCCCATAATGTAACTTGTAGAATTATGTTATATCACACAGTCATGTCGAACTGAGATAATTATAAAAGATAGTTTGTAGAGTTCATTGTCATCTTGTTACCTTTTTTACAGACAGATTTTGTACTTTGGAAAATAAATGATTGTAGAAGTATTGATTCCATACGTGTTTTGTTGTATTTTTGTATGCTTCTACTTCTTTGTGATCATTTGTTCCTAACTCTTTTTTATTCAACTGAAATAGCTGATGTAAAACTGTAGGGCAAGTCATTTGGCTTCAGCCTACTTGTATTCAATGTATTATTCGAAGAACGCTGTGAGATGTCTTGCAAAAGCACAATATCTGTAAAAGAAACATTTGTCATGGTGCCATTAGTTAAACAAATAGTAATATAATACATGGGATTCTGCAATCCATCTATAAAACCCTTCTCTAATTACTTTATAATAAATGACATTATGTAATCTCTGTGTAGAATCTGAATTTCTTTAGAATTGGGGACTTGTGATGCACCCAGTTGCCTATTATAAATCTAGGGCCAGCAGCTGAGGGGCAGGTCACAATGCACAAGTAAAGCAACTATAACAAGGAAACTAAAACGTTGCTTTTCTTTCTTCTGCTCTGTTTTCCTAGTTGTATAGCGACAAGCAGAATGGAGATATGTATGGCAACATATTTATTTTTTGCACTTCTTGGGTAATTATAAAAAAGTAGACTCTTGCTGCATGTTTACACTCATTCTGAGCTAATGCTCCTTAAAAAAAAAAAGAATTTGACTTGTATTAAACTGATTCTAAAATCTTTTTGCAACAAATATCCAACAGCTTTTTTGATGTGTTTAATTTTGCACTAGAGATTCTATTTGTATTCTTTATGTTTGCAAACATGCTGTATCTTTCATATGAAAGAGCTACACACCTCACTGAGAGCCGTGTTGCTTGTTTCTTCATTTGCCATTGCCATTTCTTTTGTATGCCCCGATACACTAATAATTACCAAAACCTTTGAGTCTCCACTAGCACCTAAGTTTAAGTCGCCATCATTCGTCAAACTCTCTTCGGTTATAATTACTTCTGTAGATACTTCTGTAGATAATGACAGGTTAGAGTTTAAATTTGAGCTTGTATGAGACTGTATCTGGATTGGAGTTGAAACTTTGTTATTGACTTGAGACTTTTCTACAGCTCCTGTGGTTTCAGCTATGCCTGCTGCAGATACAGTAATTAAGCTTGCCGGGAGAGTCAGTCAGTTTCATCACCCCGCTCACCTCCCTCGCCTCCAGTCAGAGTTCCAGGTAGACCCCCTGGTTTTGCTTTTAATTTAGTGGTGTTTTTAGCAGCTTCTTTGGATGAGGTACTAGAAACAGTCAACGTTGGGGGGCGTAATAGTGGCTTACCGGCTGCTGCAGTTCCAGTGTCCTTATGCGCACCCTTGGCTCCGGGCGCCGCCGCTGCAGAGAGATGTTCCCTGCACCGTCCACTGCCCCCGAGGACTCCGAAGCCAAAGAAATCACACTGTCAGGAGGCACCGCTTCTGTATCCGTTGCTCCTAACGAGGAAGGGGGGGCGCCGAAGCTGTCACAAGCGCCGTGGTCGTCGCACCCGTCGTGGGAAGGGAGGCAGCAGCAGCGGCAGGCTAAGCATTTCGGGTGGTGCGAGGCGGATTCTTCGGTGGCATTTTGTGTATCCAACGTGCACGGGCTGCGGGCCGCAGACCAATCCAGCCAAGCTCCGAGCTAGTGAGCAGGCTACGGATCGCTTGCCCGATCGAATGCCTAACGGTCCGTGAGATATCCAAAAGCCAGAGCATCAATAAGCGCCGATATGGCTTAGTTTAAATGTTTAAGCGTCTCCTTATTCTTCCTTATTTTAGTGGTTTTTCAAGGGTTACGGGAAAACACCGACGTCAATGCGTTTTCCCGATTTCACTTCAGAGGGGATGAGGAGCTCCCGGTTAGCTGCTGCTCGTCCGCGTCCTCACTCCACCATCTTGGACCCACCCGGCTCTCAGTGAGGATGCAGTAACTAGTGGTACTGAGCTATCAAATAAAGAGGCTCGTCATGCTTCTGAGGAGCTGGAAGTAGTTAACGGAGACCTGGGCTCCCAGGAGGAATATGAAGCAGAGACGGAAGAAGAGACGGCTGACCCGTCTAAAACTTCAACAAGATCCCTGGCGACTAGAAGGCGCAAATCGAAAAGCAAGCCCAAGACTAAAAGAGGGGGAAAAACTAATACCACTCTAAATCGACTGATCACAAACAATACCTTGGCCACTAAGAAAATCCTTATTGATAAAAGTCTTCTTAGGAAATGGATAGAGGCGAAGGGGCTTGTAAAGAGTATGACACTAAGGTTATCCGGGACAAGCCCTACGGATCCTGACTCCATCTCGGACCTCCTAGACGACCCTGCTTTCCCGGAGAACAACGTTTCATGTAAACTCCTTAATGCAGCATCAAACGCATTAAATGCATCACCCGAGCAAGACACGACGCCTCTGTCTTTGCTACAACCCAAACCAGTAACTCCATCAATTTGTGGCCTGCCGGTGTCTACCAACTCAAAGACAATAGCCATAGATGGAAAAGGGAGAAAAGGAGGAAGTGACACCAACCATTTGATTCCTGACAATAATACCTTACCTTTGCCTATCACTCAAATCTCGGCAACCACAGTCTCTGCTATGACTGACAAAAGCATCCCACCTCGAGATCCAGAAGAAGAAGAAGAAGATAAACAAGAGCCGAACTCTTCCCAATTGGACACTATACTTTAAATACTAACTAATCATGCACAGAAGCACAAGAACATTATTTACAACTGCGGGGGGATAATAACAAACTGCAGACCTCTTTATTAGAACAGACCTCTAACTTTAGCGGGGTCTCGCAGGATATCGAAGAACTGCAGCACCGAGTAGTAGGCGTAGAAGAAGTAGCGTCTCGTATGAATATAGTAGTAAACCAACATGACACTCAGATAACGACCCTTCAACTGAAAATTGAAGATTTGGAAAATCGGCAGAGAAGATCTAACCTGAGACTTTTTGGGGTACCGGAAAGATCAGAAGGCTCAGACCCTAGGGCATTTCTTGTTGGTTTACTTCAACAAGCCTTTCCAGACTTAGCAGACTGGGACTGAGACTCTCAAATCCAGCGGGCACACCGCTTACCCTTAATCCAAAAGAACAAAGAGAGTAAATTCCCACGTCCCTTTTCTATTTTTTTGGGAAATTTTCTACTGAGACAGGCTGTTTGGCAGAAAGCATGACCTAATGCCCCTATAACTATAGAGAATCCGTCTCTGTTTGTTCGCTCAGATCTTAGTAAAGCCACTATGGACAGTCGCTGGGAATTACGCAAACTGATCAACCCAATCAAATCTATGGGGGGCAAGCTTTTCTCCAGGAGCCTGTACGTCCAAAAGTCATCAAAGGCGGGCTCACACATTTCTTTAATGATACTGCTTTCTGTTCTCCGCAGGATGGGGGGGCAAAAAACTGGAAAAAGGTGTTTACAATTCGAGGGGGGGACATCCAACTGAAGATAAAAATACAAGTAAATATATTTGTGTGGCTCAAGAAAAATCTCCACTTGGTGTTTCATTATATTGGTTTTCTTTTTTTTAAATGCATAAAATAAAGTGTCTTGCTTGGAACGTCGCAGGGCTTAACAGTAAAAATAAAAGACGTCTCGTGTCGAAAGAGTTGAGACTGTATGACCCTCATCTTATACTGCTATCTTAAACGCATGTAGCTGGCAAGGATAAAAAACTACTTTGTCAACTAGGCTATGATATTGTCAGCTGTTCTACTTTCGGGGCTTCAATCAGAGGGGTGGCAATTCTTAAAGACAAACAATTCAGGGCAAAAACGCTACAAACTGTTCATGATAAAGACGGAAGATGGGTCATCACTCAAATGAACATTGAAAATCACAAATATGTTGTCTGTGTGGTGTATGGCTCAAACCAAGATGAACCCAGGGTTTTTGATGATTTAAATATAAAACTTTTAGGTTGGGATGGGGAGCTCATTATAATGGGGGACTTTAATTGTATCATGGATTACCAACTAGATACTACTAGGCCTGGGAGTTTTCAGCGGATGCGTAAAACTAGAGCCTCAATTTTAGACTTAAGCCATACACATAACATTAAAGATGCCTGGCGATATATACATTTACACACTCCTGGCTACACATATTACTCTGCACCTCACAAACTCTGTTCTCGGCTGGACATGGCTCTAGCTAACGTTAAATTACTGAATACTAGCCTAATGGAGGTATGCCCTCGAATTTCTTCAGATCACAACCCTATAATGCTGACCTTTGATACTCCACATACTCGTACATGTCCTAGACCATTTTCTTTTCCTAGATACTTAACATCAGACTCTGATTAAATCTCACAGTTAAAAAATCATCTTACTGAATTTATAGAAATCAATCAGAACTCTGCCACATGTAATATGGTCTGGGACACCTGCAAGGCAAGCATCCGAGGATTCATGCAGGGATACGTGCTTAGACAAAACTCTGAGCGTCGCAAACTTAGAGAATCCCTGATCTCCAGCATTGCTGCCCAGGAAGCACAGTTAGCCACAGCACTTCAGTTAAACTCGCCAGCGGTAGTAGAGATAGGCCTTAATTAAAATCTGAAACTAAAACAAACTTTATTCCAAAAAACAGCTCTAACATACACAAATTTAAGATTGCACAATATGAGGGTAGGGATAAAATTGGCAAAATCCTGGAGTACAAAGTGGCTGAAGACAGAGCTAGCACCATAATCACAAACATTCGAGGCTCTGACAATAAGCTATATGATCAGCCGCATGATATACTGGAACAATTTGTGGATTTTTATAGGACCTTGTACACTCCCGAATCTATCCCGAACAAAGCTACCAAACAGAACTTCTTAGATGAGACCTTAACAACTTTACTTAACTCCTCGGAAATAAATTCACTGTCTGAAAATATTACAGGGCAAGAATTACGCCAAGCTATTGCCGCTTTACCGACAGGAAAAGCCGCAGGGGAAGATACCATCCCTCTAGAGATATATAAAATTTGTCTAGAGGAACTAGTACCCTTACTACTACAGGTCATACAATCCATTGGGGTGACTGGGAGGGCCCCCAAGTCATGGAATAGAGCTAAAATAATCTTCTTCCTCAAAAAGGGCAAACCAAAGGAAGAGAGGGGGTCATACAGACCCATCTCTCTGATTAACACCGACGCAAAAATATTTGCGAAAATCTTAGCTACTAGGCCGGCTCCTCTTATGCCCAAAATAGTTAACCCGCATCAACACGGATTTGTTACTGGGAGAGATACTACTGAAGGACTGGGTTCTTTAAGACCCAGCGGTGCCAGGGCACAACACCTGAAACCTTCGTGGGTAACCTGCTCCGGCGTACGAATCACAGAGACACGGGACACTTCCTTCGACGTCAAAGATTCAAGGTTTATTTGCTGCAGGGAACACAGAAGTCACGACAAGTACGCCACGTGCAACTTGGGGAGACTGCTTCAAATGGGTTCTGTGGATCGCTCCTTTTATACAGTTTTTACCCATAGAGTTACATTGAACACAAAAGTTTACAACCCGGTTCCCACCATCATCCCCCAGAGGGGTCGCTTTGGTCACTTTGAAACACATGAGGTCCGGAACATAAGTGCGGAAACATTTGGCGGTTCCCAACTGTAAAAACCCATCTTCCCACCATTAGCGAATTCCAATCAGCAGTAAAACAGATCGAAATAGGAACAAAGACAGGTGCAGAGGAAGACGGAGACAGTGGGGAGATCGGAAAGGGTGTAAAAGGGGAGGTATCGGGAAACACGAGATACAGGCATCAAAGGGACGTGCCTAATGAGATGCACGGCTGAGACAATAAGTCCGTGCGACAAGATGAGCCTCGAGCGGCGCCATCTGCCTTACAGCAACATCCCCCCTCGTCATAAAGACACTTACAAAGAACATGTGTCTTCCGCAAATATCTTGGGAGTCCCAGGGTCGCGAGGCGGACAGCGTCCGTTCGCTGGCTACTTGAGGGCAAGAGACAAAATGGATGCCGTATCTAAGATGGAACCCGTGGGTACAGATGAAAAACCCACATAACAAACGAACGGTTTAAGTTAGCACAGCGAAACTGCGCACACTTACTAAACTCGTCATTTGCGGTTCATAGATACCAGACTCGACCATATTCGTGCGAGTCGAAAACACCACTTACGATTGTCACGGAACCTCAGACGCTCCTTTTGCCCTCATGTAGGCAAGCACTAGTCGGAATCATATTCGATATTCATCAGACCGTCGAGATGTTGCTGTAGCATAGCTCTGTCCAACCGAGTCCCCTTGGTAACAGATGGTTGTCTCATACACGTTGTAGCACAGAGGCCACATAAGGCAGGACCACACTGCACACAAAGGCAACACGTGAACAGGAACACTACAACGACTCCGATGATCATCAGAATCTTCCAACCCCAAGTCGACATCAGGCCCCAAAACCACCCAAGTAGCGTCCAATCCCCTACATCCACGTGTATGGATTCGGAGATCTTATGCAACCTCGAGATGGCTTGATAGACGGTAGGAGCATTATCTGGGATGAAAATGCAGCAGCTCGAATGGATCACCTTACATACCCCACCACGATCTGCTAAGATGACATCTAAAACCATACGGTTTTGTAACGTCATAAGTCTCTCCGCCTGAAGTTCAGTGGTGATATTACCAAGGGCACTGGCAGTAATGTTAGCTGTCGATTCTACCACTCGAGTCAACTGTCTCAGGTTCCTACTGTTGACCATAGGTCCCCAAAACGGGAGGAAACCCTTGAAAAAGTCTCCTGCCTCTTGACCGGCAGTATCCTCTTCGCTAATTACGCCTCGTACAACTCTAGTCTTATGATAATCGGCATCTACAGTGAACGTCGGAGGCAACAGATTTGCAATGTAACATGAGCCCATGAAGTCAGCGGGCAACCATGCATATGCGCGATCATAACAGATAAAGTATGTACCCTTGGCAGCTAGGAACACAGGGGACGAGACCATCGGCAGAATGTAATTTTCAGTGCAAGCACTTGCTCCAAGTCGGGCTTGCGATCTTCGGCCACGACCCATAAGACAAAAATTACCAGTGTGGGGTACGACCCATATCGGAGGCGAGCTTTTAAGCTGCTTTTCACTAGTGAACACACTATATTCCCCTCTACTTAGGACTCTATAGGCTTGCATCTCTTCTTCAGGAATAAGCGAGGGATCATAGATATCACTATCTAAATCCTCTATTGCTATCGACAAAGGTTTTTGATACGAGGTAGGACCAGAGTAGGGGGAACGTGGTTCTCGAATGGGGTGGAAACCCAGTGCGCTTCGAAACATTGTTTGAAATGCTCGAGCTGACCCTTGGGAACTATACGGTAACACCAGATATGGAATTCCCTTATCCGTAGTATGTGGCATCAACCCACACACCCAACAATTAGTAGTGTTAACCACTAACTGATGCTGGTGAAGGAGCTGAATAAAGGAATTGTTGCGGAATTCTACACGTCTAGCCTGTTCGTGTTCCGGTAACATATGAAAGGAATGAGGGGAAACAGTAGAGGTAAGATTAGGGTTAGGGGTAGGAGTAGGTGTAGCAGGTAAGAAGACATCGTATAATACACCCCACCCGCCAATAATGCAGAAGCAGTCAAAAACAATACAAACAGTTGGAATATAAAACATTTGGTACGACTGAGTTGCTGCAGCTTGAATCGATGAACATGAGCTCCCTCCAAATCATTCAGCTTCGAGAATGCCATTCCCTACGACCGTCCGCAACGTTTCTTGACGCACTTCGTTCTGTGTAGCAATAGCCAATCCCTAGGAGTTCCCAGGAACCGACGGCCTTTAACCTAGCGTCAAGACCTACTATCCAGAAGGAGGTACGCGCGCGGCCCTACGGCCTTTAATGCACAATATATATATGCAAAAACAAAGTCTCTCAGCTGTGGAAGCAAAAAGCACAAGGAATGAAGCTCAATATATGCACAAAATAATCACAGTAATATGAAAGTTCAAAACTGATCACGGAAAACGGGATAATGCAGTTATCAATTCAGCAAAGCAAGAATTTTTATTTGTCCTTAGTGCGTGATCGGAAAAAGTATCGGGTTTTCCCAGGACGTGTCTGCTCGTCGAACAAAGGATCCGTTGAAGGGACAGCGTCCTGCTGATCAGTTGAGTGTTCTGGTCTTGAGTCTTGTGATGCTAATTTTTCAACAGTGTCTTTCTGCTGCGCTGGGGATTCTCCAACAGGCTGTGCGTCGCTAAAAGGCACAAACGCCGGCAATGTTTCTGCTTCAGATGATGCAATGCCTTTCCTCACCCACGAGTCTGCTGGCAGCGGAATGGGGACTTTCTTGGTGTGCGTAGCATGCACCCAATTCTTCCGCCCCTCGAGACGAACTGCAGTCCTCGTGGCAAGGAGCACCTGGTAGGGTCCGGTGAACCTCGGGTCTAGGTTGTTTTTGCGTGAAAAGTTTCTTGTCACCACCCAATCTCCGGGCTGGAGCTGGTGGCCTGGACCCTCCGTCTGCGTCGGCAATGCGTCGTGAACCTGTTGGTGAATTAACCTCAGTTTAGCAGTCAAGTCATGTAGATAATCGACCAACATTGGATACTCAAGATCAGAGAATATTCCTGGCCTAGGAACCCCCCACACATTTGCAGGACGGCCGAACACTATTTCATAGGGACTAAGCCCTACTCGGGAGTGTACAGTCGCCCTAGTTGACAGTAATGCTAAAGGTAAAGCGTCAGGCCACGAAAGTCCAGTCGTAGCCTGAATCTTCGCTAGCTTCAGTTTAAGGGTGCCGTTGTACCCCTCAACTAATCCAGCTGACTGGGGATGGTTGGCGCTGTGGAATTTCTGATTAATTCCAAGGCCCTTACACACACTCTTCATCACACTTCCAACAAACTCACTTCCGTTATCTGACCACACGACTCTAGGCATTCCATACCGAGGAAAATATTCCTTCAGTAGGATTTTCGCAGTAGACAAAGCAGTATTGTCTTTGAGAGGATAGGCCTCGATCCATCGGGAGAATGCGCAAACCACAACTAAAACGTATTTCAGGTTATTGCATCGCTCCATATGGATGAAGTCCAATTGAATCACCTCAAAGGGATATGAAGGGGGAGCAAAACTGCCAGGAGGAGTTGGGGTTCCTTTGCCAGGATTGTACAACATACACACCATACAATTCTTCACCAGACGTTCAGCACATTTCGTAATGCCATCATTCTTCCACACCGGGGACAGCAACTTACAAATACCTTTCGCGCTAATATGTGCTAACCCATGCGCCATTGTCACAACGGCCAGCACATACGCATCCGGTAACATCCATCTTTTCTGATCAGACAAATCAATCCAACAACCATTCGCATCCAACTTTCCCGTACTTTCTTTCCACTTCGTCTTTTCAGTCTCGGTGGCCTCATTCTGAATTGCTTTCACACTCTCGATAGTGTCCTCACACATACTCGATTCTGCAGGCCACCTAACCGAACTCGTCACATACATTCGAGTGCTAAGGTTCCGGGCAGTCTCCTTAGCAGTCTCGTCCGCAAACGCATTACCACGACCAACATCATCCGTCACCTTACGATGCGCACTACATTTAACAATCGCAACTTGCGTAGGCAAAGTCAATGCATCCAAAAGGTCATTCACAAGCTGGCCATGCTGAATCTTCGTACCGTGCGACGTCAAGAAACCTCTCTCTCTCCACAATCGTCCAAAACTGTGAGCAACACCAAACGCATATTGACTATCAGTAAACACATTTACGCGTTTCCCTTTCGCTAACACACATGCTCTAGTAAGAGCAATCAGCTCCGCAGCTTGGGCAGAGTTCTGATTCAATCTTGCAGTCTCAACAACAGTATTCAACGTTACAACAGCATAAGCAGTAGTCACATCGCCATTCGGCAATTTAAAACATGACCCATCCACATACAAAGTGCCATCCGGATCTTCCAATGGTGTGTTTTTAAGGTCCACTCGACCTTTTGTTTCCTCTTCAGTCCTCAAGTAGCAGTCATGTTCTGCTACTTCATCTGACTCTGCGCTAATTGGTAACAAAGTTGCCGGGTTCAAAACATTACAACGTTTTATCTGAATGTGGCTTGCAAAGAGCGTCAACTCGTACCCAGACAACCTCGCACTCGTCAAGTGCTGAGTTTTCGTTTGATTCAAAAGAGTATCGACTGCATGCGGAACCATCACCGTAAGCATATTATCCATGACCAATCCTGCTGATTGTCGGATGGAGACCGCAGCTGCCGCTGTTGCTCGTAAACAACTCGGCAACGCTCTAGCTACCGGGTCCAAGGTCGAGGAAAAATATGCACATGGACGTTGCTTACCACCAAAAGGTTGCGTTAAGACACTCAAAGCACAACCTTCTCTCTCGTGAACATATAATGTAAACGGCTTACTGTAGTCAGGAGTACCTAACACAGGAGCCGAACACAATGAATCACGCAGTTCAGAAAAACTTTTCTGACATTCTTCCGTCCATGGTAAAGGAGTTGAAACATCCTTGCACGTAAGAGCCACTAATGGTTTCGCTAGTAATGAAAAATTAGGAATCCATTGCCTGCAGTACGACGTGATACCTAGAAAGGCACGCACATCTCTTTGGGTTTGTGGCACAGCCATTCGCGCAATTGCTGCAATTCTCTCCGGGGTCAATCTCCTTCCCTCCTTTGACAATAAGTGACCTAGATAGGTTACTTCTTGACAACAATATTGGAGTTTAGAAGGTGACACCTTATGATTTAACTCACAGATGTCCTGAGTATCAGCAGCCACCAATAAGTCGTCGACGTATTGGATTAAGGCCGCACCAACCGGCAACCTAAACGCATCCAGTTGACCCTTCAAGGCTTGACTGTAAATCGATGGACTTTCACAGTAGCCCTGAGGAGCGCGTTTGAACCGGAAGCTACGTCCACCGAGAGAGAAACCGAAAAGGTCCCTGCTCTCTTCGGCAATCGGGATGCTGAAAAACGCATTTTTCAAGTCGATCACCGAAAACCATGATGCGGAAGCTGGAATCAGAGTCAGTAGCGCCGTGATGTCAGGCACAACGGGAAATTGAGGAACCACAATTTTATTCACCTCCCGTAAATCGATAACAAAGCGATAAACAGGCGGTTTTGAAGGATCTGTACGTTTAAGAATGGGCAGCACAGGGCTGTTGCACACGTTTCCCCGAGTCTCTTCAATAACATCTTTCTCGATCAAATCATAGATGATCGCTAACAGTGCTCGTTCACCATCAAGAGAGATACGATATTGGGGAATACGTGGCAAACGCACATTAGATTTCAACTGAACAACATAAGGGGAGATATCAAGTAGGCCCACATCATTTGGACCCGTTGCCCACAAAGATGCAGGAAGAGAACTCAATTCCGGTGGAAGCTTATCGAGGGACAAGTACATAGGAGAGACAACCCTCTCTCCTAACGTAAGCTTTACACCCGCAGGAGAACAATACAAGGTTGCGTACAAACGTTTAAGCAAATCCAGGCCCAAAAGATTTTCACCACAACCTGTAGTCAAAATCAACGGAGCTTCTAGCGCACGTGGCCCAATTGTAAGGGGCAAAGGGCGTGAAACTGGATTGCTAACAGGGGCGCCAGAGAATCCAACGGAAACATTTGTTAAGCCAGACAAAGGTGCGCCAGGGAGTTTCGAATGCATGATAGAACTTTTCGCTGCACCAGTGTCCAACAGAAAAGGCTCAACGACGCCCGATGTAGCGACTGCGACGTAAGGCCCTCTCTGATCAACCGGAACTGATACCACTCCCTCCCTTTGTCTTTGGCTGTCCTAGTAAGTACTGTCGTCAGTTTCCTGATCGACGTAATAATCGTCGACATTGTACTGCGCAGATCGCCCTTGCGACGAACCACGTTGATCGAAACAATTATTAGAATTGGATGAGTTGTCTGAGCGATCGTTCTGAGCACCACGACCTCTACCACGTGGCGCCTGCTGAGAGGCACCACGACCTCCTCTAGACGAATTACCATTACTACGCTCATTTAATACAGGACAATTGAACTTAATGTGTCCCTCCTGTCTACAATAAGCACATTGATTGTACCCTAACGATGATCTTTGGGAAGAGGAATCGTTACGTGTTTGAGATCGGTTCGATTGCGGCTGCGATCTATTCTGTTGGGGCGCATTCTGATTTGAACGTGGAGGATACGCTTGTTGTAACAACACTTTAGTTTTGAGCTCTTTCGTCTTTTTATCAGCACGGTCATTCTCTTCTTTCTCTCTATTCTCATAATATTGTGCTGTAGCCAATATCTGAGCTGAGGTAGAAACGGCCCATGCACTTTCCGAATTCTTTAACTTATTGCTCAAATCGGGCAATAAATTCGAAACAAATTTATCCACGAACAATCTCTGACCACCCTCAGTGCCCATATCCTGCCCACTATGGTCAATGAATGCTTCCTCGAACCTCGTAAAGAAGTCGGAAACACTCTCATCTTTCTTCTGCTTACAAGCTGACAATTTGTCCCAGTTCACCCTCATAGCTGGCATAAGAGTTTTCATTAATGTTATTATTCTTTGAGGAAGGGCAGTAATCAACTGTTCAGGCTTAGCACCACCAACTTGCAACCCATCCGCCGCTACAATGGCCGCCCAATCACCACCTAGTTCGTTTGCGTGATTCTTCCTGTCGAATCTTAGCCCATACTGGTTGCGGTACGACATTGCCAAACAACATATCGATATCAGCAAGATTCATTATCGTAGCGTCTACGAGCTGCGATAATTCTTTGTAGTACCCTGCAGGATTTTTGCGAGGGTCAGGCAAAGATTGCTTCACCTGTAACACTTCTGAGCGTTTCCATGGGAGATGTATCCATACTCTCTGGAAATGTGGCGGGATAATAGGAATAGCAGTAGCATCGCCTGGCATCCACACTGGTGGAACTTCGCGCATAGGATATTGGCCAGACTCGTCTGGTTGCTTTTCAATATCCTCAACGAACAATGCATGAGGTATCGGAGCGGGACGAAGAGATAGCAACCGCTCAACAGCACGTCGAACGTTGGTATCCACTATCAGCCCATTTGCGAATTGAAGCTGAAGATCAGACAGGGCGGCCAGCACCTCGTCAGGCGCATCGGCCGCTATCCGATCATAGAGGTACTTACACATTTCATTAAACACATATCTCTGAGTTGGTATATTGAATTGACAAAACGTCTCGAGGACAACACGGGGTGGACATCTGACAGGATTTACCATCCAACCCATCGCCATATTATATAGCGCAATACGTTCTCTGTTTCCAGGAAGCTGACTACGCCTCTGAGGACCGTCGGAACCAGCGGACCCAAGAACAGGTCCGAGCGAATAGAAGCTAGTCGCAAGAGGAGAATTGCGACTACGAGTAGAGGGGGAAGAATAAGACACAGGACTAACAAGAGAAGGAGTAGAAACAGTAGCAACAACAGGAGTTAACAAAACAGGAGCAGTAGCAGCAGCGGGAACAGGAGTATGTGGAAGCGGAGGAGCAGTAGGGATAGCAACAGGCAAAGGAGCAGGAACAGTCGGAAGAGCGGGTGCAGGTTGAGGAACAGGCGGAGGAATAGGTACGGCAGGGGCCACAGGAACTGCGGGACCCTGTACGTACGGAGCTGGCGACTTCATAAGATAAGACATTAAAGGATCCTCAACTGCCTCTTCCTTCTTTTCCGACTCCGTAGGCAGAACAGGATAACATTTATCTACGGTCATACGTTGCAGTCTGTCAAACACTTCCTTATCCTTAACCTCCTTATCTTGCTGAAATTGCTCTGCTTTCTTCACTATGGTAGCAACATTATCTCGCTGATCACGTTTAGTCTGTCTGATTTCTTTCTGTCGGGCTTCTTTGCGCCACAACCGAAAGGCATCGAACATGGCCGGCCTTGACTTTTGTTCGAACAATTTAATCTCTAAATTATCTAAGATCGGGGCCTCGAAGCTACCGTGAGGTGGCCAACGAAGGTCACCGTCCTTTTTTGTATATTTAATCCAATAATCGTTAAAGGTAATTGGGCCTAGCCCATGTTTACTATAGAGCTCATACGTGGGAGTTCCAACCGGAGGTATCGGACACGAGTCCTCCAGTCGGGAATCCGTACCACAAGGTCTGAAACAACTAAACAAAGTACTGCGACCAGGCATCTTGCACACTAGCCGAGTTTCACAAACTTCAAGGGTTACGGGATTTACCAAGTCCCAGCAAAGAACAAAACCCTCGGTTTTTGGCGGCTGCAGTCGTCAAACAACACAACAAAGTACGCTAGCAAAGTGTCACCGACAAAAACACTCACACAGCGTTTCACAACAAAAACACTCGCTAAAGTGTCAACAACCAAGAACCATGGGAGCGACCCACAAATACTTAACTCAAAAATCGATGGCGTCACCAGGAAGGCCCGTCAATCGTCTCGCTATACCAAGGTCTACGCCAGGCGCCAAAACAGGTCTACAGTCAGGGCAGCAGTCCGTCGCAGCCGTCCGGAGGCGGGAATCTTCGCGGGAAAAGTCTTCGGGCCACTTATTTCGACAACAGGATCGATGAAGCGGAGTGCACCTTCCCTCGGAGATTTCACACGAAGTTCCTCACGATCGTCGGGCTTGGACCGGTACCACTGATGCAGCCCTACGTTGGGCGCCAACTGAAGGACTGGGTTCTTTAAGACCCAGCGGTGCCAGGGCACAACACCTGAAACCTTCGTGGGTAACCTGCTCCGGCGTACGAATCACAGAGACACGGGACACTTCCTTCGACGTCAAAGATTCAAGGTTTATTTGCTGCAGGGAACACAGAAGTCACGACAAGTACGCCACGTGCAACTTGGGGAGACTGCTTCAAATGGGTTCTGTGGATCGCTCCTTTTATACAGTTTTTACCCATAGAGTTACATTGAACACAAAAGTTTACAACCCGGTTCCCACCATCATCCCCCAGAGGGGTCGCTTTGGTCACTTTGAAACACATGAGGTCCGGAACATAAGTGCGGAAACATTTGGCGGTTCCCAACTGTAAAAACCCATCTTCCCACCATTAGCGAATTCCAATCAGCAGTAAAACAGATCGAAATAGGAACAAAGACAGGTGCAGAGGAAGACGGAGACAGTGGGGAGATCGGAAAGGGTGTAAAAGGGGAGGTATCGGGAAACACGAGATACAGGCATCAAAGGGACGTGCCTAATGAGATGCACGGCTGAGACAATAAGTCCGTGCGACAAGATGAGCCTCGAGCGGCGCCATCTGCCTTACAGCAACATCCCCCCTCGTCATAAAGACACTTACAAAGAACATGTGTCTTCCGCAAATATCTTGGGAGTCCCAGGGTCGCGAGGCGGACAGCGTCCGTTCGCTGGCTACTTGAGGGCAAGAGACAAAATGGATGCCGTATCTAAGATGGAACCCGTGGGTACAGATGAAAAACCCACATAACAAACGAACGGTTTAAGTTAGCACAGCGAAACTGCGCACACTTACTAAACTCGTCATTTGCGGTTCATAGATACCAGACTCGACCATATTCGTGCGAGTCGAAAACACCACTTACGATTGTCACGGAACCTCACTACCGCTCATGTTAACATGGCTATAACAGCGTTTGACGTGGCTGAGACTGAGTCCACCCCACTCGGCATGATTCTGCTGGATGCCGAAAAGGCTTTTGACCGAGGGGGGTAGGATTATCTCTGGCACGTTATGACCAAAATGGGGTTTAACGGACCCTTTTTAAAGTGGATAAAGGCATTATATAATAACCCCTCAGCCCATGTTAGCTATGGGGGACAGACTTCCACAGATTTTATGATTTCTCGGGGCACAGTTCAAGGTTGCCCCTATCGCCTTTATTATTTGCCCTCTCACTCGAACCATTTTTACACTCTCTTCAAGCACAACTCAGAATTGTTCCCTTCAAGTCTAACAAACAGATACTGAAAATTACGGCATATGCCGACAATATTGCCATTTATTCTTCTGACATTATTAAGGCACTACCAGGGATTAACATTGAGGCTCGTAAATTCGGCAAAGTATCCGGCTATAAGCTAAATATAAACAAAGCCCAAATCATAGCTAACCACACACCAGCGGTAAAAGTCCCCGAGATCTGTAAAATCGCCACTTATCTAGGTGTCAAAATTACATCTAATATACGAGAAATAAACAATCTTAACTATAACGAATTAATCAAATCTACTATCATATTGCTAAAAAAATGGCACAGATTACCTTTGAACTTAATTGGCGGAATCAACCTCATTAAAATGAAGGTACTACCTAAATTTTTATACCTCTTTCGCTCCATTCCATTAGCACTAAACAACTCTTTCTTTAAGCAACTTGACGGAATAATTAGTAGTTTTATCTGGGGGTACAAAAAAGCTAGAAGATCGTTGAAACTCTTAAATAACAGCACAGATAAGGGAAGTCTAAACTTCCCCGATGTTAAATTGTATTTCTGGTCTTCATTTTCTAGGCTCCTCCGGTCTCTGCTACACACTGAGGACACTTTTTTTTCCATTCTTTTATGTTAAAATCTGACTCAAAAATGTTTTTACTCCGAGCGAACGACCCTAACTACTACAAGAGGGTGATATTCAAGACCGCCAAAGATATTTTTAGGATATGGGTTAATATTCTATCCTACTGCAATACATCCTTCTACCATCCGAAATTGCAGCTATGGGGTAACCTGGGTCTTCCGGGGATTTTTAACTATGGCATGGCCCTTAGATGGTCTGCTCAGGGAATTAAGGTTCTGGGGGGCACAAGGGTTTTTAGATTATCATACACTTCAAACTCTGTATAATTTGACGGAAACAATGAGATTTAAATATCTACAAATACATGATTTTCTAATAAGGAAGAATCAAATATATAACATACTAGATTGTGATATCTGGAACTGTTTATATTCTACCAAAAATAAATCTTTGATAAGTGAGGCCTACAAACACCTTTGTGCTCTCAAAACCGACGACTGTCAAAAATTAGCCGAAAAATGGAGTAGCAAAATTGGCTTAAATATAACTCCCACACAAATATCATGCTCCCTATCTAATATTAATAATTCTGTACGATCATCCAGCTTAAGGTTGCAGAAGTTTCGAACAACATGTATGCTATACTATACACCGGAAAAGATCTCTAAGTGGTCCCTTAATACCATCCATGGCGATCGTACCAAATGCCCTAAATGTTTCGCTTACGCAGCAGACTTAGGACACATGCTGTTCTCCTGCCCAACTTTAAAAGATTTTTGGGGGGAAATACTTAAAGTTTTGGAAATTAAGAAAATCTTTTTACCCTCTCTCACTGTACCAATAGTATTACTTGATATCCATCCTGTTTCCCTCCCCCAATCTGCTTTGATAACGATCCTTATTTCTTGTGCAAAACTTACATTGGCTAGAGCCTGGATATGTCCCGAACCCCCTAACATCTGGGAATGGTGGTCACTAATTAATGAAATTCACTCTATGGAGTTAAGGCTTGCAAAACTTAGAGGAGCTCGCTCATTAAAAAAATTCGAGAAAATCTGGGGTAACTTTCTCTGAAGACTTTTTGGTTACTTAACTTTTCTGTTGGATATATACCTTGATGCTGCTGATAATTATATTTTTACTGTGTTTGCTTTTTGTATGAATAATTAAATTACGCTGTAATGTGGTCCAAGTGGAAAATGAAACACATCTCCGTTAGGGAGCAAGCTACATTTATATTGAAAACAATTGCTTTCTTATTATATGTATACAGTTATGTCTTCCTAACCAACTTGTCAATAAAAAAAAATTTTCAAAAAAGAAAGAGCTATGCACCAAGTATTTTATGTGGTTTGTGGGAAAGATAATTATGTGATCATGTATTGTACGGAAGAAAGTACCCACTCATTTACATGATGAGGACATTGTAAGTCACCTCGGAGCTCCATAAGCTAATAAAGTAACTTGGGCTTTGGCCTTATTTCTCTATACGGTCATGGCACTACAGTGACTTGCAATATCCTTATAATGTGTGACATGGGGTGCTTTATTGCATATATTATTGAGTTGGAAACTTCAAGTCACATTATTGTAACTGCCAATAGCCAGAATGAGTCGAAAAGTGACAGTGGACCAGCGCCTTGCCATTGTGTCATAGACAGCAGAAAGTCACTGTGGTTGCAATCCAATAGTCTCTGAAGATTAATGTCATATTGGTCTACCAGTAGTGTGAGGAAGACAGAAGCTTAATTAGAGGAAATGGATGGTTTGTAGATTTAGCATAATCATGTGACCAGGAAGAGAGTGAGAAACAGGACAGGCGCACACAAAATGCATTAACACCTAACTGCAGATATAGCCAAGCCAATATTGGAGTAACCACTTTAAAAAAACTGCACTTGTGTTTCCTCCTGTAAAATATGAAAAGCCTATGTTCCTTAGGGGAAACAGATGTGCAGATCTGGAGTCAGACTGTGCCATCATAATAGATGCAAAGGGGGACAAGACAATTTAATGAGGGGGAAAGGAAGTGGCATAGAGGTGTTAAAATCCTTCCCCATCCCTATGTCAAAAGAAACACCCACCAAATTGACATTGGGTTAAATGCCACAGTAGTACTGAAATGGTTGGTTTAATAAGATTACATTTTATTTTTCTTTCTTTTCCATTAAAAATCAAAAGAGACAGACTAGCTGAGGTTCTAAGTATGTATGTATGTATGTGTTGGACTTGGCCCTTATGGCAGGTTCACCCCAAGACTTTTTGCTTGTAATGGTGACCTGGTGATGGTGATTTGTGGGTTCTGTGCACTTTCACTGTGTCCCAGTGGAAAGTGCGTGCGCACTCTGAGTGCATGTGGTGAGATAGGCCTGCCCTCCCATAGGAATGCATGGGGAATGTATGTGTCCCTGATAGTTCCTGATGCGTGGGGTGTACAGGTTCGAATCTGATATGTGCGAACTCGTGAGAGTGAATGCTTCGCAATGGTGTGTGTTGCATGAGTGTGTCATATGTAGAAGTGCCACTTCTAGGACTTGGCATATTAGTGTAAAATGTGTCTGGCATGTGATTGGCTGGAGCAGGCTGGTGAGCCTGGCTCCAGGAAGGCTGGATGGGTCTGCCCGGTGGTGAGTGGGAGATTAGCATGCTGATGGCTAGGGAGGAGTGTAGCTGTGGCCTGAATGAGGCTGGGGTTTCCCCAGACAATGCTGGCTCCGCCCCCTGTGGTGTGACTGATGTCCCAAGCCCTGCCAGTGAAAGAAAGGGGTGGTTGGGCCATCAAGGGTACTCAAGGACCAGCTGCGACTTGGTCTGCCCCCACCCTGTGCCAGAACAAAGGATTTCAGTGTATAAAAATGGGGCTGTGTCCCCGCTGAAATTGTTCTTTCCTGATCCTACTTGAGGGGGCGCTGCTGTTGGGGCCAGGAGGAACCGCCACTTGGACTGCCTCCCTTGACGTAAATAATTAATTTACTCTCTTAATTTCTATGCAGGTAAGTACTTAATCAATAATAACTCAATCGGAATGAAAAAAAGACAGAGTCCGTGGTGTTAGAGTTTCTAAGGGTTTTTATTCCTCATAAAGGAATGGTCTTGACCAGGATATCATGTTCTGACCACCACAGGGGTGTCAGAAGGGATAGAGCAAACTTTATTGACATTACATAGCTTATATACTTAATTCACATCATAAGTAATAGTGCAAGAGGCGTAACAGCTGATAGAAGACAAGATAACAGTATACACGTGGTACTAGTACGTAATCAAGAGGCGTGAACTAGGCGTGAACCAGAGGTGTGTGCTAGAAACGTCACTGATAGGTGACGCAAGTGGGTGGCACCAAGGGGTGGTGCTAACAGAATTGTTGCAATGTCAGCAGAAATCGGAAGCTTGGATGCGCGCGCAGCTGCATGACGTGTGATTGACGGGGTGCAGGGGACTTGACATTTACACTGACGGAAAGAGACAGAAGTCTGGCATGTCAGATCAACTTGTACTTTTATCATATCTGATATCTGATGTTTAGGAACCATACTATCTGGGCGGAAAGGTCTCTAGGGCAGAGGCTATTCTATGCTAACTGTGAATGCGTGTATAAGCGCCTAAGTGTCTGCATGAGAAGCGTGGGGGCACGGGGCCTTCCATGGAAGCATGGTAACAGAGGCTATGAATTACTTGCATTGAGACAGGTCGGCCCTTTGGCTCTGCAGCTGGGGAGGATGTTTACTGGAGCTAGTAGGCAGGAATGCATTCTCGAGGATCTGAACAGATAACTCGAAGGTTATAGTCAGTCTTGGCAGAAAGCGGGCTGAGCTGAGCGCGAGGGGCCGCGCTGAAAGTAAGTCAGAGTTCACGGGTACAGAGGTAGCCTGGGCAGAGGCTGTCAGAGTCAGAAGCCAGAAAAGAGGTTCGATGGCAGAAATTCAGGGCCTACTCGGCCAGAGCAGGAAAACATGTAAAGTGTACTACAAAAAGACGGTGGCATAGCATACTTAGGAACGGACTACATAATCCATTCAGGGTGGATCTGAAAGAGGACAAGTTAACGTTGGACGCAAATGTATTTGCGTCTTCATAGCTGGCACAGGAGGGAAGTTACATGCACTTTAAGCTGGTACATGGAGTCGGTGGGGTACGCGCTAGGGAACATAACATGACCAAAAATTTATATTTCCTCATTCCCTCCTTGTTCCCTACGGACCCTTCATGATATATCGATCCTCATGAATCGATCAGTTTGTTCTTGTAACATCATTTGTTCTTCTTTCTTTCGTTTACGTTTTGAGAGAAAACTGGAATGTTCAATACATGACGTGGCACACAGTCCACAAATCGCTGGCCCACACTGCAGGCACAGGCAGCAACTGAATACTAGGACTAGGCCAATGCCTAGGAAGGATAGGATCTTCCATCCCCAAGCTGTTAACGTTGTCCAGAACCAACCGGACCAAGTCCAGGTGCCTGGATTCTGATGTATCTGATTTGCAATTTTATGGAGACGGGTGATAGCTTGATATACAGATGGTGCGTTTTGTGGTATGAAAACACAGCAACTTGACCCGATGACCTTACAGGCTCCACCTCTATCTGCCAAGATGACGTCAATAACAAGACGATTCTGAAGGACAACAACCCGCATGGCGGACTGTTCTTCTGTTAAGTTACCTAAGGCGGAGGCAGTTTCATTCACTACTGCTTCAAGTGTTCTAGTTAATCTGCGTATTAATTTACTATTCTGGACAGGTCCTAAGAAGAAAAAGAATCCTTTATTAAAGTCGGTGTACTGTTCCCATGCCGTTTCTGTGTAGTCGACAAGTGGGATATCTCTTCTGGGTCTATTCTTTACTAGATTGGTATTTCTATGGTAATCAGGTGGAGCTAGGAAAACAGGTGGCAGAAGGAATGCAATGTAACAGGTACCATCCCAATCTGGAGGTAGACGTATGTATGCGGTATGACCACAAACAAAGTAAGAATGACTAATAGCTTTAAAGGATGATTTACCTTGGTCACTGAATTCGACCACAGTAGTGCATTTACTATGACCTAGGTGTACTGAACCTTTCTTCTTGATACATAATTCACCAGTGACTGGCAATACTGACATAATGGGTAGAACTGGCGTAGCTTCGGACTCGACAGTAAGAATCATAAGGCTAATTGTATAATTACCTAATCCATATACTTCATTTTCTAGATCAGTTCCTATTCTAGTGGGAAGTCCTTCCTTATCTGGGTAACAGACGTCTAACAGGACCAAGTTCAGGTTTCCCCAAACCCAACCCCCATCGAAAACAGCAATGTCAGAATCTAAGGAATTAATTATTTTAAACCATGCTCCGCAGGAGCCATTGTGAGTGAATGGGTACGGAAAGAGGGGCAGAGCTCCCTTGTAATTCTGGTAGGGAGGGAGTCGGCCACATATCCAGCAATTTGTAGCGTTATTAGTTTGATGAGAATGATGTAGCATACTAATGAATGTATTGTTGCGCAGCGCAAGTCTGTAGGAAAGCTCGTGTGGAGGTAACTCACTAAAAGTGTGTTCAGCAGAGACATTATAGGCAGATTGTTCACGCTTGAAAATAGGGTAATAGATGGGCAAAACGATGCTAACAACAATAATTAAAATACTCAGAATAAACATGATTAATAGTGTCACTATACAGTGACTACGAAGTGATTTACAATATGTACGTTTCTTTGCTTCTCTCTCTCTCTCTCTATCTCGATCTAGGGGATACATGTCAGAAACTATTTAACCGATTCACCTAGGGGAGGACTTAAACAATTAAACTGTCTGACTTGCTAGATCGTAATTTCATGCGATAACTTTCTTGAGGAGTTTTTTCTCGTTCAGGTTCTTTAAAGTCTTTTTGTTCGACACAGTCTTTGGTGGGGGTGGACGAGTCTCGATCAGGTTTCAGTCCAGAGAATTTTTTTATATGACTCGTGTGAACCCACCCCTTTCTTCCTTCTATTTTCACGGCCGTCCTGGTGGTTAGAAGAACGGTCTTCGGGGACTTCCAGCGGGGCTCCAGCGGACTCTTTCTGTCGAAGTTGCGAACGAGCACAATATCGCCAGGACGGACGTCGTGTGGCTTTACATCAGTGTTGTCAGGGAAGGCTGCGGCAACCTGTGAACGACATGATTGGAGTGCAGACATCAAGGAGGCAAGGTAATCTGTCAACATAGTACAATCAACATCAGTAATCTTTTTCGGAATGGGCGTCCCCCACATATTCGGTGGTCTGCCAAAGACCACCTCGTACGGGGATAGCCCTGATCTCGAATGGGCGACCATTCTCATGTAGAATAGTGCCACTGGCAGGGCGACTATCCAGTCGACCCCTTTCTCCTGGCATATTTTGGCAAGGCGGATCTTTAGTGTCTGGTAATGCCTTTCTACAAGGCCTGCTGCTTCGGGATGTCGGACACAATGGAACTTCCACTGGTATCCCAGTAATAAAGAAACTTCTTTCATTAATGCAGATGAGAATGGCTGACCGTTATCTGAGTACACGACACGAGGCAAGCCGTATCGTGGGAAGAATTCACGAACCAGCTGCTTGGCAGTGGTCGGAGCAGTGTAATCTGGGACTGGGTATGCTTCGGTCCAGCGGGACAGAGCACAGACAACTACGAGAACGTATTTAAATCCTCGACAACGGTCCATCTGGATATAATCCATCTGGAGGACTTCAAAAGGGTGATCGGGAGGATGAAATCCACCTTGCTCTACAGGGACGCTTTTACCTGGATTGAACTGGCAACAGATCATGCAAGTACGCACTTTCTGTTTTGCGGCTGCTCGTAAGTGTTTATTGTTCCAAAGATTTTGTAAACTGTCTAACATCGCATTCTCTCCTAGATGTGCAGGACTATGTGCTGTATTTATCATGACTTGAACCATAGAGTCAGGGAGAAACCATGTAGATTTTCCCTTCGTCATCCAACCTTGATCTGTCTGGATCCCTCCTAGTTCAATCCATTTCTTTATTTCTTCTGGAGTAGCATGTGTCTGAATGTCGATAACATCTAGTGTGGGATCCCTGACTGTCATACAGTTTGTCGGATCTGTTGTCTTTGTCATATCAGTTGTCTGAGTATGAGTCAGTGCTGTATGTTTTGCTGTCTGATCTGCCAGGTCGTTACCCTGGGAAACAGAATCTGTGACTTTAGTATGTGCTTTACACTTCATGACGGATATGGCTGAAGGCAGATGTATTGCTTCTAACAGTGCTTGAATGAGGGGACCGTGTTGTATCTTGGCACCATGAGAGGTCAGAAAACCTCGTTCTTGCCATAGCATGCCGAAGTCGTGAACAACTCCGAATGCATAACGGGAATCAGTGTATATGTTGACATTTCTGTTCTTGGCTAGAATACAGGCTCGGGTCAGAGCGATGAGCTCTGCCGCTTGAGCAGACAGTGTATCAATACGATGTGTTTCTTTAACTTCAGTTTCAGTGGTCACGGCATACGTGGCCACTAAATCTCCTGTATTTGTTCTCATACATGAACCGTCCACATAAAGTGTCAGGTCTGGATTTGTCAATGGAACATCTGTTAAATCTCGTCGAGGCTTTGTTACTGCATTAATGATCTCTATGCAATCATGTGGAACTGGATCTGTCATAACTGTAGGTAACAGTGTTGCTGGGTTCAAGATACTGCAGCGTCTGATTTCTATGTGTGGCTGGAATAGTGTCAATTCGTAACCTGTCAGTCGTGCTATGGTCAAGTGTTGAGTTTGGGTTCTGTTTAAAAGAACCTCTACAGAATGTGGAACTTGTACTGTTAACTGATGACCTAAAACAATTGAATCGCTCTGTCTGATTGCTAACGCCGTTGCTGCTACTGACTTTAAGCACGCAGGGAGTGCCTGGGCTACTGAATCTAATGTGCTTGAAAAATAAGCGCAAGGCTTATGTGAACCTGCTTGATCTTGAGTGAGGACAGACAATGCTGTACCATCACGTTCTGTAACAAAAAGTGTGAACGGTTTACTGTAACATGGTGTCGCTAAAACTGGTGCTTGACATAATGCTTTCTTTAATTCCTCAAAGGCTTGTGTATGTTCCTCAGTCCAAGGGAGGGCAATCGAAGTCGCTGCCTCCTGCGTCGTTAACTGGATGAGTGGTTTAGCTAGAAATGCATATTGAGGAATCCATTGTCTGCAGTACGAGGTGAGGCCTATAAAGGCCCGCACTTCCTTTTGTGTCTGGGGTCGTGGCATATTTACAATTAGCTGAATGCGATCGGGAGTGAGCTGTCTCCCCACTTTGGACAGCAAGTGACCCAAGTACACAACTTGCTGAACACAGAATTGTAGCTTCGAAGGAGACACCTTGTGTCCCTTGTCGGCCAGGAAATGTAAAACTGTCAATGATGCTTGTTCACATTTGGGCTCACTTCGTGCGGTGATCAGCAGATCATCGACGTATTGCAGTAAAGCGGTGTTAACTGGCATTTGAATACAATCTAGTTGTCTTTTCAGTGCTTGGCTATAGATGCTGGGGCTTTCTGTGAATCCTTGAGGTGCGCGGGAAAATTTGAAACTTCGTCCATTTAAACTGAATCCGAAGAGATATTGGCTCTCCGGATCAATAGGTACACTGAAGAAAGCGTTCTTGAGATCAATTACAGTAAAGAACGTTGCTTCGGAATCAATAGCAGTCAATAGAGAAGAGATATCGGGGACCACAGGATACTGTGGTACAATGCATTTGTTCAGCTCTCGAAGATCAATCACCAACCGATATACTGGCGGTGCATTGGGGTCGGTACGTTTAAGAATTGGAATGATGGGTGAATTACAGACATTGGAGTCGGTCTCTACGACCACTCCCTGGGCAATTAGCTCTTCAATGATTTTCAGTAAAGCCACTACAGCATCGGGTGGTAACTTGTATTGTCTGATTCTGGGTAGAACAACTCCTGTCTTGAGTGTAACACGATATGGAGTGATATGCATACAACCTACATCAGCTGGGCCTTTTGCCCATAGGTGATCTGGTACATTTTTCAATCTGACATCAAAATCTCGTAAAACATAATGACCCTTGAAATCCCGTAGAAAGAGTCTAACTCCCTCTGGGGAACAGCATATTATAGCTCCTAGAGCCTTCAGTGTTTTAATTCCTAACAGATTTTCTGGACATGATTTCGTAAGTAACAAATCTGTAACTCGGGATAATGGACCCACAGCTAATGGTACTGGTTCCGATACTTCATTTACAATAGGCTGTCCTGAAAAACCAAGGGAAACATTCTGTGAGCCTGAGAGGGGTGCCCCTGGGACTTCATTATGACTGATAGTAGTGCGACTTGCCCCTGTGTCAATTAAAAACTTTCTGTCTTTTCCCAATACGTGACTGTGTACATAAGGACCTTCTTGATCTACAGGAATTTCAATAAGAGGCAACCCACCTTCCCTCTCTAGGCTGTTTCATGTGTATCGGGGATAATCTGGATATGCCGATTGGGCATACTGGTACATCTGTTGTGAAACTTGCTGAGTCGCGGCAATGGGCTGTGGCTGTGGTACTGCTACTGTCTGTGCTGTGTGGGATGAAGCATGCATAGGCTGTGTGTTCTGCATCGGCTGTACATTTTGTGAGGTCTGTTGCTGGACCTGATCGTGTCTAGGCGGATGCGGTCTTTCTTTAGTTTTTCCTGTTGAGATGTTATGTTTCAGGACTGGGCATTCATGTACGTAATGACCTGGCTGCTTGCCGTAATAACATGTCCCTTTAACGGGAGCTGTAGTGTGATTTGTCTGGGCCCCACCTTTTCTTTGACCGTCGGCTGGGACCGTCTGAGCTACTAACATTTTCATTTTCGTGTCTTTCATACGTTTCTGTTCCTGATCTTGTTCTTCTCTAATTCTGTTCTGATGATATTGTAACATTTGTAACATCTGGGATGGCGTATTTGCCTGCCAAGTACTTTCAACTTTGTACACTCTATTTTTAACTAATGGTAGGGAATTCTCGACTAATTTTGATACGAAAAGGTGTGGATATGACTCGCTGCTATGTTGTAGGCCACTATTTATAATGAAACATTTCTCGAATCTTGAATAGAAGTCACTAGTATCTTCATCTTGTTTCTGTTTACAGGACGAGATTGCGTCCCAATCTTCTTTTCTAGTTGTCAATAATCTTGGTAAAACCTGTACTATTAATCCGGGTAATGCTTTAGTCCTGTCCCCAAGGCCTAACCCTGGGATTCGTTTGCTTTCTTCGTCTTCTATTTCTGCCCATGCTATCTTTGCCTCCCCCACCTCCCAATCCTTTTCCTTTAATTTCTCGTAAATGCCCGTGGGCAACAGTACCTTCAACATTTTCATAATATCATCATACGTGTAATCTCCCATCAGTAACATGTCTTTGAGCTCCCTGTGAAAACCTGCAGGGTCTTTATCGTGACACGGGACTAGTTTCTTCATTTCTAACAGTTCTAACTTAGTCAGTGGTGTGTGAACATACACACGTTTCAAGACTTGATCCGCACCCATAACTGGGTGTACTTCTCGTAAGGGATTCTGACTTTCAATGCCACTCAGGCATTGCATGTGATACGTTTTCCTTTCTGGGGGCGGAGCGGGAACATATTCGGAACTTATGAAGGTGTTATATTTATGTCGTTGTTCTAGAATTATTTGTATTAACTTGGTACTGAAACCTCTCCATCTATCCATGAGTAGTGCTTCTAATGTTTCGTGTAAGGGACCTGGATCGGAATGGTGGTTTCTGAACTTGATGAGGAGGTGCTGAATCATGTATACACCTGCTATTTTCTGCTCGTCTGGGGAAAGGTTCAAGAATGTCTGCGCTAACGTATCATCATTATATATGTCTGGGTTTTCGGCCCATAACACTGCTGACCGGGCTAGTTCCTGTTCATCCATAGAATTGAGTACATGGTACCCCATTCGGTCTCGAAGCCTTTTATCAGTTTCCTGGAACTGATGTTCAGAAGAATTCGGGTTTGTTAAAGCAGAGAGAAAAACTCTCTTGTTTTCCGGACGGATGCCTTTCCTAAGGTAGTTTCCCTTACCTACATACGCTATAGTATCTGTAGACCTTCCTGGTTCTGCAAGTTCTTCTTCCTCCTCGGAGGAAGCTTTGTCATTCCCTTTCTGGTGAGCCGTTATCACTGCCCTTCTAATTTTCTGGTACATACTGGCTATGCAAGCCCCCCTGTCATGTTTTCCTTCGGCTATATTTTGACCCCACTTGGTTAGTGCATCTAATTCACTTTGATCTGTCTCAGGCCTGTCTCGTTCTCTTATTAGACAATTTATGAGAAATCGTAATATCTGTGCTTGAATGTCAACTTTCTGCTTATCCATGGCATCCTTGATACTGTCAGGGTCTTTCCCTGTCTGAACAAACTCATATATTCTATCTAGACGCTCCTTCATTCCTACATAGCATAGCAAGATATCAGTGGCAGATCTTAATCGTAGGGATGCCAATATCATTAGATCGTTTCTTCCGGGTACTGGATCATATCTGCAAACTGACATGTTTTCCTTTAATGCGTCAAGGCGGGGGGACTGGAACGTAGGGAGACTCTGCGTGTCCCTGAAATTGAATCTGCGTGTCAATGGCGGGGTCCGAAGACCCGCAGTCGCACCTCCTGAGGCGGAAGCTTGGGCATTATCTCCTTGCGGAGTCTGTATCTGTACTTGAATTTGTCTTTTAGTAGGATCAGGTAGAACTGGTTTCGGTAGGTCAATCTTGGGTGCGGGAAGTGGCGGAGCTGGCGGAACGGGGGAGGTCTGTCGCGGTACCGGCGGAACATGATCTGGGGGCGTAGTGCCACCCCCATCCCTGTCATTAGGCAGGGCACGAACAGGCAGATTGGTGTAAGCTGGTGCTACATCCTCTAGATAAGAATTTAAGAATATGTCTTTAGTAGTCTTATGCATTACTTTAGTTGGAACTAATGGTGGCGGTAAGTTTTTCGGTATTTCTGATAGGCCTTCAGATGTGCCCTCGGCCGCGAGATACATTCCGTTTACAAGATTGTTTCGGGCACGGTCTATTTGTTCTGTTTTTACTCGGATCCCTTCAATAACCAATTCGTTTTCTTGGGCCTTTTCTGATTCTTTAAGTCTGTCTTCTCTACGGAGTGCTTTCTCAGCACGCTTATGTGATTCCTTACGCCAGAATTCTATGGCGTCTTTCTGGGATTGTCTAGCTTTCTTTTTCCATAATGCTTCTTCTACCTTCATGATGCACTCGGCATCCCATGTTCCGGTAGTGGGCCATCGGTGTCTTTCGTCCAGATGCTTGGTGTAATCGGCCCATAAATCTAGATATAATATGGCATCTATGCCATGTTTGTGGTACATAAAATTACCTGGAGTGTCCCTAGGGGGAATAGGAATTTCTTCCTCCAGTATCCCTTTCCTAGTTCCTATCTGCTTTAACTTGTTGAAAAACGGCATTTTCTTACTTATTACTGAATGCTCAATCCTTATTCCTTAATACTCTTGACAGCTAGTTTATACGAGAGAACACAATAATACACATTTAAACAGTCACATTCATACCACGACATTAATCACATAAGAACATTTAAGACATAGATGACTATCCCCTATACTGGATGTACTGCTCAACAGTACAGATACACTGGTGTAACAGTGCAGAAATTCGGAATACTAGATATACTGCTAAACAGTACAGATACACTGCCTAAAAACAGTGCAGACCGGACTTGCGTACCCAAACCCGTCTAGATACGACCCAGCAATGGTACTCACCGGGAAGCACGGAAACAGAAGGCCTCGGAAAACTCGACTGGACTCGACTCGGTACTTCGGAAAACTTCGGAAAACTTCGGAGAACTTCGGAAAACCTCGGAAAACTTCGGAAACCTGGTGGGCCTCTTGACACCTCGGACCTTGCTTCTTTCGGCTAGGCTCTGGTCGGGATCCTCCGCACTCCTCACCGCCTCGTCTGGGCACTGATCGCAGTCTTCGTCACCTCCTTGGGTCAGAGGGAGATGCAGGAAATCCTGCCAGTACGCGTAGGTTCCTTCTAACTGATGGCAGGGGACAGAGCTTGCAACGCACCAACCGGCGCGTGAGGTGGGGGAGGGGTCCCTATTCGGGCGCCAAAATGACGTAAATAATTAATTTACTCTCTTAATTTCTATGCAGGTAAGTACTTAATCAATAATAACTCAATCGGAATGAAAAAAAGACAGAGTCCGTGGTGTTAGAGTTTCTAAGGGTTTTTATTCCTCATAAAGGAATGGTCTTGACCAGGATATCATGTTCTGACCACCACAGGGGTGTCAGAAGGGATAGAGCAAACTTTATTGACATTACATAGCTTATATACTTAATTCACATCATAAGTAATAGTGCAAGAGGCGTAACAGCTGAGAGAAGACAAGATAACAGTATACACGTGGTACTAGTACGTAATCAAGAGGCGTGAACTAGGCGTGAACCAGAGGTGTGTGCTAGAAACGTCACTGATAGGTGACGCAAGTGGGTGGCACCAAGGGGTGGTGCTAACAGAATTGTTGCAATGTCAGCAGAAATCGGAAGCTTGGATGCGCGCGCAGCTGCATGACGTGTGATTGACGGGGTGCAGGGGACTTGACATTTACACTGAGGGAAAGAGACAGAAGTCTGGCATGTCAGATCAACTTGTACTTTTATCATATCTGATATCTGATGTTTAGGAACCATACTATCTGGGCGGAAAGGTCTCTAGGGCAGAGGCTATTCTATGCTAACTGTGAATGCGTGTATAAGCGCCTAAGTGTCTGCATGAGAAGCGTGGGGGCACGGGGCCTTCCATGGAAGCATGGTAACAGAGGCTATGAATTACTTGCATTGAGACAGGTCGGCCCTTTGGCTCTGCAGCTGGGGAGGATGTTTACTGGAGCTAGTAGGCAGGAATGCATTCTCGAGGATCTGAACAGATAACTCGAAGGTTATAGTCAGTCTTGGCAGAAAGCGGGCTGAGCTGAGCGCGAGGGGCCGCGCTGAAAGTAAGTCAGAGTTCACGGGTACAGAGGTAGCCTGGGCAGAGGCTGTCAGTCAGAAGCCAGAAAAGAGGTTCGATGGCAGAAATTCAGGGCCTACTCGGCCAGAGCAGGAAAACATGTAAAGTGTACTACAAAAAGACGGTGGCATAGCATACTTAGGAACGGACTACATAATCCATTCAGGGTGGATCTGAAAGAGGACAAGTTAACGTTGGACGCAAATGTATTTGCGTCTTCATAGCTGGCACAGGAGGGAAGTTACATGCACTTTAAGCTGGTACATGGAGTCGGTGGGGTACGCGCTAGGGAACATAACATGACCAAAAATTTATATTTCCTCACCCTGCCTGGAGGGCCAGTGAGCTGGCCCCTGGCCCAGCCTTGCCCCCCCTGCCTGCCCAAGGACTTGTTTGCTGGGGCTCTGTCCTTGCCCCTGGGAGCACTTTATTCTGCTCGTAGCGCTAGGAGCGCGCTTTATGCCCTCTAGCGCTTGGAAGCGCTTTGTTTTTGATTATAGCGCTTGGAGTGCTGTGATTGTCTGCCTAGCGCCTGGAAGCGCTATGTTTTACTGATTGCGCTTGTGAGCGCTTTGGTTGCAGAGGCCGGTGCCCACCCGGCGTTGTCAGCCCTGATCGAGTGACCACCTCGATCTGTCCTTTTCAGGGGAGCCGGTGCCCACCCGGCGTTTGTGGCAGATTGTGGCCATGAGGTCTTCCCCCGGGCCGCCGCTCTACCTACGGCGACCCGGAAGCAGCTGGCAAGCCGGCCAATCGCGGCGCGGCCTGCCCGGAAGTCCCGCCCCCGCAGCCAGAAGCAGGAAGCGGCCGTCTCCTCCGGGGCTCCCGAGGGAGAGAGAGAGAGCCCCGGGGTGTCCCGCCGAGGAGCCTGGACGCGTGCCCCGGGCGGAGCACGAAAGAGGAGTTCCCCGCCCGAAGGAAGCAGAGCTTGAGGAGCCCCGCCACGGAGCCGGTGAGTGGGACCGGGAGAGCAAGTGCAGGGAGCACACGAGCCTGAGAGAGGCTCTCGGGGGCATTCCTGTTTGTGAGCCTTGCGAGGCTCACCACCCACAAGTGATTTACGAGCCAGAAAAGCTTGTGGGGCCTCCCCCTTTGTCCCGAGTCCCCCGTGAGGGACTCCAACGAGTGCCAGTTGTCCTTCGAGCCCCTGAGAGGGGCTCACGGCGCCACAGTGGTTTGGCGAGCCAGAGAGGCTCAGAGCGCCCTAAGTGTTCCTGGGTCCCCCGAGAGGGACCCCACAGCCCAGCGAGGCTGCACCTTTTGTTGCTGGACCCCTGAGAGGTTCCCAAGGAGGCATATCTCTTTTGCTAAAGAGCCCTGAGAGGCTCAGCAGTGCCCTTATTTGTTTAAGAGCCCCGAGAGGCTCAGGGGGACCTTTTATTTCTACAGAGCCCTGAGAGGCTCACTCTTTGCTCACATTGTTCTGGCCAGAGCCTGCGAGGCTCCCACGTTGGCCCCATCAGTTGCACCAGTTGCCCAGCACTTTGTGGGCAACTGCTCCGTTTAGGACCCTGACTTTGGGACACAGGGCGTCCTAGCCCCAACAAGGCCAGAGGGCCTAGGGACAGTCACAGGTGGTGACTTACGTGAGTTTGGCGCAATTGTTATTGTTACACCTCTGAATGTATTGTGATGCATCATGTGTTTTCCTCCCTTACACCTCTGAATGAATGTTATGCATTGCATCATGTGTTATGTTCTTACACCCCTACAGGTATAGCAATACTCGGGTGGTTTCCTTCTTGCTAGTACAGGTGGTACTAGCGAGGCCCAGGTCCCTAGTGTAATCTCCTAAGATAGTGAGGGTTGCATAGGTGGTGCTCACCTGGTACCAGTAGTGACTGGTTGTATGTTATTTTTGTGCTACATTGATTTTACATTCTAAAAGTGCTATTTCGGAAAGTGTTACTTCTGATTCCTGACAGTGGTCCAGGTGGACCTGTCTTGTAAATATCCCCTGTAAATTCTGCCCGGGCCCCTGGCACAATGTAAAGTGTGTGTTTTATCTAATGTATGTTTATTGGTAATACAAAGGCTATTTTTATATATAACCTTGTGTGGAGTTTCCTTTGTGGTGGGCCTTGGGTGTTGTTGCTGGGGTGCGTGCGCAGATACTTAACTCATATCGCCTCCAAGTTCAGCCTTGCTGCTCGCGCCACGTTACCTAGAGGGCGAGTGGGGGTTGCCTTGGTGTGTAACTCCCTTGCCCTGACTTAGGAGTGGTGGTCTCTGACTGACTTTGGCGAAAGCCCTGGCCAGCCAGGGATCCCATTTCTAACATTGGCGGCAAGCGGTGAGGATGAGGATTTTTGTTTGCGTTGTACCACAGTGGCGACAGGCCACACTACAAAGCTCTGCATTTTAGATGACCACATTTTAGGGGATTATTGTTTTTGAAGTTCCATTATTTTCTTCTCCAAAAGGTATCATTGTGCAATTGTGTCCAGTACATTTGTTCCCCTGCCCTGTGCCCAGAGTTTGGTACCTGTGTCACGTGTGGTCAGGTTGAGGAATCAGGGGTGGTAGAAACTGCCTTACCAGTCCGAGGGGGGGGTTGTGTGTGAATGAATGGTGTGTGGCACTAGGCAAGTGAGTGTGAGTTCTCTGGGAGAGAGAGCTTGCTGATACCTTGTGAATTGTGTACTCCTGTGTAAGCTCAGACCCCTAGGTTCCCTGTGTAATCTTTTCTGTAGAACGTCCGCCAGAATGGAGCCTGCTTTTGATTTCTGTGATCTGTTTGGATACAGTATGGGAGAGTTGGTAAGGTTCTGTGAAGAGAGAGACATAGGGGTGGATGAGTCAGACACTCAGTCCGAACTTAGGAGCAGCCTGATCCTTTGGCAAAAGGGTCAGTGGGATCTTGCGCGCAGTGAGGAAAGGGCCCGGGCTTCACACCAGGAGGGTGGTGGGTCTGTGGGGAGCCCTGAAGATTCAGAAGAGGAGGAAGAAGATGATAGCACCGGGACGCCAGCAGATAGTGAGGACCCCATAGATAGGGAGTCCCTTGCTGGGTCCAGCGTAGGAGGCAGCGCCTCATCCCTTTCCCTGTCCCCAGAGGAGCTGGAAGATAGGAGGAGAGAAAGGGAGCACCAGCTGGCTTTAGAGACGCTCAAGTTAGAGCATGCCCAGGCTATGGCACAGCTGGGCGTTAGAAAGCAACAGCTGGAGGTTAAGAAGCAACAGCTAGAGACTGAGAGGGTCTTAGCGCAGGAAAGGATAGAGGAGGCTGAGAGGGCGTCCACCAGAGGCAAAGTAGCTCTGGAGGGTAGACTATCCCCTGCGCGCAGTGTTGCTTGTCTGGATTCTCCAGGGAGGGTTGAGTCCAGTGGTGGCAGCTATATAGATTTCAGTGTAGGAAATCCCACTCCCAGTTCCCCGAGTATGGTTCCTGTTTCCCCAGAGGAGGAGAATAGGTTGAGGTTTAGGAACCTTAGGAAACCGTCTCATCAGTCTTGGGAAGATTTTGTGGATGACTGTTGTGGAGCCCTGTGTGATTGGGTACGGGAGCCCACGAAATGTCATTGGGACATATTGTTTGATATGTTTCTCAGAGAGCAGTTGCTCAGTGTTGTTTATCCAGGATTGCGCCAACACCTAGTAGGGTGTGGATTGTCTGAACCATACGATCTTGCAGAGGAAGCAGACCGCTGGGAGAGGGCCAGAGGTTCTTTAGAGTCCCTAGTGAGTGAGTCCAACAGTAGTGGTATAGGTATCTTCCAGCCCAGCATGGTGGAAGAGGCTCAGTGTAGCCCAGCTAGGTCCCAGTATAGTGAGAGAGGTGGAGGGGCTGACTACCTGGCTCAGTGGAGCAGGAGTCAGTGGGAGGCTGAGAGTCCCCAGAGGCCCGAAGCCCTATCTCAGAACCTGGGTGGTTTCTTGAGGGAACACTAGGTTAGGGACCTAGGCTGTCTTGTTAGTACACTTGAGGAGGATCTCCTAGTGTCTAGGGAACCTGGAGCGTCTGTAACTAGAGCTCCAGGGGTTCCAGTGTCCGGCAGTGCTACTCCAGGAGGGAGTGCACAGAAGTCCGAAGTGAGGAGTGATTGGGGGATGAGTTTCCCAGTGGATGCACCAGTGGACCAGAGACTAGCCAGGTGGGCTAGATCTTCTTGGGGGGACCCGGGTGGCGCCACTTCTGTGCTGGGGGATCTTTGCGCACTGTCAGGTGGACAGGAGGCGGGAGATCTGCGCCAGGCAGGCAGTCACACGACACATGGGTCATGTGTCAGCCTCAGGGGGATTGCGTGTGAGTCCCCAGAAGTCCTGGAGTGCCAGGCAATTGTTCCACCAAAGGTTTTAGACCGGAGGTTGGGAGGCCAGGTTCAGGTTCAGCCTGACCTGAAGGGTAGGACGACTGTAACCAGTGTCCTAACCGGTTCTTCTTCCAGAGGAACTTCTCCAGTTGGGAGAGGGCAGACCTCTGGAAGGGGGTGCAGAGGGTGGGAGAGCCCACCTCTGACCCCGGTACAACCTGAGTGGATAAGCCCTGGGTTGGAGTGGCGTTGTAAGGGTACCCCTCGCAGGAGGAGGAGGAACCCTAGAAGAAGAGGTAGGGGGAGGAGAGCCTTCCCCGAGACTCCTGGTCTGCCTGAGGTTGTAGGCCCTAGGCTGGAGAACCAGTGGCAGTCTAGTCCTGTCTTGCAGACAGGAAGAGTGGAGAATGGCTACTATGTGCCAGGGGTTACTACCCCCCACTCTGTGAATAGGCAAGGACCGGTGGCACCTGGGTGGCCCAGGGCCTGGTCCTGGCCGCGGACAGCTTGGGAGTACCAGTGGGGTAGCCCGGTTGGTCCAGACAGTGTGTTGAGAAGGAATCCCATGGGTTCACCGTGGCGTAGAACAGGAGGGTGTCCCTGCAGTTGCGGGCCCGCGTCCGTGTTCTATCGCCCCAAGCAGGGAAGTCCATCACGGTGGTGATTGTTCTACCCTGCGTTTTGGCTGGAAGGGGGTTGTGTTGGACTTGGCCCTTATGGCAGGTTCACCCCAAGACTTTTTGCTTGTAATGGAGACCTGGTGATGGTGATTTGTGGGTTCTGCGCACTTTCACTGTGTCCCAGTGGAAAGTGCGTGCGCACTCTGAGTGCATGTGGTGAGATAGGCCTGCCCTCCCATAGGAATGCATGGGAAATGTATGTGTCCCTGATAGTTCCTGATGCGTGGGGTGTACAGGTTCGAATCTGATATGTGCGAACTCGTGAGAGTGAATGCTTCGCAATGGTGTGTGTTGCATGAGTGTGTCATATGTAGAAGTGCCACTTCTAGGACTTGGCATATTAGTGTAAAATGTGTCTGGCATGTGATTGGCTGGAGCAGGCTGGTGAGCCTGGCTCCAGGAAGGCTGGATGGGTCTGCCCGGCGGTGAGTGGGAGATTAGCATGCTGATGGCTGGGGAGGAGTGTAGCTGTGGCCTGAATGAGGCTGGGGTTTCCCCAGACAATGCTGGCTCCGCCCCCTGTGGTGTGACTGATGTCCCAAGCCCTGCCAGTGAAAGAAAGGGGTGGTTGGGCCATCAAGGGTACTCAAGGACCAGCTGCGACTGGGTCTGCCCCCACCCTGTGCCAGAACAAAGGATTTCAGTGTATAAAAATGGGGCTGTGTCCCCACTGAAATTGTTCTTTCCTGATCCTACTTGAGGGGGCTGCTGCTGTTGGGGCCAGGAGGAACCGCCACTTGGACTGCCTCCCTGCCTGGAGGGCCAGTGAGCTGGCCCCTGGCCCAGCCTTGCCCCCCCCCTGCCTGCCCAAGGACTTGTTTGCTGGGGCTCTGTCCTTGCCCCTGGGAGCACTTTATTCTGCTCGTAGCGCTAGGAGCGCGCTTTATGCCCTCTAGCGCTTGGAAGCGCTTTGTTTTTGATTATAGCGCTTGGAGTGCTGTGATTGTCTGCCTAGCGCCTGGGAGCGCTTTGTTTTACTGATTGCGCTTGTGAGCGCTTTGGTTGCAGAGGCCGGTGCCCACCCGGCGTTGTCAGGCCTGATCGAGTGACCACCTCGATCTGTCCTTTTCAGGGGAGCCGGTGCCCACCCGGCGTTTGTGGCAGATTGTGGCCGTGAGGTCTTCCCCCGGGCTGCCGCTCTACCTACGGCGACCCGGAAGCAGCTGGCAGGCCGGCCAATCGCGGCGCGGCCTGCCCGGAAGTCCCGCCCCCGCAGCCAGAAGCAGGAAGCGGCCGTCTCCTCCGGGGCTCCCGAGGGAGAGAGAGAGAGCCCCGGGGTGTCCCGCCGAGGAGCCTGGACGCGTGCCCCGGGCGGAGCACGAAAGAGGAGTTCCCCGCCCGAAGGGAGCAGAGCTGGAGGAGCCCCGAGAGGCTCTCGGGGGCATTCCTGTTTGTGAGCCTTGCGAGGCTCACCACCCACAAGTGATTTACGAGCCAGAAAAGCTCGTGGGGCCTCCCCCTTTGTCCCGAGTCCCCCGTGAGGGACTCCAACGAGTGCCAGTTGTCCTTCGAGCCCCTGAGAGGGGCTCACGGCGCCACAGTGGTTTGGCGAGCCAGAGAGGCTCAGAGCGCCCTAAGTGTTCCTGGGTCCCCCGAGAGGGACCCCACAGCCCAGCGAGGCTGCACCTTCTGTTGCTGGAGCCCTGAGAGGTTCCCAAGGAGGCATATCTCTTTTGCTAAAGAGCCCTGAGAGGCTCAGCAGTGCCCTTATTTGTTTAAGAGCCCCGAGAGGCTCAGGGGACCTTTTATTTCTACAGAGCCCTGAGAGGCTCACTCTTTGCTCACATTGTTCTGGCCAGAGCCTGCGAGGCTCCCACGTTGGCCCCATCAGTTGCACCAGTTGCCCAGCACTTTGTGGGCAACTGCTCCGTTTAGGACCCTGACTTTGGGACACAGGGCGTCCTAGCCCCAACAAGGCCAGAGGGCCTAGGGACAGTCACAGGTGGTGACTTACGTGAGTTTGGCGCAATTGTTATTGTTACACCTCTGAATGTATTGTGATGCATCATGTGTTTTCCTCCCTTACACCTCTGAATGAATGTTATGCATTGCATCATGTGTTATGTTCTTACACCCCTACAGGTATAGCAATACTTAGGTGGTTTCCTTCTTGCTAGTACAGGTGGTACTAGCGAGGCCCAGGTCCCTAGTGTAATCTCCTAAGATAGTGAGGGTTGCATAGGTGGTGCTCACCTGGTACCAGTAGTGACTGGTTGTATGTTATTTTTGTGCTACATTGATTTTACATTCTAAAAGTGCTATTTCGGAAAGTGTTACTTCTGATTCCTGACAGTGGTTCAGGTGGCCCTGTCTTGTAAATATCCCCTGTAAATTCTGCCCTGGCCCCTGGCACAATGTAAAGTGTGTGTTTTATCTAATGTATGTTTATTGGTAATACAAAGGCTATTTTTATATATAACCTTGTGTGGAGTTTCCTTTGTGGTGGGCCTTGGGTGTTGTTGCTGGGGTGCGTGCGCAGATACTTAACTCATATCGCCTCCAAGTTCAGCCTTGCTGCTCGCGCCACGTTACCTAGAGGGCGAGTGGGGGTTGCCTTGGTGTGTAACTCCCTTGCCCTGTCTTAGGAGTGGTGGTCTCTGACTGACTTTGGCGAAAGCCCTGGCCAGCCAGGGATCCCATTTCTAACAGTATGCACTATTGGTATAGAACAAACCTAGCAAAAAGGCTACAAAGCAATCTACAGGGTCAAATGTACGGTCAACAAATCATGGGAGAGGTAGCTGTTTGTGGATTGTTGCTGCATTGTGATGTGGTGGTCTTTAGTGAAGTGTATCTTAAACGCATGCCTACTTTGGAGGAGTTTTGGGTTAGTGCGGATTGATACACAGATCTTATTACAGATCTTGGGTGCATAGATGGAAAAGGCATGCTGTCTTGTTTCTTAGGTCGAGCCTACTGGCCTGTCTGTTTGAAAAATACCTATTGTAATTTTACCAACAATTTACAGAGGCTTAAAGCCCATCTGTTGCTTACTATTGGTTGGCTTTATTGTCACTCTCATTCAATTGCTTCTTATGGGATGCTTTAGTGTGGCCCAGTTCATCTGTCTTCTGTTTTTCCCACCCTTGGAGCATAGTCTCTTTACCATTATTTTGATAGGCTGAATTGTATCTTTGCACTGCTCACCTTTCAAGAAACAGTTTTTTATGCTAAATACTCCGTGGCAGTGAATGCACTTTCCTCCTCTCTCCCTATGCTGCTTTTCCACTGAAATCCCTACCCCCATTGATCTAGGGCACTTAAAGCTCCTTGAGAATGACATAACAGATTCCAAACAATTCACCCTCTGATTGCTTTATCGAAGTTCATAAAACTCAAGGAAGACAAAGCATTTATCTCCCTAGTTTTGCTTGTTACAGCTTGAACAAAAAAAAAAAGAAAACTCTGTTTCTCTGTCTAGATATCATGGCATTGTCCAGACCATGCCAGATACATCTTTTTGCATTGCAAATCTTGATATTTCTATCTTTTCATAAGTTAACGCCTCTCTAAAATATCCCTCGCGTCATTACAAGACAGTGGATTAATGAAAACCACAATTTTTCTCCAGCAGCATAGCCCTTCTTATATGTTCACAAATCGCATTATGTATAGTTATTCTGTATCACTCAAAATGTAGAGGTTTTTAAACCTTAAAAACACAAGCATGGCCAACCAAATGGAGATAACAGTGCTCTCTGCCTTATTTTTTCATCTGTTGTACCATTTGTTGGAGTTTTTTGTTTACAGGAAGGTGTTTTCAGATCTCCTTGCAGTCCCCCTCTTCAACCCTGGTGGCCTTAGAGGTGCTTATAATTGAACAATAAAACAGCTGTGAGCAAGCACCCCATGCCATATAAAAGGGGCACCATGGTTTAAATGACCTCTCGAAGGGACCAGCACAATCAGTATTGCGTACAGTATGTTCCCAGCTCAGGCACAATCCATTGTAATTTTATATTGTGTCTTTCCTTCAAATGTATCTCCAGTACCCAATAAACACAATTTATGCGTACACTATCACAATATGTACCAGTTAGCCTGCGGACAAAGATTGGCAAACGATCCCTGTTTCCATATGAGGCACTTTTTTCAGGTAGAAAGAGACTGGTGATTTAAACCCACATCCAGTTGAATAGCTACTCCCTGTCATGTCCTCAAACTATTTGCAGCTTTTGATTGCAAAGAAAGCGCTGATTTGATTTAAGTAACAAGCAGACGCATAATATGGGGATGTCCATCCTTAAAAGTAGGATACACAATGGTCCTTGACTTTAAGCCAACAACACAACATACACTGAGATTGTAGACCCAATTGTGCATATAGCTGAGATAAACACAATGTTCGAGGCATGTGGGCTGCTAAATTCACACCTAGTGCATAGATCGCCGCCTAGTGTTGGGTCCGGATGATTGCACCTTGTTGTCCTGGAAGAGTCTTCGAAGTATCACGAGATAGGTGGCTCCTCCCCTGGACTACAGTGCGCATGGGCATCGACTCCATCCCCAGATTGTTTTTTTCCGCCATTGGGTTCGGATGTAATTTCGACGTCTCCTGTTCTGAATCGATAAAACAACGTTATTAAGGCCAAAAGGCTTTACTCACTCGTCGGTATTGTTCGCGTTCGGTCTCGTGTTCATTCCTACTCTTCGAGTGGGATTTTGTGTGAGTCGGTGACTCTTCGATCATCGAGGCCCTGTCGACGCAGCAAGACCCCGACGTTGATGAGATGGAACGGAGTCCGTTCAAGTATTGCCCCGTGTGTGGTTCAAAGTACCCACACATCGACGTGCACCCAGTGTGCAACAAGTGCCTGTCGCCGGACCATGACGAGGCCAACTGTATGGCCTGTTCGAGATTCCGGTCGAAGAAGACCATCAAGCTTCGGCGCGTGGCGCGCCTTGAGGCCCAGCGATCGGCTCCGGCGCCAGCGGACATCTTCGGCAACCCCGCGGCAGATGAGCAGGAGCTTCACCTGCAGATTTCGCCGGCATCGGTGGAGGTCGAGACCGACTACGGAGAGGCGGTCGAGGACCACGACCTCGAGGAAGACATCGAGGAGGTAGGGGACGACGGAGAACCTTTTGGGGCCATGGAAGATAGCTCGGAGGATGAGCTATGCCCCGTCCCAACTTTTACAACGGCTCAGGTCACGGGATCGCCACGAGGCCTTACCCACGACCATACGCCTCGATCCTCCGCCCCGCCTATCGGCCCGGCTATGGACACCTCTGCGGAGCCGCCATTACCGAAACCGAAAGTGAAACCCTCGGGTTCGACCAAAACCAAGATGGACGCTACTCCATCGACACCGAAGACGTCTGCTACGTCATCGACGCCGTCATCTTCGAAGGCGTCTGCTACGTCATCGACGCCATCATCTTCGGATACCTCAAGGCCGAAAAAGACTGTTGATGCGGCCAAGGTACCAAAAGTGGTTGAGCAGCCAAGCTCAAAGAAGGCCTCGGTGCCGCCTAAAGTCAAGCCCACCGCGTCAGCAGACAAACCGGTCTGCGATGCCAAGAGGGGCGCCGTGCCGAAACCGGGTGTCCCGGCACCAAAAGGAAAGTCGGTCGATCCGAAGACATCGACAGCGACGCATGAAGCCGTAGACGGTGGCGAGAGCTCGGCCGACGGCGCATCGGCAGCTCCAACGGCAAAAAAGGTGTCATCCACGCTCCAGTCTTCTCCAGGGGGTGGATTGAAGTCGACAGTCGGATCGACGAAGCCGTCCGCATCTTTTACGAAGCAGGTACAAGACTCCCTCAAACGGATTTGGGACAAAGAATCCACGTCGGGCCCGAAGACGCCCTCGGAGACTACTCCGGTTGTACCGAAGAAGCAAGCCTCGATGCCGCTTCACTTTACCTTGCCACCAAAGGTGGTGCCGAAGGCTTTTGCGCCTCGGTCGGTGCCCAAGGACTCGGTCGAGGGGAGGCATACTCAACTAAGTGGCGGTTCTGATCGTCAGCCCTTGTTGGATGACGAGTCGAACACTTTATCGATGCTGACACTGGAAAACTGACCCTCAAGAAGAGAAAGATTACTTCACAGCCTCTGGAGCCATTTGTAATCCCTCTAAAGAAAAAGAAGCCACTCCCGGGGTCCCCTCAACTGGTGGAGCCTATTTACCAACCAACCAGAAGTCCAACACCTTCACCCACTTGTTCAGATGGTGGAGAGGGCAACCAGGAGGAACAGTATACCTTCCCTGAGAACACTGACCCTGATGAACAACAGGACTCATGGTTGCCTTCAGGGGATCAGGGGGACCACCAGCCTATCTCTGACCCACAAGCCTATGGGCCTAAAACTTCTCCAACAGAAGATTCAACAGCATTCAATGCCTTAATCGAAAGGGCAGCTGCGAACCACAATGTAGAGATGCATGCTGACCCGGTAGAGGTGGACTTTCTATTCGACACTTTCTCTACTGCCGAAAAGACTGTAAAAACACTTCCTATGCTTAAAGGAATGATGAAACATGCCACTGACATTTTCAAAGACACTACTAGGGCGCGAGTGGTGAACCCTAGAATTGAGAAGAAGTACAGACCGGCACCTGGGGACTCAACTTTCATTCGGGGCCAGTTGCCTCTGGACTCTTTGGTGGTCTCTAATGCACGCAAAAGGGCGAACTCTCAGTCAACGGGTGAAGCTCCTCCCCCGGACAAAGAGTCTAAAGTGCTGGAGGCCTCAGGGAAAAGGGTGGCAGCGCAGGCAGCCAACATATGGCGCATCTCAAACACACAAGCTCTGTTGGCCAGATACGACAGGGCACACTACGATACATTAGAGCAGCTTCTACAACACCTCCCTGATGAGTTTAAAGAGGGTGCGGAGATGCTCATCCAAGAGGGCAAGCTCATCTCCAACGCTGCTATTAAGTGTGCGCTGGACGTTGCGGATACGGCAGCAAGATCCATCAACACTAGTGTGATGCTGAGACGCCAAGCATGGCTCTGCATCTCGGGGTTTAAGCCAGAGATACAGACGACTATTCTCAATCAGCTTGTTAATCCAGACAGACTATTTGGCCCAGAGGTGGGCACCACACTTGAAAAGATTAAGAAAGACACTGAAACTGCGAAATCGATGGGTGCACTTCAGTCTCAGCAGTTTAGGGGGAGCACTTTTCGTCGCTCAGGCAATCGAGGTGTTACCAGAGGACACGTGGCACAGCAGGCGCAATTTACTAAGGGTGGTGCGCAATCCTCATACACTAAACAGAGTAGGGGTGGTTACAGAGGAAACAACGCCAAGGGCAGAGGCAGAGGCAACAACAATTCCGGCTCCTCTGCCGCTAACAAACAGTGACTCCCTGTCACTGCCCCCCGACCACCTAACACCTGTCGGGGGGAGACTCCAACGGTTCCTGCCTGTCTGGAAATCCATCACCACGGACAGGTGGGTAAGGAAACTTATCCAGTTCGGTTATTGTCTGGAGCTAACGTCCACTCCACCCACCATTCCCCCAAGGCACCGTCCTATGTCAGCAGAGCACTTGCACTTATTGCAGCAGGAAGTTCTTGCAATGCTGCAAAAAGGCGCCATAGAGCTCGTGCCAGTAGAAGAACAGGGCACAGGTGTTTATTCCCTGTACTTCTTAATTCCAAAGAAGGACGGCTCACTCAGACCCATCTTGGACCTACGCCCGCTCAACATGTATATTCTTTCAGAACACTTCCACATGTTGACGTTGCAGCAAGTCCTTCCACTGTTAATAGAGGGGGACTTCCTCGCAACCTTGGATCTCAAGGACGCTTACTTTCACATACCACTCCATCCATCCCACAGAAAGTACCTCAGGTTTACCATTCAAGACAGGCATTACCAGTTCAAGGTACTACCCTTCAGAGTGACCACTGCCCCCAGAGTGTTCACGAAGTGGCTGGCGGCCGTGGCGGCGCACCTCAGGAGACAGAACATACATGTCTACCCCTATCTAGACGACTGGCTGGTTCAGGCCAAGTCAGCACGGCAGTGCGCCGCGGACATGTCCAGCACTATTCACACTCTTCACAGTCTGGGGTTTTCGCTCAACTATCCGAAGTCGCACCTTCAACCTGCCCATGTGAGGCAGTACTTGGGCGCAACAATCAATACTCTGACTGCTACAGCTCAGCCAAATCCAGCGAGGATCACCAGTATCCAGTCGCTCATTCAAAAGTTCAGGCCGCAACACTCACTCCCAGCGAGAGTGTTTGTGCAGTTGATAGGCATGATGGCCTCCTGCATCTTCATAGTCCCGCACGCGAGGTTACATATGCGTCCTCTGCAGGAGTGCTTGGCACACCAGTGGACTCAGGCTGAAGGACAGTTGAAAGACCTAGTGTTGGTGACCGGTCGGGCATACAACTCTTTGCATTGGTGGACTCCACACAACCTTTGCAAGGGCCGACCGTTCCAAGAGCCTGTGCCACAGATTATCCTGACGACGGACGCGTCTCTCCAGGGATGGGGAGCGCATGTACTCCATTACACGGTGCAGGGACTATGGTCGACACAACAGAAGAGGATGCACATCAACTACTTGGAGCTGATGGCGATCTTCATGGCACTGAAGTCATTCAAAGTACATCTGTGCAACAAGGTTGTGTTGATCCGGACGGACAACATGACGGCAATGTACTATATCCAGAAGCAAGGAGGAACACACTCTCCACAGCTGTCTCATCTGGCTGAGAGCATGTGGAAGTGGGCAATTCAGAGGAACATCTTCCTCATGGCGGAACACCTCCCAGGCAAGGACAATCAAATGGCGGATCTGCTCAGCAGGTACAGCCACCAACTGCACGAGTGGGAGATACATCCATCAGTACTCCACCCGTACTTCCAGCAGTGGGGTCATCCAGAGATAGACCTGTTTGCCACAAGGGGGAACGCAAAATGCCCAAGCTTCGCCGCCAGGCTCCCACACCCTCAGTCGCAGGGCAATGCGATATGGATGAACTGGTCAGGCAAATTTGCGTACGCTTTTCCCCCAGCACCTCTCATACCGCTGGTGGCAAGGAAGCTGCTGCAACACTCGATGACACTCATCCTGGTTGCTCCAACGTGGGCACGCCAACCATGGTACACCACATTCCTGGAGCTCTCCGTGGTACCGCATCAAAGACTACGCCTCACACCCAGGCTCTTGACGCAGAACCATGGGGACATTCAGCACCCGGATCCGCAACAGCTCAACCTGGCGATCTGGCTCCTGAAGTCCTAGAGTTTGGCTACCTTGATTTGCCCCCGGAATGCATGGACATTATCCGGGAGGCAAGAAGGCCCACTATCAGAGCTTGCTATGCAGCAAAATGGAAGAGGTTTGTCATTTACTGTACAGACCATCATATCAACCCGCTAGATGCATCCATTCCTAATATCATCTGCTATTTGTTACATCTTTACAAATGTAATCTGGCGTATGCTTCCATTCGGATACACTTATCCGCCATAGCGGCTTATCTCCAGAACAGGCAGCACCTCTCTGTTTTTAGGGTGCCTGCCATTAAAGCTTTCCTTGAAGGGCTGAAACGAGTCATCCCCCCCAGGACCCCACCAGCTCCTGTGTGGAACCTCAATGTGGTCCTCACCAGATTAATGGGACCACCGTTTGAGCCCCTACATTCCTGTGAGATTCAATTCCTCACATGGAAAGTAGCCTTTCTCATTGCCATCACGTCTCTACGGCGCGTCAGTGAGCTACAGGCGCTCACAGTACAAGAGCCATTCATTCAGATTCATCCTAATAGGGTGGTGCTGCGCACTAATCCTAAGTTTCTCCCTAAAGTGGTGTCACAGTTTCATGTTAATCAAACCATTGAACTGCCCACATTCTTTCAGAACCCCGAAACTGTGGCAGAGAGGATGCTTCACAAAACTCAAGGAAGACAAAGCATTTATCTCCCTAGTTTTGCTTGTTACAGCTTGAACAAAAAAAAAAAAGAAAACTCTGTTTCTCTGTCTAGATAGCATGGCATTGTCCAGACCATGCCAGATGCATCTTTTTGCATTGCATATCTTGATATTTCTATCTTTTCATAAGTTAACGCCTCTCTAAAATATCCCTCGCGTCATTACAAGACAGTGGATTAATGAAAACCACAATTTTTCTCCAGCAGCATACCCTTCGGAGTGACCACTGCCCCCAGAGTGTTCACGAAGTGTCTGGCGACCGTGGCGGCGCACCTCAGGAGACAGAACATACATGTCTACCCCTATCTAGACGACTGGCTGGTTCAGGCCAAGTCAGCACGGCAGTGCGCCGCGGACATGTCCAGCACTATTCACACCCTTCACAGTCGGGGGTTTTCGCTCAACTATCCGAAGTCGCACCTTCAACCTGCCCATGTGAGGCAGTACTTGGGCGCAACAATCAATACTCTGACTGCTACAGCTCAGCCAAATCCAGCGAGGATCACCAGTATCCAGTCGCTCATTCAAAAGTTCAGGCCGCAACACTCACTCCCAGCGAGAGTGTTTATGCAGTTGATAGGCATGATGGCCTCCTGCATCTTCATAGTCCCGCACGCGAGGTTACATATGCGTCCTCTGCAGGAGTGCTTGGCACACCAGTGGACTCAGGCTGAAGGACAGTTGAAAGACCTAGTGTTGGTGACCGGTTGGGCATACAACTCTTTGCATTGGTGGACTCCACACAACCTTTGCAAGGGCCGACCGTTCCAAGAGCCTGTGCCACAGATTATCCTGACGACGGACGCGTCTCTCCAGGGATGGGGAGCGCATGTACTCCATTACACGGTGCAGGGACTATGGTCGACACAACAGAAGAGGATGCACATCAACTACTTGGAGCTGATGGCGATCTTCATGGCACTGAAGTCATTCAAAGTACATCTGTGCAACAAGGTTGTGTTGATCCGGACGGACAACATGACGGCAATGTACTATATCCAGAAGCAAGGAGGAACACACTCTCCACAGCTGTCTCATCTGGCTCAGAGCATGTGGAAGTGGGCCATTCAGAGGAACATCTTCCTCATGGCGGAACAACTCCCAGGCAGGGACAATCAAATGGCGGATCTGCTCAGCAGGTACAGCCACCAACTGCACGAGTGGGAGATACATCCATCAGTACTCCACCCGTACTTCCAGCAGTGGGGTCATCCAGAGATAGACCTGTTTGCCACAAGGGAGAACGCAAAATGCCCAAGCTTCGCCGCCAGGTTCCCACACCCTCAGTCGCAGGGCAATGCGATATGGATGAACTGGTCAGGCAAATTTGCGTACGCTTTTCCCCCAGCACCTCTCATACCGCTGGTGGCAAGGAAGCTGCTGCAACACTCGATGACACTCATCCTGGTTGCTCCAACGTGGGCACGCCAACCATGGTACACCACATTCCTGGAGCTCTCCGTGGTACCGCATCAAAGACTACGCCTCACACCCAGGCTCTTGACGCAGAACCATGGGGACATTCAGCACCCGGATCCGCAACAGCTCAACCTGGCGATCTGGCTCCTGAAGTCCTAGAGTTTGGCTACCTTGATTTGCCCCCGGAATGCATGGACATTATCCGGGAGGCAAGAAGGCCCACTATCAGAGCTTGCTATGCAGCAAAATGGAAGAGGTTTGTCATTTACTGTACAGACCATCATATCAACCCGCTAGATGCATCCATTCCTAATATCATCTGCTATTTGTTACATCTTTACAAATGTAATCTGGCGTATGCTTCCATTCGGATACACTTATCCGCCATAGCGGCTTATCTCCAGAACAGGCAGCACCTCTCTGTTTTTAGGGTGCCTGCCATTAAAGCTTTCCTTGAAGGGCTGAAACGAGTCATCCCCCCCAGGACCCCACCAGCTCCTGTGTGGAACCTCAATGTGGTCCTCACCAGATTAATGGGACCACCGTTTGAGCCCCTACATTCCTGTGAGATTCAATTCCTCACATGGAAAGTAGCCTTTCTCATTGCCATCACGTCTCTACGGCGCGTCAGTGAGCTACAGGCGCTCACAGTACAAGAGCCATTCATTCAGATTCATCCTAATAGGGTGGTGCTGCGCACTATTCCTAAGTTTCTCCCTAAAGTGGTGTCACAGTTTCATGTTAATCAAACCATTGAACTGCCCACATTCTTTCAGAACCCCGAAACTGTGGCAGAGAGGATGCTTCACACGCTTGATGTCAAACGAGCGTTAATGTACTACATTGACAGGACCAAACACTTTAGGAAAACACAACAATTGTTTGTTGCCTTTTCAGCCCAACACAAAGGCAACCCCATTTCCAAAGCTGGAATAGCCAGGTGGATCGTTAAGTGTATCCAGATTTGCTACCACAAGGCTAAGCGCACCTTAACGGTTCCCCCCAGGGCCCACTCGACACGCAAGTTGGGGGCCTCCATGGCTTTCCTGGGTAATATTCCTTTGGAGGATATTTGTAGAGCAGCCACATGGATTACACCACAGACGTTTACTAAACATTATTGCGTGGATGTGCATTCTAAACAGCAGGCAGCTGTAGGACAGGCTGTTCCTAAATCTCTTTTTCAAACTTCTGCAGCCGGCACGGGCGGCCGCCGTTAATGGAGGAACTGCTATGTATTCTATGCACTAGATGTGAATTTAGCAGCCCACATGCCTCAAACTGAATATGCTACTTACCAGTATGCATCTGTTCTTGGCATGTAGGGCTGCTAACATTCACATCGCCTGCCCTCCTCCCATGCACCCGTAGCGGCTGCAGACCATTCTTGCATTCATTCATTAGCATGGACATCATTTACGCTATTTCACTCCATCTCTGACACAATGGCTAAAAACAATCTGGGGATGGAGTCGATGCCCATGCGCACTGTAGTCCAGAGGAGGAGCCACCTATCTCGTGATACTTCGAAGACTCTTCCAGGACAACAAGGTGCAATCATCCGGACCCAACACTAGGCGGCGATCTATGCACTAGATGTGAATGTTAGCAGCCCTACATGTTATGTTATGTTATGCATACTGGTAAGTAGCATATTCATTTAAGTCCCAGAATGGGCTTGATGACAGCAAATATCATGGCAATTGGCTACTTGACAGTCAGGACAATATCCTATGGGCAATATTGATAGTTCATAATTTTGTGTGCAGTCATGTTATATTTATTTATTTATAAAGTTTTATGTAGCGCAAACTTGATTCCGAAGGATATCAGAGCGCTTTACAATTTGAGGCAAAGGAAACAAATCAGAACATTAGTCTAACATGGAGAATCTAATGGGCATTGAGATGTTTACTCCTCTCAAAATCGGAATGGTTGTTGTATTAAAAATGCATAGATATAGTGAGGGCGAAAGATAGATAGAGTGAGGGCGATAGATAGAGTGAGATAGATAGATAGATAGATAGATAGATAGATAGATAGATAGATAGATAGATAGATAGATAGATAGATAGATAGATAGATAGATAGATAGAGTGAGGGCGATAGATAGATAGCTAGATAGATTGATAGAGTGAGGGCAATAGATCGATAGAGTGAGGGCGATCGATAGATAGACTGAGGGCGACAGATAGAGTGAGGGCAATAGAGAGATAGAGTGTGGTGGAAATACGTGCTCGTCCTCTCCAAAGTAGTCCATATATGAGGCAAATCAGGATACAAAAAACAACCAGACTCCAATTTGGAAAGGCAGAGCAGTTTCTTCCTCCATGGTCTTAGGCACCACATATGGCTGAGAAGTGCTGGCTTTTCTGGTGATGTCCAAGCTTCACTTATGGGCATGTCCTTTGATGGCTGCCATATCACAAGAAGAACTCTGGCCTGGATTGCTTTAGGGATAGCAAAGTTATGGCCAGGTCCTTTGGCCTTTCGATGGCTCCTCGCTAACGCCAGCCACCTTTTGCTCTTTTGATGGCTACGGAAGCTAATTCTAGCCACCTTCTTACCCTCTCAGCCGCCATGGCACGCAAGCTTCTCAGCCCCTGCATGTCTCAGGACGTGGTACGCACATACCTCTTGAATCAGTTAGCCAGAGGTCGAGCCCATCCACCGACAGACTCAGCCTCCAAGCCTAGTTTGTCCTCCCTCCCTCATGGGCAACCAGTGGCCAACAGGATATGCTATCACCTGCACTACTGGAGGCCAATAACATCAGACTGCTGGGTTCTCCAGATTGTCCGAAGGAGCTACAACCTCCCCTTCGTGACCACCCCCACCCATGCCACCTACTTATGACAGGCTGATGGAGGACCATCTCTCCTTGCTCTGCCTGGAATTGGCAGCTCTCTTGGCCAATGTAGTCATAGAGATGGCTCCGGCATCAGAAATAAGTCGATGTTGCTATTCCCGCTACTTTCTGGTGCCCAAGAAGGACAGGTGTCTCCGTCCTATCATAGACCTGCGCCCTCTCAATTTCTTCCTGAAAAAGGAGAAGTTCAAAATGCTCAGACTCGCTCAAGTTCTGTCTGCCTTGGACCAGAGAGACCGGATGGTAGCGTTGGTTTACAGGACACATACTTCCACATTCCCGTCCTGCCTTCCCACAGACGTTACCTGCAGTTCACAGTAAGTCACAAGCTTTTTCAGTTTACCGTGCTCCCCTTTGGCCTTGCCAGCACCCTTGTGTTTTCACCAAGGTGATGTGATGGTGCTGGTTGCAGCTCTTCTGAGGAGATCAGTGGTGCAAGTTTTTTGTATCTCAACAATTAGCTGATGAAAGTGTACTCGTCCAAGGCAGTCATCTCCCACCTCCAAACTACAGCAGACTTCCTGCACTCGCTACGGTTCACTATCAAGATACCGAAGTCACACCTGACTCCCTTTCTGATGCTCCCTTTCATCAAAGATGTTCTGGACACTGTGCTATTTCAGGCTTATCCTCCTGAATGGCGAGTTCAGGATATTCAGGCTATGATACCAATGTTTCAGCCTTTATCATGGATTTTGGTGAAACTGATTCTGAGGCTGATGGGCGTCATGGCCTCATGCATCCTGCTTGTGACACGTGCGCTCTGGCATATGTGGGGTCTGCAGTGGAAGCTGAAGTTCCAATGGGTGCGGCATCAGGAGAATCTCTCCAACATGGTCCAGATCTTGGAGGGTACTGCAAAAGATCTGCAGGGGTGGTTAACAAACAGCAATTTATCAGCGGACGACCCTTCTCCCTTCCCCAATCAGGTCTGACTGTAGTGCAAGATACGTCGCCCCTTGGATGGGGTGGCCATTCGGTAGAGGTGGAGTTCAGAGGCCTCTAGTCACCAGTGGAATCCGTACTCCACATCAATCTTTTGGAGCTCTGAGTGTTCCGGCTAGCATTGAAAGCCTGCCTAAACTCCATCAAGAGAAGACTAGTGCAGGTGTTCAAGCACCATCGCCATGTGAAACCAGCAGGGTGGCGGACGGTTGGGTTTGTGGACCATTTGTCAAGAGTACTCAATAACAACGAAAGAGTGACTAATTAAGCGTTAAAAAAGGGAACACACAGATGTTTATAGAAGGACCCTCACTCACCAACCTGGTTGGTGACATGCTTCATCATAGGGTCCCCACCGAATCGGCCGAGTGCCGTTCCGGTGTGCTACAACGCCTTCAATTGCAGCGGAGCAGGTTTTTGTTTTGTGCTGGTGAAGGTGATGTAGTGGAGTATAAAAAGTAACCAGATACTTCCTTAGGAACAATTTATTCTGGGTGATTTGGTTACTAGCTAAAAACAAGTGGCGGATCTAAACCAGCTGAGTGATAAGGCTGGAATATCCGATTAGGCACAAAAAGTGAAAAAATTGGTCGACATGTTTCTGCTTATATATTAATGCATGTTCTGCTAAGCTTTCATCAGGACCTTGTAACTGGTGAGACCATGGCGGTATACGCTCGCTAAGGTGTACCCTAACCTCTGGTCTTGTGCAATTAATAAAACTCACGGTTTTACCACGTGAAACGGTCTTCAAGTAGTTCTCAGACTGGTAGTAACCTGCAAGAAAAGAGAACACATGGGGTGATGATGCATCCTAGTCTTGCTTTGTTAGAGTCTTGTTCATAGAGTGACTACAGGAAACATCTGTGTTGTGTGTTTAAAAACAGAATGTCCCATAGGGACTGCCGCGTTACTCAAAATAAGTGGCGGTCTGGTCAGCTGTCTTGTGCTAGTTATACAAAACGCTGATGCCTACAACTGTTAGGCATTTACATCACCTCTCTTATAAGGCGAGCAGCACCCCCAATCACTACTTATGGAGGGAAGTGGCTCAAGAATTTCGTTAATCTTGACATTTGTCAAGAGGCCATGCACCTCTTGACGTGGGTTGTGCATCAGGGCATATCCCTGGTGGTTCAACACCTGGGGGGGGGGCTTTCTGAACACCAGGGCAAATGAGCTCAGCTGCAGATGCCTAGCAGACCCCGAATGGCGTCTATATCCGGAGGTGGTGCAAGGTCTCTTTCAGCAGTGGGGACATCTATGTGCCACTGCCGAAAGCATGCAATATCAGCAGTTTTGCACGCTGGAGTTTCCAAGGCGGCTTTCAGCTATGCATTTCGCCTGGAGTTGAGATCAGGCCTCCTGTACGCCTTTCCCCCATAGCACTGCTGTCCAGAGTTCTCAATAAGATCTGGAACGACCAGGACCAAGTCACCTTTGTAGCTCCAGACTAGGCTCAGAGAGTTTGGTATCCCGAGCTGTTGAGCATGGCCATTGGTGCCCCATCAGGCTGCCTCTTCAGTAGAATCTTCTGTCGCAGTAGCAGGGGAGGGTTCTCCACCATAACCTGTCAATGCTCTGCCTACATGCTTAGAGATTGAGCGGTGACAGTTGACAGCTTGCAACCTTCCGTCCAAAGTCTGTAATGTCATCTTGGCATCGAGGCATCCCTCCACCAAGATGGTATACACCTGCTGTTGGGGCAAGCTTGTGGAATGTTGCACAGAAAACCAGGTTCACCGCCTTTCTGCCACCCTTTCTCAAGTCCTTCTGTTTATTCTTTCTCATGCCCTGAAAGGGCTCTGCTTTGAGCACCTTATAAGGCTATCTTTTTGCCATCTCAGCATTTCTGCGGCTGCCAAATCAGCCATCCCTGTTCAAATCCCCTATTGCATATAGATTTTTGAAAGGTCTCCAACACATGTTCCCCCTTCACTCATCATCATACCTCAGTGGAACCTAAATTTAGTAAGCACCTTTCTCATGTACACTACTTTTGAGCTGCTACACAACTATCCTCTCAGGCTCCTTACGATCATGACAGCCTTTCTAGTGGCCAAAACATCTGCTCAGAGGGTCAATGAGCTCCAGGCTTTGTCATCTAAGCCTCTTTACCTCAATACCTTCCCTGACAAGCTGGTGCTTCGCACTAGAGCTTCCCTCCTTCTGAAGGTGGTCACTACTTTTTATGTAGGCCAATCCATCACCTTGCCAATCTTTCTCGCTCTGCCTCATCCCTCTAAGGAAGGGGAATGACTCCAGAGAGGGCATTGTCATTCAACCATGATCTCACTAAAGAATTCCTGGTGGACGATCAGGTCTACGTTGGGTATGTTGCAGCTAAAAGAAAGAGAAGGCTGTGTAGAAAAGAACTACGCAATGCATAGAGGTATTAGTGCTGAACTAAAAGTGTGCTATGAACCTACACTGTGTGAGTGTGCTAGCAGTGGTACATTGTATGTAGACCCTGGGTTCCATTTTGGGAAGCCCAGGCCTGCCTGGAAAATATTTGAGGAATAGAAGAATACCCCCAGACAGATTTGTGCATTCCTGTGAGCTGGGTGGGGATAAACTGGAGGGAAATGGAAGATACTCCCTTTTCCTTTTAAAATTCAGCTCTTTGATTCAGTTATAGTTCACAAGGAAGGAGCCTGAATTCATCTCAAGAAGGGAGATGGGGATGATAAGATCATGAGGAGTTGAGTGGGTGTCTGGGATGAACCTTTTCGTGGACATAATACAGTGGCTAACACCCTGGTGTGAAGTATGGTCACTCCTATGAACTGTATTGTTGACAATCAGCCATGGATTTGTGCCTTCTGCGGCAGAGCTCTTTCATGAAAGAAGATGAAAAGGAGAAGTACCCACTTTAAGAAGCAGAACCCCAACATAAAACTTCAAAGATCCAGACACTAAATCACATTTGGTGTCTGGGAAAGGACTATAAGGGAAGGTTGAGTCCCCAAACATTTGTTATCTGCCAAGCGGACAAACAGACTGTGTGAGAAGGGGAAGCTCTGCAAGTCTGATGTTTGTGTCTATGACTGGGGGCCAGGGCCTACTGGTCTCCCTGCTGGGTAAGGGGACACCACCCAGAGAAACCAAGATCACCTACCCTGGAGCACCAGCCCCTGCCTTCTTGCTAAGACTAGTGTGCCCTGTGAGGAAGAGGAGAGTGTTAAAGGGAGTAAGGTCCAGTGGGGAGACCTACCATGAGGACCCTGTGTATTTGGTTTGAGCATTCGGCTGAGCACTGATCGGTCCGTCGCCCATGTGCAAGTTTTTTTTTGTCCTCACCCATATGCCAGGAGAGGGCCATCGTAGCCAGAGCACCATGCTGGTCTTGATAAACCCCCACTGCCTCATTGCAGTGACCCTGTATGCCACATGGGCCCACCGGTTAAGTTACAATTTCGAGATGGGCCAAGGCTTTGACGATCTGTGCTTGGGAACGTTTGCTGGGAGTGTCTAAGCCCGTACAACCCCATACCATGGCACCCCCATATGCCAGCTGGGGTCACCTGTACCAATGTTGCCAAAGGATTCAGGCTGCCGCCTAAAGGAGAGACTGAGTAGACAAGCCACGAGTAGGACCTACACTGTGAGGGAAATGCCCCCGACTCTCCATCGCTCGACCATATTTACCACTGAGAGTCAAGTACATAAGGGGTACTTGGCCCAGTTAAGCAGAATCCATAGTAGGTCAGGTTCGGTACATCAGGAGTAAATGACCTCAACCACGGTTGACCCAGTAGCTCCTGCGTGTACCCATGGCCCTCTGAAAGGTGTTGTGACACTTGTACTCCAAGGACTTCAAGTGATCTTTCAAAAGAGGCGAATGATGCCTCTCTATTATCATGATCCTATGTAAGTCTCTATAGTCAATACAATGATGATGATCTTGGTTTTTCTTGGGTACAAAGAACAAAGGTGCCCCTACAAGTGTTGAAGATGGCACAATTAAACTATTTTGCAAATTCTTTTGTAAGTAAGCCTTTAAGATATATTTCTCTTCCTCAGTTATGGAGTAACTGCATCTAAAAAAGAGCAATAGTATCAATTAGTATGGCGTAATCAAATTACCTGTGAGAAGGAAGTGAGCAAACATTAGGCTTAGCAAAAACTAGAGAAAATGATGGTACTCTAGTGACACTGAAGAGAGGTTATCAACTATAACATTTGCTGTGGAGGCCTTTTTTTATCATTCGGTGTCCAACAGCATGCAGAAGCATAACAATGATCATGACAAAACTGAGATAGCTAAGGTTTTTCAGTTGACAAATTGGTTATGGATCTTTAAGGGGTCCATCTTGTGAATGTTGGCACAATGAGTCTCAAAATCCAAGCAGGCATCATCAAACAAAGGAGTTGGAAATGTTGATGATTATTAGCGATGTGTGACATGAATAGGTAAATGAAAGTTGTATTTTTCTTTTGTACTGGATGGTGTCTTTCATTAGGGAATTCCAAAAAGTATAGTATAATTGGAAAACGTCAATAATGTCAAAAGACAACAGGACTTTTGTATTGGCCCTGAACTTAATGGCAAACAATTAACAGTTTGAATCACTTCAGGAGTCTTCTTGACTCTCTGAGGAATGTTATTTTAAATGACCCATTCCTTATTTTTTTTTTTGTATATTTCTATTTATTAAAGCAAGGCAACCACGGAATAGATGAGTGCATAGAACATATGAGGGTCGTCCACAATATCAGCATATAATACAATTAATGATAAACTGAGGAGGGGAGGAGAGAGGAGGAGAGGGTACAGAAGAAATACAACGTCAGTGTTGACAGTAAGGGGTCAGGGGGAAAGTGGGACATCAAAGGTTGCAGTCGCAGGTGGTACACATGTTTCCCCTGTATCGATTCCACGGGCCCCATACATTATTCCATTTCCTCGGGCGGCCCGAGCCAAATACACAGTTTTTTTCCCGGGACATGCACCAATCCATGTTTTCTATCCACACCTCAATAGCGGGTGGCTTCTGGGACCCCCACTGCTGAGCTATGTTCCGTTTGGCAATCATGGCCCCCAAAGTCACCCATTGGGTCTGTGCCGTATTGAGATCAGTCGGCTCCCAGACATTCAACAAACATCGCCTAGCTTCTGCCAAGAGAGCCACCCCTTTTACTTCCTGCATCACTTCGTGGACCTTGCCTCAATATTCAACCACATACCAACATTCCCATATGATATGCAGAAAGGTCCCCAAGTGACCACATCCCCGCTGATACAGATCTTCCGTCGTGAAACCCATTCGGATCAAACGGGGACCCGTGACATAGACCCTGTGTAGTATTTTAAGCTGAACCAATCTCAATCGCGCCGGAATCGCGACCTCCTTTGGTGAGGAGATCGCCGATTGCCAGTCCTCATCATCAAGTTCTAGCCCGTCTCGGTCCACTTATCCCGTAGTTGTGTCGAAAGGTCAGCTCTATGTTTGATCAGCTTCTTATAGACAAGGGAAATGGTGCTATCAGGCAGATAACCGTCCAATATACGGTCCTCCAATGGGGTTGCCTCCGGTATCTCCACCCCCTCCGGGAAAACCAATGTCAATGCGTGACGAACCTGCACATATCGAAAGTATTCCATATCTGCCAATTCATACTCATTCTGTAAGGCTGCAAATGATTTAACCTTTACCTTCACCTAGAGGTTTCCCACTGTGGAAATGCCATTGAGATCCCATTTGTCGAAACCCTTAGTATTCCACAGTCTGCCGAACCTCTCAGAGCCGAAAAGCGGGGTCGCTAAAGTCAAACTGTCTTTCCATCCAAGCGAGCTAGTAGCATCATGCCATATCCGCACTGCCGCCCTAGTCGGCCAAGTCAAACTCTTCTCCACAGACCTAGTATACAACGCTCTGTTATAATTGCCGCCAGGAAGAATCCATCTATCCATGACATAGCCGGGATCAGATACAGGCCCGTACGTACCATGATTAATAGCCCCCAACTGCGACGCCCAATAATATCTTTTAATATCAGGGATAGCAATTCCCCCATTATACCACGGGAGCGTCAATTTAGCCAACGCTATACGCAGTCTACCATCCCACAACAACTTCCGCTGCAAACCCTCCAATTCACGAAAATAAGCAGCCGGAACAATATCAAGAGTATTTTGAAGGGCATAGAGAAAACGAGGAAGCGACATCATTTTAAAGAGGGCAGCTTGCCCCAGCATAGACAGCGGAAGCTTCTGCCAGCTCGCAACATCTCGCTTCAGCCGAATCAAAGGAGGGAGAAGGTTCTTTTCGTATCTGACCACAGGATCCATGGAGACATATATCCTGAGATATTTGAACCCGTCCTTTGTAATTTGAATCGGACAATTACGAGGCAAAACAGGTGCATCACCACACAGAACATACAAATAGGATTTCGCCAAATTTATGACCAATCCCGAATTTCTACCATAGAAAGCCAGCACATCGCAGAGCACATTCAAGGATTTCCTGGGAGAAGTCAGATACAGTAAAATATCATCTGCATATAATGAAATGCGTCCTTCGAACTGTGGAGACCATCGAAAACCCTTAATCGAAGGCTCCCAGCGAAGCCAAGCCGCGAGAGGTTCAAGGGCCAAAGAAAACAAAAGAGGAGAAAGTGGGCAGCCCTGTCGGGTGCCCCGCCCAGGACAAAATGGCACCGAAACACGACCGTTAACCACTACCTGAGCGGGTGTAATGGCTGGATTTTCTGAGTAGGTGGGATCAGCCCCCAGGGGCCCCTCCAACCCAGCCAGAACGTACTCACCTTCCCTCCCCAGGACCACCTATATCCAGGCACCTGGTACCTACCTGAGGATGGGGAACTCGCAATATACAAGCTCATATTATTAAGAACACCACTAAATCTATAGGGATACTAAGAATACTCACTGATTACTAGGGATATCCATACCCTACACCACACTTATTCACATCAGTTGGTCTCGCGGCCACCCTGACCCAGACCGTTCTACCCTAGGGCAGATATGACACACAATCCGGTGTGTCTACACACGGGCCTGCAGAACCCAATGCTCCCTTTTCCAAACTGTTCGCAATCCTGCGAAACTACACACTAGTTCAACTACCTAGTGCTCTCATTTACTCAAGCCACAATCCTGTGGGTATCCACACTGGTTCGACCCCCCAATGCTCTCATTAACGCCGCATATCAACGACGACCACATTCCTATGAACACCTATACATATATATATATATATTGGGAAGTCTCTTCACTAAGGGTCTGCTACTACAATAATATTATGGGATGGTGTACTAACTTAGTCCCTTGGTTGCAAGTCTCCTCTCTCCCTCACTATTACTTACCTGATCAGGGGTAGCATCTGTTCAAACAGTAATACTTACCAGGAGTGATTAATCTCACTGTATGGGGATAAAGATATACACACTATGTGACTGAGTTCATTTCTTGATTTAAGCGCTCCTACCCCCCTTATCCATCAGTGGCTCAACAGCAACTGGCTTGAAGCCAGGATAACTTTATCATAAAAGAACTCATGCACACTAATTCACTAATTAATGGGGTCATTTATTATTAGTACAACACAGATCTGACAAAGACTATGGGTAGAACACACCGCTTGAAAGAGAAAAGATTAAACATAACAGGAACACTCCGCTGAAAGGGAAAAGATTGGACATAAAGTGTAAGTGTAGCTAATGTGATGAAAACAATATCACCTGATTAGTGTGAAGTCTTGTTCTAGCTGTCATCTGGGTTCCTCTCTCGTCTGTGCCTTGGCTCATCTCAGACTCTCTCTCTCTCCTGCACTCTTGGGTACACCTCTGCGCTGATCACTCTGTCTCTGGACTCCTCTCCCCCACACGAACTGTCTCTCCACCTTCCGTCTTCAATCTTAATGGTTCCTGCCGCTCTGATCACCGTTCATTTCACTAGCTTATTCACTCTGTCTCTGCGCCAATGTCCAATTAACTCCATCTGCTTCCATAGGTTAGTCCACGAGCTCTCCTCTATCTCTTCTAAAAGGCATTACTTCAGACTCCAGCTATTCACACCTCCTCCTGATAAGCAACTGCTTCTGACTGCTTCCTTCAGTTCCAGCTCACTATTCAACTCAGCTCTTCTCCAGCTTGAACCCTCTCTCTCTCTCTGCCAACTCCACTCCACTGCTCGACTCTCTGCTGGACTCTCTGGCTGACTCTCTCCTCGACTCTCTCCTCGACTGCTTCCTGCTTGACTGACTGACTCCGCCTCTGCACTTCACAAATATAGAATGCTGTTTCCTCATGGAAAGTTCCAGCCATCAGCCTGCCGCTCACCAGGCCTCTGCATCACCTCGCATCAAGGACACACTCCCAGCTGGCCAGCCTTTTGTTGTGTCTTCTACACAGAGAATAATACAGCCTACCGATAAGGGCTGGCCCAGACCGGTTCTCTCCAAGTGAAAAACAGCCTTAACTATAAACTTCGCCTTTGCCCTGAAAAGCCTCTCTGCTTCCATCAAGATGGAGTCTCTCTAGCTCTAGGCCTGTAGGCCTGAAAAGGGGTGAAATGCTCCTTAGCTCTGTCAGAATACCTACATAAACCATACCAATGTGTCTAATATGTCAAAGCCAATAGGCAATAGACAGGTTAAAGTCAAGAATAAAGGCATATTAAGCAGCTATCCTCTTCTAGGTCTGGAAAAAGGGCTTAAAAGGGCCAACACAGGCTAAGAATACCTATACTAGATGCGAGCAAGACTAATGATCTATATCACTGCTAAATAAAGCCAAAAACTCTGCCATTACATTGCACCCTAGATCCTTATCTTGCGAGCATCTTATAAACAACAACAACCATCTAAACAAACATCAACATAATCTATCCAACATAGGCTAAGAATACCTATCCTAGATGTGAGCAAGATTAAGATCTATATCACTGCTAAATATCTCTGCCATCCACCCTTAGATCCTCATCTTGCGAACATCTGACAAACAATAACATCTAGATAAACAAACATCAACACAATCTATCAACAAATCAAAACCTAAAAAACTCCCTAAAAAGAATGACAACTTAAGAAAATTCCACCTGAAACTCAATTGTAGGTAATAGAAACCTAAAAACAAATCAAAGCACCCTTGACTTGAATGCTGTAACATATCTGATAACAACAGAAACTAACCAAAGCATCCTCAAACTAAATGTGCCTCAACTTCTAATGATAACTGGTGAAATCTAGTGATGTAGGGACTTATGTGTTGAATGAAAACAGCAAGGGGCCTAAATGGGGCCTACTTCGGACAACTTAAGGCTAAATGAGGCCTACCTACTATTGTCAACTTAAGAACTAAATGTGTTTCAACTCCTAATGAGAAAACAAGAAAGGGCCTAAATGAGCCCTACGTACTATAGGCAACTTAAGCTAATGATGACTCATGAAACTATTGGTGTAGGGGCTTGTTTGTGGGATGAAAATAACAATAGGCCTAAATGAGGCCTACCTGCTGACATTTGTCAATTTAAAGTGAAATCTGAGAAATACAGTTGCAAGGTCTGGGCAAACATTAATACATAATCATACTAAAAGACACACCACCCAGAACAATCCAAATTTTAAGGTAACCACCCTTTGATCAATCAAGGTGAAAATATAAGAACAGTGTAACATCAACAACACATATGGGCACCGCCATTCAAAAAAGTCCTTCATTGGCAAAAACTGTTTTGAAGAAAACAGAAAAACTATAATAGGTGACATGTTTTTTTGCTTTAAAAGTGGGACCTGCTTGTCCAAGGGATCATGCATCACATTCTTTTATAATACTGTTACAAATAAAACATGTTTTAGTTTTTTGTTTTTTTTTCACAAGTGGGGCCTGCTCGTAGTGATGTCAAGAGAAAAAAAAAAAAAAAAAAAATTGCAGGCCAAGCCATAATGTCCAAATTCTTCAGTGTAGGCCACCACCCTGCATCCTCGGTATCCGGACACTTCCTCCAATGCGGCCATCCATCACCCTTCCGGTCTGGTCTGGTCTGGTCTGGTTCCATCATCCAAAAATAATAAACTAAAATAAAAACATGAAAGTAAAAAGCTAAAACAATAAAGGGAGTGGGAGGGGAGTGGGCAGACGCACGCACGCACCACATCCCAGCAACCTAGGAACAAGAGAACAAGTATCATTATTCTTGTAAAATAAAATTTTCCATTTAAAAAGCACCCCGGGTGCCTTTCATTATTGAAAAGAAAATATCCTAATTAATTAAAAACATTCAAAATGTAACTTTTAATAACATTGTGTGGGGCCTAACATACCCTAATCCTTACTAAGCCAGTCCCACCCGCCAGGGCAGGAGCCAAGCTACAGTGGGAAGCTACTTTAAACACTGCAATATGATGAGCCTCTCTAAACCAACCCCTCCCTTCAGAGCAGGAGCCAGGCTACAGTGTGAGAAAAAAAAAAATTTGGATTACCGCCACATGATGAGCTCACAGCATCAGCAGGGCACTGCAAGCCTCCCAGTTTCCCTGGTCAGAGAAGCCCGCCCAGGCCCATCACGACTAACTAACTCCAAGGGAAGAGCCAGGTCACCCCGCCCTTAAATAAACAAGCCGTCCGCGGAAGAAAATTGAACTGTAGCCAATCATAACAAACTGGGACGTGATCGAAACTTGCAGAATGAAGGCACAAACCAGCTGGTCTGCCAAGGTCGAAAAACAAATTTCTCATGCCTTATTTTCTAACTAACGGAAGCTCGAATTTAACAAAAAAAAACAATTCTGTTACAGTGTACTGCCAATTAAAAAAGCTCCAGTTTTTTTTTAAAAAGACGTTAGTCCAACTAATTCAGCTAAAGGCAAGACACTTAAAATATGGGCATTTATTTAGAAAGGGGCAACTACCTTTGGCACACAAAATTATACATTCTGCATTTGAGAAAAAACGAATTAACATGGTCCATTTGTCAAAGAGAAATAATTTGTAAAACAACATAAAATGCAGATACATTTCAACATTGTATTTAAGTTAAAAGCATACATTTTAATTTACATTTGGGAAAATAATAATGTTACATTTTAACATTTTTCTTTCAAAGACACATGGTTGCCTTTCACTAATTAAAAGCACATGTCACCATGCACTATCGGGCAAGATTCATTATACTGAACCCGTCATTATTGCAACCAGCACATTCCTGTCTAGATGGAAACCCCTCACAGAAATAATTAATGAAAACAGCTCGTAGCGTGCACTCTAACGGGCCATTTATTTAACATTTCACTTATTTTAAAAGAACACAGCTTTCCCGTAATCAGACTGGTCGATTTATAACCACATCAGTTCCAAGGCAAACCCACACAAAAATTCGTAGACGCATTTCAAAAGGAATGTGAAATGAACAGAACCCTTCTCAAAACACAAGATGTTACCTTCCCGTCAAGAAACTGACAAAGCACGTAGGCAGACCAAGGAACCAAACAAAAAGTGAAAATCAAACCATCAAATAATCCTTAAAATAATTCACTGACTTTTATAGTCAGGTCAGATAACCATGCATGTTGACAGCATGTAAAAAATAAAGACTGCCATCTCAACTCAAGATATTAACCCTTTGGCAGCTCAAGCAGAATCATTTCCCAACGTCCGTTTATACATGGGAAAATCATTAGCACATTTCTTCACGTTTACAGATGACACGTACACATATTTTCAAAAACGTTATCCCCAAGCACCCGAGAGAGATCCAGCTCTCTCCTGCCAAACGTAATGATAACATGCCCTGTCCAAGCCATGACCACATGGCGCTATTCACAAGCCATATTTACAAGACAAGCTTTTCAGAAACAACATTTCCAAGGCGCAATGCACAAGGAACACAGCAGATCAACATGAGAACAGGCACCTCACAAGCCACATTAATATGGCGCTATTCACAAGTCATATTTACAAGGAGCTATATTCAAAGAACTCCACAGATCATATTACAATGAACACATTTCACATTGCACAGCATAAGCAGATGGAGCAAGCAATTGAATGGGCAATTTAAAAGCATTTTTTACACACATTTATACAATTGGACCATCACAAAGATGTAACTGGCTTTCTCATGTAATGCCATCCTTCAACTCTGACAGTTTAAACACCAAGATGAAAACCATTCCTTCCACCCTGAATAAACCAAATGCCATGATGTAATGCAATCTCCTCACGCTGCAACTGTTCAAGCCCATAGATCTAACAGGCTACATAAACTGCAACATTACGCCAGATGGAACCAGCGTTCAGGGCACTCCCTCAGAACACATGGGAAACTCTCTAAGCACATGGAGGTCACACAGGTTTCGTAAACTGTTCGTCGACGCCAGATGTTATGTCTGGCGCTCAGGGCACTCCCACACAACACATGGGAAACAATCGAAGCACATGGCCAGGCACACAGGTTTCGTAAACTGTTCGACTACGCCAGATGTAATGGCTGGATTTTCTGAGTAGGTGGGATCAGCCCCCAGGGGCCCCTCCAACCCAGCCAGAACGTACTCACCTTCCCTCCGCAGGACCACCTATATCCAGGCACCTGGTACCTACCTGAGGATGGGGAACTCGCAATATACAAGCTCATATTATTAAGAACACCACTAAATCTATAGGGATACTAAGAATACTCACTGATTACTAGGGATATCCATACCCTACACCACACTTATTCACATCAGTTGGTCTCGCGGCCACCCTGACCCAGACCGTTCTACCCTAGGGCAGATATGACACACAATCCGGTGTGTCTACACACGGGCCTGCAGAACCCAATGCTCCCTTTTCCAAACTGTTCGCAATCCTGCGAAACTACACACTAGTTCAACTACCTAGTGCTCTCATTTACTCAAGCCACAATCCTGTGGGTATCCACACTGGTTCGACCCCCCAATGCTCTCATTAACGCCGCATATCAACGACGACCACATTCCTATGAACACCTATACATATATATATATATATTGGGAAGTCTCTTCACTAAGGGTCTGCTACTACAATAATATTATGGGATGGTGTACTAACTTAGTCCCTTGGTTGCAAGTCTCCTCTCTCCCTCACTATTACTTACCTGATCAGGGGTAGCATCTGTTCAAACAGTAATACTTACCAGGAGTGATTAATCTCACTGTATGGGGATAAAGATATACACACTATGTGACTGAGTTCATTTCTTGATTTAAGCGCTCCTACCCCCCTTATCCATCAGTGGCTAAACAGCAACTGGCTTGAAGCCAGGATAACTTTATCATAAAAGAACTCATGCACACTAATTCACTAATTAATGGGGTCATTTATTATTAGTACAACACAGATCTGACAAAGACTATGGGTAGAACACACCGCTTGAAAGAGAAAAGATTAAACATAACAGGAACACTCCGCTGAAAGGGAAAAGATTGGACATAAAGTGTCAGTGTAGCTAATGTGATGAAAACAATATCACCTGATTAGTGTGAAGTCTTGTTCTAGCTGTCATCTGGGTTCCTCTCTCGTCTGTGCCTTGGCTCATCTCAGACTCTCTCTCTCTCCTGCACTCTTGGGTACACCTCTGCGCTGATCACTCTGTCTCTGGACTCCTCTCCCCCACACGAACTGTCTCTCCACCTTCCGTCTTCAATCTTAATGGTTCCTGCCGCTCTGATCACCGTTCATTTCACTAGCTTATTCACTCTGTCTCTGCGCCAATGTCCAATTAACTCCATCTGCTTCCATAGGTTAGTCCACGAGCTCTCCTCTATCTCTTCTAAAAGGCATTACTTCAGACTCCAGCTATTCACACCTCCTCCTGATAAGCAACTGCTTCTGACTGCTTCCTTCAGTTCCAGCTCACTATTCAACTCAGCTCTTCTCCAGCTTGAACCCTCTCTCTCTCTCTGCCAACTCCACTCCACTGCTCGACTCTCTGCTGGACTCTCTGGCTGACTCTCTCCTCGACTCTCTCCTCGACTGCTTCCTGCTTGACTGACTGACTCCGCCTCTGCACTTCACAAATATAGAATGCTGTTTCCTCATGGAAAGTTCCAGCCATCAGCCTGCCGCTCACCACCAGGCCTCTGCATCACCTCGCATCAAGGACACACTCCCAGCTGGCCAGCCTTTTGTTGTGTCTTCTACACAGAGAATAATACAGCCTACCGATAAGGGCTGGCCCAGACCGGTTCTCTCCAAGTGAAAAACAGCCTTAACTATAAACTTCGCCTTTGCCCTGAAAAGCCTCTCTGCTTCCATCAAGATGGAGTCTCTCTAGCTCTAGGCCTGTAGGCCTGAAAAGGGGTGAAATGCTCCTTAGCTCTGTCAGAATACCTACATAAACCATACCAATGTGTCTAATATGTCAAAGCCAATAGGCAATAGACAGGTTAAAGTCAAGAATAAAGGCATATTAAGCAGCTATCCTCTTCTAGGTCTGGAAAAAGGGCTTAAAAGGGCCAACACAGGCTAAGAATACCTATACTAGATGCGAGCAAGACTAATGATCTATATCACTGCTAAATAAAGCCAAAAACTCTGCCATTACAGCGGGGGGTTCCGTATAGAGTAGACGCACCCAGCGGATGAAGTCCGGGCCGAAACCAAATTTGGCCAATACTGCCCATAGATACGGCCATTCAACAGTATCAAAAGCCATCGTGGCGTCTAACGACGCCTATACGGCCGGCTCCCGTAACATAGAGGCCCTCGCAAGAACCCCATGCAGACGCCTAAGATTCAACGCCATATTCCTGTGCAGGATGAAGCCAGATTGATCTGGATGGACAAACTCACTAATAACCTTAAGCAATCTAGTGGATAATAGTTTGGCCAAAATCTTGGGTTCCGCGTTCAACAACGAGATCGGTCGATATGAAGCACATCTATTCCTAGGCTTCCCTTCCTTATAAATCACTACTATTGACGCCAGTCTTTGATCTCAGGGGAGAAGACCACACTCCCGAGATTCTAGAAACATGTCTCTCAAATAGGGAGCAAAAACTTGTCTGGCCTAAGCTTGTAAAGCTCGATCGGGATACCGTTGGGGCCCATCGCCTTACCTGAGGTCATGGAGCGCACCGCTAAGGCCACTTCATCCGCGGTAATCCTACCGTCCATGAGGTCACGATCCTCCACAGACAGGCATGGAAGCGCTATGTCCCGTAACAATAAGCAAGAATCCTCCTCCGGTCTATCCGATACAGAAGAGTAAATAGAACGAAAGTGGTCGGTGAATTAGTCCACTATCCCCTGCGGATCGGTTATATACACACCACACTCCATCTCAACCTCAGGAACTGCACGACTAGCTCTATCTTTCTTGTCCAGCCAGGCAATTAATTTACCAGCCTTGTCACCAACGTCATAAAGAGGTCTTGCTGTTCTCGACTAAGGGCCTTCGCCCCGTCCGTAACCAACGTTCTGTATTCTAGCTGCTTCACCTGCAGGACATGTAGTCTAGCACGGGTCACCTCTTGCTCTAGCTCCAGTTCTAATTCGACAATTTTGGCCTCAACCCTAACCACATCTTCCTCCTGCTGCCTTTTGACACCTGTAATAAGAGACAAAGCCTGACCCCTGAGCACCGTCTTAAAAGCCTCCCATAGCGAGATCGACGAGGAGACTGAACCTTCATTATCCTGGAAATAGTGCTCCAACGCTTTTACCAAATCATTCTGAGTCTTAGGATTGCGCAGATACCAAGGGTTAATGGGGGCTATCCTCCCCCCTGAGCCAGGAGTCAGTTCAAATCTAAGCCAAAGCGGGGAATGATCCGAGACACCTCTTGCCATATGCCTGACCTCAGCGACGTATGACGCCTGGGCCGCAGGTACCAAAACATAGTCTATCCTCGAAAGACTACCATGGGTGCCCGAGAGGAATGTATTTTGCTGCTGATTCGAGTGAAGCAGCCTCCAGCAGTCCAACAGGCCCATTGTCTCAATGAAGTCAGGCAACCATTCATGGGCCCTTCTGACATCCCTAGGTGGATATCTATCTAACACACCAGAGACCACTACATTAAAATCACCACCCAGGATCAAGAAACCACCAGGAAGATCCAGTATAACCCGTCCCAGGTCAGCAAAGGTCGCAGACTGCAAGCCAGGAGGAACATAAATAGACACCAGAGAAAGCGTACGGCCCTCCCAGCGTCCCGACACAGCAGCATAGCGCCCCCTCTCATCCAAAGCAATAGATTCCACCTCTAATGGAAGAGAATTCTTGAGAAGGATCCCAACTCCTTGAGACCCTGACGTAAACCCAGCATGAGCCACTAGTGAGTTTCTTGAAGTAGCACCACATCAGGAGAATGCCTTTTAAGTAGTTGCAATACTACACTGCGTTTAATGTTATCCCCCAACCCATTTACGTTCCAGCTTATCTCTCTCAACCCTCTACCCTCCATCGTGAAAGAGAAAGAAGACCCAACCCTCCTTTGAGTCCAGCACAACAATGAAAAAGTCTCGCGTTACGGTGCCTTGCAGGAACATGAACAAAATAAAACAAAGAACCATCACCCACCCACCCTCCCCCAAACTTCCCGTTACAATACCCCCTCCCTGCACCCCTGCTTCCGACTATAAAGCCACCCCAACTTCCAGTGTGCCTGTCGCCCCCACATCCAAACTATACTACAAGAAGTAGATCTGAGGAGGAGAGAGATCCCCTGATTGCCCGTTAACCCACCCATCGTACTGCATGCATCAATATAATGAGAGCAGAACCACCATAGTAATCAGCACCCCGGTGCCTCCAGATACCAGAACAACAGCGCTCATTCCTGCTCTTGTGATCCCCACTCCGCACCACCACTCTGCCCCTCCGGTTCTTGCTGGGCCGACAAAGTGTCCAACCAGTCAGCCGCGATCTCCAGCTTGTCAAAGAAGTAGGCTCGCTCACTGTGTTCGATCCGCAGCCTCACCGGGAAAAGCATTGCATGTTTGAGACCCATGTCCCGAAGTCTCCTCTTCACTCCCAGAAAACTGAGTCTCTGTTTTTGAACAGTCTGCGTGAAATCCGGATAGAAACTGATGGACGAGTTCTCATACTTCAAGGGCCCACCCGCTCGGGAGGCCTGGAGGATGGCATCTCTGTCTCTAAAATTAAATATCCAAGCTATCATAGGCCCAGGCGGGGCGCCCACACGCGGCCTCCCGCCAGGGATCCTGTGTGCCCGCTCGACAGTGAAGAACTTGCTCAGGCCTTTGGGTTCAAGATGTTGGACAATGAGATCCTCGACAAAGAAGTCTGCCGCCTGGTCTTCCGCCTTTTCCGGCACTCCGATGATGCGCACGTTGTTCCTCCGGGCCCTCCTTTCAAAATCCTCCAAGCGACGGACGACGAGGTCATTCGAGGCCCTCAGATTCCGAACCTCGGTCTGCAATTCTGTGACGTCATCCGTGAGACTTGATGTTTTAATGTCCAACGATTTGACCCTTTTGCTAGTTTTCGTGAGGTCTGTGCGTATCAAATTCACCTTAATGGATACTGTGCCCAGCTTATGAGCAAGGGTCGCCATGTGCTTCCTAAGGGAGGATTTGATCCCATCAATGGCGACCAGTGTAACGTTGTTTCAGTTGCCAGACAAGAGGAATCTTTCGCCTTATCCTGTGACCTACCCGGTCCACTAGGCGATCCCTTAACTTGGGCATAGCGGTCCATAACATTCGATTGGGTGTACCCACCCCGTCTAGTGGTCTTCAATTTCTGCTTATCCCCCTCCGGCTTGTTCGCCATTGCCGTACAATACCAACTTGTCGTCCAGTTCAGGGGGGGGTTGGAACTTCAGAATGACCGTCAGCAGATAAGATTGATCCCTCAGTTTCTGATCAGCGAAACGTGACCACACAGCTCCCACAGAGGCAAGGTACAGGAAGGCCTCGAGGCAAAGCACCAGCGATGGTCGGCCAGACACCCAGTTCTCAAGTCAAGAGTTTGTCACTCATCGGACTGTTCAGTCAACCAGCACATTAACAGCGATAGGGTCATCCGTGCTAGTGAAATGCACCCAGGTCCGAAGACGATGTTGATTATTGAAATCGAAAGCGAAGACCCATTCCTGATTTTCAACATTCCACATGTGTCATATCCAGGTTTGCAGAGGTACTAACAACCATCCCTTCTTCTGCTCTTGTAACAGTAGGAAAAAAATGAAAATTAGTATTATTAATAGAAGATTCAATATAAGGATGTCAACACAATCATCCCTCTTTTCAGGAAAGGGTTGAGTTCCCCTGAGACCATTTAGCACAGGCTTGAATTGTATATCCAATATATTATAGACCCAGCTAAGCTGTTTGCCAGTGCGCCTTTTCACTTTCATTCGCTGTCATACCTAAACATATAAAGAAAGAATTCTGAGTCTGTTTTGACATTAGTGACTGTTAGATCATGTCCTCACCCCACTCACCTTCTTATATGGTATGCAAACTGGAGCTGTCATTACAGGCATAGAGTCTAGTTCACCTTGGCTTGGAACCCTAAAACAAAATCCTATTGCTAGGTCATCATTTGGAAAGGACATATTTCTAGGTTTTTATGGTTTCTATGCACTCTTATCCCAGAATTCATGGTGTTCATTTGCAAAATGCAGACACCTAATTTGGACATCCTTCTCTCAGTCCTGAATTCTGCATTTCCACCACCGCCCTTTATGTCCAGGGTTCCTGCTCCTCTGGCTAACTGCATACCAGAGACGCCAGAACAACACAGGCTACGATGAGGGCAAGCCATGCACTAAGCGTGTTGTCCCACCAAGCACAGTCGTACAGTATGTGGAGCCCTTTTTCCTCCTTTGAAACCATTTAGTCTTTAGATAAGCTCTCAGTGTTGCACTAGGCACATATCTCTTTTTCAAATGCTGACACAGCATCTGCTCCCTTTTATCCCTCCACTTAATTTCAACCTTCTTGCCTGCCCTTGTTTTTAGAGTAGCAATCAACTACTCTTCACCATGCCTCAAATCGTGGTTTTATCTTCAGGTGAGAGGTAGTTCTCAGTCCTGATTGCTAAAACCATGAATTCTCTTCAAAAGGCACTTCATAGTTCTTCATCTTTGACAGGCTTAAAAAAAATCTTTGAGGCATTTTCTGTTCTAAACATTCCCTAGTCAAAGGATGTTCCATCATATAGTGAGTCTTATGACTAATGCTTGTTTTTAGAAATGTATTCAGTATTAGCAGGAGGTGATGCCCCTCTCCTCACAGGTTCAGTGTAGAGTGCCCCATACCGTGAGTGAAAGCCAAGAATTATGTCATAACAGTGAAAAATGTGTAATACCAGGAATATAGAGAATATTTTATGTTATACCAAATATGCACCAGGGATTCTACTAGCTTTAATCTGATTTTCTAAAAACAAGCAGGATGGTTGCTTTTTAGCAAATGGTTTCATCTATTTCTTCCACTCTTCTCAAGTAAAAGTTCTCATGCGAAATCTCAAACGCTTTAGTCACTCCCACATAGGTTCCTTTAGAATGGGGCATGCTGAGATATATGGAGTTTAGGCCATTTGGATGCTTGTCGAAACCCCACAGAAGCCTAAAAGAAGTGACTAAAATGACTTCTATAGACTTGAAGTGTATAACACAATAAAGATCTTGCTAGATATAAAAAGCCTGATCATGTGGTAATTGTATTGCTTTTAATCTACAAAGGATAGTAAGTGGAAGGATAGCCCAACTTTTGGACTTTTTCAACTGACAGAAAAGACAAACTTTTACAGTACATTTTGTGATGACCCTCAAGTAGTTCACTATCTGTGCACAAAATTCAGATGGACAGGCTACTCATTCCTCTGCTAGGATGTTAGTTTAGAACAAACCTGGGCTCCAAAATGTTCTACAGTCTCTTATGACTCCTCTGTATTACTGTAGAAGTAGCTATATCATCAGCAATAAACAGAAACATTGCATCCAGTATCACCTACCTGTTATGAAAGTACATGATCACTTGTGTGCATCTTTAGGAGGAGAAGTTCAAGGTAGAGCTAAGAGGCAGATGAAAGCCCTGTCCACCTCCACACACTATTCAGACATTTAGTGACTGGGGCTGATTAAACAATACAGCAGCAGTTACGCTTAGTTGAGCTTGGACAACACTAATGAATGAAGAGGAAAACTATAACATATTAAAGGCCTTTTCTACATTTAAGTTAAAGCCCACCAGACTCTCTCCCAACTAACAGCACAATTGAATGAAGTCACAGTAATGGTTGTGTGCTCAGTGATATTTGGGACATTGATAGAACCATGCTGCTCCAGAAATAATAAACTATGTAAGAAGCTGAATCAGACAATTTGACTGTGTTGTAACAAATATTTTGCAGCCCACATTCAAAGGCAAAATAGGTCTCTAGAATCGAGTGTGCACTCTGCTGTTCTCGGGGAATGCTACCAACTTAATACATTTCCATATGGTGACTCTAGCGCCCTTCCACGTTGCACACCCTATAATTTGAAAATTAAAAGACTATATAGTCTGTTGAGGAAACATTTTTAAAGCTATGCTAAAATACCATGGGAGCCAGGAAGATTTTACGTTGTGAGATCAGCAATGACCCACCATTCAGCCTAGAACTAAGGCTTCAGCACTTTCAAACTTGGCAGATTAGAAATGATCCACATTCATGATCTCTTTGCAGAGCTAGGACTTTCCCTGAATACTGGCTATATGCATAGAGTTATGTAGCAATGGACTTTTTATGTTTATGAAAGTCTCCTACTTCACCATACAGAATCTGTAAAATAATTCCTTAGAATCAACCGATCAATAATTAAGAAATTCTATATTTATTTATTAGCCTACTGAGATTGTGCCAGTCATTTTCCTTGCTTACTGTAAAGTACATTGGTTCCACAAACTACAGTTTTCAGAGTATTCTATGCAATAGAAATATTGGCACTCTTGTGGTTGAATGTAATAAATGATTCCAGTTTCTCGTTCATAGATGTTAGTCTTGAGGCATGACCCCTTTGAATATCCACCAATTTGTAGAAGAAATATTTTTGAAAGAGACAGTTACACAAACATGGGCTGCAACAATATTATTGTTAATTGTTATCACAGCAAAGAGTGACAAACCTTAGAAATCACAATGTAATCCATGTGAGTCTAGATGCAGTGGACTACTAAATGATGTGTATAGTTCTTTTAGCAGGGTGCTGCTTCAACAATATATCTGAAAGTTCCAATTTTGTTTAAAAGCCATTTATTTTGGGCCTGGCATTGGGCATGTGGGACTGTGAGCAGTCCACTTGAAAATCCAGGGGAGTGTTAAAGTTGCCAAGCACAATGAACAGTGCCAAAAACCTAGCAAGCTTATCCAAAAGGTCTCGCTATCGCGGTTAAGCATGTGAATTAGAGTATGAAATACAAATGTTGTATTTGAGCTCTTATAATATCCATCCATGCCTGTGTCTACTCTGTAGTACCTCACTTTGGATATTTAAAATGAATAGCACAACCCCCTTATGTGGGAACCCATGCTAGTAACCCAATACCCTTTTGCATCCTACAAAACCAAAGTACCTTTCTCTATGTGCATTGTGCGTCTCCTGAGTCTGTAGTATATCAGGTCGATCACTGTGGATAACTTTTGCAATAGAATTTCTCTTATACAGGCATAGGAAACCTTTAAGATTCAATATGTTAACTTAAATTCAAGGTGTGGCACAGATCCACCATTACTCTTCTGTTTACAGTCTGTTCATAGTAATCCAAGGGTGTTTCTTGCCTTGTTAACATGATCATTCTTATTCTCTACTTTCATACTTGTCACAACCAACCATGAATGTCCTACATCCTGCTGCTGTCTATACTGAACCCTACTGATTCCACCAGTATGCTTATTTATTGCTAACAGAAAATTGTATTATCTTCATTTCAAATATATGCATGCAGGCCCTTCTGTTAGGAAATTAAAGGGCTATGAGGTGCAAAAAAGAAAACAAAATACTTGCTTTGTATCTCAAAACTGGTTCTCTAAATATGGGATCACTGACACAATATCAAAAACAACAATATTTTGAAAGAAAATATGTCAAAAATATAGCTTACAAAAATATTGTGTCCCTATACTTATAATGCTACTTACAAAAATATCGAAAACGTATCTTTTCACACTAATGTAATTAAAAAACATATACAAATATTGTTTTATATATATATATATATCGCAAAGAAAGCACTCCTTCCACTTCCACTGGAACAGCGGCGAAGAAAGAGAAACGAACCACTTCTTTTCTCAGGCAAGATGTTTATTACAGCCTAGCAGCAGTCAAACAGATGACGCGTTTCGGGCTTTGGCGCCCTTGTTCACTTTGGATATTTAAAATGAATAGCACAACCCCCTTATGTGGGAACCCATGCTAGTAACCCAATACCCTTTTGCATCCTACAAAACCAAAGTACCTTTCTCTATGTGCATTGTGCGTCTCCTGAGTCTGTAGTATGTCAGGTCGATCACTGTGGATAACTTTTGCAATAGAATTTCTCTTATACAGGCATAGGAAACCTTTAAGATTCAATATTTTAACTTGAATTCAAGGTGTGGCACAGATCCACCATTACTCTTCTGTTTACAGTCTGTTCATAGTAATCCAAGGGTGTTTCTTGCCTTGTTAACATGATCATTCTTATTCTCTACTTTCATACTTGTCACAACCAACCATGAATGTCCTACATCCTGCTGCTGTCTATACTGAACCCTACTGATTCCACCAGTATGCTTATTTATTGCTAACAGAAAATTGTATTATCTTCATTTCAAATATATGCATGCAGGCCCTTCTGTTAGGAAATTAAAGGGCTATGAGGTGCAAAAAAGAAAACAAAATACTTGCTTTGTATCTCAAAACTGGTTCTCTAAATATGGGATCACTGACACAATATCAAAAACAACAATATTTTGAAAGAAAATATGTCAAAAATATAGCTTACAAAAATATTGTGTCCCTATACTTATAATGCTACTTACAAAAATATCGAAAAGTATCTTTTCACACTAATGTAATTAAAAAACATATACAAATATTGTTTTATATATATATATATATCGCAAAGAAAGCACTCCTTCCACTTCCACTGGAACAGCGGCGAAGAAAGAGAAACGAACCACTTCTTTTCTCAGGCAAGATGTTTATTACAGCCTAGCAGCAGTCAAACAGATGACGCGTTTCGGGCTTTGGCGCCCTTGTTCACTTTGGATATTTAAAATGAATAGCACAACCCCCTTATGTGGGAACCCATGCTAGTAACCCAATACCCTTTTGCATCCTACAAAACCAAAGTACCTTTCTCTATGTGCATTGTGCGTCTCCTGAGTCTGTAGTATGTCAGGTCGATCACTGTGGATAACTTTTGCAATAGAATTTCTCTTATACAGGCATGGAAACCTTTAAGATTCAATATTTTAACTTGAATTCAAGGTGTGGCACAGATCCACCATTACTCTTCTGTTTACAGTCTGTTCATAGTAATCCAAGGGTGTTTCTTGCCTTGTTAACATGATCATTCTTATTCTCTACTTTCATACTTGTCACAACCAACCATGAATGTCCTACATCCTGCTGCTGTCTATACTGAACCCTACTGATTCCACCAGTATGCTTATTTATTGCTAACAGAAAATTGTATTATCTTCATTTCAAATATATGCATGCAGGCCCTTCTGTTAGGAAATTAAAGGGCTATGAGGTGCAAAAAAGAAAACAAAATACTTGCTTTGTATCTCAAAACTGGTTCTCTAAATATGGGATCACTGACACAATATCAAAAACAACAATATTTTGAAAGAAAATATCATGTCAAAAATATAGCTTACAAAAATATTGTGTCCCTATACTTATAATGCTACTTACAAAAATATCGAAAACGTATCTTTTCACACTAATGTAAATAAAAAACATATACAAATATTGTTTTATATATATATATATATATATATATATATATATATATATATATATATATATATAGTTTAAAATATAAATCTGAAATATTTGAATATATAATAGTAATATCATGTACATAAAATTAATGCAAATAATATTTACCACTATATATAAATATATACTTATATAAATAGACACATGTATATGTGCGTCTATTTATACATTTATAAATATATATATATATATATATATATATAAAACACTATTAAAATATATATTTACCATTATATTAAATTTTTTGGGTTATTTTTTCGAATCAACATTATATATATATATATATATATATATATTACCTACTCGCGGTCGCCAGTAGGTAGTTATAGTTAGGATTATTTTCTATAGGGAAACCGCAACATTCTATTGGGAATAACTTTGGCGTCGATTGAGGGATCTGCCTGTAATTTCCTGAAATTTGCCTCGCGCCGCTCCGCTCCTTCCCTGAAAGTTTGGGTTGGATTCGTCAAGCGGGGGCCAAGATAAAAGGGGGGTCCCAAAACGTGTTTTCCCCATGTTAATTTCCATAGGGCGGTTGGACTCACTTTTAGCCCGAACGGCTGAATGGTTTTCCACCAAACTTGGCAAAATTGTAGGGACTGGTAGCCCGATGTGCCTTTGCTATGTCTCAAGATATGTGCTCCAGTGGATTTTGAGTAATTTAGGTTAAAAAAATATATATATATCTATAAGCATGCCCCGGTACGCGCACCGGGACGCGCTCCAGCGCGCTACACGAGTAAGCGAGCGGAAAGCTGATTGGCTCACGGGTGTCTGTCAACATTCCAAACAGTCCGGAGCGGCCGCCCTCTTGTGTCTCAGTAGGATCGACTCACAAGAGGTGGCAAAAACAAAGGGGGAAATGACCAAAAGGGGGCAGGGTAGACCCCCCTGATCCCCTAGGTTTGATGTGGGGGCCATAAAAGGGCCCCCGGGGCAAAAAAAAAAAATATTTTATTTTTCGATTAGCACGGGGGGAGCGCCCGGTACGCGCACCGGGGAGCATACCATGGAGAAAAAAGAATGACAGATTTTTTTTAAAATGTAGCATTTTTTTTATAAATTGGAGGTAGTTCTAAAAAGAACTGTTTTTTTTATTCTTTTTGTTGTTTTATATTTTTTTTATTGTTTTTTGGAACATTTTGTACTTTTTTTGGCTTTTATGAACAATTTTATATTTTTTGGGAATTTTTATGGGGACAAACAAAAAACAGGGAATTGTAAACGGCTCAACAGGAGCAAAAAAAAACAGGAAAAAATTAAGGTTTCTTTGTCACCAGCACGGTTGATGAGTTTAACACTTTGCTCACCATAGCAAATTGTACGCCCACAAAATATGCAAACTATTTTGAAATTTCCAAACTGGGTTTGGATGTTTGGGACCATCTCCCTTGTCTCTGGTCCCCATGGAGTGGGTTGGGTACTTTGGGAGATGCTGGGAGAAGATTGGGGAGGGTTTCTGGTCAGTTCTCTGACCTCTGCCGCAGCATAGTTGTTTGGATGCCGGCGTTGCATGTGGCGAATCATGGTGTTGTTGCCAAAAGAATATTTTTTGGCAGGGTTTCCCCTGGAAAGTACAGTGCCACAGATCATACAAGTAACCTTTGGCGCATTAACTTTTTTGAGGCCCCTTGGGATTTTAAAAAACTCCCAGACAATGTGCTCCTTTGGCTTATAGGTGGTAGTATCTTCAGGCAGGTACCGCCTCTGCTCCTCCTCCTCCTCCTCCTCTTCTTGTTCTCCACCACTGTGGTGTTGTGGTGGTCCTTGTGGTGGTGGTGGTGGTGGTGGTTGAGATGCTCCTGCAGCTGCTGCTACTGAAGCCATTTCTCAGTACAAATAGGTACAAATAGGTCTGCAAACAGGTCTTCCTCACTCAAAGTACAAAGTGAGAATGAGGAAAAAAGGTGGGGGCTTTCATCATTTGGAAAGCAAAAATGTCCTGAACCAATGAAAAGTGTTATTTTCAGGTCACATGACCCGGGCTTTCATCATTTGGAAACCAAAACTGTCTTGAACCAATGAAAAGTGTTATTTTTAGGTCACATGACCCGACGCGCTTACGCTACGCGCCCCGGGGCGCTTACGTAGCGCGATCGTATGCACTCGAGTGCTTCTGGGTGCGCTTACGCCGTGCGTATCATGCGGACGCGGCTATGCGATACGTTACGATGTTTTTGTTCGCGGAAATAGCGCAAACGGGACGCTCACCAGTACGCGCACCGGGGCGCGCCGGAAGACTGCGCTTACCGGTGCACGCACCGGGAGCGCTCCAGGGCAAAAAAAAACATGAACAATATACATAAAAAAATAGTATTATATAATATACAATATAGGATTAATTATAAAAAATATTATATTTCACAGCTATAGAAATTTGCTATTAAAAAACCTTTGAAATTCACTGAAAAAAACATAGGTTTGAGGCCCTATATATAGTTAGGAATTAGCATTTAAAAAACCTATGAAATTCACTGAAAAAAACATAGGTTTCACACCAGTTATAGTTAGGAATTAGCATTTAAAAAACCTATTAAATTCACTGAAAAAACCATAGGTTTCACACCAGTTATAGTTGGGAATTAGCATTTAAAAAAACCTATTAAATTCACTGAAAAAACCATAGGTTTCACACCAGTTATAGTTAGCTGGAAATTTTACTGACATAAAACCATTGAAATTCCCACGTTATAGTTAGTTGGACTCACTATAAATTCCACCATCTATATACACATCCACTCATTCACCAACAGTTCTATATAGTCACTCATACATATACTCACTCATCATATGTAGTGATACACCTATACATCCTGTTACACACCGACAGTCATCCAAAAGTTACTCACACACATACTCACACATGCAAATAAACTATTAAACTGTCTGAACTGGGGTGGTGTGGAGTGCAAAAATGGATGGATTTAGGCCCCGATCTCTGTACTGGGGTGAATGTATGACATTGTTCTGCATTCTGTCCATCAACTGTTGTTTTTGTATTAGATATAAACGTCATGGATCACTGTGTTTCCAGTTTAGGGTGCACAGGTACCCCATTCAGTGTAGTCCGTTTGTTAAAATGAACTAGTTTGTGTGCCTCCCTGCACCACAGCATCGTCGACACAGAGGATTTTACACTCCTTGTTCTGGAATCCACTGCTAATCAAGGGCCGATATTGCATTGTCAACAATCTGCTCTGCTCTGCTCTGTTGTGTCACCAGTTAATTCACAGTTGTCTGATGGCCCTTTCAATGATGCTTTGCAGGCCCCTAGATAGAAGGGAAGGGGAAGGAGGTCGTGGGCACCGCAGAGTAGGGTGGCCAACTGGCATGGGTGCAAATTCAGGATGGTGAGTGTAAAAGTTCAGGACAAGGGGTCAAAATTCACAACAAAAATTCAGGACAGGAGGTCAAAATTCAGGACAAAAATTCAGGGCAACAGGTATGCTTTGCAGACACATCAGTGGATGCCATGCACGGAACATAAGGAACATACTTACAAGTCACTTCTCCTGCCCTGTTAATTTCTCCTGCCCGGTCACTTCTCCTACCCCATCACCGCTCCTTTGCTGTCATTTCCCCTGCCCCATCACTGCTCCTTCCCGTTCACTGCTCCTGCTCCATCACTGTTCCTGCCCGTTCACTACTCCTGCCCATTATCTGCTCCTACCCATTCACCGCTCCTGCTCATGCCTAATCACTTCTCCTGCCCGTCACTTCTCCTGCCCCGTCACTTCTCCTGCCCTGTCACTCCTCCAGCCCTGTCACTTCTCCTGCCCCGTCACTTCTCCTGTCCCGTCTCTGCTCCTGCCCTTTCACTGCTCCTGCCCTTTCACTGCTCCTGCCCTTTCACTGCTCCTGTCCAGTCAGTACTCCTGCTCATGCAGATCAACGCTCCTGCCTCGTCAAGTCCCCTGCCCCCTCTCTTCTCCTGCCCCCTCCCTTCTCCTGTCCCGTCACTTCTCCTGCCCCGTCACTTCTCCTGGCCCATCACTTCTCCTGCCCTGTTCACTTCTCCTGCCCTGTTCACTTTGCCTGCCCTGTTCACTTTACCTGCCCTGTTCACTTCACCTGCCCTGTTCACTTCGCCTGTCCTGTTCACTTCGCCTGCCCTGTTCACTTCACCTGCCCTGTTCACTTCACCTGCCCTGTTCACTTCGCCTGCCCTGTTCACTTCGCCTGCCCTGTTCACTTCACCTGCCCTGTTCACTTCGCCTGTCCACCGCTCCTGCCCTGTCCACCACTCCTGCCCTGTCCACCGCTCCTGCCCTGTCCACCGCTCCTGCCCTGTCCACCACTCCTGCCCTGTCCACCGCTCCTGCCCTGTCCACCGCTCCTGCCCTGTTCACCGCTCCTGCCCTGTTCACCGCTCCTGCCCTGTTCACCGCTCCTGCCCTGTTCACCACTCCTGCCCTGTTCACCGCTCCTGCCCTGTTCACCGCTCCTGCCCTGTTCACCGCTCCTGCCCTGATTACTGCTCCTGCCCGGTCACCTCTCCTGTCCTGTCACTTCTCCTGTCCTGTCATTTCTCCTGTCCTGTCACTGCTCCTGCCCCGTTCACTGCTCCTGCCCCGTTCACTACTCCTGCCCCGTTGACTGCTCCTGTCTGTTAACCGCTCCTGCTCATGCCTAATCGCCGCTCCTGCCCCATCACTTCTCCTGCTTCGTCACTTCTCCTCCCCCGTCACCTCTCCTGCAGGTCACGTCAACTGTCCATCACGTCACCTGCCTGTCATTTCTCCAGCCCGGTCGCTTTTCCTGCCCTGTCGCCTCTCCTGCCCTGCCGCCTCTCCTGCCCTGCCGCCTCTCCTGCCCTGTCGCCTCTCCTGCCCCATAGCTTCTCCTGCTCCGTCGCTTCTCCTGCCTCGTTCTCTGCTCCTTCCCCGTTCACCTCTCCTGCCCTGTTCACCCCTCCTGCCCCGTTCACCTCTCCTGCCTCGTTCACCGCTTCTGCCTCGTTCACCGCTCCTGCCTCGTTCACCGCTCCTGCCTCGTTCACCGCTCCTGCCTCGTTCACCACTCCTGCCTCTTTCACCGCTCCTGCCCCGTTCACCGATCGTGCCCCAGTCACCACTCCTGCCTCATTCTCTGCCCCTGTTCCATTCCCCGCTCCTGTCCTTTCACTGCTCCCGCCCAGTTACAGCTCCTGCCGAATCACCTCTCCTACCCATCACCTCTCCTGACCCGTCACCTCTCCTGACCCGCCACCTCTCCTGACCCGTCACCTCTCCTGACCCGTCACCTCTCCTGCCCCATCACTTCTCCTGCTCCGTCACTTCTCCTGCCCCGTCACTTCTCCTGCTCAATCATTACTCCTGCCCGGTCATTACTCCTGCCCGGTCATTACTCCTGCCCGGTCACCACTGCCGCCCAGTCACCACTCCTGCCCAGTCACCACTCCTGCCTACTCACCTCTCATTTCCTGTTGCCTCTTCTGCCCCATCATTTCTCCTGCCCGTCACTTCTCCTGCCCCGTCACTGCTCCTGCCCTTTCACTGCTCCTGCCCTTTCACTGCTCCTGCCCTTTCACTGCTCCTGTCCAGTCAGTACTCCTGCTCATGCACGATCAACACTCCTGCCTCGTCGAGTCCCCTGCCCCCTCCCTTCTCCTGCCCCCTCCCTTCTCCTGCCCCCTCCCTTCTACTGCCCCCTCCCTTCTCCTGCCCCATCACTTCTCCTACCCCGTCACTTCTCCTGCCCTGTTCACTTCTCCTGCCCTGTTCACTTCTCCTGCCCTGTTCACTTCTCCTGTCCTGTTCACTTTGCCTGCCCTGTTCCCTTCGCCTGCCCTGTTCCCTTTGCCTGCCCTGTTCCCTTTGCCTGCCCTGTTCCCTTCGCCTGCCCTGTTCCCTTCGCCTGCCCTGTTCACCGCTCTTGCCCTGTTCACTGCTCCTGCCCGGTCACCGCTCCTGCCCGGTCACTGCTCCTGCTTATGCCTAATCACTGCTTCTGCCCCGTCACCTCTCTTGCCCCGTCACCTCTCTTGCCCCATCACCACTCCTGCCTGTCACCTCTCCTGCCCGTCACCTCTCCTGCCCGTCACCTCTCCTGCCCGGTCACCTCTCCGGCCCCGTCACCTCTCCTGCCCTGTCGCCTCTCCTGCCCTGTCACCTCTCCTGTCCTGTCATTTCTCCTGTCCCGTTCACTGCTCCTGCCCCGTTCACTGCTCCTGCCCCGTTCACTGCTCCTGCCCCGTTCACTGCTCCTGCCCCGTTCACTGCTCCTGCCCCGTTCACTGCTCCTGGCCCGTTCACTGCTCCTGCCCCATTCACTGCTCCTGCCCCGTTTACTGCTCCTGCCCCGTTTACTGCTCCTGCCCCGTTCACTACTCCTGCCCCGTTCACCGCTCCTGTCTGTTAACCGCTCCTGCCCGGTGACTGCTCCTGCTCATGCCTAATCGCCGCTCCTGCCCCATCACTTCTCCTGCTTCGTCACTTCTCCTGCCCCATCACCTCTCCTGCCCGTCAAGTCACCTGTCCATCAGGTCACCTGCCCGTCATTTCTCCTGCCCTGTCGCTTTTCCTGCCCTGTCGCCTCTCCTGCCCTGTCGCCTCTCCTGCCCTGTCGCTGCTCCTGCCCAGTCGCTGCTCCTGCCCCATCGCTTCTCCTGCTCTGTCGCTTCTCCTGCCTCGTTCTCTGCTTCTGCCCCGTTCACTGCTCCTGCCCTGTTCACCCCTCCTGCCCTGTTCACCGCTCCTGCCTCGTTCACCGCTCCTGCCTCGTTCACCGCTCCTGCCCTGTTCACCGCTCCTGCCCTTTTCACCGCTCCTGCCTCGTTCACCGCTCCTGCCTCGTTCACCGCTCCTGCCTCGTTAACCGCTCCTGCCTCGTTCACCACTCCTGCCTCGTTCACCGCTCCTGCCCCGTTCACCGCTCGTGCCCCAGTCACAACTCCTGCCTCATTCACTGCTCCTGTTCCATTCACCGCTCCTGTCCTTTCACTGCTCCCGCCCAGTTACAGCTCCTGCCAAATCACCTCTCCTGCCCATCACCTCTCCTGACCCGTCACCTCTCCTGACCCGTCACCTTTCTTGACCCGCCACCTCTCCTGCCCCGTCACCTCTCCTGCCTCGTCACTTCTCCTGCCCCGTCACTTCGCCTGCCCCGTCTATACTCCTGCCCCGTCTATACTCCTGCCCCGTCTATACTCCTGCCCGGTCATTACTCCTGCCCGGTCATTACTCCTGCCCGGTCATTACTCCTGCCCGGTCACCACTCCCGACTGGTCAACACTCCCGCCCAGTCACCACTCTTGCCCAGTCACCACTCCTGCCCGGTCGCCTCTCCTTTCCTGTTGCCTCTCCTGCCCCGTCACTGCTCCTGCCTCGTCACTGCTCCTGCCCCGTCACTGCTCCTCCCCCGTCACTGCTCCTGCCCTGTCACTGCTCCTGCCCTGTCACTGCTCCTGCCCCGTCACTGCTCCTGCCCGGTCACTGCCCCTGGCCCATCGCTATTCCTGCCCCGTCACTTTTCCTGCCTGTTCACCGCTCCTGCCCATTCACTGCTCCTGTCCGATCACTTCTCCTGCTTGATCACTTTTCCTGTCCCATCACTTTTCCTATCCCATCACTTTTCCTGTCCCATCAATTCTCCTGCCCCGTTCACATCTCCTGCCCCGTTCACTGCTCCTATCCGCTCACTGCCCCTATCCGTTCACTGCTCCTGCCCGGTTACCGCTCCTGCCTAATCAATGCTCCTGCCCCATCACTCCTCCGGCCCCGTCACCTCTCCTTTCCTGTCGCTTCTCCTGTCCCATCATAGCTCTTGTCCCGTCACTGCTCCTGACCCGTTACCTCTCCTGCCCAGTCACTTCTCCTGCCCCGCCACTTCTCCTGCCCCGCCACTTCTCCTGCCCCGTCACTTCTCCTACGCTGTCACTTCTCCTACGCTGTCACTTCTCCTGCCCTGTCACTTCTCCTGCCCGTTACTTCTTCTGCCCGGTCACCTCTCCTGCCCCATTGCCTCTCCTTTCCTGTCGCCTCTTCTGTCCCATCACTGCACCTGCCCAGTTCACTCTGTGTACAGCATTGACAAATGACACAAGGGGGCAAATTCCCCACAGTACTCTGTTTGGGGAAAGCTCCTCTGTATTCAGGAACTATGATCTCACTGGCACTTGATATGCTAAAGGCGGGGGCGCATCGTCATTCAAAAGGGGATAATCCGCCTCAATCAGAATGACTATGGGCCAGCCCACAGTCTGTGGGAGGTCAGAGAGGGGCTGATGCAGCCTCTGGAGTTCAACAGAGAAGTGCGAGCTGCCCCTCGTTTTTAAGTAGGACTATTCTTGCCGTCCCGGGACGATTTTTGTGAAATAAAGAAGTAGGGGACTGGACTGAAATAATTTTTAAAAGTAGGGGCACGTCGTGCCCTTCCGATCCCGCCCACTTCTACGACTGCACTAGAGTACTTTGAATTTACTAATGGGATGCAAGCCACTCCGCTCAGTGTTGCTGAGATCGTGTGGTAATAGTAAGGGGAGTCCACAAGCATTTGTGGCATATACATTAGACAGGAGCACGCATTTTTCCGCTAAAATTCCGGAGACAATACCATGTATCCCGGCATCATCTATAAAGCTAGTTTTATGTGTAAAGGCAGGGCACAAGTCTTAAAAAAAGAAGTGGGAGACTAACCTAATTAAACAGTATGCAAGAAGCATCATGGCGCATGACATCGTGGCGCATGACATCACAGCGCCTAACAGTACAGGAAGTGGCATCATAATTAGTGACATCAGATCTTAAGCCCTCACATATATGTTTAGCAGGTCTATCGTGAGCACATTTGAGCAGATTGATTTAGGCAGAAGATTCACACTTATGTAAGCTTCACATAAACCAATGTTGCCTTTTGTCAGCATAAAGCTCCCTCTACCTATAGTGATTTAAAAGAAAAAATAGTGATATTTAAATTATTATAACTCCTCCTCAGGGGTAGTATGCGCTATATAAATGCTATTTATTTTGTGAAAATACTGGGAAAGATCAACACATCTGACTTCTTAAAGTGCATGCATATCTCCTAAACAGAGCCTGAGCAAAGTGAAAAGCTGCCTCTCCTAAGTATGGGTGAAGTGCTACCAAAGTGTGAGCCTTTGTTTCCCCTCTGCTGCATTTGCTTTTAGGTGTGAGGCTCCTGACTGCTGCCAGCCAGGAGACTCAAACAAAAGGAGGCCTGATGGCCCCTCAAATTCGGCCTTTGTTAAGGGCGCAGCAGTAGTCAGAGAAGAGACAGCCCTATCCCTTTCCCGCCTGCACTTTGTTGCGGATCGAAAGCATATAACAACCTGCATGCGCTGCTGAAATTGTCCCGGTGTTTGGAAATTACACCAGCACGAATTCAGCATCTTTTTCAGTGGGACCCAACTTCTTGGCAGGGTGGACGGCATCCAACCTGTGAAAAAAGTGGGTGGACGCCGTTGACTCGCGTGTACCCCAACTCGTGCCCTGTGTAAAGGGGATACTTTTATGTATCAGATTGCACACCCCGTGAGTGTAAGAACTGTAGTAAGAAAAGTAGTGACTGTCCCCCCATGTCGAGGTGTGTGTGCATGACGACCACGATGAGAGGTGGGTCTCCTGTAGAAACGCCACCTTAATGCCATTTTGTGTCAGATAAGAGAGTACCTGTTTGCCCTTACGAGGGTTAAGTCCCCTGATGTTCCATATTATACAGCTCAACTCCACCACCTGTGTCCCCATAGCCTGGGTCCCCATTATATAAGAGTGTATATGGTCTTTCTCACAAATGATGAATCGCATGCATCGTAGTATAACCTGACGATGTGTAATCAATTAAATTCAATATACTTTATTTCGGACCTTGAACCATAAAAGTGCACAGTACAAATATTTAAAAATCATACAAAACATCGAGGACATCTAAGATAAAGAATTAAAACAATCCCATTAAAATAAAATTTGGTTTAAAATCATGATATAAGCGTTAGCACTGAGATACCTTCCTGCTGAGACTGAAATCAAGACGACAAAAATCTCAAAGATGGACCCGTTATGCCATCTGGAGTGTCAAAGCTAATTACAAGCTCCGGGAACTTTGTGTAATGCCTAACATATTAAATTATAAAGTGCACTGTGTAATTAAAAAAAGTACTTGCCTAATTCAAAGAGCATAAAACCAGCAGAAACGTCAAAAGACACTACATCTCTCAGGTATCTTGTGGTAAATTTAAATTACCTATACTTAATTTATGCGGTAAAGTTCAATAAGAATAACTCAGTCAAAAATAAGAGACAGAATCCGTGGTATCTGAGGTTTTAAAAGGGGTTTTATTCCTTAAAAAGGAATTGGTTCGAACCAGGCAATCATGTTCCATCACCACGAAGGTTCAGGAAGGGATAGACAATACTTTATTGACAGGATATCATATATATAGTCAATGCATTACAATAGTGACAGATGCAGAAGGCGTAACAGCTGACAGAAACGTGATAAGAGCATATGTACGTAACAGAAGGCGTGCATGAGGGCGTACACAGAGGTGTGTGCTAGACAACGTCACATGAAACGTAGCACAGGTGGGTGGATCCTTAGAAGAATCCTGCAGTGTCAGCAGAAATATGTGGCAGAGATGCGCGCAGCAGCAGCATGACGTGTGATTGACGTGGAATTGGAGGGTGAAGGGGACTTGACATTTAGCCCTACATGAGGAGACAGAAGTCTGGGGTGTCAGAACAACCTAATCCCAAATCATATCTAATATCTTGTGTTTGAGGAACTGTATTATCTAGAAGGAAAGGTCTCTCGGGCAGAGGCTATTCTATACTGACTGCTAGTGCGTGCATATGCGACTACGTGTCTACATGAGATGTGAGGGGCCATGGGCCTACCATGGTAACGGGAGCTATGAATTACTTGCATGGAGACAGTGAGGCCGGGCCCTTTGCTCTGCAGCTGGGAAGGATGTTTTCCTAAACTACTAGACAGGAATGTATTTTCGAGGAGCGGAGCAGATAACTTGAAGGCTGAATACAGTCTTGGCAGGCAAGCAGGCCGAGCCAGGCACCGCTCGCCGCGCAGGGAGTAAGTCAAGGGTCAGGAAGCAGCAGACTGCAGCTTTCGGAGACAGAAGGCAGAAAAAGGCTCTATGGCAGAAATCAGGGCCTAACTCGCCAGAGCTAGAAATACATGAAAGTGCACCATATAAAGACGTTGGCAAGGCACACTTAGGAACGGAATATCCGACCCATTCATGGTGGATCTGAAAGAGGACATGTTAACGTTGGACGCAAATGTATTTGCGTCTTCATAGCTGGAAGTGGAGGGAACATACATGTACTTGAAGCACGTACATGGAGCCGTTGGGGTCTACGATAGGGGACACAACTGATCATAAAAATTCATATTTCCTCATTCCCTCCTTGTCCCCTACGGACCCTTCATGATATATCAATCCTCATTAATCTATCAATCTGTTCATGGAACATCATTTGCTCTTCTTTCTTCTTACGGCGTTTTGAATGAGGACTCGAATGAGGAATACATGATGTGGCGCACAAGCCGCAAATCGCTGGCCCACATTGCAGACATAGGCAGCAACTGAATACTATGAGAAGGGCAATACCTAGGAAGGATAGGACCTTCCATCCCCAGGCTGACAATACACTCCAGAACCAACCGGACCAAGTCCAGGTGCCTGGATTCTGGTGTATCTGACTTGCAATCTTATGAAGACGGGTAATAGCTCTATATACTGATGGCGCGTTTTCTGGAATGAAAACACAGCAGCTCGATCCGATGACTCTACAAGCTCCGCCCCTATCGGCCAGGATGACGTCAAGGACGAGACGATTTTGAAGAACAACAATCCGCATAGCAGACTGCTCCTCTGTTAAGTTACCTAGGGCGGAAGTAGTTTCATTCACTACTGCTTCAAGGGTTCTGGTTAATTTTCGTATCAATTTACTATTAAAGACAGCACCTAAGTAGGGAAAGAAACCTTTATTGAAGTCTGTATATTGTTCCCATGCCGTTTCAGTGTAGTCGACAATCGGGAGATCTCTCTGTAGTTTATTGTGTACTAGATGGGTGTCCCTATGATAATCAGGAGGGGCTAGGAAAACAGGTGGCAGAAGGAATGCAATGTAACAGGTGCCATCCCAATCTAGAGGTAAGCGTATATATGCGGTATGACCACAAATGAAGTAGGAATGACGTGAAGCTTTAAACGCAGACTTGCCTTTATCACTGAATTCGATCATAGTAGTACATTTACTATGACCCAGGTGTACTGAACCATTCTTTCTGATACATAATTCACCTTTGACTGGTAATACGGACATGGCGGGCAAGACTGGTTCGGTTTCGGATTCAACATTCAGAATCATGAGGTTAAGTGTAAAGTTACCTAATCCATATACTTCATTTTCTAGATCAGTCCCTGTCCTTTTTGGTAGACCCTCCTTGTCAGGGTAACATACTTTATGCAGAACGGTGTTCAGATTTCCCCATACCCAGTTGCCCTGGTAAACTACGGAATTGGAATCTAGAGAGTCATTAATCTAAACCATGCACCACAGGAACCATTGTGTGTAAACGGGTACGGGAAGAGGGGCAGAACTCCCTTGTATTTCTGATAGGGAGGGAGTCTGCCACATATCCAACAATTTGTAGCGTTGCTGGTCTGATGGGAATGATGTAACATACTAATGAATGTGTTGTTGCGCAGCGCAAGTCGGTAAGACAATTCATGCGGGGGCAGTTCACTGAAAGAGTGTTCGGCAGTAACATTGAAGGGAGAATGTGCACGCTTGAAAATAGGGTAATAGACATGTAACAGTATGCTTGCAGCAATAATCAGAAGACTTAGAAAAAACATAATCAATAGTGTCACAATGCAATGGCTGCTGAGAGATTTACAATATTCACGTTTCTTGAGTTGTTTTTGTCTATCTCTCTCTCTATTGGGGTCTAGGGGATACATGTCAGAAACTCGTCTAACCGATTCACCTAGGGGAGGACTTAAACAATTAAACTGTCTGACTTGCTAGACCTTAGCTTCAATTTGTATTCCTGGGAAGAAGTTTTCTCGACCAGGGGGAGTTTTGAGTCAGTCTGTGGAGGAGGGCCGGGCTGAGAGTTCAAATCTGGAAACAGTCCATGAAACTTCTTGATATGACTCGAGTGAAGCCAGCCCTTGCGGCCCTCCACTTTCACTGCTGTCCTTGTGGTCAGAAGTACTAGTTTCGGCGTCTGCCAACGAGGCTCCAGCGGACTCCTCCTGTCGAAATTTCTTATGAAGACATAATCTCCTGGAACAACTTCATGGGGCTTCACCTCGGTGTTGTCGGGGAAGGCTGCAGCAACCTGTGAACGACATGATTGTAGTGCAGACATCAAGGAGGCAAGGTAATCTGTCAGCATAATACAGTCAACATCGGTAATTTTTCGAGGCAGAGGCGTCCCCCACATATTCGGTGGCCTACCGAAGACCACCTCATACGGGGATAGCCCTGTTCTAGAATGTGCAATCATACGCATGTAAAAGAGTGCGACTGGCAAAGCTACTATCCAGTCGACTCCTTTCTCTCTACAGATCTTGGCGAGACGAATTTTCAGAGTCTGATTATGGCGCTCCACGAGGCCTGCTGCCTCGGGATGTCGGACACAATGGAACTTCCATTGGTAGCCGAGTAGGAGAGATACTTGCTTCATTAACTCGGACGAGAATGGCTGACCGTTATCGGAGTATACGATGCGGGGCAAACCATATCTGGGGAAGAATTCACGAACCAGCTGCTTGGCAGTGGTCGGAGCAGTGTAATCTGGGACTGGATATGCTTCTGTCCAACGGGAAAGTGCACATACAACTACGAGGACATATTTAAATCCTCAACAACGTTCCATCTGGATATAATCCATCTGGAGGACTTCAAAAGGGTGATCGGGAGGATGAAATCCACCTTGCTCTACGGGAATGCTTTTACCTGGGTTGAACTGACAACAAATCATGCAAGTACGCACTTTCTGTTTGGCTGCTGCTCGTAAATGTTTATTGAACCAAATGTTTTGAATACTGTCTAACATGGCTTTTTCTCCTAAATGTGCAGGACTGTGTACTGTGTTAATGATTACTTGGACCATAGAGTCAGGGAGAAACCATGTAGATTTTCCCTTCGTCATCCATCCTTGATCTGTTTGGATCCCTCCTAGTTCAGTCCATTTCTTGATTTCATCTGGTGTAGCATGTGTCTGTATATCAATTACATCTAGGGCGGGATCCCTAACTGTCATGCAATGTGTCGGTGTCCGGACTATTGTCTTTGTCAAGTCGGTTGCGTGAGTCTGAGTCTGAGCTGTATGCTTGGCTGTCCGGTCTGCCAGGTCGTTACCCTGGGAGATTGTATCTGTGACTTTTGTATGTGCCTTGCACTTCATGATAGATATCGCTGTAGGCAGATGTATTGCATCTAACAGAGTTTGAATGAGGAGACCGTGTTGAATCTTGGCACCGTGAGAAGTCAAATAACCTCTCTCTCGCCATAATACACCGAAGTCGTGTACAACTCCGAATGCATAACGTGAATCTGTGTATATGTTAACTCTCTTGTTCTTGGCTTGAATACAGGCTTGAGTCAGAGCGATGAGCTCTGCTGCTTGAGCTGACAGGGTGTCAATACAATTTGTTTCTATAACTTCAGTTTCTGTCGTGACTGCGTAAGCGGCCACTAATTCTCCTGTACTTGTTCTCATGCATGAACCATCCACATAAAGTGTCAGGTCTGGGTCCGTTAATGGAGTGTCTGTCAAGTCTTGTCTAGGTTTCGTTGTAATAGTAATGACTTCAATACAATCATGTGCCAATGGGTCTGTCTCACTTAATGGCAAAAGTGTAGCAGGATTCAGTGTATTACAACGTCTGATTTCTATGTGTGGCTGAAACAATGTCAATTCATAACCTGTCAGTCGTGCTATAGTCAAGTGCTGGGTCTGTGTTCGGTTTAAAAGGACTTCCACGGAGTGTGGAACTTGTACTGTCAATTGGTGTCCTAACACTATGGAATCACTTTGTCTGATTGCTAGAGCTGTTGCTGCTACTGATTTCAAGCACGCAGGCAGAGCCTGTGCTACTGGATCCAATGTACTAGAAAAATAAGCACACGGTTTGTGTGAACCTGCTTGTTCTTGGGTCAGCACTGACAATGCAGCACCTTCACGTTCTGTGACGAAAAGTGTAAAAGGCTTACTGTAACATGGTGTTGCTAAAACTGGTGCTTGGCATAAGGCTTTCTTTAAGTCGTCAAAAGCTTGTGTATGTTCCTGAGTCCAAGGGAGAGCAGTCGAAGACGCTGCCTCCTGGGTTGTCAACTGTATGAGTGGCTTTGCTAGAAATGCGTACTGAGGAATCCATTGTCTACAGTAAGAAGTGAGGCCTATAAAGGCCCGCACCTCCTTTTGTGTCTTGGGTTGTGACATATTTACAATTAACTGGATGAGGTCAGGTGTTAGCTGTCTCCCCCCTTTGGACAGCAAGTGCCCAAGGTAAACAACTTGCTGAACACAGAATTGCAGCTTCGAAGGGGACACCTTGTGTCCCTTGTCAGCCAGAAAATGCAAAACCGTCAGTGATGCCTGCTCACATTCAGGTTCGCTGCGGGCGGTGATCTGTAGATCATCGACATACTGAAGCAGGGCAGTGTTGTCAGGCATGTGTATACTGTCTAGTTGTCTTTTCAGTGCTTGGCTATAGATGCTGGGGCTTTCTGTGAATCCTTGAGGTGCGCGTGCAAATTTGAAGCTTCGTCCATTTAAACAGAATCCGAAAAGGTATTGGCTTTCCGGGTCTATTGGAACACTAAAGAAGGCGTTCTTCAGATCAATTACGGTAAAGAACGTTGCTTCGGAATCAATGGCAGTCAATAGAGACGAGATATCTGGGACCACGGGGTATTGTGGTACAATGCATTTATTTAATTCGCGCAAATCGATAACTAATCGATAAACTGGGGGTGCTTTTGGATCAGTACGTTTAAGAATTGGAATGATGGGGGAATTACATACATTGGAGTCGGTTTCTACGACCACTCCTTGTGCAATGAGCTCGTCAATGATTTTCAGTAAAGCCACTACAGCATCTGGGGGTAACTTGTATTGTCGAATTCGTGGTAATACCACTCCTGGCTTGAGTGTGACTCGATATGGTGTGATGTGCATACAACCTACATCAGTGGGGCCTTGTGCCCATAAATGTGCAGGAACATTCTGTAATCTGGGATCAATATCTCTCAACACATAGTGACCCTTAAAGTCGCGCAAAAACAGTCTTACTCCTTCCGGAGAACAGCAGATGACAGCTCCTAGAGCTTTCAGTGTCTTTATGCCTAACAAGTTTTCTGGACATGATTTCGTTAGTAATAAATCTGTAGTACGTGTCAATGGACCAACTGCAAGGGGAAGTGGTTGCGATACTTCGTTAATAATAGGCTTTCCTGAAAATCCAAGGGAAACATTCTGTGAGCCTGAGATTCCCCTGGAACCTCGTCGTGACTTATAGTTGTCCTGCTTGCCCCTGTATCAATTAAAAACTTTCTGTCTTTCCCTAATACTTGACTGTGTACATAAGGACCTTCTTGATCCACAGGAACCTCAATAAGAGGCAAGCCAACCTCCCTCTCTAGGCTGTTTCATGTGTATCGCTGATAGTCGGGATAATCATTTTGTGCATACTGGTACATCTGTTGGGTCGCGTTTTGTGTTGCGGCAATGGGCTGTGGCTGTGGCACTGCTACGGTCTGTACTGTCTGTTGTGGAGCTTGCATAGGCTGGATATTCTGTGGTACTTGTTGTTGGACCTGGTCCTGCCTAGGAGGACGCGGTCTCTCTTTAGTTTTACCTGTAGAGATATTGTGTTTCAAAACTGCACAATCATTTATATAGTGACCTGGCTGTTTACAATAGTTGCATATCCCTTTAACAGGAGCTGCTGAATTATTGGATTGTGTCGTACCCTTTTTCTGACCGTCAGCTGGAACTGACTGAGCAACTAACATTTTCATTTTCGTGTCTTTCATACGTCTTTGTTCGTGCTCTTGTTCTTCTCTAATTCTATTCTGGTGGTACTGTAACATTTGTAACATTTGTGAAGGGGTATTAGCTTGCCATGTGCTCTCGACTTTTCAGAACACGATTCTTAACTTGGGGCAGGGAATTCTCGACTAGTTTTGTTACAAAAAGATGTGGATATGACTCGCTACTTGCTTTCAGGCCACTAATAATACCAAAACATTTCTCAAATCGGGAATAAAAATCACTAGTGTCTTCATCGGGTTTCTGTTTGCAAGCTGAGATTGCACCCCAGTCTTCCTTTTTCGTTGCTAATAATCGTGGCAATACTTGTACTAACAATCCTGGTAATGCTTTAGTTTTATCCCCAAGCCCTAGACCTGGGGTTCGAGTATTTTCTTTGTTCTCTAATTCAGCCCAAACAATCTTTTGCTCTCCCACCTCCCATTCTTTCTCTTTCAGTTTCTCGTAAATACCGGCAGCCAATAATACTTTCAATATTTTCATGATGTCGGGATAGGTGTAATCACCCATGAGTAACATGTCTTTTATTTCACGGTGAAAACCTGCTGGATCTTTGTCATGGCTGGGCACTAATTTCTTCATTTCCAATAGTTCTATTTTAGTTATGGGCGTGTACACAAACACGCGTCTAAAAGTATTGTCCGCATTCCTGACTGGGTGCACCTCTCGTAAGGGATTCTGTCTGTCTATGTAATACGCTTTTCTTTCAATGGATGGGGCTGGATCAAACTGTGAACACAGGAAGGCACTATATCTGTGCCGAGGTTCTAGAATTATTTTAATTAAATCGGTACCTAGGCCTCTCCATTTATTCATGAGTAGTTCTATTAATATATCAGGTAGGGGACCAGGATCAGAGTGTTGGCTTTTATACAATATAAGGAGGTGTTGTATCATGTACATACCAGCCAGACGCTGTTCATCTGGAGAAAGATTCAAAAACGTTTGCGCTAACGCGTCATCACTATATTTATCAGAACTGTCAGCCCATTGTACTGCTGACCTGGCTAATTCTTGTTCATCCATAGAATTGAGTACATGGTACCCCATTCGTTCTTGAAGTATTTTATCGATAGCCTGAAATAGGTGTTCTGGCGTTTTCGGATTTGACATAGCAGCTTGAAAAAGTCTCTTACTTTCTGGACGTACCGGACGCATTGAATTATTAAAGGGTCTTCCCTTACCTACATATGCTATCATTTCTCTAGCTGGTAACTGCAATACTCCTGTTGTCGTTTCTTGTTTGTTCCTCCCCCTCTGAGGATTCATTTTTGTCTGAATCTATTTCTCTTTCTGGCTGTCTTCTTTCGTGTATTTGTTCTACTGCTTTTCGGATCCTTTGGTACATATTTTCTATACAACTCTGTTTATCATGTTTTCCGTCTGCTATATTCTGACCCCACTTGTTAAGTGCTTTCATTTCTTCCGGGTCTACACCTGGCCGATCTTGGTTTCTTATCAAGCAGTTTATGAAGAAACGTAATATCAGTTTTTGAGTGTCAACTTTCTGGTATGCCATGGCCTCGCCAATACTTTCAGGACCTTGCCCTGTTTGGACAAAATGATATATTCTGTCTAGATGATCAATCATCCCTGGTAGTATCATTAAATAGTTTGCAACTCGCCGTAGACGTACTGATGACAGCATCATTCTATCGTCTATACCGGGTACTGGATCATATCTACAGTCTGTAAGAGGCTCTTTAAGTATGTCGTAACTCGCTGTTTGAGGTGTACGTTGTTGTGCCAAATCCCTATAAGTCAATCGGTGTGTTTGTGGCGGGGTCTGAAAACCTCCTGTCGCACCTCCTGAGGTGCCAGGTCCAAAAGGATTTGTTGGGTGTAGGGTAGGGAGAATAGGTGCAGGAAGGAGTGGAGGAACAGGCGGAAGGTGTGGAACGGGCGGAGTAGTATGTTGTTGCGGAGGTGGGGGTAGATTATCTCGGGGTGGAGTGCCGTCAGCAGGTGGTGTGCGTGGCGGCGGAACATTAACATATTTGGGGGCTACATCGTCTAAATAGGAAGAAAGAAAAATGTCCTTTGCGGTCTTGTGGTGTAATTTAGTCGGAAGCAATGGAGGTGGCAGATCTTTTGGTACTTCCGGGGTGGCCTTAGGTAAACCCTCGGCCAGAAGAGGATACATACCATTCATAAGGGTGTTTCGCTGTCGGTCTACTTGTTCTGCTTTTACTCGTATACCTTCCTCAACTAATACGTTTTCTCGGGCTTTGTCTGAATCCTCCCTACTTTTCTCTTCTTTTCTAAGTGCTTTCTCTGTGCGTCTATGCGATTCTTTACTCCATAATTCAATGGCATCTTTCTGTGACTGTCTGGCTTTCTTTTTCCATAATGCTTCTTCTACTCTCATGATGCAATCAGCATCCCATGTCCCAGCAGCGGGCCATCTCTGATTCTCTGCTAAATCTTTGGTGTAATCCACCCATAAATCGAGATATAATACGGCATCTAGGCCATGTTTATGGTACATAAAGTACCCTGGAGTGTCCCTAGGTGGAATGGGAACAGCTTCCTCTAGTATCCCTTTTCTAGTTTTTATCTGTCTTAGTTTGGAAAACAGCGGCATGTTCCAGCCGTACTACTTGATACTTAATACTTACTTGGACTTGGACACAATTAATACAATAAACACAATAATGTAGATCGAACAATCTCTCATACCACAACATTAAAACACATTAAAACATTTTAAAATGAACAATAATAATTAGAATAAAACTAACTACCTACATACTCGATATACTGCTAAACAGTACAGATACACAGCTAAAACAGTGCAGACCGGATATACTGCTAAACCGTACAGATACACCGCTAAAACAGTGCAGACCGGGTCTGTGTACCCAAACCCGTCTTGACCGGCACAAATTAATGCGCTCGTCTAGATGCGTCCCCAGCAACGGTACTCACCGGGAAGCACGGAACAGAAGGCCTCGGAAACTCGACACTGGACTGGACCGGACTGGACTCGACTCGACTCGTGACGTAGATACTTCGGGACTTCGGAACCTGGTGGGCCTCTGAATACCTCGGACTTTGCTCTCTCAGCTAGGCTCTGGTCGGGATCCTCCGTACTCCTCACCGCCTCGTCTGGGTGTCGATCGCAGCCTCAGTCACCTCCGTTGGCCTGAGGGAGGTACAGGAAATCCTGCGGGTACGCGTAGTTGTCCGTCCGGCTGTGGCAGGGGACCGGGCCTGCAAAGCACCGCCGGCGCGTAAGGTGGGGGAGGGGTCCCTGTTCGGGCGCCAATTTATGCGGTAAATTTAAATTACCTATACTTAATTTATGCGGTAAAGTTCAATAAGAATAACTCAGTCAAAAATAAGAGACAGAATCCGTGGTATCTGAGGTTTTAAAAGGGGTTTTATTCCTTAAAAAGGAATTGGTTCGAACCAGGCAATCATGTTCCATCACCACGAAGGTTCAGGAAGGGATAGACAATACTTTATTGACAGGATATCATATATATAGTCAATGCATTACAATAGTGACAGATGCAGAAGGCGTAACAGCTGAGAGAAACGTGATAAGAGCATATGTACGTAACAGAAGGCGTGCATGAGGGCGTACACGGAGGTGTGTGCTAGACAACGTCACATGAAACGTAGCACAGGTGGGTGGATCCTTAGAAGAATCCTGCAGTGTCAGCAGAAATATGTGGCAGAGATGCGCGCGCAGCAGCATGACGTGTGATTGACGTGGAATTGGAGGGTGAAGGGGACTTGACATTTAGCCCTACATGAGGAGACAGAAGTCTGGGGTGTCAGAACAACCTAATCCCAAATCATATCTAATATCTTGTGTTTGAGGAACTGTATTATCTAGAAGGAAAGGTCTCTTGGGCAGAGGCTATTCTATACTGACTGCTAGTGCGTGCATATGCGACTACGTGTCTACATGAGATGTGAGGGGCCATGGGCCTACCATGGTAACGGGAGCTATGAATTACTTGCATGGAGACAGTGAGGCCGGGCCCTTTGCTCTGCAGCTGGGAAGGATGTTTTCCTAAACTACTAGACAGGAATGTATTTTCGAGGAGCGGAGCAGATAACTTGAAGGCTGAATACAGTCTTGGCAGGCAAGCAGGCCGAGCCAGGCACCGCTCGCCGCGCAGGGAGTAAGTCAAGGGTCAGGAAGCAGCAGACTGCAGCTTTCGGAGACAGAAGGCAGAAAAAGGCTCGATGGCAGAAATCAGGGCCTAACTCGCCAGAGCTAGAAATACATGAAAGTGCACCATATAAAGACGTTGGCAAGGCACACTTAGGAACGGAATATCCGACCCATTCATGGTGGATCTGAAAGAGGACATGTTAACGTTGGACGCAAATGTATTTGCGTCTTCATAGCTGGAAGTGGAGGGAACATACATGTACTTGAAGCACGTACATGGAGCCGTTGGGGTCTACGATAGGGGACACAACTGATCATAAAAATTCATATTTCCTCAATCTGTTCGTAACAAATTAAAAACAATGCCACAGAACGACAATGCTCAATACTACATGATTTACAGTGATAAAAAGTTTAAAAAGGAGGATTAGGACCCAGAATTTAGCAGCATTAGTGTTTTAATGAAAGCAGCGACACAGTTTTCCAGATATGACACCCGCAATTCCGATATGAAAAGGTGTGGTGTACAACCTAGGCAAGGTACTTAGGATATTGAGTTTGAAATTAAAACAACTTCCCGCCTTTTTCCTAAGTAACCATATATGTATTAACTTATTCCTAAAGACCAGGGCCTGGCTTGTATCAGAATACACAATGCAGTAGGCCTCCCAATAGTGTCTCACTCCCAGCAGAATGCATGGGGGTTTAAGCAAGCTCCTCCTGGGCCTGTAATTCCTTTTTTTAGGTTGAGCATTCGAGACCTCTCGTATATACTTTAGTATATATGTGTATATTAGTATATACTTATATGTGTATGTACTTTGTGGGCTCTGGAGATCAGCCCTAGGACTTCGAGCATTCAAGACTTTAGGCTATACTTATATATTAGTATATATTCTTATGTGTATGTACTTTGTGGGCTCTGGAGATCGGCCCTATGACTTGTCTACTTCCGCTTAGGGACTTTTTTTCTGTTCAACTGCCTCTATTTAACTGTCTTAATAAAAAAGGACCAGTAGAGGTCAGTAAAATACCAGAATTGCTGTCTGCTGAGGGACTTTATTTTTAAAAAATTTCTGGTAACTGCCTCTATTTAACTTTCCGGATAGAAAACGACCAGCAGAGGTCAGTAAAATACCAGAATCAATTTAGCATTCTCTAGATTCCAGTCCATAGAAATTGTCTTCCACGAGCACTCGTAGACAATAATATTTTTTTCAAATCTTGTATTTTCAGTGATATGACCACCGAAGGCCCTGATTTTATATGAAAAACAGAGCTTTGGACTATACCATTTCCTGCTGAAAGGCAATATTTCTCTCCATATGTTCCCATACCTGGCATATCACGCAGTTTGGTGCTTACTTTCCACCATGTTAAAGAACAGTAGATGTTTCAGCTCCCAGGCTAATGTGCTGCATAGCTAAATACATATAAGATCCCAAGGAGATACAATTGCATTGCAAATGCTTGTTTCTGAATCTGTTTAGTAGCATTTAAATGCAATATCAGATATCTTACAGTGGTTCCATGTAGTAGTTTGGTTGTCAGTTCCCACTGCCCAAATATCTCTGTTGGGAGCGTATGCTGTTCCGTTGATTTACCACATTATGTCAAATTAGGAAAATGCAATACAACATGAAGGAATAAGGAATTTTGACTCTCAATCAGTAGTCATTTCGTGTGCACCACCGTGTTAATTAACATACATTTCACGGTTAGGAGTTATTAGTGTGTAGTAAAGAACCATGTTATCGTACAATATATGTTGCAGAGTGTATGCTTGGAGGCTAATAATTGGAGAGTAAAACTTGGAGAAAAGCAAAAAACTATTCCAAATAAAATGAAAGGGACTGAGGTAACATAAAATCAACTGAGAAAATATCACTGGTATTATATTGTTGAGGGTGGAAGAGGGTCTTATGTCTATAAGCTATACATTTTTGTGGCCAAGTGTCAGTACGTCCCGGTGGCAGGGAAGTGGTTCAGGGTTTCAGTAATTCTGCTTGTCTTGTAGGTCCGAGAGTGTTGTTTACTTGTATCAAGAGCGAACCTCGGGTGCGTTCAGTGGGTACTCACTCTCTTTAGGGTAGGGGCCCGCTGTTCCACTTCCACACCCCCCTTATCCGTAGCAGTTTCCATTCCTACGTGCACATAAACGTCATGTCTAATGTGTTATCTCTGCTCCCATTGTCTGGATCATCTGGCACTGAGTTCGGGTCTGTCTCGGGTGTATCCAGCTATTTAGTACTTCGTGCCATATATCCGCCAACGGGCGCCTACGTAATCCCTGGGCATCCTCCCGCCTCTACACCGGAATTACAGCCAAATTACTGAGAAAACTCCAACGTATCAAAAACGCATCAGCGACACTCATTTTGGACATCCCTCGCCAAAATCACATTACCGGCCACCTGAAAGACCTCCTCTGGCTCCCCGTCAACAAGAGAATAACATTCCGTCTCCTCACCCACGCACACAAGGCCCTCTACAAGCTAGGGCCCGAATGCCTCAACACTCGACTATCCTTCTACACACCCACCCGCCAATTAAGATCCTCCGATCAAGGCCTCGCCGCAATCCCGCGCATCCAAAGATCCACCATGGGAGGTAGATCCTTCTCCTACTTGGCGGCCAAGACCTGGAACTCACTCCCCACCCACCTCCGCCTTACACAGAACCACATCTCCTTCAGAAAAGAACTTAAAACCTGGCTATTCGATAAATAATGAACCCCTTCCCCAAGCGCCTTGAGACCCTCTGGGTGAGTAGTGCGCTATATAAATTCTGGAACTTGAACTTGAACTCGACAACGGGGAAACAGTGTCCCTCATCCTCCTGGACCTCTCCGCAGCGTTCGACACTGTCTGCCACCGCAACCCAGTGCAGCGCCTCAGCAACATCGGAATCCAAGAGAAGGCACTGGAGTGGATCATCTCGTTCCTCGCCGGAAGAACCCAGAGAGTCCGCCTTCCCCCGTTCAGATCCGAGGCCACCGAAGTCATCTGTGGCGTACCACAGGGATCATCACTCAGCCCCACCCTCTTCAACGTCTACATGAGCGCCCTCGCAGCCATCGCACGCCAACACAACCTCAACATCATCTCCTACGCCGATGACACCCAGCTGATCCTCTCCCTCACCAACGACCCAGCCACCGCCAGAACCAGCCTACACGAAGGGATGAAAGATGTTGCCGAGTGGATGAAGAACAGCCGCCTGAAACTGAACTCAGACAAGACGGAAGTCCTCATCCTGGGGTCATCGCCCTCCGCCTGGGACGACTCCTGGTGGCCCCCTGCCCTGGGCACCACTCCCAAGCCAACGGACCACGCTCGTAACCTGGGCTTCATCCTGGACTCCTCCCTCTCGATGACCAGACAAGTCAACACCGTCTCATCATCGTGCTTCAACACCCTACGCATGCTCCGAAAGATCTTCCGATGGATCCCCACCGAAACCAGGAAGACAGTCACTCAGGCACTCGTCACCAGCCGACTGGACTACGGAAACACCCTCTACGCCGGAACCACAGCCAATCTTCAGAAAAGACTCCAGCGCATCCAGAACGCCTCCGCACGACTCGTCCTGGACATCCCCCGACACAGCCATATCTCCGGCCACCTGAGAGACCTACACTGGCTCCCCTTCAGCAAGAGGATCACATTCAGACTCCTCACCCACGCACACAAGGCTCTCCACGACCTGGGCACTAAGTACCTCAACAACCGCCTGACCTTCTACACGCCAGCCCGCCAGCTACGGTCGACCAGCCACGCCCTCGCCGCCGTTCCACGCATCCGCAGAGCCACCGCCGGAGGAAGATCCTTCTCCTACCTGGCAGCCAAGACATGGAACTCCCTTCCCATCCACCATCGGCTAACCCAGGACCACCTCTCCTTCAGGAAGCCTCTCAAGACCTGGCTCTTCGAGCAGTAGCGGAACCCCCCCCAGCGCCTTGAGACCCTTCCGGGTGAGCAGCGCGCTATACAAATGTCATGATTGATTGATTGAGTGGTGTGCCAGGGTCAAGTCTACAAACCTCAAACCCGCTTTCTTCGTTTTGGGTCTTGGGAAGCCTCACAGGAGGCAAATCTGTATTGCGCAGGGTCTAAAGTCGCTGGGTCACTGCAGACCAGAAGACCTGGAGTTTGTGGCATCCCCAAAGAATATGACAGAAGTCTGCATCAGGCACCTAACATCGTGGACAGCACTGGGGTTCGCCCCGTATGTAATTTGTAGTCTATGTGAGCTGAAATATGACATGTGTAAAATAAAAAATTGTATGTATTTTAGTCTAGTGATGCAGGATACATTCTTAGGGTATTGTAGCATTCTCACCCACTCTTTGTTCGGGATCTTGTGCTCCAGAATTGTCTCCCATCTAGTTTTCAATGACTCTAGAGAATTGCTTCCCATCTCGTTCAGTGCTCAGTAGTACACTGTCACCAAAGGTCGTGCTGAACCCATGGAAAGAAGGAGCTGAAGGACTGAGTGTGTCGGTGGTTCTACCTGCCCCATGGCCCACAGATCTCTGAACGTCTGCACTACGGCTCCATATGTCAGGAATTGACACCTAGGTATAATGTGGGTTTTGGCCAAGTCCTCAAAGGGCATATGGGCTCCCTGCAGAAAGAAGTCCCCTACTGTCCCAGTCCCTGACTCTGTCCAAGTCGTGGGTTGAGTAACTGTAAAGGTTGTGACTGGTATCACCATGGAGGAGTCCTACCAGTGGTAGTTTTAAGAAGTTATAAGTGTGATCTCCACATGAAATTAGTTCAGTTTGCCAGGATTAATATCCGTTTTTTCCAGCTCGTAATATGGAGGACAGAGACATTTCTGTTTGCAGCAAGGTTTCTTTATTTTGATTCATACGACAAGGACAGCCGACACGTGTTTCGCCCCCTCTTGGCGATTTGCGCCGGGGCTTTCTCAAGGCTAAATAGGTTAAATCATGTAGGAAATTCCCGTTTCAAGATGTGTACAGTGTCCGAAATATAAAAATATAATTCTTCAGTAGTAAAACATTTCTATTTAGGCTAATGCCCTGGATCCTAGAGTCCTCCCGGCATGGTGGTTCCTGGGTCAGATCCAGAGCTTCAAGTGTGTCTCCATCCACTAACTAACCATACTTATTCAAGTGTTGTCCAAAGCCTTGAAACCCTTGGGCCTTTGCTACCTTATCTACCTACCAGTGGTAGTGTCTGTACATATAATGGAGCTCCGTGGGTTCCCACAAGACTCCGATGCCAACTTTGTAATGCCACCTAGGGTAGTACCGTCGGTCTGGAAATGGTTACTTTTGGGTTCAACAGTAATACTAACAATAATTCCCGATGAGGGGTCAACCCCAAGAGGTCTGCGGCGTGGGTGCGATCCACATCTAGCCACGGAAGAAGGGAATTATATAGGCAGTTAATACTTGAAGAAACAGACATAAGTAGAACACACTGGTTTTGCATTACATATAGAAAGGTTCCACACCTACTGATATCTGTTCTTTATTCTTTATATACAGGGACTACATTGAGGTACTTGGGACCTAACATACCTCTCTGAGTAGGCTCAGTGAGACAGGCGTTACCTCTTCCCTTTTTTTCCCATCTTCCACCTCTCACCACAACATGCTTTCACATATTTGGGCTATTTTGGTGGTGCAGGAAAGTTGGGACCTCACATCTTGTGCTTCATATCTCTCCTGTAAAAACACAGATGAGAACCAACAATTTATGCGGGTTTAGTGTCATGACTTTTGTTTTTGGGGTATTCACCACAAATCCACAGGTGTCACACAATTCAGAGAAGCTATTAAAGAGGTTTTGAAGCCCTGATAGAGTTCGGTAAAGGAAAGGGTGCCTGCTGAAAAAAGCAATGCAGGTGTAAGACAGCCAACAAGCTCTGGGAAATCATGGGTGCCTTCACCTAGGAATTTAACCATTATCGATGAGAAGAGTGTTGATGCAAGTACACACCCTTGTCAACCACTGCGTTGGATCTGTGTGATCAGTTGGATTACCATCCAACCTCCACCTAACATGTGTGTTGCTGTTACTGTGTAGTATAATGAGTGTGTCTAATAGGGTATGATCCAAACCTATGTCAGCTAAGGTGAACCAAAGGTGCTGCATCAGGACCAAATCAAAGGCAGTCCTGAGGTCCACAAAAGCAAAATATAGGTGGTCCTGGACAACTTAATATATTTCACCACAATGAGGTCAAGAGAAAAAAATGTGATCTATTGTTGCTCACCTTGGATAGAAACGTTGCCCATCCAGTTCTAGAGTTTGGCCAAGATCTGATGACAGAACACATTCTGAAAGTTATCGATGAGGCTGATGGGCCGATAATTATTTGGGATTCCTGTATCACCCTTTTTATAAATTGGAATGATCTCTCATTTTTTCCGGGAGTCTGAGACACCCACACCTGCCAGTATGTCATTAGATAATACATTTATGTAGGGTCTCCAGACAAGGGGTTCAGATTGAAACAAATCACAGTGAGTTCTATCTGGACCGGATGCATAGTCAAACATACAAGAACCAAACACAAATAAAACAGTATCTCTGTACCCACACCTGAATATGGAACATTTGGCGAATCCCTTAGGAACATAAACAACACCCCAACTATAAGCAGTGTGGTGTACACCTTGCAGAGTTGGCAACACTTTGGCAGATGGTGCCCATATGGAAAGTGATACCTAAATATGAAGCAAAGTTGGGTTTTGGTATGATAGCAAGTTGCGGCCCCCTGTAGAGGTCAAACAGAGAGAGTCAGAATGAAGAGGAGGCAGACCAGTCCTCAAGCCGGTACATGAGGCATGAAGCAAAACAGATGTGAACAGTCAGTGCTTAGTCCAGTGGAAGGAAAGCTGCAGCCGCAGCAGTGGGGATCGGTCCGGTATGGTGCGGCGAGAGGGCACCCCATTATGATGCTTGCAAAAGCTTGACGCCTCCATAGGTGAAGCAATGATCTGAGCCTGTCTGTTAACCTCCACTCATAAGCGAGCTAGGCACAGCATGCTGCATTTGAGCCCATGTGTGCATAGGCTGTTCTTGATGTTTGCAAACCTAAGTCTCACTTTCTGTACTGCCACAGTAAAGTAAAGTAACAGAGATATGGTGGAGTCTGGGAATTATAGTTGGTCTCCCTCACATGCCAGTCGCAGTATCATGTCCATGTAGTTGAGAAGGCATGCTATTGGTGGACGGGGGTACACCAGGTGGAGGACGTGGGTCAAGCAACCCGTGGGCTCTTGCTACAACAAACAAGTGAAGTCCTGTCTGCCAAAAAATTCGGTATGGAGATGCTCAACAATTAGGTCAGGACCGCCCATATCTGTAGACTCCACCACTCCCACTCCCACTCCCATGATCCTGATTTTGTTTTGGTGGAATTGGTCCCCATGATCTTCATTCTTAGCAACTGCAGTTTAAGACAACTTTTCGACTTTCTCAAGGTGTTTCGTAACTGACAGAATACGTCTCTCAGTGCCGTCCAGTCTAGCATTTTGGCAATCTAGCCGTTTGCCCATGCGATCTAGCCAATTGGTAAGAGCGTCAAGGCTGGCATCAATAGGCCTGAAGCCAGCATGGTGGTCCACCAGTGCCATCTGCTGTCTCCCGTTGAGCCTTCTTGGTGTCCAAGAAGGAGCACTGTTGCTGCGTGCCTTTAGGATGATCAAACATAAGCTTTCGCTGTTTAGGGTTGCCTCTTCCCATGTTGGAGCCGGGGGTTGGGAAGAAGCAGAAGGGCTGCAACCTGGTCGGCACATTGGCCCACTTAGCAGCTATGGCCCAGTTCTCAGGCTTAGGTGAATGTCACCAGATCAGTGCAATAGCAGTGGGCACAATAGTAAATACAGGTAGCCTGCAGGAGTATAGCGAATATGCCCAATGGCTAAGCAGCACCCATGCACCCACTCATTCCAGAAATTGAAGGGAATGGAGGGGAGGGCCCTCCACATGTGTTTGGATGTGCCCCTAGGCGCCCGTGGTCCCAGTGTTCGGCCCCGCCCCTGATGCAATCAGCAATGGCCAGCGGGAGGAGGCCGGCCAGAGGGCGAGGTGCAGGAGTAAGCAGTGGGACCTCCAGGCTGTCTCTCACCCGTGGTGGAGTAGAGGGCTGGGGATAGAGGGACAGGTTGCTGCCTCTGCAGATATGTACAGTGAGGGGCAGGAGCGGGTGTATCGTTTAACCAGCGGGCCTCAGGTAGGCCGTATTACGGGTGTGCTCACTCGCCAATATAGTGCTGATCAGCGGCGCTGGCCTGCTCCCACCTGTCGCTGGTTCCTGGGCTCCTACTGCCTGGGCCCATCTGCTCTGTCTGCGCAGCTGCAGCCGGTCGCCTCGCTCCTGTGATCTCCAGCCATCAGCCAGTTAGGGGGAATGCCTGCCCGGTATCGGGGCGGCTCTTGACTCATGGTGGCCCTGGGCAGGGAGTGTAGGTAGGGGGCCCTGGAAGAGGAGACCCCGGAAGAGGCGCAGAGGCCAGTGAAGGGGGGAGGGCTCAGGGTGTTTGGAAGTGGAACAGAGCCGGAGGTTGCCAAATCCCAGCCACTGGGGCCGCCACGCAAATATGTATCCATCCTCAGAGGATTATTATATTAAGGATATATATTGGCATGGTGGCCCCTGGAGTTTGGCGGCCCTGAGCAGGTGCACAGCTTGCACATGCCTAAGGCCGGCCCTGCCGGCATCCCAGCAAGGCTTGGTAGCCTCGTCCTCAGGCTCACCAACGCCCTTGTCACCACTGGGCCTCTAAGGACTGCGGTGGGCCACACCAGTCCACTGTCTCGGATGTCTCCCCCTGACACCTTCACACCCCGATCAGGCCGCACAGACAGGAATGTTACTGCCCATATTTCTGCCAGTTTGTTGTGCTTGGATGGGGATGGATAGTGAAAAACCTGACATTCACGGGCATTTGGTGCTGGAGATTCACAACCAGGTGGCCGTCTTGGTTGCTGGTGTTGCCACACCCCAGTGCACTCATGTTCTGTTTAGAAGCCTTTATTTGTTTGCATGTCTGAGACATGGTCAGTGACGGCTACCGCCCCTCTCCCTGTATGCCCACATCAACCCAGAACACAACAAAACGGAACAGGATTTGTCTTTGGAAGGCGGGGGGTCGCAAAACCCCCCGGCCATATTTATTAAGATACAAAATAATAAAATTTTTAAACAAAATATACAATTTTTATGCAAAAATATTCAGACATATTTAGATACATTTATATCGACAATTGTGATCGGCTAGCCTTAACAAGATTCTAATACAGCTTGTTTCCTAACCGAATGTAACATCCTCATCTGAAAATTTTTGCATGCTAACATTTATGGCGATATGGCAAGGTCGCTAACCGGTGTCAGGTCTTACAAGCTGCGCCCTTACGCAGGTGAGCATGCTCAGCCGGGCCCGTTGATTACCCGGTCCACCCCTGCAGCCGAGCCCGTTAATTCCTCGGTCCACCCTTGCAGCCGAGCCCGTTAATTACTCGGTCCACCCTTGCAGCCGAGCCCGTTAATTACTCGGTCCAGCCCTGCAGCTGAGCCCGTTAAAACTCGGTCCACCCCGTGAACTTCATTTAACCAGTGAAGGAGGGCCCTAACTTGCGTTACCAGCTGCCCCTGAAGTTCTAGGAGGGGCAAGTGACCCCTCCTCCCCCAGGGCGGACACCTCCAAAGGATGATGTCGCCCCCTATGACCTTAGAATAGCTGCTCACCGGTCATGACCTTACCGCATGTCCAATACCCTAATAAATACGACGATCTGTGGAAAAAATGAACTAAAGGACAGCTACACTATCTACAACACATGTAATGACATACCATCATCAAGCTACTATGGGAAAAAAGGCCTAAACAAAAAACTGCAAACATTCATAATTACATTTTAACATTTCTCCCCAAAACGGGAAGCCAATACTTTAATACACGAGAGATATACACAACTCCAGTCTACATCCAGCAATCTACTGACATTCTGCGTCAATTATACATCCTAAAAGGAAAACAACTTAATCAATAACAAAACAGGTATACGTAATGCACAACACAGCTTTGTTCCAGGGATGGTGGGTGGTGAAAATTAGGAGGCCCGAGTGCGGGGCACGACCAGTGTGGGGGAGCGTCAGGCGACAAGAAGGGCCAACTGAGCGCTCCCCCCTCCTTTATTCCCAGGGACGCGGGGAGAGGGCGGGCCGCCCCCTCCCCTCGACCCCTGCCCCCTTGACCCGGAAGTGTGCACCCAGCCTCCGAGTCTAGGATTAGGCGTCGGCCAACTGGTGGTGTGGCGCACACCTCCCGCGTAACCATTGGGTGCCGGGAGATCATGCCCCCACACCACCGGCAGGCAAGGGGAGAGGGGATTGCCGCAACGCCATGCGGGCGGGGGGGGCCAAAGCCCCCCCTTTTCACATGGTCAGTGACGGCTACCGCCCCTCTCCCTGTATGCCCACATCAACCCAGAACACAACGAAACGGAACAGGATTTGTCTTTGGAAGGCGGGGGTCGCAAAACCCCCTGGTCGTATTTATTAAGATACAAAATAATAAAATTGTTAAACAAAATATACAATTTTTATGCAAAAATATTCAGACACATTTATATACATTTATATCGACAATTGTGATTGGCTAGCCTTAACAAGATTCTAATACAGCTTGTTTCCTAACCGAATCTAACATCCTCATCTGAAAAGTTTTGCATGCTAACATTTATGGCGATATGGCAAGGTCGCTAACCGGTGTCAGGTCTTACAAGCTGCGCCCTTATGCAGGTGCGCATGCGCAGCCGGGCCCGTTGATTACCCGGTCCACCCCTGCAGCCGAGCCCTTTAATTACTCGGTCCTCCCTTGCAGCCGAGCCCGTTAATTACTCGGTCCACCCTTGCAGCCGAGCCCGTTAATTACTCGGTCCACCCCTGCAGCGGAGCCCGTTAATTACTCGGTCCACCCATGCAGCCGAGCCCGTTAATTACTCGCTCCACCCCGTGAACTTCATTTAACCAGTGAAGGAGGGCCCTAACTTGCGTTTAAGTGTGAGCGGGAAATCCGTTACGCTCGCGGATTTTGCGGATTTTTGGGAAATCCGCAATCCGCGAATTTTGCGGATTTCCCGCAAAATCCGCAAAAAAAAATCCGCGAACGTAACGGGTTCAAAAGTTGAACCCCCACTCATGCAACTATTTTACAATGGCGCCAGCAAGCTGCCAGCGCCGTTGTAAAATAGTTACAAAGTTAGCTTGCACAGGAACCACTAGATAAAACGAAGCAGGTGCTGCTTTATTTTATCTAAATGCTTCCTGTGCAAGCTAACTTTGTAACTATTTGACAACGGCGCTGGCAGCTTGCTGGCGCCATTGTAAAATAGTTACAGCTCACAGCTCACTCAAGGGACCCCTGCGCCCTTCGGGACGATTGCATAGTAACACACACATGGACGCTCAAACTAGTTGATGCTCAAATTCAGTGACTCATTCATTAGCCCAAAAACAATAGTGAGCGTCGTCGAGGCTGGACAGGTGTGCCTTCTTCCCAAATCTACCGTGGAAAATCAGCTGTGATGCTGGATAGGCTTTGCATCCTTGACTTTCACGAGCGCAATACCCGTGCTGTTCCTGTGACCAGGAGCTTCTTTCTCTTCATCTGCTGAACTGATCTTTCTCTGACCTTTTATACACACAAGACGAGGCACATACCCTACTGGGCACATTGTGTTCGCACGGGTTTCTGCAAGTTCGCATGCGTTTTGTACAATTTCGCAATTTGCGAAATTGTACAAAACCCTTGCGAACTTGCAGAAACCCGTGCGAACATTAAAAAAAAAAAATCCGCAAATTCGCGGGAATTCGCGGATTTTGCGGATTGCGAGTTCGCAAATCCGCAAAATTCGCGAACGCGAGATTCGCAAAATTCGTCCATACCTACTTGCATTACCAGCTGCCCCTGAAGTTCTAGGAGGGGCAAGTGACCCCTCCTCCCCATGGGCGGACACCTCCAAAGGATGATGCCGCCCCCTAAGACTTTAAAATAGCTGCTCACCGGTCATGACCTTACCGCCACAGGCCAGCATTGTTACCCGACGATCTGGCCTCCCTCCTTCCTACTCCTCAGAAAGGTCATGTCCCCTTCGCATAAGCCAAGCTAAAATGTTATTTGACCACAGGACATTCCCAGCCTCAGTCAAGTGCACCCCGTCCCGGAGGTAGAAATGCTCTCCCCAAATTGACCCATGAGGAATCGTCTGCAACCTGGGGGCTCAAAACAATTTGTCCAACTGCGTGTTGATCCTCTTTACCGAGTGATTCAACGCCTTGACCGAGTCCCCCCTCTCCACTGCCAATGAGGAATAAGTTGAGACGAGACTACCGTGCAACCCGGACAAGTCCTAGACACCCACCCCGCAGTGGATATGATTTCATCTATCCGGATGCGTCTCCCCAGTTAGGTCAAGTCATTCTCCCCCAGGTGAAGTATCACCACCGCCGGGGGGGCGGGTTGCTGCGACAATAATTCCTGAAAGTAATCCCTGAACTGCCGAATGCCCAGGCCTCCCCTCCCGAAGAATGAGATAGAGATCCCCTCCTCTTTCACCCTTCTCATCCTGTCACCTGAAAGAAATACTGTTTTCCACGCCTAACATAAGAGTGGCCTTCTACCCAAGTCACCAATGTCCGACGATCTTCCTGATGCTTTTGTTGCGATGATGGTGTCTTCTGCCGACTTTCGGCAAGTTCCTCTCCCGCGTGACAGGTTCGAGAAACTGCAAAACCAAAAGATACAAGCGTGAGCCATCCGGCCATGTCACAACATGTCAACACGTACGTAGCATTTGTAACACTCAGAGGACCACCTCCCAATCCTTTTAACCTTTTCGCTGGGAGTCCCCTTACCACTGCTTCAGTTGCTGCCCCGATTCTAAAAGAATGGGAGCCAAATTCCGCGGGATCCAGGCCTGCCTTTGCAACCGTTAGTTCCAGGACCTTCCTGAACTGATACCTAGTTAAAGGAGTACCATCCATATGACACAATAATGCCCCACCCGGCGTCCCGTCCCGCTGCCTCCTAAAAGCCTCCACATGTGAGACTGGGCAACAAGGGTTGGTCCGAGCACGGTGAAGCACTATTGTTTCCCCCTTTCCCTCCTGGTCGGTCTTTGATCTTTAAATCGTTACACACATGGTATCGGCATGGATCCCCACGCAGGCCACTTGTAGGCCACCCTTTGTGTCCACTTTGGACGCGGCTACTAGCTCGCCTAGTCTCAGGGCCCCATAAAACGCTAGCGTGAACGCCGCCTTGAAAAGCAGCACCTCCCAAGGGGAACTACAGACCTCAGGAAGAGCTAACAACAGGGCTGTAAGCCTCACCAGCCCAATAGGCTTTCTCGAATCTGTCTAGTGTCCCTGGATGCGTCGCCAGCCCCTCAACGCCTTGCGCACTACAAACGTGTTTGTAGGGTCCCTTACGCCCCTGGCCTGTGCAAAGAATGAAACCGCAGCCTTGTGTCTGTTTGCGGCTGCCACCGAGTGCCCTTCCCTGTGTATCAGCTCTAGGTATGCAACAAAACTGTCTTCACGTGCCCAGTTAGTCTCCCACCCATGCCCAAGGAAAGTACAGTAAGACAAGAACCTTCCTTCGTATGCTGTTCTGGTCCGGGGGGCTAAGCTAGATGCCACGAGGTACGGTAGTCTGGGGCACCAATCCGCCAGAGAGCAACCGGGAAAGGTGCTGGCGATGGGTCCGCTGCTGGAAGCTGTTACCTGAACACCTGCATTTTGAAGCGAGAAAGGGCATCAGCTGCATTATTGAGAACACCTGGCACATGTTTGGCCCTGAAGGTCACGTTCCGTTTCAAACATTGTAGCACAATCTCCTTTATCAAGCGCAGTATGAATGGACACTGCGCCGCTTGCTGGTTAATGCATTCTACTACGCTCATGTTGTCCGACCAGAACACCACTGACCGATTGCTAAGGTGCACTGGCCAGACCATCAATGCCACCCATATCGGGAATAATTCTAGGAATCCGATGTTGGTGGTTAACCCCCACGACCCCCACTCCTCGGGCCATTTCTGGGCGACCCACTTTGTGCCCAGGATGGCGCCAAAGCCCACGCTACCAGCGGCGTTGGTCCATAACCCCAACTCCGCCGATGACGTGGGGGAGGTGGGGGGGGGGGGGGGGCGGCCACACTACTCTGCCATTGAAATACTCCAAGAATGCTACCCATATCCGCATGTCCTGGCGAACCTCAGCTGACAGTCTAGTGCGGTGATGTTTCTCTCTCAAACCTTTCATGGCTTGAGCAATCGACCGGGAGAAGGGGCATGCCATTGGGATAACTCACAATGCAAAGTTCAATTGGCCCACCGTCTCCTGTAGCTACTGCAATGTAACTTTCTCCTTCTGAAGACACTGGCGCAATGCCGCCCTAAATTTCGATACTTTGCCTGCGGATAATCTAAAGCACCCCTCCAGCAAATCAATCTCGATACCCAAGAACTCCAAACAGGTGGTCGGGCCAACCGTCTTCCCGGGCGCTAGAGGAACCCCGAAAGCCCGCATGAGCACGCAAAATTCCTGCAATGCCCAGGCATACTCCGAAGTCCCCGCTGCTCCCAAGAAAAGGAAGTCATCCAAATAATGCATAACCTGCTTGTGGCCCGTGGCCTGTCTCATGACCCACTCCAGAAAGGAACTGAAAGTCTCAAAGTACGCACAAGAGATCGAGCAACCCATCGGCATACATTTGTCCATATAAAAGTTTCCTTCAAAAGCGAAACCAAGTAGGTGGTGGTCCAAAGGATGCACCGGCAACAAACGAAAGGCGGATTCTATATCTGATTTGGCCATGAGAGTGCCCCGCCCCAATCCCCGCAACAACTCAACTGCTTGGTCAAAGGAGGCATATTTCACACTACAAATTGTGTCATCTATCGCATCATTCACGGAAACCCCCCTTGGTGCCGACAAGTTGTGGATCAATCTAAACTCGCCCTTTTCTTTCTTGGGGACAACGTTTAACGGTGAACACACAAAATTCGGTACTGGGACTTCCTGGAATGGCTCTGCTATCCTGCCCAAGGACAGTTCTTGGTGAATCTTAGCCATATCTACCGCAGGATTCTGCTGTACAGATAACTGGTTCCTACATGAGTCCCTCGGCCGGGATCCGAAAACCCTGGGAGAAACCTTCCTGCAATAACGCCGCTGCGCTGTGGTCTGGGTATCTGTTCAACCATGGAATCATTGCCAGGACATTGACCGGGGAGGGGCTAACCGGACTCTCAGCACAATTCAGGTTTCTTTCCCCCTCGCTGATTCTGGTTACCATTCTTTCTGCATGTCGTCTCGGGATGAGAGGTGTGACCACAGATTGCACATGCATGTCTGAATCTACACGTGCCGGCCGGTCTAGTACAGGAACGCTTGTTAAAGTCCCAACACACTCCTTTTCTTTCCCCGCCGTCCCCCTACCTTTCCCTGGGAACTCACTCCCTGGTGCCGCAAGAAAGGGCTGCAGGGTCTTTGTGTGGAACACGTTGGCTATGGTCCCGGGCTGGGTGGGAGCCGTGCCCCCCCGAACTGTCTATGCCACGACAATGAGTCTACCTTGTCCCATGACAATGACAAGTCAAACTCCTTCGACTTTCTGAAATTCACGTCATATTCTTTCCAAGCATCCCCGGCATATTGCTCGCTCCAACCCACAATCCTGCTCTGATAGCACGCCATTGCCGCATGAACGTTTGACTGGGCGTTCAACAGTGATAGCTGTAAGGATGGAGAAGGCCCTGATCCAATTGCTCAGTGTTTCCTCCACCCTAAACTTCGCACACTGTACTCTCCATTCGCTAGGGTGCATCCATTCTTTTAGCATTTTCGCATTTTCCATTTCCCTATTGTCTAACAGCAACGAGAAAATATGTATGTACTTTCCCGCCCAAATCATTTCTTTCACCGCTCGAGAAACCTGTTGCCCTAAATCTTCGCTCCGAGACGGAATCGTCCCATCTCCTAAAAGAGGCAGGGCTACCTCCTTACCGTTACCGGGCGCCGGGACTGGTCCTGCATCGCTTCCATTCGGTCGAGCGGCATCCAAACCTGCTGAAGAAGGAGAAACAGAAGCCGGAACCACACTTGTAACTGTTCCCGCCCTAATCTTCTCCACCATTTTTGCCGCCTCCGCTGCATGATCTAACGTTGAGGGCATCATACCCCCTTTCTGTAGCCAAGGAAGTATCACCACTATTTGTGCCGTTAACTCAGGAGGGATCTGAGTGTCACAATCCGGTATTGCTGCCGGCACCACCGGTGCAGCCGGTGCCAAGGGTGCCGGTGCCAAGAGTGCCGGCACCGGAGGCGATGGGAGTGGGCCATCTGGGGTAGGTGGCGCCAGGCCGACAGGATCGGTCCCTGCCGGCAATGCGGGAGTCGGTGCCAAGGGGGCCGGGAGTACCGGCTCTGGGGTAGAGGGCATCGCCACCGGTACACGAGCAGAAGCATTGGGCCTTGGCCGTTTTGCCCTGCCCTTCTTCGGCGAGGAATCGGAATCCCCCTCGGGTAAGGGTGCATCAGCCACGAGATTCTAATAAACCGCATCAGAGAAGTTAGAGCAAGTGAATCTACATGTAATCTCATCAAATCATACCTGAAGGATAGAAAGTTCACAGTGGAAGTAGGAAACTCAAAATCCGACTCCTTTGAGGTACCATGTGGTGTTCCACAGGGCTCATCATTAAGCCCAACGCTTTTTAACTTGTACGTGGCCCCCCTTGCAGAAGTAATAAGGGAAAATGGCTTCACACCAATCTCGTACGCAGACGATACCCAAATCGTCATATCCATAGATAAAGACACAAAGTTAACAGCGGACAAATTCCAACGTTGCATGGTAAAAGTTAGCCATTGGATGCAACAAAATTGCCTTAAACTCAATGGAGAAAAGAGTGAGGTAATGTTTCTGGGAGGTAACTCAGACATCTGGTCCCCAGACTGGTGGCCCGACAAGCTAGGAACACGTCCAGATCCCTCGGAGAAAGTGAAAAATTTGGGATTCATGATAGACACCAAGCTAGCACACGAAGCCCAAGTAAACAAACTTGCATCTTCGTTTTGGTTAATATTAAAAATGATAAAAAAAATACTACCATATCTGCCTCAAGATGCACGCAAAATGGTAGTCACAGCGCTAGCTTTATCCCGTCTGGACTACGGAAATGCACTGTATGCAGGAGCCAGAATAAAAATCATAGATAAGATGCAGCGCCTGCAAAATGCTGCAGCAAGACTGATCCTGGATATACCAAAGTTTCAGTCCGTCAGCCACAAATTAGCTTCACTTCATTGGCTTCCAGTTGCCAAAAGAGTCAAATTTAAATCACTATGTTTGACCTATAAGGCCCTCCAGGGCAAAGGACCTCTCTTCATAAAAACGCAGTTGAGGAAATACGAACCATCCAGACTACTAAGATCTGGCAAACAAAAACTGATAGCAATACCTAAGTTCAAACGAGTGAACTGGGGGGGAAGAAGTTTCTTCGTCCACGCAGCAAGGACATGGAATCAACTTCCATTAGATATAAAAAACAGCCCATCCTTGGACCTGTTCAGAAAGCAAATTAAAACATGGTTGTTCACTGCATAAACCTAAGACCAGCTCAGGACTATAGACATATCATAGCGCCAAGACGCCTCCGGGCATTCGCGCGCTTTAGAAATAGATAAATCAAATCAAATCAAATCAATCTGCCTCTTGGGCCTACCGCGCGGGCCTTCGATATCATCCATCCTTTTCATCATACGGGCCTCTAGGCCATCAACCGAACTCAATCTTTTATCCATGGCATTCATCTTACGCATCATGGCCTGAAACATCAACTCCATCTTTGACCCCTTAGCTTTAGCTCCTGGCATTCTTACTCTTGATCAATTCACTCACAGCTCAGATTCGCAACCAGTGCGCTCTATACCTTCAAGAGACGGAGGATGTGCAGGGGGCTACGAGCACCACGCAACAGCGAACGCCACACTGGCTATTCCAAATGTAATGGGTTTCCAAACACTAACGTAGAGCCACCCGGCAGCCACCCGAAGCAATGAAATGCAAGCCCCCCGCTTCCTCTTACTGTCGCTGACTTGCGTGTCCTGTACTCTACAGATCCACCGTCCTCGATCTTTACGTTCTCTGCTTCCAATGTCGAGCTACCACACACTTAAGTCAGCAGTCCTTGGTCTGAAAAAGAAAACAGAAAATTAGGAGGCCCTGAGCGCAGGGCACAACCAGTGTGGGGGAGCGTCAGGCGACAAGAAGGGCCAACTGAGCGCTCCCCCCTCCTTTATTCCCAGGGACGCGGGGAGAGGGTGGGCCGCCCCCTCCCCTCAACCCTCGACGCCCGCCCCTTTGACCCGGAAGTCTGCACCACACCTCCGAGTCTGGGATTAGGTGTCGGCCAACCGGTGGAGTGGCGCACACCTCCCGCGTAACCATTGGGTGCCGGGAGATCATGCCCCCACACCACCGGGAGACAAGGGGAGAGGGGATCGCCGCACCGCCATCCGGGCGGGGGGGCCAAAGGCCCCCCCTATTCACTGTGTTCAACAGCCATTTCCTTTGATGTGGTGTGCACACCCTAATCCAGTATATTGCTTAATATTATTACTTCATGGGTGACATTTTTATTTTATGTGTTTTAACATAATTTAGTTATTGCAGCAATTCAGCAAATCGAAGCACCTCAGAGGTTGTTATGGTGCAAGGATAATACACCTATATTGTGGAAAAGGTCAAGTGGTGAATCAACTAAAGGAGCTTTTGGAACATTGCCACGTATTATAACAAGACAATTTTAATTAGATTGATGAAGCAGTATTGAAATTTGAGGAATATTCCAACCCGCGTGCCAGTGTTTCATTATAAAGACACAAACGTTATACTCATACCAAGAAATAGTTTTCTGAACACTTAACCAGTTTGAGGTTACTTTTCAACGCTTGCAATTTGATCTAGTGGCTGATGACAATTTATTTGGCCTCAACTAATGATAGCACCTACAGTATTAAAATATTCAAGTCAGACTTTGGGCCATAGGAAATTCAGTATGGTATTACCACTGCTAAGGCTATTGAGCAGTTTGAGTCTTGGTTTAAATCTGTTAATAAAGATGAAAAAAAATCAATTGTGTAGTGTGGTTAGCAAGAATATCAAATGATTCAGGATTATTGAAAAGAAGAATGAATATGCTTAAAATGTGAGAGCTGTAATCCTTTTCCTTCATTCAAGTCAGTGCTCAGTGCTATGGAAAGAATGTAAAAATGATGAAGTGCCAATTTTCAACTTGTCAGCCAGCCCCGTGGACAACTCTTAACATTGGCAGGAACCACCGTCATAGTGGCTCCAGTCAATGGTGTAAACATTTAGGGGTGGCTCCACCACGTTTCAAAAACTAACTTCCAAGGCAGGAGTTTTCTCCTGTGGGGTAGTGATCATCAATTTTTTATTGTCATTCACCACCTAGTCTTACTTGATGGTGATGGACAGCAAATAAAAGCCATCTTTTTGCTCACGCTAAATTGGGCAGATGGTCAGATGGCTAACCTCTGATGGCCAATACTACGTTGAGCCGTCAGAGGAGTATGTTGGTGATCCACATTCTTGAGGTTTGCCCACCTCTAAACTGTGTGGGCGGACCTGGAGATTGGCTGAGAGCGTAATCCATTGCCATTGTGAAAGATTACCCTCTCCGCCAAACTCCAAATCAGCCCCCTGTTTTTGTTTGAGTCCTTAGAGAAAGGAAGGAAGCTAAATCATATGGCTAATTCATATCACCCTGGACCATTCTACCTCTGAACAAGTTATAAGAAAGAACTTGGAAGTTTACTTATGGTAGAGGAATTGAAAGAACTTAATATTGAACCATAAGTCTTTGAAGGCCAATCTGTCAAGATGCACTAAGCTTGCAGTAAAGGCCTAAATGGAGGAACGTGACCATTTACACTTCGCCGAACCCACTACTAACCACACACTGATACTATATATGTTAGAAGTGTACCTGGAAAAAGGAAATAGGACAAGAAAGACAAACAGAGACACTGGATATCTATCACCACAGTCGCTGGTTTGTATGGCCCAGCTTGATTAGCACAACAGGAACTTTATTATCTATGCACAATAATAAAACAGTGGAGTGGTGTGGCTCACTGGTTAGAGGCAGCAGACCCAAAAGCAGAGAACAGCCCGGGACCAGGGTTCAATTCCCGACGCGGCAGGGTCGTGGACCAAGGTCAAAAACGGACTCGATAATTCTCGCCTCGGTGCCTACTCTAACCAGGGAACACACTCGGCAAGTCTGGGCATTAAGCTTGCCTCATCTCTACAACGGCTCCCCACAGATGCCGGGGATGCCTGGTTTCACCTTGGAGATACCCAGAAAGGGACCATCTCACAGGGAAAACCAGGACGGGTTCCCCAGCGGTCTTCAGCGCGAGGATACTCCATGGAGTCGCAGTGCGCTTTACAAGTACACCCACATTTACATTTACAATAAAATACTTTTACTTGTACTATTCTGACTCTGGCATCTAACCTCGAATATTGTCTACAATATACCAAATACCTTCTGAATTTTCAACTCTCTATAGTTTTGTGAAACTCTGTTTACCTAGAGCTGAACACAAATATAATTTATACAATATATGCAAATAATACTATGATATAGTATACATGTTTTGCTATATAGAACTACCTTATACATTTTTGCATCCTGTGGGCTGAATTGCTTTCAATGTGACTAGTTCCTAAATGGCAACGAGATAAGTGTTCATTAAGATCATAAAGTTCACCTAAACAACCAGCAATTAGATGTTCATGTATCGCAATACTTTAATAGATACGACTTCCAAAACTGACAGCACATACATTTGTTATAGCTCCTCTTGTAGGAACAAATCAAATGTAATATGGAGTTCCTAATGTAAATGGCAATGCTCCTTGTGAAAAAAACATGCAATAAAAGGATCCACAATTCTTATACTTTAATCTTTCAAGATGGCCACCACCATTGGCACGTTCCGTCAGAGTAATATGGCTTTATGGTTAATGTAGTCCTTCCTGTCTTAACTCATGAGTTCAAAGTAGGATATTCACAGGAGGCACAAAGCCTCATTCTAGGTGGTGCCCACCCCCTGTATACCTCACCATTCATTTCTGTTCCTGAAGATACATGTGTTCAAGAGGTTAGAAGTAACATGTGTCCACACGAGACCGGCATGGAAATGTAAGTGTGTCCCTCGGATCCTTACCCAATCTAATTTTCGGGCAAACCAGTTAGTTTGGCACTGCCTGATGGACGGGGTTGAAAGGGCCAACGAGTGGATTGTTTTATGGAGATGTTATGGCCCGAAAGAACTAAAAATAATGGCTGACACACTGGCCCATCTGACAGTGCCAGACTGCCAGGCTGCCTGAAAGGTCAGTCCAATACTGGCCACACTACAATATGAAATTAGCAGTGCTGAATTAAAAATGATTTTAAAATGTATAATACAGTGAAAGGTGTATGTGTGTGCTCTAGAAATGAGAGCCCACAAGGATGTGTAAAATAAAGTGTACATTTCCCCAAATTTTCCTGACACATTTTGGGGCGGGTGTACCACTTTTTTCACACAGCGGAGTTCAGCAGCCACAAATGGTGCACTGCATGATGAGGAGAGTGCCAAATGTACTAAAACATAGCACTCTCTTCCCCTTTCCCTATTGCTGACGCTGAAATCAGCTGCTGTGTGCCACAGAGACACCTTTGCGCCATCGTGCAAGGGTGTCTCCATGATGAGTCTAGCGTAAGTTTTGTACTGGAAGGAGAGCCTTCTAGTGCAAAATACTATTCTTAGACTAACTTTAGCCCTTTTCACTCTTTGTATGTGTGCTGCAAAGTGCAGCACACGTAAAAAGTCAGAAAAAGAGGGAGAAAGGAAAGCATTTCTCCTTCCTGGTGCCTACTTTAAAAGGGCACAGTTTTCTGATGCTAAACTGTGTCTACTTTATTTAGCAAATTGGGTTTAGCATCAGAAACCTTGGGGGGGGGGGGGTTGCAATGGTGGAGGTGTGTGGCTCAATGGTTAGAGCGGCAGACCCTGATGCAGAGGTCTGGCCAGGGACCAGGGTTCGATTCCCGCCTTGGCGGGGTCTCGGGCTCAATTTCCTCGGACCTGTTAATTCTCGCCTTGGTGTCTATTCTAATCACGGGTCCCACGCTGCAACTCGGGGCAATAGCTTGCTTAGCCTCCACACCGGCCCCAACAGCGCTAAGGATGCCTGGCTTCACCCTGGGGGTGCCCAGGAGTGGACACTTCACAGGGAAAGCCAGGAGGGGTTCCACAGCGGTATGAGTATCAGCGCCAGGAAGCCGAATAGGCGACACCGCAAGGTATCGTCTGGTGACAGTGCACTCTATAAGTACCATGACATTGACATTGAAAATGCCCATGCTCCACATATGGTATACCCCCTTGGAGATAAGTAATTGTTAAACCATCCAAGGCGTGGTTTTCCTCTGTATTTTTGCCTCTGGCTCCTGCGTTTTTGTTGTATGGTGGACTTCATTTTGCTGATCTAGATGCTTTGGGCACTTTGCCACTGCTGATCAATGCCAAAGTGCAAGTGCTCCTACTGTACGTTCTGAATATGGATTGGTGTTTCCATGATTAACTTATTTGATTTACTACTCAGTCCCTAATACGGTGCACTGTGTGTGCCTAGTGCACTGAGTGTGCTACCCACACAAGCAGCCTTGCAAAAGGTTCCCAGACCTTCCATTGCAGTGTCTGTGCGCAGTCTGGTACTGCCATGTCGGCCTGACAAGTGCACCCACTTGCTAGGCCCTAACCTTCCCTTTTCGTACATGTGAGTAACCCCTAAGGTAGGATAAAGGTACCCCTGTGGGCAGGGTGCAGTGTATATGAAAGGTAGGACATGTTCTGATGTGTGTAACATGTCCTGATAGTGAACTGCAGTGAATTTCGTTTTTCACTTTTGAAAGGCTATCTGTCCCATAGGATTGAATGGGAGTTTATTTATAACATCTTATAAATATAACTTCCCATTGGGACCACGTTGGATGGTAACTTTTAGTATGCCTGAACTCAGAATAAAAAGATGCATCTTTTAGGAAGGATGATTTTTACATTCTGTGTTTAAAAATACCACTTTTTGAAAGTGGGTATTTTCTTGCTTAGCCATCCCGTGTCCCTCTGCTGGTTTGTGGATTGACTGTCTGGCTTTGGAGTGATGGGGGCGGGGATGTGCATTCACTATAGCCAGCCACTGGGAGGTTGAGGTGTGTCCTGCCTTTCCAGGTTGAGTCAGGGCTGGGCTGAATAGACCTGGGCTGCATTTAGAGTAAGGGAGGAGATTTCCTCTCACCTGAATGGACCTGACCCGCCTTACACAATTGTGTCTGCACCCTCTGGAGGGAAGCTGGACCAGAGAGAACAGAACTGGTTTTGACTGACCACAGAGCCTCTCTGCCACCAGAGAACAAAGAGAAATGCTGTATAAATATTGGACCCCAGTCCCCAGAACTTTAGATTACTTCTGGGCTCAAGAGGAGCATCTGCCAAGGAGAAAAGCTGGGAAAGCTGAAGGAGAAGTACTACCCCTTTGCTGTGTGCTGTCTGGGATAGGCCTGTAGTGGCTGTTTCTGCCAAGGAGAGGACAAGGACTTTGCTGTCTGCTGTGTATCCTGCTTGATGAAGATTCCTATGGGCTTGAAGTAGAGCTTTCCTCCTGTTCTGGAGTCTCAGAGCCACAAAGGCTTCACCACCAGCTCCCCTAAACTTCCTTGCTGGGTGTTCTGACCTGCCAAGAGGAGCTTCTTGCTGAGTTGGGCCTCTGGAGGGTGTTCCTGCTGTTGGGTGCTGGAAAAGAGACACAACTACGAGAAGCGTGGCACATCCACACCCGTTTCCGATGCATTGCTGCTGTGCCATTGAAGAAACCGGTGCAGCACCTTTCTGTGGTTGGAGAAATCACCACAGTCCGGATCCCCTGCACCGATCTCCGAAGTCCGAGATCACCACACTGATTCCTATGCAGGCCCTGCTGTGCAGCTGCAAGAACCAACACAGTGTGGGACCGCAACTGGAGAGACCAACTCAGCGGTGTTGCTGCGAGCGAGGTCCAATGCATCCCCGGTCCCCACGCATCGCACTAGGGGCGTCAGATCTACAAGGACATTGGGGCTGCAGTAAGAAACTGACGCATCACCTCCCCGCACAATAAGAAACCGGCACCTCCCCTGCGTGATAGGAAGGAACCGACGCATCACCTTCTCTGCACGCAAGAAACCGATGCATCACCTTCCCTGCTGCTGTTTTTGTTTATGATTGTGACGCATTCAAGGTACTTTGTGTTGAAAGTTTCATATTCCTACACCCTTGCTTTTCCCCCTCTATCTTCTGTGCTTCTCAGGACTGGTCTTCCATGTTATTTTTTGCACCACCATCGGATGATATTTTTTTACCACTGACTTTTCTTTTATGCTTTGTTATGCTCTTGAAACTACTGTAACTATGTAACACTGTTCGTTTGTAAACATTATTCCTCATGGAAAGCGCTTTGATACCTCCGGGTCTAGCAAACGATATATAAAACTTCTCAAAGAAATAAATCTACAGTTTGCTATGGTCAGAACTGTTTTTACCTTCTAAAGATTACATTTTGATTACTGTATTGTGGATTGTTGTCGTTTTGGTCCTTTTTGGTTTAGATAGATATTACTTATTTTTCTCAACTGGTGTGGTGTCTATTTGTAGTGTTTTCACTGCATTGCTGTATGTGTGCATAAATGCTTTACACACTGCCTCTGAGATAAGACTGTCTGAACGAGTAAAACTAACAAGGGGAGAGAAGGGGTCATTTTAGAAGTATATCCCATTTACCCTGACTAGGTAGAAGGGTTCCTACTTGGACAAAGGTGCAAACCATTGCAAACTAGAGACTCCCATTTCTAACAATAATACAAAGCAGCGCTGTGCGCTGATTTGCTTTACTTTTACGCTCTTTCCAGTGGCAAACAAGTTTAGCACTGGACAATTAATTGAAAAAAGATTCTGTGCCGATTTGCATTACTTTTGTGATGCAAACACGGCTTAAAATCTTAGTAAATCACCCCCTTCAGACATATTAGAATGTTATTCTTGGAAGACCAATTTAAACAGTAGTTTGTATCCCGTGAAACAAAAACTTTATGGTTTGCTTATTAATGTGTGTAAAGAAATATTCTAAATGTTATTTAAAATGATAGATGATGACATTAAAACAAGATAGAGTAATCTGAGTGGGTTTCACCTATAGTTCTTTTAAATAAAGCCTGGCAGTAGTTTGCATCTCTGCCTTCATTTTAGAGCATTAAATGCCACATAATTGCTGATGCTTTGCCATTACTTAAAAGTAGGTAATTAAAGTGCCTGTTGGAAGGAGCATCTGTATTCAGCTCTTGATCTTAGATTGCTTACTATAAGATCACATTGTTACCAGAGTCAAGGGCATCAACTGCTAGTAAAATTCCACATTAATTGTTACACTTCAAAAGGATGCTCTTTGAGCTTTTCTCAGTAGCATCTGTATTTCAAAGAGCTGTCTATCATTTATTCTGAGGAAAGGAGAAACAAAAAGAATGTTTTGATGATGACATCTCAAGTATTCTCTGAAGATGAAGTGTGGGATGGTGAATATCTTAAAGGACAGTGTGAAAGGTTGCTAAAGAAAGTTTTAACTTTCAAGTAAGAAACCTAGAAGATGTTCCAAAAGAGATAGATATCTATGGTCACATAATTTGTGAAAAATATATATTTCCAAAATTATTTTTACTAGAAGCTTTCAAGTCGCTCCTCCACTTCTCAATATTTGAATAAGAATCTGTTGGCGTATATGTGTTTTATAGAATAACTGCCAAGATCTTTGCAGAAAAAATTGGATATACGAGTTAGTTAATACAAACGGGTTCTCACTTTATGTGAAACATTGAACTGCAACACCTATTCGAAAACATCAGAACTGACATTGTTAATGCACCTAATTTGGAACCATTTTCACCGTAAAAGAAAGGCATTATGACTAGTGGTAGATGAACTTTTTTCATCCCTCGGTAAGTGGACCATAAATAGCGGGCATTCCGCTGTTTCTGTACCTTCCCTTCCTGAATTGCAAAAAAGGAGGAATGCAGGCAAAATGCACCTCGGTGCATCTCTTTTATTCTTTCTTCTTCTTGTAGTTGGCCTACATTCATTTTTTATTACAGGATTCAGGAAACACGACAATGGCCCAGCCAACACGTTTTTGTTGCACGCGCAGCATCCCATTTTGCGATGCAGCGCGCAACGAAATTTGTTTTATTCATTTAAATGTTTACTTACCTCTGTTCATCCATATTCCGGTGTTTACTGCCCCCACCCTGCCCCTTCCCCGCCCTGCCTCACCACCCCACGGAACTCCCTCCATGGGCCGCTACTGGAAATCACTCTTAATTAGTTTTTGCTCTCAGAAAGTTTCTGTTGGCCTTCCAGATAAGCAAAGGAACTTCTCTCTCCTGTGAAGAGAACAGCTACATAATTTATAGCAGTGACCTGGGAGCTGTATCTCTGTAGTTGCTGGAAGGTTTAAACAAAGCCTCTTTAATTCTCTGCTTTAATGAGAATAGAAAACACACATTATTTTAAAAGTTCATGTTATTTTTAATATTTCTTGCTTAATTAAAAAAGTTATTTTGTTGGTCACGTTATGTCTTTAGTTAAAAAATAAAAATGTTTTCTTTAAAGAAAGGTTTGGAGATGTAATTGTATTAATTAAGATGCAGAAGGTGCCTGCCATGGGAAAGACTTTCGCCTGTCTGAGAAGATGACGTATGCAGTTGGCCAGGTATCCTTGTGGAGAATACTGTATTCGGGATTAGAGGAAGATGAAGTCACGCTACATGCTTTGTAACATTATTCTTGTATAAATGCTTTCCTAGTTTGGGAGTTTCAGAACACTTGCAGAACTCTTGCAGAGACATTTCCGAGAGGCAGAACCCGGGCAGACAAGATGTAGAGACGGAAGGGCTGCAGAGGAGTTTCAGACTCCGATGCAGAAATGAAAGGAGAAGAGCAGATATGATTTGCAGATGCAGGGAAGGAGAGGGCAGACTTGATGGATAGAGTAATGGAGGCCGAAGAAGGCATTTCGGATGTAGGCTTAGTTCAATTCTGACTTTTATTAAGATCCCACGCTTTAAGCTATGACTAAATGGCTTTGTCAAGGCTTATTTGTTTATGCTGGATTTCTCTTCATGGGAGATTCTGCAAGTATTAATGATTGATGTAGCTTTATGCTAAAGCTCACTCTTGCATTATAATTCTTCAACTCTTCATGAGTTCTGACTAACATAATTTGTGCCTCACTGTCTTAGGGATTGTTTCTTTATGGAATGCTCTGTTTGGAAATTATGCTATGCTTGTACTAACTTGCATTTTTTATTTTCAATTCTGTAACCTGATTGATATCTGACTAAAGAATGAAGAGTCAGAGAACCTTAAATTTGATTGGAAAATAAATCAATTTAAAATTACTCACAACTCTCATTATTGACTAAAATGTTTAGTTGCATTTGAATAATTGTTCATGGTTATGAAGGAGTTCCCTGGTCATAAATAGTGGCCAAGATCTATTGACCTGAAGCAGAAACAAGGTTAATGGTAATCAGAGGTAATGGTACCACACTAGATTTTCCAAAGATAGATTACCGTGAGATTTCTGCTCCATCGCTCTCTTCTGGCATTAAACATGGATGCTCTGCACACTTTATGAAATGGTGGGGATGAATCTCCTACACACAGGCGTTAAACCAAGGCTGTTTGCTTCAGCTTTTTTATCCTGCATTTGCAAGGCTTGATGTAGGTGGGCAAACCTCCTTCACTGCTATATTGTAAACCTGTAGCAGGGTAAGTTAAATGCTTCTGCAAAGTTTTAATACTATCTAAATAGGAAAAAAAGTACTTTTCTAAGTTCTAAGTGTACCTTTCTGCTGACAGACCCAGTCTCTTATGCGTAATAGAAACAGTACCATCAACCACAAGTAACAAGGGTTTAAAACCTGATATTCCCCATGACGCTAACATTGGGAAATGGTGAAATGGCCAGTTACCTCTGGGGTTGGTTCTTTCAACAACTTGGATGTGATCATGGTTCTGAAGGATGATTATTGCGAGATGCATGTCCTGTCAGCACTACCTATAAAAGGGAGTCAGTGCACGTGAGACAAGAGCAGGCTGTATGGCTGCACTCAGGGAGCGTAGGGGGTTTGTGTGACTGCACCCAGAGAGTGAAGGGGTCTGTGTGACTGAAACCAGGGAGCAAAGGAGGTTGTGTAGCTGAAACTAGAAACCAAAGGGAGCTGTGTGACTAAATCCAGGAAGTGAAGGGGTCTGTGTGACTGGAACCAGAGAGTGAAGGGAGTTGCATGACTGAAACCAGCGACAGAAATGGACTGCATGACATTCTCATTCAGTGAGTGAAGGGAGCTGTGTGACTGAAACCAGGAGTGGTGAAAATGGTGCCCCAGCAGGGGTACATACAAGGACGCTAGAACATTCCAGGGAGAAATAAAGCCTCCTCCCACAAGGTTAGTAGATTGGAGCTGTGCTTCCGTAGTGCTGCAGAAACGTTAAACATGCCTATTTCAAAGTGGAATACTCTGATAAAACAGGTTCCATTGATTTAGGGCTGAAAGTGAATGATTACGAGTAAAATAAAGTGCCACAATAGTGCTGCTAAATGTGCCGCTAAATTCCATGTTTGTGCAGCAAAATTTGCAAATCTATGCCGCAACATCCTGGGAGGTATGTTAACCATTCTTTTAGAAAACACATCTCTATCCAGTAAGGATGGAGTCTTTTTACCTGATCCATTTATAACTCTATTAAATGCAGCTTGAGAAAGGTATATAGCCCAAAGCCCCTCTGCCTTAACGTGGTTACGGCCAAGTTAAAGTATTCATGTGCTGCGGTATTTTTAGGGTGACTGATTTCTTCCCACACAATTGTGCTAAGCATAGAGCTTGGATCAAGAATTACGAATATTCCCTAAGACTGCATATGCACTGCCTCCTAAGACAAAACTCTAAACAAATATTGGCTGGTGAAGCCTGCCAAGGTAGATTAAACTGGCAACAAAAGGTTCCTACCATTGCATTGTTTATCATTGGAACCACTTTCCCTCTATATATCTCGAGACCATACATCAGAGAAGGGGCATGTTTAACAGCCATTACTTGCAGGAGTAGCTGGAGGGACTGGTCTTTTAGAGAGTTCTGCAAAGAAGAAAACACAACAACTCATGTGCTATTTCTTAGAATGTCAGCACTCTGGTTCTTAACTGAGCCTCTGGGGTAAAATAATCACCCCCAAGTATTTATACTCGGATACAGATCCCAGAGCTATCCCGTCTATATAAAATGTTGGTAGTGAAGATCTCCCCCTTGATACATGCATGGGTTTAGTTTTATTTAGGTTGACCTTTAACCCATGAACCGCAGTATACTGAGCGGTTGTATTTATTAAACGCTGGAGCCCAACCTTTGTATAGCTAATCAGCACAACATCATCAGCATACAACATATGCAAAACATTGAAGCCAGCCAACCGGAGGCGAGTGGAAAGTAACACTATTTAAGGCAGGAGAAATTCCTGCCAGATATAAATTAAATTAAAGCGGAACTAGAACACAGCCTTGTTTCAGGCCATTTCTTGTTGGATTTTTTGGGAGACAAATGTACTGCTGCCCAACCTGACTCTGGTCCAAGTATCTGTGAACAGCAATTTGATTACTCTTAGGAGAGGAGGAAAAACTCCCCAGTTCAGCAACTTTAACCATGAGGTGTTTCTCTGCAACGCGTCAAATGCTGAGCGAAAGTATACGTTGCACAGAAGTAGATTTGAGGAGCGGCACCTTGCCTGTTCGATTATTAAGGCTAGCATCTGAATGTTGATAGTTGTGTCAGTTCCCTTTATGAAACCTGTCTGGTATTTTGGCACCAATGAATTGGTCTCAGCCCAGCCCGTTAACTCTGTTAGCAGACATTTTGCTAGGTATTTTGCCTCCTCATCCATTAGAGCAATCAGCCTATAATTGGAAGGTAAGGAGGTTTGACCAGCTTTATAAATTGGGGCCAATATTGACCCCCGCCAGCTCTCTGGAATTTCTTGATTGTGGAGGTAATACTCAAATAAGATAACCAATTCATCTGCCCGGATATGCCGATTATGCTTGTAAATTGACTGTGGAAGTCCGTTCGGGCCCGGGTCCCATTTTGTCGCTCTTGGAGATAATTTTCTCCACTTTTCCCAATGAAATTGCTTTAAGTGAGGCTTTACCCTCCAACTTTGAGGAAGCAGGTTTTGGAGGACCCTTTGTTGTATCAGCACCCCCGTACATTTCCTCTAAATAAGGATACCATGAGGCTTCTGAGATAGTCGAGGTGAAAGGAGACATCCTCGGACCAACTGTTGATTTGGCAACTTCCAAAATTCTCTGGTGTTATTTCACTTGGAGGCAAAGAGGTTTTTACACCAATATAGGTCTACTTCAGATTTCCCTGTGTCCCATGCAGCTTTTCGATATAACAATCTTAATTTAGGAGGGATCTCACTGTGTATGCTCGAATTTGAAATATTTCTCAGCACCCTCAAAGCGTGATTCAACTTTTTTCTTGCTGTTATGCGTTGAGCAGATGTTCTTTTGGGCCGGAATTGACCAGAGCCTGAAGTTGTCCCCACTTTATGGACACCGGTTTGATACTCCAGTAGAAGCCTGGGATATTTAACTCACTGTACCAGAACTAAGGTTTGTAGTTGTTTCACATATTTTTTTCCCATTGCAGTCTAGATTGATGTTCTACTTTGACAATGGAATCTATGGACCGCCACAAATTCTTATAGTTGGTCATTGAGAAATAACCAATATCCAGTAGGGCTTGTTCGTGGAAAGAGTCTTTTATTTTTAATCAAATCATCTGTGGTTGATGATCACTTTGCAGCTAGCTTACCAGCTCATAATTTGTCACACTATGAAGTAAAGGGAGTGACACTAGAGTGTAATCTATGACTGATTGTGAGTTTACTGAGTAATGAGTCGCATGTGCCTGGATATCAGAGACCACCCATACATTCTAAACTCTTAAACCCAAATGTTCCACATTTCTTATAATTTGCCTCCCACATGCTTCCTTCCTTTGTTTATGTAAATGTAATGTAAATGTATAGGCATTTATATAGCGCACTACTTACCCGGAGGGTCCCAAGGCGCTTCGACCGCTGCGAAACCCTTCCTGGCTTCCCTGAGAGATGGTCCCTTAATGGGTATCTCCAGGGTGAGGCCAGGCATCCCCGGCGGTCTGGTGGGGCCGTTAGTGAAGATGAGGCAAGCTAATGCCCAGAGTTGCCGAGTGTGATCGCTGATCAGAGTGGGCACCGAGGCGGGAGAATTATCGAGTCCGCTGACCCTGGTCCAGAAACCTGCCGCGCCGGGAATCGAACCCTGGTCCCGGGCCGTCCTCTGCTCTCGGGTCTGCCGCCTCTAACCAGTGAGCAACACTACTTGAAACATAAGAATTTGCCAAATCTGATCTATTGTTTCCACTATTTTTTTTCAAAACCAAGTTTATTGAGCATAGGAGTATCAAGAATGTGGTATCTCCACACACCAAGATCACCACAACAATATCAATGTATCAAATGCATAGACAGTAGAATATGAAGAAATTACCAAATAAGCTCAGTTTAGAAATGCCCCAGCAACCTACTCTAACCCACAACTACACCCCCCCCGTACCTAACACTCCCCCCCAACCCCCCCACCACACGTGTACAATAAGGCAACCGAAAAGGAAATGCACAAAGGATAAGCAGGTATAGCGCAACCAGGGCTTGCCGCTGCAGGCCAGAAGTGTCACTGTGATCAAATGTCCTCCTCCTGCTCCGACGGGGGATCCAAGGACAGGCCACGGTAGTCGGCCCACCGCTTCCAGATCTTGAAATGTTTGCGCGGGCAGCCCCGCGCCTCAAAGATCGGCTTTTCCAGGCCCATGAAATAATCAAGCCCAGCTTTCCATGCAGACAGGGGGGGGCCCTCACCGACTTCCAAGCCCGAGCCAGGTCCCGCTTGGCCACCACCAGCCCCAGGAGCAACAGGTGACGCTTGTATATGTTGCCCCCAACCCCTTCCATAATATGTAGCAGGCCCAGCCGGTGGGTACGAGGAAGGTCCCAACCCAGGACCTCCGCCAGGCAACTCCACACACCCCTCCAGAATCCAGTCAGGCGACCAATTGTTTCCACTATTTTATCCATGGACACCGCCTGGAGCAGGTTCATGTTAAAACCACCAGTCACAAAAATATAGGGAGCCGGATTTGCTTTAGATTCATAAAATCCAGTAAGATTTCAATAGTTTCTTCCATTTTTGTCACAAAGGGTGAATATAAACATTTATAATCAGCAACTGGAGAACACTTGATAAGGTATAACCCCAAACCTTTACTGCTTGCTGATTAGGGTGGTCAATGTTGATCTCCTCTACTCTGATTCCACATATAAGGCCAGGCCTCCTGCAGACCGTCCCTTTATTTTTGTTTTAACCATGGGTTTTCTGTAACACAATCATGCTGGAAGATCTAGGATGTATTGGGCTCACATTTCTTGTAGGATCACCAGGTGGAAAGTTTTTATGAAATGTAAGACTTCCTCGTCCTCAATTTTACCTAAGAGACCCTCTGTATTCCAGCATAAAACATGAAAGAGACACCTTTAATTGCCTTGCAGACAACTGTTTGTTCCGTTACTTGCTCAGGTTTTCTATGTGAAGCAGGTGGAAGGGCACCTGGAAACCAAGACCATTCCGTTACTACAGGTTGTGATTGATGTGCAGTCTGGGCCATAGTGCTTTGATCATTTGTGTTGACCTCAAGGAGACTTGGCTCTTGGTCCCTCTTAGAATGAACACTGCTATGGGCTAAATGTTTCCAACAGGACTTTTATTCTGGCCTTGAGAACCACAGCCCCCCCGACCCGATACCCAAGGAGCGAGCCCCACGGTTTCTGGACAGGAAAAATTGAGGCTAAGCTTCTTCATTGTATTGAGAGATTTGAATTCCCCCATTTAATAATACCTGCTTCTCTGCTCACACCTGTTCAGATAATAACTCTTGCCGAGGCAATTATGGTCAAATCTTCCCCACCCGGGATTGGAACACTTGTAAAAGTAACTGAATGAATATCAGATGATTTAATGTGACACATAGAAGGAATTTCTTGTACCATTTGGAGCATTGTCCCTCTATGGATTTTATCAAAGTGCACCCTTGATTTATATTTTGGTGTAAAAGTCCATTTACAGAGTTTGTTGAGAGTGGGGGGACAATGTTCAATGCTAGTCTAGTAAATTACGGTAATTTGAGCTCCTAAACTGGCTAAGCAATGGAAACCTGTAAAGTAGGTCTCGCATCATTAATAGCAATTTGAGAGGCTGCAAGTACAAGCTGTTGAACCCGAACCTGAATTTTTCTACAATTATCATGATAAAAGCTTATCCTCTATCCAGTGAGAAGGTGTTCTCCCTCTGCAGGGGAACACTAATCCCAGGGGTTGGATTCCATGCTTACTAAATGAGTGACTGTTGGGACCTGGTTGTTTCTGAAACCCATCCCCCCTACTGTGAGCCAGTCACTTCCTACCAAGGCTTGCTCTTGTTGTGTCCCCATGGCAATGAGACCTATCACACCCTGCAGGGGAGGGGTATCAGTCTGGCAATTTTAGGCAGATTGTGACTGAGCTAAACTTAAGCTGTTTGAGAGTCTCTTCTTGGCTTCATTAGTAGCTACATTGATCATGTTTTTGTCAATATTTGCCTCCCCAGTCTGGGCCTCTCCATCTCCTGTATTACCAACTGGCTCTTTTGTCGTAACTGGTGGTTTAAAAATGGAATAAACTTGAGCAGTCTGTTCAGGCTGTGCTTTACCCAAAACAGTAGTAGTCTTTTTATAGTGTGCTTTCCTAAGCCTCTTACACTGTATTTTTGTAGACTGAGCAAGTTCAACAAGTAAATCTGACCCTGGAGCAATGTTTGTACCAGTCTTACTATGCCCCAAGTTTTTATTTAAAAACAGTTGGTGCAGATTCCTCTCATCACCGCCAAATTCCATGAAGGGCTTACTAATGGAGGTCCCTACAGCTGAATTGCCCTGCTGTTCTAAGTCCATATCGCCTTGGCTTTAAGTGGGATGAAAAAACTGGGGAGTGGGGGCGTGGCTTGGCGCCCGGCGAGGACGGCGGCTCTAATGTGAGCGCTCCCGGTCCGAAGGGGTTTTCGCCGCGATTCCGCTTCAGCCTCACCTGCTAAGCAGCTCTCCGTGAACCGGAGGCGACGGACACCAACGGGCTCCTGGAGGCAGCTTTCAAGCGCAGCGGAATGCTCGTTTCTGCTACTTTGTAGCGGACGCGGCTGAGAGAAAGTCGCGTCCGCCATTTTGGATTCCAGTCATCGCGTACTGCGGCGCTCCCGCCTGTCAACATGCAAATACGCCACGGAGCCTCTCGAGTATGCAATTACACCTGGTGAGACGTCTTATGCATCTTGGCACCACCAGCATTGAACTTTCTCTTATGTCACCTTTTTTTTTTACATAAGTTATAACCAAATTTCTCTCACGCTTGTTTACCTGGCGGCCATTTCAGACAACTGGTGCTCCCTTTACCTCAGGCAACCTGCATGCGCTCCACTCTCTGTTAAGAGCGTCTCACTTCATCACGCTCTTATCTCACAAATGATTTCGAATTTGAGACTTTGAGCTGTTTTACCCATTGTTCCTGCACGTTTTTCTACATGCTCTTCTTCACTTATGATGTTCCTCTCCTGATGGACTTCTTTTGCACCGCATGGTGCCATTCTTCCCTACCTACACGCTGGAGTACTTCTCTGCTTCTGTCATCAATGTACTAGCTTTTTCAATGACCCGAATGTTGTCTCATTCAGCTATCTAAACACGGGACGCTCTTGAATTTTGCGCAGGTGACCCTCTTTTCCTTCAGGACCTGCTTGCCTTCTTCATGTCAAAGGCTTCTGCGTATTCCTCTTACGGCTGCCTACAGGCTCACAGTGACTACTACTGAACTCCATTTCTCCTCACCAACACCTCCTTCCTATGGAAAGAAAGGCAATCTCTCGCACTCCTAAAACTCCACGGCGTATATTCATTAAAAATTCAAAAGTTTTCTCTGCTTTGGCGCACCTCGAAGCTGCTCAGACCCTCGCCGATCAGATGTCGCAGTCTAGCACAGAGCGGCCTGCCCAGCCCCCAGGGAAAGCTACGACAAAACGCCTTAAAAAAGATCCTCCATCACCATCAGGATCCACCTCGACTGTCTCCATGGAGCTCTTGTTGGAGGAAATTCGTGCCCTCAAACCTTTCATGGAAGACACCAACTCAAAGTTGCAGATTCTTACCGATAACTGGTCTCAGATGGATGCCAGGGTGACAACAGTGGAACATTCTCTGACCTCTCTTCAAGAGTCATCCTCCAAAGTCTCACACATGCAGTCTCAGATTTCTTCTCTCCAAAAGCAAGTTGAAGAATTGGAGAACCGAAATAGACGCAACAATCTTCGTCTCTACGGCCTGGCAGAGAATTGCGAAGGGACTGATCCTATCGCCTTCTTCAAATCATTTTTGCCCAAACTTCTTCATCTGCCTGAGGGTACTACGCTCAACATCCATCGCACACATAGGTTGGGCCGCCTCCCCTCTACCTCCTCTCCCTCCTCACGGCCGAGAGGTGTCATCATGTACTTTCTAGAATACACTGACCTTCTCAAAGTCATCTCAGCGGCCCGTGCTTCTCCTCGTCTCCAATGGTCAGGATCCAATCTCTTCTTTGCACAGGATTATGCCAAAGCTACGGCCAGCCGTCGCAAAGCCTTCTTAGATATGCGTCCAGAGCTACGTGCCATTGGAGCCAGATACGGCCTTTTTCATCCTTGCCTGTTCAGAGTGACTCACAACAACAAGACCACGACCTACGAGGATCCTGTTCGTCTACGAAGTTTTTTTAATGCTGCGCAGTCGTCTGATATGGACTTCTCTGGCTCCTCATCAGCTTTTCCTCCGTGAATCCTGTTCTACATGACTTCATTGTCTCACTCACAGTGCATGTTTCATATTTGATGTTTGTTGTTTTACTGTTTGCCTTTCCTGGACATCCCACAATCCTCAGTTTCTATGTTTCCCTCTGACCCTTTCCTATCTCCATTGCATCCCTGTTGGATGGACAAATAATTTTTCTTAGTGTCTTTTATATGTTATCTCGTTCCGCACCATTGTGTTGTTTTTCTCTTCTCTTTTTCATATTACTCCTTCACTCCTTTTTATCTCTTAATGTTGTTCTGTTTTCTTCTTCCCTCATTCGTCTCACTCATTTTTGTTTTCCCTCCTTTTTTCTTGCAGGTTTATAATATTTATGGCGTTTTCCCCTCGACTTGTCGGCTCGCTTGCATTGGACGCTTGTTTCCTCTGCCTGGCGCTCCTCCCTCACTCATTTTTCCTAGTCTCCTCTTCCTGGTGATCATTCCTCCCCGCCTCTACCCTCCGTAAGTATGTTTTCCCTTTCCTCCCGAATGTTCACTTCCCTTATTGCGATTGTCTCCCTCTTAAGTTCACTAGTTTCCTTTATTCCACAGGTGTCTTCCCTTCTTATTTCTCGACAACTCTTCTACTATCATTTCCTTCCTATCATTCTTACTACTTCATGGTCTACCCTATCATATTTCTTCTATCAACCGATTCTATCTTTCTCTCCTCCGCTCTATTTTCTTTTTCATCACCCTTCTATTTACCATTTTACTGCATTGCCTTTTACTGACTTTTTTTCCTTCTTTGGCTTTCTTCTTCCTCTGGGTTCTTTTTGCATCTTTTTTATCTCTCATGACATTTTCCTCATTTCTTATTTGATATGTCTTTGAAAGTAATTACATGGAATGTTAAGGGCGTTAATTCCCCCATCAAACGACAGAGAATTCTATCTCACCTTGCACGTTTGAATGTGGATATTGCTTTTTTGCAAGAAACTCATTTATCTGCTGAAGAATCTGTTAAATTGAAGAGAAGTTGGGTGGGCGATGTTTATTACTCTCCTGGGGATGGTAAACGCAATGGTGTTGCTATTTTATGTCACAAAGCTCTTTCTCATTCCCTCCTTGCTCAAGAATCGGATACTGAAGGCCGATGGATATATGCCAAACTTTCTATCAAGAATGTTCCAATTTCTCTCCTCAATGTTTATGCCCCTACCACTGGTGATCCCACTTTTTGGCACTCATTTTCTCAAAACATCACCAGATTCATTGATGATAATTTTATATTGGCAGGAGATTGCAATCAGCCCCTAGACCCCTTCCTAGATAGGAATTCCAAAGCGCACTTCATCCCTAACAAATCCCATAAATCCTTCTCTCAAGCTATTTCCCAACACAAACTCACAGACGCTTGGCGCCTTTGTAACCCAGAACTTCAGGAATTTACTTTCTATTCTCCATGCCACCATTCCCAATCCCGAATTGATTACGTTTTTGTTACCCACAACATCGCCCAAACCCTCACCCATGCGGAAATTGGCCCAATTTTACTTTCTGACCATGCCCCTACATTAGTTCAATTGGACATCTTACCCAAATCAATAGGTCCTAAACGCTGGCGTTTCAACAATTCTCTCCTCCTGGACCCTAAATTCACCACCTCCTTCACTTCCTTCTCCCATGAATTTTTCTCCCTGAATGATGACTCCCCTGTTCCCAAACACACCATTTGGGATGCCTTTAAAGCGGCGGCAAGAGATTTCATCATTGGCTTTGTTGCTAAAAAACGTAGAGCTGCTCGCGATTTTACCAAGGCTATTCTTCTGGACATTAAGAAATTGGAGCATTCTTATTTTACTTCCCGTTCTCAGCAAGCTCTAACCGCCCTGGTTAACGCTAAGATGAAATTTAACAGAAAATCTACAGACAACGCATCCCTGTACTTATTAAAATCTAGTGCCAAGTTCTATGGAGGCAAAAATAAGGCAGGCAAGATCTTGGCTAACTACCTCAAGGTGAAACACAATAAATTAAATATTGAATCAATTTACGACGCCAACTCCAATCTCAAACACACAGACGCAGACATCCTCACTGAATTCTCTGCCTTCTACAAGACCTTGTACTCTTCTGAAACTCAACCTTCCTCCCACTCTCTAGACACATTTTTCTCCTCCATTCAAAAACCATCTCACTTTCCACTTGACCTCTCTCACTTAGAACTTGATATATCCCAACAAGAGCTTCTCAAAGCGCTTCACACCCTCCAGAAAGACAAGGCCCCTGGGCCGGACGGCTTCACAGTTGAATTTTTTCTCCACTTTTCAAAACTTCTTATCCCTAGACTCCATTCCCTTATTGGCACCTTCCTTTCCCTGGGTTCCTCTTCAGGCTCTTTTTCAGATGCCCATATCTGCCTCATACCCAAGGAGGGGAAGGATCCTCAACACTGCAAAAACTACAGGCCAATCTCATTGGTCAATATCGATTATAAAATTTTTGCAAAGTCTCTTGCGGCACGTCTCGACCTTCTTCTTCCAGACCTCTTGGGTGAAGAACAGTCGGGCTTTGTCAAAGGTCGTTTTATAACTGATAACACCAGACTTCTCTTCAATATTCTTTCTAAATCTCGCCTTTTACCCCATCCCCTTGCGGCCATTGCTCTGGATGCCGAAAAGGCGTTTGATAGGGTCGAATGGACCTATCTATTTCACACCCTCCGTTGGTTTGGTTTCGGTCCTAATTCCATATCCTTAATCTCACTACTTTATTCTCACCCACGCACAGCGGTTTGTGCCAACGGTCAAATATCTTCCTTTTTTGATTTAAAGAGAGGTGTTCGCCAAGGCTGCCCTCTGTCCCCCTTTCTCTTTAATTTGGCTCTAGAACCCTTCCTTTCCAAACTCCGTCAAAATCCCTCTATCCATGGTTTTCAATTGTCAGATTCCCACATCAAGCTAGCTGCTTATGCAGATGACATTTTGCTATTCGTCTCTAACCCCTCCGTTTCCATTCCTGCCTTTCTCAATGAAGTCTGTGCTTATTCCCAAATATCTGGTTATAAACTCAATAATGACAAATGCGAGATCCTCCCCTTGACTAAATTCACATTCAAACCCGATTTTGCCGCCTCTAATTTCACGTGGAAACCTTCCAATATCAAGTACCTGGGAATGCATATTACCCCCACCATCCCGGACACTGTTTCCCTGTGCATGTCCAAATGTATTCAAAAATTAACGGATCTCACATCCAAGTGGCATCCTCTTTACCTATCCTGGTGGGGTCGCCTTGACACTATTAAAATGATGTTGTCTCCCATTGTTCTCTACACCCTCTCCAATATTCCGGTCCTCGTCCCCTCCAAATTTTTCAAAAAGATCAACTCTATTCTGATGTCCTTTCTTTGGAATAAAAAGAAGCCACGAATGTCTCTCCAACGTCTAATTCGTCCTAAATCAGAAGGTGGGGTTAACTCTCCTGACTTCCCAGCCTACCACAAGGCGTTCCAATTGAGGCAAGCCTCTTTTTGGCTACAAGATCCTGACACCCCATGTCCTCTATGGGCCAAATTTGAACGCCTCCTTCTTTCTCCCTTCTCCTTTGCTGAATACCTCTCCTTCTCTCGCAAACCCACTTCTATCTCTACTCCGATTCATAAGTATACCACTAAATTACTCCTCTCCTTCACATACTCACCCCCTACTACCATTGCTGATTTCCTCTCCTCCCCCATATGGCATAACACTTCCCTACTTATCCGCAATAGACCCTTTTTTTGGAAATCTTGGCATACTCGCGGTCTGCAGTGGATTTCCCAACTCTTTTCTCACTCCTCTTTCTTATCTTTTGAAGCTCTTCACTCCCTCTATGACCTACCCACTTCCTTTGCACGCAAATACCAATTGCTTAAAGACACAGTCCTAACGTACTACAAGGACCTCTCCCAGCCCAACCCTCCTCCTGCTTCATCCACTCCCACTTCCGCACTTCATTCCTTCTTACGCACTACGCCAAAAGCTGCTGCTATTTACAAATACCTTCACACTGGTGAGACTCCAAGACCTAAATCTAAAGTAGAAGAGTCCTGGGAGCATGATTTTGTCTGTCTCTTGGTCGGTTTCCTTCTGGGACAAAATATGGACCAAACTTCGCAAATCTTCCAGAGCAGCAACCCTCACTCAGACTTTGTTTTTTATCTACAATAGACTCCTCTTTACACCTTATGACCTTCACAAACGTTTTCCTACTACTCCCCACACATGCTGGTCTTGTTCGTCATCACAAGCTAATTTATTTCACATGTTATTTTTATGCACTCATGTTCATAATTTTTGGCTACAGGTTTGGGCTCAAATTATTTTGCTCTTCCACACTTCTATCCCTTTTTCCCACACACATGTTTTTACGGGTAGCCTCTCCCCTTGCTGGGATGATGTTGATCTAAAACCTCAGATTGTTGACCTATTACTTGCCGCTGCCTTCTGGAAGACTTCTCCAAAATTTCCTTCAAGGCGTGGTGGTTTAATGTGTGCCATAACCATAGACTTGATACTGCTCATGTTTTTCCGGCATGTATGGCTACTAAACGCATGGACTTATGGACTCCCGTCACACTTTATCTGGACTCATGCAGTAAACGTTTGTTTCACCCTCCGCCTCCACAACAGGAAGTTCCTAAACCTCCTTAGTCGCTCGATACATTCCACTTATCCTTCATTGTACCATTTTGTTTTAATGCTTTCTTAATGTGTTTTCTCTTTGCCTTTTCCTTTTCTCTCATCTTGTACCCAGATTTCTTTTATTATAATGCTTGCATTTGTATGATTGTATTATTCTGCTCAGAGTCTTTAGCCTGCTCTCACATTGTACTTTGTTTTGACACCTGGTTTTCTCTCTTATCATTATCAATAAAATTTTCTTGAACTTAAAAAATAAATGTAGAAAACGCCGAAGATTTAAAAAAAACTGGGGATTCTCTCACAGGGCCGTGGCCATTGTAATTAGGGCATGGCTTAAAAACGCTCAAGCTAAAAATCTGTGCTCAGCATAGTGTGCCGCCGGACTTGTATTTTGCTGTTTCTGTCATTGCATCCAGATATATGATACAACAAGTAACATCATACCTACAACAAGTCAGGACTATTGGCTTTGTCAATGGTTGTTAATTGCATAAGATAGATATACAGCAACTATGGTTTGTACATAATACTGAAAAAGCATCCACTTAAAGCCCTGGTGACACTACGACAATGTTGCTGTTGCTTCATTTAAAAAAGAGAAGGGAAATGCAGAGAGAAAGTTACTCTCTTTAAAGGATTTCCCCTCCCCTACAAGGCCCGCCTGCCATGACGTCATGCCGTAACCTCTCCACTAGTGAGAAGTCAGCAGTGTGAGCACGCACGCATCGATGTGCCTGCTGTCACTGCTGTCTGTAAGAAAACGGACGGCCTGTGCCAGGGCACAAAACAGACCCCGCTGTAGTCCCGTTTCGAGGACCCCTGTAAAAAACTGCTGGTGGTCAGCACTGATGAGACCCGGCCCACTTAAAGCCCGGCCCACCGCTCAATTGTGCGATAGTACCTGCGGGACCTTCTTTAGCAGGCAATTCATTGTTGAAATTGACCTCAGTTCATTGACTGTTCCCCAGGGGTTGTCGATTGGGAGACCTTTGGTTCCTCGCATTACAAAGGGGAATCACCTGCTGCTGGTCTCTGGAAGTACTTTTAGCAAGATTAATTACCGTTGGTATTTCTGCTGGGAGGAGTCTGTTTTAAGCTGCTGTTTGATATTTATTTTTATTATTTTATTTTTAGCATTTATTAAGCGCAAACAATTGCCCGCAGGCGTCTCGGCGTCTCTTAATACTGATTCTAGTGTGCCTGGAAGGCATTCCAGTTTGTAAAGTACCGGGCTACAAGCAGGGGCGGCCTTAGGCATGTGCAAGGTGTGCACCTGCACAGGGCCACCAAACTAATATATATACTTAATATAATAATCCTCTAAGGATGGATACATATTTGCGTGGCGTCCCCTGGCAGGGATTTGGCGGCCTCTGGCTCTTTTCCCCTTCCAAACACCCTGACCCCCCCCTCTTCACTGGCCTCCACGCTCCGCCCCGCCCGGACCTCTCTTCCGGGGCCCCCTACCTACGCTCCCTGCCCAGGGCCACCATGAGCCTGGAGCCGCCCCTGCTACAAGCACAGGATGAAATGAGTTGAGCTTCAGCTTGGGCCCTCTGTACCAATAAGTTTAGTGCACCAATTTTTTAGTGTTATGCAGTGATGTAGATAGCCATTGTGTTAAATAGATCCACCTGTAGATCTAACTTACTTGACTTATATTTTAAAGCATTAACTACTGCTTGAAATGAACGAAGCAAAATGTCTCGTGTTACTATCTCCACCTCCAGCCGAGTGATTTACCATAGGAGGTATCTGGATGGAGTGAGATATCTGGGCTCACTGAAAAATGGAAGTCTTCCAAAGCCATTGTTTCCTCCTGCAACACTACTCGTGTCACCTCAGAAGCTGGAAAAACCTCATCCAACTATTCCTGCGTGATTGCTCTTTTTTTTGGCCAGACTGTTTAGTTTTAGTTTAGTTTTAAATTTGTAGTGCACAACAGCTACCCAAAAAGGGTTTCCCGGCGCAGACGGCAAAGTCAGGGCATGCAAGACACAGATGGATCTTATCTGTCTAACAGCCAGGTTTTTAACGCCTTGCGCAACTGCATGTAGTCTGTTTTATTATGGAGTACAGTGGGAAGAGAATTCCAAAGTGAAGGTCCTAGGTGTGAGAAGGATTTTCCACCCATACGAGCTTATTTGAATTTCGGGACGACAAACCTTCCTTGGGTGGCCGAGCGGAGATTACGGAATGGAAGGTAAGGTTTGACCAGAGCTAGCAAATAGCTGGGCGCATTACAAGATCTAATTTTGTGCATAAAGCTGAGTACCTTAAATTTTATTTGATTTTCGGTTTTCAGCCAGTGTAGTTTGCGCCGGTGACTCGAGGTAGAGGTGATTTTAGAGACTCCACACCGAAGTCTAACAGCGGCATTTTGTGCCATCTGTAGTCTATGGACTACATGTTTATTTGAGCCCAAATAAAGCACACTACCATAGTCAAGCCTTGATGTAACTAGGGCATTGACTACGGTTTTTCTGGTGGCTTCTGGTAGCATCCAGCAAATTTTACGTAACCATTTGATGATGGTGAAGCAGGTTGCTGCGACTTTGACAGACTGAGGATGCATCATCAATTATGAAGCCCAAATTACGAACATGTGAGAGAGCGCAATTTGAACGAAAAGTATACAGTAGCCATATCTAGACATGTATGTTATAAACGTGAGAATGAAACGCATATCGTAATGTAAAGTTGGCGACTATAGCATAAAGGCCAACGAATGTGATAACATGGTATAGGAAATGTAAATGTATTCACACATTAAGATGCATTAGGTTTAGAAGACCCGTATACATGAAGGGTAAATGTATAGAAATGTGTATAAATGTATATGAAATGTAGAACGTGCACAGTAGAATTCGTGTACGTGTGCAACTTTAAATGTGTAACTTTGCATTGGGAAAAGCGGCGAGAAAATAACGTGGAAAGACGTAAACGTGGAGAAACGTGGATAAATGTAAAAGAACTTACATAAAGATGTAACCAAGGAAAATGCACAAGGTGTATTCTACGTAGTCGTATTATATGTATTTTATGTATTTGATGTAGAAGTTTAAGTATAACTAAGGCTTTTGCTAAAATACGAATATATAAATGTATGCTAAAGGTTATACTGTGTAGAGGCTTTTGTAGGAATGTTAGAAGAGTTTTAGGTCATTTGTGTATGTAACCTAACTGGTCAAGAGTTCGAAGGAGCATAGTCACATGAAATGTAATTTAGTGGTCTTGTGAAGGTTGTAAATAGCTTGACGTGGACATGAGAGCCGAGAAGTCTAGCACTTGTTAGATTTAAGGTGACAATGCCGGACGGAGCTTATTGCTCGAACGTGAGTAGAGACACTTTTTAGGTGGACTATGTTTTGACAAGACCATTCACAGGACCTAGCAGGGTCAAGTTAAGAGACATAAAGTTAAGGCTTTGTCTAAGTTTCTATGTTACATGATCTGAAAGAATCGATAAATGTCGAAGATGAAATGATGAAGATGACATCCAAAGGAGAAGGGTCAACTTAACGGACGACGCAAGGAGTGGACCAATGGAAGAAGCAGGAAGTTGACATCATCGGGGAAAGTCCGTGGTGGGCGTCAAGGGGCGTTCCATTCACACGGTGATTGTGTATTTTAGGGACAGCACCCCGGGGAGGAGGTAGCAATTGGGAGATTAGGAACAGCGAGACGAATTGCTCAGAGCGAGGGCGAAAGGTAGATGCCTTGAGCAGATGCGCTGAGACCTCAGAAGCGCAAGGGAGCAGTAGGCCGAGGACCCTTAGAGAGCGGATGGGTAGGCAGATAGGGTACTGCTACTGAAACTTAAGATTTCCTTTAGAGGCTAAGAGGGTTTGAACTTCTTAGGGAGTCAAACTGCTGACACCTTTTTAGGGAAGAGAAACTTGCGAAGTAGGGCTGTCACATAGTATAGAGTAGGGACAGATTAACTTGATAATTGTTTTATCTTACTGCAGATGACGCAGAAGAAACCACTTCACACCGAAGCTTAAGCGGCTGATATTGAAATTGATTTTGTATTTTGTATACTTTGAGATTTTATCCTGAGTGGATTGTATCGCATTCAAATTCAACCTTATATAAACTCTTAAAACTTTATCAGTTGTAAGTGGTTCTTCAGAGTGGCGTCAGTTAATGGGGTTTGTCTAACCAATGCGGGGGTAGTCTTTTCCTCAATGACAGATACGAGCGGTCCAAAACAGATGAATGGGATTCTTTATTAAATTTATCATAATCATAAATTGATATCAAAATCCCGTTCCCCGCAGTTGGTAGCAGAGTAATGATGGTTATCTTCTTGAGGAAGACGACCTAGGCCAGGTTAGTTTACCCCAAGGTCCCTAGTCATCGTCGACCAGAAGAAGAATTGCAGCCGAAGACGGTGCTGACGGTGCGTCGAGAGAAAAGCAGCAGAGTCGGTCGAGAGTGAGTATAAGGGTCATGCGTTGAAAGATTGCGGTGTTTTATGTTGTTCCTGTGTTGTAATGTCAAGCGGAGTTGAATGCCTGTAGTGTGATTGAGGGAAAGTTGTGAGCGCGCGCAACTGGATGAAATCTTATGTCCAGAGGACTTAAGTGGTTCGGGTGTATCGAACACCTAGAGTAATTTGTCTACCATTGAAAGGGGGTCATGAGGTACCATTGATTTCCCGACAGACCGATGATAGGGGGAGCGTATGTGTGAGTGAATGAGTAGCGGACGCTGGTCGTACGTTTACTGCGTGTAAGTAACCTATCAGTTAAGGCAAGCGTCCGACCGTAAGAGGAAAGACGCTGTGCCAGTTGAGGTGACAATTACAGTAGACTGTGGCCGTACAGTCAGAGAAAAGTGATCGCTTGGACGGAAGTAGTCATTTTTCAGTGTATGAATGAAAACGCATGTGAAATCGTGAGACGAGTCGAGAAACGAGGGAAGCTGCTTTAGAAGAGACAAGTGACGTCAGTGTAGAACCGTGCTGGGATAGGCTGATTAGCGAGAGTCGTACAGGGATTGGCGGTTGTTATCTAGACGCAAATAAGTAAGAAATATCGTACGTCAACAAAATGAAGTGTTTCAAGGGTTTAGGGAAAATCTTTAAAAAGAAAAGGAGAAATTTATATGCCGGAGAAGAAGCTCCACCAGAAGGCACACCAGCATATCATATGGCAGTAAATGTAGGTTTACACTCAATACTGTGGATTTCCGAGTGGCATAGGCTAACAGAAGGGCAAAAAGAACTAGCGTTTCCAAGATTTGGAACGTTTAAATTAGAAGTGTTGAACCAACTGAAGGCGACGATGCTTTCAATGAGACCTCTACCGAGGCCAACACAATTTGAAGCTCTTGGTGTGTGGTTTAGAACAGCACACGAGAGGGGCGTAAAGAGGCGCCAAGAAAGAGTGAGAAGAACGGTAAAGGCAGTGCAGGATGCTAAATGGGACGAAGAAGCTAAGAAATGGAGGGTGCAGAAGGTAGAAGCGGACAAACTGTTCACCATGATAGAGGCTACGGGAGAAAGGAAACCTCTAGAACAAGAAGATGAGGAAAGTGAGTCGGAGGAGGATCTAATAGACAGGTTGTTAACAGATAAACCACCTCCATATAGCGGTGAACTTGCGAGTCCCATATTACCGCAAGTAGACGGGACTAGGTGGGGAGAGTATAAGTCGATCCCGGTATCAGAGTGGGACGCTACTAAGACCGTAGAAATACCCCAAGCTAGTCCTGAACAGAGAGTAGTGGGAAGATTTGTGGTCCAGAAGGTGCCGGAGACGCAATGCGCTAGGTCATACCAAATGCCGGACGCTTTGCAGGTCCCGGTCACCATAGGCCCTATTGTGTCAATCTACAACCCGGAAGGGGTCCAGCAGGAAGAACAGGCACGATGGGATAATGAAAGAGCAGAAGAGGAGAATAGGAATGCCACAATGAATCCCCACAGGCAGATACGGGCACCAATAAGTCGGAGTACCCCATTTGATTCCGCAGCAGGTCCCAGGGTAGAACAGGGAGGTCGAAGAGGACCAATGGACTTAAGGGGACCAAAACCGAAAACCCATAAGGAATTAAGGGAATACCTGAGAGAATGGGACGCGGCCGAAGAGGCTCGGAATAAAGGGTTAGAAACGAGTTCCGAGTGGAGAGAGCAGGATAACAGGATTCTCTCTCATTGTGGAGCTGGCGAAAGCAGCCCCGAGTGGGAGGGAGGAAGCCAAGAGAGCAGAAGAGATATTTGTCCTACAAATAATGGCAATAGACTAATGTGCGAAGACAGGAGTACAGGGTGTGGCGAAGTGCCTCGTGTCACCTTTAGTGAAGGGGAACATAGGACACAGGAGTACCGGAATACCTTCAGGTGCACACACCATGCCCCAGGTGAAAATGCGAGACATTGGAGTCACGGAAATATGGAGAGTCGCGAAGCGTCTCGACATACATCCGGGGACAGTGGTCGAGGTCACGAAAACATAGGGAGTCGCGAAACGTCTCGACATTCTTCCGGTGATCGCGAGAGAGATCACGGAAACATGGAGGGTCGTGACGGACCCTATCGTTTATTAAGCGACACCAGACAGCAGGCAAGTTATAATGGGTTAGAACAGAACGGTGGATCCTATCTCACATCTGGAGAAACCGAGCTTAGAAATCGGAACGTAGGGTTGGGGGACGGAGCATTATTCCACCATACCCCACGTGGAGATGGAAAGGCTTGGGATCTCGAAGGGTGGGAACGAAAAGATGGAAGTAAAACTCCTCATAACTCACCTGTGTTCAGGCGTAGGGCGCATAGTGGAGGAGAGAGGGACATGAGAGAAGAACATAGAACTGAAATGCTGAAAGCTGAAATAAAAGCGAAACGGCTTGATGTGATGAGTTTGAAGGCGGATCTGGACGAATTGATTGACGGTACAGTGCAACTAGAGAGATTAAACTCATACACACCAGATGAGATACTGTTCCTATCCAAAGATATCACTCGAAGAGCGAGGTCAGTTCATGAGAACTTATCTAATTTAGCAAACAGGTACATGGTAGACCTGTCACGAACTAAGGCTTTACAGAGTAACCACAGGCTGACTTGCACAGATCAGGATTTGGATGATCGCAGAACGATCGCGCTGAAAGTACACATAAGGGAATTGATCGTAAGTATCAGAATATGGAGAGATTTAGATAGATGGGAGGAAAGATGGTCCAGAAAGGGCTCTGTTAGAAGGAGTGTACTTGAGGGCTCCCAGGACACAGATTTGATGCGAATGGAAGCCTTCCCTTTGCGAGAGGTCGCGAATGGAAGCTACGTCCATGTGCCTTGGACTAGGGGGGATTTGGCGGCATTCACCAATTCCTTCCCAAAGCTTAGAGATAATCCTGTCGAATGGTATAAGCAGGTAGAAAGATTTGTGAAGATCTCAAAGGTACTGTGGGTCGATTTGAACACACTGTTCGACATCGTAGTACCCGGAGACTTGTGGACGGCGTGCAAGCTCAGTGTTGACTGGCCCACTTGTGAGCCAACGAGAGAGGCCAGGACGAATGGTCCATCTCATAGAGTCATGGAAAAGTACGAGAGGGTAATAGCGTGGCTAAAGGAGAAAGTGCCGGTACAAGACATAGACTGGGTAAAGATAGATCGAACTACCCAGGAGCCGAAAGAGACAGTGCATGAGTTTTACGAGCGATTGTTGAAAGCATTCAAGCAGTACAGCGGGTTAGATGTGATGGATCCCAAGGATATAGGACAATTTGTTTCAAAGTTTGTCTTAGGATTAAGACCAGAAATATGCCTAATGATCCAACAGCATCTGATCTGTTGGCAGAACAAACCTTTAGACGAGATTCTGAGGTATGCAAGGTATTGTAGTGACGAGATAGACTCGAAGGCGAAGAAGCTTAAAGAAAAGTTAATGTTAGTGCAAATGCAAGCTGCTGGAAAGGATAAACCGCGGCAGCAGGGAACAGGAACGCAGGCAAAGAAACAGAACAATCAGAGCAGAGACGAGGAAGAAAGACCGAGACCGAGAATGGATATTGCGACATTGAAAAAGACGACGAGATGCCATCAGTGTAATGAGGTGGGACACTGGCGACGCGAGTGTCCTTACAATGTTGAGACAGGGGAATTAGAGCAGGAGGAGGAAGAGGTTCAGAACAACGTGGTTAAGGGAGCCACAGTCCCGAAGGGCAAATTTGTCAAAGGGGGGACTCAGACTCCTCGAGCCCCGTTTCCTCAACCACCTCGCATCTCAAACGGAGGGAAAACCTACAGACAGATGCCATTGTTTGTAGGAGGAGAGGAATGTTACTACGTTGATCCTCTTACAGGGCAGCGGGCGAGTAGGGACGAAGACTGTACTCTAGGGGCCGCCTTGGAAGTAGATCAGAGAGGACCATACGTAGAGGCTGAAATAGCAGGATGTCCTACAACCTTTTTGGTGGATACAGGGGCCACTCGATCCACGTTGAGATCGGCGGTAGTCCCGGGTCTACCCATATCAGGAGAAATGGTTCAGGTGGTAGGAGTTGCAAACAAAAGGATGACAAATCCCTTGACCGAACCAGTGTCAGTGAGAATAGGGAATTACAGTGACGAACACCAGTTTGTGATCTGCGATTCTAGTCCTGTGTGTTTGCTAGGGAGAGATTTGCTGTGCAAACTGAATTGCACGATACATTGCACACCTGAAGGAGTAGAAGTGCAGACGAATGATGAGGACGCGGATTTCAAAGTTGTGAACTCAAGGGAATGTGTGGAACTTTATCCTACTTTAACAGTGGAGGAGCTTCCACAAGATTTGAGGGAGAAAGTCTCAGCTGAGGTATGGGATTTTACTGGGGAAGAAATAGGATTGATCAAGGGAGTGGAACCGGTAAAAATCTTGGTTAGACCCCATGCTGAGTATCCAAGAACACCACAGTATAAGCTAACGCCAGAGACGATTGCAGGGATTAAGCCTGTGATCGAATCCATGATTAAGCAGGGAATACTGAAGGAGATCGTGGGCAGTCCATGTAACTCCCCGATCATGGGTTTGCAGAAACCTAGTGGAAAATACAGAATAGTGCAGGATCTTCGAAAGATTAATAACATTGTTGTCTCATGTTGTCCAGTGGTACCGAATCCATCAGTGATATTGTTTCAGATACCGTTCCAAGCTGAATGGTTCACAGTGATAGATTTGTGCCAGGCTTTCTTTTCGATACCGTTAGATGAGGAGAGCCAATATCTTTTCGCTTTCAAACTGGAAGATCGCGTTTTAACATGGTGTCGTATCCCTCAGGGGTATACAGAGAGCCCATCGATCTTTAACCAGTTATTGAAACGAAATCTTGAGAGTCTAGTACTGCCCAAGAATTCAGTTCTAGTCCAGTACATAGACGACCTCCTTGTTGCGTCAGAAACTGAGGAAGCTTGCAAGGAAGACACCATCACCTTGTTAAATCACTTGGCTGAAAACGGACACAAGGTGTCTCCAAGTAAATTGCAATATTGTAAGACTGAGGTGCAATACTTGGGCCATAGGATTGAAAAGGGAAAGCGGAAGGTGTCTCCAGATAGAATAGAGGCGATTATGAAAATGAACGCGCCTACGACACAAAGAGAAGTCAGGATGTTTCTAGGCATGGTTGGTTATTGTCGACAGTGGATAGCAAACTTTTCACTGAAGGCTAAACCGTTATTACAACTGACGCACAAAGGAGTAAGTGATCCGGTACCATGGGACAAGGATTGTTTGATGGCGTTTTTGCAGCTGAGGGAGGACTTATGTCGCGCCCCGGCCTTAGGAATGCCAGATTATAAGAAACCTTTTTTGCTTTACTGCTGCGAGAGAGAGGGATGCGCTTTAGCGGTATTAGCACAGGTCCATGGAGATGCGCGCAGGCCAGTGGCGTACTTTTCGGCTACATTAGATCCAGTAGCCGCAGCGTTGCCCGGATGTCTCAAATCCGTAGCTGCAACGGGTGTCAGCATTGAAAGGTCTGAAAGTGTAGTTATGGGTCATCCGTTAGAGGTGTATGTACCACATTCTGTAGAACTGTTAATGACCAGGACTAAGACTCAGCATCTGACGAATAGCAGGCTCACACGCTACGAGCAGGTCATACTGGCTGCCGAGAATGTGACCCTAAAGAGATGCTCTGTCTTGAATCCTGCAACCTTGATGCCACTTCCGAATGAAGTGGAAGATGAAAACTGTACAGAACATGACTGCCTCGATGTGACTGAACTATGTACCAAACCGAGACCTGATATCGTAGATGAGCCATTGACAGACCCAGACGAAATTTTCTTCGTTGATGGTTCATGCGTAAGAAACGATGTCGGTCAGCTGAGAGCAGCTTATGCAGTTTGCACGATTACCAGAGCTATAGAAGCCGCTTGCCTGGAAGGAGTACACTCCGCACAGGTAGCTGAAATTGTGGCTTTGACTCGTGCTTGCTTAGCAGGCGATAGACTTCGAGTCACCATATACACCGATAGTCAGTATGGATTTGGCGTAGTTCATGATTACGGGCAGTTGTGGTCTCAAAGAGGTTACATGACCTCCTCGGGTTCTCCTATTAGGAATGGAGAATTCGTGAAACTACTGTTAGAGGCTTTGCAAAAACCTTTGGCCATAGCTGTGGTCAAATGTGCAGCTCATACAAAGAATACGGATTTTGTATCACTAGGAAATAAATATGCCGATGAGGTAGCGCGTTATTGCGCAGAGCAGGGATATTCTCACACTGATACAAAAGTGGGGGGAATCCAGGAAATGACTGAATTGACCATGTTGTTAGACACTGTAGATACGTGGGATGAATTGAGAGCAGTACAGGAAAACGCACCAGATGAGGAGAAAAAGGGCTGGGAAACAGCTGGGTGCGAGAAAAGTGAAATGAATTTTTGGGTGTCTGCCGACGGAAGGGCAGTATTACCAAATGAACTCATTAGTCCCATGGCAAGGAAATTGCATGGATCAGCACACATAGGAAGAGATGCTATGGTGAGAGTATTCAGACAAACGTGGTTTAACCCTAAATTTAGAGTAGCGGCAGAAGCAGTGTGTCAGCGATGTACAATCTGTCAGCAACTAAATGTGGGAAAGAGAACACCAGTTACCTTGAGTCACATAGGAAGGTCTGGGGGGCCTTTCAATAGGATGCAGATTGACTTCATAGAAATGCCTCCATGCAACAGACTCAGATACGTGCTAGTGATTGTCTGTATATTTTCTAGATGGGTTGAGGCTTACCCTACACGTAGGTGCGATACACTTACAGTAGCAAAATTGTTACTTAGAGAGTTGATACCGAGGTTTGGGGTGCCATCCTCTTTGGAATCGGACAGAGGAACTCATTTCAATAGCGAAGTGGTGAAGATGCTGTGTTCAGCGTTAAACATCGATCAGAAGTTACACTGCAGCTATCGACCAGAAGCTTCAGGGATCGTAGAGCAAGTTAACAGTACTATCAAGTCCAGACTGGCTAAAGTTTGCTCATCGACATCCCTGAGTTGGCCAGACGCACTTCCAGTAGTTCTCATGAGTATACGTAGCACACCTGATAGAAGAACAGGCCTCTCTCCACATGAAGTGCTAATGGGGAGAGCTATGAGATTGCCATCGGTTCCGACTGCAGCGCTAGTGAACATCACAGACGATTTGATCTTGGACTACTGCAAGGGACTATCTGATGCCGTTAATTCTGTGTCCCTCCAGGTCCAGGCTGCAGAGGTTCCATCAGTACAAGATTTGTGCCATGATCTGAGTCCAGGAGACTGGGTCCTGGTGAAGAAACATGTCAGGAAGAACTGCTTGGACGTGCGTTGGCGAGGGCCGTTTCAAGTTATACTTGTAACGAATACCGCAGTGAAGTGTGGAGGGCTGCCAAACTGGATACATGCCTCGCACACCCGAAGAGTGCCAACACCTCCAGAAGACACAGCTCCTCTCTCGGATGAGAATCCGACGGGAAGCGGAGAAGCCATAGAGGGGGAAAGCCAAGCTGTGGAGGTGAGCGAAGAAGCTGAAACTGTGTTGGAACAGGGCGACGAAGGTCAGGACACGAGTGGGACCGAAGTTGCCTCCGGAGAAGAAAGTAATTGGGAATCCGACACAGATATCGAGCAAACTGAGAGGGACCAAGAGACAGGTCCTGGAACAAGGAGCGGAAAGACGGAAAGCAAAGAAGCCAGTTGGCCAGAAAGAAGGAAAAGGCCAAGTTCGGAAAGGAAAAAGGAAAGAACTCTTGCTCCGATCGCTGAAGAATCGGATCAGGAGGAAGAGACGACAGATTCAGGAACTGAGAGTCCACGAAGATCGAGAAGGGTACGCGTGCCCTGCAGAAGGTACGCCACCCCAGAGTGGACTTATCTAGCAGATGTATTGGGGACAGAAATCTGGGAGAGTGAAGAGTGTGAAAGTAACCACTCTCGATCCAGTCGTGACAGTGGAGATATGGATGGTGGCGCCTGGGCTTGAGACTGAGGGGTTACTGACTTTCACACTTCCCCGACCCCCACGTTTGAGTAAAATTCAAGATCTAGTGCTGAAAAGACTACAATTTCCAACAGTTGGTCGGCAAATGACAGAAGAAGAAGAAAAAGTTATTCGCTTTGAATTATTGATCATTGTTGTGAAAGCTGCAGGTCCGAAAATAATTGTTGATGCCTAAAAGACTTTTGTACTTATGTTATAAAGAAGAAGATAACCTAGCGCCGAGTGGAAAGAAGAATAAAATTAGGGATTACATTTAGAGGACGGAGAAGGGCTAGGGTTGTCTGCTGCTAAGAAGAGAAAAAGACATTGTGGTGAAAAGACACCTGTTGATAACAAGCACTTTAAAAGACTGTGAAAGCAAACAAGCAACCAAAGACTGGAAAGAGAACTTTCGCTGGAGAACGAGGTACGCTGTTTTGATAACATGGAGAACGGCAACCCAAACAGAAAAGCTAGATGTATAGTAGGTACACTTATAGCAATAGTGATATTCCTCATAATCATAGTAGTAACGATATCTTACATGACAGGCCATGAAAACGATAAAAGTATAGCAAAAGTGAAAACAGTAACGACTTTGAAACCTGCTCTTGTGGGAAAGAAGGAGGAGAGCACTGTTACACGTGAAAAGGCGTTACTTACAGATGAAGCTCGTAGATTACACATAGACGAGTCACAGGGAAACTTTAGGTCAAATGCATATGCCAAATTATTGTATGAATATATCGATGCCATGGAGGCCAAAGATTGCTACGTTTGTATGCAATTGCCGGCTTCTGTAGACGAAGGCATTAGGTATCACCATCTCCCATTGACTTATGGGATCACATGTAGTTTACTGCTTAGTATTTTTTATGGTAGAGAAGGGTTTGAGTACTACTTTTCAAATTATGATTCGGTACTGCCTGAAGTTCCGAATTATAAGCAAATGAATAAGTGGGACTACTACAAAAAGGAAGATAGACTGGCTAAATTCTTTCTTCCTTGGGACACATTAGATACATCATATGCACGTAGAAATAATCTGACTTGCAAAGTATCAGAAGTAGAGAAAAGGTTTATAGCACAAGTAGATGATCGATGCAGACGGCAGAAGATTCTAAAAATGTCAGGGCAATGGAAAATAGACTGGACAGAAGAAGAGAAGGCACACAAAAAGAAAGGTAGCAATGGTCCAATAGCATTGGATAGAACGCAGAAAGGAAAGTTATGTTTAACTCGAAGCAAAACGTATTATGAGAGTGAATTTGTAGGTGAAGTTAGTTGTGAGCACTCTTTCAGACTGGAGTACTACACAAAGGATTTTATGAAAGGGATGCAAGCTATTCCGAATGTGTATTTTGTATGTGGGAGAAATGCCTATGTAAAACTTCCAGACAATTGGTATGGTTCGTGTTACTTGGCAATTGTCTTCCCCAAAATATATCATGCAAAGGATTTAGCAATCATAGAAGGAAAGGCTTCGAGGAGAACGAAAAGGGAAGTAGGAGATGCAGAAGTAATAGGAGATGTATTTGGAGCGATGTTTCCATTGTTAGGTTTGATTCTTAACGATGTTAAGATTAGAAGGTTAGCGACAGTCGTGGATAGATTGTCTGCCAGCACTGCAAGATCTTTAATGTTAGTAGAGGGTGAAATGCAGTCGATTAGAGCAATGGTTTTACAGAACAGACTTGCTTTAGATGTAATATTAGCAAAAGAAGGCGGAGTTTGTAAAGCTTTGAAAGTTCAGGAATGTTGTACTTATATTCCTGATAATTCAAAACCACTTGAGAAAGTCATACAGAACATTACACAGATTCATCAAGAAATTGAAGATTTATCAAAAATAAATGTCTGGGAAAAAGTAGGAAATGGAGTGGGAAAAGTTGGAAGTTGGTTTACTAATATAGGCAAAGGTATAGTTTGGTACATTTTAAAGCCTGTATTAATAGTATTAATTTGTATAATTACCTTATTAGGATTAGTAAAATTGTATAAATGGTATAGGTCGAACCAGTTACAAAGATCGATGAGAGACCAAGAAAGGAGACTAGCTGTGCTACAAGATCAACAATATAAAAGTCTGAGAACACTTGAGTCGATAAAAAGGGGAACTGATGTAACTAGTTCTATATAATGGACGTATTCAAATTGCTTTTAGTGATGACTCCTAAAAGTCATCAAAGGGGGGAACTGAGAGAGCGCAATTTGAACGAAAAGTATACAGTAGCCATATCTAGACATGTATGTTATAAACGTGAGAATGAAACGCATATCGTAATGTAAAGTTGGCGACTATAGCATAAAGGCCAACGAATGTGATAACATGGTATAGGAAATGTAAATGTATTCACACATTAAGATGCATTAGGTTTAGAAGACCCGTATACATGAAGGGTAAATGTATAGAAATGTGTATAAATGTATATGAAATGTAGAACGTGCACAGTAGAATTCGTGTACGTGTGCAACTTTAAATGTGTAACTTTGCATTGGGAAAAGCGGCGGGAAAATAACGTGGAAAGACGTAAACGTGGAGAAACGTGGATAAATGTAAAAGAACTTACATAAAGATGTAACCAAGGAAAATGCACAAGGTGTATTCTACGTAGTCGTATTATATGTATTTTATGTATTTGATGTAGAAGTTTAAGTATAACTAAGGCTTTTGCTAAAATACGAATATATAAATGTATGCTAAAGGTTATACTGTGTAGAGGCTTTTGTAGGAATGTTAGAAGAGTTTTAGGTCATTTGTGTATGTAACCTAACTGGTCAAGAGTTCGAAGGAGCATAGTCACATGAAATGTAATTTAGTGGTCTTGTGAAGGTTGTAAATAGCTTGACGTGGACATGAGAGCCGAGAAGTCTAGCACTTGTTAGATTTAAGGTGACAATGCCGGACGGAGCTTATTGCTCGAACGTGAGTAGAGACACTTTTTAGGTGGACTATGTTTTGACAAGACCATTCACAGGACCTAGCAGGGTCAAGTTAAGAGACATAAAGTTAAGGCTTTGTCTAAGTTTCTATGTTACATGATCTGAAAGAATCGATAAATGTCGAAGATGAAATGATGAAGATGACATCCAAAGGAGAAGGGTCAACTTAACGGACGACGCAAGGAGTGGACCAATGGAAGAAGCAGGAAGTTGACATCATCGGGGAAAGTCCGTGGTGGGCGTCAAGGGGCGTTCCATTCACACGGTGATTGTGTATTTTAGGGACAGCACCCCGGGGAGGAGGTAGCAATTGGGAGATTAGGAACAGCGAGACGAATTGCTCAGAGCGAGGGCGAAAGGTAGATGCCTTGAGCAGATGCGCTGAGACCTCAGAAGCGCAAGGGAGCAGTAGGCCGAGGACCCTTAGAGAGCGGATGGGTAGGCAGATAGGGTACTGCTACTGAAACTTAAGATTTCCTTTAGAGGCTAAGAGGGTTTGAACTTCTTAGGGAGTCAAACTGCTGACACCTTTTTAGGGAAGAGAAACTTGCGAAGTAGGGCTGTCACATAGTATAGAGTAGGGACAGATTAACTTGATAATTGTTTTATCTTACTGCAGATGACGCAGAAGAAACCACTTCACACCGAAGCTTAAGCGGCTGATATTGAAATTGATTTTGTATTTTGTATACTTTGAGATTTTATCCTGAGTGGATTGTATCGCATTCAAATTCAACCTTATATAAACTCTTAAAACTTTATCAGTTGTAAGTGGTTCTTCAGAGTGGCGTCAGTTAATGGGGTTTGTCTAACCAATGCGGGGGTGGTCTTTTCCTCAATGACAGATACGAGCGGTCCAAAACAGATGAATGGGATTCTTTATTAAATTTATCATAATCATAAATTGATATCAAAATCCCGTTCCCCGCACATGCGATGCAGGAGAAGGAAGCTCAGCCATTCTACATGGCTAATGCTGATGGTTCCAAAGATGCTTCTGTTTTCCCAACACCACAGCATCCATATGGCTATGTTATGTAGACCTGTTTCCAAATGGAGGTAGTCGTTGTGTTGTGTGAAGAAAAGGAAAAAAATAACTGTGGATACTGCATCCTTGGCAGTCTGCTGTTCTGTTTCCAAAACAGGATTGACTGGGTCAGACTCCATGCCAACCAGTCATGGGGGAGGAGCCTGGTTGTTGCTGTTGTTATGGGAAAGCTGTTGATGCACCTTGACTGCTACCTGAATGTCATTGGTTTTTTTTTTACCAGTGCTTCAATATAATACAGTTGGCAAGCTCTGGGTCATTGGGGCTGTGGACTTCTGACTCTAAGACTTTGGCTGACTTGGGTTTCATGGGCTCAGATCCACTACATCAATTTAAAGAATTTGATGCCTGGGATCACCTTTTTTCCAAAACTTCAATGCTCTTTTTAGCCTAGTCTTCCCACTGGAAGGCCAACTTTTTCTTTAATTCCACAGGGATATCTACCCCTAGGCAGCCTACAGATACTTTTGGCACTAATTCGTAGGCTTTTTGACCTTTGTATGTGCAGGAGGGGAAACCCTCCTGCACATAAACAACCAAGGGCTCTTTGCTGTTTCTCTGCATGCTGCATTGTGCATTGAAACAGCAAAAACAAGGAGGAATAAAGCATTTCCCCTCGTTTGCCATGTTAAGACCAGGTTTTCCCTTTTATTAATTTTGGCACTGCCCCATATTTAAGCCATCCTTGTAAATATAGGGCAGCGTCAAAATCAATGGGTGTTACGGCAGAACGCCCACCCCAACACCCATTGCACACCCCTTTCACGCTAAGCGTAGAGTGAAGGGGCCTTATCCACAAGGTGGCGCTAAGTCATGGTAAGTGGCATAATGCCACCTTGTAAATAAGGCGAAGCCCCTATCACCACAGGAATGCCGGAAAAAGTGATGCTCCTGTGGCAATAGGGGCTTGTAAATATGCCCCAGAGTGAGACTTTTCAATGTAGCAGGTATATCAGAAGATAACTCTTTCTTATGGTAGGACACTTTTATAAAATTTCTAAAACACTGAGTTACATTATATCCTACCAGAATCCAAGTAAGTCATAATTTCATTATTTAGATATATAAAAACATATCTTTAAAAGATTCTTCCAACACATTAAGTGCAATTTTGCAGATTAAAAGAATTAATACAAGAAAAAAAAGACAAAATAACATTTGGCCTTATTATCAGTGCTTACTGCAATGTGTCAATTTAAAATTTAACACTCCCGGACAATGCAGATAAAGTTAACCAGAATACCAGTCCTACCAGAATCTGTGCAGGGAGTGCATGTACTTTCCTGTAAGGAAGACAGGTTAGAAATGTAGCTTAGGGTGCTATATTCACAGTAGCACCTCACAGGGCTATACACAACACAGAAAAGCAACAAAAGTTTTTTAGCTGCATTGTGTGAATGGTAGAAAACCGAAAAGTACCAAATCTACTCGGATATGGTGATATATCCTCTCTCCCAGTAGTGGCCCACTTCAGACTGGCATACTCCAGCACACACACCCTTGCACCATACTGCAAGAGTGAGTGTCTTCTAGCAACTATACGTTTTGTACTGATATTATGCTGTTTTCCTCTTTCCGTGCACTGGCACACTTTAATCTGGCATGCTCCAGCGCACACACCCTTGCACCATAGTGCAACAGTGAGTGCATTCTAGCAAGCACACGTTTTGTACTGATATTTTGCTGTTTTCCTCTTTCCGTGCACTGGCACACTTTAGTCTGCCATGCTCCAGCACACACACACTCTTGCACCATAGTGCAACAGTGAGTGCATTCTAGCAAGCATATGTTTTGTACTGATATTATGCTGTTTTCCTCTTTCCGTGCACTGGCACACTTTAGTCTGCCATGCTCCAGCACACACACCCTTGCACCATAGTGCAACAGTGAGTGCATTCTAGCAAGCATACGTTTTGTACTGGTATGATGCTGTTTTCCTATTTCCGTGCACTGGCACACTTTAGTCTGCCATGCTCCAGCACACACACACTTCGTTTTGTACTGGTATGATGCTGTTTTCCTCTTTCCGTGCACTGGCACACTTTAGTCTGCCATGCTCCAGCACACACACCCTTGCACCATAGTGCAACAGTGAGTGCATTCTAGCAAGCATACGTTTTGTACTGGTATGATGCTGTTTTCCTATTTCCGTGCACTGGCACACTTTAGTCTGCCATGCTCCAGCACACACACACTTCGTTTTGTACTGGTATGATGCTGTTTTCCTCTTTCCGTGCACTGGCACACTTTAGTCTGCCATGCTCCAGCACACACACCCTTGCACCATACTGCAACAGTGAGTGAATTCTATTAATAATACGTTTTGTACTGGTATGATGCTGTTTTCCTCTTTCCGTGCACTGCCACATTTTAGTCTGGCATGCTCCAGCACACACACCCTTGCACCATACTGCAACAGTGAGTGCATTCCAGCAAGCATACGTTTTGTACTGGTATGATGCTGTTTTCCTCTTTCCGTGCACTGGCACACTTTAGTCTGCCATGCTCCAGCACACACACTCTTGCACGATAGTGCAACAGTGAGTGCATTCTAGCAAGCATACGTTTTGTACTAGTATGATGTTGTTTTCCTCTTTCCGTGCACTGGCACACTTTAGTCTGCCATGCTCCAGCACACACATCCTTGCACCATAGTGCAACAGTGATTGCATTCTAGCAAGCACATGTTTTGTACTGATATTATGCTGTTTTCCTCTTTCCGTGCACTGGCACACTTTAGTCTGCCATGCTCCAGCACACACATCCTTGCACCATAGTGCAACAGTGATTGCATTCTAGCAAGCATACGTTTTGTACTGGTATGATGCTGTTTTCCTCTTTTCGTGCACTGGCACACTTTAGTCTGCCATGCTCCATCACACACACACTCTTGCACCATAGTGCAACAGTGAGTGAATTCTAGCAAGCTTACGTTTTGTACTGATATTATGCTGTTTTCCTCTTTCCGTGCACTGGCACACTTTAGTCTGCCATGCTCCGGCACACACACACTCTTGCACCATAGTGCAACAGTGAGTGCATTCTAGCAAGCATACGTTTTGTACTGGTATGATGCTGTTTTCCTCTTTCCGTGCACTGGCACACTTTAGTCTGCCATGCTCCAGCACACACACACTCTTGCACCATAGTGCAATAGTGAGTGAATTCTAGCAAGCTTACGTTTTGTACTGATATGATGCTGTTTTCCTCTTTCCGTGCTCTGGCACACTTTAGTCTGCCATGCTCCAGCACACACACACTCTTGCACCATAGTGCAACAGTGAGTGCATTCTAGCAAGCTTACGTTTTGTACTGATATTATGCTGTTTTCCTCTTTCCGTGCACTGGCACACTTTAGTCTGCCATGCTCCAGCACACACACACTCTTACACCATAGTGCAACAGTGAGTGAATTCTAGCAAGCTTACGTTTTGTACTGGTATGATGCTGTTTTCCCCTTTCCGTGCACTGGCACACTTTAGTCTGCCATGCTCCAGCACACACACACTCTTACACCATAGTGCAACAGTGAGTGAATTCTAGCAAGCTTACGTTTTGTACTGGTATGATGCTGTTTTCCTCTTTCCGTGCTCTGGCACACTTTAGTCTGCCATGCTCCAGCACACACACACTCTTACACCATAGTGCAACAGTGAGTGCATTCTAGCAAGCTTACGTTTTGTACTGATATTATGCTGTTTTCCTCTTTCCGTGCTCTGGCACACTTTAGTCTGCCATGCTCCAGCACACACACACTCTTGCACCATAGTGCAACAGTTAGTGCATTCTAGCAAGCATACTTTTTGTACTGGTATGATGCTGTTTTCCCCTTTCCGTGCACTGGCCCACTTTAGTCTGCCATGCTCCAACACACACACACTCTTACACCATAGTGCAACAGCGAGTGAATTCTAGCAAGCTTACGTTTTGTACTGATATTATGCTGTTTTCCTCTTTCCGTGCACTGGCACACTTTAGTCTGCCATGCTCCAGCACACACACACTCTTGCACCATAGTGCAACAGTGAGTGAATTCTAGCAAGCTTACGTTTTGTACTGATATTATGCTGTTTTCCTCTTTCCGTGCACTGGCACACTTTAGTCTGCCATGCTCCAGCACACACACACTCTTGCACCATAGTGCAATAGTGAGTGCATTCTAGCAAGCATACGTTTTGTACTGGTATGATGCTGTTTTCCTCTTTCCGTGCACTGGCACACTTTAGTCTGCCATGCTCCAGCACACACACACTCTTACACCATAGTGCAACAGTGAGTGAATTCTGGCAAGCTTACGTTTTGTACTGATATTATGCTGTTTTCCTCTTTCCGTGCACTGGCACACTTTAGTCTGCCATGCTCCAGCACACACACACTCTTACACCATAGTGCAACAGTGAGTGAATTCTAGCAAGCTTACGTTTTGTACTGATATTATGCTGTTTTCCTCTTTCCGTGCATTGGCACACTTTAGTCTGCCATGCTCCAGCACACACACACTCTTGCACCGTAGTGCAACAGTGAGTGAATTCTAGCAAGCTTACGTTTTGTACTGATATTATGCTGTTTTCCTCTTTCCGTGCACTGGCACACTTTAGTCTGCCATGCTCCAGCACACACACACTCTTGCACCATAGTGCAACAGTGAGTGCATTCTAGCAAGCATACGTTTTGTACTGGTATGATGCTGTTTTCCTCTTTCCATGCACTGGCACACTTTAGTCTGCCATGCTCCAGCACACACACATTCTTGCACCATAGTGCAACAGTGAGTGAATTCTAGCAAGCTTACGTGTTGTACTGATATTATGCTGTTTTCCTCTTTCTGTGCACTGGCACACTTTAGTCTGCCATGCTCCAGCACACACACACTCTTGCACCATAGTGCAACAGTGAGTGAATTCTAGCAAGCTTACGTTTTGTACTGATATTATGCTGTTTTCCTCTTTCCGTGCACTGGCACACTTTAGTCTGCCATGCTCCAGCACACACACACTCTTGCACCATAGTGCAACAGTGAGTGCATTCTAGCAAGCATAGGTTTTGTACTGGTATGATGCTGTTTTCCTCTTTCCGTGCACTGGCACACTTTAGTCTGCCATGCTCCAGCACACACACACTCTTACACCATAGTGCAACAGTGAGTGAACTCTAGCAAGCTTACATTTTGTACTGATATTATGCTGTTTTCCTCTTCCCGTGCACTGGCACACTTCAGTCTGCCATGCTCCAGCACACACACACTCTTACACCATAGTGCAACAGTGAGTGAATTCTAGCAAGCTTACGTTTTGTACTGATATTATGCTGTTTTCCTCTTTCCGTGCATTGGCACACTTTAGTCTGCCATGCTCCAGCACACACACACTCTTGCACCATAGTGCAACAGTGAGTGAATTCTAGCAAGCTTACGTTTTGTACTGATATTATGCTGTTTTCCTCTTTCCGTGCACTGGCACACTTTAGTCTGCCATGCTCCAGCACACACACACTCTTGCACCATAGTGCAACAGTGAGTGCATTCTAGCAAGCATACGTTTTGTACTGGTATGATGCTCTTTTCCTCTTTCCGTGCTCTGGCACACTTTAGTCTGCCATGCTCCAGCACACACACACTCTTGCACCATAGTGCAACAGTGAGTGCATTCTAGCAAGCATACGTTTTGTACTGGTATGATGCTGTTTTCCTCTTTCCGTGCACTGGCACACTTTAGTCTGCCATGCTCCATCACACACACACTCTTGCACCATAGTGCAAAAGTGAGTGAATTCTAGCAAGCTTACGTTTTGTACTGATATTATGCTGTTTTCCTCTTTCCGTGCACTGGCACACTTTAGTCTGCCATGCTCCAGGCCTCCAGCACACACACACTTTTGCACCATAGTGCAACAGTGAGTGCATTCTAGCAAGCATACGTTTTGTACTGGTATGATGCTGTTTTCCTCTTTCCGTGCACTGGCACACTTTAGTCTGCCATGCTCTAGCACACACACACTCTTGCACCATAGTGCAACAGTGAGTGAATTCTAGCAAGCTTACGTTTTGTACTGATATTATGCTGTTTTCCTCTTTTCGTGCACTGGCACACTTTAGTCTGCCATGCTCCAGCACACACACACTTTTGCACAATAGTGCAACAGTGAGTGCATTCTAGCAAGCATACGTTTTGTACTGGTATGATGCTGTTTTCCTCTTTCCGTGCTCTGGCACACTTTAGTCTGCCATGCTCCAGCACACACACACTCTTGCACCATAGTGCAACAGTGAGTGCATTCTAGCAAGCTTACGTTTTGTACTGATATTATGCTGTTTTCCTCTTTCCGTGCACTGGCACACTTTAGTCTGCCATGCTCCAGCACACACACACTCTTACACCATAGTGCAACAGTGAGTGAATTCTAGCAAGCTTACGTTTTGTACTGGTATGATGCTGTTTTCCCCTTTCCGTGCACTGGCACACTTTAGTCTGCCATGCTCCAGCACACACACACTCTTACACCATAGTGCAACAGTGAGTGCATTCTAGCAAGCTTACGTTTTGTACTGATATTATGCTGTTTTCCTCTTTCCGTGCACTGGCACACTTTAGTCTGCCATGCTCCAGCACACACACACTCTTACACCATAGTGCAACAGTGAGTGAATTCTAGCAAGCTTACGTTTTGTACTGATATTATGCTGTTTTCCTCTTTCCGTGCACTGGCACACTTTAGTCTGCCATGCTCCAGCACACACACACTCTTGCACCATAGTGCAACAGTGAGTGCATTCTAGCAAGCATACGTTTTGTACTGGTATGATGCTGTTTTCCTCTTTCCGTGCACTGGCACACTTTAGTCTGCCATGCTCCAGCACACACACACTCTTGCACCATAGTGCAACAGTGAGTGCATTCTAGCAAGCATACGTTTTGTACTGGTATGATGCTGTTTTCCTCTTTCCGTGCACTGGCACACTTTAGTCTGCCATGCTCCAGCACACACACCCTTGCACCATAGTGCAACAGTGAGTGCATTCTAGCAAGCATACGTTTTGTACCGATATTATGCTTTTTTCCTCTTTCTGTGCACTGGAACACTTTAGTCTGCCATGCTCCATCACACACACCCTTGCACCATAGTGCAACAGTGAGTGCATTCTAGCAAGCATACGTTTTGTACTGGTATTATGCTGTTTTCCTCTTTCCGTGCACTGGCACACTTTAGTCTGCCATGCTCCAGCACACACACCCTTGCACCATACTGCAACAGTGAGTGCATTCTAGCAGGCATACGTTTTGTACTGGAAGTGGGGAACCCTTCCATTACAAAAGCTATGCTTTATTTGCTTTTCCCACTTGTATGTGTAGTGTACGGTGCAGCACACATGCAGGATGGAAATATGTGGTGGGAATTTTGGAAAACCTGCTCCACAGTTACATCTGCCTCGAGGAAGCTTGGGGTCGTGTGTCCAAACCCAAGGGTGGTTGAATAGGAATGACCATGTAACACTCATGCTACGCTCCCTTGTTGCAAAGTATCACATGAAGCTACATTGAAATAGATTGGACAACTTTCCAAAACAAATTGTGATCCTGAGGACTGGAAGATCTGTCAGGAGTGGGAGGGATAGCCCTGTGTCACCCTACTCTTGGATGCAAATTGGTTTCCTTCCCTCTTCATGTTTCACGCTTCATGTTTCACACCCTGCTGTCACAGCGCTGCGGAAGCCCATTCCAACACGAATTTCAGCAGGATGATTTCATCCTGTTATTTCGTTTCTCACTGAAGTATTCCGACGTCCATTTTCTTTTTAGCTTTATAATAAGCACATTTTAAATTTGCTTTTCAAATGGGTTGCATGTTCTGGAAAGTGTGGCGTTTGGCTTATTTAAACACTTCTGAGTCCCTAGATGACTATATTGTGGTTTTTAGCACTTCAGAAATAAAACAAACTTACATTTTCAATAGAATTGAAAATGGCGAGGACTGCACATTCCAAAGAGTGCCTAATTGTTGGCACTTAAATAAATTAGAACTATCTGAGGCCTTGGTGTGTAACCCACCGTATGTAAGAGCTTTATAGTAGAATGCCAAGATGGATTGTGCCCAAAAATATCTGCTTGCTACAAAATTCCAGCACTTCGACTGTCGAGCTATATCCTATAGTAAAAGAGGATGGCAACTATCAGTGCCTGGTGGACGTGGCCCTTCTGGCAGGTCCCCCCCTAAAGTTTTGTGCTTGTTATATGTGACCTGGGACTGGTGATCCCCCTTCTGAGTGTGTGTGTGGTGAGAGAGATCTGCCTCCCATAGGAATGCATGGGGAATGTATGTGGCTCTGGTAGTCCCTGATGCGTGGGGCGTGCCGGGTCGAGTTTGGTATGTGTGCGCTCGTGAGGTTGAATGCTACAAGATGATGTATGCGGCATGTGGGTGACTAGAAGGGAAGTGCCACTTCTAGACCTTGGTGCGTGTGTGCAGTAGGTGTGTTGGCGCATGATTGGCTGAAGCCGGCTGGGCCTCCCCCCACCAGGCTGGCTCCACGCCCCTGGGGTGCGTCCAGTGTCCCTGGCCTGACCAGTAACCTGAAATTCCTTATAACCAGTTCTGGCTGGTTCTCTCCCTGCCTGCCCCTTTTGGAGACAAAGGAAGCTCCTGTATAAAAGGAGGGTGGGCCCTCTTCTCTCTCTCTTCTTCTTCCTGCTTGGGACCCTGCCTGGGTCGTGCTGCTGCTTGGGCTCAGGGAAGGGCGTGCCCCCCTGGGCCCTGCTCTGCTCCTGAACTACGGACTCCCTGGACTTCCTATGGATTCTGCTTTCCATGCCACTAGCCCGTGGGAGCGCTTCCCTGCGGTCCTAGCGCCCTGGGGAGCTTCATCTATGCTCCTAGCGCTCGGGAGCGCTCTCCTGCTGGCCTAGCGCCTTGGGGCGCTTCATTCATGCCCTCGCGCTGGGAGCGCTATATTCAACAAGACCGGTGCCCACCCGGCGTCTGCCCCGTGCTACAGAGGTTCTACAACCCCAGCGAGTGCCTACCTCACTTTATTGCCTGCCCTTGTGCCTTACGAGGAAGCCTACTCCTCGTCGATTTCCCCCCGAGTTCACCGCCGCCGCCCGGGACCCTGGTGATGTCATCCCCGGGCCGCGCTGGGATTGGCTGCCGGCCCGGGATTCCCCCATAGCGTCATCCCCCAGGTTGCGCCGTGATTGGCTGCCGGCCCGAGAGAAGGAGAGAGGCCGGCCGAGGAAGAGCGACGAAGCAGGAGCGGCGGGAGCCCACTCCGCGCTCCTGCAAGACCCCCGTGAAGCTGCTGATTCCCCCCCGGGGCCCCCGCGAGGGAGAGAGCCCCGGAGCACACGACGAAGGCTGGCGCAGCCAAGGAGACCGGCGAAACAGACCCGGTGAGTGCAGCGGAGGGGAGGGGGCGTCGGGGCACATTGTCGGTGCTCGCCCCGCCCCTCCAACAACCCGCCTGTTGTGCCTCGAGGCCCGAAGGGCCCCCAGTGATGCCGGGTCCCCCGAGGGGGAGCCCCGCCTGCCCAGATCATCCCTGAGCCCCCGAGGAGGCTCCACCATGGGTCTCTGGCCCTCCGAGCCCGCGAGGCTCCGCCCAGCGTTCCTGAGCCCGAGAGGCTCCAGCTATAATCCCCTCAAGCCCTGAGAGGCTCCACCATCGTCCTAGGGCCCGAGCGGCTCCACCATTGTCCTCGAGCCCCGAGAGGCTCCACCGTTGGCCCCAGTCCCTACGAGCCTGCAAGGCTCCGCCCACTATTCTGTCCTAAGAGCCCTGAGAGGCCCCCACGTGGCCCCTTCCTCCTCGAGCCCCGAGGGGCTCCCCCATTGTCCCTTGCCCTCTCGAGCCTGCGAGGCTCCTACGTGATGTCCCCATCATCCCCGGTTGCCCAGTACTTCGTGGGCAGCCGCCACGTTTAGGTTTAAGTGGAACCTTGCCTCAAGAAAGTTACTGATACAGCTGGGTTCCACACACTCTTCCTAAGTGTTCTGTCATTGTAAAGTTTTCCATATCTCTGTCAGAGAGCAATGGCTGTGGTTGGGTTTGGTATGTCCTGGCCGCAGTCCAGTTCAACTCACACCTGCTGCATCCTTCTCCCAGGCCATGTTGGCACTGTCCAGCTGCCGATAGAGCTGTGAAACGTATGGATTAAAATGGCCCTCAGACATTTAGAGTCCTTGAGATTGACTTCTGAGTCGTCTAAACCCTCGGTCCTTCATGCGAATCTGATTCAGGCTACATACTCTATCCAGCCGTACCTAACACTACAGATTAGCACACATGAGAGAATGTTATTGACTAGATTCAGACTGGATCTTTTTTATAGACTAGTAGCATTCCCTGAGAGTAACAGATGGGATTTAATCCCCCCTCCCTGTCCCTGTGACGAGGAATCTAAACAGTCCAATATACACACAATGTTGTTCATAAATTCCATCATCCACACAGGAAATTTTGGCTATTACCAATACTGAGGCGTTGGGGATTTAGACAGTGTCGTCCTGCAATGCTACGTCTCCAAATGCTAGAATCTGAACTTGTCTGTTATCTTGTCCTCAATTTCCTAAAATGTGTCATGAAGCACAGGAAAAATCTGTAAAAAGTATCTCGGACCTAGCTCCAGTTGATAAAATGAAATAATTTGACACTTTGTTTTAAAATATATTAACTTGTCTTTGTATGAATTTTACCACATTTTTTAACATGTTCAATTGTCTAAATATCCAATTGTATTTTCAAATGTTGCTTTTATGGTTTTCCTTTGTGCAAAGCCGAATAAAGAAAGAAATTTAAAAATTTAGTCAGATTACCCCTGGTGCTAGACCTGTCAGTGAACAGGTGACTTAAGCAGCAGATCTTTTCTTATTGGCTTTAACCTAGATGTAACAAAGGGAGGCATAGCATACCCTGTAGGGCTCAGGGTCGCGAAGCCCATACCACAACTCAAGTTCCATCTCCCTGCTCTGTCCCTTTTGCCACCAGAGGCATAAGATAAACCCGACCAGCCATCACAATAAGGTTGTGTGGGGTTGCTCTCTAGGGTATCTACCAGTACTGTATAAACAAAGGCAACTGTTTAAACAAGGCAACACTTCAGCTGATGGGGTCAGTTTGGGGGTGGCTACTTCCATGGTTAGTAAGGCTTCTCATGGGTAGGTGTCAAGCTCCCAAGGTGTGAGATCTGGCTGAGTAAATGCACCAGCATCAGCACCAGCACAGAGTTCAGTCAAGAACTGTGCACCACCAGCAGAGTTACTGTCTCTGGAGTCGTGGACTGCACATGGGACTTCGGTGTGAGGATAAAGAGGAAAACCAAGACAAGGTCTAGTCCAGTGACTCTGGGATGGGGCTGCCGGCTCAGATTGTCAGTGTCCCAGTATCATAGCAGAGTGGCCATATGGATCCGAGCCCTGGTTTGCATCTATAGCCCAAAGAGCCTCTGAATAATGGACATTGTTTCTTTTAATGTACGTTTTTCCTCTATAATTAATGACAACTGGGCGAACCAGCATGGGGTAGTTTTCTCAGTTTCTAAACAATGCTAAAGAGGTGTATACTGCACTACTTTAACACCTATTCTATACATCCTACAGCAGAGCACTGAAACCTATGCAAAGCAAAGCTCTCTGTGGTCTACTACTTTACATACAGCTCAACTCAACGTGCTTTTTGCTGGTGCGGTAGCTTCCCTTTGCACATCACTCCAAACCCAACATCCCTCTTTTTCACTCCTGCTTGCCCCACTTCCATTCTGTGGGTTACCTCTTATCTCTCCTGTCTCTGCATGCCGTTGCCATCCCCTTTCTTTCTTCCCACTTTCTTTGACTGCTACTACGACCATCCCCTTTTCTCCACATCTCTTCCCATGCCTGTTCCTCATTTCAGGCAATCTTACTTTATGGACGTCTCTAACACCTACTCTCTCCCTCTCTCTCTCTCATTCATTCACCCACATATTTTAGGAGTGTTCTTTCATTTATCTTCTTCATCCAAAGGACTTTAACCATTCCCGCCGCCGTGCGGGTGATTTATGACTGGGCGTGGTTAGGACGGCCCCTGGCCGTCCTCCGCACACGCCCACCGTGACATCGGACGGCCGGGGCCCGTCCGACGCACGCAAAGGGTTAAAGGCATTTAGTAGTGGTTGTGTGTGTGAGTGGTGGGGAAACTCGTTGAAATTAACTCCTTAAGAGCGTCGAATGTTCAGCGCCCAGTGCTGAACGTTCGAATAACGGATGCTGGCCCGTCGGCCAACGGTCGTGCGCAGCACTGGCAAGGTAGTGCTCGCGATGACCGTTGGCCGACGGCAGCACTTAAAGGGTTAATGGGATGGGCTGTGGACTTGACTTTTATGGATTGACTTTCATTTGCATTTGTTTAAGGTGGAAGGGGTAGGGGTGAGAGGTAGTGGCGGATGAGGGCCTAGATTTATGGCTTTGAATTCTGCATTAGATGATAGATGACTGAGTGTGAGTGGTTGGTGTCTTTATTGCATGCATACTGAGGGGTAAAGATGGGTGAGAATCTGCATTTTTTGTTTTAGCATTGGGTGCACGGTTGGTGTGTGCTGGTATTTTAGGATAAGGGAAAGTTTGGGGATCATTGAGTAGTTTCACAGAGAACGTTTATGTGGGTGTTTGGGTTTGTTTTGGTTGGCTAATATTGTATGATGTTGGTGTAGTCACTTGAGGTGTAGGGTTTGAATGTGAAGGAATGAGGTGGTGTGGAGGTTGGAGGGAAAGAGGTAGGGTTCGGTTTAAAAGGAGGGTCTCTAGGGAGTGGGAGAGAGAGAAGAAAAGGTGCAAAATGGGAGATAAACAGAAAAAACAGAGACTGTAAAGAGGAACAAGGGAGCAAGTCAAAACAGCAGGGAAAAGATCAGAAAGTGGGGATGAATTAGGGGGAGTGCAGGATTACACGGGCGTGAGTGGAGAGGAAGAGAAAGAGAGGAAAGAGAAAGCACAAATCAGAAGATAAAATGAAGAGGGGCTGCAAACAGGGAAAGGGAATGGCTTTTACACACTTCAGCAACAAAAACTGCTTATCTTTCTTTGAGCAACAAGCAAGATCAGAACTAACTGTGTTAGCATTCAAATGGACCAGTCCATATTACCAGAAATCACAAATTAAGAAGTATTAAATTATGTTACAATTTGCAAACAGTCAGTCCTGGGTTGAGGACAGATGGAGAGGTGTAGACTGGGAATATCAAATCGCAAATATCGAAGGAACAGAATATCGTTACAACAATATAGAGCGACATCATTTTAAAAAGTACGTTTCTATACATGTTCAATACCTAACCCCAAATATTCATAACTTGCAGCTATGTTTATCTTCAAGGTACTTTGGTGTGGACTGAAAAATAGTAAATCCTTGCCTCCTTCAATGCACTTACCTTTCGATATTTTGTCTCTTTTGATTATGTGGTAAAAATATTTTTTCATCTTAAGACAATGTTGTACATTTAACCATGACACATACGTAGCCCACACTGGTACATATAGAAGTCTATCTTATATCGATGTCTGTACGTATGTATGTATGTATGTATGTATGTATGTATGTATGTATGTATGTATGCATATGGTATTTCTATAATGAGAGCCTAGCCAAAATGTAGTGGAGTCCTGCACAGTGTCCATGGGAAGTATAAAGTCAATGAATGATAATGAGAGGTAGCTGGGTACATGCTCTTATCTCCATTACCTCTTCTTATGAGGACAGGCTGACATCATTGTCTGTATACTGCTGTGGTGTTCCCTTTGTCTCCTTGACATCTTCTGAAACAATGTCTCTCCCTGAAGTTCCTCATGTGTATGTGGGCACAAATGATTGCGTGTGTGCATGCATGCAACACCAGAGTGTGAATAAAAGTGTTTTTAAATTAGAGACCATGGGTGTGTATAAGCTTAAATGTTGATGAGTACACATGTGTGACACTGCGTGTTTGTGATAGTGCATGCATTTGTGAAGTGCATTTAGGGCTGGACTGGCAGTAATGGGCACCCGGCGTTTTCTCGGTGGGCTGCTAGGGTCGGGGTCGGTTTTGGGCGCCTCGGGGGTCGTTTTTGTTACCGGGGCCGGCAATGTCTGCCTCCTGTAACAAAATACTGCCGAAACCGGCCCTTTGCTACAGCTCGGCCGCACCCCCTCAGGCCCCCCGGGGGAGGGGAGGGGGGGCGGCCAAGGAGTTTGCCAGGGCCGGTTTCAGTTCCAAGTCCGGCCCTGAAACCGGCCCTGAGTGCATTCAAGAGAAATTGGGCGATAGAGCTTGAGAGAGGCAGTGCTAGACTTTTTACTCACCACAGGGGAACTGGCAATAACGTCTACTGTGCATGTGGTAGATGGAAACCTTTACTTGACAGAGATAATTACGGAACTGCCCTCCCCATCCCCATATTCCTTGTAGGTTGCAAATCGACCTACCTCATGAATATTAATTAATTAGGCCGCTGTTTGCAACCCAGTAGGAATCACTGCCACTACAAGGATGGTGGCCTGCTGAGGTCAGCAGACCACCATGTCTGTGATTGCTTTTTAATAAAACACTCATTTAAAAAAATAATGAAGCTCAATTCCTTAAAGGAAAATGTGATGCATTTAAAAAGAAATAAAAGAAACCTTGAAGTTTCATTTTTTAAGAGAAGTCAGTGGTCCATGGGTCCACTGCCTGCTCTTAAAAAGTATTTGTATTTACATTCTCAAAGAGGAATGGGTCCCTTAGGGATCCCTTTTTCCTTCACAAATGGGTTACCACCAGTTTTAATTCAGTTGCAAAATAGTAATACCATACCAAAACGGTATTTGGAAGGAACACCCTAAACCCGCCCATTCCAAATTGCAAATCAGAATTACAAATTGTGATTTGGTTACAAGTTACTGAATGGAATTTTGCACATTAGAAAAGTAATTTTTTCGGTTTCAAACCCCTCAAATCTGCAAATCGGGCTGTTTGTGACTGGAAAAATGCATTGTACATTTCTCCATAGATTCTATCTGACAATATTGGGACCGTTGTACTCTTCGGGACTTGGTACATAACGATTCATGGCAGAAAGTATGTATCCATACATTTGTTGCACACAAAGAACAGTTGAAGTACGGAATATAATAAAACACCGACGACCTCGAGATGTATTAGCGTCCTTAGCTGCCTGATGCTTTATTGTTCTTATATTATAACCTGACAGTCTTTTGGTCTGATTTAGAATCTAACAGATATGTTTCATACAATGTGAACATCGATTGGAGCAGTTACATCATATTCGATTGTATGTGTAACAATAGCCAACAGATGTTTTATCCTGTTTCAAGGATTTTTTCAAAATTTGTATTAACAATGGTCCAATACTAATATCTTTTGGCACAAAGTAACACAAATCATCTGTTGTATCAAATGTAATTCTCGGGCGATAAAATAGGGTAGGAACATTACTAAATTGTAAAGAGTCCTACGTGATTGGAATGGATGTTAATAGATCTCTGATACGAATCTGTAGTCTTTTGTCACATAGTGCACTGTGTACAGGAAGGACCTTTGTCCAAAATTATTAGCAGTGAGTTGTGTTTAAGACCATTTTTTCAATTTTCTGGCAAAGAACTGAAACTGGATTAATTAAAGATCAAACAACACTTTTCTGAGGGAAACCTAGGGGTTTTCTTGAAAGAAGTAATTAAGTTAGCAAGCCTCAAAGGGGATTTAGAATGTTAGACAGCAAAGCACTACTTACAGAAAAGGGTTTGACAGCATTTCTTTATGTTTTTATCTGCAAAGTACTAGACCTATTTATTCCCAAAAGATCTCTCCTTAATCAAGCCATTATTTGTGTTGCTGTAAACACCTTAGGATCCTTTACATAAATTCACCTTCAAGCTGTTGACCTTTAGAGCCGCATTAATCATCGAAATTACATCTGCATCTAGGCTTAAGGGAATGCAAACATCCTCTACTAACCGAACTGGGCTGGAATAATTTTTTGTGAATAACTCTCACTGTGGCAAGGAAAACGTGTAAAATCCGCATACAATATCCCCATTCTGAACAACCAAGTCCTGGTCTTGCATATAAATAAATAATTCGCAATTGTAAAGCAGGAACATATCACTCCTTCAAAGTTTCAAGGCGCTGGGGACCCTCGAGGAGATTAAATTAGCTCTTGCCCAAAGTCACATCATCCTTAGCTGCCTTCAGCGCAAGGGATCTAACCGTGTCCCCGGCGCTCTGGAGTCAGCTGATTTGGCTGCTGCGCCACACCTCTCCATGTATCAGTTATGAAGTAGGATGATTTGCCACGTGTGCAAGATTTTCTGTTGTTCCTGGTGAGTATGGAGGAAGTAAAGAGTTGGGGCAGATTTACGTTTCCTGGCGCATCCCTGCAAATCAGCAGGGATGTGCCAGGAATGATGCGTGACACAAGTTTACCTTTGCGCCACCACAGATGCGCTGCATTTACAATGCGGTGCATCATGGTGCAAGATAAACAGATGTGTGTCGCATCTGCCGATGTAAGGTTGGCACAGTGCTGGAGTTGTGTTGTGGGCGCAACGCAACTCCAGCACTGTTCCAACCCTGCCTATGTACAACATGGTGTGTCAAGCCTTACGCCTGCTTCAAGCAGGCGCACGGTTTTGATGCAGAGGCGTTGCAAAAGTGACTGAGTGAAATCTTGTAGATTTCACTCAGGCACTTTTTTGAGGCGTTCCTGCGATGGGACGCTCCCCCCCCCCCCCCACGCCGGAACGCCCACATGAAACCTGACGCAGGTTTCATGTGGTGCAGGGCTTTAACGTGACTCATCTCCCTATATGCATCACGTTGTAAATAGGGCGCAACGTGGCGCATGGTTTACGCCGCCGCTTTGTCACCGAAGTGACGCAACAGCAGCGTAAATGAGGCGCAAGGGGCTTGTAAATCTACCCCTTTGTTTCCAGGGAAACTGTCCATGCATACGGGGGGAACACCCACAAAGCAGTAGGTTTGTTGATATTCAGCAACATTTGCATTATCTTGCACACACTTCCTTGCACTTCTTGCAAAAAGTGCTGGCAAAGCAAAACAAATCTACATTTTAGGATGGCAAGGCAAAGGTAATTCTTGAACCTGAAAATGATGTTCTAGTTCAAAAGAAAGTACAGTCCGAATTGTGTTTTTATTCCAAAAACTAAAAAAAGCCTTGGAAAATGGAAAACTAGTTCTGGCAGTGTTGGCTGGTAACAGTCCACATGTGCTTTCTATTAGACCTGGGTGTCATTTTAATAATGTCTACTTTTCTATGGGTGGATTTCAGCTTCTCATGCCTTACTAAACAGTTAGTTGGTTATAATCTGCTCAAGGCATGAATAAATCCGTCTGTCGTGAACACCATTCTAATGTCATAGAGGCAACGGAGCCAAGCAGAACTCGTGCCAAAGGCGAGCCTCTGATAAGGCGTAAGAGCTTCACCCCATACGAAAAATAAAATCATAATAACATAACATTATTAACATTTTATTTATGATGTACTGGCCCAGTTTTTTTTAAGGTATGGGGGTGGGCTGTCACCCAGCATGAGGAGTAGTATGTGCTATTAAGTGCGTATGACAATTTGGCCGGCCGTCTCATGGCCGGCCAATCCGTCATGCGCACGTCTATCCAGGCGGCATTACAGCCTGGGTGGAGAACATGCCCAGGCTTCCACTCCCTCTCTGAGCACCAAACCACGACACTCAGAGCAATCACGATGCTGCTATCAGCACCGTCGGGATTGGCTGGGTGAGACTGTGTGCTTCCTGTTGTGGCATCCTCAACGGAAGAAGAACGGAGAAGAGGTGGCGGTAAGGTAAATGCTGTTTTCTTTCTATTTGTTAACCCCCCACCTGCCCACCCGCCCACTCTACCACCACAGTCCCATAGCCTCCACCCCTGCTCGAACCTTCTTGACCCAAATGTCTGCCTCTGCCTCTGCCCTTGTCCCATTGGGAATTGGCAGGCTCAAACAGAGCCAAGTCAGCATCCCAAACATGTTTCTCCTCTTGCTCCCTGATACAGTTTTTGTTAGACAAAAACAGCTAAAAAGTAGGATTGCTGAGCTTAGACTTATTTGTTTTCTTTGGTTTGGTTATTGTTTAACTGAGGTCACTGAGGTGTTGGTTACGGCTTAAAATCGTTCTCTTGCCTTCCCTTACACTTGACCAAAACTGCTGAATGGAATTACACCAAATTTGCCAGAAAGCTAGATCATCACCCAGAAAGCATACTTTTTGTGTAAATCCATTCCGCTTTTAGTTTTGAGAAATTAAGGTACATAATATATAGAAATATTGACAGTTAAGCTGAAATAAAAATAAAATCAAGAATTCTTACAGAGATTTTTTGAAGTGCGCACTCTGATTAGCTGGCTGCAACGCAAATAGAAATGTTGCAGCAGCCATTACAGAATTCGGGGACTGGTCTCAGCCCTGAAGATGTTTACAAAATACCACATAAGGGTGCAGGGTAGGGGTACCGTGACCTCCTAGCCATTGGAGGGGGGGGGGGTGTCTCAAAATAAAAATAAAAAAAGTTTTGAGAGGTCACTGTGACCTCACACGACTCCCCAAGGTAGTCTAGAGGGACCGCAAAAATGAATTAGAAAAAACAATGTGTGGGGGAGTGTCTTTGGGGGTTGGTTACCTGCAGGGGAGTGGGCACAGAGCCCCCCTCTCCCGACATCGTACATGGCTGATGGATGTGCGTGTCGGGGATCAGTGACAATGGTGAATTGGGTATGGTAAGATCCCTATGTCCTGGAATTTCTTTTTAAAAATAGGAGAAGATTGTAGGAATGGAGAACCCTGATCCCCAGGCTCTTATAGTGGAGACCCAGGAAGACCCCAAAGTAAAAAAAACGAATCCAAGGTGACAGTACTTCTACAGGACACAGCGCAACTCTCCTATTATTACCACAGTGCTTCTGCTGGAGCTGCCACACAAACTTCAACCTACAGTACCGCACTACCATGCAAGCTTCATCAGGTGAAACTTGCATGATTTCACGGTACCATAGGGGCGAAACTTGTTAGCCCTTACTGCAGGAGTATCTAGAAACCCTTCAAAAATTGAAGAAAAAAAATGAAGCTAAATGTGGGTTTAGCATCTAGCAGCGGATACGTGCAGCACAGAGTTGACCCAACCCTGTAGTGCATAGCAGGGTGTTAGCTTCCCCTGGGGAGTCAGGCCAGAGGCCAAAGTCTGGGGCCAATTCTCACTCAGCACATCCAAAGGCAGTGGGGTTTTGGCTGAAGTTTGGGCAGCAGGGAGATGACCGCCTAGAGCCGAGTTGGCCTCCTGTGCAGAGTTGGGACAGGGCCTGGTCAGAGGCCCTGCAGCCATCCCTCCACTGTGCACAGCCAAAGTCCACATGCTGCAGGAGGTTGGTTGCTGCCCACAAATTATGTGTCCCCACCCTTATGTCTAGCTGAAGGCCATGCAAAGTGAAGAGTTGGGTGCCCAAGGGGTTGGGCACAGTGCCTGGATGGATGCCTTTGCTCCATGAAGTTTGCCACCTATGCAACGTTAGCTGAAGGGCCTGGACAGAGGCGAGGCCCTACTGCCAATCTTTTGCTACGCGCAATTGAAGGCAGTGTAAAGCGGATACGTTGGCTAAATATGGTTAAAAAAACTGAAATTCAACGGAAAAAATCAAAAGCTAAGGAGACGTTAAATTTAAGTATGGTAATAAGATCTTCTTTTATGTTAAAAAATAAACTCCTAAAAATCCACTGGAAAAAAACAAAAGGTAAAGTGACGTTATAGCTAGGTGTTGAAATGAGATCAAAAAGAATGTTCAAACGCCCAAGAAATGCTGAAATTCACAAGGTATAGCTTACTGAGCTAAGTATAGCTTGCTCCCCCACCATGCACTGCTTATGACCTCACGTATTACATCACTCATGACATGATAAATGACATCATTGATGGAAGAGTTTTGGTGTTCTGCATGATGACCAGACAGATGCTCTTATTAACTCACTGTGTTTGAGTGTGCACTGAAGCAAAGAGTAGTGACAGGCAGATTGCTTAAACGTACATAGCATAATTGTATAGGGTTCCAATGCAGTGGTCTGCTAGTGTTGTGGGACTTGAAGACGAAGGTTTTGGTGGTATGCCTGATACGCCACAGCTTGCTCTGATTGTGTTATTACATTAAGCTAGTTGCACCTATGCGTAGAGTGGAGTATGGGCACATTGAGAGATAGATGAACATGTAGTCAGTACTGACTCATCTACTAAGTCTATGCTCATTGTGTGGCAGACTGGTTCTGGATCTTGCCTGCTATGATCTTAAATCCCCTTTTGAGGGACAAAGTTGACACTATATGCCTGATTACGAATTAGGAGAATATATGTGCAGTAACACAAGGTGGCTGCAATTCATGATTCTGGTCGGAATCACTGCACATACTCCTATTCTAAGTTAACCCCTAATGGAATAGGGAATAACTATATAGACCTGGTGTTTCCACATGGAATTCCTCACAATATTTCCAGTTACATGATGTGCGACATCCACATTTTACCTCCTGCTCTGAGTAGGTGGTAACTGTACGCTAGATGGGCGGGGCATTGTAAGAGAAGGGAAAAGCCTAGAACGCTGCCTTGCAGAGGAAGCCTTATATGCTCCCAGCATGCCTCGCAAGGAGTTTGGCGGGGACAGGACCAGGCTGCTGTACATCCCTCATAATTGGGCCCAAAGTTACACCTGCGAAATACACAGTCAGTACCCTTAACCCACTTAGAATTGAGTATAGAAGAATTTCACTCTGGAATTCTGCTCCAGTCACCTTGTAATCTGGGCCTATGTTTGAGAGTTAATAATTTTTCCCTAAGAAAAAAAAATAATTATGAATTGAAGAAATTTGAGAAGCTGGAGCCACTTCCTCTCATTGGAAACTGCCCCACAGTATAGTATGCACTGTATACCAGTGACCTAACGTTAAATGGTCATGCCCCCCCCCCTTGCAGAATATGATGAGGTGCTACTCAGTCCCCATCTCTCACATATATCAGGGGCGGCCTTAGGCATGTGCAAGCTTTGCACCTGCACAGGGCCACCAAACCCCAGGGGCCACCACGCCAATATTTATCCTTAATATAATAATCCTCTGAGGATGGATACATATTTGCGTAGCGGCCCCTGGCAGGGATTTGGCGGCCTCCGGCTCTGTTCCACTTCCAAACACTTTGACCCCCCCTCTTCATTAGCCTCCGCGGTCCGCCCCGCCCGGACCCCCTCTTCCGGGGCCCCATACCTACGCTCCCTGCCCAGGGCCGCCATGAGCCTAGAGCCACCCCTGTATATATTCCTTGGCTATGAACTCAATGGGCCCCCCTGAAGTTTTGGCCTCTGCTGTAAACAGTACTCACCACTGAGGCAACATATGTGTGGTCTGTTGTGATCAAAACAAACACATGGCGAGGTCTGGCTTGGACCTACAAGTTGAGTGCGCCAAATCGAATCAGGATGCCGCGGCAGACACATTGCCTGCAGGCTTTCGATTGTGCTGCCTTTGGTTCTCAGGGAGGTTTTGTTGTGTGGAGAAAGAAAATACTGAGCATTTGCAAAAGGAATTACTTTGCATTATGCCCGCGAGTGAGAAGGGAAATTAAAAACGACGAGGTTTGTAATATCTGCTGAAATCAGAGGACATCGGCGTCTCTAACTCTGCAGCCCCAGGGCCGTCTTCGTCCTCCCGTTGTTAGAGTAACTATGCAAATAATATTAATTTGCTTCCTGAATTAGATCGGGTTATTCCAATCATGCTTTGCCCAGATGTCTTCATGCAGATTTTGTTTGGTTTAATAAAGCACATCTCCAGTGCATTTTATATAAAAGCTTCAAAATGAAATGGACAATCTTGGCATTAATGCAGGCACGTTATACAGTAATATATACTTCAGCATTTCAGCGTGACCTGATTATTAAACTCGGAGTTCAGATGCGTGTAACACTTCAAAATGATACAGCCCTTTGCTGAACACCGTGTAGTTTGTTATTTGATGTACCCTCGAGTTTATTATTTTATGCTCGGAATTTCAATGTTTTTATGCGTATTTATTCAGATTTGGTGAGTATTGAACTGTTTCAGTGGGTCTTCAATACCCATCTGTGGATGGGTAGAAGGTCTTTTGATTTTGATTAATACAGTTCGTTATTTCTCTTATTATTACACTACAGTCAGGCATTTACGGCCTGATTCATCAAGCTGAATTGCGCTCGCAAAGGGGCAGATTCTGAGAATCTGGCCCTTTGCGAGTGCGATTATTGCGTTTGGGATTCATCATCCCAAATGCAAAAATCGCTATTACAGAAATCGCCTATTTGCGAGGAATTGGATTTAAGGAATCTCTAATAGAGATTCCTTAAATGCAATTCATCAACCAATTAGAAATTGCGAAATCGCAATATTTGGTCGCAATTTACCACCAAGTCTGACTTGGTGGTAAATTGCGAAAAAAGAGTAAAAAGCACTTTAGTGCATTTTTTTCTTTTGCATGTTACACACACACATGTCCTTTGGACATGTGTGTGTGCAACACCTGTTCAAATGTGCATTTAAGGGGTGCTACAGGGTGTCCTTTGGACACCCCTGGCACCCTTCAAATCGCTATCTAATTTGCGATTAGCAAATTGCTAATCGCAAATAAGGAAAACTCCCCATTCATTCCTATGGGCCTTTTGGCCCATAGGAATGAATGGGGAGTTTTTCCTTATTTGCGATTAGCAATTTGCTAATCGCAAATAAGGAATGTGTAGGAATCGCATTTTATTTTGCGATTCCTACATGAATACCGTTTTGCGAGTCTCTAATAGCGATTCATTATGAATCTCTATTAGAGACTCGCAAAACGGTTCTTTGATGAATCAGGCTGTTAGTTCCATCAGAATCTTTACTTCTTTTCTTTCCTTTAATAAGGGACAGATGTACAAAGTCTTTTTTTCATTCGCAAACAGCCCAATTCCTAGAATTGGGCAGTTTGTGAATTAAAAAAAAGGTCTTTTCCAACATACAAAGGCCCAATTTGCAATTCTGTAACTAACACAGAATCGCAAATTAGTTTGCGATTCGGTACTGGGAAGAGGGCGTGTTTAGGGTGTTGCTTCCTAATACAGGAACGCAGTGGTATGTGTGAATGTTTTGCAACCGAAATGCGGTTGCAAAACATTTGCATTTTACCACCGACTTCAAGTAGGTGGTAACCCATTTACAAATAGGAAGGGGTCTGCAAGGAACCCCTTCCCCTTTGTGAATGTTTTGAATTTTTTTTTGAAGAGAAGGCAATGGTCCCATGGACCACTGTCTACGCCTAAAATATGAAAATAAAACTTTATATTTTTCTTTTTGAAATGCATCCATGTTCCTTTAAGAAAAATGACTGCATTAAAAAAAAAACCACATTGCTTTATTGAAAAGCAATTACAGACGTGGTGGTCTGTTGATCCCAGCGGGCCAACATCCTGGTGATTTTAGCAATTCCCAATGGGTCGCAAACCGAGACCTACCACATGAATATTAATGAGGTAGGTCTATTTGCGACCCACTGGTAATCGCTAAATATGTCAAGGACACTTTTGTACATTGGTGTTTGTGACTACCAGATAACGAATCACAAAAATTCGCTATTTGTTAATCGCAAGCCATACAGTACGTCTAGCCCTAGGTGCCCCTCAGCTGTCCTCCGGGTGTCTTTTTTCAGACTTTTTTGCACTTAGAACCAAGGGCCAGATGCACATAGAATAGTAATAGTGATTTTCAGACAGCAATATTATCCGAAAATTGCATTTCCGTATGTATGAAGCTTTTTGTTTCATTTTTGTGATTCTTAGTGGGTCGCAAGTCAACCTACCTCATGAATATTAATGAGGTATATTGCAGTTTGTGACCCATTAGGAATTGCAGCCGTCACAGGAATAGTGGCTTGCTAAGGTCAGCGGACCACCATGTCTGTGATCGCCACTGAATAAAGTTTTTTGTTGTTGAAATACAACCCGTTTTCCTTAAAGAAAAACGGGATGCATTTCAACAATAAGAATGAAGCATTTTGCTTTTATTTTTTTAGAGCAGGCAATGGTCCGTGGGATCACTGCCTGCTGGTAAAAAAAATGTTCCCGACATTCACAAAGGTGAAGTGGTCCCAGGGGAATCCCTTCTAATTTGCAAATGCATAACCACCAACTTTGAGTTGGTGATAAAGTGTGAATGTTTTTCGACCACATTTCGGGGACACAACATCCGTACAGACCAATATATGCGCCTACACACGTACCTTCCAAATATCAAATCGCAAAACCCAAATTGCAATTTGGTAACAAGTTACCCCATTGCAATTTGGGCTTTGTACATTCCCAAAAACATTTTTCTGGTTGCGAATAGGCCGATTCTGCGATTTGGCCTGTTTGGACTACAAAAATGCTCATACATATGGCTTTAGGAGTTCTACCTCATCTTCTTGAGGGAAAAACTGGTAGGTGAGCCCAAAGGAAAAAAAAGAAAAAAGAAAATAAGAAAATGTTTTTCACTAGTCTTTTTTTAAATGGATTTTTTAATGTTTTTTTTATTACATATCAGGCCATATACAGAAAACAATATCAAAATATTCAATCAGCACAAGTTCATAAGTTGCATGTCGTTTGTACAACAGGACTACCTTCAGCATTGGCAGTACATTATATTGTTCACCTCCCTTCCCTCTCATTGAATTACACAATTTATCCTCATTTTATTGTGCTCTTAGTCCTCTTCGAGTGGTGGGTTGTTATTCACAGGCAGACCGAGCATCCCTCTAATTGTATTCCATCTCCCCCATATTTTTGTCCATTTTTCGGGAAGCCTTTACCTTCATAAACCACTCTTTCAGTCTGCATACACCTATCCATGTCAGTTTTCCAATCCCCAAGTGCAGGCCCAGAATCCGCCCTCCATTTCCTCTCGATATTACGCTTAGCCAACATAAACCCTATTGAGATCCAGGTTCTTTTGCCCGCTGTTAGGTCTGTTTTCTCCCAAATGTTTAATAAACACCACTGGGGCAACATCTCAATATTTCCTCCTTATAATGTAAGCATGCACGTAGTAATCTTTTCCCAATATTCTAGCATTTTCGGGTAGTCCCACCATAGGTGTAACAAGGTACCTGTCTGGCCACAGTTCTTGGGACATTATGGTGATTAAATGTTACCTATTTTAACCAGTGTACTGCTAGTATACTATGTCCTGTGCAAGATCTTTAATTGGACCAGTTTGAATCAGGAGCGTATGGCTACCTCTCAGGGGATGCAAGCGTCTCATGCCACTCCTCGTCAGTGAGGGTTCCCACATCCTCCACCCATTTTACACGACTTTCTTTAAGGTATCAGGTGAATTGTACATTTGTTTCTGATAAGTCAATGAAATTGCCTTATCCCTCAAGTAATCATCAAGGAGCCTATCCTTGAGGGAAGGAGTCTGGGAGAACATTTCCAATTGGGATGGCTCGTCATAGTGCGTGTCGTATCTGGAGGTAATGGAAGGTTTCCGTTGAGGATAATTCATAGTCCCTCCGGATGTCTGCAAATTGCCAAATTTTTCCTCCCGTCCATAAGTCTCCCACTGTGGAGAGTCCTATGCAGGCCCATTTATCAAAGCCTGGTTGATGTACCAAAAATCCAAACGTACTGAGTCCCACAACAGGGTGGCCAGAGTAATCATATCTCTCCATCCTAATGTCGCTAACGCCATATGGCAGATTTTAATCTTTGTCGATGTTGGGGTGTATGTCGGTGTAGGAGAGTAGGGTCTCCAATCCTATGATCACCCAGATTTTTTGCTTTTGTTTCACTGGTTTACGACTTTCTCTGGCTGTGGGCCTGCTAATCAGACCCACAGCCTAGCTGTTCTCTCACTAAATTACTACATGTACCCTAGGTGCATTTACCAATTGGTACTGGGCCACCTTATCAGACCCTGTAACTCAGGGCATAGGTGTACCCAGGGCCTACCAGGAGCTGCAGCATGTATTATGCCACCCCTGGCTGGCCATCTAAATCTGACACAACTGGCTGCACGACAGCTGGGGCAAGGTGGTGTAATCACCCTTTGCTTTAGATATAGTATACCTATATCTAACCCTAAAATGGACACACAGATTCCTATCAGTCACTCCTATGGCAGGCCTTGACAATCCTGAAGGCAGAGTGCTTGGAATCGTGTGAGATGGTGCTCTGGCATGAGCTGAGCCCGTTTGCAGCTTGCGGAACCAAGTCCTAATAGCTGTTCCATGATAACGCGTACCATATACTCTTAAGTGCATTATAATCCTCGCGGTAAAATGCTATCTTTGGTATCGCTTTATCAAAACATGTCGAGTAAGGTGTCATACGAATTGGAATACTAACCACTCACCAATTCTGGTGACGGGGTTAGCATTCCACCCTTCTAGAGGGACACGACATGTATGTAACTGTGAACCCCGGTTAAAGTTAACTCGAGCCTCAGCATCACAAAATGGATGCTGCCACCACAGACACAAGTCTGACCCCCTGCAGCTGGGAGTCCTTCCAGCGAGGGGAGCTTGGACAAAGGGTTTCCTGTCAGGGGCGGTGCTAGCACCATCCCAGACAGGGTTTTGTGTATCCTGGGTAGGCAGGGCTTTACAGGAAGGTGACTGCAAGTGGCACCCCGGTGCTCACTACGCATCTGCCGGCTAGAACCAGTTCCAGGGGCACACCAGCCCCTGAGCTGGGGAAAGTCCGGCATGGGAGAGGGGTGTAACAACCCCCCTTCCTGGTCCCACCCTAGGGCAGGACCTAGTCGCGTACCCACCCCTTTCTTTAGGATAAAGGCAGGAGCGGGGACCCTTCCAAATTAGATCATCTTTGAATAAAGAAACTACTTTCCACGAAAGGAACTCTCGACTCTTCTCAAGATTTCTCCCTTGTGACTAAGGAGTAGTCACGCTGCATCTGCAGGCACCATCTAAAGAACACTGCGGTTTGCTGCACGTCCTTCCTCCGGAATCTGACTGACCAGCTCGACAAGACCCGGCTTCCCTGGCACCTCTGACCTCTACTATCTCTACAGCTAAGCTGAGAACCGTAGGTGCGACGAGACCTCGAGGGACCGGCCATCATCAGAACTGCATGACTTCTTTCCAGCACGACCGCTGAGGGATCCTCTGGTGAGTGCTTTGGGGTCCAAGAAGCCCCGACCCTGAGCAGGTCCAGCACCGAAGACCAGCCCCCCAGCATCCACGAGATCTGCGTGGGGCCCTTCTGCTTTTTGGCTGCTCACCGCATTGTCTGGCTACTAGCCCGCTGGCTTGTGGCCTTCCCGACGACGACTGACGACATCACCACTGCTAGTCTGGTTGCTCCAGACTGGCCCTTGCTCCCTTCCAAAAGAGGAGCACCCCGGACCCTCCTGGTCCACTCCAGACGCCATTTTAGGTCCACCGCGTGGGCTTGAATTTGCCAAGACTTGTTGCCCCAATCCTGGGTCCAGCGACGTCGACAGCATCAACCATCGTGGGACAGCTCGCACCTCCATCCTGGTCGCCGACAACGCCTCCTGGTCCGTGAGACTGCAGAGCCCAGCGTCGCCCACTCACCTGGTCGAGGTGACTCCATCCGGTGCCATCCTGGTGCCCATCTGATCACTGGATAGTGATTCAGGACTTGGTGCCCGCTGCTTACAGGTGTCTTCAATCTTCGATCCAGGCTTGGATCCATCGAACAATCTTCACTGGTCGCCTGCCAACAACTCCTTCTTTCAGGCTCCTGGTTCGTCAACTAGGGTTTCCGACGACACTTGAACCCTATGCAGCCGCAGCCCCTGGGCTAGGTAACTTCGGCATTTCGGTGCCCCAGCATAGCCTCACTATCCAAGGGTCCAGAACCACTTTCGTTTTCAGACTACCTTACCGGGTTCGCCCGAGAACACTAACTTTGCTTTTACTAGCCTCCATAGACTTTGTCCCGCATCCCGCGTGAGAGTGCACACTCTGCACCCGAGTCCCCTAGGCCTCCTACTAGTAATCTGAAGGTTCAGTAACGTAGTCCTAGCGATTCCAAAGCCTATTAGTCCAGTACTTACCTGCTAGTAATTTCGCATTCCACTTCCATAGTATATGGTTTTTCGTGCCCCTCGGGCATTTGTGTAAATTGTGCAACTTGAAGTATTTTCGTAAGAGTTTTGTTGTGTGCTTAGTACCCTGTCCTCATAAAGAGTACAGGGCTGTTGTGATCTAAATAAATACACTGTTTATTTTCATAACACTTGTGTGGTGTCCTTTCACTTGGTGTTCAAGGGGTACATGTGATGGTATAACAGCTGGCTTAACACGCCCTCTAGAGTTTAGCCCGAAGACTGCTCTTGTCCATGCTACTAGGATAGCTGGTCTATCGGTTGACTTACAACCAATCACCATAAGGGTTGTTTGGACTGATACATAGTGATCAGTAGAATAGTGAACACTGAATATCAGGCTAACTTCTCACATTGGTGGCAGCGGTGGGATTTGAGCTTGCTGTTGTTTTACCACACGTATCCTAAGAATATCTTTGTGAAAGATCACATAAGTATAAGGTACATATAACTTAGCTTAGAATACTCTGAGTTCTACTGAACCAGCTGTTGTAGTTCAACAAGGCTTAGCACACCTTGACTACAACTCTTAGCAAGGGATCAGTAGGCAAACAAATAGTGTAGGTAGGTGCATCACTTACACCACACTAGAAGCATGTCTAACCACGGAGAGTCTTCAGAGACCCCTCTTGTGGTGGTGGACCCTCCACAGGTCACTTCCAGATATGCTGCTCTTAGCTTCCAGGAGATGAGACAAATCTGTACATCCAGGAAGCTAAAACAGGGTTCAAACCCTACAATTCCTTTTCTGATTGGTCTCTTAGAGACTTATGATGCTAGGAGGGCTGCTAACACAGAACCTTCTCATCCAGGTGGGAACATGCCTCCCCTAGAGGGAACCGCTGGTGACCCTGACCCCCACCTCCAGGCAGCAGATGATGCTGAGGAGGAGGAGGAGGAAGATGAGTTATCAGGGGATGAGGCAGACAAAGGTCAGGTAGAAGTCAGTAGACTCACTAGGACCAACTTTAGTAGGCATGAGAAAAGAATTGGGGGACCCTCAGGGCCACTCTCAGGCAGACTTAACATTGGGAATGGACGAGATAGATCTCTATCAAGAGGCTCTAACAGATCCATTCGAACCAATGGCTCTCAGACCTCTTCTCATAGAGGGATGTCATCCCCTAAGAGAAGGGAGCATGAAGCTAAGATGAGGGAAGCCAATCTGAGGATTGAAAGGGAAGAACTTGCCCTGGCCAAAGAGAGGCTTGCCTTTGCTAGAGAGCAAAAGTTAAGTGGGTTAGATCTCACTGGTGGCAGCATTCTCCCAAGAGAAAAAGACAGGAGTTTAGACACTAGACACCTGAGTAAGATAGTGCCCCCCTTTAAACAAGGGGATGCTATCCACAAATGGATAACTGCTTTGGCGAGGGCCTGCACTGTCCAGTGCGTCCCCCAGAGTCAGTGGATTCAGAAAAGGGGGTGGTGATGAACAGAGTGTCTGAATTAAGCAGACCACTCTTACCCAGTCCAAAGATCAGGGCTTGATCCATCACCGTTATTTATCTCACTGCACCATCCCAGCTCAGAACCTGGCTATATGCAAATCAGTCTGTCCCTGGCCCAGTGCATCATGGGAACAGGGCAGACTAAACTACCAAGCCAATTCTTCACCAGAAAGGAGACAAGCTACCGGGGACCGGTTTCTGGCATTTCAGCCGTCTTCGGCCCGGCTTGCTTGGATCCTGATGGTGCAGTGAGAAAGGGACTCATGTCTGAGTATTCCCTGCCACACCTATAGTGGCCAAAATCGATTCAGAAAAGGGGGTGGTGATGAACAGAGTGTCTGAATTAAGCAGACCACTCTTACCCAGTCCAAAGATCAGGGCTTGATCCATCACCGTTATTTATCTCACTGCACCATCCCAGCTCAGAACCTGGCTATATGCAAATCAGTCTGTCCCTGGCCCAGTGCATCATGGGAACAGGGCAGACTAAACTACCAAGCCAATTCTTCACCAGAAAGGAGACAAGCTACCGGGGACGGGTTTCTGGCATTTCAGCCGTCTTCGGCCCGGCTTGCTTGGATCCTGATGGTGCAGTGAGAAAGGGACTCATGTCTGAGTTTTCCCTGCCACACCTATAGTGGCCAAAATCGATTCAGAAAAGGGGGTGGTGATGAACAGAGTGTCTGAATTAAGCAGACCACTCTTACCCAGTCCAAAGATCAGGGCTTGATCCATCACCGTTATTTATCTCACTGCACCATCCCCTTTTCTGAATCATTTTTGTCCACCATAAGCGTGGAAGGGTATACTCAGATGTGAGTCCCTAGCTCATTGCACCATCAGGATTCAAGCAAGCCGGGCCGAAGACGGCTGAAATGCCAGAAACCGGTCCCCGGTAGCTTGTTTCCTTCCCAGTATAAGAATTGGCTTGGTAGTTTGGTCTGCCCTGTTCCCATGATGCACTGGGCCAGGGTCAGACTAATTTGCATATAGCCAAGTTCTGAGCTGGGATGGTGCAGTGAGCTAAAAAACGGTGATGGATAAAGCCCTGATCTTTGGACTGGGTAAGAGTGGTCTACTTAATTCAGACACTCTGTTCATCACCACCCCCTTTTCTGCCCCGGAGTCAGTGGGCAGCTGTCTTGTGGCTCTCCTTTGAAGGTAAAGGTAGAGATAAGCTCCTCACTACTAGAGCTGAGGATGCTAACAATTACCAAGTCCTGAAGAGTACACTGATAGATGGGTTTGGCCTAACCACTGAGCAGTACAGGTTGCTGTTCAGGGATACCCAGAAAACTCAGTCTCAGGATTGGTCTGACTTTGTAGATTGTGCCACTAAGGCTTTGGAGGGCTGGTTGCTGGGCAGTAAGGTTACTGATTATACAGAATTGTACAATCTGATCATGAGGGAACAGATTTTAAACAATTGTCAGAACCAGTTGTTGCATCAGCACCTTGTTGACTCAGATCTGACCTCTCCCCAAGAATTGGGAAATAAGGCTGACAGATGGGTCAGAACAAGGGTTAAGCAGAACCAGGGCCAGAACCAGGGTGGTCAGAAGAAAGCAGACCAGAAGGGTAAAGATATAAAAGGTGAACAAAATGATCAGAAGTCTTCAACAGGTCCCCAACAGAACAAAGAGGGTGGGGGTCAGGCTTCCCAGAAGAAGAAGACTCAAGAAGGTCAGTCAAAAAGGTGGTGCCAATACTGTAAAAGTAAAACTCACTGGTTTAGTGAGTGCACCAAGAAAGGAGGGCAAACTCCTGCCACTGCAGCCCCTAAGGCAACTGCACCCCCTAGTACAGCCAGCAGTGGTAGTGCACCTCCCAAGGGATTAGTTGGGTTAACCTTGGGTTCTGAGGGGTATGACAACTTAGTTGGCACACTCACTCAGGCTGTCCTTGTCTGTACAGGGGATGTGGATATATCCCCTGATGTCATTCCCAATACTTTGGGCAAATACAGGCAGACACCTTTGATAAATGGCAAAATGGCTCAGGCCTATAGGGACACTTGTGCCAGTGTTACCATGGTGACACCTAACTTTGTGGACCCTGGACAGATCATGCCAGGTACAGATTTCCTGGTGACCAATGCCAGCAACGTCACTAACAGTCATAGTATGGCGATTGTTGATTTCTCCTGGGGAGGGGTAAATGGCCAAAAGAAGGTTGTAGTTAGTTCAGACCTCCCAGTGGATTGTTTGTTGGGCAATGATTTGGAGTCATCAGATTGGTCAGAATTGGAGCAGAGGACTCACATGGAGATGTTAGGCTTGCCAGCACATGTGCTTGCTGTGACTAGGTCACAGGCCAGAAGATGCCCCACTGAACAGGTGCTGGATCCTGGAACAATGGACCAGACACCTTCCAAGAAGAAGAGCAGGAGGGTTAAGGCATTGCCTTCCCCCTTGCCCCAGGTTGAGGATCAAGTCTCAGAGGAGGCTGACCTCAAAGAGCTGAGGGAAACTGAGCCTAAAGAACTTGAACCTGATCAGGTTGAGTTTCTGGGTTCAGGGGGACCCTCCAGAGAAGACCTGGGGAAGGAACAGTTAGCCTGCCCTTCTCTTGAACCCCTCAGACAGCAAGCTGCTGCGGAGGCTGCAGGGGACGCCACAGGTGCCCACAAGGTATACTGGGAAGATGGACTCCTATACTCTGAGTCAAGAGACCCCAAGCCTGGTGCAACCAGGAGGCTGGTCATCCCCTTGTCTCTGAGAGGTTTCCTTCTCACCTTGGCCCATGAGATCCCTCTTGCAGGTCACTTAGGCCAGAACAAGACCTGGGACAGAATTGTCTCACACTTTCACTGGCCTCACATGAATGAGGATACCAAGGAGTTTTGTCGCTCCTGTGTCACTTGCCAAGCCAGTGGTAAGTCAGGTGGCATAACAAAGGCCTCCCTTATACCAATGCCTGTGGTGGGGGTGCCCTTTGAAAGAGTGGGGATAGACATTGTTGGCCCAATGGAACCCCAGACAGCATCAGGGCACAAGTTTATACTGGTGGTGGTGGACCACGCCACCAGGTATCCTGAAGCTATTCCCCTTAGGACCACTACAGCACCTGTTGTGGCAAGAGCCCTAGTTGGAGTGTTCTCCAGAGTGGGCTTCCCTAAGGAGGTTGTCTCTGACAGAGGTGCAAACTTCATGTCAAGCTACTTAACTGCTATGTGGAAGGAATGTGGTGTCAACTACAAGTTCACTACACCCTATCACCCACAATGCAATGGGCTTGTTGAAAGGTTCAACAGGACCCTAAAAGGGATGATTCATGGACTACCTGAAAAGCTCAGGCGTAGATGGGATGTCCTGATACCCTGCCTTTTATTCACTTATAGAGAAGTCCCACAGAAGGGGGTTGGCTACAGCCCTTTTGAACTTCTGTATGGCCATCCTGTAAGAGGACCTCTGTGTTTGGTGAAGGAAGTATGGGAGAGACCTCTCCGAAAGCTTGCAACCAACATAGTGGACTATGTACTTGGTCTCCGCTCCAGGATGGCTGAGTACATGGAAAAGGCTTCCAAAAACCTTGAGGCTAGCCAAGAACTCCAAAAAGCTTGGCATGACCAAAAGGCTGTCCTGACTGTGTACAAGCCTGGATAGAAGGTGTGGGTGTTGGAGCCAGTGGCCCCAGCAGCACTCAAAGACAAATGGTCTGGGCCCCACACAATCCTTGAGCAAAAGGGAGAGGTCACCTCCCTGGTGGACCTTGGAACTCCCAGAAGCCCCCACAGGGTGCTTCATGTGAACAGGCTCAAAGCATATGTTGACAGGAAGTACATGAGTTTGCTCATGGCCACAGATGAGGGACAGGAGGAAGAGAGTGACCCTCTCCCAGACCTGCTCACTCAGAATCCTGATGATGGGTCAGTGGATGGTGTTGTCTTTTGTGGCAGCCTCTCTGAACATCAACAGAAGGATTGTAAACAGGTTCTTCAATCCTTCAGACATATGTTCTCTCTGACACCCAGTCAAACCAATTGGTGTACCCATGAGGTTGACACTGGTGACAGCCTGCCAGTCAAGAGTAAAATCTACAGGCAGCCTGATCATGTTTAGAGACTGCATCAAGACAGAGGTGCAGAAAATGTTGGAGCTGGGAGTCATTGAGCCCTCAGATAGCCCTTGGGCTAGTCCAGTAGTTCTAGTGCCAAAGCCTCACACCCAGGGTGGTAAGAAAGAGATGAGGTTTTGCGTAGACTACAGAGGTCTCAATGCAGTCACTAAGACTGATGCCCGCCCAATACCAAGGGCAGATGAGCTTATAGATAGATTGGCTTCTGCCAACTACTTAAGTACATTTGACCTGACAGCTGGGTATTGGCAAATCAGGTTAGCTGAGGATGCCAAGCCCAAGACAGCATTTTCAACCCCTGGTGGACATTATCAATTTGTGGTAATGCCCTTTGGTCTGAAAAATGCACCTGCCACCTTCCAAAGGCTGGCGAATCAAGTTCTCACCTGGCTGGATGACTTCTGTGCAGCATATCTTGATGATATAGCTGTCTTTAGTTCCACCTGGGAGGATCACCTGGTCCACCTGAGGAAAGTGTTAGAGGCACTGCAAGCAGCAGGTCTCACTATCAAGGCCACAAAGTGCCAGATAGGGCAGACACAGGTTGTATACCTGGGCCACCTTGTAGGTGGAGGCCAGGTTCAGCCACTGGAGAGCAAGATACAGTCCATCAGGGACTGGGCTCCTCCAACCACCCAGACTCAGGTTCGAGCTTTCTTGGGCCTGACTGGTTACTACAGAAAGTTTGTCAGAAATTATGGATCAATTGTGACTCCACTTAATGAAGTAAAAATATGCCAAAGAAAGTTCAGTGGACAGCAAGCTATCAAAAAGCATTCGATGACCTAAAGCAGGCCATGTGCACAGCACCTATCCTCAAGAGTCCAGACTACTCCAAACCATTCATTGTCCAAACAGATGCTTCTGAGTTGGGTGTGGGAGCTGTTCTATCTCAACTGAATTTTGATGGTAATGACCAGCCCATTGCTTTTATAAGCAGAAGGCTGACCCCCAGGGAGAAAAAATGGTCAGCTATTGAGAGGGAGCCCTTTGCTGTGGTTTGGGCCCTGAAGAAACTGAGGCCATACTTGTTTGGCACTCATTTCAAGATTCAGACCGACCATAAGCCCCTCTTGTGGCTAAATCAGATGAAGGGTGAAAACCCCAAACTACTTAGGTGGTCCATTTCCCTACAGGGGATGGATTTTACAGTGGAGCATAGACCTGGCACTGATCATGGCAATGCAGATGGGCTCTCCAGGTATTTCCACTTAGAGCAAGAAGACTCACCTGGTCAAGGTTAGTTTATTGTCCCAAAGTTTGGGGGGGGGGGGGGTCATGTAGGAGAGTAGGGTCTGCAATCCTATGATCACCCAGATTTTTTGCTTTTGTTTCACTGGTTTACGACTTTCTCTGGCTGTGGGCCTGCTAATCAGACCCACATCCTAGCTGTTCTCTCACTAAATTACGACATGTACCCTAGGTGCATTTACCAATTGGTACTGGGCCACCTTATCAGACCCTGTAACTCAGGGCATAGGTGTACCCAGGGCCTACCAGGAGCTGCAGCATGTATTATGCCACCCCTGGCTGGCCATCTAAATCTGACACAACTGGCTGCACGACAGCTGGGGCAAGGTGGTGTAATCACCCTTTGCTTTAGATATAGTATACCTATATCTAACCCTAAAATGGACACATAGATTCCTATCAGTCACTCCTATGGCAGGCCTTGACAATCCTGAAGGCAGAGTGCTTGGAATCGTGTGAGATGGTGCTCTGGCATGAGCTGAGCCCGTTTGCAGCTTGCAGAACCAAGTCCTTATAGCTGTTCCATGATAACGGGTACCATATACTCTTAAGTGCATTATAATCCTCGCGGTTAAATGCTATCTTTGGTATCGCTTTATCAAAACATGTCGAGTAAGGTGTCATGCGAATTGGAATACTAACCCCTCGCCAATTCTGGCGACGGGGTTAGCATTCCACCCTTCTAGAGGGACACGACATGTATGTAACTGTGAACCCCGGTTAAAGTTAACTCGAGCCTCAGCATCACAAAATGGATGCTGCCACCACAGACACAAGTATGACCCCCTGCAGCTGGGAGTCCTTCCAGTGAGGGGAGCTTGGACAAAGGGTTTCCTGTCAGGGGCAGTGCTAGCACCATCCCAGACAGGGTTTTGTGTATCCTGGGTAGGCAGGGCTTTACAGGAAGGTGACTGCAAGTGGCACCCTGGTGCTCACTACGCATCTGCCGGCTAGAACCAGTTCCAGGGGCACACCAGCCCCTGAGCTGGGGAAAGTCCGGCATGGGAGAGGGGTGTAACCACCCCCCTTCCTGGTCCCACCCCTAGGGCAGGACCTAGTCGCGTACCCACCCCTTTCTTTAGGATAAAGGCAGGAGCGGGGACCCTTCCAAATTAGATCATCTTTGAATCAAGAAACTACTTTCCACGAAAGGAACTCTCGACTCTTCTCAAGATTTCTCCCTTGTGACTAAGGAGTAGTCACCCTGCATCCGCAGGCACCATCTAAAGAACACTGCGGTTTGCTGCACGTCCTTCCTCTGGAATCCGACTGACCAGCTCGACGAGACCCGGCTTCCCTGGCACCTCTGACCTCTACCTACCTCTACAGCTAAGCTGAGAACCGTAGGTACGACGAGACCTCGAGGGACCGGCCATCATCAGAACTGCACGACTTCTTTCCAGCATGACCGCCGAGGGATCCTCTGGTGAGTGCTTTGGGGTCCGAGAAGCCCCGACCCTGAGCAGCTCCAGCACCGAAGATCAGCCCCCCAGCATCCACTAGATCTGCGTGGGGCCCTTCTGCTTTTTGGCTGCTCACCGCGTTGTCTGGCTACTAGCCCGCTGGCTTGTGGCCTTCCCGACGACGACCGACGACATCACCACTGCTAGTCTGGTTGCTCCAGACTGGCCCTTGCTCCCTTCCAAAAGAGGAGCACCCCGGACCCTCCTGGTCCACTCCAGACGCCATTTTAGGTCCACCGCGTGGGCTTGAATTTGCCAAGACTTGTTGCCCCAATCCTGGGTCCAGCAACGTCGACAGCATCAACCATCGTGGGACAGCTCGCACCTCCATCCTGGTCACCGACAACGCCTCCTGGTCCGTGAGACTGCAGAGCCCAGCGTCGCCCACTCACCTGGTCGAGGTGACTCCATCCGGTGCCATCCTGGTGCCCATCTGATCACTGGCTAGTGATTCAGGACTTGGTCCCCTCTGCTTACAGGTGTCTTCCATCTTCGATCCAGGCTTGGATCCATCGAACAATCTTCACTGGTCGCCTGCCAGCAACTCCTTCTTTCAGGCTCCTGGTTCGTCAACGAGGGTTTCCGACGACACTTGAACCCTATGCAGCCGCAGCACCTGGGCTAGGTAACTTCGGCATTTTAGTGCCCAAGCATAGCCTCACTATCCAAGGGTCCAGAACCACTTTCGTTTTCAGCCTACCTTATCAGGTTCGCCCGAGAACACTAACTTTGCTTTTACTAGCCTCCATAGACTTTGTCCCGCATCCCGCGTGAGAGTGCACACTCTGCACCCGAGTCCCCTAGGCCTCCTACTAGTAATCTGAAGGTTCAGTAACGTAGTCCTAGCGATTCCAAAGCCTATTAGTCCAGTACTTACCTGCTAGTAATTTCGCATTCCACTTCCATAGTATATGGTTTTTCGTGCCCCTCGGGCATTTGTGTAAATTGTGCAACTTGAAGTATTTTCGTAAGAGTTTTGTTGTGTGCTTAGTACCCTGTCCTCATAAAGAGTACAGGGCTGTTGTGATCTAAATAAATACACTGTTTATTTTCATAACACTTGTGTGGTGTCCTTTCACTTGGTGTTCAAGGGGTACATGTGATGGTATAACAGCTGGCTTAACACGCCCTCTAGAGTTTAGCCCGAAGACTGCTCTTGTCCATGCTACTAGGATAGCTGGTCTATCGGTTGACTTACAACCAATCACCATAAGGGTTGTTTGGACTGATACATAGTGATCAGTAGAATAGTGAACACTGAATATCAGGCTAACTTCTCACATTGGTGGCAGCGGTGGGATTTGAGCTTGCTGTTGTTTTACCACACGTATCCTAAGAATATCTTTGTGAAAGATCACATAAGTATAAGGTACATATAACTTAGCTTAGAATACTCTGAGTTCTACTGAACCAGCTGTTGTAGTTCAACAAGGCTTAGCACACCTTGACTACAACTCTTAGCAAGGGATCAGTAGGCAAACAAATAGTGTAGGTAGGTGCATCACTTACACCACACTAGAAGCATGTCTAACCACGGAGAGTCTTCAGAGACCCCTCTTGTGGTGGTGGACCCTCCACAGGTCACTTCCAGATATGCTGCTCTTAGCTTCCAGGAGATGAGACAAATCTGTACATCCAGGAAGCTAAAACAGGGTTCAAACCCTACAATTCCTTTTCTGATTGGTCTCTTAGAGACTTATGATGCTAGGAGGGCTGCTAACACAGAACCTTCTCATCCAGGTGGGAACATGCCTCCCCTAGAGGGAACCGCTGGTGACCCTGACCCCCACCTCCAGGCAGCAGATGATGCTGAGGAGGAGGAGGAGGAAGATGAGTTATCAGGGGATGAGGCAGACAAAGGTCAGGTAGAAGTCAGTAGACTCACTAGGACCAACTTTAGTAGGCATGAGAAAAGAATTGGGGGACCCTCAGGGCCACTCTCAGGCAGACTTAACATTGGGAATGGACGAGATAGATCTCTATCAAGAGGCTCTAACAGATCCATTCGAACCAATGGCTCTCAGACCTCTTCTCATAGAGGGATGTCATCCCCTAAGAGAAGGGAGCATGAAGCTAAGATGAGGGAAGCCAATCTGAGGATTGAAAGGGAAGAACTTGCCCTGGCCAAAGAGAGGCTTGCCTTTGCTAGAGAGCAAAAGTTAAGTGGGTTAGATCTCACTGGTGGCAGCATTCTCCCAAGAGAAAAAGACAGGAGTTTAGACACTAGACACCTGAGTAAGATAGTGCCCCCCTTTAAACAAGGGGATGCTATCCACAAATGGATAACTGCTTTGGAATATTTTCGTAAGAGTTTTGTTGTGTGCTTAGTACCCTGTCCTCATAAAGAGTACAGGGCTGTTGTGATCTAAATAAATACACTGTTTATTTTTATAACACTTGTGTGGTGTCCTTTCACTTGGTGTTCAAGGGGTACATGTGATGGTATAACAGCTGGCTTAACACGCCCTCTAGAGTTTAGCCCGAAGACTGCTCTTGTCCATGCTACTAGGATAGCTGGTCTATTGGTTGACTTACAACCAATCACCATAAGGGTTGTTTGGACTGATACATAGTGATCACTAGAATAGTGAACACTGAATATCAGGCCAACTTCTCACAGTCGGTAACTTTTGTCTCCCGCCATAGAAGGACCATGAGGTAGCTTCTCGGTCTCAATTTGTGTCTATCCATTCTGTATGCTGGTTCAGTCTGTTCTAGATGTACCCATCGGTTTACAACTGTTAATTGTGCTGCCCAATAGTAGTATTGGAGCGCCGGAAGGGTGATCTCTCCATCGTACCTGTTCTTGGTCAGCCTATTTTGTGGTATTTGTGAAGTTCCTCCGTCCAAGAGAACCGTCAGTATCTCCGCCTCTACAGCGTGAAAGTATCCCGGGGGAACCAAATATGGTGTGTTTTGTACAATATAGACAGAACGGGGGACCAACATCATTTTATATAAGGAAGCTTTACTCAACAGTGACAAGGGCAGAGTCCTCCAGTGCTGCATATCTTCCCGCAACCGATGAAAAGAAGAGTCCAGATTGCGATCATAGAAGACCGCTGTGTCCTTGATAACATGAATTCCCAAGTATCGAAATCCCTCCGTAGGTATTTGCAACATAGAGGAATCAAGCTAAGGGATTGATTCCCAAAAAACATACAGCATTGACTTGACCCAGTTTATGGTATACCCTGAGAACTTCTGAAATAGAGTAGAAATATGCAGCACCCTATGCAGAGAGGAATAAGGGCTCACCAGATAGAGGAGAATATCATCAGCATAAAGGGTTATTCTATCCTCCCAGTCCTCCATCCATTTACATCCCCTGTTAAGCTGGTCTCTCCTTATCCACACCGCCAGTGGTAGGGCAAATATCAATTGGGAGAGGGGACAGCCCTGCCTCGTCCCCCTTTGTGAATTGAAGACTTTGGATCTACTTCCGTTGACTTTAACCTGTACTAAGGTATCCGAATATAGAAGTCTAATCCAAGCTTGAAAGTTTTTCCCAAATTCAAATTTCTCTAGAATCGCAAATAGAAAAGGTCATTCTATCATGTCAAACGCCATTTTAGTGTCTAGAGACATTACGATTGCCTCTTCCCTAATGGTGTTAGCCTTTCCCAACACTCCATGCAGGCTTCGAAGGTTGAGTGTGGTATTTCTTCCTGGCATAAATCCTTATTGATCAGGTTAGACTAACTTGTGTGGCAATGGAGCCAAGCACGTCACCAGGATTTTTGCTAAGATCTTAACTTGCACATTCAGCAGAGATGTATGATGCACAGCTTTCAGGTGGTTTACCAATTTTGTGTATTACAACAATATTAGCCAACCGTTGGTTTTTGGACATTTTTCCAATTTTTACACTTTCTTGGAACATTTGCAATAGGTATGAGCAGTTGTAGACACATTTAGTTTACATAATTCAATCAGTAGGCCGCTTCACCCCAGTGTTTTACCGGCCCTCAAAGCCTTGATTGCTTGCACTATTTCACACTTGGTCAGGTCTAGTTCTAAACTCTCCCTGTCCTCCCACGGAGGGACGGCAGACCCAGGGTAGTCAATAGTTTGTGGGACTCAGCTTGGGAGGTCAGTTTTGATGGTGTGCACAATTGCTCGTAATGTTGTAACGTATCTAGGGCTCTAGTGTAATTTACCAGTTTCATGCCCTTATATAGGTATAACTTATCATATCCTTATATAGGCATAAGAATCATAACCATATTTAGGCACAGCCAATGCAGTCCAAACACGGCATGGCTACTTCCACTAAGTTCTTGAAGACAACCAGCCTTCAGCAGTACGGGACTTCCCCCTGCTTCAGTATTGATTTGTCCCAGAACTCCTAGAGCATGCAAAGAACTTCGAGTTCTTAGTGACGTTATTATGTCCACCCTTACGTCAAACTCGGCACCTTCCAGGTATAAATATACCAGCATCTGCCCTGGCAAACACACAGTGGTTTTGGAGCAGATCGACTAACTACTTGCCCGACGCCCTGCTGTATGCGAGTGCCAAAGGAAGCAGACCCTCCCGCTGACGCACTGAGAGAGACGCTGTCTTTTCTCCTGCAGAGAAATCCAGCTCCAGTGTCTCCCTACTACCCTTGCAGGTTATTGGGAGATTGAGTCCTGAGAGAGAGATACAAGACCTCCTTCATTCAATAACCAAGGTACGGAGATGATTAGATCCCTAGAGAATTCTTGGATAGATTCTTGGCAGAAACTATTTAACTCAAGCTACACCTCACTTACTTCTTCCCTTGTACTAGACTTAGGTTAGGTACACCGGGGTAGGCATATTTTAGATGCACCAGTTGAGTACTTTTAGTCATTATTTATCATTGTATGTATTTTATCTATTTTATTTATCTTATGGCTTAGAAACCATATAAATGCTTTTACAGTATTATTTCATAATACTCTTTTTAATGTACGCACTTTACTTCATAGCAAGTATTACGATTGCAGCAATTCACTTCTCTTGCATGAGAAAGAAGACTGCTCAATAAATAACCTTTTTATTGAAAACGCCCGTCTCTATTTCTCTGCACTTCTGGTGAAACGAAGCATGCACGATTGACTGAGTGAAATAGCCATCTATTGCTTACGTGACTCTTATGATATATTTCTTATTCTTGGGGAACAAAGTTGTACTTTTATATGGTTGTCAGAAACTAATCCCTTCTTGTGTATTCGAGAAAGTTTCTAGTGACCTCTGAGCTAGCTGGCATTCCCAATTAAGTCTAACATATTCAATAGAGACCTAGTCAACCTAAGTCCTACGTCTAAACTGTTGTTTATGTTATTCCAATGCACAGAGCCTATTGGGAATATAGGAACTACACTACAGTAATATGCAGCAAATGTGTCTGCTGTTCTTTGCCTGTCCCTCAGTGGTGTACCAGTATCTGGGGTGATCTCAATCACCCATCTCGAGGCAGTTTCCTTCTCATCTAGCCATACCAGCAATTTGCCCGCTCTCTCTTTCACCTCATAAATTTGATGTTGAGACGTGCGGTTCTGTACTTTAGCTGCCTCTTCAGCAATATCTCTGTACTCTTTCTGCTTAATTTGTAGTCTCTGCTGTACTTCTGGGGAGTCTGACTGTAGCAACTCCAATTCAAGCTTCTGAATCTACTCTTCTATCGCTATCAACTGTGTCTGTCTTTCCTTTTTGTGGCCGGATATTAAGGTGATTCCTTGTCCCTAATAACTGTCTAATAGGCTTCCCATAAAATTTTGGCTGAGTCTACCGACTCCTTATTCTCTTCAAAGTAATTTCTTGTTGCTTTTGTTAAGTCTACTCTAATAGATGGTACTTGTAAGTACCAGGGGTTAATCAACATCCGACTGTTATTGAGTATAGGTGCACCTCCATATACTGCACTAAGTGGAGAATGGTCAGAGATATCTCTTGGGAGGTGAACCACCTCCCCGAACAGCTGGAGTTGGCCCGCCACTCCAGATTTTCACCAGTCCTGCTCATCCTTGTCTTTTTTTTTGCTTTCCTATTTTGTCAATGTTTTTGACAATCTTGATTTATTTGTAAAAGCAATATTGGCCTCTCCTTTAGGAGTAAGTCATTGTAATTCCTCATAGACAATTGTTAGTAATCATTCAGCCTGAAGGTAGTCATGCCTGGAGTCCAGAGCTGTTTGTGTCTTACTAATCTTATTACTTCAATACTCTGCATGCCCTCCTTAATTATCCACTGTATTCTCTACATGTACAGCAATATGAATCTTTACTTATCTTGCCACTTTCACCCTTCAAAAACCAACATGTGGCAGCTTTTTCCCTGGTACTTACATGCCCTGTCCTTGGGTCACAGCGATACAAAAGGGGATGATGGACGCAGCGTTTGAGCAAATCAAACACTCACCCCCAGTCAACTGATCTGGGTTTAATCCATCACCGTTCTTTAGCCCACTCTGCCACCCCAGTTCAGACATGGCTATATGCAAATCAGTCTGACCCTGTGCCTCATGGGTCCTTGGATCACGGCCTCTGGTGGCAATCTTCTTCTCCTGGTCACCTGAGATGATGCTCATCTCTCTCTTCACCTTCCAGATTCCCTGCGCACCCCATGGTCGATGAGCTCTGCCTGGAGTCCTCTTGTCATGCTCTCTAAGGGGCATATTTATCATTGTGCTGTGTTGCCCTTGCGCGGTGCAATAGTGCAGCAACAACAAAGTCCGATTTATCAAACCGCGCAAGCCACCTTGCGTGGTGGTGCATGGATTGATAAATCTGGAGTAATCCAAGTCAGCACAAAGCTCTGCCTTGAATTACCTGCCCCAGAGAAGCATTCCATGGGTGGAGCATTGGTGTTCCCACATATCCACCCATGGACTTTGGAGCATTCCCAGATGTACCATTACTGATAGACATGGGGATGTGTCAAAATGCTACGCTTCCCCAGGTGAGGCTTAACGGGGAGAAATATCTTTACTTCTCCTCCTTTTTCCACTTTCTATGTGCCATTTTGCCACACACATAGAAAGAGGAACATGCCTCAGATGATTGTTTTCGTGCAGGAAAGTGTCCCTTCCTGCACAAAAACAATCCTGCTTTATATGCAGGCCCCCTTGCATGGGTGCCTGCGTTGGCGCTAGGCAGCACATCGTGCGCCAGTGCACGGAAAGGACAGGAATGTTCTGTATGATGTTAAATAGACACATTCCTGCCCTTTACCTTTCATGCAGAATAGCTCAGCAAGGTGGCTTGCTGTGTTGTGCTGCGAGAAAGTTTGATAAATGTGCCTCTAAGTCTTCGCCTCATTGGAGGAACAGCTCTTTCTGGGCAGGATGCAGGCCTACATCTCCTTCCTCCTCCCAGTTGTGACAGAGATCCGAATTTTCTTCATTCTCTCAAGTGTGTCACTGGTCCAGATCTGACTGGCTTCTTATAGGAACCACACTTCTGGAGTAGCTTTTCGATCCATTGTGTCCTCGCTGAAATGGAGTAGATCTTTCTTTTCTGGGTCACACAGAGGCCACCCCTTCCCCTCTTTCCAATGTTGACATGTTTCCCTGTGTGATTCTAAAGGCATGGAAAGCAGCGGGTAACACCATCTTTACAGATACTGGTTACACCATTGGTGCCATGCACGTGTTTCTTGTTTAGCCTTGAAGTGTATCAAAAGTTCATTGCTTACTTCTTAGGTACATTCCTAACCGTACGAGGGTGAGTAACCTTTTGTGTGTGGAACATTAAGCTATGCTTGCCCTTTAAATAGAACAGCCAATGTTCAGCCTCTCATTTCATACATGCATTCTCAATTGCAGAAGCATGTGTTGGGTGGATGCCTATTATACATGTGAACATGCTGGAGGGCTGTTTGTCTGGCTTGTGAGGTGTAGTATTGCCTGAAGCAACAATCTTAGAGCTATGGAGAGAACCTGCAAGGAAGGGGGGAGGACAAAGGGTGTGCCTGAAAGTAAGCATGGGCGGAAAATCCGTTACACTCGCGGATTTTGCGGATTTTTGGGAAATTCGCAATCCGCGAGATTTGCGAATTTCCCGCAAAATCCGCAAATTCGCACGCAGCGGATTTTTTTGGCGGCGCGCGGCGTTGGTGATACAATTTTTGCGGCGCGCGGCGTTTATCATCGTTTGCCGAGTTGTTTTTTTCGATAGTTTGCGAGTGCTGCGCCATTTTGGATCTTGCTGTGTGATCCCGCGGGAATTGGCGAGCGCGATTACGTCATCGCGGCTTGCCAGCGATAGTTTGTCAACGCGAGTACGGCGAGATCACGTCTCGCGGTACTTCGCAATTGCGAGATTTGAGATGCGGCGAGCGAAAATATAAATTTGCAATTCTGCACAAGAAATCCACCAGCAAGCAGCATAAACCTTCTAGAAATGATGATTTTTATCTGAATAACTCCTTAGTTTGACATTTGCCTGCACTTTTTTAGCGAGGAGTCCATTTTGGGGAGGGGGGCAGGGGGGTGGGAGGAAGGAAGTGCCCCACAGTCTTCAACTTCCTGTTCCTGTTCAGCAGGCTCCTCCCAGTGCTTTGTCCATCTCCTGGTCACTTTTCATTTGGGTCTGGAGCTGGAAGGATTACTTTTTGTGGATGCTGCTGGATATTTGGATTTGAGGCCTTTTTGACTTTCTTTGGATCACTGTTGGATTAGAAATTTTACAAGTAAGTTTGTTTGGGGCATTACAGTTGCTGCAATTAAAATTTTGGAATTTTCGATTTTTGGGCTGTTTTGGGGCCTTTTGCCCAGGGGTACTCAGTGGTGGGTGGACTGAGTCTTTCTGTGGGTTGTCTTGAACTTAAACATCATGGAGGCCATGGATGAATTGGGATTGTGCTGATTTTTCTGTGTTTTTCGATTTTTGACCTGTTGTTGGGGCCTTGACCAGGGGTAGTGAGTGGTGCATGGGCCTAGTCTTTCTGTGGGCTGTCTTGAACTTAAACATCATGGAGGGCATGGATGGAATGGGATTGTGCTGATTTTTCTGTGTTTTTCGATTTTTGACCTGTTGTTGGGGCCTTGACCAGGGGTAGTGAGTGGTGCATGGGCCTAGTCTTTCTGTGGGGTGTCTTGAATTTAAACATCATGGAGGCCATGGATGGAATGGGATTGTGCAGATTTTTCAGTGATTTTCGTTTTTTGGGCCTGTACTTGTGGCCTTTTCACCAGGGGTATTTGAGTCTAGCATGGGCCTAGTCTTTCTGTGGGCTGTCTTGAACTTAAACATCGTGGAGGGCATGGATGGAATGGGATTGTGCTGATTTTTCTGTGTTTTTCGATTTTTGACCTGTTGTTGGGGCCTTGACCAGGGGTAGTGAGTGGTGCATGGGCCTAGTCTTTCTGTGGGGTGTCTTGAATTTAAACATCATGGAGGGCATGGATGGAATGGGATTGTGCTGATTTTGCAGTGTTTTTCGATTTTTGGGGGTGTTCATGGGGACAGGCCATGTGGGTGGGGGCCATTTTGAGTGCTGGTACAGGCAGGCCCTGGCCATGTGCTAGGAGGCAAGTGGCCATTTTGAATGCAGGCTTTGTTGTTAGGCCTCCAACCATTTTGCCTACTTTTCAACCTTTATTTATGCCCAGGGGTAGTGAGTCTTGCATGGGCCTAGTCTTTCTGTGGGTTGTCTTGAATTTAAACATCATGGAGGCCATGGATGGAATGGGATTGTGCTGATTTTGCAGTGTTTTTCGATTTTTGGGGGTGTTCATGGGGAGGGACATGCCATGTGGCTGGTGGCCATTTTGAGTGCAGCTACAGGCACTGGCCATGTGCTGGCAGGCAAGTGGCCATTTTGAATGCAGGCTTTGTTGTTAGGCCTCCAACCATTTTGCCTACTTTTCAACCTTTATTTATGCCCAGGGGTAGTGAGTCTTGCATGGGCCTAGTCTTTCTGTGGGTTGTCTTGAATTTAAACATCATGGAGGCCATGGATGGAATGGGATTGTGCTGATTTTGCAGTGTTTTTCGATTTTTGGGGGTGTTCATTGGGAGGGACATGCCATGTGGCTGGTGGCCATTTTGAGTGCAGCTACAGGCACTGGCCATGTGCTGGCAGGCAAGTGGCCATTTTGAATGCAGGCTTTGTTGTTAGGCCTCCAACCATTTTGCCTACTTTTCAACCTTTATTTATGCCCAGGGGTAGTGAGTCTTGCATGGGCCTAGTCTTTCTGTGGGTTGTCTTGAATTTAAACATCATGGAGGCCATGGATGGAATGGGATTGTGCAGATTTTTCAGTGATTTTCGTTTTTTGGGCCTGTACTTGTGGCCTTTTCACCAGGGGTATTTGAGTCTAGCATGGGCCTAGTCTTTCTGTGGGCTGTCTTGAACTTAAACTTCATGGAGGGCATGGATGGAATGGGATTGTGCTGATTTTTCTGTGTTTTTCGATTTTTGACCTGTTGTTGGGGCCTTGACCAGGGGTAGTGAGTGGTGCATGGGCCTAGTCTTTCTGTGGGGTGTCTTGAATTTAAACATCATGGAGGGCATGGATGGAATGGGATTGTGCTGATTTTGCAGTGTTTTTCGATTTTTGGGGGTGTTCATGGGGAGGGACATGCCATGTGGCTGGTGGCCATTTTGAGTGCAGCTACAGGCACTGGCCATGTGCTGGCAGGCAAGTGGCCATTTTGAATGCAGGCTTTGTTGTTAGGCCTCCAACCATTTTGCCTACTTTTCAACCTTTATTTATGCCCAGGGGTAGTGAGTCTTGCATGGGCCTAGTCTTTCTGTGGGTTGTCTTGAATTTAAACATCATGGAGGCCATGGATGGAATGGGATTGTGCTGATTTTGCAGTGTTTTTCGATTTTTGGGGGTGTTCATGGGGAGGGACATGCCATGTGGCTGGTGGCCATTTTGAGTGCAGCTACAGGCACTGGCCATGTGCTGGCAGGCAAGTGGCCATTTTGAATGCAGGCTTTGTTGTTAGGCCTCCAACCATTTTGCCTACTTTTCAACCTTTATTTATGCCCAGGGGTAGTGAGTCTTGCATGGGCCTAGTCTTTCTGTGGGTTGTCTTGAATTTAAACATCATGGAGGCCATGGATGGAATGGGATTGTGCAGATTTTTCAGTGATTTTCGTTTTTTGGGTCTGTACTTGTGGCCTTTTCACCAGGGGTATTTGAGTCTAGCATGGGCCTAGTCTTTCTGTGGGCTGTCTTGAACTTAAACATCATGGAGGGCATGGATGGAATGGGATTGTGCTGATTTTTCTGTGTTTTTCGATTTTTGACCTGTTGTTGGGGACTTGACCAGGGGTAGTGAGTGGTGCATGGGCCTAGTCTTTCTGTGGGGTGTCTTGAATTTAAACATCATGGAGGGCATGGATGGAATGGGATTGTGCTGATTTTGCAGTGTTTTTCGATTTTTGGGGGTGTTCATGGGGACAGGCCATGTGGGTGGGGGCCATTTTGAGTGCTGGTACAGGCAGGCCCTGGCCATGTGCTAGGAGGCAAGTGGCCATTTTGAATGCAGGCTTTGTTGTTAGGCCTCCAACCATTTTGCCTACTTTTCAACCTTTATTTATGCCCAGGGGTAGTGAGTCTTGCATGGGCCTAGTCTTTCTGTGGGTTGTCTTGAATTTAAACATTATGGAGGGCATGGATGGATTGGGATTGTGCTGATTTTGCAGTGTTTTTCGATTTTTTTGTGCTCTATAACTGAACTGATGTTCCTCTGTCTTCCATTTTTTTTAGGTGCACAAGACTCAAGAGAACCACCAGTGCCAGGAAGAAGTCCTGCAGCGGTGTGTGTGTGCAGCATAACGTCACGCGACGTCACGTCTGGCCTCAGACAACTCTACAATTCGTGCAACTGCGGCCTGCTGTCTGACCTGCTCTGAAGAAGATGGCCCCAAAGAAAGTTCTCCGTAGCTCCTCTAGCAAGAAAGTTGCTAGTAAGGAGCAGAAGAAGCAAGTTACCAAGGAGGCTGGTGTGCCACCCGCCACGTTTTTTGGGAGCAAAAAAAAAAGTACGCCTGCAGCAGCAGGATCTGCTGGGGACCAAGCTGGGAGCAGCACCCCTGCTCCATTGGGTTCAGTGCCTCCACCACCACGCCAACTTAAGTCAAAGCCCTTGAGTGCTTCAGAGGCAGTCAGTGTACTTCTCCAATCACCATCGACCAGTGATGTTGGCTCATCGCAAGAAAGTAGCAGCAATGTCCCTGAATCAACACAGGTTGTTGTAACTCATCTGACAAGTGTTGAACAACCACAGCCGCAACAACAACACCATGTGCAAGTACACGCCCAAGTACATGTGGAAGGAGAGGCAGCAAAAGGAGATGCGCAAGCAAAGGTGCATGGAGGTTCACAAGTGCCCACAATAGTTGTTTCTCCCGAAGTAGGGGCACATCAGGAAATCGACAATGAAGCCGAGGAGGTATCATTGGAAGCCACTCCTCCTGATGATCATTCATTGTCTTCCACATCCCTAGCAAGGAAAAGATCAAGGGGGGTGTCTACATCTTCTTCAAGCCCACCTCCTTCTGATGATACAGATCCAGCTTGGGAACCACAACTGCGGTCTGACAGTGAGGCACACCATGATCTGACACCGGTACCTAAGCGTAAAAGGAAGGTCGTCCAAAAACTCAAACCTATGGAGTGTGATGAGGCTCAACAAGAAGTGACAGATACTGCTGGTGATGAAGCCTCTCACGATGACGACAAGCCAGTCATCACAAAGGTCACTGCAGCCCCACCGGGCATGCAGCAAAGAGACATTTTGACCCTATCCCGAGAAGCTGCTGAGCGTGATGATGATGTCGGCGAGGAGGCAATGGAAATGGAATCATTAGATTTGGAGTTAAGTAGTACACCAAAACCTACCGCTTCCATATTTCTTCCTCGCAAGAAGGTACCCACCTCGTCCTCGACCTCAATTCGTGGTGGTGAAAGTGCAAAACGTACTGAAGTTCGGCAATCCACATCCTCCACTTCATCTGGCATTAGCAGCAGGACCACCACCACCAGTATCGCCGCCTCCTCCGGCCCCCGAAGACATTTCAAGTCTCCAGTTTGGGACTTCTTTAGTGTTTGCCCAAAAAAGGAAAACGTAGCCATTTGTAGCCTTTGTAAGCTTCGAGTTAGTCGTGGTAAGCTTGGTTCTAACTATGGTACCGGAGGCCAGAGAGGTCATCTTGAGAGAGCGCACCCTGTCCAATGGTTTCCGCACCTAGAGGCGGTCAAGAAAGCCGGAATTGCACGTAATGAAAACGTTGATTTTTCATCTGATGATGACGAGGAGGTAGAAGACGATTCAAACACTTCACTTACACCCAGTTCCCCTGTCAGCAGCACACCCCATGGGAGCCACACTAAGAGTGTGGGAGAGAGTGAGACATCAATGCGGAAAAGTTCATCAGCGAGCGTAACTGGGTCGAAGAGATCATCATCATCCCGTAAATCCTTGGTCCAGGGCAACATTAAAAAGATGTTGTTTACAGAAGCGCAATATGAACGCAACCACCCAATGACCCGTCTGTATAACACTACGCTGGCTAAAATGCTAGCTCTGGACCTTCTCCCTTTTTCTTTTGTAGAAGGGGTTGGTTTTCTAGAATTAGTGACAGCGCTCTGCCCTAAATGGAAGGTTCCTAGCCGGTTCTATTTTGCCCGAGTTGCGGTTCCAGCACTACATGAAGATGTTCTGAAGGTGATTGGGGCAGCTTTGCAGAAGAGTGCTGTTCACACTATACATCTGACAACAGACATGTGGACCAGTGGCGCAGGCGCTGATTACATGTGCATCACTGCACACTGGGTCTCTTTTTCAGGGGCTAAAGCAAAGCTAAACGCAGGTGTTGACACGAACATTGTTTTTAAAGGTGCTCGGAAACATGCAACACTAGCCATGTTTGGTTTGGAGAAACGTCACACAGCAGAAAACATTTTGGATGTCTTTAACACAAAGGTCCTTAACTGGCTGTCCCCACTAAAACGCAAGGTTGGTTATGTTTCCACGGACAATGGCGCCAATATAGTTAAGGCCATGAGGGACGGTTACTATTTCAGAGTGCCGTGTTTGGCGCACTGTATAAACCTGGTTGTCCAAAAATTCTTGGGTAATAAAGGCAGTGCAGCGTACAGTGTATTGGAGACCTACCGAAAAATGTGCAAGCATTTCAGGCATTCTTTTAAGGCCCGGAAGCAGCTGAGGAGCCTGCTATATCAACGTCAAATGCCAGTGAAAGCACTCATCCAGGAGGTGGTAACACGTTGGAACTCAACCTTCTACATGCTTGAGCGTCTGTATGAGCAGTATACGGAACTCGATCAATATTTCCTTAAAGAGGGTACAGAGGAGCTGAGGATGGGTGGGCCGCAATTGAACATAGTTGAAAGCTTGACACGCATGCTTCGTCCTTTTGAGTTCTTCACGCGTGCAGTCAGCAAGGAGGACTCTAATTTGGGAAAAGCTATCCCATTGTTGTACATGCTGGAGGACCAACTGAAGGAGGTGTGTTCTGTGTTTGGAAAAGATGACAAAAACCAAGACTCTTTGCTTCTGGCTGAGCAATTATTAGAGCTCCTACAAGGTGATGAACGTCTTAAAAAGATCCACTCAGAACAGCATTACATTTGTGCTACTATTCTGGATCCACGCTACAAAAAGGCGCTGGCAGGCCAAGCATTCTTTCCTTTTGATGATGAACATGTTCCAAAGTACAAACGTTGGCTAGCCTTGTCAGCCAAGAAGTTTGAAACAGAACGGCTGGAAATTGAAGGAAATGGCAGTACATCAGCAGGCCATCCCCAGTCAAAACAATCCACTTCTGCACCTGTGGCTGTGGCACAAGTGACCTCTCAGCCGTTAAAGACACCGGCAACCGGATCATCTGCACGAAAGACAACAGAAACATTGGAGGCTGAAGAGGATTGGCTAGCTCTGCGTGGGTTTGGTTCTCAAAAGGTCAGAGGCACAGCAAGAGCTAAGCAAAGTGGAGGAACCTTGGATGAGGACCTTGAGTCGATGGTGAAGGACTATCTGAATGACTCCACAGAGGTCTATGTTAATTCTGACCCATTGGCGTATTGGCATGGGAAAAAAGAATTGTGGCCACAGCTCACCAACCTGGCTTTAAACTACTTGTCTTGCCCACTCGCAAGCGTGTCTTCTGAACGGGTTTTCAGTGCGGCTGGTGGGATTGTAACTCCCAAACGGAGCCGCCTCTCGCCCAAAAATGTGGAGAGGTTAACAATGATCAAGATGAATCAGCACCTCATACCACCAGATTTCAGAGTACGAGAGAGCGTGCCGGATGAAGAGGAGGTGGCCAGTAACATAGATGAGGGAATTTCTACTCTGTCAGGTGACACTGAGCTCACCCTGCCTGAATTCGCAGAGTATGATGACGAAGCCTTATTCTTATTCCTGGACCGTGATACCGAGCCCTGAAAATGAGACAACGAATCAATAACTTTCTTTTTCATCCTTATTCACTTTTATTCCTGTGTGTCTGTCTTTCTTTGTTGTGCACAGTTAATATAATTCAAACTTTAATCAGATAATCACAAAAACATGCCCATCAGCAGAACTGTCTTCACTTGTTTGCTAATTGATTTGAAGGTGCCGCAGTCTGCATTCCTCAGGTTCACAAGTTCAGAAGAACATGCTCCTCTATCCTCCTCCTCCAGACTCCTATTTCCATCAAAGCAGAGGGCTGGTTTACGCCCAATGAAGAAAGACTCAGCACTTGTGGGGGTGTTGTTCTACCTCTCTGCAGGTGAGTTGACGGGTCTGGGGCCATTGCTGGGAAGCACTAAAAGTGGTTTGGACCAAATCCGAGGCGGAAATTTTTTTGTGTTTTTGATGACTTGCTTGCCTTTGAGGTGCTCTTAGGGGGGGTTCCGTCTGTTTGTGGGTGAGTTTCGTGGTCTGGGAGCACTGCTGGGACACTCTAATCTTGATTGCATTTGCTTTTCAGGAAATCCGTCGTGGCAACCCCGACTTATGGCCTAGCTACGCAGTGCGTTTGGACCGAAGGCCCAGAAATATTGCAAGTATGAGATTTTGCTTTTGGCCTGTTTGGGGGTGTTATGCTTCTTGGCGGGTGGGTTGGCGGGTCTTGGGGCATTCCTGGGAAAGGTCTAATACCGGGTAGAAGTGGTTGGGACAAAATCCAGGCCGATTTTCTTTTGGCTATTTCTGACATTTTGCTCTATGTAGCGTTTTCGGGGGCCTGTTTGGGGGGCTTCCTGGTGTTTGTGGGTGAGTTTCGTGGTCTGGGAGCACTGCTGGGACACTCTAATCTTGATTGCATTTGCTTTTCAGGAAATCCGTCGTGGCAACCCCGACTTATGGCCTAGCTACGCAGTGCGTTTGGACCGAAGGCCCAGAAATATTGCAAGTATGAGATTTTGCTTTTGGCCTGTTTGGGGGTGTTATGCTTCTTGGCGGGTGGGTTGCCGGGTCTTGGGGCATTCCTGGGAAGGTCTAATACCGGGTAGAAGTGGTTGGGACAAAATCCAGGCCGATTTTTTTTTGTGGCTATTTCTGACATTTTGCTCTATGTAGCGTTTTCGGGGGCCTGTTTGGGGGGCTTCCTGGTGTTTGTGGGTGAGTTTCGTGGTCTGGGAGCACTGCTGGGACACTCTAATCTTGATTGCATTTGCTTTTCAGGAAATCCGTTGTGGCAACCCCGACTTATGGCCTAGCTACGCAGTGCGTTTGGACCGAAGGCCCAGAAATATTGCAAGTATGAGATTTTGCTTTTGGCCTGTTTGGGGGTGTTATGCTTCTTGGCGGGTGGGTTGGCGGGTCTTGGGGCATTCCTGGGAAAGGTCTAATACCGGGTAGAAGTGGTTGGGACAAAATCCAGGCCGATTTTTTTTGGCTATTTCTGACATTTTGCTCTATGTAGCGTTTTCGGGGGCCTGTTTGGGGGGCTTCCTGGTGTTTGTGGGTGAGTTTCGTGGTCTGGGAGCACTGCTGGCTATATATACTTTACTTTGCAAGAGGTTTGAAGCAAATCCATGGTGGCAGAGGGGACTTAGGGCCTAGCTGCAGAGCGCGCGCGGAGTGATTTGGGAAATTTGTGAAAAATTGACTAAGTCCCCATTTTTGTACTTTTGCTCTTTGGCTGTTTGGGGGTCTTCTACTCGTTTTCTCCTGGGTTGACGGCTCTGGGGCCATTGCTGGGAAGCTCTAATACCGGATAAAAGTGTTTTGGACCAAATCCCAGGCGGAAATTTTTTTGTGTTTTTGATGACTTGCTTGCCTTTGAGGTGTTCTTAGGGGGGGTTCCGTCTGTTTGTGGGTGAGTTTCGTGGTCTGAGAGCATTGCTGGGACACTCTAATCTTGATTGCATTTGCTTTTCAGGAAATCCGACGTGCCAACCCCGACTTATGGCCTAGCTACGCAGCGCGTTTGGACCGAAGGCCCAGAAATATTGCAAGTATGAGATTTTGCTTTTGGCCTGTTTGGGGGTGTTATGCTTCTTGGCGGGTGGGTTGCCGGGTCTTGGGTCATTCCTGGGAAGGTCTAATACCGGGTAGAAGTGGTTGGGACAAAATCCAGGCCGATTTTTTTTTGGGCTATTTCTGACATTTTGCTCTATGTAGCGTTTTCGGGGGCCTGTTTGGGGGGCTTCCTGGTGTTTGTGGGTGAGTTTCGTGGTCTGGGAGCACTGCTGGCTATATATACTTTACTTTGCAAGAGGTTTGAAGCCAATCCATGGTTGCAGAGGGGAGTTAGGGCCTAGCTGCAGAGCGCGCGCGGAGTGATTTGGGAAATTTGTGAAAAATTGACTAAGTCCCCATTTTTGTACTTTTGCTCTTTGGCTGTTTGGGGGTCTTCTACTCGTTTTCTCCTGGGTTGACGGCTCTGGGGCCATTGCTGGGAAGCTCTAATACCGGATAAAAGTGTTTTGGACCAAATCCCAGGCGGAAATTTTTTTGTGTTTTTGATGACTTGCTTGCCTTTGAGGTGCTCTTAGGGGGGATTCCGTCTGTTTGTGGGTGAGTTTCGTGGTCTGGGAGCATTGCTGGGACACTCTAATCTTGATTGCATTTGCTTTTCAGGAAATCCGTCGTGCCAACCCCGACTTATGGCCTAGCTACGCAGCGCGTTTGGACCGAAGGCCCAGAAATATTGCAAGTATGAGATTTTGCTTTTGGCCTGTTTGGGGGTGTTATGCTTCTTGGCGGGTGGGTTGCCGGGTCTTGGGGCATTCCTGGGAAGGTCTAATACCGGGTAGAAGTGGTTGGGACAAAATCCTCGCGGAAAAGCCTTTAGTTTTGGCACTTTTTGTAACTTAGGGTTCGTTAGGGTTAGGCCTAGCAGCAGGATTGCATGTGTTTCGGGGTGTTCTAGATTTTTCCAACTGAGTTCTGGGGTCTTAGAGCACTTGTGAGAATGTGTAATTTTGGTTGCAAGTCATTTGAAGAAAATCCATGGTGGGAAAGGGGGGATTTGGCATAGTTAAAGAAAGCCTTTGCCACTATTCTTAACTTAGGGTTTGTTAGGGTTAGCAGTATTTCTATTGCATGTGTTTGAGTGAGGGGGATTTCGAGTCTTGGAGCGATGCTGGCTATGGCTACTTTTGCTTAGTTGCTTGCAAGTGGTTTGAATGCAATCCACGGTGGGTAATGGGTAATTAGGAAGGGGGTACTTCGGCCTACTTTTACTTTCAAAGTAAGTTTTGTCACCAGTTTTCTGCTAGGCCTCGTTTTTTGAGATTTGATTGGGGGTCTTCTACATTTTTGCGACTGGCTTTAGTAAGGGTCTGGGTGGGAGCACTGCTAGGAAGATCTAATTTTGTTCTAAAACACAGTTTACAGTACACCTAGCTTGAGGGGCAAGATCCGCTACATTAATTTGCCCATACTTATTTATCCTTCAAAAGGTGACTCAGAGTACGCACTTTCAAAAATATTGTACTGTCTACTAGGAAAATCAAATTGTGACTTTTTGCACTCCACAGCCTACATACCTTATATTTATTTATCAGTGGTGTTGTAATATTATATCACTTCCTGTTTTTCGTTGAATAACTACAGGCCGGGTTTCAGTCTCTGCAATGGGGAAAAAAGGATGGAGTCAGGCTTCACAGTAGCGAGCCACAATTCAGCATCAGGCAGGCAGTGGACAGGGTGTCTTCTGGTGACCAACATCGATGGACGAAGCGTCGGCTGCAATGGAGGAGTGCCGCTAATAGGAGGATTTTTTTTCTGCAGGCAACTTACTTACCACTTCCAACAGGACCGCTACAACCACATAGATACAGTATCCCTTGCCTTTTTCTCTGACTGTGACTGCATTTCTTGGATCTCTCTCTGCTTCTAAATTGATCCCTTAACACATCACTTAGTCCACTCCACTATCACATCTGCACCACACATAGTCATTTGTAAGTGCTCCTACGTAATTCGCAAGTCGCAGCACGCCCCAGGCCGTACAGGACTGGGATGGCCCCAATGATGAAGCATGTCACCAAGGGGCAACCCTGGTGAGTGAGGGGACACCTAGAAAACAAGCAATTTCTCCTTTTCTATCTACTATACCTTCCAGACCAACCCCACTGAGTGTTGTTGTGAATGGATTTATAGTGACCAGCAAGGCTCTCGGGTATCTGGCTAAGTACAGAGACCTTATGTTGAATATCGTTATCAATAATTCCACACAGGCCCTGTACTGTCGCATTCTTTCTTCCACAGTTGTCGAATGTACTACTTACTTTTCACTGACATGCATGCAGTAGTGCATGCACTTTCAAAGATTGATGGATAGGTTTGTACCCAAAGAATTGTTTATGTTCCATTGTTTGTCTATGCTGTGCTTTTTTTTACAGGGTGTCTTCTGGTGACCAACATCGATGGACGAAGCGTCGGCTGCAATGGAGGAGTGCCGCTAAAAGGAGGATTTTTTTTCTGCAGGCAACTTACCACTTCCAACAGGACCACTACAACCACATAGATACAGTATCCCTTGCCTTTTTCTCTGACTGTGACTGCATTTCTTGGATCTCTCTCTGCTTCTAAATTGATCCCTTAACACATCACTTAGTCCACTCCACTATCACATCTGCACCACACATAGTCATTTGTAAGTGCTCCTACGTAATTCGCAAGTCGCAGCACGCCCCAGGCCGTAGAGGACTGGGATGGCCCCAATGATGAAGCATGTCACCAAGGGGCAACCCTGGTGAGTGAGGGGACACCTAGAAAACAAGCAATTTCTCCTTTTCTATCTACTATACCTTCCAGACCAACCCCACTGAGTGTTGTTGTGAATGGATTTATAGTGACCAGCAAGGCTCTCGGGTATCTGGCTAAGTACAGAGACCTTATGTTGAATATCGTTATCAATAATTCCACACAGGCCCTGTACTGTCGCATTCTTTCTATTCTTCCACAGTTGTCGAATGTACTACTTACTTTTCACTGACATTTATGCAGTAGTGCATGCACTTTCAAAGATTGATGGATAGGTTTGTACCCAAAGATTTGTTTATGTTCACAATTGTTTGTCTATGCTGTGCTATTTTTTCTTGTCTCCCAAAACCTTTCCCAAAAACCCCCGTACCCATCCATTTTTCAAACCCTAACCCTCTTCCCCCGGGCTGTGTGGTTTTGATTGATGTGTGACTAAATGACAGCAATAAATCCACACACTTTCTGGGGAGGATAAGGTGATAGCAACAGGCTGGTGAAGAAATCCGAGGATATATTGTTACTCTGCTTGACAAAGAACCATTGCTAATGTGAAAGAACTTCAACCGAATTAGTAGTTATACTTTACCATTTGTTAGGCTACAATGTGGCACTGTTCTACTGTACTTCTGTCACCTGCTATATTCTCAGTTGTACCGTTGAATTGCTCAGGAGGACAAACCAGATTTCATTTTCTTTTTTTTCATAGGCATGCAACTGCCACTGTGTCACACCACTAGTACCACCGCTATGAGGAAATTTTATCCGACCAAGATTGCCAACCATATTCGCTGTCTCCCGTGGAGCCAGCCCTGGGTCTAGCCCTACTTTCAAACACAAATTACAGGTAAGATAAGCGTTTGGTGGTTTGGGGGTATAATGGAGTATTAGTACGAGAGACGAGAGACTGAAGGTAGTACTACTAAAGTCCTAGGACTCTTGGATTCACTTCGTCTGTGAGAGGCACTTAGTGTTGAAAACATTTGGGCATTTACACTTAAAGGAAGAAAATGGAACTAAACTTTCAGGAAAACAAAGTCAACGTTAAACCCCCACCCACCAGGCAAGCAGTAAGAAACGGGTATGCTCAGATAAAGTTTGAAAAAGTATATTTATATCCCTAACAAAATAATCTCCCGCAAGACCCTCCCTAACCCCAACGATTGTCCTTCAAAAGTCCCCAAAAACCCAACTCCCAATTCCCACCCCCCAAAAGTCTCTAAAAAAGGGGCAAGGGACACTATGGGCGGATGCTGTCAACTTTTTGGGCCAGGGCATCATGCTCCTGGCGGAGCAAGGCGTGCTCTACGCGGAGCCCCTCCAACTGGTTGGAAAAGTGGTGGAGCTCCTGCTGGAGGCGGGACACCATCAGGGTACTGCGGCGCAGGCGTGCCTTCAATGCCTTGTAGGTGCAACGGCTGTGAGAGGAAGCTGTAGCTGTTGTCCTTGCTACTCGGCGGTGGCGTTTGGCTTTGGCAGCCCGGCTCAGTCTGGGTGGACCACTGTGCTGGGTGGCACTGGCAGCCCGTGGGGGAATGGAGGCCGATGCAGACGACGTAGTTGTTGTGGTCGACTGCACACTTTCTTCGTCCTCCAGGGCCACCAGCCGCCGATATTCGGCCACAGTGGCATCGATCCTCCGTTGCCGGGCCGCTCTAGCCAGCTCCTTCCTCCTTGTTCGTTTGGAAGGAGAACCTATATGAAGAAAGAAAGACATAGTCTGTAACCAATGCTCCTTAAGATTAACTCAATCATTCAGCAGAAATTTGTGTTGCACTACAACTAGCAACTTGCAAACGCATTACATAACTATTGAGGCCAGTATCTATCTAACCTCACACTTCTTCATCCTTGCTCTAACATTAGTGGGAGTTTAAGGAACAAATTCTACGAGCACTATGGACTTCCATTAGAGTCGACTATGAAAGTACACCAGTCTTATTCTTCTTCTTGTCTCTTGTTTTGGAAAATTGGTACGTTATCTTCTGCAAGCCGGCATAATGCCAGCGCAGTAAACTTGCACCCGAGAAAAAGAGACGCACGCCATGAGGAGTGACCTAGACTTGCGTTGCGTTACTGTACCCGTCCAGTACATGCAGGTGGTGAAGCTCTTACTTTTCTATTACAGGTGGCACTGAGAATACTCTGTTACAACTCAAGGGCTACTCCTTAATTAATTTAACTTTCACCCTACAGTGGAAATGAGTACTAGAAATGGAAAATTGAAGAAGATAAATAATCTGATTATCTATCACTTCACATGGGATGTTTTTGCTTATATATGGGATGACTTTTGGTGCTTTGCTTTTTATTGAGTGACCAGTGATACATCCACACATGAATGACTGAGTACTACTAAACTTATTAAGAGAGGTAGGGAGTGGCCACCGTAATAACCGGATCTATGCAGTGCTTGCAATACAAACTACTGCTACTATTGATGGTAGTATTTGGACAAAATTAAAAGTTCTTTTCCTTGCCTTTCCTACACTGGAACGGACGTGCGGGTGCAGTGTTACATGCTCTTCAAAGTTACACTTAGTTCATCCACTGACCGTCTACTCTCTCTAGATCATGGGTACTCACAAACTTTCTCTCAGGGGCTACATTTACAGTGTAGTTTGGGGCCGAGGGCCGCACTGGTGGGGGCGGAGTCAGAGGGGGCGGGGCTAAAGCAAAACGATAACTTGTGACCATGAGGTTGCACACAGGTCCCTGCAGCAGATGCCCTCACCCACTGAGCCACCAGACCCAGCATTTACATACATCTCTCTCCCTCCTGCTCTCCCTCCTGCCCTCCCTCTCCATCTCTCTCTCCCTCCTGCCCTCCCTCTACCTCCCCCTCTGTCATCTCACTGTGTGTGTGTCTATCTGTGTCAGCCTTCAGCCCGGGTTGAGACCGCTTCCTCAACGCGCACACACAGACAACAACACCAAAGTACTTAACAGGTCTTTAAAAGACCATTAACATATTATTGAGGCTTTGTTTGTTGTAGCGCCCCTGCTTCTCCACCCTGACAATCACTGCTTGTCCGGCCCCACAGAGGCTTTGTTCTATTTCACCTCTTTGTGGCCTTGCATCTCCACTCTGCTCTGTGGGGGCCGGGGGAGCAGTGATTGTCTGCAAGGTCTGCGCACCGCCAAGGAAGGCTTGCCGGGCCACCACCGGCCCGCGGGCCGTACTATGAGTACCCCTGCTCTAGATACACATATGCTATCTAAGAGTCAGATAGTAGCATGATCCAGGTATATGGACACATACAGTTTCTGTGTCACCCACCCAGGCTGTTGTCCTTCCACCCATCATTGCTTCATCATTCACCCAGCCATGCATCTCATATTCTTGCCTTCCCAGCTAGTCTTCAATCTCAATAAGTAAGGAATATATAAGAGCTTACCTCTGGCCGCCACCACCACCGTCTCAACTCTCACAGCCGCCGCCTCCTCCCCTGAAGAATCGCCCTCCGCCTCCGTGTCGAGCACCACCACCTCCACACTGGCCCCGCCACCAGATGTTCCACCTACAAAGTACATTTAAGAATGTTAGAATAAAGCACTCACTAGTCTTTGGTCTAGGAATGAAGACATGTGAAAACAATGTAATTTGTGACTGTCTACGTTAAAGTTAAAAAAAATGTCCCTTTTTCCAGGGAAGGTTGTCTTGCTGCACTTTTTGGCACAACTAATGAAGGCTGTTTTTTTAACACGCACCATTTTTCTCCACACAGACAGAAGATGGACTTCTAACAACAAGATCAAGTTGAAACCAGGTGAGAGCTCGGCTCGACCACAAGAAATGTCTTCAATTAATCGTCAGCACTAACCACTTTTCCATTATCAGTTAAACGTTTAGTTTTATTATGACTTCATTTTAATAAATGTGTTTACTTTTAATAAAGCTTTTAAACTTAAATACAATCTGTGTATTTTGGTCCAGACTAGAGTGACTGAGCGAAAGGTTTTGCAATTTTTGCAAGCATGAGTCCAGATAGAACACTTCAAAAGACATTATGGACAATCCCAGAGGACTGCACTAAGTTGATAGAGCTATTGCTGACTAGAATCATGGGAGTTTCGCCAACCGTGCAATCTTAGTTAGCTACACAGACAGACTAATAAGAATAATCTAGTAATACCACAGGGAGTCATAGTAGAGGCAGGATAAGAATTTAGATACAGTCTACAAGAAGAGCAAAGACAATTTTGAAAAAAGTCAAATGAGGAACGCTAGGAAAAATAGGTACTAGTCTAAAATGAAAACTTACTGGGGCCAGCAGAGGAGCCCTCGCCTGCCCGATCCTGGCCCTGTTGAACAGCATCCGCCGCCTGCTGCTCCTGTGTCCTCCTCTCGCCCCTGGGGGGAGCTGACGTACAACATGAAAGAAAGAACAGAAAACATGGATGATTGTTGCTTGTCAATGTCAACCAAATCAAACATTTCAAAAGAACAATAACAAAATATTTCCGCGAAATTATATTGATTAGGGTTAGTTTTCATTTATTTGCGGACCTGTGACTTCGAAAGTCACGTAACTCACTAAACAAAGTACTGAAACGTTCACCTAGGACTGGCAGGCAGCAGTCCGCAGGCAAGACGCAAAGTGACAGACAAACTCCATTGTGATTTCAGTCAGATCAGTGACAACACTAACAGTTGCCTGCTACATTACCAGTCATTGAAATAGTCAAACTATCAATCCACCACCACTATTTTTCTTATTGTCAGGGGTACAAAGGAAGGGGCAGATTTAAGCCCCTTGCGGCTCTTTTGCGCCGTTCTTGCGTGACTTTTGTGACGCAGCATCTAAACAAAAAAGGGCGCCATGGTGCGGCGTATAATATTATAACAACGTGATGCATTTGGGAGATGCATCCCGTTATAAAGCCCTGCGCCATCAGGGGGCGTTCCGGCGCAAGGGAGGGCATTCCTGCGCTGGAACACATCCTAATAGTGGCTGAGGGAAATCTACAAAATTTCAATCAGTCACCTTTAGGACAATGATGCGTCACACAAACCCTGCACCTGCTTGAAGCAGACGTACGGCTTGACCCAGCATTGGGGAGATAGGGTACCCCAGAGCATTGCTGGAGCTGCGCCATCGTTGTGACGCAACTCCAGCAGTAAAGCTTCGGTGACGTTTTGGGCCCATGGTGCGCCGCATTGCAAATACGGTGCACCATGTTTGGTGGTGGTAGCGGGCCGCACAATTAATGGCGCATCCCTGCTACTTTGCAGGGATGCGACGGTAATTGCAATTCTGCCCCTTAGGGGCATACTTACTTACGCGTTCTGGCGCATCTCCAGAGATGCGCCACATCAAATGCGTCACGCAAAACTACCCTTGCGACACGGCAGATGCGCCTCATTTACAATGCGGCGCGCCCTGGCGCAAGGGTAGGCACTTGCGTGACGCATCTCGTCACGTAAGAGCGGCGCATCGCTGGAGTCACGTCGCCAACGCAATGCAACTCCAGTAATGCTCAGGGCCACCCAATACTTAACATGCTGTGTCAGTCCTTTAGCCTGCTTCGAGCAGACATAAGGAATTGAATTGACGTAGCAGCGTCGCAGAAGTGCCTGCGTTAAATCTTGTAGATTTCACGCAGGCAATTTTGCGAGGCGCACAGCCGCCGGACCGCCCACCCTGCGTACTAGGAACGCACCCATTGTGGTGCAGGCCCATGGCTTTATAACGTGACGCATCTCCCTAGATGCGTCATGCTGTAAATGACTCGCAGGGATGCGGCACGTTTACGCCGCTGTTGCGTCACGCAAGGCAACGTAAACGTGGCGCAAGGGGCTTGTAAATGTAATCTGCCCCCTAGTGTCTAGCATTACGCAGTTCTGTAAAGTACACTCATACATAATAGTTACTCAGGCCAATGAGACCACGAAATAGAAAACAAATAAGCATAGTAGCAACGCCACTGAGAAGGAGAGCAGTGCACCTGAAATGCACAGAAGATTTTGAAATATAATTTAACTACAATGTAATCGTCATCAGCGGCATTATTGGCTTGCTCCATGTAAAAAACAAATATTTGCAATACAACAACACAGAGCAGGAGAAAACATCATAGTAGTGAGTGATTAAATGGCTACTACTACTCACCAAGCCCGGGGATCTCCAAGCCGAGCTGGTCCAGCAGGTCGCGCTCGCGGTCCAGGAGGTCCGTCCAGCGATGGGTGACCTGGCTGTAGGTGCGCTGGACCCCGTAGAGGTGGGATATGGCCCAGCACACCTTCTCCCACCGCTTCCGGCGCTCCCGCATGTTGTAGCCGCCGGCCGCGATCCTGCCGCCTCCCGCGATGGTCCTGGGCAGGCGGCGCTGGACGAAGTAGACCAGCGCGCCCACCTCCTCCGGGCTGAATATCTCCCGTCGCGTCACCTGCTCCCCCCTCAATCTCCCGCATGCTGTCCTGGCACTGGGTCCAGCACTACTCCCCGCCGCCGCTGCGGCCCTCAAGTGCCTGGGCAGCTTCACGGCGCCTGGCTTGATCATGGTCTGGGCAGGTAAGGTAGGAAGAAGTAGAAAATTAAGAAAGAATAGGATAGGGAAGAAGAAAAGAAAAGAGTTTAAAAAAGTAGTTTAAAAGTAAAGAAAAATAGCAGAAAAGACAAAAATATACAGCTAGGAAAAGAGAGGGATAGATAAGAAGCAAAATCGTAAAAAAAAAACTGAAAACAAGCAAAGGATGGCAAAGATACCAAGAGGATTAAACACCATGCCCAGACACAGGAAATGAATGAAAAACAAGATGGCCGGCGCCCGTTCACGAGCGCGAAAGTAAGTTCGCGCAAGATTTTCCTTGCGATCTCGTGCGAACCTCTAGATTTCCCGCGCGATCTCGTGCAAACCTCTACTCGCAATGCGCTTACTGCGCGAGATTATACATAGCGGGCGGAAACGGAAATACGTCACGCAAACAAAATGGCCGCGCCCGTACTCGACCTTGGGGTAAATTCGCGTGTTGCGCTGCAAGCGGCTCGCGAATACTGCAAAAAAACTCGCGAAACAACAAGCCGCAAAAAAATAAAATGCTCATTCGCACGAATTGGCGGCTTCCGCGGTCGGTTTCGCACGACGCCGCGCCCCGCGAATAGTGCGAAAAAAACCGAAAAACGATTTCAGCAAAAGCAAAAGCAATGAGCAGGTGCAAAAGGTCAACCTCATGATTTGTAACGATTCTTTGTAGTGCTTCCTGAGGGGGCCCTCCAGAATTCGGTTGCCTGCTTGCAACTATTGTGTGACCCTGCTCTGACCGTAACTGTATGCCACAAAGGTCCTGATTTACAGCTAAAGGAGCAGACAAGCAGGTGCCAGGCTGGAACTTGAAATTCTTTCAGTGACACATTAATTAGCCCCTAATTCATTATTGTCAGTTGGGGCAGGGCAGGTGTTGTTAATAAACTAACCCCAAATTAATTCATGTCAGTTCAAGCAGGGCAGGTGGGCTTGCTTTTCCCCCCCATCTTCTACAGTGATGATGAACCAGAGGGTGGCATTGATGTAACAGAGGGTGGCATGGGTCAAAGAGAGGGTGCCAGTGGTGAAACAGAGGGTGCTGGGCGGCTGTGATGATGAACCAGACGTAGAAACAACATAGTCGCGACCGTTGCGAGCCGACAAGTAAGTTCGCAATTGCGAACTAGTACCAAATCCTCGCGAACTGGCAGAAACAATTGCGAACACACAAAAAAAAATCCACAAATTCGCGGGAATTCGCGGATTTTGCGAATTGCGAGTTCGCAAATCCGCAAAATTCGCGAACGCGAGATCCTCAAAATTCGCCCATGCTGCCTGAGACACAAAGAAGGAGAAGGGAGAGAACTCCCCCTATCTGTTTGTGTTGACAGAGGGAGAAAGTCACAGCAGCACAAATACAGCCTGTGTGGGGTTAGGCCCTAAAATGTGCTGAGACCCTAGCGCAGGAAGGAGGAGGGAACTATGTGAAAACAGTGGCTGCATGCATTTGTGCTGAAAAACATCTACTGCAAAAATATTTGCCATGTATATTTATCTTTCTAGAAAAAATATGACATACACTTAATCCTGTGGTAACACACGGAAGGCATACAGTTGGGATATTTGTGTTTAGGGTGTACATAGCAGAGGTGATGCTGAGAGACAATGGCATATGCTAGGGCTTGAGTAAAGAAGTGCTTCTAATTGGAAATTAGTTGCATCCCCTAGGGCACTCTGATATAGGGAATCCTTTGTTCAAATTATAGAAAAAAGTTCCATAAACACAATTAAGAATGATGTTTTTCCATCCAATTTATTCCGTATTGCCAGGAATTATCCTTAATTCTTTATATACTTGTATTTTTATCACACATATTTAGTGTCGGATCCAATGCATTTCTGGCGATTGCCCTTCGTCTGGGAGCATATCTACAATCAAAGTAACATAACTCTTGTTCAATACATTGGCTCATCATCAAATGCAAGCAGTTGATCAAAAACACATAACATCGTGAATGTAAGCATCTGGTGTATGGTGAAAAGTTAAAACGTGCAGGGTGTGCGCTATCGTGAAAAAAATAAAATAAAAACGTGACTCGGTTTTGAAATCGGCTAAAAAAGACTTACTGAATCGGGCGTTTATGCTAAGTCGGTGATAGAGTATCTGTGAACGAGAAAAATCGGGTAATGATTATCCGGATCGTAAGAGGAAACGTTAGGTATAAGTTGCATTATATGCCGTGCTGCGATGGCCTATTGGAAAACCTTTCAAGATATATAGATTTCTTCTTGCAGGACTTAGTTAGAAGTCTAAAATCTTTTGTGCAAGATACAAGTGACTTCCTGAGAAAGATACAGGGTATACAATGGAAGCCAACTTACTTATTGTTAGCATTTGATGTACCCAGTCTGTATACATGCATTAGAAACAAAGATGGTATGAGATCAATCAAGTACTTTTTGTTGAACAGGCCCATAATTGTTTCTCAGCATTCAAAGATGTTGCTCAAAATGTTATTATTCTGCTTGGAGAATAATTTTTTCTTGTTTGATGGGAAGATGTTTCAGCAGATTCAGGGAGTTGCCATGGGGGCCAGCTTCTCCCCCAGTTACGCTTGTTTATTTATGGGGTGGTGGGAGGAGCTGGTCCTCAGGCAACAACATGAGCAGATATACAATAAGAGTGTGGTAACATGGCTACGCTATATTGATGATTTGTTTATAGTGTGGGATGGGGAGATTGACAATGCTGTGGATTTTATTGCAAAATTGAATGACAACACTCTTAACCTACAATTCACAGCAGAGATAAGTAGGGAAATAGTCACATTTTTAGATGTTCGAGTCCAAGTGTGTAGACGGATCTGTAGCAGGGAGGGTGATTGTAATGACAAACAAAGGAATGTAAGGACAGGTTCTTGAGTAGAGGATATAGCTCAGATGTTATTGAGACAGCGATTACTAAATCTAAATCGTTGTGTAGACAGGATCTGTTGAAATATAAGGACAAACAGAGCAGCAGAGTAGGACAGGAAGAACCAATAAGGCTTATCCTGGGCTTTTCCCGTCAGGAAAAACAAATTAGGGAGATAGTCAGGAAGAATTGGTCGATCATCAAGAGTGATCCAGTGATAGGGGGGCTTTTGCCCAATAATCCATCAGTCGCCTTTAGGTAAACTAATAGTATGAGTGCATCACAGGTCAGAAGCAGTATTGATATGAGGAGAAAGAGCTCTTGGCTAATGGCTAGAAACGGATTCTACAAATGCTCTGTCTGTAAGGCATGCCAATATGGTATAAATACTACCCGTTATATAACAGCATTTGATCCTGCAGTCAGCAAAATCAACCAACACCTTACGTGCAAATCTGATTTTGCGGTTTATGTGCTTACCTGTAGCTGTAATTTAAAGTACATAGGAAGCACTAAATTGCCAGCACATAAGAGGATTTTGCAGCACATTCGCGCTATTTGCAACAACGATGAGAGTTATCCAGTTGCACGGCATTTGAAGCTCAGCCACAATAGCGATCCAAAACATCTGAAATACTTTGTAATTGATGCTATACCATGACAGAGAAGAAGGGGTGACATGGAATCCAAGTTGAGGAGGCTAGAAACAACATATATCTTGCGATTTGACTCCAAACATCCTAATGGGTTAAATACCAGTGAGGACCTGTATACCTTTCTATAAAAGATGTAGGTTAACTGAACTAGGTTGGAATATGCAATGTGTATCTATATGTATTTTTATCTGTAAATAACCATCCGTTGATTCTGGAATGAACTGCTTGTGGGTAATGCTATCAATGAAATTCTGAACATTCACAATGTCCACCTGGTATGAAGTTTTAAATTTGTAGAATAGATTTTAGGATGATAATATTTATATATTTATTATATTAAGGATTGATTTTGGGAATCATTAAGTAGAAAGGATGAAATTATATACTTCTAGTTATTAATAGTGATTTTTTGATGGATCAGCCTAAGATATGAAATGTATATATTATGTCCTGTAGCTAAATTTGCACTTTAAAAATTCATAACAGCTCTGCACATAGGAAAGTCACCTTACTGAGAACCGTACAAACTTTGATCAAGTTTGTAAAAGGTTATTATTCATTCACTTTGATATATATTACACTAATTAGGTTTAGCACTTGAATAAGTCTCACCATATATAATGCTTTAACATAGTAGGATACTTAAGGTTTTTTAAGCATTTATGCTGCTATTTTGATATGAAATGACATTTCATGCAAAGTTTCCCTGTTATATAACTTTGGGGAATCATGATGACATTTTGACTCGGGTATAATTTATTATATATGATGGTTTGAACCCAGAAAGAAATGTACTTACTTGTAGTATTTCCTCTATGTTTATGTGATTGCTGCACTGAACTTGCACTTTAAAAGCGATGTAAAAAGCCAAAGAGTTTTCATGTGATCAAGGGAGGGATCTCCCGAAACGCGTAATGGCGGCATAGGGTCCATGCTTGACTGTTCGAGCACAGGAAGAAGTGAAGGCGGGTTGGAGTGATATATATCTATCTATCTATATATATATATATATATATATATATATATATATATATATATATATATATATATATCGATACACAAAGTGATCCTGAAGCCAAACGAGAGCGCTCCGCAGTGTGTGCTCCGCCCAGGGGTCGGATCCTGACCCAAGGAAATTTTTGTATACAAAGGAGGCGGCACAACCAGGATACTTTTAAGCCTTTTATTTAGACTTCACCCCACCAACGCGTTTCAGCCACAACTGGCCTTGCTCACGGTCCGTGATCAAGCCTTGAGGAAAGGTGAAACGCGTTGGGTACGGCAAGAATCTGAAATAAAGCCACCTTAACTTCTAAAAATACGAGAGAGTGTGTTTTTCTATCAGAATCTGTTTGTCGTGAGGCAGGAGATTTGAATTTGTTCATTAAAACTGGCGTGGCTCTGCGGGAAGAAACGCACCAGCTTTTACCAGAGCGCTGGTGTCAATCAAGAGGATTACAATGTGGCAATATATATATGTATATATTTATATATAGAGAGATTTATGTATATATAGAGAAAGCGATGATATGTCTATACCCACACACACATATATATATATATATATAGAGAGAGAGAAAGAGAGAGAGAGAGAGAAAGAAAAAGAGAGAGAGAGAGAGAGAGAGAGAGAGAGGGAGAGAGAGAGAGAGAGAGAGAGCTTGGGGTAATATTTGATAAAGATCTCTGCTTTAAATCACAAATCCGGCGATTACTGCAACCACTTTTGGGGTACTCAAGTCTTCACAAGAGACTTTAAAATTCTTACCTACTTACACAAGGAAGTCTATTATCCAAGATCTAGTGACCCTAAGGGTGGATTATTCCAACTAAAACTTACAACAGCTGGTGCAAAGCGCGACAGACAATTTGATTTTAAATTATCCAAGAAGACAAATTATACCAGTGGTCTACAAACGTTTCTGTAACAAGAGCTACTTATGTACAATTAAAATCATCTATAGCTGCTAATATTAGTAACATAGTTGTGGTCACCCCATCCAAGATAGCCAGCAAGGATCACATCAGTGCCTTAGACAGAGTTAACAGCAGTGTTACCCTCTACATGGGTGACAGATATCAGACATGGCTGCACCCCCTGGTACCAAGGTAATAATTGGAGTAGTACCATTCTTCAACTCAAATAATAGCTTAAGTACATTTTGGATTTTAACATTTTTCTCTTAGCAACAGCTTATGAGTTCTGAAAATTAAACCAACTTAATCTTGAATATATGATTTTTAATTTTGACATACAAATAATAACTCAACCAAGCAAAAGCTTATACTCTAGTAGGCTGGGCTGCACACTGGAGAGCGACTGAGAAGGATCTGTAGAGCTACTGGTAGCTCAGGAGCTACTCGTTGGTGAGGCCTGGTTTATACTGATAGGAACGCAGGAGCTCCACTGGTCACCCATGAATAAAAGGGTTACTTTCAAGACCCTGTTGATCACCTTCAGAGTCATCCACATAAAGTTAGGGGCCTCTCTAGCTTCACAGGAGATTAAAGGAATATATTCCTAGCAGAGAACTGAGGTTCTCTAATAAGTGACTTTCTTTTTTGTGCCGATTTATATAGTGCAAACTCGACCCAAAGGGATTGGAGCGCTTTACATGAGCACCCGTTACGTTACACAAGGACACCTTCCTTTTTTTTTTGTTGGTGGGCACGGGTAGATTAAGTGATTTGCCCAGAATCACAGGATGTGGAGTCGACCCCGAGGCTCGAGCCTTGGTTTCCCAGCTCCAAAGTCAGCAGTCTAGCCGTTAGACCACATCCTCTTTCCAATCCCTGAGCTTGGGTGGCCCGGAGAGGGGGCTGTTCTATTCCCCTGCTGAGAACAAAGCTGTGGAATGGTCTGGCTTAAGAGGTAAGGGAAAAATATTCAAAAGTTCAATTCAAAAAGTTCTGAATACCATTGTTTTTAGGGATGTTTACTGTGGGTGGGTTTTTACCCGCTGGCGGCGCCGGGCGCTTTCTTGGAAGCAGCTGTTGGGGCTTTACATGCAGCATTTTATACATTCAGCGGAGCCCCTATGAAGACATTTGGTCCAGTCATACAAAAGGTTGTATAGATTTCTGTTTGTGTCTGGTGAAAGTTAGCAAGGGCAAGTGGAAGAAACGTCTTATTCTGAATAAAAAATTCAAAACATGAACAAGGCTATATATATATATAGCCAAAAAACTCAAACTATGAACAAGGCTATCTATAGCCACAGTATAAAACTTATTTTCCTTAAATTTCCATAATGCAGTAGGCAATTATGGCACAAGACTTTTTATTTTGCATCCAGCATTAACATAAAGGTATGAGGGCAATGCATATCTTAAAAGCAGACTTGTTTTTAAAACAGATGGGCTGCTTCTACAGCGCCCTCTGTGAGCTCATTAGATGAGGCAGAGATGGGCTGAGCACGTTTAACGAGATCGCTGATGGGAGCCACAGCTCAGCTATTTTGAGCTAGGGTCCTCACCTCCAATGCTGGCTCTTCTTTTCTTGAACTCAATGAAGGTGAGTGATCTGCTGTGGCTTGACTCGCTCCTACACCTGTGGTTATGGCTTCATGAGCTTTAGGGGCATGCTGCAGTGCCTTTGATGAAAGTGGCATGCAGAGCCCTCTTTTTAGAAAGGATGCTGCAGGCTGAGTGGTAAAAAAGGGGGTGGTGATGGACGGAGCATCTGAATCAATCAAACACTCACACCCAGTCAAAAGATATGGGTTTAATCCATCACCGTTCTTTAGCCCACCGTGCCACCCCAGTTCAGACATGGCTATATGCAAATCAGTCTGACCCTGTGCCTCATGGGAACAGTCCAGCCCGAACTGCCAAGCAATGTCTTCCCTGGAATGGAAACAAGCTTTCGAGGACCGGTTTCTGGCATTCCAGCCGTCTTCAGCCCGGCTTGCTTGAATCCAGTGGCAGAGTGAGCAAGGGACTCATGTCTGAGAATACCCTGCCACACTTATGACGGCCAAAAGCGGAACAAAAGGGGGTGGTGATGGACGGAGCATCTGAATCAATCAAACATCACACCCAGTCAAAAGATCTGGGTTTAATCCATCACCGTTCTTTAGACCACTCTGCCACCCCAGTTCAGTCATGGCTATATGCGTGGTTGGCACGCAGCTTGAGAGTGAGTATCATTCTATGCAATTGGGATCAGGTTCATAGCAATCACCTGGCCATCACATGCCTTTGATGAGCTGGCCCAGCCGAGTCTATGTGTGTGCATGCTAAGACTCTGCCCCAGCCTCACAGGTTGGACATCTCCAGCTTTAACCCTGCTTGTTGTGCAGCCAGGCCAGAGCTTGAAAGCAGAAGAAAGAGTACCAAAGATTAGCATTTGGTACATTTGGCAGCAGGGTCCCTATCAAGAGTGGGCCCCTGTTTCAATGCACCGGCTGCACATTGATAACTACACCATTGTGACCCTTTCTGACCAAAATGTACCTCCTCCCAACTTTCCAAATCTGTAGTAAAAGATGTCAGCTTTCTACAACTTATACAAGATTCTAAAAACTGAGGTTCATATTAGCAAGAACCTCGTTAAAATTATGGCCGTTTTAGCAGCAGGAAACTGATGCTAAAACGGCGATAATGGGCTTGCTAATATGCGTTATAGAATTCCAATAAAAGCCTAGGTTAGATGTCTGGCACATCTAACCTGGGCTTCTATTGGAATTCATATTAGCAAGCCCATTATCGCAGTTTTAGCGGCAGTTTCCTGCCGCTAAGACTGCGATAATTTTAACGAGGTTCTTGCTAATATGCCCGGATTGACGAGTTTGCAACCTGGATGGAGTCTTGTACACTGTTAGCTGCACAGTGCCATTTAATTTCTCATTCTGCTACAGGGAGCATCACTTAATTTGACGCTCCGGTGGAGTAGCGCCATTTACCATATTTACAAGGTGATGCTAAGCCACTTAACGCGGTTTAACACCAAGTAAATATGCCCCATTCTGCCACAGTCCTGTGCAGCAAAGCGGCGTGAAAAATGTGTTGCTGTGGGTGTTCCACTGCAACACCCATTGCTGTGTGACACTGCCCCAGATTTACAAGGCTGAGGTAGTGCCAAAAACAGTGGCATTCTAATGCCATGGATTACCAGGCTTTAGAATGGTGATACAAGGAGAATTTATTAATTTCTTCTAGTTTTTTGCTCTTTCCATGTGGGTAGCATAGAAAGAGCAAATCACCATGAATGATTCTTTATGTGCAGAAAGGTGTCCCTTCCTGCACATAAACAGTCGTCCCTGCAGTGCAGACACCCTTGCAACATGGCTGCAAGGTGCTTTTTTGTGCCGGTACTAGGGGAAACACAGGGGTAGTGCCACATTCATGCGAATAAGGTGCATCCCAGTCCTTCAAAAATGTAGGTGCACGGCACTGCTGATTTTGGCGCAGCTCCGCGCTCTGACATTTTTTTGTAAATATGCCCCTATATGTCTTCTCCCACTTTTGCGCCGTGCACAAAAAAGGAAAGTTCACCCTATTACATAGAATGCGCTGCCCCCAGGGCAGCTGTGAACTTGTGCTGCCCTGGGATCAGTGCATTCAAGTGAAATACGGAGTGGCTTTGAAGCTGCCGCTCTGTGTTTCACTGTGCAGGCAGCACCCGCCTGCACTTTTAAGGAGGTTTAGTGATCCCCTTGCACGTTGGTGCAGTGAGTGATTACACTCACCTGTCTGGAAGGTTCCTTGAGACCCCCTTTGCTCCTTTTAGAGGGCTGCTACCAGGGGTCGCACTGTCAGTGCACCTCCTAATAGCTTCTCTGGCTCTGCACCCATTTTTATAATACCAGCAAGAAAAAACTAAGGGCTGGCTCCAATCAGTAAGGCTGAGCCTAATAATTATAAAACAAACAGAATTGCCAATACTGGTATGAATGATTTTAAATAAGCCAATAATCATCCAAATCTAGAAAAGAAATTCGAGAGTGGGAATTGCTAGTTAATAGCTTTTTATTGTAGCAAATTTTTTCAAGGATATATTTCAACATTTTAATTCATAATACAAAAAAGAATTTTCCTAAAAGACACATAGGACATTAGAATATAACTGTACATCAATCATTCATTCAAAATTACATGCATATCACAAGCAACTATATCGCAGTCAAACAGTCCAAAGAGACAAAGAATATAGTACAATGTATATACAGAAAAATAAGGAAAAATGGCCAAGGTCTGCAAATATTTTCCAGTGGTATTGAGAACCAATGTTTTACATAGTACATTCCTACATATCTAACAAACTAATTGGAGTTGTGGCCATTTCACCCACACAGAGAGTGGTTGGTGCCAAGAAGTAGAGTGCATCCTGGGTGTTTTAAACAGGAGACATATCCAGAGGGTGGCCACCTGTAGGTGGGGCAAGAAAAGGGACTGGAGATAGTAATCAATACAGAGCTGGAGGGGCATCAACACATGCAAGCATGAAACCAAAGGGACCTGCAATGACACAATCTAAAAAAATGGACAAATATGCAGTGCCAAAACCTCTTTCAGGGGACATTATGGCCCAGGAAGAGGAACTGGGGGGATGGGAACCCAAAATAGACACTCTAACATTGGAAGTAAACCTCCTGAGGGCCGATTTCAGGAAAATCTCTGAAAAAGGGCCACCAGGCAACGTCTTGAGGACCAAGTGAAGACCCTCAAGCAACAATAAGAGGTCCTAGCAGCAAAACTCGAGGATCAGGAAGGGCGTTCGCGATTAAATAACCTGCGGGTGGTAGGTGTGCCGGAAGGACTGGAAAGACCCAGTGTAGAGCTCTTCCTGGAAGATCTGCACCCCAAAAGAATGTCAAAATGTTTCACTATTGAACGAACAAACCCCAGCCCAAGGCCTAGACCGGGGGCACCCCCTATTATGATTATTGCCAAAGTCCTCAATTTTAGCGATAGGGACGTATTCTACAAACCGCCAGAACGAATGGGGACCTACACTACGAAAATGCAACGATCCTCTTCTTTTTGCATGTCACACTCCAAGTCCAGAAGCTATGCCACAGCTTTGAGGCAGTAAAAAGGGAGCTACACGCTAAAGAAATTAAGTATATAATGTTCTACCCGGCGCGACTGCAAGTAATTGCAGAGGGGAAGTCTTGGTACTTCACCAATGCAGAAGAAGCCTGGGAGTGGCTAGAAGGATGGCGTGAAGTGAAACAAAAGGTGGAAAAGAACAGAGATGAGCTGAAATCCCAGGTCTCTGGGGACACTGACCCAACTGCTAGATCTGGCAATAAAGTGGTTGATGTATGGTGAAAACCTGAAGAAACATCGCCTGGAAATAGAGCAATGTGTTGTTTGATCATAGGTGGGGGGCTAGGGAGAAAGTGATGGCAGACGCAAGAAAACCACTGGATAAGGGCTTGATATCTGAGACACTGCAAAGGGTAACAAACTTTAACTGACATGGAAGGGCTGGAAGCATGAGTGAGAACGGAGTGAAGATGGAACTAAAGCCCACCCTAACTTGAAGTACTTCTATGGGACGACAGGCTCTCTGCAGGTTGTGGAGGTGGGTAGTTTTAAACCTGTCAAGCAGGGAAGCAGGATGGGGAGTGAAGTTAAAGGGGTTGTATCCCCACCAGATGCGGGTGTTTATTAGTTAAGCTGGTAGTTATATGCTCAGGGATGTGAAGCATGCGATTACACAAGGAAGCAAGATTGCGGTTAGACAGAAATGTGTTGCCTGAGGGCGAGCATATGCAGGAAGCAACAGCATGAGACATAGACAAGACCACTTCCCAAGATGATGCCTGCAATTTTGGCTTGGAACGTTAATGGGCTGGGCAGCAAAGTTAAAAGGACGTTGGTGCTACAGTATCTTCGAAGGCATGGCCCAGATGTGGTTTTGCTTCAGGAAACCCACCTGCCGGGTAATCATTGTAAAGCACTAGATAGATATGGCTATAAACTTCAGGCACATACAGGGTACACAATAGGCTCCAGGGGAGTGGGAATTCAAGTAAAGATCTCGACCCCATTGATAATGCATAGATGTTGGTTTGACAGACTGGGGAAATATGTAGCGCTTTTGGCTTGAATCCCCAAAGCCTCTTAGCTGGTCTGACCAAGCACTCAATGACTTTGAAGTTCAGGGACCCAGAGAACTAGAGTCGCTCACCCCACATAATCAATTTTCCTATAGACAATGGCATAAAATCAATCCAGAAACTTTCTCAGTGGTTTTCACACCACCCGGGGGCAATGCACTTAGTAATATTGATGGGAGTCTAGGCCACTTTAATAAAACAGCCTTAGCCCCTATCAAACTGATCACCCCAATGAAAACACGATCAAATAAATCCAGACGAGCCCAGGCTGGTTTACTCCTGAACTTCATAAGGAAAAAAAGCCAATGTAATAACTTGGAAAGAAGATGGCGCCGAACCCATCTTATAGATGATAAAGAGAAATTCAGGTCAGCCCTCTATATCACAAAAATATTAAGCAGACTCAAAAAACTCATATAGCTCAACAACTAAGCTTATCAGAGAACACCCCCAAAGCCCTGTACCAGATTCTGAAAGCTTTTACTAGCCCCAAAGCCTGTGATTTGGAAGAAATCTTTTCTCAGTCTCTGCGATAAAATACGTGATTTCTTTATACAGAAAATCGACACCATCTATAATAAGATCACCTCGACAAGCTGTCTACTGCCAGCAGACACCATAACCGAGTCCCCACCTAGCACAAGGGAAAACTCCCTGTTGAATTTCCCTCTTTTATCTTGGGAAGAGACAGAAACATTAATGTGTAAGGTAAAATCTGGCTCGCCTCTCGATGTCTTACCTGCTAGAATTTCAGCCTCTCTTGCCAAATTGCTGTCAGATCCCATCTGTTTTCTATTGAATCTATCACTGAAGGAAGGCCACCTACCTTTAACATGGAAGGCGGCTCAGATTATCCCAATATAAAAAACACCAAAGCTACCATGGAAGATCTCTCAAATCTCTGCCCTATCTCCCTCCTACCTTTTCTGCGCAAAGTTCTGGAAAAACATGTTAATAAACATCTATCTGACGATATCGAATTGGCCGGCTACCTGGATTCATCTCAATCGGGCTTCTGCCCAAAACATAGCATGGAAACTGCCCTGGTGGCCGTTATTGATAACATCAGGCTCGCACTAGATAATGGTCAACCTACCCTCCTGGTGTTACTAGATCTCTCCTCCGCATTTGATACGGTCGACCACCAGACTTTATTCAGGAGATTGAGGGAAGCTGGGATTGGGGGAGTGGCACTGCAGTGGATGACTAGTTTCCTCTCTAATTGTACCCAGACCGTTAACCTCGGACCATACTGGTCCAATACGAAAGAACTGACCAAGGGAGTGCCTCAAGGCTCATGTTTAAGCCCAACCATGTTCAGTATCTACATAGCCCCCTTGTCCTCACTACTGAGGAACTACGGGTTCATCCCGATATCCTATACAGATGACACTCAACTTACCTTCTCCTTTAATAAGACCTCTCAGATAGCCATAGCGTCCTTCTCTTCTGGCATGCTGGCCATATCACAGTGGATGAGAAGCAACTTCTTACAGCTGAATGCCGGAAAGACTGAACTCATGCTCTTTGGAAAGGCCCCATTATTGTGAACATCAGACTGGTGGCCTAAATACCTAGGAATAGCTCCAGCACCAAAAACCACGGCAAAGAACTTAGGGGTGCGTCTCGAACAGACTTTAACTATGAAAGAGCATGTAACACACACCGATGGCTCATGCTTTCATGTGTTGGGCCTGCTGAGAAGAGTTTTTCCTTATCTCCCCGATTCCTTGCAAAAGACCCTCATCCAAACCCTGGGGTTGAGTAAATTAGATTACTGTAACGTCTTATTGATCACGGCTAACGAGTCCTCTGTGAAACGCCTACAGGTGGTACAAAACACTGCAGCACATAGTCTTAAAAGCCTCTCATAGATCACCTTCACTCCCTCTTTTACAACTACTCCACTGGTTACCTGTGCATAAACAAGTGAAGTTTAAAATCTGCTGTCTGACACACAAGGCAATATGGGGAAATGGACCTACCTATTTAGCGGAGAGGCTCCATCAATATATCCCCCAAAGGGACCTTCGATCTGGCTCCAAATCTTTGCTCAAAATTCCCATGGTCAAGAAAGCATGGATAGGAGAAAAGGCCTTTTCATATCAGGCGCCCTCCTTATGGAAACAACTTCCCATAGCTTTAAGGCAATGCCCAGACCACTTGAAATTTAGGAAGGCTTTGAAAACTGCCCTCTTCTAGATCAGCTCACTGTGACAACTTTCTTCTGCAAGTCCACAAGCACTGAGATACCCCTTAGGGGGTGGTTCAAGCGCTATATAAGCTCACAAACTACACTAAACATGGGAGGGGAGGACGCTGAATTTTTTCTCAGTATACGTCCCTCCTCGATTGCATACTGATACCTTTGCACAGCTCGGAAACACTATCCTAGAGATGCCAATGTGCTCGCTGATTTTAGGGGCGATATGAATGCTGTTATGGACCCGCAAATTGATAGACTGACAAATGCATTAGGCGCAGTGGGAAAGGAACCACTGAGGGGGTTCATAGAGGCAATGGGTATGTCAGATCTATGGAGTGCACACAATTCCCTGGGTAGACAGCACACGCCTACATCGGCGGCACACAAAACTCACTCTAGATTGGACTCCATCTTCACCTTGACCTCCTAGTGAACAATTCCAAAAGACAGCACTCAAAGCAAAGGGTATTTCAGATCATTCACCCATTATGGTCCAACTATAAGGACCACATAGAAATATCACCTTGCCTCTACAGCTAGATCCATGGCATTTCAGAAACAAACACTTCGCCTAGAAGATACAGACACGTACCACACAATATTTTGAACTTAATGAGGGCACAGTGGAGTCAGCTTCCACGCTCGGGAGGCATACAAGACAGTGATTAGAGAGTTCACCCAGGCAGAATTAGGAATCCATAAGAAAGAGCAAATTAAAGAGGAGGTAAACCTGGAATTTGAAATAACCCAACTGGAAGAGAAACTTGGAGAGGAGGGATGTATTGATGGCTCGGAGGCTAGACGATTGGTTTCCAAGCAACAAGAACTGAAAGAGCTGGGAGGAAATAAGGCAAGACTACATGAACTAGTGGTCCAGAGGAAAATCTATGATGTAGGGGATGATGCTAACAAGATGATAGCATGGATATCACTCTATGCCGACAACATTCCCCTGTATTTGATTAACCCATATAGGTCGGTTTACAGGGTCCTACATATCTTCCAGCTGTTTGGTACCTACTCGGAATACACAATCAACTGGACAAAATCCCTCATGTTCCAGCTGGTGGGGGAGATTCCGCAAAGGCTGACTGTTAATGTTCCTATACAAATCAAAACTAGGTTTCCGTACCTGGGCATGCAGATCTCCATTATGGATGATGATTTTCTGGTGGAGAACTTGTATCCCCAGATACAGAGGCTATGTAGGGATGTGGAACACTGGAGGAAACTGCTGGTGTCCCTGATGGGGAGAGCAGTCCTTTTTAAAATGATGTCACTGCCCAGACTATTATATTCCAAGATATAAACAGTGAAGTGCTCAAACTCCTTTGGGATAGTGGGAGCGCTAGGATAGCCCTACGTAAGCTTCAGAGGGGAATATACGAGGGAGGATTGGCTGTCCCAGATATTACTAAATGCTATTGGGCCTCCCAATTGATAGTGGTCAATGATTGGACTTTTGCAGATCACGGAGACCCAGCATTTAGGGCCGATCAATGGGTGATGAGGGCAGGGGGATACCTAGCAACACTATACGGTGGACACACAGATAAGCATTTTCCCCCTGCATAAGTGGTCGGTAGTACGGATCTGTAAAGAAGCAACAAAGCACAAGGGTTGGAAGGGTAAATTAACAGGTAGAAAGCCACCATGGGACAGTGATCTGTTGATAGAGCTAGGGGCCATGAGGGAGACCTTTAAGAAATGGGAAATACTTGTGATCGTGAAATTAGAAGATATATGGAAAGGTACAAATATTTGCAATTAAGACATGCTCTATGGCAACACATAAGAGAGGGGGACACCCTTCCAGTCTTTTCTCCTCTGGAAGACAGGCTGCTTATGGATTCGATGGAGACAAAGGCAACCTCCTTGACATATAAAAAGTTGCTCTATAACTCTCCCAATCCGATGGATCCCCTCCGGGTGGCATGGGAGGGTGACTTGGCGTTACTAGAGGAGGACGACTGGGAAGAGGCGGTACAAAGTCCCCGGGAAGTGGCAATCAGAGTCAGGTTCCGTCTGGTGCAATTGCGCATATTACACAGATCTTACGTTTCCAGAACGTTACTACATAAATTGGGGCATGGGTTGTCCGATTTTTGCACTAGGGAATGTGGCGAAATAGGTTCCTTTTTTCATATTTTATGGGACTGTAGATATATTAATGAAAACTGGAAGGGGGTGGCGAGTGTCATGTCAGAGGTCACGGAGATAAAAATGCCAATAGAGTTGCGCTGGCTCCTTCTGTGTGTAACGGGGGAAGAGAAATGGCCAAAAAATATAAAACCATTTGGCTGAGAGTAGCTGCGATTGTGGCAAAACGAAACATATAAAAAAAAATGATGGGGTGCACAATATGCACCTAACTTGAGAGAATGGGAATCTGACTTGGATTGATGCTCCAAAGCAGAGAAAGTGATATATAAAGCCAGAGGATGCCCACACAAATGGGATAAAATCTGAGGGGATAGACAGAAATATCGCGGGTACTAGGACTATCCGGGGGGGGGGGGCGAGCTTCAGATTAGGCTAGAGAACTCCATGTTGTTCATTATGGGTAAGAGAAGAGACTTGCAATTGTGGCTACACTATTAACAAAGAATGACATAATGTGAATATTTAACCTTGATATTGTGATTATGTGACTTACACTGAGCTTGTTTAATAAAAAAGAGTTTAGAAAAAAATGGTTTTACAAACATTCACAAAGGGGAAGGGGTCCCTTATGGACCCCTTACCATTTGTGAATGGATTACCACCTACTTGAAGTAGGTAGTAAAATGAAAATGTTTTGCGACCAAAATTGCGGTCACAAAACATTCGTACATACCGATGCGATTTGGTATTAGGAATTACCCTAGGCGGAGTTCGCGGAGTTCGCGGAGTTGCACTACGTGGCACTACGCGAAGTGTAAAAACCCTCCGCCATACTAGGCAGAGCTACGAGAGTGGCGGAGTATGATAGAAAAATGCAGTGTGCAATGATTGCACAGTTCTGGATGCTTGTCCGCACTGTGCAATCATTGTGAACGGCACCATGCACAGTGTAAGCTGTCCCTGCTTTCCTTTTCTGCCTCTCAAATAGAATTTTACTCGAGCAGCAGCTTTCTTAACAGGGAACGGTCTGTTTATCAACGCGAGCTGTCATGAGCATACGAGACCACTCACAATGAGAAACCTGACCGCCCCCCCAGCATTGAGAAATCTCGCTGGGATGTAGATTTTCCACTATCGCGGTCGCCAACTTGATGTTGACGATTGCCAAAGAGGAAAAATCTCGCCTGGGGTTGATTTTCCTCGCTCGCAGTTGCCAACTTGATGTTGACGAACGCGAGTGAGGAAAAAAACTACGCCACGCAACGCGAAGCTGAGTTTTTTTGAACTCTGTGTAATGTGGAGTGCAACAAGCAGAGCAGAGTTCACCGTCCAGGGTTAATTAGGAAGGGACGCCCTAAACACGCCCTTTCCTAATACCTAATCGCAAGCCCATTTTCCAATTCTGTAACAGGTTACCAAATCTCAAAATTACGTTCGCTGCATCGGAAAAGCAATTTTTGCATTTGCAAATGGGCAAATTCTGTGAATCTGCCCGTCTGCGAATGCAAAAATGCTTGATACATCTGGCCCTAAAACTTTATAATGCTTAAAAGAATACAGATGCACTACTTAAATGTTTTGAACAGCAGCCTTCAAATTTCAATGAGGAACATGCAGTGCAATTATACTCCATATATGGCTCATTTCCATAAGCCAATGCCGTGGGAAACCCTGTCAATTTCACATTTTCTAACCCCACAACTTGCCATCCAAGCGTTTCTTGCATTTAATTTGCCATCAATACAGATAATCAGAAGATTCAGTCTTTATTAGAACCCTCTGATGAAGATAAATAACTCTGCAGTATGATGACAAGTCAACAGCCTTGCTCATTATACCAACCACTCTACTAGGTACATCATAATAATTTTCATGTTACATAATGTTTTGATTTACATTTATTCCTTTAAAGAATCATCCCGAGGCAATCATCAGTGCCTGCAGCATGGCCAGTCTGATTTAGGAAATTCATCACTAGTCAGCATATTAAGCCTTTTCCCGAGTTGCCCATGGTTGATACTTGAAATGAAAGACATTTATAATAACACGAGTTCTGGGAAAAATAACGTTAACAACATTACATAAAACTGGTTTTCCACAGCTCCCTCGGATGGAGCATCTTTCCGCTTGTAATGAGTTCCCCCCTCTGGGGGAGTAAACATTCATTGTTAAAAACAACTTTTTTTGATGCACTGCTATTTTCTGTGCAAATGTATAGCACTTAAGTGTTAGGTAATATTGATTTTTAAATACATATAATGTTTGTTACACACATTATCTCTTCTTATGTGGTCCTTGAACGTACTCCTGCTCACTAGGTAAGTTTTTCTATGTTTTATTTGTGTACTTAACAATTAATATGGTTTTGTTACTGGTGATTTCTGAATTAACTCGATTCTGCTCAAAACAGGTAGACTACACAATGTAAGTGACCCAGGATACCTATTTTGACTGAAAAGAGAAGGCTAGAATAATGGAATAGTGGCAGAGTGCAGCAAGTCACATTGCTACATCGCACTGCGTCACTGGGAAAGGCCGGGAATTTGCTGTATTTTGGGAATATGGTGCATTCCTGACTTTCCCCCGTGCTGGGACCCTTTTGGCAGACTAGCTTCAATGCAGGCACCCTCGCACTATAGTGACCAGAACTGCAGGTCTACATGTGGATATCAGTGCAGTAGCACCGATTTCCACATGTCATGCCACATTCAATATTGGACAATAAGAAAGCAATTTTCAGTCACCTGATAATACAAGAGACAGTCTTCCTGCAACAGTATCAGTAATCCCAAGTCCTATATTCCCTCTCTGGAGTACAGAGAATCTCATAATGGCTTACAAGTTCTAATTTTGACATTCAAAGAGCACTTTGATCTTTCACTATTCTGTCAATGACTTCTGGATCATGAGCAAGGCAGAAACATTGAGGTTTTGTGCATCTAGATTAACTGGCACTTTAGGTACGTCTAACGTCTGCCACTTACATTTGAGTGCTACTCCTACCAGTTTATTACGTAACTCTATGATCTCCTTGCGAGTATCCTTTTGATGGCTTGTTTGACTACTGCAAAGTTTTTGTCCAATGTTTCCTCATTGACAAGCACTATCAAAGATCATCCAATAGTATGCTGGATCTGGAAGTTTCTTCAAATTAATAGCCTACCAAATTATTCTCGTAACCTCCTTACTGACTTCCTGTTTTATGAGATTTCCTGATGGTGAATATTCAGTGAAATTACAGAAATCTTAATAGTGAAGACAGTCTTCCTTTTAGCCTTGACAGTTTCACAATTATTGTTGCGATGCTGTTCTGCTTTTATAGTATAGTGATGGGTTTCAAGATGGCCACTGTCAGTCCGGTCTGATCCATGATGAATACCTTTCCATTGCGTCAGTCTTGGCCAACACCAGATGCTTTATACCATTCCTCGAAGGGCAGCTGTGGAAAGATACCCACACCAGGTGTACCAGTAGAGGGACATTGAGGACCCCAAAAAGAAATGGCTATTACTTGATCCACTCAATAAAATGATTTTACATAAACTGATATTACACCCTACATAACATGATATTACAGCCTATTGTCAATGCCTAAAGGCACTATGTGAGCCACAGCAACTTGTTTACATATAAGATAAAAAAAGAGGTAGAATAGCTCTTTAAACATTTAGTAGTTGTGCCTGGTAAACACTTGAGGGCATATTCACAAGAAGCTATCGCTGAATTAATGGCACTTTGTCGCAGCCAAAGTCGTGATAAATTTACCTCCCCAATCACAAACTGGTGTTAACAGCCCACAGCACCAGTTTACCCGCGATAGCAACCGCAAAAAAAATCGCCACAGAGGACTCCCACAACTATTGCTAATGAGATGTAGAGTAGGCGTACCCATGCAAAAAAACACGACAACACCACATCTCAACATTCTCAACGACTAGCCAGATCGGGGATAAGAACACAAAAGAGGCGATAAGGCATGTTAGCAGCAGGAAATTAACATCTGCTCTTACCTACTGTAAAGTTGGACGGTAGCCTGCACCTCAAAAGGGAGCCCAGCCCAGGGCGACATCGGAAGGGCAACAGATGTTATGGAGCCACTCATCATGCTGCCCCGACACCCAAGAGGGCATCAACACCCACCGCCACTACCCCAGGACCCCAACCCCCACGCGGAACCCCCCCAAAAGAGGCAGCGCAGACAAAGATAGCGGCCCCCTCAGGAAACACAATGCTGCTGTCCACTACAGGCTGAAAGGGACAACCATCCTACGCATCCTGACCATCGTCACCTAACAGGCCTACGGCACCAACACAGAGGACAACCAGCATCCCACCCCACACCAAGCTGCTGGCTGTGCTGCACCTGTTGACCCCTGGCACAGCCCAACCAACACCCGCCAGAGTCGGAGGTTTCTCACAGCCAGCCACATCCAAGTCCCCCACACCTGTCCTGGACATCACCATCAGCCTGGCACCCTAGTCCCCATATGTCCAACACAATGCACAGGTTCCGCTGGATACCAAGCAAGGACCATATGCCATAGCCGGATGCATGCACGCGTTGGGGGCAATACACAGCATACATGTCCTACCTGTGCCCCCTGGTGACACAGCACACAATCACACATCACACATCAATGTGCAGGCAACATCAGAACACCATGGGACCTTCAACAATGTCGCCTCCAAATACACAGCCAGTGTGCATGATTCCTTCATTCTCCGACAGTCCATCAGCAACCAGCGTTCCCAGATGGCACCAAGGAAATGCGCAGCCCCTTGACAAGTTCCAAATTAACAACCCACTCACCTCAACTCCACAACCATGCAATTCACAACTCTTGCAATGCACACATCACAAAAATCACAACCAACATGCACAACAACATGCCCACCCACCAGACATGACAGAATACATTTCAGTGGTAACCTGGGCAAGCCGTGAACATGAGCCATCAACGGCATGGCACCTCAGCCACAAAATAGCTGAATGTTGGGAGAGGTGGCAACCAGGCCCGTGTGAAGGATGCAGTAGTACCATGATTGGGAAAGTACACAATGCCAAGAGTGGCGGAGATGTGCTGTACAGACCGCAGTATGCAGAACCCACCCATATCCACGGTGACATACACCTCTGGTGTAAGGAGTGTAGTGGACAGTGGACGCAACCATGTCATCCCAACCAGTGGAGGACCTTGCGGAAATGTTGCCTGTTACGTCCCCCCGTAAGCATGAGCAGAGTGGGATGGCGCGGCGTACGCCAGGCCAGTGTAGGGGTGTGAATAAAAAGAACTTACCCTGGGCATGGTCCTCTTCTGGAAAGCCCAACGTCTCTGCCAGGATGGCACCTCTCACCCTGCCATGAGACAGACGCCATCTTCATGAGCGGAGTTTCCTGCGATCTTGTGCGTCTGCCGTACCCCGGCCCGCTGGACCACGAGCCCGTCAGGCCCGCCCCTGCGCAGCTAGGCCTCACTGATCACCTGCTGACGCCGGCGTGTGTCAAGGAGGACCCACCACGTGCCTCTGCAAGCTCCAAGCCCAAGGCCCACAACCATGCCAGCCCCACAGACCATCGCTGGCCCCAAACGCTGGCCCACATTACTCCTTCCTCATTCACATACTACACCGGCGTCCTCTTCGACCCAGTAGGTCCCATATGTGAAACTGTGTCCTGGGTCCTGAATGGCAGTGACCTGAAATCCGGGCCACAGTAGCAGACCCCCCTGATCAGTGAGGCACAGTTCCCTATGAGCATCTTGCGACACGTGGTGCCACGAACACTGTTCAACGCCAGCCAGCTACTTGTGCTGCCACTAACCCTGTTCAACGCCAGTCGGCTACACATGTTGCTACTAACCTGTTCAACGCCAGCCGGCTAAATGTGGTGCCACTAACCCTGTTCAACGCCAGCCGGTTACACGTGGTGCCACTACCCCTGTTCAACGCCAGCTGGCTACACGTGGTGCCACTAACCCTGTTCAACACCAGCCATCGACACGTGGATGAGGGACCAGGACTACCCTGCGGCCCAGTAGGTCTCACATTCAGCACCTAGTCGTGAATCACAAATGGCAGAGTCCACACCCATGGTCGCAAGGAGAGGAGTAAGTTGAAGATATGGCTCAGTCCGGACAAAAGCTGGGTCACTGTCACAGAGGTGACTGAACACGTGGTGCCACTGAACCTGAACTACACAGGCCGATGGGGCCACAAACCTATGCCAGCGACACTCGGTGAATGGCCTGTGCTCACCACTGCCTCCGGCCTACACTGCGGTCCAGGTCAATGAGTCTTGATTTAGCAATGACTGAGTTCATATCAGTGTACAGGCATCATCGCAGACTGCATTCATGGACACTCACTGGTCGTACATTGGTGGCGTCTGAGTCTATGGACTAGGGGCTAGTTTTCATCCTCATGTAGCTGATACCGAATTGGTGGATAAAACAAGGCTTGAGCTTTCCACTCCTCCATTTGCTGCTTCCGGATAACATCAGATGTTCCGCATCATGCCATGGAGGACCCCTTCCACTGTCCCCCGCAACCCTCCGCAATATACACCTTGGACATTGATGAGGACCCGCTCAGGTCGCATGGCCCATATGACTGCACCGCAAGTCACCCTCCCGTGGCTGGGTGCCTGTGCTGGCCGCAGTCCATCAGAAGCCACTAACTCTGTGCTGGTCCGGTCCAGGAACCCTTCTTCTGAGATATTGGATAGCCCCTGAATCGTTGGCCTTGGGGTCATCAATGCCATTTCTCTGTGGCCCTGCGCTGTACTAAGCCTCCGGGCCCAACTGCGTCCCACCAGGGCTCACACACCAAAGCGAGTCCTGACCGGCCCGGACGTCGCATCACCGCAGGAGGCACACACCCCCACTGCAAGGATCACCTTCAACCACCATCTGCCAGAGTCGAAACGGTGGTCCTGACAGACTTACTGAGTTGTTCAGACCTATCATGGATGCAATCATCAGCCTGATACCCTGCTCAGCACTCCAGATGCCAGTGACTCAGTACACCGCAGGCCATTGTCCATTGCTGATTGAGTTTTGTGCTGTGGAGTGGTTGCGCAGCTATGTCACCTCAAACAGTGCAGGGGTCCTGAGACGTTGATAGGGAAGCTATTGCAGGTCTAACACACCCCACTGCATCTGCATCAGGAATATATCGAAGGGACACAATCCGAGACTTTTTCTTCACATGAGCGCGCTCATCTCTAGTGTCCCAACCCCAGTGCACTGCAACTCACGGACACTTCTGTTTGCATGTTGGCTGTCCTCTGGACTTTCTCCGGCTCACTCCATGTTGCTCAGCAGTTGACTCTGTTATTCATGTGTTTTTTGTTTCCGTTGCACTGGTGTCCAACGTTCATGTGGTTGCCAGCACCAGATATTCTGTGTGGAATGGCTTACACTCACCCCACACACATCCAGCACAGACATCACTGTACATGTGGACCTGCCAATAAAAGAGCCAGGCGCATGTGCCCGTTGACAGTTCAACATGATATATGCGCGTGTCCCTGTGGTGTTGTTGTATGTATGAGGGCCCTCGCCCCTACGACATTACATTGTGCAGTGTACATCAGATGCAGACATGTCACAGCAGGCAGCGGGTTGGAGCTTGGAAATGTAGCTTTGTCATTACCCACTCACTTCGTAAGGAGAGTGGCCAAGGCCATCGTACACAGAGCCAACATGGGTTTATGACTGCTATTTGAGCGCCCCTGGGCGTGGTTCTGTACTGTGAATGTGCATGTGTCTGTATTGAAGTGTGGGTCTCCTTAGTGGGGTATGGGTGGTCTCTGAAAGGTGATAGACACCTACGTATGTGTTCTAGTACCTCCTTTTGGCGTGCTGACATGTGTGGGTGGGTGAAGTGTTGTCCGCCAGCTGTGCTTGCGGGTGATTCCTGCTGTGTGGTCTGTTGCAGGCTCGGTGTTCTCCTCTGAGTAGCTTGGCTGGCCCGGTCCTGGTGTGGGGTTGCATGGGATATCCATTGGTTGTTGTAGGGCGTCGGTGTCAACGGTGTGGTGGTCCTCTCCGGCATCACAGATGTGTTGTATTCTGTGCTCTGGTGAAGGTGTTGTGTGCCCCTCTGCAATGTGAATGGGAGTTTCATGTTGGCATTGTGTTGGCGCATTGTGCTGGTTTGCATGCAGACTGTATGGCAATGTACATTGTGAATGTTTGGGAGGTGCTGGATTCTTCTACGGGACAGTGTACATTTGGACTACATGACGGATGTGAGGTCGTACGCGTACATTTCCATTTCACAGTTTCCGGCTCTGTCAGATGTAGTAGGCATGCTTCTGTGCATGTGAGGAGCCAGTTGTGTCGTCTGTACTGTTGTGTGACGTTTTAGGGTCCAAGTGAATTTTCACGATTCATGCCCTTATATAGGTACAATTCCCATTTCCCTTATTTAGGCATAGCCCATGCAGAACAAATACAGTCATGGCTACTTCCACCCATACCAAACGTCACAACGATTTCTTGGAAAATTGGCTTAAGCAGTCAGAGAACTTCCCCTTGCTTGAATATTGATTTGTTCAAGAACTCATGTACTTTGCAAAGAACAACTATTCCCTAGGGGTTCTTTCCTGATGTTAATATGCCAGACTTTGCATCAAACTATGGCATTCCTAGACACCTTCAAGGTATAAATATACCTTCACTTGCTCTAGCAAGACATGGTGGTTCGGAGCAGTTTGACTATCTACTTGCCCGATGCAGTTCTCTGCAGTAAGTGCCGAAGGAAGCCGACTCTCCAGCTGACGCACTGATCAAGAAGCTGTCTCTTCTCCTGCAGAGAATCCAGCTGCATTGTTTCCAAGCTCCCCTTGCGGGGTGTTGGGAAATCGAGTCCCGAGACAGAGATACCATACCTCTTTCATTCTAACTAAGGTATGGAGCTGATTAGAACCTAGAAAAATCTTGGATAGGTTCTTGACAAAGAAAACTAAACCTAGGCTACACAATACTTACTTCTTCCCACGTACTAGACTCAGGTTAGGTACATTGGGGTAGGCATATTTTAGAAGCATCAGTTGAGTATTTTTAGTCATTGTTATTTATGTATGTATTTTTACATGGCTTAGAAACCATACAATGCTCTTACAGTATTATTTTATAATATTGTTCTCACTGTATGCATTATACTTTGCAGTCTGCATTACGATTGTAGCAGTTCACTTCCTTTGCATGAGAAAGAAGACTGTTCAATAAACCTTTTTATTGAAAATGCCCGTCTCTCTATTTCTCTGCAACTCTGTTGAAACGAAGCATGCAAGATTGATTGAGTGAAATACTTATCTATTGTTTCAGCTACTCTAGAGATATATTTCTTATTCTTGGGAAACAAAGTTGTCATGTTTATGCGGTTGTCAGAAACTGATCCCTTCTTGTGTATTCGAGAAAGTTTCTAGTGACCTCTCAGTTAGCTGGCACTCACTTTTAAGTTTAATATATTCGATAAAGACCTAGTCGACCTCAGTCCTACGTCTAATCTATAGGATATATTATTCCAATGCGCAGAGCCTATTGGGAATATAGGAACTACACTACAGTTCTGCAGTGTCGGCTATGTGTTTTGTTCCACATTGTCGTCAATGCGGGTGTGCTGTTCTTGCTATGTGTGTGTGCTGCAGTGTGCCATGGGGATCTGGGACATGATCCTGGGTAATTGTGGGTGTGCAATGTGCTACACCTCGTTGTGCATATGTGCCACTGTGCCCATCTCCCCCATCCCCCCAGTCCCTGTTCGTTGCACTCCCTGTTGATGTTGTGTCAGGTCCTCTCAAGCTGTGTCCGTACTCCCTACTCCTTGCACCATCTCCACACTGATGACTGTGGCCTGGTTTTCCTCCAGCTCCTCCTGTGGCGATGGACGGCCACCTCCTGTCGCCGTTGCTGCCTTCCTGTTGGCAGCGGGTTTGTGCCTGGTCTAGGTTGTCATGTCATGCTGGTGCCTATTGACCTCCTCCATTGGCTTCCACAGCACTCCGACTGCATTCCAGGTGGTCTGCTTGTGGGTCAGTTGCTGGTAGTGTTCTTTCACCTCTGTGACCACTGGTCTTGTTTTTCTGCTGTCTGCACCCCGTCTTCCTTTCCCTCTTCTCCTTGGCCTTCCCCGACCCCGTTGTTCCTTGCTGGTGGCCTGTGGGGGTTGTGGGGTTCGATTTAGCCTCTGCGCTGGGTCAGGGTGCATCCATGTTGCTACGTGCTTTGGCTTGTTTCTGGTGTGTTGTTTCTGTGGTTTTTATGGTGCATTGTCCAGCCAGACATATCGCATTTTTGCGGCGTGGCGTTGATTTTCATGCGGACATTTGATGCGGTATCTGGTGTCCATCGCACACTACCGCAGCATTTTGAATTCCACGTTGGCACAGGGTTATTTTCCAGCGATAGGCTGCTCTGTTGAAAGTTGCGTTATGCTACTCTTGCGGTAGCTATCACAAGTTCTTGGGAATATACCCCTGAAATGTTTAGATTGGAGGGACCATTTGAAGTAGACAGTAACAACTGGGATCACAAAGGACTAGAACAATATCCTTCTTTTTCACAAACAAATGCGCTTAGGAGGCTCAAGTGACAGATATTCATGTCTGCCATCACCACTAGGGAAAGCTAATCCTTGATTGGGAAGTAAGGGTACATACGAATTTACAAAAGATTAATCTTAGAGTGATTAAGAGCTCCTGCCGGGTGGGAGCCTGACTTCTGCCATTTTGGATAGGGGACTTTTGGAAGGTTTCAGTCAAATGGGACAGGAAGTGTAGAAAACAACGGTTGAATTTTGGTGGGGATTCTGCAGGTATGTGTCTAGGGAATTCTGGATAAAAATTCCTCAGAGCAGTCCAGGACCCAGAAGAGAATTCAGAAGTAGGTATAACCCTTCCTGAACTGCCTGTGACACCTGAGGTGTCTCCTGCTCTCCACTAGATCCAAGGGACTGTCCAAGGGACTGTAACTGCTGCTTTCCAAAAGCCAGTTTGTTGGCCACTTGTAGCTGCCTTTGGGAAAACAAAATCAGAAGAAATGCTCCATTCTGTGTGGGAAAAATAGCTGGCACAATACAGACTTCATTGGGTGAATTAGGGAATCTCTAGGAGAGGTACCAGAGAATGAGAAACAAAATTGGGTTGTTAGGATTTAAAAAGAGTTACCAAGATGTGTGGATCACTCCTGAATATACATATGTTTTTCCTGACAGTATGCTACATTCAATGACCCGTACTTACATGACCGACTCATGTCGAAAGGGATTAAATTACAAGAATTTTCAGAAAGTACTTGTTCAATTCAAAATTCTGAAATGTTGCAGAAGATCTGTTTCACAGACATATTATTTGTCAGAGAAATAATCAGGGAAAGAGGACCATTATTGTTATGAGTCACAGTGATAAATCAGAGGGCCCATTTACAAGATCCCAAGCATACTTAACAGCAATGCTAGTTCAAAATGGCCTTAAATATATTACTGTGATCCTCTGCGTGTTCCTTAAATAAGTTGAGGGCTATCCTACCCGGAGACGCAACAGTATGACAGTTGCCAAACTCTTGTGGAAGGAATTGACACCACAGTTTGGCTTGCCCACCTCTACTGAGACAGACCATGGAACTCATTTCAAACATGAGATTCTTAAATCGATTTGTACACCAGTTTGAAATGGCCAGATTCTCTTCCTCTACTACTCATGACTATTAGAAGTACCACAAAAAAAATACTGGGCTATCATCCCATGAAGTGTTAATGGGCAGGGAGATTAGATTGGCCTACATACAGTCATCAACAGTTGTATCAATAACTGATGACACTTTGTTAGATGATTGCAAAGGTTTGGATGATGTATGCTTGAAAATTGCCCTCTCTGAAGGGTCACCCCAAACCTTTTGCCTTCTTCCTCCTCTTTTCTGACAAGGACTCTGAGCACTTTACCACTGCTATCCAGTGCTAAAGTACATGTGCTCTCTTCTCTAAACATGGTAAAATGGTAACATTGGCTCATACCCATTTGGCATCTTTAATCTACGTACATATCCCTAGTAACATCTACTTGTGCCCAGGGCCTGTAACTTAAAGGCTACTAGAAGACCTTAGGCACAGATTATGCCAACCACTTAAGTAGGCTCTTAACCATGTGTCAGGCCTGCCATTGCAGAGCCTGTGTGTGCAGTTTACACTGCCATGTCGACTCGGCATTACAAACTCATTGCCAAGCCTTAAACTCCCGTTTTATTACATATAAGGCAACCCTAAAGTAGGCCTAAGGTTGCCCATAGGGCAGGATGTTATGTGTTCAAAAGATAGAACATGTGTTTTTACGGTTTACATGCCCTGGTACTGGAAAACTCCTAAAGTAATTTTTCACCACTGTGAGGCCTATCCCTCTCATAAGATAATGTTGGGGATTACTTATTACACTTAATAAGCTAATTCCTGATTGAGACCTTTGGATTTGAAATGATAAATTCTCTGTAATGGTAAATTCGAATTTATCATCACAACTTTGGAAATGCGACATTTAGGAAGTTGGCATTTTCCTGCTCTTTAGTCCTTTTTGAGCTTGCAGCCTGCCTTTGATCCATATGGGGTGGTTGACAGCTGGACTGTGTACATTTCCACTATACAGACACACACAAATGGTACTTAGGTGTGACTTGATGGATCTTCCTGGGAGGATGGGAGGGAGGAACTGGGCACAGCCTCACACTTACACATGAATAGGCTGTATCCTGTCCACACACAAGGGGATGCAAACCCCCTATAGTGATTCTGGAGTCAGGGCAAGTAGGGAGGACCTCTGTGCACTTTAAAGCCCCTCTTTGAAGTCACTCCCACTTCAAAGGCACAACTGGGTATACGTACTGGGTCTTTGACCCCACCAAATCAGTATACTACTGGACCTGTGAAGACCTCTGCCAGGAGGAAGGACTACTGTGCTGCTACATGGACTGCCACTCTGCTGGACTGCTGCTCTGGTAGAACAACCGTTTTGCTGTGCTGTCCTGCTGCCTGCTACTCTCTGCCCTGCTGAGGAAGCACTAGCCCCATCTCACTTGAACCCTCAGTGACTTCAAGGGTATACAGGCTTTCCCCATGTTCTAAGTCTCAGGGTCATCAAGGACTTCTCATCAACCTGCAACAGCATCTGGACTTTCTTTGCTGCAGGTCATGCCCTGCCAAGTGGTGCCAATTCAGTCCTGTGCTCTTGGAAGTGGGTATAAAATGCTGCAACTTCCAGAAACCATGCATTGACGACGTTGTGCTGAATATAACCTACGTCGCTGACTTGACGCATCACTACTGCTGCATGGACCGTGGACTTAACATCGCTGAATGTGCGGTGCATCTTCTCCAGTTTCCGATGCATCTCCCACTTTGCGCTATTTGGCACAGATGCATCGCATTCAGTCCAACAGTTCGATGACGATGCATTGCTTCATTGCTTCTCGCATCTCGCTTCCGTCAAAGACGCATCCAAGGTACTTTGCAGCGGGCCAAGGCTGGTCTTTGTACCTGGCTTGAAAACCATTGTGGTCAGCCTGAACTTTTGGATTTACCTGGTCTAGCATGACCAGAAATCCCAGTTGGCACTTTAAGCTGTTAAGCTCTACATTTTCATTTATTCTTTAAAAATTCATAACTCTGGTTATACTTCTTGGAATGTTGCTGTTTTGGTCTTGTTTTGCTCATAAAAGTTAGCTCTATTACGTCTAACCTGGTCTGGAGTCTTTTTGTGATGTTTTCACTGTGTTACAGTTTGAGGTGTTGCATAAATACTTTATAGATTGCCTCTAAAGGTATGCCTGAAAGCTCTGTGCCAAGCTGTCAGAGGGTGAGCAGGGGTTAATTTAGTATCTGTTTGTGATTTACCCTGACTGGGGTTTTAGCTACTGTTTGACCAGGGCTTCCAGTCCAGTCAATCAGGAACCCAATTTCTAACAATGTGGTAAAATGTGTCTCTCATCAGGTGAATTTGACAACATCACAGCCCAAAACTCTCAATTCTGGTGAATAAACATGTTTGTAACAGCTGCCTAGAGGAGTGTTTGAACGTTCCTTACCAGGGCATGCCTTTGATAAGCAATGCTTTGAAGTATTCCAAAGACCCACAGTGGATTCCCGCTGCTCACATGAGGAATATGAAGATGGCAGATGAATAAGTGGTGACAGCAAACACTGATCCCAAGAATGAGGCTCAAGTTTGAGCATAGATAAAGAGGGTGGGTGAAAAAACTTTGGAACATTTTGAAACTAGTGAAGTTTCTGATGAAATTGAAGATGCCGGTGAAGGTATTAGTGGCACGTTTCAAATTGAAGATCAGAGTAAAGAGCTGGTGCAAAGTAATGAGTGGCACCAAGAAGAAATAGTCTGTGATCTAGCTCATGAAAAACTTCAACTGACAATTCAAATATCAAGAACCCCCCGGTGAAGACAGTAATACTCAGGGAGTCGAGTTGCTAATGCAGATTGAAGCACAAGTTCATCAGTGAGTGAAGAAAATTCAGCAGTTATCACAAGGTGCAAGAGTTGTAACACCAAAGGCAGTAAAAAGAACTTGCAGAGAAATCACTTAGAAAATGAAAAGTTAGTATCGATCAAATAAGAAGTAGAAGTAATTGAAATCGATTTTGAATACAGTGAGAGTAAGTTCCTGTTGCTGAAAAAAAACAGCAAGACAGACAATTTCAAACAGATAGCATGCTTCTCCTGAGTGGGCATATCTTGCATCTGTGTCTGATAAAGAAGAGCAAGATATTGACCAATAAAATGTTGCCAGTAGATTTTCAAATACAATCTAGGAGAAGAGCCATCTTAAACTTTTGCAAATGTGAATGGACCTGAAATTTTGACAGTTTTTAATGTAGTAAAGGTATTCAGATGAAGAAGAATTGAGCCAATAAACTGAAAAAAGTGAAACATTTGCACTCTGAATTTGTTTTTCATTATTACTTCAAAAACAGAATACCAGTTTAAGAAGATCTATTAGTGTTTTTTGAAAAATAAGTTTCCTTGAAGATTGAGTTTCAATTTGAAGATCCACATTTGTTTGATTTTGTTTTTGATCTCAGTAGAAATGAGATATAGATAAATGCTGTGCAATTCTTAGCATGATCTCATTGGGCTTACTTGTGTGCCTTATTTCTCCAATGGTATATGTCTCCACAGAGGTTGAACTAACTGCAATGCATAATAGAGTTGAGAGTTGAGTCCAATACATTGATACATAAGGGAAAGGTTAGTTAGTGCTAATGTTGAGTGAACATGTAGCCATTATGGGGGTTACAAATCGCATGGTGTGTACTTTTCTTCTCTGTTTTGCAGGTGAAGGTACAACTTATTTAGTATTACCTGCCTCATAAGGTTTGTGCTTTAATGTTTGTGTTAGTATATTTAATAAGCAGGGAAGCAGGGATTCCTATTGCCATACACGTTGGATTTCAACGTTTCACTGGAGAATCTTCCTATTTCTGAAGATTCTGGTAATATGGTAACCTATGATACATATTGGTACTCAGGTGAACAAACTATTTATGACACTAAACAGACTAAAGGACAATATATGTGTAATTGTAGTAAAGAGCATGAATTTGTCAAAGAATATAATGAGAGGAAAATGAACATTTAAATATTAGATTGAAGAGCTAAGAAGGGAATCACGGAGCAGTTTAAGAACAAGAAAGCATATAGGTTTTTAAATTGCATTCAGAATTGAGTACGGATCATGAGAGAAAGTGTGAATTGTGTGTGGTGTATCATGAACCTAAATGAGTTAGGTTAGTAGAATTTTTGGGAGAGAGCGAGTGTGAAATGAGTTATGTTAATAGTTGTGATTTCCTGGTTGTCGAAGAATCAATTCTGAGAGGAACATATTATGTGTGTGGTAAGACATAGTTCAACTTACCTTGTAATTGGGTGGGCTCTTGTTATTTGGCTTTAGTATTTCCTAGAGGTTATCATGTTAATGGAATTAATTAAGCTGTTGGGTTGAAGAGAGTTAAGCATGGTTTTGGGCAGATAGTATTAGGAGCTATGATTCCTTCTATAGGAGTGGCTATGAATGATGTAAATATTTGAAGATTATCTACACTTGTTGATAGGCTTGCTTCTAACACCATCATCCCTCCACAAACAAAAGGTGGCAACATCCAACATCTACTAAATCCGTTGGAGTGTAAATGGATTTTCAAATGCTACTCAGTCAAAAAAGGTCTGAATTCACAGGATGAATTGAACAGTATTTTATAGTTATACTAGCTGCCCGTCCCGACCTTGTCCGGGAGCAATCAGGCTGCCCCGACCCCTGCCCGCCCCGACATTGTGCAGCAGCCCGGCCCCCCGCCCGCCCCGACTTTGTCAAGCAGCCCGGGCCCCCGCCCGCCCCGTCCCCCGCCTGCCCCGACCCCCGCCTGCCCGAAGCCTTACCTCAGCCGTCACTCCTCCCCCGTGCTCCTCATTTCACCGCACATTGTGCAGCAGCCCGGCCCCCCGCCCGCCCCGACATTGTCAAGCAGCCTGTGCCCCCGCCCGCCCCGTCCCCCGCCTGCCCGGAGCCTTACCTCAGCCGCCGCTCCTCCCCCGCGCTCCTCATTTCACCGCTCTGCCGTTCCTCGCCGCTTACCGCTCCTCCCACCTATCCGCCGGTCCTCACCGCCATTCCGGCGTTCGTCACCGCTCCTCCCCCGCGCCATGTCCGCCGCTCCTCCTCGCGTTCCTGTACGCCGCTCCTCCCCGCGCTCCTGACCTCAGCACGCAGGTCACGGCCGGCGCTACTTCGAAGGGACTACTTTTTTTTATGTTAATTTTTTAAATAACGCATATTTTTATACTTTATATAGCCTATGTCCATCTGCACACCCTGACGATTACAATGATGTATCGGGTGTGTGGATTGGTGCTGTGGTTCCCGAGTTTACCCGCCTCAAAGGTGCAAAGTTCTTCTTTTGTAATAGTAGTATAGATTTTGACATTTTTAAAATTGATAGCAGTGTCTGTGCATTAGTTGTACCTCATTACTACCAGTTTAACACCCAAATATAGCAATAAGTTATAAAAAGGTGACCAGTTAATCTTTGCGAAGGTCTTTCCACCGCGCGGCAACATGTCGCTGTGTTTTTTCTAACTTTTCAACTGGGCTAGAAACTTTTTTGTTAAACTCTGCAGGAAATGAGGCAGATGATGGATGGATTATATGGCAAATGCGGCAAATGTACAATTATGCGAAAAGCTCTGCAGCCCCACAGTCACATACCTCCAGTGGGCCTTCCTATAATTCATGAAAGGCGAAGGGGTGTAAGAAGGGGACTGCTCAGTGACCAAGATTCCCAGAGAGCGAGGCCACCTTGAATCTCCACACTGCTTTGCAGATTGCAACTACCTGCACTGTAGCATGCTTCTGATAAATGTGCGCACACTACTCTGGGTGCCTGGCGATAAATGTTGTCTGTTTGTGAGAGAAAACAATTGCATGCTTCCAGTGACGCATCCCTTTTACGGGTAAAAAGCAATTCACAGCGGTATCCAGCTGGCATGTCCTTGACCCTCCTTGTACATCCCAACAGAGCCAGGGAGGGGTTATCTTTCTGCCACCCAGTGCTTAATTTGTAAAATATTAAGTGCAGGTGCTCACATTTTGTAGGAGGCCACACCCATTGCCCCAGCTCCACCCACTTCCTCACTGGCACCACTCACTTACTCTATTGGCTCCACCCTGCACTCATACAGGAACGCCGCTCACCCTGCACTCATACAGGAACACCACTCACTCTGCACTCATACAGAAACACCACTCCCTCTGCACTCACACAGGAACACCACTCACCCTACACTCATACAGGAACACTGCTCACCCTGCACTCATACAGGAACACTGCTCACCCTGCACTCATATAGAAATACCACTCACCCTACACTCATACAGGAACACTGCGCAACCTACACTCATACAGGAACACTACTCACACTGGAACACCACTCACCCTGCACTCATACAGGAACACCACTCACTCTGCACTCACACAGGAACACCACTCACCCTACACTCATACAGGAACACTGCTCACCCTGCACTCATATAGGAACACCACTCACCCTACACTCATACAGGAACACTGCGCAACCTACACTCATACAGGAACACTACTCACACTGGAACACCACTCACCCTGCACTCATGCAGGCACACCGCTCACCCTGCACTCATACAGGCACACCGCTCCCCCTGCACTCATACAGGAACACCGCTCATCCTGCAGTCATACAGGAACACTGCTCACCCTGCACGCATACAGGCACATTTGCTTACCCTGCACTCATACAGGAACACTGCACAACCTACACTCCTACAGGAACACCACTCACCCTGCACTCACACTGGAACACCACTCACCCTGCACTTGTACAGGCACAATAAAACCAAGCACTTATGTCCATGGAAAAAGCTAAATATCAGAAATAATGTCCTTTAAAACAAAAATAAGCGTTTGAAAGACTTTTAAGCCACTTTCTAAGATTGGACTATTTCTGCCTTTTCCGTTTTCATATTGCTTTTCAAAAAAATGTTTTGTCTAAACAGAAGCGTTCAGGTCTTACAAACAATATGCTGCTAAGGCCGCTTGTGGAGAGCAGGACACCACGTTAGGATGACAACACTCTGAAAGATGAAAACTGACCCCAGAATTCCCAGTGCTTTTAGGTGACCTCTAGACGCCATAACGCACTAAAGAAAACAACCTGTTGAAAATAAAATGTAAACGTTTGTACAAAAACGCGGTCATGGAGATCGGATGCAGTCAGTGCATGTGCATAACAAAGGGGGTTCTAATCAATTTAAATTTGCTAGTGTCCTAAACAATTTCAAAGCAGGCCGCCCTCTACAACAAGTCTAAGTTGCATTGGCGTAATGAAATGCGAATACAGAGCAGGACACTGCCCAGATTAACAGAGGGGCTCCTTCATATATTTGTTTCCAGTTATGGGCTGTCACGGAGCAACTACACCGACACACACTGGCAGGCACTGACCACGGTAAGTAGGGGGCAGCACTGTTGGCGCGCTAGTGCTATTAATAAAATGTAGAGTGCACTGAAAAGAGATACCTCACTGAAGCACAGCATATTTAAAGAATAGAATTGAGTAATGTCAATTGTGCAGGCACTGCCAGCACCTCGCCGCAACGACTTCCACCGCAGTAAGAACTGGCCCAGGCATGATTAAATTGTGTAGCTCAGCAGTAGCTACATAGGAGGAGGCCCCCGCCAGTGTATGCTTGTGGGAAATAGTCCGTGGGGAGTTCAGCTGATCCGACGGGCGGGATAGTTTTAAAAATGTTTCAGAGAGATGTATTATTTTGTACCGTGTACACAGCCTTGCTCAGCACTCAGGGTTAATAACTTTCCACATTTAGTTGCCACTCTCGCTACCAATTTTGCATGTATGCACGTGCTAACTTTAGTGCCCTGTCACCGAATAAATCACTTACTTGTCACTGTCGGAGACTATGCCGGTCCGTGACTGCTGCTACATCGATGGTGCACTCTGCAGCCTGTTCTTCTTCCAGGCTCTGTTGGCACTCTCGTCCCGACGGTCCAGCAGCTGGAGGAAATTTAGACATGCTGGCAGGGGCACGTACCTGCCGCTTCTGGAATCCCAACTGCAGGTCACTCACCTTCCTGGACGCCGCTCCTCCCCACGCTCCTGACGTCAACACGCAGGTCACGGCCGGCTCTACTTCCAAGGGACTACTTTTTTTTTAATGTTAACTTTTTAAATAACGAATATTTTTATACTTTATATAGCCTATGTCCTTCTGCTTGCCCTGAGGTTTTCTAAGATGTCTTGGGTGTTCAGATTGGTGGTGTTGTTTTCGAGTTTACCTTGCCAAAAGGTGCAAGTTCTCTCTTTATAATAGTAGTATAGATTTGTTTTTCCTTGTAAGATTATACTTACCATAGGATTAATGACAAGCTCTGGGTAATCATTACCTTATTTTAAATATTGAGCTTTGTTAGCAAATACTGGAGTGTAAATATTTTTAATATTTTCACAGTCTGTCTGCATTGTTTTTTTGGCCCTGGTTTAATGAATTTAAATATGTATTGTGTTCGCACAGTCTGTATGAATTGCTCTTTATTTAATGCTACAAGTGCTTTGTTCTCATTATTTTGATTTTAACCTAATAGGAACTTCTATGGCTCATTGTTTGTGTCATTGCCACCTCTGGCACTGTTTTTCCACTAAATGACCGCACTCTGGTACTTCCTTACGCACCAGCCGCTATTACGTTTCCTCACCATCCCACCAATGACGGTCTAGTTGTTGAGTGCACTGTGCCGTAGCGAAACACACACACAAGCAGGTCTGTTTGTATTCCACAGACGCGAGACCACTCTCCTCAAGGATGCCTGGACATAAACCAGCTCTTGAGGAGAGGAGTGTCTGACTGCTCCACGGCTCCCTAACCCTGACATTGTCTTGCTGGTCCTTCTGCCGGTACCACCATTTGATTTGGCCTTTTGATTTTATACATTACAGCGGCTTTGAAATTTATTGCACCACTCTCTGTGAATGCATCTGCTGAACAGCCCGCAATTACCATAATGCACTAGTAAGTGCAATTACAATAAATTCCATGCACACAATTATGTTTCCACTACACATGTCCTTAGACTGTGTCACCCATACCCCACAATTGGGATGTTTATAATGAGGTACTTTAATTTAATTTAATTTAACAGGGATTCTGGTTCAATTGCATCTAATCCCAACAGAATCCCCATTTTGCTGGACAGCCTGTGATACTTTTAATGCCTAAGTAACTATACTCCAATAGTACCAGATAGTGTATCGATGTTTTTGAAATTTTGTAACCCATAACATGTTTATGTGTAAAGCACACATTCACCCGTAGGCCTCTTGGCGCTGAATAACAGATGTTTATTGTTACCCAACGGTACTCATGCTATGAACCTCAGAAGGGTGAAAGGCTGAGTGGACCCACAAGGATTTTAACTTGTGACCATGCGGTCGAAAACAGGCCTCTACAGTGGACGCTTTAGTCCACAAAGCCACCAGACTCTTTCATGTCAGATATCCCCCAGGTTCGGGCATAACGAGGAACTTTCTGTCCTCTATCACACATATAATATACTTTCCTGTTCCACTACAGCCACAGCTACATCCACTTACATTGAGGCGCCCCCCTCAGGATAGCAGGATAGCTAGCTTTGAGGATACAGGCTTTAAGCGCCTTGTCCCAGATGATGCCAGTGACCGTCTGGGTTGTCCATTGAAGAGCCCAACATAGAGCCCTTTTTGATCATTTGATGTTGCTTCTTGATTCCTATTATTTAGGCAAGTGACTTTACCATACATAATGTAAGCACTATGCAGGGTTTGTTCTAAATTATTATATTCCTTGTTTCTATTAATTTCTTTAGACTCATAGCGCTTTTGTTCAATTCTGAGAATGACCTTAGAATAGCAGGTCGTAACGTCATCGGCTTCCAGACTTATATAGATTCCTTTTATATTGTTAAAATTAACTAAGACAGGAGTCATAAGTATTTTTAATAGTGAGGCACTGTTTTCCACTCCTTCTATCACATCTCACTGCACCCTCCCTTCACTGAAAAGCATGCACACTAGTTCTTGTTTATTATAGTATATATAATTAAAGGATATTTTGAGCAATACAATTTGGTTTTTAGCTATGGAAATATGTGTCTTTAGCCATGTGTGCATTAAATGCCTATAACAAGTTTTGCATATGCAGATTAAGTTTCCTAGATGGTGAAACTCCGAAAAATATTTATTTTCCTGTGAACCGCTATTTGTGTAAACGTATCGAACACCGTGGCAGTACAAATGCAAATTAATACTGAGCTAATCGCTATGCACCTAATGGTTATGGAAAACCAATTAGCGCTAGATATCCTTCACGCAAAGGAAGGCAGCATTTGCCTGGTATTGAAGGTGAGAGAGTGCTGTACCTTAATTCCTGATAACAGTAGGGTTATTAATGGCCATGTTCATAATGTTACTAATATATCTTATGAAGTACAAGATATAAAAGAGCATGGCCTATGGGAAACAGTAGGTTCCTGGGTTAGTGAAATAGGAAAGGGGTTTAGTAAGATTGGTGAATTGATTGATAGCTTGGGAGAGGGTATGTGTGGGATAATACTAACCCCTGTAATTATTGTATTGATTTGTGCAAATGTCCTATTTCTCTTGTTTAAATGTTCTCAGCAGATGTTTTGAAATTGTGGGTGTAAAGAGAAATAGGCTTATCTAAGAGAAAGCAGAACAAAACAGAGATGTCGGAGCTAGAGATCATATTGTATAATCAACTGAAGTTGGAGTAATTGAATGGCAAGAAGCAGAAAGTGACGCAGACTATGTGATAAATGTTAGATGAATGATAGTTTTAGTGATTATAGAATAAGCAGAGGTGAGAATTTGTTAAAGTTACTATTGCATTTGAAATTAGGCCTCAGCATCATCTTGTTCAAAACCGAATGTCTCTTCATGCATATTCACTTTTCATTGTTTTCTGCAGCATGCAGTCAAGCAGAGTCATATTTGTTTATTGCCATGGCGTTGTTCTTGCTGTTCTCGAACAAAAACTTTCCAAACATGAACATAGTAATGTTTCATTTTCAAGGTCTTCTACTTGTTCACTATACAGCATTAATTCACAATAGTTTGTATTGTTCTTGTAGCTAGTTTATCCTGCCATCACTGGATGACATTAGCATAGAGTAGGCAGAATCAATATTCAATAGTGGGACAGTGATGAGATGGTAATGCAATATAATGTTTCATAGTACTCAGTATCAGTATCAAAAAGCTTTATTCGATTTTAAGTTTTAAAATCATAAAAGCATACAAACAAATACTACAATACATTTTAAAAACATTTTAAAATAAATCTCCTAATAGTTTTAGGTTGCACAGTTAATGGATTGAACACACTTTACACAACCTTTAGGCAACGTTGTAGGGCACAGTAGTCTACAAGATTTAGTAATTATGACACAGAAAACTATTATACAACGGTTTGGGACAACTAAAAGCCACTGTAAAAACTACTGCCATTACTTAAATGGGTTCCTCTACCCCCCCGGGATGTAATCACTGCCCTGGGTACTAGGGGAAAGCGTGTAGGACGTATAGGGGTAAAAGTCTTGTAGATTCCAGGTGGAAATAAGTCCGTCTCCATTTTGAGGTAGCCACTTCTTCATGTATGGCACAATGTGTCTACTCCTGAACCGTATCAGGATCAGATCCCCCGGGATGTCTTTTTTAAGAGGTCCAAGCTATCCCACCCTCCGGACACTTATTATTCGGCCATCAAGGTGGTAAGGCAGAGGTCTGTTTTTTGATAGCCAGAACTTGACCTTGTTCATAAGTTCGTGATGTCTCTCGGCTTTGCCTTTCGTTAGTTCAGGGACTCCTGTGAGAACAATTACAAAAGGTGCTGCTTCTGGAGGTAAGTGTATGTGGGTGGTGCGCACATGTTTAGATGGAATGTGACGTGGAGTTGTCAATTTCGGTGGGGCTTTGGGGTTGATAGGCAATGAGGAGGTGGAGGTTGGCAATTGAATGAGCGCCGCTTCATAAGGGGTAGTCAAATTAGGGAAATTTGAAGGGGTGGTTGTTGACGAGCAATGAGTTGTTACAGCGTGGGCTGGGGGTTTCAGGAGAGATTCAATGGAGTTCTCCAACCCCGTGAGCTTTTTCCCCAGCGTGGTGATTTTGTCCATCAAGGGATGTATTAAGGATTTGAGCAATTGCTCGATCATAGACAGAAGGGCCTGCTGGGAAGAAGATGATAAGTCCTCTAGATTGACACCAGGTGGGATAGTAAAGGAAGAATTAGTTAAAGGTAGAATTGGACTTGGAGGAGGTTTATCAGGTGTTAGAGATTTGGTAGAACTCCCACTGTCTTTGTTCCCAACAGTCTTCCTTTTGGCAAGCGTAACCCTAGATGGTGTAAGTTTAGTATCAGGAAGAGATTTCAGCTCCCTTGGACATGATGATAGGCCGCAGGATTTTTGCGTGGGGGGGAGTGCTGCTGGAACATATTTAACCTTGCACAGGCTATTTAAGTCGTCCAGCCATGGGAAACTAGATGGAGACTGAGCGAAAATGTCATCCGGGATTTTATTGGGCATATCCCCTGATTTGGGTTTAGGCATGGATAAAGAAATACAAGTCAGTGATTTACCTCAGAACATGCAAATGGGGTGGCCCGTCCCCTTCCTCCTCTGTCCGATGAGGGCCGTAGAGGGCCCGCCCTTTGCCCGGGCTTCGCCCGGCGTCCCGCGAAGCTGGGCGTATCTCCCCTTTTGGGCGCCTCCTGGCGCTTCCCCCGTGATTCAGTAAGCAGCGCCGCCGCTAGGGCCGCCGGGAGATGTAGTCCCGGAGCGGCGGCGCTGTGGACTGCAGATTTAGACTCCTGGCGGTGGCGGCAATGTTGTGGTCCTGCTCGTCGCACCCCTGCTCCAGCCCGGTGAGTTCAAAATGCCCCTGCGCTCCGCCGAGCGTATCTCCCCTTTTGGGTGCCTCCTGGCGCTTCCCCCGTGATTCAGGAAGCAGCGCCGCCGCTAGGGCCGCCGGGAGATGTAGTCCCGGAGCGGCGGCGCTGTGGACTGCAGATTTGGACTCCTGGCGGTGGCGGCAATGTTGTGGTCCTGCTCGTCGCACCCCTGCTCCAGCCCGGTGAGTTCAAAATGCCCCCCATAGTACTCTGTTCTGATTTTCTAAAAAAGTAATTTTTTGCTCACACCGTGATGACTTTGCAGAAGTAAATGATTTTCTATGCAAGAAAACTGTATACAAAACACTGATTTGGGGGATGAGCCAACATTTTCCTGAAGACTTCTCAATGCTATTAGGGATGCTGTATGTTTTCATACTGAGTTTGCTGCTCGCTTGGGGCTTCACATTTTTCTGATTTGCACACTATTCTGTTGTCCTATTTACTGAGAGCTTTAATGGCATTGAATTCATGTATTTATTTGCATAATTTCCTTACCACAGCTTTTGGATTTTGTAATAAATATTTAAAATAGTTTTTCTGCTCTAAAACTTAATTATTGAGTTTTTTCTTACTGGACTGTATTTTGATATGCTGTGAGGTGCCGTATGTTGGGGACACATTGCCTCATGAAATTGAGGTTTACCATCATCTCTGATTCATCAACTTATGGGTGTGAAATTAGGTCATATTTTGGGGGGGTCCAATTTTAGCAGTTCCTCAGACTTGTTTGAAGACTATCACTTCGAATTGATCAAATATTTAACTAAGGAATTATTTCTCTCATGTTATGAACTGGTATTATCTTGCAAGACCTCTGACCTCCTGGTCAGAGACCTAGCTCGCCGCGCTAGCAGCCATGCTGTTGTGCCGCTACCCCTTTCTCCTCCGTAAGGTAGGTGTTTGAGTCCCTCCTCCATCCGCAGGCTCCTGCCTGCGCCTCATTCCTGGTGGTCCAGTGATAGAGCCTTGCTCTTCTGCTGGTCCGCTGTTGTCTGTCTTCGTGTTGTGCCAGTTTTCTGTCTTTGTCTGTCTTTTTGTGCCTTTAATTGCTGCTTTTAATTTTATTCTACCCTCTTTCTTTATTTTCCTGTCTCTGTTCCTGTGCCCATGTTGTGTCCTCTGTGCCAATTTTTTGCTGCCCTTTTCCCCACCACTGCTGCCACCATGGCCCCTCCCACCTGCCGGTTCCCGCTTTCCCAGCTGCACTTCCCTATTTAATGGTGGCTGCACACAGCCGGCGCACCACTCGTGCACCAAAGGGGAGCCAAAGGCAAGCCCGTCTGCACCCGACAACGACCAGCGCCAGGGACCCTGGTTCCCTGACTACCCCCTGCTATGACTCAGCTGCCCTCCTCGCACTCAACCCCGGAAGGTACAACAACTGCCAATGGTCTATGCCAACCACCACTCATGGCCAGTTCTCCTGCAGACACTGCTGAAAATCCTTCACCACCATCCACACACCCATGGCTGCTGTCCCCGTGCCAGGCGCCAGCACCCCCGAAGCCCTGCGGTGCATCCTCGTCAATGTGTGCTCCCGGCACAGACACGCTACAGAGATATAGGACCTCCTTGGCACCCTCTCGCCAGGCGTCACCTTCCTCACGGAAACCTGGACCAGCGCCACCTCCATCCGACATCGCCAACGCCAATCCCAACTGGTACAAGATCCAGAGGAAGGACCGGCCCAACCGCCCAGGAGGAGGACTTGCCATCGCACACAAGAGCTCCCTCCGACTCTCCACCTCCAGCACGAGTGGACTCCCCATCCAGCACCGAATAACTCTATTTCCAGATCCACACCAGCTCCTGAACGACCCTATGCAGCACCCTCGCCTACAGACCCCCAGACCTAGAACTTCGTTCACCACCACCATTGCCGATCTCATTGCGAAGGAACTGGAGCAAGGTCACAGATGAGCACCTTAACTCCACCCTCAACCATGACCCCCCTCCCTCCTTGACCAAGGTCAAATTTGCAGCCAAAGAACTACACTGCTGGATCACCAACTGCGCAGACAAGCTCGCCCCCCTCCGCAACCCAGACAGACAGCGCCCCATGAAGGCCACCTAGTTCACCACCGACCTCCAAGAATCCAGATGCACCTGCAGACGTCTCGAGAAGTGATGGAGGAACAGGAAAGAAGACCAGACCACCTATAAGAACGCCATGACAGAATACTACCAACTCATTAGATCCACCAAAAGGATTTTCATCCGGAACAAAACCCTCGCTAACTCCAGCAGCTCAAAGGAACTCTTCAGCATCATCCAGGAATTCACCAAACCCCCAGCGAAACCACAGACATCACACCCTCCCAGGACCTCTGCCACAAGCTTTGCTCCTACTTACATTTGAAAATCATGGCCCTCTACGACAATTTAAGTGAACAGACTCCAGAAACCACTCCTTCCTCCAGCAATGACAGCCAGCCTACCATCTCCATCTGGACCACGGTCACCACTGAAGATACCCCAACGACCATGAAGAGCACTCACTCAGGAGCCCACATAGACCCCTGCCTGTCCCACATCTTCCACAGAGTTATCGCTGCCATAGCACCTGAGATACGATGCACCATCAATGCCACCTTCGAATCCGGCCCAATCCCCGACGACTGGTAAGAGTGCAGAAGTCAAGCCCCTCTTCAAGAAACCCTCTGTAGACCCAACAGACCTGAAAAACTACTGACCCATCTCTCTCCTTTCCTTCGCAGCCAAAGTCACAGAGAAGATCATCAACACCCAGCTGACAAACTTCATCGAGGAGAACGCTATCCTTGACCCTTCCCAATCTGGATTCCGTAGCAACCACAGCACTGAGACTGCCCTCCTCTCTGCCACAGACGACATCCACATGCTCCTCGACCAAGGCCACACCGCGGCCCTCATCCTACTAGACCTCTCTGCAGCCTTCAACACCGTCTCCCACCGCAGTCTCACAGCCAGACTCCACAAAGTAGGCATACAGGGAACCGCCCTTGACTGGCTCCACTCCTTCCTCGTCAGTAGAACCCAAAGGATCAGAATCCGGCCCTTCCTCTCTGAACCCACAAAGATCAACTGTGGAGTACACCAAGGATCATCGCTCAGTCCCACGCTCTTCAACATCTACATGGCCCCCTCGCACCCATTGTCAGACAGCATGGACTCAGCATAGTATCCTACGCCAACGACACCCAGCTCATCCTCTCCCTCATGAAGGAACCTGACGCCATCAGATTCAGCTTCCAGCAAGGAATGAAAATTGTTGCATCCAGGATGAGCAGCAGCTGCCTGAACCTCAGCTCGGAGAGGACAGAAGTCCTCGTCCTCAGACCCACCTCCTGAGCTTGGGACCACTGCTGGTGGCCCACTGCCCTCGGCAACCCCCCCCACCCACGGACCATGCCCAGAACCTCAGCATCATACTCAACTCCTCCCTCACCATGACCCGCCAGGTCAACGCTGTTGCCTCCACCTGCTTCAACACCCTCTGCTTCCTTCGCAAGACCTTCAAATTGATCCCCCCGAATCCAGAAAAACCATCATCCATGCACTCATAACAAGCAGACTGGACTGCGGAAATACCCTCTACGCTGAAATCAACAAATCCCTGCTACGCAAACTCCAGAACACCGCAGCCATGATTTGTCCTCAGCATTTCTCTACATGAACATATCACCCAATACCTGTGAGACCTCCACTGGCACCCTGTTGAGAAGACAGTAACTTTCAAGCTGCTTACCCACACCTTTAAATCCCTCCAAAACACTGGACCCAAATACTTCAACAAAAGAGTCTTCTTCCACATAACCAAGAGAAACCTCTGCTCTGCCGACCTCACTCACGCAGAAACCCAGCGCATCCGCAGAACCAGAATGGGCGAAACAGCCTTCTCCTACATTGCGGCTAAGGCCACGAACAAGCTCCCGATCAACATCAGATGCTCCCCACCCTGCACACCTTCAGGAAGAGCATCAAGACCTGGCTCTTCGGCTAACTCAAAGATGCAGCCCCTTCCCCCTCCCCCCCTCCCCCCCCCCCCAACCCCCAACGCCTTGAGACCCTCAGGGTTGAGTAACACACTTCACAATTCCCAGATTGCTTGATTGATTAACATAGAAAAACCCAGCTAAAGATGAAACAATTTTGACCATTGTTTGTAGTTATAGACTTTAAATATTATTTGATTTGGAAACTGCTAGAATATTTATCTTTTTTTTGTTAAAATACATTTACTATATTTGTTCCATGTACGTTAGTGTACAATGTATGAGTAAAAATTGTAGGGCATTTGTACAAATCTTTAACACAATGCAGGACAACAAGCAAAGGTGTTACCCTGCATTGTGTGAAAGGGAGAGAGCAGAAATGCGTCATATTTACAGTGAAAGAGCGCATTTCTGATCTCTCCTTGCTCTGACATACTGTTAGCTGAATAAAAATGAGGCAATAAACCAGACTACCTCAGACTTGTGCTTCTTAGTTGATCTCACATCTTATCCCTTCTCATGTTTGAATATCACATCATGCCTCTTAAGGTTTCTGCTGCCTCATAAGACTCAACACAACTAGAGTTTCTTTTCAACCTGATCAACTTTCCATATGGAATGTTCCATTTTACATAAGTTGGATGACAAGTGGAAGCATGCAAAATGTTGTTTCCAGCAGTTATTTTTCTATGTGGGGAGGACTGTAATCTTTTATCTGATTCTTCCATCCGGGTGAAATGTTGACGTAAACATGTATCTCATGTCCTGAATCTCTATAACTACAAAATTAGAGACACTGCTGGTTATTGTTGAAATTCAAGGAGGGACAGGGATCTTTTAGAATTTGTTTGTTGTTGTATTTGTGAATGGTTTATTTCACTATCAGTCACTCTTTTCATGTTGTTGTCATTATGTGTCATTGTGGGGTATTTGTCAGCTCGTTTAATAGTTAATAATTTCCAAACAAATTTTTAAAAATCCTTTTTGATATGAAAATCATTGTCTTGAATGAAAAAAAAGAACAGACATATACTGTGCTCTGTAATGCCCAATTCCAAAAAATGGTAATTTGTTTAGAAAATAAATTATTTTGGTTCTTTCCAACTGAACCGTTTGTATGTAATTTGGAGAGCAATTACATGGTACCTGTCATAGGATGTTCAGTTTAAAAAAAGGCATTCAGCATGTTAAATAATACCATCATCTCTCCATGCCTTTACCATCCCTGTATATTTCTTGATTAAATCCTCTTGGTAAGATCTTTCTACCTTGCAATACCATTCCTGATCATCTAATTGAGACATGACCTCCTTAACATACCATTTTCTGGCCCACAGAACCACAACACCCCCCCCCCCTTTTTCCAAGGGTGTTATTACAATTTCTGCATTTTAACCCAGTTTTTTGAGAACCTCATATTGGGACCAATTCATGTTTTTCTTTTCTTTAGAAAGTCTTCCCTTCTGAGATATTTTAGTTCTTTAATCATAAGCTTGTGAAAAACATCAATGTTAAAAGGTGGCAAGTTAGGTATCGTTTTTGACATGGGCCTAAAACGACTTCTAGGGCAGGCCTTTGTTTTTAACCCCATTTCATTTAAGATTTTACCACAGATTTCTTTTCATTCTCCTTTGGTAAGTTGTATGCATTTCGAGTTCCATTTTCCTCATTCAGTTCATATGCATCACAAAGTCCTTCAGCATTCCCTCTAGTCCAACGTCTCTACAATGTGTTTTATGTCCATCTGAGTCCAGTCATTGAGCTCAGATTTTCGACGTTCTCTGTTTTTATGAACTTTCAAAAGCTTTCATTTTTGCGTAAATTGGAAGAGATCCACTTAAAGTTTTGACTGGGGCGATTCTCAATTTTAACTCCTCCTCTTCTGTTCGGTAAGATGTTTTCAGATATATTAACCCCTGTTATATTTTCTAGTTCTTTGATCTTTTCTAGTCCACCATTTTCTCGTTTTGCCTCCTCTTTTCCTCTTCCTCTTCCTCCTTCTATGTCTTGCACTTTTATGAAGCCTTTATGGAGCCTTCCTGTTTCTGATGCATCCATCCTGCCTCAGTAATCTGTATCCCTCTAGAAAATGTGTTCTTTTGAAATTGAAATTGAGTTGTCATTTTAAGGCTTTCACTTTCACATCTGAACTAGTATAAATTATTGTCTTGTCCTATAATTCATCATTGTATCTCGCCTCGCCATGTCTCTAAAGGGATCAAAATGTGTGGCAAATGTCAATATTTTCCAGTATTGTAAACTCTCTTATCATGAAGTTCTGTTGCTTCCTTGTTTTTATTGCCATTTCCAATTTCTATAATTGCTGTTTCAATCTCACACTGTATGCGCGTAAAATCTCTTGATTTTAACCATTTTCTTTCTTCAATTCTGATTCAAACTTTTCAGTTTCTTTAGATATCAACTCATGCTTCTCCCAGTCATATTTGATCAAGATTATTCAGCATACCTTTTGAACATTACCTCAAATTGGTTGCCCATTCTTTTAACATTGCGGGAGTGGGGTTGATCATTGTAGGCCCTGTGTAAATACATAAACCTCTGGGAATTCCTATCACAACCACATATTTTTACAATGTGGTTGCTTCCCACCACCTGTTCAACTCACTTTTATAGAGTTTTTACAGCTGGTTTCGTTTTTAAAATCAATGTAAATTAATTATTGGTGCCTGTCCCTTGATTCATACTAGTTCCTTTCATCGTTTCTACTCGTGATAATAATGCATCCGCCATTCCTTACGCTGCCATATTATTCTAGGTTGTTTTGTAAGAATAAAGAATTTCTCCCTGTGATACTGCCTCTTATCTGGCATGCTTGTAAATATTAGGGCCGATCTCTGTCCCAATAAATTACTCAAACAGTAAGTGGTTTACTAGCTCATAGTTTCTCACTTGCTCATGGCCAAAGGAATTATAATCAGTATCATTGTGATTTTCAAACATTTATTTCTGGGAAATTTATTTTTTCAAAAAAGATTTCTGAATTGGGAGCCAAAACTCTGTGATTTGTTTCTTTTAGAATTAATAAGGTCTTGGTTCATACAAATGTATAGGTGCAAGTGAGTGTCCATGTTAATGATATTGATGTTAGCCTAGCAATTAGCATTTGTTAGTTCATTATAAGATTTTCTTTAAATTTTACTCTGCATCGTTACAATTTATTAGATATCTCTGTGTGCAAAAGAAATGCATATGTTATAAGAATGAAAAGCCCCCCCCCCTCTCCCCTTGCCTTCCAGTGGTGGGGCGTGACCTCCCGGCGTCCAGTGATGACGCGGGGGGTGCGCGCCGCACCACTGGTTGGCTGGCACCTGACCCGGAAGGCGTTGTGCAGGCTTCCGGGTCGGGGGGCGGGCTGCTGAGGGGCGGGGGGGGGGCGGGCTGCCCCCTCCCCGCGACCCCGGGAATAAAGGAGGGGGGAGCGCTCAGGCGGCCCCTTGTTGCCTGGACGCTCCCCCACACTGGTCGTGCCCCGCGCTCGGGGCTTCCTAATTTTCTATCTTGTATTTTCAGGTGGCTGTCGGCGGTTAAGCGGCGAAGGGAGGTGCCGAGTCTTAAGAGGACAGCGTCGGGAAAGAGAACGCGAGGAACGCGGCGGCACCTTGACTCAAAACGTTTTAATGTTTTTACTCTTTTGCTGCAGGTCGGCCCCGAAGTGAGGACTGCTGGGGGAGCCGCTTCTGTTTCAGGCGGGCACTGAGGAACCAGCCGTCTCACACGTCACAGGACAGGAGGCAGAGCGCCTGAACGCGGGCTGATCGGACAGTGCTCAGGGGCCTCCGACTAAGATTACCTGGTAGGGTGTGTGGGAGCGTGACATTGGAAGCGGGCAGCCTGAGCGTGGACCATAGGTTGCAGAGCACTCAACCAGGTACGCGTCGTTCGGGGCTCACTCCGGAAGCGTGAGATTCGGCAAGGCGGCGGGTAAAGCCGATCGGAGCGCGTAGAAGCGCTGCGGAGTACGGCAACGGACAAAGGCCGCCTTCCGAGGTGTTTAGGCCTCCTGCTAATCAATACATTGCACAGGTTACGGATATTGCCTAATTTACGGGAGGTTAGGCGTAGAGATTCCTTTTGTTTGATAATTTGTTGAAGTTTTAGAGATTGTGCGCCATCACCCATCCCTGCCCCATCCCCCACACCCTCATTTTAAAGTGTTGTCGGAGTCCCGGTGTGGAGCCGTTTCTTACAAAGTAAGGGGTATTATCAGGGGGGAAAGCCTAGACTGCCACCCGCTGGTTGGGCACTGTGTAAGTACAGAGGAAGTGGGGCAGAGGGATAAGTTAGTTTCCAGGGTTCAGAGGCTTGATTTGTCACATCAGAATTTTAACGTCTTTTCTATTTCAGGCAATTCGGGTGCAGTGAACGCTAAGTCGGTGGAGTGCGAGTGCGGGACCGGGGACGGACTTAGAACTGGTACCGGCCTTGGAGCACGCAGGACGTCAGTGGTAAGAGGAGCGCGGGGGCTCGCATTTCACTGCTTCTGGTGGCCGCCGGGTGGGTCTAAGCTAGAGTTTACTCACCCCTGACAATCGGACAAGCCGGTGTGTTGTGGTCGCAGTTGCATGGTGCTCACAGCCCCCTCCGTATCCTCCGTCTGTTGAAGGTACAGTGCGCTCGTGCACTTGAGTTCAGACATTAGTAGTGTAGTACAGTGGGCAGCAAAAATGCCAGGAGCTAGGGGGGGTAAGGGATCCAGAATGGAGGTGATGATGCAGGCCATGATGCGTAGGATGAGCGCCATTGAGTTGGGAAAGGTTGATGAACTGGAGGCTGGCATGAATGAAAGGTTTGATGGCCCTTCGGGCCCACAAGGTAAGCCCAAGCGGCAGATTACGGCACCCTTGCCAAGGGGGGATTTTGCTACCTCACCTAAGAGGAGCAACGCCAAGAAATCTAGGAGTAGCGCACTCGCTCCTGCACCTCCAGCTGTCCCCCATACACACGCGCCTGTAGTCCCGGCGCCCGCGGCACCGGCTCCTGCCATGCCAGCGGGGACCCCTCCTGTGGGGCCTGCCCCGTCTGCTCCCTTGGTACCTCTTCCTGCGGTCCCCGTGCCAGCACCTACTGTGCCCCCCCGCCTGTGGTACCAATACCAGCCCCTGTTGCACCGCTGCCGGTCGCCCCCTTACCTAACCCACCAGTGCCACAGGGCGTGCCCCCAGGGGGGCCAGTGGTGCCGGCAGTAGTGCCAGATTCAGATGCTGCAGTCCCTGCCGAGCTGGCAGCTCAGATAGCGGCTTTATTGCTTTGGCTACAAAAGGGGGGTGTGTTGCCCCCAACGTCAGATCATTCCGCTGAGGCGGCTAAGTTGGTGGAAAAGATTAGAGCAGCAACGGCTGCTAGTAGTGCTGCAGGCCCCTCTCCTTCTTCACTTACAGGTTCCAATGCCGCTCAACCGAACGGAAATGAAGGTGGACCGGCCCAAGTGTCCGGAAATGGTAAGGAGGTGGCTCTGCCTCTCTTGGGTGATGGTTCAATGCCATCCAGGAGTGAGGATTTAGCACAACATGTTTCCCAGGCTGTGAAAGAAATGATTTGGCCGGGAAAGTATATCTACATTTTTTCTCTTTTGCTGGATAATAGGGAAATGGAGAATGCCAAGGTACTAAAGGAATGGATGCACCCTAGCGAATGGAGAGCACAGTGTTCTAAATTCAGGGTAGAGGAAACATTGCTTAATTGGATCAGGGCCTTCTCTGTCTTTACGGCTATCACGGCCGAACGCCCTCCTAATGTACAGGCAGCAATGGCTTGCTACCAGAGCAGGATTGTAGGGTGGAGCGAGCAGTACCCTGGGGAGGCGTGGAAGGAGTACGATGTGAATTTCAGGAAATCCAGGGAATTTGACACATCATTGACATGGGACGAGGTTGACTCAATGTCTTGGCATAAGCAGTTCTCAGAGAACACAGTGCAGTCAAGGTGTTCTCTGCCAGACCCCAGCAGCCCTTTCGGTCAGCACAGGGGAATGACTTCCCTGGGAAGAATAGGGGGGTGGGGGGACAGGAGGGGGGTGTGCTGGGACTTTAATAAGCGCTCCTGCACGAGGCCTGCTGGCACATGTAGATTTAGACACACCTGCTCAATTTGCGGTCACCCCTCCCACCCCGAGACAACTTGCAGGTCCAAAAATGGTAATCAAGGTCAGAGAGGGAGGAGGAAACCAGAGTAGGGTACAAAGCATGATTGGTCCCATCCCAATAGACGTCTTGGCAATGATCCCATGCTTGAACAGATACCCAGACCACACAGCGGCTACCCTACTTCAGGAAGGTTTCACCCAAGGTTTCAGGATCCCGGCAGGGAGGTGCACAGGCAGCGCACATTGCAGGAATCAGTTGTCGGTAAAGCATAATCCCGCAGTAGTGGCTGCTAAGATTAAGAAGGAGCTGTCCCCGGGCAGGATAGCTGGGCCGTTCCAGAAGGTGCCTCTCCCCAACTTTGTGTGTTCACCACTGGGTGTAGTACCCAAGAAAGAGAAGGGCGAGTTTAGACTGATTCACAACCTATTGGCACCAAGAGGGGCATCTTTGAATGATGCAATTGATGATGGTATTTGTAGTGTGAAGTACGCTTCATTTGACCTGGCCGTGGAATTATTGCGGGGACTAGGGCCAGGGGCACTGATGGCAAAATCAGACATTGAATCTGCTTTCCGTCCTCCCAGTCCATCATTTGAACCACCACCTCCTGGGTTTCACTTTTGAAGGCAAATTTTACATGGATAAGTGCATGCCTATGGGTTGTTCCATATCATGTGCATACTTCGAGACTTTTAGCTCTTTTCTAGAATGGGTCATGAGGCAGTCCACGGGCCACCAACAGGTCATGCATTATTTAGACGATTTCCTTTTCCTAAGTGCGGCGGGCACTCGGGAGTGTGCTTGGGCATTGCAGGAATTTTGCGTGCTCATGCGGGCTTTCGGGGACCCGCTGGCGCCAGGGAAGACGGTCGGCCCGTCCACCTGTTTGGAATTCCTTGGCATTGAAATAGACTCAGTGGAGGGGTGCTTCAGGTTGCCCAGGGACAACGTTTCTAGGTTTAGGGCAGCACTGCGTCAATGCCTACTCAAAGACAAGGTCTCCTTACAACAGCTGCAGGAGACGGTGGGGCAACTGAACTTTGCATTGCGGGTCATCCCAATGGCGCGCCCCTTCTCACGCTCTATTGCCCAAGCCATGAAAGGACTACGGGAGAAACACCACGGCACTAGGTTGTCATGTGAAGTTCGCCAGAATATGCAGATATGGATGGCATTCCTGGAGGACATTAATGGCAGTATAGTGTGGCCCACCCCCCCTACCCCCCCACCACATCAGCAGAGTTGGGTTAATGGACAGACGCTGCTGGTAGTGCGGGCTTTGGCGCCATCCTGGGGACCAAATGGGTCGCCCAGAGGTGGCCCGAGGAGTGGAGGTCCTGGGGTTTGACCACCAACATGTGCTTCCTGGAACTGTTCCCAATATGGGTAGCTAGCATTGATGGTCTGGCCAGAACACCTATGTAATCAATCAGTGGTGTTCTGGTCGGATAACATGAGCGTGGTGGAATGCATAAACCAGCAAGCGGCACAGTGTCCATTCATACTGCGCCTGGTGAAGGTGATTGTGCTGCAGTGCTTAAAATGGAATGTGGTTTTCAGAGCCCAGCATGTGCCAGGCGTCCTCAATAATGCAGCTGACGCCCTTTCTCGCTTTAAAATGCAGGTATTCTGGGAACAACTTCCTGCAGCACACCCCTCGCCAGCACATTTCCAGGCTGCTCTCTGGCAGATTGGTGCCCCAGATTACCGCACCTCGTGGCAGCTAGCTTAGCCCCCAGGACCAAGACAGCATACCAAGGGGCGTTCTTGTCTTACCGTACTTTCTTGGGGCACGAATGGGAGGTTAGGTGGGCGCAAAAGGACAGTTTTGTGGCTTATCTAGAAATGATGCACAGGGAAGGGCGCTCAGTGGCTACTGCGAACAGGCATAGGACTGCTGTCTCCTTCTCACAGGCCAAGGGCATGAGGGATCCCACTAACACTTTTGTGGTGCGCAAGGCTTTGAGGGGTTGGCGCCGCATACAGGGGCACTCTACGGATACAAGAAAGCCGATAGGGCTAGTGCGGCTGACAGCCTTATTATCGGCACTTTATGGCGTCTGTAGCTCAAAATGGGAGGTGCTGCTGTTCAAAGCCGCGTTCGCACTGGCGTTCTATGGGGCTCTGAGGATAGGCGAGTTGGTAGCGGCGTCAAAAGGAGATAAACTGGGCGGCCTCCAATTTGCCTGCGTGAAGATCAGAGAGGATACAATGTGGGTGACAATTCAAAGATCAAAAACTGACCAGGAGGCACGGGGGGATACCATAGTGCTCCACCGGGCTCGGACCAATCCTTGCTGCCCGGTCTCTCATATAGAGGTCTTTAACAGGCAGCGGGAGGGTACGGCGGGGGTGCACTATTGTGTCACGCCGATGGTACACCATTGACCAGGTATCAGTTTAGGAGAGTCTTGGAGTTGGCGGTCGATAAAGCAGGCTTTGATCCTAAAGAATTTGGTACCCACTCCTTTAGAATTGGGGCGGCAACTGAAGCAGTGGTAAGGGGACTCCCAGTGGAGAAGGTTAAGAGAATTGGGAGATGGTCTTCTGAATGTTACAAGCGATATGTACGGATTGACATGTTGTAACATAGCAAGGTGACTCACGCCTGGTATTTTCTGTTTTTTTGCAGTTTCTCAAACCTGTCACGCAGGGGAGGAACTCGCGGCGGGGCGTCAAGGAACTACAACAGCTCAACACAAGTGACAAGAAGATCAACAGACATTGGTGACTTGGATTGTGGGCCACTCTTATGTGAGGCGCGCTAAACATGTTTTTCTTTCAGGTGAAAGTAGGAAAAGGGCGGAGCAAAAGGGGTTTTCTGTCTCCTTCTTTGCGAGGGGGGGCTTATGCCTCAGCCAGTTCAGAAATTATTTTCAGGAACTCTTATCTCAGCAATCCGCCCCCCCCCCCGTCAGTGGTGATACTTCACCTTGGGGAGAATGATTTGGCCAAACTAGGTGGGCGCATCCTTATAGAGGAAATCATCTCCACTGCGGGTGGGTGGCCAAGACATGCCCGGGTTGCATGGTAGTTTGGTCGCAACTTATACCTCGGTGGCAGCGGCGAGGGGGGGACTCGGTCAAGGTGTTGAATCACTTGGTAAAGAGGATCAACACACAGTTGGACAAATTATTTCGAGCCCCCCGGTTGCAGACGATCCCTCATTGGTGTATTTGGGGGGAACATTTCTACCTACGGGACGGGGTACACCTGACTGAGGCAGGGAACATCCTGTGGTCTAATAATATATTGGCACGGCTAGAGGGATTATCGAGGTGAGTATGACCTTTCTAGGAGTAGGAAGGGGGAGGCCAGATCGTCGGTTAACAATGCTGGCCTGTGGCGGTAAGGTCATGACCGGTGAACAGTTATTTTAAGGTCTGAGGGGGCGGGATCATCCTTTGGAGGTGTCCGCCCTGGTGCTTCAAAGGGGCGCGGGTAGGGGAGTCACGCTTTCCTTAGGCTGGTAGCCACCCCGCGCGTACTCATGACATCAGCGAATGGCGCAGAGTAAGGGCCCTCCTTTAGTGGGTAAATGGAGTTCACGGCGTGGACCGAGTAATTAACGGGCTCGGCTGCACATGCGCACCTGCGGGAAGGGCGCAGCTAGTAGGACCTGACACCGGTTAGCGACCTCGCCATATGGCCAGAAATGTTAGTATGCAAAATTTCAGAGGAGGATGTTTAGATTTGGTTAGGAAACAAGCTGTATTAGAATCTTGTTAAGGTTAGCCTATCATACTTGTTGATATGATTGTATCTAATATCCCTGAATGTTTTGCATAAATTTGTATCTTAATAAATACGGCCGGGGGGTCTTGTGATCCCCCGCCTTCCAAAGACAATTATGTTTTGTGTCAATGTGTTCTGGGTTGATGTGGGTCCACAGGGAGGGGGCGGTAGCTGTCACTGACCATGCAATTTTGATGTGTATGAGTTACTGACAGAGATTTCTTTTCACCATTTCTTTTCATGTCAGAGTTGTAAGTAGTTGCAATTGACTGCATGCAATTGTCTCCAACAGAGTAGTAAATCACTGCTTTATCCAGACTACATCTAAATATAAAGATATGTAGGTAGGTAGATAGGCAGGTAAACAGACAGACAGATTGATTGATGGAAAATTATGGAGAGGAGCATGGGGGCCAGGCTCGCTCCTATAAAAGAATAAGGGAACATAAAACTAAGCAACACTCCTATCCACTGTGGGCAATATAAAAACAATGAAACAATAGTTTTAAAGAGTTATTGAGCCTGACTAGGACATCCGCCCAATATCCAGGCAGGTGGTCAGAGTGCAGATGTCAGGGAAAAGACTGCCGCCTCTGACAGGATCCCTACCATAGGGGTGGTGCCTGCCGTGGGGATTACGATTATGATGTCCCTTTCCGACTGCCTTTTGAAAAGGCAGCAGGAAAGGGACTTTGAGGGCCCCTGGCCTTGAGCCACATGGAGTGCCCCCCACACATCCATGGACTGTGTTCCAGGCACCACATGGTGCCTAGCACACGTTGCATGGATGTGCACATAGTCCCTTTTTCCACTGCAGCTTGTGCTGTGGCCATTTTCTGGGGCCGAAGCACAAACCGCAGTGGAAAAAGCACTTTTGAAACTGTCACCACGGCAGTCTCATCTTAAACGGGTGGACGGACCATGGAGTGATTGCCGAGTGGTGTCCTGCCCGCTGTGTGGCGGTTGACGGTAGGACCGGCCACCCATCATAAGGAGGGCCATAGTTTCAAAAGAAAAGGAAATCCTGGAATCTCAAAATTAATGAATCCGCAATAAATACCCTGAGATTAATGACAAAGTAATTCATGGCTCTGAAACAATAATGTTGAACTGGGTAAAAGAGCTGGGAAAGTGGTTGTGTTCATAGTGAATCAACACTACGTTCTGCCACATGTAGTGGCCCTCTATTGAAAATGAGATGATGAGAGGCGGCTCGAGGTTATGTTGATAGTTCTTGGGTTATCAGGACAGCATAGTCAATTGAAGCGAAGTCCAAGGGAAGGAGAGCAAGAGGGAATGGAACTGTGATGAGGCAAAAAGGGAATGAGGCAGTGTCTGATGATTAGGTTTGGTAATATGGTGCTAGAAGAAGCCTTGTTGTTTACAATAAGGTGAGTCACAATGTGTGAATTTGTCAAAGTTGTGAAAATCGTGATTTAGGTTGAAAGTGGTGTGTGGATTATGTGGTATCGGTGAAGAGCTCAGGTGGGTGTTTTACAATTTTCTGTATTATGCACATTTTTAAGTCCCAGTGGAGTGTGTGTACTATATGTATGAAGAGGTATATGTTGTATTTGTTTGTGCTTTTTCATGTTTTGGGCTTGGAATTTAGAATACGTATTTTTTTTGTAATATTTTCTTGTAACATGTTCTGGTGTTAGTTGGGGAGTGGAGTTTTAGTTGGGTGTGGGTTGTTTATAAAGGGCGTCTTCAATCAAAGAATGCCTACTGGCATCTGTGCCAGAAAGCAACCTTTGCAGAGAATACCTTCTTCACAGTCATGCTAGCCAGGCAGCTTCCTGTGAAAACTTAAACAGTCAAACAATCAAACAGCTAATTATTTTTTGGTCAAGGCTACCAGATAGGGCAGCTGTCTGGTTGATAAAGACCTACTGAGTGCTTACCAAGAACTTAGGAGCGGATTATGACTTTGCCGGCTCTCTGCCGAAACAGCACCGCTAAAGCTGCACATGACAACCCACCTTATTATGATTTCAACTTGTGTAAGTGGATGGTCCTTCGCCTTTCCCATGGCAGTGCCTGGAAAACAGGCACTGCAATAGGATCAGCAGAAAAAGTTCCAGCACGGCATGGACAGTGACATCCATGCCGTGCTAGATCCTTGGGGGAATACAGACAGGGGGGCGCATAATGTGCCCCCTGAATGTATCCCCATGGCACGGGGGATGGTGACTGTATAGGTCCCTCTTTGTTCCTGCACCACCAGTCTTTTCATGGAAGGGCTCCTGCCATGAAATGGCTGGTGTTGCAGGAACTTGTAATATATTCAGCAGGACTGGCACTGTCCGGCTGAGCATTTTACATTGTGGCACAGCGACGCCACCACCAGGGAAGAACTGTTCCCTGGCGCGGCCGGTGGTCCACTGCCAGTAAGATGGTGAGAGTCGTAATCCGGCTGATGGTGGACCACCACTGCTGCGCCACCACAAATGCGGTGGTCGAAAGGCAGCCACACTCATAATCAGACCCGTACATTGTGCTCAAAGCCTATTCTTGCTTACGATTAGTTGGCTTTAACTTCACTTTAATTTACTTGCCTATTATTTGATGGCTTGCCTTGTCCTTCTTGTGTTTGTCCCTCCCCTGGTGCATAACCTTTTAACTTGTGTTCCTTCACAGCTCTCTTTTAGAGAACTTCTTTTTTCGGTTTGCTTAAACGCTCAGTATGTATTTTCCAGTTTTCTGCCACGCTTGCTTCTCTCTTATCTGTGTGCTTCATCTGTGGCTTCTGGTTATGATATCTTCTGGACAGACTACCCAGATGAACCAGGTGGGGGTGTTGCTGCAATCGCAAATAAAATTCCAAATGGACTGCAAATACTGGTATATCCAACACATATTGTAAGGCTTTAAAAAAAAACCTGTAGATTATAATGTGCTGGTTTTCATATTCACGTATGTTCCCCCAAAAGAACAACTGTATTTTGGGCTACAGTAACAGAGGGCTAAAATAACAGAGAGCCTATAAATGGTGTTCTCCAGAAATCTATTTTTATCACCCCAGGTATTTATTAGCTACGTGCGCCCTCTGGCTGCATCCCTACACTTAATGGGAATGTCCTTCTATATGTCTGCCGACAATACGCAGTTCCTTTTTAGTTATATGTGATGTAGATCGTCCTCCATACTTGAAAATAAAGAACTGTCTGCATTTTTCCAGCTGGGGGGTGACCTGAAAATTGATTAAGATAAATCCTTACAGAACTGATAAATGCTAACAGCTAATGGCCACAAAGCCTACTTGAGCGGCCGACAGTATGGGGCCCATAAACAGCTCCTACAAAAACAGTGTGTAATGTAGGTATTGTCCTTTATTCAAGCTGCTCACTTAAAAAGAAACAAAATAGTGTGGCTAAAACATGCTACTGGAAGTTAAAATATTACAGATTATATTACCTTACTTGGAGGATAGCTTGCATTTGCTGGTAGTGAATAAACTGTGTGTCCTGGATTCAAGTCAAGTTTTCTCCCCAAGTACTATAATCCTTGGAATGCTAAGTGTTATTCCACTTGGAATGGTAACCAAAGCTAACGAAACGACTAGTCAGAGTCATCTAAGGAGGGTTGTAGTACTGTTAGCATCTTAACCTAGCAAAAGCTCCCAAAATGTATTGATAGGCCATGCAAAGGAGGCAGAACAATTGGAAGAAGTTCAGTGGTCCTTTTAAAACAAGAATTTAAAAAACAACTAATGACAGCTGGTTAACCAATAAATTGGATTATGGATTAGCACCATAAACTGCTTCAATTCTGGATTCAATTGATTACATTAAACCAAATGTGAAGGAATTGCGTATGTGTCCTCTCTGAAGTTTATCCTTAACCACATACATCGCGGGGCTAACTAGACTGTTCACTCATTGCTACATCCAGTTGGGTTGTGTACTTACATGATATAACGCCATGAGAATTTTTTGAAAAGTCCTTTACAGAACCCTATGCTTAAGAATGTATCGAGGAAGATAGAGACAATTAAGTACTCATGAACACGTTTGAATCATTATACTTTATTTCCTGACATCATCAAGTATGCTGCTCAATTGATGAATAATGTGTCATTTGTTAACTGAATCTGAGATACGATATCTGTACTGCACTAGTTTACTGCTGAAGTGCCTTGGGTTTTTACTTGAGAAATGAACTGGGCAACCCTTGCACGTCTTCATTTTAGACACAGGTTACCACAAATCTCAGCATGCAGACACGGTTACCACAAAGGCAGTAGACTCCAGAAAACAAAAACATTCCAAAAAGTTATGAACAAATCAATTGTAATCTTTTTACAATTTGCACATTTCAACATCACATTTACATTAGAAAAATAAACATCCAAAGGACAATAAAGCGCCTCCAAATAAGAATTATTTGAAAAACACTTGTGACATTGTGTTCAACAGCATACAGTTGTGCTGTACATCTATTGTACTCACATGCATTCATTGAACACACACGCCAGTATTTATGTACTTTATGACGTGACTCTTGTAACAAAGAGTTTTACAGAATCACCTGAGGGACAATTGACTAGTTTTAACAATGGGAGTGGATCCAATCAACCTTAGTGATGTAATTCAAAGTCCCATGCACCTTGAAGGGACGAGTCATGATACAAAAACAAGTTTACGAACATGGTGCCTGTTAAGTTAGTGTGTCCTCTTGCAGACTAAATGCTCCTCTCATTCACATTGGATAGCAAAACATTCGATGGACCCTCCAAAGGGCAGGCGAGGATTTGAGGTGTATGGCACACAGTTCTAGATTATTCTTTCTCAGAGAAACCTGAGTCATCATAATTTCTGTTGTGTCAATTTGAATATTCACAAACAGGCACTTTATGAATCAAATTAATTATGATTTTCCTTCCAGCTTAGAACACCAGTTTAAGTAGGAGATTAATTGATTTCATTCTCCAGCTTTGTGTCTAAATGTGAGGCTAATCACAATGGGCCAAACCATGAAGCCCTTGGTTTCTACCTCATCTTTAGTGCTTTTCGAAGGTAGAGCCGACGTGCTGAGACAACCATTTTAGAAAATCCTGTCATACAATAGGCTAGGCATTCTGAAATGATTTTCTTTAGTAAATGCAAATTCAACTCTTGCCTAATAGTTCTAGAAAGTGGTACCTGCTCTGAAAATTGAACTCCTCAATTCTAGTATGAAAAGTCTAATACCTTCTTGCATTTTACTAACTCTCCAATATTAATTCATTTATTTTGGAAATTTGTAGTGTCTAACATTTCGTGAAAGCCTGTACTCTTTTTGCGTAACAATACCTGATGCTGTGTTGCTTGAATATGCAAAACACATCTATATGTATGAATGTGTATGGTATTTCTGATACTGTTGATTATTGCAGATTCAAGAAAACAAAGCATCAGGTACTATATGGTAAATGTTATGTTCCCGCTGTAGTACATATCATGAGAGAATATTAAACTCAGCAACACCACCGAAAATATGAACATGAAAAATATATTTTCTCCTCTCTTCTCAAATTTGGCTCAGTGCGTATTTCAGTTCCGTACTATGCATTAATAAAGTATGCCTCTTTCATTGCTCTAATAAATCCAGACTAAATACACCTCCTTTCTGTAGTCTTTTTTGCAATGTTTAGGATATAGAGATATGGACATGTTGGTACGGATACCGATTCTCTCAAGGGGAATAGTGTACCCCATGATACAGAGAACCTGAATTGAGAACAGTGAGAAGCGCAACTCTGATAGGACTCATAATGATGGACAGGAAGAAAGTATAAATGTACGAACATGGACGTGTTAAGTTTCTGTTTGTGCGTCACTTTCACATCAAGATAAATAAATATGTGTTTGTATTGTGCAAGTATTAAAAAAACTCAATTTCCGCTAATCGTTTATATTTGGTTGCTTTGACGTTCTTTGCTTTTTCAGTAAGGCATCTAGCTAAACAGCTTAAAAACCCATGCTGTCTTTATCTACCCACAGATCTCACAGCTGCCTATTAGACTTTTCACTCTTGCAAAAATTCTTGTTTGGTTTTCTCAGAAGCTTTCATATGCTTATCTCATTTAAAATGTACACTGCACAGAATAAAAAAATCTTCTATGTCTCAGGATATTTCCTATCGTGATGATCGCCATCTGTTTTAAAAAGTGACTGTGAAGTTAAACCCCTGGAATGAGTTTTTCAGTTGAATTGAAATATAAAATTCGTGAATCAAAAATAAAACACCTGATAGCTATATGTCTGTAACATTCATTCAGTCGGAAATATAGGAAATTATTTTGCACGTTTCAATTTAATCTGTTAAATGGACCAGCCACTGAAGAAAATGTATTTCTGTTTACTCAGTACTGCATCAATATCAATGACCAACAATAGGCATTCTAGAATGTTCGTTGGTTTGATGATGTCAGCTGCGGTTTTGAGATCTATTGTAGCATCATTCTCGGATGGCCCCTTCATCAATTTTTCTTCAGGACATTGCTATGTCCTGTCAGGGTCTACCTTTCCGTATTATTAGTTTTACAGCCCTTTCAGCACACTTTACTCTCTCAGTTTTCATGTCTTCTCGACCTGCTTCCGTTCTTCAGTCATTGCAAGCCTGAATATAATCCAGCGTATTACACTGAGATTGTAACCCATTTCAGTGAAAAGCCTTTGCAAATAAATTATAGCCAGTTTCTAAGGACCCATTTAAAATTCCAGCCATTTTTTTTATGGCAAACAGGGTTCTCTGGATGGATGATGCTTGCATCATGGAACCGAGACAGATAATGATATGTAGTTGTCTATGTTGTGAGCATACATCATGCTAAGGGATGTTTCTTGTGTGGGCCCCGAACATATCCTGACAGAGGGGCTTATTTCGCTGGTGACGTGCCTCTCGCCCCGTCTCACCTGCTGGCCAGGGCAGACCGCCTTCACCAGATGTCTTTTAAAGGTGTCACTTAACACGATGTAGATGAATGGATTGATGCAACTGTTCGCATAGCCCAAGCTAATCGCTACATTATATGCGTAGAGGAATATAAGAGAAGGCTCAGCAATTTTCAGGTGGACCAGCTGTAAGATATGATATGGTGCCCAACAAATAAAGAAAGCAGAGCAGATTGTAACAGCTGTCCTGGTTATCTTCTTTGTTCTGACCCTGAAGTTCCTCTGGGGCAAGGGTACCACCACACAGGATATGTGCTTCTGTATCTTCAGGTAAACAATACAGATGACAAGCAGAGGGATAACAAACGCGAGAAAGAACTGGTAGAGTGTGTACCAGTAGATGTCAATCGAAAGGTTGGGCAAAATGATTCCACATCCGGCATTGCCGTCCGACAGCTCAATAAGCTGAGTGTACATGAACACTGGGATGATGGTGATGAGAGAGAGAAGGCACAACACCACAATCACTGCCGCGGCTGCGAACGGAGTTCTCACATATGATGAGCGGATAGGATGGACTGTGGCCAAGTACCGGTCGACAGACATGGCTGTGAGGATATATGTGCTAGCAAACTGACTGTTGGCGTCTAGAGCTGTGATGATGGTGCACATGGCCGCTCCAAAGTGCCAGACACCATGACCTAGGAGCTGGTGAATAAGAAACGGCATTCCAAGCAGGAATAGGAGGTCAGTCACTGAGAGGCTCACAATGAAGATGTCGGCGATGTTATGGCTCCCCTTGGGTTTCTTGTTGATCGTGTAGATGACAATGCAGTTCCCAATGGTACCCATTAGACAAATGATTCCAAAGATGACCGGAAGGACAATGCTGCTCTGGTCTTTCCGCCTGGGCACATCTGGAAGTGAGAAAAAGAGCAGCATTATTTGAAGAATTGTAATAAAAACACACATTCTTTGCATACTACAACTACCTCTGTCACAATTTTACATTAACACAATGTGAATTGTTTTTTAGACACTGGTGTACACCGAGACACTTTGGGATATTTTTTTATTTTTTATTTATTGTTGAATAATACCATGCTTCTCAGTTCAGGCTGATAATTGTCAAAGTAGTTCCTCTTTTCTGTACTTATCAGTTGCAGGTGTAACAAACATGAATATAGTTTTTGATATTAGATCAAACAAAAGATTTACTCTGCCAATTCTCTGTAAACAAAATTATATGTAAGAAACCCCATATAAGTCACCAATACTGGTGTGACATATAAGTAATGACAAAAAGATTTTCATTCTAAGGCGAACTATTTAAACTTTAAAACTTACATCTAAACTCTGGGAAACTTGGCTTTAGCTCAGTTTAAGTATACAATTTATTCTAAAAAAACGGCACACAATTTGCATTAAAATATAGAATCAGGATTTTTACATCATAATTTTAAACTTGCATCAAATTTTCCCATAGGATTTCCACCAAATATCTTTCAAGTATACCCCACGTAAGATATAGGGTTACTAGTACTAGAGAAGATAGCTGTCTCACGTTACTGCAGTACAAGTGTTTTGGGAAAAGCTTCCAGAGTGATGACCACATTAAGCTACAGTGCTGCCCTTGATTGATTAGTGGCAGATTCTTCAAGTCTTTTGCCAGTACACAGTCTGTAAAGCGATCTGAGAAGAGTATATACTTCTCGGTGCAAACTTATTTTCCACTAGAAAATTGTCTTTTTTTCAGTGCAAGTATTGCTTGTGCGGCTTAGTGTTACTTTGTGTCAAGGGGGAGTTGTATGGGTGGCATTTGGACATTCCAGCCCAAGCACCCACGTTTTTTTACACAAAACCCTATCTATGGCAATTGTTAGACTGGGCTTTGCATCAAAATATAATGTCTCCTTGAGGCAAGCGCAATATTGGAGAATTATTTAGTCCAAATGGTTAACACACTGCATGTGTACTCGACCATAGAGCACACATCCAAAACGTGAAAAGTTTTAAAGCCAGCCTTGGCATAGTATTTTGTACTGGGAGGGTGCTTACAGTACAAAACCTATGCTAGACATCATGCACTCTTCTCTACACCATGCTGCAAAGATGTGAGACTGGTGACAAGCAGCGTGTTTGTGCATCCATGACTGGAAAGTGAGCTCCAGCAGGCCATACTTAGGACCTGATTACGATGGCGGAGAGACCGCCGCCGATAGGCTGTCGGTGGTGGTCACCCCGACCATCGGTGACCTCCCACCACATTACGATGGGTGATGTGTTGGCAGTCAGAAACACCGACTGACAGTCGGAAGCATTCCAACCGGCTGGTAGACTTCCCTCCATCCCCAGAATGGTGGCGGTGCCTGTCAGGCACCACCGTGGGGATTACAATATCCCTTTCCTCCGGTTATTCTGTGGCAGCCAGCCCGCTGTGACACGACTGGCGGGAACGGGTTTGGGGGCTCATTGCGGACCCCCTTACCCCATGGGGCTGGTACATGGGCCCTGGTGCCCCCTACATATCCCTGTACCATGTGGCTGGCACTGCATGGTGCCTGACCATTAGTGCAGGGATATGTAAACACCCTTGGCCTAATTTATGAGGCCTTGTGACAGTTTTGCGCTTCCGTTGCGTCACGTTTTGTGACGCAACGGCGACATAAAACACGCCTCCTGTTGCACCCTATTTACAAAGTGATGCATCTAAGCATAATACCTGCGTCAGGTATAATGAATGCAGGGTGGGTTGTTCCCACGTAAGTAAGCCTCATAGAAGTGACACTGTGAAATCTACCAGATTTCACTGCACCACTTCTAGGGTGCAAATGCATCCATATCTTACGCCTGCTTCACAGCAGGCGTAAGACTGACGCAATCCCTTTCACATGGGACTTGCCCATGTGTAATGACCCATTGCTGGATTTGCGTCACTTTTGCGCCATACAGATATGTCAGAAATACTGACGTATCTGTAACTCCTTGCAACATGAGGCGTCATACAGTAAATATGATGCATCAATCATGTCGCAAGGAGGGCGCACTGAGAAGTGATGCATCGCTGCTTTAACGCAGCGATGCGTCACTTCTCATAAATGAGGCCCCCTATTTTTTGTATTGCGGCGGGGGCTGCTAACAACATCACCGCCGCAATACAAAATATAGGCAATGCGACCACCGTGGTGGCGGTCGCATTGTAATTTGGAGAGTGGGTAGGTCGCCTCGTGGGCGGCTGGTCCTCATTCCGAGACGATGGTGGATGGACTTAAGTCGGTCCACCATCGTAATGAGGCCCTTAGTTATAAAAAAAATGGCTCTGTGCTGCTTTCTCCCTCTTACAATGGTTGCTCTGCTGCATTGAGCTACATTTAAGTAAGTTTGCCCTTAGAGACAACTGATTGTCTTGTCCATTTGTTAAAATGTTACTGCTCCTAGGCAAGGTTCTCCCATATGGTGCAATAGTGCTCCAGCGACCTACATGGTGTAGGACACCATAAAGTAATTAGCAAAATGACCAATCAGCTTGAGCAATTCCAGCTAGGGTTCCAATCTGAAGAAGACAGTGTTTATCATTGACTCCAAAAATGTTATCAATAGAAGAGATATAAATTCGTAATGTACCTACTTTGGAAAAAGTTTTCCTTCAACACTGGGGCTGGACTACTGACAGTAAGACCACTCAGGATGAGTAGAAGAGAAGTGATATATGCAAATTTCCTGTGAACATAAGGCATGTGATGAACAGGATAGGGAGGTATTTCATGTAGTGTGCCTTCCTTCTACAAGGATGCAAATGCATGTTTATGGTAACATGTGACTAGTCTGGACCAGTCATAGGTAGAAGGTAGTCCCTGCGTGGATGGGCCTCAGGTTTGCATATCCTGTACCTGCCAACTCACATGGTGCCTCTGTGTAACACATGATATCGGCTGCCCTCACACGGTTTCCCGGTGAAGAGCCAATAACACACAGTGGCAGGTAAACAAGCTGGAAACCACTGTAAATAGTCCAGTTTGTTTTCCAAGGCTTTGACCTGTCGACATCTATTAAGGGGTGTGAAAACACCCCAAGACATCGGCACCAGCCTCAGCAAGCTTTTTTTTTAGGGAGGAGGAGGGATTTGGGGTTGTGGTTCAAAAGCGCCTAGTAGGTACTTCTCAGCACCAGGCCCGGCCCCTTCAAGGCACTGACTCTCCATCCTCACACAGTGAGATTTTCATTCAAGTTGGCAGGTATATACCATATTGAACTTTTGGGCTAGTATTTTAATTGTTCAGCAGATCTGTTCACTATTCCTGTGTTCTTGAGATAACTGTAGATGATAAATTGTTTGGAATCAAAGCTCCATCTGACTCCTACTACCTTGAAGAAATAAGAATCTAGCATTTGAAAAATCTGAAAACTGTAAAGTTAGCACAAGATTTGGAGACTAGAAAAACCAGTTGACTAAAACCAGAGGGGTTTTAGAACATGTCAGAGCCGGAGGGCCATCATAAATCACCTGCTCATTTGCCCCACCAAACTCACAGTTCCCTGCCCAATCTGAGTTGAGTGCAGTACGTTTTATGCTGGTGGAGCCTCAAGTGCTTCAACTGGTAGGAATCTCTCATCTGGTCGACTGTCTGCCATTGGTCTACTAGGTCTTAGTGATGGTCTTAGTGATGGTCTTAGTGATGGTCTTAGTATGCTGGATCAGGCACCTCCTCCACTAGATGGCTTTACCCATGAATTGCATAGGAGGCATAGTCGTCACAGGCAAGGTAATAACTCAATTGCTCCAATGCACAGGGAGAAAACTCCCTGTACATTAATTAGATTGATTGTGTGGGGTTTTCAAGCATTAACTCCTGATTGGGAAGAATATTCTTGAAAAACAAAAGTGTTGGGAAAGCGGGCTAAATATATTGAAAACTCTTTAGCGGTCACAGCAAATGCCCCAGTGGTGGGTACAATGAAAGCTTATAGACAATAGCCTTCGCTGACTGGGCGGGCAAACTGCCACCCTCTAAATTGGGGCCCTGGAATAAAATAAGGAGTCAACAATGTTATGTTGCCTGATCTGCATCTTTGGTTCCTAAAGCTTGCCCCATCTAAAAAGTATTAAGTAGGGGAATATTCCAATAGATACAAGGATGTTTACTCAACACCAGAGACATTCCTGGGTAGTGTACCTGCCATTGTATAAACAGATTGAAAGGATTATCATAAAAGCACACAGTTCCTGTGAAGATTAAAATTACTACTAGTATCAACATGTGCTTGGGCCTTCTGTCTCTTGTCACCCACTGGCATTTCTCTGCACTAAGCAGAAAGGGAAACCACACTAAGCAGAAAGGGGAACCTTAAACAAAAACAAATGTGTTTTTCTGTTTTAATTGTATATAGAGCAAACACCTCTTTTCCATCATTATGAGAGCAACATGCAAAGTGCACGCATGTTCTTCTTGGTAAAAACTGCATACTTAACACACAGGGGCACCTAAAAAATCCATTGACTTCCATTAAGGTTCTCCACCACTTTTAACCCTTTCAAACAGGAAGAACGTCTCACTCTTTCAGTCCTTAATGAGCTGTAAAAGATGTAGCTTCCAGTAGCCAGTAGGGGGCCTGCAGCACAGAAAGGACTCAAACAAAATGAAGTTTCAAGAGCAGGTTCGGCTACTTGGAACACAAATCTACTTACCTGTCTAGACACTGCCCTCAATGCGAGAAGGAGATCTATATTGGAGACATGCTATTAATGTCAGATCAGTGGGAGAGTATAATTAACGAAGCAGTGGTGCCTATGGCAAAAGAAACCAGCACATTAAGCATGGGCGGAAAATCCATTCCGCTCGTGGATTTGCGGATTTTCGGTAAATTCGCAATCCGCGAACGCTCGCGAATTTACCGAAAATCCGCAAATTTGCACGCAGCGGATTTTTTTTTCTTGGTGATACAATTTTGCGGCGTGCGGTGTAAGTTCGCAATTGCGAACATGTAGGTGCGGCGGGCAGCAACAATCTCGCACTCGCGAAATTACAAAAATTGCAATTCTGCACAAGAAATCCACTAGCAAGCAGCATAGACCTTCTGAAAATGATGATTTTTATCAGAATAACTCCTCAGGTTGACATTTGCCTGCACTTTTTTGGATTTGAGGCCTTTTGACTTTCTTTGGATCACTTTTGGATTAGAAATCAACTTTCACAAGTAAGCTTGTTTGGGGCATTACAGTTGCTGTAATGCTGTTCTGCAGAAAACGAGTTTTGCAAAAGTGAAAGCATTAAGCAGGTGCAAAAGTTCAAACTCATCATTAGTAACCATTCCCTTTAGTGCTTCCTGACTGGGGCCCCTCCAGAGTTCAGTTGCTAGTTGCAACAATTGTATGACCCTGCTCTGACCCTCACAGCAGGCTCATAGAATAGCTACAAGTAGGCCACAAAGGTCCTGGAAAAAAAAAATTGCACTGCAACAGAAAGCAAATTACAGATAAGGAAGCAGGTGCCAGACTGGAATTTTAAAACAGTGACACATTAATAAATCAAACCCAAATTAATTCATGACAGTTGAAGCAGGGCAGGTGTGCTTGCTTTTTCCCCCCATAATCTACAGTGATGATGAACCAGAGGGTGGCATTGATCTACCAGAGGGTGGCAGGGGTGAAACAGAGGGTGCTGGGAACCTGTGATGATGAACCAGACGTAAAAACAACATAATCGCGACCGGTTGCGAGCCGACATGTAAGTTCGCAATTGAGAACTGGTACAAAACCCTCGCGAACTGGCAGAAATCCTTGCAAACACAAAAAAAAAATCGCGAGAATTCACGGATTTTGCGGATTGCGAGTTCGCAAATTCGCAAAATTCGCGAACGCAAAATTCGCCCATGCTTACAGCACATCAATAACTGCACAGATAAATTAGGGAAGGTGTATCCGAGTAGCAAAGTCAATCTTGATATGGTGCTTTCATGGTATAGAAATTCTGCCACCTAGGATGTTGTTGCCAGAACCCAGGAGCCCCTGGTTTGCAATAGACAATAAACAAAATACCGAAGCACACAAGGAACTCCACTGTGATAAAATACAATGTAATGTAATAATTTTCTTATTCCACACTCAAAGTTTGTATAGCAGTCAAAACAAGCAGCCAACGTGTTTCATCCAAAGACTTTTTCAAGGTTGCAAAATTATATTTATAATGACATATATGTAAATGGATGACATAGGGCATAGTATAATATGACTGTGGTTGCCATTCCCAAAATGAAAATGTAAGCCACACCAAAGTGTGATCAAGAAATGGATGGTGTCGGCTGCTTGTTTGTACTGAAGACAATGTCACTAACAGAGAATATAACTGCCTGAGCAAAGAACAAAAACACCTACTGTACAACAGTGGTAGAGTATGATTGGCCCCGGTGCTTTACATTTTATTTATTTATTTATTTAATGCGATTTTCTATAGCGCGAACATTACCCGAAGGTGTCAGAGCACTTTACAAAAGAACCAGTTGCGATACATAAGGACTTAGGATTACATGAGTTACATAAAAGATACAAACAGGAAAAAAGTTTGCACATGTACAAGTTGTAAAGTCACACAGGAAAGAGATACAAATAGAAAAAAATGCAAATGTACAAGTTATAAAGTCACTCAAGGAAGAGATACAAATGGATAAACTCTAAGAATCACATAGGAATGGTAGTACAAAGGTCTACTACATATACTAGTGGCTAGAGTTATCTCTATATACATATATATATACAAATAGTAGATTTTCTCAGGACTCCATTTTACCAGCGATTCGGCTTGGAGAAGTAAATATCACATATTTACAGAGTGAAAAGAGAAATAAAAATAAAAATGGATTCCAATGGACCAAAGGAAAGGACAAGAATCCACAAAATGGCGGACCCGGTTTGTGGACATGAATGGAAACCATCTCAAGATGGCAAGATGCACCAACGTCAGGACCCAAAAACAATGAGAGCAGAGTTCCATAAAGTGGGGTCGAAGGGTGGACGCAGTCACAGCACCAAGGGAGGGAAGAAGAATGTTTGAGTGCACAGGCACAAGGGCATCAGGCTGACGACCCGTGAACAAGGAGAGCCGAGAACTGGAGCGAGCCTCAGAATAGGTAGGGACCACAGAGACCGAAATAGAAGAGTGTCCCACGCGTTGCCTGCCCCGCTGGGAACAGTGACGAATTCAGGCCAAAATCCATGAACGAGGAGGGAAGCTGGAGCCACAGTTAAACAGCAAGCGTTGCTGAGGAGCACTCCGCCATCTTGTGCTCATTAGAGCAGAGTTCCATTGAGTGGGGTCAGATGGGGGACGCAGTCACAGAACCGAGGAGCACTCAGCCATCTTGTGCTCATGAGAGCAGAGTTCCATTGAGTGGGGTCGGAGGGGGGACACAGTCAGAGCACTGAGGAGCACTCCTCCAGCTGTGTCCCATTTTGTGACTTGCCCTCCCCCACCTTGCGTTTGTCAACTTCAAGAGATGCTAGTACAGCGATGGTGACAGGGCGCGTTGTAACACTTATTTTAGCCTGACTTTAAGTGCATCAATCAATCAATCAATCACAGCATTTATATAGCGCACTACACACCCAGAGGGTCTCAAGGCGCTGGGGAGGGGGGGTCCGCTACTGCTCGAAAAGCCAGGTCTTGAGTTGCTTCCTGAAGGCGAGGTGGTCCTGGGTCCGGCGGAGGTGGGTCGGGAGGGAGTTCCATATCTTGGCGGCGAGGTAGGAGAAGGACCGTCCTCCTGTGGTGGCTCTTCGGATGCGGGGGACGGCGGCGAGGGCGTGGCCGGTCGATCGAAGCTGGCGTTTGGGAGAGTAGAAGTTGAGGCGGCTGTTGAGGTATCCCGGGCCTTGGTTGTGTAGGGCTTTGTGTGCGTGGGTGAGGAGTCGGAAGGTGATTCTCTTGTTGACCGGGAGCCAGTGCAGGTCTCTCAGGTGTCCGGAGATGTGGCTGCGCCGGGGGATGTCCAGGATGAGACGTGCTGAGGCGTTCTGGATCCGCTGAAGTCTCTTCTGAAGCTTGGCGGTGGTTCCGGCGTAGAGGGAATTGCCGTAGTCCAGACGGCTGGTGACGAGGGCCTGGGTGACCGTCTTCCTGGTCTCGGTGGGGATCCACCGGAAGATCTTACGTAGCATGCGCAGGATGTTGAAGCACGACGAGGAGACGGCGTTGACTTGTCTGGTCATGGAGAGGGAGGAGTCCAGGATGAAGCCCAGGTTGCTTGCGTGGTCTGTAGGTTGGGGTGCGCTGCCCAGGGCGGGGGGCCACCAGGAGTCGTCCCAGGCGGAGGGTGTGGATCCCAGGATGAGGACTTCCGTCTTGTCCGAGTTCAGTTTCAGGCGGCTGTTCTTCATCCATTCGGCTACCTCTTTCATCCCTTCGTGTAGGTTGTCTCTGGCGGTGGCGGGTCGTTGGTGAGGGAGAGGATCAGCTGGGTGTCGTCGGCGTAGGAGATGATGTTGAGGTTGTGCTGGCGTGCGATGTCTGCGAGGGGGCCCATGTAGACGTTGAAGAGGGTTGGACTGAGCGAGGAGCCTTGAGGGACGCGCAGATGACTTCGGTGGCTTCCGATCTGAACGGAGGGAGGCGGACTCTCTGTGTTCTCCCCGCGAGGAAGGAGATGATCCACTCCAGTGCCTTCTCCTGGACTCCGACGTTGCTGAGGCGCTGTACTAGGGTACAGTGGCAGACAGTGTTGAAGGCCGCGAAGAGGTCTAGGAGGATGAGGGCCGCTGTTTCTCCGTCACAGTGCATGTGCATCTGTGACGCAAGGAGCGGCTGTTTAGAGATGATAGAAGACAACACCCATGTTAGGGCGGAGAGGTTTTGGCCTGTTGCACCTGAGCCTCGTGCCCTGAGGCGTGAGTGCCTTCAACACCTGATTCCTACCCTCCTCTCAGCTGCGCGCGCTCTCTCCAGTCATAAAGCCCCCGTGCTCCATGCACTTCGCTGGCAGAACTCAATGGCTGCCTTCTGCTTATTAACATTAGCTGCTCTTCGTGTTTTTCTGTGTAATCTCTTCACTGACTACTCTGGGGGTCTGATAGGTTGGCGGGGTTTTGCAAACACGTGAAAGCCGTGGCTCCGCTAAGGATTTATTAGTGGTTCATTGCCTGTTGCATTCAAGGTTGACGCTCCTACTGACTGGCACCTGGGTACATGCAAGCTCTTTTCTTGCTCTCTCATCTCAAAGATACTCATTAAACAAGTCAAGACAGCTCCGTCTCCTCGATGCATGAACTGCTGCCACCTTGTGACCTTGCGGGAGCCCTGCACTTCAAACGCATAGTTAATTATCCCAGACCAGGCTTGCAGACAAACAGGCACACTGGAACGGTCACACTCTCAGTTATAGTGTAAGGTAGCAGCACTTAATACACTCCCCATTGTCTGTCAGAGCGCCTAAATCTCTTCAGCCAAAGTTCGGCTCATGTGTGCAAGGCACAATTGGTACTAGGTTTTTTGCAGTTATATATAGTGCAAAACTAGCAGGAGGGCATAAAACTGGTTTACATGAGAAGCACAAGTTCTACATGAAGGCAAACTTTTTTTGTTTTTATGGCAGAGGGAGGTGAAATCCCAGCATCCTTTCAACATTGTGTGATTCTGAGCAAATTCTTGGACCAAGTCTTACTATAAGAAACAAAAAAAAAAATACCAATTCGCCCTGCACCTATGAGTTGAACTAGGCCAAGGGCACTTTACGTTTGAAGAAGAAAATGCTGATATTGTACATCCCTGCCCCAAAGACACGCACTTTTCAGACCCACCCCCAAAGCACTTCTCTTTTTCTATTTAAAGCACTGATTGGCCCAGGATCAAATACTTTACCAAAATAGTAGACTCAAAACTGCAGCACACTGTCACTTTCTGCAAAACTGTGCAAAAGGACTCCAGCCGAGTGACAATGGCCCTTTGCCAACTACTCCTCCAAAATCAGGGGATCAGTAAGGGCGCATTTCAAACACATTGTGGTCATTAATGACTTGGATAGTTCTTGACTCCCACTATTGTGTTGTAATTGCATTTATATAGAGTTTACTACCCCTGAAGAGGCATCAATTCGCTTTTTTGGCAAGTAGCAGGCTACTTTGGAACCTATAAAGGATTAGTGGTGAAATAGTATAGAGAAATATGAAAGTAATGTGAATGGTGGATACGTTAGTCTGTTATTTGAATAGTGAAGGATAGAAGAGGGAAAAGATTTGCATTTTTATAGTGCTCGCTACTCCTGATGAGGTGTTGAAGCGCTTTTTCAATGAGTAGTACGCTACCCCGGAACTCAAAAAGGATTTGTAGTGAATTAGTATACTTAAATATGAAAGGATTGAAAAGGAATAGTGAAGGGATAAAAGAGGGCAGGGTCTTAATTTCTTTCCTATTTTCTTTTGTTTATAGCCATAGGAGGGGGTTTGGGATGAATAAAGGAGAGGTGGAGGGGACTTAGTATAGGAAAATATAAAATTAATTTGAGTGGTGGGCATGTTAGCCTGTTTTGGGATAAAAAAGGAATAGAGGAGGCTATTCTAGCATTAACTGTGTGCTGTGACTGCACAGATTGTTGGGAATTATATAAATGACATTAATATGAACCAGTGTTTGAGAATATACTGACAGGCTTGGGGGCAATCTTGAGGATGGTGCTGGGGTCCCCAACTTCTGTTTAGTCACCAAAGCCAGATCCTGTAGAGGTGAGGAATTGGACGGCATCAGAGTCAGAGCCGCCAGTCACAAAGATCATAGGAGCAGGTCTACCTTTGAAGAGTGACCCAGAAGGTACCAGATCCATTTTAACACCATCGCTGCTGATGGTATCCTTCTCCTGTGCTGGGACCTAATGTAAATGGGTGCGGTCATGACGAGCTGAGCTCGTCATGAACACACAAGAGGTATACCTCTTGACGAGCTGAGCTCGTCATGAGCATTGAAGGGGTTAGAGAAGTCAATCATGGCCTGCCAGAAGATCTCAATTCGTGAGGGGTAAAAAACTGGAGTCACAAATTCCAATTAAATGTTTCTGCAGCTTCAGAATTGGATTAGAGGACAAGGGAAAGCTCAATATCGGGGAGATTTGCATTGACTCCCAACGGTCCCTGAAAGAGGACAGTTTTTCAAGGAAGTTGGGGATTTCTACCTCCTATGGTGCTCTATGTGTTTTTCGTGAGAAGACCGTCTCTTATTTAGATATTTACCTTTAGGGGAGGGAGTACACTTTAGCATGTAAATGCAGTCCTTGCCCAAAAATAACTTCGTCTCAGGCTACCTGATGCCTTTCAGGTATATCAGGAAACACAAGCTGCATGCCAAGGCGGCTTGATAGGATCCGAGACATTACATGCAGATGTTGTGTTGATCGCACTTAAGACAGGGCTTGAACGTTGAAACCTTACCAGAGACATATGACTTAGTCACACTTGAAGCTGAGAAATTTTCATAGGTGAAGCATGGAGAGAAAGAGAGAGAGTGAGCATAGGACAGCTGTGAGGCATAGGAAAACAAGCATGCAGACCATTATATGCAGGTGTAGCCGTCTCATGTGGGTGGAGTTGTGACTGAAGACTCATGGTGCCACCTGGTGGTTCTGGAAAATCTACTGCTTGGAAAACGTCTACCAGACCAGTCTGGTACCTCTAAGGATAGTTGAGACATTGTCTGGTCTATGTATCCACCAAAATGCTACCACAGAGGCGTGTGGGTGCCAACACATGATGGGCTGACAGTTGAGGAGGCAGCTTGCATGAGGTGATGGTCCAGGCAATAATGACACTATAATGGTCCATATATACTTTCCTTTCTCCGACAATTCCCTCACAGCCGTCAGGACTTTAATAGCAAACTTTTTCAAGCTCTGTTTAGAAGGAAAGCCTACGGGAACACATCACCAGTTTTCTCAATTAAGCACGCTGTTAAGAAACTGGAGAAAAGAGAAGGGGGACTGCGTTCATGTGCCTTCTGGGAAAAGTACTGCGTCACAACTGACATATTAAGCTAGCCAAGTCCTATTTATAGTGCAGTTTCATAATATATTTATGTTAAGAAGCTGAAAGGAAGGAAAACAAAATTTTGGCTGCCCAGTGGTAAACACAGGTTTCTTTAGATAAAACCTTACTAGAAAGATTTTGTATCTAACAAACCAATTGCTGTTTAGAGAAGTGTACAGTACTTTTCACTTCATCATCGTTTGGACGCAACAGAATTATCAATTACTGTTTAATCACTTATAACAAAAGTCCTGTGTCAAGAACTTAAATTATGTGTGCTCAGATGGATTATACAGATGGGGAAAAGTTTTAAACAAGACCGTTTTTCTTTATGTATCTTTGAAGTAAGGACTTTTACCTAGAATGATGTCATTTATTGGATTGAACCTAAAGGGGCAGCAGTGCAGTGAACAAGACTGATCAATCCCAAGTAAGTTTACTAAAAGTCTATAGTACCAACAGCTGGTGGGCGACTTAACCTCTGCCCTCCAAGGCTACAAAGTATGTTGCAGATCACTTTAAAATCCTATTTTCAAAAATGTATGTTTTATTTTAAAGTCGCCGCACGATGGCCATTTTCCAGGTGTGAATCTAGGTACCAGAACTAGAGGAAAGGCGCTTGCTAGATGAAACAGTCCTCATGGTGCAGACAAAACTTTAGATTTAGAATTCTAGAAGCATAAATGGATTACCTTCTTCTTTTAGATATGCTGCATTGCAGCAATTCTCCTGATATGGTGACCTTAGCTCAGAAGAGCTACAGTATTTACATGGCCCTGCTGCTCCTGAAGAGACAGAAGGATAGGACTGACCCTTACTGTGTGTTCTGGGGTTGGCCTGCAGTTTGCTGTTTTAACCAAGGAAAGGCAAAAGAGACTTTACTATGTGCGGTGTCCCCCTGCTTGAAAGGACTTTGCTGTGTGCTGTGTCCTGAAGTAACTTATCCCCAAGAGCCCGAAGTGAGCTAGCTCCCTGTTTCGGAAACACAGGAACACAAAAGTTTCCATGAGAATCTCAGCGGCGCTGTGTGTGTGTGCTTGTGGCAACCTGAGATCCTCGTAAGGCATGCCCTGTGATTGTGGCCACCTGAAGTCCAAGCAAGGATCAGCGACGCAGCATGGGTGTGCTTTGTGCAGCCTTAACCCCTTTGTGAGGATTGTCCAGTGATCGTGTACACCAGAATCAAAGTGAGTCTCATCGACGCTGTGTGCATGTGCATTGTGAACCATGAGACCTTCGTGAGGATTTGCCTTGTTTATGGTGTGCACCGGAATCCAATTGATTCTCATCGACGCTGTATGCTGGTGCATTGTGGACCATGAGATCTTCATGAGGATTTGCCTTGTTATCATGTGCACCTGCATTAAAGTGAGTCCTAGTGACGCTCTGCGTGTGATCTTCGTGCAGCCTGAGGTGTGTGTGTGGAGTATCCAATGATCGTGCACCCGAAACTTAAGGAAGACTCAGTGAAGCTGTGTGTGTGTGCTTTGTGGCAGCCTGAGATCTTCATGACTGTAATGTCCCGGACCCGCAGTTCCAGAGGAGCTGAGTTGCCGGCCTAAACCGCCGTTGCCATTTCACAAAGCTGCATTGGAAGCCCAGGCGCTGGTCGAGGAGAGGAGAGTGAATTTGCACCCCCCAGGTAACGTGTGTCGACTCCTGGGGTGGGGCGTGGGCTCAGAGGGAGACACTCTCGGCCTCTCTCCTATGTCGGCAGTGCGAGCCTCTGCTTCGGCTCATATCGCGCCCCGTATTGCCAAGGGAGTGGCAGTACAGGGGGCCGGAGTGAGGAGCTGCACTTTTTGATAACATCGTACCGTGTTGGGAGCAACTGCTGAGAGGCTGACTGCAATTCAGAAGGAGAGGTGGAAAGACCACCTAAGGCCCGGTGATCGGTGCCTGAGTGTATTATGCATTATTCCATTTCTACAGAACGGAGTACCTGACTCATATTACACATTGCATCATTTCTGCACAATGGAGTAACTGATTAAAGTATTACGCATTGCATTATTCCTGCATAACAAACTACCTGATTAGTGTATGATGCATGGCATTTATCTGCATAACGAACTACCTGATTGTCGTATGACTCATTGCCTTGTTTCTGCATATCAAACTACCTGATTAGCGTATTGCGCATTACATTGTTCCTGCATAACAAATTACCTGATTAGTGTATTACGCATTGCCTTATTTCTGCATAACAACATACTTGGTGGGTGTATTACGCATTGCAATATTTTACCTTGCAAAAGTGCATGATTCTAGCATTATGAACTGTATGACATGATATTAGGAGTACAGGAGAGCTCATTAATACCGCCAGAACTTACAAGGGCGGGCGGGCCTAACAACCATTCAGGAGAAATTGTACACAACCTCAGATGTTGGATTTATATTGTGTGGTCTTATCGTATATCTTTTTAAATAAAGTTTATACTTGTTTTCATAAAATTCGTGTGGAGTCTATTTGTGATGTCATCATTGGGTTGTTGCGAGCGGGGTTGCAAATACTTTACACATTTGCCTTGAAGATAAGTCTGGCTGCTCGTGCCAAGCTACCGAGGGGGTGAGCGGGCTATCTAAGAAGGGGACCTTCTTTTGCCCGACTTTGGAAAGCGGGTCACTACTTGGCCTAAGGTACCTACCTCAGCCAGCCAGGGATCCCGGGTCTAACATATAGGCAACAAAATATTTGTGAGGCCTTATTCTGCTGCCAAACTAAGCCTGGGTCTGTCAAAAGCAGAAAAACTCTGATATTGTAATAATAGTTTACCACTGCAAAAGTGTTACACAATGAAAACACAACTTAGTGTACTACTTGTTCCAGTATTACAATGACAAAATTGTCCCTTGTTGTCTGCCTGATGGCTCTCTTATGTCCCATTCAAGTCTGTCCTTTTCTGTACCCAGGCCAAAGTAATTGCTATAATTAGCATAAACATTTATGCAACTTTGGTCATGCTTTTCAAAGACATTTTGGAGGAATCTGTAACAAATGTTGCATATTATAATGCACATTCTCTTGCAGAACTGACAAACAACATTGATACCTTAGTGGATGTGAACCTTTATATGCTGCAACTTTCAGAAGCGAATTGAAAGCATAATTGTTGCAATTAGGATGCACTATTTCTATTTCTGTTGGTGTGACCTCTTTGTCAGACAGGGCCCAGCAGCTACAATATTCTATGTGTTCTGAAGCTTGAAGAAATACTTGCATCCTTTACATGCTAGTTTCAAGGCAACTTCATTTTTTTGCTATTTTATTAGGACTGTTGGATGTAGCTCCATCCTCTCTTATGAGAACTGCTTAATGTGGAGTGCTGACAGCAAGTATATAATTTTGAATTAAAAAAGTGCAGATTCCTGACGCAGTAATTACCAGGCGGTAATTTTGCCATCTGATTGGCACTCACTTATTCAATCTCTGGAGGATGGAGGATACATTTGGAATCAACCTTGAGTCTTACTAGTCACAAATGCCGAAATCAGGTACGTTAACACACTAAGCTCAATTTTCTGTGCGACCTCAAATATGCATACATAAGATCATTTCAATAAGCAGACTGAAAACGTACCTTTAGTCAGCAATCAGACTGAAGTGTCTTTCTGAAGGTAGAATTAAAAATATTTAATAAGCTCACTGTCATTTCACAAAAGGAATTATCAGAGAATTGGCAAAAAGGGCCAATGTATTTTAATAACATGGATAAACTGGTTCCAATGTGCTTTATATTGATATCTGAGGAAGTTGCTTTTTAGTGGTCAAGTCACTCATTGCCCCATTTTAGAGATCCCTGTTAGTAACCTGTAAACATTTTCAAATCCAGTAAAATATATCTGTAGTATGCTTTCAGGTTTGATCAATGTGTTTTAAATGCACAATGTATCACTTTATTTTCATGTATTAGCTCTATTGATAGCTCTGCCTTTTTATATGAAGTGTTACCTCCCCCCTCCATCTGTTGACGTGTTATCCCACGCCTTGACCCACCCCAAAGTTTGGGCCTAGTTGTGCCTCTTCATAGTTTGTAGTTGAAATAGCAAATCTGGCTACCCCAAGAGACCAACATTTTCCACAATGTTTCTCAGTTTAGAGTAAGAATAGTCACCTGACCCTCAAAACATATGCATTTTCCCGAGGTTAAGTTTGATTTGAGTTTGAACAGTAAATTTGCTCCAGTAAATATATGTATTTTCTCAAATGTTTGTTTTATGTTTGTTAGAATGGTTAAATCTAAAACCTTAACAGATGTTAGTTTTTTTTTAAATTAAAATGCTTTACATTTTCAAATACTTAGTAGAAATCGTTGTATATTTTCAACATTTGTAAAACACATTTATTTGTGAAGATATGCATTTATATTTTAGAAATATAGATTCTTACAAAATAGACCTTTTACTATCCGAGTCTCTACATATGGTGCATTTTCTCACCAACAACCCTAATCTCTGCATTCCTTGTGATACTGTCTAATATCATTGCTTGTTTTGTTTTATCTAAAATTATATTTTGTGTAGCAGTCGTTTTTTATTTAGCTTTATACATTGATGTGTTATATGGCACTCTTTTTTTATTCAAGCACACGGATGCCCTAGTGGCCGTCTTGTTTTTTTAATCTCCATCAAAAGCTATACTTTGACTTGTAATTTTACTTTTCACCTTAATATATTAGGGTCTTTGAGTTCCAACATGCTTAGTAATATTGACAGTAAACCTAGGCTGAAAGCCAGAATCCTAACATGACAGGCACTTGGAGGAGTGTAGCAAGGCTCCTCCAAGGATTTTTGAGTAAGGACCAAGGGCCATATGTATCATCATCACCATTTGCGATTTCTAATTAGCGATTTTTAAGGAATCGCTATTTAGAAATCGCAAAATGATATGTATGTAGAAAATCGCAATTTTTTAGCGATTTCCAATTATTCCTTATTTGCGAATTCGCAATTTGCGAATTCGCAAATAAGGAATGATTTCCCATTCATTTCTATGGGCCAGGAGGCCCATAGAAATGACTGTGAAATAATTCTCAATTTGCGATTTCGCAATTTGCTAATCGCAATTTGAGAATTATTTCAAGGGTGCAGGGGTGCCTCAAGGACACCCTGCTGCACCCCTGAAAATTACATGTGTGTGCATATGGCGCACATACATGCCCAATGGCCATGTATGTGCGTCATATGCCACCCTCACAAATGCACAATTGTGCATATTTACAAGAAATCGCAAATTACCACCAACTACAAGTTGGTGGTAATTTGCGATTTCTAAACCTGAATTCGCAATTTTGAAAAGCTGCATACATAGCATTTAAGGAATCGCAAAATTGCGATTCCTTACATGCTTAAGCAAAATAAGGAATCGCAATTTTTTGCGATTCCTTATTTTGCTAATTTTTCATACATTTAAAAATCGGAAAAAAAGGCCGTTTGCGATTCGCTAAGCCCGAAATACTGCGAATTTCGGCCTTAACTAATCGCAAAAGGCTTGATACATATGGCCCCAAGTCAGAGTGAAGCCGGGACAGCACTTCATGAGGACAGATTAAATTGACTCTTCATAAAAACCACTCAAATCTCTTCCGATTGTCACAGTGACTTGACTCTAGGTGAAATGTGGGGACATCATGGGTGGCCAGATGCAACAGACTGAATGCTGCTACATGCCACCTCATCTCCTCATTTTAAGACTGTTGGGCTGAATGTGCTTAAAAGGACCCCTGGGCAGCAACAACTAGCTGCTCTAGTACCCCTTCACTGCCCTCCGACAATACCTAATTTTACAAAGAAGTCTCTGAGATGGTCATTGTATCTGTGCTTCGAGATTGTGCTCCCCATGCTGGATGTTAGTTAAAAATATGGCACGAGCATCCGATGCTCTTTTAAAATACATTATTGTAAAAACTAACATTACATATTTTTGCAAAATGTTAGCGTCTGGCAAGGCTGTGTGTGGGCTTGTAGTTTATCTAATCCAAAAGCTTTGCTGGAAATACTCTGGATCATCATATAGTTACTTTAGTAATTGGAGAGTAATTTGAAAATTGGCATCCTTCTACCAATGCCCACTTATATTTCAAAATGACAGTCAAAATAGTGAGGCCCTCATTAAGAGCGGGCTTACAAAAGGACAGTATTTCCCCATCACCCGAGTTAACATATACCGAGGATACTGGTCCCACTGGGGAGTAGCAGGGTTTGCAAAAAAGCCAAAAAAGCGGAGATAAACCACCTTGATAATATGCCCCTAGATTAGTAATATTCCAGCACATCTCATAGTCCTGATGTGAGTGATCAGTATTCAGAGACTATTCTTAATGGGGGCTTTGGATGCGGAAACATAATTCTGTCTCAGCCCAGTCAAAAAAATCTAAGAAAACCTTAGTGTCAGGTGGCCCCAGGTGATGGTCTGTGACACATTCCGTGATTTCGAAAAGAGGTTTTACCAATGGGTTCCATCCGTGCTGTGTGCATGTGACTAGTGGAAAATACATCACTGTCACCATTACCCTCCCCCTCTGCCTCTACCATTACTCCTGCTGTCAGTGCATTGTGCCCAGACAGAAGGCCTGTTTTTCCATTCACAGAAGAGAAGCATTCAAATATTCTTAAACTAAATCTGCTTCTGGGACTGAGCATGAATATGGCGCCAGGCCAGGGATTAATTAGCGTTACTTAAAATATTCAAGCTTGAACCACAGTCATTATTGTTTTAAACTGGAGTGTTAAATAAGCTAAGCAACAAAGGTATCCATGCAGTTCCCCCAGACTTCTTACAAGAAATAACAACCCTTATTCACTGCTAGCCAGAGCCTTGCTGAGTCAGTGAATGATTCTTGCATGGCGGTAGCAAAGGGCACCATGATTTCCTGTTATTCGACATTATAAGGACATGAGGCGTGGTGCCATTTCTTTCTTCTCTACACAGAGAAAACATCCAAGGACAAGACACCTGGTCATTTGGCAGAAGAGTTCTATGTCCTTACACAGAGCTCTGTAGAAGTAATTATTCTAACACAGAATGCTGTTTCTTCCACATTAAAAGCTGTTCTATAGGAAGGCTTCCCGTTTAAGTATCCGGTTTTCCAGTAGAGAGGCTCTTGAAAGATCAGCAGAAATAACTTGAAAGATGTTCTGCGCGCGAGTGTGGTATGAATTTATTCTACTGGAGAAAATAATCAAATTAGACCCGATAATTAATGTGACCTGAGCTCATAAGGTATAAATAATGTGCCACGAATGGTACCAAATGCAGTTATAGATCTGTTATTGTTATCCTCCCATCTCCTATAAATCTGATGCCCGGTGTGGGATGAGTGGTTTTCATTGGTCAAATACATTACTAAGGATGTTATTAGCAATTCATGAAATGCTCATTGGGTAAATGCTCAAGCGTATATCTTTACTGATGGTACAAATCCAGGTGCACAGTAAATAGCAAACACTAGAGAACTGGACACCATTACAAAATGCAAGCCTGTGTCAAAAATACTTTAGTTTGGGGAGTTCCGCTTCAAGGGCTATTCAGACGACAGACTCAAATTAATTTACAACTTTCTACAGTGTGCCAGTTCTACCACCCTATTTTGAAAGCTGTGTTTGGACAAAATATCGAGTTTTAAATATTTTGACGCAAAAATATTGTGTCAAAAATATTGTTGGTGTAGAAATCTGTCACAGAATATCGTATCAAGAATATTTTTGGGGGGTACAAAATACTGCTTTCAGAAGTATTTTTTTTAATTTAATACAGCTTACTTAAATATAGCTGTAAAATATAGTTTTGGTGTAACTTCATATATATTAGTTATAATATAGGTTTAGGTGTTGTATTTTTGGTAACATTTTTATTATTTTCCATAGTATGGTTCGACATTTAAAATGTTTAATTTATTTATTTTAATTGAGTTAGTAATTTATGAAGTAGTAGTAGGTTGTTGAGTCTGTTAAGGAATAGAATGGAATTATAAATACATTAATGTTATTGCATTGTTGTATTGTAAATTAAATGTCAACATTGATTTATAATTAATTACATTGTTTAATAGTTATTTATGTTTTTAATTTTAATTAGTTAGTTTTAATGAACATTACAATTTTTATTTTTGATTAGTAATTTTTATTTAGTAGTGGGTTGTTGGCTTTTGTTGGGGGATAGGAAGGGATGTTTATTAAATTACTAATAGTTATATTTTGATGCTAATTACATTTTAATTGTTTATTAATTATGTAATTGATTACTAACTATCGAATGGTTTTATTTTTAAATTGTTAAAGTATTTTTGTTAATATATTTAAATACTTTTATTTCCGTTTTGTAGCATGTATTTGTGTGTAGTTGGATTTAAAGGGAAAAAGGGTGGGAAGTAAAAATATTTTAATGCTAATTAATTGTAATTGTGAAATAAATATGTAATTGGTATTTAAACAGAATATAGGTGCAGCACAAACAATGACAGCCGAAAGGAATTCATGAAGAGATTACAGAGTATATTCAATTCTTCTCTGTTCTTTCTTATTCTACTAAAAACCGTTGCCAAATTTACAGCAGAAACAGCCAAAACGTTTCGTCCATAGCAATGAGATGGAGTGGAGTGGTGTGGCTCACTGGTTAGAGGCGGCAGACCCGGAAGCAGAGGACGGCCCGGGACCAGGGTTCGATTCCCGATGCGGCAGGTTCGTGGACCAGGGTCAGCGGACTCGATAATTCTCGCCTCGGTGCCTACTCTAACCAGGGATCACACTCGGCAACTCTGGGCATTAGCTTGCCTCATCTCCACAACGGCCCCCCACATACGCCGAGGATGCCTGGTTTCACCTTGGAGATACCCAGTAGGGACCATCTCACAGGGAAAGCCAGGACGGGTTCCCCAGCGGTCTACAGCGCGGAGATACCCCATGCGGGGTGATTCAGGCGCTTTACAAGACATCATTACATTACATTACATGCGTCTAATAGAACTGTAATATCACACTACTAATAATAAATCCCAAGGACAAAAAACCTAATTAAAAGTTGGCCTAAACTGTGCCATCTGGGAAGTGTGAAAATTACAAGTTAAGCTATCTTGTGGGTCAAGCTTAACCTAAAGCACATAGTTCAAAGTGGTTTATTTCAGGCGTTGCCCATATACAGCAGTTAAAAATTATGAAAACGTCAATTTGTTATAAGATTCACTCTTCTAAGCCTTCCATATTATTTAAGACTTCATTCCTGCCTTTATCCTAAATAAACATTCTGCATAGGCATAGAGATACTGACAAACCCCTTAAACAGTAACTTGTCCCAAATCCGAGTGCAATATCCTATTGGCCTCTCAAAAGAGTCTCAACCCAAGGCAATTGTACAAGGGTTTGAGCCAAGTCTGCTGTAGCTTTCGCTACTCATGGCACACAAATAGAACATTTTCAATGTCCTCTCTTACACATTACAAAAATGACATGCTACCATATGTTTATATGTATATATATATATATATATATGTATATATATATATATATTCTCGCTCCAAGGTTGTCCACCATTGAGTAGCACGCGAGCAGCAGCTTTATTTATGTGTAGGTGAGGACGGGGATCCGCTTGTAGACGCCGCTCCGTAATGGATCTGCCCGACGCGTTTCGAAGCTCCATCTGCTTCTCTTCAGGGGCTTTAACGGAAGCGGTGTGCGCACCCGCTACACTTCTCCAAATACGTATAACTCACCCGCCGATGGGAGGCTCCAATGAGACTTCTGGGAAGTGTAGTGCGGAAAGCACACAATCAAGTCCTGGATGGACTCCACAAGTGGGCCCGTCCTCGATCCCATGTACGGCAGCTACTTCACTGCCGTGACCCCCACGTTAACGGGGTGGTGCATACTCTGCGGCTGGACTGCCGCATATAGATTCTCGCTCCAAGGTTGTCCACCATTGAGTAGCACGCGAGCAGCAGCTTTATTTATGTGTAGGTGAGGACGGGGATCCGCTTGTAGACGCCGCTCCGTAATGGATCTGCCCGACGCGTTTCGAAGCTCCATCTGCTTCTCTTCAGGGGCTTTAACGGAAGCGGTGTGCGCACCCGCTACACTTCTCCAAATACGTATAACTCACCCGCCGATGGGAGGCTCCAATGAGACTTCTGGGAAGTGTAGTGCGGAAAGCACACAATCAAGTCCTGGATGGACTCCACAAGTGGGCCCGTCCTCGATCCCATGTACGGCTGCTACTTCACTGCCGTGACCCCCACGTTAACGGGGTGGGTCATACTCTGCGGCTGGACTGCCGCATATAGATTCTCGCTCCAAGGTTGTCCACCATTGAGTAGCACGCGAGCAGCAGCTTTATTTATGTGTAGGTGAGGACGGGGATCCGCTTGTAGACGCCGCTCCGTAATGGATCTGCCCGACGCGTTTCGAAGCTCCATCTGCTTCTCTTCAGGGGCTTTAACGGAAGCGGTGTGCGCACCCGCTACACTTCTCCAAATACGTATAACTCACCCGCCGATGGGAGGCTCCAATGAGACTTCTGGGAAGTGTAGTGCGGAAAGCACACAATCAAGTCCTGGATGGACTCCACAAGTGGGCCCGTCCTCGATCCCATGTACGGCTGCTACTTCACTGCCGTGACCCCCACGTTAACGGGGTGGTGCATACTCTGCGGCTGGACTGCCGCATATAGATTCTCGCTCCAAGGTTGTCCACCATTGAGTAGCACGCGAGCAGCAGCTTTATTTATGTGTAGGTGAGGACGGGGATCCGCTTGTAGACGCCGCTCCGTAATGGATCTGCCCGACGCGTTTCGAAGCTCCATCTGCTTCTCTTCAGGGGCTTTAACGGAAGCGGTGTGCGCACCCGCTACACTTCTCCAAATACGTATAACTCACCCGCCGATGGGAGGCTCCAATGAGACTTCTGGGAAGTGTAGTGCGGAAAGCACACAATCAAGTCCTGGATGGACTCCACAAGTGGGCCCGTCCTCGATCCCATGTACGGCTGCTACTTCACTGCCGTGACCCCCATGTTAACGGGGTGGTGCATACTCTGCGGCTGGACTGCCGCATATAGATTCTCGCTCCAAGGTTGTCCACCATTGAGTAGCACGCGAGCAGCAGCTTTATTTATGTGTAGGTGAGGACGGGGATCCGCTTGTAGACGCCGCTCCGTAATGGATCTGCCCGACGCGTTTCGAAGCTCCATCTGCTTCTCTTCAGGGGCTTTAACGGAAGCGGTGTGCGCACCCGCTACACTTCTCCAAATACGTATAACTCACCCGCCGATGGGAGGCTCCAATGAGACTTCTGGGAAGTGTAGTGCGGAAAGCACACAATCAAGTCCTGGATGGACTCCACAAGTGGGCCCGTCCTCGATCCCATGTACGGCTGCTACTTCACTGCCGTGACCCCCACGTTAACGGGGTGGTGCATACTCTGCGGCTGGACTGCCGCATATAGATTCTCGCTCCAAGGTTGTCCACCATTGAGTAGCACGCGAGCAGCAGCTTTATTTATGTGTAGGTGAGGACGGGGATCCGCTTGTAGACGCCGCTCCGTAATGGATCTGCCCGACGCGTTTCGAAGCTCCATCTGCTTCTCTTCAGGGGCTTTAACGGAAGCGGTGTGCGCACCCGCTACACTTCTCCAAATACGTATAACTCACCCGCCGATGGGAGGCTCCAATGAGACTTCTGGGAAGTGTAGTGCGGAAAGCACACAATCAAGTCCTGGATGGACTCCACAAGTGGGCCCGTCCTCGATCCCATGTACGGCTGCTACTTCACTGCCGTGACCCCCACGTTAACGGGGTGGTGCATACTCTGCGGCTGGACTGCCGCATATAGATTCTCGCTCCAAGGTTGTCCACCATTGAGTAGCACGCGAGCAGCAGCTTTATTTATGTGTAGGTGAGGACGGGGATCCGCTTGTAGACGCCGCTCCGTAATGGATCTGCCCGACGCGTTTCGAAGCTCCATCTGCTTCTCTTCAGGGGCTTTAACGGAAGCGGTGTGCGCACCCGCTACACTTCTCCAAATACGTATAACTCACCCGCCGATGGGAGGCTCCAATGAGACTTCTGGGAAGTGTAGTGCGGAAAGCACACAATCAAGTCCTGGATGGACTCCACAAGTGGGCCCGTCCTCGATCCCATGTACGGCTGCTACTTCACTGCCGTGACCCCCACGTTAACGGGGTGGTGCATACTCTGCGGCTGGACTGCCGCATATAGATTCTCGCTCCAAGGTTGTCCACCATTGAGTAGCACGCGAGCAGCAGCTTTATTTATGTGTAGGTGAGGACGGGGATCCGCTTGTAGACGCCGCTCCGTAATGGATCTGCCCGACGCGTTTCGAAGCTCCATCTGCTTCTCTTCAGGGGCTTTAACGGAAGCGGTGTGCGCACCCGCTACACTTCTCCAAATACGTATAACTCACCCGCCGATGGGAGGCTCCAATGAGACTTCTGGGAAGTGTATTGCGGAAAGCACACAATCAAGTCCTGGATGGACTCCACAAGTGGGCCCGTCCTCGATCCCATGTACGGCTGCTACTTCACTGCCGTGACCCCCACGTTAACGGGGTGGTGCATACTCTGCGGCTGGACTGCCGCATATAGATTCTCGCTCCAAGGTTGTCCACCATTGAGTAGCACGCGAGCAGCAGCTTTATTTATGTGTAGGTGAGGACGGGGATCCGCTTGTAGACGCCGCTCCGTAATGGATCTGCCAGACGCGTTTCGAAGCTCCATCTGCTTCTCTTCAGGGGCTTTAACGGAAGCGGTGTGCGCACCCGCTACACTTCTCCAAATACGTATAACTCACCCGCCGATGGGAGGCTCCAATGAGACTTCTGGGAAGTGTAGTGCGGAAAGCACACAATCAAGTCCTGGATGGACTCCACAAGTGGGCCCGTCCTCGATCCCATGTACGGCTGCTACTTCACTGCCGTGACCCCCACGTTAACGGGGTGGTGCATACTCTGCGGCTGGACTGCCGCATATAGATTCTCGCTCCAAGGTTGTCCACCATTGAGTAGCACGCGAGCAGCAGCTTTATTTATGTGTAGGTGAGGACGGGGATCCGCTTGTAGACGCCGCTCCGTAATGGATCTGCCCGACGCGTTTCGAAGCTCCATCTGCTTCTCTTCAGGGGCTTTAACGGAAGCGGTGTGCGCACCCGCTACACTTCTCCAAATACGTATAACTCACCCGCCGATGGGAGGCTCCAATGAGACTTCTGGGAAGTGTAGTGCGGAAAGCACACAATCAAGTCCTGGATGGACTCCACAAGTGGGCCCGTCCTCGATCCCATGTACGGCTGCTACTTCACTGCCGTGACCCCCACGTTAACGGGGTGGTGCATACTCTGCGGCTGGACTGCCGCATATAGATTCTCGCTCCAAGGTTGTCCACCATTGAGTAGCACGCGAGCAGCAGCTTTATTTATGTGTAGGTGAGGACGGGGATCCGCTTGTAGACGCCGCTCCGTAATGGATCTGCCCGACGCGTTTCGATGGGATCGAGGACGGGCCCACTTGTGGAGTCCATACAGGACTTGATTGTGTGCTTTCCGTACTACACTTCCCAGAAGTCTCATTGGAGCCTCCCATCGGCGGGTGAGTTATATGAAATTGGAGAAGTGTAGCGGGTGCGCACACCGCTTCCGTTAAAGCCCCTGAAGAGAAGCAGATGGAGCTTCGAAACGCGCCGGGCAGATCCACTACGGAGCGGCGTCTACAAGCGGATCCCCGTCCTCACCTACACATATATAAAGCTGCTGCTCGCGTGCTACTCAAGAGGTGGACAACCTGGAGCGACAATATATATATATATATATATATATATATATATTTTTTTTTTAATTGGAACGGCAAGTGACACCCACTTTAAATGTAAGTGGGGGTCATTTGCAACCAATACTGTAGGGCACTGAGCCTCTATATTGAAACCAGCCTACAGGAAAGCCATGATAAAACAAACTCTGGCTCTAAAAGAATAAAAACATCAATACAAATAAGAACCATGAGTGGCACTTGCAGTCAATGCCAGTGGGGATCATCCTTAACCACAACAAATCACATATGGCAAAATCAATTTGGAGAAAAGTTAGACACCTGGGGCAACAAATCCCCTAGTGGTTTAAAGTGATGAACTCTCTACAGAAGACTGAAACGTCATTGCGATAGTATTTCAATAAACAATGTAAATATTTTTTTAATAATAAGACAATTTTCGTTTATTAAGAACAATCTAACAAACAGAAAAACTACAGATCCCATAATGACTCATTAAGGGCCACATGGGTATTCTTATATAAATAGACATGAAAAATGGACTACCACTAACCGTGATCAAGACCAATCAGGTCGAAATGCATTGGTTTGTAGCTCTTAAAGGTGATGGCTAACAATATATGGATTAAATGAGCCCGTAAAGTAAACTCTTGAAGTGCGAGTCAAAATATTTGGTGGCAAAAAACATTAATATATATAGATCACAAGGAGGTCCTGCAGCCGGAACGTGTCAAAGTCTATCGCATGGGATACCTTTTTCTCTTTGATATACTGATCCCACGGAGTCAGCGCCTGTTTGTACATGAAAAGATTCAGGATTGGAATCAATATATATATATATATATATATATATATATATATATATATATATATATATATATATATATATATATACATCCGTTCCACACTCCTACTAATCGGCACTGGACTCTGATTCTGCAAACGTAGGTACAGACCACAAAACAGCGCTCAAATTACTTCAAAGGTGGTTTATTGTTCTTCTGTGCCCAGCATGACGCGTTTCGGCTACGACACGGTAGCCTTGGTCACATGACCATAAGAACCAATAAGTGCAATTTATATACTGTGTGTGTCCCAATTGAAGAAACGTCAGCAATGCATAGACATAAAGAGAATACTTTGTTACAGGAGATAATATTTAAAACCCCATATCAATTGGTCTATTTACAGAAGGAACAGGTAAATTGATATATTTACAAAATAACTTTACATAATATCATACATTTAGTTTACCACACGGGAATGATTATAATAGTACAGCCTTTCCATCCTCCTTTCTCCTTCTTTTACACAATGAGCATGTTATTACTCTCTAAATTATGACTAACATACAAGTCAAAACGCTGCAAAAGTTTCAACACTCTGGGAAAGTGCAGATGTTATACATTATAAAGTGCTTAATTGTGCAAATGTGCAAATTCAGTGAGTCTTAAAATCAAGAATTCAAATTCATATGTACAGGGGAGTGCATTGGTGATGGCACGTGCAATGAGACCTCTATTTATGAAGAGTTACATGCCACCCACATACAGAAGTAGTTGTACTCATGATTATATCATTACTGAAAACTAGATTAGATCAAACTAATAATGGGACAAAAAATACATTATGGCATAGTGCCCTTTTTCATACAAGAAAAAACCCCACGGATAAAGGCATATTCAAAACCCTTACCATACTTCGCCTGATTGAAAGCAAGGAATGATGCAGGGGAGATTAATTTGGAGCACCCTATATGCACTGTAAAGATGCCAAATAAGATGTTTTCTAGGATCCCTGTGTATATACTCCACAGACTAACCGGCCATCTGGACAATGCAGTGTTCTAACTTACTCTACCTTTGCCCAATCAAGTCACTAAAAGATGAAACGCAACAGGTAGGTATCCAGTATTCCTGTTAATCCACCCGACTATAGGAAGCAATGAAGATCTTCCCCTGTGTTTAATCCATTAGGGATCCTGGTATCTAAAAGTAAGATGTATTTACTTTCAAGCTGTCTTAAGGCTTTCTCCCTATTTCCCCCCCTGATGTTTTTGGGCACCGCATCAATGATGAAATACTTCAAGCCATTGAGATTTTTGTTGTGGATCAATTCAAAATGCCGGGCGACAGGGTAATTAACATCAGAATTGACCACGGCTCGTAGGTGTTGCAGAATGCAGTTGAAAGCCTGTAATTTAGTGCTGCCAACGTACCTGAGCCCGCAGGTACACTGGAGCACATAAACCGCAAAATCTGTACCGCAGGTGAAGTGCTCCTTGATCTTAATAGGATTGGAATCAAAAGCAGAGCAGTACTCGCTGGTATTTACGCCAAACTTGCACGCTCTGCAAGAGATGCATTTGAAAAAGCCACATTTCTTAGAAATCCGATGAGGTTTAATTACTACCTCAGGGCGGTATTTGACCAAAACGTCCCTCATGGACGGTGCTCTTCTGAAAACGACTGATGGCTCATCTGGTATAAGGGGAGCTAAACTAATATCAGTCTTCAAAAGCGGCCAATGCTTTTTCAAAATCCCCCTCACCTTCCTGTGTTCTCCATTAAAGGTCGTTATTAAACTGATGTCCTTACTCACTGTCTCATCCTCCATATCCACTGGGCTAGATGTGACATCTGCATTAATTGAGGCGAGATAATTGTCCCTGTCCAATTGATTGGCTCTATCTCTTGCCTCTAGCAACAGAGAAGTATCATACCCTCGAGCACGGAATCTTTCAAAAGCCTCATTCTGACAAATCTCAAGATCCGTTGATGTACTGCATATATACATATACATGCAATAAAAGAAGCAGAGTCCTCTTCAGAGAGATATAGCTTTGTCCAGACACCCGTGAGCACCCAGTATAAGAAAAAAAAACCTCTTTCAGGCATAGAGTGACGCATAAATTATGCCAAAAAAAGAAGCAGAGAACTCTGGGTAGTTCTGAAGTTTAGGTGGAAAGCAGTTCCAATATAGAGCACTCTCAACACCAGTGACACTAAATTTGCTCCCCTCAAATGTCTGCTTCTCTATCAAAGTCTTTAAGCGTAGGATTAGCACAATGCCATCCACGCCGAGATAGAAAGGGACAAAGTCTTTTACCATTTCCACAGCAATGCCTTTAATCATAGGATTAGTACAGTGCTTTCCATGCCGAGCTTTAAAATGGCCAAAGCCTTTCACCACTATAGGCACAGTATTATGGCTTTGGATTGGTAAAATACAATTCAAACTAACCTGAAATTAATAAAAGCAACCCCTGACACGTGTTTCGCTCTCATTAGAGCTCTTCAGAGAGGTATAGCTTTGTCCAGACATAAGGGAGCACCCAGTATAAGTAAAACAAAACCCTTTCGGGCATAGAGTGAAGCATAAATTATGTAAAAAAAAAGCAGAGAACTCTGGGTAGTTCTCAAGCTTAGGTGGAAATCGGCTCCAAAATACAGCACTCTCAACTCCACTGACCCATCTGAAGTGCAAACAGAAGGCTTAATACCACCTCATCCGTCTTCCATTTGATAGCCCTTACCTATTGAGCTAAGTCCTCACCGTAGGTGACAGGAAATCCACTAGCTCCCTTAACAAAAGAAAGATACTATCATATGTTCTTTTTTTAAATTATATGTCCTCCTCTTTCTGTTCCTATAAGAATCCCCAGAAGTCACTGGCATCCTGATCATTACCATGCTGTAGGAAATCTGGAAGAGGCTGAAACAGACCCTTGGAGAAAGCAGGGAATCCAGAGTAATGAAAATTACCAATTAGTAACATTAACTCAGATACAGCCAGTATAGGAATGCACAACACTATGACATCAGATATCATAAGCCGGAAGTCGTGGCCCTAGTTGTAAATTTACAAAGTGAAAACTTGCTTGTCTTTATTGAAAAATATCGTGCCAGCCAATTAAGTATTTAGCTCTGGGACAGGCCCCTGTTCCTTAACATCTATGATGTTTCTATGCACCCCAGTCAGAAAGTTCTACTGACTCCCTGATTCCGTTTATTATGATCGATTTGTGAATGTATAATGTGAAGGTACAATGTTAGCTACATAGAGTCATATTTGAACTTCTATATTTGAACTCTCACATGCAAATAAGGTTTGAATTTTCTCTATCAAAATAAATATACATGACAGGTTGGTACACAGTGACGTAAAGATAGAAAAGAAAACCTGGCTACATCCCACGGAAGACTTCTACAGGTGCACTAAGTGCAAAGCCTGTAAAAATGGAGAGAATTTGAAAGAGTTTTTACCGCACAATAGAACACACAAGATCAGACAACATTACACATGCAAAAGTGAGTTTGTTGTGTATACCATAAAATGTGGGTGTGGGAAGGTCTATGTAGGTAGCACGACATTTCAAGTTCACAGGCGCATCCTACAACACTTGAGAGCGTTCGTTAAAGAGGTGAAATTGGTGCAGCATTAAGGCAGTCCTGATGAATACATGAGGTTGTTCCAGATCCTGAGTGCATAGTTAAAAAATATCTGCTGCTTTTTTTTACACTTCCTAGTCTGCTGTGTAATTGTGTCCTGGCTGCAGATGTGCTGAGAACCACCAGAGATAATTAGCTTGTCTTCAAGATAAGAGGGAACGCTGGTCGTGATGACTTTGTAAATGATCCAACTGGTTTTCATGATGATGATGCTCTGAAAGAGGAAATGAAGTTCCATCAGGAATGGGGGTGATGCAGCAATATTTCTTCAGACCCTGGATGAGACATGCTGCAGCATTTAGTATGCCCTTATGGGGTACCAGTATGGCGTCTAGAAGTCAAAGGAGTAGGGCATCACCACCATGCATATGTAAGAGTATGAGTGTGTGTACAGCAGTTTTGCAGTCACTTTCTGGAATATAAGTCTTATGTTTCTTATTGTTTCCATTTTTGGCCAACCAAGGTTGGCTCCTCTCCCACCCCATCCTCTTCGGCTAAGAGACTGGGGGTGATAATTAACAGTGACCTAACCATCAAAACCCAGATTGGATTGGTTACCTTTACCTGCTTCCTTCAGTTAAGAAAAATAAGGAAGATCAGTAGACTCCTTGCTAGGGAAACAATAATTCAGGCTGTCCTAGCCATGGTTATAATCACATATAAATTATGCCAACTCTCTATATTTTGGCATTCCATTATACCTCACTAAGAGACTGCAACTAATGCAGAACCAGGCAGCTAGACTGATTTTCCAGCAATCTAGGTGGCAACATGCCTCTCCCCTCATGAGGAAGCTACATTGGCTCCCCATCCCACAATGATCAGCTTTCAAAGTTGCTTGACCTTTTAGTCCTTGCATGGCCCAAGCCCAAAATTAGTTTCCAGCCTTATTCAAAGACATACACCTACTCGCAACCTGCGCTCATTCTACATGAACCTTCTGGCCACACACTCTTACAAATTGAAGTGACAAGGTGGATGCAGGTTTGCAGTATTGACACCTAGATTCTGGAATTACCTTCCGTCTGGCATCAGAGCCTGCATGGACCTTTTGAGATTCAAAAGGCTCCTCTGGCCATGGGTATTCTTTCAAGCCTATGACTGAAATCCAAGCATACGAGAAACCAATAGGTCCCCAACATATCCTTGAATCAGAACCAAAAAAACAATCACTGTATGTGTGCTTTACAAAAGACTTTAACATAACATAACATTATTAAGCTCCATTAAGTGAGAAGCGGGTCACCTTGCTCCCTTCCTGTCAATAATGCATGGCAAACCTGCACCTCTATTTTTTCCCTCCCCCACTTTTCATACAGAGTAATGTTGTGGTATTACTCCCTCATAGAACCTCCTCATCCCAGTCAATAATTAGTGAGGTAGTCCTGCCACCAGACATGCATATCTACATGCTAATACTTTAGTTATTTTTATTAGTTTAAAAACTTCTCTCTCCGCCATCCCTGCTTTTTCCTGCTTGCAACAGGCGAGAGGTGCACTTGTTTTCATAAATCATCTGTTGAGTCATTGAAACCCTTCCGAGGCCAACTATGACACTTAAGTCCCATGGTCCCTGACAATTGTATAGGACCTGAGTTGGTGGTTACACTGTCCCAATTTAGAAAAGGGAATGCCATTTCAAATGCCTGCTGGGGCTGGGGAGCAGCTCTGGGGGATCTGGAAGCAACGGGGCAGTGGTCGGTGATGGACAGGAATCACTCTTTCAATTCGAGAACGTTAGCTGTGGTATGGGCAGCAGTGCAATACATCCAACCACTGTTGTGTGGACCAGGTGATGCGCACAGAAAAACAGGTAGCAAGATGCTGCCTGAATCAGCAAGCAAGTCAAAAGACTCCAATTGGCATGAGGGAAGTGTACATTCAGGGGTAGCTCAATTTTCATTCAGACAGCTTGAGCCGCAATCTTCCTTCCTCAGTGCTCAATAATTTATCTAATCCTGTTTCTTCAGATCTGCCAACTGTTCGGGGAACCATGGATAGATTTGCTTGGCTCTTCACACAATGAGTTACTTCCCATTTATTGTTCAGAAGTAATTTGCCAGCCAGCTTAGGCTGTAGATGCTCTCTCAATTATGTGGCCCCCAGGTCTTCCGCATGTCTTTCCACCAATTCACCTCTTCCCCAGAAGATTTGGGAGGAGAGATTGTCAATGATTCTGATAGCCCCATTCTGACTGTGGCGCCTTTGCCTTCCTCTGCTACTCAATCTCTCCAGGGGTAGGTTTGTCAGATTTCCATTTATTCTACCCCTTCTCCAGTTTCCACTGTTGCCACTGAGTCAGCTCCAACAGCTGAAATTGACGGCATGGTTCTTGAAAGGGTAACATTGGAGGAAATGGGTTGTTCTAGCAAGTTGGAAGCTGAGATCCCATAATCCTGTAAACAATCCACTCTGTTTTTCTATAAGAGAATCTGGATTTCATCTGCTAAATAGGGTGCTGCTTAGGGTTTAGATCATGTGCTAGGAGATCCCTTTAAAATTTTAGAATTCTTAAGAAAAGGTTTTTTGAAGAATCTGGCACCAGCCACTCCAGCTACCCAGTGGGTGGCGACCACAGCCTTTCGTAGTGCGAAAGAGAAATCGCAGGTTAATGTATCATTGGTGATCCTGTTGCTGAAAAGTTTTCGCCTGAGAAAACCGGTAACACCAATTATCATAACTTCCAGGGATTTGCCTACAGTTCTTCAAGGTTTACAATTACCCCCATTAGAACCTCCTAATGAGGTGGATATCTTCTGGGTGTCAACTAAATTGCTTTTTGTATAGATTTTACATCAGCTAGGAGGTTGGGTGTATTAGGGGCGTTGGTGGTGTCTTATCCCTACTTGCAGATTCGCCCTGATAGAGTGGTGTTATGAATGGACCCTACATTTATTCCAAAAGTGTCACCTAATTTCATTTACAATATACGTAGCACTGCCAGTTTTTCAAGAAGGGGATGATATGCAAATACCTTCCTCTTTGGATATCAAAAGAATCTTGACAATTTACAATGTCGAAAATAGTTTGGGCACTTTTTGTCTTATTCAAAAGTGTTAATAAGGGGACAACGGTTGCCACTGAAACGCTCAGTGGTTGGATTCGACAGCCTATTTGTCAAGCCTATAATTCCCCAGGTGAAGTTCTGCCTGCTCAAATTCGTGGTGCTCAAGGAGGTCAGTTCCTGCCTTATGGGCAGAAGCGTCAGGAGTGTGAGTCCAGGAATCTGCAGGGCAGCCACATGGAAATCCCATCATACGTTTGTCAAACATTATCGGCTTGATGTTTTACATTCTTCCTCTAATACCTTTGTTTTTGGTGTGATACGTGTAGCAATGAAGTAATTGTTGTTTTTCAATAAAGACCAAGCATTGCAACTACGGTGTGAAACTGTCTCATTTGGTTGCTTGTGAAATTTGTACTAAGCAATGACTGGGACTAGGGGGTCCTATGAGGGGGTAATAAACCCATTACTTACCAGTAAACTTCATTACCCCCATTTTTTTTAAGTTCCTCCTCGTCCCTGTCACCAACCCTCCCTTCCTGCTGGTTTAACACTTCCATGACTAGACTTGTTATTGCAGCAATGGCTTAGGAAGCAAGGAGTTTTAAAACTAATACAAATATTAAAAGGCCTAGTGTGTTGATGGGCCTTTCTGGGGGGCGGGACCGCCTCACTAAGTAATGACAGGGATGAGGGGGCCCTTAATCGGGGCAATGAAGTTTACTGGTAAGTAATGGGTTCAATATGCACAATGTACAGTTTTGCAAAGACAATCCGTATTTTCACCCCCCAACTGCAGCTACTGAAAATACAGCACTGAGGGCTGACCCACTGATCCAGCCGAAGGGCTTCCTTTGGACCCCTGCAGTCTTGAATAAGCATTCAGATGAAACATCCTCAGTCACAGCTCCTGGAGAAAAATTACTTGAAAGGCTGGTGAGTTAGGTATGCGTTTGTTGAATTATAACGTCATTGAATTTCCTGAGGGGGACGAGTCCTGGGAATGAAAATCAATTTCAGGTCTTTGAAGGCACACATATTTGCTGAGAATATTCACAATCTAATTTGCTTTTGCCTGTGCACATTTGCCACACGGGATAAACACCAACACAACTCTTCTTGGTTTTGTTTATATCGTAGAGATAATTTTACTTCACGATAAGAAGAGTGTATATTACCTACTCGCAGTGTGTATTTTTATTAACAAAAATTGTAAAAGTAAACTATTTAGGACTTCTCCCTATGAACTTTGTAGATTTTCAAAGTGTTTTTCTCCGCCTATATCTTAAGTACCCAATGAATATCTGTGCTAACAGCCCTTTTCTGATTTTCTCCAGGGCGAGCAACCCATGGAAAGAGTTTTTCTTTCTCTTCCACAATGCCTGCCATTTTTGCAAGAGTAGTTTGACATACGCTTCCTGATTTGGAAATGACCTCCAAAACGTCTTTGAATGCCCCCAAATGTATGAATTTATAGGTGCTTTCTAATCTTATAACTGTATAACATTTGTTCTTGGAGTGGTAGCAGCAGGAATATGGTATGTGCCTCAGCTGCTCAGTCCTCGTCATCGGGGAAATAATGCACTGATCAGAGATGTAGCACATCAGTAGGGCAGCAGCTGTAATGGCACTTAAGCCCAAGGGTGTGAGGGACCCCAATTATAGGTGTTTTTTATTTTATACCAAACTTTGGCTGGGGAGTAAATTTTCCATGCACGATGGTCTATGTCACCCACGCTACAGTACCGGCAGTGACGACACAAAACGGTTCAAGAAAAGTCTTTATGGTGAAGCTAAGGAGTAGGAAGATGAAGCGAGTGCCAGGCAGTAGGCAGTCATAAGCCACCAGCCCACCACTCAAAACAAAAATTGTCAAAGCCAATAAGTCTGGTGTTGGCTGCTAGCCTTTCAGCTTTATCAGTGCTTCTTCTGTTTTGCCATGTTTTTTGTAAAACGTTACGTATGGTGGAGTTGAGGAGAGCTCACCAGTAGTACAAAAGTACTAATTTCCTTAGTTTTCACTTTAACTGGAAGGAACTACTTTGTGTGCGGATGTGCTCATCCTGGAAAAGCAGAATCCCATCACTCACAGTCAAGTCAGCTAATTGCTTAAGTGGCCTGATCGCTGCCAGTTGTATGCTGTTGTTTTAGTGGGAAAAACATGTGAATGACAGAGCAGACCAATGGATAAGGACCACTGTAAAACGTTTTAGCTCACGCCTGACCTAAAGAATGAGGCTCGAGCTGCACTAGTGTAGCAGATGATCATTCTAAGGCTGTGCGCATGGGCAGGAGCTAAAACAACATCTGGGGTAAAGGTCTGCCGAGCATAAGTCTATGTTTTACAATTCTTTCCTAAATGTAAACAAGAATTGATTCTCCATAATTGTATTTACATTTATTTCTCTCAGAGAAAATACATATATCATTTACTCAGTTCGGTGAGAGTATTAGGTTCTCCTATGTACTTATAAAGTCTATTACTTCAGTTTAATTTTGATGCTTAGGGCTCCATTACGATGTCAGGCGGGCGGTGGCGATCCGCCCGACATAAATGATCGCCCGCCACCCTTTTCCCCACGCCACCCTACAATGGCGGGGGGGACCGCAGCGGAGGCAAACAACGCCCGACACTTTTCCGCCCGGTCGTCTTGCGGCCGGGGCGGAAAAAAGTTCATATGGTGGCAGTGTCTATCAGACACCACCAGCCATATTTTGATGCTTGCACATGGGTGCCTTTGCTTTGGGGGGCCCCTGCGGGCCCCCCTGGTGAAGGCCGAGGTGGGGGTGCACAGGGGGGTACCTATGGTACCCCCCTTCATTTGCATGTACAAAGCGGCAGGCACTGCGCGGTGCCTGCCGCTTTGTATATGCAAATGTGAAAATGCATTTTTAGCATTGTGGAGGGCGGTGCAGAGTGCACCGCCCGCCACAATGCTAAAAATGAAGGATGTGCCCGCCACTGTGGCGGGCACATCCTAATTCCCCCAACGGGACCCCCCGCCCTTATGGCGGGCGGTCCAGAATACCGATAGGGTGGCGGGCGGACAAAGTCCGCCCGTCATCCTAATGAGGCCCTTAGTTTCCTATTTTACCACCAATATTGATATAGCGTGGACTCCATCAGAGAGAGCACAGAACATAGAAATCATACCTTAGACCAATGTAACTTCAAGATGATGTATAGGTCGTTCAGAGTAGGTGAGGGGAATATCATTGGAGCCCGAGCTTGATTACGACTAGTTGTGTCTTGAAAATCTTTCAGAAAGACAAGTGGATGTGGATGTATGTATTTGTAAAGCGCCTTGTTACACCAACGATGTATGTCCTGTGGCAATTGCTTACAGGCCATGATTGTGAGACAGTAGAGGGTTTATCAAAAGCTCTGTGATCTTATAGTTTGAGGGATTTCCAAGATTAACTGAAATTTACTTTGGCTGTGGCATTTCTAATAGCTCTTAATTCCTGATGAGTATAGGCATCTAAATCTGAGTTGAATATTGTTGTCCACAAACAATAGAGCTCCCTCTGAGTCTTACTGGATATAACTGGCATACCTGGGCTCAAGTATAGTCCTGTATATTTTATTTCATGATTTATTTCATACATTATGCCGCTAGCACAATTACAGATGCTCAGAAACGAATGTTTCTTTAAATTCAACATAGTTTCCTTTCTAAAAAAGAGATAGATTAATTAAAATCGTATCCCTGTGCTCCTTTCTATCTCACTTCTGGAGCCCCTAGTTTTTTAGAGGGTGGGGTACTGACCTCTTTATGCTGCATGAAGCATCAGACGCGTCTTCCTAAGATGCCTGCGGGAACTGGTGATCTTCGACAGCGCTGGGGTGTAGTAGTTGCTCTACATTCCAGCAAGCAAATGGGTAAACCCAGCTTACACTAGGGGATGGGGTTATGGCCCTTATACCAATAATTACCTTTAGTGTGCAGATTCCTTTCTTCTCCATTTCTAAGCTCCCTTCCACTAAGGCCTTGCCTATCTCTGGAACAATTTACCTATCCTTTGTGTCCATGTGACCCCAACCCTCTGCCTGTTCTTCTCTAGGTCCCTATCAACTTTCCTTGGGCCTCTCCTCTCTGTTCTCTGCCCCCTCTTGCCCTGTCTAAGGGTGTTCAAAATTTGGGTAGTATCATTTTGCCTAATTATGTCAGAAAAATTACACACAATTACAGAAAATGGAAATCGGCAATTGGTGCTATATTTTAGTGTAAACTGTTTCCTCGCGTCCATTTTGGACAAGAGGACCGATTACAACCTCCTTTACATTCACAAGTTTTCCCACCATTTTATAACTATTTTTAGGAGGACCTGTCATTTGCCATAATAGGGTTCGTATTTACTATTCTAACTCCACACATGCTTTGATATTGGTTATACACTGGGTCCAAGGCAAACACAACTGCACTTTAAGTTTTTGGTGCACTCGCTTGAAAGAAACCTAAAACACTATGGGGACCAGATCTCATTGTGCACCATTACTCACAAAAATAGTACTTGTCTGGTACTATCCGGCTTTACCACCACTACGAAGATTGACCCAGTCCTTATAGAGTTGGTTACATATGACCAAATGCATGCGAAGACACACACCATTACACACACACACACACTCTCAAATGCAGCCTTTTTAACATTCTACATACAACAGCAAGTCAGAACGCTGTGTTTTGATATTGCATATGCTGCATCCTTACGTCAGTGTAGCCTAAATAATATTGATTGTGACACCCCATGAAATAACTTCACCACCCACACCATATAGCTGTTAATCAATTGGCTTTAGAAATCCAGACCTTTTAAAAGGAACCCTTAATGCTCCCACAACAGTGATTCCCTAATCCTCGCCATGGCATTTTATAATGGATGCAAAAGCCATGTTGTTGGCATACCAGTTGGGAAAGTTGTATGATAGGCTATTTTTTTAGGAGATGGAATTGGTAAACAATTTATTTAATCTATCCTTACTCTAGCAGAATCCAGCCTAGTAGAAAACCATTCAGTTTTCTAGGTACAGATGAGTCAACATGAACATGTCTTTAAATATCCTATGAATCCAGGTCCAGAGACATTTTCTACCAAGATCAGAGGCCAGGTAAAACAATGCTTGCAGCTCAATGATCTTCATTGGTCTTATAAACATATTTTGGAACATCCTAGGTCACAAGGACTGAGGACACTTTAGTAAAATGGACCATTAACCATGGCAGGGGCGGCTCTAGGGTCATGGTGGCCCTGGGCAGGGAGCGTAGGTAGGGGGCCCCGGAAAAGGGGGTCCGGGTGGGGCAGAGCGCGGAGGCCAGTAAATGGGGGGGGGGGGGGGAGGGGTCAGGGTGTTTAGAAGTGGAACTGAGCCGGAGGCCGCCAAATCCCTGCCAGGGGCCGCCACACAAATATGTATCCATCCTCAGAGGATAAATATATTATGATATATATTGGTGTGGCGGCCCCTGGGGTTTGGTGCCCCTGTGCAGGTGCACAGCTTGCACATGCCTAAGGCCGCCCCTGACCATGGCGTTTTCTTGCGTAGCAACAACTAAGTATGATATTCCCAGAAAGAAGGACGGAGGTAAGGGGTGAAAACAGCAATATAGACCAGAAGGTATATTGTGTTTTTTAAATTTATTGCAGCAAGTTGATAAGCCTGCTCCTTTTTATATGGAGAGTAGGTACATCCACTCATTGCTAGGACCACACTGTTCGTTTCATGGTTAGTGCATGCAAGAAATGGAAAGAGCTTTAAATATCTTGGTACAAATATATTGATTATCACACTATTTTCAATGTAAATATATATAGGCAAGTGTAGATTTAGTGTTCTTCACTTCATGTCTATTTACTTTGATATTATATCTTCAAGGTACATAGATGAGGTGTTGTGAAAGGTAAATCTATTCTTCCCTACACATACTTATTTTCACATCTTTTGTTATTTGATATCCTGGGTAAACCCGTTTTGAAGCACAATATATTTTTGTGCTTGATTTTCTGATAAAAACTAAGAAAAATGAGTGCTTTGGAGACAGCAGAATAATAGATGTGCTATCATCTGAGAATTTACATTTCATCTGCAGTCTAATTTATGACACTGATCTGCACAATGGGCAAAACATAGCATAGAGCCATATCTACTAAAACTGCCTGGTGCTCTAACTATGCACTATGGTGCAAGGGTGCCTGCGTTGGCGCTACACTGCTAAGTGTAGCGCCATCGCAGGGGGAAACTCAAGGCTGCACCATGTCCTTGTAAATATGGTACAGCCTTGCGTTTCTGAAGTGGCGGAGTGAGGCATTAAGCCATGACGGCTAACGCCTCACTCCGTCACTCCCTTGTACATATGCCCCAAAGTTTTTTTTTTGCACTGAGAAACGGGCACCTTTCTAAAGCAAAATACCTTACACACTAGATAGTGAATAATATGCACCACTTTGTGTTACTTTCTGGCGGCGGAAAGTGTTAGTAAATATGACCTCTCAAGTAACACCTGCAACCATGACACCTGCAGTCTTCCAAGGTGAAGCTCTAAGCCGCATGTCCCAATACGCGAGTCATCGATCCTGTATTCAAACAGCTCAATCAGGCAATGCCATTCTCTCCGCTGCATCAGTTCTGATTCATTAATGTACTCAAATCTGAAGCTCACGACAAAGGAAGATTGCTCGCAAGGTATCATGGGCAAAAACAAACGAATAATATATTCTGTGTCTGGCTGCTCTTATAATAAGAAAAAAACGGACCAATATAGATTTTTCTGTCATGCGCTTTATATGAAGAATTGCAACGGGCACACATTAGTAACAGCTAGCTTGTGCAAAATGTCAAAACAAATCATGAGGAAGACCATAACACACAACAATATAATTAAATAGAATTTAAATGTCATAAATTCAAAATTATGTCGCCCACACTCTCCCGGGGAAGTTGTGAACAGAGGGACTATTCTGACAACTTGAAATATATATTCACAGAGCAGCATAAATCGGTATCTGTCTGCAAAACTTTCAAATGTCGAATATGAATTCAAGATCCAGACTTCATATGATAATACCTAGCTTTTAGGTTTTATGGGAATTTGGAGGTGTGTTTATTGGAGAAATAGTTAATAACACACCCCGAGGTGTACAAAATATACTGTTCAAATGTTAGAGCTGCAGTCTTCATCTGTGGAGGAGTGTGGCTCAATGGTTAGAGTGGCAGACCCTGATGCAGAGTTCTGACCCGGGACCAGGGTTCAATTCCCGCCTCAGCGGGTCTTGGGATCAATTTCCACGGACCTGATAATTCTCGCCTCGGTGCCTATTCCAATCATGGGCCCCTCGCTGCAACTCTGGGCAATAGCTTGCTTAACTTCCACACCGGCCCCAACAGCGTTAGGATGCCTGGGGGTACCCAGGAGTGGACAGTTCACAGGGAAATCCAGGAAGGGTTCCACAGCGGTATGAGTAATAGCGCCAAGAAACCGCTTGGTAGCAGTGCGCTCTACAAATACCTTGACATTTACATTTACATCTATTGTCTGGTGTTTTACCATGGATTACGAAAAAAGTTGGTGATGACACTTGTGATAATCCTAAATTTACCGCGTGTGCTATTTGTAAGAATCTCATTCGTGTATGCCAAAGAGAGGAAGAAGAAGCAGCTGGTCTATTGGGCATTCAATATAAGGTCTGGCTGGACAGCACGACGTATCGTTACCATTTCTTTAAATATACATGTAGCAGTGGGCCTTTGCTTCACCCAGAGGATTATTACTCTCTCATCTCAAGGTGTTGGCTGATGGTCCATCATTGGACTTTCCGAGAAGTGCTTCCATTGAAAACACAAGGGACTATTTTACATCTGAAAAGTATATTAACTCATCACACTTTTTGTCAAATTCAGTTCTTCATTTCCAATGAAAGCTCTATATAGAAAACACATTTGTTGCTACTTTTTCTGAGTATTGGTAAAGCCAATAGGTATGGCTTAAAAGAGCATAATGTGCTAAACAGCATTTGCGAATGCAACACACACAAACAGCATTTGCCCATGTATATGACTGCATTCGGAACCCTTTCTTACTTTTGGCAGCAGTACATCATCACTTTAGAGGTCCGGAGGAGGTACCAGTACTTTGAAGCATGCCGCCACTCTACCGGTGGCCCTTAACTACAATTCCCATCATCCCTTGCGCCGGGGCGGGCACCAACGCGAGTAGTCTGCACCAGGTGGCGCATAAAAGTGGCTGCGGGCTCGGGCGGGAGCTCATTCTAACTTTTGGCAGCAGTACATTGTCACCATGGAGGTCCGGAGGAGGTACCAGCACTTTTAACCCCTTCGCTGCCCGGCACATTCCCCTGCTGTGCTGGGGGGCGGGGGGGGCGTGCGCAGCGCTCCGATGCTCATGACGAGCTCAGTTCGTCATGAGCTACAGTGCTCCTGTGCTCATGATGAGCTGAGCTCGTCACGGCCTCACCCGTTTCTTTAGAACGCTCAGCGCGAGTAGTGTGCGCCAGGTGGCGCATAAAAGCAGCTGCGGGCTCCCGTAGCACAAAATGCGTGCGAGCATGCCCGGGCTAAGCCCGGGCCAAGGGCCGGCCCATCTGAGCCCGTCAGCGTCTGGAAGAGTCTGGGCTGGGCTTACACCCTTGGTCCATTTTCATCAAAGCGCATGTAACTATTGTTGGTAGTTGTCTTTACAAGCATGTTTTGCATTACCAGGGGAGGTAGGATCGACTTTGTTTGTGCTGTTTGTTTTTTCACATGGGACCACAAGGAATAGTTGGGGGTTTGTGGTGGAAGTGTTTGATTACTTTCGGGAGCAGCCTTAATTCCTAGGGTTACATACCTGTTATTTTACTATTCTTCCTTTTGACACTGCAGTGTAGCTGTTCTGGTTTTCATTAAGCCATGTGGAGGTGGAAGTTACCATTAGCCCCAGCAAGTTACTGCCATGGATTCTGTTTTGCAACGGGCAGCAGCTGTAATCGATAAAGAGATTGAGTTGGTTAACAGGCAGCTCTCAAGGTCTCCAACTAGTAGCCTGTATCCACCAGCTGTTGGTATCAGCGTATCCTTGGCGGAGGCCGATATTGAACCCAGGAGTTTATCTATCTGCCCTGGGTCTCTTGATAGCTCACAGACTGACGTTGGGTTATCCAGTTTGTCAGTAGCTCCATCTAAATCCATGCTAAGGCCCCTCTCCCCGGTCATTATATTAGGAAACAAGGAGGGCAGTGAATTCAGTCCTCCATCTAGGAATGTTGAAACCTATAAAATAACCCAGGGGTCGTACATCCAGCTCCCAGAAGCGAGATCATACAATCGCCCATCAAGGGGAATTTAAGGCCTGGTGTGGGTACAAAAAGGAAACTCCAGGCTATCGGGGGCAAAGCAAAAAAACCTAAATCTAATATGGTTACAAAGCCTACGACAACTGCGCTGCCCCCACATCATGGATTCTGTGGAAACACTAGAAGCACTCCAGGCAATGATGACTAGCCTGTAGGACATAAAACTGGGTCCCATCCACGAGAGGCTGACCTTGATTGAGAAAAATCTAGGAACATGTAATTGAACAACCTGCGACACTAGGTGGTCCTAGAGATAACTCAAGACTCTCTACTGTAAAGGACCCAGCCTCATCGACATATCCACTCATTAACACTCAGAACCAGCTACGCTCCCAGTTCCAGAGGCAACTTTCTGTACGGGGTGTAGAAACAACGTGCGAAAGCCAGGTAATTAGCAGAGACACGCTTGCACAGGTGCAGGCTCTGAATGAACCTCAATCTTTCGGGGGTTGGCAGCAGGGGTTGCACAAGAGTTTGGAGGCTGAGTTACAGAGCCTACCAGTCATCTACCACCCAAATCTACTCCCTATGTAGTCATCTTGGGGAATGTGCCGCCTCTCCCATTAGGTACTAAAGAGGATTTCAGTCAACTAAAAAACAAAGTACTCCACTGGCTAACTAATAATACCTTAGTGGGCTAAAGGGTGGCACAAAATATCATTATGGTGCGTCGAGTTAACTGGATAGGTGGCTCTCAGAAACTTGGTGGGGTGACTGTGTTATTGTGAATTTTAACAGCTCGCATCTTGCTGAGAGAATCTTGTTCAGGGATTTATACTCTGTCCCCCCAGTTTTGGGTCCTCTGTAAAGGTTTTACCGATGGGCTTTTTTTATAAAGTAGACACATTTGGGAATAGTTGCATGGACACCCCTCAGGCTGGGTGAAATCAAAGATTTCCTTTAGCAAAGGCACAATGGCCCCCTCCAGCTGCATAAAGTTTAAATAGCGCAGCTTGCCAGTACATCGTCCTCCCCTGGAGCTATCTTACAGATATTCCACATTATCCAGATTGGAGGAGTGTGATTGACTCCGGGACCCTTTAGAGGCCTCCGTAGAGCCAAAGTCGCAGCAGTATGTTCCTATGATGCAAAGTGAGGTGGTTTCTTGTGTAGATAAGAAAAAAGTTATTTCGTGGAACATTGCAGGTTTGGCCGACAAGTTTCAGGATCCTGTCTGGGTGCAGTTTGTGAAACAATTCTCTGTGATTTGTTTTCAAGAGAGGTGGTTGGTAGACTGCAGCCTATTCCTGGAGGGCTTCAAGGCTTTCTTTGTACCAGCTTCCCCGTCGGTATGAGGTAGAGCTAAGGGTAGTCTGGTTATCTACATATCATTGGCGGTGGATTGCCGGATTCAGATTCTCCCGTCAAATAGCCTAGGGCTCCAAGCTTTAGTAATAAAACGGGGGATATTGGTTTGGGCCTGATAAACTTAACATAGACTTATGGTGCTGGGTGATTTCAACATCCATCCATGTGGAAAATGAGATCCAAGGTCTACATGTATGGCTAACATGGGCTGCCCCCGGATGAGGGGGTTTCACTTTGAGCACCTCACCCAGGGGGAACTACTGAACAACGTATTAAATGAATATTATTTGATGTCACTTATGTCTCTTTCCGAACCGCATAGCAAAGCACGTATTCCCTCCTTTAAAGGGAGAGGTAGTGGCTCTTTTATAGACGATATTTTAATTTCATCTACCTTACAGTCTTCATTTTCTGTGTTTACTATCTTGGAAAGCACTTACAGCGATCACAACCCGCTCTGTGTGCAACTCTGTAGCTCTCTAATATCTAGAAATCCAACGGTGGTGATAATGGGTACGCTGAGACCAACGGATGGTAGGCGACAGCTCAAGTGGTCCCAGGTTTCCCCTGATGTTTTTCACTGTAAAGTAAGAGATTCTAGTGCTTTTGAACTAGCATTTTGTACCTCGCCGGGTTCATCCGCGGGGACATCCTTAGTGCTTTTAATTCTATTTCCATCAAAGTGGTGAACTCCTAAGCACTGGGGCACGTAAAGTAGTTATCCCAACTCCTAGATGGTTTGATTCATCTTGCTCCCAGATGACAAGGAAGCTGAGGGAGGTTTTAAAAATTACCCCAAGAAACAATCCCTGATATGTGCTCGTCACAACGAGTACAAACAGTCACTGGCTAATCACAAGGGCGCCCTGAAGGAGGAGGCATGGAGGGAGCTGTTAGAGCCGAGCACCCTCAGGAATAGCGCAAGGTTCTGGAATATTGTCAACAGACCACTTTTTGAGCATGAAGCAGGGGGTCATTTGGGTTCCCATACTACTGAGGAAGAATGGATGCTCCATTTAAAATCCATGTTTCAAAATCCTACAAGCAAACTCATCAAATTGGGTCGGTTACTGATGCCCCCGCTATGGTTTTTTAGCGGAACGAGGTGGAGGTAGGAATTGTTGTATTAACCTGCAATAAAGCTCCAGGCCTAGATGGTATTCCACTGGACCTTTTTAAATCGGACCCACGCTTTTGGGCACCGGTTCTCTTGGCTGTGTTCAATGCAGCTGCTAGGGATGGATGTCTTGAGTCCTGGGCCACCTCAACTATTGTGCCTGTGTTCAAGAAGGGGGATCGTAATAGCACTTTTTTTGCTACAGACCGATCTCTCTTCTTGACTCAGTGGTAAAGGTTATGGGTAGGGTGCTATTAGAAATATTATCTACCTGGGCAGAGGAGCACAAGATAATTTCTGATATCCAATTTGGATTTCACCCAGGGTGGTCAACAGTGGCCCAATGCCTCAATCTACACATGATACTTTAAGTACACGATTGCCCACCCTTAAACTATCTATCTGGCCTTCATGGACTTATTGTCCGCCTTTGATTATGTCAACCGGACCAAATTGTGGCAGTCCATGAGGGCTATGGGGGTTGAGAGCAATATTGTTAACTTTCTTGAGGACCTGCATAGGGCTACGAAGGACAATGTCTGGTTTTCTGAGGATCTGTGTGTTTCTAAGGATTTTGAAATTAGGAGGGGTGTACGGCAGGGCTGTATTCTGGCCCCGTTTTTGTTTACTCTCCATATAAACGATTTTGGACGGTGTTTTGACAAATACAGGGGTGGATTTTCCGTATGTAGGGCGACAGGGCTCCCCGTCCTATTATATGCGGGCGATGCTGTTCTTATAGCCAGAACTGCCAGGGGTCTTCAATCCCTGTAGACGCCTTTTTAAATTGTATGGCGGAGCGACATATAGCAATTAATAATTCAAAATCGTACTTATTGCAGGTAGGGCTGAGACCCAAGAAAAGTTTTTTAGTTACAGTTGGGCCCGAGAAAGTTTCTCTGATGACTTTTTTTCCGTATCCGGGGATCCTACTGGATGATCGTTTGAACTGGGGGCCACTTATCCAGAAGAAAAAGGGGGACCTGGTGAGGGTAAATGCTATTTTTAATTTTGCTGCTAAGATACGCAACCGCCCAATTGCAGCTATGCTGAAAGTCTATCAGGCAAAAAGCACAGCTTCAGCCTGCTATGGTAGTGTAATTCGGGGGCACATCACCACTCATACCTTGCAGGTAGTTGAGAATAACTTCCTGAGGCGATTGTTGGGCGCGCCAAGAGGTTTGGCGAACCTGGTGGCTCACGAGGAATTGGGCGTGCCCTACCTAAGTGATATCTTGGCTTTGCGCCCCCTTCTGTTCCGGCTCAAGTGCTGGCTGCATAAAGACCTAGCACTCGGTCGTTTGATCTTAAGCGAATGTATGAACCTTGATTTTGCGTTTCGCATACCATGGCTTAAATACATTAAACGTAGCTTTGATGATTTGGGGCGCCCTGATTTATTTTTGAAACCTGAATCTATCGTAAACAAGCATTTACAATGCAATAGGTCTCGGGTTAATTAAGTTTGAGCTATTGGCATTGCTAAATATTGCAACACCAACTGCAACAAAAGTCTATAAATTGTAGGGCAACAAATGAGCATTTATTTTAGTAGCAATGGTGGCATGCTGCGCTTTAGATGAATATGTTTAAAAGTAAAGTGCGCCATACTGCGATTGCTACAATAGTTAATTGAGGATGCGTTAACAATTGATGTGTGCACTGATGGCTGGTGGTGTGTGTGCCTGTAGAAATTGTGCACTGATGGCTGGTGGTGTGTGTGCGTGGTGGAAGGGTGCACAGCCGGCTGGTGGTGTGTGTGCCTGGTGGAAGTGTGCACTGACGGCTGGTGGTGTTTGGGCCCGGTAAAAGCGTGCACTGACGGCTGGTGGTGTTTGTGCCCAGTGAAAGCGTGCACTGACGACTGATGGTGTCTGTGCCTGGTGAAAGTGTGCACTGATGGTGTGGTTGTGTGTGTGGTTGTATGTGTGGTTTTGTGTGTAGTTGTGGTGGTGTGTGTTGTTGTGTGTAGTTGTGTGTGTGTGATTGTGTGTGTGTGGTTGTGTGTGTGATTGTGTGTGTGGTTGTGTGTGTGTGGTTGTGTGTGTGTGGTTGTGTGTGTGGTTGTGTGTGGTTGTGTGTGTGAGGTTGTGTGTATGTGGTTGTGTGTGGCTGTGTGTGTGTGTGGTTGTGTGTGTGGTTGTGTGTGTGGTTGTGGTTGTGTGTGTGTGGCTGTGTGTGTGGTTGTGTGTGGCTGTGTGTGTGTGGCTGTGTGTGCGGTGTTGTGTGTGGTTGCATGTGGGGTTGTGGTTGTGTGTGTGGTTGTGTGTGTGGTTGTGCACCTCGAGCTAGGAATCCTTTTAAATAAAAGGAGAGGCGCGGGCACTGGTGCAGTGTGCAGACGTGAGTCCTGTGCTCTCCACACCACTGGAGTCAAGATATCCTGGCTGAAGACGTCTGATAGCCAAAAACCGGTCCTAGGGTGCTTGATTCCGGTCCAGGGAAGACATGGCTTGGCAGTTCGGGCTGAACCGTTCCCATGAGGCACAGGGTCAAGGCTGATTTGCATATGGCCATGCCTGAACTGGGGTGGTGTGGTGAGCAAAAAAATGATGGATTTAGGCCCATATCTCTACTGGGGTGAATGTATGACATTGTTCTGCATTCTGTCCATCAACTGTTGTTTTTGCATTGGTCACGCAGGGCCTGGCATGAAAGACACCATGCTACCCCACCCTGAATCCAGAAGTAGTGTCAGCCTGTGTGTAAACGCTGATGCCGGGCCTTGGCTCCCACTTGGTGCAGCGCCCTCGGTGGGCACATGTAGCACACTGAGTACCGGACAGTCCATGCCCATTTATAGCACTGATTGGGTGGGGGGGTAAAACGTGGGCTTGCACAGTGCTGTCAGCTTGCTCGTGCTGGAAGCTTCCTTGCTTAATTTGTGGCGGAGTATGGATTATTCAGGTTTCATCGGCTGCGGTTGGCAGCAGCGCAGAAAGGATGCCTGCCCTCTCTGGGCACTAAAGATGGTGCAGGTCGGGGCAGGTGCACGCTTCACCACTTTTCATCCGTGAAAGGAAGGTTTAAAGCCTGCGGAAAAGCAGCTTGTATCATTGCCCATTCACACGTGCAGCAACTAAAAGTACGAAAGCAGTTTGCTCCATTTTTTTGCTAACAAAGGTGATCTGTGAATCAGGAATTTTTTTGAAAGAAAATATTGTAAATATAAAGCGATTTATTTATAAGTGATAACTGTGATGGCGAATATTTCCAATGGTTGACAATCTATTTCTTTCACTTTTTCCCCCATGCAAGCGCTTTTATGGAGAAAACCTGCTGTGCTTCTTTTCCTATATTCGAAACAAGCACAAATGGAGCAAAACGTGTCCATTTTACACAGTAAAAAATATATGTAATGTGCCCTGGCTCAGTAGTCCCTTTGTTGGCACGGAACAAAATGCAAACTCTGTGCAACATGCACATGCAAAAAACAGTATGAGTAACGGGGCGGGGCATCTAGGCAGGTTGGCATCACACACCTTTATCAGTAACGGGGCGGGCCATCTAGGCAGGCTGGACACCCCACTCCAGACACACCACAACATCTATGAGGGTTTCAAGGTGCCTGGACTAAATACAGCTAAAAAATATATTTTATCATGTAAAAACTAAAATATGCCTTGCTCAAGCTGGGGTCGCCCTGTAGCATGTCTTAGTGGGGAACTGGGTCGTATTAGCAAACGGAAGGTACCTTCTTGTTCTCACGGCTACCAATAGAACTTGGCTTGGACACCCTCCCCCCCACCCTTATTAGCACACATACACTCACCCTGTCCCCAGAGACAACCATGTCTGTCAGGTCCGTGGACCGGCGAGATGCCAACACTGGCGCCAATTACTGACCACCACACGTGCCCTTGGCCACACGTGCCCCGGGGCGGTGACAGGCTAAGGGCCACCGGAAAACACTGAATAAATAAGAAAGTGACAGAGACTAACGTGGGGCAGTGACACCAGTGTACTAACTGCCAGTGAGTGCACTTAAGAGTGACAGCAGGGAATTGATGCAGTGAGTAATTCTGAGTGCCAGGGAGACTGCTGACAGAAAAGACAGGCTTGCTGCAATAAATGCATCTCACTGAAAGAGACAGACTCGTTCTAGTGAACAACAGTAAAGTTTGATGGTCCGCCGCAGTGAGTGCACAGCTGCGACAGGGACAGACGAGACAGGTTCACAGCTACCACTGTGAAAGCGTCTGACAAATGGACCACAGACAGGCTCACTGTGATGAATGCACTTAGAACAGTGACATAAGAGCCAGGTAAATTGTAGTGAGTTCGCCTCATAAACTGAGTGCAGAGACAGGTTGACTGTAGTGCGTGCACCTGGCAGAGTTGTAATAGACATGCCTACTGTGGAAACTACACCTGAACGTGGCCGTAGACACACACCCACTGAGGCGAATGACACTTAGCAGCGCAGAGAAGCGCTATATTTAGCTACGCTTGAATGTGACAGCTACACTTGTAGATAGAGCCCCTCAGAGAGAGGCTTGCTCTAGTGACTGCACATGATAGCGCGACAACACATGCCCAGGACCTAAACACCGCTTGCGGAGGCCAAGTAAGACCTCTAAAGTGGTATAAAAGTCCAAAATCCATTTTATAACGAGGTATCACACTATAAAACCAGCCTGGACCCAGATAGTTCGTCTCCACATAAAACAAAATAAAAAGAACATCGACAAAATTCACAAAGGCTGGAGAGCACACATGGAAACTGAGTGCTTCTTGGTTTGCCAATTCTTAATAGTATACCAACACTTGTGACATTTACATGTAACGGGCATCAGTACATCAGTTTATGCAGAGTGGCAGAGGTGGCGTGTGTGAGAGAGTGAGTGTGTGAGAGGCGCAGAATGAAGTACCTGCTGGCTCCTGTCCGCTGGGTTCTACATCACTGCCTGCCAGAAGCTGTTATCCACATAAGATGCATTTGGAAAGCCTTGGTGATCCGCTGTTGTCGACAGGGGGTGACTTGTCTAGCTCTCCTGAAGGGCCCGAAGCCCTTGGGCCCTGGACCTGTACTTGGCTGCAGGGTCCACTCACACTATCCAGTCCAATGGGTTGAACACTCGGCGCTTCTGTAGGCAGGTGTCCCCCGAAGGGGCCCACTCCGGTACTCCAGGTTCGACCCCTTGTATCAGGCCCACTGCAGAGCTCCCGTCTGGCAAAACACACTCCTTCGAGGCCATGAACTGCAGTCTTCTCCCGTCCCAGATTCAGCTGCATTGCAAATGGATGACATTCCAGAAGGCTGGTGAATCTGATTCTATAATATCCTTTTCAGGGAGAATGTGTAAAAATGAAGAACGGGAAGGGTCTCCACCGCTAGCTAACGGCACTAAAGTGGCACTCTTGCACAAACTCATACTTACACACACACACAACTTGCACACATGGTGACACACACACAAACACACGCCATAACTTGTGCACACACTAACTCGTGCTTACATGCATGCTGTAGGGACACACACAAAACTTGCACACAGGCGACACTCACACCCACCACTTAATCACACGCTGATACTCATGCACACACCCATACTTACACAAGCTAACTTATGCTTGCACATACACACATCGATATGCTCATGCATGCACCCACAACTTCACACACACTGACTCATGCTTACACATACACTCCCACATTTTGCCCACACACGGACTCATGGAGGGCACTGAAACTGCTTACTGCTTTACGTGCTAACACTTTGAAATAATGAAAGCAGCGATCAATATAACAGCAGCACGATCCTTAAAAACAAATGTTTTCACCCAAAGAGTTACTCCTCACGAAACGTCCTTCTTTTCGAATAAGTAATGCAGGCAGATTTTCACATCTCCAGGTTATATAACCGCCTTTTGCATACATTCAGATTTTTTCTCGCTCAGTGGTGTAGCAAGGCCCCCCACCTCTTGGTAATATAGTCAAAGACTGTGAAAGGGGATCCTGCTGCGGCTTCCGGTGCCTGGGCACCATCTGCACTGATAGCAGCACTAAGCAAGTTGCTAGCCAGTTTCAATCGTTGGCAACTCCCTAATGTTCTGTTCCCTCTGGTTTGTCGAGTGCAGTACTAACATGATGCATTTGTCAAGTGTTCACGTTTATCAGCGCTGCTTCACACCCGTCTGGCCCGTAAGACAAGAAAAAGAGTTTGCGAGCCGCGCCGAAGAATTGAAAGATGCGGCTCGGCAAACATCAGAGCAGACCCTTAAAGGAGAACACAGGGATGCCCAGAGTGAGAGACCGTCCATGGCGCAACAGATAGAGCTGACAACTTGAGAGCTGGGAATCCGTGATCGGAATAAACAAATCTGCGAGTGATGCACGTGCCTTTCCTGCCATATGCTTTCAATTATCGCGGCCGTGTCTGGACACGATAATTGAAAGCATATGTCAGGAAATGCGCGTAACAGACACCAATAGGCCAGGGGCGGAGCTATGCGCCCTCCTCTGACCTATGGTATGCTCGCTTTAAAACAAACTCACACGCAAAGGCCAATAGCAGATCGGAAAGGAAAAAACACACACGCGAGCGTGTGGAATTTCCAGGTCCATTTTCAAAACACGTACAAAAGGACTCTGGCTGCGTGAACACTGCTGCGCAGTGTACAGCTAGGCCGAGACCTAAAAAGGATGTGGAGGTAATCAAGAAAGCCTTCGATCTCAACCTGTCTCAAATCTGTGATAGCCCCACCCATGATAATGGATCAACACTAGATCTAGTGATCTCCAAAGCAGACTCTATTTAGCTTGAATCGATTCTACCTTGCATTGGTCCGACCATCAAATAATTACTTCCACATCAATGAAGTAGTGAAATTATTCTCTATCCAACCTAAGAAAACAAAAATCTGGAGGAGAAACCTAGAGAACCTGAATCCTTCCACACTCGCAACCGCCAGCCACATCTTCATGACACCGCTGGACAGATTAGATAATGTACAGGACTTGACCGATCACTACTTCAATTCTATGAACATGGTACTCGACAACATAGCTCCGCTACAATTGAAAAGAGTCACCACAAAAGTCTCAAATTCTTGGTACGATGGTACACTAAATGAAGACAGAAGATCACTGAGAGCAATTGAAAGACAATGGAGAGCCGCTCCATCCGCTGCCCACCTCAAACTTTTAAGGAGCACCAGAAACTCATATTACAGAAAGATTAGACGCTCAAAACCTAACTTCATATGTAAGCAATTAGACCAAGCCAAGAATCGCCTCAAAAAACGTTTTGATATAATCAAAACTCAATCTAAGGGGGTCTCCCACTCCCCCCAAGTTAGTCCCAAAACACTCCCCAACTGTGAGGAGCTGGCCACCTTTTTCACTACTAAGACTGAGAATTTAAAGACAGACCTGTGGAAAGACCAACTATCTCATACCCACACACACACTATTACCACGCCGACTACACCAGTGATCCCGCCGATCTGTTCTTCAAAGCTCGAACTCAAGAACAACGGGTCCTGGACCACCTTCAACCTCTACAGCGAAGAAGCTATCTTGAATACGCTCATGGCTCTGAATCCCTCTAACCATTTCACAGACCCTCTTCCTGCTACCCACTTAAAGACCTTCATGCCACATCTAGTGCCCTTATGGACCAGGATTATAAACACCTCTCTTGTGCAGGGAAGTATACCCGACATCCTCAAAGCAGGTCAGGTAACCCCCATCCTAAAGAAAATTTCAGCTGACCTATCAGACTTGAACAACTATCGCCCCATATCCAACATTTCGACCCTGGCAAAACTGCTCGAAAAATGTGTCCACATACAGCCTAGCAACCATATCGACCACTTCAATCTGCTAGATCAATTCCAATCAGGCTTTCGATCTGGGCATAGTACCGAATCAGCCATGACCCACGTTATGGATAACGCTCTACAAATACTGGATCAAAATGGAGCCTGTTTGCTAATCCTACTTGACTTATCCTCAGCCTTCTATACAGTCAAACACAGCAACCTGCTAGATCTCTTAAAACATAGAATGGGTTTATCTGGAACAGTGTTAAACTGGTTAACTTCCTTCCTCCAAGACAGAACGCAAAGATTCAAGATAAACCAATCTTTATCTAACCCCATCCCAGTCACCTTGGGAGTACCCCAGGGATCTTCCCTCTCCCCTACACTCTTCAATCTGTTGATGGAACCACTCACTGAGCTTCTCATCTCCTCAAACATCCAATACCACATTTACCCTGACGACACTCAGCTCTACATTAAGGTCAACTCTCTTGAAGACATCGAGGGCCAGATGTAGGTCACCAATTACCGGTCGGTAACGGACGATTTCGGCCGTTACCGACCGGTAATTGGTTTTTGAGATGTAGGGGCCATTATTTTACAGAATCAGTAAATTTACTGAATCGGTAAATTTACCGATTCTGTAAAATACAGAATCGGTAATTTTACCGATTTGGTAAAACCCAGATGTAGGTAGCACTGTTTACAGTGCTACAGGCCTTCAGAATTCGGTATTTTACCACCCAGTCCAATTGGGTGGTAAAATACCGAATTCAGGTGTACATGCACATCTGTGCATGTACACCTGTGCCAGGGGGTGTCAAAGTGACACCCCCTGCACCCTTGCAGGATTCGGTATTTACCGATTCGGTAAATACCGATCGGTATTTCCCATTGATTCCTATGGGCTTCAAGGCCCATAGGAATCAATGGGCAATACCGATTCGGTATTTACCGAATCGGTAAATACCGATTCATACAGATTCGGTAATTCTAAAATAAGACTTACCTACATCTGCCCCGTTCCTATTTACCTACTCTTAAATACCGATTCGGTATGATTCAGTATTTAAGAGTAGGTAAATAGGAATTACCTACATCTGGCCCCAAGTCCCTTAACTCAAAGCTCCATAAAACACAGATCTGGCTGGCAAATAACCATCTAAAACTTAACACACAAAAAACAGAATTCCTCCTCATTGCTTCCCCCAAACAAACAGACACAATCCGAAAATGGATGCAGCACCTAACTGCACTCGATGGCCAACCTCGCATTATTGACTCTGCGAAATCCCTAGGAATAACTCTGGACAATAATCTAAACATGCAGAAACACATAAGCACTGCAACTAAAGGAGCCCATTTCCAGATGAACACCCTGAGAAGACTAAAGCCATTCATACCAGCGAATGACTTTAAACAGGCAGTCCGAGCCCTAGTAGTCCCCAGAGTGGATTATGGGAATGTCGTTCTCTGCGGCCTGCCCAGATCAACAACCGCTCCGCTAAGAGCCTCAATCAATACTGCTGCCAGATTCATCACTGGCTCTAGAAGGAACTGCCACATTTCCCCCGACCTTCGTGTCCTCAACTGGTTACCTTTTGAGGCTAGAATACATTTGAAAATCGCCTGTATGACTCACAAGGCACTGCACCAAAAACACCAAGATACCTTGTGGAGAAGCTAGTACTATCGGGTGGGGGGGTAGCAGAACAACTAGGTGTTTTGATAATCTTCTACTTGAACCACAACGCTTCTGCAAGAAAAAAAACGTACAACCGTACCTTCTCAGGAATGGCCCCAAGGATTTGGAACACCTTACCCCCAGAAACAAGATGAATCCATCCGCTGCTTTCTTCAAAAAAGAAGTGAAAGCGATCCTCTTAGCTGGAGTCACCTGGTCTTTGTTATAAATACCAACTGATAAGTACTAGTCGATAACTTTTACCAGAAATGTATTTGCTTAAGTCATCGTATGCCTACGTATTTGTCAAATCACCTTAATGTGCCTTGTAAAGTGCTCTGATACCCGCAAGGGTCTTGTTCGCGCTATACAAAACTGTCAAAAAAAAAGGAAACTAGAAAGAGATGAGGGGGAAGTGAGGAAACCTATGAGCATATTACCAAGCATAAGCGATAATTATCGCTATGCTTGGTTAGCGGCAATAATTTTATCGCCGTGCTTCGCCTATTTTGATCGCTTAGGAGCCTTGCTATTATCAAGGTTTATCTCATAAGCGATAAAAATCGGCCGAAATGCATGAATATCGCTGAAAAGTCAGCGATATTCATGCATTACCAAGCTAATGCTCTTAGTCATGTTATCCACCTACCATTGGATAACAGGGCTAAGAACAGCTCAGGGCAGGCGTTAGCTTTTGGAGATATTCGCGCTTAGCACGAATATTTCCAAAAGTTGGGAATAGGAGATAGAGATGTTAGCGACTGTTTTCAGTCGCTAACATCTTGGCACGCCCACTTTGCATGTCATTAGCGATAAATATTGCTGAGATGCAAAGTGGGCCCCTAAATGCCCGCTATCGCCTACAAGCTGTCGCTAACTGGTGTTAGCGACAGCTTGGTAATAGGGCGATGAAATTATCGCCGCATTAGTGGGAAAAAGTCCCGCTAATGCGGAGATAATGGCCCTTGGTAAATGCCCCCTAGCGTCTGAAATTTTTTGATGTTAAAAACAAATCTATCTACTGCGCCTTATCTCCTGGGGCCTCTGTCTATATATGAGCGGTTTCTATTGTCCAGATTTCGTCTGGATCGTTTTCACCTCCTGCTTGCTGTTACTAAAGGGTGCAGTAGAGGTCATGTGTTAGCACCCTGTGGCTGCGACGGAGAGTCTCCACAGGGGTTGCTACACTTCATGTTTTTTTGTAATTTTTATGAGGTACCCCAGATATATTTTTCAGTTCCTTTACTAAAGAAGTTGAATTTTGACCAGGCTCGGCCGGCGCTTTTGTTCCTTCAACTGTTGAAGGCTGATTGTATCTTCTTTATCGTGGGTTATTTGAAATCCACGGTGACAGGGCTGGACTAAGAACCAAAACCGGCCCTGGCAAAGTGCTCGGCCGGCCCCGGTGGGGGTTGGGGGTGCGACCGCGCTCGTTGTCAGGGCTGGTTTTTGGCCGATTTTGTTACAGGGCCGTTTAACAAAAACAGCCCCCAGGGGCCCAAAACCGGCCCCCACCTTTGCGGCGCACCAAGGTTTTGCCCGGTGTCCGCATTGGCCAGTCGGGCCTGCACGGTGAGAACCAGGACCTGTCTGGACAAATAGTGACCCATCTGTGGAGTACATGTGGTGAAGAGGTTCATGATGTTCAGGTCACTAGTGTTAGCTTAGTGTAAATGTATTTATTGCTTGTTTCACATTCCTTTTTAGACGGTGCACTTCACTGCTATTTTTTCAGGTGGAATAATTCACCGGGTCCCTCCTTGTCTTCAGGCGCTATGAATGTTTTTGCATGTAATTTTATTGTATTATGTTTAAAATGAAATCTGGATGTTTTGGAACGTTTATGGTTTTTTGTACCTGAAACCTAATAAAGTTCATTTTACTTTATTTGATTTGATTTGACTGCAATGACCCCTTGGGTTTTTTAGGTTCTAGGTTTTACATTTTTGTTTATAAGTCAATTAAAACAGACTGAAGAACACACACAATAAAAACAGATAAATAGAGAATCTACAAAACATGGTTATCGATCATGAACACATTCATTCCCATTTGGGGAGCAGTCATTAATCCAGAATTTACTGCACATACAATGGTCAATTTCACATAGAGTGCAAAATGTCCATAATGCTCCAAAAGCTAGCGAAGCCTATGAGGTGTGTAAATTTACGTATAAGGGACTGATATTTCGTCACCACAAAGGAGGAGTAATAAAAGTTCTGTGGTTTGACTTTTCAGACTTGAAGACCGCAAAGCTTATGGCTTTGTCAATGTAAATAGATGTGTTGATGTAGAATTATGGTCTATCATAATGTTTTTCCTGTGAATGTACATGGAAAGGATATTTGGAAGAAATGTACCAGACTGTACACAAGGTTATGTCATGCCAAAGTTAGCAGTCCTAAGAAAAAAAATGAGTGATAGGCCAGTTGTGGATAAACCGAAGGGCAAAATATTTCTGATGGTGGACCAACTCACAGCTCCACCATTCTTAACCCAGCGAATTCCCAATTCTAAATGAAACAGCCCCAATACCCCACAAACTCTAAATGAAGTGCAACTTCTATCTGAATAATCAGAAGGATCCTGCCAAACATGAACTGGTGAATTTGATACTGAGTAGGTCTGGGATCGCAATCTGACCTAGAATGAGGAGGCCAAGAAGCTTCTTTATCAGTGAGACGACATAGAGATTTAAAATAATGTTCAAATTCGATCATACTTTTTAAAAGTTCTGGCAAACCTACCCTTAAAAAAATTAGCAATAGTGCTGTGTGATTGTGGAAAAACCTACTTCTGTACCACATTGTCTCACATATCTTTTCACAAATTCTCAAATTCCATGTGATTTAAGGGGACGAAAGGTACACGGTCACAATGCTTCAAGTGGCCCTTTTACTAAGTGAAAACATGGAAATTGATTTTAAACCCTCTCAGTGAGAAGGTGCCTATTGATCCAGGTTAAAGCCAGAGACCTCACAGGCACTGGATAAATTCCCTTAATTTCCATGTGAGGCTTGAGGGAAAATGCAGAAGATAATCTGAACAATGAGAAGGGGAGACAAGGAATTTGGGTATATCTCACAACATCCAGGGGGTTGTCTAGAATGCTTCCATTTCACTGTCTTCCTTTTCAACCATTATTGGAAAGCCTGCATCCTTGCATTTCAAACTGCTTCACGAGAATCGAGCTACTTACTTTTTAACAAAGATAATGATCGTAAAATAATTCTATCACCATTCTGCCTCCTATAGCCATTCCTGCTAAGGTCCTGTCACAGCTGGACGACACCTACTGTTAATGTGATAATTTATTTAGAATAAAGTAGCAGCATCTATCCCTCACTAGATAGACCCACTTGAATAATATTAGTCCTCTAATACACTTACATTTAATTGAATATAAGGACCCCCTGCAGTATGCACACACCATCTTTTGATTCTACCTGAAAGGAGCTGCTCTACAAGAGAGAAAAGACATTCCAGGATCTTCGCTGAGGCAAACATGAGTTCTAATAGAGGTATAACATAAAAGTCGATAAGCTCTAGAATTGTTGAATCATCTATTGAAATGCACTTAAGTACCACGTCTGTTGAAGAAATACCGGAAATAGACGTGTTGTGGTCACACCACCATTATAGTGGGAAAGTTGTGGAGGGGGCACCCGTCTCATATACATTTTCTTATTGGAAGAGTGTTTGGCAATAAAAACAGAAAGGTACACAGAATGTAAATAAATAACTTCACAGCATTGAACCATGTTGGTGATGTTTTGGTATGATGCAGTAATGGACAATTATTCAGTTCTATTATGATCATAACTTTTCCCAAGTTTATTAATGTATCTGGTTTAAAAATGGAGTAAATAAGTTTTGTATTTTAGTGGGTGGCAAGCAGGACATCCATCTCAATATGTGCAGACCTTCAAGTAGATATGTGTAACAGTAAATCCGATTGATGGCCAGTTGCCTGTGCCATTTTTATTTAGGTAAAAGTCCTAAAAATTTATCGGGGATAGGTAGATTCAGATTTTTTGCTTACTTAGAGCGTGTTACCAGCATTAAAATATTGGGTTTCCCTTCTACTAATCATATTTCTTCAGGGTTCCTGTACTTCCCTAATCGTAATATTATTTAGCATGAATACACATTTAAGGGACATTTAAATTATGAAATATGTAATACAAAATAATACCTTTTTCCTCTTTTTATTTTGATCTTTTATTTACTAAAAAACCTAGAATGGCGCAAACAACCTTACACAGTCAAGTACTAGACTGATTTAAAATCCAATAAAAATCGTGTCTCAAGAGGAATAAATAACTGCTACAAGCAAAACATCCATTAGAGGTTGCAGTTAACAAAATAATAACCATAGGTTCTTGAGGAAAAGGAGCGAATTGTAAATAGATTTTGAACATGCAAACATTTTTCACTTATACTTGATGTGTGTTTTACCTATTTACGGTACATTGTGCCCGCAGGGGCAGTACAAGCAAACTTCATTAGAGAGATTAGAAGAATGAGTTAATTGCCCACTGGGGCGTCACAATGAAATTGAATGCTTGCTAAAAAGAGTACATGAAGTAGTTTAACACACTAGTGATATACACTGTGTAATGAAACAAGAAAATTAATTGAATTTTTGTTAAAATATTAAGGGTCTGACAAAATGAAGACACCAGTGATTCTACGACGCAGGGTCTTTTGATTTTCTCAGGTTTTGATATTAGCTGTCTCAATATGGCGCTGCCGAAATCTACTATGAGCGTGTCCTTTGTCACTCTTAATGTCTTGATTCACATATGGTTTAAAATGATGGTGAGTGGATACGATCAGTGTTGTAACCAAAGTGCCATGAGCACTGAAATGCGTTGATGCCATGCGTGTGAGAAATAAATATTTGCAGTCTGCCGTTCCTCTGCTTGGCTCCGGAGCGTGAGACACACCAGGCCCACTATTCCTCCTCTGGGGTGGTGCAGTGTTTCTGACAGGACCTCCGTATTATTTCTTTCTGAATTTGCCGCAAAAGATGAAGACATACTCCCATGTACGCATCAAGAGGAGGAATTGTAGGTCCGGTTTGGCTCACGCTCTGGATCCAAGCAGAGGCCCACTGGAGGGCTATAAACATTTGTTGTAATTATCGACATAGCTTTGCACACCCACGGGAGGGAATATTAATGTTGCAGAACCATGTTTCCCAACATGAATTTAGAAAAACTTACCTGCAAGGCCCACTGGAGGGCAATAGGCCTAATTAAGCATGAGAGAAAAGTGCTGCAGCTGTGTCGTGCTATGTTTTGCTGCTGCCTGTGATCAAGGATCGGGAGGATCCGAAACAAGTAATAAAGAAGGAATCTTTGTGTAAGCACTAGACCTCCTGCCTGAAATAAAGTTATGATGTCTGCATGGAAGTATGTCTTCATCTTTTGGGGCGAATTCAGAAAGAGATACCGCTAAAACACCCACTTACAGATCCACTCACACACTCACTCACTTACTCAGACACACAACCACTCACACACTCATTCACACAACCATACAGCCACTCAGACACCATTCAGATACCCAGAACACCACGCACACATTCGCTCACACACCCATACAGCTACTCACACACCCATTCAGAGACCCAGACAACCACTCACACATTCACTCGCAGACCGACACAGCCAGTCACATATGCACTCACTCACACACCCACTCACACACCCACTTACACACCCACACAAACACTCACACACCCATACAGCCACACCCACTCACAGACCCATAAAACTATAACACACATACAACCACTCTCATACTCACATACACAGAAAACCACTCACACCCCCACTTACACACCAATACAGCCGCTAAAACATCTACTCAGAGACCCAGAGAACAACTCACAGACCCAGAGAGACACTCACACATGCACTCACACACCCAAGCACAGACCAAATAGCCACTCACACAATCACTCACAGACCCGTATAGCCACTCACACTCCCCCTCACAGACCCACACAGCACTCACACACACATTGACACACCCACCACACACTCACACATCCACTTACACACCCACACAACCAATCAGAAACCAAGGTTACAGGCTCATTTTAGTTCAGAAAAAGCATTAAACACATAGAAATTCACTGAAAAGAACAAATGTTAGAGGGATGTTATAGTTAGAAAATAGCATTAAACAGTAAAAATTTACTGAAAAAGTCGATGGTTACAGTGACGTTATAGTTAGGAAATAAAATGTAAAAAACCTTTGAACCTCACTAAAAAACAAAGGTTACAGGGATGTTATAGTTAGGTACCGATTTTACACAAACAAAACCATAGATATTCAGCAATTATGGTTATCATTGTCTCAAGTAACTATAAGTTGTGGCCTAAGGTAACTATAATTCAAGCCCTCACCATGCACTGCTTATTACCCCACATATTACTTCACTCATAACATCTTCTATGACCACATTGATTATATATCTGCAATATTTGCAGTGAAAATATTGATGCGAAAAGTGTGGATGGTTGGTGTGAGTTATAGTTCATTTTGGCACGAGTTATAGTTACTTGTGATAACTATAGCTGCTGAATTTCTCAGTTTTTTTGTGTGTAAATTCTGAACTTAACTATAACGCCCCTATAACCTCTGGTTTTACAGTAAATATACATATATACATATACATATATACATATATACATATATATATATATATATATATATATATATATATATATATATATATATATATATATATATATATATATATATATATACACGGTTCACAGTCCTGCTCCGTTACTCCAAAATGGACCAGAAATCCAATCAGCAACCAACGGAACCCACAGGTACAGACCACTCCACAGCGCAAAAAGTGAATTCAAAGGTGGTTTATTCACACGCAATCGCCAGCATGACGCGTTTCGGTCACTACACGGTGACCTTGATCACATGCCAGACAGAACCAATGAAAGTGCATTTATAGGGTGACTAATTAACACAATAGCAGGGCGTGCACATTAATAGTAACTGAAGAAACACATAAATTGTAGTTCATCCAGGATAGAAAACAGACCCATATTTACAAAGGTTAAAAAATATTATGTACAATTTAGAATAACCAATGCATGAAATGCATTTCATTACCACAATTATAAAAAACTTATTAGATTTTTCAATTGCCAATTTATACAATTTTTACAGGCTTCAAATCTGCTAAATACAAGACTCTTTTTGCATACTGCATATATACATTTTTGATTCGATATTTGAATCTTTGGTCTGCAGGATGACAGTGCAAATTAGCTTTTACCATCAGTGTCGCCCTATAAAGTGCCAGTGCTAACTCATTATAACCCTTAAGTGCAAAAAACCCTAGTGCAAAGTTTAAAGTGCCAAGTGCAATTTCGGCCAGAGTAAGAGTCAGATCCCTGACCCTTAAATAACTCATGTGTGGCTGGCCGAAATATTAAAAAGAAAAAAGCAGGGAAATTTGGGGGAGAGCCCAAGCCCAACCATGTTATACCATTTAGGAGGTTTACATGTTTTGGAACCATTATTTAGGACTACCTATAACCCTATACAAATAATGTAAATACATTGATTTTCAGACAAGTATCCCCGATTCATATTGAGAACAAATTTAGGGGACCCAACATTAGGACATAGTGCCCTGTTTATCACCCCATTTGGATACAGGATGTTGTAAACTGTACAATGCAACCCAGTGCGGGTCAATCATACCCTCTCAAATAAATTCATCTATACCTGTTAGTATAAGGCAGAGGTCTTCAAACTTTTGGATGCCGAGACCCCCCTGTCAACATTTTCAAGCGTAAGGACCCCCTCCTGACAAAAATTTCTAAACCTCTAGGTTATGAGGAAGGTGAGGACCAAATTATGCGACAGGCTTGACTAAATTGTGTGAGTAGAAAATGTAAATAATGTTCTGTGATGCTGCGTATTTTGGGGTAGCATTACTTTATTATTTAGAATTTTTTTTAAACACAGTAATACTGAGGAAAGATTTCACCCCATCAGTACCAGTTTATAACCAAAATACAGCAATTAACATCAGAAAGATGTCTAGTCAACCTCTGTGAAGGGCCTCCCAATCCGCAGGAATACGCGCTGCCACATTAGAAGCTTACCTGGCCATGGCCGGGAGCAGCAAGGGTGAGTGCATGGTGATCAGTGTGAGAGCATGGTGATCAGTGTGAGTGCAGGGTGAGCGGGTGAATTGTGTGAGTACATGGTGATTGGTGTGAGTACATGGTGATCAGTGTGAGTGCATGGTGATCAGTGTGAGTGCATGGTGATCAGTGTGAGTGCATGGTGATCAGTGTGAGTGCATGGTGATCAGTGTGAGTGCAGGGGGGAGCGGGTGAATAGTGTGAGTGCAGGGTGAGTGGTTGAATGTCGTGAGTGCATGGTGATCGCTATGAGTGCATGGTGATCGCTATGAGTGCATGGTGATCGCTATGAGTGCATGGTGATCAGTGTGAGTGCATTGTGATCGTTGGGAGTGCAGGGTGAACGTGAAAGTGAAGGCGAGAATGAGAAGTGAGTGGTCTGAAAGCAGGGTGCATTCCCAAAAACTTGAAGCGTAGGGTTTCAGATATAAGTTACATTATTGCTATAATGGCATTAATCAGAGTTCGAGGGTGGAGGAAATAAATAATGTGCTGATCCTGCAACAAACTTCCAGTCTAATGATTAGGGTTACCAGCTCATTATTTTGATGGCCCAGAAATAAGCAGTCACCTACAGCTATATTTTTTGCACTTATCTGTGAATACTTAGAACAGCAAATATAAATAGAAAGCACTTTTAATTGTGTTCTAGGGATGCCTTAATGATCCATGACTAATAATTAAAGAGAATAAATACAGAACAGTCACATACCTAATTAATACATACTTTTTTATTTATAACTCAATTTAGTGTCAAGAGTAGGCCTCTGCAGGATCTTTAAACAACACATAGCAGGCATGTTTCTTTTGGCAGCCCAACTATATATTTTTTTTCATTAAATGCATTCTCACACTAAAGCAGTAAGTGTAAAAATACAAATGTAAGAAATAGGCAGAGTGGGGGCCCAGGGGGTACTGGAACCATCAAAAAACGAATCTTTAGTAATCAGTTAACAAAGGCATGTAAATATGCTAATGGTCTTTAAAGACCTGTGAAAACTCGGGCCGGAGATAAGACTCCAGACACTGCCCAGCCGAGGCCCCCAGGAGCGTGAGCTGCACTGCAGCAGCCCGGGCTGAGACACAGGATGGGGGAGGAGGGGGGCTGAAGCCCTGGAGGCAAAAGTGACACTGTGAAGGCGCGACCCCCTTTGCATCATTCCACGCCCCCCCTGGGGGTCGCGCCCCATAGTTTGAAGACCCCTGGTATAAGGCTATAGATGACCACAAAACCGGGGGAAATAGAGTGCAGACAGCGGTTATGCAAAGCGAACAGTACATGACAAGATAGATACTGGGAGAGTGATCTACCAGTTTATTAAGAAAGCTACTAGATAGTCCTCCATGTGGTCATATTAGGTTTATTGCTAAGCTCGGGGAGGATTGTACCTGCATTACAGATAGAAGGTTGGCCCCTAAATTCGTCTGGCCAAACTTGATGAACAGATTTTACAGGAAACAATGAAGGTCCTCTCCCATGTTCAACCCATTGGGGATTCTCGTATCTAGTAGCAAGATATACTTGCTCTCCAACTGCCTGAGTGATTTTTCTCTATTGCCACCCCTGATATTCTTGGGGACTCCGTCAATGATAAAATAGCTTAAATCGTTCACATTTCTCTGATGGACCAAGCCAAAATGGCGTGCGACCGGGTATTTCTCATCAGAGTTGACAATGGCCCTGAGATGTTGGAGGATGCGGTTGAAGGCCTGTAGTTTAGTACTACCAACGTACTTGAGCCCGCAAGTACATTGGAGCACATAAACCACAAACTCTGTCCGGCAAGTGTAATGCCCCTTTATCAAGATGGGAGATGGATCAAATGCAGATTTGTATTCCTTGGTGGAAACGCCGAATTTACAAGCTCTGCAAGAGATGCATTTATAAAAACCTGGCTTATCAGATAACCAATCTTTCTTGGGGATAACCTCAGGGCTAGATCTAACTAGGGCATCCCGCATAGAGGGTGCCCTTCTAAAGGTTATAGTTGGTTCCTCAGGTAGTAAAGGAGCTACACTTATATCTATTTTTAACAGAGGCCAGGGTTTTCTGAGAATGCCTCTCATTTTCCTTTCCTCACTGTTAAAAGTGGTGATCATACTTATTCTCTCAGGGACTTCAGACTTGGGTTCTTGTCTTATCCTGATGGCTTTTGTGGAATTTAGATATTCATCCCGGTTTAACTCATTTGCTTTATTCAAAGCCTCTCTGAGAGCAGTGGTGTGATAGCCTCTAGCAACAAATCTATGGAGCGCATCAGTTTGACATTTCTTTAAGTCAGCCTCAGAACTGCATATCCTACGGATACGTAGGAATTCCCCGTAGGGGATACTTTTCACTAGGTGACCTGGGTGTGCGCTCCCGGCGTGCAATATAGAATTGCCCGCCGTGGGCTTTCTATGGAGTCTAGTATGAAGTTTTTCATTCTGGACATAGATCTCAACGTCCAAGAATTGGATCATCACTTTACTGATCTGTGACGTGAATTTGAGCTTAAGATGATTATCATTAATGGCTTTCACAAATTCAGTAGCTGACTCTTCTGACCCCCTCCAAACCATACAGATATCATCTATGAAACGCCAAAAGTGTGCTATTCTGTTGGGAAACCTGGTAGCAAGTGACCCCATGAGGACATGCTCCTCCCACCACCCCACATGGAGACATGCGTGGGTGGGGGAAAAACATGCCCCCATGGCCACTCCTCTTAACTGCTGATAAATTTCCTTGTTGTATAGGAAATAATTGTTATTTAAACAAAGTTCCAACATATTCAGAAGCATGCTGCTGTGTTGACTAAAAGCAATATCACGTTTGTTCAGAAAGTACTTAACAGCGTTTAGTCCATCATGATGTGCTATGCTAGTATATAGAGAATCTATATCTAGCGCTATCAAAATTGACTCATTGTCCCACACAATATCATTGATTTTAGATAGAAAATGCCCCGTGTCTTTAATGAAAGAGGGTAATGACTCCACAAATTCATGCAGGAAATGATCCACATAACGTGAAATGGATTCTAACAAGCTGCCCTGGGCCGAGATGATGGGCCGGCCAGGCACTGGGATGGTTTGCTTGTGAATCTTTGGTATTAAGTAGAAGAAACGGGTTATCGGAAAGTCATTTTTCAGGAACGTATTTATATATATTTATATATTCACTGAAAAAACCATAGGTTTCACACCAGTTATAGTTAGGAATTTGCATTTAAAAAACCTATTAAATTCACTGAAAAAACCATAGGTTTGACACCAGTTATAGTTAGCTGGACATTTTACTGACATAAAACCATTAAGCGTAAGCGCACCCGGAAGCACTCGAGCGAATACGATCGCGCAGCGTAAACGTCCGACGCGCTGACGCGACTCGGGGGCGCGTCGCGTAAGCGCGTCAGGTCATGTGACCTGAAAATAACACTTTTTATTGGTGCAGAACAGTTTTGGTTTCCAAATGATGAAAACCCAGGTCATGTGACCTGAAAATAACACTTTTCATTGGTTCAGGACAGTTTTTTTTTCCAAATGATGAAAGACCCCACCTTTTTTCCTTATTCTGACTTTGTCCTTTGACTGAGGAAGACCTGTTTGAACATCTTGGAGATATATTTTGTACTTTAAAACGGCTACAGTAGCAGCAGCAGCTGGTGCATCTGCACCATCACCACCACAAAGAGGACCACCACAACATTACATTGGTGGTCAAGAAGAGGAGGAGGAGGGGAGAAAGTGGCTGCAAGAAGACAATACCCCATACAAGCCAAGGCAGCACATTGTATGGGAGTTTTTTTCTATACCAGAGGGCAAGAAGAAAGTCAATGCGCCCAAGGTGACTTGCCTAATCTGTGGTATGGAACTTTCAAGGGGGAACCCTAACAAAAAATATTCTCTTGGTAATAATACCATGATTAGACACATGCAGCGCAAGCATCCGAACAACTATTCTGCTGCAGAGATGAGAGAACTGGCCAGTAACCCTCCCCAATCTTCAACCACCACCTCCAAAAGAAAGCAACCCACTCCATCGGGACCAGAGACAAGGGAGACGATCCCTTGCATACAACCACGGTTTGGGGAATTCAGAATTACATGTATTTTTTGTGGTAAGACCATCTCCTATGGTGAACAGAGCATAAAGCTCATCCTCCTTGCTGGTGACAACCACAATTGCCCGAAAAAACCCTAATTTTTTCCTGGTTTTTTTTTTGCTCCAGTTGAGCCATTTTCAATGCCCTGTTTTTTGTTTCTCCCCATAAAAATAACAAAAAAATATATAAAATAGTTCATAAAAGTCAAAAAAAGTACAAAATGTTCAAAAAACATGAAAAAAATATAAAACAACAAACAGAAGAAAAAAGTTCTTTTTAGAACTACCTCCAATTTATAAAAAACGGCTACTTTTTTAAAAAACTCTGTCATTCTTTTTTCCCCATGGTTCGCTCCCCGGTCCGCTTCCCGGTGCGCGTACCGGGCGCTCCCCCCGCGCAAATCGAAAAAAATATGGCCCCCACATCCAACCTAGGGGATCAGAGGGGGTCTACTCTGCCCCCTTATGGTCATTTCCCCCTTTGTTTTTGCCTCCTCGTGTGTCTCGATCTTACCGAGACACAAGATGGAGGCCGCTCCGGACTGTTTCGAATGTTTACAGACACCTGAGAGCCAATCAGCTTTCCGCACGCAAGTCGCGTAGCACTGCCCGGAGCGCACCCCGGTGCGCGAACCGGAGCGCGGCCATAGATATATATATATATTTTTGAACCTAAATTACTCAAAATCCACTGGAGCACATATCTTGAGACATAGCAAAGGCACATCGGGCTACCAGTCCCTACAATTTTGCCAAGTTTGGTGGAAATCCATTCAGCCGTTCGGGCTAAAAGTGAGGTCGACCGCCCTATGGAAATTAACATGGGGAAAACACGTTTTGGGACCCCCCCTTTTATCTTGGCCCCCGCTTGACGAACCCCCCCCCCAAATTTGAGGAAATTTTCAGGCAGATTCCTCAACTGGCGCCAAAGTTATTCCCAATAGAATGTTGAGATTTTGCATTGAAAAAAATCCTAACTATAACTACCTACTGGCGACTATATATATTTACTAGCAGCCCGTCTCGGCGTTGTCCGGGAGCAAAAGGCTGCTTCAGGGACACCGCCCGCCCCGCAGAAGAGTTGTCTGTGTAAGTCCTGGCCCTGTTCAACTGATTTGGCCCACTTGTGTTATTTTTTTAATTCGTATGTATTGTTTTCCGCGTTTTATGTTGTCCGCAAGATGTGAGGAAAGTGTTGTGTCACCTGTTTATTGTTTTTTTTCTATCAAAGGCTCCTTCCGTGTGTTCGTTTTTGTATCCCTTCAAAGAAGTTTCCCTTTAGTTTTGTCAATTGTGTGGTGAAGTCCTGGCAGTGCTCGAGTGATTATGGGCAGTTGTGTTATTTTCGTTATTCGTATGTCTTATTGTAAGCGTTTTATCTTGTCCGCAAGATGTGAGAAAAGTCTCGTGAATGCGCAGTCGATTGCGTTTCTCCGTTAAGAAATGTCGGCTTTTTTGTTCGTGTTTACCCCCTTGTGACGTCGTTGGTCAATGGCCAATGGGTAAAGACTTTTTTTGTGGTAAGCCTAAGTCGTGTGTGTGTTTTCTTTAGTGCGTTGTGATTGGTGTAGTATGCGATTAATCCTGCCCCCTGTGTGGCGTCATTTAACGCTCCTCGTCGATGGAAGGCCCGCCCGGTTTTTAATGCGAAGGCGTCAATGTTGTCGGGTAACTGCAACGAATGTGTGTATATTTCTTATAGCGTGCACCTCTGCTGTTTTTGTATATTGGTGTTACCGCGCTGTATGTGTGAATTTAAATTCATTGAAAGCGCATTTCCGCTGTATGTGTTGGGATTTGCAAATGTTTGATAGAAATTCATTGAAAGCGCATTTCTGCTCTGTCTCTATGTTGTGCGTTCTAAATTCAGTGAAAGCGCATTTCCGCTCTATGTGTGCATATGTAAGTGTGTTGTGAAGTCGCTTGGCCTATGTTTGTTATTTGCACTTGGCACGGCCCTGTAAATGCCCAAATTTGTTGTTTGAGATGCCCACGGCCACGACCACGCCCCAAGGGACTACTTTACCACTTTTGGCGTTTTTGCCTTTTTAATGTATATGGTCTACATATCTATAGCCTACGTCCTTCTGCCACATCTCCCCTTTCAAATGGTGTATTGGGTGTAGTGATTGGTGCATTACTTTTGTAGTTTACCTGGCTCAAAGGTTTGTGTGCTCTCTTTGTAATAGTAGTATAGATATATATACTCCGAAGTTGCCCCAGAGCATTGAGACGCCACACCACAAGCAGGGTGTTCTCCGAACCTTTTATTTCAAGGAACAGCACACCTTTAGCTGGTTCATTTATGCTGCCCTGATGAGTTTCGATGATCATTCATTCTAATCATAGGGCGGGGCTCCGAAGACAAAACGTGGATAATGCACCACAACCTTACTCTTTCCCTGAGCATGCCCTCTCCAGTGAAAAGCATGCTGGGGGTTGTAGTGGCAAACTTAACCTCAGTAGGCTCCACGTCATTGCCCGATATTTCAAAACTCCCCAATGTTAAAAGTAAGTCTCTTTATGCTGTTTCTAGCCCTCCAGTCGTCTTTGAGGAAAGATGTGCGGTTTCAAATTTCTTCCCACACTGTGCTGGAATCGGCTGCCATCCTGTGTGCAGCCCCACAGACCTGCAATTGTTTGATCAGACGGTGCATCTCCCACGGCCGAGGCCGCAGTGTAACATATTCTCCAAAGCTGCCCCAGCGCATAGAGACACCACTCCACCAGCAGGGTGTTCTCCGAACCTTTTATTTCAAGAAACAGCACACCTTTAGCTGGTTCATTTATGCTGCCCTGACACGTTTGGATGATCATTCATCTTAATCATAGGGCGGGGCTCTGAATACAAAACGTGGATAATGCACCATGACCTTACTCTTTCCCTAAGCATGCCCTCTCCAGTGAAAAGCATGCTGGGCGTTGTAGTGACAAATTTAACCTCAGCAGGCTCCACGTCATTGCCCGATATTTCAAAACACCCCAATGTTAAAAGCAAGTCTCTTTATGCTGTTTCTAGCCCTCCAGTGGGCTTTGAGGAAAGATGTGCGGGTTCAAATTTCTTTCCCCACTGTGCTGGAATCGGGCTGCCATCCTGTGTGCATTCCACAGATCTGCATTTGTTTGATCAGGCGGTGCATCTCCCACGGCCGAGGCCGCTGTGTAACATATTCTCCAAAGATGCCCCAGATCATAGAGACGCCACTCCACCAGCAGGGTGTTCTCCGAGTTTATTAACTCCTCGTTGGGCGAGTTGGATTGCCATACTTGCTCCAGCATATTGGACTCTTGTGCATCTGAGGTTGTTGCAGTCTGGGGACTCGAGGGGGCACTGGAGTTCAACCCAATAAGAGGAACTAAGCAAAAGGGACAGCGTGATAAACTGCATGCCGCAACCAACATTTGGTAAACCCCGGATTACCTACCTGGTCAGAATATTGCATTCTGGGACTGGAAGTTCGCCTGCCTCAGGGCTCCTGTAGCAGGTGAGCCTAAGCATTTGCGAAGGGGTGGAGCGGTTCACAACCAATTGGAAGCTGGCAGGACACTTAAATCAATGTTGGCGCCTGCACCTCGTGATCATACCTAGCGGGTAGCACCCGAGCCTGCGTGCGCCTTCCCCAAGGCGTTAGGTGGTATGGGCAGTTGCGTGTTTGTAATAGGCCAGACGCGTTTCGGAAATGTATTTCCTCATCAGGGGCCAGCAGTAAAGTGCACGACGTCTACCATCTCCCTGTATGAAAACACGCATTGTGCTTATGGGAGATGTAGTCCATATATCCTGGATGGATGCACTTACAAGTTACTGCTTGCACCACCCCGAAGAAACGGGGGCCACGAGACCCGCTATCCAAGGAGTCTCGTAAGTGGAGCTGCGTGACGGATGAGGACAGGAGTGATGTTTGGGGGCTCATATTAGAGCCTTTGGAACAAGCAGTAACTTGTAAGTGCATCCATCCAGGATATATGGACTACATCTCCCATAAGCACAATGCGTGTTTTCATACAGGGAGATGGTAGACGTCGTACACTTTACTGCTGGCCACTGATGAGGAAAAAAAATCCGAAACGCGTCAGGCCTATTACAAACACGCAACTGCCCATACCAACTAACGCCTTGGGGAAGGCGCACGCAGGCTCGGGTGCTACCCGCTACTTGGACAACCCCACTGAGCGGAATACATTAGCGGCGTCCTGCCGCTGGGTAGCACCACCCCGAAGAAATGGGGGCCACGAGACCCGCTATCCAAGGAGTCTCGTAAGTGGAGCTGCGTGACGGATGAGGACAGGAGTGATGTTTGGGGGCTCATGTTAGAGCCTTTGGAACAAGCAGTAACTTGTAAGTGCATCCATCCAGGATATATGGACTACATCTCCCATAAGCACAATGCGTGTTTTCATACAGGGAGATGGTAGACGTCGTGCACTTTACGGCTGGCCCCTGATGAGGAAAGAAATTTCCGAAACGCGTCGGCCTATTACAAACACGCAACTGCCCATACCAACTAACGCCTTGGGGAAGGCGCACGCAGGCTCGGGTGCTACCCGCTACTTGGACAACCCCACTGAGCGGAATACATTAGCGGCGTCCTGCCGCTGGGTAGCACCACCCCGAAGAAACGGGGGCCACGAGACCCGCTATCCAAGGAGTCTCGTAAGTGGAGCTGCGTGACGGATGAGGACAGGAGTGATGTTTGGGGGCTCATGTTAGAGCCTTTGGAACAAGCAGTAACTTGTAAGTGCATCCATCCAGGATATATGAACTACATCTCCCATAAGCACAATGCGTGTTTTCATACAGGGAGATGGTAGACGTCGTGCACTTTACTGCTGGCCCCTGATGAGGAAACAAATTTCCGAAACGCGTCGGGCCTATTACAAACACGCAACTGCCCATACCAACTAACGCCTTGGGGAAGGCGCACGCAGGCTCGGGTGCTACCCGCTACTTGGACAACCCCACTGAGCGGAATACATTAGCGGCGTCCTGCCGCTGGGTAGCACCACCCCGAAGAAACGGGGGCCACGAGACCCGCTATCCAAGGAGTCTCGTAAGTGGAGCTGCGTGACGGATGAGGACAGGAGTGATGTTTGGGGGCTCATGTTAGAGCCTTTGGAACAAGCAGTAACTTGTAAGTGCATCCATCCAGGATATATGGACTACATCTCCCATAAGCACAATGCGTGTTTTCATACAGGGAGATGGTAGACGTCGTGCACTTTACTGCTGGCCCCTGATGAGGAAAAAAAATTCCGAAACGCGTCGGGCCTATTACAAACACGCAACTGCCCATACCAACTAACGGAGTGGAGCGTAATATATATATAATTAAAATTATTTCTCCTCTGTATACGTAAGGACGAGCCTGCACTCCAGTAACTGCTATGTCAATTTTGTTTAATATATTTGTTTCCAAACAAAGGCTGAGGAATCCAAATCAGCCCATTTCAACTGAAACACTAGCCTTGTTAATGATAACAAAATGTCATTATGATTCAGTTTAGATATAATTTCTATGTCTAGTCCATATCCTTCACTTCACCTCATTGCTCTCGACACAGACAAAGGAACAATGGCGTCACTATACCAGGACAACCATCTTGGAATGTATTTCATAAGGGGCAAAAATTATATATTATCACATTTTTGAATGATGTGTTCAACCTAAACATGCATTAATTCATCTTTCAAAATTAAGTTCAACCCTTGGCTATTACCATCCCACGGTCCCAAATAATTTTAAAAAGTGCACCTGAGTTTTGATACATTTACATACTCCATAAATCAGTTTGTCTGTACAATTACCACTGGGCACTGTTACATTCTGTCTTACTATTATCAAATAACATTTCTCACTGCTTATACAGAAAATTAATTACACAGGGAAAACACAGGTGGAATTGTCCATGTTATATTGTCACGTCTCCCGTCATTCCATCAACCAATTCAGCCCTAGTGGGCTCAATCCCATCCATCCTCACAAGGAATATCTAGAAAAAGGGGGTAATGGGGAAAGAATATCAATTATGTGTCACATCAAACTGAGAAAACACATAGCTACAATTAGAGGAAAGTATGCAGTGTGAAGAACCTAAAAAATCTCAGGCCGATCTCCCAACTCCCATTCCTGGCAAAAGTGCTAGAACAGCACGTGCTAAAATCCCTGTCACACCATATAGAGGAAAATCACTTCTTACAATTCAACCAGGCAGGGTTTAGGGCTCATCACAGCACGGAAATGGTAATGCTGACTGTGCTGCATGAACTAAGGCCGACAAGAAAAAGCCATGTGTCCTGATCTTGCTGGATCTATCCACGGAATTTGATACTGTCAATCATGACCCACTGTTGTCGTGAATCTCGGAGCTGGGAATCCAGGGCACGGCCCTTGTGTGGCTTACATCTTTTCTTAAGGGTCGATCCCAGAGAGTACAGCTGACTGACCATGTGTCCAACCCAGGCATGCTCTTGTGCAGGGTACCACAGGGCTCCACGTTGTCACCTCTCCTATTTAATGCCTACCTTCAGCCCCTGATAGCTTCATTGAATCTCATGGAGTTTCAGATCTAGAACTACGCAGACGACACTCAAATTATCATCCAGATAAACAGCTTCCCGGCCGCCCACACAAAAATCCAAAACATTCTAAAATTTACCGTCAACTGGATGACGGCCAACTCCCTCAAAATTAATCCAGATAAGACCAAGGTACTGGAAGTCACTACAGACTCCAACCCCTGGAGTGACCTCTTTTGGCCAGAAGAGCTGGGCACAAATCCGGAGCCGGCCCTGGCCGTAAAGAGCTTGGGTATCAAAATTGACACCAAACTCTCCATGACCCAGCAGGTGTTGGCAGTAGTGGGAACATGTGTTGGCATGCTGAGACAGCTACGAAAACTTGCCCCCCTTCTCACTTGTGCAACACTCAGAACTACTGTAATAGCCATGATACTGTCACAACTTGACTAAGGGAACTCTCTGTATATCGGCCTCCCTGGATAACTGCTAGCCAGATTACAGGTCATCATGAATGATGCCGCCAGACTAATTTTCAGAGCGTCTAGGAGGGCCCACGCCACCCCACTCCTACGTCAGCTGCACTGGCTCCCGGTCAGGCAGAGAACCAAGTTTAAGGGCCTCTGCATGGCACATAAAGCCATCTATGGCCAAGCCCCTCGTATATCTAGGATTGTCTAGTCAATTATACTCCTAGTAGGGTGCTATGGTCCTCGTAGGCCGGTTTGCTGGCCTGCCCCCGCTTTAGCTTGTACGCTAAAGGAGGAAGAGCCTTCTCAACCTCCATTCCCCAACTCTGGAACAAGCTGCCGTAAAATGTACATAAGGAACATGCCCTTCTCCCATTCAAAAAGAAGTTAAAAACAGTTATTTTTGCGGAAGCCTGGGGCACAATCTAATTAACAAACATCTCCTCACGTGCTAGGTTAGGGCTCTCTCTCATATCGCTTAGAGACCTGAAGGTGATAACACGCTCTACAAATCTGAATTACAATTACAAGTTCTTCCTCAATGTTCCAGCCAAAGGGCTCTTTTTCTTTCCATATCCAAGATGAATCTAGATTCTAATCTCCTATGGTTTTGTTCTCTGTCCCTCCTGTGATGCACTTAGAATATGTGCTATCCCACAATATATTATTCTAATTTCATATCCATCATGCATTGATTTGAAATGTCTGGTGCCTTAGTAAGACATGTCAGATTTCCTAATTGCCCTCAAATGTTGTAAGATACATTTATGCAATGATAGTTTGGTACTTCCTATATAACTTTGCGGACAAGGCCGCCTAAGCATATATACTGCAAAGTCAGTTCTACATGTTAATCTTCCCCTTATCTTGATCCTCCTCTTGGAAGGTATATCAATCACCGCAATGTTTTCCCCCTTCTGCCACATCTTGCATCTATTACACTTGGTAGAAACTTCACTCTGGGTTAGCCATGTTTTACTTCCTCTAGTGGTCATTATATTTCTCTTCACCAACTTATCCCTCATTGAGCTTGCACTTCTAAAACTTATCAGAGAAAATTGCCTCCCCTATCACAGGATCATGCTTGAGAAGGTGCCAGTACTTAGTCAATGCAGCCCTTACTTTCCTATGTTGTGCATTGTAATGAATTTTCCCCAGTGCCTACAGTTTTACTCCTATTCATACCAAAGAGTGTAGTCTCTCTATTGCTCTTACTAGCCCTCGTTGATGCTGCTGCTAAAATGTCATCCGTGTATACTCTAGCTCTAAATCATTTCTGTATTATACACACGCCTGGCCCTAAATAATTCACCAAATGGTATACTCCTAATCAACGGTGTTGGACGAAAACTCTGTGCGTTATTGTTATTGTTAATTGATATTTATATAGTGCTAAATCACCGTCAGGTCTCTTAGCGCTGGGGAGGGAGTGGGCGAGGCTGCTAGACGACCACCGGGGTCGAGTGTGAGTTAAACTGTGCTTAGCGTTTCCCTGAACAGGATAGTTTTGAGCTGTTTCCTGAACCGAAGCAGGGGGAATTCCCTTTGGAGATGCTCAGGTAGCTGGTTTCAGAGCTGTGGGGCTAGAACAGAGAAGGCTCTGCCTCCTTTTGATGCAGTCTTATACAGAGGGCAGGATAGAGTACAGGCCTCTGTAGACCGCAATGTGCGGCCAGGAAAATAGGCCTCAAGGCGTTCCTTTATGTAAGTTGGGGCTAGGCCATAGATTGATTTATGGGCGATACAGAGGCCCTTGAACTTCGCTCTTTGCCAAATAGGGAGCCAATGTAGTTTGCGCAACAAGGGGGTGGCATGAGACCTTCTAGGGAGCCTGAAGACCAGCCTCGCTGCGTCATTCAAGACCACCTCTAATCTGTTAGCCAGTTTCTGTGGGAGGCAATGTATAAGGTGTTGCCGTAGTCTAGCCTTGAGACGTAGTGGCCGACACTATCATTTGAAGTGTGGTGGTAGACAGAAGGGGGCAAGTTTCCGTAACTGCCAGATCAGGCCGGTGCAGGTACCGACCACCGAAGAAAGTTGATTGGCCAAGGAGAGCTCAGAGTCAATTTTTATACCGAGACTCTTCGCGACCGGCATGGGGGTGGGGGTGGGGTTCCTAGCTCTTGGGGCCAGAAGTGGTCAATGCAGGGGGAGTTTATTGCGTGCAAGATACTATTTCCTGCAGTAGGCTTCCTAAACAGCACCTCAACTAGGGTCTGCCCCTCCACTTTTTATAAGGACATCTAAGAATTACATCTCTGTTGAAATGAGTTTACTAGTAAACCTTAGATTTAAATCATTATCATTAATTTTCTCTACAATTGCTTCAGCCTATGCCATGCTACCTCTCCAAATAATCAAAAGATCATCAATAAAATGTACCCACGGGGCGTGGCTTGCGCGCTGAGGTGGAATGGCGGACCCACTGAGAGCTCCGCTGAGTCGCGGGACTCCGACGCGTTTTTTGAACCTTTCATCCCGGTTTTCCAGGCAATGCGCTACGGTCCTGTCATACAGAAGATGCGGTGAGTCTGGAAACCGCTTTTGGAACAGTTTCCTGCCTTCTTGGAGCCACTTTTAATCCGCGGTAATTTTTTCCACGCAGAGACGCGAGCGGCCGCCATTTTAGGTCGCTCCGCTCTTGTCTTTCTGCGCTGTAAAGTTCTGCCGTTTTTGGGTGATAGTGATTCCATAATGTTACCTATCATTGAATTTTACCGTTTTGGCAGTGATGGTGGACTTGAATTTCTTCTTACATTATTCTTTTGTATTTAACCCCTCTGAGCACTGTATTGCTTGCTCTTATGCAGCTATCTTCATGCACTTTGCCAATTTATTATGGAAATAGAGCAGCTTTCTTGTCAACAGGGTTATCCTTCATTACTTTATGGAGCACACCTTAAGGTACATCTGCTCTTCTGGCATACCGGAGGTGCTTTTAACTTTTTTTGTCTCATTGCATGAACTGTCATTACGACCTTGTTATTTTTGGATTTTCTACAGCATTTGTTTGCGAATACTTAACTTTTACTCCAGCTTTTTGGTGACTTTTTTTGCAATTTACAATGGCTAACAACATCCACAAAGCTAGATCTTCCTTATCTGGTACAAAACCAAAAAGACATCAAAATGATCCGCCTTCTCCGATTCATTCCTCTCAAAATCCTGTTTTGGACTCTATATTAGATGAAGTCTGTGGTCTTCAACCCTTTTTGTCCACCACAAATGAAAAAATAAAACAGATTGAGGAGAGATGGATTATCATGGAAGGTAAAGTTCTGGAACTGGAACAACGTGTTAGCGACCTACAGGATGTCTCTCCAAAGATTTTGTCACTAGAACACGAAATTCATAAGTTAAAAATCCCTACTGTGGACCTTGAAAATTGCAATCGTAGAAAAAATGTACGCCTTCATGGACTTCTGGAAAATAGTGACATGGTATCATTTCTACAGAATTTCTTTCCAGAGATACTAGATCTTCAGGCATCAACAAGTCCCCTCAACATACAAAGAGCACATCGTCTGGGACATCTAAACTTTACCGCTACCACACCACGTGGAATCATAATGGTCTTTCTGGAATTCACCGAGCTGATGCACGTTTTAAAGGCTGTAAGACTTAAACGTCGTCTTATTTGGGCCATAATATCTTCATATCTCAAGATATTTCCAATGCAACAAACGCCCGACGCAAAGAATTTCTTGCTTTACGTCCTCAGATGAGACATCTCAACGTCCAATATGGAATCCTCCATCCATGTCTCTACAAGATTACACATGATGGTCGGTCACGTTCATTTGATGATCTGGAAAAACTTAAACTCTATCTTCATAATCTTTCATCTCATGGAATCGATACTAATATTTGACTTCTCTACATTATAGGCTTGTTACCTTGAAACCAACTTACATGCGTACTCAATGTTTTCTGATTATCTGTTTTTCCTTATATTCATGAGGTTCTCTTTTCTCTTCTTCTTTGTATCTATCGCTGTGGTCTGTGTCCTCTGGCCTCACTATGCTCCTCTTCTTTCGATTTCCTCTCTCTTTACAGATCTGGATGTTATTCCTTGATCTGTTTGCTTGCTTCTTCCTTCTGTTTCTTCTCTCTGTCTTCTTTTCTATTCTTATCGTTCTGTCTCACTTTTAGTCTTGTTTTTTGGTAAATATTTTACTTTTAAGAATATGTCTTCATCATCACATATTGAACAATGTCTTTTTATTTTTTTCTTTGTTGATTATGCAGTTTCGTGTTCCTGTTCCCTCATGTATCCCCTAATCCAACATCATGGTTAATGTGATCTCGTGGAATGTTCGTGGTCTAGATCATCCTGTCAAACGTCAAGAGGTATTGTTTAATTTAGCTAAACCTAACACCCAGGTTGCTTTTTTACAGGAAACCCACTGTAATGCTGTTGAATCTCTTAAACTTAAACGTCAATGGGTCAATCAAATTGTTTTTTCTCTTGCTATTGATTGTCATGGTGGTGTTGCTATATTGTTTCATAAATCTACTAATGTCCAAATAGTGTCATCAGATTGTGATCCTTATGTTCGATGGGTGTTGGTTGATGCTATCATTCACAAAAGACAAATGACCTTCTTCAATATTCATGGACCTGTTAAACCTGATGCGGAATTCTGGCAATCTATAAAATTGAAACTATTATCTGTATCTAATTCTAACATATTGGTTGGTGGTGATTTTAATAACTGGTTGGGCCCTTTTACAGACAGACAATCCAAATGCAAATTTAAACCAGACAAATTCCACAAATCATTCCAATCTGCCATTTCATCTCATCCCCTATTTGATACATGGAAAACGTGTAATCCAGATGTCTCTGAATTTTTTTTTTATCCCGTGCACCATACTAGGTCTCGTATTGATTATATTCTAGTTTCCAAATCATTATTACCTTGTCTCCACTCATCTGAAATTGGCTCTATTTTTATTTCTGACCACGCTCCAGTTTCTACTTCTATTGATTTATCTATCACCTCATGTAAACAAGGCCGTTGGCGTTTTAACAATCAGCTTTTATCGGATCGCACTTTTATTTCAGAAGCGACCTCCTTTATTAATGAATTTTTTGTACTTAATAACTCTTTAGACACCTCCTTACACAATAATTGGGATGTAGTTAAAGCATCCTTTAGAGCCTTTACTATTGCTTACTCTTCAAAGAAAAAGAAATTAATGAATTCTAAATATAAAGAAACTCTAACACAACCCAAAACCTTAGAACATAATTACTACAGATCCAAATCCTCATCATCACTACAAGGGTTAATTAAAGCTAAATCCACCCTGAACAAAATAGCTACTGTGGATGCTTGTAACATCCTACTTAAGATTAAATCGAAATATCACGGAGGCCAAAACAAAGCAGAGAAAATGGTAGCGAAGTATTTAAAAATCAATTCAGAACTTAAGATTATCGGACCTATTCACTCAGAAACGAGTAATACATTGTTCTCTTCTGATTCTGATAATATTAATGCATTTCAATCATATTACAATCTTTTATACACAGAAACTACTAAGCCCTTTGAAGATTTTATTTCCTTTTTCCAAGATATTCCTAAACCTAAAACTCTCTCAAATATTTTCACACCACTTGAAGAGGACATTTCTCTTCAAGAACTATCCGATACTCTCAAATCCTTGAAAAAATCGAAGGCTCCTGGCCCTGAAGGCTTTTCAGTTGAATTATTTTTAATTCTTTTATATCAAATTCTGGCTCTTATTTAGAAGCACTTCTTATTGTCATCCCTAAACCAGATAAAGATCCCTCCTTTTGCAAACATTTTCATCCTATATCACTAATCAATTATGATTGTAAAATTTTTGCAAAGATCTTAGCTTCCCGTTTGGAGAAAGTTATTCCTTTTCTCATTAACCCAGATCAAGCTGGCTTCGTCAAAGGACGTCTAGCCTCTGATAACGTCAGAATGTTTTCCAATATTCTTACTGTTCTATTGTCCTACAGTACATGATTTTTGGAAAACTATATGGTCAAAATGTATATCGATTTTTTCTTATAAGATTCAATTTAACATTTTCGATGTCTTTTTAGGTACTATGTCACCTGACTTTGATCAAATTGCCTCCAAATCAATTTTATTTGATTTATTTATTGCTGTGGCTTTTAAAGTTATATTAACATGCTGGAAAGACAACTCTAAATTATCTTTTTTACTTTGGTGGGATTTAATATGTGGTGAACATAGAATTGCTTCGGTGTCTCATGCTTCAATCTATCTACAAATTAAATCTGACATACAATGGCTACCATTTACTACTTTTCTATCATCGGATTCTCCTTTATAATTTCTTCTTTTATATTCCATACTTCCTCCTTTTTCTTTCTTTCTTTTTCTTTCCCTTCCTCTATCCTCTTTTCCTTCTATCTCTCCTTCTTTCTTTCTTCCTTCTCTATATCTTTTTTTTAAAGAAAATTGAATTTTCTTGCTTGAATACTGTATGCCTTTTCTGATTTCATGCAGGTTCTTATTATACCAGTACAAATGTTAAGTCCTATTTTTATTATGTATTTTTTTACATAGTCATTGTTCATGACTAATAGTATAAGAGTTCTCTTAATCTTTTAACTTTAATTCACTTGTCCTATAGATGTTACTTATATATGCTTGTATACTCTTATCTCCATCCGAACTGAATAATTATAGTTGTATTCGTGTGTTATTTATCTTCAATAAAATTATTTAACAAAAAAAAAAGAAAAATGTACCCACAATATAATATTGCTAGCCCATTTTACCATGTCAGTACATCCAATCACCTGCTCTTCCCACCAACATATATGCAAATTGCTGTACTGCTACACTGCTGATACATCTAACCATTGAATAAAAAGATACTGTTAGACAAATACCACTCTATCATATCATAGCACCGCCTGAGATGGATGAAACCCATGCTCACCCAGCATGATGATGAAAGGGGGGAAACCATATATCAGTGCCTCCCTGGGCTTGGACCACCTTTGAAGGCCCTGCCGCCCATGGCCCTCCTGTACCCGATCCCAGCCTGACCAGGTTTAGGCTGACCGAGGAACGCCCCTTCTCGGGTGGCAAGGCAGCCTGGAAGAGAAGGAGCTGGGCCCGCTGGGGACCTGGATCCTCATATGACTGTGTTTATGGAATTTGATTGATCTTGCCCTCAGAAAATGTTTTATCGCACTAAAGCCGTCATGGTGGTGAATGTTGGTATACAATGAAGTCAGGTCTAGTGACATAGGAAGCATAAACTCATCCCTATTTACTTAAAATATTCTCTGCAAGAAATCTGGAAAAACACTGAGAAACTCAATACTCACTTGAGGAAGTTGTTGCATCATCGAGGGTCCCCCGACTTTCCACCCACTAAAGTCTACCTTCGGTTGTTTGTTGGTTGTCGAAGCTTGGTTAAACACACCTGCCTACGCTTGTATGAAATACTTCTTCCTTCTCCATATACGTGAGGCTGAGTTGGCGCTCCAGTAACAGTGATAGCTAATATTTTTATTTCCAAACAAAGGCTCAGGAATCCAAATCAACTCATTTCGGCTGAAATACTAGCTTTCTTTTTGATAACAAAAAGCTGTTACAATTCAGTTTATATGTAATTTCCTTGTCTAATGCATAACCCTCCCCTCACCTCAGTGCTCTGAACAAAAGGATCAATGGTGTCACTATACCAGGACCTCTATCTTGGAATGTATTTTATAAAGTTCAAAAATAATATATAATCAAAATTTACCATGAGGCGCACAACTTATAAATGCATGGACTAATCTTTTATAAAAATGAATGCAATCATTGCCTGTTGCGTTCCCACAGCTCCAAATTAATAAAAAACACAACTTAGTTTTGATACATTTACATGCTACATAAACCAGTTTGCCTCTACAATTACTGCCGGGCAATAATTACATTCCATTTTCCTATTATCAAAGAACATTTCTCGTATTTACTCCGTATACAAAAACTTTATGACGCAGGGAAAACATCAGTGGAATAACCATATTCTAATGTCACATGTCCTGTCATTCCTCTAACCAATTCTCTATATATATGCAAATAAAGGAACAAAAAAAAAGAAGCAAAAGACTCTGGGTAGTCATTACAAGTTCATTCATGTATGTATATGTATAGGTCACTGACAATTGAGATTGTAATGTCTTCCCACCAGAGGGAACCCTTCAGTTTATTTTACCTTTACTACTAACTAATCTTTGTTTGAAAATGTATGGTAATGGGCAAAAGGTAATAAGTTACACTTCGTAAACTATTAAAAAAACTACATCTCCCAGAAAGCACTGAGGCACTGGCAACCCCCATTCAGGAAATGATATAATGTATACATTTAAGTATATCAGGGAGGGGGAGCCAAGTGGTCGGTTGATCGTGAGCAAGGTATTTGAAATACCGAAACGCGTAGATCGTAACATCTGCCCTTGTTTGTGGAATGTAATGGAAAAATAAAAACTGCAAAAGTGACCTGTGGAGTGCGACCCGTTTTGTTCCTTTCTGGAGGAATAGTGGTGAATATATATATATATGTACATATTAAGGGAGCTGCCCACCGCTGCACGAACTTTCCGACAGCCTGTGAAAAAGAGGAAACTCGAAACGCGTCGGCGTTTCGGAAGGCTGCCTATCCAGCCTGCTGTTGACGCTTGTCCATACCTCAAATAAAGGCTGGTAACCTTGTGCAAAATTGTGTGCGTCTCGAGTGAGTTACCATGTGCAATCAACATTAAAAGCCGAGGCTCATCCGCTGAGATAGCACCAGCCCAGGATCCCAAGGGCGCCACGTGAAGGGGGTGCACCGTTCATGCTGTGGAGCTTTGCACGAAGGATTTAGGACACCGAAACATGTGGGGGCCCACGTTGGGCTTCATCTGGCAGTAATAAGTGCGCCTACATTTTGAATGGAATAACCGGGACTACAACTCCCACGAGTCTTTATTTAGCCCATTGGGGCGGGACTTTGTACATATTAAGGGAGCTGCCCACAGCTGCACGAACTTTCGGACAGCCTGTGAAAAAGAGGAAACTCGAAACGCGTCGGCGTTTCGGAAAGCTGCCTATCCAGCCTGCTATAGACGCTTGTCCATACCTCAAATAAAGGCTGGTAACCTTGTGCAAAATTGTGTGCGTCTCGAGTGAGTTACCATGTGCAATCAACATTAAAAGCGGAGGCTCATCCGCTGAGATAGCACCAGCCCAGGATCCCAAGGGCGCCACGTGAAAGGGATGCACCGTTCATGCTGTGGAGCTTTACACAAAGGATTTAGGACACCGAAACATGTGGGGGCCCACGTTGGGCTTCATCTGGCAGTAATAAGAGCGCCTACATTTTGAATGGAATAACCGGGACTACAACTCCCACGAGTCTTCATTTAGCCCATTGGGGCGGGACTTTGTACATATTAAGGGAGCTGCCCACCGCTGTACGAACTTTCCGACAGCCTGTGAAAAAGAGGAAACTCGAAACACGTCGGCGTTTCGGAAAGCTGCCTATCCAGCCTGCTGTTGACGCTTGTCCATACCTCAAATAAAGGCTGGTAACCTTGTGCAAAATTGTGTGCGTCTTGAGTGAGTTACCATGTGCAATCAATATATATATATATATATATATATATATATATATATATATATATATATATATATATAATACATATATATATATAATACATATATATATATAATACATATATATATATAATACATATATATATATAATACATATATATATATAATACATATATATATATAATACATATATATATATATATATATATATATATATATATATATATATATATATATATATATATATATATATATATATATATATATATATATATATATATATATATTACCTACTGGCGGTCGCCAGTAGGTATATATAGTTAGGATTTTTTCCCTATGGGATTTCTGAAAATTCTATGCCTAATAACTTTGGCGTTTGTGGACGGAATTGGCTGAAATTTTCAGGAAAATGGCACATTTTGTTTCTGAGCAGCCCTTGAAAATTTGGGGGGGTTTTGTGGAGGGGGGGGCCGAGAAAAAAGGGGGGTCCCAAAACGCGTTTTTTCCATGTTAATTTCCATAGGGCGGTTGGACTCACTTTTAGCCCGAACGGCTGAATGGATTTGCACGAAACTTGGCAAAATTGTAGGGACTGTTAGCCCGATGTGCCTTTGCTAGGTCTCAATATATGTGCTTCAGTGGATTTTGAGAAATTAACGTTTAAATCAAGATATATATCTGTAACAGCGCTCCGGGCAGCGATCCGGTTAGCGAACCTTTCGCGTATCGGAACTTTGCGATGCGAAGCTGATTGGCTCTCCGGTGTCTGTCAACATTCTAAACAGTCCGGAGCGGCCGCCATCTTGTCTCTCGGTAGGATCGAGAGACAAGAGGAGGCCAAAACAAAGGGGGAAATTACCATAAGGGGGCATAGTAGATCCTCGTTGACCCCCTAGGTTTTATGTGGAGGTTTTAAAAGGGCCTAGGAGGGTCCAAAAAAAAAAAATTTTTTTTTTGCGTGGTAAGCGCCAAGTTCGCGAACCGGAAAGCGTTCTGGGCAGCGAACTTTAAGGATAAAAGAATGATAGACTTTTGTAATACTGTATGTTAATTATTTGTTGTTTTTGTTCGTTTTTTTATTTATTTATTTATTTTGATTTAAAAAAAAAATTATTTATTATTTTCATAGTTCATTAAAACTTCCAGCATTATATCATCTGGTATCTCGTCAAACATGGATGTTTCTGTCTCTTGTAAGGTTTGAATAAATTGTTCGTCAAAAGATTGATCCATAAAATCTTCATCCACATTTTCTTCATTTACAATGTCTTCGGATGTAATCTCGAAGGAAACATTACTTTTTTCTTGCTCCCCTTCCATTTTTTTGCTGTAAATTGCATAAAAAAAATAATTAAATTAGAAGAGTTAGGGCACTGTTGGGTTTAAGTTCAGACAGGTAGTTCTGTTTTTTTAACAGTGAACTTAAAGTAAGTAAATTCATAATTATAGCAGAGAAGTGTAAGTCAATCAATACATATAACAGAGGAGTCTATCTGTATCTATAACTATAGCAGGGGGACAGTAAATAATTATCAAAAACGTTTTAAAGTGCCACTTACAAATTATCAATTTAATTTTCAGGGAGGTGAAAAGGCTCTTGAAATGTAGTTCAGGAAGTAGTAGTCAAAATGGCTGTGTTTCCTTCTCTTCCTTTATATATATTCAGGTACATAACCAATCAAATGTCAGGAAAAAAAAAATTGAAAATGAAAGTAACATTTTCATTGGTTGTCAATTCCAACACTTCAGATGTGTTTTGTGAAGTAATTTACCTCACGGTACTTAGAGAGGTCTACAGGCTTAATGGCTAAATGGAATTTCAATCAAATTTGTGAAAATGAAAGGGATTGTTATGTAGTATGAGCTAATCTATATTTGGTGAGAGTGTCTCTAGTCGTTTTTCTGTAAATTACTTTCCCACCTTTTTTTAGGACCGCTTTCCAGGAAGCGGCCCGGTTAGCGAACCTTAAGCGTCACGGGAGTCCACCATTTTGTGTTTCGGTCGCATTAAGATACAAGATGGAGGGCAAATAATGTTTAGAATGGGTAGAAGGGGTCATGGTAGACTTATCTTGACCCCCTAGGTTTTCTGAGGGTGGCTGAGGAGGCTTATATGTGCGGAAAAAAAACATTTTTTTTAAAAATCCGCGAGGTTAGCTTTCGGTTAGCGAACCGGGTAGCGCTCCGGGGAGCGTATTTTGTGGAAAATTAGTGAAAAAAGTTAGAGAAAAATAATAATTGTGAGTGATCAGATGTAGGGTAGCTCTGAGAAGAGCTTTTGGGTTTATGGTACATTTAGGTACTTATAAGTAGGTACCAATGCACAGTCTTAAATTCAGAATGAAAATTCTGTTGCCCTCATCTGAGAAGTGAACTCCATCTCCTCTGTAGATATCTTGCATGTAGTAACGCAAGTTATTGTTGTACAGAGAGCCCATTCCATGGTCTCTCATGTAAGCTGAAACAGATTTGTTTACATGCTTCCTCGCTTTCTCAATTTGTGGACAAAATTGGTTGGACCACCTCCATTTCTGTCTTTGGCATATATTGGAATATACCAAGGCAGTTTGAGGAAAAAGTGCCATTAATTGCTCAAAGGTGTCCTTTAAAAGCATTTCCAGACCTACCCCTGTCAAAGTGCCCAAATCATTACAATCATTTAAAATGTTAGACTCAATTTTATGATGGCTTTACATCTTTTTTGCGCTGCTATTGCATCACTATTGTGAGACATTAGCAGTGCAAAAGAAGCACCATGTTCCAAAATAGGCCTCAGTTCATCAACATCAAGATACAGTTTGTTTAAAATATATATGTTTAGGATTGTGTAGGGGACGTAGAGAAGCAGAGGCTTCTGTAAATGTCAAAGTTGTTGAAAAACTGTTTGTTCTTGAACCTTTTCCCTTGTCTTTTCTAATTTTTAAATACATGTTTTAATATTTTTGGAAATGTTTGTTCTCTCTTTTACAGATTGAAAGTATGAAAAAATATTTTAAAAAGGTAACAAGAATTATAAGGTAAATGTTTTCTACTCTTTTTACCCGCAATGCACTGCTGATGATGTCACTGACACTATCTCTGATTTACTCTCTATAGCTGTCTTTCTTTTTACATTATTCTCTGTTTACTTCCCTTATACTAACTCTTCTTTTTTTTAAAAAAATATTTTTTTGGTTCGCTTCAAGTTCGCGAACCGGTCAGCGAACTTGAAGCGAACCAAAAGAAATAGAGCTTGCCAGAGTGATAAACATTCTAGCAATTTTATTTGAAAGGGGAGGTAGTTCTGAAAATAACTTTTTTTTTTTGCTTTTGTTGTTTTTTTTTTTTTTCTGAACATTTTTTGATTTTTTTGTATTTTTAGAACAGTTTTATGTTTTTTTTGTGTTTTTTATGGAGGGGAAACAACAAAAAAACAGGCATTGAAAAGGGCTCAACAGGAGCAAAAAAAAAATTACTGCTTGGGTGCGTTAGGGCATTTATGGTTTTCGAACACCATATTGATCAAGTTCACGCTCATGTTCCCATACGAGAGCATAGCACCACAATATATACAGGTAAACTTCATATGTTTAAAGTTTGGCTGAATGTTTGGCACAGTTTCCTGTGCCTCTCTTCCTGTCAAAGACATTGTTGACGTAGATCTGGCCACAGGAGTTGTCGGGGGATTATCTTGTAGGTCCCTTAACTCTGCCCGGCTGTAGTTTAAGGGATGCCACCTGGCCATATGGCGATGCATAGTATAGTTGCCCATACTATATTTTTTCTCTGTGCCTCTAGACAATCTGTATTTACAGATGAGGCAGGTGGCATATTTAGCATTGACCTTCTTGTGCCCTGGAGGGATGGAAAAAAACTGCCAGATGAAACTTGTTTTCCTCTTAGAAACACGGGGCAACTCCGGGATAAATTCTGGTTGATCTCTATCCTCTTCTTCTTCTTCCTCCTCTTCCTCCTCTCTGTTGGAGATAAATTGACTTGGTGGTCCTCTCTTCTTATGAGGAGGTGGAGGTGGTGGTGGGGGTGCACCAGCTGCAGCAAGTATAGAAGCCATTGCTGAACTCCAGGAAAATGGTCTTTCTCTCACCAAGATGAAAGTCAGAGTGAGGAAAGAAGGAGGGGTTTACATGATTTGGAAAAAGCAAAAGTTCTGAACCAATGAAAAGTGTTATTTTTACGTCACATGACCTAGTCATACATCATTTGGAAACCAAAAGTGAAATGAACCAATGAAAACTTTGATAAACAAGTCACATGACCTGTTCCGCTTACGTTACGCGGTGCGCGCCGCGTCTCGGATCGCTTCCGGTTCGCGGTCCGGAGCACTTCCGGGAGCGCTAACGCGGCGCGTCATTAGACGCATTACGCGACAACGTGATACGTCGCGCTTCCGCGACGCGTCACAGTTCCGCTAACGTAACGTTTACCGGTTCGCGGACTAGGTCGCGGCATCAAGATGAGCTAACGGAAAGCTTCCCGGTTCGCGAACTGGAAGCGAAGAAAAAAAATATTTTAAAAAAAATTATTAATAAACATCTAAAATATATTTTAAGATTTAAAGAAGAATACATTTTACAGTTACAGATGTTAGCTTTTAAAAAACCAATGAAATTCACAGAAAAAACCATAGGTTATAGACCATATATAGTTAGGAATTTGCATTTACAAAACCTTGAAAATTCACTGAAAAAACCATAGGTTATAGACCATATATAGTTAGGGATTTGCATTTACAAAACCTTATTTTACTCGCATAAAACCATTGAAATTCCATATATAGTTAGTTGCGCTAACTATATATCGCGCACCCGCAATCCACTGCTGATGATGTCACATATTACATCATTCATGACATGGTCAGTGACATCACTGATGACATCACTGATGACATCTCAAATGACATCACTGATGACATCACTGATGACATCTCAAATGACATCACTGATGACATCACTGACATCTCATTTGACATTACTGATTACATCACTGATGATATCATTTATGTGATAATACATCTTCAGACTCTAATATAACCTTAGATACACTCAGTGTAAACAGGCACTCACAGACTGTCACACATCCATGGAGTTACTCACACACCTAGTCAGTCATGCAAAGAATCAATCGCACCTCCATTTCCTCAACTATACAGTTATACAAACTTTACTTATTCAAACATATACTAACACATATTTACTCTCTTATACAATCCCTGATACAAGTTCACAATGATCCATACAGCCACTCACACATTCACTAGCTCTTATGCACAGTTATTTATATATGTCAACTCTCACTTGTACTGTGTTTTACATATGTACTTACTTTGACATGTAGCACTGAGATATCCATTCACTCACCAATACACTCATGCACACAGTCAACCGCCCATACAGCTGTTTCCACATGCACTTTTGAAACCATACATCTAGTGAATCAACTGCTCACACATCTATGCACAGAGTCATACACCTCCCAGCCACCCACACACACACTCAGTCTCCCATACAAATACCTGGGCTACCAATCAATAACCCATATAGTTACTCATATAGCTACTTATCAACACATGCAGCAGTTTACAGAACAACAGACATAATAATGCACAAATTAAGACAGTTTAGTCACTAACCCATGCACTCAGTGAGACATATTTAATCACTCACTCATACAGTCAGTCATGCACCTACTAAATCCTTCATCCAGACACTTATACATCCACTCATTCTTCAATATGTAAGACATATTTACACTTTACAGAAACATACAGTCACTGGATGTTGTCATCAGTGATGTCATCAGTGATGTCACTGACCATGTCATGAATGATGTAATATGTGACATCATCAGCAGTGGATTGCGGGTGCGCGATATATAGTTAGCGCAACTAACTATATATGGAATTTCAATGGTTTTATGCGAGTAAAATAAGGTTTTGTAAATGCAAATCCCTAACTATATATGGTCTATAACCTATGGTTTTTTCAGTGAATATATATATATATATATATATATATATATATATCTATATCTATATATATATATCGACAGGAACTCCGCAATACCACCTCCAATCCCACAGGACCGGCGAAGCAGGAGACAGACCACAGCTTTTCCAGGTAAGGTTTTTACTGTTTTTCCAGTTTTTCCCTTAACCAACCAACCATGACGCGTTTTGGGCTTTGCAGCCCTTGTTCACATGCAAGGTATAGATACATTTTTGTGCTTTTTTAAAGTGCTCAAGTGCCCCACCTGTAGCCCTCCTCCCTGAATGGTCATGTGACCAAATAGATAAGGAAAACAGACTTTCTCAGTAAATGTACACTGAAGAGGTTTGAACAATTAATGTCCTGCATAAATGCATGATGTATACACTAATATAAATGTTTATACATAAAAAACCAAATCTCGGAATAAATTCCATATACTGATGAAAATAACTGGTTAAATCCAGTATATATATATATAAGAGCTCATCCAGGGAAGACAGAACCAGTCTTCCCTGAATGTAACATTTTGCCAATTCCACAGCAAAGTCTTTAAGCATAGGCATAGCACAGTGCTATCCAATCTGAGTTGTAAAATGACCAACGCCTTTTACCACTCCAGGCACAATATTACAGCTTTGGATTGGTAAAATACCATCGAAGCCAACCTGAAATGAATAAAAGCAACCCCTGATATGTGTTTCGCTCTCATTAGAGCTCTTCGTATATATATATATATATATATATATATATATATATATATATATATTCCAGATTTCAGAGAGCACACGACAGATTCCCGACCTCCGGTCTGTTGGCCTCGCTGCTGCCCACCTAGCTGCTTTGCATATTTCATTATGCCATGCCCGACGCGTTTCGAGGCCAAACCGCCTCTTAATCATGGGCTGTTGCACAGAAGGACGGGAGAACTCACCAATGATTTCAACACACTTTATTGTTTTTCACGTTGAATATCTCCGCCCACAGTGGGCGTGGCTTTTCCTGCTTCCTGAGCATGTTGGTTCTAGTAGTCCAATATATATATATATATCGGCACACGCTCGCTTAGTTCAAAGAAAGCAGACGGCACTCCAAGCTGATGGTTACTTTTCTTGATTTATTGGCAGACCCCCTACCCCAAAGAAAGACAAATGTGTTTCGCCGTAAAACGGCTTCCTCAGTGTCAAAGTGAATTACAAAACACGCCATTATATCTCCACCTCTTAATTAACATCAAAAGAGGACTGAACCAAACCTTGTTGGAAATGTGGCAGACATTTTGTAATGTACAGATATATGGTCTTTTAAATAAGTACAAGGAGAAATGGCGATTCTTAAAGTGCTCGTGCAGTAAAAAACGACAGGGAAACCCCATATAATTCATTGTATTATGCTTTCCTTGTTTGGAGAAAAAAAAAATGCACATAGCAAAATCAATTCATTCATGCATTAAGATAACGTGGTGTATAAACATTACAGTTAGTATTGATGAAATGTCTTTCAGAGTTGTCATATGAGAGTATAATTCTGGTGATTTCATAACTCTCTGTACCAAATCCTAGATAGCTTAACAATTAATTGCTATTGGTATATATCCACATGTTGCATACATACACCGCGTGTTTCCAATAGCTTTCCCTAAGTTATTGTACATGCTCCGCGCAAGTCCTTTATTTCTATTGCCCTGTATGGGCAGATTCTCTGTTTTTCTTTCTCTTGCCCTGTATGGGCTTTGGCCTCCCTAATCCAAACTATACAGATTTAACAGTCAGATGGACAAAGGGCATGGGGGATGGACTGGCAGATGATGGTACATAGCTCTATTGTAGATGTTCCATACTATTTTAGTCATAGGAACCCCACCTCTAACATTTATTCCAGGTGTACCCAAAGTTCTTCATCATTATTAAGACCCACAGGTTTCATCGTCTGGAGATCAATAATGTATTTAGACTCCATTGCCCTTAGAGCTCTTATTTTGTCCCCACCTCTTTCCTGTCTTTCCAATTGATCTATGAGATAGAAAGATAGTAAGTCTCTGTTGCTGTTATGATGGGTTTCAAAATGGCGTGCCACCGGATAATTCTTGTCTTTGTTGGTGATGGCACGCATGTGCTCCAAGATGCGCTTTTTTTCTGGGTTGATCGTACTCCCAATGTACCTCTTGGAGCACGGACAGACGAGACAGTATATCACAAATTCTGAATTGCAGTTCAGGAATTTGTTGATAGTTCTTGTGGGTCGTGGATCGTTGGGTCTGCCGTCATACTTGATCTTTTTCTGACTATATTTGCATGCTTTGCAGTGCATGCAAGGGTAGAAACTCTGGATAGGTTTTGATCTAGATGGTTTTGGGGGTCCTTGTAGTGACTCCTTGTAAGATGGTTGTAGGAAGGTACATCCTGACTATGGTTGCCCCCAACTTTTTGCCCTGTGTTTTAGCTGGTTTTGGACATAGTCGACCTGGGACCCTGCCAATCAGGACTCCAGGCCTACTGCTCTCTCTTTAAAATGGATTCCATGTACCCCAGGTGCATTTACCAATTGGTACTGGGCCACCTTATCAGACCCTGTAACTCAGGGCATAGGTGTACCCAGGGCCGCCAGGGGCTGCAGCATGTATTATGCCACCCCTGGCTGGCCTCCTAAATTTGACACAACTGGCTGCATGACAGCTGGGGCGAAGTCGTGTAATCACCCTTTGCTTTAGGTATAGTAGCTCTATATCTAACCATACAATGGACACCCGAGTTCCTATCAGTCACTCCTATGGCAGGCCTTGACAATCCTGAAGGCAGAGTGCGTGGGCTCGTGTCAACTGTGTTCTGGCCCGAGCCGAGCCCGGTTGCAGCTTGCGGAATCAAGACCCAATGGCTGTTCCATGATAACGCGTACCACATCGGTAACTACGGTGTCGCGTTATCAAGACATGTCGAGTAAGGTGTCATACGAATCGGGGTGCTGCCCTCTCACCAATTCTGGCGATGAGGTTAGCATTCCACCCTTCTAGAGGGACACGACATGTACGTAACTGTGAACCCCGGTTAAAGTTAACTAAAGCCTCAGCTCCACAAAATGGATGCTGCCACCACAGACACGAGTCTGACCTCCTGCTGCTGGGAGTCCTTCCAGCGAGGAGCGCTTGGACAAAGGGTTTCCTGTCGAGGGCGGTGTTCGCACCGTCCCAGACAGGGTTTGTGTATTCTGGGTAGGTAGGGCTTTTGCGAGAAGGTGACTGCGGAGTGGCACCCCGGTGCTCACTACGCATCTGCCGGTTAGAACCAGTTCCAGGGGCGACAGCCCTGGCCTGGGGAAAGTCCGGCAGGGGAGAGGGGTGTAACTACCCCCCTTCCTGGTCCCACCCTTAGGGCAGGACCTAGTTATGTACCCACCCCTTTCTTTAGAATAAAGGCCGGAGCGGGGACCCTTCCAAATTAGATCATCTTTGAATCAAGAATACTTTCTACGAAAGGACTTCAAGACTCTTCTCAAGATTTCTCCCTTGTGGCTAAGGAGTAGTCACCCTGCATCAGCGGGCACCATCTAAGAACTCTGCGGTTTGCTGTAAGTCCTTCCTCAAGGAATCCGACGGCCCAGCTCGACGAGAACCGGCTTCCCTGGCACCTCTGACCTCTACCCACGTCATCAGCTCAGCTGTGATCTGTGGGTGCGACGAGACCTCGAGGGACCGGCCATCATCAGAACCTGCACGCTCTTAAAACCAGCACGACCATCGAGGTAACTCTCTGGTGAGTGCTCTGGGGTCCGAGAAGCCCCGACCCTGAGCCGCTCCAGCACCGAAGTGCAGTCTCCCAGCATCTCCACGATCTGCGTGGGGCCCTTCTGCTCGCTGCTCAGCACGTTGTCTGGTCACTAGCCGCTGGCTTGTGCCCTTCTGTGACGACATCCGAGAATCATCACTGCTGGTCTGGTTGCTCCAGACTGGCCCTTGCTTCCATCTTTGCGAGAAGCACCCCGGACCCTCCTGGTCCACTCAAGACGCCATCTTAGGCCCACCACGTGGCCCTGAGACCTACCAAGGCTTGTTGCCCCATCCTGGGCCCAGCGACGCCGACAGCATCATCCTTCGTGGGACAGCTCGCACCTCCACCGTGGTCGCCGACAACGCCTCCTGGTCCGTGAGACTGCAGAGCCTAGCGTCGCCCACTCACCTGGTCGAGGTGACGGCCAACCGGTGCCTTCCTGGTACCCTCTGACTACTGGCTAGTAGTACGAACTTGGTCCCCTCTGCTTTCAGGTTTCATCAATCTCTGATCCAGGCTTGGATCTCTACGAACTATTCATCACTGGTCGCCGGCCAGCAACTCCTTTTCTTCCGGCTCCTGGCTCGTCAGCGAAGACCCCGACGCCTGTAAGACTTGTGCAGCCGCAGCCCTCGTGGCTAGGTAACTCGGCATTTCGGTGCCTGCATAGCCTCCTTACTCTAGGGTCCCGAGTCCCTCGCTTCCGACTTGCCTTAACCTTTCCGTGTCCTCGGACACTTGTTTTTAAACATGCACTTGAAGTATTTGCTAAAGAGATTTGGTTTGTGCTTAGTACCCTGTCCTCATAAAGAGTACAGGGCTGTTGTGATTCTTAATAAATATACCGTTTATTTTCATAACACTTGTGTGGTGTCCTTTCACTGGGTGTTCAAGGGGTACGTATGTGGTAAACAGCTGGCTTAACGCGCCCTCTCGAGTCTTTAGCCTTAGACTGCTCGTATCCACGCTACTAGGATAGCTGGTCTATAGGTTGACTTACGACCAAACACCATAAGGGTCGTTGGAACGATACATAGCGGTCGCTAGAATAGCGAACGTTGCATATCGGGCCAACTTCTCACATTGGTGAGCAGCGGTTGGGATTTGAGCTTGCTGTTGTTTTACCACACGTATCCTAAGAATATCTTGTTGAAAGATCGCACAAGTACTGTTAGTACATATAACTAAAAGCTTAGAATACTCTGAGTTCTACTGAACCAGCTGTTGTAGCTCCTCAAGGCTTAGCACACCTTGGCTACAACTCTTAGCAAGGGAACAGTAGGTAAACACATAGTGTAGGTAGGTGCATCACTTACACCACACTAGAAACAGTATGCCGGACAAAGGAGGAAACCCTGAGTCTCCCCTTGTGTCAGTTGACCCTCCACAGGTCATCCCTTCAGGGTATACTGTGCTGAGCTTCAAGGAGTTGAGACGGCTGTGTCACTCCAGGAAGATTCAGCAGGGGTCTAACCCCACAACGTCCTTTCTGATTGGTCTCTTGGAGACTTATGATGCCAGGAGAGCTGAGAAACTTCGTAGCTCTTCTAATCCAGAAGGAGACATGCCTCCCCTCGAGGGAACCCGGGACGATCCTGACCTAATCCACCTCGCAACTGAGAACGAAGATGACGAGGAGGATGAGGAGGAGGATCTCTCTGGGGACGAGGCAGATAAGGGACAGGTAGAAGTCGTCAGACTAACACGGTCCAACTTAAGCAAACATGATAGTGGTACTGGGGGACCCCCGGCGCTACTGTCAGGTCCGCTTAACCTTGGGAATGGACGAGCCAGATCTCTGTCAAGAGGCTCTGGCAGATCCCTTCAAACCAATGGCTCTCACAACTCTTCTCAAAGAGGGATGACGTCCCCTCAGAGGAGAGTGTACGAAGCTAAGGAAAGGGCAGCTAATCTGAGGATCGAAAGGGAAGAACTTGCCCTGGCCAAAGAAAAGCTTGCCTTTGCTAGAGAGCAACAGTTAAGTGGGGTAGTCCCCACTGGTGGCAGCAATGTACCTAGTAATAGGGAAAAGAGTTTCGATACGAAACACCTTGGGAAGATAGTGCCCCCCTTTAAACAAGGGGACGACATCCACAAATGGATTACTGCTTTGGAGAGGGCCTGCACTGTGCAGGGTGTTCCCCAGAGTCAGTGGGCAGCTATCTTGTGGCTCTCCTTTGAAGGAAAAGGAAGAGACAAGCTCCTCACCACAAGGGTGGAGGATGCGAACAATTACCAAGTCTTGAAGAATACACTCGTTGAAGGGTTTGGCCTAACCACTGAGCAGTACAGGGTGCTGTTCAGGGATACCCAGAAAACGCAGTCTCAAGATTGGTCTGACTTTGTCGATTGTGCCACTAAGGCTTTTGAAGGCTGGCTACTGGGTAGTAAGGTTACTGATTTTAAAGGATTGTATAATCTAATTATGAGGGAGCAAATCTTAAATAATTGTCAGAACCACCTATTACATCAGCACCTGGTAGACTCTGAGTTGACCTCTCCACAGGAATTGGGTAAGAGGGCAGACAAATGGGTCAGAACCAGGGTTAGGCCTAAAAACCAGGGTGGTGACCAGAAAAAGGAACCGACCAAGCCTCAAGAGAAGGGGGGGGATAAATCCACAGAGAAGACTTCCCAAGGGCCCCAAAACTCCAACAAGGGTGGTGGGTCCCAGAACACTCCTTCCGAACAGAAGAAACCTTATTGCCATACCTGTAAACAGGTGGGCCATTACAAAAGTGATGCCAAGTGCCCTAAAAATAGCAATAAGGAAAACATACCCCCAAGTAATACTCCTAGACCTCCTGTTACCACTAGTGGTAATCCCCCAGGTGGTGGGAGTGCCCCCAAGAATGTGGTGGGCATTACTTTGGGAAATCAGGAGGACTATGGCCTAGCCAGGTTCCCTGACCACACTCTTGTCTGTGAGACTGGCATGGGGTTTGCCAACTTCACTACTGGACCCCACATATTGGGCAAGTATAGACAAGAAGTTTTAGTGAATGGTCAGAAAGTTGAGGCATTCAGAGACACAGGAGCCAGCCTCACCATGGTGAGTGACCATCTGGTCCCCTCTGCTCAACTGACCCCTGGTTTTACTTATCAGGTGACAGACATTCATGGAATGAAGAGAAGGCATCCCATGGCAGTAGTCAAGCTCAGCTGGGGTAATGTCACAGGGCCCATGAGAGTGGCAGTGACAGATAACCTACCTGTAGATTGCTTGCTGGGGAATGACCTGGAACTCTCAGCATGGGCTGAGGTGGAGCAAGAAACTCATTCCAGAATGATAGGCCTATCCAGACAGGTTAGTGGGGCAGTAATAGCTACAGCCCCCGTCCAAGCACCATTCCTCCCTGAAAAGGTTGGAAGGGCAGTGGTAGCCACTACCCAGGCACAGACAGACTTTCCAGAGCAGGATAGGAGGGCTGTGACAGTCACAGCCCAAACACAAACTGAGTGCCCTCCTGAAAAGGTTGGCAAGGTTGAAATGGTCTCAGCCTCTACTCAGACAGATAGTGAGGTTGTGAAGCCTGAAACAATGGATCACTCCACTCAAACAGAGAGCATTGAGGAGGAAGAAGAGTCTTCCCCCTCCCAGACACTAGGTGAGAGCCAGCCTCCTCAGGGAACTGACTCTACCCCTGTTGAAGGAACTGCCCCAGAGGTAGTCAGGCCTAGCCTGGCAGAGCCCCTGATGGCAGTGGACCCTTCCCAGGTGGGACCCAGTCTATAGCAGGTAACCTGCACCTCTCTACCCTGCCTCAGTCAGCCCAGGGCTGAAGAGGACAGGGAGGCCAGTGGTGGACCCAAAAGGGCCCCCTGTCCAAAAGAACCCCTTAATCAACAGATTAGGATCACTGAAGCTGGTAAACCTAGCCAAGTGAAAATAGAACAGACTCCTGAGGGATCCCCCTTAAAAGTAGTTAGGGAACTCCCACAGCTGGACACTGTTGGGCACAGCCAAACATGGGGCCTAAAAACCCCAGACCTGACCTGTCCCTCCGGTAAGCCAAACAGAGGGACTCAGCCTCCAGCTTTAGGTAGCCAGAGGCTGACCCTGAGAGCTCAGTGCATCTCAGCTAAAGAAAGGAAGGCACGCATGATGGATGGTGATTGGAGGAAGTTGAGCCCAAAGGTAGAAGAGCCTCACTTCAGTACTCCATCCCAGCATCAGCCTTCTTCTTTCCCAAGACACACCAGAGACAGAGATTCCCTATGGTGGAGACCCTCAGATACCCTTAGGGTGAGGGGTTGCCTAGTGGACCATGACACAGGGGGAAACCAAGCCAGAGCTGGTCCTTCCTTATATCGCCACTTAGGTAATAGAGGCTTACCTGGACAAGGATAGCCTTATCTCCTTTCGTTTGGGGGGGGGTTGTGTAGGAAGGTACATCCTGACTATGGTTGCCCCCAACTTTTTGCCCTGTGTTTTAGCTGGTTTTGGACATAGTCGACCTGGGACCCTGCCAATCAGGACTCCAGGCCTACTGCTCTCTCTTTAAAATGGATTCCATGTACCCCAGGTGCATTTACCAATTGGTACTGGGCCACCTTATCAGACCCTGTAACTCAGGGCATAGGTGTACCCAGGGCCGCCAGGGGCTGCAGCATGTATTATGTCACCCCTGGCTGGCCTCCTAAATTTGACACAACTGGCTGCATGACAGCTGAGGCGAAGTCGTGTAATCACCCTTTGCTTTAGGTATAGTAGCTCTATATCTAACCATACAATGGACACCCGAGTTCCTATCAGTCACTCCTATGGCAGGCCTTGACAATCCTGAAGGCAGAGTGCGTGGGCTCGTGTGAACTGTGTTCTGGCCCGAGCCGAGCCCGGTTGCAGCTTGCGGAATCAAGACCCAATGGCTGTTCCATGATAACGCGTACCACATCGGTAACTACGGTGTCGCGTTATCAAGACATGTCGAGTAAGGTGTCATACGAATCGGGGTGCTGCCCTCTCACCAATTCTGGCGATGAGGTTAGCATTCCACCCTTCTAGAGGGACACGACATGTACGTAACTGTGAACCCCGGTTAAAGTTAACTAAAGCCTCAGCTCCACAAAATGGATGCTGCCACCACAGACACGAGTCTGACCTCCTGCTGCTGGGAGTCCTTCCAGCGAGGAGCGCTTGGACAAAGGGTTTCCTGTCGAGGGCGGTGTTCGCACCGTCCCAGACAGGGTTTGTGTATTCTGGGTAGGTAGGGCTTTTGCGAGAAGGTGACTGCGGAGTGGCACCCCGGTGCTCACTACGCATCTGCCGGTTAGAACCAGTTCCAGGGGCGACAGCCCTGGCCTGGGGAAAGTCTGGCAGGGGAGAGGGGTGTAACTACCCCCCTTCCTGGTCCCACCCTTAGGGCAGGACCTAGTCATGTACCCACCCCTTTCTTTAGAATAAAGGCCGGAGCGGGGACCCTTCCAAATTAGATCATCTTTGAATCAAGAATACTTTCTACGAAAGGACTTCAAGACTCTTCTCAAGATTTCTCCCTTGTGGCTAAGGAGTAGTCACCCTGCATCCGCGGGCACCATCTAAGAACTCTGCGGTTTGCTGTAAGTCCTTCCTCAAGGAATCCGACGGCCCAGCTCGACGAGAACCGGCTTCCCTGGCACCTCTGACCTCTACCCACGTCATCAGCTCAGCTGTGATCTGTGGGTGCGACGAGACCTCGAGGGACCGGCCATCATCAGAACCTGCACGCTCTTAAAACCAGCACGACCATCGAGGTAACTCTCTGGTGAGTGCTCTGGGGTCCGAGAAGCCCCGACCCTGAGCCGCTCCAGCACCGAAGTGCAGTCTCCCAGCATCTCCACGATCTGCATGGGGCCCTTCTGCTCGCTGCTCAGCACGTTGTCTGGTCACTAGCCGCTGGCTTGTGCCCTTCTGTGACGACATCCGAGAATCATCACTGCTGGTCTGGTTGCTCCAGACTGGCCCTTGCTTCCATCTTTGCGAGAAGCACCCCGGACCCTCCTGGTCCACTCAAGACACCATCTTAGGCCCACCACGTGGCCCTGAGACCTACCAAGGCTTGTTGCCCCATCCTGGGCCCAGCGACGCCGACAGCATCATCCTTCGTGGGACAGCTCGCACCTCCACCGTGGTCGCCGACAACGCCTCCTGGTCCGTGAGACTGCAGAGCCTAGCGTCGCCCACTCACCTGGTCGAGGTGACGGCCAACCGGTGCCTTCCTGGTACCCTCTGACTACTGGCTAGTAGTACGAACTTGGTCCCCTCTGCTTTCAGGTTTCATCAATCTCTGATCCAGGCTTGGATCTCTACGAACTATTCATCACTGGTCGCCGGCCAGCAACTCCTTTTCTTCCGGCTCCTGGCTCGTCAGCGAAGACCCCGACGCCTGTAAGACTTGTGCAGCCGCAGCCCTCGTGGCTAGGTAACTCGGCATTTCGGTGCCTGCATAGCCTCCTTACTCTAGGGTCCCGAGTCCCTCGCTTCCGACTTGCCTTAACCTTTCCGTGTCCTCGGACACTTGTTTTTAAACGTGCACTTGAAGTATTTGCTAAAGAGATTTGGTTTGTGCTTAGTACCCTGTCCTCATAAAGAGTACAGGGCTGTTGTGATTCTTAATAAATATACCGTTTATTTTCATAACACTTGTGTGGTGTCCTTTCACTGGGTGTTCAAGGGGTACGTATGTGGTAAACAGCTGGCTTAACGCGCCCTCTCGAGTCTTTAGCCTTAGACTGCTCGTATCCACGCTACTAGGATAGCTGGTCTATAGGTTGACTTACGACCAAACACCATAAGGGTCGTTGGAACGATACATAGCGGTCGCTAGAATAGCGAACGTTGCATATCGGGCCAACTTCTCACAATGGTCACCTAGGGACTGACAACGCCTATAAGTGATTGCTGGTTTTGATGGTATTCTATTCTTCAAGACACTATCTGTTTTCAGAATGTGCCAATTGTTGTTAAAAATCTGAACCAGTTCTTTGGATCTTATATTATAGGTCGTGATCATTCTTGTCACTGGTTTTGACTCCACCACCTTTTTCAGGTTTTTGTTTACCAAGAGATCTTTTCTGTTCGTGAGCTCCACTTTTTTAGAGGCCTCTAAAAGTGATGTTCTCGAATAGCCTCTCTCTAGAAATCTAGAGACTGCTGCCTTTTGTGCCTGTAGGAAATCGCTGTGTTCTGAGCAATTTCGTTTCAGGCGCAAAAGTTCACCATATGGAATGTTTTTTATCATAGATCTAGGATGGTGACTGGCGGCATGTAATACGGCATTTCCTGCCGTTGGCTTGCGGTAGAGATTTGTTTGGATGATACCCCCTGACGCAAACACCTCAAGATCAATATAGTGGACTGATTTCTCACTGATCACGCTGGTGAATCTCAGATTGAGACTGTTGTTGTCTAGCGTCGCCACACACCTCTCAGCCGAGGGCCTGTCGCCCCGCCAGACCACAAACAGGTCGTCGATGTATCTGGTCCAAACCATAATATGGTCCAACCATTGCTCATTGGTCCCCCCCAGGCCACGTGCTTCTCCCACCAGCCTACGAAAAGGTTCGCATAGCTGAGGGCGAAGCACGTGCCCATGGCGGTCCCCCTGGTTTGACGATACAATGTACCTGAAAAAAGAAAGATGTTATTGTAAAGACAAAACTCAGTCATTCTGAGAAGCATGAGATTGTGTTGATGAAATTGCATGCTTTTCTTTTTCAAAAACCATTCAATGGCTAGGAGTCCCTCTTGATGTCCAATGCAGGTGTACAAATTGGCGACATCTAAAGTAATGAGAAGCATGTCTTTTTCCCATTGCACATCGTCAATAATCCCAAGGAAGTCCTGAGTATCCCTCACAAAAGAGGGAAGGTCTTTGACAAAGGGAGATAGATAATTGTCAATGAATCTGGAAGTGGCTTCTAGAAGGCTGCCTATGGACGAGACAATTGGTCTCCCTGGTGGGTGCTTGATGTCTTTATGCACCTTTGGCAGGTGGTAGAAAGTAGGGATGATTGGATGTTCACAGTAAAGGTACTTGTGTTCGCTTTTGCTCTGCATACCTTCATCCAGCCATCCTTTTAGTAGCCCATGATATTCCGAGATGCATTTTTCAAAATCATTTTTATTGATTACTTCATAGCAATCCTTGTCCTTTAGTTGTCTTAAGGCTTCCAGTTTATATTGTTCTTCGTCAAAAATCACTATGTTCCCCCCTTTGTCAGAGGGTTTAATCTCAATTGTACTGTCTTCCTTAAGTGATTTAATGGCTTGCCATTCCATGCTTGAGATATTTGAGTTGTTTCTAGTTATTTCCATTTTTTTGGTGGTTAGTTTGTCCAGATCTTGTAGAATTGCATCGTTGAAAACATCAATGGCGTCATGTGTAACATGTGGTAGGAACCTAGATTTCCTTTTGAGGTTGCTTGGATCTCTTTTTTGTACGATTTCTTCTCTCCTAAATACTTCATTTGAGCTAGGCAATTCTTCCGTTCCTGCCAGAGAGTGCGTGACTTGTAGGAGAGGTAGATCGTCATCAATGAGATCATAGATCGTTTGGTTAGTTGGTCCTATAGTTGTTGTTAGTTCCGATTGTGGACGAGTGGCAAAGATTTTTTCCAATTTCAGTTTGCGTACAAACTTGAAGATGCCGATTCTTGTTTCTACTGGATCGAATTTAGCTGTTGGGCAGAAAGTCATACCTCTTCTCAGTACCTTCTCTTCATGGACTGAAAGTTTTCCTGGGAGAGGTTGATGATGGTGTTCTCCTGTTTTACCATCTCCCCTTCCTGCCCCTGCTGCGAGTTACCATGGGTGTTGTATCTTGTGCGGCCCCTTCTGCCGCGCCTGGTTTTCCTCCTCTTTTTGCGGCTTTTTTCGCCGTCTGGGGCTGCGGACGTTGTCGCGTTTCTTTCATTACCTTAAATTCGTCTAAAAAAGGCTCTGCCATGTTGGATTCCATATCTTGTCTTCCATTCATTCTTGTTGACTCGTCCTCTGATGTTGAAACTTCCGATTCAGAGGTGACATTGGTAGTTGCCCGTTGGGCCCCCTGAGCGAACCTTTTTCTGGTGGCGTCGAATTTCTTCGCGAAGGTGAGTATTCTGCCTGTCAGGTAGTCTTGCTTGTCCCTCTGGAACTTGGTTTGCTTCCTTTTTTTTATTCCGTTTTCGTATTCTTTCAGTCTTTTTTGCATGTTTGCACTTAGATCGTCAATGGTTTTCGTATCCTTGTCTTTTGCAATTAGTTCTTCAAGTTTCTGGATCTCGGTGAGAGCTTTGTTTCTGTCACTCCATGCGTACTTTATTAGCAATAGCAGCATGCCTTTACTTGAATCAGCTGTGTACGCTGCCCAATCTTTCAATAGTTGGGGGTCCGGGTTCTCATAAGATGGAACTGTGAAAATCCGCAGGCCTCTGGAAACTCTATTGCAATCTACGTATCTTTGGAGCGATGTTGCTTCCCACCATTTCCTTATCTCTCGCTCTTGGATTTTTTCTAGCTGGTGGAATAGAGTCTGTAAATTGCTCATTGATGTTTGTGGCAATACCATAGTCTCTGATCTTTTTGTAACTGCATTGAGGCTTTTAAACACATTAAAAAAAAAAAAAAAAATATATATAAAATATATATATATATATATATACACCCCACCTCCTCTATTGGCTAACTTCGCTTTGCTTGATGGTATGCTGTCTCCCAACTAAAATTGTCTCCACATGTTTTTGCCAAAGGTTTTGAGTTTGAACGGTATTTGAAGGGTATTGTGGGTAAGAAAAGGTTGGGTGATCCATGCAAGTCAGTTCACTATTGTCTCTCCTTGGTGTTTAGTTTTCAGAAATGGCTGGGTTTGGTAGCAACTTTGCTAGGGCCTAAATTCTACAGTTACCCATATTGCAAACAAGCACTGATTTTGCTGGGTGGAATCTGATGATTCCAGCTTGTGCTCGGAGGTGTTTTTTTGTCACGGGTGCTAGGCACAGCCACATAAGTGGGGCAGTGTTTTTATTGGGAGACAGGTGGAATCTAGGACCAATTGCTTTTTCTGCATTTTTGGCTTCCAAGTGTAATCTAATGTGCAAGAAGAACCACATTTTGATGTGTACAATTAACCAATGTTTCTAAACTCACTATCTTATGAACATTTCAGAAATACACACTGATTTTTCATTTATGAGTTTAGACCATATTAATTCCTGCATGGTCGGTACGTAATAAGAAATCATTATAAACTGAGGCTCAGTTGTTGGCTCTGGGTTTTGCATGTTTTGTTTGAAAACCTATTTATTCTTGCGACCATAGGGGGTCTGATGGATGTAACATTGTATTGCTTGTGTATGTATATCAGCCATCATTACAAAAAATTAAAGATGAAAATGATATCACCACTAGCTATTTTTTTCTACTCACTTTCATTATTTTTGTTATATCAAAGATTAGTTTCTTTGGGTAAACATCCAGGGATCCACACAAATGACCCCTTGTTGAATTTTAAATTGTGTCTACTTTTCAGAAATGTATACCCTCTGGAATAACCGATGACTGTCACACCTTTTTCCACCTCGTACTGCAAGTAGTTGGAAACCACAAAGTTAGGAAAAATGGACTACATCTTAGAAAAATATAAAAACTGTTTTTTGCTCTGCTTATTCCTAAAAGCTAGAAAGATGGTGACGGTAGAACAGCAGTTTTAAACAGCAAACCCCTGCCGTTTTCAGAAAAAAACTACACTTTCATGCACAGCACGTTTTTCCCAGTTTTAAAACAATTTTGGCTATTTTCTCAATTTCCTGTTAATCTACACCGTAGGGTACCTTTAGATTCTCCAGGATTTGGAGAAAAAGGGAACACATTTGGCATGGATATCTTATATGGATAACATTTTATGAAGACATAAGCATGAAGTAACCCAAGAAGCGAAAAAGAGATCAGTATTGGGGCGGGAAAGGTTCATCAATTAAGGCATTAAAGTTCTGCACTAAATTCAGTTTTAGTACGGCAATGCAGGAAAAACAATTGTTGGGAGGTTTGATATTAAATCTTTCCCCTAACTTTTTTCTGGTAAAAACCAAGCAGACTTTCCTGAGCTGCAATTGTACATTACTTCATTTGTCATGGATTTATTAATGGGGTCATATCACGATACTTAAATCCATTGATCAGTTTAAATTTTGCTCTAGGCACATTACTACATATCTGTGCCTTGAAATTGTCTAATCTGTGGACCCTAAATAAGCCTTTCAGAGACAATTTAATGAATATAGTAAATGAGGTACACTTTAGAATTCCTGACCTATCAAAGAAGCAAAGGAGGTAGGCAGACGTTTTCGCAGTGTCATGGACCAGACTAGTTGGCAAATTTGAAATCCATGCAGAGATTTGCAAAATCTCACTACTATTTTATATTTGACAGTAAACATTACAAAGAGTGGTGGTAGTGTTTTCTAAGCTAAACATCCATCCTTGAAGTTGAGGTGTTGCCATTAGCGCAAGTTGTAGGCTGCAGTCAAATACTTAGAACTCTACAGTGACAATTGATTTCTCTGGATGGTGATGTTTGAAAGTGATGAGTTGTACTACTTTCCTCAAATTCCAGCAAGCAAAGTGAGTGAGGCTACTTCTTGTAGGAGAATGTGGTGACATATTACATTTTAAAGCACAATGTTTACATAACTTTTCTCAAAACCCACAATGTTTACATAACTTTGCTCAAAACCTACATGCTCTGACGGGGTGCTCGTTAAATAATTATGTTCTTTCATGGCGTGACAAGATAATGAAGCCTGATGCTCAAAATGTGTAGGGGGTGCTCCCTGAATGCGGATATCTATCTCCTCTGAGCCAGGGCCAACATTTTGTAATTAGTGTACCCTTATGCCAGGGTTTACATACACAATACCAGTGCCAGAATTGTTCCATTGAAGCTACCCATATGTCAGAAATTACCACTAGCCCCTTACAGACAGTATTTGGACAATATTCCCTGGCCTTCCCTAATGTTCTGTAGTTTTATCCGTAATGCCAAGAATTACTTTCAGTGTGCCAGTGCCTACAACTTGCAACAGGTAACCCATATACTAAGAATTACCTCTGGTTGGCCAGTGCCAGCTTTCTGACACTAAGGCTCTAATGCTAAGAATTACATCCAATATGCCAGCATCAGCATTTTGCTGCTGGCGTCTATTATGCAGAGAATAACCTCTAACGTGTCAGCATGAGCATTTTGCCATGGGCACCCTTTATGCCAAGGGTTGCCTCCACTGTACCAGCATTTTGCAATGGCAGTCTCTTACATGGCAGTGGTGGTTAACTCACAAGCTTATCACAAGTACATGCTCTCGACACATTGTGGTAGGGAATGCCATCTAGCACATCATCAGCACTGCACCACCTCCTTTCGGACACTCCCCTCCTTAAATTAGCAACAGACATTTTTTCTGCTCGATGCTTGGATTGGAGTGACGAAAACAGCGTTACTGCGGTCATTGAAGAAGGTTGCCACAAATAATAAAAATATAATAGTGTGATGGTCTCTCCAAGTACCATTGGTAGTCTCAGGACAAACTAGATTAAGAGCACAGGGCAGTATGGAGCATAGCACGTTCTTGCTGCTGGTAAGAAAAACGACCAGAGTCCTGAAACTCAGGAGAAGAGCATAGCCTATAGATATAGCAGACACCATCTCAGCCTGACTCCGTTGATGCTTTACTGCCGCCCAGACAGGGCCATAGCCACGGTGGGGAGCCTGAAGGGGCCGGGCACCCTCATAAAAATGCCTACAGGCCCCCCCCCCGACCCCCCCCCCCCCCCCCCCCCCGCACCTCCCAAATGCAACTGCAAGCATGTCAGAGATTGCTATGTTTACGGGACTAGTGAGGTCCTCTCGGAGGCAGCAGTCCTAAAAAACTGGAAATCAGACATCGGGGCCTCACTTTTTACACAGATGCCTTTTGCTTTTGCTGAGGATTTAGGAGCGAGAAACTGCCTGCAGTGAAAGCGCTGCTGGAGTCCCAGTCAGAGGCTTTTGGATAGGGAAATCTGCAACATTGTAATACATTTTCACAGGGTGGCCGGAGGAAGCAAACTTCTTCTGGCCCTATCTGCCATGCCCCCAGCAAAACAGAAACATTTCTCTTCAGTAAGCAGATCCCCTTGGAACTACAGCCGTGCAAGACACACAGGCCATGAAGTAAGTTGAAGACCAGGTCATGTTTTGATTCTGTTTTATAGTTTGACACATCAAATTAAATCATACTCATTCTCTGTGTTCAAAGTAGCATTAGTTTAGGCAGTGAATAAACAGTCACACTCAGCCCATGGTGCCTGTTATTTGTATATGGGGGCTGAGCAGGGTAGGTCTGTCCTGTGAGGCAATCTAACAGTAGCAGGAGGACTGATCTGACAGGTCAGTGGTTTGGGTATTGTTGGCTGTTTGTGGTCTGTTTATGATCATTAGAGCTGTTTTTTACAGTTGCTTTCAATGACATTACGACAACCATTGCCTGCAGCAAGCACAAATGCATGCTTCGCCCATATCTTGCAAAAGAGCCATAAAGCTGCAAGCTCAAAACTAATTTGATTTACAAATGTGAGGTTTTCTATCTAATTCGTGAATGAGGCTACGTTTATTTTTGGTTTTCAAGCCTATTTTATGTCATAGTCCAACCGTGTTGTGGCTGAGAAGGGAGACAGAGGTTCTTCTTTAATCCCATGATCGTGACCTCAAAACTGTTAAAAGAGGAAAGCAGGTCTTGGGAAGTGAGTCAAATAGCGAGGAAAGAAAATTATTTTGCATTCTTATGAGAGAATTGATGGGTGGGATAGGTTTCTTGTAGTGCTGCAGTGCATATGTTTCTAACCCCCTAGCAATTCGAGTCTCTCTTTGTTTGTTCCTGAAGATACGAAACTACCTGATATGACTTCTTCTCTTTGAAGAAGAAATTCCCCACTCTCGGTCTTAGAAAAAAATGTTTGCTCATTCCAACAGCTCATCGTAGCATAGAAATTCATGCTCTTATGTCTTTATATGTGTGCATAATACAGTTTACAGGATTGGTGTTATGGTGTTAGTGAACTTAATGAAAAGACAACTTTCAGTATTTTTCAGAGGGCAGCATTAAGAGTTTGTGGATAGAGACGTACAAGGCCACTGCTTGCATTGGAAGGGGGAAGGGACAACAATTTCAACTTCAGGAAATACAAATTATGGCCTGGTACCAGCACTAAGCAGAACTAAAGGCAGTGTCAAAATCTGTATATTGTAGTGGTATAGCATTTCATACCATTAACAAGGTGACAACCGACATGCATATTTGTGTCTGCATATATGTCCACTGATATGTATGCAGGTGGGTGTGTTTGGCAGTGTTTGTGTGATGAATGCGGGCAGAGGAGGCTGGCTTTCTATTCTAAACCTAAGATAGAAAAACTATACCAGTTTTGTTGAGTCTATCATTTTTAGGCAAAAGCGCCTATCTCCACTTTGACAAAAACATCCAATTCAATGTGAATTAATGGAGAAAATGCATTTCCATGACTTCTTTGGTACATCTCCTATTCCAACATGTTGATGTGTATGGTCATTTGTTCACATTGACAGCTATCGCTGCCCAGCTCACTGGTATGCCTATTTATTGAATGAAGGTGTAATTAAATCACAAGAAACTTTGCCCGTTGATGATGCCCAGAATCTCCCAGTGCCCGGCCTGGCACAGAAGCCTTGCAAGGTGAAGGGGAATTCTTTAATATGGCACTGTATGCAGGAATATGCCAAATTGACTGTCTTCCTCAGCTGTCTCATTCCCTTCCAAGAAGAAATCTGCCTTGCCCTGCAATTCGTATGCAGAACAAAAGACAATCTGATGGCAAAGCATATGAGATAAATGTTAGCAGCTCTAAAGTTAAGCCAGGAATTAATTTTAGAGCATCAGGAAACAACTGGGGTTTTGGAATCATGCTTTCAAGGACTGTGCTATGGCTCAGTAGCAGGGGCATAGCAGAGGCCACCACAGGCCCCAGGGATTCTTGTTTTGGAAGGAGACCTCTCATCCTCTGAGCCATGCTATTGTAGAATGCGTGCAATGGCATTGAATAAGAAATAGTTAAATGCTCTGAAAAGACACTCTGATTTCCCAAGCAGACCCCTGCATTGTAAGGGGGGGGGCTTAACTGTTCAGGTGGGCCCCATTGAGCCCAAGACCAATGAAGTGTGATCTAGGAGACGCTGGGGTCCCTCATCACATTCTACAAGGGGGGCATCAATTAGCATTATGCCATTGCCCAGTAGTTGTATATTGTTAACAAAATAAACCACCACAGCTAATTGTGAGCAACATGCATGCATTTCCTTTCATAAAAGGAGATGTGACGGTGGTACCAGTACCACCCAAGCACCTCTCCCCTTTTAGGCCTGACACTTTTTGAAGCAGGAATGGTGGTCCAGGACAATAAGTAATATGGATGCAGCTTCCGGCCAGAATCTTGTATTTGCAAGGTTGGATTTACATTATTTACAACCTCAGTTAAAAACAAAACAGAGCTTTCAAGTCAACCTATGAAATACAAGCAACCTATTACTGTGTTTATTACATTGAATCCTGCTTCTAGTAGTTTGACGTTTATTATTTATACAGGACTAAAAATACCAGAATGCAAAGGAAAACAGGAATAGAAAAGCTACTACAACAAAGAACAACTTTAGGTTAAACCAACAGTGCCTGAATGTGGAATTCTACAGATTCAGAAAAAACTGCAGTCTGCAATGTATTGGTTCTTATGTTCAAACCTATTTGGACATCAGTAAGGTGCTGTACGTTGTACAAGTTTGCACTGTATTTTGCACAATTCTGGCAGTAGGCAAAGTTAAGAGTGACTAGGTAAGAAAATATTTCGGAGCTAGCTTTTATTTTAAAACAGTAAGCACTGCAAGCTTCACATCCAGCTCATCAACCTCATGAGAGTTAGAACTTATAAGAAGCACACTAAGGTGCCTGGAGGACCAGCTACTGTTGAAGGGTTTACAACTAATCCCATCAACCGGCATTTACATACCCAATCATACATGTAGCATGTTGTAAATCAACGGCGATTAGGTTAAGCATTAGCAGAAGACATGCTGTATTTGACCATTATCGTAGCAAATGAACTGACTCCATTTTGTATTCGTAGCGGCCATTTTGTATGCCATACATTGCCATGTGCTCATCATGTGCTTTGTCCTACCTCCTTGTTAACTGCGTCTGAAGTCTGCCCGGAAACAGGCTATATTTAGCATCCCCCACTTCCAGCATGCCCAGTAGGGTCTGCGGCTGTTACTAATTAGTTCCAGATAGGAATGTGTTTACTAGTTTCTGAAGACTGTTAACTCCGCCCACTCATCGATTGTGCTTTCCAATATGTCCTTGTAAGTACATAAAACTGCTCTTGTATTTTGTACCGCCTTCTTTTGAGCCCCCTCATAGTGTATAAAAGGGGCCATGTGCTTTCGTTCGGTGTGCTACTCTATACAATACTGAAGCGTGTTGTGTGGACTGTAGTACCACCTTTAAAGGTTTAATAAACTTTGCTTTTGCATTTTCCAGTTTCTGTGCCAACTTCTTCCTATGGTCTGAGGACTTTGTGCAGAGAAGGGCGAACCCCTTGCATTTGTAGGCCTAGCTGAGGCTTGCTTACTTCAATTGGCGCCCGACACGTGGGGCTCATAGGCGACTCGGATGCCCGAAGGAGTGGTCGTGACAAAGGATTGGAATCTCGCCGCGGACGTGCTCACTGCCAGAAGAGACCGGAGTCTTGGCATCCAAGGCGTTGTTCCTTTCTTTCCGATCTGACCATCCAGGTGGTGCTGGTCCTCGACTGAGATCTCTTCTGTTGGCTTGCCGTGCAGTGGCCGTTTGGTCGAATTTAGAACTTGGCAGTTGGAATCTGGACGCCCTGTGATTGGTAAGAACCGTTATGCGGTACTTGCTGTGGGTTTTGGAAGACTGGGATTGGCAAGGCAAGGCAATTTTAGGATACGCCTGCTGTGGCAATTTTGGTTTGGTATGACTAGTCATGATGTGTATGTGTAAGTGTAATATATGCGTTGCAACACATATAGGACGGTAATGAGAAGATTGTTCTCTAAAATGCGATTTTGATATGAACAGCACAACGTATTACAGATACTTTAAGTGCTACTTTGATTATAATACTGCATATTTTGCACTATTTTTGGCATGCCTGCTTTTAGCGCACTCCGTAGGATGTGCTGCTTTTGTGGAAATAACCGGTTAAGACTTGAGGAATAGCAGCCGGCTCCCCCAGAGGGGACGCCTAATAGGGAGATGTATGTAAAACATGGTCTTTCTTCAATAATGTACAGCACATTGTGGAGGAAATACACGCGAAAGGATCCTGAGTTACGTTGGCCAAGTATGGATCATTTGATATCTGAAAGATTGAGTATGTGGAGCAGTGTATGTTCGAGCGAAAATCTAGACAAGACATGTTTGAATGTCTGCGAATGTGGGTGAAAGAAGCTCGTGAGCGTGAGAAACGTGAGCAAGCACTGATTGAAAAAGAGCAACGGAAGAATGTGTATGAAAAAGCGCAAGAATTAAGGAAGAAAGAGGTGAAAGAATTGGAAGAGAGACAGGAGAAGGAGCACAGATTACAGATATCTGGCCAATATGCTGTTCGGCAACCTCTTTATCCTGTTCTTAATAAATCACAAGATGATTTTTCATTGCTAGATCGTCCTCCGCCTCCGTATACCGTTCCGTCCGCTCCATCTGGCGAAGATGAGGATTCCGGTGCAGATTGAACAAAACCAGATACTCACTCTATGCTGTCGGCTGAACGTGCAGCAGAACTTAGAAAGATCACTCGTCAAGCAATTCGTGATTCTGTTACTGTTTCTAATATCTTAGATAGTTTACAGGAGTGGCAGGACAGACAGCAATTATATTTTACCGAGCATTTTGCTGAAGAAGTTTCGGAAAGTCTCTGGTGTTTTAGAACCTAATGATGTAGCAGCCGATTGTAAGCAAATACGTAATGAGCTGATACGATAAGACGGTTGTTCAAACTACGAACTGAGGCGCTTCGTATGCGAGAGGAGAAACGGAAAGCAGATTAAGATACACGGACGGATTTGCTCGGCGGGAGACAATCATCTATCTTTAGAACAGATAAGACCGCAATAGTGCATGCAAAGCCTATGCGAGAGGCCGCATCTTTATATGTTCCTCCTAAGGGAGCGGGTACAAGTGACGATAAGTTTTCTGTAGATGCTAAAGGTTATTTTATTTATAATTGGGTGTATACTCCCTGGAATAGGGCAGATGTCATGGCACTTAAAGCTGCATTGCCTGATCCGCGAAACAATCCAGCCGCTTTCTATGAGGAAGTTGAGGGAGCCATAAATTCTTGTACCATGACATTGGCTGATATCGATTTATTTTTTGGGCTAATAATACAGCCTGATATGTGGAGATCCTTGCGTAAAGTTGATGATCGCGCAGCGTATTGGGCAATATGGAAAGAGATAGAGAGAGAAGATGAGAATTGGGAACAAGCGAAAAAGCCATGTCAGTTAATTTTCGATCTTCCTGGTGCAATATTAACTAAGTTAAAAACAATTATTCCCCCTAAAAAGATTGATTTTACTATTTTAGCATCATGTAAGCAAAAGACAGATGAAACAGTTTCAGATTTCTTTATGCGTTTCGAGGAAGCATTTCATGATTTTAGTGGCCAGTCGCTAACGGACGATACAGGCCAACATTAGTTTGTAGATAAGTATGTTACGAATCTATTACTAGGAGTGGCTAAACCGTTTAAAAGCTAGTGAAAGCTCTTGGACTACCTCGTCCCTCCTGACGATGGCTCAATATTATGAGCATCAGGAATTAGAAGCGAAGGGTAGTGAGGATAAAAAGTCTAAGGAATTAAAAACAAAGGTTATGTTATCTCAGGTTTATGGTCCACCTCCTAGAGGCAACGATAGAGGCAGACGTTGATTTTATGGTTCCTCTTACACTCGTTCGAATTTGGCAGTTGATCAATGCGCATATTGTAGGAAATTTGGCCATTGGGCAGATGAGTGTCCGTTGTTGTGCTCACAACGCTATGTCCGTGGTCGAGGACCAATGAGAAATTGCGCGGGATATTCAGGCCCTAGGGGCAATACGAGCATTCGCGCTAGGTTTGATTCTAATGTGCGCGTACAAAATGGGTTCAATACTTTTGATAGGCGCAACCAATACCAGATATCTGATTATGTGCAGCCTGATTTACATGATTCTGCTTATGCACAGGATTGCGTAGGATGTGGTAAAGAATCAGTTGAAGTACCAGTAGATCAGAGGGGTCCTTGTGTTACAGCACATGTTTTGGGTTCTACTGATCAGTTTCTGGTTGATACAGGAGCTACTCGTAGCGCTCTGTCTAAACAATTGGTTCCGAGGGCTCCCCTGTCTGGCTTAATGATCACATAGATAGGGTTCGATGGAACACCTTCCCTTAGCCCATTATCACAACCACTTGCATTTCATGTTGATAAATTCGCAGCACCATGCCCATTTTTGCTCTCCCCAAATACACCAGATAATATTGTGGGTCTTGATATGCTCAAGTATTTCAGAGCCACAATAAGATGTTCTCCTGAAAGAGTACGTGTGATTTTGAATGATAATTACCCAGTGATGGACATAGTTTGAATTGCTAAAGAGGATACTGCATTAGCCTCCCTACCTAAAACTTTGTGGGCTACTTCATAAACTGATGTGGGACAAATGGTTATTTCACTGGTGCACATTAGTGTAAAGGAGGGAGCTGTGTTACCACGTTTGCCTCAATATAGAATTTCACAGGAGGATGAGGAAGCACTCACACGAATTGTGCAAGATCTTATTGAAGTTGAGGTTGTTGAAGAAGTTCCATTTAATGTATGTAACAGTCCGATCCTCCTAATTTTGAAGAAAGATACTGATACTAGGATTCATCGATTTATAATTGACCTACGGGAGGTGAATAAGATAGTGGTGCCACAATACCCACAATACCCAGTGGTTTCTGACATCACGACACTTCTTACTTTAGTTCCACCTACTGCAACTACGTTCTCTGTTATAGACTTGAAGAATGCCTTCTTTTCGATCCCTATTCATCCTGATAGCCGATATCTGTTCGGTTTCACTTTGAATAATCGATCTTATAGATTTTGTAGTGTTCCTCAAGGCTATACTGAGAGTCCTAGTATTTACAGCCAAGCATTAAAGAAACTACTTGATTCTTTTGTTCTGCCCAAAGGTGTGGCGCTCATACAATATGTCGATGATATCTTGTTGGCAGCCGATACCCCTGAACAATGTGAACAATGCACTTTGTCCTTGCTTTCTTTCCTTGCTTCACATCATCACAAAGTATCGAAAAAGAAATTGCAGTATTATAGACCAAAGGTAACCTACTTAGGTCACGTTTTGTCTAAGGAGGGGCGTGCACTCACATCAGATTGCATGCAGGCAATTTTAGACACACCAGTACCTTCTACACAGAAAGAAGTTCGAGCATTTTTAGGTCTTACTTCTTTTTGCAGGCAATGGATATTGGGATTTTCATACATTGTTAAACCTTTGTTATCACTTTTGACAAAAGACACTCCAATACCCCTTCCATGGACAGATGAATGTGAGAATGCTTTTCGACAGTTACGACAAGCCCTTTGTTCAGCAACAGTGTTAGGTACTCCAGATTATACAAAGCCCTTTACATTGTATTTACACAAGAGAGATGGATTGCATTGTCAGTTTTAGTACAGACACATGGTGATAAGTAACGCCATTGTGGATATTTTTCAGCAGTACTTGATCCTGTTGCTCGAGCGTGCCTGGATGTTTTTTCGCTCAGTTGCAGCAACAGCTGTGTCAATACGCCAGAGTGAAGGGATAGTCTTATCGCATAAGCTGTTGGTGCTGGTACCCCATGCTGTTGATGCCCTTTTGAATCAAACAAAGACGCAGCATTTAACTAGTGCTCGTCTGACAGGATATGAGCTGACGCTGTTAGCTCCTCATATTACACTGAAGAGATGTACAACACTAAACCCAGCCACGTTGTTGCCATTTCCGGCTACTCACCCTGAGGCGCAAGAAACACATGATTCTATTTGGTACACAGACATAATATCGAAATTCAAATATCGACATACAATTATATCGAAGTTTAAATATCGATGTAACACAATATCGAAGGTAAGTAATATTGACACTGTTTAATATCGATATCAGTAATATCTAAGTTAAATATATCGATGTGTAGTAATATCGATGTAAATAATTTCGATGTTACTAATATCGATTTTCTAATATTTTTTTGTATATTTTAATGTATATAATAAGTATTTATTTATGTAATTTAAATAAATTTAGCATTTTAGTTCAGTAGCAGGTTGTGGGTTTATAGGGGAATAGGGTGGGAAGTAATTTAATTATGTTAAAATATGTATTAATTAGTAGGAATGAATAATTAATTTGAAATAGTTTGTAATTAATTTTAATTCATTTTTAATTAATAGATTAATTGATAAATATGTTATGTAGCGGGTTGTGGGTTTATAGGGGAATAGGGTGGGAAGTAATTTAATTATGTTAAAATAAGTATTAATTTTTAATTAATAGATTAATTGATAAATATGTTATGTAGCGGGTTGTGGGTTTATAGGGGAATAGGGTGGGAAGTAATTTAATTATGTTAAAATAAGTATTAATTAGTAGGAATGAATAATTAAATTAATTGGTAATTAATTTTAATTAATTGGTAATAATTTTTAATTAATAGATTAATTGATAAATATGTTATGTAGCGGGTTGTGGGTTTATAGGGGAATAGGGTGGGAAGTAATTTAATTATGTAAAATTAAGTATTAATTAGTAGGAGTTATTAAATAATTTGAATAATTGGTAATTAATTTTAATTAATTGATTAATCAATAAATATTGATTAATTATTAAATATGTTCTGTAGTGGGTTGTGAGTTTATAGGGGAATAGGGTGGGAAGTAATTTAATTATGTTAAATTAAGTATTAATTTGTAGGAAATATTAAATAGTTTTTTTTAATTGGTAATTATTTTTAATTAATTGGTAATTATTTATGTAATAGTTTATTTTTTGATTAATAAATGTTATTTTTTATTTATAAGTATGTTATTTTAACTCCAACGCTGTCCAACACTTTCCCTACTGTTGCACTCTCTGGAGTGGGAATAGTAATTTTTACCCTTACGCTATCCAACACTTTCCCTACTGTTGCACTCTCTGGAGTGGGAATAGTAATTTTTACCCCTACGCCATCCAACACTTTCCCTACTGTTGCACTCTCTGGAGTGGGAATAGTAATTTTTACCCCTACGCCATCCAACACTTTCCCTACTGTTGCACTCTCTGGAGTGGGAATAGTAATTTTTACCCCTACGCTATCCAACACTTTCCCTACTGTTGCGCTCTCTGGAGTTGGAATAGTAATTGGTACTCATACGCTATCTATGTTTATAATTTTATTATTATTACTTTTATGTTTTTATTAATTGTTATTTATAAAATTAAATTATGTTTATAAAATTATTTATATATATTTAATGTATGTATTTTTTTTGTAATTTTATGTTGTTATTAATTGTAATTTATATTACTATTGTATGTATATACATTTATATTTATATTATTATATTTTTATATATGTATAAGTTATTAAAATAATTAATTTAGAGTTAATAATGAAAAATATACTGTGTATTATATATTTATTAATAAATCTTTTTTTACATTAATTGTTAATATTTCATAATATATGATATTTTTAAACATGTTTATTACATTCATAATTATTATTTTGTTAATATAATATTTTTATTTAATTAAAATATAACAATATTGTACAAAAACCGATATTTTTTACATTCGATATTTTTTTTCCGATATTTTGGTACTTACCTTTTTAAAGATAGCATCCCGATATTTTGTCCCTCGATATTTGTGTTGCGATATTTTTGTGTATCGATATTCTGTCTGTCGATAATTAGTCAGACATTCATTTTATTTTCCTGACTGAGGAACAGACAAAGGGTCGTATTGATTTGCAAGATACGCCTCTTCCAGATGTAGATGGAGAACTGTGGGTTGATGGGTCCTGTCTGAAGTTACCGGATGGTACAAGTTCAGCTGCATATGCAATTACTACGCTTCACACAATAGTGGAGACAGCTCGCATACCACAGAAGTCAGCTCAAGCAACGGAACTAATAGCTTTGACACGAGCATGTGAGCCCAATACAGGTTTGCGTGTGAACATTTATACAGATAGCCGCTATGCTTTTGGAGTAGCGCATGATTTCGGCCTGCTCTGGAAGGAAAGAGGTTTTCTGACATCACACGGGATGCAGATAATGCACGGAGAACTAGTGCATAACATTTTGACTGCATTAATATAGCCAAAGAAGATAGCTATAGTGAAATGTAGTGCGCACAAGAAAGTGACTGATAAAGAGGGACAAGGAAATGCTTTTGTAGATCGAGTGGCACGTGAGACTGTGATGCAGCCTGACACTAATTCCTTGTATGTAGTGATGCCACAAGCTGAGCGATGGCACGATGCTAGGAAAGAAGTATTAGAGATACTGAGGACCACTTCTGACAAAGAACGGGAGCAATGGTCCAAGGATGGAGAGTTGGATTATGAAGGTTGTTGGCGAAACAAACAGATGGATAGATGGAAGTTGACTATAGCTTTTGTACAACCTATGGTTCAGATGGCACATGGGCTAGCACATGGTGGAGCTTCAGCAATAGTGAAATTGCTTACGCAAGTTTGGGAGCATCCCAAAATTGCTAGCACAGCTAAGAGAGTAGTACAGTCCTGCATGATTTGCCTGCAATTCAATCCTGGAAAAGGGACACGAACTCCAGCAGGAGGATTTGTTACACCAACTGCATCTTTTGAGGTTTTGCAGATGGATTATATTCAGCTTGAACACTGTAATAATCTGAAGTATGTCTTGGTGGTGGTATGTGACTTCAGTAAACGGATTGAGGCGTACCCTACAAAGGATAATACTGCAATTACTTACGCAAAGGTACTTTTGAAGGAATTTTTCCCTCGCTATGGTGTTTGTAGATTTTTGCGGAGTGATAACGGGTCTCATGTTATAGGGGATGTTTTCAAGTATGTCCTGAAAGGATTAGGGATTAAACAGAAGTTTCATGCAGTGTTCCATCCACAATCAGCAGGATTGGTGGAAAGATACCATGCTACTCTGAAGCTGAAGTTAGCCAAGATACAGGCTTCTATTTCTCTAACTTGGCCAGATGCGTTGTCACTGGCATTGTTGTCTATTAGATCAGTGCCTCATTCTCGAACAGGTCTCACACCTTATGAGATCTTGTTTGGTAGACCTATGAATATCTGGGGAATTCCTAAACCAAGTTCTGTGTATGATGTACCTTGTGTCTTAATGAATGACTATTTGGCACAGTAAACTGATTACTTGGTTTCTATTCATCAACAGGTTCGAGAAGCACTTTCTGACAGATCTACAGGTGAAGGCCATAATCTCCGACCTGGTGATTTCGTTCTCCTGAAGTCCTTTGAGAGATCGAGCAGTTTGGAGCCAAGATGGCGAGGACCACAGCCGAGCCGAGTTACGAACCAGAAAAATTGGATCCACAGTACCCATTGTCGGCGGGTACTTCCTACCTTGGTGGAGCCTGCTGTGTTGACCGACCATCGAGAGGTTCTGACTGCGGAGAAAGGCCATGCTGTGACACTTGACGGATCTGAGGAATTCTTCCCGGACCAGACAATCCCTGGAGCAACGAGATATAATTTGAGACCGAGAAAGGAGTCTGCAGTGCTTGTGAAAGTTGTCTGAGCATCCCCTGGGTTAGTGAAACGGAGAGCCGATGTGGCAAGGGGGGATCAGCCCTGCATTAGAGTAGTGACACCCGTCTTGGCTCATGGTGAAGAAATCAACGGCTGCCCTGGGGTAAGAGCTCTGACAACTACTTTAGTTTCAGGAAGAATTGTTTTGTGCTTTGTTAAAATGGAAAAGAAGAGGATGTTTTGTGCTGTAGGGCTTATTGTTGTCTTAGTGATTATGGCAACAATAACATGGTCTGTTGAGGAGACAACTCCTGCTCGTGAGTTGTTTGTGGTTACTACACCGACACCTGAGGAGCAATATTTCTTTACGCTCCCATATCAAGAATTGAAGCATCGACAATCCTAATTTATTAACACTTTTATTCAGATGCTACATCATACCCACATTGCTACAAATGCTACCAACTGTTGGATTTGTGGGATGATGCCTGCACATCAAAAGAAAGGAGGTACACCATTTATACCTCTTCCTTTCTCGCATAATGGCTCTTGTCGAGCTTGGTATACCCTGCTTTTTGCAACTAGGAAGCCTACAGTGGACAGACTGCTTTTCCGGTTAAATAAAGAATGTCATCAAGACAAAGATGGGTATCCCCAAGCAAATGGAACTAAATGGGAGTGGGAGGAATATCGACCGGACAATATTTCAACGCCATATATCTTCACCAACACAAGAGACTCTGTTAATGCTGAACATTTTGTTATTTCTGTAACTCAAGCGCAAGCAGAATTATGTGTACAGAGCATTGGACATATTCCTGTTGGCATCAGCGACTGTATTACTGTTTTGAATATAGATGGTTTGAATAATAGTACTTTTTTAGCTTCACATAACACCTACTTTGTGTGTGGAAATCGTGGATATTATCGATAGCCAGCTGGGTGGACAGGTGTTTGCTATGTATCGTTTTTGTTGCCCCCTGTGTTTTTGGCACCTCCATGGTATCATCGAGATCTTAAATTATTCAATAATATTACTGTAAATCGATATAAGAGGACCTTGAATACTGATAATGTAGATCAAACAGATACTAGCCTGCAACAATATATAGATTTTAATTTAGGATTGTTCTTCTTTGTGGGTGCTGCATTAAATAGTAGAAAAGTGCGACGATTAACTGAGTTGTAGAAGCTGTTACAGATCAAGCAGCTGTAGCCCTAGGAAACCTCACTGAAGAATTGCAAATTGCTAGAATTGTTGCTTTACAGAACTGAATGGTTCTGGACGTTATATTAGCATATAGAGGTGGTGCATGTCGCATTATAGGTAGTAGTTGCTGCATGTTCATTCCAGATCACACACCATCAGTGTATAAAGCGATCAATAAGCTCCATAAGATCGCTGCAGACCTCCATACAGAAAATGGTACGTGGACTTTTGCTGGATGGTTTTGGACTCCAATTTCTGCCTGGGGCTGGAAAGTACTGACTGCTCTACGTATAATAATTGCAATAATCTTCACTTGTTGTATGTGTATCCAGTGTAGTCCGATGATATGTTCTATGTGTATTACTGCTTGCACACCGACCAAAAGAAATGTTGCAGAAGTTAAAATGCAGAAGGATTTAAACAAGGAGATAGCTGAGATGATGGTCATTGATATAAGGGATGAGTATCTAGCTTATCCTAGGAAGTCGAATGTCTTCAGCTAATGCTGAAAGGGTCGTCTTTTGTAAATCAACGGCAATTAGGTTTAAGCATTAGCAGAAGACATGCTGTATATGACCATTATCGTAGCAAATGAACTGACTCCATTTTGTATTCGTAGCGGCCATTTCTTATGCCATACATTGCCATGTGCTCATCATGTGCTTTGTCCTACCTCCTTGTTAACTGAGGCTGAAGTCTGCCCAGCAACAGGCTATATTTTGCATCCCCCACTTCCAGCATGCCCAGACATGCCCAGTAGGGTCTGCGGCTGTTACTAATTAGTTCCAGATAGGAATGTGTTTACTAGTTTCTGAAGACTGTTAACTCCGCCCACTCATCGATTCTGCTTGCCAATATGTCCCTATATGTACATAAAACTGCACTTGTATTTTGTACCGCCTTCTTTTGAGCCCCCTCGTTGTGTATAAAAGGGGACATGTGCTTTAGTTCGGTGTGCTACTCTATACAATACCGAAGGGTGTTGTGTGGACTGTAGTACCACCTTTGAAGGTTTAATAAACTTTGCTTTTGTGTTTTCCAGTTTCTGTGCCAACTTCTTCCTATGGTCTGAGGACTCTGTGCAGAGAAGGGCGAACCCCTTGCACTGGTAGGCCTAGCTGAGGCTTGCTTACTTCACAGCACACACAGGCTTTAATATTTAGCACAATACAAAGCTCACTACATATTAAGCAAAAAGACAGACCACAACGCAAATATAAGTAATCACGATTGCAGCACAAAGACAGAATCCTTGCATATTAAGCATATAGTGTTTTTAATAAACAAGGGAACCCCACTTAGTAGAACCTGGGGTGGAATGATGCTTTTTAAGTCACAATGGTTCAGTTTGTGGCCTGATTAGGTCCTGGAGAAAAAGGTCTGGGTAGCGAGTATTTAATAAACGCTGGGGAGCAAAGACTGTAGGTATAGGTGGAAAAATTATTTATTTTAATCTTTTCTTTTTTATAGAGTGTACATAAATATTTATACTGTATTTCAGGTACTCAGGTGAATAGTACGGTGCAGGACGTGACAAAAGTGATCAAAGTGAACGAACTGTCACACAACAACAACAAGGTTAAAAAACAACAATTATATACAATAGAATGAGTAGAAAATCCTTGGGTATGTCGACGGCGTTTCGATCTATATAGCTTTAGATCATCATCAGGACTGATGAGCTTCCTGAAACTTGCCAATGCATTCTCAGGCAAGGATGATATTTTGATGCTGAAACTGAATTGGAGGTTGCTTTCTGGAGAGAATATAATGGTTTAATCAAAAGGGTCTCTCAATTAGATGATCCAGGTAGCGCTCGGTCACTTTAAATTAGACGAGGGTCCTACTTGGAGTGAGCAACGGCTGGTGATACACTCGGACCCCCTACCTGCTTCCAAACAACGCCCGAATTAACTTCTAGGCGCCCATAATTGAAACTTTCATAGCGACGAACGCGCTCAAACAGACCCCCTACCTGCTTCAAAAAATCGCCGGAATCAACTTCTAGGCGCCCATAATTGAAATTTTCACAGCGAGGAACGCGCACAAGCAGATTCCCTTGCTCTGTCTAATCATTCAATCCAAGTAGGACCCTCGTCTAATTTAAAGTGACCGAGCGCTACCTGGATCATCTAATTGAGAGACCCTTTTGATTAAACCATTATATTCTCTCCAGAAAGCAACCTCCAATTCAGTTTCAGCATCAAAATATCATCCTTGCCTGAGAATGCATTGGCAAGTTTCAGGAAGCTCATCAGTCCTGATGATGATCTAAAGCTATATAGATCGAAACGCCGTCGACATACCCAAGGATTTTCTACTCATTCTATTGTATATAATTGTTGTTTTTTAACCTTGTTGTTGTTGTGTGACAGTTCGTTCACTTTGATCACTTTTGTCACGTCCTGCACCGTACTATTCACCTGAGCACCTGAAATACAGTATAAATATTTATGTATACTCTATAAAAAAGAAAAGGTTAAAATAAATAATTTTTCCACCTATACCTACAGTCTTTGCTCCCCAGCGTTTATTAAATACTCGCTACCCAGACCTTTTTCTCCAGGACCTAATCAGGCCAAAAACTGAACCATTGTGACTTAAAAAGTATTAAGCATATAGCACACACAGATCACAACACAACAAACAATACATACGAAAAACACACTCCCAAATCATGCACAGCTATATTTTCAGCTGCATTTTGTCTCTCCCCCATAACTGATGCAGGTCCAGAAAGTTACCCTATGTAGAATCAGTTATTAATGCTTCATTGAAAAGTGGGCATTGTTATTGTTTACACACCATACCTCAATTTTCAGTGAACTTCTACCGTCAGAATGGATTCATTTAGTAATTAGGTGTGCATCAATCTTGACCCCCAGCCCCAACAGGTCATTGAGAAGCTCATCAGTCCTGATGATGATCTAAAGCTATATAGATCGAAACGCCGTCGACATACCCAAGGATTTTCTACTCATTCTATTGTATATAATTGTTGTTTTTTAACCTTGTTGTTGTTGTGTGACAGTTCGTTCACTTTGATCACTTTTGTCACGTCCTGCACCGTACTATTCACCTGAGCACCTGAAATACAGTATAAATATTTATGTATACTCTATAAAAAAGAAAAGATTAAAATAAATAATTTTTCCACCTATACCTACAGTCTTTGCTCCCCAGCGTTTATTAAATACTCGCTACCCAGACCTTTTTCCCCAGGACCTAATCAGGCCAAAAACTGAACCATTGTGACTTAAAAAGTATTAAGCATATAGCACACACAGATCACAACACAACAAACAATACATACGAAAAACACACTCCCAAATCATGCACAGCTATATTTTCAGCTGCATTTTGTCTCTCCCCATAACTGATGCAGGTCCAGAAAGTTACCCTATGTAGAATCAGTTATTAATGCTTCATTGAAAAGTGGGCATTGTTATTGTTTACACACCATACCTCAATTTTCAGTGAACTTCTACCGTCAGAATGGATTCATTTAGTAATTAGGTGTGCATCAATCTTGACCCCCAGCCCCAACAGGTCATTGAGAATATCACTTGTGTGCATGTCATACACCACACAGAGTTGCTAAGGTTTTTTTTATATCTTTTATTAAACATTCTTAAGCATGAAAGAAGAGAACGGTTTGCAGTATTGTCACTCTAGCTCTCGGAGGGGAGCAGTCTTACATCAATAGGTGGCTAAGGCTTTTTAAATACTGATAGGTTTAGTCTGCTCTCAATAAAATACATGCAATGTTTGAATCAGCAGCAATGTAAAAACAGTTGCTCTCCCACCCAACACAAATCGGCCATCAAAGGCCTGGATTCTTTTATGAGTGCCATTTTAGATGAAGTGGGTTTGTAGAAAATGTTATTGAACATTGGTCTAGGGTTTCAAAATGCACTATTTGACCCACTTGAAGAAGGCAGGCGGTCTTTCTACAGTCTTATTTTTGAGCATTCTCCCTGCAGTAGTGAAACTGGGGGGCGTCATCTGTAGAAGTGGGATGCGCTTGAGAAGGAAGTGGGTAGAAGTTTCGGCACTTGTACTTATTTATTCATTGCAATTTAAGCACTGCTCCACTGCATTGTGAAACAAACCTTAAACTGTTCCTTTAATTTTCAAATGATCACGTAAACTGCTACCCTATGTGTATTTAGAAAAAATGGCCTGAAGTGGGAATAATCATATTGCTTCTTCTATCACTTTAAGACACTTATTAATTAAATGCTTGTTTTGCTTTTAAATTCTCACTTTTTTGAAAAGGGTCTCCTTCCTAAAATGTTATTTCACATCTTGTTTTTTTCTTCTTGTCCTTACTAACACAGTTTATCATCCCATGTCCACTTTTTATATCGCCAAATCACTCGTGCATCTGTATCCCAGGCCTTGTGACTCTTCTATACCCTTGGTACTTTGAAGTCAACATAGGATGGGATAAGTAGTTTATAAGCAAACTAGGGCTGGGCAGTAAACTCTGCTCTGCCAGCGGAGTTTGTGGAGTTTTGCCAATCCAAGCTCTATGTGAAACATAGAGTTCAGCAAAAACTCTGCCTTCACCGTGTGAAGGAGTTTCACTGGCACCCATTGAGTTTAACTAATGTTTGTGACTGCACTCGTGCAGGCATCAAAGTCTAAGAAGTAAATAAAACAGAGGTTTTAAAATCTAGCAAACACCCTAGACCTTTCTACCTACTTTCAACAAAAAGCTTTAATTTTACTATTTCATTAGCAAACCGTGTCATGATAGATATTATGCTGTGCCATTGTGAGATGGTTGTACTTGTGTATGTTTTATACTTTGGCTTGTGAATGTGTCCTTTTCTGATGCCGTAAACTTAGGGCACATGTATAGGGAGTGTTTTGCAGGTGTGTTGGTCATTCCTTGCAGTGCCGTAGAACTGAAGTGCGCACAACCTACTTATTACCCGAGATCTGCAAACTACAAATTACATGCGTCAACTTAAATGGGCATTGATTTTAGAGAAAAAAAGGCACCTTGTCTAGCATTGCCATGGATACTGAGCATACAGTAGCAGAAATGGAGGCTTTCCTCATTAACCCCAAATCATCTGGGGCAATAACCACGCTCCATTATACGTTATTTGCCAAATTGTGCTCTTATTTTTTAAAACCCCATAGGGCTAAGGAGACTCCTCTCAAGCCCCTGTATCATTGGTTTAATGAGGAATATAAATCTACACGTAGACTCCAGGGGCAAGCCATCAGATCAGGAGAATCATGTAGAGTTCGGAATACTAGGGAAAAATATAGGAAGGTGCAGGAAAATGCCAATAAACTATGGAATGAAAATAGATGGCGGGACCTCAAACTAGCATGTGCCAGAAATAATCCCCAACACTTTTGAAACCTGGTTAAATGGGGTAGGGGTGGACTCCCATCACCACCACAAAACTATGTAGCTCAGGACTCATGGCTTAATCACTTTGCATTACAATACGCTAGAGATGATGATGAGGTCAATGTCCATTCTCGCTCCCACTCGTACTATTCCGACAAGGTCTTTGATCTACCTGACATTAACGCTGACCTTATCATTAAGGGCCCGATGTAGGTAGGCCGTTACCGATCGGTAACGGCCGAAAATACCGATTTTTGGCCCTTACCGATCGGTAAACAGCCATCGAGATGTAGGGAACCAAAAACATCAATAATCGGAGTGAAAACCGAATCGGAATGAGTACCGAATGGGAAAGAATCCGATACGTACATACCGAAAATCGGATATGTAACGAATCGGTAACACACCGAATCGTATGCAAACACCGATTCGGTCCATGTACCGAATCGGTAGTGACACCGATTCGGAAATTCACTGATTCTGTCCATGTACCGAATCGGTAGATAGACCGATTCGGAAAATGACCGATTCGGTCCATGTACCGAATCGGTAGATAGACCGAATCGGACATGAGCCGATTCGGAAAACATACCGATTCGTATGAATCGCCGATCGGGAAATTCCCCGATTCCGACAGATGGGGAGATGTAGGGAGGCACAGAAACACCGAAATCGGCTCAGAATCGGTAGAATTCACTCGGTATTTACCATGGATTCCAATCAGGTGGTAACCAACTCCAACCCATATAAACAGCCCCAAAATGCATTGCAACTTGCAGGATGGCAGCTTTTTATGTCATTGCGAGGCGGCTACGGCTACAGCAGGAAGGACAGAGGGAATGGCTAAGAAATGAACAGGTCTACAGACAGAGGATAACCCTGTTCATGCTCACAGAGGCAGAGATCCTACAGAGATACAGGCTGGACTCTGACACCATACTTGAGCTCATCAGGGATCTCAAACCATTCTTGGACCACCACACCCCAAGGGCACACGCCATCCCTGCGCACATCCAGGTGCTATGCAGCCTACACCTGCTAGCGTCTGGCAGCTATCAAAGTGGAGTGGCAGCGGCAGGAGGGGTGAGCCAGAGCAGCCTGTCAAGGTTCTTCCACACATTCCTTGACGCCATGATACACAGGATGGACCAATACATCTCTTTCCCTGCAACCCACGCAGAACTGCTACAAACTAAAGCTGACTTCTACCAGATGGCACAATTTCCCCAAATCATTGGTTGCATAGATGGCACGCACATTCCGATTTGCCCACCAGCGGACACCGAATACATATACCGCAATCGGAAGTCTACACACACCATCAACCTGCAGGTGATCTGCAATGCAAAGTGCACCATCACAGACCTGGTAGCAAAATTTCCAGGGAGTACCCATGACTCCTATTTTCCAACAGAGCGGCATCTATGCACGGCTGATGGCTGGCGAATTTGGTGATGGATACCTCCTAGGTGAGACACATCTTCAGACCCCCATAACACATAGTAGCTAGGTGGAATACATGTATGCATGTGTGTAATGTCACCCCTTTCTCTTCCAGGCGACAGTGCATATGCCCTCCGCTCATTCATACTCACCCCCTACCTCAACCCCTCCACACCCAGCCAAAGGAGGTATAACCGGGCCCACATACGCACAAGGAATGTTGTCGAACGGACCTTTGGCATCTGGAAAAGTAGATTCAGATGCCTGCACAAGAGTGGAGGTGCAAGGCAGTATACCCCCATCACCTGCTGCAAGATCATAGCTGTATGTGCAATGTTACACAACCTTGAGGTGAAGAAGGGCACTGAGGTGGAGTTGTCTGACTACGAGGACCATGACGACGACGAAGCTGTGCCACTGACACAGCCAGCTGGGGTGTGTACGCCAAGTGATGGCAGATACAGACGTGAGGAGATTACTGAAAACTATTTCTGAGTGAGTACAGATGCAAAGACAGCTAAATGGTTGTTGGGAAAAAACAAATTTTAATACAGTTGCAACACAGTTACTGCACTGATGTGCAACAAAAAAATGGTGTAATGGAAAAGAAAACAAAAGTCCAGGGTCCAGGTTGCCTCACCCGCCCTTGCAAGGCTATTTCTTCGCCCGCTTGCCAGCCCCCTGGGGGTGTCCCTCAGCCCCCTCTGAATGACCAGCAGCATCTGCGGAGCGCCTGGTGCTCCGACGTGGCTCAGACGCAGCGCTGGCCAGGCTGCTGCGGCTGCTGCTGTCCCCAGCATCCCCCAGGTCCAGGGCGGGATTTGAGGCTGTGTTCGAGATGATCATGGCCTCCATAGCAGTGGTGATGCGGGCCATTCCCCTTGTGAGCTCTGCCGTATTCTGACTCAGGCTGGACTCCATGTTTGCGCTGCGCTGGCACAGTTGTGCCGTAGCCGCAGCAAGGCGGCTCATGCAGCGGTTCTGCACCCGGGCATCCCGCCTGCGCACCAGCTCCTCCTCCTCCATTCTGCCACACAACTGGGTTATGGCAGTGGTTAGCCTGCCTAACCCTGCTGCCACCTCCTTGTTTGATTCCACGAAGGCCTGAAATCCCTTTACCATTTCTCCCATCTGCAGGTTGTGCTGCAGGAGCTGGCGTTGGCAGGCCATCGTGGATTTTGCCTGCTGCCTCTGTATCTTGACCATCTTCCCCTCGAGGCCCAGGAAGACACTGCCCTCCCGTGCTGGTGCAGCAATGGTGGTGATGGCACGGCGCCGGGTACTGCTGCTGCCGGCCTGCTGAGTGGGCTGGGGTGCCACTGGTGGGGGTGTGGTGCTGGCCGGTCCCTGAGCCCCTGCTCCCAGGACAGGTTGTACTGGTGCCAAAGCCATGGTTGTGGCAGGAGCTGGTGTTGGTGGAAGGGGGTCCCTTGTCGGGGAGTTCTCTGAGGAGAACTGCAAGGGGGGTGTGCTGGGCATTTGTGGGGAGTGCAGTGCTTCGAAGTCTATCACCAGGTCTCCCTCCATACCAAGCCCTAGGGTGTTTCCGTCCTCCTCCTCGGCAGCCTGGCTGGTGCTCGGCCCTGCGAGTGCAGTGTCAGATGGTCCTGCTGCCTCTGATGACAATGTTTGTCCGCCTGATGGTGCCCCTAGGTACAAAGAAGCATTTGTGAATTGAGTGCCGATGTATTACAGTCAGTACAATTAAAGCATTCCACATGTCCTTGCATCTCCTTAGACTGTGTTACACTGTTTCCTGTCTTGTGATTCTGCACTGCCATATTTTGCTAACTTCTGCTGACTACATGTACCATGATGCTTGTCTCTTGTATGTTGGTTACAGTACTGTGCTGGGGTTTGCCTATGCATTGTGTCTAATGGGGAGGTGTCTGGTAGGGTGTGTCATGATGCGCATGCTTCTTACCTGTAGCTGTAGCTCTGGCAGAGCTGTCCAGGGTCCCAATTCCAGTAACACTCTCCCTCTCAATGGTGGTGGAGACCATTTCCTCGAGGTCTGTGAGGGGTGGCGCCGGGTTCCTGCCTCCACCAGTGACTCCAGCCTGCCTCTGGATGTCTGCCATCTTCCTTTTTGTGAGGCTGCGGATGTCGTAGAATCTCTTCTAGAGCTCATCCAGGGACCTGGGGGTGACACCCACAGCATTCACCTTTTGGGCGATTTCGCTCCAGATCCTCCTCTTGGTGCTGTCTGGCACATTGAGGGACAGCTTTCCAAACAGCTGGCGGTGCACCCTCACCACCTCCTCGACCAACACCTGAAGCTCGGTGGTGCTGAACTTCGGCTTCCTCTTCTGGGAGGACTTCTGGCTCTCGCTCTGGTTTGCCATGTTCTTCACTACAGTTCACAACCTCCTACTCCCACTGCTGCTAACTGTGAGTGTTGAGCTCAGGCTGGCACTCCAGAAACTTCTTAATTAGCTGCACCTGCCAGGGTTGCCACTCCCTGTTTGGGTGGGGGAGGGGGAGCCACCTCATTGGCTGAATCGGCTTTTGCCGAATCGGATATTACCGAATCGGTAAAATCCGATTCGGTATTATCCGAATCGGTAAAAGCCTATTCGGTATTATCCGATTCGGTAAAAGCCGATTCGGTTTCTTCAATGCATTCCTATGGGCTTTTTGGCCATGGGTGTGTTTTCATAGCTACGATTCTATAATTGCCGAATCGGATATTACCGAATCGCCTATTTCCGATTCGGTGTTCGCCGAATCGGCTATTTCCGAATCGGTGTTAGCCGAATCGGAACTTTCCGATTCGGTGTTAGCCGATTCGGTACTTCCCGATTCGGTCCGTGCCGATTCGGAACGTACCGATTCTCATTACTGATGCCGACCGATTCGGTATTAATTCGCCTTTTATTAGCTACATCTCGTTTTCCGATTTCAGAATACCGATTCGGACCGCCTCGGTATTTTGAAATCGGAAAATCCGTTTTACCTACATCGGGCCCTTAGTTCCTATATATCCTTTACAGGATCTGCATGTTCGGCTAACATAAACTGTGGGTTTGGTGGCAGACTGGTTCTGAGCACCCCCACCAGATATGTTAACTTGTTTGCATTAGCTAGCTCACAGTGCCACTACAATCTCCTCTTATCGGGGAGAAGATAGTTTCTGTCATCCTCAGACCATGACAACCCTGATCCTGCAGGATCGTGGAAACAATATACTACCTTTCACTCAGTCACTCATGCTCAGTTAGTTTCTCTCAGCAATATACAGAATAAACAGTCTCGGCATTTCAATAAGAATGTATTGAACAGTTGTTATTCTACTGTAGAATAGATGTGCTGTAACAACCATCAGACAGTAGCAGAGATATATGATTAGCAGTACTACGAAATTAAAGGGATGGTACAGTTCTATCATCTTGCAGTCTCAGTAACGACGCCAAAATCTCCTGTGATTCTGGGCAAATCACTTAATCTCCCCGTGCCTAAAATGAATGTGTCTCCTCATGTACCGTAACTGATGCTATGTAAAGAGCTCTGATACCCGATTCTGTTCGGGTCTAGTTCGCGCTATATAAAACTCTGCAAAAAAAACTAAATAAATAGATGTACCTAAATGTACCTAGCATATGTGTATGTGTTATGCCAAGAATCCCTCTAATGTCTAGTCAACCCCATTACATGAGTAAGGAGAGAATAGGGAACCCCATCCTGGTCTCGAGTTGGACACCTGCGAGGGATGTTAGACCACTGCTAGCTGGAGCGTCTGCATGCAGGAACCTCAGCGTCTCTGGTCAGTGTGTCAGCCGGGAAGTGATGGTCTCCTCTCCCTGTTTAAGCAAGACATGATGTATATATGCCCACAGGTCTCCCCAAGGGTCCTACCTTGCTGCGTTACTGTGGCGGCTTAAAAGATGACGTTGGGCTTGAGCTTTATACATAGATATTATACAGGTGATGTTTGTCCTGCTGTTAGTCCTGCTGTGCTTCCAAGAAGCCTCATGCATAATGTACGAGTTTCGAACCATGGAAAAACCTGCGTTCTGAATGCAATGTTGTATCTACGTAAAAAGCCAGTCCATATGAACCGTTATGTATGTAATGTAGGAAGGATATAGGTGAAAGGTTGCAGTGTTACCTGCACCTATATAGGGTACCTATATGGACTGTAACAATAGTGCAATTACAGGGGGCAGAGCGTCAGGTATTGATGGCATCCCAGCTGACATCTTCCTACTTGATAAGGATAAATGGAGCAGGTATATTATGCTATTGGCAAACACGATTGCCCTTAGTGCCCCTGTCCCTGATTCATGGAGAGGGGTGGAGATCATCCCATTGTACACAAAAGGTGACAAATCCCTGCCAGGAAATTACAGGTCCATTAGCCTAATTGATTCAATCCAAAAGGTGGTAGCTCACCTTGTTTTGGCCAAGTTCCAAGAATGGATAGTTGCTAATGACATCCTTACCCCACTACAGGCGGGTTTCCAGGAACATATCAGCACCATAGACCAGGTCTTTTGATTTATTTTAATACACTGGAGGACCGTGGTCTTAGGCAAGGGTAGCATGTATGCTGCCTTTGTTGACCTCAAGTCAGCCTTTGACCTGGTCTCCCATAGCAAACTTTGGGTCGTGTTGCAGGAGCTGGGGATGCCCACAGAGTTGCTCTCCCTTATTGCCCACCTCCACAAGGAACATTTTGCACAAATACGCTGGGCTCACAGGGGAACATATCTAATCCTTTTCCCATAGTAAAGGGAGTGCGCCAAGGATGTGTTCTGGCACCCACACCTTTTCTCTTTTTAGTAATGGAATTGCCAATTTTTAAGTACCGTCCCAACTGATGCACCGGTTTTAGCAGGTAAAAAGATTCCTATCCTAATGTTTGCAAACGACATGCTCATTATTTAAAAAAACCCTAGTGGCTTACATCATACGTTGCTACTTTTTGAACACTTTTGCTCCATACAGGTCTTGAAAATTAACGTAGCTAAGACCAAGTTCATGACCTTTAATCAGCACAGAACATCTAGGGGAGGCATACTCTTGGATGGGCTGCCATTAGAACAGGTAAACACATTTACTTTAATCAAAAAGACGACAATGTTCCTATGCCAGGGTGCGAATAGTCACCCATGCATCAGGGTGCAAAAAGTCACCCGTGCAGTTAAACAGCAAAAGGAAAAGTGGAAAAGAGAAGGAATAGAAGGAAAAGGGAAAATAAATTCTAGGTATAGAAGACTCAAATGGGAAAGTCATTCTACATCCTCTGCTGCCCTCACACACCCTGAGGGGTGTCATGCTTCATCATCGGGCGTTTGCTCCTTGTAGGGCCGGCGCTGCAATTCCCAACGGGTACCCCGAAGGGTCACTTTATTGGAGATCTTTTTAGAGGATTGCCGGATGGTGCATGCGGGTGTGTGGGGAGTGGGTCTGCTTTGCCTGGGTGTCTATTTCTCCTTTGTTCTTTTTTTTCTGCCCATCTTGCTTTTGGTCCAGGTCAAAATCTGATGATGAGAAAGAAGTCGGGGTCCTGAAAGATAAGTGTCAGTGCCCGCTACTTGAAATCAACTGCACAAATTAAGTATTGTGTACAAGGCTCTGAAACGATGACTGGGCAGCTGCCTGGCAAGTTCCTGCTGCTTTAAGTAGTAGAAGGCCCTGTCATCACACACTCTCCCTCAGCTGTGCCCCTGCCTGGCAAGTTCTTTCTGCTTTATGCAGTAGAAGGCCCTTTCATCACACACTCTTCATCAGCTGTGCCCATGGTCCCCCAACATCTGTATGCTTCCCTTCTCTATCTCTCCCACTGGCTGTTCTATTGAGGTCTCTCCTGCTGAATATGGTTTAGAACTGCCTTAAAACCCCATTCAACTATTGGCAATGGTTGTTTAGAAAATCTACTTAGAAATGTGCTTACTTATCCCAAAGGGTGTCTTGAGAGGGTACACAGGCCCTTTCATAACTGCATTTATGCACTATTTAGTTTCCTGCAATTTCCCTGGATATAAGCGTGTGGAAATACTATTTAACACAAATTTCATGAACATTTCGCAGTGTTCCTTGCTCACTGTACTTTAAAAGGAACCATTTCCTATGTATTATCAATAATAGTGGTAAATGTAGAAAAAGGTAAAACTTTAGAAAAACTGCAAAATATACTGCATTCTTTAAAATCTCACCATGTTGTGCCTTCAATTAAAAAAACACTGTGGGGAACCAAACCAATTTCAAACATTGAAAACCGAAACCCTTCTGTAGTTATTATTTGGGGGCATGCCCCCCTTAACATGTACCCCTAGCTACGGGCCTGCTCTCAGAGCCAAACAGCCTCCTCTATTTGAGTCTGTTTCCCTTCAAACTCAATTTAGGTAAAACATGTATTATGTAACTTACGCATTGCTGAAATAATACCCACTTGTGTTTTATATTGAGGTTTGATGTCTCTGTGTGCAGTCTTTAGCAGATTTTATTGTTATATAAATTGTGACACTCAGTATAGCGAGATAGGGTGAAAGGCTGAGTTGATTCTGCCCGGATTCAAACTTGTGAAGTGCAGGTCAGGCTGGAATGTTAGCAGCGAGCGCCTCACTCTCTGAGGCATTATATCGTTATAAAAATTAAACAAAGCTCGATAATTGCAGACAGTCCCTAGGTGCCTGGAAAGATGGCAATCTGTATATTCAAGCGTTGCTGTCAGCTCTTTTCCTGGAATGCAGCAGCAAATATGTAAATGAGAACAGTTCCGGTAATCGATTGTACCGGGGCTACAAGTAGGATGAAAAGGGTGGACGCATGTGGGGTGTAATTGTTTTATTTTTGGCTCTAAACTGGGTATGTAATATGAAACGATAAGAAATGTATATAAGAAGCCTCCACAGTGGCGTGGCATATGTAACTAAGAGTGTGGCTAGTCTTGCTTGACAAAGAATAACCAAAATCAGCAGACAAGATACTCCAAAAAAAACAGAAAACTATTTAAATAGCACCATTATCCTTGGCCATATGCAGAGACAGGGAATGGTAATGCCAATAGGTTTGACTTCAATAACTGAAAGTGCCACTTAATTACCTACATTAGTTTAGACACAGGATTAACTCATTGTACACACTCTGTAACTAGTCCGTGCTCTCATTCACTAATCATTCACCCATTGACACTGATTTGCTATCACTAACCCATTGACAACAGACACACACAAACCCAACACACATATGCAAGATACATTAAATGAATAAAAGTAGAAAAATGTAAAATATAAGTTGCTTAAATGTGGTGGAGAATCTTAGAATGGCATTATGCATATTGTGCATTTTAATAAATGTTCAACATGCGTGCCACGTTTAGGCTACTTTTGAAAGGTAAAAAAAAAGAAACACTACACAATATCATTTCAAGATGGCTACTCATCATTGAATAGTATTGTGCATAGTGTATCATTATTATAGTGGTCCAAGATGGCCGACATGTTTCTTCTAAATGAGGTGGCCACCTTTGAACATTAAAACAATGATATGACACGTGCAATACCATTCCATGATGGCTACCAGGTTTAAAACCAGTGACAGCCCCGGATGCTTGAGTAAGCAGCGATTTAATGCAATCTGGGGAGCTGCTGGGTGCTCCAAAAATTCCAAACAAAATAAAAATAAGGAGAGACAAAGTTATGGAAGGGAATCCATAAAAGGACGCAATAGAAAACTGATGGACTGTCTCATCATTTCTGGCACGGAAGTGTTCTCATTTAAAGGTGCATGTACCTAGGTGGTCAAGCAAAATGCTGTCACTCAGAGTGCAATACAGCCAATAACTGAAGTGGGCTGACCCATCTCCCAATGCTGTATGCTCTCATGGCCGGTAACAAAATGTGATTTGTACTCAAACCGACTAGAGGCTCAAGAGGTCTGACCCAAAGCTCATATGTGTATTACCTATTTATTTATTTTTATAATGAAGAACCTGGCAGACAGCTAAAGATGCCATGCCAAATCTTAAACGTACATTAAAACACATATAGGTACATTTTATGTATAAACGTACATATATGTACAAAATAACTATTTGCAGAACAATATGCAACCCCTTGTAAGAGGTCAAGCAAGAATTATCACATTACAAATCTTGTTTACCCTAGCTTGTCAGGTGGCGTTATAAACACCAAGCCCCTGGTCTAAAACAGTAATCTATTGAGATTCCTTGAAACAATATACAAGTCCACAAGCTTGACCACAGCTTAATGATACTTCATTCTAAAAGGCCCAATGACATTAACATTGGCGTTTCACTATAAATAAGTCAGGGTGAGCATCTTTGTCATAACCTTTCACAATAAACAGATCAGACCTATAGCATTGCGCATAACGTTTCTCAGGAACCAACGAGGCCTACAGCCTTTTTCATTGGCTTGTCGCCATAACCAACTCAGGCCTACTATATTGAGCATGAGATTTGCCACAGCAACAATCTGGTACACACTGGACACTTACAAACTGCTTTGTCTAGTTTCACTAAGGGGTGTTGCTGCAATTCAGCTTCTGCATGCAACAGGCAGGCAGATGTTATTTTCTTTGCACAATGAAGGATAGAAATAAGGGACACTGCGGCCTTGGTTCCATATCTGTTATGTTTTTGGGGGGGTTTCGTGGCTCAGGCTTGACTGACTCTGGTCTACTTAGAGCACTGCATTGTGTCTGGACTCTCTTCCATGAGTGGGCTAATATATTATGAGATACCAATGACAACACCAGCAGGCTAGCAATTCTACAAGTATATTTTTTTCTGGTGAATAGAATGAATATATTTCATTTTACATTATTATAGTCTGATCTCTTCTTAGCTACTTCCCAATTCGTTCAAACTGCGCTGAGCATCAGAGATGCCTTTCCATACCGGTCACTACCCTGAATAAAATAATCTCATCGGTAAGCCTCCTGCCTCCCCAGGGTGATGATCAGTTCCTGAGCTCTATTTTGTGAACTTCATATGCGCGTGCGTGGGCAGAGCTAACACAAGGAGCAGCACTACATTCAGGAATCGCATGGAAATAAATGGAAATACACAGGAGCTAATTTATAGAGAGGTTGGACACCACAGGTATACTTCCGTCGCGCAACCTAATCTAGCTGAAATGTTTGGCAATGTGGGAGTTCAGCCACTTCAGCTGGGATGAGGTAGAGCCACAACAGGACTTATACTTTTCTTTTTATTCAATTTCTTCTGCCAGCCAACTTGTGTTTCGTCAGTGGGTGTATCATCCTATGACTTGAAAAAGAACAACGATGGGTGTTCCGTCTGGGAACACACATCACAGGGTTGAACGACGACATACCCTGGGCGGAACTGAGCCAGTAATAGCCATCATCCGTCCTCTATTATTAGTACATATATATATTTCTTTGCCATTAATATAATCATGAGGGGACTGGTAAAGATTATTTACTTTAAACTAAAAAATCTTATGATGAACTGCCTGCATCCTGCATGCCACTGAAGAGTAATGATCAATTACATCCACCCCTCCACCCTTTCGGATAATACTCTTCTCTCTCCTATACTTATGTACGTCTGCATGCCACTATAATCGCACTATATGCGCCGTGTTATGAGTTACAGGATGTTTGTCCCCACTAGAAAGTCTTTCCGTATCTTAGAAACCATGCCTCCAAGACCCCAATGAATTTTTGGCACGGTATTGGTTTAATGGGTTTTGGCCCACAATTAAACGATTCCATATCAGGGAATACTAGCCTCCAATACCCAAATGAAAACCGCTCCGCGCATGCGCGCTATTGGGACGCGGTGTCCGCCCTTACCTACCCATTTTGCTCACAGCGCCTCTGAATCATGTTAACTGAACTACACCCATAGCGACGTTCATAACATGGCAATCAGCCATAAGCGAACGCCGTTTTTCCAACATGGCGGTCGCAACTTAAGAAACGGCCTCATTGAGACATTACTTTTCCAAAATGGCCCCTGCTCCCTGCCGCCATTCACGGACATAGACCGCTCTAGTTCTCACACCACTCCCAGCCGCACCCAACAGGTTCAGGTGTAATCAATAATCCAATTCGCTCAAGTATAAAACAACATCCTCTGCTCCACTCTCTCACACCACGGAAGCCGCGGACGAGGGAGGATGCGAGGACTGCTCAAGGATTAGTGAGTACGGCATAGCCGCGCTAGGGAGCCCTATACCTTGACTTTTAGAACTACTCCAACAATCTTATTTTGAACTGTGGCATTCCCCATTTTCCTACCCTTTACCAACAGATGGATATTTCATTTACCCCTCTTCCAGATTGGCTCATGGCGCACTGACTCCTACTTATTCCAGTATGTATTTTGACTTAAGTCTTCCATTTGCATTTTGCAGCTCACCACTGGTCTGTACAGATCTTCACGACATAGAGTGTGGTTTTATGTTACATGTGTGTTTTGTCATGTAGTGTCTTTCTCTTTTCAAACAGGTCACAGCACCTTAGTGTGTCTTATATTTAGAGACTCGCTGAAATCGCAAAGTCACCATATATGTCACCATGCTTTTGCTTCCACAGGTGCCATATGAACGCGCATTGGGAAGCGCGCTGGAAGTACTTGCGCGCTCTTTTTATCTTTGCAGGCTCACGATTCAGAAATACTGATAGGGCTGTAACTGTAATTTGTATCCGATACCACATAGGTATTATACTTGACATCCTTTCACTTGTATATACACATAGCACACATTGATGGCAACGTTAGACATCACTAGGAGAACTTGCTCATTGTCAAGCTTACGTTTCTCCGCTACACGTATTTTTTAACGATACCAGCCTATGACCAATAAAGATTTTTTTTTTTATAAGGCCAGGTATTCTTTTAATCTCACTTTTCCAAATCCCTCCTGACCCTACTTACACTCACTCAAATACACCTCACATAGCACTTACAATATCTAAGTGCTCCAGCGTAGTCGCTAGTCGTAGCACGCCCCGTCCCGCAGCGGGGCGGGAAGACCCCGATGATGAAGCATGGCACCAAGGGCCCTTTTGGTGTGTGAGGGGTATTTTAACAAATACTGTGTATGCCTGCTATACCAGGAAACCTCTTAGAGGTGGACCTTGTTGTTTATTAATACCATTGACTGGAGGAGGGTGCGCCCACCTGAGTGCTTTCTAGCAGTACTTCTTCACTCCACATTTTGATTTTTGTTTATTGCCAGCAATCTACAGGTAAAACCATTTTCAATACACAGCAGTTTATCCGCGTTTTGGAACCCGCACACACCAGCCCCATAGACAGCAGCTGGAGTTAATTTTGATTTAAACAAGGCAGTCATCTCAGGCAGGGGTTTGTGATTTACAGTACTTCATAAACGGAAGATAGCTTTCATATATCTGTCCATTTGCAAGGTTTTCATTTGAATTTGGGCCTTCTATTTTAGAGTAAAGTTGAAAGTTATTCCTAAATTTAAAAAAGTTTTTGTCTTAAGTGAAAACCCCCCCATTCTCATGCCCTTTGTTTTTGTGTGTAAAGGCCCACTTGTCATGGTATAATATTTAGCCTGATTAACTTTTAAATCCAGGCCTTCCATATACTCCATAAAGTAATTAAGCAGCTTCTGGAGACCATTTGGCGTGTGCACAATCAAAACTGCATCATCTGCGTAAAGAAGTATGGTCAGAGATCACTCACCTATGTTGGGCACATCCGACCCAGCCTGCAGAAGGTTTTGTTATGCCATTTATATATAGTAAGAAGAGGAAAGGGGCTAGAATGCAGCCCTGTCTTACTCCTCTTAGGGAGGATATTTGGGAGGGTAGTTCCCATTGTGGTCCATAGCGTACTGCTACTTTCAGATTGTAATGCAGACGTTTTACTAAGGTAAGGAGATCAGGTTTGATTCCCATATTCTGCACTAATTCCTAACGTTTAACCCTATTGACAAATTGAATGAACTTGAGAGGTATATAACAGCCATATGGATGGTCCCCCTTTTTGCCTTTACATATTTGCTAGTACTAAGGTGCAGGTTTAATGATTGCTCTTTAGTGCCTATGCCTGGTCTGAACCCAAACTGAACGGGATTAAGATTTTATTCTCATTAGCCCAAGTTTCCAGGTGGGCCAGTATTAACCTCCCCAAGATTTTTGCAGTAGCGCCAATCAAAGAGATTGGGCTATAACAGGCCGGATCTGATTTATCTCCTTTTTTTGAAAATAGGGATTAAGGTTGTAGTACCCCACTTTTCGGGTATATGGCCTTCTACTTTAAAAGGTTTGTTAAGACCGGAATACAAAGGAATATGTTTGATTTAAAGACATCAATTGGCACCCCATTGGGGCCAGGGGCTGAGCAGTTTATCACCAAAAGGACCTCAATTTCATAGGCCTGTGCAAAGGGGCCTGAGCTACATCAGACTCAACAGGCCCAGGTGGGTCAGCAATGTGGCCTCGACCTTGCTGGTTAGGTTGGAAAATACCCATAAAATGGGATACCCACTGAATTTTGGAGATCAAAGCTTCAACCTTGGGGGTGTCAGAATCCAAGAAAAAAGGGTGATTTACTACCTCACAGAATTTTGCGATGTCCCTTGAGGAGGCAGCGGCTATCAAGACTTCCTAGGCTTTTCTTCTTTTTTTCCTTTTTTTCCTAGCCTCCAAAATGTTTTTATATTCTCATCTAGCTCTACGAACAGCCATAGTGTATCGTGAGGTAGCTTTTAATGCAAGCTTTAAACGCTTATGGGCGGTAGTGCCTGAGGTATTAAAACCAACGATGTAAAGGGGCCTCTTTTGTTGGTCTATTGACCGTCAAGCCCTCAAATATTGCCCCACATAAAAGATTACATTTGCTGAATACAGTGGGGGGGGAGAAGAGTTTTCTGCCAAACAAACAATTATTGATTCCAAGTTCTTCTCAACAATTTCTTGTGTAAAGCACACCGGATCGTTTTTTTCTCACCTGGCCCTCATTCCTTTATTTATATAAAAAACCTGTATACACCCTTTGTCTCCAGAGGTTTTCCAGGCAGAAACATACTGGGCTGTGATCATTAAGGTAGTTAAAAATTGTTTCATGTTACGAAACGAGAGGGACTGCTTCTGCTGAAATTAGCATAAAATCTATGGTGCTCCCTGTTGGACCTCGCATAAATGTAGGAATGGTTTCACTGGAGCCAGACCCTGACTCATACAAAATGACTAAGTCATATTTTAATACGATGGTGTTGAACGCATCGCTCAAGTAGTTATGTTTAACATTTTCCCAATCAAAATCATCTTCCTCTGGCAAGCCACACATGTGACTACCTTCCAGCGAACAATGGGCATATATAAAAATATCGCAGTTTTAGCGGCAGAAAACTGCTGCTAAAACGGCGATAATGGGCTTGATAATATGTTCTATGGAATTCCACTTGACGCCCATGTTAAATGTGAAGGAACGGCGATAATTTTATCGCCTGTCTTGATAATATGCCCCAAGGTGTGATGTTGAAATGCCCAAAGTTACCAGAATTACTTTCTTTTTTTAGATGACGAAGAAGTCATCTAAAAAAGTCTTATAGGTAATTGATTACTTTACACACTTGCTGGTTAAAGATATTATTATAAAATTGATTAGCAAGATGTCCGGTTTCCCCCTCAAGTATATATGTTAAGCCAAAAATTTTAGAGCGAGGACCATTTCAGGACAACATTAACCATAACAACTTTTACAGAAACAAAAGTGGCAAGACCCCCGTGGCCTGCCTGCTGAAGAGGCATGTGCAGGTTCATAATAAGCACAGAAACCATCAATGTGAAAATAATTGGTCATGCCTGTCTCTTGAGCACAAAACAAGTCAAAAGAAGAAACAAAGTTTACCCAATCTGGGTTTGCTAGTTTAGAGCGAGCACCTGCAATATTCCATGTAGCCAACATCAGACCTTTATTATTAACTAATAGTTTGGCCTGGGGGCTAATTCTATAGTTTGGGATGCCAGACCCTGTGGACAATTTGCCTGCCAATCTATTTCCCATATGGGGAAAATCCACCATCTGACTTGAAAGTAAAGCTGGTTGGCCCGCTTCAGGATCCATGGTGCACCAAGATGTTAGTTTAGAGGAGGTAAACTAACAAGGAAAAGAACTACACCACACCAGGAGATCAGTCCTATGATCAATGGTGGTAATGTTGTTATCGTTCACACCTGTACAGTGTCAATCATTTTCATCCATGGTGGCCAGGGCCATAGATCTGTTTCCTGCTGACATATAGGAGACCAGGTGCCATCTGTTTGCCACGTTGGTATTGGGTTGGTTGCAATTTTCCCTTGGGGTAGACGATATTAGATGTCTATAAAAAATAGCCCAATGGCAAGATTTTTATAGGGCTCGATTTTTTCATTCCTGCTCTGGCCATTACTAGAATTTCCCCCGCTATCCAAGTATTTCAGAAATTTACAATGACCAAGTCACCTGGAAATTGTCTTTCAATTGGTCTAATGCCCCCTACATGTCAGTCAAAATCATCTCATTAAATAAAAACCAGTGACCACTAACATTGTGATTTAGCCAATATGCCACCTCATTTTTCAATGCCATTTTGACTCTTGCAAAACCAACTGATAGAATAGGATATTTGCCAAGATGACTACATAGGGACTGGCAACAGGAGGAAAATTAATCACTGGAGGTAGGTTAGCTCTAAGTTCGGCTTTATCAACAGTTACCATAGGAGGTGCTGATGAGGGCTGAGGCCCACTTCCCTTATACAAGGGTTTAGAGGTTGACCCCATAGCTATATTTCCAGCCTGATTACTAGCACCACCTCTTTCATCCACATGAGCCCAAGTAATAGCTGAATGAACAATCAAACCTTTTTCTCTCACTGCCTAATATCTGACCAAGCAACGCTGAGTTCGGGTGGTCCTTGGCGGTGATGTTTAGAATTTTTAAACCAACCTTGGTGGCTGTAAGCCGTTTAAGCAGAGGGCATTGTTTTAAATCCAGAAGGTCCTTAAGGGGCCCAGTCATAGTGAGCCAGATGTCCACATTTGGTACTGGTGGGAAATGTACTATACAGTGTCCCAGAGCCTCTTGGACAAGGCTTGCTTTACTCGGTTTGGCATTTTGAGTTCTTTTCCTAAGCTTCATTGCTGGCTTCGCGTCTGGTGAGTGTTCAATAGGTTCAGATCTCCCAGAGGTTCACCCCTCCCCCTCACCCACACTTTTCACAGCATCTACTGGGTCTTCTATTACTTCCACATGTCCACTCGACAAAGTTTGCAGGTTTGATTGAGCGGATGGGGGCCTGATAGGAGAAGGAGTAACAGAAGAGGACAGCCTAGATGGTATAGCAGACAAGGCAAGGTCATACACAGTGAGCGAGAGCCACTTTTCAGCCACTTTTATTTCATTTGAAAAACCGTCTACTGCCTGCACCAAAAAAATGTCAAAAGCCATTTGTGGTTGTACCGAGGGGGACACTGCGGCCACTAGAGCAACTTTCATTTTCCCCATTTCCACATACACAAACCACCCAAGGAAAAGGACCAAGAAGCCCATGTGGGAAGGCAAAATCAGACACACAGTACCTTGATCTTTGCTCTGTAGAACGCTCAAGAACAACATATCTGGAAAACGACAGGAAAGAAGTGGGGGACCCAGCCCGGCCTCTGTAGAGTTATGAGGGGTAAGACTTCCGTAGCACTTTTAAGCATGTTGAAAATCTCCTTCTTTCTGTCTTGTGTGAGTCTGGGAGATGAAGCCCAACCCCGGAATAGGGAATGGAAGAGTGCAGGGAGGGGCGGGCACAGCAAACACAACAGCCACGTCCACTTATATCCTCCCCTTGGCTTGCTGAAGACTGATGCCTCCACCCACAGTTGCACCACTACGGCACTATGGATTCAGTGAAGACTCTGTGAGATGCAGCACCCTGAGTGTCTGCCTCTTGGAGAAGGGTCCAGAGTTGTGAAGTAGTAAAGGGTCTTTCTCCGGGCTCACTTTCTGGCGCACTTTTAGCCACCAGCAGCCATCCACCTGCAGCTGCAGCACCACAGCACTGCACTGAAACTGCTCACTGCCCTGCTGCACTCCCGAACATGCCCGTCTCTATGAGTAAGCCAGGTACGGTGGCATCAGACAGACAAAATCAGCAGCGAAGGCAACAGCAGCAGGCGGCCAGACTGGGAGCACATGCAGCTGTACTTCAAGACGTGGCCAATTATGAAAGCGTTTTTTCAAAATGGTAACCCAATATACCCTTGTAGGTTTGGGCAATGAAAATCTCTAAGTAAAAGTTATCTACATGGGATTTCGTTTGTATTGAATATATTCTTTTGTTTTAAGTGATTTCAAGTAAGTCACAAATGAACAAACTATACAGTGTCCACTAGGACAACAATAATGAAAATGAATTTCGAAAAAGAGAGACAAAAGCACACGGTAAATCCTATTTTGTATCAAGATAATTTTATCTAATTTTCATCATATCAAATTGCAGAAAAGGGCACTTAAAAAAGAAGAAGGATTATCAGCAAAAAAAGTCATGTACATCTATACAAAATCATTTTGAGAACATATGTCATAACCTGCATCAGCTCCTAAATAATTGTAAAGCAATAGTTAACCAAACATAGAAAAAAATTGCTAGGCAACTGTAGAATGTTCTTGGGAGTTGATGGAAATGTCGACGTTTCGGTCTTTGTGGCATCAGTCCCTTAGACCATCCTCAGGACAATGGTTTGTTTTGCAAGATATATAAAAGACCTTTGTCATTCAAGGCGGAGTCATAAATGACCTTCGATAAATTGGTAGTGTGGAAAAACACCTGGGAACTACTTCGGGTGTTCGGACCTCCAATATATGTTAAAGGGGAAACTGGAAATAATTATGCTTCGATCCTGTTACTTCTGGTCAGTTCCCACCAGTGGTGTTTCTCGTTTCTATGAACAAGTGCCGCCAGACCTGTGTGAAGCCCACAGCACAGCGCTGGAGAAAAATATCCCTAGCAGCCAAGGTGTTAAGGATCAAAGCATAATTATTTCCAGCTTCCCCTTTAACATATATTGGAGGTCCAAACACCCGACGTAGTTCCCCGGTGTTGTTCTCCAAAGGCTCCCCGTTGTGTCCCTCGTGGGAGGTAAATCTTTTATTCTTTTGGTGGATGTTTGGCGCGCAATGCCCCAGGCATGCAAGAGGGACCCGTCTCATCTGTGGCCAGGAAAAGAAGGGCACCGGCTTTCCAGCCTTTTGGACTCCAAGGAATCGGGTGCACTGGCCCCCGCATGCAAGAACAGAGCATAAATTCGCTGTGCAACAGTTTGTTATTATACGGAGAGTCTGGTACATTGTTGCTGAGCCTCCGAGTTTGCCTGGACCTGTATAATGGGGTGAGACGTCTAAGGGGGCCCGGGAGAGGACTTTGTACAGCAAGGACACTAGCGATTTTTAGCTGCACCCACACACGCTTGTTCAAGCATCACCAGCACTCACTTTTGGGTTAAAATGGGTCAACACGCAAAAGTACGTACCTGTAAGCCAGAATGGTGCTTTCTAGGAGTTGTGGTTCACCAAGTGGAACTACGAAGATGTGCTGCTGCAATTAGCTGACTCTCCTGGGCTCCCACCAATGGGAGTAAAATGGATAATTTGAAAGGCGACAGGGAGCAGGTTCTTGTGTTTTGGCATTTGAGAAAGGGTATCAACCAGAAACGCGTCATGCCTTCCATGCAGCAATAAAGTGTTCTCCAAAGGCTCCCCGTTGTGTCCCTCTGGTTCCTTTCTCTCGTGGGAGGCGAATCTTGTGGTGGATGTTTGGCGCGCAATGCCCCAGGCGTGCAAGAGGGACCCGTCTCATCTGTGGCCTGGAAAAGAAGGGCACCGGCTTTCCAGCCTTTTGGACTCCAAGGAATTGGATGCCCTGGCCCCGCATGCAAGAACAGAGCATAAATTCGCTGTGCAACAGTTTGTTATTATACAGAGAGTCTGGTACATTGTTGCTGAGCCTCCAAGGTTGCCTGGACCGGTATATTATTATTATTATTATTATATTTCTTATATAGCGCCAGAATCGACCCCCAAAGGGGTATCTCCGCGCTTGCCTTGGGAACCCGTCCTGGTTTTTCCCTGTGAGATAGCCCCTATAGGGCATCCCCAAGGTGAAAGCCAGGCATCCCGCCGCGGGGGGGCCGTTGTGGAGATTAAGCAAGCTTAATGCCCAGAGTTGCAGAGTGTGAACCCATGATTAGGTCAGGCACCGAAGCGAGAATTATCAAGTCCATGGACATTTTGAGCTCAAGACCCTGCCGCGTCGGGAATTGAACCCTGGTCCCGGGTCTGACCTCTGCTTCAGGGTCTGCCTGCTCTAACCAGTGAGCCACACTTCTCCAGGAGTATAATGCAGTGAGACGTCTAAGGGGGACCGGGAGAGGACTTTGTGCAGCAAGGACACTAGCGATTTTTTAGCTGCACCCACACACGCTTGTTCAAGCATCACCAGCAGTCACTTTTGGGTTAAAATGGGTCAACATGCAAAAGTACGTACCTTTAAGCCGGAATGGTGCTTTCTGGGAGTCGTGGTTCACCAAGTGGAACTACGAAGATGTTCTGCTGCAATTGGCTGACTCTGCTGGGCTCCCACCAATGGGAGTAAAATGGATCATTTGAAAAGTGACAGGGAGTAGTTTCTTGTGTTTTGGCATTTGAGAAAGGGTATCAACCCGAAACGCGGCATGCCTTCCATGCAGCAATAAAGCGTTCTCCAAAGGCTCCCCGTTGTGTCCCTCTGGTTCCTTTCTCTCGTGAGAGGTGAATCTTTTGGTGGATATATATATATATATATATATATATATATATATATATATATATATATATATATATATATATATATATATATATATAGATAGATATATATATATTCCAACATAAAGGTTGCCCAAATCGAGGGAGCCCAAACAGGTGAGTGGTATCAGCCAGAATTTATTAGTTCAAAGATAGCAGAGTCCAAATAGCAGGGGTGCCCAACAGTAAATAAATCTTCCTGCCCGACGCGTTTCGTGCTGGAAAAGAACTTCATCATGGGCTGCGGGCATCTGCGTGAGTAGTGATCACAGCTGCGGCTTCAATTAAACAAACATCACCCCGCCCTGGTGGGCGTGGCCACCACTGTGGCCTTCTGGTAATTGTAGTTTCACTTGTGTTGCCCCAGTGGGTTGCTGTGCTCGCACTCGATCTTTGCCGAAGTTAAATATATATATATATATATATATATATATATATATATATATATATATATATATATATATATATATATATATATATATATATATATATATATATATATATATATATATATATATATCCTGTGCTTCCTCAAAAGCTTCTGGGCCTTTGCAAACATAAATTAACATGGCAGCCCTTGTCGTGGAGGAATGCACAATCACGAAGGAGAGAGGCTGCTGGTGGGAACTGTGTTCACGCCTGCTGCAGCTCAGCAAATGAAGGAAAAAATGATCAGCTCTGCACTCTGGGTCCCACTGAGGTAAATAATGGATTTTAAAAGTGTGAAGTTTGGAACAGAACTTACCCAAGGGAATGACTGATATTAAATTGGACTACCTATTCCAGCATGCTTTGAAATAAAAAAAACTCACTGAGCAAAGTAATTGATAAACATTACATGCAGCTGGGTATTTAATCCTTTCTGGAAAACATTCACAATCTGTAAGTCGCCTCTGAAGAAAGGCAGGAGCCTTGAAACGTGTCAGGCGCTATGAATCTTTACTGGAATGCATATGCTGGTTCCTCTGTTTAAATAAACCTCTTGGTTTTCATTTGCTGTCGTGTGCTTCCTCAAAAGCTTCTGGGCCTTTGCAAATATATATATATATATATATATATATATATTGATTACCAATCCAATTCCTTCGGATGAAAGGAAGGCACTGACACCGTGACTTGAACTCAAGGAAATATTTTAATCCGACATGCTGCACAGACGCGTTTCGGCGGAAGCCTCCGCCTTGCTCACTTAACTCTGTTGTAAATGGCATACGTTTTTATAATGCATTACATGCTGACACATCACGAGCTGAGTCATACAAAATGATAGGCTGTTGGTTGTTATGACAACGAGTGAGTCATGGCTAAACATACTAATTGCATAGACACAGAAGAGTCTGTAGTTTTTACGCGCACAAACCAGAATGGTAACACGTTATTCATACTACTGACATTTACTCACAAATAGTGCATTGCAAGTTGTATACACATTGTATTAGTGCGTAATATCTATAAATGCAGTTTTAAATCATATATGCGTGTCTGCCACAGTTTCCATGACTGGACGCTAGGTAACTGACAATTACGTTTCATTGTGCTACGTTCCTATGTTGAACCAGTCATGTTATTTCACTACGGTGCAATTGTAAATTACTTTAAAAACAATAACAATTCAAGGTAATGCTACCTATGACATTATCTCCAAGTGGACATAATTGCTGCTGTGCAAAATACTAAACAAAGAATATAGTCGTGTGCTTCCTCAAAAGCTTCTGGGCCTTTGCAAATATATATATATATATATATATATATATATATATATATATATATATATATATATATATATATATATATATATATATATATATATATATATATATATATATATATATATATATATATATATATATATATATATATATATATATATATATATATATATATATATCTTTTCACCAATCTCTTTCGTACCAAAAGATACTCGGACACTTTCCTTCTGCAAAGAGTGATTTATTGCGGCAACAAACAACGCATTTCGGCAATTAAGCCTTGATCAAGTTTGTAAGTCTCAGTGCACACAGTCAAATTTAAATTCATTGGTGTAAAACATAAACATAGGACTATTTTTCAGGTGCTAGTTCATACCGGTAAGTCTATCTGCCATTTTGAAGTGTGCAAAGGTGTGGCGACCACCATGTATACAAATTTTGTTCACACGTAGCAAAGTTTGTAAATTATACATAATCATGTTTCAACAGTTCCATATCTTTGCGTAAAATTGGCGCAACTTCCAAATAAGTCATGACAGTTCATATCACAAATCACAGTCTACTGTCATGTGGCGAGCTAGGAAGCTTTTGCCCAAGTGGGGTTTGACACTATTTGTTAACCAAGATATATAGTATCCACTGGTATATGCATCCTAATGCCACAACACTTTATAGACTTGTCAAGTTGAACCTTCATGAGCTCAAACTGTCTTATGGCCACAATATTCTACACCATCCAAGCACCTATAGAAATAGAAATTAAAATTTTCTAAAACCATGCGACTGCGATACAATACTATTGTCAACTCATACATTATAATTAGTGTGAGTACTGCTAATTCCTCAGTAATATTTAATCCATTAGGTGCAATACTTTCAAAATCAATGATATACATTGATTCTAATTTGCGTAGAGATAATTCTTGATTACCCCCCCTGATCCCAAGGTCAACACTGTCAATCACAACCATACGTACTCCTGTCTCATCCTGGTAGTGATGTGAATGAAAATGGCGAGCTATAGGATACAGTCTGTTATTGTTCCTAATAGCTCGAAGATGCTCAAGGACTCTCTTCTTGGCTTGGTGTTTGGTACTTCCCACATACTATTTGTTACATGGGCAAATTAGAATGTATACACAATGTGTGGTGTTACAGGTTAGGTGTTTCTTAATTACAAATTCCTTTCCCGTACTGGGGATTACCAATTTCTTAAAATTTGAACTTCCTTTACAGGTTTTACATCTGTTACAACAGTTAAAGCCTGGTTGTGTACACCGTTGACCTTGATTCATTTGTGTGACATGGTTATGGCTTAATTCATCTTTCAATGATCTGCTTTTCCGAAATGTGATCTGTGGATTGCTCCCTATATCAGGTTTCAGATGTTCATCACTTAGAAGGACATATTAGTGTTTTTTAAAAATCTCACGGATTTTATTAGCCTGTCCACAGTAAGTTGTAATGAATCTTACTTTTTCAGTATCTGCATTCTCTCTCACTGGAAAAAGCAAATCATTTCTCTCAATTCTCTCCACCCTCTTACAGGCCTCTGAGATAGTTTTCATGCCATAGCCCCGTTCTTTGAATCTCTTACACATTGTGAGTTTTTCTTGTTCAAAGGCTTCAATTGAACTACAATTTCTTTTAGCCTGTAATAGTTCCCCATACGGGATACTATGTACCAAATTTCGGGGATGTGAGCTGTTTGCCGAGGATACTATTCCCCGCAGTTACTTTGCGGTGCAGTTTGGTTTCAACTATATATAGCACCCTACAACACCAGCGACACTCTGAATCTACTCACCTCAAATGTCTGTTTTCTAGCAAGGTTTTTAAGCATCGGACTAGCACAGTGCCAACCATGCTGAGCTAGAAAGTGATAACGTATTTTGAAATTTCTACAGAAAAACCTTTAAGCATAGGATTAGCTGGTGCCATCCATGCCGAGCTTTAAAATGAAAAACAACTTTTACCACTACGTGCACAATATAAAAATTTTGGATTGAGAAAATACCATTCAAGCTAACCTGGAATGGATAATAGAAATCCCCGGTGTGTGTTTTGCTGTCATTACAGCTGTTCAGAGAGGTTTAGCTTTGTCCAGACACAAGGGAGCACCAAGTATAAGCCAAAACAATACCTTTTCAGTCTTTGTAAAATACAAACTACCAACCAGCAGTCTAAATCCCTAACCCAAATATATCTGTGCTACTTCTCAAAACTACCCTTCTCTAAACAGAAAAGTTATTTACTATCACTCAGCACTACTCACCCCCTGAACACTAAAAACCTTACTGTACCTAGATATTACCCATCCCGATCCCTAAAAAGCTTTACTACCCCATACACTACCCATCCCTAAATCCCAACAACCCCTTTCTATCCTATAGATTACCCATCACTGAACTCTAAAACGCCCTTACTAACCTGATGTACTACATCCCTCAATCACAAAATCCCTTACCACTTCTATACATTTTCCATTCCAGAAACCTAAAACAAACCCTCACTACCCCTTTACATTACCAATCCCTGAACCCTAAAAAACCCTTACATCCCCATACACTATCCCTCCATGAACCCTAAAATCCCTTACTACCATTATACACTACCTGCAATGAACCATCCGGCCTGTTCAAGGATAGCCATGACCCCCAAGGCTACACACGCAATCCCTATGGCCAGTCGTGGCCAAGAGGTATAAATAAAGGTATAGTGCACAGTGTCCAGTGAGAATGAGGCTGTGTTCTTTCAGTGTTGTGGACCAGGCTGAATCTCAGTGCCGCAGCCCACCACACTACCCATTTCCGGAACCTAAAAAAGACTTTACTGACTCTACATACAGTGATTCCCAGAGTTTGCAGGGCACGACTGGGGGTTGCTCCTTTCGTCTTCATGCAGCCAAGTTTTGGAACTCTTTGCCACTCAACCCAAGACTCGAACAGTTGCATTCACGTTTCTGCCAAAATCTGAAGACGTGGCTTTTTAGATAGGGCTAGAAGCCCACCTGCTCCGGACTTTCCTGACTCTGATAAGATGCTGCTGCTTAGCCGTGGAACACTCCGTTCGGAGTAACCAGGCGCTCTACAAATCCTAAATTCATGCATTCATTATACTAGTCATCCCTGAACCATAAAAAAACTTGCTACCGGCATCCACAATCCATCCTTGAGCTCTAAAAATCCTTACTACCACTATGCACTACCATCCTTGAACCCCCAAAAAATCCTTTACTATCCGTATACACTACCCATCCCTAAACCTAAAAAAACCACCCTGCCCTATACACTACCCATCCCGAGCTAAACAGCCATGTATTGATGCAAACTTTCTGGCTTGGTTGCAGATTGTGGGTATCCCACTACAATATTGAGTTTTAAAAATCATCCCGCCATAATATTGTGTTCAGAATATTGACGGGCGCAATATAGTTACGGTAAGAATATATAGATCAGCATAGGCTACAGTGAACTATTCATACTACTTTCACGATTTTCTGGTAGTCGATAGTACAATATTTTGATCTTGTGCCAAAGAGTCAAGTGTATACAAGCTTGCTCTCAATGTGGAAGGGGGGAATGTATAGAGCAAAGGGACTAGTGTTACTCTACCAGAGACAAGGGCTCATTGGGTCGGGGGCAATTGGTCCTTTAAGTGCTGAGAAGGTGACTGCCTGTTACGACTGCAACTGTTAATTAGACAATCTGACTGTCGCCACAAAGCACATGAAGATGATATAAATGCGAGTCAGGAACATATAAATGTTATTTTTATGTCCTTTATTTTTCGCTTTCACTTTATTGACATTGCCTCCCCGAGTAGCTAGTACTACTATTGTTGTTCATAGCTCCCACCCGGAAATTAAAACAATCCACACTGGCAATTCCTTTTATGAGTTGTATGCAAATCTGAGCATGAGATAGAGATATTTTCTATTGAATTGTTTCTTTTCTTGGACGCTCACCGAGATGAAGTAGTTACTGATCTGAAAGCAATTTCACACAAGTGCACAATGTGCTACTGGAGTTGAAGCAATTTTCACAATGCGGGGAGGATCCGCATCCTAAAGTCATGGAAGGTTCTGAAAATCCTAGTGTTGGGAAAGTGTGCCAATCTATGGATATCACTAGTAAATGCATTGTCCATTGGGCTAATGAATGATGTCTTAATGTAATGAAATCCCCACAAACCAGAAGTAGACAGCTACGCAGACTTCCACTTGGGAAAAGTTAAGATTTCTTCGGTTTTCTGATCCAACAATTGACTCATCATCATCACGACTCTTTCAAATACAGTCAGGGCCGGACTGGGAACCACAACCGGCCCTGGCAAAGTGCTCGGCCAGCCAACCCCCCTCCCCACTCGGGGTGTTGGAGTTGTAGCCAAGCTCTTTGCCGGGGCCGGTTTTCTGCCGATTTTGTTACAGGGCCGATTTTGCAGCTATGCTGCAAAAACGGCCCCCAGGGGCCCAAAACCGGCCCCACCCATGCGGCGCACCGAGGGGATTGCCCGATGCCCGCTATGGCCAGTCCGGGCTTGAAGACAGTTATGATGGGGAAGTCATGATGTTTACAGACCTTCACTATCTTAACAGCGCCCTCATTCCATTAACCATCTAAGCTCGAAAAAAACTGTATATAGCGGTCGCCACCAAAAACATTTCGTGATTGCTACCCAGTTAAAGACATTGCAGGAAAATGTGTAAAAGCTGAAATGTTGTCTACCTAAAGCATCAAACTACAGCAGAAGTAATGTCCATCATAAGTACCGCACAAGAAGTAATGGTCAACAGGAAAAATGTAATAGAGTAAAATAACAAACTGCTATGTTATATGTGTCGGGAACATGTTCACAGCATAAAAAAATGTGTGCCCAATATTGTTCCATTGTAGTACTTTGCGAAGGAAACATGCCCATTAAAGCCTTGTGTCGAGGGGCAATGGTCCTTAGAATATCATGCCCAGAACAGGCCGAGAAATGCCAGGGCCACATTGTAGGGACGTGGCTATACTGTATGGAAGAATACACTTCAGAATCATGGAGTCTTTTCAGAATTTGGTTCAGCGGGATCTGTACCAAAAAGCAGCAGGGGCGGCCTTAGGCATGTGCAAGCTGTGCACCTGCACAGGGCCACCAAACCCCAGGGGCCACCACGCCAATATATATCCTTAATGTAATAATCCTCTGAGGATGGATACATATTTGCACAGCGGCCCCTGGCAGGGATTTGGCGGCCTCTGGCTCTGTTCCACTTCCAACACCCTGACCCCCATCCTCTTCACTGGCCTCTGTGCTCGGCCCCGCCCCGCCCGGACCACCTCTTCCGGGGCCCCCTACCTACGTTCCCTGCCCAGGGCCACCATGAGCCTAGAGCCGCCCCTGAAAGCAGGCATGTGCCATCTGCCATACTTAGAATGTTATTGATATCAATGCTGTCATAGTATGACGAACAGTACATGTGACACATTTTGGCATCCACAAAAATGTAAATACGTCCCCTAGTTCTTGGCTAAGGATTTGACATTACTAGTAACATCTATGTCCACTGGACGCAGGCAAACGCTCGGTCTTTGCAAGGTTCTGCAGTGTCAACCTTTTTAACATTAAATATATTTTTCTTTTCCTATAATACCAAATCAGGGGTCATGCTGAAATGCATGGTAAAGCTCCTTTTGATTGGCAAAGTACCCAAAGCCTTGATAGAAAAAAAATATTTTCTTTGGGGTCTCTACAGGGAGCGGTGAGAAAAAGCAACACTCATCGATGTCCCACCTGGTATAATGCTCCCAATAATAGCTGTTTTCTTTTTTTAACAAAAAGTATTGTTATTATTTGATGTTATAAAAGCTGATCCAAATTAAACATATGTAGCTTCATTAACATAGCAAGGGAGGTCTGAGCCCTAATGCACTTAAAGAAAATAGGGCCCCTATTTCCTGGTCTGAAAGTAAAAAAAACCCACAAAATCCGGTGCATAATGTTCCTCATACCCGTGAGCCCTGGTACCCCTGCATCTACTGCATCATTGATAGTGACACCTCTCCATATGTGCCTGAGTCTATGTGGAAGAGCTCATGTTTGATCAGCTGACACATGTTTTGCTTTGTCCACATAAGCTGACTGGCCTTTTCCAAGACTGTTACCTTGTTGTTTCTTGCAAAATTAGGTACTAGCACAGGTGTCATGCATTAATAAGACTTTTTCTCAAAATAAAAATCCAAGAATGTGCCTACACTGAGGTCATGTGGAGTGTTTTTTTGGTATGTGGGTAGGTAATTCTGAAGAATATCAGACAAGAACAATCTATCTGTTCTTCTTACCTGCAGAAAGGCAAGAAGTAACATTTTTAAACTTACCTTATGAATATATGAATAAATACATTGCATTAATCATTGTAATTTCCACAGCAACTCATGGCTCTGCTCCTGATGATGGAGCAAGGATTCGCACGTAACGCGACTTGCTCTCTTTCATGAACCTCGCCTAAATCGTAACCGTACTAACTCTGATTGTTTGTCATTTTATTTGTATTTCCCCAACACACGGGTGTCCCCAGGAGGCTTGCCTATGTGTTTTTCATCATAATCACGCTTGCACATTAATAAAATGGCCGCTTTGCAGAAATCCAGTCTGCGCATGCGTCGGTCATGCCCATGTGATGTGACGCACTCGCAATCTGGAGGGAAAAGTTCGCTCATGCGCAGTGGTGTTAAAATGGCCGCTTGTCTTTAATCATGCTTCATGCTATCTTAAGCCGCCTTTGTATATGCATCTTTTCTGCACTAACTCTTAATGCTATAAGTATTATAAAATAAGGGATTAAGAGTAGTTGGTCATGGTGTACAGTGTATTCATTTTATTATGTGTTATTAATTTGTTTTCGCTTACTTTCCATGTACCGCGTAAATGAGGGTCTGGAAGTAGGGATGGGAACCATTCTGAAGCTGACGTATCACACATCACGTGACCTAAGATCTGGGACGTGCAGCAATGGAACCTGGCCAGTTGGCCATTGAAAAGGGGACTGTCCCTTCCAGGTGCACCTTCGCCCTTGAAGACCTGCTATTTTTACTCTGAAATGCGCAACAATGTTGCAAACCTTTTCTTCACTATTGTACTTTCCCACACGTATGCCTGGGAACCCAGATGTTAGGGGGAGGGTAATGTCACGTGAAATACGTAATAAGAATATAGGTGGTACCTATGACCTAACCACCTCCCTTGACCAATCAGAAGATGGGACTTTGTCATTTTGCAACATTTATGGGTGGTCTTGGGGACTCAAAACAGTATATATAGCCTAGCTTAGCTTAGAGAAATTGTCCGACTTGTCCGACTAGCAGACCTGTCACTGACCCTACGAACTCTATAGGTGCCTGATACAGAGTGCTGCGGAGCATTCTGCCTGAAACTTTCCACAAACTCCAAGGGGTGGAAATTAGTCCTAAGTGCTAAGCGAAGCACTTTGCTGGGAGATTCGAAAACCCAATCGGGGTTATTGGCGGATTCCGTGCAGAAGAGGGGGTAACGCTGGCGTTGCATCCGAAGCTGTGAGGGGTTGGTCGTGCCTTGGTGAACCCAGTCCTGACCCAGACCTGAGGGGTATCCTGTCCTGACTGTCCATGAGCTGTACCTGCTCACCTCCTGGTATTTCCTGAATCCCTGAGGGTCCTTGTCCCGTTCTTTCCCAACTGACCCGTGGCCAGGGTTAGTCCTCATTCTCACCTAGGTAAATATTGGCATAGGTGTCTGTCTATACTATACCCTCAACTTTTCCTCCTCTGATTAAAGCAATCTTGCCTGTGATATTCTCCATATCTCCTTTGAATGTAATTTCATGCTATTGATTATTAGTAAATGTTCCCCTTTTACCCTTCCTATAGGACATTGTTAAACCCAACTGTTTATTCAGATTGTTCCAATTATTCCCTTTCCTTTAGTATGGTTGCCGTGAAGTTAGTAAAGATAGCATAAGGTTTAGGGATTAGTATAAAATTATTAGGTCACACATTAGGTCCTCCTCACGTCTTTGCCCTAGTTAAAACCGTAGTAGATAATATGTTCATTATGATTCATGCCCCATAGTGTTCCCTTTTACTCTATGATACTTACGTTAATTCATAGTTACATCCTAGTTCTGATTTTAATCATTGATGTATTACTTTGCATTTGCCTCCTTGTAATGGCATTTTCATTTTAAACTTATACTATATAAAACCCTTAAAACCATCAAGGTGTCTGTGGTCATTATACATTAAAGTGATATTAAAGGTATCAAACGTGTAAAGTAGAATTTCTCCCTTTTAGGAAAACCCTTATCACCTGTCCACTGCTAGCTCCTGATCCGTCAGGAGTAATGTGCCTGTGGTAAGTCAGGTACATGAATAGTAAGTGGTGTAAGAGTCACCCAATCGATTACTCATAAGAGCGTGTATGAAATCACCTGGTTCACCCCGTAAAACGTTAACATTGAAAATAAACACGCCAGGGCCCAGTGCGTGGAAAAGTTTGGTGAGCCGGGTGACCCGCGCGCTCTATCAGTAATTTCTGGTAAGCAGAGGAATGGTTAGGACTAGTAAGATAGGTAGATAAGATAGTTAGAAAATAAACCGTGAAAAATAAATGTGCTGCTAAAATTTTAATATTGATTATGTTACTTAATATTTTATTGCGCAACTGTTTTTAAAATATTTTAATTGTTTTGAGATAATTTTATATATATGTATTGCTGCTAAATATTATGTTTTATTAACCAATTGTGTGTGACTGTTGAGTGTTGTCTGAAATCCCCGGGGAATTGTATAACGGATGGTGAGTAGAATCCATCGCGTTCTGAGGTCATTTGTAGGGAGGAAAGGTTAGTGCATGGTTCAAGTGGAACTGGAAGCGCTAATTAGGTCTTTTTCGGAAAACTGTATGAATGAAAGTAACGGGACTGCTGATAGAAACCTTGGTCTGATATCACCTAGTAAGGGTCACACTAAGGGAGTAATAGAGTCATCGGAGCTTGTATGATAGCAAAGGGAAACGCTGACGAACCCCAGGCTTAGTATATATCCCGGAAAGAAGTGGATGAGACTGGGTAATAGCAGGTTTTCTAATGCTTGCGTGAGGCTAGGCAAGAGAAGTCTATCCGAAGTGTATGAAAAGTAGACAGAAGTGGTTTACTTGCAGTAAAAGAAGAACTTTCTATCTCTTTAGAACACTCCTACACAATGGCGAATGTTACACGTTGTTGACTAAAATTAACAGTAGCACCTTAGAGAAAATACAAAGTTTCCGTTACCTTGTAAAGGAGGGAGTCAGTCGAAGGGCTGCTCTGACGTCACTCCGTGCCGCGCTGGTATTGGTTAAACCAGCGGGTGTGTAGTGAAGCCGAAATTGTAAGGGAGGGGTGAGTGCCGGAGCGTGAGAATGCGTCTCGCGAAAGGCCGCACACCCATTGGTCAAGAACTTTTGCAACCTCTGTACTGATTGGTTGTTGCGAAATTGGAGTCGCGCTAGCATTGGAAGCTCAAACGAGGTAGTCAAAATTTTCCGCACCGAGCTTATAGATTGTTACGAGCGGTGTATGTGGTACCCTGACTTTCTGCCTGATCCAAGAAATCTAGGGTGTCATAAGGAGTTGATGAGTAGAGGCAGACCTCACAACATGTACGGAGGAAAGAGAAAAATGTCATTTGTCAGCAAAATAAAGAATTTCTTCAAAACTGACAAACCTGTACGAACTAGAGAGGGCGTGATCATTCCTCCGCCAAATACTCCAGCCTCTTTCATGATGTTAGAAAAAGGGTATCATACCTGTGTATGGTTAGAGAACTGGGTAAAGTACACTGCGGAGGATGGAGTTTTAGCCTTTCCCATTGATGGTACTTTTAACGGGAGAATCCTATTTAATTTGAGGACCCGAATGAATGAATTACATCCCAGACCTAGATTAACTCAGTATGAAGCTTTAGAGGAATGGGAAATTGAGGCTCTAGAGCGAGACAGACCCCGGATGGACAAGGGAGTGACCCGATGGTATCCAAAATTGGTAAAGGAAACCAAGGAGCAGAAATTGAAACAATGGAGACAAAATATGATAGTAGAAGGGTTATTCCCCATGTTCGGAGCTAATGAAATGATGGGAGGGAAGAAGTGTACTGAGAAAACCCGACACATGACGCCCCTGGGTGAATCAGAAGATGAATTTTTAGAGGACTTATTTATGAAAGGTCCCCCGCCTTATAATGAAGAAACCAGATCTCAAAGCTTAACTACTCCATTGAGACCTTCAGGAAGAAGAAGTACTAGCGAAGCCGATTCCACAGGGATAGAACAGAGAAGAGCGGGAGGAGAGGGATTTGGTAGACCCGACCCCGTGGTCCCGAATTATAACTCTTTTGGTGAGGAAAGACCAGTTTTGTCAACTCCATCAGCTCCGAATATTTATCCGTCTCTAGTACCCCAAATGATACAGGATCCCCCCATGAATCGAGTATTACACGAGCAGGAAAGGGATGCCCTGAGAGGACAGCGAAACGATCTCATACATGCCATAGCGCAGATTAATCCAAATCCTGAAGCCCTGACGATTCCAGTAACCATTGGTCCAGTTTTTCCTCTATATGGGGACAGAATGCATACTCTCAAAACTCCAGTCATAACCCCGATGATACCCCAGCCCAGGAGGGAACCACTCATTATTGATGACCAAGCAAGTGAATGCGAGTCCATGGTTTCCTTGATGGATCTGCCTAATAAGGAACAGGGAAGTAGTATGTCTCGAACTGGAACTCAGACTAGGAACAAAGACGTACTACTAGAGTCTTCATCAGGGACTCGAAGTGCTAGGGTAGTAACTCCTGAGGAAATAGAGAGATGGACCCGAGAATTAGAAGGAGGAGACTCTCATCCGAAACCTTTAGATATCTGTAAATTAAGAATAGAATTAGAGGAATTGACAGCAGGAAATGTGGGATTAGACCGATTGAATGTCCGGGATGAAGAGGAGTTGTTGTTCATGTGCAAGAATCTCACCCGGAATGCAAAAATATTTTTCGAAAAATTAATGGACACGGCTGCATGCATGGGAATTGATGTTAGCAGATCCAAAGTACTACAAAAATCCTACAGAGTAGATTTTTCAGACAAAGATTTAGAAAACCTAAATACAGTAGGGAAGAAGATGCAGATTAAGGAACTGATAAACCTAGTCCAGAAATGGGGAGATCTAGATAAGTGGAAAGCCAGGTGGGCAAAGAAAAAGGAGGATAGCAAGGAGCGACCACGGACTGCTGAATACGTCCTACAAGAAGTTGACAAACCGGAAAAATTGTGTCCCATGAGAGAAGTCCCAGGGGGAAAATATGTCCATGTCCCTTGGTCCCGACAAGATATAGTGTCATTTACTAATGACTTTCCAAAATTACGGGAGAAACCAGTCGATTGGTACCGACAGGTCGAACGCTTCATAAAAGTTCAGAAATGTCTTCTGAAAGACCTGGATGGTTTTTTCGACATTGTGGTGCCTGTAGATTTGTGGACCGAATGCAAATTTGAAATTGATTGGCCAAATGAGGAATATGCAAGAGATGACAAAACAGGAGCTCCCTCACCTGAAGTAATGAGAAAGTATGATCAAGTCATACAATACCTAAAGAAAAAGGTACCTGCAAAAGAAACTGATTGGACCCGTATAGATAGAACTACCCAAGAGCGTGATGAATCAGTTCACTCCTTTTATGAAAGGTTACTTCAGGTGTTCAAAACTTACAGTGGAATCGATAATGTGGACATGAAGGATATGACCCATTTCAGTTATCGATTCGTGTTGGGATTGAGACCTGAAATATCCCAGTGGATTAGAGATAACAAAATCAGTTGGCAAGGGAAACCCATTGATGATGTTCTCAAATATGCCAAATACTGCGAAGATGAGATCGAGAACAAAAAGAAAGCCCTAAAGGAGAAGGTGATGTGGGCTCAGGTGAAATTAGCTGAACAACAAGAAAAACAGTTAAGTAAAATGACTAACAGTAATAATGCTCCAAATCCGAATGCTGGGGGTGGAGGCAGGCCCCGGGTAAAAATGAGTAGAGAAGAGGCTATGGGAAAATTCCCCTGTCACGGATGTGGTCAGATGGGGCATTGGAGAGATAAATGTCCGCACTTGCAGGCTGATAATGCCCCCGTAAATGGTTTAAATCCACAGGTGCAGAAAGAGGGGATCCGAAAAACCCAACAGCAGGTAAATCAGCCCCCGTTGCCACGCGCTCCTAGACAAAATCATAGGAATCAGGGTCAACAGAATGAAAGGGTCGAAGTGTGGGAAGGAGAGAATGAAAGAAATGCACCCATTCCACAGTACCTGTTAAATGATACTTTCCTCTGCGATGATCAATACTGACGGGGCCTGAGAGGGGAGGACAAGGAGTGCGTGCTTGGCGCTTCCTTACCGGTAGACCAGACTGGACCATACATTGAAGGAAAGGTTGAAGGGACAGATGTCACCTTTCTGTTGGACACTGGTGCTACCCGTTCCACTGTGAGAACAGCGGACGTTCCTAACCTACCCCTCTCGGGAGAAGCTATCCAAGTAGTGGGAGTTTCAAATCAGATAATCAGTACTCCGGTAACAGAACCTATGGAAATTTCCATAGGAAATTTCAAGGAAATGCACAGATTTGTGGTCTGTGATTCTAGTCCCGTAAACCTATTAGGACGAGATTTGTTGTGCAAAATGCGTTGCACCATCTTTTGCTCACCAAATGGTGTTGAAATACAGACCCCAGATGAAGATGGCCTATATAAATTGATGTTACTGAGGCCCGACACAGAAATTAAGCCCATGTCCATTGAAAGTCTACCTGAAGAACTGCAATCGAGCGTAATACCTGAAGTTTGGGATTTTACTGGAAAAGATGTAGGCTTAATGGCAAATGTAGACCCAGTTAAAATAGCTATAAAAGCAAATGCGGTATACCCAAATACAAAACAGTATAAAATGAGTGCAGAAGTGAAAGAAGGAGTCGCAAAGGAATTAAACAGATTGCTCAAAGCAAACATCATTCAGGAAGTGATGAGCAGTCCCTGTAATTCACCTATACTTGGAATTAACCCCTTCCATGCTGATGACGGCCCCATCCGTCATGCATTACAGTGCTCGTGTGCTGATGACGGCTGGGGGCCGTCATAAAGCCATTGATTCTTTAAAAGCCTAGCACACGAGGAAAATCGGCCCAGCATGGAAGGGGTTAAGAAGCCTAGCGGAAAGTATAGGGTAGTGCAGGACCTGCGCAAGGTAAACCAAATTGTAGTACCTTGCTGTCCCATAGTACCAAACCCCGCAGTAATACTGTATCAAATTCCTTGGAATGCGGAATGGTTCACTGTCATAGACCTGTGCCATGCATTCTTTTCCATTCCATTGCATCCAGAAAGCAAATTCCTTTTCAGTTTTGAATTCGACAGTCAGATCTATGTCTGGAATCGTGTCCCCCAGGGGTACACCGAAAGCCCATCGATTTTCAATCAGATTCTAAAGAAATGCCTTGAATCTCTAGTTCTTCCAAAAGAGTCTGTCCTGGTGCAGTACATAGATGACCTTCTGGTAGCATCTAGAAGTCAAGACGACTGTGTCACTGATACCATTGCCTTGCTGAATCACCTAGGAAAGGGAGGACATAAGGTTTCACCAGACAAGCTACAGTTCTGCAAGACCTCAGTAAAATATCTGGGGCACCAGATAGAGAAAGGGATCCGGAAAGTCACTTCAGAAAGAATCAGGATAATTCGAGAGATGACACTACCAGTAACCCAGAAAGAAGTAAGAATGTTCCTAGGAGTTGTTGGGTACTGCAGACAGTGGATAGTGGGTTTCGCGGCTATAGCTAAACCCTTGATTAACATGACAAAGAAAGGAGCAGAAGACCCAGTTTGTTGGAATGATGAATGCATGACTGCTTGGGTAACATTGCGAAATTGTCTGTGCACAGCTCCAGCCTTGGGAATGCCTGACTATTCCAAGAACTTTGAACTGTTCTGTGACACGAGAGACAATTGTGCGCTCTCGGTCTTAACCCAGGAACATGGTCTGATTAGACGTCCCGTGGCCTACTTTTCGGCCGCCCTAGATCCAGTGGCTGCTGGATTACCGGGATGCCTGAAAGCAGTAGCTGCTACCTGTACTAGTCTAGAGCAAAGTGAGAACATTGTGATGGGACATCCTGTCACTGTATTTGTTCCACATTCAGTTGTGATCTTGCTCACCCGAACCAAGACACAGTATCTCACCCCTAGTCGGCTGACTAAGTATGAGAGGATTATCATTGGTGCAGAAAATGTAATAATCTCCCGATGCAATATTCTAAACCCTGCAACTCTATTGCCCCTTCCCATTAATGTAGAGGCAGGAGATGAAATTGAACATAGCTGCATAGACTTAACTGAATTTAGCACAAAACCCCGTCCTGATATCAGAGAAGTGGCCTTGGTTGATGAAGACCTCAAAATGTTTGTGGATGGTTCATGCTTGAGACATGAGAATGGAGGTTTGAGTGCTGCCTATGCTGTAGTCACTTTGGAAAGAACCCTGGAAGCTTCCTATCTTTGCGAAGTTAAATCTGCTCAAGTAGCGGAGCTCATCGCCCTGACAAGGGCTTGTAAAATTGGGAAAAACAAAAGAGTAACTGTTTATACTGACAGTCAGTACTGTTACGGGGTTGTTCATGACTTCGGCCAGCTATGGTTGCAAAGAGAATTCATGACTTCCTCAGGTTCTCCCATCCGTAATGGGAAACCAGTACAAAACTTACTGGAAGCCATCCAATTGCCCAAAGAATTGGCTGTGGTCAAGTGTGCGGCTCACCGATCTGGAAATGACGAGGTGACAGCCGGAAACCGATATGCTGACCAAATTGCCCAGTACTGCGCCCGACACAAAATGTCCCTCCTAATTAAATTATGGGGAGGTGAAAGCAGCTGCCAACTGATGTTGTTTGAAAGGTTGGGAACATGGGATGAATTGAGAGAACTACAACAGACAACAGACAGGAAAGAAAGGGACATGTGGAGGCAGGATGAATGTCGACCAAGAAAAGAGGATGGTGTTGTGGTCCACGTGACTGGTATGCCTGTACTACCTGAACGGCTAGTTACCGCAATGGCACGGATAATACATGAACCAACACATATTGGGAGGGATGCCATGTGCCGAATGTTTGAAAAGGTGTTCTACAGTCCAAAATTCAGGAGCACAGCAGACAAACTTTGTCAGAGGTGTTTAGTGTGTCAACAGTTCAATGCAGGAAAGAAGACAGTAGTGGAGCAAAGTACCATTGGGAGAGCAGAAGGTCCCTTCATTAGGATACAGGCAGACTTCATAACAATGCCCCTGTGCAAAGGATATAGATATGTCCTGGTCATAGTTTGCTTGTTTTCTCGGTGGGTGGAGGCTTACCCAGCAAAGAAGAATGATGCCCTGACGGTAGCTAAATTATTACTTAGGGAACTGATACCCCGCTTTGGAATTCCAGAGATAATTGAAACAGACCAAGGTGGACATTTTTCAAACGAAGTCCTAAAGGAACTCTGCAGAGCATTTAAAATGGAGCAAAGGCTGCACTGTGCTTATCATCCAGAGGCTTCTGGGATAGTCGAGCAAATAAACGGCACCCTCAAGTCCAGGCTGGCGAAATTGTGTGACTCCACAAAAATGAACTGGATAGAAGCTTTGCCCATGGTGCTGATGAGCTTAAGGAGTATTCCAAACAAAAAGACAGGCCTGAGCCCCCATAAAGTGCTGATGGGAAGAATGATGCGACAGGCATGGGTACCTGGACACAAACTGCTAATTATTTCTGATGATATGGTGCTAGAGTACTGCAGGCAGTTGGGTGACCAAGTGCGTTCTATCTCTCACCAGATTGGAGAGACTGCTGTCGAATGGCCTACAACCCCAGCCCACAAGCTGAAACCAGGTGATTGGGTGGTGTTAAAGAAACACACCCGGAAGAATTGCCTTGGACCGAAGTGGGGCAAGCCTCGACAAGTGATCCTTGTCATCACAACTGCTGTGAAGTGTGCTGGTGTACCAAAGTGGATCCATGCAAGTCACACGAAGAAGGTGACTGGAGAAAACGCGACTGAAGCCGAAGGTAGTCCAGCTGAGGAGACTCCAGAAGAGGGTCCGGATCCCGCTGACATCGAACTACCAGGCACAAGTCAAGAAGTTGAATGGTTTCCTGCTGATGACCAGGTTCTTGATCCAATAAGAACCAGAAAATACTCTTACCTAGGTAGTGAGTGGGACAGTGCAGGTGAGTCAGAACCAGAAGGAGAAGGTCAGATCATCAAAGCCATCATAGGATCTGATCAGGGAATAGGCCAAGTAGGGACAGAACAAGTCATCGACACTCCTTCTCAGACAGAGGAGGCTGGAAAGGGACAGATAGTAGTCAAAGCGGAAGTTCATGCGGAAGAAAATCAAGAGATCGAAGAGCATGAACTAGGCCAGTTAGAAATAGATGAACGTGTTCAGGAAGAAGAGTCTAGTGAATCACTCACAAACCAAGATCATATACAATCTAAACCTGAACTAGGTCAGATTAAGGACCAGGCAGAAGAAATAGATGAAAGACCTGGATCTAGTCAGACAGGAAGGGAAAAAGACACTGCTGAAGCAATAGTGCGGCCAAGAAGAGAAAATAAAAGAGCTCACGAAGAAGGTCAAGTTTCCTCGACCACTAAAAGGATCGAAAAGAAGGGTGAACCCCGGTATGTAAAGAAACTAAGGCTAAGAAGAAAAACAGTCGAAGAAAAACTACAGGACCGAAAAAGGGCTGAAAGTGAAGGAAAAGAAGCCCGAGGAAAGTCCATCCGAAAGGGCGGCAGAGTAAAGAAACAGAACAGACTGTATCGGAGCCCTGAGTGGACTTATTTGGTGTTGGAAGAAATTGATGAGCCTGAAGCCAGTGGCAAAGGCGACGAAGAGTCCATTGCTGATCGGAGTTCTGACGAAGACCCTCCTTGAGGTGAAGCGAAATAAAACCTCTGGTGAAAAGAAACAAAGAGGGGTTGAGAAAGCCACCTGTAAGATAAAATGTCTGATTCAAATGTCACTGGAAGGTCCAGGTTTAGCTGTTGCAGAACTTGCTGTAAAATATGCATCTGTAGTGTAGTAGTAATAGTAATGATATGGATAGGATTAACAGTGTTTATACCTTTTATGATAAGCAAAGACCCTAACATATATCCTACAGACTCGACGACACCAGACGCAGAAGTTGTACATACTGAAGAAACACCACGAAGAGTAGAAAAACGTGACAACGCAATAAGTCTGAGACATACACGACCTGACTTAGAAGCATCAGATGAGGGTGAACTACATTATCACCAAATGAAGAACAGGACACACTTAAATGTTTTCGCTAATCTTTTAGTGCACTATGTAGAAGCTATGGAAATAGAAGATTGCTATGTCTGCATGATGCTACCTACTTCTGTAGCTGAAGGCGTGACATACCACCATTTACCCCTGACCTATGGAATCTCCTGTAGTATTCTAGCTAGCTTGTTCTATAGAAGCACTTTACAGTACTATTACTCAAACACTGACGTTATCTTTTCAGAACTTCCTATTAGAGGGAATCTGAACCTTGTACATACACTTGGTGGAGTGACTCGCTACATGGGGGAATATTTCCTGACTATAGGTGACATAGACTTAAATGAAGCTAGAAAAGCTAACTTGACGTGTTCCTTACATGCACAAGAGAAAATGTTCTTGAAAATGGCAGAGAAGAGAAGGGAAAAGTTTCAGAAAAAGGCAAATGACGAGAAGGACAGAACCCCTAGATGGGCAGAAAACATGGATAACACCTCACAAAGCGAAGTTACTCCTGCTCTGTTGCTGGATTTTGAACGGAAAGGGAAGCTCTGTCTTCATAGAGAAAAGACTAGTTATTATAACAATGTATTCATTGGTTCCAGCGAGTGTGAACATAATTACAAGGTAATTGGAGGTTGGGGTTTCAAAAATGGGTCAGAACCTGTGTTTCCAGGAATTTATTATATATGTGGAAACAAGTCTTATTTCAAATTGCCGGATCACTGGTATGGAAGCTGCTACTTTGGCATTGTCTTTCCGAAAATATACCATGTGAACAATGCAGCTGGAAGCAATGAGATTACTAATGGTTTAGTGCGTAGCAAACGTGAAAGTGTAGGAGAAATTGTAGGTGATATTTTTAGTGCACTGATACCTGGAATGGGGGTAGTTCTGAATACTCATAGAATCTGCAAATTATCTACAGTAGTGGATCGGTTATCTACTGACACTGCTGCTGGATTCCTGATGATCAATACCGAAATGGTTGCGATCAGATCAATGGTTTTACAGAATCGCCTTGCTCTTGATACCTTATTGGCAAAAGAGGGCGGAGTCTGCAGGATGCTGAGGGCACAACATTGTTGCACTTACATTCCTGATAAAAGCGTCGAAATTAAAAGGTATGTAAGAAATATTACAAATTTGGAAAAAGAACTCAAACCATTAGAGGTTGACAGTGCCTGGAAGAGACTGACTGATGGTCTCTCCTCTGTAGGTAGTTGGTTTTCTAACTTAGGTAGAAGTCTTCTATGGAAAATACTGATGCCAATAGTTGGAATAGGTGTGATTGTTCTGATCATATTCATCTGTTGCAAATGCCAGAAATGCAGAAAATATATAGTGAATAAAAGAGGAAAGCGAAAGGCTGAAGACTTAGAATTAGAAGAATTAAGAAACCAGATATATAAGAAAATAAAGAACAATCATTCACACCGAGAGGCGGAGAGAAAGCTCAACAATAAGTTCATTGAGATTGACATGGATGAAATGGAAGAATGAAGTTGGCATCTGTTTTCATGTGTAGTGATGATAGTAAATATCATCAAAGAGGGGATTGATGGAGCAAGGATTGGCACGTAACGCGACTTGCTCTCTTTCATGAACCTCGCCTAAATCGTAACCGTACTAACTCTGATTGTTTGTCATTTTATTTGTATTTCCCCAACACACGGGTGTCCCCAGGAGGCTTGCCTATGTGTTTTTCATCATAATCACGCTTGCACATTAATAAAATGGCCGCTTTGCAGAAATCCAGTCTGCGCATGCGTCGGTCATACCCATGTGATGTGACGCACTTGCAATCTGGAGGGAAAAGTTCGCTCATGCGCAGTGGTGTTAAAATGGCCGCTTGTCTTTAATCATGCTTCATGCTATCTTAAGCCGCCTTTGTATATGCATCTTTTCTGCACTAACTCTTAATGCTATAAGTATTATAAAATAAGGGATTAAGAGTAGTTGGTCATGGTGTACAGTGTATTCATTTTATTATGTGTTATTAATTTGTTTTCGCTTACTTTCCATGTACCGCGTAAATGAGGGCCTGGAAGTAGGGATGGGAACCATTCTGAAGCTGACGTATCACACATCACGTGACCTAAGATCTGGGACGTGCAGCAATGGAACCTGGCCAGTTGGCCATTGAAAAGGGGACTGTCCTTTCCAGGCGCACCTTCGCCCTTGAAGACCTGCTATTTTTACTCTGAAATGCGCAACAATGTTGCAAACCTTTTCTTCACTATTGTACTTTCCCACACGTATGCCTGGGAACCCAGATGTTAGGGGGAGGGTAATGTCACGTGAAATACGTAATAAGAATATAGGTGGTACCTATGACCTAACCACCTCCCTTGACCAATCAGAAGATGGGACTTTGTCATTTTGCAACATTTATGGGTGGTCTTGGGGACTCAAAACAGTATATATAGCCTAGCTTAGCTTAGAGAAATTGTCCGACTTGTCCGACTAGCAGACCTGTCACTGACCCTACGAACTCTATAGGTGCCTGATACAGAGTGCTGCGGAGCATTCTGCCTGAAACTTTCCACAAACTCCAAGGGGTGGAAATTAGTCCTAAGTGCTAAGCGAAGCACTTTGCTGGGAGATTCGAAAACCCAATCGGGGTTATTGGCGGATTCCGTGCAGAAGAGGGGGTAATGCTGGCGTTGCATCCGAAGCTGTGAGGGGTTGGTCGTGCCTTGGTGAACCCAGTCCTGACCCAGACCTGAGGGGTATCCTGTCCTGACTGTCCATGAGCTGTACCTGCTCACCTCCTGGTATTTCCTGAATCCCTGAGGGTCCTTGTCCCGTTCTTTCCCAACTGACCCGTGGCCAGGGTTAGTCCTCATTCTCACCTAGGTAAATATTGGCATAGGTGTCTGTCTATACTATACCCTCAACTTTTCCTCCTCTGATTAAAGCAATCTTGCCTGTGATATTCTCCATATCTCCTTTGAATGTAATTTCATGCTATTGATTATTAGTAAATGTTCCCCTTTTACCCTTCCTATAGGACATTGTTAAACCCAACTGTTTATTCAGATTGTTCCAATTATTCCCTTTCCTTTAGTATGGTTGCCGTGAAGTTAGTAAAGATAGCATAAGGTTTAGGGATTAGTATAAAATTATTAGGTCACACATTAGGTCCTCCTCACGTCTTTGCCCTAGTTAAAACCGTAGTAGATAATATGTTCATTATGATTCATGCCCCATAGTGTTCCCTTTTACTCTATGATACTTACGTTAATTCATAGTTACATCCTAGTTCTGATTTTAATCATTGATGTATTACTTTGCATTTGCCTCCTTGTAATGGCATTTTCATTTTAAACTTATACTATATAAAACCCTTAAAACCATCAAGGTGTCTGTGGTCATTATACATTAAAGTGATATTAAAGGTATCAAACGTGTAAAGTAGAATTTCTCCCTTTTAGGAAAACCCTTATCACCTGTCCACTGCTAGCTCCTGATCCGTCAGGAGTAATGTGCCTGTGGTAAGTCAGGTACATGAATAGTAAGTGGTGTAAGAGTCACCCAATCGATTACTCATAAGAGCGTGTATGAAATCACCTGGTTCACCCCGTAAAACGTTAACATTGAAAATAAACACGCCAGGGCCCAGTGCGTGGAAAAGTTTGGTGAGCCGGGTGACCCGCGCGCTCTATCAGTAATTTCTGGTAAGCAGAGGAATGGTTAGGACTAGTAAGATAGGTAGATAAGATAGTTAGAAAATAAACCGTGAAAAATAAATGTGCTGCTAAAATTTTAATATTGATTATGTTACTTAATATTTTATTGCGCAACTGTTTTTAAAATATTTTAATTGTTTTGAGATAATTTTATATATATGTATTGCTGCTAAATATTATATGTTTTATTAACCAATTGTGTGTGACTGTTGAGTGTTGTCTGAAATCCCCGGGGAATTGTATAACGGATGGTGAGTAGAATCCATCGCGTTCTGAGGTCATTTGTAGGGAGGAAAGGTTAGTGCATGGTTCAAGTGGAACTGGAAGCGCTAATTAGGTCTTTTCGGAAAACTGTATGAATGAAAGTAACGGGACTGCTGATAGAAACCTTGGTCTGATATCACCTAGTAAGGGTCACACTAAGGGAGTAATAGAGTCATCGGAGCTTGTATGATAGCAAAGGGAAACGCTGACGAACCCCAGGCTTAGTATATATCCCGGAAAGAAGTGGATGAGACTGGGTAATAGCAGGTTTTCTAATGCTTGCGTGAGGATAGGCAAGAGAAGTCTATCCGAAGTGTATGAAAAGTAGACAGAAGTGGTTTACTTGCAGTAAAAGAAGAACTTTCTATCTCTTTAGAACACTCCTACACAATGGCGAATGTTACACGTTGTTGACTAAAATTAACAGTAGCACCTTAGAGAAAATACAAAGTTTCCGTTACCTTGTAAAGGAGGGAGTCAGTCGAAGGGCTGCTCTGACGTCACTCCGTGCCGCGCTGGTATTGGTTAAACCAGCGGGTGTGTAGTGAAGCCGAAATTGTAAGGGAGGGGTGAGTGCCGGAGCGTGAGAACGCGTCTCACGAAAGGCCGCACACCCATTGGTCAAGAACTTTTGCAACCTCTGTACTGATTGGTTGTTGCGAAATTGGAGTCGCGCTAGCATTGGAAGCTCAAACGAGGTAGTCAAAATTTTCCGCACCGAGCTTATAGATTGTTACGAGCGGTGTATGTGGTACCCTGACTTTCTGCCTGATCCAAGAAATCTAGGGTGTCATAAGGAGTTGATGAGTAGAGGCAGACCTCACAACATGTACGGAGGAAAGAGAAAAATGTCATTTGTCAGCAAAATAAAGAATTTCTTCAAAACTGACAAACCCGTACGAACTAGAGAGGGCGTGATCATTCCTCCGCCAAATACTCCAGCCTCTTTCATGATGTTAGAAAAAGGGTATCATACCTGTGTATGGTTAGAGAACTGGGTAAAGTACACTGCGGAGGATGGAGTTTTAGCCTTTCCCATTGATGGTACTTTTAACGGGAGAATCCTATTTAATTTGAGGACCCGAATGAATGAATTACATCCCAGACCTAGATTAACTCAGTATGAAGCTTTAGAGGAATGGGAAATTGAGGCTCTAGAGCGAGACAGACCCCGGATGGACAAGGGAGTGACCCGATGGTATCCAAAATTGGTAAAGGAAACCAAGGAGCAGAAATTGAAACAATGGAGACAAAATATGATGGTAGAAGGGTTATTCCCCATGTTCGGAGCTAATGAAATGATGGGAGGGAAGAAGTGTACTGAGAAAACACGACACATGACGCCCCTGGGTGAATCAGAAGATGAATTTTTAGAGGACTTATTTATGAAAGGTCCCCCGCCTTATAATGAAGAAACCAGATCTCAAAGCTTAACTACTCCATTGAGACCTTCAGGAAGAAGAAGTACTAGCGAAGCCGATTCCACAGGGATAGAACAGAGAAGAGCGGGAGGAGAGGGATTTGGTAGACCCGACCCCGTGGTCCCGAATTATAACCCTTTTGGTGAGGAAAGACCAGTTTTGTCAACTCCATCAGCTCCGAATATTTATCCGTCTCTAGTACCCCAAATGATACAGGATCCCCCCATGAATCGAGTATTACACGAGCAGGAAAGGGATGCCCTGAGAGGACAGCGAAACGATCTCATACATGCCATAGCTCAGATTAATCCAAATCCTGAAGCCCTGACGATTCCAGTAACCATTGGTCCAGTTTTTCCTCTATATGGGGACAGAATGCATACTTCCTTGATTTACTTTTGATACAAGCCGTTCGTGTCTCTAAACCTTCCGATTGTTGTTGGGGAGTAAAGTAAATCAAGGAATAATCGCTTCATTATGCCTCCTGTATAAATAAGCAGTGCGGAGGTTTGAGGAAGATCAACGCTGCCTGAGTCGGCTGACCAGCAGTAATTTTGAGAAACAGACTAGGACTCCAAGTGGAGCAAGGTCCATAAGAGGTAAATCAAGGAATAATCGCTGCATTCTGCCTCCTGTATAAATAAGCAGTGCGGAGGTTTGAGGAAGATCAACGCTGCCTGAGTCGGCTGACCAGCAGTAATTTTGAGAAACAGACTAGGACTCCAAGTGGAGCAAGGTCCATAAGAGGCTGTCCAACATGTATACAGTCCTGATGAAGACCCGCTCTTGATGCGCTAAATCACTGCATCGCCCCCAGGGTCGAAACGTCGACGCAATCCTTCCTTATATGAACCAACTACTCAAAATCTCATAGGAATCAAGATCAAATTGTTGTGCCTAGCAGATTCTTGTATATGTAGTTGTCTTCGTTAATGTGTATATGAATTTACAATTTTACTTGTATTTTTAATTGTGTATCAAGTTTTGCACAAAGCTATGTGTTAAATATGTTTTAAGTACATTTTTAGGGACAGCATCTGTAGTTTTTTGTATTTCAAATTCAAAATATGAAAGTGTTTGAGTAAAAATATTCGCTTTCCTTTCATTTTGTGGTCAGTGTGCTTAATTGGTTTGATAAAAATACTGCTGTCTTTGTATCCTAATTAGGGACAAAGTACTTATATCACCGACAGAACCATTATTATTCAATGCTTGTGGCAATGCAGGGCTTAAATAACTATGATTTCTGGGGCTGCATTTTGAGCTGTTAAGTCTGGTTATTCATCTCTGAGGTGAGATTTAGAGAAATCAGCAGAGATTACTCAGTAACACCAGCAAAGCGACTGCCAGAAGGGAGAGACCCACAATAGAACTGAGGTTCATGGGGGAGAAACAAAGTCTTATTGATTTTCTCAGGGACCTTCACTGTGGGTTGACAGCCTCAGTCTGATATGGTAGTAATGGGGAATGCATTAAGCACTTTGCTCTGAGAAGGGGGGTCCAGCAGGGTTGTATTTTGACCCCCTTTCTTTTTAGGTCTCGCCTGGTGAAAGCAGCGCATGCACTGCTCTCGCCAGAGAGGACCTTTTGGAATCGTTTCTACCTGTGGGCTCATGCACGCGCCTGCATGGACAAAGACGGCTGCTCTTGCCATCTGTTCAAAGCAGACAGCATGCGCTTGTCCCTACGGACTGTGGACAGTCCGACGCCATTTTGAGATGCTTTCATTGTCATAGCAACAAAAAAGCGATCGCTTTGACTGCCACTTGTTATATGTAAGCTGCACTTGGGCGCTTTCACCCCAGAGTTTTTAGTGCACTTTGTAGATCGCATTAGGCAGTATTGGTGTGTCACTCAAGAGATCTGTAGCCATTGGGTGCTCTCACCCCGGAGTTTGTTGTGCACTTTGTACATTGCGTAACACACTGTCATGCAAAACCAATGCATAATAAAGCGCCGAACCTAACTCACTTTTACTGGGTGATTCATCGAGGTACAAAATACACTGTTATATTAACCCAGTGCATCATAAAGCGCCAAACCTGACTCACTTTTACTGTGTGATTCATCGAGGTACAAAACACACTGTCATGCGAACCCAGTGCATCATGAAGCGCTGAACCTGGTTGGTAGTCTCTATAGAGAAGGCACTCTCGAGCCCAGCAGTGGGAACCGAAAAGCCTCCGATTCACCCAGCCTGTGTCCTCCCAAGGTTACGTGTGCATTGTTCAGTAGCACTGGTCAGTCTTGCCATCCTCTTGGTTTCACTGCCGTTTGTTATATGTAAGCTGCACTTGGGCGCTCACACCCCAGAGTTTGTAGTGCACTTTGTAGATCGCGTTAGGCAGTATTGGTGTGTCAGTCCTGAGATCTGTATCCTCTTGGCCGGGTACTCTCTACTACTTACTCTTCAACTCAGGGTGCAGAGCGGTAATATCGTCGTAAAAATATCGACTAACCTTAATATCGCAGCAGAAATATCTACAAGAAGAAATATCGATGTCAAAAATATAGTTTGACCAGAATATCGACAGACAGGTAAGTAATATAGATAACATTAATATAGTTGTAATAAATATCGTTTACAAAAACATAGTTTACAAAAATATTGTTTTTTAAATAATTATAAGTAATGTAGTGTTTTAATGAGTATTGGTTGTCAAAGTAGTATTTTTTGTAGTATTTTATTAGTTAATAATGTATTTTATGTTGAATTTAGTGTTAATAGTTCCGTAGCGGTTTGTGGGTTTATAGGGGAGTAGGGTGGGAAGTAATTTAAATATAATAAAATAATAGATTAATAAATTTTTGAATTGAATATAAATAGTGTAATAAATAATAGTTAATTTCAATTAGTTAATTGATTAATAATTATGTAAATTAATTATGTTAATTGTTTAATTAATTTTAAGTGTGTGTACTGGAATTTTTAAGTGAAAATGTAGTGAATTAATTACATTTTAATTGAATAATTATTTAATTAATGATTAATTAAATAAAAATAAAGATTTGTTAATTTTTAAACGAGTAAATACATTTAGTCATTTTTACCCCTACACTATCCAATGCTTTCCCTACTGTTGAACCCTCTGGAGTGGGAATAGTAATTTTTACCCCTACGCTATCCAACGCTTTCCCTACTGTTGCACCCTCTGGAGTGGGAATAATAATTTTTACCCCTACGCTATCCAACACTTTACCTACTGTTGCACCCTCTGGAGTGGGAATAGTAATTTTTACCCCTATGCTATCCAACGCTTTCCCTACTGTTGCACCCTTTGGAGTGGGAATAGTAATTTTTACCCCTACGCTATCCAACGCTTTCCCTACTGTTGCACCCTCTGGAGTGGGAATAGTAATGTTTACCCCTATGCTATCCAACGCTTTCCCTACTGTTGCACCCTCTGGAGTGGGAATAGTAATTTTTACCCCTACGCTATCCAACGCTTTCCCTACTGTTTCACCCTATGGAGTGGGAATAGTAATTTTTACCCCTACGCTATCCAACGCTTTCCCTACTGTTTCACCCTCTGGAGTGGGAATAGTAATTTTTACCCCTTCGCTATCCAACGCTTTCCCTACTGTTGCACCCTCTGGAGTGGGAATAGTAATTTTTACCCCTACGCTATCCAACGCTTTCCCTACTGTTGCACCCTCTGGAGTGGGAATAGTAATTTTTACCCCTACGCTATCCAACGCTTTCCCTACTGTTGCACCCTTTGGCGTGGGAATAGTAATTTTTACCCCTACGCTATCCAACGCTTTCCCTACTGTTGCACCCTCTGGAGTGGGAATAGTAATTTTTACCCCTACGCTATCCAACGCTTTCCCTACTGTTGCACCCCCTGGAGTGGGAATAGTAATTTTTACCCCTTCGCTATCAAATGTTTTAACTAATAATATATTTTATATTTTAATTATATGTATGTATTATTGTTGTTATATAAAGAAATGTGTTAAATATATGTATATGTACACATTTATTAAGTTTATAATGAAAAAGTGTAGTTAATTTGTTTTAAATAGTTTAAAAATAAAAGTCATGTAATGTATTTTGTTAATAGTACTTATATTTATTCATTATTTAATGTAATTTTAATTAATTTAAAAAGTCGATATTTTTTACATCTATATTTATTACAACAATATTTTTGAGTAGATATTTATTTACTTACCTGTTTTGGTATAGGGTGTCGATATATTTGTAAACGATATTTTTACAACTATATTTATGTCAACTATATTTTTGTAATAGATATTTCAACACCCTACCGTGTCTCAGTCCTGGGATCTGTAGCCTCTTTTCCGGGTATTTTATATTTGTGCAGACTCACTTTTACTGTGTGATTCATTGAGGTAAAAAACATACACTGTCATGTGAACCCAATGCATCATAAAGCACGGGATGGTGACAGCGGTGCCCCTGGGCGTCAGTGCCCACACAGGGCCCTAGATGGACATAAACACACCCACCTCGGGACACGACGCTACATGGACATAAACACACCCACCTCGGTGCAACTCCTGCCAGGCTCAATGATTTCTATTTTATGGGGGCATGTTGTTGCAATATTTGCGCCGGTTTCCGCAAACATCACATTTTGTGTGTGTAGAGAGGAAGGGGGGCGCGCAATCTTTAAGTGCACCAGCGTCACTGGTGAAATATTTCACAATATTTCTTTCTCGGTTACCGTTCTCTTTCATACACACACACTTGCATTTGTCTCTCTATATATTTCTCTCTCGTGTTCCTTTCTCTCCCTCTCTCTTCACCTCCACTCTTGACCTCTACACTCCACCCTCTGGCTCTATCTTACCACCACCCCTCGGATTGACGCGACTCATTGAGGTACAAAACACAATGTCATGCGAACCCAGTGCATCATAAAGCGTTGACCTTGACTCACTTTTACTGTGTGATTCATCAAGGTATAAAACACACTGTCATGCGAACCCAGTGCATCATAAAGCACCGAACCTGACTCACTTTTACTGTGTGATTCATCAAGGTACAAAGCACACTGTCATGGAACCCAGTGCGCTGAACCTTTCACGGCCGCTTATTATATGTAAGCTGCACTTGGGCGCTCCCACCCCAGAGTTTGTAGTACACATTGTAGATCGCGTTAGGCAGTATTGGTGTGTCAGTCTTGAGATCTGTATCCTCTTGGCCGGGAACTCTCTACTACTTACTCTTCAACTCTCTACTACTCACTACTACTCACTCTCTACTATTCACTCTACGACTCACTCTCTACTACTAACGCTCTACTACTCTCTACTACTCACTCTGTACTACTCACTCTCTACTACTCTATACTACTCACTCTAATTCTCTCTACTACTCACTCTCTACTACTCTCTACAGCCCTACTATTATCTACTCACTCTACTACTCTCTACTACTCTTAACTCACTACTCACTCTCTACTCTCTAATACTCACTCTCTACTACTCACTCTCTACTACTCTCTACTATTCACTCTACTACTCACTCTCTACTACTCACTCTCTACTACTCACTCTACTACTCTCTACTATTCACTCTACTACTCACTCTACTACTCTCTACGACTCACTCTCTACTACTAACTCTCTACTACTCTCAACTACTCACTCTGTACTACTCACTCTCTACTACTCAATACTACTCACTCTACTACTCACTCTAATACTCTCTACTACTCATTCTCTACTTCTCATTCTCTACTACTCTCTACTGCCCTACTGTTATCTACTCACTCTGTACTACTCTCTACTACTCACTTTCTACTACTCTCTACTCACTCTCTACTACTCACTCTCTACTCACTCTCTACTACTCACTACTACTCAGTCTCTACTACCCACTCTCTACTACCTACTCTCCACTACTCTATCTCTACTACTCACTCTCTACTACTCTATACTACTCATTCTCTACTACTCTCTACTACTCTCTGCTCACTCTCTACTACTCTCTCTCTACTACACACTCTCTACTACACACTCTCTACTACTCACTCTCTACTACTCACTCTACTACTCACAGTCTACTACTCACTACTATTCACTCTACTGCTCACTCTATACTACTCACTCTCTACTCTCTACCTCTCTACCTCTCTCGACTACTCTCTACCTCTACCTCTCATAAATACAAATATATGCATGCATACATATACAAATGCATACATATGCATGTTATGTACATGAAAGTTTGAAAAACACTCAAAAGCGAAGCTATAAAGCCACCTAATTACAAAAAGAATTGCTTTAACTTAAATGAGGGCGAGACCTATTGCATTTTCAATGCTTGTTATTATATACATTAATCACCTAGAGATGGTACTTTCTGAATAGGGGATTATATGTCCCAAGTGTCTGGGGTAGACTGATCCCGGCTCTTTTATACATGTATGATGCAGTTTTAATTGCCAGCACTGCCATAAGCCACCAGCAGTTGTTGCATGTCTTTGTTGATGTTATGGGCAGCCTGGACCTACTCACTAATTTTAAAAAGTCTTGTGATCTTCTGGGGCTGAAAAACATGAAAAGTGCTACTTTATTCTGCGCATGGCCAAATCTTAAACAAGGTTGACATTTTTACCTTTTTAGGAATTTTAATAGATTCAGGTCTTAGCTGGCAACCCTTAAGAAAAGAATACTGGATGCCTCAAGAGGACATGTGCAGGAGTAAATGAGTTCGCTTCCAGTTTGGGTCGGAAGCCATTGAAAAAAATATTGGAGCTCTATAAAGCCAAGTGTATTCCAATTTCCGTTTTTGGTTGTGAGATCTGGGGTTATGCAACTCTAGACTTGACTGTGATGGTAGAAAATAAATTCTTCAGGGGCCTTTTATAGGTTGGATTCAGTTGCGACCTCTTTTGTTCTGGTGTACTATCTGGCTAAAGGAAGAGTTAAGTCGGCTCAGGCTAGTTATCTCAGATTGTATGAAGCTGGACAACATGGATGATATTCCCTGGCTGGCTTATATTAAGGAGAATTTTAGAGGTCTTGGGAGACCAGAGATATTTTCTAATCCACTGATCATCATTGAACAAGATGTTGGTTGGTTTAAGCAGACCTTTCTTTTCAGGGTGGCAGCCGAGAGGGTAGCCTCAACCTTGGCCAAATCATCATACCAGAAATTTGTCATGGTAAAAACTGTAACTGGGATAGAGCCATATCTCCTCCTTGAAATGTCAAATCATCAGCGTTGTTACTTGACATATTTTAGGCTGGGAATGTTTCACCAGCTGTTTTATCCTAGTTTTCAAAACCATATACTTTGCACATTGTACTTAAATGCCCTATATATAAAACTCTCCAACATAAGTTTTTAAAATCGCTTTTTTTTAACCGTGGATTTTTATCAGGCAAGGCTTGTCTTTTTATACTTGCAACTTTTAGCAACACACAAAATTTGCTTTAATGTCTCAAGGTTTCTTATGGGGTGCATAGCTCAGAATGTTAGGGGAGGTTATTAAGGTGTTGGCTTGTGATGTCTTTTATACCAGTCTACTTATGAAACCCTTTCTATACAGCACATCCGTATTTTTATGTTCCATGAATGACAATTGTATTCATGTATGATTGTGTTGATTTTGTTTTCTATTTTATGTTCACTTGTATGATTTTATCTTTTGAAATTGAACAAAGTATTTGATGATGATGATGATGGCTTTCAGAAGGGTGTGAAAACCACAAGAGACATTTGGGTCTTTATAGCGTTCTCTGTTAGTCAATCTTTGATCGGATTTGCACTTGTGGGGCTGGGCATACGCAGGCCCATGACACCATTGATGGTGGAAATGGAGCTGGCATCATGGATCGTCTTGACACACAAAAGAGTGTGTGGGGAGGGTTGATCACTCAGAATGCCCGTAGGGCCGGGTCTCACCCTGAAATGGGAGACACTGACATGGAAGACTGGCCGTCTTCCCATAAGAATGCAAGTAAAGCATATGTTAATGACGTTTTGTAGCACTTCCAATCCCCATAAGAGAGCACAGGATGTGAGTCTTCAAGTATGTCTTTCCAGCTAACAGATGAACACAAAATAAATAGTCCACTGGTGTGGCAGTATTCCTACCCCAGTGTGAGAAGTCTTCAATTGATGAAGCATGCCTTGATACATTAAGGGTGATATAACCTCTCAAATATCTTTTGTTGACCCTCTTGTCCTAGGTTCAAACTGAGAAACATCAGCGGTGAGCATATAATCTTCATGTACCTTTTTGTGTTGTTTTGTAGCACTTCCCACATTAAATAAATATATGCAAAGTGCACAAAGTTTGGGCATGTAAGTAAACCAGTTTGTGATAAACAGGTGTAATGTTGTGACATTTAATTTATGCTGTGTGCGCAGTGCACTTATTCGCCTGCCCTTTAACTATATACTGACCTAAAAGCAGCCCTGATACCATCTTGAAATAGCTTCATCTGATTGACTTTGTATGTCTGACGACTATCTTTTTCAGTATGCCTGCTGAGTTCATCCACGTGTCGGCCTGCAGTAAACCACTGGACCTGCGGCTAAAAGGAGTCACAGACAAAAGCTTTGATGGGTTCAAGAATCTTCAACAATTAAATGTTTGTACCAATTTTTTTTGTCCCCATTGATTGGTGATTTGATCCCAGGGCTGGATTTTAATGTTTGAACACTCTGCTTGTACATAGAAACAAGCATTGGCAAAGCCAATAGGTCTCGCCTAGGCGAGAGCTATTGGCTTTTACAATGTATTTTTGCCAAGTGGGCAAGATTGGGCTGGAGTTAAGTGGGTAGATTGGAGTGGAGTGGGTAGATAAGGGTAGATTGGGATAGGGTGGGGGTATACTGGAGAAGAGCGGGGTAGATTGGTGTGCAGTGTGATAGAGTGGAGAGGGGTAAATGGGGTACATTGGAGATGAGTGGGGTAGGTTGAAGTGGAATAAGGTGAATTGGAGTGGGGTAGATTGGAATGGAGTGGAGTGGGGTATATTAGAGTTGGGTAGATTGAGGTGAAGTGGGAAAGATTGGAGTGGAGTGCGATAGACTGGGGTAGATTGAAGTGGAGGGGGTTGATCAGAGTGGACTGGGGTGGACTGGATAGGTTGGAGTGGAGAGGGTAAGATTGGGGTTGATTGGGGTAGATTACAATGGAGTGGAGTGGGGTGGATTGTTGAAGACTGGAGTGGGGTAGATTGGAGTGGGGTGGGGAAGATTGGAATGGAGTGGGTTACACTGGGGTGGAAAGGGGTAGACTACGATAGAGTGGAACAGATTGGGGTAGATTGGAGTGAGGGGCTTGTGATACGATTGAGTGGGGTAGATTGGAATGGAGTGGAGTGATGTAGATTAGAATGGAGTAGGTTAGAGTGGAGTGTGGAGTGGGGTAAATTGGAGTGGAGCAGGGTAGATGGGGTACACTGGAGTGGAGTAGCGTAGTTTGGAGTGGGGTGAATTGAAGTATAGTGGGGTGGAGTGAGATAGAGTGAAGTGAAGTGGGATATATTGGGGTTGATTATAGCAGATCGTTTTGAGTGGAGTGGAGTAGATTGGGGTAGATTGTTGTGCAGTGGAATGTGGTATTTTAGTGGGGTAGATTTGAGAGGGGTCGATTGGAGTGGAGTTGGGTAGAGTGGAGTGGAGTATACTGGGTTGGAGTGGGTGGATTGGAGTATACTGGAGTGGGGTGGTTTAGATTGGAGTGAAGAGGGGTACATTGGAGTGGGGTAGACTGGGGAAGATTTGAGTGAAGTGGGGCATATTGGGGCAGATTGGAGTGGAGTGGGGTAGATTAGAATAGTTTGGAGAGTAGTGGAATAGGCTGGAGTAGGGCAGGGTAGATTGGGGTAAATTGGTGTAGATTGGAGTGGAGTGATGGCAGATTTAGGTGGAGTAGGGTAGACTGGAGTGGGGTAGATTGAAGTGGAGTAAAGTAGGGTAGATTAGAGTGGGATATGGTAGACTGAGGTGACCTGAGGTAGACTGGGGTAGATTTATGTGCAGTTGGGTATACTGAGGTGGGTTGAGGTAGATTAGGGTAGATGTGAGTAGGGAAATGGGGTTAATTGCAGTAGAGTGGGGTAGATTGGAGAGAGGTAGATTGTGGTAGATTGGAGTAGAGTAGATTGGGGTAGATTGGAGTGGAGTAGGGTAGATGGGAGTAGATGTGTAGATGGGGCACCCTTGAGTGGAGTGGGGTAGATTGGAGTGGGGTAAATTGCAGTATATTGGGGTAGATTATAGTGGGCCGATTATAGTGAAGTGGAGTAGATTGGGGTAGATTGTAGTGCAGTGGAATGGGGTAGCTTAGTGGGGTAGATTGGAGATGGGTAGATTGGAGTGGAGTTGGGTAGAGTGGAGTGGAATATACTGGGTCGGAGGGGGTGGATTACAGCACACTGGAGTGGAGTGGGTTAGATTTGAGTGGAGAGGGGTAAACTGGAGTGGGGTAGACTGGGGAAGAATCAAGTGGAGTGGGGCAGATTGCAGTGAAGTGGAGTGGGGTAGATTAGAAAAGATTGGAGAGGAGTGGAATAGGCTGGAGTGGGGTGGGGTAGATTAGTGTAGATTGGAGTGTAGTGATAGTAGATTTAGGTGGAGTATGGTAGACTGGAGTGGGGTAGTTTGAAGTGGAGTAAAGTGGGGTAGATTGGAGTGGAATATGGTAGACTGAGGTGACCTGAGGTAGACTGGGGTAGATTTGTGTGCAGTTGGGTATACTGAGGTGGGCTGAGGTAGATAAGGGTAGATGTGAGTGGGGGAAATTAGGTTAATTGCAGTAGAGTGGGTAGATTGGAGATAGGTAGATTGTGGTAGATTGGAGTAGAGTAGATTGGGGTAGACAGGAGTGGAGTAGGACAGATTGAAGTCAGTGGGGAAGATGGGAGTGGACTGGAGTGGAGTGCATTAGATTGGAAAGGAGTGGAGACTGGAGTTGATTGGGGTAGATTAGAATAGAGTGGGGAAGAATGGAGTTGATTATAGTGGATTCGATAGTCGTTGATGGAAGGGGATAGAGAGTGGAGTGGGGTGGATTAGTAGGGTAGACTGGGGGGAAGTGGGGTAGATTGGAGTGGCGTGGGGTAGTTTGGAGTGGAGTGGGTAGTTTGGGGTAGATAGGAATGGAGTGGGGTAGAATGGAGTGGAATGGGGTTGATTGGGATAGACTGGAGTGGAGTCCGGTGGGGTAGATTGGAGTGGGTTAGATTGGGAACAGGATGTACTGAGCGAAGGGAAGTGGGGAAGACCAGAGTGGAGTGCAGGAGATTGGGGTAGATTGGAGTGGGGTAGACTGGAGTGGATTGGAGTGGAGTGGTGTAGATTGTGGTAGACTGTAGTGGGGCAGATTGGAGAGGGGTAGATTGTGGTAGACTAGAGTGTGGTAGATTGAGGTACATTGGAGTGGAGTAGAGTGGGATAGATTTCAGTGGAATAGGGTAGATTATAGTGAAGTGGGTAGATTAGAATGGAGAGAGGTGGGGTAGATTTGAATAGATTATAGTGGGGTAGATTGGAGTGGAGTGGATTTGTGGGGTAGATTGGATTGGTGTACTTTGGAGTGGGGTGGATTGGGGTGGAGTGGGTTAGATTGGGGTGGACTGGTGTTGAGTTGGGTGGATTGTAGTGCAGTGAGGTATATTGGGTAGGTTGGAGTGGGGTGGGGTCGATTAGTGGGTAGATTGGATTTGGATACATTGGTGTAGGGTACATTGTGGAAGAAGTGGGCTAGAATGGAGTGGAATGGAGTAGATTGTAGTGGAGTGGGGTATTTTGGGGTAATTAGAGTGAAGGGGTAGATTGAGGTGGGGTGGATTGGGGTAGACATGTAGTGCAGTAATGCTGCAGATGAGTGGAAAAAATTGAACTGGTACTTTTTAGGGCTCGCCTGGCGTTGCAGCGCAAAGCGCTGCTGCTAGCGAGCCTTATTGTTGTTGTGAAGGCCTCCCCAAGTGGTACAGACCGGTGCATGAGCAGACACCGGTCTGTGAATGCGCGAGCCACAGGGAACGCCAACGTGCACGCTCACGGCGTCACGCTCCTGCCCTTCTGCGTCTCTTCCAAGGCGCGCTCCAGGCCGACTTGTTTTTCAAGAAGGCTCCCTGACGAATCTCAGCACCATCTAGTGCCCCTTGTGATAGGTGCGCCGACCCCAATGATTACAGGATCTCCTAAGAACAATGACCTGGACTAGCCTTATTGTGTACAAAAGCATCTAATTTGTGAAGGAATGAATGAAAGAGCACCCGAGAGCGACCCTCGATGAATGAGCGGGTGCGAGAGCATCCGGGAGTGTGTAACGTCTGAGGCCTCGCGCGCTGCGATCTGTAGTTCACCTTAATCCGTCGAGTTCAGAAGTGTCTTCGAAAGCACTTCGTTCAGAGACTGCTTGTTATTGTATATATGACTTTTGTGTTATTTGTTTTTATTCTATACGTACCTTAAATCTGTGTATGCTGTAGCGTACTAAACATACCCATAATTACATACATAATATATTTTTTTGTTGATTAAAAATACCCACACGCGAAGTTTCTTCCTCGTTCTACAGTAAAGCAGGCAATGCGCACCAGGCTGACAGGGACACCCCCGCAGCCCCACTGGGCCAGTCCAGAGCTAGTGACGGCTGCTTAAAGCATTCTTCAAAGACCAAGCTGAGCAGCAGATCCGAGCTCGGCAGTCAGTACTTTGCAGCAGGCACATTATCAACAGAGACTTTTTTTCTTTGACAGGCGTGCTCCGAGTGTGCTGCTAATACTGCTGGTTAGAAGTCTTGGCTCCTCCAAGAGGGCTTGGTGCTGGCCTCGCAAGCCCTCTTCTCCTCTGCACATGAAGGCAATCTGCCATTCACGGCCGCCCGCGCACCCCCGGAGAGCGAGGGGCGCCAGACTGAGGGTCGGAGTGCCCCCCAGAGGCCTCACAAACACTCTCCCTCCGGTGAGGACCCAAGTTCTCAGAGCGTCGCGTGTCTCTTCCCAGGACCTCATTCCTGCCTTCTGATTACTGAGGGGTGGCATCTGATGCTAATGAGGGTCTGGAGCAAGAGGGAGGTGCGCAGGGAGCACAGTGCCAGGTGCGTGACTGTGCGCTCTATCCATGTCTGTCTGTCCACGTGTCGCTTTGTCCTAGCTGTCTGCTTCACTCTCCGTCTGCCAGCCTGTCTGGGCAGCTAGTTGGACAGAGCACTGCGCGAGATGTTGAGGGACACATCACCCCATGGGCACCATGCCACGGTCTCAGACCCTCGGTCAGATGCAGGGGAGTGGCCTCAGGGCCTGCTGCCAGCATTTCACCTGCGTGGCTCCTCCTTTCAACAGGGCGCTCTCGCTTCTCCCCTGTCTCCTTTACGTTCCCTCTCTCTCCGTCTCTCTCCCCCAGACACTCCTCTCTTTCTCACACACACACTCTCCCTCTCACGAACACAAAAACACAGTCTCTCTCTCTCTCTCTCTCTCTCTCTCTCTCTCCCCCATAACACTGCTCTCTCTCTCCCCCATAACACTGCTCACTTTCCAGCACACAAGAATCCCCGTTATATACACCAGTCACGCATTAATATCACACTTGCTCACACACAAACCCCACAGACATTGCACTCCCTCACACACAAACCCCGCAAACATCGCACTCCCTCATACACGAACCCCACAATTATCACACTCCCTCATACACGAAACCCACAAACATCACACTCTTCATACACGAAACCCACAAACATCACACTCCCTCACACATGAAACCCACAAACACACACCCTCACACACGAACCCCACAAACCTCATACTCCCTCCCACAGGAACCCCACAAACATCACACTGGCTGGCACTGTTTACAGGTGCTTCACAGACTGGCCCATACCAACCCGAAACCTTCTTATAACAAGCATTGAAAATGCAATACATCTCAAGTTTGATTCAGTTAAAGCCATTTGCTTTGCTAATGGTATTGTATAGCTGAGCAAATGGCTTTAACTTAATAAAAGACGAGACCTGTGCATTTTTAATGCTTTTTTTTAAATTCATTTTTGCGTGCGACACAACTCCCGGCCGGGTCGCGCGGCCATTGCTTGTTGCTTTCTTTCACTTCGCTCGCAGTCTCTACACCACCTACTGCCCTTAGCTGCCTTTTATGCTTTTGTCGGCACCACCGCCAGTGTGCATTTTTGGGATTAACGAGGCAAAGCGCCACCTTCTTTGCGATTTTGTACACATTTGTTTTGCAATGTTATAGAAGTGCAAACTCGACCTAAGGTATGGCAGTGCTTTACACAAGCACCAGTTGCCAAACAGACTAATACATTCATTTTAGGCACAGGGTTAAGTGATTTGCCCCAAATCACAGGATGTTCGAGCCTCCCTCTATACACACTACGCATGGCATCCCCAGCTGCTCAGTCGCTACTTTGTAATAAGCAACTGCCCACTCAAGTTAGTTTGGGCGACCAGAGTTTGAAAACTAAAACGGTAACATTTTAAGTGACAGAGAAGAAGGACTACACTTTTACATCAGTCATGGGGCAGAAAATTACTCTCTCTTAACCTGGCTATGCAATTACTATATGGTAAAGCTGGGATGTGCAGTCATTGCTTGTCAAATATGCTACAAATTCACATAAAGAAGGCAGCTTGTGCTACACACTCACTACTTAGTCAGGGTAAGTACAGTCAGGGTGCAGACAGGGTGCAAAACACAACCCAAGGGCCTCTTAGACTAGACAACCGCTTCATAGCAGAAAGACTGCACAATGCATTGTATTGACATTTATATGTTGTCCAAGTGTGCTGGGACAGGCCACACGCTAACTGCATGTCACAGAAGACTTCTGAGTATTTTTACTGACACAACTGACAAATTACACACTCACGCCTAAAGAGCAATTAGGGAAAGAGGAACACAATCAACAAAGCACCCAGCTAAGAATCGCGTGGTAATTGTTTGTGTGATATACATGTGGCTTACTATTTTACTTGGTTTATATTTATGATCTGTTATTTTACAAATACGATCGCATTAACACGCCTTTATTGAGACAAATCAACTTCTTTTAACTTGATAGTCAGGACTGCTTTAATTTGAATCTCACATTGTGGGTCATTCGTCTTAGCTCATTTACATATTTGATCGAAACTTTGGTGTTCGGCGTTGAGTACTGAAATTATTCCACCATTGTTATGTAAAAAGCATTCCACCTTCGCAGGAGACGTGCATTTGCGGTTCCCCTTTTCGTTAACTTTTTTTCATGCTACCGAAACCTCCCACGTTACAAGTGACACATTATTTTATTTCAATAGTGGGATCCGGTGTGCATTATGATTATGAAACCAGTATAATGGGCTCCTCTGGTCACACCTCCACCCCCATTGCCCTCTAACTGTACTGTCTTTATGTCTGAACAACCATCTTGGAACCGGTTTTCCCAGAAAAAACACAAACCAAATGCTGGCATATTTCCGAGTACTGCAGACGGCGTCGGACGGTGTTCTAGGGCACACCGGAACCTTAGAAGGTGCGAATCCCCAAGTACATCACGGGCACTCTCTTTAAACCGGAGGCAGGAGCTCCACAGTGATCAGTTTCTTTAGACATGCATCAATAATTACAATGTATTATTTTGATTTATACTTTCTCTCCGAGTAAAGAAAGAAAATCCGAATTTCTTGCACATTGGCATAATTGTATACCCGATTATAAAAACTGGAGTGAACCCACAACTGGTAAAACACTTCAGGTATTCAATGCACCTCAAGACAAACATATTGTTTACAACAGTTAATATGTCCAAAAAAGCGCCTTAGACACTATTCCTTTCCAATTCGTGGACGAATAAGAAAGCCACGCAATATAACTTCTCCAAAAACCAGCTGAAATCAGCTTGGGATTTAAAAGGCAAATGGCACAGCTGCTTTTGGCGGGTCCATCAGGCTGTGCGACACCCTCCCCCACCGTTTGGCATTGTTGCTGCTGCTAGTGTATAATCCACGAGTCTTAATAGTTTCTAAAGAGTCCAACAGTCTCTGTACGGCGAGCAAACACTTTTTATAAGTAGCTACACTAATAGCTAACACTTAGGTCCCAAAGGCGAGACCTATTGGCTATGCCAATGCTTGTTTCAATAGTTCCCACCTGCAGTTGTCACTGTGAACATGTCGCTAATAGATTGATGGTTCATTTGGAATGTTTTCCACCGAAAATGAGAAAGAGTTCCCATACTAGAACAAACCACAAGAAAGCTTCAACAAGCAAGTGACATATTGAAAAAGTAACAAAAAGACCTCACCAAATAGGTAGACCAAAGCACTGAGTAGCTGTCGACCTTTCATGCATTGTAGTTATAAGGCTAACCTGAGATGACAAGCCCACATCAGCTGTTGTGGGGAGAGCAGGCTGATGAAAAATAGGGCCATTACTGCAAATCTGATGAAACATCTGTGTGCGGTACCTATAAACATTGGTGTGCTATCATAATTTGGAGTGCAACACATTGTGATGCAAAAAAAAACTCGAGTATCAACTAACACTAAGTCAGCAAAGTATAAATTGACTGTTTTTAAGTACACTGTTGCATGTCACATTCACGTATGCAGCAAAATTGTCCGTATTATAAACATCATTTACAACAACATCTTTGCATTGGGTGTAGATTTTCTAGCAACTCCTATGGGGTAACAATACTTTTATAAACAATACTTGGGACACAATATGTATGTCAGAAGATTTTCTGACTATGATATTTGTTAGAAATAGGGGGTCTCTAGTTGGCAATGGTTTGCACCTTTGTCCAAATAGGGCCCTTGCTTCTATTCAGGGTAAGGGGCTACACTTCTAAAATAACACCTGCTCACCCCCTTGGTAGCTTGGCACGAGCAGACAGGCTTATCTCAGAGGCAGTGTGTAAAGCATTTGTGAACACATACAGTAATACAGTGAAAACACTATAAATGGACAACACACCAGTTTAGAAAAATAAGTAATCTTTACTAGACTTAACACAAGACCAAACAACAAAAATCCACAATACAGTATTCAAAAATAAGACTTTAAAATGGTAGAAATAGCTTAGTTCAATGTAGATGGTAAATGCGTCACTTTACTCTCAAAGTACCTTGGATGCGTCAGGCAAAACAAACAAAAGGGTCGCAGGGAAGGTGATGCGCCAGTTCCTTGCTTTGGGAAAGGGGACACCTCTGTTCCTTACTGCAGCGCAGGGGAGGTGATGCGTCAGTTCCTTACCGGAGAGGAGGTGATGCGTGGGTTTCTTACTGCGATCTGATTATGATGCGACAAGATGGCGCTGTGATGCGATGATCCGGTGTGATATAATGGTGTCTTGGGTGTGATGTGACAATGTTGGATGCGATGCATGCACGCCCGACGGTTGTGCGGCGAAACCGATGAACTTTAGAGCAGCGACAGGCCCTGCGACACACTTCTCCGGTGATGCGATGGCGATCTCTGTGGCAGCGGCACGCTTATCCAGCAATGCGACACGCTTCATCTGTGATGCGACGGCCAACGGCTGCGGCACGCTTCTTTGTCGATATAACAGCAACTGCTGCGGCTGTGACATACTTCTTCCTCGTTGCGTTGCGCTTCCAGCTTCCAGGGACACGCAGTCTCTCAGAGGGCCCAAACAACAGTAGGCACCTCACTGCAAGTGGAATTCCCAGCAAGAGAATTCAGGGGGAGTTGTCAGTAAAGTCTTTGTGTCCCTGAAACTTCAGAACAGGAGGCAAGCTCAGCTTCAAGCCCTTGGAGGTCTTCCTCAAGATGATTAAAGTACACACAAAGTTAATTTCCTCCTTTCCTTGGCAATAAAGTAACCACTGCAGGCCAACTCCAAACAGTCACTTTCGCAGGGGCAGTCCCCCCCAATTCAGCTTCCTTGGTTCTTCTCCTTGGCAAAGGTTCGTCTTGATTCCCAGAAGTGATCTAAAGATCTGGGGTCTTGGCCCCAATATTTATACTGCATAATCCTTTGTGCTCTGAAGGCAGAGAGTTTCTGTACCTAGTCAAAACCAGTTCTGTCCTCCTGGGTGCAGCTTCCTGGCAGGAGGTGGAGGCAGCATTGATTGAGAGCAGACCTGGCCCAGGTAGCTGAAAGGAACTCTCCTCCCCCTACTCAATTCAATTCAATTTGACTTTATTCGGTTAAAAGAATAATAACCATAAAAACACATAAAAAACAGTTCATAATAATACAGTATCAGAATCAACACATAGTGCAGACAAAAGAAGAATTCAGGTAAAACATAAATTAAATTTAAGTACAAATTGATTTACGTAATCTAAAAACATTGCTAAAAAATTCCGAGATGCAGGCAACATTAAAAATAACATCTAATTTCTGGAGTTCCAGGAAAGCAACCCTACAGCGTCTCACACCCATTTCCCTTAAAATTGGTATTATCAATCTTTTCCTGGGTAAAGTATAATATTTACAGAAAAATATGATATGCATGTCAGACTGTTCCGATAGGTCATCACATGGGCATTTAGTCAAATTACAGGTCCAACATTTCATTGCGGGGAAACTTAGGGCCCTAAAGAGGATGCCTAACCTGAATCGGGTCAGAATGAACCGCAAAAATTCAGTCAAAGAAAGGGTTAAGTATGGTTGGATTTTCCCTTGAATTGATACAGGTAGGTGGGCTAAGACAGTTTTCTTCTCATGTTCCGCTGTCATTCTACGTTCTTCCAGGTGTTTCATACATTTAGTTTTTAATGCCTTTCTCGTGATGTTACACATAGACAAGGGCTTATAGCTCATACAGCCAACATCTCCAAGAAAGTCCCTAATGTATGTAAACCACCTTATCCTCCCAACATAATCCAAACTTAATCCATCAGTTAAAATAGCACAGTTCAGTACACATCCATCACTAGTCCAAGCCCTATGCCACAGCAGTATTGGTTGAATTCTAATTGTGTCTTCAATATAACATTGGCCCAGTTCCGTATGACAAATGTAGCTTGAGGCACTCTCAGGTACAGCCAAGATGTGTCTCAGAAATTTGTTTTCGGCAACTTGTATAGATTTGACATTTTCATACCCCCAAAGTCCCGCACCATAAACCGCAATAGAAACACAGGTGGCATTGTAAATTTTCAAAAGTTGTACAGTGGGTTTTTTTCCCCATTTTTTTGCGAAGTTTTTAAGGGCAGTAATAGATTTGCAGAACAGGGCTTTCCTTACTTTTATCGCTTCTGTCCAGATCCCTGCTTCATGAAATAAAATACCAAAGTAAGAAAAGGTCACAGTATAGTCTATAGGGCTTGCTTTAATAAACATCCGCCTCCTTCTTATTTATTTATTTATTTGGGCATTTGTAAAGCGCCTGGTTACGCCACTGGCGTGTCCCCGCGCTGTGATAAGTGAAGTGGCTGCCCCCCCCCCCCCTCCCACAGAAGGCTAACTGCTGAAAAGGTATGTTTTGAGTTTTTTCCTGAACAGGACTTCAGATGGTTCTAGTCGCAGTTCCAAAGGAAGAGCATTCCAGCACCTGGGAGCGAGGTATCTGAAAGATCTGCCTCCCATCCGCGCCTTCGATACTCTGGGGACCTTTAGCAGCCCAGTCTGCGAGGACCGTAGACTGCGTGTGGGCTCATAGTGGGTTACCAGACTCTGGAGCGGAGCAGGCGCTTTACCGCTCAAAATGCGGTGGCATGTAGCAAGGGCCTTAAACTCCACTCTCCTCTCGATGGGAAGCCAGTGGAGGGCCCGCAAAGCTGGTTTGGAGGATGACCTCCTAGGGAGCCTGAGTACAAGCCGTGCTGCAGCATTTTGGAGGACTTGCAAGCGGTCCATGACCTTGCCCGTGGCCCCCAGATAAAGCAGGTTCCCATAGTCAAGTCGTGAGGTGACGAGGGCGTGCACCAGCGTCCTACGAGCAGAAATAGGGAGAAGGTCTAACACTTTCCTTAAGGCTCTTAGGACACCGAAGCATACCCCCGCCACCCGACTGACCTGGGGACCAAAGGCAAGGTCCTTGTCCAGCCACACGCCAAGGTTCCTGGCCTCACGGCAAGGAACAGGGACTTCACCCAGACAGGGCGGCCAGCACGCCGATGACCAAGCAGACGGCCCTCCCCCCACCACGAGCACCTCAGTCTTGCTACCGTTCAGTTTTAAGCAGTTTGCGGACATCCAGGCAGCAAGGTCTTGCATGCAATTCCTGAAGATGTCCGCTGCAAGGCCGGGTGCACGCGATAAGGAGATGACCAACTGCGTGTCATCGGCGTAGGACACCAGGCGAAGACCGTATCCCTCCACGATGGCCGCCAGGGGGGAGACGTAGATATTAAATAGGGATGGGCTCAGGGACGAGCCCTGAGGCACGCCCTGGCCCAACTCAATCTCCCTCGAGTAGCATTCACCCAGTCTGACTTGAAAACACCTGTCAGACAGGAAAGACCCGATCCAGCCAAGCGCTGCTCCTGTAACCCCGCCTTCATTCAGACACTGTAGCAAGGTGGAATGTGCTACAGTGTCGAATGCTGCGCTTAGGTCGAGTAAAATCAATGCCATGGTTTGGCCCTCGTCTACACCCTGACGTAGCGCTTCAACCGCCCCGAGAAGTGCCGATTCCGTCGAATGACGGGGGCGGAAGCCAAATTGCGAGTCGTGGAGTAGCGAAGCCGCCTCCTCGAACTGCATCAGTTGTACATTGGCTATTTTTTCTGCCACTTTTGCCATGTAGGGCAGGAGGGAGATTGGGCGAAGGTTATCGAGTTTTTCAAAACTGACATTGGCTTTCTTCTGCAGAGGTAGTACCACTGCTTGCTTCCAAGCATTAGGGACAGCCTGGGACTTAAAGGAGGTGTCCAGTAGATGGCGAACATAGGGCTCAAGTACTGGCAGGCTGCCCTTCAACCGACTAGGAGTGGTCGGGTCTCTTGGGGAGCTGGATTTTATCGATCCACAAATGCGGAGAAGTTCCTCAGTAGGGGGAGTAACGAAGGTGGTTAATCGTTGTTCCCCTTTGGTTTTAGTGGCTTCCGGGTGTTTAGGACCGTTATCTGTCCTCTGAGGAAAGGAGTTATAGATGTTAATAACCTTGTTTGCAAAGAACTCAGCAATGCGGTCACAGCCCTCCGTCGTGGAGATTTTCTTAGGCATCGCAACGGGTTTCCCTACCGCAATAGACTTATAGATTGAGAAGAGTTCCTTGGTGGACTGCTCAGCTTCTTCAATCTTGTTGCAGTAGTACAGTGATTTACCCTTTCTAATCAGTTTGTGGTAGTTGCGCCTACAGTCTATGTACTCTGTTTTGGCGGGGGTCGAGTAGGCAATCCTCCATTGCCTTTCAGCACGTTGACATGCTGCTTTGGCCCTTCGCATGTCCTCGTTATACCAAGGAGCCGATCTCTGTGCTCGGCCCCCCGTTTTAGCCGCGCCAAGTGGTGCCACCAGGTCCAGGGCTTCCGTAATTCGTTGGTCTAAATTGGAATTAATTTCATCTACCCCATCACCCCCAGGATGACCCTTCTCAGTTAGCGCCAGATTGAATTTGGCTTGGGAGAACGCCGCCCATCTCCGCCTAGGGTGTTTATCAGCGGGGGGGTCACTGGGGCGCGGTCCCTGCATTTCGATGGTAAAAGGGATGAGGAGATGATCAGACCATGGGATGGGGATCGGAGTTTGGGCGTCCACTTGGTTCCAGTTTGCAAAAACCGGGTCAAGAAGGTGGCCCAGCTTGTGGGTAGGGTGCTGTACCTTCTGTTCAAACTGTAAACCTGCCATTGTTTGACAGAAATCACTCGCCACCTTGTCCGTAGGGGTATCTAAGTGCAAATTAAGGTCACCTAAGACTAGGTATTTATCTGTGCGTAATGCGGCCTCTGTGACGCCTTCCACTAACTTCTCAATAAAGGCTGCAGTGGAGCCCGGAGGGCGATAAATCAGAAGGCCTTTCAGGGTGAAATGGCCATTTATTGAGATAGAGAACGCACCTGCTTCACTATCATCAATCATGGTGCGTTCTAGCTGACATTGGTGGTCTTGTTTAGCAACTATGGCTATGCCACCCCCTCTCCCCCATATTCTGTCTAGTCTTTGCAGACAATAGCCCTCTGGGATGGCTTCAATGATCTCCGGCATGGAGTCTTGGTCTAGCCAAGTCTCCGTGAGGAAAAGCAGATCCCATTGCTTTCCGCTGAGGAGGTCATGAATATCTAAGGAGTGTTTACGTAGGGAGCGTACGTTCAGCAGGCCGCATACCAGGGCGCGATGGCCTCTGGTTTGAGCTTTTCCTATGTTAAAGGTGAAGTTACAGTGGCTGCAGCCCACGTTGTTTCCTGCCTCAATACTGTGTGAGCAAGGTCCAAAAAGCTCACTTCGGAGGAGAAGAAGTTCATCTCGACTCCAGCAAGTACGATGTAAAGAAGGGGCAGGGGGACTGGCCCTGGGCCGCTGTCGGTCGCGGAGGGGCGCAGACGGGCTTAACTCAGGCGCAACTCCGGCGCGCCTTCGTCGCGCCCGCTGCGCTCGTCCGCTGCGCTGCCTACAACACATCCGCCTTATATCCCCCCCAGTGTCCCAACAACTAGAGCGCTGCTGGTATCTGCCGGAAGTGTCTGGCTCGGACCCTCCATGCCCTCTGCTCAAACGGTGCTAGTCACCGGCGTCAGAACGAGGCGGGAGGGAGGGGCGAGTCCAGCACTCCGTTGCTAGGCAGCAGCACCTGCCTGTCCGCTTTGAGAGGCTCAGCCGAGCAAAATGCGGAAGTCACAGCAATCTCGCATTGCGAAGCGGCTTACACGCGCTGGCTCACCACAGTACCAGGTGAGAAGAAGAAGTTATTAAAAGTTTAAAAAGCGCTCACGCGCTATGTCAGCATGCGAGTGAAATACGCTAGTGCGCTTCAATAAAAAGCGGTAGGGACACTGCCACTGCCCACTTACCACACAATGCTCTTCTACTAGCACCAGGGCCACAGTTCATGGAAAATGTCTTGGAGCAGTTGATTTGCAAATCCAGATTAGTCATGAATCCATTAAAAGATGTTACAAGGCATTGTAGAGCCACCGGCGTGCGAGCCATTAGGACCGCATCGTCTGCGTATAATAACGCAGGGATTGGTCTTTTAGCTACCCTAGGCATATCGCAAGTTGTTTCCACTAGGGCGTTCTCTATTCCATTTATATATACCAGGAATAGGAATGGTGCTAAAACGCAGCCCTGGCGTACCCCACGCCCTATATCAAAAGTTCTAGTACATTCACCTTTTTTACCATAACGCACTGTTGCGATGGCACCCGAATAAAAGTCCTTAAGAAAGGAGATTATATTTCCTTCAACACCAAGAGATTCCATAATGACCCATAATTTGCTGTGTGAAACACAGTCAAACGCTGACATCAAGTCAACGAAGGTGAAATAAATGGGTTCACGTCGTGCCTTGATATATTTCTGCTGGAGGATAAATAAGTTTAGGCCCTGATCTACTGTCCCCTGCCCCTTTTTAAACCCGTATTGAAGGTCACTGATTATAGAATTATCTTCCGACCATTTTTGTAGCCTACCTAGGATTACTCGTCCTAATATCTTTACAGTGCTATCCAATAGGGAGATGGGGCGATAGCAGATAGGGTTTTGCCTGTCCCCTTTTTTAAAAATTGGGACAATAACAGACATAAACCATGATGGAAGAAGGCTCGTCTTTAGGGATGCATTAAATAATTGCACTAGAAGTGGGCCCCATAAGTCGATATTATTTTTAAACAGGTCTGGAGGTATGCCATCTGGACCTGGGGCTTTACCACCCCGTGTTGCTTTGAGGCTCTCAGTTATTTCTTTTAGGGTAAATTTTAATTCCAAGCCATTCACTCTCACTTCCCCCTGGTTAAGCATTGGTAATTGCAACGGAGGAATCTGCTCGTCGGTTGAGGTACTATACAGGCTGGAATAATGGTCCACCCAAGAGTCCTCGGTAATGGCAATTTCAATGCGTGCTTTTCCTGAGTCAAAGAAGGGGGCATTTACTGCTTTCCAGAAAGCACAAACATCCTTGCTCAGTGAAGCCTCACAGAGCTTCTGCCAGGCCTCAATTTTAATTGCCATCTTCCTTCTTTTCAGTGCATTCTGGTAAGATTTCCGCGCCTCCCTGACCCTTAAAGAATTACGGGGGACAGCATGTAAAGCTATCTTGAGTTCGGAATGAGCCTTTGTACATGTAAGATCAAACCATTTTCCCGTCTTTTCCTTACTTGATTTAGAAACCACCCAAAGGTTACCCTTAATTTGAGAAGCAATGACCTCAAACTGCTTAAGAATCTCCTGACTGGTCGCACTTTCATCCAGAATGGTCAAGAAGCTAGGCAAACATTCGATTACCAGATTAAGTAGAAAGTCACTTGGAACCACCCTGTCCCACTTTAGTGCGTAACCATTTTGTTTTGCCATACTAATATCAGAGACGTTCTGCACAGATCTCCCTTCTATGGCCAATGCCTGAAAGGGATTTATGATCTCCATGATTATCGGGTAGTGGTCGCTAAGTGGGGTATCGAGGGTCCAGCACCTTTTGACCATATGTCTGTGCCTAACAGAAGTTATTATAAAGTCTATTATAGACAATACACCCCTACCATTAAACGTAGGGGCAAAGGGGAACTCTACTTGACCAATTTCATTTGCATACCCTAGATCTTCAGAGTGAAGAATTTCATTTAATATGTCTCCACAGATGGAATGCTTAAAGTGTGTTAAGTCAGTATCAGGGTCCAACATGAGCCCACATACTCCTTTCTGGCTTTTCTTGCATATGGTACAGTTAAAATCTCCCCCCCCAAACAACCCAAACATCCCTAACATTTTTATCTGTTTCTTTACCTAAATCATTACCTAGCATCTTAAGGGTCGATTCCAGGTCTGCAGGAGGGATATTGTTATAAAAGTTTATAATTAAAAGACACAATTCCTTACTTGCATCAATCCGCACTAGCTGATAATAAGGGTTGTGGGAAAATAAGTGGATCTTCTTGTAGTTTAGGGAATTAGATATAAACGTCATCAGTCCCCCTTTAGCCCTGCCGTGGTGAACCTCTACTGCTGGTGTAAACAAAGTTTTATAGCCTGGAAGATGGAGGGGTTCTAAGGTCCAGGTTTCCTGTAGACATAGAATTTCCATCTCTTCTATTGTTTTTAACCAGATGGGATTCAGTATTTTGGACCTAAGCCCTGCAACATTCCAGAACATTACACTAACAGTTTCCCTGTTTGAAGAATTAGCTGCTGAACATTGGCCCATGTCTGCAACTGGGTTATTAATGATGGTTCCTATTCCCTGAGAGGGTGATTGCACCGGAGCAATAGTAAGGGGCATTGCAGGAGTAGGAATAAGAGAAGAACTAGTGCCAGATGTTACAACAAGACCATTGCCAGAAATGACTAGGTTGGAATCTAGGGCTGAGGGCAGTCAGTCAACCCCATCTAGTCCATTAAGACAATTAAATCGGTTGTAATCATAGAAAGGTGTCTCCGGGGGTCAAAAAACCGGTCGTGCAACATACCCCCGATATCTAGCCCTCCGTTCAACCCTCGTCCAATTACCTTGGACTAAATCATGGTGCATATGGGTAGGGGGGAAGAAAAAGGACACTGGCAAAGTCTGAATGGTAGAGTCAAGAGATCTATTTGACCCAGCACATATATGTGAAACAGTCCTAGGATCTCGAAAACTAACCATAATGCAGTCCCCAATTATAGATTTTCTAGTTTTACCCAGCCAGGGCACCCTTCTCACCATGATAATTTCGTTGTTAAGATAGGCCGGGAGGGGTCTGTTCCAGTTCAACCATTTAATCATTTTTCTTTTAAGTGAGTGGAAGTTCTCACCTTCAACACTTCAAGAGGGGAACGCCAGCCATAACTACCATAAAGCTATTAGCCTCAGGGGGAAAGTCGGGTCTCCGTGGTCTGGGGGCAGGCTTCTCAGGGGATGGGGGAGCAATACTGTCATTAGGTATAGCCCCATCGGAAGTTGTCACGGGGTGGACTGGGCCTACTGGTTGTAAAGATGGAATATTGGGTTTGCTAAGTTGTGTCGGGGCTAAGTTGGCCATAAGAGGTTGCGGAAGGGGGGCAGCAGTAGTAACCAAGGGAAGTCCCAAATTAACTGAAAGGTTTTGGGGGTTAGGGGGACAATTAGAAAGGGGATTAGACTCGGAGGGTCTGCCCTGGATAATAGCCGAGTTTTTCAAACTACTTATAGTTGCCTCCAAGATAGTGAGTCTAATCTCCACTTTCTTTAAGCTCTCACTGATGGGCAGGAGCAGTGATCTAAGTAAAAATTCCAGGTTCCCTATAGAGGTAACGGGGGTGATGCATTAGATGGATTATCCCCAGGGGCGTTAACAAGATCAGTAATATTAGTACCCTTAACAGGAGAAGCTTTATGCGCATCCACTATTATCCTACCAGAGATGGAAGGGGGCTTAGGGACTTTCCCGAAATCGGAGTGGGGGATTTTGGTTTTTCCCTGCCCTCCCCTCAACTTCCTTCTACGCTTGTTTGGAGGTGGGCCATGCATCTCTGCCACAACTACTTGCTTCGGCTTTGTTTTCCTTATTTTAACTACAGGAGGGTCTGAGTAATTAAGTCGACAGCCATACTGCTGGGACTGGGGGGGGGGGGGGGGGTGACACTAGAAACCTGCTCAGTAGATAAACAGAGGTTAGAAATACCATCCCGCAGTAAAAGAGGGACGCCTTCCTGGGATAATAACTCCTGGCTAGTGTTAAGAGAGCCTCCCTCTTGGGAGATAGGATGAGGAATAATGTCGCCAAGAGGCCTGTTTTTCATATTCTCAATAGAGCGGCGGCGCTCCGCCCTACGCTCCGCCAGAGAAATTTCCTTATCCCTATCACCCTGTGCCTGAGAAAAATAGTTGTCCAAGGTCCCATTTCTAACTCCCCCCGCCTTTGCTGATGTTCCCTCCATGGCCGCTGATGGCATGTCCGATAGATATACCAAGGTCCACAGGAAACCAATGCAATGCAGGCGAAAAGAGAGTATGCCCAGCCCAGCCTACTCCGGCCTCAGAGGGCCCTCCGTTTGCCCGGGCTGCGCCCCGCGCGCTCCCGCGCAGCGGTACTTGGGAACAGTAATGAAGGACAGGTAAGGCGGGGGCGGGGCAGGCAGGGAGAGTGACCCAGGTGTTGCCGGTCTCGACCTCACGCAGGGACTCCTGGTACTTCGAGTCCCTGCGGGTCAGCTCGCAGCCCTGCTATTCCCCAGGCACACGCTCTGCAGCACCAGAGTCCCAGGGCACCTCCAATGAAAGCTCACCGCAGCAGATGAAGATGAAGCGGGACCCGCGCAGCGGGTCCGGCGAGGAGCTGGATACAATCCGGTAGAATCCCGACTCAAGCAAAAGAACAGGCACAGTCTAAAGGTCCCAAGCAATGCAGAAAGGATCCCAGCGGTGAGGAAAGGCGGCAGGTACTTGATTGCTGAGGCGGGGGCGGGGCAGGCAGGGAGAGCGACCCAGGTGTTGCGGGTCTCGACCTCACGCAGGGACTCCTGGTACTTCGAGTCCCTGCGGGTCAGCTCGCAGCCCTGCTATTCCCCAGGCACACGCTCTGCAGCACCAGAGTCCCAGGGCACCTCCGATGAAAAAGCGCTCACCGCAGCAGATGAAGATGAAGCGGGACCCGCACAGCGGGTCCGGCGAGGAGCTGGATACAATCCGGTAGAATCCCGACTCAAGCAAAAGAACAGGCACAGTCTAAAGGTCCCAAGCAATGCAGAAAGGATCCCCCCTACTCTCCCCCTACTCTCTATTCTATTAGGGCTCAGGGCAGAGAAAGGAAATCTCCTCCCCCTACTCTCTATTCAATGCAGGTCCTATTCAGCCCAGCCCTGGCCCATCAGACTGCTGGAGCCAAGGCCCTCTCCAGCCCCCTGACACTCACAAACCAGACATGGAATACACAAACCTAGCAGAGGCATACTGGATGGTTAGGCAAAAAATACCTACTTTCTATAAATTGTATTTTCAAACACAGAATGTAAAAATCCCCCACACTAAAAGATGTATTTTAACATTCTGAGTTCAGGCATACTAAACTCGAATTTCTACCTTGTTCCCTGGGTCAGTTAGGATTATAAAATTTTATAATCAGACTGCCCATTCTGGCCTATGGGAACAGGTAGCTTTGCAATAGTGATAAGCGAAATTGACTGTAATTCACTATCAGGACATGTCACACACATCAGGGAATGTCCTAGTTTTTACATACAATACACCCTGCCCATGGGGGTACCTTGGGCTTACCTTAGGGGTGACTAACATGTAGAAAAGGGAGGGTTTAGGGACTGGCAAGTGGGTGCCCTTGCCAAGTCGACATGGCAGTCCCAGACTGCACACAGGCTCTGCAATGGCAGGCCTGACCCATATTTCACAAGCTGCTTCTGTGGGTGGCACAACCAGTGCTGCAAGCCCACCAGCAGCATTTGATTTATAGGACCTGGGCACACATGGTGCACTGTACTAGGGTCTGACAAGTAAATCAAATAGCCAATCATGGAGTCACTAAATCATTACAACAATTTACAGGGAGAGCATATGCACTTTAGCACTGATCAGCAGTGGTAAAGTTCTCAGAGTCATAAAACCACCAACAGCAGGTCAGACAAAAATACAGGAGGAAGGCAGAAAGTGCAGGGGTGACCCTGCAGAAAAAGGCCAAGTCCAACAATATTCTTCTGCCATACTTCTTTTTCATTGAAGATACCTATATAAATCTGGAGTTTTATCTGCAGAATAGTACGTCTAGATGGCTGTGGCCAAGCGCACCATCAGAATCCGAGGTTATTTAACCCCTTTGCTGCAAATGACGGAACGGTTCCGTCATGAGCATCGGTCGAGCTGTGCTCATGACGGAACCGTTCTGTCATGACCACGCCCGTTTTCATAAGGCTCAGCACCGGAGGGGAATCTGGATAGCATGCATGGGGTTAATGCACTATTGACAAAATAAAGTTGCCTGTTAAGACCAGAGTGAAACTCCAGAGCAGGATCGTGATCACAGTCTAAGACAGAAAATATTCTATACTGAGGGAGTACAGGGGTGGAGAAAGAGGGGAATCCCTTCCCTCCCTCCCCCCTGCATTCTTGCCTTAGCTGACTCTGATCCCACTGAGAAGAGAGAGAGAGGATGATCTGTGTAGAGGGCGCTGCTGTAAGACTTGGGGATGTGTGGCCTTCGAAGGTACCAAGAGTGAGTGAAATAAGACGGGAAAAGCCAGCCTATTCCTCCGGCACTGCATGTATATCCAGGAACACAGCATGATGCAGTCTCACAAGCATGCAGCGTATAAATCCGAAACACACTAATAAATGCGCAGAATAGAGGTTATGTTTGGAGAACAGAGAATGTATTTGGTTCACATCGCCTTCTTGAGAAACAGTGATACAGCCTTAGAGAAGGTGAGTATTCACTGTATTGGCTGGGCAGTGCCTCATGTCTGCCAAAATGTGAATATCCTGTTGCAGTAGGACGTCCGACCCCAATCACAGATCCACACGTGGTAGGAAATACAGTATAAATAAATAATTATTAGTTAACAGAAGGACAAAGGGAGGCAATTTCACAGCAATGTAGACTCACAGCCGAAGGCAAAAAAAGAATGTGAATTTTGGAAATATTGATCTATGATCACTGAAGCCTTCTTCTAACAGTTTGAAACTATGTTATGGACATTGGTATGAGGCACAGAGACCCCGTATAGCCCTCAATACACTATGTTGATTGACACATGATGGAGACATAGTCCTACCCAAAATCAGGGGCTATTATATTGGGCCGGGCACTAAGCAGTATTAAGTGGAAGTGCATACTCCATTTTAGATGAACATCGATGAGGGTGGACAGCCTGGCTATGGGCCTAAAAAGTTACAGACACCATATATAGAGAGGGAAATCATGAGGTAACCTCGCCCATGCAATATGACCACTGAAGATGGTAGTAGACACGTATGGTATGCGTGGATCCAGAGCATCAAACAGATAAGTGATTGTATGCTGGGGAATATATATACTAAAATGTCTTCCATCGCAGCTCAGTAACCAAACTTGCTGTGCTGCGTTGTGTGAGAGGGAGAGAGCAGGAAAGCACCATATCTACAAATATATGGCGCTGTTGCACTCTCTTCCCAGTGTTAGTGCACAATCAGACTGCTAGAGCCACATACACACCTTTGCACCATAGTGCAAAGGTGTCTGCATCATATCTAGAATAGGTTTTGTACTGGAAGGTAGCCTTTCAGTACAAAATAGTATGCTTAGACTAACTTTTAAACGTTTCCTGCTTTGCATGTGTGCTGTACAGTGAAGTACACAACCAGTTAAGAAAAGTTGGAAAAATAATAGCATTTCTCATCAATTATGCAACTGTCAAAACAGCGTTCTTTTTTAATGTAAAATTCTGTCGACTTTTTTTTAATAAAGAGGGCTTTGCATCATAACCCTTGGGTGGTTGCATGGGAATGTATTTGTACTACCCATAGAATACTCCCTTGATACAAAGTAATGCTAAGCTGCGCTAGGTGCTGCTTTGCATTACTTTCAGGTGACTTTCCAGAGCAAAACAAGTTTTGCACTGGAAAGTAAATGCCAAATAAACATTTTGCACTAACTTTTGTCACTTTTGTGATGCAAAGTCAGAGAAAAAGATTAGTAGATATCCCTCTAAATATGTATTGCGCCTCATTTCTTATCCCATCCATATGGAAGAAATGTGAGCCTAAGCTTAAATTGTGATTGGTTATAAAGAAAAAAACAAAAAGATGTATTTAACAAAATGTAAATCTATGCTTACCTGAATAAACTAACTCTATTTTATCCAGTGATATCCTGAAGACTATCTGGGCCTCATGTATGAGAAATTGGCGTACGGCATTGCGACAAGTCTTCTTGTCGCACTGCCCTACGTCAATGAGAAAGGGCAGGAGTGCACCTTATTTATGAAATATTGTGCATTCCTGTCCTTTCCACCCTGCGCTGGCGCAAACTTTGCTGCCTAGCATCAATGTAGGCACCCTTGCACCGCATGCAAGGGTGCTTACGTTGCAGGCAGGATTGTCTTTGTGCAGGAAGACGCACCTTCCTGCACAAAAACAATCCTGAGAGGGGTTTTCCTCAATCTATTTGTGTTGCAGGATGCAGCACACATGGAAAGAGGAAAAAACGAGAAATGAAAACATTTCTCCTTGTACCCCTGCTCTGGGCAGGTGTAAGGTGTTGGCGCTGGCCAACGTTTACGTGATTTTGTAAATCTAGGGCACCATCAAAATCTATGGGTGTTGCATGGGGACACCCACCACAAAGCCTATGGAACGCCTCCTTGATGCAGAGTAAGGCAACGCACTGCATTGAGCTGCCTTACCTTACTCCATATTTATGAGGCCATGCAAAGGCATGCCGGGTGGCTTTGCAAAGCCTCACAGATATGACCGGGAAGCCTGCGCCACTGAAGCATCAAAAAAATTATGCTCTGAAGGAGCCGACCTCTTGTAAATACGCCTCTATTTGTTTACTGCTCTGCAATATTTTTTCACTCGATATTGCGACCCACAAACGCAATCTCTACAGCTGAAGGCGAGTAAACAAATTATCACAATGGTCAGGCTTGAGGTGGGAACCCTGTAACAGGAAGACCAGGATTCCTATTAAAGCCAAGTGCTGGTAAGAGGCATGCACAGCTGCATAGTTCGTACTCGCATCAGAGTGGCTCATGAGCGGCCCTGGAAGGTAAGAGTGTTAGGGAGGTGGGGCTGGGTTGGGGGTGATTCGACAGACGACCACAAGGGAAAATTAAATAAATAAATAATTCATTTTATCTCGTTGTCTGTCGTAAACACACACCCACCACTCTAACTTGCACAGGCCGCGACTGGAGTGGCTCCACTTTGATATTGTATTCCTGACCAATCTTGGTCATCCGAAGTTCATCCACTAGCAATCAGTTCAGTTCAGTTCAATAATACAAATCATCAGTTACATTACATTTCTGAACCTTACAATATTAAAAACAAAATTGATATAGTTATAAAAGCAAATAAAATGGAATACATCCTAAATCAGCCTCTGGTGTTTCTTAGTTTGACAGCAATTTTTAAAAAACTCATGATAGAGCATAAGGTGCGCATGTCAGTAGCTCTTTGCAGAAATAATAGAGCAGTTTTAGCATGACGTAATTTTGACTCTTCTAAAATATCTACAAGGAATCTACGGCGAGGGATACAATAAAAAGAACATAACAGTACAAAATGGAGGGTGTCCTGCGGAGACCTATTGTCGCAGCCGCAGGCACCCTTCTGCTCAATTGTTAAGGTAAAACCAGACGGGTAAGCTAAAATATTAGGTAACAAATTAAGCCTAAAACAACACATTAAAAATCTATCTTGCTGATTATGCATTAAAAATAAATATGGTTCCATACCCTCTCCGTTGCTTACTAAAGAGTGTGCAGCTACAGAGGTTTTTGTGGAATCAAGATGTTTCCTGCCCAGATCATATTTGCCTAATAGCAGTTTTTGGATCCGATATTTACAGAGAGTTTCGATCAGAGACGGATCAGTGAATAATATTTGGTGGTCTATTCTCCCTAGAGTTCTTTAACATGTTTTAGCCAGGGGATTTGTAGGCACTTGTCTCTCTGAAGGCAGTCTTTGACTATTTGCCTACTGAGCTCTGCTTCTGGGTTTACCCAGATTCGCAACCAGGTCAGGGTGGGTCTCACTTTTATCTGGTCGGTAATATATGGGATACCAAGCTCTGTGTGTGCGATTGCTGCTGGGATACACTGTGGTGTCTTCAGCATCTTACGTAGGAACATATCTTCCTCTACTTGTACCTGGTGTACATCCCTAAAGTCCCAGACCTCTGCCCCATACGTGGCTTTGGCGGTGCTAACCGCTCTATACAAAGTCATTATTTGCTCTGGTGACCAACGGCCCAGCCTGCGTGCAAAGTTTAGGATAGCACCGTTTGCTGAGACCAATTTCCTACACCTTTCCTCCAAAAAGGAGGCGAACCTAATCTCTCCATCAAACAAAAGACCCAGATATGAGAATGTATTAACAGTTTCTAGCACATGAGTTCCTATCTTAAATACACATTTCTTAGGGGGTTTTCTCCCTGCAACCATTACAAAGGATTTGGTCAGGTTCACGGAGAGATCCAGATTCTCCATAAACTTTACAAATCCATTAACCAGATGTTGCAGGTTCAGTGCTGTTCGTGCAAGCAGGACCGCGTCACCCGCATACAGCAGTACTGGTATATGGCGCGATCCTGCTTTGGGGCAGTCAGTCTCCAGGGCCATCAATGTGCTTTCTAGGTCATTTATGTAAAGAGAGAATAGGAAAGGGGCCAGGATAAACCCCTGCCTCACTCCGCTAGTGCACGGGAAGGGATCGGTACTCACCCCCCGCGCTATAGCGAACTTTGGCAGAGGTGTTCCAGTGTAGTTCTTTTAGGATGTTTATGAGTTCTGGGTCAAATCCCAGTTTGAACATAAGGGCCCAGAGTTTATTTCTATTTACGTTATCAAAGGCCGCCGCCAGGCCCATAAACCCCATATACACCGTTCCGTTACTGGCTTTTGTGTATTTGGCAACTAGGAGGTAGAGGTTGAGACATTGATCACTAGTTGATTTGCCCGTTCTGAATCCCTATTGGGTGTCTGCTAGGGTGTGGTGCTCTTCTGTCCACTCAGTAAGGCGATTTAAGACTGCTTTGCCTAATAGTTTAGCTGACACATCTATCAGCGAGATTGGTCTATAGCATTGCGGGTTATCCCTACTCCCTTTCTTGTAGATAGGGACAATCAATGCTGTAGCCCAAGATTGCGGGAGCCCAGTTTTTATCGCTGCATTTAATACTCTGGTCATGATGGGCGCCCATAATTCAATATTACTTAGATAGAGATCTGGGGGGGCTGCCATCCGGGCCCGGTGCCTTGTTTTGGGTCAGACCTTGGATTGCCTTAGTAATTTCCTGTAGAGAGAATTCTAATTCCGTGGGTCTCGCCCCCTCCCAGGATTCAACCCTAGCTATCGCGCCCTGGTGGTTGTATAGACTCTCAAAGTGGGTGACCCATTGTTCGGGGAGTATATTGGTACTGATAACAGGGGAACTGGAATCTTGAAAACAGGGGCTGTTGATGATTCTCCAGAATTGGGTGTAGTCCCTATTTTCGCCTGCTTCCCTCAGGTCATCGCAGACTTCCTTTTGGAGCGTGATCTTTCTCTGTTTGATCTGCGTTTTATAATTACGCCTACACAGGGTAACTTTATTTTTATCTCTCGGGAGCGTCTTAAGGCACAATTTTAGCTCCCTCAAAGCCCGCGAGCCGTTAGAGTCAAACCATTGTGGAGTTTCTGAGTCCTTTACAGGGCGTTTGGTTTTTAATAATCCATCAACCACCTTAGTTAAAGACTCAAATGCCAGGACCACATCTCTGCCCTCTATTGTGAGTTCAAGGCAGGCCTCTATTTGTTCTTTCCCTCTTTCCATTAGGGTGCTATAAAATTCTTGAGCATTGATCTTTGCCCATCTTAGGCGCCTCCCCTGATCCGTTGGACGGATTTCAATGTCTATAAAGGCGCTCCTTACTGTCAGCCCGTTATATAGAATTTCGAGAGTTAGGGGATTATGGTCACTAAAGGGGCTCCAGTCCGTTCTTACTTCTTTAACCTGCTCTTTTGCAAAAGTGGATATTGTGATAAAATCCATGATGGATGAGCAGCCTCTTCCCTTAAATGATGGTGTGAGAGTGTCTCCTGCTCTTAGAGCCAACAGGTCAATAGTGTGGGTAAGAGCAAACCTGTAAAGTAACTTCATAAGCAGTGTTCCCTCTTTATTATGTTCAAAGTGTGGACCACTTTCTTCAGAGCAAGAGGACCAATCAGGGCTTACGGGGAGAAGTTTTTGACACAGGTGGCAGTTGAAATCGCCCATAAGCAAAATAATTGGTACTGGGCCCCCCTGCCTTCGGTCAATTTCTTCGCTTAATCTACTCTCTAGTTCTCTTATCACTGGGTAGTTCCCTTCAATCGGCCCTGAGTTATAGAAATTTAATATTAGGAACCTCTGACCCTGTCCCTGGAATGCCACTGCTTGTAAAGTATCTGAAACCCAGAGAGGTTGTGACCAAGTGCAGGCCCGGACTGGCCGTTGAGGGCACCGGGCAATTCCCCGGTGGGCCGCATGGTTGGGGGCCGGTTTTGGGCCCCTGGGGCCGTTTTTGTTACAGGGCTGTTATGCTGCAAAAACGGCCCTGTAACAAAAACGGCCGAAAAACGGCCCTGTCACAGAGCGCGGTCGCACCTCTCCCCCCTCCCCTCTCCTCCCGGAGGGGGGTAGGGGGCCGGCCGAGCACTTTGCCAGGGCCGGTTCTGGTTCCCAGTCCGGCCCTGACCAAGTGCCTTTTAAATCTAAGTCAACATATAAGGCTAGCCCTCCTTTCGCTCTCCCTGATCTACCTTCCTGTGCAGGCGCGAAGAAGCATTTGTAGCCATCCAACTGATAGGAAGAGAGGTCTTGTGCCCAGGTCTCCTGTAGTGCTATAATATGGAAGCCAGTGATCTACTCCCTCCAGTCCGTGTTATCAAATTTCCCCCCCAGGCCCCCTATATTCCAGGACAATAGGGGTAGCCCTGCCCTAGATGCTTTCCCCCCTCTGAGGCCTGATCATTCGGTCTAGACTCTGTTCTCGTGTGGGTCTTTAACTTGCTTGCAACCCCACCCCTCTGTATTGAGGGTTCTTCAATCCTCAGGTCTTCCAGGCTTTCACAAACAGCCAAACGCTTGACTTTGTTTTCGCTGTATTAGCCTGGAATTTTTAAACTATATCTTAGGTGGCACATTTGGCTAATAGTAAACAAACTAGCTAACTTTGGGGGACATATAAAATAACACATTCGCCTTGACATCGGAAAGTTGAATTTACAAAAATTGGACAGCAAAGGTTTTTTAGTGAGTCCCTCGGCTGCGACATCAGCATTCTGAAAAGTTGTAACATAAAATGTCCGCAGAACATGCCTGACTGAACTTCAAACGCAAAGTAAGGGCAATTTGTATTGCAAATTACAATGTATCTGTTGAGTCAACATAGCTCACCTTGTGTCACCGGGAAACATGGCAGAGGTCTCCCCACCACTGGCACACAATTACACACAGCCCTGGCCAAAAATGCAATGCCATTAAAAACATCATCTCTTCCTCTTGTTCTCTGCTGCAGGGGGCCTTTGCTCCTCCAGACTGTACAGACACCTGTCACAAAACCACTGAAACACAATCTCCTGAGCTGGAAGTTCCAGCTTCCGATCATGACTTCAAGTAGAAGCTTACTTTTTAATCCACAGCAAGAAAAACTTCAAAAACATTTTTTTTTACTAATTGCTGCCGCTTTTCTCGCTCTGATTACTGCTCGTCTTTTCTTTGGCAGAGACACTTAATGTCAGGGCCGGGTGCCAGGCAGCCGCGCGCTGCATGCACTTCAGGCAGCCTGCTTTCTTGCCACTTGTTAAACGCTCCGTACCCAGGAAGATTACATGTCCGACGTGACAGGCATCGGGTGATCACAGCCGGCGGAGTGATAATCCGCGCTACCGCCGGCCCGGGTTACAAATGTGAGCCAAACTCTCACACTCTGTCCCTGTGATTTACGTGATGCCTCCCTCTGGACACAGTGCTGCCAGCCAGGCAGATGTTCATGTAAACATCGTGTCACCAGTATCAGAGCTCTAGATGGAAACAGAAAACCGCGCTGATCAAGAAATGAAGGCACCATAATCCGTCCGCATATTTTTTTTAAAGTGTTTGTACTTTCTCCGAAACAGGCAGACTGAGAAATAAACAGAACAGCCTTTCTGAACAGTTATATATATATATATATGAGCAGAGATATATGTAACTCACTTAAAGTGGTACATTTCTGTGCTGGACGATATATAACTCAGCGTGGCTCAGTGGTTAGAGGCGGCAGACCCGGAAGCTGAGATCGGGCGTGGACCAGGTTCGATTCCCCGCCTCGGCGGGTCTCGGGCTAAAAAATTCCACGGAATCGACAATTCTCGCTCCGGTGCCTACTCGACTCACGGGGTCATTCTCTGCGACTCTGGGCAATAGCTTGCTTAATCTCCACTACGGCCCCTCGCGGCGGGATGCCTGGCTTTCACCTTGTGGATACCCGGCCGGGATATCTCACAGGGGAATACCAGGACGGGTTCCCTAAGCAAGCGCCTTGGGACCCCTGGGTTAAAGTGTGCTATATAAATCGAAACACATTTACATTTACACTTATATATAACTCACTTAAAGTGGTAAATTTCTGTGCAGGAACGGTGTGAGAAATTGTACAGTTCTTAGACAAACGTAAACGTACCTGCAATAGCCTGACACAGACTAGATATGGTCCGGCTAAAAATGTCAATTAGATGCAATTACTTTGTCGCAGAGGATACGTGTTTCCTCATTTGCAAGCCTCCTTGACATCGCCCCAGTTCTACATGTCCGCCGGTGTGATCTGTAGTACCCAAGGGGCAGACACTCACTGGTACTGGGACAGGCAGGCTAAACACAAGTTTGGTAACAAACAGGATACGATTTACTAAATTTAAAATGAATGCTTGCAAAATGCAAGTCAGGGCCAAAAGATGCAAAGCAGCCCAAGCAGCAGTGTCTAACAACTTTGAAATGCTAAATAGCTTTTTGTTACTTTCCACTAAGCACCAGACAATTCGTGCAAAATGAGAATGATAGGGCGGGGGCAGCATACAAACGCCTATGCAAAGTCTAATCAAATAAATTAGCTAGAATTGGGTTTCCATGGACAAATGAAAAAAAGGTCAAACAACGAGCACACTGAATATTGTCTGATTTTACCACACATAATACGTTAAATTTCCCTGAACTTAAACATATTGCGTTATTGACAATTGGGCATTGGTCTATGCGTATAAAGTTGTACTCAAAGGTGTTCCTCGACTACAACACACACACAAGACACTACATGCTCACCACTGGGCCATTGTGCAGTGCTTGGTATCACATTAACATGGCATTATCTTCCTGAGTATGGTCATTGACATCATCAGCAACTCATGTTATAGCCAACTTTCAATTGTTTTTGCCTATTAACGCACTGTATAGCACTGCAGATTTTCACATAGAATATTGTGCTACCACAAGTTTATACAATGTTGGCTGTTAACATTGAGCTATGGAAACAAAGCCATGATTAAAGGAGAACAAAGATGAGAGCATGCAACACTTGCATCGACTCTGGGAAAAGGAGATACAAACTCTAGCGCTTGTACAAAAAGACAATGAATTTGGTACAGAAGGACATGGACACTGGGGCTTGAGCATGCAACAAATGGAATGAGGAAGCATATACATCAAGAATAGAGGACACAACCCTATTGAAAATCTGTCTTGTGTTTTTTTGGAAAGTAGTAAGTCCTGACCCCACCTACAAACCTCTAAGCACATGACCCCAATCAAATGGCAAACAAGACTCTACTATTACACCAGACTTTGCTATTAGGTCAGAGACTTGGAAAGGGAGACTGAGGGACAAAAAGACATGGACACACCCTAATCGATAAACCCACAGGTGTGGAAGAGTGATACAAGGCTGTATTACCCCCAAAGGGTTCCTGCTGCCCAATCATCAGGGCCAAGAGGGCCTCTGAATTGTAGATGCCGTGCTTTATCAAATCGGTATAACTGATGTTAGAAATTGGGTTGTTGATTAACTAGGGTATGAGTCCAAATCAGGCAGCAACCGCTATCCTAGTCAGGGTAAGAAGAAGGAGTCAAACCTTAAATTTAAGCCTGCTCGCCCTCTGGTAGGTTAGCAAAGAGAAGTCAGGCTTGACTTAAAGGCAATGTGTAAAGTATTTGTGCAACACTTCAAACAGTAAAACAGTCAAAACACCACACAATAAGATTCCAAACCATTTAATAAATTAAATATAATGCATACAAAAAGATCAACATGACAAAAATCCAATATGGAGAACTTGAGATATGAATTTTTAGAGAATAAACTATAAATTAACGCTTAGAAGCAATAAGTGCTTCCTTAGCTTATCTGGTTGTGCCGCACCATGGCAAAGTCAAAAGTGCAGGCTACCTGGGATGGAGTGTGGGCCGGATACAGGGACCCAGGGAGGCCTGCTGAACAAAATCCTGGTTGCATCGACTAAGACGCGGGGTGCAGCTGAGCAATGATTTGATGTTCCCACATGCAGTAGGGATGATGCATCAATTTTCTATGCGCTAGTTCCATAGGCGATACGCTGGTGGATGCAGTGATTCCAAAGGCTATGTGCCAGTCTTCTCCATGCAGTAGAGGGGATATGTCAATCTTCGCCATGAAGTGGCAGTGATTCGTTGGTTCTGAAGAGGTGTTTGCAGGGCAATGCGCTGGCTCTGAGGGTGATGGGCTGGTCCTATTCCAGCAATAGCGGTGATGAACGATTCTGCTCTTGCAGAAAAGGATGTGCCGCTTCCACTTGGGCAAACCCCTCAGGCTCACTTCCAAGGGTCCAGAACTGGGGTGGCAGCACTTGTCAGGCCAGACTCACAGACTGGAGAGTCCAAGTGTAGGAGAAGGATGGTTGGAAGACTTTTATGTCCCTGAGACATCAGATCAGGAGGCAACCCAGTAAGCCCTTGGAGTCACTATGGGGTGAAGTGATGTAGAACCAGTCCTTCTCATCCTGGCAGGGATGCAGCAGGAAGCAGGGTAGCACAGCAAGGCAGGAGTCCATTGAGGCAGCAGTCTAGCAGAGTGGCAGTCCTGCAGCAGCACAGTAGACATTCATCCTGACAGGGTCTTAACAGGCCCAGAGAATATTGAATTGGTGGTGTCAGGAGTCCAGTACTTATATCCAGTTGTGCCTTTGAAGTGGGAGAGACTTCAAAGACAGATGTTCGAAGTACACAGAGGTCCTCCTTTCCTCCCCTGGCTCCATACTCACAACAGGGGGGCATTCAGCCCTTTGTGTGGGGAAATAACACAGCCTATTCAGCTGTAAGTGTGATGCTGCACCAAGCTCCTCCCTTCCATCCTCCCAGGATGGCCCATCAAGTCACACCTAAGCTCCCATTGTGTGTGGCTGTCTATGAGAAACACACAAAGCCCAGCTGTCACCCACCCCAGATTTGTATCAGAGAAAGGCAGAAGGCACCAAATGGCTGAAGTAAAAAAAAGGGCCAACTTTCCAAAAGTGGCATTTTCAGACTTGCAATTTAAAATACGACTTTACCGTAAGTTGTGATTTTAAACTGTGAGTCCAAAAACACCAAACTTAAAAAGTCTATTGCTTCACAATTGAGAATTACATTTATAAAATATAATAAAGTAATCTCAGTGTTATCCTATGGGAGATATAGGCCTTGCAGTAGTGGAAAAATTAATTTAAGAGTGTTTCACTACCAGGACATGTAAAACTTTAAAGTACATGTCCTACATTTTAGATATGTTGTACCCTGCCCTCTGGATTGTCCAGGCAATACCTTAGGGGTGACTTATGTGTATAAAAAGAGAAGGTTTAGGCCTAGCAAAAGGTTTATCTTGTCAGGTCAAAATGGCAGTGTAAACTGCACATGCAGGCTCTGCAATGGCACGCCTGAGACATGGTTAGAGGGATACTTAAGCGGGTGGCAGAATGAGTGCTGCAGGCCCACTAGTAGCATATAATTTACAGTCCCTCAACACCAGTAGTTCACTTTACTAGGGTCTTATAAGAAATTACATATGCCGATTGGGGATAAACTAATTTACCATGGTAAGTGGGGGAAAGAGCACAAGCACTTTAGTACTGGTTAGCAGTGGTAAAGTGCACAGAATACTAAAGCCAACAAAAAACGAGGTCAGAAAAGTGGAGGAGGTAGGCAAAAAGTTGGGGGGAAGGCCACCCTATTGCTGTCTGGTCTTACAACTGAAAATACATTTGTGCTATTCTGCACATCAGAGCTTCAGAAACAATATACAACTTTAAATATATTGTTGTATCTAGAGCATTAAAATGTAGATTTCGATGAGGAAGCATAGTTTTATTTTACAGCTTGCATGTTATATTTTGTTGGTTTTCTATGCAGATTGGGCAACACACAAATTTTGTTTATCACAAATCTCCTCTACATGTTTAGTTGGCAGCATCACATCTTTCCCCCATGGTGCACAGGTGTAAATCTCACATACTGTAATGAATTAACACCACAGTGTGGAACGTAGAAAGAGACGGATGTATTTGTATTCACTACTCCCTATTATTTTGAGGTGGTGACAAATCAATGTAATTTTTAGTAGTAAAGTGCAATGTATACTTCAAGTTTGAACATATTGTTTTCTTTCTCTTGGACATATTTTCAACTAGATGTATACTGCTAGCTGTTCCTTCCACTAAACAAAGCATTGTTCTGTCGAAAAATGTATCTATTCTTTTATCAATTCAAACCAGAGTCCTACTTCAAAGGTACTTGAATCAATTTAGTTCTAATGATATACAGTAGATTCTGCAAAATTGTTCTAAAGATATTACGTTTAATTGTTAAAGATAAACTGTCTCACATTAGTTTAACTCACTAAGGGGGTGAAATCATATAACAAGGTGCTCCGTGCACAGCCTGCAAAGTGCTCATAAAGTGACAATAGCTCTCATGTGAAAATAAATATAATCTTGAAGTTTGTTAAGATTCCCTTGTATAGTCTGTCCAACCACAAAGTGAGTTATGTTAGAGGTGGTTAGGGCTCAAATCTGTTGTGTCTTTTCTCAGCCCATACATATGGCACAGACTATGTTATTTGTTGACACTTCATCCCCATATGATTTACGCAAAACTTGTATATTGTGTGGAGTCTTCTTCAGGTCAATGTGTGGAAACACCCCAATGTCTGGTGAAGATAAGTGTGTTTCTAAAAAGTCACAGTGTGTTTCTCTCCAAAAGGCTTCAAAACATTGCCTTTTGGTCAACTTGGATATATTTCATTGTACATTTTGAGTATGGAGCGCCTATTTATTTTCCTTTTTTGTAACCTCTTAGGAACATAGTGCTGGTTCATTCCTTATTTAGGGCCAGATGTAGGTAATTTCGATTTACCTACTCTTAAATACCGAATCATACCGATTCGGCATTTAAGAGTAGGTAAATTGGAAGTAGGCAGATGTAGGTAATTTTTCTTTTACAATTACCGATTCTGTAAGATTCGGTATTTACCGATTCAGTAAATACCGAATCGGTTTTTCCCATTGATTCCTATGGGCCTTGAAGCCCATAGGAATCAATAGGAAATACCGAATCGGTATTTACCGAATCGGTAAATACCGAATCCTGGCAGGGGGAACGGGGTGTCACTTTGACACCCTGTAGCACCCCATTTGCAGGCTTGTGTGCCTTGTGGCACACATACATGCCTTAATGGCATGTCTGTGTGTCACATGGCATAGGTGCACATGCACAGATGTGCATGTACACTGGAATTCGGTATTTTACCACCCAATAGGATTGGGTGGTAAATACAGACTCCTAAAGGGCCTATGGCACTCTTTGAAGTGCCAGCTACATCTGGATTTACCGAATCGGTAAATAAAAATTAGGCCCCCTACATTAGAAAACCCTAATACCGGTTGGTAACGACCAAATTCGGCCGTTACCGACCGGTATTAGGGTTCCTACATCTAGTCCATAGACTGGTATCACACCCGTGCCAGAAAAAAAACTAAAAAAAGTTTAAAAATAGCTTTGAATATTCCGGATGCTATTAAAGGCAGAACAGTGTCAGGGTAGTTTAGTTTCCCACCTGTGTCTCAGTCTAGTTCACGTCTGACTCGAGAAGACCAGTGGGTGCACTCACTGCCACGACTGACTCTTTAGCACTACTTTCTAACTTATATCATTTTTCTTTTTTCAGAGAAGTTTAGTGGATTTGATTCATCCTGTCTATTCATATTACACATCTTTCTCATTGATCAATTCTGCATTATCTTTTTTGACCAGTTATCTTTATTCTTTCTACTGTAATTTCTGTCTATATTGTTGTTTTCAACTGAATCTACATTCCTCCCCTTTACAATTTGCTCCTTCTTCTCCTGTCGTTTTATACCTCATATTAAAAACTCCATTTATTTGCCCCTTCATCCCCAACACCTCTATTTTACACTCACTTTTCTTCTCACATCTGTCTTTTTGTAAATGCTATGTTACCACATTTTTGCTTAAATCATATTATTATGAAATAACACATAGCACATATCACAGTCAACCCTAAAACATAGTGCAATAGTAAGTACCCTATAAAAGCCATACTGGTGACACACAGGAATCGGCATTACAAAACATCACAGCGCCTCAATCCATAGTGAATGCAACAAAGCTCAAAACTTGGATAAGAAATCCAGACCCCCTGAAAGAGGGGTGGGGAGAATGGGGGCGAACATGAGGGGAGAGAACAAGTGGAAATTATAAGGTCTCATAGGTTGACTTTGTAGACTTGTAGGTATCAGCAAGATAATTCCAACTACAAAGAGACCAAAACATAAGCAGAATCCCTTGGCCTTCAAGTAGGCCAGTTAGCAAACTTTGACTAAGTGCAGATGTAAAATGAGTAAGCTGACGGTTGGCACATGACGCTGCCACCTCTGCAGTATTGATCTGGTGCTTCAGACACTCTCATGCTGTAGCAGGTTGCCTAAAGACTTGAACTGTCCTATTTTGCGTACCCTCAGTATGGCCAGAAACCACAAAGAGGGTTGAAGTCCTTAAATATTAGCTCTTTTATAATAGCAAGCAAATCTTCCCTATGCAGTGTCCTGGTTTGTGAGGATGGGGTACTATAAACCCCTTAGCTGATTTATAACGCCCTGAAGGGTACTTGTTAAGCCATCTGAATCACAGCCGCCTACTGTCCCGAACAAGGATCAGGTCATAAGCCCACCATCATTTGATGGAGTATAGGGTCATCAGCTCCCATTTGGCATACTCCAAATCATAGGGCCCGATTCACAGAACTAACTTAAGACAAAATCTAAAACTTACTACTTTTGGTATTCACAGAAGTTAGGATTTTGTCTTAAGTTTGTCTTAAGACAGACTTAAGACAGACTTAAGTTATGATTTTGTCTTAAGTCAGTCTTAAGTCTGACTTAAGACAAACTTAAGACAAAATCCTAACTTCTGTGAATACCAAAAGTATTAAGTTTATGATTTTGTCTTAAGTTAGTTCTGTGAATCGGGCCCTACATTCTCAGCCATTGCTTCTCCTATACTCCCTATACTCCTTGGAGCCACCACTGAAAGGAAGACAGGGAATCCCCCAAGATCCTCGCTTATCTGGTGCACTTAATTTGAGGGGTCCTCTCCTTTTCAGGACTAGAACCCTGACGTGGGATAAGCCTGCTTGGAATACTTCTTCCACAGATTAGGTCCATCTCCCATCTTGAATCCCTATTGATTGAGGTTGAGTGGGCGGTGTAAACCGGAGGAAAAATTTGGTTCAATGTGGGTCACTTCAACCAGTGGCCCATTCACTAGATGTGCCACCATTTTCCCTGCTGGAGTCATGTCACAGTAAGGTATGCTTGACTCGCTGACTACCATATGTAGCCTGGAGAGAGAGCCGTGCTTGAGCACAAGAAATGGTGGCCAAACTAGGGCATCGCTGGCACAGTCCCCCTATCTAATTTTATATCTTAAATGCTGTTTTACAAAGCTGACTCCAACACACCGTAGATGAATTACTACAAAATGTTAATAAATCGTGAAAAACTACTTATGATTTTATTATCAAGCCTAAAAGTAGCATCCCACGGACAGTGTTTTCACAAAAATTGAAACTGTTGGCTGTGGCTGAATGAGCTTGGTTATAGCTTGGCAAGCCATTTACAATGCAATATGTGTCACCTATTTCCTACTTTCTGGGGCATGCTTTTGTTATTTAATCACTGAAACTATCAGTTCAGTGAGTTCTCGTATTGCAATTCATCTGATTAGGGCTGCACTAATTTGCTGGAGAGGTTCCACCTGGCCCTCGCCTAGGAGGTGAGAAGTGGAATGCGGAAGTCAGAATGCAACTCAGTCAGCAGGGCAAATTCTCAGGATTCTCAGCATATGCCGCCATTTTTTTTAAAGGTTTTATATAGCGCTGGCTAGACCCGGAGGTATCAGAGCGCTTTACATGAATATCAGATCATAGTTACAGGTTACATCATTACACAGGTTACACAGTTATCAGAGCACGGCAACATAGTTACTTGTAAGGTCGAGAGAAACAATAAGCACAAATAAGGGGAAAATCAGGCAAGGGGAGAGATTCAGGGGAGGGTGTAGGAGCAGGGGAAGTAGACAGATAATGAAGGCGGGAAAGAGGAGAGGAGGGTGAGAGACACCATGGCCATGCCCTTAGGTGTTTTCTTCACTCCAATTTCCTCCGGTGTGGCAAAGCATTATAAAACCATAAAACGACTCCGTGCACAAATTAAAGGCACGCATATGCCTACTTCCAGGTCTATTCTGTCAACTTGCAGGTATGTGCACCTTAAAAGCTTGTTAGTAAAAGTGTATTACTGTGCTTGAAGGGTTAACCGAAAAGGGGCGAGCGCATCATTTCTCTGTCTTAACCTCTCTCCCTTTCTTAGCCTCTCTTTACCTCTCTTTCGCTCTCTCTCTAGCCAGTGTCAGTGTTAGAATTTTTGGGGGCTCCCTGAGAAACAGATTGTGGCCGGTTTTGTTGATCCCATGTGAAAAAAATGTATGTATAATTATTATCGTTTGGCATCATGTGGGCTTACATTAACATAAAATGAATATTAAAACTCCAAGTTGCTCCTAAGAGAGGGCCCCAAAACATATCTTCCACGGGCATATAAAAGCCACAAAACAAGTGCATATGTAACTTGATTCAGACCGAGTGCTTTAAGGAACTACGGCGTGTACTTGGCGCTTCAGAAAAAGCAAACGTATAACAATATCTTGACTTTTAAAGCCACTAGTCTCGAATACATAAATCAAATGTGTTAGCTCAGTGGCAGATTGCCTCTGTGGCAGCACACTTAAGCAGTTTGTCCATTCCTCAACATGTGAAATTTAAGCAGCCCAGCACAGGATTTAGAGGCGCACGGCAGTGGTCATCTGTAATTTTGAAAACCCACCTATTTTGAGGCAAACAAACCGAGATATTTTGCCACCCACAGCATGCAGTTTGGCATCCTCAACTTGTCTAAAGAATTCCGGAAAAACAAAAATAAGTTTGTATGAACTTTCGAGACCACATGGTGGCTCAAGGGGATGGATAAAGGACATGCCACAGATATCAACCTTAAATCTGAAGTCTATGACATTGTTTTATCTGAACGTCACTGTGCTGCCGCAGCCTCATGGGAGCTTCAAAGACCAACATGCAATTGAGCGAGTGGTACCTTTGGGGTCAGGGAGAGATATTGGCTGGGCCCAGGCCAGACATAGAAGGCGTACTAATAAAGTATAGAAATGGCATCAGGTGTTATTTTTCCCGCACTCCGGGAATAGAACCAAAGCAAGAACTGCACAGAGATTCGAATACTTGATGTCTCAGTCCCTTTTAACTGATGAAAGTTATAGCGAACAGGTTACATGAGGGCCCCACTGGACCCAGTCTGGGGCATTAGGGATTTAGAGGAGCCAGGGTACTGCTGAGGAGACATTGCATTTGATTCCAGTTGCAAACCTGGGTCCTTTTTGTAGGGTCTGGTCATGTCTGTATTTTTTGGAAGCTCATGGTGCGCATATGCGAGCATAGGAGCACGATAAGGCGAGCAGTGACGGCAACAAAACTCACAGCTCACTACCTGGAGAAAGGACACAAAGACACTAACATCGGGTGGACTATTATCGAAAAAGTGAAGGGAATAGGTAATCTTTCCAACATACTACTAGAACGTGAGCAATGGTGGGTGTATCGCTTGAGGACCCACAAACTGGCCTGAATGATTCCATACCTTGGAATCAGTTGAATAGGAGATAATCAGGATGGGACGTCTTATAGACAGTGCCCTGTGTTTGCAACATTATCTCATTTGGTTATAGTTCCATTTACACACGTGTGTCATCCTCTTACAATAAGCTATATATAGCCTATCTTACATTAACATCTAACCCCACACTGGGATATCAGTACGGACTGATCATGGTACATCAAGGACACAATTTCGTTTGGTTTGAAAACACAATGCCTTATTTACAAATGATAGCATTCCTCTTTGATGTATCATTTACAGACCCATACCTTGTCACTTGGCACGTCTTGATAGGGGTTCATTTCTCGAGTGCTCTTCATCCGTTACTGCGGTTGTCAATAAAGTTGGCAGCGTTTGAATGTCGCGTGCCTTGACGAATTCGAACATGATTGTTCACCATAGTTTGGTGCATCTTATTTCTTTAATTTTTTTAATTTTCATATACACTCACTGCAGTTTTCAAATGCTCATTTTATCCTTATTTTATGATGCTATGGAAATTGTACCACAACTAGTGTTTTTAGGTCATACTAACTGGTACTACATTTACCAGCAAGCTTCGCACATGCGTTCACTACGCGCCGTGCGACTGCAAACAACCTCCCACTCACAGAGGCCTACGCATGTGCAGTCTCCCGCGCTGATCCGGTGTACCTTTACCGGGATTCCCGGTTACTCAGAGCACAAGCCAGGGTACCCAGACCTACTATGGTTTGCTGCGGGGCAGGACCCTTGATGCAGTAAGTAAAAAGACACGCTTTTACCACCAAATACAGGTATGCACTGCAACAACTGGTTCCACTGCTATTTTGGCTTTACACTGATGCCGGTATGTTTGTTTGCTTTTCTTCCCTCCTGCTGGGCATGCTTACCATCTCTTTTGGCATCTGCTTTACAATAAAGAGTGTGACTAAAGGGCTACCCCATTAGTTCTGGAGGTCCCCAGTGACGTACGTCTCCTCCCAACTAGGGGTAAGATGTAATACTACGGATGAATGGTGTGAGTGTATGGGTTTTTTTCAGTTTAAGAAGTTTTTATTTTGTTTAAATAAAGTTCAATACAAAGGTAATGCAATAGTACATTAGGACCGAGATACACATTTGAGGCAAAGAAAAAATTATGGAATAAACGGTTCAATAGAAGAGAGGAAATGAAAAAGAAAGGAAAAGCAAAAAGAAAGAAGGAGAGTAAGAAAAAAGAGGGGAGAGAGAAAAAAACAGGAAAGAAGAAAGAAGAGGAAAGGAAAAGGGAGGCTGTCTCTTCTAAAGTTAAAAGTCTGAGTGTATGTTTAACCACGACGTTTGATAGCAGCTTTGTGCTGTTTGATGTGAGTTACATGAGGTTATTGCACAGAGACTGAGCACGCACATGAACGTGGATAGCGACAGAATGCGAGTTATGTCGCCACAACATGATATTTTGCCACCTAGTAGGGTGTGATAAAGATATGGAATAATACTGTTAATTGACACAGGCACATTGGCAAGCACATACACAATTGGGAAGCTGCATGTCAGTTATACAATGATGCACTATGATTATTTTGTTGTGTTTTCTCTTTTGTTTTCACAGATGGAAAATAACCTATAATCAGATGAATTATCTGTGTACTTGGATGTAAGGAGCAGCTATCTCCCTTTACTTAATAGCAGGATAGGGAGTTCCTTTCAACTGCTTTTCCAGGGAGGATTTGCTTCTCTGCCCTGAAGAAAGTCCGGGACCTACATGGCCTTCACTGGACTGAAACATGTTGGCACTAGGGTCATAGGACCATAACACTCCCATTGACCCTTTTTATTCATTTTTAATATCCCTGACAGAACCACGAATAAAAGAATACCGGTATCTGTCTGAGGATTTTTAATCTTTTTCCCCCCCTGGCCAATATTCTCACGAAGAGCTCTCTGAAATATGGTCGAGCCCACCCTGGCTTTTAGGTGTCAGGGTGACCCGATGATAAAGCATGACACCACTAGGGTGTGTGAGGGTAACTAAAACAAAAGGAATTTTTTCCTTCTCCACTCCCTGGTGGGCATAGGCTCATGTCTTCACATTTGTAACTTCCCTTTCTCATTTCTTGACCATCCCATGATCTCATGGAGTATTTTTTGTAATTTGGTGTATTTTTCGGTGACCAGCAGGCACACGTGGTTCAATGCAGAACCAGATTTGTGCAGCTGGATCCAAAAGGAACCATATGCAATTGATCATGCTTTATTTTCTTCAAGAATGATTTTCAGTAGATTAGTAAAATAAAAGAAAAGCTAAAGTGACTTGCAAACTTTTGAGATCACTGGTACTAATGGACCAAACATATGAGACTTGCTTGGTGGCTCGGCTCACCTGTTGCAGAGTCGAGTGTGCCCCCTGCAGGTCACTTGCAACCTTTTGTCAGCTAGAAGTCAATAAAATGTGAATCATTATGTTGGGTAGTAGGTGGGGGAGAGGGATGCAGGACCCACTCAGCATCGGAGTGCGTGCCTTGCAGGAAAGCTCAGCTTCTATTCAGGATTTAGTTGTTCACTTTGTCACTCATGGGACACAGCGAGTATTTAAAGTTGTGCTAGGCAGTCTTAGTGAAGTGCACTGGATATTGCACTTCTGACCTCCAACATGCCAGGGATGGGCTCATTTCACTGTGAGGGAATCCCTAAACTGATAGAGTCCTGAGATTGGCAGTAAAGTAAACATCATTCTAAAGATTCTGAAATGTATACAAGAATTATGAATCATATAAAAATAACTTTGTAATTGGAGCCCATATCACAAAACCATCATTTGTACTGTACAGCTTGGAAGAGCTTCATGAATGTTCTTTACTTTTGTGAACATTGTTTTTTGCTGACAGAATTCAATCTCAATAAATTAAAGCAGCAGGTTAGGTGCCAGGTGTAGTAAACTATATGTATAATTTGTGATGGAAAAAGCCATATTTGTATTCAACAGTGGAGTTCTTTCTACCCTGATCACCCCCATGATTTGACTGGAACTGGTACTAATTGACTCTGACTGCACTCTGGGCTCTGCTAACCAGGCCCACGACCAGTTCTCTGATTAGAAAGGTATATGGTAATTAGGTGTAATTAGAATTGGTAAGTCAAAAGGGGAATCCCTGGAGTATATTTGTTCACCTCACCCCTGTCTCGTCAGGGGAAAGGACCTATAGTCCACTATGTATCAGGGAATATATAAGGATTTCCACAAAGAAATAAAATCGTTCACAATCTAGTTTTATTAAAAAACCAATATCTAAGCAATAAAATACAAGGTAAATTAATACAAAACAGTTTAAAAACCAAGGAATGTTCCTTGAGACGATCATACACAAATGTAAACAATATTATACAAACACAATTAAAAAATGCACAGCTAATAGAGACATATATATAACATTTCAGCAGTTGATAGACATAAGACAAAACAACATATCATGACAAACCCCTCATATTCCTGTGGCTCCCAAATGTCTTTGCCACTTTATATCACTAGATCCACGGGCCTAAACCACTTTGACTCAGGTAAACACTAGTGATAATGTTGGGTATCTTGTACGATAAATGACTCCGTACCTTTCTTCCTATACATTCACAGATATGGTGTAACTAACCGCTTCTTGAAACCCCAGCAAGAGAAGTCCTGAAGAAGGTGCCACAGAATCAAATGTACTGCACCGAAACGCGTCAACGCATTTTGTTCTGACATAAAGAATCCAATCAGGGCTTGGTAAACTTTAGATGGATACCCAACATTATCACTAGTGTTTACCTGAGTCAAAGTGGTTTAGGCCCGTGGATCTAGTGATATAAAGTGGCAAAGACATTTGGGAGCCACAGGAATACGAGGGGTTTGTCATGATATGTTGTTTTGTCTTATGTCTATCAACTGCTGAAATGTTATATATATGTCTCTATTAGCTGTGCATTTTTTAATTGTGTTTGTATAATATTGTTTACATTTGTGTATGATCGTCTCAAGGAACATTCCTTGGTTTTTAAACTGTTTTGTATTAATTTACATTGTATTTTATTGCTTAGATATTGGTTTTTTAATAAAACTAGATTGTGAACGATTTTATTTCTTTGTGGAAATCCTTATATATTCCCTGATACATAGTGGACTATAGGTCCTTTTCCCTGATGAGACAGGGGTGAGATGAACAAATATACTCCAGGGATTCCCCTTTTGACTTACTGTCTTTCTACCCTGTTCCCTGGTGAAAGTGGGGTACCCTCTCTTTTGATACCGTAATTAGAATTGGCACTGACAACCTACCTGTAAGCCCCTAGTTATGGTAGGGCATGTAGGTAATGAGGCAATTAAGTGTGCACTACTGTGTTGCCTGCTGTCATTTTAAAAGTCAACCCTGCTTTGCAAGCTGCTTTTAAATAGAAATTACATACAAATTCAACTTTGGATTTAAAGGAACTTACAAAGTATTAAACTACCTTATTTTAACATATGTCACCCCTAAGGTCTACCCTCGGTGCCCCCAGGGTACCATGCCATCTAAAAATAAGCAGCAATATTTTAAAAGATGTTTTATGTGCCCTGGCAAGGAATAAATTACCAATTTTGTTTTTCCTCTATTGTAGCATTTTAGCTCAATAGGCTTACATGGGAACACTGTAATACAATAATAGTATAGTGACTTAAAAGATTGGTAATGAGAAATCCAATAACTTGTCATTGTTGAATTTATTTTGACTAATACAGAAAACATGTTATAGAACTTTCTTTCTGTAAGCAAAAATCCAGCCTTCTAGCAGCCTCTCCTGATTGGCCAGCCCTTAGCATACTTAGCCAAACTGCTTTGATTTGCTCTGCATGGCCTGCATAGAGAGAGAGGTTATCTGGTGGTGGGAGCTCTGCAGCTGCAGAGAACAGGCCAGGATGGGGGCTGGGTAAACTAACTTGGCTTCAAACAGAGCAGAACGGTAAGGAATGCCAGTCAGGCTTACCCGCTTTTCCTGTACCCCCCAGCCAGATGGGTGCTCAGGGAATAGAATTTGCAGGAGGTATAAAAGGGGAGTGTTGAGGGGAATGAACCACTCCAGTAAGTTGGCTTAGCCAGATCATATTCTCAAGGAGAAAATTTCTCCATCTTAAATTTTACAGTACAGTGCTTTGTGGGACAATAATAGGCCACACTTTGGAGGAAGCTGTTATGCTTTTGGGTGGCACCCTGTACCCCATTGGACAGTGGTGCCCCCTTACTTGTCACCCCAGAACATTAGATACATATGTGAGAGCTGCATAGCAAATCAGATCTGCTGCTTGAATCTACAAGGAGAAGGACTGCCCTGCTGCAACCCTGGTCTTCACCCCAAAAAATTGCACTCTGAACGACTGCTCCTGCTGCACACTTGGAACTACAGCCCAGCAGACTTTGCCTTGCTTCAGAAAGAAATAAGGATTAGACTCCCTGAAAGCAACAGACTAATAGAGCTCACCTGTACCATCTCCCTCAAGAAGTCCTCAGCCTAGAGTGTGCCCAGTGGACTTTTATGGATTTGGCTAAGTGCATTGTGGAAATTGCAGTCCCAAACTTCCATGAACCATCTCACAGTGTCTAAACCCTTGGATTTGTGTTTTGGATACTTTGAACCCTCAAGAGGAACTTCAGGAAAAAGTTACAGAAGTTTGGAGCAACTTTTGGAAAAAGATTCATAAGGTGACAACCGATCGACCAGAGACAATCTGCAGACATCGAACTGCGAGCTAGCCTGAATTTCAGGTTCATCCTGCTGAAAGCTCCGGAGTTCAAGGCTTCCAGGATTTCACAGAGCCCTCGCACTGAGCCAAGCCACCATTGTCAACTGGAATCCTGTCCTGAAGAGGAGCCTTGCTCGACAACAAGAGAAAATTCCCCCAGAAGAGTTTCTTAGTGCGAAAGTAAAACTTTGACTGGGGCCACCCGCTTAGTGTATCCAACCAGGGCTCCATCGCAGTCTGTCTCAAACTTTGACTTTGTCCCAGTCAAGAGTGACCAGCTGTCTCAAGTTAGTACCATATGTTTTTAAGCACTAAAAAGTGGTTATTTTTTAAGAATTCATATCTCTGGTTCCCTACACTGGAAGTTTTTCATTTTGGGGTCATTTTAATTATAAATATATTTCCTATTTTTATTGTGTGTTGTGTTTTAATTATTTTATGAATTGGTATTTTTAAATGCATCACACACCTGTCTCCTAAGTTTAGCCTGCCTGCTCTTAACCAGCTACCAAGGGCTGAGCCAGGCACTAATGCATTGTGACCCTTAACTGGACCTTATATTGGGTTGGTGACCTTACTGCTGGTCGTAGGTGGATACTTGCCCCTACCAATAATCCACCTTCCAACAGCTCTTTAATGAGGGTTGAAAATGTAATCTTTTTCTTTCTGGCCCTCCCTATGGTAGTTTTTTTATTGACAACACAGTGCATTAAGCAAACTCCAAACATATTTCTAAGATGGTTTCGTCCTTTAGACTGTTTCACATTTTGAGGAATTCCACAAAACCTCATAGAAAAGTCTAACATCTCTATGGAGTTGAAAAAGAGGTCCAGTAAATGTCGTGAGAAATTAAAGTAATGGACCAGAGAAAGATACCAGAGAGCAGGGCAAAAAGGAGAGAGGGGATCCAATCAGATATGTAGAGAGAAGGCAGTGTAGATGTGAAATAGAGAGAGAGGGAGATTGGAGAGAGGACAGACAGGGCACAGACAGAGAGGAGAGGACAAATAAGAAAAGGACCAAGGATGTGGTAGAGTAATAAAACAAAGCTGGGACAAAATGAAAAGAAAGCACATGAAGCCCCGAGCAGAGACAGAGACAGCAGGAGCAGTAGGGAGAGAAATCAAAGCTTGGATAGAAGGGGGAGAGGGAAAAGAGCAGGGATGGATAGGATGATGAGAGAGAGGGGGCATTCAGGCATAGCGGGACAGAAGTGGCAGACCAAGGGAGACCAATGAAAGCAAGAAAAGAATAGACGAAGCGAAAATAGACACTAGAGGGATAGAAGTTAGACAGGAATATGGTGCCAGTGGTATAAATAGGCAACACCTGTTGTGAAAGTTGAAAGCGTTTTCTTTATAAAAAAAAATGCCAGCCCATCACGGAAAAGAAAAGTACAGGTGTAGCCCTCCTTGAGGCCTCTTGCACAATTCCTGTCGGGCGTCCGCACAATCTGTAGTTTAGGCGCTTATTTGCAGCCAGGGAATTGCCCTCTGCACTCCCAATGTAAAAAAAGTGCAGACGCTTGGAGCAAGTAGCGGCCACTTCATGCTTATTATATTTTGTATATTTGAGATGTCTACAACAATATGAGCACAAGTTTTGCAGTAACTGATTGCAATCTTCGGACCAGGTGCAGCAGGTAAATGCTTTGTAATCACTTTGGTGCACCAGTCAAAGCTTTTGTGCATATTTACTTTTCTGAGAAAGATAGTTGCAAAATGAAGAACGGATGCAACCCACTGAAGGCAACCAACCCCCCCCCCCTCTTTAGTGCTGTGTTATTCTTTGTTTACCAGGCTCGATTTGAGGAGATACACATTACCACCCGAAAAGCATCCATGAAAGTATACCTGGTCATCTCCAAATAGGCAATGCCCATCGCATTCTATTCTGAGAAGAGGACCTTCGAAAATTGACTTTCATGAAGGTACGCTAGCCCAGCCTGAGAGAATAGACCCCTTGAATCTAAAGAATGCATTGACTCTGATCGGCAGTGAGAAAGCTGTTGTTTCCCTACATTTTTAGCACGCTTTTGGGCTCAGTACCTCATGAGCCCTGCTGTTGTGTATTCTTTCAAAACATGCAACTGAGTGCTGCCCAGTTCCACTTGGCTAGGAGTACGACAAAGTTCTTTTTTGAAGCTATGCTGGCATGCCCTGTTGCTGCTCATCTTGCCTGTGTAGAAGCTCACAGCCAGCCTAAGGAGTCCAGAGATGCCGATGCAACTTCATGAAGCTCTTCCTTCCTACCCCTCACTAAGGACCGAAGCAGCACTATACAAGAAACCTACAAGTAAAGGTGAGAACAGGGATGATACTTCTTGGCATGCACACTCCCTTTTCTGCATCAATTTCTTTAATTGTATTTCTTAAATTGGTCAGGCTGTTATTGTGTAGTTGAAGTGGTCAACTTCACTTGGAATGAAATTAGAAGACACCCCTGTGTTCTGAGAGAATCCTTTTGTTCCTGGTGCCTTAAAACAGATCTGTGGGCCAAAGAGCAATTTACCAGCGTTATCATAAAGTGAGGAGCCACTGGACCAGCGCATTGAAGATATCAATGTATTGGGTGACAAATACCATTGTCCCAAAACCTAGAATTGTAGGCTTACCTTCCTGGAACTGGTAAATACGCTCTTCAATTTAAAGACACTGGGCCCGAATCACAAAAGTAATCTGAGACAAAATCCTAACTTTATGACTTTCTGCATTCACAGAAGTCATTTTGGAGTGCTAAATTTGGGATTTTGTCTCAGATTACTTTTGTGAATCGGGCCCACTGTTCCCTTCTTTTCAAAGTTATGATGTACACTATCAATCTTTTGACACTGTTTTTGCTTTGTTTTGTATAATTGTGGTTGTTTGAATACAAATGTGTGGCAAACAGGTTTCATTACTAACTTGTATATAATGAAATCCAGTTTGGCAAAAGGTATGTGAATCCTTCATTTTGCAGTGTACTTGTCACGGGCAGCCAGTGTTTGGGTTCAGTGAACTGTTTCCAGACTTTGAGCCATGTTTCTAGCAGTTGTAGTATAGTCCATAGTAGTGGTTTAGCAGCTTTCCCTCCAGGGTTGTGCTGCGGTTCTTGTTTATCCAGTGATTGTGAACATTGGGCAGTGTGTATAGTCAGGGGCCCTACTTTGACAAGACTGGGTCATTGTGAATTAATAATGGGACATATACTCACAACTCTCACTGGACATTCCAACCTTTGTTACAGCAGTGAATTAATAATGGGACATATACTCACCACTCTCACTGGACATTGCAACCTTTGTTACACCAGTGAATTAATAATGTGGCATATACTCACCACTCTCACTGGACATTCCAACCTTTGTTACACCAGTGATACAGTATTCTGAGACTCACCCCTCACAATCTACCTTGAGCTGGTCCGGGCTTCACTCCTCACTCCATCTACAAGGCTAGGAGGGTTGCTGAGGCTGATCTTAAATTGCAAATCCAGTATACAGACCCCCAATGTACCTTTGGGCCCCGGAGAAGCACCCAGACCGAAAAGACCAACGCAATACATACCCGTGAGCTGGTAAGGCCGTGTTGCGAGGAACTCTTAACATATAATCCAAACATTTTGATTAGTAAGCTAGAAACTGAGAGCAAAGCGAAATTCTAAACTACAGAGCGAAATGAAAATATAGGACACACGACGCATGGGCAACATCAAAGAGTTGAGCAGAAATTGTCATATTTTCCAAAACTGACACAAACCACAGCATCTCCCTTTTCAAACTTAGAGAAACGCGGCTGACAGCAGACAACAGAGTTCGGTAGTAATTTGGGCTGCAGTGAAGTCTAAAAAAGTGATACTGTTTTATAAAGATATTAAAAATGTATGAAAGATTATGAAAATATTTTCTAGTTATGAACAATATGGTTTGGATGTGGTCTTGGGCAATCTGATAACCTATCACGTGTACTGTACAGTATATATATATATATATATATATATATATACACATATATATATATATATATATATATATAAATAAAATCTATCTATATATCTATATATATCATATGTGATGAATCACTCGCTGCTGAGATTTGATTAGGCTTTTGTTGTACAAATTGCATGTAAATACATACATACAGTGCTGTGATTGATAAGTGGTATTTCTTCAGTACATAGCTGCACTGATCCAGAAGAAACTGTGCATTCAGCAGGAGGTGTTGAGCAAACTGTCCCGGCCACCTGGATCTTGTAAGCCACCAGCATTATAAAACCTCTTGAGAATAATCAAAGAAAATGTTTTATACATGTGGAAAAACAATTAAAAAGTAGAATAAGAAGTAGCCTCTCTAGTGGAACAAATCTAAAATGTTGTTACCTCAGCTCAGAATACATGACCAAGTTGTCAAATGTTCAGAACTGTAAAAAGGTTCCTGCAGAGAGCAATGTCACTTGGATGCACCCGTTTTCAGGGAAAAGCATGTGTTATGAGCCGCTTGCCATTGGACGAATATGGAAACGCACACATTCAAAGAGAGGCAATTGATCTATTGCAGAACACAGCCTGCTTTCTATTAAGCTTTAATTGATTTTGTCACTCTTCCAGGGTCGGATTAGGGAACTAAAAGCAGCCCTGGCAAAAATGCTCAAACCAGCCCTGCTAAGGTCCTCTCCTTGTGGATTCTCGTTCTCGCTTTCCATCCATCCATCCATCCATCCATCCATCCATCCATCCATCCATCCATCCATCCATTCTCTCTTCTCTCCTTTCTCTCTCTTTTCCCTCTCTGATCACTTTCTCTATCTTTCTCCTCCATCTCTTTGCTTTTCTCTTGAAGCCTCCAAGTGCTTGCTGCATTTAACCACGGGGCGCTGGGGAAAGTGACCGAGGGACCAGGAGCGGCCCTTGGCTTTCAAAACCGACCTGCATTGCTCCAGCCCACTGGGGAAATGCCCTGTGGAATATAAGGCCTGTCTTGCCCTGCAGTCGTCTGAGTCCTAATGTACGTGTGCCCCTTGTAGCAACTCTGAATCTCTTACTCCCCAGGCAGGCATTGTAGGGATGTTGGCTCGATCTTGAGGTCAGTATGCATGGTGATTATTTGATCACCTGATACCTATTTTGTCAGAAGTCTGACAGAGAGCAAGTATCAAAGAGTCCTCCAACTAGCTGGACGAGGCCCCTCAGCGGAGGAAGCGGTGGATCATGGAGATATGTTATCTGTAAGCACGTCCATTTCATAGAAATAGGATATTCAGATACTTTGCACAGGGAACAGGAATGCCAGGCTCTTCCTGTTCTAGTGTAGATCAGAGGTGTATGGGATACATTGTGTAGCCCCAGGCGATAAGCCTCTTGAACAGCCATCACACTGTGAACAAGAGTTGAGCAAAAGTGCCTGAAGCTCTCAATATGTACATGGTAGACTGTCAGAACTTAATTTGAGCCGGTGGTTGCCAGTGAAGGCCACAGGCACTAATTTTTGGAGACCGGCACTTTCTTGTCTGCATTTAGTGAGAACATGAGTGGGAAAAACTAACAAGGCAGACAGACAACATTTTCATCAGAAAAACAAAAACATTACCAAAATCATAAATTATGAAATTGATCATCCAGAGGGGGTTTCGTTAGTAAAAGTAATACATAAACCTTATAAGAACAAGAAACTAAACACTTTCTAGTGTGAATAGTGGAAGGGGAACCCCTTATATTCTTCAGCCCTGAATTGTAATTAACCAGACATTTACTGGTGGCCAAATCTGGGAGGATTTGGGATCTACATGAAAAACTTTATAACCCTGGCAATGATAATACTATCCGAAATCTAGGTTGAGAGTGAGACTACAACGCAAGGTGGATGATTAGCAGGTAATGGTCTCTTTATATATTCTTTACCATTTTACCTACACGACAGAGTGCTCTTTGTGCTATGTACGTGGTATTCCCCTTTTTTTTAAATTTCTTCCTACGTGCCCACATTGTATTTCACTGTTAACACTTTGCAACGCAGTATTGTATTGAACTATTAAACCTTACCTTGTGATGATATGATTTTTTTTCTCCTTCTTGTGGAAAAACCAATACATAAGTTAAAAATAAAGAAAAGACCAAGAAACCAATAATTTGCATTATGAACACATTTTAAAACCATAGGTGGTACATTTGCATAAATGAATTCTTGTAGATAAAAACCTATACCAATACGTATTGATTCGTCAGAGTAGTCCAGTAAGGTAAATGGAGAGTCCTTACTCATTACTTTGTAACACTCAGAACAGGCTTCAAGTAAAAGAAGCATGATTTAATTCACCATGCCTTCCAATGATCCTCACCTCTGCTTGACCAATGGCAGGAGGGCTCTTCTCGGCCTCTGGAAATGCCCAAGAGGGGCTTTTTGGGCCTCTTTAAATAGTCAGTAGATGGACGAGGCTGGTGACCACCCTTCTCACTTTTCATCATTTGCATGTCGACAAATGTTCAAGTCATTTAGAAAGGCTTGTGGAGTGAGAGCATCTGAATCTGTGCCTCTCTCAGTGTAATGCCTTGGACGTCAGATACGGATAGCCCTGGGAGTCAGTGAGTGAGTGTATACTTTATTTAGTGAGTGCCCGAGTCCTATGTGTGCCTGGGAGTGAGTGAGCTTATACATTAATTAGGGAGTGACTGAATGCACACCACTATTCCAACAAGCTGCCCACTGTAGCTGTGAGGCCAAATAATAATGCTCCATGTTGGGTACGGCTGATCCACCGGGGTCAACAGGCAGATAAGGTTTCACTAGTGCTACTCTACTACAGGTGTACGAGATTACCCTCCAGCAGATCTTCCGGTTGACGATAAAGCCGGACAACCAGATAGCGGAACGCCGAATTTAGCCACGGCACCAGCGTACCGCCCAGCACCATTTCCGGATCAGGGGTCGCTTTGACAAAGGGATACAAGCATGATTTCTCCCAGTTTACTCTTAGCCCGGACAATGAGGCAAACTTCTGCAGTGCCTCTTCTACCGCAAAGCATGGCCCTCGCACATCCCGCAGGTAGATCAATAAGTTGTTGGCGTACAGGGGAACTGCACGCATGCCGTTACCAGGGGGATACACCACTCCGTGCCAGTGGCTCGATGGTGAGCGAGAATAGCAATGGGGAGAGCGGTCATCCCTGCAAGGTTCCACGCTCATTTGAAATCGCCGGGGGCACACAGGGGCCTGTTTTGATTTTTGCTGTGGGCAACATGTATAACAACTGAATCAGACCTAAGAATTTTTCCCCTAGCCCATATCTGCTAAGGGTTTCGAATAACAATTCCTATTCCAGGGTGTCAAACGCTTTCTCCAGGTCGAAAACTAAGCAACCTGCATGCACGAAATGCTCACTGGAGTAATGGGCCACTCGGAAATAGCAGCATATATTCAACGAAGTGCAATGAGCAGGCACAACGCCATTTTTGTCTGTGTGCACTAACTGCGGTACCAGGGGAGCCAGTCTGCACACCAGCATCTTGGCCAACACCTAGTAATCCGTATTTATGAGCCCCAGTGGTCGGTAGGAGCCTAACAGCTCCAGGTTCCTTTCTGGCTAGGGAAACGAGACCAGCAACGACTCACGAAGCGACTCCGGGGGGACAGATGACTCCTGTACACTGTGGTACAGACAGAAGACGCGGGTCCAGGATCGTCGGATACGCCTTTATAGTACTAGCCAGGAAAGCCATCGGGGCTGGGCGCCTTACCGGTTGCGAGTGCCTGTATGGTTGCCTGTGATCAGCTCCTCTAGTTTGTCCGATGCTCTGCCGATACTGTAGGTAGCGGCAGCAGAAGAAAATAAGATTCCTGGTCTCTGGGCGCTACCTGTAGGACCGATTTATACAGTTTGGCGTAATGAGCTGTGAACTCACCATGCACCTCATGCTGGCTAGTCAATAGATGTACTGACACTGAGCGCAACCCAAGAATCGTAGATCACGCTCCCTGATCAGTCTTGCCAGCAGTCTACCTGCTCTATCCACTGCTACATGGGTACATGCTGCCTGTGCAGAGAAAGGTATGCATTGCAGCCTCTCCATGACCCTGCATAATCATGCTGCATTTTATCTAGTGCATGCTGCGTGGCAGTCGCATTTTCTATATCTGACTATAACTGGATGAGGGTGTTCTCGATACATGTGGCTCCTTGATCTACTTGTCAGTGCAGGCTCCATTTAAGCCACATGCATTGACCCTGAACCACTGCCTTGCACGCATCCCACGCAACACCTTTATCAGGGATCGAATCCTCATTTACTTCTTAATAGTTTTCAATAGTAGATGCTAACAAAGCCCTAAAGGGGGGTCCTCTAGTACGACAGGCTGCAGCCTGCCCATGCCGGTGACCTGCGCGGACTGCACATCATGCATCTGTATTATGTGTGGGTTGTGGTTCGAGTGCATGCAGCCCAAATATTCTGCTTGGGTGCATTCAGCGATAAGTGTAGCACTTCCAACTAACCGGTCAATATGCATGTGCAGTCTGTGCGTGTGAGAGTAGTGCGCGTATATACGCTCTCGTGGGTGTATTACCCTCCATATGTTGGCGCGGCCCCAGTGGCACAACACTCCCCCAACGCTTTGGCGTTTGACGTGGCAGCCGTAAGCTGTAGTGGCGGGAAAGACCTCTCTAGGCTTGTGTCTAGTACCACGCTGAAATCTCCTCCCAGCAACCAGGGGATGTCACATCAGCTGGACAAGATACTAGAGAGCGTCTGCCAGAATGCTACATGATGAGTGTTTGAGGTGTAGATGGACCCTAGGATAATCTGCCTCCCATTTAGTCCCGTTTAGTCATATCGTCAGCAAGTGTCTATTTCTACCTATTCGGGCGTATACGGAGTACCTGTGCAAATCCAAATAAGGGTGCCTCTAACATAGGCAGAATAGTCTGTAGCCAAGTTTTGACCCCTCCCACTTGTGTTGAAGCCTACGAACCTCAGGCTGCGCTAAGTGTGTTTCTTGAAGTAGTGCTATATGGGCGGTATGGCGCTTTATGTAGGCATATGTTTCATATCTATGTGCTGGCGTGTGCATACCTTTAACATTCCAGGTAACTATGGTGGTAGGCGGCACAGAATACTAAGTAGAGGCAGAGGTGAGCGCGGGAAGCGCAGCAGAGAAGGGACAGGCCATTGGTGGCACACATATACTTCAGTTAGGAGATGTGACTTTGGTGGCTTCTGTGATACAGCATCATCATGTGAGTCAACTAATAAGGGGGTAAACATTTTGGTTCGCAACCTAATACGAGCAGAGGGACAACGTGTATCTGCCCAAACTGTTAACTGTGCCTGATGGCAAGTAATGGCTGTGCCCGCCGTGCTTCTTGCCAGGGGGGTGAGTGGGGAGTGGCAGGTTCCGCAAGCGCCTGGCCCCTCTCTCAGCGTGTGGGTGTGTCTGCCTTACAGCAAGCATGTTTTGACACAGTGTATGCTCTACAATCGCCACCAAGGCTTACAGCTGCAGTCGTCTATGGACAATGATTCAGACATCCTCCTGACTCTTGTATATATTACGCATGTGTGTTGGTGGTATCTGGGTTGATAAGAGCAAGTATGAAAAAGCCCAGAAGCACTCAGAGGCAATCATATTAGATCATCAGCAGTCTGCTGAGTCACTGTTGAGAGTCTCTGCAAATCGTCCCGAAGCGGCCACGCTGCAGTTAAACTGTCCTCACTCAGAGTGCACCAAGGAGACATCTGAGTCTCCAGCTGCCCCAGAATTACGTATTGTGGCCCCTGTTCTCAGGGCTTCACATCTCTCCTGCATCATCTGCTCCAGATCTGGGGCTGGGTGTCGCTGAGCAGGTGATTTTCTAGCTCTCCTGCGAATCCGTCTTTGGCTGCCCCGGCTATTAGGAGCGGTCTTGTGAGTGTCATAGAATCTGCTCAGTGACATGCGATGCCCCCCTGCTTCCAGCCAACTCCAAGCTTCAGCAGTGCTACAAAAAGTGAGTAGAACCTTCTGCGATCACCCGCAAATGCACAGGGAAGAGTATGGAGTTGCGGATGCAGAGCTCTCGCATTCATCTCTTCACTGCCAGGAATGTACTTTGTTTCTTCTGCACTTCAAGGGCAGAATCCAGGAAGAAGAGGACTGATGCATTATCCACTTTGACTGCCTCCAATGTATGCACTTGCTGGAGCACTGCGTCTCGATCTCTAAAACTGAGCAGGCAGAACAGGAAGTGCCAGAGACCAGTGCCCGGCAGCAGGTAGCTCGAGGGCACCCTACGGGCCCTTTCTACTGCAAAGAAGGGGGACAGTGCATTCACCAGCATCAGAGCTCGCAGCCATTGTTCCGTGTACGCCACCGCATCTCTTCCTTTCGTGTCCTCCGGCAGACCAATAACACGAAAATTGTTGCAACAAAAGCAGCCCTATGAATCGTCCATTCTGCACTCAAGTGTGCGCAGCTGCTCCATAAGTTCCCGCACTTCAGCAGACATGGTCTTATGGGCTGGAAGGGATGGGTCCAGTTCTGCTTCCACTTCTGCAACCGTCCCTGCTAACTTACGGTGGTCCGCGTGAAATAGCGTGAAGTCAGACATGGTCTTGTCGATGCAGCCTTCTAATGGCGAGCGGGTCTGTGGTAACAAAGTCCCAATCTGCTCAACCACCCTGAGTACTGAGTCGATTTTGGATTCCAATACGGAGGGACCGGAGGGATCTGTCCCCTCCTCTTCAGGGACAGATTGCTTGGTGACCTCCATTGGTTGTGTGGCTGCAGTTCCCGTACCAGCACATTGCCTGCCCATCCAGTTGCTTGCCTGCGGCATATTGTTCTGTGAGCCCTGGGCCTGCAGGCAGCACTGGGTTATGTGCTCCGCGCTCCCCAGGTGCAGTCCGTATGCCTGTTGTAGCCAAACCTAAGCTCAACACAGCCCCCAAGATCAACCAGAGGCCCACGCACCCCAGTCAGCTCTGATGCAGGCCCGCACCACACAGATCGCCCATGAGACACCTCCAGTTCTGGAACGTACCCCCAGCGACGGTCAAGTGATGCACAATTTCCTGCCCGCATGCCTTTTGGGGTGTATCTTGCGATGGGGACGAAAGCCTTGACTCGCAGGGGCAGCTCCAATCGTGCGTGTCCACTCAACACAACCATCAGTCAGTTTATCCACTGCTTCTCAGGTGCCAGCCACGGGGCAGGAGTAGTGTCCAAATATGAGCCCTGTGTCTACAAGGTGCAGTCCACGCACCTCTCGTGACCACGTCTGGGGCTCGATGCAGCCTCAGTCAGATGTCCATGCGCCTCCACCCATTGAGCCACTAGGCTGCGTCTCTCTGGGCTTCTCTAGGGGTTCCCTCATGTCCGCGGCGGGTCCCCGAGGGCAGGCGATCAACATGCAAGCTTCTATTGTGTCCAATGGCACTGCACGGCCATCTGCCACCTCCTCTGAGTACATGCCAATTCTCTCACTGGCACGGCGGCTGCGTCCGCCTGGCTAGGCCATGGCCTGCCTCAGGGCTCTCAGGCCTGCTGACTGTTTGGTGTGCATGCCTCCTTTCTTGTCCTCTCTTGCCCGCCTGTCTGCTGAGCGCGCTGTTGGTGAGTGGGCCTGGGCTAGGTACAGCCACCTCTTGTGCTGGGCCGTAGCCAGCCACATCAGTCAAACCTGTGCCGGCCACTCGGGGAGCCACTAACAGTGCACTGGGTGGCCCAAGATGCAGGAATGGGCCGGGATTGCACGCTTCCCCCCTTGCTCCTGTCCACTCGACTTGCACGTCTCTGCAGTCGTCCTCCACTGTCTGCTTCGTGGCAGTAGCCGATTCCTCACAAGTACTACAGTTCCTCAGCCCACGCAGGGGTACCAGCTCGGCTGCCCCAGCATCTCCGCCAGCAACCATAAGATGGCTGCCAGCCACTTCTTTTGTGCCACCAGCACTGGCAGCCTACAGGGTCCGGGCCTCGATCTGTCTCGTAATCAAGGGCTCACGGGGTGCACACTGCCATCCAATGCACCGTGAGCATGCTTGCTTAGGGAAATGTTACCTGCAGACGGATGATTGTGCCGGATAATCAGGCTCTAGGCGCGGAGCTGCTTCAAAACGCGCCTGCCATGTTGGCTTGCAAGCCACGCCGTTCCAATAATGTCAATTGATTATCAAAGTTCTTGATCTCATTTGTCTTCTCAGACAGCATTGATAGTGAAGTCTATATTTTAATAGTAAATCGATTAAATATTCTAAAGCAAAACAGCATATGAACAGCCAACAACTTTTTCGCAGTAACTCAACCATTTCTTCAGGGCTAAAGGAACATTTTTATCTGTAAATAATTTCTGAACTGCTGATACGAGTAGATTTGATAGCTGGCTTGCCTGGAACAACGTAGGATTCTTGGTGCTATTTGTCTGCAGTGCCACCAACGACAAATCATCGCAAAAAAACTGAAATACATCTATTCATCATACGACTATTTATAATTCTAAATTCTCTCATAAACCACTCCAAAACCAGTTACCAACAGTTAAGTTCATCAGCATATCACTTCTCAAAATCCATTATCCAGAATAGCTTGTATTCCATTCCATGGTCCGCCGTAAGACAAGGGATGAAAACTCCTGGACAGACATCCAGGTCAATCACATCTGTTTAGTGACTTGGCAAACAGTCTCAAGTACATTCACGCAGAGTCACAGCATTACGCGCGTACCTTTACATTTTTAATTATGAATAGGGCCCTCTGTTTTCATTGGTCAGCTTTTCTTTAACAGATCAATAGTGGTGGCTCCTCCTCTAAGGCGGAGGAGCGTCACCCATTGTTCACAGAGCAGGGAAAACGATAAAATAAAAGTATAATAAATGAAATTATTATCATTTTTGTATGGTCAGGCTAGGGCGGGCGGGGTTTGCTCCCCTGACTTCGGGGAGGAGGAGTGGTTGAGCTCTCTGTAAAGTGCGCAGGAATGTTTGACCAGCCCTCTTTGGCTGGCTTAACATTCATGCGTACTGCGCATGTTCTCCATGCAGGCTGCATTAAAGCTTGCATGGAGAACATGCCCAGGCCCCCATTCCCTTGCTGAGCGCCGAACCACAGCACACAGACCAATCACAACCCTGCATTGCAGCGTTATGATTGGCTCTGGGGAGCCTGGGTGCTTACCAATCACAATACTGCATTGCAGCGTTGTGGTTAGCTGTGGGGAGCCTGTGTGCTTCCCTGTCTCGGAAAAGGCTCACTCAACGAGGGAGAGACGCGATGATGGTGAAATGGGGGCGAGATCGGGTAAGTGATTTTTGGGGGATTCAAAACCACCCCCCGCCCGCCACCCCGTACCTTACTGGCCCCCACTGCAGATCAATGCAATACATTAGTTGCATTCTTCATAGACTTTCAATGGAACAAGATGGATAAATACACATGACAACACTGAAAACAAAAGAAGTTTACAAATCTTTTTCATCACTCATCATAGCAAGAATACTACCTACTACTTTTGTAACACCTACTTCGCTTAAAGCCACAGAGTCCCTCCATTATTAACCTCGGTATTCCCTAGCCACTCCTCTCAGTCGCAATCCCTTAATGTGACATTCAAGAAGAGATCTCTGTAACGAGGAACAATAGTACTCGAAGAAGCAAAACCAAGTAGGGATGCTTACTTGAGAGGGGCTTTGTTCTTCTCCAATCAAAACTATCCTTTCAATTTAGAGCTTGGTGAGTTGAATACTCTAGCACAAAAATAACAGGCATACTGTCTACTGTATTAAAAGTGCATTATATCCTATGGCATTTGTAATATGATGGATGGAATATCCATCCCGTTTGTGATGGCGTATCCATTCCGCCAAACTCTAAACCAGGCACTAAGGTAATTTTGGAGTGGTTGCCTCTGAGAGTGCAATGGTACAAAGTGGCCATTTTTAGGAACATGGTTTTCTTTATGAATGACAACACCCTTCCATGTTTGGCCATGTATATGTGTAAATGATCCCCAAAACGCAACCCTGACATTCCCTGTACACACCACTAGAAGAAGATTGATCCATTTGTTACGCCGACAACTTCAGCAGTACTTTGACTTTTCACAGCTCTCATGACTAAGCGAGGTACAGTGAGTAGTGTAACTTACTGACTGTCATGGTGAACTCTTCTTCTGCAGAAATGCTTTGCCATACAACCCTGTCAACAACTAAACCTCTAGAGTCGTTCATCATTGAGAGATTTTTGAGAAGTACCCAAATAAGCACCTACCTTGAAAGCCTGGGCAGCCATTTTCAGGTGCATTTTGAGGTCTATGCATTTTGAATTCAAGGAACCAACATTAAAGGAACATGAACTTAGTTGCTAATGCAGAGAGGCTTTTAATAACGCCATGCTGCACAGAGCAGCCTGTACGACTTAAGATAGTACAGCAGCTTAGTCAACTTTATGCAACTGAACTCTCTGAAGGCACATCTAGAACTCCATCAAATGCAAGGCTGATTAGCATCACTAAAAGGGCAAGGCTCTGCATGTGTCTATCTCTTCGCTCTGAGTACCTCTTTCATCATTTGTTTAGCTCTCTCTCGTTCTCTCGCATTGCATTGTCTCCCTCCCTCTCCATTTTCTCTCTCGCATGCGTGTGCATTCATTTCCCTGATGCCGCTCACCAGGCACAAGCACGCAACGAGCTTTCACATCTGCGGAACAACTATATTTAAATCGAGCATTTAATGATGCACATTTTTAATTATAATTTATTGGCTTCTCCTTCGAAGTGTTTAAATCCCGGAGATTGGATGGAAGATCAAAGACGCAGAATCTGTTGCTATGAGATTTGCCTCAGAAACAACTCTGATGCCACTCGCTTCTCAGAATCGAAAGTGATTCTGCACAGTGCGTGGCTCAACTGCTGGCCTCGAACATTGGGGCATATTACCAACAACTAGCGATAATTTTTGTCTCTAACTTGTTTAGAGACAAAAATTATCGCCGCACATCGGCGATTTTTATCGCAGATAAACCTTGCTATTAACAAGGTTTATCGCAAATGCGATAAAAAACTGCCGAAATGCATGAATATCGCTGAAAAGTCAGCGATATTCATGCATTATCGAGCAAATGCTCTTAGCCATGTTATCCACCTCCCATTGGATAACATGGCTAAGAACTGCTCAGGGCAGGTGTTAGCTTTTGGAGATATTCCCGCTTAGCGCGAATATCTCCAAAAGTTGGTAATAGGAGATAGCGATGTTAGCGACTGTTTTCAGTCTCTAACATCTTGGCACGCCCACTTTGCATGTCATTAGTGATAAATATCACTGACATGCAAAGTGGGGCCCAAGATGGTCGCTATCTCCTACTAGCTGTCGCTAACTGGTGTTAGCGACAGCTTGGTAATAGGGAGATAATTTTATCTCCGCTTTCTTGGCTTTTAAAGCCAAAAAAGCGGAGATAAACCCCCTTGATAATATGCCCCATAGTTATTTAAAATTCACCTCAGTATAAATAAATAATGACATTTCCAAGGCTGCTGGCCCAGCAGCACAGAATTAATATGAATTAACAGAATGAACATGAATTTAAGCCAGGGGGGTAGCTTTTGACCAAAAGAGGAATTACCTACAGGGAAACGTGGCCTGTCACTCCCTCTAACCTACCCCGAATGGGATTGCTGGTTCAAGGGGCTGTCTGGAAATAGCAACACCCCCCTTAATCCAAGTCCGTCTCGGAGTTTCAAGCAACTGGCTAGGACCAATAGGCTAGAGGCCGAGAGTTTGACAATGGGTTTAACAGATGAATAGTTTTTTTTAGTAATGTAAGCGATAATTCAAGTCTTATATTTATAATTTGTAATGAGACAATTATTTCAAAAGGGTTAATCGTAACAGACAATAGCATCATTAGTAATACAGTGTTTCATTTATTGTACGAACTAACAAACAATGATAGTAGCATGTATATTAATGACTCAACTAAATGTTGCATGTTTGTTAAAATATCCACTCCCTAAAGGTATACAACTGTTACAACAAAGTTTTTACCACGCACTACCATTACAACGCAGGCATTACCACGCATACCATTACAACGCATTGCGCTGGGGGGCGCTCTCGGATAGGGAATAAGTATAATTTTATATCCAACACCTTCCCTAGTGTCCACGGGGACTGGAGTTGGAATATAAAATTATACTTACCACTATCCAGCACCTCTAAGCGCTATGCGTTGTAACGGTATGCGTTGTAAATACCGCATTGTAATGGTATGCGTGGTAAAAGTATGCGTTGTAACGTCATACATCCCTCTCTAAACAAGGCTGTTTTTTGCCACCCATCGACTTTAGTTTGATTCCATTTATCTGAGAAAGTTTGACTACTCTATTAGTTTACAATGGAGTTCTTTTACGAGCTATCGCAAAAACTGCCAACAACAGGTGGCTCGATTGGAGGGTGACTACACTAACAGGGGGGGCCCTGATGGCACAACAGAACAACGCATAAGTGACTTCTATTCAGACAACTGCTGTCATGACCACTAGAATCCCTAACACCGACATAAAACTCATCACATTAAATGTCCGGGGTATGCACACGGCGAGCAAATGTAATGCAGTATATGCCTATATAAAGAGGCAGCAAGCGCACATAGCCCTCCTACTGGAGACACATCTGACCGTGACAGAGGTAGAACGCCTGCATGAAAAATGAAGGGGTACCATTTGCGCCACAGCGTACTCAGATTTTTCCAGAAGGGACCCTGGTCTGGATTCGACCTGGAACTCCCTTTAAGGAGCAGGCGTGGGTAGTGGATAAGGAGGGGCGATATGCTGTGGTAGAGGGATTATTAGAGGGACAACCCATACTGATATGGAGTATATACGCACCCAATGTAGACCAAGCCCAATTCTGGAGTCGCCTCACTGGAATGTTAACCCATCACATGCTAAGCCAGGGGATAGTCGGTGGTGATTACAATTGCACCCTGGACACTAGGCTAGACAGATCCCACCCCCCATCTGAGCATTCACCAGCGCATAAGCAAACAGAACTTTTCAATATATGGGTGAAACACTGGGCATTGACAAATGCGTGGCGAGCACGAAACCCTACTACCGAACTGTACTCTTTCCACTCCATTCCACATAACCTATGAGTGCGCCTAGATAGATTGTTATGCTCCAGTACCCTACTCCCAAAAGTGCAACACATGGATTATTGAGGAAGTGTGCTATCGGATCATGATGCACACATATTGACCCTTAGATGGAGATCACCTCACCCCCCCATACCCACATGGAATTTGCAGCGAAACTGCCTCACAGACCAGGTGTTAAGACAAGAGCATGGGGAACACATTCAGGAACACTTCACTTTGAATGCGGGAACAGCGACATCCCGACTGATAGAATGGACGCATGCAAAGTGGTACGAGGGGATATTGCATACAGCAAATAGTAGGGGTGCGCAGTACACTAGAGAAGTCATTACAAGTGCCAGAACAAACCTTAGCTGACCTCTCGAAAAAAGCAGACAGGGACGAGGCCACGGCCAAAACAAATCACACGGAAACACGGCGGGACCTCCGCAAATATAATTTTAGGATGTACGCTTCCAGGGTTCACTGATAGGGCTATATTAAGTTTGCGGACATTACCCAAGCGATTAGGGTGCTAACACGGAACAAAGCACCTGGAATGGATGGCTTTCCACTCAAATATTATGGTACTTTCTAAGCCCAATTGACCCCGCACATGGTCTCCATGTATAATGACGCATTAGATAGAGGCGAACTACCAGGCTCCCTTAGGCAATCGATCATAGTTAAATTCCCAAAACCACATAGAGATCCAACGCTCCACTCTTCATACCGACCAATTACCCTCCTCAGCGCAGACTGCAAGATATTGGGCAAAATATTAGCAGAACGGTTCACCCAAATCCTGACACCATTGATCCACCCAGAACAAAGCGGGTTCATCCCGTGACGTAACACATCGCAAAATCTACGCAGACTATTTCACATACAAGACAGGATGAGAGCACAGTTCCCCAATGCGGCGTGCCTAATACTAGACCTTGAAAAGGCCTTTGACACGCTATTATGGCCGTACTTATTTGAGGTCCTCTGCAAAATCAACATAGGACCTATTCTGATGGCATACACAAAGCTCCTTTACACAGGCCTCACCTCCCGAGTCAGAATAGGTAAATATATCTCTCCAGCGTTTGCAGTAGAAAGGGGAACCAGGCTGGGTTGCCCGCTACCTCCCCTCCTGTTTGCACTAGTGGTGGAGCCCCTGGCGATACATCTGAGACGGGAGGGCGAGGCATGGTTTATTCCTGTGGCAGACAAGGTACATTGCGTGTCCTTGTATGCAGATGACCTTTTAATTTATGTCTGTGACACTACCCACGACCTAACATTTATCTGGGGGGCACTAAGAGACTTTGCGGAGGCCTCAGGCCTCAGAGTGAACTGGGAGAAATCTACGATATACCCGCTGAGCCCTCACATGGCCCCATTCGAAATACAGGTTGGAACTCAGTCACTCGCATGGAACGCCGAGGCGCCCAGATATCTGGGAGTGAGATTGTACCACTCCCCTGAGAACCTGTATGAGGGGAATCACCATAGGGCTTTGGCAGGGATTCGATCGGCGGTGGGGTTCTGGAAAACATTGCCCCTAGCCCCTGTAGGACGAGTGGCAATGACAAAAATGATAATGGTCCCCAGGCTACTCTACCACTTCACCAATCTCCCAGTTATACCACCACGAACATTCTTAAGGGACTAGATACCCTCCTCACCGAGCTGATCTCGGGAGGGAGTTGACACAGGGTGGCAGTGTCAACACTATACCTACACACGACTGAAGGGGGACTGTGAGCACCATCATTCAAGGCATACTTCCTGGTGGCCCAACTGCAGTGGTTGTCATACTGGACAGCGGGGCGCCATACAGGGGAGGCCACCACTGAGGAGGTATGCATACCACTGCTGGCAATCCCTAGGTTGTTATTACCGGGCACCAATCCCATGCCTACCCGGCCACTACAGATGTCCATAGCCTGCACATGTATGATGAGAATACATTGCATGTCCAAGGGTAGACCTCCATACTCATCCCTACGCCCACTGGTAGGTATCCCCAGAGAAGAGAAACACTACACCGCAGGCACTCTTCAAGTCTGGACCGACCTAGCAGTTACAGAGGTAGAATCCCTGTTCGAAGAAAGTCAACTTAGAACATACGCCCAGTTGACTGAACAATATGACCTCCCGCCAGGACAATTTTTAACTCACGGACAACTCATAGACAGCAGTCGTCTTTACTGGAACCCAAACGAAGGGGAACCCCGACACACCCAGTGATACATACCATTTTACACATGGGAGTAGGATGACACCTGGTTACGTGACTTTGTAAAGCCGTCTGGGAACGAATTCTCCTCTCCCTACAGCCTTTACGTCAAAAATGGGAAACAGAAATGGAAAAGGTGTTCAATGACAAACAATGGAGCACAGCCTTAGAATACCCCAAAATGGTCTCCAGGAACGCGCTGTTTCGGAACATACAGTTCAATGTCCTCCACAGAGCTTACCTCACGCCACACCGTCTTCATCGTTTCTACCCATACACACATTTTGCATGCCCACAATGTCAAAACCCCGAGGTGGACTTCAAACACATGTTCTTGGACTGTCCCACCATTCAAAACTACTGGGACAGGATCCACCGGACGTTCAGGGCAACAATTAATATCAAACTATGTCTACATGGGAAGCATGCGCTCTAGGGATCTTTGATCTTTCGCAGGCGGAAGACCGAAAAAGTACAGTACCACTTTATGTCTCTTGCCATCCTCTTAGTGAAAAGGGGAATAGCCATGCTCTGGCGGGCCCCAACAGGACCCCTGGAAGAAGCCTGGATAAGAGCTATGAAAAAATGGGGCAGAGCAGAGGAAGAGGTGATCAGAGAAGAGGAGGTAAAGGGAACCCATAAGCCTCCTATCTCTTTAGAATGGGCACAAATATTACACGCATGCTTGAAGTATGAATATGTGGACGTTGAACGTTGGATGGCCACATGGTGGTTGCTGTGTAGCAGAAACCTGTGTTGTAGTTTATAGGGAGATTGTCATTCTGTTGAAAAGAATAGGTTGGTTCAAAGTTGTTTGGTTTTTTGTTGGCTGCTGGGAGGTAAAACTGAGCAATGTCACTTAAGTTGAAGGTGCAGGAGCGGGTCCAGGAGTACAGGTTAGAATATACTGTGTCACAATTGAGCCACCTGTTTTTTTTTGTTTAAATTTGTTTATTGGTATTTTACTTTTCTTATTGCTTGATGACATTTTACATTATTACAATGCATTAATACTCAATTACAGTTGGGTGTGGAGTACTTGTAATCATAAGCATACATTATTACTAATTCACACGATTATAACCATTTAGTCCGTAGAGAGAGACTATTAGGGAGGAGCCCTCCTGTTGTTTTGAGCTTTTCAGCGATACTGTCTCGTGTTCGGATTGAATTTGCCACCAATGGGCGTGTATGAATATTTCGCTGTTGTGTATTCTTTCCTATGTTATCGTATCTAGTCTTGTCTGAATGTGTTCCCGTCAAACTGTCATCGGAGTTATATCTGCCGATGCGAACTTGTAAACTGTCAACAAGTTGGGTAAACTGTGGGGAAAGTTGAGGAGCTCTGGGTCTAAGAGTCAACAGGATCAATGGTGTCGGTGGTATCGTTTCCTGTTTACGGTGTAGAGGTGTGGTAGTATGCATGTGGCTAGGTGGGAGTGTGGAACCTCTCTCGCGGGGTACTCTAATGCAGTCAAGGGGGGATATCCAGTTGTGACGTCCACCCAGGATTGGCTCTGGACAGGTGGGTCCCACTGTGGAGCTTCTGTGTTGGATCTTGCAGGAGATAACAGTGAGGTCTGGGGTTGGGAGTCTGCGGGTGTCTCCGGCGAATTTGTTTCATGTGTGAATTAACGTTTTCCAATCCCACTCTTTTGAAGAACCACACATCCACGCTTTGAATGAAAACATCCTTGCCTGCCAACTTACACCCAGTCAACATCCACCCAAACTCCAACCAACATCAACAACAGAACCACAACCACACCGGTTAACAGTTATCAGTATTTATGATATGTGTACTTGAACCTTGTCTTCCGCTCAGACTATACCTCCCTAATTCGTTCTCTTCAACCTGTACAAACACAACAACACCAGTGTTTCTAAAATTCAAAATCGTACCTTTCTAAAGGTAACTCCAAACATAAACTAATTCCCGTCTGCAACCAGCCAACCTACTCAATTTAATGCCTTCTACCTCTTTGTATAATTGAGACTTTCCTACGTCTCTTTCTAAACCTTCCGCCTTACCTCTTAGGAGTCAGCTCACTTTTCTTTCCTTCAATAACCCCACAACACACCTCCACAACCCAGTTCTACAACCTCAACCTAGACAAAATTCCTCAACAAATTTAAGCCTGCCCGATTTCTCCCAATGGTCACCTAAACACTGGTAAATTTGTTTTCTCGTATCATGCAAACCTTATCTATGAGTGACAACCAACAGCCCTATAAAACTACACTGATGTCTAATGTGCGCTTGGCAAAGCCAAAATGGGATATAACAGAATGTAAGTTTATGTAACACGAAGCATGACAATTCAATGCGTATTTTAATTTATCCTTTGGCCCTGTGTCCCTAACATCAAGCCTTAAGTTTAAGTCTGCATTCAGCACTCAGAATACATGTAACCCATGCAACAATACTTGAATTCCCTACATGCACTTTGGGTTGTCATAACTTATTTAAATGCTTCTCTTTTCTTCTCAATCATTACAGTAACAAGCACTGGCATTGAGTCATCTCCTATGTTCGAATAGCCCACTCTTGCTTAGCTGTGCTCGAAACCAATCGATGCCTATGAATTGTAAAATAAAATGCAAAGAGAGTTTAGACACCATTTTTGTTCTCATCACACTATGTAAGCAATCCAAGTTTTGATGCCTTCTGTTGGACTAACTGAAAATAAACTGCAACTATTGCTCATGGCTTTATTTTTCAGACTTGCACAGAATGATACAGATGGCAGTTCTACATTATCAGAATACAAAGCTGCCTTGAATATTATTTTCTTACCCAGGTGCAAAACAAATATGTATCGCCACATCCTGTATGTAATCCACAAACAAATCTGAGTATCTGAACTATGAATGCCATTTTGTAATAGAGAACACAGTTTAATCACTAGAATAAATCTAATAAAGGTTGTGTGATCTGGCACCAGGGCATAGCTATTAATAGCGCAGCATGTGCAGTAGCACATAAGAATGGTGGTGATATTAGCCCATTAACCACATGGCTGCTGGGCGTTTCCCCCCCCCCTGTGCTGGAAATTGCCCTTTTAGTGGCACCATGACGAGCTCAGCTCGTCATCAGCACACGACACCCGTGGGTGATGACGAGCTGAGCTCGTCATCAGCATCGAAAGGGTTAAATTCTACATACAGTTATGTTGTACTACCAAACCAGGGGATGCGACAGTCAATTTTCTTTGTTTGCATTATCCCCCAGGACACTCTCGCTATGTCTATTATCGGACAAGTGTTTTGTTTGATCGATTTGGAGAATGACTCAAAATAAGCATCCTTATTTTGTGTAGAATATATATATTTAGTCCATTAGAAGCTGCTTTGCCATTTTCGTTCAGGGGTGCCCGTTTTCTGTTGAAAGCTGTTTTTTCTTTATTGGTCACCAAGTAAACACCAATGTTATGTCTTCAGACATATTACGGGACTTTCAATTTTCCCTTGTCCTCTTTTTATCTCACGAAAAAATACAGGATTGCCATCAAAGAGTGTTTGTCATTATATTTCCAAAGGTACCAAATATGACATATCTATCTCCTCTCAATCATGACTTACAGCTTATTTAATATAATAAGGAATCGCCAACGTTATCCTATGGGAGGGGGAGGCCGCACTGTAGTGAAAAATGAATTTGGGAGTTTTTCACTACCAGGACATGTAAAACTTAAAAGTACATGTCCTACCTTTTTATTACACAGCACCCTTCCCTATGGGCTACCTAGGGCCTGCTTTAGTGGTGACATATGTAATAAAAGGGGAGCTTTAAGGCTTGGCTACATGTTGTAAATGACAAATCGATATGACAGTGTGACACTGCATTTAGGCAGGCTTGGGATAAGTTTTAGAGTGCTACTTGGGTGGGTGACACAATAAGTGCTGCATGCCCTCTGGTAGCATTTAATGTACATGCCCTGGGTATATGGTATACCACTCTACAAGGGACCTACAAGTAATCAAAATGTGCCAGTTAGGTTTAGGCCAATCAGACCATGTTTAGGGGAGTGATCACAAGCACTTTAGCACGGGTTAGCAGTGGAAACAGAAGCAAAAAAATCCTGCAAAAATGGGAGGCACGTAGGCAAAATGTTTGGGGGAAGACCACCAAAAGGCTGACAGGTCTACAGGCACCTAATTAATCCACTTCAGGTGAGTGAAAAGTTGCATTAGGCCTCCTTGAAATCAAATACATCATATCACATAGTTATCAGCAACAAGAGCCTAACTCCCTAGGTGAGACTTCAAAATGTAATACATTATGTCATATTTGCCTTTATCTTTAATTTTTCATATTTGCCTTAGTCAAAGATATGCACTTATTGGCACATCTCAGCATAGCCTAAAATAATATTTACTATGCTAGGCACCAAATATTCATCACCAATGCACCATCATCCATGCTACCAGCAATGTGTTTGGTATGTTTTATCAATGCTCATAAATAAATAAAAAATACAATCAAAAGAAAGCTATCAAAAACTGCAGAATGCTGTGATACGTTTAACTATTCCCACTGATTAAATCCCTCCAATGCCCTCGCTTAGATCTCCTCTGAAAACCAGGGGGCACTACTCTGTGACAGTGATAATATTATTGTCTCCAGACTGAAGCCCTTAATATGACTAAGGGACTGACAGATTTCATCAGGTTAATAAACCTGCCTAAAAATAGGTATTTCTTCACATGGTAAATACCTCATCCCAGGCTACTGGTAGTTACCAGAGGCGGAGCCCTTTGCAAGGGCGCCACTCCCATACTCACGGTCTTATAGTTTAACTGAAAACAATGAGGAAAAACATATGATAACCATATTATTGCATGTTTACATTGTGTTGGTAGTAATTGTGTCAGGTTTTGCTGTGCCATGTTGTAGTAATATCAGATATATGTTGCACAATTACTGCATCACTCATACAATTTCAACTAAATGGAGGGTCTGGATTTCTTCCCAGTAAAACACATTCCAACAGCACTCCATACAATGGTGCATGTGTTAACCCTGGGAGGAGGTTAGGCGAGTTTACCAGTTTATTTATCATGCTATTCTTTGATGAGGTATTCACCGACAGGTTCATTTGCCATGCCTCTCCCTCTCCGACAAGGAAATCCACTGCAGGGCATTGCAAATGAAAGATCACCATCAATGGCAGGGCTTTAAATGGGATGGGTCCTGCTGGTGCTGAACACCGGCTCCTTAAAAGCAGCTGAAATGAGTCTCTATTGTGTTCTCTATTTTTACCCTCACCTTCAGGGTGAAAACAAAATCGTAACTCTGCAGCAGTGCAACCCTTCACTTCCTTTGATGTGACTTCAAAGACACTCCTTATAGTTCTTTCACAGCCTCATCATTTCAGAACTGAAGCATTTTCAATATTCTATACAACAAAGCCATGGTAGTTGCTTATTTAACTTATACAACTAACAACAATTGGCAAAGCCAATCGTCCTGGCTTGTAGGTGTAAATTGTTAGTTGTTGTAGTATATATCTGGATACCATGACAGAACCAGCATAATACCAGTAGGGAGGCACACAAGTCTCAGGGCAGATTTTTACTTTGTCTATTTTTAAGCAACGCCTTAATTACATCGGCCACACCCTTCTGAGAAACCACCTAGTTTTTAATCCCAATTAAAGTCCTGATCAAGGGCATGATGCAGCTTCCCGAATACCCATGGTGCAGGGGACCCCTGGTGCTCTTGCTCCAAAGGGTCCCAGCAACCACCTACCCCCCTTCCCTGAAAGCCTGTCTTGGTGTGAGAAAGGCCCGTCCACAAACTTTGCAGAGGGTCTCCCTCAGGTTTCTCTACACGTCTTGTGACAATCCGACAGGTGACTGGACGTTCATTTAAAAAAAAATATAGGTAAAACCTATGTCCAGCAATCCTTCTTTAAGTAGACAGAGCACCCACTGGAGTATGCTTAAGTATGTTTATTGTCTCAGCGCCCGTAGACCCGTTCAACTGTCACTACATTTAACACAACACATTCTAATCTGACCTCACAACATGACGAATGCCCACATCTTCATGCTTACACTTGAATACTACACTGTGGTTTTCTAAGAAATGAAAATGTATAAAATAAAGAAAGGTATGCATGGGCGACATGCAAATTCCAACATTTAGAAGCCTTGTAATAGTAAGGTTTAATTTTCTCATTGCTAAAGGTCGTCTTTACCTGCTGAGGGTAAAACAGTCATATTGTGGTATTGAAAATCCATGGGGTTGCTTGAAAATCCAGTCACCAACTCTTCCATCGTTAGGGTGCCCAAAGGATTGTCTTTCATTTATTTCATCGTATTTGGTGGCCGATAAACAGGATTCACACCATCTCTCAAGGCTCTGCAAAAGGAAAGGCATTTTTAACATTGATTGATGCATTTCCTGGTAGCCTGAAAAGCAGTTCTAACTACTGAATATGTTAAAATGGTATCCTTTGTTTCTCCACGAGGGACGTAGTAATGCAATGAGTTTTGAGAAATACCAAGTATCTAGTACCATCATTTTATAGTTCAAAATGCTGCTTCAACAATTCAATATACAAAGACACATGTATGATACACTTTCACAAACAGACCCAAAGATATGTGTTGGTTATGTCTATCGACTCATTGTCAGCACACCTTACTACCACCACAACTGTCTTACCACACCAATTGTGCTGCAGTTTCAGCCAGGATGCCTTGATACCAAAAGGCAGGCAACCAGGGGCTCCCCAACCCACAATTCAATACTGCCATGCAATCCAAGCAACTCTAACTCCAGGAATCACTGTTTGCACTGTCATGAACCCCATTTTACCCCAATATAGGCCTAGGCAGTTGCACGACCTTTGACCTACATTTATCCTACCATTGTTCTGCATAACGTTTCTGGTGCAGACATTTTACCTAGTTAGGTGCTGTATACATGTCATGTGTTTTTTCCCAAAAACCAGCCTCATTTATTATGCATGAGGACTCTCAGTATCACAGGAGAATTACCATCTTCAGCACATTAACTATGTATAAGGGTCACCACTATCGTCATCCTTGTCCGACATGTCCACAGTATCATGCCACATCTAGGTAGAGCCCCTGAGGGCATCTTTCGGGTATATAAGCACCACATCTTCGTTGGTCAAACCAGAGGAGAAAGACTTCCATGCTGACACAAGACGGTGAGGTCCCTGCAAGTAGACACTCCAGCACGCAGTGGTCTGACTTCCCCCGCTGGGTGTCTAACTAGAGACTAAGACGGGGTACTTCATTCTCTCACATCAGGTAGTGGGATGGGCTGTTTCCTAGGGGGATTCTTTGCTATACACCTACATACATGTAAGGTACACTGAAGTACATCTAGTTAGGGTTTGCATTGTAGGAATACACATTATGACTATCATGTATTTATAAGCCTGCATATATTGACTGTTTTAGCACTATGGTAGAATTCTACCTTTTATTTACTCTATTGGTGCGTGTACTCATCTATATCTGCTTCTGTCTAATGTTTGTTGTAGCACAAGCATTTGATAGTAGAATGACGCTGGTTCGATAAATGCTTATTGAAAACGTCCCCATCATGTATTCTATATATCTCTCTGAGAACAAATGAGCACAAGTGACTGAGCGAAAAGTACTGTACTGTTTCCATGATCCCTGAGAGGTCAGAGTTGTCATGTCCGATAGTTGTCAGAAACTATTCGCTCCTTGGTAAGGTTGGGGGGCTTGTAGTGGCACTGTGAGCTAGACGATCTACAGACTAACATATCCTCTGGAGGTGGTGGGAATCAGTCTGAATACCAATCCCTTCATTCATGTCGTCTAAACGTGCAGATCCTATAAGGATTTGTAGAAACTACACAACATGGCGCCACAAACATTGGTTTGATTTTTATTCAATGGTCAAATCTGAGTAGTTCAGTCGTGCTTTCTCAGAGACCCCTACTCACATTTTTTCCAGAGACGACTGGAGTGGGAAGGGAAAATCCACCACAGCCGAGCAAGTAGATCACATATATTGGCTGTAGGTTTATTCAAGCTTGAAGTATTATAGTTCCCTACATTGTGAATAAACCTTTAATCTCTATTTCCTTGAACTACCTTTCGAAATGTATGTCCAAGGTGAGACTGTGGTAGCATTAAATGCAAATGCAGCAGTGGACAGAGAGCAGGAAGGTGCAATAAACATTTCAGAAAATTTCAGAAATGCACCTACTTTAAAACTAGCAGATTTTGGAGTCCCAGCATGAGGTGGGACTGTTACCTTTGTGATTGAGGAACGCGATGCATACATGACAGAGGTGGTCTATTCTTGGGTCAAGTTCCCACCTGCAGATACGGGTACTCATATATTTAATTCTTATATAGTGGATGAAATACCAGAAGAATACAATCCATACAAGGGCAAAGAAGTCCCGTTAACGTTCCAGGAACATATAAACTGGTTTAAATGCGCCCTCCCACACACCACAGAAAAAGGGAGATCCTTGTCTGCTCAGAAGAGACAGAGCCACGTGGCTGCTTACACACTGCATCCAGAAATTGACACACTGGCAATAGCAGACTTACGTCCACTTTACAAAGAAATAATAAAACTTTAAAGAAATTTGACACCGTTCATTATGAGAACATTCACACTTCAGCCTACAAGGGTTACTCCAGCAGGTCAACTACAAGGCACTGCAACTAAAATAATCCCACAAACACTGAATGCAGTTATATGAAGAAAGCCCACTAAACGTGAGCAAATGCCACTCTGGATAGCACAGAAAATAGCACAGCTAGAGGCTGTGTTTCCACCCACAGGGCCAAAAGCAAAACATAGAATATTAACGATCTGCTCGCCAATGGTAATAGCAGAGGACTATACCACTTGGGCACAGTTTTTCTTGCATCTATACCAAGACTCAAGGCACCCCTTCAATAGCAGTAATACTAGAGGTATTATGACAAATACAGAATGAGTACAAGGCAGAACCTGACCAGAACTTACGGATGAAATTAATAGGCAATGTTTCCCAGGTATCTACGAATGTTTGTTGGACTTGTCCCATTTTCCCAATTTTTTTCGCTTTTCACCCCCCTGTTTAGGATGTCTCCCCCATGGTAAAGAATACTGTATAGGCCATGTATGGTGTGAGACGCCATGTTGAATGTGACGCAATGGTGTGCACACCTGTAATATCCCTATTGTAAACATGCACCTTACTGAAATGACGCTTTTAAAATGGATGCCATGGCTGTGTGTTGTGCCACCTGACTGCAATAGGTTAGCGGTCTAGATGTTTGGTTCCCAGCCACCCCAGCTTTTGGAGGGAAAGCCTGCCACCCAGGGTGCTCTACTCCTCCCCCTAAGCCGGTTTGAACCAGTTCCCCAGAGGATTCCAGAAGCTTCTGGCACTGCCTGGTAGAGGGGGTGAGGGGCATATAAATACGGGAGCTGTGCCACCATGTGCTGAGTCAGAGCAGGGACATGAACGTGAGGGGACCTGCTGCCAGGGGATACCACATTTGGGCCTGTGTCCTGGACCCTGCACCTAAATAGAACCCCTCTGCTGTCCCCAGGGCTAGTGGAAGCCCCACTGCAGGAGTACAGGCTGCTGTACAGGAGGAGGGCCATGCTACAGTGGAGGATGGTAATAGCCTACGGCCCTGTCTTGATGAGTTCCCACTCACTGCTGACCTGGCGCAGTAGTGCCTGCTGCTCTGCCACCTGGCCCCAGAAGAAGGAGCGCCAGCCTAGGTCCCTGAGGCTACTGGGACCTTGCGCCACGCAATCGCTGCGCCTAAAAGCCCCTGAAGCGGAGGAGAGCGCTATATTGGGGTTGGACTGGACCCCCCAGTAGGTGAGGAGCGTTACCCTGGGGCCCCTGGGGCTTGCTGCTGGGACTGTCTGCGCCCCTAATCCTAAAGCGCTGTGCTGTGAAGATGTTGTGGCCCTGCGAAGCGCCGCACTTCTGGAAGTGCTACTGCCTGACCTGCTGTTTCCAAAGCGCTATACGAAAAGAACTGTTGCCTCCTATGGTGCTGGACTGCTAGGAGCGCTGTGTAGCACCTAAGCGCTTTGCATGCCCCGGGCTAATCTGTGTGGCTGTGGGGCCAGGAGAACTGTTGTACTGAAGAGCGCTGTGGGTGCCTACCCCGCATGATTGTCGCTGCCTTTTTGCCAATTTGAGACCCGGCGGGAGCCTACCCCGCGTTGGCGCCTTAATTACCTCAGTGGGTGCCCACCCCGCATAATTGCCGCATAGAATCACTGCCGCGACCGGGATTGACAAAGGGCTGCTGCACTGCCCGCGGCGACCTGGAAGCAGGAGCAGCTATCCCGTAAGCCAGGCGGGGCTCCTGTGAGCTGGTGGGAGCCCACGCCGCTGCTGAATTAATAACCGGAACAGGAGCCCATCCTGCCGGTTAGGGCCCAAGAAGCGCTGTGGTGTCTGTAAGGGTAGCGCGAGAGAGGCGGTGCCCGTCAATGGGAGCGCCAGCTGCGTCATCGGCAGCGCCCCCACGGGAGCCGTGCTGGGATTGGGCGAGGCAGGAGCGTCCCCCCAGAAATCCCGCCCTGCCGGTGAGGAAGCTGGAAGGAGCCGGGACCAGGAAGACACTGTGCCTGCAGGCTGCAGGAAAGGGACCGGAGCCTCGCTGGACCCGCATTAAAGTCCTGGGTCCCAGGAGGGGGCCCGGAGAAGCCAAAGGAGGCGGTGTCATTGGCAGGCCTCCATGGGAGCGGGGGAGAGCCCTGCAGAGCCAGCGGCCGACCGGGAGAGAGACCGGAGCTTCTGAGGAGAGTCGAGGCCCCGCGGGATAGTCGGTGAGTAGGGCCCATCAAGGAGTAGGAGGGGGTTGTCAGGGCACATCACCGGTAACCGCCCCCTTTGCCCAGACAGATCCTCACAGGTGCCGCGTCTGACAGTGGGCAGCTGCATTGGAGGTTCTGCATGGTGTTCTTGAGCCCCAGGGAGGGGCGCTGACGTGACTCATGCCTCCCTGCCTGATCGGTGGAACCCAGATGTACCGCATGTAGCGGCAGCTGCCACGTGTGGAGGCATTCACGAATTTAGACACTCGGCATGACTACGCAGTGGAGCTGACTTCTATGCGGCTACATTGAGCCCAACCTGCACAGTGAAGGGGGCATTCTTGATGACCTACGACATTGGGGCGCTTGGGGGCGCCTGTGATGCCCTGTATGTTTACACCATGAGGTTTCCATTACATGCCTGGTTCGGTGCATAATGTGCTCTGAGGCCTATGGTTATGCCCCCCCCCCCCCCCCTGAAACGCGACCAAATGCTAAAGTCATGATATTTCACCTTTAGGCCTTTTAGTAAGCATGGGATGCCTATTGGAATGCTGCTGCGTGTAGGCCTCTGGTGATTTAAGTGCATGGTTAGTGCCACCAGGAATATGGTTGACCCTTCATGCGCCGAGGGTTACTACCCACGTCTAATGTGGTCTGGTGACCTTGGGGTGCCCTGCCTATCGATTAGGTCCTATGCTCATATGATTCATGCCTGATATATTTTGGTGTACCTCCTGTTGCCTCACTGCTGTTGATATTGGGCATAGGGGGCTTCAGGCTATTCTGATTATGGCAGTCTAGGCCTGATGTTAATGCTGTACGCCTATTGTTCTTTTTGCAGGAGACACTAATGCAAGCCATACTGAGCTTTATGCCTAATGTTTTATTTTTATGCGGACTGCCTGCTGTTATATGCTTACTGCATAAGGTTATGCCAAGACTTAATGCCTATTTCTTTCTTACAACCTTGACCCTGATGGACTTACCCCCCTGTTCGTCATTTACCCTGTAAATAATCCCTGTGTATATATTGCCCTGGCGCCAGTTGGCGCAGTATAGTGACTACTGTGTTTACTTTTGCATATTTGACCCAATACAAAAGTTATTCTTTTTCACCGAAACTGGTATTGTGTCTCTTTTTGTGGTCTGCCTGGTGTGTCGTCTGTGTGTACTGCTTGGATGCTTAACACATGTCCTCAGGAGTTTGGCCGGCCCGCTCTGCACCATGCAACCCCCCATCGTATTGGCTAACCCATTTCTTACAATGTTGGCAAACATAAAAGGGGCGGCAGCAGCCGTAGCTAAACGCTAATGCCTGAGGGAATGCACTCCTGCACAACAGGAGCGAGAATTACCAAAAATTATCAAAGAAGTATATGCTTCATTAGGTAGAGATAACTTGGGAGCTAGACCGCGAAACCACAAGTAATGGGTAATCCTGAAAAGGATACCTCAAGGTAAGCACCAGATTCTTATAAAAAGAAATGGGATAATAAACAACAACAACATAGACAGAATATATCACAACCACGAGGTGGGCCGCCTCAACAGGACCTCTCTGACAGCAGGTATAACCATAGGAACCATGATAACATTAAAGAACCTGACAGGTTTCACGATACTGATACACGTTCCTCTCATTCCTTTCAGGGTTCATCAAAACACTCCAAGAGGGAAAGATGGTCGGAACACAGATCAAAAGAGCAAGCAAAGTCAAGAGATACACATCGCACTTTAGACTATATTACCAAAAAAGAAGATAAACCAATATCAAAACTTCAATTTAAAAAGAGGAAAGTATCTGGCCTTAAAATAAGAAATGCTCAGGCTACTGAGTAGTCAAATTCTGAATGTGGAATGGGCTCTGACGATGGATTTAGGCCCAGATCTATGTACTGGGGTGAATGTATGACATTGTTCTGCATTCTGTCCATCAACTGTGGTTTTTGCATTGTCACCCCGAGTGGGATGGGTATGCTCAGACGTGAGTCCCATGCTCTCCACATCACTGGAGTCAAGCTATCCTGGCTGAAGACAGCTGATAGCCAGAAAACGGTCCTAGGATGCTTGATTCCGGTCCAGGAAAGACATGGCTTGGCAGTGCGGGCTGGACTGCTCCCATGAGGCACAGGGTCAAGGCTGATTTGCATATGGCCATGTCTGAACTGGGGTGGTGTGGAGTGCAGAGAAGCAATGGATTTAGGCCCAGATCTGTGCACGGGGGTAAATGTATGACATTGTTCTGCATTCTGTCCATCAACTGTGGTTTTTGCAGGTGCTAGACAGTGCAGGAGAATTAACAATAGCTCACCAGAACCTGATGGAATTTCTGGCGACAGCGGCATTGAATGAGCATATCACGGTGGAAACACCTGATACTAGGGTAAGTGTCCCACACTAGTTATATGAAATAGCACTCCATATGTAGGGGGACATACCTAGGAAAGTGAAAGGTCTTGTTTGGAGACACTGACTTTTGGATACAATATCCGTTTGGCTGAAAAAGATTAGTGATCTGAGTTTGTTATGGACTACCCAAAGGGAGAAACAGTAATTTTATCAGCTTTCTCCGACCTCATTCCAGAATCATTCAGTGCAGAAGTGAGTGGTAACACTAGCTCCTGCATTATACCACAATCATGTAGGGTGGATCGCTGAGTCACCTCACCATATAATCCCAGTAAAAATGACCCCAATCTACATAGAGAGTACTCGGTAAAACATGATGCAAGAAAAGCAAGTCAGGGAGATCTTACATTAACTTGAATACCAAAGTGTAATAGAGAATTGCACCTCTTCCATGTATAATCATTTGTTTCCCGTAATGAAGCCCGGCAATTCATACCATCTCGTTTTAGACTATAGACATTTGAACACATGCACAAAGACATTTGCAGTACAAAATGCCCACAGTGCTGTATTAATGAAGAACATTGTGAAGAAGAAATACAAAACAACACTAGATAGCTCAAATGGAATCTTTTGTCAAAATATAGTGCCTGAGTGCAGATATCTCACAGCATTTTTGGCCCTAGGCTCTCAACGTCAATTCTGCAGATTGTACCAAGGGTCTAAAAATAGCCCAGGTTGTTCTCAGCAAGAGTATTAGAGTTACTTAAAAATGTTGATGAGGAGTAACCCTGGGTGGAGCTGGCGTAGCGGGGCTACGCAGGGGTCCACAGACTTGGGAACAAACTCCGCTCCGCCTCCCACCTCCACCCCCTTAATTACAATTAATTCGACATTCATTACAACTAAAACAAAAACCACTTACCTATACCGCGGCATCCACGAACAGCCCTCCTCCTCTTCCTTGCCTTCTCTGGGTGATCACTGTGAAAACTGGGCAAGTGCGCACGCGCATCTGCATTTCTTGCGAGACGGACAGGGTGAACAACATCATTCTGTGATTCGCCTCTGAGGGCTATTGTTGGAAGCCGGAGTCCCCGTCCCGCACCACTGTCACAGAATGCGAGACCCAGGACTCCTCACTCAACGTTAGGCCAAGTAGGGACACCGTTTGAGATAGCCCTGCTCACCCCCTTAGTCTCTTGGCATGAGCAGCCAGGCCTATCTCCAAGGCACAAGTGTACAGTATGTGCAACCACACCCACAGCAACCCCCAGGTAACACCACAAATGTACTCCACAGGAGTTTGATAAAAACAAGTATAAACTTTATATAAAAAGATACACAATCAGACCACACAATACAATAGCCAACATATAATAAAGGGTAATATTCATTAGGTTCAAATCCCAAACATGGCTTTCAAAATGCTATGCTGGTCGCAATGCTAGAATCACACACGTTGCAATGGACAAACAATAGTGCACTGCTTAACAATACAATCCTGTGCTGGGCAAAGGAGAAATAATACAATGCGTAAAGATACACCCCGGTACCTTGCAATGGGAGAAATAATGCAACGCGTACCACTACAATCATGTACTGCGCAATGAAGGAATAATGCAATGCGTCACACCCCAATCACATACTTTGCAATGAAGAAATAGTGCAATGCAGGCTGCTACAATCATGTACTTTGCAATTAAGGAATAATGCAATGAGTAACTACAATCACGTACTTTGCAATGAAGAAATAATGCAATGCGGGCCGCTACAATCCTGTACTTTGCAATGGAGAAATAATGCAATGTGTATCGCTACAATCGTGCACTTCGTTATTCAGAAATAATGTTAGGCGTCATAAGACAGTCTGGCCGTTTGTTAGCAGCAATATTGACAATGTGTATTATGACAATCACCCTCTTTGATAACAGTTGCCCCCACTCGTATCAACGATGACATAAAGTACAGCTTCTGACTCTGGCCCCAGTACTGCCACTCCTTTCATCAGTACGGGCCCCAATCTGAGCCAAAGCAAAGGCTCACTTCATCAGAAGGACTGAGAGGCCGAGAGAGTGTCCCTCCAAGCCCGCACCCCGCCCAGGTAGTGATCCACGTTACCTGGGGGCATGACCCCACTCTCCTCTCCTCCTTCAGCGAACTTAGCCTTCTGTGCAGAACTTTCTCAATGGGTCTCAGTGGCTCGGCCTGGCAGCTCAGGTCCTCCGGGGCTGCCGGTCTGGGCCTCGACTGTTTGGAAGGTCTCAGGCAGCCGCAGGGCACACATACCCCATGGCCCTGAGATTACTTTTCTCCGGGTGCACGTTCACCACAGCACCCTCCGGGTCTCAAAGCCACACACACAACGCTGATGAGACTCCACGTCGACTCAGGGTGCACGCTCACCAGGCACTCCTTCCTGCGGTCTCAGTTGGCACCAAGGCATGCACACCGTGCTGCAGAGACTCAGTTTCTTCCTGTGCACACAATGATCAGCCGATCACTTCCACAGTCCGAGGTTGCACCAAAACACACACACTGCTTCACTGATACTTACTCCAACTCAGGTACCCCAATATCCAGGCGCTCTTCACCAACGCCTTCAGCCGCACCACAACACACTCACCGTGTCCGAGCCTCCCTTCTTCTCCAGTGCACACGATGACCAGGTGCTCTTCACCAATGCCTCTGGTGCACCCCGACAGGCACCCTGCGTGTCCGAGACTCACTCCATTTTCGATGCACACGTTGATCAGGCCTCCTCACCAATGCCTCCTGTGCACCACGACATGCACGACTGCGTGTCCAAGACTCACTCCACCTCCGATGCACACGCCGGCCCGGTGCTCTTCACCAGTGCCTGCGGTGCACCACGACACGCACCTTGTGCATCTGAGTCTCACCTCAGCTGCGGTGCCCACGCTGACCAGGGGCTCTTCACTAACGCCTGCGGTGCACCAAGACACGCATCCAGCGCGTCCAAAACTCACTTCACCTTAGATGCACACCTTGGCCAGGTCTTTTCACCAATGCCTCCTGTGTACCATGACACGCACCCAGCGCGTCCGAGTCTCACTTCTCCTCCGTGTGTCCAAGCTCACAGGGCACACCTTCCGAGGGTCTCAAGCTGCCACAACACATTCCCACTGCATCACTTGAAACTTCTCCGGAAATCTTTATCCCTGCCTAAATCAGTTCTGGGTGTCTCCCTCCCAGTGTCACCTTTCTCCCTTTGATACTGGGGGTCTGGATCCTTAATCACTCGGAAGGAGACGGGTCAATTGTTTTATAGCAGCAACCCAGGCCTCTTCACCTCCCGGGGCTTCTCTTTGCCTACTCTCCAGATGCAGGTCAGCCTGGTGTCATCTCAAACCCTCCCTTGGGTCAAGACCTCCCCCAGCTTCTCTCATCTCGCAGATCTAGACAGTCAATCCAAATTCAGCAGAGACACACAGAAATGCTTAAAGCACAAAACTCAGACACTTTCTAAAAGAGTGGTTTCTGAACACACAGTGACAAAACCACTTTCATAGAAAGATGTGTTATGAAACAGTGAGTTCATACATACTCAAAGTCACCCCTCCATTTTATACTGATAGGAAACCTGCCTTTTACTTACACTGCACCCTGCCCAGGGGTTACCTGGGACCTACCACAGGCGTGGCCACTGTGCATGCAAAAGGGAAAGTAAGGCCTGACAAGTGGTTGCACTTGTCAGGACAACAAGCTAACTTAGCAAACTGCACACAGTCCCTACACTGAAGGCATGAGTTTCCTTCTCTGCACCTTTGCATTAGTAGCCCTGGCACACACAGTGCACATCACTAGTGACTTTACTAGTAAGGCAAACATACCGATCATGGGCAACCAATTACCATTACACTTTACACAGGGAACACGTGTACTTTGACACTGATCAGCAGTGGAAAAGTACCAAACGCATCTAAATTGGCAACTCTATATCAGGAAAACTGTCTAGGGAGAAAGCAAAATGTTTAGGGAACTTTAGCCAAAAAGGCCAAGTCTTGCAGCTATAAATGTAACTTTAAAAAAATCAAAAATTGCTCACCTCAATGTCCTTTTCCTAGGATATGAGCTCCCAAGTGAAGAGAAAGCTTAGCAGCCAATTTTTAAGAAAAGTGTGCGCTGCTCCAACTTCCAAAAATTCTGAATAACTTACAGTACATACATTTTGGATTACACAGAAAAAGAAAACCTTTTTATGACACAATTAGACCAGATTTTTCAGTTCAACATTTGACACAGGAACACACAGAAATTCTATGTTCCCTAGAAGCTCACATGATAGCTTCCAAACATTTGCGTACATGTGTAAATACTACAAATTTGGTGATCCATGTAATCACGGGTCAATCTGGGTACACTTACCTAACCTTCAATGAATGGGAAACTGTACCCATTGCATGCAAATCATATTTTAACATGAACGCCGAGATGCGTTTTGGATTCACTGAAATAATTCTTATAGCAGTACAGATTGGTGCGGTGAGAGAAAGAGCATTGACTCAGAGGAAACAAATAATTGTCGTAACTCTGGCACCAACCTTAAAGACTGTTACTAAAGCAAGCATTCCTAACGCTAAAGTACTTCATCCGCGATGGATACAATGAGCTAATTCTCTCACTGCAACTGATGTAGACTTTAAATGTGATTCTACATTAAAATCACAAGCATTTTCACAATACGATCAAGAATACCCTCTTCTGAATGAAAAATGCCCCTAGAGCAGTTTAAATACATCATTTACATGGACGGTTCAGCTCAGCCAGCCGTAGGAAGTAAACAGCAATGCAGCACAGCTTGTGAGATTGTAAAGGGACGTATGTGGCAGCACTGTGGCAGATGACATCAATTATCGTTTAGCTGTTTTACAGGAACTCAATGAATTCCGGGCACTACACAGCAACGCCCAAGGAAAAAGCACCACCACTCGGGAAGTGAAAGCAGTTTCAGTAAGACCTGCCTGGGTCCCGAACATCGGTGACCTGGTCGGAGAAAAGATTGTGGACAAGAAAGAATTTGACCCTCTTACCTGTCCTGGCTGTCGAAGGAACAATACAGTACTTATACTGCTTCTTGCCGGAAATAAAGAAAAGAGATTTGTCTCGATTGATCTGATCAAACCACAGGATGTGGCCGATACTGAATAGCAGGCTGCATGGGTTCCTGGGTAGCAGCCGATCTCCTCTCGCTACCACACAGGAAGTGCAGACAGAAAGACTAATAACATTTGAAGATTCTACTCTGCGAATTAATGGCATTGCCAACAATAGAATGGAACTCGTACCTGTCAAAATTGAACAACAAAATACAAATGAAAAGACCTCAATTCGGCCTAATAATGACATATTTGTGAATATGTCTTAAAACGAGCCAACAACCACTTCAACAAAACCTGCTGAGCTATAAAACGATAGATCAAACAGCGTCTGGCTATTTCATCAATTTTGATACCTTCTACTGGATCCGAGTTAACCTGAGTCACCGCCAGCTGCTGTTTCCGGCAAAGAAAAATATACACTATCTATCTTTGGCTGAAAAATACTTACTTTGTTTCTCCCTGGCTACAGCTCTGGAGGGCAATTGACCTACTGTCTTTTATAGTTTGGGATAGGGTTTCATATGATGTATTTGTTCCCACTGAACTTTAAAAAATACCACATGTATTTAAAATGTCTTTAAATTATATCTTCCCCTCTAGTACACTCTCTGATGATTGGGACTTTGAAACTGTTAATAGTATGCTGTTTGATTTAGAACAATCTGCTGCATTCTCTAAAGATGAATTTTATGTTGATAGATCTGCTTTTGATACCATGTAATGTTACCAACATTATGGTCATCATTTTTTGCACAAAACAAGTATCCCACGTAATGTTCTTACTCACCATCAATGGGAACATTGCCCGACACTAACAAAAGGTAGTTCACACATTTTTACACACAAGTTTGCTTATTTTTCTGGGTTTAAGACTTCCGACTCGACCTCGTATTATTATAAAGTTGCTGCTACACTGGCAACAAATAATATGCTCACCAACACAATACAGATATACTCTGCTACCTTTATTTCCCAGCTGTCTTTACAGGACTTCGACTTTTGGAAGGACACCATAGACACAAAATGAGTCTGGGGGACTAAAGATTGGCAAGTGCAGGGAGCCGAGGCATTATTTAGTGCATGTCTCATACCAAAGCAGATTATCTTCCAGAGCAATACAGTGCAACAGACTTTCTGTCTTGGACTAGCCAAGATCAAGGACTTGAACACACCTCCGATTCCCTCACTCTCACACTTTGAGGATTGGACAAACTATACACAGTATAGTGGTGATACACTGGATGGGGGTTCTTATAACTCTTCAGACCCTAATTGGAAGCAATGGTTAGCTTGACCTATCAACCCAATTGCATGTCAATCAAGATTCAAGGGCACCACCGAAGGGTTAGTATCCATAGGTCGGACCATCGCTATGTACATCGAGAACTAGGCATAACAGTTGGGAAGTTATGCCAAGATTGGCTGAGAACCTCAACACTGTCCCAGGTGAAACAACACTTGTCCTTACTTTCAGATGACATAGATCTATGGGATTTTTGCTAGGCCTCCGTAGACCATGTCATAAACACTTTTCATATGCGATTTACAACGAAGTATGGAAGATCTCTCAACAGGAAGCGGTGGCGAGATTGCGGGAAATTGATGGGGTTAACGTAGAAGAGGATTTGGCAGTGGTCGACAATGGCATGACCATTCTATCATCCAGGATTTATTCACTAGGCAACATTGTATCTTCTGCAATAGATATAATAGAACCAGACAGGTCCATTCTTCAACATGGGCAATGGAAGTTACGATCTATCCTGTTATTAAGATGGACGCTACAATCATTGCGCTCGGGTCGTGTGCCCTGGTGATATATTAACAGAACATTTTTTGTTCTCTGCTTATAATTTAACAGAAAGGTAGATAGCAATGGAACAAAGAGATACAAGGTATACAATGTTGCACATTGAAAAATTGGACCAATTACCTTTCACCGTGGCGGGGTCACCATCCCCAAAATGAGTAATCCATGGTCATATAAACTTTGCCAGTGACAACATTCCAATTTCAATATTGTCTACAATACCACCAAGTAGGCAGGTGTGAAGCGTTGGGTAGGGAATACATCCATACATTTTGGGAATTACCTTACATATTTAGATGCTGAAAAGAGGACACAGAAGTCTTTCTCAGTGGTTCAGGCTGTGAGAATTTGTTAAGTGGGTCTCTAATTTGTCATGATATTATGCGTGACGGAGCTTGCAACGCTTCGGTTGCAAATCTTTCTTGTCACTTGAAAGGATCCCCAGCTGCAGTGATTCATCGGGTGTTCAAACTACTCTCGAATGGGAGTTATTTGATGTTGAATGATCAAGGTTGTTGTGGGATGCTGCTGGGCATTGCATATCTGGTAACAGTAAGTTCCAGGCTTATTTGTTGTATGTAAGTATTGTTGCCACCGGCCCACGCTGTCAGGGGGGCTCGACTATGGCCTTCGTTGAAGGTTTCCCTTAAATGGTTTGATTCTCTGAGAAGACTGAAAGCCATTGTTTTTCAGAAGGAGGTGGCCTTAACCTCAGCACAAGAGACTTTCGATCTCAAGGTTGCAAGGTCTTCAGCTGAGATACAGGCACTAGTCTGAGCAAACTTCCGGCTCCATTTTGGAGAAAATGAACATTGTATCTTTAACATGTTTGATGCGAGTGGGATAGCACATCTATTTTAGTGAACTTAGGTTCTGGGATATTAAACACCTTTCAGACAATCGTCTGAGTTATTCCATCTTTGATACACTCTGTATTGGGAAGTGTTTTTGGAGGGCTTATGCTGGTCCGACTACTTGTAGTAGAAATCCAGGTTTTAATTTTCCTGCTACGCAACGGACAGTCCAAATTCCAAAGAGATGGAAAAAGCGATCTAGAAGCGATGTTCTTGTGAACAAATGGACTCCATCTGGGCACACCTCAGCTTCGGGAGCTAAGCGAGCATTGGTTTCGGTCATTCATATCAGTCTGGGTTGACTGTGTCTTACCTGTACTCCACTGCTTATTTTTCAGACATGAATGCGTGTTGGACATCTGTCTAACACTTTGATCGGTTGTGCCTCCAGATGTGAATGGGCAGTGTCCTCAGCATATTCCAATTCAGATGTCGGCATTCTTAGAGCCACCATGGGATGCTTCAGCTCCTGTCGGAATAAACACCTGCTCTGTACCAGCCTTTCAGGAGTTAAGTGCTTCCTCAGCAATGGCTGAGGGAACTGGTGAAGATTACCTTTGCTCAATTGACCTGATTCAAGAGGTGTTACAGGGACCGTCCTCTGTGAAGGCAAGCAGCAGTTATGTTGCATCTCCCACAAAGGACACAAACATTTGGCTCTCTGCGTGCTGGAAACAATTCAGCCTTTTTTAAAAACAACCTAAATTGGAATTCGAAAACATGATTTTTTTTTCTCTTCTTTAGCTCTCACTGAGCACTGTGGCTTTCGGCGTGCTCAGTCAGTCTATCAGTATATTGTCTATTTAGAGGACTTATATAACTTTTTAACTTGTACACCATTTTTTCACACAATTTTAGATGGTTTTATGCTCATATTTTAGAAATGTCTTATTTTAAACAGGCATATTTTAACATTTGTTACTTTGTCGTTCAGCCCGATGACGAGTTGATGTTATGAAGCCCAATCTACCCCAAATTAGGCCTAGGTAGTTGCACGACCTTTGACCTACATTTGTCCTACCATTGTTCAACTTAACGGGTCTGGCGCTGACCTTTTACCTAGTTAGGTGCCGCATAAATGTTGTGTGATCTTCTCTGAAAACTAGCCTCATTTGTAATGCATGAGGATTCTCAGTATCACAGCAGGATTATCATCTTCTGCATAATAATTCTGTATAAGGGTCACCACTGTCGTCATCCTTGGCCGACAAGCCCACAGTAACATGACACATCTAGGTAGAAGCCCTAAGGTTACCTTTTGGTTATATAAGAACCACATCTTCGATGGGCAAACCAGAGGAGAAAGACATTCATGCTGACACGCTGACCCGAGACGCTGAGGTCCCTGCACACAGACACTCCAGCACGCAGTGGCCTGATAGCCCTCGCTGGGTGTCCAACTCGGTACCAAGATGGGGTCCTTTGTTCTCTCACATCAGGTAATGGGGTAAGCTTTTTCCTAGGGGGATTCTTGGCTAAACACCTACATAAATGCTAGGTACACTTAGGTACATCTAGTTAGGGTTTGCATCGTAGGAATACACATTATTACGGTCATCTATTTATATATCTGCATATATTCAATGTTTTAGCACTATGGTAGAATTCTACCTTTTATTTACTCTATTGGTGCTTGTACTCGTCTATATCTGCTTCTGTCTAATGTTTGTTGCAGCACAAATATTTTATACTAGAATGACCGTAGTTCAATAAATACTTATTGAAAACTTCCCCATCGTGCATTCTGTTTATCTCTCTGAGAACAAGTGAGCACGAGTGACTGAGCGAAAAGTACTGTACTGTTTCCACAATCCCTGAGGGGTCACGGTTGTCATATCTGATATTTGCCAGAAACTATTTGCTCCTAGGTAAGGTTGTGGGGCTTGTAGCAGCACTGTGAGCTAACTGGTCTACAGACTAACATATTCTCTGGGGGTGTATGGAATCATTCTGGACACCAATCTATTAGTTCATGTTGTCTAAACATGCAGATCCTATTTAGATTTGTAGGAACTACACAACAGCACCTCATCCACAAATTCCATGAGTTGCAGGTTGCTAAGCCTACTATGACCGCTGGTGCAATGGTTGTAGGTAGGCATATGCTCAGTTCATTGCACATAGCTCTAGGTCTGCAGCTGAAGCATAGTCAGACAGTTTTTCAACTGCCATACGAAATGACAAAACAAACCCTCGTGCCAAGTCAAAAGCTTCCTTTTTAGTATTTAGAACTCACCCGTGGGGAAGGCCTTAGTAGCCCATAAGGTGCTAAATAATATATTGAGAAGAAGGACATGTTTGCTTGACATGTCCTGACATTGAAAACCCAAAACTGTCATTTTCACTGGGCAATGGGTAGCACCATCTCCTAACATTGAGTTAGCCTAGCCCACACGCTAAGTGCTAACTTCCATTCAGATGTAAGGTATCAAATTACTCATGACATTAAACCCAACTTATTGCTGGAGTCAGATTTAAAGTAGCTTTAAATTTAAAGGTGGCTCTAGAAAGCCACTGCTTTTTTACCCAAAGCTCTGATAACCTTTTCTGCTCCCCTGCAACAGTTGGAACCTGAGACTGCCTGCTGCTGTCCTGCTGGGAGGTCTGAAGCACTCCCAAGAATGGGAAACAAAAGGGACCATTTGTGGGAAGAGGTGTGAAATCCTTCAGGAGAATTACAAAGGGTGGTGGCCAAAGAACACCTACCTTCAAATGGGCTCCACCTCTGGGAAGTGTATGCAAGTTGCACTTTAGCCAGCTGCCCCTTTGTGTAGGTAGACAGTCTAACATCTTCTCCAGACAGGTAATACTCATGGAAGAACCGTTTTTCTAGGCGTTTTTCTAGGAGTGGTGGCTAATTATGCTGGTCACACCTCCGTGGTGTGCCTATAGCTCTGCCCACTGAAATAAAGTCCTGAAATTCTGGATTTGGGCGGAGAGATGCATTTTAGGCTTGATTAGTGCTAAATTACAAGAAATGATGTCAGAAGGGATAGGTTGGCCCACGGGAATTATAGGCCAGGGAATGCTCCCCACACACAAATCCAAAATTGCCATTAAAGTGGCACAACTGTTTGTAGCCCCGGAATATTCCTGGTCTTGAGAAGGACAGATTAAAGACTACACCTGCTAAACATGTGGACTTCAGAAAGAAAGGCTGCACCATGGAAGTCACCACCTGATTAACCAAGACAGTACTTCGGAGAGAGAAGGGCTGCTCCTATTGTTGACTTTCTGACGAGAGACCCAACAGGCGGCCCTGCTCCCACTTGTGCCAAGGACCAGTACATTTAATTCAAGGCAAGGTTGCTAGCCTCATGCTATGCTTCAGGGACACAATAGCTGAAGACGCTTGCACCCTTCAAAGTTCCGGATGGCCAGTAGCCAGTAGGCATGCCCTAGACTCGGCTGGTGTAGCCAGGGAGATAGAGTTGTAGCAACTAAGAAGTGCCTCCCAGTTCCTGGACCCTTGGCTGGTACTGGAATGCACTCTTTTCCCACAGAACTGCAAATTGCAAGCCAAAGGAGAATATTTTTGAGCACAGAGTCTGTAGCTCATAGACTACTGCTATCTGCCGGTATGTGGGTATCCTCTAACGCCATCAAGAACTAAGACTTCACCAGACCCCTAGGGTTTTCCTGTCTACCAAAGCTTCTGTCTGTCAAAGACCCGCCAACCTCACCGTTGACCCAGTGCCCACATTTGACCAAAAACTCTATTGCAGTCAGTATGAATGTTTGAGTTTGCCCCAGACCCTTGCGTTCAATGCTCATAGACTAATGCTAAGGTGGAAAGCACTGCTTTACCAAATCTTTTTTATTCTTTTTGGAGTGACAAGTAGTAATTAATGAAAATTTCACAAAAATCATAGCTCTGGTTCTCTTTATCTGATTTTTTTTAAATATTGTCCATTTAAAAGGAAAGAATATATACAATATATACAATATTCATAAATTAGAGCTCCTTTTTATTGTGTCATGTTTCTTGCTCATTGACTGGTTTGGTGCTGATAAATGCTTTAAACTTGTTTACCTTTGAGTTAAGCCTGACTGCCCTGTGCCACAGCTACCCAGAACTTAGCTAAGGTTTGATTTAGAGAAATCTATCTGGACCTGATACAGAACAGTGATATTATTACTTAGTGAGGTCTCACAACCACCGCAATTAATAACCTACTGTCTCACACTGGTGTTTCAGCTGTGGGATCCAGAATTTGTGGTTAGCAATATCACTCAGCAGGTAAGCTAAGAAATAAAACAAAAAGAACTAAAGTGTTAACTGGCAAATATAATTGTTGTTTTTTAATTGGCTTTAATTATGTAATTGGGTCATTTATGATTTTCCCCAAAATGTTGTTATTCTTTTATTCAAATGTTGCCCCATTAAAAGTTAAGGGAACCAAGACCTGGGTAACCTGCTCAATCTGTCCCTGTGGAAACTGAAATCCCTATTGTTAGAAATGGAGGTCTCTAGCTGACAGACGTAGGTAACTTTGTACAAGTAGGGCCCCTTCTTCCTAGTCAGGATATGGGGGATGCACTTTTAAAATAACCCCTGTTCACCCCCTTGGTAGCTTGGCACGAGTAGATAGGCTTATCTCAGAGGCAGGGTGTAAAACATTTGTGAACACATACAGTAATATAGTGAAAACACAACAAATTGACACCACACCAGTTTAAAAACATAAGTAATCTTTATCTAAACCAAAATAAAAATATGACTTTCAAACGATAGAAATAGTTCAGTTCAAAGCAAAATTGCAGATGCCACACTTTTCACTCAAAGTACCTTGGATGCGCCGCGCACACAAGCATAAAGTGTCGCAGGGAAGGTGATGCGTCGGTTCCTTACGCTCAGGGAAGGTGATACATCGGTTCCTTTACTCGACGGGAGGTGATGCGTTAGTTACTTACTGCTGTGCTTGGGAGGTGATGAGTCGGATCCTTACCGGAGAGTAGGTGATGCGTTTCTTACTGCTTGGGAGGTGATGCGCCTGTTTCTTACTACATCACCCAACTATGCGACAGACCTGGTGCCTCGATGCGACAATCTGGGATGATGCGTGGGTTATTGCAGCCGCACAGCATGGCTTGGGTTGGAATTGGTGCAGTGACCTCGGACATCGGAGACCGGTGCACTCGATGCGGTGTCCTGCAATTTCTCAAGCTGAGGGCAGGTGCTGTGTCGGTTTCTTCGCGATGCTTTGGAAACAGGTATGGATGCGTTGCGCTTCTCATCGTTGCATTGCTTTTCCAGCTCCCAACAGCCAGAACAACCTCCAGAGGACCAGAAAAGCTACAGGTGCCTCTTGGCAGGTCAGAACTCCCCAAAAAGGAAGTTCAGGGAAGCTGGGGGTAAAGTCTTTGTGACCCTGAGACTTCAGAACAGGAGGCAAGCTCTTTTTTAAGCTCTTGGAGATCTTCCTCAAGCAGGGGACACAGCAAACAGCAAAGTCCTTTTCCCTTTCCTTGGTAGAAGGTAGCCACTGCAGGCCGGCCCCATACAGCAAACAGCATAGGGGCAGCATTCATCCTCAGTTTCTGCAGCTCTTTTCCTTGGCATAGGTTCCTCTTGATTCCTAGAAGTGATCTAATAGTCTGGGCCCCTTTTTCTATACAGTAAATCTCTTTGTTCTCTGTGGCAGAGAAGCTCTTTACCCAGCCAGAACCAGTTCTGTCCTCTCTAGTGTAGCTTCATGGAAGGAGGTGGAGACAGCATCAACAAGCCCATTCCGGTGTGAAAGAAATCTCCTCGACCTACTCTGAATGCGGCCCAGGTCCATTCAGCCCAGCCCTGATGCATACTGGAAAGGAAGGACACACCTCAACCCCATTAAGTGGCTGTCCGAACAGAATGCACATCTCCAGCTCCTGCCACTCCAACGCTAGAAAGTCAATACACAACCAAGCAGAGGCACACTGGATGGTTAGGAAAGAAAATGCCTACTTTCTAAAAGTGGTATTTTCAAACCCAGAATGTAAAAATCACCCTCACTAAAAGATGCATCTTAACATTCTGAGTTCAGGCATATCAAACTTTATTTTCCTATCTTGTTCCCATGGGCAGTATTGCTCATAAGATGTTATAGGCAACTCCCCATTCTATCCCATGGCGACAGATAGCCTTCCAAAAGTGAAAAACGAAATCATGATATGCCACACACATCAGGGCATGTCCTACCATTCACATACACTGCACCCTGCCCACAGGGGTACCTTGGACCTAACTTAGAGGTGACTAACATGTAAGAAAAAGGAAGGTTAGGGCGTGGCAAGTGCCTGGTCAACACTGCAGTACTAGACTGCACACAGGCACTGCAATGGCAGGCCTGAGACCTTGTTGCAGGGCTGCTTGTGTAGGTGGCACAATCAGCGCTGCAAGCCTACTAGCAGCATTTGGTTTACAGGCCCCGGGCACACAGAGTGCACTGTACTAGGGACTTAACAGTAAACCAAATAACACGATCATAGAAACATCAATCCATAACAACAATTGACAAAGGGAGGACTTGCACTTTGGCACTGAACAGCAGGGGCAGAGTGCTTAAAGCATCTAGACCAGCAAAACGAAGTCCAATACACAGCAAAAACACAGGAGGCAAAGGCATAAATACAGGTGAAACCCATGCCAAGGATGCCAGGTGTAACACCTATGCAATGAAAGAAATCTGAAAATAAGCAAGAATGATTTTCTGAAGGACCTTAGGTCTTTTGAAGTAGCCAGGTTAGCCAAAACCAATTCTGGAACTGCAGATGCCACAGAGGGAGAAGAGGGCAACATCCCACAATTGGAAGAGGATGAGTAAGAGGACACACTGTCAGTACATACCACTGTAAAGACCCAATCTACAGCTGGCAGTGAAAGGAGCTCAGTCGACCAGGAGTTTGAGGCAGAGTTAGCTCAGCTGGCACTGGAGGAAAGGAGGGCGTCCCTGGAGGAAATGAAACTGATCACAGAAAAAGAAGGATCAGGCTGCGTCTAAAGACAAGTGAGAAGGTGGCAGTGAACAAGAGGTATGTTCAGTGCGAGCCTCATGACCCTAGGTTGTTAAAAGGGGATTGCACCATGGTTTGTGGTTGGGAACAAAATAGACAAGTGGTTTGCCTGCTGTGAGAGAGCTCTGAGGATAAGCAAGGTCAGCAAACAACACTAAGGGTCCTTAAGGGGAAATTATTTCAGTCTGTGGGAAGGAAAAGCTTCTGACCCTAGAGGAGGAAGTAGCAGAATCATATCCCCAAATGAAGGATGTCCTAGTTGAAAAGTGTTGTCTTTCCCCAGAGGAGTACAGAGAAATACAGGTATGCAAGGAAGTCCCATGGGCCCAAAAATGTTAAAAAATAATTTTTAGGGAGTTTCAACAATCTCATTGGAGTCCAGCAGACCTCCTGTAGGAACCCCTAAGGGAATCCCATGGTATAGGGAAGATTAATAGGAAAATAATGTGGGGAGGGTGCTCGTGGAGGGTTGGCCACCTGTAGAACATTTGGTGCAGGGTCTGGGCCTAACCCCACGCCATCCAGGGAAAACTGACCTGTCAGCAGGTAACAAAAGTGCACCAGGGTGGTCCTGATGAAGGTGCTTGATCCTGTGTGGGTAATTTTCACTCTGACTTATAGTGAATAATGTAATCAGGCAAGAGGGAAGCTGAGTTAGTTGGGACCAAAGATGTCAACAATTCTGTGAGGCTCCTGTCAACAGCCCCATTTCTGTTTGGTTCTATGTTTGGAACTGGTCCATCACATTACATAAGCCTGTTGAGTGACAAATAGCAATTAGCTACAGACTAAGAGCCAATTTCAATACAACTATGACTTTTATGTAATGAATATCATTTGTTTGACTCTAGATGTCACCAAGTGTGAACAGATTACTACTTTTGTGTGGCTACAAATTCCTGCTACCGATGGTCTGACCGGATAGGCTCTTGTGATCAAGTTCCTTCAGGTTGATTTTCCCCATCGAGAAATTCATGGGAGTCATTTGAGCCTTACGACTTGAGCATTAATCTCGAAGCTGAGGAACCAGGTTTGAGTCGTGGCAGGGACGCTCAACTTCCTGTGATTCTGAGCAAATCACTGAATCTCCCCATGCCCAACAAAATAAATGGATGTGTCCGTCGGTAATGCAAACGCAACTGGTGCTCATGTAAAGCGCTCTGATACTTCCAGGTCAAGTTTGCGCTATAAAAAACTCTGAGAAACAAAAGGAAGCTCTTTCAATTAGACAGTCCAAACTGAGTATCTCCTCTTTGTCTCAAAAGAGACAGAGATGTCTTTCTTTTCATCAAACGTAAGATATAATCCAGGCATTTGATGTTTTCCTGGTTATATAATTCCTTATCCAAAACAATGAATTTCTAAGCTGTATGTTTACATTTTGAATACAACTGGTATTGTTGATTATGTGGACCAGTGCGTATATGTAAATGGTGAAAAGAAGTCTGGACAACGACAAACCTATGGGGCTCAATAGGGAACCATTTGATTGGATGAGTTGACAGACTCTATTTATCCTTTAATCAGCAGTGCAACATCTACTGCATCAAAAGCTGCTACTACAGGTGAGAAATATAGGAACTGCCAGATCCCATTAAGCAAGGGTTGTTGTTAGATGTTTTTGGAATGTGTACAGTTGCTGATAAAATACATTCCATGTGCCTGAAACCGGATTGGCTTGGAGTTGACTAGTTATTTTCCTCATGGTGCTACCCATCCAGAAAGTAGTTCAAAACTTCATAAGCCTGTAGTAAGCACTATATAAAGTTTGTGTTTTCATGAACACTGCCAGTGCACAGTTACCCCCGCTGAGTCTCCAGGCTCATTATGAGAGGAGGAAAAGGCTGAGGTATGATCCATCTACAGAGAGCTGTTTAAAAATATGGCACTGTGTTTGTGGATGGTTGGACTGCATATGTTTGAGGAGCATAAGTCAACTACGATCCCCTGAAACAGGAACAATCAATTTGATTTAGCAGTCATACTGACCATGTGTCAGGAAGCACAATGTATTTGCTAAAATGGAGCTGTCTGGGAGCACAACAGTTCAACTCTGTACTAAACTAAAGTCCAAAAATAGCAGCATGGGCAGAAATTCAACCCTGGTTATGCCTTATGGTAGGATTGTGCAACCACACTGAAGAAGCTGTTAATGGACGTGAGGTGGGTTTTCCCCTCCTTAATTCTAATCCCTGCTCTTTCCAGCACCTTGTTTTCAGCACATGAATTGTGTCTTGCTGGCTTTCATGTCCAGTACTGGCTTCCTGTCCTCATGCTGCCTTGGAGAATTCGCCATCGGAGGAAGCAAAGTATGTAAAAACCAAGTATGCTGCTATGTATGTGTGAGTGTGTTTATGTGTGCATATGTGCATGAGTGTGTCTGTGAGTGAATTTGATTGAGTTTGAATTAGAGAGGGTCTGAGTGAGTGAGTTTGAGTGTGTTTGTGCATGTGTGATGACTATGTGGATGAGAGTGAGTGAGAATCAGTGAGGGTGAGTATGAGAGAATGAGTTAGTTGTACTGAACATGAGTGAGAATGAGGGAGTGAGGAAGTATGACTGAGGCAGGGCAAGTGGGTGAGGGGGAGTAAGTGAGAGTCAGTGAGTGTGAAAGAGTACGTGTGAATGCTAGTGTCTGTGAGTGAGAGGGAAAATCAGTGAGTGAGAGGGAGTGGGGAGTGTGAGGGAGAGAGTGTAAAGTTAGAATGAGTAAGGGGTTAGTGTGCATTAGTTGGTATGAATGAGTGAATGAATGGATGTAAGTGAGCTATGTGAGTTTTAGGAGTTAGAACCAGTAAGTGAAGGAAAGCAAGTGAATGTAAGTGGGAGTGTGTTAGCTGTGTGAATATCCATAGTACACTTAAAGTTATGGTTGGCTTACAGGGGCACCCGTTGCAACACTATGGTACATATAAACCACACTAGCCCCAGTATATACCCAGGGGAGGGAACTAGAGGCACAGGGCGCTAGGAGCTAGCCAGCCTCCAACATATAATGTTAAACACAAGTGGGGCTGCTCCTAGTAAAGTGACCTACAGGTGCTTACAACTGAATAGTCAATGTGAATAGCTCACAAAAAGTGAAGGACTGGCTTCACACCCCACCTGGTGTCATGCTTCATCATTGGCCGTCCTTGCCCTCTAAAAACTTGGTTTGATAGAGGGTGGGCATAGACCTGACGACAGGGATGCATTTCTAAACTAAGTGGGGGCCCGTGAACAGTAAATGTGATATAAAAGTCTTTACAGTTTTCAAATAAATTTTTAATAAGGTGTGCAACTGTATGGTATTAAAAAGGTGTACAGTGACCTAGGGAATTAATTATCCCATCACTGTGATGTATAGGGTCAACATGTTTCTGCCTGGTGTCCGGTAGGAGTACATAAAAAATAAAAAAAACTGAACAATTGCCAATACTGAGCAACACTCCAAAACTTTATTCCATAGCCAGAACCTATGAGTAAAACATATAGGTCTGCACTTTTTACTACGCCATCAATTATTTTATTTATCATATATTTTGCACATTACTGTTCCAACAACACTTTATAAACATGTGCTTCAACAATAAATACAAAAGAAGGGAAACTATATACACAAGGCTACATTTCATCAAACTACAAAAACACAGAGACACCACTACACACTCAATGCAAACCTTCAAGCATTCCTCAGACAGATTCAGCCAAACACTTATACCAGGCACTCACATCATCCAACCATCACACCATGGCGGGAACACAAATACTTTTACATGGCCCCAGACCTGGTGGAACACACTGAAACTCCCAAGGACAAACAATCAAATAGATCCTATATATTCTAACTGGCATGCAGAAATGAGTCTAAGTAATCACAATTTCCTACATCCAAGACCTTGTTCATTACATCAGTGAGTCAATTACATAACATGGTTTGTTTGACAAAGGAAAAGAAGGTTGACGCGTTTCAAACCCAACTGTTTGTCGGGTTCTCATCAGGACCATGAAGTTCCTATTCAATTTACAGACCGATTCTGCTGTCTCAAAACCACAATGATATCAATATTCAAATGAAGAACTTGTGTATGTGTTCCTTTGTTATTTGGTGCCAATACCAGGGTGACCTGAATGGCACGTTGGGATGAATGTAAACACTGTATTCCATGTCTCCGTTTTGCAAATTACTCTTGGAAAATCAATCTCCTGTGTTCGAAAAACGCCCACGTCATCTCTGTATTGCGTGTGACGCCCGCTCACGCAATGAATGCTGGGATATCATAGGAGTACATGGAATTCATTAGGACCTGTTTTAATATGGGCTCCATCTTTACCACCTAATGATAAAGATTAACCACTTGGTGGACTGTTGCTAATCATTCCACAATATTAGGAGGCTCCAAGTTTAGCCTGTGGGAGAAATGAGAAAAAGCACAAACAGGAATTGTAGGTTTTCCTTTGTCACTTAAGTGAACTCATCCAACACCACACTGCTTAGCGCGCGTGGTGAAAAAGTGCATGCCATTAATCCTACACTACGTTCTCCATGGGTGGGGTGGAGGAAGGCTCCTCTAGTCACACTCTAAAGGGTAGGAGACAAAAACTGCAATGAATTTGTCAGGGTGAGAGTCATATTAATTTTTTACAAAAAGGGGCTCTTGTTAGGTATATTAAGCGTATTTGCCATCGAACTACACATTCATTCAATCATACTCCTACTGTGTCAAGGTGTGCCTTCCGCAGTAGAACCTAGCTGCATCCGTCTCGCCTCCCCGTCGGTGAATAGTCACGGAGTACGCTGGGTTTATATAGTGTTTCTTAAGTGGATAATTGGCGATAATGCGGCTGTATTTGTTTTCCCCATTGTGGGATCCGGTGTCCCTGCAGGTCCTATCGCAGCAATGTGCTTGGTCGCCTGACCTTAATAAAGGAAGGGGAAGTAGGAGAAATCTATTTCCGATCCCGCCTCTACCATTCTTCTTCTTTTGTATTTTGGGTAAGATGTAAAACCTCGGTGTTCTGGGATCGTTGTTTGTGAGAATTTCTGCCTCGTGTTTGGTGATCCAGTCGTTCGTAAGTCCCTCATTGACCATGCTCTTAATCCTATTCATGATCCGTGAGGTAGGGTCGCTCCGGTGCACCCCGTAGATGGTTGTGAGTGACAATAATCGAATGCATTCTTCTTTATACATCGTCTGGCTCATAAGGGCGATGGCCCCACCTTTGTCTGCCGGCTTGACGATTAGTTCAGTATTGTTCTTGAGTTTCTGGTGAGGTAATTGAAATTTTTATGGTCAAGTATGTCCCCTAACGTGTACCCCAACGATTCCATGTACGTGCTTAAAGTACATGTAATTTCCCTCCATGACCGAATATGAAGACGCATATACATTTGCGTCCAACGTTAACATGTCATCTACCAGATCCACCATGAATGGATCGATAATTCAGTCTTTAAACATGCCATGCCAACGTCTTTACATGGTATACTTTTACGTTTTCCTGGCTCTGCCGAGCTAGGCCCTGATTTCTGACTTCGAGTCACTTCTGTCTCTGAAAGCTGCAGCATGGAGATGCATCCCTGACCTCTGCCTTACTTCCTGCCAAGCGAAGCGGTGCCTGGCTCAGCCCGGCCTGCCTGCCAAGACAGTATTTGGCTTCAAGTAATCAGTTCAGGCCTCCTCGAAAACACATTCCAGTCTAGTGATATAGGTAAACATATTCCCGGCTGCAGAGCAAAGGGCCAAGCCTTCCTGTCTTCTTCATGTAATTCATTGCTCCCGTTACCATGGTAGGCCCATGGCCCCGCGCATTACACTTAGACACATATGCATTCAGTATAGTATAGCCTCTGCCCGAGAGACCTTTTACTTCAGATAAAACATCCTCCAAACACAAGATATCAGATATGTCATAGGAACAGGTCGATCTGACATGCCAGACTTCTGTCTCCTCTACTAGTGCTAAAGTCAAGCCCCCAGCTCTTCCTGGTTCCACGTCAATCACACGTCATACTAATTGCGCGCGCACCCATGTCAAAGGTTTCTGCTGACCCTGCAGAAATTCTCTATGCATCCACCCACTTATGACACTTTCTGTGACATTTCCAGCACACACCTCCGTGTACGCCCTTGTACACGCCTTCTTGCTACGCACATGTGTTCTTATCTTCTTCTTTTCACTTGTCACGCCTACTGTATCCATCGCCATTGTACAGTTTTACTATATATATTGTGTACTGTTAATAAAACGTTGACATAATTGCCATCATTGCATATCCCTTCCTGAACCCTTGTGGTGATGGATCTGATCTCCACTGGCTCGAGCCATTTTAATTAAAGCCCGTATGACTCAGATACCACGGACTCTGCCTCTCATTTGATTGAGCTATTCTTTTACCTGTCATTAATTATACGGAAAAATTGCACGGTAATATTATTTACCACATAATTTGGCGCCCGAATAGGGACCCCTCCCCCACCCCACGCGCCGGCGATGCGTCGCAGGCCTTGACCCCTCTACAGCCGTGACGGACTCCTATGCGCATCTGCAGGTTTTCCTGCATCTCCCTCAGGCCCACGGAGGAGACTGAGACTGCGGTTCAGCATCCAGACGAGGCGGTGAGGAGTGTGGAGGATCCCGACCAGAGCCCAGCCGAGAGAGCAAGGTCCGAGGTGTCCAGAGGCCCACCTGTTTCCGAGGCATCGAGGCGCATGGGTAGTGCGCAGCAGTAACCAGACGTCGTAGCAGTCCAGTCCAGTCTAGTCCAGATTCCGAGGCCTTCCGTTCTTGCTTCCCGGTGAGTACCGTTGCTGGGGACGCATCTAGACGGGTGCATTAATTTGTGTCCGGTCAAGACGGGTCTGGGTACACAGATCCGGTCTGTACTGTTTTAGCAGTGCATCTGTACTGTTTAGCAGTGCATCTAGTAATTCAGTGAGTCAGTATTCTAAGTCTTCTAGCATTATCTCTCGAGATTTCCAGTATTGTGTTTTCTATGTACTAGACAGTATCTGTTCGAAACGTTTCAATGTATTTTAATGTCGTGGTATGAATGATTGTTTGCTGTTCATTACTGTGTTTATTGTGTTCACGTCCGAATCACTCTGATCATGCCACTGTTTTCGAAATTACGTCAGATAGGAACTAGGAAAGGGATACTCGAAGAAGCAGTTCCCGTCCCACCTAGGGACACTCCAGGATATTTTATGTACCATAAACATGGCTTAGACGCCATACTGTACTTAGATTTATGGGTGGATTACACAAAGGCTCTGGAAGAGAAATATAGATGGCCTGTTACAGGGACATGGGATGCTGAGTGCATCATGAGAGTAGAAGAAGCACTATGGAAAAAGAAAGCCAGACAATCTCAGAAAGATGCCATAGAATTGTGGCGTAAAGAATCACATAGAAGGACAGAGAAAGACATCAGAAAAGCAGAGAAAAGTAGAGAAGAATCTGAAAAAGTCAGAGAAAAGTAGTTACTAGAAGAAGGCGAACAAGTCAGATTAGAACAATTGGACCGTCAAAGAAATGCACTCATTACAGGCATGTATCCAGTTCTTGCCGAGGGCTTGCCCAAGGCGACCCCGGAAGTACCCCGTAACTTGCCGCCACCATTGGCTCCGACTAAAATACGTCACAAACAGACCGCAGCAGACATATTCCTGTCTTCTTATTTAGATGGCGTGGCTCCAGCATATACCAATGTACCCGTACCACCCGTTAATAATGTACAACAGTCTGCTCCGACTGTTCAAGTCACGACCCCACCACGTCACCATCTTCCCGCACCTGTTGTCACTTCCCCTACTGCTACTGCTACTGGCCCCCCTACTATTGGTCCTCATAATCCTTTTGCGACAACTGCAACCCAGAGTCCACCCCCATTACATATACCTCTTCTACCTGCCATGACCTCGACAGCTACAACCCAGTCAGGTTATGCCCTCGCTTCCGCTTCAGGAGGTGCCGTAGGAGGCCACCTCCGCACCCAGCCACAAGTACAACGAATGACAATCAGAGAATTAGCAACGCAGGGTACTCCGAAAGCGATCACATCTGAAAAGCTTAGACAGTATATTACAGATTGTAGATATGATCCAGTACCTGGCAAGAAAGGAGACATGATGTTAGCCTCGTTGCGTCTACGACGTGTTACAGATTATTTGATGACATTACCAGAAATGCCAGACCATCTAGACAAAATATATCATTTTATTAGAACTGGGGCGAGACCAGAATGTATTCGTGAGGCTATGGCATATCAGAAAGCTGAGACACAAGGGTTAATATTACGATTCTTGATTAATTGTTTGATAAGGGAACAAGATCGGCCAGGTATTATTCAAGAAGAGATGGAGGTACTGACAAAATGGAGTCAGAATATTGCAGATTGTAAACATGATAAACAAAATTGTATAGATGCCATGTCCAGAAAGATCCGTAAAGAAATAGTAGCAATACATATCCGACAGAAGGCTGAAAGGGGAACCGAGTCAGACAAGAATGAATCCTCATAGGAGGAAGAAACGGAGACTCCAGTAGCGAATCAAAGCACAATTGCGTACGTAGGTAGAGTGAAGCTTCCTAAACAGTATTCCATTGACAGACCTTTTGACAGACCCATACGTCTAGAAATCAAGAAACGTTTCCTTTCCCCCATTCCAGAACAATGTTCTCTTGAACATGTATTTCAACATACTGATAAAATACTGAAAGAAAGAATAGGTTATCATGAACTTAGTACCATGCGTGATCAGGAACTAGCCCGGTTAGCGGTCCAATGGGCTGGGAACGACAGTATGTATAATGATGATTCAGTAGCACAAACGTTTTTGAGCCTTTCCCCAGACGAACAGCGACTAGCGACTATACATGATCCAACATCTCATTACACTATATGAAAATCAGCAATCAGATCCAGGTCCATTGTATAATATGTTGCAAGACTTACTTCTGGAAAGATGGAGAGGCCTAGGAACCGATTTGATTAATGTGATTCTTGAACAACGTCACAAATACAGAACGTTCCTGACTCCTCATTTTGTTTCTGTCCCACCACCAGTAAGACAGGAATACCACCTAGACAGACAGAATCCTTTACGAGAAGTTCATCCCGTCCAAACGACTCCAGGGGGTGCGCTTCAACGCGTATTCGTATATACACCCTTAAGTAAAATGGAATTATTGGAAATGAAGAAAATAGTACCTTGTCACGATAAAGACCCTGCTGGGTTCCACTGTGAATTAAAAGACATGTTACTGATGGGAGACTACACCTATCCCGATATTATGAAAATGTTAAAAGTACTGTTACCAGCTGGTATTTACGAGAAACTGAAAGAAAAAGAGTGGGAGGTGGGAGATAAGAAGATTAACTGGACTGAATTAGAGGACGAAGAAAAGGGACGTACCCCAGGTTTAGGTCTTGGGGACAAATCTAAAGCATTACCAGGATTGCTAGTACAAGTTTTGCCTAGATTATTGACGGTTAAAAAAGAGGACTGGGATGCAATCTCAGCCTGCAAACAGAAACAAGACGAAGACACTAGTGATTTTTATTCCAGATTCGAGAAATGTTTTATTATTAATAGTGGCCTGAAAACAAGTAGTGAGTCATATCCACATCTTTTTGTGACCAAATTAGTCGAGAATTCCTTACCCCAGGTTAAGAACCGTGTACTGAAAGTTGAAAGTACATGGCAAGCTAATACGCCTTCCCAAATGTTACAAATGTTATAGTACCACCAGAACAGAATTAGAGAGGAACATGATCATGAACAGAGACGTATGAAAGACACGAAAATGAAAGTACTAGTTGCCCAGTCAGTTCCAGCGGATGGTCAGAAGAGGGGTACCACACAGACTAGTCATTCTGCAGCTCCTGTTAAAGGGACCTGCAACTATTGTAAACAACCAGGTCACTATATAAATGAATGCACCGTTCTGAAACACAATATAGCTACTGGTAAAACGAAAGAAAGACCGCGTCCACCTAGACAGGATCAGGTTCAGCAAAATATTCCGCAGAATGTGCAGCCTACACAGATTCCACAACAGACCGTAGCGGTACCCCAACCCCAACCCATTGCCGCAACACAACATGTCACACAGCAGATGTACCAGTATGCACAGTCCGATTACCCTGATTATCAACAGTATACATGAAACAGCCTAGAGAGGGAGGTTGGCTTGCCCCTTATCGAGGTTCCTGTAGATCAAGAGGGTCCTTGTGTACATAGTCAGGTCTTAGGTAAAGACAGAAAGTTTTTGATTGACACAGGGGCAAGCAGAACTACCATTAGTCATGACGAGGTTTCAGGGGCACCCCTCTCAGGCTCACAGAATGTTTCCCTTGGATTTTCAGGAAAGCCTATTGTTAATGAAGTATCGAAACCAGTTCCCCTTGCAGTTGGTCCATTGTCCCGTACTACAGATTTGTTACTTACGAAATCATGTCCAGAAAACTTGCTTGGTATCAAAACACTAAAAGCTCTAGGAGCTGTAATTTGTTGTTCTCCGGAAGGAGTGAGGTTGTTCCTACGTGATTTTAAAGGACATTATGTGTTGAGAGATTTTGATCCCAGATTACAGAATGTACCAGAGCATTTATGGGCACGAGGTCCAACTGATGTAGGTTGTATGCACATTACACCATACTGTGTTACTCTCAAACAAGGAGTTGTACTACCACGAATCCGACAATACAAGTTACCACCTGATGCTGTAGTGGCTTTACTGAAAATCATTGGCGAGCTCATTGCACAAGGAGTAGTTGTAGAAACCGACTCAAATGTTTGTAATTCCCCTATCATTCCGATTCTTAAACAAACTGATCCGAATGCACCACCAGTCTATCGATTGGTGATCGATCTTCGAGAATTAAACAAATGTATCATACCACAATACCCAGTGGTCCCAGACATTTCGTCATTGACAGCTATTGATTCAGAAGCAGCGTTCTTTACTGTAATCGATCTCAAGAACGCCTTCTTTAGTGTCCCCATTCATCCGGAAAGCCAGTACCTTTTCGGATTCTGTTTAAATGGCCGAAGCTTCAAATTTGCACGCGCCCCTCAAGGATTCACAGAAAGCCCTAGCATCTATAGCCAAGCACTGAAACGACAACTTGACAGTATTCACATGCCTACTGACACTGCCCTACTCCAATACGTCAATGATCTATTGATCACGGCCAGAACAGAACGAGATTGTGAACGTGCGTCACTGACAGTCCTATATTTTCTGGCAGACAAGGGACACAAGGTGTCTCCTTCGAAGCTGCAATTCTGTGCCCAGCAAGTGGTATACCTTGGGCACTTGCTGTCCAAGTGGGGTAGGCAGCTAACACCTGATCATATCCAGTTAATTGCACATCTTCCACAACCCAAGACACAAAAGGAAGTGCGAGCCTTTATTGGACTCACTTCTTACTGCAGACAATGGATTCCTCAATATGCATATCTAGCTAAGCCACTCATACAGTTGACAACACAGGAGGCAGCGACTTTGACTGTCCTCCCTTGGACTCAGGAACATACACAAGCTTTTGACGAATTAAAGAAAGCCTTATGTCAAGCACCTGTTTTAGCGACACCATGTTACAACAAACCTTTTACACTTTTTGTCACGGAACGCGATGGCACAGCGTTGTCGGTTCTCACTCAGGTTCAGGCAGACAAACACAGACCGTGTGCTTATTTTTCGAGTACATTGGATCCAGTAGCCCAGGCTTTGCCTGCATGCTTAAAATCAGTTGCAGCAACAGCTCTAGCAATAAGACAAAGTGATTCCATAGTATTAGGACATCAACTGACAGTACAGGTTCCACACTACGTGGAAGTTCTCCTAAACAGAACACAGACTCAGCACTTGACTATAGCACGACTGACAGGTTATGAATTGACATTGTTTCAACCACACATAGAGATCAGACGCTGCAATACGCTAAACCCTGCTACACTTTTACCGTCAAGCACGACAGACCCTACTCCACATGACTGTGTGGAAGTCATTAACACAATCACGAAACCCAGACAAGACTTGACAGATATTGCATTACCCGATCCAGACCCGACACTCTATGTGGACGGTTCATGTATGAGAACAGGCACAGGAGAGTTAGTGGCCGCATATGCAGTGACCACTGAAACTGAAGTCATAGAAACACATCGCATTGACACCCTGTCAGCTCAAGCAGCAGAGCTCATTGCTCTGACCCAAGCCTGTATACGAGCCAAGAACCTTAAAGTAAACATATACACAGATTCACTTTATGCATTTGGAGTCGTACATGACTTCGGTGTCCTCTGGCAAGAGAGAGGTTTCTTGACCTCTCACGGAGCCAAGATCCAGCATGGTCCCCTCATTCAAGCTCTGTTAGAAGCAATACATTTGCCTACAGCCATAGCCATTATGAAGTGCAAAGCACATACTAAAGTCACGGACACTATTTCCCAGGGTAACGACCTGGTAGATCGAACAGCGAAATATACAGCTCAGACTCAAACTGATATACCGACTGACATGACAAAGACTGTAGTAGCTCCACTGACACATTGCATGACAGTTAGGGATCCCACACAAGACGTACTCGATATACAGACACATGCCACCCTAGACGAAATCAAGAAATGGACTGAACAAGGAGGGGTCCAGACAGAGCAAGGATGGATGACGAAGGGAAAAGCCACATGGTTTCTCCCCGACTCTATGGTTCAAGTTATCATTAACACAGCACACAGTCCAGCACATTTAGGAGAGAAAGCCATGTTAGACAGTTTACAGAACCTCTGGTTCAACAAGCATTTACAAGCAGCAGCCAAACAGAAAGTGCGTACTTGCATGATCTGTTGTCAGTTCAATCCAGGAAAAGGTATTCCCGTGGAACGAGGTGGATTTCATCCTCATGACCATCCTTTTGAAGTCCTCCGGATGGATTATATCCCGATGTACAGATGCCGAGGATTCAAGTATGTCCCAAGTATGTGCCCTATCCAGATGGACAGAAGCATATCCAGTTCCAGATTACACAGCTGTAACCACTGCGAAGCAGTTGGTTCGTGAATTCTTCCCACGGTACGGTTTGCCCCGTGTCGTATATTCAGATAATGGTCAGCCATTCTCGTCCGAGCTCATGAAACAGGTTTCACTCTTGTTAGGATATCAATGGAAATTCCACTGTGTTCGACATCCCGAGGCAGCTGGTCTCGTGGAGAGACACAATCAGACTCTGAAAACCCGTCTTGCTAAAGTATGTGCAGAAAAAGGTGTAGATTGGATGGTTGCTTTGCCAGTTGCCCTCTTTTACATGCGAATGGTAGCTCATTCTAGGACAGGGCTATCCCCGTATGAGGTGGTCTTCGGTAGGCCTCCTAATATGTGGGGGACGCCTATGCCCCGTAAAATTACAGATGTTGACAGTTCTATGCTGACAGATTACCTTGCTTCCTTGATGTCTGCACTACTATCATGTCGTTCACAGGTCGCGGCAGCCTTCCCAGACAACACCGAGGTGAAACCGCATGAACTTGTTCCCGGTGACATCGTCGTGGTCCGCAATTTCGACAGATCAAGCCCTCTGGAGCCCCGCTGGAAGGAGCCTAAAATCGTTCTGATGACCACAAGGACTGCAGTGAAAATCGAGGGAAGAAAAGGCTGGCTGCATTCGAGCCACGTGAAGAAGTTTTATGGACTTCCGCCAAAAACTGTTTCCCAGGACTGCCCCATTCCAGACACTGATACTAAACTCCCCCGTTAGAGAAAACTCCACACCAGGAGTACAAGTCAAAGTTGAGGTCTAGTAAGTCAGACAGTTTAATTGTTTAAGTCCCCCTCGGATGAAGCGGTTATACAGGTTCCTGACATGTATAAGATAGACCCCACTAGTGAGAGAGATAGACAGGAGATCAAGAAACGAAAATATTGTAAAAGTCTCCGAAGTCGTTGCATTCTAACGTTACTTATTATGTTTTTTCTGAGTCTTACGATAATCTGCATAAGTTGGATGTTACATATATTCTTTCCCATTGCACATTCTTTATCTAATAACACTGCAGAGCACACGTTTAGTGATCTGCCCCCACACGAATTGTCTTATCGACTTGCGCTGCGCAACAATACATTCATCCGTATGTTACACCATTCTCACCAGACCAGCAATGCTACTAATTGTTGGATATGTGGTCGACTCCCTCCCTATCAGAACTACAAGGGAGCTCTGCCCCTTTTTCCTTATCCGTTTACACATAATGGTTCCTGTGGTGCATGGTTTAGTCTAATATCCTCTTTAGACACTAAATCCAGAGTTTCCCAGGGAAATTGGATATGGGGAAATCTGAACACAGTTATGAATAAAGCATGTTTCCCAAACGAGGAAGGTCTTCCACAAAGGACAGGGACCGATCTAGAAAATGAAGTGTATGGATTAGGTAATTTTACACTTGACCTCATGATTCTGAATGTTCAGTCCGAGACTAGTCCAGACTTGCCATCAATATCAGTCTTACCAGTAAAAGGCGAATTATGCGTCCGAAAGAATGGTTCAGTACATCTAGGACACAGTGACTGTACTACTGTGGTCGAATTCAGTGATAAAGGCAAGTCTACTTTCAAAGATTCCCGACATTCCTATTTTATTTGTGGTCAGACAGCCTATATACGTTTACCTCTAGACTGGGATGGTACTTGTTTTATTGCATTCCTATTGCCACCTGTTTTTCTAGCCCCATCTGATTATCACAGGAATTCCCGCCTCACTCACGTTAGACAAAAGAGAGGTCTCCCAATTGTCGATCAGACTGAAACTACATTAGAACAATATATAGATTTCAATAAAGGATTTTTTCCATACATAGGTACAGTCTCAAATAGTAAACTAATACGCAAGTTAACTAGAATCCTCGAAGCAGTAGTGAATGAGACTACTTCTGCTTTAGGTAACTTAACAGAGGAACAGTCTGCGATGAGACTTGTTGTTCTTCAGAACCGCCTTGTCCTTGACGTCATCCTGGCTGATAGGGGTGGAGCTTGTAGAGTCATCGGATCCAGTTGTTGTGTGTTTATTCCTAATAATGCGCCATCAGTATACAAGGCTATAACCAGGCTTCATGAAATAGCTCATCAGCTACACCAGAATCCAGGCACCTGGACTTGGTCCGGTTGGCTCTGGAGCGTAATATCAGCCTGGGGATGGAAAGTACTGTCATTCCTAGGAATCGCACTTCTCATAGTATTCAGTTGTTGTCTATGCCTACAATGTGGGCCAGCGATTTGCGGCTTGTGTGCCACAGCCTGCATTCCACATCCAAGTTCACGTTCCAGTTCCCGTATGAGAAAAGATGAGCAGATGATATTATACGAACAGATAAATGGTCTCATGAAAATAGATATATCCTGAAGGGAACGTAGGGGACAAGGAGGGAATGAGGTAATTGAAATTTTAATGGTCAAGTATGTCCCCTAACGTGTACCCCAACGATTCCATGTACGTGCTTAAAGTACATGTAATTTCCCTCCATGACCGAATATGAAGACGCATATACATTTGCGTCCAACGTTAACATGTCATCTACCAGATCCACCATGAATGGATCGATAATTCAGTCTTTAAACATGCCATGCCAACGTCTTAACATGGTATACTTTTACGTTTTCCTGACTCTGCCGAGCTAGGCCCTGATTTCTGACTTCGAGTCACTTCTGTCTCTGAAAGCTGCAGCATGGAGATGCATCCCTGACCTCTGCCTTACTTCCTGCCAAGCGAAGCGGTGCCTGGCTCAGCCCGGCCTGCCTGCCAAGACAGTATTTTGCCTTCAAGTTATCAGTTCAGGCCTCCTCGAAAACACATTCCAGTCTAGTGATATAGGTAAACATATTCCCGGCTGCAGAGCAAAGGGCCAAGCCTTCCTGTAATTCATTGCTCCCGTTACCATGGTAGGCCCATGGCCCCGCGCATTACACTTAGACACATATGCATTCAGTATAGTATAGCCTCTGCCCGAGAGACCTTTTAATTCAGATAAAACATCCTCCAAACACAAGATATCAGATATGTCATAGGAACAGGTCGATCTGACATGCCAGGCTTCTGTCTCCTCCACTAGTGCTAAAGTCAAGCCCCCAGCTCTTCCTGGTTCCACGTCAATCACACGTCATACTAATTGCACGCGCACCCATGTCAAAGGTTTCTGCTGACCATGCAGAAATTCTCTATGCATCCACCCACTTATGACACTTTCTGTGACGTTTCCAGCACACACCTCCGTGTACGCCCTTGTACACGCCTTCTTGCCACGCACATGTGTTCTTATCTTCTTCTTTTCACTTGTCACGCCTACTGTATCCATCGCCATTGTACAGTTTTACTATATATATTGTGTACTGTTAATAAAACGTTGACATCATTGCCATCATTGCATATCCCTTCCTGAACCCTTGTGGTGATGGATCTGATCTCCACTGGCTCGAGCCATTTTAATTAAAGCCCGTATGACTCAGATACCACGGACTCTGCCTCTCATTTGATTGAGCTATTCTTTTACCTGTCATTAATTATACGGAAAAATTGCACGGTAATATTATTTACCACACTGGAGTGCTGTTCTTTCTCCCTTCGTTAGGTTCTGGAATCCCTTGGTGTTATTAAAGTCAATTTCCTCGACTTCTTTTAGGACTGCCTGTTCGAATGCTAGTACATTGCATGAGATATTCTGTGTTGGTGGTGAGAAGGTAGACTTTTTGCGGAGGCCCGTTCTACAGCGGAAGGTGCACCTTGACACAGTAAGAGTATGATTGAATGAATGCTTGGTTCGATGGCAAATACGCTTAATATACCTAATGAGAGCCCCTTTTTGTAAAAAAATAATATGACTCTCACCCTGACAAACTCATTGTGGATTTTGTCTCCTTCCCTTTAGAGTGTGACTAGAAGTGCCTTACTCCACCCCTCCCATGGAGGACGTAGTGTAGGATTCTTGGGTACGATAGAGAGACCCTATCTCAAAGTTTTTAATGGCATGCGCATGTATGACTGACACGTGTCATGCACTTTTTCACCACGCGCGCTAAGCAGTGTGGTGTTGGATGAGTTCACTTAAGTGACAAAGGAAAACCTACAATTCCTGTTTGTGCTTTTTCTCATTTCTCCCACTGGCTAAACTTGGAGCCCCCTAATATTGCGGTATGATTAGCAACACTCCACCAAGTGGTTAATCTTTATCATTAGGTGGTAAAGACGGAGCCCATATTAAAACAGGTCCTGATGAATGTCATGTACCCCTATGGGACACCAGGCAGAAACATGTTGACCCTATACATCACGGTGATGGGATAATTAAGTCCCTAGGTCATGGTACACCTTTTTAATACCATACAGTTGCACACCTTATTAAAAATTGATTTGACAACTGTAATGGTTTTTACATCACATTCACTGTTCACGGGCCCCCACTTAGTTTAGAAGTGCATCCCTGTTGTCAAGTGTATGCCAGCCCTCTATCAAACCAAGTTTTTAGAGGGCGAGGATGGCCAATGATGAAGCATGACACCAGGTGGTGTGTGAGGCCAGTCCTTCACTTTTTGTGAGACGTCCACATCGGCTATTCAGTTTTAAGCACCTGTAGGGCACTTTACTAGAAGCAGCCCCACTTTTGTTTAACAACATTGTGGTACAGACATATTTGAGGTAATTCCTGAAATAGGGGAGGGCACTCATGGCCATGGCATACTGGAGGTAATACTTGAAATATGGAGGCACCCTGTCAATAGGCAATCTCTAGCATACTGGAGTCAATTCTTGGTATATGTGGACCCTAGGGCAAAATGCTTTTGTTGGTATATTGAGATAGTGTTTCACCTCGAAGAACGTAACCATGCATATTGTTGGACTGGGGCAAACCATGAGAAAAAGATGGCCCTGGCATAATAGATGTTAATTTTTGGCATATCTTCTATCCATGCCACATGGCAATATTAATGCAAAATTCTGGTACTGGCCTATTGTGCATACTTCTTGGGCATTAGGGGGTGGCCATGGGATATGCATGGCAAGCATTACAAAATGCTAACGATTTCCTACTGTAAGTAATTTTTAACGTATGGGGGAGGAGGACCCAGGGCAAATTTTGAAACAAATATTGTCAACTTGTGGTATGCATTGGACTTAATTGGTGCAAATTTAAAGTAATCAAATGTTTCAAAAGTGCTCTCTTGTTTTTTTATCAAGTTTATGTGAAAAATGTGTTTGAAAATTCGCTATTTGACTTCATTTATTTCAAATTTATATGGTGGGATATACCCCCCCCCCCCACAAATTCAAGGCAAGTATTTCACTGCACCGCTTTCAAAGATCTTCAGCAGCCACTGATGTAGGAATTCTTAGTTTGCATAAGAAAATGTTCTCTTATCTGAATGTCAGGTCTATACATTTACGCTGGTCATACTATAATTTATTTTCGAGATTATAATATTTAAGATTAATGATGCAAATATTGGGAAAGCATTATAATAAATCTGACAACTGACTGGTATAAAACAATTTCATTTTCCAGAGACCCATGTGCAAGCAAAATGTTGTGACCTTTGATCACACAGAAGAGTGATGGATTTTATGGATCACCGAAAGCAAACCCTTTCATGAGCCACAACCCTTGCAACCCCCAGAAGTAAAAATGATAAGGTACTTTACTACACACCAGTGAGTGTGCTGCAGTGCTTCTTCACAATTGTATTAGATTGTGGTGTAAAGTAGAAGACTGCCTTTGCTGATTTCTGAAAACATAGCTAAAGTGTACTTGAACGTCCAAGTGAAAATTCTATTTTTTGTAGAATCATTAATTTATTTTAGGTTTATAGTTCTGGGAAGGCGGAGTGGTCTGCATTACATTTGCACAAATATATAGAAAGAAAACTGAAAACACAACACATGCATTTTGATACACATCACAAATCTGATTGTAAGTACACAGTAATAAACAATCTGCGTAAGAGAATATACTACACATTAAAACCACCCTTTACATCTTGCTTTAAATTATTTCTCAAACTATGCCAGTCTTTTGGAAAATTATGTTTTTGTTCTGATTTGCAGTTTGAATTGTATTAACAGCAGTGATCAAGAGAATGCTAGGATGAGAATAGAGTTCTGCTCGCCAGGGGTTCACAAAAGACCAAACCTATCAGTCTAAGTAGAGCAATTACTTGGAGTACAGGCAATACACCGTCATTTTGCAGAATTTGTCAGGTTTAACTGTGAGAGTGTTTGCATGTGCAGGAGTAACTCTGCAGAGTGAAAATGGTTGTAGCAAAGTCAAGTGAATGTCGGAAAAATCGTTCTTCCTAGTATGTTGACTCGGGATAATTATAGGGACTTTACTAGAGTGAGAGATGTGCACAACCTTAAAGCTCGCCAGTCTCAGACAGCGCAAACATTTAATCCTGGGATAATTAGAGAAATATATAGATCAGCATAGGTCTAAACTCTAAAGCAACACAAAGGCCCCTTACTCCATTTGTATACATAGCCATCTATCCAAATAAGCAGGCTGAATCCTATATAAAGAAGCTGAAGTAAATGTGGACATTCGTAAGTGTATTAAATGAAGGCAAGAAGGGCAAAAGTACTCTGGGAATTATACTTCAGGAAAAGAGTTGAGCCCTAACTCTGGGAGTATGAATGACAAATTTGAGGCTGGTGGTTCAATCCAGCAAACAATTGTCTTACTCCCCAAAAGTCTCTCGTACAATATCAAACTCAAAAAGTTTTGGCAGGTTGTTCATCCAAACAAGGGCATCATTAACGATGCCGGTCGGTCAGACCGATGGCTGCTATTGTGGTGGTCAAGAGACTGCCGCCAAGCATGCGGGCGGTCCAACCACCATATCACGATGTGACTGCCAGGCTGGCGGTCCAAAACTCATCACGGGAAGGCTGAAGCCCTGGTAAAGGGCCGCAGCACATGCCGACGCCATGCAGCACCTCCTGCATGTCCGTGGACTGTGTGCCAGGCGCCATGTTGTGCATGGCACACGGTGCACAGAGGTGAGTGGGGGCATTACATGTGTCCCCAAGGCCACTTTTCAGTGGCCTACAATGGGGCTCCTCATAGTCCTTTCCGACAACCTTTTCACGGCAGGATTCCTACCATAAAAAAGGATGCCGGAATGGAGTATTGTAATCCCGATAGACCGCCAGCATTCAGGGGCGCTGCTCCAACTGTAGCCCCATCTGGATCTATGATCCTGGCGGATCCAGCCATCACGCGTCTGACAGCTTAGGGTCTGACCGGCAGAATACAGCAATTGGACCAAAGGGCTCTCGGTGGTTGGTCCGCCTCCATTGCAAACAGGCAGTAATGCATGGTCTACTGAAAACAATATTAGAATTAACAGACTCTGGGGTTTCCTGTAGTATTCTAACACAAAGTTGAATTTTAAATATTGTTGTGCCAAAATATAATATCTGTAACTTTGACTATCACATTATCGTGAAAATAAGTATATGTAATTTATGAGATTGAGTATTCCTAGCTACACTTACCTTGAAGATCATCAGGGTATGTAGACTACCACAATATAGTAAAGGTAAGTACTTGTTGGTAAGTATAGATGTACTATTTATAGCAACACATCCACATACGAATATATATTTTGAAGGTAGGTAGATGTGGAGGTTGAAATAGTAAATCTATTCTTAGATATATGTAATCACCCTTGTAATATTGTGAAAGTCGATATACTGCATTTGATAATATTGCAGGGGTATAGTTTGTCACTTCAGACATTCGTTTCACATTAAGTCTGCACATGTCAACAAGTGCATTTCTTATTGAGTAATAAACTAGAAGAAATGTTCATACTCTTTGGCATGCATACAACTTTGGCTCAAAAAAGGAATGCAGGGAAGCCAGTAAGACACTTCCCTCACTAGATATAAGATTAAACATGAGGTTACACCTCTCACAAATGCATGCAATGATGTTGACATTTAATTCCAAAGTAAGACGGACTTAATGTTCAAATGTACCAAAATATATAAATGTAAAGATGTGTACCTAATGACATGTCAGAGATGGAATACATACAGTCGATTAAAAGTTACTCAAATGCTCATTATTAATGTTATTTCTATGCTAATGTAGACAACACATTCAATAATAGGAACTGCTCATAGTAACATGGTAGTGCATTATACCATGGACCCCACGCTAATTACATAGTTCAGCTCAGAGAAATGTATTAGTTAGGAGCAGACCAATAAAATAATATTACCTCAAATATACTTTATATTACACACAATGACACATTTTTTAATTCAGACAATGCATATTTATTATTTCATGCTCAGGAAGATAACATGATTTGCCCAGAATCACACAGTGCTAGATCAAGTGACAACGCCAGGATGAAACCAAATTTTTCCAGTTTCAAGGTCAACAATTAAGTGACTACATCTACTCCGTTTACACTCAGCTTTTATGTTTAGTAAAATCATATGCACTTACTGCAAGAAATACATTTACTATTGATTTTTCCCCAAAAATCAAATAGGAACATCATGTTTTCACAATTGTCAACACCCGAATTCACATCCTTTCTCTCACTTCTTTCTACATCAGTATTCCCCATAACAAAATTTACTAAACACCAGCAGTGGCAAGACTCAATTATATTTTGAAGTTGCATGGGTTGACATGTGTACACACACACACACCCACACGCACACACACACACACCCACACGCACGCACACACACCCACACACACACACACACACACACCCTCCCGATTCCCAAACCCTTCCCAAGTGTGTAATCTATAACTTTATGTTTGGCAACACAGAAAATCAATGTATAGTCATTAAAACTTTGCACATTAAAATCAACCTGTTGCTTGCGCCCTGAATCCTAACTGAATGGGCACTGTGTGCAGCTCATTAGTAATGCGCCATCATTTATCCTCTATAATGCAAACAAATTCCACACACAAAAAAAAAATCTAATTGATGAGCAAGCTCGCTGCTTCACGTGCTTTAACCATTATCCCAGCCTCCAAACATCCACCTTTAGTTCTATGTGCGCGCTACTGTCACTTTGCTGTCAAAACCTAGCAAATAATTAATACATACCTCCAAATGCTCTTGCTTCCGTCTTCCCGGGTCCCTTCTCTGAGGATGCAGCCTGGACGCGCAGCCAGCAGAGCTATGCAGCTGTGCGAGATTTGCTGTGCACACATGGGCAGCGTGGAGCTCGGAAAACCAATAATGACAGATCCGCGGGAAACAGCCAGCTTAATGATAAGAAAGGACACGCGCGCGCATAGCTCTGCCCGCCGTGAGACTTTAATAGTGGCGCGCGCGATGCTGAGGCGGGAATACAGCCAGCCTTCCAACTTCTCCTCACGCCAGGCGCCGCTTGCTACCGGGGGTTGAGCTGCTGAAGAGAGCTTAAAATCCCGCTATGAGTCACCCAAATTGTGACTGACGAATCCATACGGGGCATAATTGTCTGGCTTGATACTCAAGTGGTCTGCACACGTACTTGGGTAAACAGTGGTCTTTCTATTTAAATTAATTAGCACGTTATAGTCCCCGCGTTGGGTGAGTTTGTGTTAACTCTTTTTTTTTCTCCTCAGAGTGGGACGTTGGTAAATGGAAATTCCCTTTGGTAAAAATAGCACATGGATTCGTTCAGGAAAATGTATATTCAGAAGATGCCTTCTTACCTGGTGGGGTGGGCGACCCGTTGCTTCCCTGATGTCTGCGCATCTATATTAGCACTTGACCTTCCCAGCTCTCTCGGCTGTATGACTCACCCTTGACAACCAAAGATATTGCTTGATAAAACAAAGGCGACAAATGTACTAGAGCTGACACAATGTATCATGATAGATATATATATATATATATATATATATATATATATATATATATATATATATATATATATATATATATATATATATATATAACCACTGTGCTCCAATTTTGAGTCTTGCCAGTAGTTTATGGAACTTTCAGCCTCTAGAGACCATTGTAGGTGTCTGTTGCATACAATTTATAACACTAACGTACACTTCTTTCACATATGCCACCATTTCTTCTTCACTGCATCATTTTTGGACCACCTGTCATGAGATATTTAATTGAAGGAGATGGTTGTATATTTCATGTTTATTGTTTCTGAACCTTTACTCTCAGCTTGGGAGGTATGGGCTGTAAACCTCTCCCGAACGGAACATTGTTCTGTTTTTCCAACTTTAGGGGAGCAATATTTGGGCAAGAACTGTGGCAAGAGGCATGCTGTAGTAGCTGGCGGACATGGCCTTCATCGTCAGCAGCCATTCAGGTTGATCAGGTTCAATTCTCCCTCCAACTAATTTTAACTGCAAGGTTGAAGGGGCGTGGCCAAGCCACTGACCGTGATGGCCATGCGGAGGTGAAGCTCCGCCAGCACCCCACAGATCCGTGGCCCATCTGGGGTGTGTGGAATGGATGCAGGAACAAAGTCGCCATGCATGGGCCCCACATCCATGATTGGCCTGTACGGATTGGAGCCCGGCAGCAGTAGAGGGCAGAATGTGATGGCGGCCTGCTGCTACACTGGAGCAGCGCTGTGTCATTATTGGCATGGACGAACCTTGGCTGTGGGTCGGGAGCGGAACGGATGCAGAAGACCCCGGAGAAGGCGGACCGTCGTGGAACCCTGCGGCGGCCCATGCATCGTGCGCTGCACGAGCCTGGAGTAGCACAGCAAAGTGGGTGCCGCGGGGCAGGTGAGCCTTGTTTGCGGGCAGGAGGCGGAGCTGGCGCAGCGGACCCTGAAGAGCAGGCCGGGACGCTTGAGGTGAGCTGTAGGAAACAGGGAGTCGTGGGGGCCTGTTATATTCCATATAGGTACTATAATATAGGCCTCAGTAAACTTGTTACCCGTCACCTATATTCTCTCCCTACATTACACTTGTCACGGTTTACAGGGACTGACCTTTTACCTAGATATTACACTTCATTCTGAAAATGGGTTTTCCCTAGTTGGAAATCTCATACATTATGGATGAGGGTTCTTGGAAGCACATCAGGACTGCCCTCTCCTGTATAAAAGCTATGTACAAAGTTTATGCCCGACGTCATCCATAGGCCGACACAGTCATACAGCAAGGTAGCACCCCTGGGGAGACCTATGGATATATATATATATATATATATCCAAAAGAGTTTTTGCCCACAATGAGAGAGACCGCAGGCAGCTTCGGTAATCATCCGCTTTATTTGGTGACAATATCGCTAGCCAGCAGCGCACAGGAATCTTCCTTCAATAACACAAGCCAGACGCGTTTCAGGAGATAGGCACTCCCTTCCTCAGTGGCATTGCAGTTCCAAACAACGGACGGTTTGCTCCACGCACTGAAATATCATTGAGTCCCGCCCCACTGGGCGTAGCCACCCTCGTGGCATCATGGTTCTCGTAGTGCAGATAAGTTCTACTACATTGAGTGTCCGTCGTGGAGTGCAGTGAAATGAACACACAGTGGGTTGAAGTTCGAAACTGCTCTGCTGCACGGCTTTCAGCTTTGTTATGCCTCCGGGATATCTGCCTTCCAAAAAGAGTCAGCTCTACCTGCTACTCCGGCCTGCAGCGCAGGGGGTCTCTTCTCGCGGCCGGACACAGCCGCTAAACATCCAAAAGAGTTTTTGCCCACAATGAGAGAGACCGCAGGCAGCTTCGGTAATCATCCGCTTTATTTGGTGACAATATCGCTAGCCAGCAGCGCACAGGAATCTTTCTTCAATAACACAAGCCAGACGCGTTTCAGGAGATAGGCACTCCCTTCCTCAGTGGCATTGCAGTTCCAAACAACGGACGGTTTGCTCCACGCACTGAAATATCATTGAGTCCCGCCCCACTGGGCGTAGCCACCCTCGTGGCATCATGGTTCTCGTAGTGCAGGTAAGTTCTACTACATTGAGTGTCCGTCGTGGAGTGCAGTGAAATGAACACACAGTGGGTTGAAGTTCGAAACTGCTCTGCTGCACGGCTTTCAGCTTTGTTATGCCTCCGGGATATCTGCCTTCCAAAAAGAGTCAGCTCTACCTGCTACTCCGGCCTGCAGCGCAGGGGGCCTCTTCTCGCGGCCGGACACAGCCGCTAAACATCCAAAAGAGTTTTTGCCCACAATGAGAGAGACCGCAGGCAGCTTCGGTAATCATCCGCTTTATTTGGTGACAATATCGCTAGCCAGCAGCGCACAGGAATCTTCCTTCAATAACACAAGCCAGACGCGTTTCAGGATATAGGCACTCCCTTCCTCAGTGGCATTGCAGTTCCAAACAACGGACGGTTTGCTCCACGCACTGAAATATCATTGAGTCCCGCCCCACTGGGCGTAGCCACCCTCGTGGCATCATGGTTCTCGTAGTGCAGGTAAGTTCTACTACATTGAGTGTCCGTCGTGGAGTGCAGTGAAATGAACACACAGTGGGTTGAAGTTCGAAACTGCTCTGCTGCACGGCTTTCAGCTTTGTTATGCCTCCGGGATATCTGCCTTCCAAAAAGAGTCAGCTCTACCTGCTACTCCGGCCTGCAGCGCAGGGGGCCTCTTCTCGCGGCCGGACACAGCCGCTAAACATCCAAAAGAGTTTTTGCCCACAATGAGAGAGACCGCAGGCAGCTTCGGTAATCATCCGCTTTATTTGGTGACAATATCGCTAGCCAGCAGCGCACAGGAATCTTCCTTCAATAACACAAGCCATACGTGTTCCATGTGGGCGGGACTCATTGACATTTAGTGCGAGGAATTAACCATCCGTTGTTTGGAGTAGCAATGCCACTGAGGAAGGGAGTGTTATTCTCCTGAAACGCGTCTGGCTTGTGTTATTGAAGGAAGATTCCTGTGCGCTGCTGGATAGCGATATTGTCACCAAATAAAGTGGATGATTACCGAAGCTGCCTGTGGTCTCTCTCATTGTGGGCAAAAACTCTTTTGGATGTTTAGCGGCTGTGTCCGGCCGCGAGAGGAGACCCCCTGCGCTGCAGGCCGGAGTAGCAGGTAGAGCTGACTCTTTTGGAAGGCAGATATCCCGGAGGCATAATTAAGCTGAAAGCCGTGCAGCAGAGCAGTTTCGAACTTCGACCCACTGTGTGTTCATTTCACTGCACTCCACGACGGACACTCAATGTAGTAGAACTTACCTGCACTACGAGAACCATGATGCCACGAGGCTGGCTACGCCCATGTGGGCGGGACTCATTGACATTTAGTGCGAGGAATTAACCATCCGTTGTTTGGAGTAGCAATGCCACTGAGGAAGGGAGTGTTATTCTCCTGAAACGCGTCTGGCTTGTGTTATTGAAGGAAGATTCCTGTGCGCTGCTGGCTAGCGATATTGTCACCAAATAAAGTGGATGATTACCGAAGCTGCCTGTGGTCTCTCTCATTGTGGGCAAAAACTCTTTTGGATGTTTAGCGGCTGTGTCCGGCCGCAAGAGGAGACCCCCTGCGCTGCAGGCCGGAGTAGCAGGTAGAGCTGACTCTTTTGGAAGGCAGATATCCCGGAGGCATAATTAAGCTGAAAGCCGTGCAGCAGAGCAGTTTCGAACTTCGACCCACTGTGTGTTCATTTCACTGCACTCCACGACGGACACTCAATGTAGTAGAACTTACCTGCACTACGAGAACCATGATGCCACGAGGCTGGCTACGCCCATGTGGGCGGGACTCATTGACATTTAGTGCGAGGAATTAACCATCCGTTGTTTGGAGTAGCAATGCCACTGAGGAAGGGAGTGTTATTCTCCTGAAACGCGTCTGGCTTGTGTTATTGAAGGAAGATTCCTGTGCGCTGCTGGCTAGCGATATTGTCACCAAATAAAGTGGATGATTACCGAAGCTGCCTGTGGTCTCTCTCATTGTGGGCAAAAACTCTTTTGGATGTTTAGCGGCTGTGTCCGGCCGCGAGAGGAGACCCCCTGCGCTGCAGGCCGGAGTAGCAGGTAGAGCTGACTCTTTTGGAAGGCAGATATCCCGGAGGCATAATTAAGCTGAAAGCCGTGCAGCAGAGCAGTTTCGAACTTCGACCCACTGTGTGTTCATTTCACTGCACTCCACGACGGACACTCAATGTAGTAGAACTTACCTGCACTACGAGAACCATGATGCCACGAGGCTGGCTACGCCCATGTGGGCGGGACTCATTGACATTTAGTGCGAGGAATTAACCATCTGTTGTTTGGAGTAGCAATGCCACTGAGGAAGGGAGTGTTATTCTCCTGAAACGCGTCTGGCTTGTGTTATTGAAGGAAGATTCCTGTGCGCTGCTGGCTAGCGATATTGTCACCAAATAAAGTGGATGATTACCGAAGCTGCCTGTTGTCTCTCTCATTGTGGGCAAAAACTCTTTTCGATGTTTAGCGGCTGTGTCCGGCCGCGAGAGGAGACCCCCTGCGCTGCAGGCCGGAGTAGCAGGTAGAGCTGACTCTTTTGGAAGGCAGATATCCCGGAGGCATAATTAAGCTGAAAGCCGTGCAGCAGAGCAGTTTCGAACTTCGACCCACTGTGTGTTCATTTCACTGCACTCCACGACGGACACTCAATGTAGTAGAACTTACCTGCACTACGAGAACCATGATGCCACGAGGCTGGCTACGCCCATGTGGGCGGGACTCATTGACATTTAGTGCGAGGAATTAACCATCCGTTGTTTGGAGTAGCAATGCCACTGAGGAAGGGAGTGTTATTCTCCTGAAACGCGTCTGGCTTGTGTTATTGAAGGAAGATTCCTGTGCGCTGCTGGCTGGCGATATTGTCACCAAATAAAGTGGATGATTACCGAAGCTGCCTGTGGTCTCTCTCATTGTGGGCAAAAACTCTTTTGGATGTTTAGCGGCTGTGTCCGGCCGCGAGAGGAGACCCCCTGCGCTGCAGGCCGGAGTAGCAGGTAGAGCTGACTCTTTTGGAAGGCAGATATCCCGGAGGCATAATTAAGCTGAAAGCCGTGCAGCAGAGCAGTTTCGAACTTCGACCCACTGTGTGTTCATTTCACTGCACTCCACGACGGACACTCAATGTAGTAGAACTTACCTGCACTACGAGAACCATGATGCCACGAGGCTGGCTACGCCCATGTGGGCGGGACTCATTGACATTTAGTGCGAGGAATTAATCATCCGTTGTTTGGAGTAGCAATGCCACTGAGGAAGGGAGTGTTATTCTCCTGAAACGCGTCTGGCTTGTGTTATTGAAGGAAGATTCCTGTGCGCTGCTGGCTAGCGATATTGTCACCAAATAAAGTGGATGATTACCGAAGCTGCCTGTGGTCTCTCTCATTGTGGGCAAAAACTCTTTTGGATGTTTAGCGGCTGTGTCCGGCCGCGAGAGGAGACCCCCTGCGCTGCAGGCCGGAGTAGCAGGTAGAGCTGACTCTTTTGGAAGGCAGATATCCCGGAGACATAATTAAGCTGAAAGCCGTGCAGCAGAGCAGTTTCGAACTTCGACCCACTGTGTGTTCATTTCACTGCACTCCACGACGGACACTCAATGTAGTAGAACTTACCTGCACTACGAGAACCATGATGCCACGAGGCTGGCTACGCCCATGTGGGCGGGACTCATTGACATTTAGTGCGAGGAATTAACCATCCGTTGTTTGGAGTAGCAATGCCACTGAGGAAGGGAGTGTTATTCTCCTGAAACGCGTCTGGCTTGTGTTATTGAAGGAAGATTCCTGTGCGCTGCTGGCTAGCGATATTGTCACCAAATAAAGTGGATGATTACCGAAGCTGCCTGTGGTCTCTCTCATTGTGGGCAAAAACTCTTTTGGATGTTTAGCGGCTGTGTCCGGCCGCGAGAGGAGACCCCCTGCGCTGCAGGCCGGAGTAGCAGGTAGAGCTGACTCTTTTGGAAGGCAGATATCCCGGAGGCATAATTAAGCTGAAAGCCGTGCAGCAGAGCAGTTTCGAACTTCGACCCACTGTGTGTTCATTTCACTGCACTCCACGACGGACACTCAATGTAGTAGAACTTACCTGCACTACGAGAACCATGATGCCACGAGGCTGGCTACGCCCATGTGGGCGGGACTCATTGACATTTAGTGCGAGGAATTAACCATCCGTTGTTTGGAGTAGCAATGCCACTGAGGAAGGGAGTGTTATTCTCCTGAAACACGTCTGGCTTGTGTTATTGAAGGAAGATTCCTGTGCGCTGCTGGCTAGCGATATTGTCACCAAATAAAGTGGATGATTACCGAAGCTGCCTGTGGTCTCTCTCATTGTGGGCAAAAACTCTTTTGGATGTTTAGCGGCTGTGTCCGGCCGCGAGAGGAGACCCCCTGCGCTGCAGGCCGGAGTAGCAGGTAGAGCTGACTCTTTTGGAAGGCAGATATCCCGGAGGCATAATTAAGCTGAAAGCCGTGCAGCAGAGCAGTTTCGAACTTCGACCCACTGTGTGTTCATTTCACTGCACTCCACGACGGACACTCAATGTAGTGGAACTTACCTGCACTACGAGAACCATGATGCCACGAGGCTGGCTACGCCCATGTGGGCGGGACTCATTGACATTTAGTGCGAGGAATTAACCATCCGTTGTTTGGAGTAGCAATGCCACTGAGGAAGGGAGTGTTATTCTCCTGAAACGCGTCTGGCTTGTGTTATTGAAGGAAGATTCCTGTGCGCTGCTGGCTAGCGATATTGTCACCAAATAAAGTGGATGATTACCGAAGCTGCCTGTGGTCTCTCTCATTGTGGCCAAAAACTCTTTTGGATGTTTAGCGGCTGTGTCCGGCCGCGAGAGGAGACCCCCTGCGCTGCAGGCCGGTGTAGCAGGTAGAGCTGACTCTTTTGGAAGGCAGATATCCCGGAGGCATAATTAAGCTGAAAGCCGTGCAGCAGAGCAGTTTCGAACTTCGACCCACTGTGTGTTCATTTCACTGCACTCCACGACGGACACTCAATGTAGTAGAACTTACCTGCACTACGAGAACCATGATGCCACGAGGCTGGCTACGCCCATGTGGGTGGGACTCATTGACATTTAGTGCGAGGAATTAACCATCCGTTGTTTGGAGTAGCAATGCCACTGAGGAAGGGAGTGTTATTCTCCTGAAACGCGTCTGGCTTGTGCTATTGAAGGAAGATTCCTGTGCGCTGCTGGCTAGCGATATTGTCACCAAATAAAGTGGATGATTACCGAAGCTGCCTGTGGTCTCTCTCATTGTGGGCAAAAACTCTTTTGGATATATATATATATATATATATATATATATATTATATATATATATATATATATATATATATATATATATACATACATCACATCTTGCTAAGATAGTTAGAGGAGATTGAGACTTCCCGTCCTACACACTGACCAGAGACGCTGAGGTTCCTGCATGTAGACGCTTCAGCTCGCAGTGGTCTAACATCCCTCGAGGGGTGTCCAGCTCGAGACCAGGTCGGGGTCCCACAGTCTCACTTAACGTAATGGGGTTGACTAGATCCTAAAAGATTTCTTGGCTTAACACCTACACCCATGCTAGGTACACTTAGGTACATCTAGATAGGGAGGCATCGTAGGAGTATGCATCTTTTATCATGTGTTTTATATACTTAAATGTATTCATGATTTTAGTAAGATGGTAGAACTATACCATCCTTTTACCTTTATAGTACTGTTAATCATTTATATCTTATACTGTCTAACGGTTGTTGCAGCACATCTATTCTACACCAGAATAACAACTGTTCAATAAATGATTATTGAAAATGCCAGTTCGTTTTATGCGGTGTATCTCTCGGAGAGAAACTAAGTAAGCACAAGTGACTGAGCGAAAGGTAGTATATTGTTTTCACAGTCCTGAGGTATCATGGTTGCCATGTTCGATGGTTGCCAAAAACTATTCACTCCTTGGTAAGAGGAGATTCTAGTGCTACTGTGAGCTAGTTGGTACAAAAGGGCCAGCATACCCGGTGGGGGCGATCAGAGTTCATCTGACACCAATCCTACAGTATATGTTGCCTGAAAGCGCAGATCCTGTATATTTACTATAGGAACTACATAAAAGGCCCTCCGGTGGCCTGCACATCGAGTGCTGGGCAGAACTGGCAGACCGCCTGGGGCCACCAGGCCTGTAACGCTGATTTGCTCGCTGTAGCACGCTACCCTGGGCACTTGTGTCCTGGCCCTTGAATGCAGGGTAGGCAGCCTCTAGGGGCGATACAGCACTGCTGAGGTGCTGGGTCTGATCCCCCCAGGCCTCCTGGGGCCTCACTGGCTGCCTGACTGTTTTGACCCCTGGAGGGGTAACATGGTGGGGACGGCTCGTGAGGAGCTGGAGGCTACGGGCTGCGTGACGATCCCCCTAATCACCCAATCTCAGTGCGAAGGGCCCATCCTGTAACATGCGTGCTGCCTGACCCCTGGAGGGGTGAAGTGGTGCGGACAGCCAGGGAGGTTCTGGAATCTGTGAGACGTGTGAAGATCCCCCTGCCCACCCTGCCTCAGTGTGGAGGGCCTATCCTGAAACGTGTGCTGAGCCCTGTGGGTTCTTGGATCATTGCCCACATCGTTGCAGTGGAGATGGGGGTGTAGCTTTCCACCACTAACATTAGCATGGCCAAACGTGATCCCAAGCAATGCAAGCTGAAATTTGATACTGCTAAAGAAAAGACGACCACCTCCCACACTGTAGACACCGTAGGACCCAACATAGCGCTAGGAGAGGACATGGAATGATCAAGCGCTGAAGCACTATTGAAAGAATTGCTTTCAGGCTTCAAGGCACTAGATGGCAGATTTGACGTACTTGACAAGCGACTTGACAAATTCAGTAGAGCCTGGAGAGTCACAACCGTAGGCTGTATATGGCAGAGGGAAGAGTGTCGGACCTAGAGGACGGCGTCGCAAACATGTCCAAAAAGGTAGAGAGGCTGGAACGGCAGATAAAGACACTAGCAATGAAATCCAAGGACTTACAAGCCAGAGGGAAGAAAAACAACCTGCGCATCCTTGGGGTGCCGGAGGCGACCACCAGTGGTAGGCTTGACTAATTCATCTGAAGGCTGCTCAGGGAGCTGTTTGGAGCCAAATCCTTTACTGCCACGTTTTTAGTAGAACAAGCCCATAGATTGGTGGGTCCTCACCCGAACTTAGGCCTGCCCTGCCCTATAATTGCAAGACTTTTGAATTTTTCGGGACACGGCGCCCAGACTGGCGAGGGAGAAGGAGCTGCTGTCATGGCAGGGGTCATCTTTGTCGCTGTACCCTGACTTCACCTTCAGGGTACAAGAGGCTTGGCGCAAGGCCAAATTGCTAAATTAGGTCTTCAGTATGGAATGCTCTACCCTGCTCGGCTGCAGGTTGCTGTGCAGGGGAAATCGCCTATCTTCTACTGACCCGCTGCCATGCAGGAGTTTTTTTGGGCCTTTTCAGAGACAAGGAAGGACAATCATCGCGGATTGCCCGGTGGGTCACAACCAGAGATCCACTCAAGCACCAGCATGGATTTATTCCCTACGGGGTAACATACTTGCGCATTTGTCCGGTCCCGCAAGTCCACAGATAAATCAGACATTCCCCTTTTGAGGCATATATGTCCCCCCCCTTTAAGATTGCTGGATAGTGCAGTACAGTTGCACGCGCATTAGAATGATTGGTTAGATTGCTGTTTTTCATGATGCGGGGGATAACATAGCATTGCCACACCCCCAGTGAATTTCACACTTCTGGAAAATGTTTAGCTTGCATAGGCTTTGGGAAGTTGAGAAAATGTTCTGTTCATGAAACTTGGTTTTTGCCGGGTGGCTAGTCAAAAGTCTTGGGTGGGGGGGGAGGGACGTTGGATAAGAACGTTACTGATAATGCATACTTGGTTTCATGGGTACGGAAGCAGCAATGTACAACAGTGTTCAATGCCATTAGATATTTATTGTGTAAACTGTGTTATGACTGCGACTAATGTTAAAGCCTTTGCTGACATAACACTCATTACGTGGAACATTAGAGGGCTTAATAGCTCATGAAAATGCAGGCAGGTAATACAATACATGCGCTGACACTCTGTGGATATTGTGTTTTTACAAGAGACACACCTGGCACCTACACGGACCCCTAATCTGGGATCTACATGGGGAAAACACAGGTTTTTTGACAGCTACAGCTCGTATGCATGGGGGGTCGCCACTTTGATCCATAGAAATCTGCAGTTTAGGCACCTAAGCACAGTGGCAGACCAAATGGGGCGGTATTTGCTAGTCCTGGGGATGCTGATGGGGCATCGTATATTGCTTGTGAATGTATATGCCCGGAATGTGGACGACCCAGCTTTTTTCATGACTTACGGAAGTTAATCTCATCACTCGAAGCTGACCACATACTAATGGATGGGGACATGAACATTGTTATGGAACCCATACTTGACAGCACCACCAAGGCTCTCCCCAATAAGCTCAAGGCCTTCAGGGTTATGTCCGATCTATGTGAGCAATGCATGATGTATGATGCATGGCGACTGCGAAACCCCACTGGACTGGTGAACACACACTACGCAACTCAACATCACACGTGGACCAGATGAGACTACTGGTGGATTTCCTGTGCTTTGAACCCCTGGTTGTGGGATGTGGAGCACCTACCCGCACATTGTCTGATCACCTGTAATCCTAAGAATGCGCATACCTGAGGCGCGGGGTGTTGAAAGACTGTGGAGGTTCCCAGAGCGGGCGTTGATGGACACTGTTTTCAAAAGCGAACTCAGGATGGCAATAATAGACTATTTCAAGCTTAATACAGGATCGGTCCCCAAATACTCCACACACTGGGAGGCGTTCAAGGCATACATGAGGCGGTTTGCATCTCCAAGGGTACAGGAATACTAAGAGACCCCCACAATATGCTGGGTAATTTAGAGGGAAGGCTCACACACTTAGACCAGGAGCAGGTAGAGGGGATGGTGCAGGATTACCTATCCAAAAGGGTGACACTGTTAGTGGAGTATCAGGAAGCAGCGGAGAGAGAATCTCATTATCTGGGTAAATATGCGACCGCAAGGAGGTATGGGGAAGGGGACAGGCCAGGGCACACTCTTGCACATCTGTAGCAGCCAGCACCTGGGCAATCGTACTTACTTGGTCTCAGAGGGCCTCAGAACGAATACATAGCTGATACCCCTGGTACTAAACAAGAACTGATGAGATACTATACAGATTTATACACCACTAGATACACAGAAGGGGAGAATGACTTTGCCAGTTACCTAGAGAGTTTAGCTATGGTATGGCTCATGTCTGCCCAACAACAATTCCTGAGCGAGCCCTTCTCTGCCGATGAGCTCAAACAAGCAATAGAGGCCATGGATGGCAGTAAGGCTCCAGGGGCAGATGGGTTTACAGGCACCTTCTAAAAGGGTGATAATGAGCTATTGGCCCCACAGTTGTTGGAGATGTATGCTGAGGCTATGCACGAGGGCATACCTCCCTTTGCTATGGAAGACAGTTCTCGTGCTGCTTCTCACCTGGAAAAGACCCTGAACAATGCAGCTCCTACAGACCACTATCTTGCCAAGATGGTTGTTACCCGGTTAACGCTACTAATGGGTTAAATCATCTCAGCTGAACAATCTGAGTTTGGAATATATGACGTTACAATGCATGCAATTACAACGCATGCTTTTACAATGCGGTCTTAACAGCTCAACAACCATTACATCACGTGATTTTAAAACACATGCCATTACAACCCATTTTTAAAGACTACTATTACAACGCATTCCATTACAACGCATGCCATTACAACGCAAAATACTTTTGGGGCAACAGTAGGGTAAGTGTTGGATAGTGTGGGGGTAAAACTTACTATTCCCACTCCAGTGAGTGCAACAGTAGGGAAAGTGTTGGATAGTGTAAGGGTAAAAATTACTATTCCCATGTACCCCAAAACCCATACCCACCCTTATACTAAAAAAAATCTCCATTACTTACCTTATAATGCGCTGTAATGGCACGCGTTGTAATGGCATGCGTTGTAATGGCATGCGCTGTAGTGACATGCGTTGTAATGGCATGCGTTGTAGTGACATGCATTGTAATGGCATACATTGTAATGGCATGCAATGTAAAGGCAGTTGCGTTGTAACAGTTGCGTTGTAAAGGTAGGTCATTGTAATGACTGCGTTGTATTGGATGTTTCTCCCGGGTTTGTCCCGCATGGGTCTTCCTCAATGAATATTCGCATGTTCTTCTCCATTCTGCATAGAATAGAGCCATATGTGCGGGCAATAGTAGCGCTACTCAAGGCAGAAAAGGCCTTTGATTCACTTGAGTGGCCCTTCCTCCAGGCAGTGCTGCGCAAATTGGGGCTCCTGGCTGTGTGCACCTCGTTAATAACCCTACTTTACACCCGACCTATGGCGTGAATACAAGTTAATGGCACAATAACTGACCCCCTAGAGATAACGCGGGGCACTAGGCAGGGATGTCACCACTCCTGTTCATTATCACCATGGACCTCCTAGTAAGACGCCTGCAGGAAAATCATTTACATAGGGGACTGCACTTTGAGACTGGCCCAGTGCTGCTAACTTTATATGCGGATGATATCATACTGTCTGTTAGCACCACACTGAAAATCTAATCCCACTACTTCACGAGATCGCCATCTTGAAGGCCTTTCGGGACTGCACATTAACTGGTAATATTCGGTGGTGTTCCCATTGACTGACGTACATAACCAAGGCTGTGATGAATTCCCACTAATGTGGTGCGGCTCAGAAACCCGGTACCTGGGAATTGTTTTATATAGAGAAAAGGAGCAGATATTGTGGCTTAGCTATGGCCCAGTGATGGAGAAATTACACAGACAGATAGACCGTTGGCTCTGGCTACCCTTTTCAATGGCTGGGAGGATTTCCATAATCAAAATGGTAATCCTGCCCAAATTACTGTACGTTTTTCACAACATTCCCATACCACTCACCAACTCTTTCTTTGCGAGCTGCAAACACACTTGACATGCTTGTTGTGGGGGGGTGACAACCTTGCATTGGCTGGGACACCTTAATGATAATGTTTGAGAGAGGGGGTTTTGAGTCCCCAACATGCAACTATACTACCTAGCAACGCAGTGTAGCTCTGCATGGCACTGGTACCATCCAGACGCAAGACTACCATATACAAAACCTGAAGTGGACCTAGCGGCCCCAGTGCAGCTACAAGGGCGGTTACCAGCAGGACTGCTTTTCGATAGAATAGATATCCAAACGGTATCCACAACTTACTGGGTCTGAAGGAAAATGCTACGGATCACAGGAGGTAGTGAACTGTATGCTTCCCAACTCCCAATGGTGGACAACCCGTGAGTGCCCATCACGTCGAAATCACTGGTGAGGTGCACGCTGCTGCAATATGGACTGCACACATTTGGTGACATATTCCCTGTGGGACACATCTTCCCACGAACGGAGGATGCTGAATTTTCTGGCGCTTCAGTCATGGACCAGTTCGTATTGATCAGGCTTACAAATGTGCTGCCGAGCCGAATATCCACTTACCCAATAGAACCAGTCATCCTTAGCTCATTATAACTATTGATATCGGAGTTGAGGTTCCGTGACAATTGTAAGTGGTGTTTTCGACTCGCACGAATATGGTCGAGTCTAGTATCTATGAACCGCAAATGACGAGTTTAGTAAGTGTGCGCAGTTTCGCCGTGCTAACTTAAACCGTTCGTTTGTTATGTGGGCTTCTCATCTGTACCCACGGGTTCCATCTTAGATACGGCATCCATTTTGTCTCTTGCCCTCAAGTAGTCAGCGAACGGACGCTGTCCGCTTCGCGACCCTGGGACTCCCAAGATATTTGCGGAAGACACATGTCCTTTGAAAGTGTCTTTATGACGAGGGGGTTGCTACTGTAAGGCAGATGGCGCCGCTCGAGGCTCATCATGCCGCACGGACTTATTGTCTCAGCCGTGCATCTCATTAGGCACGTCCCTTTGATGCCTGTATCTCGTGCTTCTCGTTACCTCCCCTTTTACACCCTTTCCGATCTCCCCACTGTCTCCGTCTTCCTCTGCACCTGTCTTCGTCCCTATTTCGATCTACTTTACTGCTGATTGGAATTTGCTAATGATGGGAAGATGGGTTTTTACAGTTGGGAACCGCCAAATGTTTCCGCACTTATGTTCCGGACCTTATGTGTTTCAAAGTGACCAAAGCGACCCCTCTGAGAGCTAAATGTGGGAACCGGGTTGTAAACTATTGTGTCTCATGTTATCTTATGGGTAAAAACTGTATAAAAGGAGCGATCCACAAAACCAATTTGAAGCAGTCTCCCCAAGTTGCACGTGTTGTACTTGTCGTGACTTCTGTGTTCCCTGCAGTAAATAAACCTTGACTCTTTGACGCCGAAGGAAGTGTCCCGTGTCTCTGTAACTTGTACGCCGGAGCAGGTTACCCACGAAGGTTTCAGGTGTTGTGCCCTGGCACCGCTGGGTCCAAAGAGCCCAGTCCTTCAGTTGGCGCCCAACGTGGGGCTGCATCAGTGGTACCGGTCCAAGCCCGACGATCGTGAGGAACTTCGTGTGAAATCTCCGAGGGAAGGTGCACCCCGCTTCATCGATCCTGTTGTCGAAATAAGTGGCCCGAAGACTTTTCCCGCGAAGATTCCCGCCTCCTAACGGCTGCGACGGACTGCTGCCCTGACTGTAGACCTGTTTTGGCGCCTGGCGTAGACCTTGGTATAGCGAGACGATTGACGGGCCTTCCTGAGGACGCCATTGATCTTTGAGTTAAGTATTTGTGGGTCGCTCCCAGAATCCTTGGTTGTAAACACTTTAGCGAGTGTTTTTTGTTGTAGACACTTTAGCGAGTGTCTTTGTTGTAAACACTAGTGTTTTTGTTGTACACGCTGTGTGAGTGTTTTTGTCGGTGACACTTTGCTAGCGTACTTTGTTGTTGTATTTGTTTGACGACTGCAGCCGCCAAAGACCGAGGGTTTTGTTCTTGCTGGGACTTGGTAAATCCCGTAACCCTTGAAGTTTGTGAAACTCGGCTAGTGTGCAAGATGCCTGGTCGCAGTACTTTGTTCAGTTGCTTTAAACCTTGTGGTGCGGATTCCCTGCTGGAGGACTCGTGTCCGATACCTCCGGTTGGAACTCCTACTTATGACTTATATAGCAAACATGGGCTAGGCCCGATTGCTTTTAACGATTACTGGATAAAATATACAAAGAAAGACGGCGATCTTCGTTGGCCACCTCACGGTAGCTTCGAAGCGTCGATCTTAGACAATTTGGAAATAAAGTTGTTCGAACGCAAATCTAGGCCGGCCATGTTTGATGCCTTTCGGTTGTGGCGCAAAGAAGCCCGACAGAAAGAAATCAGACAGAATAAACGTAGTGAGCGAGATACTGTTGCTACCATAGTGAAGAAAGCTGAGCAGTTTCAGCGTGATAAGGAGGATAAGGATAAGGAAGTGTTTGAGAGGCTACAGCGTATGTCCATAGATAAATGCTATCCTGCTTTGCCTACGGAGTCGGATAAGAAGGAAGAGGCAGTTGAGGATCCTTTAATGTCCTATCTTATGAAGTCGCCACCTCCGTACGTACAGGGTATCGCAGCTCCTGTGGTCCCTGCCGTACCTGTTCTTCCACCTGTTATTCCTCCACCAGTTCCTCAACCTGCTCCTGCTCTTCCGACTGTTCCTGCTCCTTTGTCTGTTTCTATTCCTACTGCTCCTCCGCTTCCACATACTCCTGCTCACACTACTGCTCCTGTGTTGTTAACCCCTGTTGTTGCTACTGTTTCTACTCCTTCTCTTGTTAGCCCTGTGTCTTATTCTTGTCCCTCTACTCGTAATCGTAATTCTCCTAGTGTGCCAAACTTCTTTCAGTCGCTTGGACCTGTTTTTGGGTCTGCTGGTTCTGATGGTCCTCAGAGACGTAGCCAGCTTCCTGCTAATAGAGAACGTGTTACGCTATGCAATATGGCGATGGGTTGGATACTAAACCCTGTTAGAAATCCACCTCGTGTTGTCCTCGAAACGTTTGATCAATTCAACATACCTACTCAGAGATATGTGTTTGATGAAATGTGCAAGTTCTTACATGATCAGATAGCGGCCTTTGCGCCTGACGAGGTGCTGTACGCCCTGTCTGAACTTCGGCTTCAGTTCGCAACTGGACTGATAGTCGACACTAATGTTCGACGCGCTGTTGAGCGGTTACTATCTTTTCGTCCCGCTCCTATTCCTCATGCATTGTTCGTTGAGGACATTGAGAAAGGAGATGAGTCTGGCCAATATCCTATGCGTGAAGTTCCGCCGGTTTGGGTACCCGCTGATAATACTAATGTTAATGCTCCAGTTGCGGCACATTTCCAGAGAGTGTGGATACACCTCCCATGGAAACGATCGGAAGTGCTTCAGGTGAAACAAACTTTGCCCGATCCTCGCAAAAATCCTGCAGGGTATTATAAGGAATTATCGCAGCTCGTAGACGCTACGATAATGAATCTTGCCGATATCGACATGCTGTTTGGCAATGTCGTACCGCAACCGGTATGGGCCAAGATTCGTCACCAAGATCACACAAATGAATTAGGTGGTGATTGGGCTGCTATCACAGCGGCAGACGCTGGACAAGTGGCTGCTACTAAACCCGATCAGTTGATTGAACTTCTTCCCCAGCGAATCATTACATTAATGAAAACGCTTATGCCAGCTATGAGGGTGAATTGGGACAAGTTGTCAGCCTGTAAGCAGAAGAAAGATGAGAGTGTTTCAGATTTCTTTACGAGGTTTGAGGAAACATTCGTTGATCATAGTGGACAGGATATGGGTACGGAGGGTGGACAACGGCTGTTTGTGGATAAGTTTGTATCGAACTTATTGCCCGACTTGTGCAATAAATTGAAGAATTCAGAAAGTGCGTGGGCCGTTTCTACCTCAGCTCAGATATTGGCTACGGCACAATATTACGAAAATAGAGAAAAAGAGGAAACTGACCGTGCTGATAAAAAAACGAAAGAACTGAAAACTAAAGTGTTGTTGCAACAAGCATATCCGCCGCGTTCTAATCAGAATGCGTCTCAACAGAATAGATCACAGTCGCAATCGAATAGATCGCAGTCGCGTAATGATTCCTCTTTCCAAAGATCTTCGTTAGGGTACAACCAATGTGCTTATTGTAGACAGGAGGGACACATTAAGTTTGATTGTCCTGCTTTGAATGACCGTAATAGTGGTAATTCGTCTAGAGGAGGCCGTGGTGGTTCACAGAATACATCGCGTGGTAGAGGTCGTGGTGCTCAGAACGACCGTTCTGACAATTCATCTAATTCTAATAACTGTTTCGATCAGCGTGGATCGTCACAAGGACGATCTGCGCAGTACAATGTGGACGATTATTATGTCGATCAGGGAACTGACGATCGTAATTACTAGGACAGCCAAAGACAAGGAGAGGGAGTGGTATCAGTTCCGGTTGATCAGAGAGGGCCTTACGTCGCAGTTGCTACATCGGGCGTCGTTGAGCCTTTTCTGTTGGACACTGGTGCAGCGAAAAGTTCTATCATGCATTCGAAACTCCCTGGCGCACCTTTGTCTGGCTTAACAAATGTATCCGTTGGATTCTCTGGCGCCCCCGTTAGCAATCCAGTTTCATGCCCTTTGCCCCTTAAAATTGGGCCTCGTGAGCTCGACGCTCCGTTGATTTTAACCACCGGTTGTGGTGAAAATCTTTTGGGTCTGGATTTGCTTAAACGTTTGTATGCAACTTTGTATTGTTCTCCTGCGGGTGTAAAGCTTACGTTCGGAGAGAGCGTAGTCTCTCCCATGTATTTGTCTCTCGATAAACTTCCACCGGAATTGGATTCTCTTCCTGCGTCTTTGTGGGCGACGGGTCCAAATGATGTGGGCCTACTTGATATCTCCCCTTATGTTGTTCAGTTGAAATCGAATGTGCGATTGCCGCGTATTCCCCAATACCGTATCTCCCTTGATGGTGAACGAGCTTTGTTAGCGATCATCTATGATTTGATCGAGAAAGATGTTATTGAGGAGACACGGGGAAACGTGTGCAACAGCCCTGTACTGCCCATTCTTAAACGTACTGATCCTACCAAACCGCCTGTTTATCGTTTTGTTATCGATTTACGGGAGGTAAATAAAATTGTGGTTCCTCAATTCCCTGTTGTGCCTGACATCACGGCGCTACTGACTCTGATTCCAGCTACTGCTTCGTGGTTTTCGGTGATTGATTTGAAAAATGCGTTTTTCAGCATCCCGATTGCCGAAGAGAGCAGGGACCTTTTCGGTTTCTCTCTTGGTGGACGTAGCTTCCGGTTCAAACGCGCTCCTCAGGGCTACTGTGAAAGTCCATCGATTTACAGTCAAGCTTTGAAGGGTCAACTGGATGCGTTTAAGTTGCCGGTTGGTGCGGCTTTAATCCAATACGTCGACGACTTATTGGTGGCTGCTGATACTCGGGACATTTGCAAAATTGCTACGGTATCGTTGCTGCAACATCTCTGTGAGTTAAATCACAAGGTGTCACCTTCTAAACTCCAATATTGTTGTCAAGAAGTAACCTACCTAGGTCACTTATTGTCAAAGGAGGGAAGGAGATTGACCCCAGAGAGAATTGCAGCGATTGCGCGAATGGCTGTGCCACAAACCCAGAGAGATGTGCGTGCCTTTCTAGGTATCACGTCGTACTGCAGGCAGTGGATTCCTAATTTTTCATTGCTAGCGAAACCATTGGTGGCTCTTACGTGCAAGGATGTTTCAACTCCTTTACCATGGACGGAAGAATGTCAGAAAAGTTTTTCTGAATTACGTGACTCATTGTGTTCGGCTCCTGTGTTAGGTACCCCTGATTACAGCAAGCCGTTCACGTTATATGTTCACGAGAGGGAAGGTTGTGCTTTAAGTGTCTTAACGCAACCGTTTGGTGGTAAGCAACGTCCATGTGCATATTTTTCCTCGACCTTAGACCCAGTAGCTAGAGCATTGCCGAGTTGTTTGAGAGCAACTGCGGCAGCTGCGGTCTCTATCCGACAATCAGCAGGATTGGTCATGGATAATATGCTTACGGTGATGGTTCCGCATGCAGTCGATACTCTTTTGAATCGAACGAAAACTCAGCACTTGACGAGTGCGAGGTTATCTGGGTACGAATTGACGCTCTTGGCAAGCCACATTCAGATAAAACGTTGTAATGTCCTAAATCCGGCAACTTTGTTACCAATTAGTGCAGAGTCAGATGAAGTAACAGAACATGACTGTTACTTGCGGACAGAGGAGGAAACGAAAGGTCGAGTGGACCTTAAAAACACCCCATTGGAAGACCCAGAGGGCACTCTGTATGTGGATGGGTCATGTTTTAAATTGCCGAATGGTGATGTGACTACTGCTTATGCTGTTGTGACGTTGACTACGGTTGTTGAGACTGCGAGATTGAATCAGAATTCTGCCCAAGCTGCAGAGCTGATTGCTCTTACTAGAGCATGTGTATTAGCAAAAGGTAAACGTGTGAATGTGTACACCGATAGTCAGTACGCTTTCGGTGTAGCGCATAGCTTTGGACGGTTGTGGCGAGAGCGTGGGTTCTTCACGTCGCATGGCACGAAAATACAGCATGGCCAGCTCGTGAACGATCTTTTGGATGCATTGACTTTGCCTGCTCAAGTTGCAATTGTTAAGTGTAGTGCGCATCGTAAAGTGACGGATGATGTTGGTCGTGGTAATGCGTTTGCAGATGAGATCGCTAAGGAGACTGCCCGGAACCTTAGCACTCGAATGTATGTGACGAGTTCGGTTAGGTGGCCTACAGAGTCGAGTATGTGTGAGGATACCATAGAGAGTGTGAAAGCAATACAGAATGAGGCCACCGACACTGAAAAGATGAAGTGGAAAGAAAGTACGGGAAGGTTGGATGTGAATGGTTGCTGGATTGATTTGTCGGATCAGAAAAGATGGATGTTGCCTGATGCGTATGTGCTGGCCGTTGTGACAATGGCACATGGGTTAGCACATATTAGCGCGAAAGGTATTTGCAAGTTGTTGGCTGACGTGTGGAAGAATGATGGTATTACGAAGTGTGCTGAACGCTTGGTGAAGAATTGTATGGTGTGTATAATGTACAATCCTGGCAAAGGAACCCCAACTCCCCCTGGCAGTTTTGCTCCTCCTTCGTATCCCTTTGAGGTGATCCAATTGGACTTCATCCATATGGAGCGATGCAATAACCTGAAATATGTTTTGGTTGTGGTTTGCGCATTCTCCCGATGGATCGAGGCCTATCCCCTCAAAGATAATACTGCTTTGTCTACTGCGAAAATCCTACTGAAGGAATACTTTCCTCGGTATGGAATGCCTAGAGTCGTGTGGTCAGATAACGGAAGTGAGTTTGTTGGAAGTGTGATGAAGAGTGTGTGTAAGGGCCTTGGAATTAATCAAAAATTCCATAGCGCCAATCATCCCCAGTCAGCTGGATTGGTTGAAGGGTACAATGGCACCCTTAAACTAAAACTAGCGAAGATTCAGGCTACGACTAGACTTTCGTGGCCTGACGCTTTGCCTCTAGCATTACTGTCAACTAGGGCGACTGTACACTCCCGAATAGGGCTTAGTCCCTATGAAATAGTGTTCGGCCGTCCTGCGAATGTGTGGGGGGTTCCTAGGCCAGGAATATTCGTTGATCTTGAGTATCCGATGTTGATTGATTACTTACATGACTTGACTGCTAAACTGAGGTTAATTCATCAACAGGTTTACGACGCCTTGCCGACGCAGACGGAGGGTCCAGGTCACCAGCTCCAGCCCGGTGATTGGGTAGTTACCCGTAACTTCTCACGCAAGAAGAATCTGGACCCCCGCTTTGTTGGACCTTACCAGGTGCTCCTGGCCACGAGGACTGCCGTTCGTCTTGAGGGGCGGAAGAATTGGGTACATGCTACCCATTGTAAACGAGTCCCTATTCCTTTGCCGGCAGACCCGTGGGTGAGGAAAGGCATTGCGTCAACAGAAGCAGAGACATTGCCGGCGTTTGTACCTTTTAGCGACGCACAGCTTGTTGGTGAACACTCAGCGCAGCAGAAAGCCACTGTTGGAACATTGTCAGCAAAAGACTCAAGACCAAATCAACAAACTGATCAGCAGGACGCTGTCTCTTCAACGGATCCTTTGTTCGACGAGCAGACACGTCCCGGGAAACATCGATATTCTTTGCGTTCTCATACTAAGGACAAATAAAATTTTCTTGATTTGCTGAAACTGATAACTGCAATATCCTCGTTTCCCCTGATCAACTTTGAACAATTCGTATCACTGAAAATTGTTTTGTACATATTGAGATTTTTCCTTGTATCTTTTTCCTTCCACAGCTGAACTATTGTGCTAAATAAAATACATATTGTGTATTGAGGGCCGTAGGGCCGCGCGCGTACTTCCTTCTGGACAGTAGGTCTTGACGCTAGGTTAAAGGCCGTCGGTTCCTAGGAACTCCTGGGAATTGACTATTGCTGCACAGAACGAAGTGCGTCAAGAAACGTTGCGGACGGTCGTAGGGAAATGGCACTTTCGAAGCTGAACGATTTGGAAGGAGCTCAGGCGTACAGAGTCAAACTGCGGAAACTCAGTCGCACTAAATGTGTTGTATTCCAATTGTTTGTACTGTTTTTAACTACTTCTGCATTCTTGGCGGGTGGGGTGTATTGCACTATGTCTTACTTTTTACTTCCTACCCCTACTCCTACTCCTTACCCTAACCTTACTTCTATTACTTCTACTGCTTCTCCTCATTCCTTTCACATTTTGCCGGAACACGAACAGGCTAGACGTGTAGAATTCCGCAACAATTCCTTTATCCAGCTCCTCCATCAGCATCAGTTAGTGGTTAACACTACTAATTGTTGGGTGTGTGGGTTGATGCCACATACTACGGGTAAGGGAATTCCATATCTGGTGTTACCGTATAGTTCCCAAGGGTCAGCTCGAGCATTCCAAACAATGCTTCGAAGCGCACTGGGTTTCCACCCCACTCCAGAACAACGTTCCCCCAAACCTGGTCCTACCTCGTATCAGTGGGTGCTATCGATGGCGATAGCGGATATGGAAGATGAGATCCATGATGCTTTTCTCATCCCTACAGAAGAGGTACAAGCCTATAGGGTCCTGAGTAGAGGGGAATATAGTATGTTCACTAATGAAAAGCAGCTTAAAAGCTCGTCTCCAATATGGGTCGTGCCCCACACTGGTAATCTTTGTCTTGTGGGTCGTGGTACGCAAGCCTCACTTGGAGTAAGTGCTTGCACTGAAAGTTACCTTCTGCCAATGTCCCCGACCCCTGTGTTTCTGGCTGCCAAGGGTACATACTTTATCTGTCATGATCGTGCATACACATGGTTGCCCACAGACTTCATGGGCTCATGTTTTGTTGCAAATCTGTTGCCTCCGACGTTCACTGTAGATGCCGATTATCATAAGACTAGAGTTGTACGAGGCGTAATTAGCGAAGAGGATACTGCCGGTCAAGAGGCAGGAGACTTTTTCAAGGGTTTCCTCCCGTTTTGGGGACCTATGGTTAATAGTAGGAACCTGAGACATTTGACTCGAGTGGTAGAATCGACAGCTAATGTTACTGCCAGTGCCCTTGGTAATATCACCTCAGAACTTCAGGCGGAGAGGCTTATGACGTTGCAAAACCGTATGGTTTTAGATGTCGTCTTGGCAGATCGGGGTGGGGTATGTAAAGTGATCCATTCGAGCTGTTGCATTTTCATACCTGATAATGCTCCTACTGTCTATCAAGCCATCTCGAAGTTGCATAAGATCTCCGAATCCATACACGTGGATGTAGGGGATTGGACGTTACTTGGATGGTTTTGGGGCCTGGTATCGACTTGGGGTTGGAAGATTCTGATGATCATCGGGGTTGTGGTAGTGTTCCTGTTCACGTGTTGCCTTTGTGTGCAGTGTGGTCCTGCCTTATGTGGCCTCTGTGCTACAACGTGTATGAGACAACCATCTGTTACCAAGGGGACTCGGTTGGACAGAGCTATGCTACAACGACATCTTGATGGTCTGATGAATATCGAATATGATTCCGACTAGTGCTTGCCTACATGAGGGCAAAAGGAGCGTCTGAGGTTCCGTGACAATTGTAAGTGGTGTTTTCGACTCGCACGAATATGGTCGAGTCTAGTATCTATGAACCGCAAATGACGAGTTTAGTAAGTGTGCGCAGTTTCGCTGTGCTAACTTAAACCGTTCGTTTGTTATGTGGGCTTCTCATCTGTACCCACGGGTTCCATCTTAGATACGGCATCCATTTTGTCTCTTGCCCTCAAGTAGTCAGCGAACGGACGCTGTCCGCTTCGCGACCCTGGGACTCCCAAGATATTTGCGGAAGACACATGTCCTTTGAAAGTGTCTTTATGACGAGGGGGTTGCTACTGTAAGGCAGATGGCGCCGCTCGAGGCTCATCATGCCGCACGGACTTATTGTCTCAGCCGTGCATCTCATTAGGCACGTCCCTTTGATGCCTGTATCTCGTGCTTCTCGTTACCTCCCCTTTTACACCCTTTCCGATCTCCCCACTGTCTCCGTCTTCCTCTGCACCTGTCTTCGTCCCTATTTCGATCTACTTTACTGCTGATTGGAATTTGCTAATGATGGGAAGATGGGTTTTTACAGTTGGGAACCGCCAAATGTTTCCGCACTTATGTTCCGGACCTTATGTGTTTCAAAGTGACCAAAGCGACCCCTCTGAGAGCTAAATGTGGGAACCGGGTTGTAAACTATTGTGTCTCATGTTATCTTATGGGTAAAAACTGTATAAAAGGAGCGATCCACAAAACCAATTTGAAGCAGTCTCCCCAAGTTGCACGTGTTGTACTTGTCGTGACTTCTGTGTTCCCTGCAGTAAATAAACCTTGACTCTTTGACGCCGAAGGAAGTGTCCCGTGTCTCTGTAACTTGTACGCCGGAGCAGGTTACCCACGAAGGTTTCAGGTGTTGTGCCCTGGCACCGCTGGGTCCAAAGAGCCCAGTCCTTCAGAGTCCAACAGGGGCAGACTAGTGGCCAGACTATGCAGGCCAGGCCTGGAACACATGCAGATGCTTGATGGTAAGATTTGGGGTGCCTGGGAGGTAGATCTGGGACATCCCATTTAATGGAAAGCATGCTGTACACATACCAAATGGTTTCTGGCAATTACAGGCATAAGCTCATATATTATATATACCTACACAGGGTATATATGACACCGGTTAAGATGGCATGCATATATCCATCCCGCAAGACGAACTGTCCCAAATGCCAAACACTAATGGCTGACTACATACACATGACATGGACATGCAGCAGAGTGGTGGCATACTGGGTACAAATCTTCACGGCACTGCAGCAAATAACAGCTCTCCAACTCAACCCGTCTCCATTGATGGCTCTGTTGGGCTACACCGTGGACATTCCCAAAGCAATGCAAAGGTATGCAGGTATAGCATTACTTCTCACTAAGAGAGAACTGGCACTACACTGGGGTCGCAAAAGCACTCCTACACTCGAACAATGGCTCTGCAGCTTGATATATAGTGACACCAATAGTGAACGGTATGCCACACTGCAACCTATTACATCTAGGCCCTAGGATAGTTGTCAATCACTCCGAATCTATTTGAGTAACAGGGCATCAGATGAAAGTAGCCAGTGATGCTTAATGGTGACTACTCTGGAGGGCTGATGGACATGGGTTGGGTGGGGTTGGGAAGGATGGGACCGGGCAGATGGTTTGTTGAGAAGGGCCCAGTTGATACCACAGGGAAAACAAAAATGGACATTGTAATGTTGGGTCGACTGTTTAATGGAGATTATGAATGTATTGTAAATTGTAATGCTATCACACACACCGATTGGCATTCTGATGACATTTTTTACTGATTTCGAAGTAGTGTATACTGTTGTACTGCTGTGAGTCATACATATTTGATAAAATGATACATAAAGTGTTAAAAAATACTTTAACTGCAAGGTTTCACCCAGCACACACACCTAACATGCCATGCATCATCATCACATTCTCACAGCTTCTACTCTCAACAATCTACATCATGCTAACTCTGCCCATGGATACAATACCAAGCCAAGACACAAGACATGCTCAATGATAGGACACCATACACAAATACATGGGCTCCCTGCCCATCCCATGCATCCTGGTATGCTGGTGATGCAAGAACTCTGCAATGATGCATGATTGGGCATATGGTATTTGCAACCCAATGTACAGTGACAGCTCCCATGTGGCTGGTTGATCTGGAGGTGTTGCACACCTGAAAGAAATTGCACTCAGATGTGATGGATTCCCCACAAGTTTGGGCCCAACTTTAAATCAATTGGTCCAACCACTTTGACTTATCCCGTGTTTACCTTTTGTCTTGAAGAAGCTCTCTACAAATGAGAAAAGAAAGGCTGATCTCAGAGGCAGAATATTCAACTAACTGCCCTGTAGGAGTAGGGAATATAACCAAAGACTGAGGACAAGGCTTTTAGCTGCTGCACCTTGAAGGAAGAGGAGGATGTATACCTCCTGGTATGTGGAGAGCATGACTGTTCAAATCATTCCCAAGTCCTGCCCACATGTACTCTGTGGTGAGGAAGTATGGTGAAATTGCAACTACTGAGACAAGGGGCCTTTAAAGCCACACATCCCCACTGGAAACGAGAAGCACTGAGGGGATATGTACAAGGGGATTGCGCTACGGGAACGTCACTTTTTTCAATGTTCCTGTGGCGCAATGCCCTGCACAATATTTACAAAGCAGCGTTAAGCCACTTTGCAAGGCTTAATGGTGCTGTGTAAATATGCTACCATTCACGCAGGAATCTGCATGAAAGGGGTGTGCAATGGGTATTGCTGTGGGCATTCCATCGCAACACCAATTGTTTTTTGACGCTGCCCCAGAGTTACAAGGGTCTGTAAATCTGAGGCAGTGCCAAAAACTAACGCCATGCAAAAGCAGGTGTTAGATTGGCTCAACGAGGACGAATACTTTGATTTCTCCTCGTTTTTGCTCTTTCTATGTGTGCCTCATTCTGCAGCACACCTAAAAGGAGCAAAACACCATTAATGATTGTTTTTGTGCAGGGAGGTGTCCCTTCCTGCCCTAAAATAGTCATTAAATATTAGAAGTAGCAAATAACCATTATGATTGGTTATGTGCAGGAAGGTTTCCCTGAACAATCATCCCTGCAATGCAGGCCCCCTTGCCCTATGGCCCAACGGTATCTGTGTTAGCTCTAGGCAGCTATCTTTAGCACCAGCGCTAGGGAAAACGCAAGGGTGCACAGTATTCTTGTAAATACAGCGCATCCCTGCATTTTGGAATTAACACAGAGCGGCACCGCAAAATATGCTGCTGCACTGCGCCATTTCCTTGTACATATGCCCCTCAGAGTCACTGAAGATGTACATGTGAGTATTTGTTCCTGTCACTACATCTTTGTTCCCAAACATCTAAAAAAGAGCACGAAGACCGCCTTGCGCCATCCACTGCAATCATGTTCTTAAAACGGCTGAAAAAGGGCAAGAAGGCCAGTGTACTTCGTATCAGCTGTTGCATCTGTCTGGAGCAGCACTGTAGAAGCACGAGGGCCTGTTTGCCTGTGACTACTTTTGCACCACATTTGTTCCCATGATCTACTAGGATAACTTATTTATTTCCCTGAGAACTAGAAGAGAAGAAACAGGAAGGTACATCTGTCCTTGTGACTGCCACTGCACAGTGTTTTCGCAAGTGGAATCAACTGCTGCTTCACTGTTTCTCCAGCACAGAGGTAAGAGGGCCCATAGGCCCTAGTTTGCTTTTGTGCTCGAAAAAGAGTCTGTAGTATTGATGTCATCCAATATTGCCGCCCTAGAATGGGTACGGTCAGGCCTTTAAGTGGGCTGGGTCTCACTTGTGCTGAGCACCAGCAGTTTTTTAAAGGGAGCCTCGAAACGGGTCCCTATCGGGCTCTGTTTTGAGCCCTGGAACAGGCAGACCGTATTTTTCCAGACTGCAGTGACAGCAGGCACATCGAAGTGCACGTGCTCACTTCACTAGTGTAGAAGTTACGGCATGAGGACCAGAGCCGGACTGGCCATAGCAGGTACCGGGCAATCCCCCGGTGGGCGGCACAGGTGGGGGCTGGTTGTGGGCCCTTGGGGGCCATTTTTGTTACAGGGCTGATAGCTGCAAAATCGGCCCTGTAACAAAATCGGCCAAAAACCGGCCCTGGCAAAGAGCTCGGCGGCACCCCCAACCGCCGGGGGGGGGGGGGGGGGGGGGGGGGCGGCTGGGGGGAGGGGGAGGGGGCGGCCGAGCACTTTGCTAGGGCCGGTTTTCGTTCCCAGTCCGGCCCTGATGAGGGCATGCCAGGTGAACGTTGCAGGGGAAGTCCTTTAAAGAGAGTTATTTTCTCTCCGGATTTCCCTTCTCTTTTTGAAACCCAGCAGTAGCAACATTGTCGTGGTGTCACCAGGGCTTTAAGTGGAAGCCTTTTCAATATTATACACAAGCCATAGTTGCTGCTTATTAATCTTATGTAGCTAACAACCATTGACAAAGCCAATAGTCCTGACTTGTTGTAGGTATGATGTCACTTGTTGTATCATATATCTGGATGCAATGACAGAACAGCAGAATACAATTGGGGCGGCACACTATGCTCAGCACAGATTTTTAGCCCTTAATTTTATTGGCCACGCCCTTTTGAGAGACCCCCTTGTTTTTTCGTCCCAATAAAAGCCCTGGGTACAGTCTTCTACAACTACGAACGGAGCTCGCTATCGATCGGTGGGACTGTGATAATGATGGGACTACTCTGCTCAGCTGCAGGCTTTCCCAGACACAGAGGTGTAATTGTAACCATCACAAATGTGCATGCACTTCCAATCATAAAAGATAACATTACATAGTAATTGCAAACCTTAACCATGAGCGATAAAGACCTCTGACATAAGATTTCCCAAAGTAACTAAAAGAATCCATTAAGATAAATGTAAAGGAAGCATTATACCCTTTTCCAGCATAGACAATATAGTCAATATGAGAGGTATAATTGTCCCTAAGTGTTCCACTCCATACTAATCAAGAGGAGACTTCAGACAACAGAATAAGCAGGGGCCTCTTTAACAGTAAGGAAATGAAGGAACACAGACTACAGATTACGATTAATATAACAGTGGCTCTGTATTACAAAGATTGGTGATGCTGACTGTTATTTTCATCCTATGTACCTTCTGATCTGCTGGTAAACAGAGAGCCATGCTAGGTCAGCTCATGTGAGAGCAACAAAGGACTATGCATAGCAAACTGCTGGTGGCTGGTAGTTTCACCTCATCCTTCATTTCCATAGCAAAAGGAGTAAAGCAACACTGTTGGAGTAGAAAAACCTGGCCTGGGAATAACTCCTCAACCTCCCTTTCTTTTCTATCTTTGAAAATGAATGCTTACTTGTCCCTGTATGCATCTACTGCTAAAATTGCAAGTACCAGCAGATTGTGAGGGAAACATTGTCTGAGAAAATTATTGCGTCCCAAGTATCTATTACAAAAATATTGCCAGAAGTATTTCTCATCTGTTTGAACACAAAGCAGACAGTCCTCACTAGTGCTGCCCATAAATCCCAGCAGATAAATCCAAACACGGAGTTCAGCTCAGTGAAGTATATCGATGGTCTACATAATGGTGTGGTGCTGGCTCCGGAAAATCAGTGTTCACACCTGCTTTCTTTACCACTCAGTGTCCGAGGTGCACCTTGAATAAGGTGGAAGAGAACACAATTTTGTACATACAAATAACCTTGTCTGTAAAGTAGTCTATGGATTTATCCAGGGGTACCATCACAAAACTATGTAATTAAAAAGTAAGACAAGCCAGTGCAGCTTGTGTGATTAAAATCTGATATTTTATGGGAAAATGTAAAGTACCCACACATAGGGGTGTGGAATTTATTTTGCCCGGAACACTGGATATATTGCTTGGGATCAAGGAAATCAAGTTGTATTGTTTATTTTGTCCTTTGGACAAGTAAGTCCACCCACCTGCAGCACAAACCCTTTGGCTACCAGTTCACAGTACCTCATTATAGATCTGTGAAAAAGCATGTCCTGAAGTTAAGGTAAGATTTGAACACATATGTTAATGCTGTTTGCACTTGTATTTATATTTAATAAATGAAAATGATTGTATTATTAGGGTGAGCGCCATAAGAAAGTGCTATGACCTCAGCTTGTACTAGTGACAGTGGTTCCAGTATAAACATGTTGACACACATTTGTAAAGTTTAACAATTTGAGGATACCTATAATGCTCTCTTATTAGACGGAAATACTTCCAAAATTGATTATATGTTGCTTTCCAAATAAAATGTACACAAATAATGGAAGAAAAGCGTTTTGGTAAACTGTGCAATTTTAGGCAAAAGTCACTTATCTATCTACTAGCAGCCCGTCCCGACGTTGTCCGGGTATGAATTGCTGCCGGCCAGTAGTATATTGTTTTGTAGGATTTCGTTTTGATAGCATTTCTTATCTATGACAGGCCTGTGAAACGCTCCGATTCACAGTGCACTGCTGATGCACTTAAGAGTGCGCGTTCAGTAGTGTGTGAACTCGAGTTTCCCTACTTTATTTTTCCTTGCTATATTATATAGCGCGAACTCGACAACATGGCATGAGCACAATTTACATTACAAAAGAACACATTCATTTGTGGTAGGCACGGGGAGACAAAGCGATTTGCCTGGAATCACAGGATGTTGAGCTGATGCCAAGATTCGAACATAGATCCCCAGCTCTAAAGTTCGCAATTCTAGAACTTTTGGCGGGAGGTGTGTCTAAAAGTGTATGTCTGTGCTGGCCATCAATGAGAGAGACCTGTGCATTTTTCAAATGGGTGGTGAAAAAATATGAGTATGTTGCCGGAGATGTAGGCCGCCGTGCCACCAATGTACTTACCGGGGGAGGGTAAACACCCATTATTCCGCAACTTTCTTTCTGCATACCATCACTCCGCATACTTTCATTACGAAAGTACCATGACTCCGCAATGCCATTATAATGAATGGCATTACATTTTATATGCTTTTACCACGCATACATTTACAACGAAATTCGATGTAAATGCATGAATGGTAAAAGCATGTCTTTTTATTAATGTTTGGATAAGGTAAGTATGGGTATAGGGGTATATGCTTTGGGGTACTGAGGTATATGTTTTGGGGTGTTTGGGTATTTTAAGGGTTCAGATATAGTTTTGGGTTTTGGGGTACAGGGGTATTTTTAGGGTTCAGGGCTAGGTTTGGGTTTTGGGGTATAGGGGTATTTTTAGGGTTCAGGGGTAGGTTTGGGTTTTGGGGTACAGGGATATTTTTAGGGTTCAGGGCTAGGTTTGGGTTTTGGGGTACAGGGGTATTTTTAGGGTTCAGGGGTAGGTTTGGGTTTTGAGGTACAGGGGTATTTATAGGGTTCAGGGCTAGGTTTGGGGTACAGGGGTATTTTTGTTATTGTTAACTTCGGTTTATATAGCGCCAAATCACCTACAGGTCTCTAGGTTTGGGTATTGGGGTACAGGGTATATTTATAGGGTTAAGATGGGTTAGTGTTTAAGGGTGTTGGGGTATTTTAAGGAGTAAGGGTGTGTTATGATTATGGGGTGCAGGGGTATTTAAAGGGAGCAGGGTGGACATCTGGAGCTGGAATGTACAGAACCTGGGAAGAAAAAACAATGAAATATTGGGCACAACGCTCTCTTTTTTTTCCGTAATCCCACGCCCGTACACGCCCACGCCCCCAGCACACGCCCCCAGCACACAATATGAGACATGGCATGAAAGGCGGAACGTACCACACGCCCCCAGTGTTTGTCACGCCCCCAGCACAACGCAGAAACGCCCATAAGAGACTACTTTGCTGGCACGGTTCTTTTACCTTTTAAATGTATATGGTGGGCTTCTGCATAGCCTATGTCCTTCTGCTGCAACTGCCCTTTCCAACGCTGTATTGGGTGTTGTGATTGGTGCTGTGGTTCCTGAGATTACCCGCCTCAAATGTTTGGGCTCTCTCTTTATTATATTAGTATAGATCTATCTATCTATCTATCTATCTATCTATCTATCTATCTATCTATCTATCTATCTATCTATCTGTCTATCTATCTACAAAACAAAGGTTAAAGGACATTATAGTTAGGTGTAAATGTCAGTTAAAGCATATGGGTCTATTACGATGGCTCGCCATCGTATCGTGGAATCGGACCACCCGCTATGTGTGCAGCGGTCCTGCATACACTGTTAGGATACGCCGGCCACACTGATTGGCTCATCCTGCATTTTTTTACATTCCGGCAGGCGGTGCTGTCAGCAGAACCCGCCGCAATGCAAAAAAGGCATTTGTGCATTTGCAAGCACAACGTGGCAGGCACTGCACATTGCCTGCCACATTGTGCATGCAAATGCAGGGGGGTACCATAGGTACCCCCATGTGCCCCCCTACCCCTCAACATCATTGGGGCCACAACGGGCCCTCAACTTTGAAAATCGCATGCCTTTCCGTGGCGGCAATGCCCGCATACATTGTAATATGGATGGCGATATCTAGCAGACACGGCCATCATATTAAATCCTTTTCCGCCTGGTTGACTCGTCGACCGGGCGGAAAAGCGGCGGACGGTCTTCCCATCCGCCGTGGTACCCCCCCAAAATAATATGGTGGAGGGAATGGGAGGCGGGCGGGAGATAGTGTCTTGCCGATCGCCACCGCCATGCGGGCGGTGGCTATCTGCCCAACATTATAATAGACATAATGTTTTACAAAACAAAACCACTGAATTATCTGCCAATTGTAGTTAGGAAGTTGCTATTCCAAATGAATGAAACACAATGATTTTCTTTTAGCGTTTCCTGATAAGATCACAAATCGACCTCCCTCATGAATATTAATGAGTTAGGTCACAGTTTGCGACCAATTAGCAATTGCAGACCTAACTGTGATGGTGATTGATTTTTAATAATGCAATCTTATTTTTTAAATACAGTCCTTTTTTACTTAAAGGAAAACAGGATGCATTTAAAAAAATGAATTGAAACATTTAAGTTTCATTTTTTTAAGAGCAGGCAGTGGTCTACTGGACCGCTGCATGTTCTTAAAAAATATTTGTTTTGTGATGCCCTAAAGACACCTCTTTCAAATACCGAATTGCTAAACACAAATTGTGATTCGGTAACATGTTACTAAATTGCAATTTGTTCTTTGTAAATATTAAAAAGCATTTTTGTGGTGGGACATATCCTTATTTGCATGCTTTTGTACATGTGGCCTTATAACTCTTGCCCTAAAGTAACTATATTCATGCACAGTGGTGTTATCAATTATGTAATTTCAGATGACATTACAGATGTTATGAATGTAGTCATTGAATATATCATGAGCGATGTAATATGTGAGGGTACAAGAAGTGAATGGCGAGGGCATAAGTTATAGTACTGAGGAAAACATCTGAGGTTATGAATTGTCTGCTTTTTGCTGTTGACTGCCAGTGTGGGCAGAAATCCAGTGATGGGGTTACACCTAAAGGGAGCACCAAAGTGGAAGGCAGTTAAAACTTGACTGTGTCATGGGCTTCTCATCTATAGTATGCTCCACTGGTAGGCAGAGGAGGAAGGCCCACTAAATGACTCACTGGAGTGTGCATAGTCTGTCTCTTCCTAGACCTGTCAATAGCATTTTTTCCCGGTGTTTTTGGTGGGCATATTGTAATTTAGAACGCCTATCAGGCTTTCAACTCCCATTCTGCACATATGTAGGTAAATGTAGGTGATTGGGTTACTGGTTGAAGGAGTGGATTCCTAACCAAGCAACAACCACAATCCTTGTTAGGGTGAAGCACAAGCAATCGCCAAATTAACCTTTGATTTTCCCTATTGTAGCTCAGAATAAAAGCAGTCAAGCTTAACTTAGAGGCAATATGTAAAGTATTTATGCAGCACACAAACAATAATAAAGTTAAAACACAAAACAAGAAAAATTCCCTGCCAATTTAGAAAAATAGAGTAACATTTAATAAATTATTACACAGAAGCGGAGATATAACTTTTTAAAGTTTTAGGTAAAAATACTGCTTAAAAGCACAAAGTGCCCAATGTGGTTATCCGGTTGAGCCAAAGTAAAAGAGAAAGACAAGAGGAGTTTGTGCAGTCAGGCAAAAACATAGTAATCAATATCTTTTCAGTTGAATTGAGTTCTGCTCAAAGGATGGTATTGAACAAAGGTACATCCTTCATTCCCACAGATGAAAGAAAATTCACAGTATGTGAATTCACATTTTTCAAGTTTATGAGAGACATATGTTTCAAATATTTTTTCAATATAGTTGATTATCAATCTCAACCACAGGAGTTTCCTAAAAATAAGTAATTTAAACCAAAAGCACACACATTTATGGCACCTGTATACCATAAAACTCTTGAGTCTTTCGAGGGGTTGGTTAAAAATTATTTGAAGACGGTGCGGTTTGATGCTAAAACAACAACAAATGTGACGAAAAAAGAATGGGGCACTCTTCAAACATTGGCTGATAACTCAGATATAATTTATCAGCCAGCAGCCAAAGGGGGAGATTTGATGATAATGGATGTCACATACTATAAGAACAAAGTCAACACTCAGGTTAGTGACATAGGTATCTATATGCCACTTGATACAGACCCCACATAGTTTTTTCAATCTATTTGATTAAAATACTCTTGAAAGCATTGGACATGGAGTTGATTGACGACCTTACAAAGTCTTTTCTTACACCTGAATATCCTCAGAGAACAAGGTTATATATGATTCCAAAGATTCACAAACATCCTTGTGAGCCACCATCTAGACCTATTGTGTCAACATGTGGTTCTCTGCATATACCAGTCAGATTATATCACGACTTCTTTTTTCAACCATTTGTGCAACACTGGCAGCCGTACTTTAAGGATATCACAGCTTTTCTGAACACACTAATACAGTTACTAGTGGAAGACATCACAGATTGGTGGTTGCGTACAATAGATGTAAATGGACTGTACACATCCATTCAACACAGCAAAGGCATGCACGCAGTAGAGTGGGCCTTATTGAGAGAGAGTTTACTTCATTTTGGTTGCATGAATCATCAAAGTATTCATGCAATAATACAATTAAATATGTCTACAAACAATAAATAAGTAGGATAACTTACTTAAATCAGTTTACAAAAGAATGTTTCCCCTATCTGTATAACTGTACGAAATTTGACAAATACACTTTTAATTCCTCCAAATAATTAATAGATGCAGGAAGACTAGATATACATATTTAATTATCAAAGGATGAAAACCTCAGTCACATTTAAAAACATTCTAATACATTTTTCAACATCTCCTTTAAAATGTTGCTGTGTCTGTGCCAAATGGCTTGCAAAAATGTTCAAGTAGCAAAAGCAATGGCAGGGGTTGTGTCACTTTTTAAAATTTTATAGGCCACTAGTTATCTTGACAAGCCCAAGGACTAACATATTGTACGAATCCATTTACTGCCAGACCCTCAGTATGCTCGGCAGAAAAACAATATGTTCATCTCAGACTCTTTGTCCAAGGCGCAAGCAGGACAAAGGCTTGTAACCAGATCCTTTATCCATTTACCAGTAAAGGATCTCACTGGAAGAATACCTATGCTAAAGTGAACATGCAAGCTTTTTGCTAGAGCAGGAGAAATACAATCTAAGAATGTTTCAAAACAAGGGACCAATTTTAAACCAAGGTGCATGTTAATGAATGATCCATTTGAACCATGCCTTACAAAGCGTTCATGTATATATTCCCAGTAAGGTGACATCAACGTAACAATGTCAGCTCGAGTTATACCTATTGGTGCTTCCCATAACCTATTAAGACCCAGCCTCTGAAACCATTGTGAGATAAATTTAAGCCAGGGAACTGTCTTCACGCCCATTATGTTAAGTAAGTCTTTGAGCACCTCTCTATAGTCAATTATCTCCGGTGTGGGCCAGAGATGAACCAAATACATTAGCAGTTTAAGCACTGCCTGATCATTCATTCTCTTCAGTCCCAAATCAAAATATAATGGAATTAAAGGGGTACTGTAAGGAACAGAGATCCATTTCTTGCAAATTAATTTTCAGCGATTGATAATGGGTACACGTTGGCATAGCCCCAGATCTCAGCACCATAAAGTGCAGCACTCTGTACATTTGCGCAATAGACTCTAGGATTCTCTGCTCTATTAACATGGCACTCCTAGTAGTTTTTCCTGTCTATTTAAAGCTCTCCATAAGCTTGACCCCAATATAGTCAAAACTATGCACCCTCTCTAAATCTTCCCCACCCACATGGATGACATAGGTTTTGGCGAGACTCATTCCATACATTTTGTTTTATTTCCATTATGCTTTAGGTCCATGGACCTACAATACCCTTAGTACTTATCAATTAAACTTTGAAGCCCCATTGGGGTTTTGGAGATAAGTAGGGAGTTGTCTACAAATAGAAGAATAGGAATCTCCCTCTTGTTCAGGTCAGGGAAATAGTTTTTGCAGTTTAACAATACATCCACTATATCAGTCATATATAAATTGAATAGTGTAAGGTACGAGAACACACCCCTGGTGAACACCACACTCAACAGTGATGCATTCAGTTAACTCACCAAGACTGCCATATCGAACTTGAGCAAATGTTTTAGTATGAAGTCTGCTCATGAGCTGGATAAGGTTGAAAAGGACACCCATAGATGAAAAAACCCACCAAAAATTATTTTGTGGAATGTGATCAAATGCGGCCCTAAGATCTACAATGGCCATGTATAGCTTTTAAGTATTGTGACATACTTCCATTGTAGCGTTGCAAGTCTAAAAACGCGATCGCAAGTGCTGATCTTTGTTATGAAGGAGAGTTATAATATCTTCTGAATCAACCCAATCAATCAATTTATCCAGCACTTGTCGTGCAAACACCTCCTGTAGGTTATCGATCAAACTGATACAAACATCACTTTTTTTGTAAATGCATATGATTTCAGCTCCTGTTTATGAATCCGGTATCTTACCCCCTGATGCTATTGCATTTGACAGCAACTTAATGTATGGTATCCGGACAAGTAGCTCTGTTTTACATAGATCGCCTGGAATGTTATCTAGGCTAGGTTTCTAGCTGGTTTTAAAAGGTCAATCGCTCTGACTGTATCCTCCATACTAAAGAAGACTGGGTATACTGGTTCTGAGGAAACTAAAAGTTGGGGGTCACTAAGAATAGCCTGATCATCTCTTAGTGATGGGTCACCAAGGTCCTATGTAGCATACAAATCTGTGAAGTGGGAGACCCATCTGGCTGGTTGAATGTGATAATAATAGGTTTATTGCGCTACCCCAATTAACCTTGGATACGGCCTGCAAAAAGGACCGAGAATTCTTCATATTGGAAGTATATCAAGCCCGATTTCACCCTCCCAGTTCTTCCTAGTGGTGCTCATGGTTGTTTTGTAATTGCACTTGGCTTCAACAATAGATACCCTGTCACCTCCTAGGACTGCTGTTCTCAGGCGTATCTTAGCCTGTTTGCAGGTAAGATCAAACAACTTCTCTTTTTAGCCGAAGTTGATTTAATATAGGCAACTTCTTTATAGAAAATCTTATGGATCCCACAAAAAACAGAATTATGTATATTAAGTATTAAGTATGGGAATATCCACATCTCTTGTTCCTATATAGTTAGAAAGAAGCTATAAAAACAATGTATACATTTGTGAATATCATTTTTTATTCAATAGGACATTTGGCCACATCACCTAGTGACAATTATTAGATAAAATTAGTTCTGGCATTCATGTACAATTTATGCTATTTATCCTTTTCAAGGGTTCCCCAGTAAGAAATCATAAAAAACAAAAACTCCTTTTCCTGAACTTTACAACCAATTTCTATTATTTTGTCCCATGATTAGACACCCATAATTAGACATTCCATAGGTAAGAGAAGGGATCTCGTCTATGCGAATGTCAGACAGGGATTACCACGCATGTATTTAAAACAATTTTTTTTTAAAGTTCTCATTCATTTATTAAAAATATTTTAAAAAACAACAATACATTGTCTCATTTACATTATACATCTTGTTATACACAAATCAATTACAAATATTATTTGAATTAGTTTAAAAACTTGAATAACTAAACTTTGCTAATCAGCATAGTTCCAAAAATCTCACTCTAGTGTTTTTTTCTTTTTTTTTATATAAAAACAGAAAAAAAAACTGTTGACGCGGCGTTTCGGTGCCAAAGACAATCTTGCACCTTCTTCAGGACATGTTCATTACAGTGATATCTAAAAGAGACATGTTACAATAAATTCCATTAGATCCTGTTTCAGTCTGACATTTGCACATTGAATGTTTTGCATTTTTATTAACTTTTCCCTACCATTTGGTAACCCCGCTAGACCTTATTAGGAATACCATACATCAATTCCCACGTATACTAAAAAGCCTATACTTTAGCATTATTCATAGAAGACATGTCTAGTGACTTTTCCACTTATCACCAGGATGATTAGTCCTCAACTTGCTTGATAGGACACAATGGTAGAGGTCTGTACTTAAATTTACAAAGACCTTATTAAGAGTATTTTACATCAATTCCCACTTATGTTAAAATTGTACACTTTGGCATTACTCATAGAAAACATGCCTAGTAACTTTTTCACTTATCACCAAGGTGATTAGTCCTTAACTTTCTTAATAGAACACACTTTTAGTGGGCTGCATTTAATTTACAAAAAGAGGGGCAGTGCAAACTTCTATCCCCCTTTGGTCACAAAGTTTCACCCACAGGGACCACTGTGTTCTTACCCAGGTTTCTATTTCCTTCCTGGCACACCTTTCTCGTTCTTAGGAGCAAGTAGTATCCAGTTGTATAGGCAGAAGATGTTTGTTGTTTACTATTCTGTATACTAGGAGGAAAAATAAGAGCCCCAGTTTTAGATTCCTTGAATTTAAGTATATTTGCTTAAGCTTTTTCTTCCCCGTTAACATTTTTTTTTTAAATTAAATTTACCTTTGACATTTGATTCACTATGTTTCATTCAAAGTTGATTAATGGAAACTATTTTCAATCCTATATGGGAAAGAAATGTTTTATAGTACATTTTACAGATTTGAAGTAAGCTATCTCTACCAGTTTATCTTAAAGTTGGGCCTTACCGATCTTTCCTTATGTTATCACAGGAAGTTTTGGGGGACGCCTCTGGGAGCTACCACTTGCGGCTCTTTAATCGTTCTTCTCTATAAATCAATTTTTACAATTTAGACTTCGAGATTTTTATTATTCTAAGCCTAATATATGCTATTCATGTTCATTTTTTCGGGACAATCTCACCTCATTTATTGAGTAATGGTCTGCTGATGAGTTGATATCCTCTTTTTCTTTTGTTAAATATGAAATCAGGGACCACTGGTTTGGAGTATTATCAATCTACTGCCAACTGTGGAGAGATGTTAAACAATATACATATCACTAGTGGGGCAGTGTTCTATGCCTGTTGCCTCTTTCCCAAAGCCCAAGTACCTACATTTTCCTTACTTGTTTGTGGTAGCTGATCTGCACGGCGTCCTCCCTCTTCATGGATTTTCTGTGAGTGACTCCCTCTTTGAGATCACTGGCTTATATACCCCCTTAATTGGATGATTATTAACACCTGGCCGCATTCTTTGCACCATGAGCCTGAACCTCACCGTTCTTTGCGAACGCAGCGGCCATTTTGTAGTGGGCTTTTAACAATGTTGTTTTTAACTTGTATATTATTATGTGAATGTTCTTTTTTATTTATCATCCACCTTTTCTTCTATCATAATAAACCTTTTAGAGTATTATTGTACTGACATTTACAATTTATTCGAGGAATTCGATAATATTGGTCATTTATACTAGTCGAACTTGGACCTTGGTGTACGTTGTAAATACGTCGGCCATTTTGTAATGAATATATAACATTGGTTTTTACCATGGGTTGGTCTCAATTTCTACTTTATTTGTTGAGATATACTATTTATATCTTAATCCAATTGTTCTATTTATTTGAGTTCTTCTCGGAATGATATTAACCCTGTTTCTATATTTTCTCAAAAGCTCACGAGTATTAGTGCTGAGTGGTAGTCGGACAAACTCCACTTTAGTCATATCTTTCCTATTATTTCCATAGTTGCAATTAGAATGTATTTAAATGTGTGCAACTATGTGAGTCTTATATCAAGGTTAAATATTGCAATTGGTATAAAACAGAAATATTGCAATTGGTATAAAACAGTAAATAAGTGTTACTTCCCATTCAGTCGTGGGCTATTGTAACCTCTCCCACTCCTCTTTATTATTGAGTCCAGATTTGTATGTACTACATTTAGACATATAGTGTTGTTCCCTTTTTTTGCATGTTAGTTAGGTCGCCCCCTCTTTTGTTCAAATTAACCATTGAAAACCTTTTAAACCGGGTTTTAAACCGGGTTTTAGGGTTATTAAGCACTTTAAGGATGTAGTTGAGACAGAACTATAGCATTGAAAATTAGAGAGGCACACTGTATGAAACAACAAGATTCGGGATAATATAATGGTGGTAATAATGGCCGAATATCAGGAAGGTAAAATTTGCTCAAAAGTTTGAGCATGAGCAAGGAATCCTTGATATAAGAGACTCACGTAGTTGCACACATTTAAAGACATTCTAATTGCAACTATGGACAATTTTTTTGCTTTAAAAATGGTGGCCACAAGAAACTCTAGTAGCCCAAGGGGTACAATCGGGATAAGCAGTAACATGACGAGGGAGAATCCAAAATAGTGACCTGTAGAAAGTTAGGTTAAAAACCCCTAAAATATAAGTGGGAAGAAATAGTAGGAAAGATATGACTAAAGTGGAGTTTGTCCGACTTCCACTCAGCACTAATACTCGTGAGCTTTCGAGAAAATATAGAAACAGGGTTAATATCATTCCGAGAAGAACTCAAATAAATAGAACAATCGGATTAAGATATAAATAGTATATCTCAACAAATAAAGTAGAAAGTGAGACCAACCCATGGTAAAAACCAATGTTATATATTCATTACAAAATGGCCGACGTATTTACAACGTACACCGAGGTCCAAGTTTGACTAGTATAAATGACCAATATTATCCAATTCCTTGAATAAATTGTAAATGTCAGTACAATAATACTCTAAAAGGTTTATTATGATAGAAGAAAAGGTGGATGATAAATCAAAAAGAACATTCACATAATAAGATACAAGTTAAAAACAACATTGTTAAAAACCCACTACAAAATGGCCGCCGCGTTCGCAAAGAACGGTGAGGTTCAGGCTCATGGTGCAAAGAATGAGGCCAGGTGTTAATAATCATCCAATTAAGGAGGTATATAAACCAGTGATCTCAAAGAGGTAGTCACTCACAGAAAATCCATAAAGAGGGAGGACGCCGTGCAGATCAGCTACCACAAACAAGTAAGGAAAATGTAGGTAGTTGGGCTTTGGGAAAGAGGCAACAGGCATAGAACACTGCCCCACTAGTGATATGTATATTGTTTAACATCTCTCCACAGTTGGCAGTAGATTGATAATACTCCAAACCAGTGGTACCGGATTTCATATTTAACAAAAGAAAAAGAGGATATCAACTCATCAGCAGACCATTACTCAATAAATGAGGTGAGATTGTCCCGAAAAAATTAACATGAATAGCATATATTAGGCTTAGAATAATAAAAATCTCGAAGTCTAAATTGTAAAAATTGATTTATAGAGAAGAACGATTAAAGAGCAGCAAGTGGTAGCTCCCAGAGGCGTCCCCCAAAACATCCTGTGACAACATAAGGAAAGATCGGTAAGGCCCAACTTTAAGATAAACTGGTAGAGATAGCTTACTTCAAATCTGTAAAATGTTCTATAAAACATTTCTTTCCCATATAGGATTGAAAATAGTTTCCATTAATCAACTTTGAATGAAACATAGTGAATCAAATGTCAAAGGTAAATTTAATAAAACATTTTTTTAAAAACTGGGGAAGAAAAAGCTTAAGCAAATATACTTGAAATTCAAGGAATCTAAAAATGGGGCTCCCATTTTTCCTCCTAGTATACAGAAGAGTAAACAACGAACATCTTCTGCCTATACAACTGGAGACTACTTGCTCCTAAGACTGAGAAAGGTGTGCCAGGAAGGAAATAGAAACCTGGGTAAGAACACAGTGGTCCCTGTGGGTGGAACTTTGTGATCAAAGGGGGATAGAAGTTTGCACTGCCCCTCTTTTTGTAAATTAAATGCAGCCCACTAAAAGTGTGTTCTATTAAGAAAGTTAAGGACTAATCATCCTGGTGATAAGTGAAAAGGTTACTAGGCATGTTTTCTATGAGTAATGCCAAAGTGTAGAATTTTAACATAAGTGGGAATTGATGTAAAATACTCCCAATAAGGTCTTTTTAAATTAAGTACAGACCTCTACCATTGTGTCCTATCAAGCAAGTTGAGGACTAATCATCCTGGTAATAAGTGGAAAAGTCACTAGACATGTCTTCTATGAATAATGCTAAAGTATAGGCTTTTTAGTATACGTGGGAATTGATGTATGGTATTCCTAATAAGGTCTAGCGGGGTTACCAAATGGTAGGGGAAAGTTAATAAAAATGCAAAACATTCAATGTGCAAATGTCAGACTGAAACAGGATCTAATGGAATTTATTGTAACATGTCTCTTTTAGATATCACTGTAATGAACAAGTCCTGAAGAAGGTGCAAGATTGTCTTTGGCACTGAAACGCCGTGTCAACAATTTGTTTGTTCTCTGTTTTTATATATAAAAAAAAAACCCTAGAGTAAGATTTTTTGAACTATGCTGATTAGCAAAGTTTAGTTGTTCAAGTTTTTAAACTAATTCAAATAATGTTTGTAATTGGTTTGTGTATAACAAGATGTATAATGTAAATGAGACAATGTATTGTTGTTGTTTTTAAAAAAAATGTTAATAAATGAATGAGAACTTTTTAAAATTTGTGTTAGTAAATACCTGCGTGTTAATCCCTGTCTGACACTCAAAAAGTTTGTAAATTTGGTAACCTGCGCATAGACGAGATCCCTTCTCCTACCTATGGAATGTCTCTTTATAGGACAAAGGAATAGAAATTGGTTGTAAAGTTCAGGAAAAGGAGTTTTTCCTTTTTATGATTGTTGACCCAATCCCTTTTCCTGATAAAAAAGGGTAGCTCCCTCCCTATCACAGATATCCCCAGTAAGTAATACATTCAATGAGTTATGATCACTGTCAGTTTGCGGCTCTACTTTCGAATCCACTAATAATGCCCATAACCTCAAGTCTAAAATAACATAATCAATAACGCTAAAGTGAGAGTGCCTCTTTTGAATATTGCGTCTATTTCAGAATGTGAAATAGTACGGCCATTACATGCCCTCAGTCCTCTTCCTATTGTTAAAGAGATTCATTTACGAGCAGTCGCAGATGAACATTTCCTTGGGTTTCCTATCAGCAAAGGAATTCCCCACAGCTCACCTTCAATCAATCAATCAAGAAATTTTTAAAGCGCACTACTCACCCGTGAGGGTCTCAAGGTGCTGGGGGTGGGGAATGGGTGCTGCTACTGCTTGAAAAGCCAGGTCTTGAGTAGCCTCCTGTAGGTTAGTAGGTCTTGGTTCTGCTTCACTTAGCTCTTTAATATGTGGCGATGGTTAGAAGGTGGTGTTAAAGTCACCTGCTATCACTATTCTGATATTCGGGTCCAGGGAGTCATTACCTCCTCCAGAAGTGATATCGTAGGGGGTGCAGTAGCTTGTCTTAGAGTATCTTACATAGATGTTTATTGTCACCCAGCGGAGACCAGTTGGGCCTTTTTACAACAAGACAAATAGGAGAAAACTTTTTCTTCTGGAAATAATACACATTGCTTTACATCACCGTTATTTCCAGTGTCAAGGCAGTTTTTACTTTCAAAACAACTGGACCTCAATGGGATATTCAGTAGTACCCAGTTACGTTAATATTTTCATGGCTAAAGTCAAAGCTGGTGACGTGCTGAAAAATGATAACTGGCAGAAACATCTTATAAGGTACAAATGATTTATTGATGACATCTTTTTTTCTATTGAAAGGAGACCCACAAGTATTGTAGAATAACATCACCATACTGAATTCCAGAAATGACCTCATTAAGTTCACCCAGCAAATTCCTAAGTAGCAAATTACTTTTTTAGACGTTTTGATCAAATTAACATCCAAAGGCATACAAACCAGTATCGACACAAAATCTACAGACAGGAGTAATAATCTTCATTTTCAAAGTTTCCATCAGCCAGCTTTAAAATATAATCTACCATATTGTCAAATCATCAGGTTGAAAATAATAAGTTCAAATCCACAAGATTTAAAAGCCACATATGAGTCATTTAAAGCTAGATTTCAAAGCAGAGCTTATCCTCAATCAGTGTTGGATCAATCTATATACTGGGCACAGACCTTGAAACAGGAACATCTTTTGGAAGAAACTGCTAAAGCAGAGTCAAGGTGAATGGTATGTGTGGTAAAATATTCCACACAGTCACAAACAATCAAAAACATTATCAACAAGTGGTGGGAAATTCTACAAAGTGAATGGAATTTTCAAGGATTGTTTGTGAAAAAGCAGATGTTCGCACACAGTAGGTCCAGAACTATGATAGATATTTTATTGCTGAGGCACCCAAAGCAAGTTGACAAACTTTTTGGGACATGAGAAGATGCTTGAACTGTGTCTATTGTAACAATGTTATACCAGTAGACGCACGAGAAATAGTAACATCATCAGACTAAAATGATCCCCCGATTGCCACACTAAGAATGTAGCATATGCCTTAAAATGCTCATGTGGGCTGTTTTATGTTGGACAGACAGAAAGAAAACTCAAACTTCGGATTGCTGAACATAAGAGTAACATCCGCAAGAAAATAAAAAATGAGACTGTCGCTACTCATTGGGGTGAAGCAGGCCACAACATCACACATTTTCTGTTACAGGTTTTGGAAGTGGTAAAACCTAAGATGAGGGCAGACAATCATCGGAGGCAATCTGAATTCTTCTGGATAAAAAGATTTGACACCATGCAACCACACGGCTTGAACTACAAATTAGAGTATGTATGTATTCTTTGAAGAGACGGGTCTACAACTCTTAACTGACTGATAGTTGAACATGAACATTTATGCACTACAAGTTTCTAATTATGTTAAGTTTTTAATTCAATTTCAAATTGTGGAATATTACAATTACGCTTATAATGAATTGCGATATTTCTTGGTTGGGTGAACATGTTTTTATTCATGCTTTCTTTTGTCAGTTTAGTTTTATTTTTCATATAATTGGGGCATCAGCACTTTCTCCACAGCCAATAAATGCCCTCCAGTTGATTATTGTGTTTCTTCGACAGTTGGGTACCCATCATATTGCAGGTTTTTTGGGATCTACTATTCCCTTGTTTTTCCTTAAGTGCACTTTCCTTCCATGAAGGTGTCTGAATGTTGAATTTACATGCAACACGTAAATTAGTAAGGATTCACATTAGAATTGATTGGGGACACAGCATTTTCTTTCAGTTGTCATCACTTTGGGGAATACAAAATGGGCTCTTTATAAATTATCAGCCTTTTTTGGGCTTAGCAGAGATCACTTTCAGAACACGAGTAGGCCACAAACCAGAGGGACCAACATTGGGCCCTTTAAATGAAGCAGCCCACCCAAGATAAGGGAGAACACTTTCAGGCAGTCATGCGGGGGTGTAAGAGGCTGATAATGTAGGAGTGCAGAACTGTGAAATTGCGTCCCTGCATTTTTTACACATACAACACAGTTGGCCGGAGCGCATAAGTCGGATCATGTTTTTCTTTCTCACAAGCATGGAGTATTTTTATGTATGCACTCATGAGCCCAAGTTTGCATTGAGCACTTCGTCATTTACATGGTACTATCTGTCATTGATATCAGTGTTTTAATTTTAAGAGCACTAACATTTTGGCATCATTAGTATTTTCTTTGTGAAATTGTCAGAACCAGCTCTTCTCTTTTGCTGGCCAGTGACACAGGAGCAAAACAACGTAAGCTCCAAATTCCTCCTCAGAACTCCCCAGCCACGCACATTTTCTAAATGCGTAGTCAGAAGAGCCCCAACGGGGAAAGGGGAATTGGACAGAGAAGAGAATGCACACAAATGTCGGCTTCTTTTCTTCTTTTTCGTTTTCTTTGTTGACCTTTATCGTCTGCTCTTCTGGCTCTTGTTCGTGCTGCAAAATAAGGTACAAATGACTCTCCCTGCACTTCCTTTCTTCTTCCTAAATTTCTCTTTTTACTCTAAGACCTACCCAATGAGCTGTGTGCCTTTGCTTCTCTTCTTATTTACAGTTCTTCAGTTCTGAGTTGTATTCACTGTAATTTAAATAACTAGAGTTATTATCTTCTCCCTCATTTAACCTTTCTATCTGGATTTTCTCTTTTTATGCTCACCTACAGAACGGAGAACTGCAGCCTTAAATCTTTTTAACTTCTTAGAATCTCTTATTAATTTCTGTAGTTACTTCACTACTAGTTATATCACAGGAGTCTAATCTTGACCTTGCCCTTTACTCTTCTTTCTTTCTGCTCGTATTGACTTCTCTAGTTTTTTCTCACACTGTGTCTATTAAACTATATTGGAAATGAGACATTCACTTCTATGAAATGGAAAACTTACAATATGCCCGAAGTCATCTCAATGCTGACGGGGCTCTGCAAGACTCAGTAAATACACACGCATATGCAAGTGAATCACACGAAAGCTCCCGAGCAAGAAGCTCCTAAAAGAACTTGCAGTCACCAAATACGAACTTCCTCAAAACTATGATATCGGAACAGTCTTACTTGAATGCTGCTGAATAAACCCGATATACTTTTCTCTGGAATTCTTGCGACGCGTTCTTCTTTTTCCCTGACAAAACGCGACCCGCAGATACACCTCCTACTCCTCAGAATGTTCAGGTGAAGTGCGCAGTTCTTCACGCGCCGCACTGGTATCACCTGAATCTTTAAATTGGACTAGAGCGCTAACCGGTCTTCCTTTACGGAACACCTTGCCGCCATGTTGCAGTCTGCCCTGCACCCAATGCTGTTTCCAGAGTTTAGACAAGGCGGTTACCACCATTCCTCTTTTATCATTCCGGACGCCTTTCCGATTATTGGACCTTTTAGTGGGGGACCTGACAGTACCCTCCCTCAAGGATCTCTCTTCCTTCTGGATTTTGTTTGGGAACCTTCTGTGAAATTCTGCAATTAATCGTGGGGCATTGACTCTGGCTCCCAGGACCTCTCCTCAGGGCCGTAACTTTTCCAATCTAGCAGGTAATACAGCTTTCCCTTCTTTAGTTTGGAATCTAAAATCTGTTGAATCTCAAACTCCTCTCCTTTCTCAGTTTGGATTGGCTTTGGGGTTTTACATAATCTAACTTCAGGTTCAGTCTTTTTTAGTAATGAAACCTGGAAAACTGGGTGTACACGAAAACTCTTTGGCAATTTTAGCTGGTAATTTAATGTGCTTAACTTTTTCTCAATTTGATAGGGTCCAATAAATCGTGGTTGAAACTTTCTAACCCCTTTTAGTCTGAGATTTCTTGTACTTAACCAAACCTTATCTCCAACAACTAGCTCTGGTTCTTTTCTCCTCTTTCTGTTTGCATAATGTTTGTAGTTAGCCTTTGCTGCAGTTAGGTTTTGAATGGCTCTACTATGCACCTGTGTTAGATGTTCTACTAGATCTGATGCTGCGGGAACATCTACTTCTTGGAAGTTTAAAGAATGCTGTGGATGTCTTCTTGCATTTAAAAAGAATGGGGTGTAACCAGTAGATGCATTTATAGTGTTATGTGCAAATTCTGCTGCCCATAGATAATTTGGCCAGTCACCCTCCCGTTCTAGTAAACACACTCGTAAATTCTGTTCCAGTTCCTGATTGGTGCGTTCGGTTTGCCCATCTGATTCTGGGTGGAAACTAGTGGAGTATCTGTTTTCAATATTCAAACGCTTAGTGAAAGCTCTCCAAAAATGAGATAAAAACTGTGAGCCCCGATCTGACACTAAAACCTTAGGTATACAGTGTGCGCAGACTACATGTTGACTGAAGGCAGTTGCTAATACTTTGGCAGATGGTACTCCTTTTAAGGGTACAAAATGGGCCATCTTGGTGAATGCGTCCACACAAACTAAAATGGTGTCATAACCTAAGCTCGAGGGTAAATCTACTATGAGATCTAGGGTTACAGTATGCCAAGGGAAAGGAGGGTGGGTAAGGGTAGTAACAGGCCTTGTGGACGCTTTCTTTCTGATTTTCCTCTTGCACACGACTCACAAGTTGCCACATACTGATGTATATCCTTGATCATGTTTGACCACCAGAATCGTCTGCGCACCAATTCCTTAGTCTTGTTCATGCCTTTGTGTCCTGCTAAGATACTGTCATGACATTCACTTATGGCCTTCAGCTGCATCTCAGAAGTGGGCAAGTACAATGCTCCATCATGATAAGGTAATCCTTCTCCTGTTTCTCTTCTCGGATCTTCTTTTAACCAACTTCTCAATGCATCACCCCTTAACTCATCAGATTTCTTCTGACACTCTGCAGTTTCTTGTAGTACAGCATTGATTATTTTTTCTGCTGGAATAATAGTTTGATCCAAAATCTTTTCCGTAACTCCTTCTGTTTCTAATCTGGATAAGGCATCCGCTTTCCCATTCTGAGTTCCTGGTCGGTAGGTAATGACAAAATCATATTCAGAGAAGTACAAGGACCAGCGGAGCTGCCTAGGAGTTAAAGTTCTGGCAGATTTTAAAAATTTTAAATTCTGGTGATCTGTATACACTGTCACAATATGTCGCGTTCCCATCAGATAGTGCCTCCATTCTTTGAAGGCATCCTTAATGGCCAACAATTCTTTTTCTGTGATTGTATAATTGATTTCTGGAGATGTGAGCTTTCTTGAGCGGAATGCCACCGGATGGAGTTGGCCCGTAGTTTTGTGCCTCTGTGATAACACTCCTCCCAAGGCTAGATTCGAAGCGTCTGTTTCTACAAAGAATGGTTCTGCTGGATCGGGGTGTAACAAAATTGGAGCAGTAGTGAAATCTTTCTTTAGTTGCACAAATGCTGCCTCTGCTTCCGTACTCCACTGGAAAGGTACTCCCTTCTTTAATAGGCGTGTGATTGGAATTAACTTTTTAGAAAAGTCTTGAATAAACCTCCTATAAAAGTTGGCAAACCCGATGAAACTTTGGATTTCTTTTACGGAGGAAGGTGATTTCCACTCAACCACAGCCTTTATCTTCTTTTCGTCCATGGTGATTCCTCCGGGAGCGAGTACAAAACCCAGAAACTCAACTGAGGTCACATCAAAGGCGCATTTGTCTAGTTTGACAAATAATCCATTCTCTCGGAGTCTTTGCAGTACCTTCTTGACATGTCCTTCATGAGTCCTTACTTCAGCTGAATAAATCAATAGATCATCGATGTAGACTATCGCAATCTGATCTATGTAATCCTTCAAAACATCATTGATAAAATGTTGAAATGCAGCAGGAGCATTACATAGTCCATATGGCATCACTTGGTATTCAAATAAACCTTGTTTGGTCCTAAACGCTGTCTTCCACTCATCTTCTCTAATTCGGACTAAATGGTATGCTCCTCGCAAATCGAGTTTTGTGTAAATCTTAGCTTCTTTCACTTGATCCAAGAGAGTGGAAATCAATGGTAATGGGTAACGATTCTTAATGGTTATCCGATTTATGGCCCTGTAATCAATGCACATGCGTAGTTCTCCACTCTTCTTTGGAATGAAAAACAAAGGAGACAAGACTGGGGATTGTGAGGGTCGAATGAAGCCATTCTCCAGATATTCAGCCAGATAATTCTTTAAATGTTTATCCTCTTGCTCAGTTAGAGCATATATTCTGCTGCAGGGCAAATTTACTCCGGGTTCAAAATCTATTTTACAATCATACTCCCTGTGAGGAGGTAATTTCTTTGCTTCGACTTCCTTAAAGACATCCTGGAATTCATGATACTTTTCAGGTAGGGTTACCATGTCAATCACGCAGACTGAATTCTCATTTTTACTTAGATGATGAGCGAGAGATTTTTCACTTCCAATGTGACAGTCTTTGAAACAGTTTTCTTTGCAATAGTTTGAGTTCATTGTTATCGTTCTTGCTGCCCAATCTATAGTTGGATTATGCTCGGTGAGCCAGGGTAAACCCAATATCAACTGGAATTGAGGGGCGTCGATTAGATTAAATTGTAGAATTTCACAATGTCCCTCAATAGTCTCCAATTGCACAGGTTCAGTGTGGCTCACAATAGGGCCTGAGGACAGATTGGTACCATCAACTGCCCTGACTGACTCGCTCTTCTCCTTCCGAATAGCCTGTAATCCAATCCTTTTTGCAAACTGCAGATCCCAAAAGTTGCCCGTTGCTCCAGAGTCTAACATTACTGCAATCTGTTCCTTTCTGTTTTCTCGATAACTCAGAATTACAGATATCACCAAATGAGGAGCGGCAGATTGCAAGGTATTTGCCAATGCGTAATCCTTTGGAGCCGAATTAGCCAACGCGTGATCCTTTGGAGCCGAATTGGTTTCAGCAACCACCAGTCCAACTCCATCTACTGGTGGCACGTGGCGTTTTCCGCCGACAATGTCTTAGACCTTTTGGTGAAATCCCGAACAAAATGTCCGCTTCCTCCACAATAGAGGCACAGTTTATTGTTCCGTCTCTTTTCCTTCTCTTCTTTGGTAAGAGGTCCTCGAATTGTTCCAATTTGCATTGGTTCTACTCCTCGGTTTGAATCATGTTCCTTGTGAGGTTCATATCTGGCTCTATCAAAACGTGGTACACTAGGTCTATAATCTCGTTTCTTCCCGCCCTTTCTCTCGCTCTGACGAAAATCGATTTCTAACACTAGGTCCACCAAAGCGGAAATGTCTGTGGGACGATTGGGAACTTGTGCTAAGGCATCCTTTAATTTGGCCTTTAGTCCCGGATAAAATACCGCCGCTCTTTTGTTCTCTGGCTACTCCGTCTCTAACACCAACCTGTTGAATTGCGCCAAATATGCTACTAACTCTCTATTTCCTTGTCGGATCTCCAAAAGTTCATTATCTGTGGCTTGAGACATTTTTCGATGATCAAAAATTTGCATGAACTCCTTCTTGAAGTCTCCTAAATTGAATAGCAGAGGGTCGTTTCTGGTGACCAAGGGCATTGACCAGGCTGCGGCATCCCCACTCAAATAAGATAGAATAAATGCTACGCAAGACTGTGCTTCAGGAAACAGTGCTGGTCTGCACATAAAGTGTAGGGAACATTGTGTTAAAAAGACTTGTGCCTTTTGAGGGTCACCCTTAAAGCGTTCAGGGGGTGCTAGTGGAATCACTGGGGACAATGAATGTATTACTTGTGTGTTTACCTTTGATTGGGATGAAGCTGACTCCCCAAAAGATCCCAAAACTGGGGAGGATATCTTAAACCCTTCCCCAGAAACCAAATTTCCCATTCTATGTGCCAACTCTGTGGTGTCTTTCTTTAGTTTCCGATTTTCCTCTCTGACTGTAAATAATTCCCTTTGTATTTCATCTAAAATTTTTCCCAGCTTCTTCAAATCCAAACCTTCCGCCATTCTGCTCAGGTGTCTCTACCTCGTGGGCACTTCATTCTGTCAGAACCAGCTCTTCTCTTTTACTGGCCAGTCACACAGGAGCAGAACGACGTAAGCTCCCAATTCCTCCTCAGAACTCATCAGCCACGCACAATTTCTAAATGCGTAGCCAGAAGAGCCCCAACGGGGAAAGGGGAATTGGACAGAGAAGAGAATGCACACAAATGTCGTCTTTTCTTCTTTTTCGTTTTCTTTGTTGACCTTTATCGTCTGCTCTTCTGGCTCTTGTTCGTGTTGCCAAATAAGGTACAAATGACTCTAACTGCACTTCCTTTCTTCTTCCTAAATTTCTCTTTTTACTCTAAGACCTACCCAATGAGCTGTGTGCCTTTGCTTCTCTTGTTATTTACAGTTCTTCAGTTCTGAGTTGTATTCACTGTAATTTAAATAACTAGAGTTATTATCTTCTCTCTCATTTAACTTTTCTATCTGGATTTTCTCTTTTTATGCTCACCTACAGAACGGAGAACTGCAGCCTTAAATCTTTTTAACTTCTTAGAATCTCTTATTAATTTCTGTAGTTACTTCACTACTAATTATATCACTGGAGTCTAATCTTGACCTTGCCCTTTACTCTTCTTTCTTTCTGATCGTATTGACTTCTCTAGTTTTTTCTCACACTGTGTTTATTAAACTATATTGGAAATGAGACATTCACTTCTATGAAATGGAAAACTTACAATATGCCCGAAGTCAACTCAATGCTGACGGGCTCTGCAAGACTCGGTAAATACACACGGATATGCAAGTGAATCGCACAAAAGCTCCCGAGCAAGAAGCTCCTAAAAGAACGTGCAGTCACCAAATATGAACTTCCTCAAAACTATGATATCGTAACAGTCTTACTTGAATGCTGCTGAATAAACTCGATATTCTTTTCTCAGGAATTCTCGCGACGCGTTCTTCTTTTTCCCTGACTAAACGCGACGCGCAGATACACCTCTTACTCCTCAGAATGTTCAGGTGAAGTGCGCAGTTCTTCGTGCGCCTCACTAGTATCACCTGAATCTTCAAATTGGACTAGAGCGCTAACCGGTCTTCCTTTACGGAACACCTTGCCTCCATGTTGCAGTCTGCCCTGCACCCAATGCTGTTTCCAGAGTTTAGACAAGGCGGCTACCACCATTCCTCTTTTATCATTCCGGACCCCTTTCCGAATATTGGACCTTTTAGTGGGGGAACTGACAGAAATTGGCTTTTGTTTTTCCCAGAGCACAGCACTTGAGAGGTACAATCGGTTTAATATAACATGCACAAGAAGGATAAGGTCACCATGGTGTACTACTAAAGAGCATGAATAGTCACCATGGATGCCCATCTGGCATATTGAAAGTACTATCGCCACAGCCATTATTTTAAAAATTAACATAACTGTGCTTAGTATTATATCCAGTCGCAGGTTTAGAAGCACAAAAGAATTTGTGGTATTTGATGCGTATCATTGTTTCATTATTGTACAAGTTTTGGTCCTTAAGGTGCTGCATATATACAGATGTTTGTTGTTTTATAATAGAGAGCCCTGACGAAGGGTCCTATGGCCTGAAATGCATTGGGTATAAGAAGTCACCAGATCATGTAAACAAGATTGATTTGCTACATTTGATGATATGAAGCAAAAACAGATGCAACCACAAATGTTTTCTGTAACGCAAGATATATATGAAGATCATCATTAGATAAGGTATTTGAGAAAAAATATCTGAAGAAAAATTAATATTTTTTGATGAATGAGGATCAATATGAATTTAAGAACCCACGGTTCAAAGGAAAGTACATCTGGGGGCTGATGAGTGAGTACACCAGCAGCACGTATATTACTTCTACAGTTAGCTGTGCCAAGTGACAATCAGCACACACCAGGATAGCAAATTTTATTAACAAGAATAATAAAAAAGGAGTGTATTTGAGGATAGAGGCATGCACAGGTGGTATATTGTTCAATATAGCACCTTGAGTTCCACTTCCAAGGGTCCAGGACTGGAGGGAACTACTTGAAGTATATGGACGTTTCTGTCCCTGAGGATCTGATCAGGAGGCCAGCCAGCTAGCCCTTTGAGTCATTCTAGTGGTCCTGGGTTCAAGAAGCAGGTTCAGTCCTTCTCACTCAGGAAGCAGGGCAGCAGGGCATCAGAGTTACAGGGCTACAGTGCAGTCCATCGTGCAGCATAGCAGCACAGCAGTGCTTCTGCTGAGTCTTCCACAGTTCCAGATGTGTATTCAAAAGTTGGGCCTGAGGGTCCAATACTTATACCTGGTGCCCACTTTGAAGTTTGAGTAGATTCAAGAGCCCTCCCCTTACAAAGGTGTCTGGAATTTCCTGCCTCCCTGCTGTAGCCCCAGCTTGTCTGGGGCACAAAAGACTAATGTGAAACCCCTTGCGAGTGTGCTGAGGCAGAGCCCTTGTGATGTGTAAGTTCGGAAGGTCAGAGATGGCCCCTCCTGCCAACATATATTCCCACTTTTTCTCACTGTGTGGAAGCAGTACACCAAGACCAACTGCCGACTATACCTAGTCATGTGACCTAAGGTCCAGGCTACAGGCACCTAATGGTTGGAACAAGAAAATGCCAACTTTCTAAATTCAGTATTTTCAAACCTGTGACTTAAAATCCAACTTTACCAATAAAGAGGGTTTTAAATTACAATTCTTTTAGCGACCAAACTTGACATTCCTACCTGCTCCCAAATGAAAGTTATAACTTATTCACTGTAATAAGGCAACCAGTGGGATCCTATGGGAGAGGTACACCTTGCTGAAGTGGAATAAAATGCAAGAGTTTTTTACTTCCAGGAAATGTAACATTTTAAATGATATGTCTAACCTTTTAAATGCACTGCACCCTGTTGTATGGCCTGTTTAAGAACTACCTTAGAGGTGTATATATGTATTAAAAGGGAAGGTTTACACCTGCAAAATGTGTATTTTGCTAGGTCAAAATGGTAGTTTAAAACTGCACACACAGGCTGTCATGGCAGAATTGAGAGATATTTAAACGGCTACTTCATGGGGTGGCACAATAAGTACAGCAAACCCAGGAGTAGCATGTAATAGGGTCTTACAAGTAAAATAAAAGTGTCTATTGGGTGCAAGCCAATTCGATCATATTTAGGGGATCGAGCACAAGCATGTTGCACTGGATAGCAGTGGTAAAGTGTGCAGAGTCCTATAAGCCAACAAAAATTGGTTCAGATAACAGGAGGGTATAGGCAAAAAGTTTGGGCTTGACCCTGTAGAGAGATCCAAGTCCAGCAGTGAATATATGAGTATGTGTGCCTATGGTAAAAACCCTTCTGTAACTAATAGTTAAACAGGTCTGTTTAATAGACATCGCTTTCATTATGGTGTAATTTAGCACATAATAAAAGGACTTAATGTTGCAAGTTCAAACCAATTAAGGTGTGGGTCCATGTTTCACCACCCATAGTACAATTAAGGCAGATTCATCAGGACCACATTTAAGAGGGCACAATTGTGTGGTGGTGCCCTAGAAGAGTCCCTGAACCCCTAATCACTTGTGATCACATTTGGTAGGTGGTGACACAGCATTTACAATTCCGGATGTTTTAACTAGTTCATCTCTCTTTTTTTGTATAACTGTTTTATTAAGTTTTAATAGTACAGACATTGAGTGAGCACAATGACATTAACCATCATTCAGGCAGCATTTCCATCATATATTAGCACGGAGAACTGGTTTATCTCTCTGGATATCAACAAGTGCACGACGGTGAACAAGTTTATCTTCTTGTATGGCTGATCATATCATCTGCGTCTACCTCCTCACTGAAAGAAACACACACAGCCTATTTTGTTGAAAAAAAACAGCTAAGAAACATCACCTCGGGTTCTGCCTATATTGTGGTGACCATTACCACATTATTTTTTTCATGTACTTTGAGACAGGTTTATTTCTATCAAGTTCACAATAATAGGAACTGTATTAATGTGTCTGGAACAATTACTTAACTTTTGTTACAATTTGCAATTCAATATGATGTTCAACACTTTGCAAACTTCTGTAGTTTTTGATTTAAGGATTTCCGCAATCTAGGCTGATTAAGCTTTGGTTGAGCAGGACTCCTCTGAGGCCATAAAGCAGATGTGAACTATATTCCTTTCATATTTAGAATATTTCATTCTGTACAATACCATTTTTAAACTCAGTAGACATATTACTATCTCTTTTTTAGTTCAGGATATTGGCATCAGACCTCTTTGTTGCCTTTTGGTCATTTAACACCTGTTTAGCTGCTGAGAAGGAAGAGTCTGATCTATTAGGAAATATATACATGAACACCTGTTATTCAGCAGCAAGATGCCCCAAAAGGGTGAGCGTGCACTTTATAAACACACATTTTGGCATTTGAGAGTCTAAAGATAGTACCTGGGTATTACCTATTGTCTCTCTCTCTTAGAGATGTTATTCATTACCTGATGTATTTATGTAGCAGAACATTGCAACTTGCAACCACATCAGGAATGTAGTTCCGCTACTGAGCTAGACCCTGTAGCCGTAGAACTACTTGGATGGATATATTCTTATGATCAATTATTATTTAAGAGAAACTTTTAATTACAGTCTTTTTTGTCTTCTTATTCGCCTGCATGTTCTTTATTGCATTTCATTTCTAGGACTGCTTACGTCTCCGTTTTCAGTTGATCATAACTATTTGGTTAGTTTGACTGGCAAAGACGGTTATCCGCTGCATTTAATTAGTGAAAATGTGGAAATCAGTTAAATATTCAGAGTTATTTACCATGTTCGATCTTTATGGGTTATATCACTAGTTGCAAAAGTGATGAGCTGAAAATTAGAACACTTTCTGGTCACAAGAAGTATTGGGTAATATCCTTTGAAATAAAGAATTCTGCTATTTTCCAATTGTATGGATTGAATGTTCGCGAGCATTTTTTATCTAAGTGAGTAAATTATTAGATCCTTGGAATGATGTACTTCACTCTAAATAAGAAGTCTGGCTTTGCCATATCAACCAAGGGCTAAGCAATGTTTTCTCGGTCATCTCTTCCACGTCGTATCAGGATAGTGTTTTCCTAAATTGTGGGTCATCCCATCTCAGATGAATAACTTATTTGTTCAAAAACATGGGATAAGACACAGAAGTGGGCATGGGCACTTGTAGTAGTCAGCCACTCCAGATAAGAGTGTGAGTGTCCTTAGCAAAACAGACGTGGGAATTGAATAGATGTTATGCATTAAAAATGCCCTATCTAATAAAGACACAATGGAATTCTGGTCCATAGTAAGTATGGCCAGTAGTGAATGCAATCTAGCAATAGAACCAAACATAGCAGCGGAATCATGGGAAGCACACTTCCAGGCTCTATATACCAAGAAAGAATCATCCAGCCTTAGTGATGAAGCACCTACAATTCCATCAAAAGCCAATTACGAAGTAGCTGCTGAGATCACCCTGCTTGAAGTCCTAAATGCAATCAGTAACCCTCCCTCTGGTAAAGCACCGGGACTGGATAAGCTTCCGTGAGACCTTTTCAAGGAAGAACCGAAAATCTGGGGACCCTACTTATGGGCTTTATTCAATGCTATAATGAAAGGTATGCCAATCCCCAAAACCTGGGCAGGGGCTGAAATGTTCCCAGTCTTTAAAAACACTACTCCTGCCTGCAAACTACATACCGATCAGTTTAATCGATGTCTCACAAAAACTGTTTGCACAGATACTTTTGGATCCATGAAGCCTCCAGGGGTGGATGGAAAAACACAAAATACTTAGCCCATATCAAGCTAGATTCAATAAAGAACACTTCACCGTTGACCAAATATATAGACTCCAACTCATATTTTGGAAAATGGTAAGAATGGAAGGTGGCAGCCTCTCTTTAATCTTTGTGGATCTGAAGACGGCTTTTGATCTGGTGCCCAGAGGTAAGTTATAGGGGCTACTTAGAGACATGGGGATCCCCTGCCAACCTTTGAGCATGCTCAGTAGATTGCATGAAAGAAATTTTGCCCATGTAAGGTGTGGGAAAAGAGGTAAACTAACTTCCCAATTTCCAGTCGACAGAGGAGTAAGGCAGGGGTGTGTGCTCGCACCTACCTTGTTTACCTCTTTGTCAATGTATTGGTTGCCCAACTCACTGTGGTATAAGACAACGATGCCCCTAAGCTGGAAGGTACACAGTTCCCAGCAATGATGTTTACGGATGACAGCCTTTTAATGTCAAAATCTCCTATGGGTATCCAGAGGGTATTAGATAGCTTTGTCACTTTCTGCAACAACTAGGGGCTGGAGATAGTCATCCAGCAGACCAAGTGCATGGTCTTCAACCAAGCCAAGACTGAGAGGTAAGCTCCTGAGGCGGAAGCCGGGAGCGAGGCACTGTCTTTTAAACTTTGAAGTCACAGATTGCGTATGATTTTAATAACTGTGTGGTGTCACTAATTTGCCTATGTATTTTAAAAAAAAAGAAAACAGACTGCTTGTTTTTTTAAGGAAAGTTTACCTTTGGAACTTCTGAGACCCAGTTGGTGCACGCAGTGGAGCCAGCGCTGACGCTGCACGCTGGGCAGATACTCCCCCTCGCGCCCTCCCGCCACGAGCGGAGGCCACGCCCCCTTTTAGGCCACGCCCCCTACACCACCGCATATAGCTAACGCGGACTAACAACCCTGCAAAACTGAGAGGTAAGCTCCTGAGGCGGAAGCCGGGAGCGAGGCACTGTCTTTTAAACTTTGAAGTCACAGATTGCGTGTGATTTTAATAACTGTGTGGTGTCACTAATTTGCCTATGTATTTTTAAAAAAAAGAAAACAGACTGCTTGTTTTTTTAAGGAAAGTTTACCTTTGGAACTTCTGAGACCCAGTTGGTGCACGCAGCGGAGCCAGCGCTGAAGCTGCACGCTGGGCAGATACTCCCCCTCGCGCCCTCCCGCCACGAGCGGAGGCCACGCCCCCTTTTAGGCCACGCCCCCTACTCCACCGCATATAGCTAACGCGGACTAACAACCCTGCAAAACTGAGAGGTAAGCTCCTGAGGCGGAAGCCGGGAGCGAGGCACTGTCTTTTAAACTTTGAAGTCACAGATTGCGTGTGATTTTAATAACTGTGTGGTGTCACTAATTTGCCTATGTATTTTTAAAATAAAGAAAACAGACTGCTTGTTTTTTTAAGGAAAGTTTACCTTTGGAACTTCTGAGACCCAGTTGGTGCACGCAGCATAGCCAGCGCTGACGCTGCACGCTGGGCAGATACTCCCCCTCGCGCCCTCCCACCACGAGCGGAGGCCACGCCCCCTTTTAGGCCACGCCCCCTACTCCACCGCATATAGCTAACGGGGACTAACAACCCTGCAAAACTGAGAGGTAAGCTCCTGAGGCGGAAGCAGAGAGCGAGGCACTGTCTTTTAAACTTTGAAGTCACAGATTGCGTGTGATTTTAATAACTGTGTGGTGTCACTAATTTGCCTATGTATTTAAAAAAAAAAGAAAACAGACTGCTTGTTTTTTTAAGGAAAGTTTACCTTTGGAACTTCTGAGACCCAGTTGGTGCACGCAGCGGAGCCAGCGCTGATGCTGCACGCTGGGCAGATACTCCCCCTCGCGCCCTCCCGCCACGAGCGGAGGCCACGCCCCCTTTTAGGCCACGCCCCTCTATCCTCAGCTCCCACACCATAAAATATGTGCATTTCTCGGTCGCGCAGCGGGCGAGCGCAGCGGGCGCGCCGTTTGCGTGCCGAAGGCGCGCCTAAGGCAAGCCCGTCTGCGCCCGTCCGCGGCCGGGCGCGGTCCAGGGCCATAACCCCTGTCCGTTCTCCCAATGACCCCATAACCTACAACAAACAGGCCCTATGTAACCCATGCCCGACAATAAATGAATGCTGCAGGCACAATTTGGAGGTCATCTCCTCTAACAAATGCCGTCACTGCCCATTTCAAACATGCAGACAGATAGGCGACAAAGAACGGACCAAGAGCCTCAGAGGAGGTCTGTTAAACTGCCGATCCCTCCCGAGACACGCCTTGCAAATTTGGAACATGCTCCTAGAAGAGGGCCTTGACATACTCTTCCTGACAGAGACATGGCTAGGGGCAGATTCCGACCCTGAGATCATCGAATCCCTTCCACCTGACTTTAGTATAGCCAAGGTGGATCGACCGTTAGGCCGAGGAGGTGGCATCGCTGTGATCAGCAAGGCCCCCCTGGTGTGCTCCCTTGAACCTCTTGGAATAGATAACTGCGAAGCCGGCAAATTTGCACTGAAACTTGGCCCTCAGGACCATATCTCGGGTGTGCACCTTTATAGACCTCCTGGGACCCTGGGAAATTTTAGACCAAGTTTACAAGAACATCTCGCCCACTTAGCGCTGAGACATAGGAAGGTTCTCCTCATGGGTGACCTAAATATTCACTTTGATGATATCCAGCTAAAGGAGGTCACTGACCTGAAGCAGGGATTACTAAATACGAATCTGGTTCTAAAAAACCTAAAACCCACACATATCCATGGCCATTTACTGGATCCGGTGTTCGCCAACTGGGAGGGAATTACCACGAGTACTCCTAACCCACTCCCCTGGACTGACCATTTTCTAGTCCCTTTTGAAATTAACACTGTAAGCAAGCCTGCCCCCCATTTGAGTGGCAATAATAGCTACCCATATCGCAGATGGAAAAGATTTTCACAACCCATCTTTAACGAGATACTAAGCTTAGGTGGGATGCCGGGAGGCACAGATAGTGAAAGCGCTAATCAAAACGTAGAAACCCGAATCCTTTTTTTTAAAAAAAAAATTTTTATTTATTTTTTTTAAATTTTTTTTTGCTACAACATTAATATTTTTTTTATTTTTATTTTTTAAATGTTTTTATTGATTTTTACATATTTATCCCCCCCCCCCCCCGGACAGGCAGACTTTCTGTTCATTAACATCATGAACTTTTCGTTGTGTTTGACATAAATAAATATACGTTATAGAGAATTTACAAAATAAAATATATTCCCAGCATCACGAGAAAACCAATTAAAGCAGTAGCAGGAATACATTACAGTATCGATAATAAATCAGTTTTGTAGAGCTCGCCAGTGTGTGAGAGGAGTCCAGATTTTCATACCCCTTTCACGTCGCCGTCTGCCTTTACGCTTCTAAATAGCTGTCTCGATATTATGCACAGCTAAGAGCCTAGCTAGCCACTGTTGGAAAGTAGGTGGTAGCGGGTCTAGCCAAGCCGAGGCTAGGCATAGCCGCCAAACAGCCATAGCAACAAATATAAAATCGTGGCCGCTCTCAAGATTATCTGGATCCTCCACCCCAAGTACCATTACCTCTGGTGACAAGGCAACCTTTCTGTGAAGAACTGAAGTTAGAAACCTCTCTATACTTTGTATCAAAGGTATTAACACCGGGCAAGAGGCAAAGATATGGATGGAGTCTGCCTTAAATAGATTGCATCTCGGGCAGCAAGTCCCATTACTGGTTCCCCATTTTGCAATTTTATCGGGTGTATAGTAAAGAAAAAAACAGGTTTTATAAAATTGTGCCTGGAGTCTAGTCGAAATAAGAATAGTTTGAGCTAGCTGATAGGAGTACAAAAATCCTTCTTTAGAAATCTCGAGTTTACCTTGCCACCTCATTGCCGTTTTATCTAGATCATCCGGGAACCTGTCCAGCAATGACACATACACTCCACCTATTGACTGTTTCCTTGAATGTATAATTGTCTCCACTACAGTAGATTGTTCCCAGAGTGTCCTTGCTCCAGATTTGTGAGTTAGGAAGTCCCTAATTTGGAGATATTTAAAAAAATCCCGCCCGTCTAAACCAAATTCTCCCTTCAGAACTTCAAACGATTTAATCCCCTGATTGGTATAAAAATCCCCAAGTTGTGTAATTCCTAAATTATACCATTTATTAACGCAATTATCTTTAAAGATTATTGGTGGAAGAGTTGGGTTGTTTAGTACCGGAGTGTAATATGAGAATCGTCCTATGCCTAGTACTTTTTTTACCGCCTTCCATACCTTAAAACAGCTATAGAGAGTCTTGAATTTGACCTTTTTGTGGTAACTGTCATGTATGTGTCTCCAAAAGTAGCCATAGCAGGAATTCCCCACCAATAGCTGAAAGATTGAAGCGGTATGTAGCTCTGTGTTGTTCCCCCCTTGCAATAATTCCTTACTGTAAAGTAATACACATGACCAGTAATATCTCCTTAAATTGGGAAGTGCTAACCCACCTCTGTCCTTAGGAAGGGTAAGATATTTATATGCTCGACTGGGTTGAGCGTATGACCATATAAATCTAGAAAAGGTACGTTCCATTGTTGTAAACCATTGATTAGAGAACTCTAGGCAAATTGCCCTGAATAAATATAATATTTTAGGAAAGTACACCATTTTAATTGCATTTGCTCTTCCGATGATGGACAGGTGAAGATTGTCTAACTGTCGTAGATCCTTTTGTATCGTGTTCAGCATTGGCTTAAGATTTGAAACCCGAATCCTTGACGCCTTGAACAAGGTAGCCCCTCTATCCACAGCCAAAAAAGGAAACAGAGCTAGGAGATCAACACCATGGTACAATACAGATCTGCAGTCAGTCAGATCAAAGTGCAAAAAGCTAGAAAGACTCTGGCGCAAGGATAAGAATGATCAAACTAAACTTCAATACAAAACAGCCCAGAGAAGCTACCAAAAACAGGTCAGAGCTGCTAAAGCAACCTTCCACGGTAACAGAATTAGTGAGGCAGACTGCTCATCTAGGGAACTCTTTAAAATCTATAAAGAAATCTCAGTCGTCTCACTTTCCAATTCTCCGGAAACTGATTCCGTTATGGAATGTAACAAGGTGGTAGCATATTTTGCCAACAAGGTCAAGAAAATATACAGCTCTTTCTCCTCTTATCCTGCGGCTGGTGAAACCTTCACAGAAATGAAGGAACCGGCGATGGCAAATTCAAAACCGAGGCTAGAATGCTTTACTGTCCCGCCAAGTAAAGAACTTGCTACCATATGTTCTAGCATAAAATCGAGCTCTCCTCGTGACCCCGCTCCTCCAAGGGTTCTGGTCGCAAGTATAGCCACTTTAGAACCGTACATCCGCCATGTCCTTACTACATCCTTCGACTCCCAGACCCTGCCAAGAAAATGGAAAAAGGCAATTGTACTACCTATTAGGAAAAAACCTAATGTAAGCCATGATGTCCTAGAGAACTTACGACCTATCTCTCTGCTACCCTATACCGCTAAAATTGCTGAGAATATTGCAAATGTGCAACTGATGGCATTTGCGGAGCAGAATATTCTCCTACACCCCTCCCAATCGGGTTTCCGAAGAGGCTTCTCTACTGACACGGCCCTATTAAGAGCCACCGAAACTCTCCGTCAAGGAGCTGACACTGGACTAACCATGGCACTGGTCATGCTAGACCTGAGCGCAGCGTTCGACACTGTAGCACATATCACCTTGCTACAGTGTCTGAACAGAGGAGGTGTGACTGATAGAGCACTCGGTTGGCTTAAATCGTTTCTGACAGGCAGAAGCTTTCAGGTTCAATGGGGCTCATTTCAGTCTGAAGAGTGGGTACTGGAACAGGGAGTGCCACAGGGCTCTGCTCTAAGTCCTACCCTTTTTAACTTATATATGGCACCCCTGGCGGAGCTAGTTCAATCGTTCGGCGTAGAGATTGTATCCTACGCCGACGATACACAGCTCTTACTCACCCTCACCCAAACACCGGCTGCTGAAGCAAATAATTTCAGAGCCTGTATGCAAGCACTGGCCACTTGGATGGACACGCACTGCCTGAAATTGAACGGATCCAAGACGGAAGTCTTGGTGGTTGGTGGTGATCAACGACTTTGGACATGTGACTGGTGGCCAAACTGTTTAGGCGATATGCCAACACCATGTACTGAAGCCAAAAACTTAGGGATATGGAAGGATCCCACACTCTCTTATGAGACACACATCAACCGTCTAGTAGGCAAGTGCTTTGGAGTCCTTTAGACTCTCAACAAAACCCTAGATCTCCTTCCTTTGGAGGCCCGGCGCACTATGACCCAGGCACTAATTACATCACGCCTCGATTATGGTAATGTCCTTTTCCTGGGAGCTTCTAGTAAAAGCACAGGTCGACTCCAGGTATTGCAAAATGCTGCAGCCCGCCTAGTGCTTAGACTCCCACGAAGAGCTAACTCTAAAGCCACCCTGGATGCCCTCCACTGGCTCCCAGTGAAAAAAATAATAATATACAAAGCACTCCTCATATGTCATCAGATCATCTGGCACAAAGCCCCCGGCTATCTGACAGGTCTGGTTACCAGGTACGAACCACGCAGATCACTGAGATCTAGCGGTATGGGCACGCTTGTGACCCACCACTACAGGAGAGAAAAAATGGGAGGTCGGTCCTTCAGAGTGGCGGCTGCCACAGCATGGAATAAACTTCCCATCCATCTCCGCCTGGAGCCTTCAGAAACTATTTTCCGACGGAAACTTAAAACGTATCTGTTCTCCTTATAGCTTACTTATTGCCCTTTTTGCCTCGCACTGTCCTCCCCCCTTAATGAGTTTTTCTCCTCTCTCTTTTAGCGCAGGGACACGCCGAGATGGCGTACCTTATCCATGCGCTCTATAAATGTCTTTATTATTATAAGACACCCCGCCCCAATCCCTGTCTAAACAGTACTACGTTGGAGAGGGTGGCGGTATTTTAATATTTGTTTTTCCCCTGACAGAAAATATGGAATAGGGGCCACGAATAGCCAAAGCCAAGCTTAAGTTGGCCCAGACAACTGTCTAGAGACAGTTGTGTAGAGATTTATAAGGTGCAAGCTAGGGGTGCAACAATGTATGGGTAAAATTATGGGGATATTGTTCTTGTAGCGACGTGAGTAAAGTAGAGACTAGTTTTATGAGGCTGATCCTGGGTCTCCCTCTAAGCACCCCTCTAATCCCCCTATGACGGGGTTTAGGAATCAGACTGATTGGGGATGAGATTGGTCTCAGACCCCTATTCTTTTGGCGTAGACAGTGGGTGATGCCAGAATTGGCAGCCCATCGATCAATCAGAGTTGAAAGAGCTACTGAATCTCCTGGGTGTAGATAAAATCCTGTGGTTTACTTACATTAAGGACGAATGCAGTAGGTTGGGAAAGTCTAGTCTTTGGAGTAACCCAGAGGAAGCGTGCTTTGCAATCTCTTGCTCCGAATTAGTAAAAACCTATAAAATGTCTAAACTTGCAGCCATCAAAGGGAGCTCAACCTCAGGACATCTGACCACCAAATTTTCGCTAATGAAAGATGAATACATATTTGAGCCCTTCCTGGATGATATACAACCTTCCCTGGCAAGAAAATTATATGCCCAGTTTATACATGGTACCCTGTCGCTTCATGCTTTCTCATGTAAATGGTCAAAGGAAGCTTTCCGAGGGTGCCCTGCCTGCAACTGTGAGGAAGAGTCAGAGCTCCATGGCTCCTTTTTTTGCCCTGGCTACAAGCTAGTTAGGCAGTATTGGCTTATCTAGTTGTGTAGGAATCTAGGGTTCGTGCATTGTGTTGAGGCATTTAGAGTCCTGAAAACTGACACCCATACGCCCATTGTATTCTCTGTATCCCGATTCCTAATTTAAATGTGGTGTAGAAGCTGGGCTCTTTTAAATCTGTTATTAAAGCCACAAGTGCACATTATGTCCCCACCTAATAATGGTTTCATCTAATTTTTAAAGTATTTTATGTTTTAAACTCTAATTGTATTGATGCACTAAGCTTTTACTTCTTCTCTGCAAGTGATATGATCTCCCTGGATCCACCATTCTACGACCTCAGCAAAGCACCTTAATGTTGTCTAAAACCAATTGTACTTTTACAGCCATAATTGAGAAGTTGTACCTCAGGTTTGCATCTCTATTTATGGTGGCTTAAAACTCTGAAGAGAAAGGCCTATTTTCAATCATTCCAAAAGAGAACCAGAATTAACCAGAATTTAAATTGAGACATTTCTGCCAAATTTTATTCTCATGTATTATATTTGAGACCCCTTTTCAAAGCTTGATGGAGCAAGATTTCATTTCTTGGTTCTCGTGAAAAAGCCACGATGTCCTGGAATTTGTCCATGAATCAGAAACCGACACACCTTCTACCCAAGCTTAATTCCTTTGATGTAACTACGAGCACAAAGTACCAAGCTTTGATCTCTCACTTAATGCTACTGACTGAATGCCTATAAGTAATAGCCAAGAATTGTTTTCAACAAAACTTGATCTAATGAAATCAATTTGTTCTTTTAACACTAAGGACTTGATTACCAGGCTGACATTCCTTCTAGCACAACTCTTTATCAAGAACTTTGGGGCATATTTACAAGGAACTGACGCATCTGCATAGATGCGTCAGTTTCCTTGCATGAGCGCCGAATGTCCTTGCACCATTACGTATGCACTGTATTTACAATACAGTGCTCCATGGCGCAAGGATTAACAGATGTGTCCGAAATTCTGATGCATCTGTTGGCGCAAAAGTGACGAATTGCTGGAGTTGCTCATGAAAGTGACGCAACTCCAGCAATGCACCACATTAGATGGGTGAGTCCCATTCAAAAAGCCCTGCGTCATTCCTTACGCCTGGTCTAAGCAGGCATAGGGATTTTGACACAGTGATGGCATAGAGTGACGCAGTGAAAGCTTGGAGATTTCACTGCATCAGTTCTACATGGCATTTTGGGTGGGAACGCGCACCCTGCATAAATTATACTTGGCGCAGGTATAATGTGATGCAGGACTTTACAACATGACGCATCTCCCTAGATGTGTCACGTCATAAATGGGCTGCAACATTTACGCTGTGGCTGCTTCACAAAAGTGACGCAAAGGCGATGCAAAAGTCATGCAAGGGGCTTGTAGATCTGCCCCTTAATACCTGAATTCATGCGTAAGACGTCTGAAACTGGGACATTTCCTCTAATTTTTCTCTTCATTATTAATTGTGACTATGAGTGGTAGTTTCATGAACTGTGGGAACATTCAGTCTTAATACTTCCATTCAATATATGTGGCAACAGAGGAGCCCGATCAGCAGCACAATATTTGTACAGCCCTTCTGAACATCTGGCTGGGCCTTCAGTCTTGACAACTTGATTACCTGAATAGTTTCCTAATTAGATATGTCACTTTCCATACATTCATTTTATCTTGCTATCAGCTACATTAATACACTCTAATTGACAAATCCATGTCTAATTGAGAGTTAACATATATCTGTATGGGAAAGAATACACATCTTGCATTAATTGTCGTATAATTTGACATCAGCAACACCCCACTATAGAGTACTCCATAAATCACTTTTCTAGATGCATTTTCTTGATGGAAGTTTAGTAGTCACTCGCCAACTTCTCAGAAGGTTGGTGCAGCCCGACAAAAGCAAATTCTGCTTAATAAAGTGACAATTCCATGGATGTTGATTCACCAAAATACTAGAGTAGCTGGGAGTGACAGCTGGTCCCGTCCTTAGCCCTTCCTCCATTCTTATTTGCTGCGGAGGGACCATTGGAAGGATAAGGAGTTTTAAAACAGCGAGTAAGAAGGATCCCCAATATTCAATTTGATCCCTGAGAACAGGAATAGAAATGCACGCTGTTAGTGTAGGAGATCCATCTGACTGCCCCTACTTCATCTCCAGGAAGAGTGCAGGTCATATTTTAATGCTTCTATATCCTGTCAAAATTTTCAAAACCCCTTGGAACAGGAAGAGGAGAATTCAGCTTTTCTCACTTTCAGCTGGTTTGCCAGTCTGCCAATCTCACTGAAATCTGACTTTTTCCATACAAGTTGAGGAGAGCATGAACCCTCCTATTTAGGGCTTAAGAGTTTCCTATAGAATACCATCTGTTTCCATATCTCTCTGCAATTCCATCAGATATGTTTTTATTACTCTGTCCAGTAATATTTAAAGGATTTATCATTGAATGAAAAACGAAATGACATTGACAGCGATTTCCTGGCGGCATATGCCTTTTGAGACAGACATAAACTAACCAGCAGGTTCTAATAAGCATCCCACTTCAATCTTGTCCAATGAGTTCTCTGTAGTAAAACGTTCAGGTATTAAAAACATCTGTTCCAGAGAAAGCCTAATGCACTAGCGAAAAGAATGGTGTAGGGCGAGCAAGTCTCAAAGTGTCAGGAATGAGCATAAAATACCCTCTTATGACAATTTTCTCTAAGTCATTTAACAGAAACTCTTGTGCCAAAGTGTGACAAGACCCAATGATTCAGAAGACCCGAACTTATCATTAATATTGATTTGTCAAATTTAAGAGTTTCAAAATAAACCATCAACATTTGATACCCACTTCTTTTCTAACAAACTTTACTATTCAGATGTTCACAGGTTACAATTGTCTTCTACGTTTTATTGAAAAACAATTATGATTTTAAAAACTCACCTTGTATTTCCTATGTTTTTCTAGTTCTTCTCCCTGGAGATGAACTTCTAGAATCACAAGAATATTTATTTTGCACACTATTTGTTAAAAAAAGGTCAACTTCTGTCCCCTCCTTTTACGACCATTGATGTTCCAGGGCATTACTGCAAATCTATCATCTAGGCACCTAGATAAAGTGGAGGCAAGTAATAGCAAAGTCTGCCAGTCCATAAAAATAATTATAAATAATATAAGCTTAACTAAGCTTATATTATGCCACTAATCCAAATATAGGCTCCTATCTCGATTGCGTCTATACTGATAACCTGACTTAGCGGGCTCCCAAAAGTTTGTCTCTTTCTGTGGCTAGGTAAGCACACAGAACAATTAACTGCCCTCCTTAACACACCCAAAACTGAACCTAGTGCACACTGAGCCAAACACTTTGGCTAGCTAATAAATGGCAGTTTAGAATCTTTCATAATTAACTCAAACTGCCCTTGCCACGAGAGGTAAACCGATTTGTGAGGATCTTACATGCCCTTAGATCAACCATTAAAGAAGTAGCTTACTACCAACAAAGAGTCACACTAATCAAGTAGCCAGAATTAATTCACACTGTACAGCTGAAGGTACACTCATCACATCTCTACATCGTATATTAATTCCGAAGTTGCCCAGAGAACGGCATTTACCTTATGACAAAGAGATATGAACATCCCAAAAATTGTAATTTTTCTGCAAAGGTCATTAAATTATAATATGCTGCAAGAGGAGTAAGTGGCTATAAAGTCCTAGACACTACTAGTGTATTAGAGTCACTAAATGCATTCTGTTTATAAGATCATATTCCTTTGAGATTGACCCATGATGCAGAAGACAACTACAATGTATGTGAAAACCACCCAAAATCACCCACCTGAATGGACTATTTCACCTGACAGTTTGACCAATAGCACTGTACTGTGTTACTTTCTTGCATCACAATCAACAGAAAACCATCTTAAACCCTGAGGCTGAATGCCAATCTCTGTCATTGTTCCCATCTGGGAAATCACCAGTTTTTAGAAGTCACATATATATTTGGGAAAACCCGCTCAGTCAGGTTATCAGTATAGACGCAATCGAGATAGGAGCCTATATTAAGCATGCTGGTATGAGCTGCACATCCATTGCTCCTTCAGGACCAAATTGTACAACGTAGTCATAAGATCAAAAACAGAGCTCTCACAGCAGTGACATCTTACGTGAAAAAATTGAATAATTCCTAATTTGGAAATAAGTAAAGATCCATGTGTAAATAGGAAAGATCTGAATTCTGAGTTGTGCAATGATTATTACATCCATCTTTCTTTGCCCAGAAAGAAAACAGCGTGTCGAACCTACGGAAATTTAATGGGGAAAGCAGCAGTCACAGACTTCAAAAACAAATTCCAAACCTCAAACAAAGAGATCCTCAGAGTTTTCAAAGAATTCTATGAGGAACTCTACAGGGAGGACCAGAACCTCGCTGAAGACCGAGGGGCCAAACTCCTAGACAGAATCCCCCTGCCCGCACTGACGGAGCAGCAGAGGAAGACACTAGAACAAGACATTACTGGAGATGAAATAGAAAAGGCGGTAGCGAGTTTAAAGACAACAAAGCCCCGGGCCCAGACGGATACACAGCGAAGTTTTATAAACAATTTATCCACCTAATCAGACCCACAATGGTAGAGGTCTTCTCAAACTGCATGCAAAAGGGGAGAATTACCTCCTCAATGGCGGAAGCCAACATTATTGTCATCCCAAAGGAGGGGAAAGACCCACAACACCCACAAAACTACAGGCCAATTCCCCTAATCAACGTGGACTGCAAGATCTACGCAAAAATCTTAGCAACAAGACTTAACACGCAGCTACCCAACCTCATACACAGCTCTCAAGTAGGCTACCTCAAAAACAGGATGTCCCATGACAACACAAGACTCTTGTGCCACCTAATAAACTATGCCTCCACCAGCAATAACCCAGCAGTCATGATTGCCTGTGACGCCAAAAAAGCTTTAGACAGGGTGTCATGGCCTTTCCTAGATTGCTGTATGTTAAAGTTCGGGTTAGGGACAAACTACAGAAGGATGGTTCTAGCGCTCTACAATGAACCAAAAGCCTGCGTAGTAGTAAATGGCGGCGCTTCCGAGCCGCTAACCCTGGAAAGAGGCACAAGACAAGGCTGCCCACTCTCCCCAGCCCTCTTTCTACTAGCCCTGGAACCACTCGTGGCCATGATTAGAAACAACAAAGACATACAGGCAATCCTAATCGGGGGTGACACAGTTAAGCTAGCGGCATACGTAGATGACATCCTCATCACCACTGAAGAACCGGGCCCATCGATAGCCGCATTAATGTCCACCATCGAGGAATACGCACAAGCCTCGGGATATAAACTCAACAAAGACAAATCAGAATGCAAACCACTAAATGTGCACGCGACTAGAGATGTGCTAGGGAACTCAGGGCTTGCTTGGCAGAAGAAATTCCTGAAATACCTAGGCCTACACTTTGGGGGGGACCTCAAGACCACGCTTGACCACAATGAAGAAACACTATTAAACAAGTTGAAAGGGAAAGAAGAGGCGTGGTCACCGAGATTCATCAGCTGGTGGTTTGGAGTAGAAACAATCAAAATGATGTTCAAACCCATGGTCAATTACATGCTCGACATGCTCCCACTGATCTACACAGAAGAATTCCACAAACGTCTAGACAAACTCATAAACAAATTCCTATGGAGAGATAAAAGACCTAGAATAAGCCTTCAGAAACTACGGCTAAACAAAAGCCTGGGCGGGCTAAACCTAACCAACTTTAAAACATTTCAAACTGCATGCTTAGTCAAACAAGGTCTACACTAGCTCACTCCAGAGCAAGAGTATACGCCAGTATGGCTCTCGCTAGAGAGGAGAATCCTAAAAGGCCTCGACCCCCTAGCCCTGCTCACGGCGAGCAAACATCCCGAAATAATCAATAACATCATACTGAAGAACACCAGGACCACCCTCCTCAAAGTAGATAAAAGAATGGCGGCTAGAATTAAAAACATGAGGTGGGAATCGATCTTTGTTTAACCCAAAACTAAAATACAGACAAAACGCTTAACATAGACTCTTGGTACAAACAAGGTATCTCCACCCCCAACCAACTAGGAAGCCTAAACGCACCCCTCACTTTTGACACCCTAAAACAGGCACACGACCTACCAGACATTGAGCTCTATAACTTCCTTAAAATTAAGGTGGTGATTACAAAAGCAGAGCTTAGCGAAGAGACCCCTTCTATCCTACAATACACAGCGAACCTAAATAAAGTCGGACACCAGACATCACACCTCTACAAGCTCCTAAGCCCGGCAACAACAAAACTTTAGAATACTGGGACTCAATTCACCACAGGCGACTTAGCGAGAGGGAGAAATCTAGCCTCTGGTCGTCAGCGTCACACAACAAAGTCACTACAACATTAGCTCAAACAAAATACTGGCTCCTCCACAAAACATACTGGACCCCTTCCCGCTTAGCGACATTAGGGTTATGCGACAACGACGTGTGCTGGAACTGCCACAAACAAAAAGGAGACCTAGCGCACCTAATCCTGTACTTCCCTAAAGTTAAAAGTTTCTGGAGTAGAATAAATGACTTCATAAATAACGTTCTTGGTCTTTCACTACAACTAGACTTCCACGGGTTAGCCACCTCCTTCATGGCACCAGAAATCCAATCGAAAAACGACAGATCTGATTGACCTCCTACTCACAGCAGCATTTAAGACGGTCCTAACAAACTGGAAAGACACGGGGAAAGCATACTTCAGAAGCTGGTTCAACTGGATCACCTTCCTACGGGGGCAGACAACATAACATCAAAACAAACTCCCAACACCAGCGCCAGAGGGGAAATGTGGCTTTCCCTGGACAACTACCTGTCCACACACAAAGCCCCATAGGCAGTCACCCAACTGGGCCCATCAACCCCCACAACCAATGCAGGCCAAAAGTCTGGCTACGGCAACCAGTCTTACCCAACCGCCACCCGAACATATGTCCTTCCTTGACTGTCTACTCTCCCCCTCTTCTTCCTACTTTCCTTTTCCTTTCCCGCCCACCTGTGGGTACAAACACAAGCCAGCTTAGTACATCACACATCAAGCACACACTGCCCTTCATATGCTCCAAGAGATGCCTTATGCAACCCAACTGCATGCAAAGTTACCAATTTTTGCCCAGAGGTTACCTCTACTGTACCCCTATATACTGTACTCTGTATATACAACTCTTTTCTTGATAAAATCATTTGAAATTAGAAAAAACAAACAAAAAAACAAAAACAAATGCACACCCTTTCTGAACAAGAAAAAACATGAATGCATCTGTTTACCTTCAAAACTCATGACAGAAGATATTTACCACACCCTGTAAATACCTCACTCCATGATAGTGAAATTTACTGGGTGGAGAAAAGTACACCCCTATTCTGACCTACTTACAATCAGTCAAACCAGTAGGCATTGGGCAACCAAACATGCCCTCAACCAAATCATCATCATCAAAACACCTTTTAGTACGCAATCATCTACCCTATCTACAAAGTTCCATTTCGCATTAGGACTTTCTCCCCATTAAGGAGAAATTATTCAGGAACCTTTTTTAATTATTAACTCACTGGCATATATAATTTAAACATCTACCGTCATATAACTCAATCTACTATAACAACCTAGCAGAACTACCATGCTACATGAAATGAAATCTGCTAATGTTATTAAAATTAGCAATGATTAATTCTTTCGTTTTTGTAACCACAGAAAATGTACTGTCTCCACTAAAGTACACAAAGCTGTTGTCAGATGCATTCTCCGTAGTGAGAGAGGAAAATGTGGTACGAGTTACAAGCTGATTCAAAATGCTCCTGTCTTCGATACATCCCTGCCTTTTTAAAATATCTTGAAAAATGAAAATGCTTCTTGCATTTCATTGGTACTGATTATGTTTTATTGCAACCTGCATGAGTGCATCTCGTTGGGAATACTAAATGAATTGGACAATAATAACATGCGTTGTCTGCCAGCATCTGCTTTAATGTTCCCACTCTGTTGGCTTTTTCAGTATTGACAGCATCCAGCTCAGAGCCCAGAAGATCATTTATCAGCGAGCTCGTGAAGGGGAGCAGACTCAAAAACGTATAGCTTGTCTCCTCAGAGATCTCTCTGAAACATACATGATTATGTTTTTAATTTGCTTTCAGCAGCACAATCCCTTTTTTCAAAAGGTTCATTCTCTATCAGGGTATGCTTTGAAAATATTCACAAAATGTAAACTTCCCTCACAAATATCAATATGTTTCTTCAAAGTGCTCGGGGCTTCATTTAGAGGGCAGCTAATTGTTTTCTGTTCACCATTGTGGTGGATTTAGGCCCTTCACCACGCTGGCAGTGGGAAATCTGCTGCCTTTAGAGTTTGCCACCAAAGCTATTGAGGTGTCTCAATCAAAACGACTGTCTCCACTTTCGGAGGAGTCACTTTGATTGGAGGTGGGGCAATTTCAGTGGAATTTCTGCCATATACCCTGTTGAATGGTGGAATTTATGCAGCTCAATGTAACCACTAAAAACTGTATACTCAAAATATGGTATAGTGTAAGTACCAATAACAAAAAGAACCGGGGGTTTAAAAGCCAACAATTTAGTCGACTAGCTTTAACTCCTCAAAGAATGAGTCGTAACACAAGTCTCACAAAAGCCCAGAAAAGAGAAACAAAAAGGATAAGAGAGCAAAAGTAGAGTGATTAATAGTGAGATCTAGAAGCAACTTATTGGATTTCGATCATTTTATCTTAGTGATCAATCTTATCATTTGGTCATCCATCTCTCGGAATGGTGTGTCTCTTGATCATAGAGACCGTCTACCACTCCAAAGGAAATTAGCTTGATAGGATCAAACTCAAAATCACTTAGACATAAAAGCATATAATGTGTTTCTAGATTTCAGATCACAAGGGAATTAAGTGCAGTGCAAAACACAAATAGTGGTGATTAAAATAGGGTAATGAGGCGAAAAAACAAGACATTTTATTATAAATATCGACTCACCCCTAATTTAAAAACAGAACATGCTGAATGGGGTTACCATGCGCTTATACCCATTTTTTTTACATAGCAGAATAAACATAGCCATAAATGTTGGTGGCTGATCCGGTACCATTTATAGGCTCTCAGCCAATGTGCTATCTATCTTCGTGGTACTTTCAATAAGACTGTTCAAGTCAAGTCAATATAACCTTTATTCGGCAGAAGTCATTTAAGCACAACATAAATATCCAGTGAGAGAGGATAAAGGCCCACATGCATCAAGCACTTTTTCATTCGCAAACGGTGCGATTCCTTAAAATCGGCCGTTTGCGAATGCAAAAGTGCTTTTTGGGATGCATGAAGCAATTTTAGAATTCGCAACATTGTTGCGAGTTCTAAAATTGCGGGTGCTTTTAAGAAGTCAGAGATGTGCGACTTCTTAAAAGCAATGCATCATTACTTTGACAAGTGGAAATTCGCAATTAGGGTTCCAAATTTACCGAGTGGTTGAACCACTCGGTAAATTTGGAAAAAGTGTTTAAAATGCTTTAAATGTTTTTTTTCAACATTCATGTTTCACACACACATGTCCTAAGGACATGTGTGTGTGAAACATGATGCGAAAAATACATTTCAGGGGTGCATGGGTGGTCCTTTGGACCCCCCCATGCACCCATGAAATTTTCTAAGTGCCACTCGCAATTTGCATTGACTCCTATGGGCCTTTTGGCCCATAGGAATCAATGGGAATTGCGAAAATTAACTTAAGAATTCGGTATTTCTTTGGGATTCGGTAAAAATTGCGATTTTTACCGAATCACAAAGAAATACCGAAAAAAATGATGCATAGCATTTTGCACTTCTTAATTTGCGGTTCCTTATTTTTCGCAAATTAAGAAATGCAAAATGACACAATGATGCATGTGGGCCACTATCTTCATAATCAATACGACAAACATTGTCGTAAGAAGAGCCACTCTTTATAAAATGTTAAATTGCATAACAAATGTCAATTGAACCCAGACACTGCAACATCACAAGCCCCTTCTTCCTCATGGTGTCTCAGATTTGTGTTGTGCAAAATAAGCACCAGAAAGGAGAACTGAGGGGCTGAATACAACGTGCAAAACAGTTTAAAGTGACTTGGGCTTTGCTTAGAGACGTTATCACAGCAACAAGGAGGTGAATCGTGTTGCCAAGGACCTTGCAGGGGGAAGCAAATTTAAAGTGCAGTGTGCGTAATCAAACAAGGGTAATATAAATACAAACGGTAGGTGTTCACAATCCAGTCTAAGTAAGGTTCCAAACTCCTTGTTGTTGATACTAGCGAGTGTCTTGCAATTGCCTCCTTAAACTGGCCCCTCTCCAGATGCAAGTTCATAAAGTGATCTAGCTAACGCTGTTTGACTACTTTTTTGGGTGTCAGGGAAATCTAATGTGGAATTTTGTGTAGCTCTGGGATGCCTAGGGTCTCAAAAGCTTTCCTCAAATAGGAGAACCAAGGAATCAGTTCTACCCTATCAAGAGACAAGCAGTCAGAAATACAAGTTCCAACAAGACCTGCCTTCGGGGTTCCTGAGCTCTTACTCCTAAGTAATAAAGGGGTGAGCCTAATCGAGTCCTCGAGGTATGATATCCTTAATACCTCATTGCATATAAAAGTGGCAGTACCACCAGCAACTGACAATAGTTTACAAGTTAAACGGTTTTCAACACACCAGAGGACCCTCCACATTCTGGTAACTCCATATCCCTGAACCATACACCACTGCTTAGGTGCATTTATTTTTGTACAGGCTTACCATCTCTGTAATTGGTTTATACCTTAGTCTTTGTGCAAACCTAAAAATAGCTTTGAATGTTCCTGCTGAAATGCTGGGATCTTGGGTCCAGCTAAAAGAGAAGCTACCAAGAATTCCAAAATAATTAAAAGATTGAATCTTTTGCAAATGTGTCCCTCCATAACAAAACTCTTAGACTTTGTGCATGGACGGCCACAGGCCATAATATAGGACTTTGAATGGTTTACCTGCAGGTCCAGGTCATCCATATAAGTTAAAAACAAATCTAATAAGGCCTGCAGGCCGTTTGCTGTGCAGCCAAGAAGAACCTTGTCATCCGCGTATAAGATGGGTATTGATTGTGCTCACATGCGTGGCATGTCTTTCCCTTTGTCCACTAAATATTTGTTTATCCCAATAATATAAAGTATGAAAAGAAAGGGAGCCAAAATACACCCTTTTCCAATGCCCCGAGCGGGTATGGGGAACATTCCCCTGGGGGGCCATATCAGACCTTTAACATTAAATCCTGATGTAAATGCCTAATAAGGATGAGGGGTTCTTTTTCATCGCCCATCATTTCCATTAAGTCCCATAACTTTGGGCGGTTCACTAAATTCGAATGCACTTGATGAATCAATAAAGGCCAGATGTAAAGATCCCCCTTTGGCCCTAACATATTTCCCTGCTATAAGGTAAAGGTTTAGGCACTGATCAATAGTGCCGACACCCGGTCTAAAACGATATTGAAGTGCCGTTAGGATATTGTTTTCATCAGTCCAACTTCCCAGATGGGCCAGGAGTACAAGGTGAAGAATCTTAACACTGGAATCCAATAGTGAAATTGGTCTGGTCCAGGATGGCAGGGATCTATCTTCCTTTTTAAACATAGGGACAAAAATAGCTGTCCTCCAGAAGTCTGGAATAGGGCCTGACACAGTGGATCTAACAACATTTGTAACCTAGGAAGCTCACAGATTAGTGTTTGATTTAAAAATATCTGCTTGGACACCATTAGGGCCAGCTGCCTTCCCCGAAACACATTTCCTGATGGCAAGAGTCATTTCGTGGATGCCAATCACGATCAAGGGCTTTGTGAGTTTTAGGAAAACAAACAATGACCCTTCCTCTATTAATGGACCATTTTCTGTGAGCATTTTTTGAAAAGTGGAACACGCAGGAACCAACCATAATTAGAGATCCAATGTTTGGTGCATCTAGTTCTGAAAAGAAAGATTGATGTACTGCTTCCTAGAACTTTGTATTATCCATGGCCCTCTCCAACACTACAAGGTCTTTCCATGCTTTATTGCTTATTTCACTTCTTCTCCCCTCTAAGGTGGTTGTATATAGCCTTCTTGCATCCTTGACCTCTTGTATTGAACAAGTGTCAGATGTAAGTGCAACCATCAATGGGTAATGGGCAGCTGAACAGGCCACGTTAAACCATTGGTGGGGGAGGTCTGTGGGAGGCCTAATGGAAGTTAAATTGTCCGATACAGTCCTACAAATGATGTTAAACCCAACTTGTATAATATCAGGCCCTTTCTCCTCCATTAGACAGGTTAAAATGGAGTACATGTTCTCAACCATGATATCTCGGATAAATATGATAGGATCAACCTTATCCCATTTTATCTTTAATCCTTTATTCTATTCCTTATACACCTATCCTGTCCTTGTTTTTACGGCCTTTTGGTTTGGTGTAGTAATTCAGTGTGATAATGAGAGGATTGTGGTTGCTTGATCATATACTAGCTACTTTAAAATATAGGAGTAGGGGAGAAAGGTCAGCCGATATCACAATGTAACCAATCCGGCTCCCTGAGTAATTACCTAAGAAGGTTGGGATACAGGGATCGTTCCCACAAAACATTTCACTGGAAAAAAATCAATTATGCTTCAAAATAAGGGTATTTAGTGCCTTGCCATAAACTGTATGCTTAACATGAGTAACAGTATCGCTCTTTGGATTCATAAAACCACACATACTTGCCAGCATGTTGACATAAAGTAGAATTGCAATCCATAACCCATACTATATAGCCAATGCTATTTGTTTTCTGGTAAAAGTCTTCAAAAAACCCTCAAGACCACCACTCGAGTTCTGATTGAAGATATTATTATGGAAATTAATCAACATAATATCGGGTTCAACAGGGGAGGATAAAAGAGTTATCAAAAAATATGGAGAAGACCAAAATTTCAATAATGGGAATGCAGTACATTGGAATGAGACCCTCTGATATTCCCACCTTTTAAGGCAGGGCTGGCTGTACAAAAGCTCGGTACAAATCAATCTAAAACCTTTTTGTCATCCATGTTGCTTGACAGCAAATCATTTCAAAGGCAATAACAAACCTAACTTAATCGGGATTTGTAATGTTCCAGCAATGTTCCAAGAAATAAGACTGTGCATATTTCGTACTGGACAAGAGTCTTGAACTGTGGTCAACTCTGCTTCATCCTGTAATTAGCAAGTTCCATGTAATGGAGGGTCAGCTTCCAGATCTTGTGCTGAAGACAGTTTTTCTACACCCAGTGATCGTGGAATTCCCAGCTTCAAAGATTTAACATCAACATCCCATACAGACTGACACACCAGAAAAGTCGATTTATCTTGCAAAGGATAATCAACCAATCAATTTCACCCCTTCCATAATATCATATCAGTTTCTCACTGAAACACTGTAGCAATCCTGAATATTATCATCAACATTTATGCCTCTCTGTTCAAAGACACAATTGTTTGGTAAGGGAAAAGCTGGCCTGTAGAAGAGACCAAGGGAATGCACCTGTTTGCCCTTTTGATTTTTAGCCATGTGATTTAAGCTGTGAAGGAGATTATTTACAAGCTTTGGGTCTCTAAGGTTTATGACAACAAAGCCACCAATAGATTGTTTGTTAGATCGGCTAATCCACCCTAATATGCGGGTGAAAAGAATTTCATTAGGCAAGTCCCCAGAGTGTCCAGATTCGAATCGTAGCCAGTGAGCATTCTAGTGCTTTAGACCCTTGCTATGCTCTTCTGTCCCACAGGCAATTGGAGGAACATTTTCTAACACAACCTTGTAATGGTTACAGCCAGACAGGATCTGCAAGGTTTCTGTATGAATACAGTTCTTGTAATTGAAATTAGAGTTTGAATTTTGAGTATACACATCATTTGCATATAGCAAGTCGTGCAATCTTTTTTCTCACCCTGGTCTCCGTTGGGTGTTTGCACTACCCGGTGGGCGGTCATTTGCAGCAGCAACGGCACGATCAATAAGGCCCTTAGTGGTTTTCTTATCAGCTTTGAAGGGGGCCCTTCCGTCATTTGTTGACATGTGTGCTGTTGATAATAGGTTAATCATCGTTATTCGAATTCATCAGAAATCATAAAAGCATACATTATAAAAAAAATACTCCAATAAACAATTCTCATCATCAAACAATCATTCTATAAAATCAGTTTTTTCCTATATTGTAGAACTCTATACAAGTAAGTTGGCAAGGGGTAGAACATTGGAAGAGACAGTAACATTTGCAGATATAGGAATTTAGGGCAACATTGTTTAAAATAAAACAAATGTATAAAATCGATAAAATATAAAATGTTCTCAAAAACGTATCAAAAAAGGGTATAAATATGTGCATTGGGTAACGTTTTCGACCAATCATTCACAGTCAAGAAGGAAACAAGGTGGTGAAAGGAATCCAGTCTGTAACGGATCAATACAAACTTATGATGAGGATTGTGGACAAACTTGAAATATGGTTGCAAGGAAAACGTAGCCAGTGTTAAATGATTGCTAAGAACACTATGTTTAGAAAGTTCAATCAACAAACTTGCTTCCTTAAACAGCGTGAGGCAGATCTTATTTAATTCTTTCCTTGACACAGGCTCCAATGTTTTGCGGCACTCAAAAAATTCAAAGTGGCCCAAATCATAGCAGATCCATTTGACATGCCAAGGTTTTTGAGAAAAAGCTGTCAGTTTTAGGAAGTCCTCAAGCACTTAACTGTTGAAAATAGAGTCAACATTGATCCACACTTTATGTCATAAAAGGATGGAATAGGTTCGTGCGATATAACCGGAAAATAGCATCCCCAATTCTGAATGGCAACATTGGGTCAAACAGCTCCAGGGAAATGCCACTAAAGTTCTAAAAAAACTATTCTTCACAATTTGAAGGGGATTAGTATCACATATAACTCCACCCCATACAATGCTGTATACACACACTTGGTTGTATATATTGTTAACTTTTAATTGATCTGCTTTTTACCAAGTTTATGTGCAAAGTTAGATAAAGTAGGGGTTGATTTTACAAACTGCCACCTTCCAAGCCCGCTGTGTGAGAACATAACCTTCAAATATGAAAATGAGGGAGTAAAACTTAGCTTACAAATAAATCTTGGCACCTCAAATACCCTTCCCACACCTCATTACGAAGGTCTTGGTCAAGTTGGTTATTAGGCTCAAACCCAGCATAAATAAAAGTTGCAAACCCATCGGGGTGCAGACCATGAATACAGCCTTGTCTGCGTAGAGGAGGGCCTGCATCAGACAATGTCCAATTTGAGGGAGGTCCTTGTACCCTTAAACCAACACAGATCCTATGTTATTAACGTATAGGGTAAACAAGAAGGCAGCAAGGACATATCCCTGCCTCAGCCCCATCTCCACAGCGAACACTGTCGCACATTCACCCTGAAGGCCGAGTACAGGCCCCGTAAAAACAAAATGACAGCATTATCTTCTCCTAAATCTTCTAAAATAGACCACAGTTTAGCGTGAATAACACAATCAAATAATCTCGATAGGTATGCCAAGGTCCGAAACAAATGACCATTCTTGCGCAGTCTATATTTGCCAATTTACAGGTTCAAATTTACACACTGCTCAATTATCCTAGGCCTTTGAAGAAACCATATTGAATGTCCAAAAGATTCTCTTTACTTTCTGCCCAGTCCTCAAATCTGCCCAATATAATCCTACCCATAATCTTTACCAGGGAGTGAAGCAAGGAGATCTGGCGGTAACAAGGTGAATTCTTCCGATAACCTTTTTTGTGAATCGGAACCATTAAGGATTCCGACCAATTACACAAGAGTCCTTCACTACCACATGCTCCTAGCACCACAGTTGAAATAGGTCCCCATAATAAAATATTCTCTTTATAGAGGTAGCCTGAAATTCCGTCCGGACCAGGGGCCTTGTCACCCTTTGCTGAGCATGAGAGCCCTATTTACCTCTTCAAGTGAAAATCTCAAATCTCAGATTAATTACAGATACCACAGAAGAACTTGGTGGGGAAGCCACCTGCTCAGATGATGATGAGCAGATGTTGAAAAAGTGTTGAAAAAGTGTGCCACCCACTCTGCTTCGGTGATAGTTATCTCCAGGCATGGTGACCCTTGTCTCTAAGAAAGGGGAAGTTTATATCGTGCCAACAAAAGTTCTTTAATCCCTCTATAGATGTTAATAAAGGCACTCAGAACCGCCTAGGGGTTAATTTCCTCGTCAAGGCAGTTATCTAAGTCTTCAATATATTTTACAATCAATTTACTCAAAAAGTTGGTCAAATGAAACTTCGACCAGCATAGGGAAAGACAGTTACGAGAAGCTGCTTCAATATTCCCAACATAAACATTGTCCGCAATCCCCTGGTTTGGCTGAGTGCTAACATTTAGGTACACCCTCTGAGGATAATGATCACTATGGGCAATCAAGAGTATGGAAACTCCAGTAAGAGAACTCTGTGCCCTAAAGGATGATAAGATATAGTAAATTACAACATTAATGCCCCTACCATTGAACGTACAGTTGAAGGAAGCTACAGGGGATCTTAGTTCATTAGCAAAAGTGAGGTCATGCGTATAGACACCATCTTATTTAATTTATCGCCATATACAGAGTGGATTACATTTATTTGATCATGACCTTTTATGTCTGTAATACCACATCATTTTTTTGGGGCAAGTGTCACAAGCAGATGTTAAAATCACCATCCCAAATCCCCGTGTACTCTTTCTTCCTGCTACAGCACAAAGACATAAGATCATTAGCCAACTGGCCTAATATAATCAAGAATTGCTTTATCCACTACAGAAATTGTTAATTAATTTCTTAAATTTTATTCTTCATCATACAGCAAACCGGATCCTATTGATAACCAAACAATAGATCCCTTTTTCAAGTCAAATAGTCTCCTGCCACGTTCCAAATTGGCTAGGTTTGAATTAGATTTACCACTATTCAATGAAGACATTATAACGGCTATACCTTCCTTGAAGCCACAAACATTGCAGGGGCCAGGTAGTATCCCAGTAAAATTTTATACAACTTGTTTTGTAACCCTACTACCCACTTACTCCAATAAGTCACTGGCTCTAGTAATACTGAAAGTTTATCAGGACCTTTTACTGAATGATTGATCATAGTGTTGCCTAAACCAGACAGACATTGTACTGAAGGCTGAAATTGTCATCATATCTAGGTAATTTTACTAGCATTCCATGACTTTAAGTTCTGTTCTTTTTAATGTGAAGATAGTTCCCTACAGGGAGGACCAGAATCTCGCTGAAGACGGAGGGGCCAAGCTCCTAGACAGAATCCCCCTGCCCGCACTGACGGAACAGCAGAGGGAGACACTAGAACAAGACATTACTGGAGACGAAATAGAACAGGCGGTAGCGAGCCTCAAAGACAACAAAGCCCCGGGCCCAGATGGATACACAGCGAAGTTTTATAAACAATTTATCCACCTAATCAGACCCACAATGGTAGAGGTCTTCTCAAACTGCATCCAAAAGGGGAGAATGACCTCCTCAATGGCGGAAGCCAACATTATTGTGATCCCAAAGGAGGGGAAAGACCCACAACACCCACAAAACTACAGGCCAATTCCCCTAATCAACGTGGACTGCAAGATCTACGCAAAAATCTTAGCAACAAGACTTAACACGCAGCTACCCAACCTCATACACAGCTCCCAAGTAGGCTACTTCAAAAACAGGATGTCCCATGACAACACAAGACTCTTGTGCCACCTAATAAACTATGCCTCCACCAGCAATAACCCTGCAGTCATGATTGCCCTTGACGCCAAAAAAGCTTTAGACAGGGTGTCATGGCCTTTCCTAGATCGCTGTATGTTAAAGTTCGGGTTAGGGACAAACTACAGAAGGATGGTGCTAGCGCTCTACAAAAGCTCGCGTAGCGCTTCCGAGCCGCTAACCCTGGAAAGAGGCATAAGACAAGGCTGCCCACTCTCCCCAGCCCTCTTTCTACTAGCCCTGGAACCACTCCTGGCCATGATTAGAAATAACAAAGACATACAGGCAATCCCAATTGGGGGTGACACAGTTAAGCTAGCTGCATACGTAGATGACATCCTCATCACCACTGAAGAACCGGGCCCGTCGATAGCCGCACTAATGTCTACCATCGAGGATTACGCACAAGCCTCGGGATATAAACTCAACAATGACAAATCAGAATGCAAACCACTAAATGTGCACGCAACTAGAGATGTGCTAGGGAACTCAGGGCTGGCTTTGCAGAAGAAATTCCTGAAATACCTAGGCCTACACTTTGGGGGGGGGACCTCAAGACCACGCTTGACCACAATGAAGAAACACTATTAAACAAGTTGAAAGGGAAACTAGAGGCGTGGTGACCGAGATTCATCAGCTGGTGGTTTAGAGTAGAAACAATCAAAATGATGCTCACATCCATGGTCAATTACATGCTCGACATGCTCCCACTGATCAACACAGAAGAATTCCACAAACGTCTAGACAAACTCAAACAAATTCCTATGGAGAGATAAAAGACCTAGAATAAGCCTACAGAAACTAAGGCTAAACAAAAGCCTGGGCGGGCTAAACCTAACCAACTTTAAAACATTTCAAACGGCATGCTTAGCCAAACAAGGTCTACACTAGCTCACTCCAGAGCAAGAGTATACGCCAGTATGGCTCTCGCTAGAGAGGAGAATCCTAAAAGGCCTCGACCCCCTAGCCCTGCTCACGGCGAGCAAACATCCCGAAATAACCAATAACATCATACTGAAGAACACCAGGACCGCCCTCCTCAAAGTAGACAAAAGAATGGCAGCTAGAATTAAAAACACGAGGTGGGAATCAATCTGGTTTAACCCAAAACTAAAATACAGAGACAAAACACTTAACATAGACTCTTGGTACAAACAAGGTATCTCCACCCCCAACCAACTAGGAAGCCTAAACGCACCCCTCACTTTTGACACCCGAAAACAGGCACACGACCTACCAGACATTGAGCTCTATAACTTCCTTAAAATTAAGGTGGCGATTACAAAAGCAGAACTTAGCGAAGAGACCCATTCTATCCTACAATACACAGCGAACCTAAATAAAGTCGGACACCAGACATCACACTTCTACAAGCTCCTAAGCCCGGCAACAACAAAACTTTAGAATACTGGGACTCAATTCACCACAGGCGACTTAGCGAGAGGGAGAAATCTAGCCTCTGGTCGTCAGCGTCACACAACAAAGTAACTACAACATTAGCTCAAACAAAATATTGGCTCCTCCACAAAACATACTGGACCCCTTCCCGCTTAGCGACATTAGGGTTATGCGACATCAACGTGTGCTGGAACTGCCACAAACAAAAAGAAGGCGTGCACACCTAATCCTGTACTGCCCTAAAGTTAAAACTTTCTGGAGTAGAATAAATGACTTCATAAATAACGTTCTTGGTCTTTCACTACAACTAGACTTCCACGGGTTTGCCACCGCCTTCATGGCACCGGAAATCCAATTAAAAAACCACAGAGATCTGATTGACCTCCTACTCATAGCGGCATTTAAGATGGTCCTAACAAACTGGAAAGACACGGGGAAAGCGTCCTTCAGAAGCTGGTTCAACTGGATCACCTTCTTACGGGGGCAGACAACATAACATCAAAACAAACTCCCAACACCAGCGCCAGAGGGGAAATGTGGCTTTCCCTGGACAACTACCTGTCCACACACAAAGCCCCATAGGCAGTCACCCAACTGGGCCCATCAACCCCCGCAACCAATGCAGGCCAAAAGTCTGGCTACAGCAACCAGTCTTACCCAACCGCCACCCGAACATATGTTCTTCCTTGACTGTCTACTCTCCCCCTCTTCTTCCTACTTTCCTTTTCCTTTCCCGCCCACCTGTGGGTACAAACACAAGCCAGCTTAGTACATCACACATCAAGCACACACTGCCCTTCATATGCTCCAAGAGATGCCTTATGCAACCCAACTGCATGCAAAGTTACCAATTTTTGCCCAGAGGTTACCTCTACTGTACCCCTATATACTGTACTCTGTATATACAACTCTTTTCTTGATAAAATCATTTGAAATTAGAAAAAACAAACAAAAAAACAAAAACAAATGCACACCCTTTCTGAACAAGAAAAAACATGAATGCATCTGTTTACCTTCAAAACTCATGACAGAAGATATTTACCACACCCTGTAAATACCTCACTCCATGATAGTGAAATTTACTGGGTGGAGAAAAGTACACCCCTATTCTGACCTACTTACAATCAGTCAAACCAGTAGGCATTGGGCAACCAAACATGCCCTCAACCAAATCATCATCATCAAAACACCTTTTAGTACGCAATCATCTACCCTATCTACAAAGTTCCATTTCGCATTAGGACTTTCTCCCCATTAAGGAGAAATTATTCAGGAACCTTTTTTAATTTATTAACTCAGTGGCATATATAATTTAAACATCTACAGTCATATAACTCAATCTACTATAACAACCTAGCAGAACTACAATGCCACATGAAATGAAATCTGCTAATGTTATTAAAATTACCAATGACTAATTCTTTCGTTTTTGTAACCACAGAAAATGTACTGTCTCCACTGAAGTACACAAAGCTGTTGTCAGATGCATTCTCCGTAGTGAGAGAGGAAAATGTGGTACGAGTTACAAGCTGATTCAAAATGCTCCTGTCTTCGATACATCCCTGCCTTTTTAAAATATCTTGAAAAATGAAAATGCTTCTTGCATTTCATTGGTACTGATTATGTTTTATTGCAACCTGCATGAGTGCATCTCGTTGGGAATACTAAATGAATTGGACAATAATAACATGCGTTGTCTGCCAGCATCTGCTTTAATGTTCCCACTCTGTTGGCTTTTTCAGTATTGACAGCATCCAGCTCAGAGCCCAGAAGATCATTTATCAGCGAGCTCGTGAAGGGGAGCAGACTCAAAAACGTATAGCTTGTCTCCTCAGAGATCTCTCTGAAACATACATGATTATGTTTTTAATTTGCTTTCAGCAGCACAATCCCTTTTTTCAAAAGGTTCATTCTCTATCAGGGTATGCTTTGAAAATATGCACAAAATGTAAACTTCCCTCACAAATATCAATATGTTTCTTTAAAGTGCTTGGGACTTCATTTAGAGGGCAGCTAATTAATTTCTGTTCACCATTGTGGTGGATTTAGGCCCTTCACCACGCTGGCAGGGGGAAATCTGCTGCCTTTAGAGTTTGCCACCAAAGCTATTGAGGTGTCTCAATCAAAACGACTGTCTCCACTTTCGGAGGAGCCACTTTGATTGGAGGTGGGGCAATTTCAGTGGAATTTCTGCCATATACCCTGTTGAGTGGTGGAATTTATGCAGCTCAATGTAACCTCTAAAAATGTATACTCAAAATATGGTACAGTGTAAGTACCAATAACAAACAGAACCGGGGGTATAAAAGCTAGCAATTTAGTCGACTAGCTTTAACTCCTCAAAGGGTGAGTCGGAACACAAGTCACACAAAAGCCCAGAAAAGAGAAACAAAAAGGATAAGAGAGCAAAGGTAGAGTGATTAATAGTGAGATCCAGAAGCAACTTATTGGATTCCCATCATTGTATCTTAGTGATCAATCTTATCATTTGGTCACCCATCTCTCGGGATGATGTGTTCCGACTCACTCTTTAAGGAGTTAAAACTAGTCTACTAAATTCTTGGCTTTTAGACCCCCGGTTCTTTTTAGGTCTCGTAGCGAAAACACAGCGCGTCAGCGCTGTGTCTCGCTAGAGATCTATTGTTGGCGACAGTGCTTCCCAGGAGACAGTGCCGGCTGCGCGCATCGCCTTGGAGGCAATTTAAAACTGGAGCGCGCGCTGTGGCCAGGCGCGTCTCCTGGGAATCTCAAGCACCACACATGCATGCGCATACACACAGACACACACACAAGCACCCATGCACGCACGCACATACATACATACAGAGCCCCCCCACACATACACACACACGCGCGCACACACACCGAGGCCCCCCCTCCCCCGCCGTCACCGTCGCACACATACATACACATACACATGAGCATACACACACACACAATTGCACCAAGCCCCCCCCAGCCTTTTGAAACTTACCTGGCCAATGTCGGGGACTCTGCTCTCAGCACGCGGCGCCCAACCTCCTGCTGGTGCGACACCGCTCACAGGAGCCCCGGGCCGCGAGTCTTAATCGGATGTTCCTCATGAACTTGTATAGTGCAATTTCAGGTTCTGCTAAGTTGGATTGGTATGTAGGGACGAATGACGTGCCTTTGTTGAGAACTTTCATTTGTTGGTTCGTAAGTTGTATGGATGAAATGTTGATTACTATGTTCTCCCACTCCGTAGATTGGGTTTGGTTTTTTCTTTAGTTTTTCCTCTCCTGGTTTTTGTTGAATTCCACTTGACTTGGATGTTGGATCGGGTGGTTTCGTTGGTTGTTGACCCTGTCCTAAAAAAGCCTCAGTTGAAGTTGTAGCTTGGGATGTGGTCACTGTAGTGGCTAAATCACCAGATGTCCCAGTTGTTTCTTTTCTTTGGATCGGTGCTCTTGAGGTTGAAATATCTCCATCTGATACTACGCTTTCGTCCGACGAGGTGAATTGTTTTTTAGTTGCTGGACGACGTTGCGCATACATTTCTGCCCATGTATAAACTTCATTTAGACGATAATCAATAGTGTCGCGTTTAAATTTTCTACGTTTTCTCTCTTGTAGATCTTTTTCATAGCTTTCCAATTTCTTATTGATTAACTCAAATTCATTTGCCCACTCTTCTGCCTCCATACGTTTGGATAGGTCTCTCTGTAAATTAAATATTTCTTCTTCTAGTTTCCCTTCTGTAGCATGTTTATTTCCTGAATATTTATATCGGTTTAATGATCGGTATTTCAACATTGCCGCCGTAACCATTAACTAGCATTCAAGTCCGCTTTTAGTGTTTGACGCTCTTGTCAAACACACGCAGTACGTCCATATATCAAACACTCGCGATAATGGCTCGCATTCACCAAACATTTGGAAACCAGCCGTCTGTTTGAATCACGGAGAGGAGAAATGTTCGTATCATAAAAATTCTCGGTAAGCTATCGTTTTGAAAGCGTCCATCAATTTTTTATAAAAAGCCGCTTGAGATAATCTTTAAACCTGTTTGTTGAAACAAGCGCTTTTTTCGTTTCTCTCACAGATACGCCGTCGAGCATTACGAAGAGCAGGTAATAACTAGCATAACCGTAGATAGTTAGAACAGTCACAGTAAAATTCCGTCAACACGACATAGCGGTTTATGATTATATCTTCCTCACTTTTTTAATAGAGTATAAACCAGAACGAGTTTTCCAAACGTAGAGACGCACACCCCGATATTCCAGCAAAGCAAAGTGAGTGTAACAATGTACTCGTGATTATTGTTTGGCTATTAGCGCATGTATCATTATGATGCAAGAGCATAAACCCGACGAGTTGTTCACACGTAGAGACGCATAAACCTACAATTCAGTAAATAATGTGAATGTGCTTGTAAAAATGAACTCGTGATTATCGTTTAACCTTCAGATTGTGTATCATGATGACACAAAGAGTAACCAATGTTCGAGTAGATTTTTATCATGCATCTACACAACAACCTTTGAGACAATATGTTTGAGCAGAATTCAAAGTAATGTTTAATTCACTCCGCATGTTTGGATGAAAATATATAAGAATGGTAAACTCTGAATTGAGTAGTGGCACATGTATAAATAAGTAAAAATGCAGAATGTGGAAAATGTATAATTAATGCACATATATCATTTCTTACAGAGGCCCCTGAGGAGGGGACAATGGCACCGAAATGCATCGGGCCAATCAATTCAGCGATTGTCGAAATATGTATTACAACATGATTTATTGTTTGTATGATGTTTAAATACAACCAATGCATTTTCAAGTGTATTTAAAAGTTATAATGAAAACTAATTGTTTTCAAAAAGTGATAATTCACAATCTAGGTGTGATTTAACTCAAGTTGCAAAATAAATGTATCAAGTTAAACTTGAAATCATGGAATTACAGAAGATCATTGAAAACTACAAGAATAGGTGGAAACACTTCATATTAAGCTGTGCATTCGGCAGGGTCGTGATATTGTACTTTTCGAGTTTACCTGGCTCAAAGGACACAGTTCTCTCTTTATAATAGTATATAAATTATAGCAGGAAGACTAAGGTTAGTTCTGAGCGTGTACATAAAGTTCAAAAAGGGTTTATTCAAGGAAGATCTTTGAAAGAGCTGACTACATGCTTATAAGCTCCATATATTTGGCCACTGCATACAAGCTCCCACTTGCGGTAGTGGCGTTAGATGCTACTAAGGCAATTGACCGGGTGAACTGGGTCTACTTACAAGCTGCAGTGAAGTCTCTCAACCTGGGGACACATTTTTGCAGAGCCCTGGTCTGGAATTTTTGCCACACCAGAAGCTAGGGTGCTGGTCAATGGCTCCCTGACAAACTCCACTCGGATCACCAGGGGAACAAGTAAAGGCTGCCCTTTGTCATCACTACTGTTCAATTTATTTTTTTTAAACCAATTTTTTCTTTATTAGGAACAGATAACCATACAGTGGCACATACCTAGATTGATCACAGGAAATGCAGGTACAATGTCAGATACATAGTAAAGTCAATAGTGAAATCGGAATGCGGGTAGACTCAAATCACAGAGTACACAGCGTGCCTGGAGGCACAAGGCAGCATGAAATAAAGATGACTTAGGACAGTAGGAACATGGTACCCCGGAGAGGGAGGTTTACAATGCCAGCCGGGCCCCACACAAAGCAAGGTAGAAGGCAGAGCAGTGAGGCACCGCAACAATCCTCAGCCGTTAGCAGGTGCCAAACGGGCACACAGTAAGGCCAGAACAAGGGGAGTAGCAGGGAACAGCGCCACAGCAGCAGCAATAGTCACTCAATCATGACACGCCCATCTTAACCCAGTAGAGTATACAACACACAGTTCTGTAATGGACAATCTGAGAAAAGAATAAGGCTGTAAGGTAGCAGGGATGAAACTCCCTACGGCAGCTCCCCTCGGCCAGCATCATCAGAATCATCACTGTGGGTAGGTCTGGTCAGCCAGTAAATTTGCAGTGGACTCCAGAAATCTTTAGGTCTGCACCGTACAGGCATCAAGTCAGCATAAATATTATATTGTTCTTGGCAATACATCATGTCATCCAGCCAATCCTTAAATTTCGGGGCCCTGCCCCTACCCCACCTACAGGCTATCCTGCGCTTGGCTAGCAATATGGCCATATCTGTGAACCTGCGATAAGGAAGAGGCACATCCTTTGTGTATCCCAACAGCATAACCATGGGGTCCAACAGTACAGCCTTGTCAGTCATAACATCTAGCGCCTCATGGACCTGGAGCCAGTAGGACTGGATCGCATCACATTCCCAGGCCAGATGTAGAAAGCCAGCCCCCTCCGCCCGACAGCGGGCACACTTATCATCGTCCGCTAAGCGGAACCTGAACTTCCTAACAGGTGTATAGTAAAACCTCTGTACAAACTTATAATGTATCATCTTCAATCTACAACTCGAAGAGATGTTAGCAGTAACATCACAGCAATACGCCCATTGGTCATCAGTGATATCTACACCCAACTCAAGAGCCCATTGCCCTCTCGCATGACTAGGCAGAGTTTCTCGCTGCCTCCTTATGGTGTTGTACAATTTAGAGACCAGATGTCTGCCATCAGACACCAACAGGGCATGTAATGGTAAGGCAACCCCAGGTTCACTCGGAAATTGTGGGAGTATAGCACGTAGACCTTGCCGAAGCCGCACATAGTAGAAAACCTCCAGGGGGGAGGGTGGCTCTCCCCGGAAGAAATGGTCCCTCGTACGAAAGGTGCCCTCAAGAAAAAGGTCGCCCCATGTGAGCACTCCGTTCCGTTTGCACATAGTCCGAAACCCAGTCTCCTGTAGCAAGGACAATTTGGGGTGATATGCAAGAGGCAATGCCGGGGAGTAAAGCTGCGCGAGCCGCAGAGTGGTCGCAATACGGGACCACGCGTCCATAGTGCAGTTCACCGTGGTGGTACGGGCATCCACATCGCGCGATCTTCCCAAGACCATGCCCTCTAGTGGGAGGGGATGTACTATCCACTCCTCCGTCGCTATCTGTGGCATAAAGGGGGTGGGACGCATCCAATGATACGCATAATGCGCTTGAGCGCTTCGATAGTAGATCTCAAAATCCGGGACATCAAACCCCCCCTTCGCATACGGTAGTGTCAAGGTGGACCATTTCACTCTCGGCTGTTTGCCCCCCCAAAATAGTCTAAGTAGCTCCGAACGCAGGCGTTTAAAAAAATAAGCCCCGGGGTAGTAGGGGATATTCTGAAACAGATAAAGGAATCGTGGAAGCACAACCATCTTCACTAAGGAAGCCCTACCTGCCATAGAAAGTGGCAATGACATCCACCGCGTAATGTTATCAGCCAGTTTAGAGATAGCAACTCCATATTTAAGCCTGATCGTTTCTTCCCTATCTAGAGAGATCACACTGCCAAGATAGCGCAAGTCCGCATCGCACCACTCTAGGGGGTAATCCAGTTGGAACCTCTCAACAGATGGGGTCAGAGGGAAGAACTGTGACTTCTTCCAATTTATGTGAATACCGGAAATGCCGCCGAAGACAATGAGCTCCCGCAGTATCTGATTAAGATTCAACTGCGGGTCCTTCACATATAATGTAATATCATCCGCATACAGGGACACACCTATCTGGTGCTGGAAACAGTTAAATGCACTATGCTTATGGAGTTGCCGGATACGGCAAGCCAGAGGTTCAATGGCAATGGCAAACAATAGCGGGGAAAGGGGACAGCCCTGTCTCGTGCCTCTCGAGATAGGCAAGGGAGGGGAAAGGACCCCATTCACCACCACCCTGGCCACGGGTTGGGTATACAGCAGTTTCACTCATGCAATAAATATTTTGGGGAAACCCATTCTACATAAAATGTCGATCAGGTAATTCCACTCAACTGAATCAAACGCTTTGGTAGCATCTAGGAAAACCGCAGCAACTGGGAGTTCAGGAGCAATAGTAGGGAGCAAAGAGAACAATGTGCGAAGATTATGGGAGGTTGCGCGCCCGGGCACAAAACCTGATTGGTCTGGGAGACCTATAGTGGGCATAAGTAGGGAAGGTCGAGCCGCTAGTACCTTTGCTAATATTTTTGCGTCACAGTTCAGTAGTGACAGGGGACGATAAGAGTCCATGTCTAACGGATCCTTGCCAGGTTTCAGTAGGGACGTAATGGCCACCTCCCTAATGGACCCGGGTAGGACGCCCACCTCCAGTGACTCCTCAAACACCTCCTTAAGGACCGGAGCCATTATATCAACGTAACATTTATAGAACTCGGCAGGGAGCCCATCCAACCCCGTCGCCTTCCCATTGCTGAGTGACATTATGGCATCCCGTATTTCTTCCACTTCCAGTGGGCCTCCAAGGAATGCTCTATGACCATCAGAGAGCCAACATAAAGCAAGGTTATTGAGGAACCCACCATACGGACCTCCCCCGATTGTTGTGAAGTATACAATTGTTCATAGTGATGTATGAAGGCACTCTGAATCTCCAACGCATCCCTGCAGCGGGTGCCATCCCTCAGCACTAGTTCCAATATCCCAGTGCTAAAACGTGGATGTCTTGTGATCGAAGCAAGCACCTTACCAGGCCTCTCACCCTCACAGTACTTCCTAGCCGTCCAATGCTTCCCTCTAGATTTGACCTCACGGGCAGCCTCTTCTTCATAGTCTGACAGCTTCCCCCTAAACGCATGACGGAGTTCGGGGTCCGGGTCAGTGATCATCCTGTCCTCTAGATCTTTAAGATCCGCTTCCAAAGCCGTTATGGAGTTGACAATAGTTTTAAGCACCCCACCACTCTTGGCCATCGCAATCCTACGTACCGTTTCTTTAAAAGCCTCCCATATCAGCTCCACACTATCCACCGTCCCCTTATTCCGTGGAAAAAAAGCCTCTATCTCCTCCCCAAGTTCTGCCTTAAAGATGGGATCCAGTAGCACTGAGGGAAACAGCCTCCAAGGCGGACGCGGCCTGTTAAGACCCGGCATCGTCATAACCACCCTGACCGGACAGTGGTCCGAATAAGTCCTGGGGAGATGTTGTGTCTTGCGTAAACCTACGCTAAGCCCTCGGGACAAGAAGCAATAATCCAAGCGTGCCCAAGTGCGCGCATGCGCGGTGAAGTGGGTACCCTCTCTGCCATCAGGATGTGTAAACCTCCAGCTATCCACCAAGCCAGCCTCATCTAGTATGCCCCGTAGAACGTCCCTCGCCTGTGTGTTATATTGGCAGCTCCCATCAAAGCGGTCTGCCCCAGGCCACAGTGCAATCTTAAAATCCCCGCACCAGATGACATGTGTGGCGTCAATAGCAGCAACATGACCCCAAAGGGTGAGAAAAAATTCAGGGGAATCAGTGTTCGGCGCATAACAATTCACAAGTACAACAGTGTCTGAACCCAGTCTACCCCACACAAGTACATAGCGCCCTTCCGAATCCAGCCTCACCCCCAGTTCCTGAAAGGCAAGCGTTTTCTTGATCAAAACAGCAGTCCCACGAGCATAGGATGAATATGATGAAAATTTTCGAGTGGAGGCCCAGCGAGCAGCAAACTTAAGATCAACCTTTGGACGCAGATGCGTCTCTTGTAAGAACGCAATCTGCACGCGATGTCTATCCAAGTATGACAACACATTCCTACATTTTCTCGCGTCATTAAGACCCCGCACATTCCAGGGCAGGATTGTTACGGTATCCAGTGTGCCATCAGCCATTCCCCATACATTCGTCCATTAACACTGAGCCACAGGCCCGCCAAAGCCACCTATCAGGCAAAGAGCAATATAAGGGGCGCACACCATGCAGTTCCATCCGCAACCAATCCGTGCCATTAACACACCACAAAACCCCCCCAACCCCAACCCAGGATCCCCAACCCAATACAACACATGCCCACACTAGTCCAGTACGTAGTGCCACATCCCAAAAAAATGCAAAAGACGTACAGCAGTCCACGTAAATACCAACAGCGCGACTCACATTAGCTATCCAACAGCACCCCAGCACACCCTGTTGGCCGATGCGGAACCACGGAAGTAGCACATAACTGTGCCACAGTATATCACACTGAAAGGGCCCCAAGGGCGCACCTGAAAATCCAGACCCAGTAGTCAGGAACAACCTCCCGGTCACAGCATGAAGAGCAGCAGAAGAAGGCATGAAAATGGCCCCTGGAGCCCCATCCACAAGAGTACAGTCAATCCCACCCATCACCCACCTAGGCAACCCCAACCTGCCAGGACTCCACTCCCACCCCCCACCCATAACAAACACTCCCAAACATAACAGTACCAGTAGAAATACCAAAGTCAATGGAGTATACCCTTCAGGGTGCAGTCTAGAGGCGCACATAACCACCCCCCACACCTCACCATTGACCCGCATAGCTCAAGTAGGCCTGGCCCAGGTAAGGGGGGGGAGGGTGCCTGGAGTAAATTACCACCATAATCCGGCGCTCAACCAGCATCCTCAAGCAGCATATAAAAAAGTCCAATACACAGCCTTTCACTGAGGAGGGGTAGTAAAACAGAGGGCCAAAGAATAGTAAGAACTCTCACGGCAGACCCCTATGTGTATACAGTAAACAGCACAATCAAATAACAAGCAATGTCACTCATCCTCGTTGGCGGAGTGGAATCCCTCCTGTCCATCATCTCCACCGCGCCGGTCAGCAGCCCGCTCCCTCTTAAGCCGTTTCACGAAGTCCTCTGCCTGCTGAGGATTGGTAAAAAAAATTTGTTTCGCCTGATGTGTCACTCGCAGTTTGGCAGGATATAACAGGGCATAATCCACTTGGAGATCTCTGAGTTTCTTCTTTACGTCCAGAAACTTACGTCTCTGCTCTTGTACCACTGGCGTGAAGTCCGGGAAGATGGTAAAGTTGACTCCGTCGTAAGAGAGTGTACGGGCGGTACGGGCCGCCCGCAAGGCCGCGTCGCGATCACGATAATTGAGGAGGCGAGCAATGATCGGACGTGGTGGGGTTCCAGTGGCCGGACGCGGGCCAAGGGATCGATGCGCCCTTTCCACAATGAATTGTGTAGAGAAGGCCTCCGCACCAATCGCGCCAAGCAGTATCTTCTCTACATAAGTTTCCATCTTACCCACATTGGTCGTCTCTGGCACGCCAATCACGCGTATGTTATTGCGACTACTTCTGGCCTCCAACTCCTCGTTCTTCGCAGCAATAACCCGGAGTACATTGTCCATACGCGCCAGCTGTGTAGTGTGGGTAGCCGCTGTATCTTCATGGTCAGAGACGCGCTGTTCTACCACCGTGAGTCGCTCCTCGTGAATGTCCAATTTTTGCACCACTGCATCCATTCGTGATGAGAGCTTGTCAACTTTGTCCACTATGGTCGCGAATCCTTGTCGCATTTCCTGCATCATTTGCTGGAAATCAGGGGCAGTAGGTTGCGGAACAGCGTCAGGGACAGTATTGGGGGAGCGAGAGCCCCCCACATCTTGCATACCCCGGGAACTCCTCTTGGCCGCCAGAGAGTCAAAAGATAATTTTGATTGCTTGTTGTCAGGCTTACCCATAGCCAGAGACCAGAAGTAATCCAATCCAAGGTCCAATAGGATAAGGTAGTCCGAGAGCGGTCACCGACCTTTACACCAAGCAGGGCAAAAGCATCCCCATCAGCAGCGCAACGTTCGTTTCCTGCGGGATGATCAGCAGGAGGCGACAGCAGGAGTATTGCATCACAGTAGGGCCAGTACACAAAATCCACATGTAATGGCTGGGGCAGTAAAGGGGAAGAACACAAGAGATCAATCCAGTATCACACCACAGGGTTCCGTCCCCAGCTCCAGGAAGCAGTACGGCAGATTTGAGAATGTGCAGTCAAGACAAGATGTGTAGCCCACCAGTCGCAGGTCACTCAGCAAGGGAGCAGCAGCCCGCCCAATGCAACATAGGAGGCACACAGCAGGCAGCAAAAAAACAAAAAAAAAACGTTTCAGACAATGGTCTCCTCAAATGCGAATGGGACTCGCAGCATCGCCACAGCACCAGCCTTCAATCCGTAAAAAAAAAAAAAAAAACAGGCAATGGAGATCAGGAGCATGTCCCCCGTAGTCAGCAATGGCCCCTGGAGTCCGCAGTAGACAGAGCGAGTGCGAACTCCCTTCAGTTCCAAGCTCCGCAGCCTCACCTAAGGCGCCAATGGCGCTGCAGTACACCAGGCAGGGTCCGCACTCAGGGCTCGAGCAAGGATGACACCGCGGAGGCTCACAAAGCAGGAGAGTCGAGCATCCAAAGAGTGGGCAGGCACCAATGGAGGGCGCCCCACAGATGAGAGTTGCAGACAGGGGCACGAGCAGGCAGTATAGACACCCCCCCTCACCTGAATCACGCTCCGGTCACTGCTTCCACGGTTGCCGGTTCCGCCGGCGGGAGAGAGGAGTCAGAGGAGCCGGCACCAGCAGTACCGGCCAGTCCTTCACCAAATGTGTTGCTAGGGCCTCCGGCAAGCGTCACGCCGGTCCACGGGCCGTCCCACACCACTGATCAGAGCCGGAGTGTCCGACATAACAGGGCACCCGGCAGTCCCGCTACACAGGGCACAGAGGGGCCCACACACCTCGTGAAGCGCCGCGGCCCACAGTGACCCTGCAAGCCGGCCAGCCGCTCCAGATGCTCCCAGGTCTCCACTCGGTCGGGACTTCAGCTACATGTAGCTCCAGACAGGATGAACGAATCCGCCCCAAACTCGAGGCGAAAGTGCACAATACACTCCTCCGGCGTACCACACGGACATTGGCGGCGCAGATGGTAGTTGAGCAGGATAAATACCGGATATCTTCTCCAGGCAGCTAGAGCCTCACAAAAGTGCGGCCATTTTGCAAGTGCGCCCTCTAGCGCCCCCACTACTGTTCAATTTATACATCGAACCGCTAGCAAGAGAATCCGGAATGACCCAGATATCTTACCATTTCAGTACGAAGGCGGGGGGAAGAAATTAGGCTTATATGCAAATGTTCTTCTTATTTATACAACCCACCTACAGAGAACTCTGAGTCGTATCATGACATTAACAGCAGACTTTGGGAAGATCGCTGGCTATGACATTAATAAAGAGAATCTCCAAAAAGAGAGAGGTTCCCAAAAACCAGAAAGGACTGGGTAATACAAGAGGTAAACAAAAAAAACGGGGTTCCTTTCTGTGTTACTCAAATCAAGCTATACTCTATTCATGCCCATCTCAGAAATTACAGTAAAACACTTCACATATAGTTAAACCAACAGAAAAGGTTTTCATATGTTATCTTGATTTTATTTTTTTTAAAACAAGCTCATTGCCTAAATTCAAAAAACTCTACAAATACATTAAAATACATTAATTCTTCATGTCGCTTTCACTACAAAAGACTATTATATCTTCCTTTAACCAATTCATTTGTGTACCATTCAGTACCTTCTTTTGTATACAGCGCATACACAATATTTGCACATTAATTCATACAGTAAAGATTAAAAACAGTGATGAAATTGAGTCCTTATGTCGAGGCGTTTTGGTGTCTTGTTTTGATTGTATCAACACCTTCTTCAGGACAGAACAATATAAGACAACATATCTTCCATCTGAAAATAAATACATACAATTAATACCTAGTAGTTTTTTGTGTTATTCCAAACTAATTTTAGTATATGTGAGTCTACTGTCAAGGTCATAAGGAGTCTTACATTCAGTGTTTTTGACTTCACACTGTTTTTATATTAGGCCAATGATCGACTTTTGGTCCTTCTTTCAGGAGTTTATAGAGGCGTCCTATTTTTCTAGAATATAAATTAGGGATTTTACAATTACTGTATTGATCAGCTCTTTTACATGCCTCTCCATTCATTGTTTCAATTAATAAAGCACTTACTTCGTGAAGACCGATGTTATATCATCCCATTAGATTATTTCAACAGGTAGATCATCTGTTTACTTATTTCTGTTGGAGACTTATTATCCGGCACAGAGTTCTTTTTTTAATTCACCTACATCCGTACTGTGGCACCTCTTTATGTAAGTCATATGATACTTCTTGGCACCTATTATAATAGGATAATCTTATTATAGGCATGTCTTATTAGTGAATATGCTTCCTTATTTGAACATCCCCTATAAATTTAATACTTTTCTATCACCACATCTGTGGCTAGGTTATTATGTTCACATTACTAGCTTCCTTAATCGTGAGCAATATTCATTTGCTTCTATTGATATTTGGCTCTATTAGCCCGTGTATCCGCCTGCAACTTACTACGCATATATCCATTATACCCACACTGTTGTTATCGCGGGTATGTATCATTAAGTTGTAAGCCATTTATGCGAGATCCATTCCTCCCATATGTGTAAGCCGAATCCTCAGCTACCGCTTTGCTAAATACCTACATCCATTAGGATTGTAATGCAAAGCGGATGATATTACCTGAAAGGTACGCTACAGTGGAAAACCGCACTACCCCACATTTAAAAAAATTCTAACGGTACCGCAGTTTACCGACCACCGTTATGTCTGGAGTAAGTCCAAAGCTTTTAGGGACCCTAACCCATAATCAATCCTCGATAAAACGCCTTACTTAAGCAACATCTCTTACCTATAAGTCACAGCGTGCGTCTGCTCCCTTCGTCTCCCGAGTTTCCTATGGTAGGGATACTCCGGTTCTGCCGGCACAATATATACGCAAATGCCCGCCTACTAATTACATAATTGGCGTCTATTAATCTTTTAAGTTGGATGATTAGCTGCTGTGCCACCATATTTGTAGTTCCAGATTTGTAGTTCTTAAGAAATTTCCGCACCACGTGACTACTATTGTGTAGACCATCACGAGATTGGCGTATGATTCAAGACATAGCTGTGTTCAACCACCATTTTTGTAGTTTCTTCATTTGTTTTCGTAATACAGTTACGCGCCCGGCATCTATTTTTCCTTTTAAGTCCGCCGCATCAAAAGTCTAAATCTATCTATTACCAATATCGATTTAAATCTTTTAAAACGGGAGTCTGATAAATGACTGTTCATCTAGGTTCAGTCACCATTAATTAATTATCATCTCGAGCATCATAATAGTGGCCATCTTTATGTTAGTTTTATACGTCTCTGTATTTGCCACACAATTTCATAAACTCACAACCGTAAATGTCAAATGTGTGGTTTCTGTAGATGGATATATAGAAAGACCACGGCCAAATACTTTTTCGATTATTCGGTCCGTACATTGGCTCATTTTATACTCTTAAGTATTTAGCCTAAATAAATGCCCCACTTTATGTCTATTCTCGACCACGATATGTAAGTGGGCCATGGTTACATCACCATGGCCAAATAGCCGGTAGTACGTGTCTATTTGTGCTTTTCGCCTACCCCCAGCCTCCTGTCGCGTTGCTTCTCTACATCCCCACGATGTGTGTCGGTGGCTGTAGAGCTGCGTGAACTGTGCCTCCTGTTACTGGTCTCCGGTACAGAGACGCTGCTCACGCTCGAGGCCGCCTCACTTCCCTGCTCCCCTCCAAGTTGCTGGCACTAAATTTGCCAGACTGCAGATGTTCTACTGCAGGGGACACCTTGCCTAAGGCCTTCACTACATCACTGCAGTAATGACCCAGGTCTATCTGCAGTGACACTGATCTGCGTGACAATACAGCAGTGCTCTCGCAGAGCTTAGTGATGGTCCTAGTTGATGCAGAAGAACGGAGCAAGTTCTGATGATGCCTCCTGCGCTCGCTGTGTTGTCCTGCTTGGATGGCACGGGTAAGCTCCTGTAGGCACTGGTTGATGTCACGATTCCCCTCTGCTACAACTGTGGTCAGTTGACGCACAGCGTCTGTCATTGTGCACATGTTTTATGCCAATTTGGAGGTGTTCAGGTTCATTGTTCCCATATGTCTCCCCTGCAAGTGCTGAACACGCAGCATCTGGGACTCTACCCCTCCGTAGACGTGTGTAGTCTGTTCGGATCCCTCAGCAAGTCTGCCCATGGGCCTGTGCCCCTGTCTGACTCGGCCATGTGCTGGTGTTGGAGCTGGCGGAGTGACATCTGACTGGCGGGGAACACTTGAGGGTGCTGGACTCTGGTCTGTTTCCTCCACCTGCAGGGAGGGGATATGTGCCCTGTGTCTTGGTGGTGTTGTCAGTAGTGGTGGTGATGGTGTTGATATCGGGGTGGCGGTGGTGGTGGTGCTGGTGTGGATTGACGTCCCTGCGGAGTCTCTCCATCGGTTTCTGCCGGTGTTTCGGATATGATGAGGCGTTCGCTGTCATCAGAGTCCACCGGAGATGCATCTGTGTGTGAAACAGTGCATTGTTATTTTACGTTTTACTTTATCTGTTTAGAATTTCGCATACTTTGAACATGATAAATTACATATTTCGAGAGACTGTTAGACCGGTGCTGCTGGTTTCATTTCTTGGGCATTGGTGATCATACATGCACACTTGGCTGACATGACTACAACTCCCATGATGCAACACTCCTCTGAGGGTATATGTGTTATGCACTTCTTCCTGAACACTGTGATTGGCCTGGGGGGATAGGCATGGGTATACAATACGCAGCGTATCAGCACAGGCATGCATCTTACCTTGTTCTACGGTCGCTGTGCCGGAAGTGTCCATTTGGGTGACTCCCACGACTGCCTCTGGCTCAATAGTGCCCTCAACGAGGTCCCCCAGAGCTGTGTTGGCAGGTACTCTGGATGGCCCCCCTCCTGTGCCAGCTGCTTCCTTCACCCTTTCTGCAATGCGCTCCTTTGCCCTTTTCCTGAGGTCATACCACCTCTTTTTAAGATCGTCAGTGTGAGACTTCTACCACATTTACCCTCTCCTTGATGTGCAGCCAGATCTTGCGCTTCTCTGCTTCGGGCACCTTGAGTGACAGTTTTCCAAAAAGCTTTTTATGCTAGTTGCTCACCCCCTCTATAAAATGTTCCAGCTCCCTATCAGAGAACTTTTTCTTCCTCTTTCTGGGTGTGTCTGAGGGTTGGGATGCATTCTTGTCCATCTGGGATAGCTGTGGTGTGGCTGGGTTGTGAGGGTGAAGTCTCTCAGCTTAGCTCCTGTACTCTGCCTCCTCTTCTGAGCTCCTCAGGGCACTGAATGAAGTATGGGCTGGATGACTTCCTGGTTGTGATGTCATCAGCCTGCTTCCAAAGCGACCCGTTTTTTGCAAATTCGCTAATACCGAAATCGCTAATACCGATTTCGGTAATAGCTAAGTGTTTTCTGTGTTTCTTAGCGATTTTTACCGAATCGCTATTAAATACCGAATCGGTTGATGCATCCCGGAAAAATAATCCTTGTGTGCGATTCCCTATTTATAGCTAATAAGGACTCGTTTTACCAAATTTTGATGCATGGGCCCCAAAGTCAATAAAAAAATGTATATAAGGAAATAAATACATCATACAAAAACAGCAGTGTGATCAATCAATTACAAAAACTGCAGAAAAAGACTGTCCATATTGCGCCATAAGAGGTTAAATAACCTACTCAAAACACAATAACCACACTACTCGCTCACGATTCCAAATCACCAGAGGCCACCTCCCCAATCCAGAAGCATAAATCAATTACCACTCATTCAAGGAAATCGGGAACGTTGAATGTAACACTCCATCGATTTTCTACATCTCACCGCTGCTTTAAAAAACAGAGCAAAACCAAACCAAGTTCGGGGCTGTTTAGGACCTTATGATAAAACAGGACATCCCTGAGCTTCTTAAACCCCATGGATTTTAAAAGCTTGTTAATTAATGTGTAAAAAAGGAGATGTAAAATGTGCAAGAAAACAAAGTGCATCATAGTTTCCTCTTCCTGCCCTTCACAAGGGCTGAAGGACACCAATCTACCCATAGTGCCCCAAGTGCCAAAAAAACACTAAAGCCTCCACCCCCTACCTGCCCTAAATTGTAGGAATAAAGTTCTTTCCCAACGTGCCATAGCTAGAATTAAATACTGTGTTGGGTCAGCTGGTGCAGAGATCTCGAGCTAATCTTTAATAGAGTTTTTACGTAGCTCATTAGGCAATTTCCGTGAATAAAGGTACTCTAAAATAGGGACTTTACATTCAATATGTCAGACTTTTTTAGGGTAGAGGGTACACTAAAAATATCATGCAAGCTCAGTACCTTTAACATATTGTGGCGGTAGGCCAGTCAAGGGATTTTAAAGCAGTCGAAAGTGATTTCCCTGTTATGACTTGCCTTGGGATTAGACCAGGAGCGGACCCAGAGTAAGAGAGGGGCCAGCTTGGCTTTATGGGATATGTACCGGAAATTCAACTCTGAATGAATGATAAAGTGAGAGCTCTTGAGAGGCATTAGGCGGAGCCACCTGCAAATATGATTTTCAGCAGTTTATAGATGTTCAGAAAAGGGATAACTGTCCCTCTGCTAGCAGCCTGAGGCATTAAATATTGCTCCAGTCAATTTACTAAGCTTTAAACACAAACAACTGATTTGTGCCAGGAACCTGCGGAATCTAAAACAACCTCTAACTAATTAAAATTGCTCACACTGTTAATTTATTGCCTTTTCACATATAGCTTAGATACACTCTGCTCCCTGGCCCACATGCCATAATATATGATTTACATATTGGTAACCTACACATCAAGTTCTGTTCAAGTTTATCACAAAATTGTTTGTTTTTGGGGTACTATCCTGGTGAGTGCACCAAGAAATGATCCAATATAAAGCTGAAACATGATCCTGTAACAGTCACAGGAAGCACAGCCACCAAATCAGATGAAAAAGCATTGTAAACCAAAGTTCATCCATTTTAAACTGTTTTCTTTAATTAATCCTCTTTGCCTTGTTTGATATGCGAACAGTAATTTCAATTTTCAAGTGCTTGTATAATGCCAATTTAGGCCTTTATACAGCATGTCAAAATTATACATTTGTTAAAACACGTAAATTCTGTAACCCAATGCATTTTGGGCAATACGCCCTTCTTCAGGGGTAACTGTAATATAAGGAAAACAACTCATCAGGAACACTGTGGCCAATTTAGACAAAGATGGCTCACCACTCAACTGAACATTTCCTTTTTTTCTTTTATTGTTTTATTAGATAGAAATTCCTTAAAATCACAGCCCACATTTGACAGCCAAGCTGTGATTTTAAGGAATTTCTATTGAATGAAAGAATAAAAGGAACATATCTCTCCAGCAAAGAAGCCTAACAACGTGTTTCATTTAGTAAGACATAACTTTATTTCTGTGATATGGATTTTGGACATCAATATCCATTCATAAAGTGCCTATATGTTCAATTGAGTGCTGAGCCATCTTTGTCTAAATTTGCATGGGGAATGCTTTTCTCCATTCTTTTGGGGGCGTTTGAGGGTCATGTCTCCGGCTCCTTGCACAGAGCTTTAACTTTAGCGCTATAGCCACAATACGTTAAATGGCCGATGCAGGGTTTTGTTTTCCTGACCTTTTTCTGTACTGTTGCCAATTGTTCACAATAGAGTAACAATGGTATTGGAGTTTGAGCGATTGCAGGACTATCTCTGGCGACCTTAGTAATAGGCGGACATTATTTAATAATGTAAATGATGAAAAGCAATGGAGCCAGGATACATCCATGACCCACTCCTCTAGCTAATTGGGACATGTCAGACATTTCACCTACCTGGATAAAGCGAACATTCACAACTAATTTCTCATGTACACAGTACCAAAAATTCTCAAGGGCTACCTCAACCCCTAACTCCAGCAAAATCAATCAGAGTTTAGTTCTGTTGACAGTCAAAAGCTGTTGACTGGTCCATAAAGGACAGATACAAAGGACAGCGCTTGCCAATGGCATATTTGTCAATAATCAAATTCAAGCACTGTTCCACTGTACCCAGCCCGTGTTGAAACCCATATTGAAAGGGGCACAAGATGTTCGACTGTTTAACCCAGGATTTAAGGTGGTTGAATATCACCTGTCCGATGACCTTCACAGTGCTATCGTAAAGACTAATGGGGCAATAATATTTTGGTAGCATTCAGTCACCTTTTTTAAAGACATTTGGGATCAGTGTGCCCCACAGATCGATATTACACGTAATGGGGTCTATTGGGACCCCTTCAGGTCCATGGGCCTTTCCACTCACGGTTTGACTAATGGTGATGGAGCTCAGATTTCATCCAGATTCAGATAGTGCTTCATTTTTGTGTTTCAGACAGACTGCATTTTAAAATGGCACGCTGATTTTGGTGCAACTGAAAACACATGGCAAGTGAAAACATGAAATGAGACATGGTCAAAATGCTTTCAGTCTGAAATGCTTTCATTTAAAAACCATGCTCAATTAATTAATCCAAGGTGGTAAAAATGTGTTTGGTTTAGATTTAACCTCACTATAGAAGGTACATTTAATGTAAGAATTTTTCTCCCCCAACTTTTTAAGTAGCACATAATTGTGCTGAAATACCATGTATTTTTCAGTGTAGAGAAGCACCTGACTTCAGTTTGCTTTAAGCAGCAGTTCACTAACCTTAAGATAAGGAATGGATTGTTTCCTCCAGTCTTCTCTCCATTAGAGACATTTGTTCCTCTGTTCACGTATAAAAGGTCCTTGGCTTTGTTGCATATTTAGCCACTACATATTCAGTTCATAACACATCTTTCTCATAATGTGTATTAATTTATCAACCATGCACCAATACTACATGTGGGCAAACGCATTTTGCATGAAAAGCTATCTAAAACATTCGAGAATATTGCTATGAGCATGTATTAATTGTTTGCGCTTTAAAAATTTGCACTAGTGCATGTTTATGCTATGTTGTACATTGCACATTTTGCATGTTGTTCACAAATAATAGAAATGCTGCTTTAAATGAATAGCTTTCGCTAGGTAATAATTAATACAGGGTATTAGAATGGTGAGAGGTGACATAATGGGCTTTACTTCATAAAAGAATATTCTTTTGTGTTTGTTTTGCTTTTGGGCCCACTATAAAATGGCTGCCTAGGAATCCAGCATGGCTGAGAAATGTCAGCAGTGTGCTGAATGGGAGACACATGCGCAGAACCAGCTACATGAACTGCCAAGTGCCTACAGTGAACACACATAGGTCAAGGCCACAATGATCTGCACACTCCAGTCACCGTGCCAACTTACCAGTGTTTATGGGAGAGTGTCATCCCTGTGTGCAATGTGAAAGCTAGTCAAAAATGGATTGATACTTTGTCACTAAAGATGTTGCATGAGATGTTCTTATTGATACATGCTATGTATATTGTTCTTAGCATTAATCCCCTATTGTTAGAACTAGTATGGGTTGGACTTGCAATGAGAACAGGATGCTAATATCCCTATGTCACCTGTGCCAACCAATCACAGTGCGAGTTACTGCAGAAACTGCAATATTGTTAGTATAGTCAGCCATGAATTAGGGTATAAATAATGACCCATTAGGGGGCATGTGGAGAGGAGCACATTTGACCAGACATCATTCGGCTTAGGTATGTGAGCGTCTCATGTGCAGACTGGGTGGAGATTGCGTCCGAGGAGACAGAGGGAGGAGGGGGCTTTGTTCACCTATTTTAGGGAGGTGTAGGCTGTGCTTGTTTTTTGGCAGATCATAGATTCTGTGGTCTTGTGAAGGGAGGGCAGCTTCTCTGTGTGAGACATAGAGGAGCAGAGGTGAACAGACAAGCACAGAGAAAGAGCAGCTGAGAGATCAGGACAGATTTTGATGCTAAAACGTTACGTTTTATCCTTTCGACTAACTGGTTTCAAAAATATTTATTTGTCTTATGCATTTATTTCTCTTTATGGGAGATTTTTGCCAATTATTAATTATAGATCAGGCTTACAAAACTCACTCTTGAATTATATTTTTCCTGAAACTCTTTAAAGACATTTTATGCCTCTTTCCCTTTTCTTCAGGAAGTGGTTTGTATGCAATCTTTAATATGTTCTGTATTAATTCTATTTTCCTATTTTTCAATTCTGTAACCTCATTGAAAATGGATTAATGAATAAAGGATCAGAGAAACTTAACTTACTACTAGAAAATAAAACCCTTTAAAACAATTCCCAACTCATTATTGGCTTAAATATTAATTGCATTTTGATTTTTCATGTTTGTGTAAAGTCTCCTGAAGGCGATACACGGTGGCAAAGGTCCATCAAATTTAAAGCGGTAAACTAGAGGTAAATTATGTTTTGCACTGAGAAATTACCGTGAAATTACAGCTGGATTAATGGCACCAGACACTTTCTGTAGGGTGACAGATATCGTAGGCTAAAGGAGTAATTTACCCCTTGGTAGTTCCCCCAGATTCACCTCATTCTCTGTGTCATAAATAGCGCTAAAGTGCAAAACCCTATCTGTACCCAAAACACTGCAGTTCATGATTCACTAAGACTTCACCTTTGCTTGATCTCTTTTAACAGATCCCAAAACACCTTCTTGCCGAATCCCCAATAATCAGAGCGACCTTCCTGGGCTTCATTGTGCTTTTATAAATCTTGTGGGCATCTCAGACCACAATTGGGTCTTTCAAGTAGTAGAGAGCCTTCCTTAAATTTCTATTGGCTTCTGAACAAGGGCTGTCAAAACTATGCAGGTTCGCCTGCATACCCTATTAGTCTTCAACACTAGTTTCCTACTCCACAGGATTTGAGTTTCACAATGGGCTAACATATCATCCCACGCTTATCTGACACACTGTTAAAAAATAACCGAAGATGCGACTTCAAGAAGGTGGCAAGGGTGTCCCCGGGCTCTTTCAGATGCCAGTCAAGTCTGGGACCATCACTAGAATGTTGAGTAATAGGAATTAATTCATCTGTGGGACTCGGAAAATTTGCTATTACATAAAGGGCATTGTGATCCCCCCATACTGTCGCTACCACCGCACAATGTGAGTAACATGAGGAAAAGTTCCTTGTCACAAAAATATTGTCAGTCATCAAGGCCCATCTATGACCTCTAAACAAGGCCAGCGATGTCCCAAATTTACGAGACCGCCCTCATCGCAGCCACCGACGACATCAGATCCGTGCTTGACAACGGAGAAACAGCTGCCCTCATCCTCCTGGATGTCTCAGCAGCATTCGACACAGTATGCCACCACACCCTAATACACCGCCTCAGCAACACCGGAATCGAAGGGAAGGCACTAGAGTGGATGAGCTCATTCCTCGCCGGAAGAACCCAGAGAGTCCGCTTCCCCCGTTCCAATCCGCGTCCACCGAAGTCATCTGCTGAGTACCTCAAGAATCCTCGCTCAGCCCCACCCTCTTCAACGTCTGCACACCTACACAACCTAAACATCATTTCCTATGCTGACGACACCCAGCTGATCCTCTCCCTCACCAACGACCCCGCCACCGCCAGAGCCAGCCTCCAGGAAGGAATGAAAGACGTCGCAGAATGGATGAAGACCAGCCGCCTGAAACTAAACTCAGACAAGACGAAAGTCCTCATCCTGGGATCATCCCCCTCCGCCTGGGACGACTCCTGGTGGTCCCATGCCCTGGGCACCGCACCCAAGCCGACGGACCACGCACGCAACCTGGGCTTCATCCTGGACTCCTCCCTCATGATGACCAAACAAGTCAACACCGTCTAATCTTCCGGTTTCAACACCCTGCGCATGCTTCGAAAGATCTTCCGGTGGATCCCCACCGAAACCAGGAAGACGGTCACCCAGGCTCTCGTCACCAGCCGTCTGGACTACGGGAACACCCTCTACGCGGGAACCACAGCCAAACTCCAGAAAAGACTCCAGCGCATACAGAATGCTTCTGCACGACTCATCCTGGATATCCCCCGCCACAACCATATCTCCGATCATCTGAGAGACCTGCACTGGCGCCCCGTCAGCAAGAGGATCACGTTCAGACTCCTCACCCATGCACACAAGGCTCTCCACGACTTGGGACCTATGTACCTCAACAACCGCCTCACATTCTACACACCCACCCGCCAGCTCCGCATGGCCAGCCTCGCCCTCGCCACCGTCCCATGGACTGGCAGAGCCACCGCCGGGGGAAGATCCATGGAACTCCATCCCCATCCACCTACGGCTGACCGAGGACCATCTCTCCTTCAGGAAACAACTCAAGGCCTGGCTATTCGAGCAGTAGCGGACCACTCCCCTCCCAGCGCCTTGAGACCCTAGCGGGTGAGTAGTGTGCTCTATAAATCTACCTCATTGATTGATTGATTGAAGATGGGGAAGCCGAAGATGGCGGCTGTGTGAGAGGAGCCGCGGAGCAGTAGTGTGTGGTGTGGTGCAACAAACCCCTAGATGCCTCAAACTCTTACCGCATGCTGGCGGAATTAAGGGCGGCTAATATACCGCGTATGAGCCTGTAGTTTTTGACGACCTCATCCCGATTTTACCTCCGATGCAAGGCGGCGTGTTTGATCACGCGAGAGGGAGCTCCGCAGGAGTAGCGGTGGCGGCAGCAGCGACAGCCCAGAGGAATCAACAACCGAGGGTGGTGACCACAGGTGCGCTCTGGCTGGTCTCGGCTATCCTCACGTCCTGGCTGCGGTGCATCCATTCTGTCAAGTTTGCCTCCCGTTACCCGGCCGCCTCTGTGACACGGCAGAGTGCGAGGCTCTGGGTTAATCCCCGTGGTTGCGGTTGTGGACTACTGCGAGGATATACAAACTTGCAAATGGCCCCGAAAATAGCCGCCGGTATAGCAGCCAAGGCAGCGGCTGCTAAGAAGAAGGCACAGGCTACAAGGGCTGCCTCTCATGCCACTGCCGAGGCGGTGAACTCAACACGCAGAGCGGAGGTAGCTGGAGCTGGAGCTGGAGCAGTGCAAGAACCGGGGGCAAAATCGAAATCGGCCACATCAATACCCGAGCTTTTCGCCCGCAGCGGTCAAAATTAAAAAAACACCGTGAACTCAACCCCTTCCGTTACAGATAAGGAGGGGGTATCAGAGGGAGTATTGGAGGGGGTGTTGGAAAATGACTCTGGTGCAAACACACCCCCAATGGCGACCACGGTGAAAGCGAAGGTATCACAAGCAATTATTCCACCTGATGCAGAAACTGATATGGACTTAGCCAACATAAGGGGAGAAGGAGAAGATGAAATAGAAGGAGTGACACAGCTGACACAGCTGACATTAGATTCTCCCCGAATGGAGCTACTCGACCAGGAGCGACAAGTAAACGATGGGGGTGCGGAAGGGGGTAACTCAGACGGGGCAGCAAACACGGCCGTTCTGATCACACCCGTGTATATGGAGGATCAGATGGTCATTGAACCCGCGAAATCCAGTGCCATTCAGTACATACAGAAAGACACTTTAAAAGTCACCCTAGAAGAACCTGACACTTTAAAAGAACCTGACTGTAGGAGAAAGGTCAATATATCAGGTCTCTTCCCGGCTACAGTGATCTCGGCAGAAGGAGTGGAAAGCGAACAAGAGAAGGAGAAGGATAGCAGTGAATGCTTCTATTCAGTAACCGAAGAGGCAGGGTGGTCCGATGATGAAAGGAGCTCCTCTCAAGAAGATAGTAACATCGAGACAGACAGTGATCCCGATTTAACTCCTCCTGGCACAGCGAAAAGACTGGATGGTAATGCTAAATCTCACGGTCAGGCGCATAGGGATCTGAGCTGGGATCACTCCTCAACGAAACCGCTACAGGGAACCCAGGAGATCGAGGCCCCTCATCCTCCACTTCTGGATGTTATCTACCAGACAATGCTTACGCACAGAGAAGAAGCCAGACAGGACACGAGGAAGTCGCAATCTGCAATGCATAAGTTACAAACTGTTGTTAGAAAGCTTTCAAAAGCACATGCTAATGTGGGGGATAGAGTCGCGAATTTAGAAGAACGGATTGTAGCGACTGAGTCAGAGGCTGCCTCTGCATCACTCAAAGTTGACTCTCAGGCAGCGCAGGTTGGTGATATCCAGTGGAAGCTGGAAGATATGGAGGTTGAGGCGTAACAACCTGCGTGTCCTAGGGATCCCGGAGGGGATTGAGGGGTCGGACATGAGGGCTTTTATTATCAACCTTTTTAAAAATGCATTCCCTGAATTGGCAGATTGGAACTGGTCTTCTGAGATTCAGAGAGCCCACCGAACCCCATTTAAGATACGAGATGGTGCTACCCCGGACAGACCAAGGGCAGTCCTTATATTTCTAGGAAATTTCATTCTCAGACAAACTATATCTGATAAAGCCAGACCGGATGCCAAAAGAACAAGCGAGGGCATATCTTTCTTTGTAAGGCCAGATTTTAGCCATGCAACGGTCGAGAGGCGTTGGAGACTCCGACAACTGATTAAACCTCTCCAGGAAAAACATATGCAGGTCTATCTGGTGAATCCTGCACAACTTAAAGTTGTGAGAGAGGGCAAGACACAATTTTTCTCATCCGAGGTCAAGGCAAAAGAATTCCTGGACTCACCATAAAAAACTATAAAATATCCGGTAACAGTGAAGTGGCTCGAAATGTGCCCAGAAAAAGATATATTGCAGGTTAAACATTGAATGTTGTCGTATACACTAGGGTGATATGTTTAATTTTCCTCTGCTCTCTCTCTTTTAAGAGGGAATAGATTTAGAGGGGAGGTATTTAGGGGGGGTTATGTTTTGTTGTAAATGTAGGGGTTTTTGTTGATTCACGAGTGCACCCACACACCACACTGCTGCATCCATCCATCAACGCACAGACCTCGGTCTGAGTGCTTCTAGGGGGAAAGGGTGGGATGGAAGGGGGGGGAGGAATGACCCAAGGGAGGGTCATGTACTCAAGGGTGGTGGAGGGAGCGGGGGGGGAAAGCACAGAAATAGAAAAGGAAAAAAAATTGAGAATTGACGTTATAGAAATCAGATTTATATGGTTCTATTTATACAGAATGACTAATATTAATAACCAAATCCCAGATTTAAAAAGAAGGAGATGCATAAAAACTGATAATGCTTAGTCTAACTATTTACTCGATCAACATAGGGGGGTTGAACGATTGGCGAAAAAGTGCCAGACTCACAGAATTTGTTAAATTCGAACCCATAGATATCCTGTGTTTACAGGAGACGCATCTCTCATGGGCTAAAAGGAAGTTGTTAAAATTTGGCGGGTTTGAGATCCTCACATGTTCTTCCCAGACCTCAACTATAAGAGGCGTGGTAATTCTGGGAAAAGCAACTTTGGGAGGGGCTAAACGGGCTAAATCAGACCCAGCAGGGAGATGGGCCATTGTAGAATTAGGATGTGGGTTAACGATTTGTGGAATCTATGGGTCAAACCTTGATGATCCCACAGTATTTGAAGTGGTCGAAAGCGAGTTGTCATGCTGGCCCACACCGATTTTGGTATGTGGGGATTTTAACGTTACAATTGATTTCTCTAGTAATGTTCCTTATAGTGGCAGAAAACCCAGAGTTTCAAGGGCACTCCTATCTATGATGAAATCACATGGTCTGGTCGATATATGGAGCTTAAAATATCCTGACGACCCAGGTTTCACTTATTATTCCTGTCCCCACCAGAAGTATTGTAAACTCGATTATGCTCTAATTTCCTCAGGAGAGATTGGGGAAGTCAATATCAAAAAGCTTCCCAAAATATTATCGGATCATAATCCGTTAATTATAAGCCATAGTGGTTTAGGTCCTAATAGGAAAAGAAGATCTTGGACATTTGACCGCAAATTATTAGCTGATGCTGCTTTTATTGAATATTTACGAAACTGGACATGCAAGTTTTTTGCCGCAAATCAATACAGTGCCTCCAGAAACTCGGTCTGGGATTCATTTAAAGCAGCATTAAGAGGGGAAGTAATCAGTTACTCAGCTCAGCTCAGGAAAAAACAACAGGACTATAAGAATAGACTTCTGGTCAATCTGGCTAAAGCAGAGGAACAACATTGTCTGGCATTAACTTTGGGGGAGGAGAGTGTTCAGAGTCAAACTAAAATCTGTCTGATCAAAGCCGAGATACAGAAACAGCTGGCAGATAGGGCATCTTTAGATTACTGGACCCATAGGAAGAAAATGTACGAGACAGGGGAGCAGGCCGGGAGGGCATTAGCCTTAAGAATTAGGCAGGATAGGGTAAAAAACGCCATAACATGTATACAGGATGAAGGTCGAGATTATACTGAACCCCAAGAAATTGTATCCGTATTTGAAAAATATTACGAGAATCTATACAGGGAAGATGCAGGGGATACCCCTCCAGATATTTTTGGGAGGCAATACCCAGATTTAGGCCCCAAGTTAAACCCAGATGAAATGGCAAGCCTCGAGGGGGATAGAACTAAGGAAGAAATACTAGCAGCACTGTCTCAGTTAGCCGGTGGTAAAGCTGCTGGCTCTGACAGTCTACCCTTAGAGATATACAAATACCTGAGGATCGAGATAGCTCCATACCTGCTAGATCTCTTTAACGGTATTATATGCACTGGTATAATACCAGAAACTTGGAGGGATACCAATATTGTGGTATTTCATAAGAAAGGTAAGCCTAAAGAGAACACTGGTTCTTATAGACCAATATCTCTTATCAACTCTGATAATAAATTGTACGCAAAAATCATAGCTACAAGGTTGGGGAGGGTTATTGCTGGCCTCGTCTCCCCATGGCAGCATGGGTTCATTCCTGGTCGTGGCACAACGGACCATGTGAGAAGAGCCATATCTATATTCGAGGCTCATGCCGGGGGGGAGGGGGTCGCTATGATCCTCCTTGATGCCGAGAAGGCATTCGACCGTGTAAGATGGCAATATCTTTGGGATGTTTTACAGGGGAGAGGCTTTGGTCCAAAAATCTTGAAAGCCATCAGGGCCATGTATCGAGATCCAATGGCTCACATACAATTGATGGGTCTAAGTTCTGCTGAGATCAAGATAGAAAGGGGCACCCGTCAGGGCTGCCCCTGTTCACCGATCTTATTTGCCCTGTATATCGACCCATTGATCAGACAGATATTAGTAAACAATAGTATAAAACCAGTTATTACTAATGGGTTCGAGAGCAAAATTCTGGCATACGCGGACGACCTTGCGGTTATGACACCTGATCCGGCAGCGTCCATGCGAATACTAATAGAGATCACCAAACAATTTGGATATCATTCTGGTTATAGGTTAAATGAGGAGAAAACACAGGTGATCTGCTCAAAGAATATAATAAAAATGGATCAACGGTATGTTAATTCTGCCACATATCTGGGGGTTATTATCACAGCAGAGACAGATTCAATTATACAGGATAATTTTAACCCATTGCTTAAGAAAATAGAAACAGATTTAAAACGTATGGATGCATTACATCTTTCTATTATTGGAAGAACAAATGTTCTGAAAATGACAATGCTGCCCAAACTACTGTATTTATATAGATCTACACCCTTTCTGATTGAGGAACAAATGTTAAAAAAGACTGAATCCATATTTAATAGCTTCCTTTGGCAATACGGCAAGATTAGAAGAGCAGCTAAGTATATGTCTCTCCCCCAGGAGCTCGGAGGTTTGGGTGCCCCAAATATAAGATTCTACCACTGGGCATGTCTAATAACCCAGATGTCTATTCTATTTCAAGCTGGTGGTGGGCAGACTTATATTAGGGATCCAACTGATAATATGTATATTCCTCCCTCAATATATGAGCTCCTTATGGGGCAGGAAGCCGTGGGTGCCCTACTGAGAAAAAATGGCCGTAGATTTTTTTTTAAAAAAAGGCTTAAGACTATACTGGGAGCTTGGGATCTTTGGAAAAGAGTTCAGAAATATCTGCAGATTCCCAGAATTAACAGACATTTGCCGCTATGGAAATCAAGCTTTTTTCCGAACCTCAGTATGGATGGGGCATGGAAGCTTTGGGAGCAACACGGTATTCAGACGATAGGTGATATCGTCTGTAGTGGTAAATTGATGTTATTTGAAGCTATCCAACAGAAGTACGACATATCTATAGGTCATAGCTTTAAGTACATCCAAATCGCACGAACTTTTAGAGCAGATGTAATTGCGGCTTGCTCCCTTGCTCCTAACCCCATCCTCGATTACGTAGTGAACAATGGTGATAGAATAAGGGTAGTATACCAGGAGCTACTGGGCAGGTTGCCTAATGACCTTGAGAAACATGAGGCAGCCTGGGCAATGAAACTACAGGACCCAGATGCAGACTTTGATAAGGCCCTAGCTCTGGATAGGCAGGTACTTAGGTCCTCTAATCTGAAGGCCCAACATTTTATGACTATGTTCAACCTTTACTATACTCCCGATAAGCTACATGAATGGGGGATAAGAGAAGACAGTAAATGTCCCAGATGTCAGCAGGACTCGGCCGATTTGGTTCATATGCTCTCTCTCTGTGAAAAACTAACTATAATTAAAATGGAGATAGAGAAATTCCTGGAGGGGCTGCTAGGCTCAAACATCAGCCTATCACCAACAGTTATGATACTCGGGATCGATAGTAAACTAGGGCTGAGTGAAAGGAGAGAGGCAGAGGCTCTAATTTTCTTAGCAGCAGCCGTTTTAAGAATCCTGATCTCAGCTGCTTGGAAGGATCCCTCTCCCCCCACTTTCTCGATGTGGATGGCCAGATTTCTCACCATACATAACATAGAATCTTCTCTGTATTCTTATAAAGGTAAAAAATTGCGGGATTTCGGCCTTGAAATGTGGGCACCTGTGAAGACATGGAGGGAGGGTAGGTCTATCAATGGTGCTTTTATGTAATTTATTACTGCTCAGTTTGAATGTTGCCAAATCTTTTTAAATAGCGGTATATATATATATGTAAATAGGTATTATTCGATCTTTTTTTTTTTTTTTTACCTTTTTATATGGATTAATTATTTTATATACCTTTATAAAGTTAGGCAACAACAAATTTGAATTTAAAGGCTGTATCTATGTATTAACAGGATGTTTTGATATATGAATTTTGTAAATTTTTATAGATGTATCATAATTGTATATCTGTTTTGTTGTGTTTTTATATAGTGTCAATTCTCAATAAAAAAAAAAAAAAGATTGATTGATTGAAGATGCATCAACAAGGTCCACAAGGTCATTTTCTGCATGGAACATGCCCAACTCCTCTCCCCTACTATCTGGTTTGACCTTAAATGGTATTGAGTGGACCATGTCTTGAATTTTGTCACTAACCACCAACATACCATTAAAATCTCTGCATAAGCGGTAGTTAGGCTGAGAGATTGGCCCGACACCTACAAGCTTCAAATAAACGCTTGAAATGTGGGCAAACTGGGTTTAAAAAATCATTATCATAAAAAATGAATGACGTAGAAATAAAACACACTTAATTCATCCTTAGTTGACAAGGCTAAAAAGGCAGAACTCCCCGCATCCAGGACTGAAACCTTCACCTCCAAGTTCAAGTTAACCCATATGGAAAAGCACCATTAGCTCTACCATGTAAGGTAGTGGTAGCTGGGAAAGAATGCCTGGCAAAACCAGCACAGGAAAGCAAGACAGGGTTCCAGATTTCTCTGCAAGGCAATAAAATCATAATTTGCAATAAAAGCAGGGCAGGCCGGATTTGCATTCTCATCGCTCAGGCCGGCAATGTTCCAACTCAAGAGAGTGAAAAAGTGGCAAGTCCTAGCATTCATGCAAGTTTTCTATCGACCCCAACACCCAGAATGATGCCAGGGAAGGAGGGTGCTTGGAAAAACGTTTGTGTGCCATTCAGGAGTCAATACACTGTACAGAGAACGTCAAATTGATTTGAAAGAAGTATCAGAGCCAGGTCTGCTATGCTGAGAGTAGTGTCAAAGGCACAGTCCACCTGACTGCGTGTCTTTAGTAGCATTAAGGGTGCTAACGGGAACTCTCCTACCTTCCTCTACTGACTAAATTGTAAGATGGAGATGTCCTGATTGCTGAGGTAGGATGTTTGGTCCATAAAAAGTAGCCTAGATGGACAGGAGCTATATTTCCCCCCACCTCAGCATGACTCATGGTTCTAAAAGGGAGGCTTTGCACTGATAAAGGTTATCTGAAGTTGGCAATAAGACAATCCTCCCAATCCATCCAATTCTATGGGCAAGAAGAATGTCATTATTAGCCAGGGAGAAGGGAAACCCCTTATGTCGTGCAAGCCAGTCCAATACTTTGTTACGTAACTCCACGTTGGGCTCCCCCTGACCTCTGCACAAAGGGGGAACCCTAGGGAGGATGGCCATATGAGAGAAGGCAGCAGGAGGGAGATTTATTTTAGACTGAGTTTGAAATAGCAATGGGTCACCTGGGTGTCGCAACGCCTTGTGCAAATGAATAGATCAGTAATTTTCTCTTGGATTAGATATATCTCTGTCAGTTTGTATAGCTTGCAGTCCAAGAGCAGAATTGCCCTCAGAAGCTGTGGCTGGGGGACTGAACTTGTTCAGGCTGGAGCATGACCTCCCAGATGCTCCGTGAGTATGAGGAGTAGATGAACTGCATAGCAGTGAAAGAATGAAAGGCATTAGGGGTTTATTGCTGGAATTAATTTATGAGAGGGTCTCTTTTTGGGCCAGCTGCCTAGGTAATGATTCAGTTTGTAATTCATGAGCCTTGAGATTGATAATAATAGGTTAGAGTTCTGCATAAAGGAGCTCTTCACATTTGGCACAGCAAACCTCCACAAAATGTTCAAAATAGTTTCAGGGCTGTATCCCCTATAGACCCATTCAGAGATAACAATGCACGGAGAGCCGTGGGGGCTGAGCCCCAAGCCAAAGTTTGAGATGTCAGGTTTGGTACTTTCTGTCTATTATGAGTTCCTTGCATTATTTTCTTAATAACAGTAAATGGAGGATTGGCAGTTTTACGTGATGCTGCATTAGAAGGAACAGAGGCTCCCAGGAGGCTATGGGCTGGTGCATTAGAATTTATGAAGGTGCTTGACACTAGACCCAGTCCAGACGAGTTGTTAATGAGCATCTGTTAATGTCTGCGGGAGTCATACCCATGCTTAAGGATAACCTGCTCTCTGCGAGTGCTATCTTAGTGCTAATTACCCCTATGGCCCTTTCTAATTTAGAGCCAATAGAGGTACCCTTCACTGGCGCAATAGATACCAAGTTGACTTCAATAGTTTTCCTCTTTGCCAGTAACCATTGTTACTGGCACATGAACATAGTTGGACAGTCAAACATTTAGCAAATGAGAGGAATGAAAACTTAGAATGCTATAAGAAGAAAGATTAAAGCTGAATTGCTAAAAAGGTACCTGAAGACAGGTCCAAGGACCCAGCTCTGCCTCCTCTGGACTCAGACAGGTGCAGACAGGTCTGCTCTTGGCCCAGTCTTCATCCGGGCAAGCGCCTGGGTGTGTCCCGTAAAGCGGGAGTGCGTAGGGAGCTTTGTAGTGCAGCAGATTTGTTGGTGTCCTCTGGCGTGGAGATCTTTAGAGCTGGTAGTCCTCTCAGCACCCCCCAACTGGATACTCTTTTCATGCAGCTGGAGTGCCCAGGGTGATTTGTAGCACTGCAGGCTCACTGACACCTCCTGATGCAGAGATCTCTGGTGCTCGTAGTCCGCCCAGTTGCACCCAACTGGATACTCTTCACTGAATCACTGCTGAGGACTGTATTCAGAATAATGGGCCACAATGAACCTTGTTGCAAAAATAAGGTTGTGCCATGTTTGAAATTGCAGATCCAGCACAGTAACCACAAATATTTGCATGGTGGGTTTTTCAGGGGTCTGGGCGCTGGAGGAAGCTGCAGGTTGGAGGCATACGCAGATGCCAGGGCTGCCCTGTGGCAAATCGTCCAGTGAGGTATTAGAGTGAATCAGGGCCTTTTGGGACAAATATCTCTGCATCCACCCAGCAGCTAGGTCAAGTTTGTCCCTGTGTTGTTATAACTAGAGAAATCCATCCTCAAGTCAGTGCTGCACCTCATCTGGCTCTCACTCACACCCCTACACAGTATCTTATTTTTTTTCCTTTAAAAGTTTAGTTAAATTGATAGCATGGCACACATGGGGCAAGAATCTGCTGCAGAATTTAAAGCTGTGAATGAAATGCTAATCAAATGCTTCACAACCATCCTTTTATACAGAGGAAGTTCCCACTAAATTTGGCTTAAGAAACACCCCTTCTGAAATGACTGTGAAAGCATATGACATTTTAACCATTTCTTTAAAAATTGTCGGTCAAAAAGCCTAGAGGCAGGGGAACTTCCATTGGATCAACGCACTGCTACTATTGTAGCTATATTAAAACCAGGGAAGCCGGCTGAACATTGCACGTCCTATCGCCCGATCTCCCTCATAAACGCAGAGGCTAAAATAGTTGCTAAATTGTTGGCGCTGCGTCTCACGTCCCATCTGCCCAAATGGATACATAAAGACCAGTCTGGCTTTATGCCCGGCAGGAACACGGCCCTCAATTTAAGGAGAGTACATGGTGTACTGGCATGCGTGGAATATCTTCTGGAACCGGCGGTAATACTATCCCTGGATGCGCATATGGCGTTTGACACGGTCTACTGGCCCTTCTTATTTGCAGTACTACGCCATTTTGGCTTTGGCCCAAAGTTCTGTGCCTGGATCCGCTTGTTGTATGAGAAGCCCATGGCGCATGTCACTGTTAACGGCCACATCTCATCTGACTTTCCCCTGTCCAGAGGCACACGTCAGGGTTGCTCACTGTCCCCGTTACTGTTTACCATGGTTTTGGAACCTTTGGCGGAATGGATAAGATGGGAGCCTACTATCAGGGGCCTCCATTGGACCGATGATTAGGAAGATAGAATATCCCTATACGCAGACGATATCCTATTATATTTCATCTCTCCCAAGTGCTCTACCAACACTCTTCTGGATGTCTGCACAGCCTACGGCCGAGCATCTGGCTACTCGATTAACTGGTCTAAATCCCCATGTACATACTGCGCGGGCCCTCACCACGTTTGCCGGACGCCTGTCCCATACGGACAGCAGACGGTGGGTTTAAGTATCTAGGGATATACATCACAACTAGCCCAGTTGACTTCCATGCACATAACCTACAACCCCCCCTTGATCGTCTTAAGCGAGACATATGGCATTAGGAATCGCTGCCGCTGACCCTGCTGGGCAAGGCAGCACTTTTTAAAATGATGGCCTTACCCCGCTTTCTCTATATTTTAGAAAATACACCATACCCCGTACATGCCACCTATTTTAAAACAATTGCAGCACAGGTCTCGTTGTTACTGTGGGGTCATAAGCCCGCACGTATAGCGCAGGCCAAGCTGACAAGAAACTGGTACGACGGAGTCATAGCGCTCCCGGACATCGGCCTTTACTACTGGGCATCACAGTTGAAGGTTATTAACCAGTGGCTGCATCTCCCACAGTCCGAACGAGCTCTGAAGGCAGATAGTGCAGAGTTAGAGTTCTCTGGTATGCTGGCCCCCCTTTATGATAAATCCCTAATCGTACAAAGTTTGGCCCAATACAACACACACTCACTATATGGCACGCAGCACTGACCAGGTTGGGATGGCAGGTAGTGTTGACACCGTTAACTCCGTTATGGGACACAAAGAAGCTTGGGAAACTCAGACAATCCAAGGGCTTTGACCGTTGGGATGCTATAGGCATCTCAACCATTGGGGATCTATGGCAAAAGGGACACGTGCTACCCTTTGAGACACTGCGACACCAATATGACCTGGCACCATCAGAACATTTCCGGTATATGCAGATACGTCATGCATTAACAACGACACTGACACCTGAAAAGGACATCCCAGAGGCATCCCCTCCCGAGGACAAACTACTCACGGACTATATGCCATCAAAGGCAACATCACTGACGTATCGTAAGTTAATAAATAATTTACCTGACCCACTAGTGGCCTTACGGGAGAAATGGTTGCATGATTGTGGAGACATTGATGACTTGGAGTGGCAAGAGGCGATTGCGTCTCCGAAAGAAATGGCCATCTCCTCGCATCTCCGCTTGGTGCAACTACGCATTTTACACAGATCATATTACACTAGAGGCACATTGCATAAGATGAAACGGATTGCACACCCATACTGCCTGCGGGGATGTGGTGAAGTAGGGACCTTCTATCACACAATATGGGACTGCTCAAGAATTGCACACTACTGGGTTCAAGTGATGCGAACCATGTCTCAATCGGAAGAAATGTCCATACTGCCAGACCCCAGAGGTTGCATTTTAAATATATGGGAACCCAATGACCATACACGTTCGTGACAGGGCTGGATGACACTGGGTATGATGATGGCAAAGAGGAATATGCGCAGAAATGGGGAGGGATGGAGTCACCTACGCTAGCGGCTTGGAAGCAAGATATTGATGCAGCGATGATTTCAGAACGGGCAGTGTTCTGCAATAGAGGTTGTCCCAAAAAATGGAGTAGAATCTGGGGGGCTTGGAATAAATATAGAGGGGACATTTGTGAGCCACCATCAGATGATGATAGTTCCAGCTCTGATTCGGACTGATGCGTTGGAAATAATGCACTTGATGACAGCCCATGTTGCGATTGATGGAATGAGATGTAATTATATTTGTTATATAATCAAAATGGTTTCTGCTGAAGGACTACTGTGCTCAATTTACTTTGTATTTTTGCCGGACAATGTGTCGCACTGTTTTAAAAATGCAAATATAAATATTTTCCCCCAAAAAATTGTCTGTCAAGTGTACCATATATGCCCACTTGTTCAATATTTTCCTAGCTAAGATAAACTAGAACCCTCCAGGATCAAGCTCTAGTTCTGCCTTTCAATTTATGTCCTACCAGCCAGCACTGATGAAAATTGACTAATCAACAGATGCAATAAATCTTTTTAAAAGTGTTTTGAGCTTAAAATATAGAGCTTTAAATTGGGTAACAAGGTAAACTAGTGTAATTTTGAGTTTTCGGAAAAATCCTGACCATCCCTCCTAAAATGAAGGTTAACATGCAGGATATCAAATCTTTAAATCTCACCGTCCTTGCTGCTGTGACGCTTTGAGGAGTTATGGGCAGTGATATTTATCAGGTGTGATATTACCACCCAGTATAAGAGTACTCTCAGGATAAGGCCTCCACTGTGGGTGCGAAATGCAGGGCTTTGAAATAAGACATTATAATGATTAGGATGGAGTCAGAAGATTCTTCATAAATAGTTCATCGAAAGAGAGGGAGCACATTCAAATGATATTGTGTCCCTCAACCAGCTAGGACATCATTTTTAGTTTTTAACAGGGCTCACATTCATTAGACTTTCTAGTGGCAGGCTTCATCATTGATTCCTTGCTCAGATGCAATCAGGATCTGGGCGGGCTCAACCTTGATCATCAAGGGAGCTCTTCTGGATCCCTTGGCAAGATTCAAAGCAAAGGAAAATGCTGTAGGCGAAATATTTTGAGGCCACATCTGAAATCTGCATTTTCCAGCCACAACTTTTGCCACAACTTGTCAAATAGTTTGTCGGGACTGAATTCTGGATCCCTACTCAAATCCCTATTTGGGTTTGTCTTCTCACAATTATACATACCTTCTTTATTGGTATTAGAAAACGACAGTAACACTCATTGAAACATCCCACACGTGTGAACCACTCTGCATACGATCAAGAGCCAGGAGGCTTGAAACGCGTTATGCAACTAACCTTTTGCCTATTAAAAATGTTATGCTACTTACCGGCCAGTGGGCTAGCTTTATCCCCAGATGCGGGTGTTTCTTCTTCTGGAATATGTTAGCGGTGACGCTCTGCTTACAAGCCCCGATCCACAAGGAAGGGCGTCCTGCTCAGCGTTAAACTCGTTAGGAGATATATATATATATATATATATATATATATATATATATTAGCAACCCGTCCCGACGTTGTCCGGGTATGAATTGCTGCCGGCCAGTAGTATATTGTTTTGTAGGATTTCGTTTTGTTAGCATTTCTTATCTGTGACAGGCCTGTGAAACGCTCCGATTCACAGTGCACTGCTGATGCACTTAAGAGTGCGCGTTCAGTAGTGTGTGAACTCGAGTTTCCCTACTTTATTTTTCCTTGCAATATGATATAGCGCAAACTCGACAACATGTCATGAGCACAATTTACATTACAGAAGAACACATTCATTTGTGGTAGGCACGGGGAGACAAAGCGATTTGCCTGGAATCACAGGATGTTGAGCTGATGCCAAAATTCGAACGTAGCTCCCCAGCTCCAAAGTTCGCAATTCTAGAACTTGTGGTGGGAGGTGTGTCTAAAAGTGTATGTCGGTGCTGGCCATCAATGAGAGAGACCTGTGCATTTTTCAAATGGGTGGTGAAAAAAGTAGGAGTATGTTGCTGGAGATGTAGGCGGCCGTGCCACCAATGTACTTACCAGGGGAGGGTAAACACCCATTATTCCGAAACTTTCTTTTCGCATACCATCACTCCGCATACTTTCATTACGAAAGTACCATGACTCCGCAATGCCATTATAACGCATGGCATTACATTTTATATTCTTTTACCACGCATACATTTACAACGAAATTCGTTGTAAATGCATGAATGGTAAAAGCATGTTTTTAAAAAAATGTTTGGATAAGGTAAGTAGGGGAATATGTTTGGGGTACTGAGGTATATGTTTTGGGGTGTTTGGGTATTTTAAGGGTTCAGATATAGTTTTGGGTTATGGGGTACAGGGGTAGTTTTAGGGTTTAGGGATAGGTATGGGTTTTGGGGTACAGGGGTATTTGTAGGGTTCAGGGCTAGGTATGGGTTTTGGGGTATAGGGGTATTTGTAGGGTTCAGGGCGGGTTTTGGGGTATAGGGGTATTTTTAGGGTTCAGGAGTAGGTTTGGGGTTTGGAGTACAGGGGTATTTTAAGGGTTCATGGCTAGGTTTGGGTTTTGGGGTACAGGGGTATTTTTAGGGTTCAGGGCTAGGTTTGGGTTTTGGGGTACAGGGTTATGTTTAGGGTTCAGGGCTAGGTTTGGGTTTTGGGGTACAGGCGTATTTTAAGGGTTCAGAGCTATGTTTGAGTTTTGGGGTACAGGGTATTTTTAGGGTTCAGGGGTAGGTTTGGGTTTTGGGTTACAGGGGTATTTATAGAGTTCAGGGCTAGGTTTGGGTTTTGGGGTACAGGGTATTATTAGGGTTCAGGGGTAGGTTTGGGTTTTGGGGTACAGGGGTATTTTAAGGGTTCAGGGCTAGGTTTGGGTTTTGGGGTACAGGGTATTTTTAGGGTTCAGGGGTAGGTTTGGGTTTTGGGGTACAGGGGTATTTTAAGGGTTCAGGGCTAGGTTTGGGTTTTGGGGTACAGGGGCATTTTAGGGTTCAGGAGTAGGTTAGGATTTTGGGGTACAGTGGTAATTTTAGGGTTCAGGGCAAGGTTTGGGTTTTGGGGACAGGGGTATTTTAGGATTCAAGGGTAGGTTTGAGTTTTGGGGTACAAGGGTATTTTCAGGGTTCAGGGCTAGGTTTGGGTTTTGGGGTATAAGGGTATTTTTAGGGTTCAGGAGTAGGTTTGGGTTTTGGGGTACAGGGGTATTTTAAGGGTTCAGGGCTAGGTTTGGGTTTTGGGGTACAGGGGTATTTTTAGGGTTCAGGGCTAAGTTTGGGTTTTGGGGTACAGGGTTATTTTTAGGGTTCAGGGCTAGGTTTGGGTTTTGGGGTACAGGTGTATTTTAAGGGTTCAGAGCTATGTTTGTGTTTTGGGGTACAGGAGTATTTTAGGGTTCAGGGGTAGGTTTGGATTTTGGGGTACAGGGATATTTTAGGGTTCAGGGGTAGCTTTGGGTTTTGAGGTACAGGGGTATTTATAGGGTTCAGGGCTAGGTTTGGGTTTTGGGGTACATGGGTATTTTTAGGGTTAAGATGGGATAGTGTTTAAGGGTGTTGGGATATTTTAAGGAGTAAGGGTGGGTTACCCTTGAACCCTAAAAATACCCCTATACCCCAAAACCCAAATCTAGCCCTGAACCCTGAAAATAACCCTGTACTCCAAAACCCATACCTATCCCTAAACCCTAAAACTACCCCTGTACCCCATAACCCAAAACTATATCTGAACCCTTAAAATACCCAAACACCCCAAAACATATACCTCAGTATCCCAAAACATACACCCCTATACCCATACTTACCTTATCCAAACATTAAAAAAAAAACATGCTTTTACCATTCATGCATTTACAACAAATTTCTTTGTAAATGTTTGCGTGGTAAAAGCATATAAAATATAATGCCATGTGTTATAATGGCATTGCAGAGTCAAGGTACTTTCGTAATGAAAGTATGCGGAGTGATGGTATGCGGAAAGAAAGTTGCGGAATAACGGGTGTTTACCCTCCCCCGGTAAGTACATTGGTGGCACGGCGGCCCACATCTCCAGCAACATACTCATATTTTTTCACCACCCATTCGAAAAATGCACAGGTCTCTCTCATTGATGGCCAGCACCGACATACACTTTTAGACACACCTCCCACCACAAGTTCTAGAATTGCGAACTTTAGAGCTGGGGAGCTACATTCGAATCTCGGCTTCAGCTCAACATCCTGTGATTCCAGGCAAATCGCTTGGTCTCCCCGTGCCTACCACAAAATAATGTGTTCTTCTGTAAAGTAAATTGTGCTCACGCCATGTTGTCGAGTTTGCACTATATAATATTGCAAGGAAAAATAAAGTAGGGAAACTCAAGTTCACACACTACTGAACGCGCACTCTTAAGTGCATCAGCAGTGCACTGTGAATCGGAGCATTTCACAGGCCTCTCACAGGTAAGAAATGCTATCAAAACGAAATCCTACAAAACAATATACTACTGGCCGGCAGCAATTCCTACCCGGACAACGTCGGAACGGGCTGCTAGTATATACATATAATGAAAAGTGTGCATACAAAATGTTCAGCCATCATTCTTAAATGTGTGCAGTTAGTAGGCCAAAAAGCCTTTTTTTATTGACTCTTTCTCACTGGTTAATTGACGTGTAATAGAATATTTTCCGTAGCACCAGCAACCTGCTTAGCATGTGCTGACTTCAGACCTATGTTCCTGGAAGGCGCCAACCCCCATCGGGGAATGGCGTCGTTAGTGGCAGCCAAAGGGCCGACCCGGAGCCGGGTCACTTCCGGGTTGCGTGACCCGGAAGTGAGCGTCGCGTCAGGACCAATGGGAACAAAGGACGAGGTAGACCGCTTTCTCCAATCTAGGGTGTCCAGGTCAGGGCTCAAGGGCGAATGCAGTGGGTGAGGTTCCGGGTCCCTCTAATGGCCAGATGCATGGAGGGTTTGGGGGGCAACCAGCTGGTTCCCCATTATTAGCTTTCAGCCCTCTAATGTTTGGTTCTTCCTCGATGACCTTATCGCCATCCGCGGGGATAACTTGGCATGTGCCAGCAGATATGAAGGACAGGATACTCAGAGGCGAATACATAGAAGTGTTCGACCTTATCAACGCGGGGGTGGCGGCCGGAAAGCCCAAAGCCGGAAAGGAGGGAGATTACAATCAGAAGAAATCATGGGTAGAATGGTCCATGAAGAATTGGATCACAGGATTTGCAATATATGCCGCTGTTATGCTTGAAAAATATCCTGTTTTAGGCCCACAAATGATGAGTTATATATCATTGATACATGGAGCGGCAACGGAGTTTCCAGGCCAGGGGTGGCTGAAATACGATAAAATGTTCAGGCAGATGAAGGCAGTTCACCCGGGTATAGCATGGGACCAACGGGAGATTAATTTGTGGCATACAGTCTTTTATTCCACCCCTTCAACGCCTACCCCAGTCCCCTCAACGCAGAGCCAGTCCTTTCGGACTGACAAAGGGGTCGGTGAGAAAAAACAGGCCTGCTGGCAGTTTAATAGAAATGAGTGTACCAGGGGGGTCTCGGGTAAATTCAAACACTGCTGTTCCTACTGCGGGGGTACCTCTCATCCCGAGATTAGGTGTTTTAAGAAAACCAGTAACCCCAAAGAACAAGCCAGCCACAGCGCCCCAAAAGGAAAGCCAGCTAAGACCCCTGAAAAAACTACCAACTCCAATTAAACGGCATGTCCTGACACACCTCCTCAGTAAATACGATAATCTTGGGGAGGCTCAATTCCTACTGCAGGGTTTTACAATTGGCTTTCGCATCCCGTCTTCAGCCCCACCTTCCATTGTCCCACCTCGCAATCAGAGCTCAGTGTTGCGAAATATGGAGGCAGCTCGAGAAAAGATCATGAAGGAGGTAGCGTTGGGGCGGGTTGGGGGTCCTTTCACAGAACCACCTACCCATAATCTGGTTTGCTCCCCTTTGGGGCTAGTTCCAAAAAAGGAGGAGGGTAAATTCCGTCTGATCCATAATCTGTCGAGTCCCCCAGGGCTTTCAGTCAACGATAAGTTAGACCCGGATCTGTGCTCAGTGAAGTATACCAAATTTGACACGGCTATTGAGAAATTGCAGGCATTAGGGGAGGGAGCTCTAATGGCTAAAGCCGATATTGAATCAGCCTTTCGATTACTGCCCGTGCACCCGGACGACACCAGGTTCTTGGGCTTCACATTCGACGGTAACTATTTTCTGGATTTGTGCATGCCTATGGGGTGTTCTATTGCCTGTGCAGTTTTCGAGACTTTCGCAAGGTTCCTAGAATGGGCGGTTGAGCAGTTTCTGGCCTCGGACAACTCACATGCTGTAGTCCACTACCTGGACGATTTTCTGTTCATGGGTCCCGAGGGTTCCCAGTCGTGCAGGAAGGCCCTGCTGGGCTTCCAGCGCTTGGCTGAGGCGCTCGGAGTACCTTTGGCGGCGGAAAAAACCGAAGGCCCGACCAAGTGTTTGACCTTCCTGGGCATAGAGATTGATACGACAGCAGGAGTGTGCAGGCTGCCAAAAGTCAAGGTCGATGCCTTTAGGGCCGCTATTGATGGCTGCCTGGGGGCAAGGAAGGTAACCTTACATCAGCTACAAGTTCTTTTGGGTCAACTAAACTTTGCTCTGCGGGTCATTCCTATGGGCAGGGCCTTCTCCAGGAGTATAGCGAGGGCGATGTCTGGACTGCGGGCCAAACACCACAGAGTGAGGCTCTCAGCCACAGTTAGAGAGGATCTTATGATTTGGAGAAGTTTTTTGAGGGATTTCAATGGCACGGTATTGTGGCGAGCAGCCTGTTCTTCTAATATGGATCTTGAGTTGTTCACCGACGCTGCAGGTAGTATTGGTTTCGGAGCTATATTCGGTCAAAAATGGTGTATGCAGTGCTGGCCGGATGAATGGATCGAGCGAGGCCTGACTACTAACATTTCCTTCCTTGAACTTTTCCCCATAGTGGTGGCTTTGCACTGGTGGGGAGATCTGCTGGCAAACAAGAGTATAGTATTCTGGTCAGACAATATGTCCGTAGTCATGGTGATTAATAGCCAGAGGGCCACCTGTACTTGGGTACTCAGGTTGTTGAAGGAATTGGTTTTGCAATGCCTGAGCCATAATGTCCAATTTACTGCTAAACATGTTCCAGGTGTCGAAAACAAAGCGGCTGATGCATTGTCTCGTTTTAAGTTAACAGAGTTCCGGGAGCATTGGCCCCAGGCGGAGACGTCAATGTCAGCCTTCCCAGCGGAGCTATGGAAGTTTGGTGCCCCACAGCCCCCGAGTTGATATCTGCATCCTTGGCTCCAAGGACTATGAGTATGTATCAGAGGTCATGGGAGTCGTATATGGCATACCTGAGGGGTGTGGGTGTGGCGGACATCTTTGCCCCCCAGAGTGTATTAGGCTTCATCGTGCAGCAGAAAGAGCAAGCGAAGTCGGTAGCATTCATGAAAAGGCAACTGTCGGCTTTAGCATTTTATGCAGGTCTACGGGGGGTGTCTGATCCGACTAAAGACCAGAGAGTTAGAAGAGCAATGAGAGGTTGGGAGCGCCTAGCGCCCGAGGAGAAAGATTGTAGGAGGCCGATAAACGTAGAAAAACTGATAAAAATCTTAGGAGCTCTCCCTTTCGTATGTTTCTCCCAGCATGAGACACAGTTGTTCCGGGTGGCCTATACCTTAGCCTTTTGTGGGGCTCTGAGAATTTCAGAATTACTCCCGGCGTCTAAATCAGATAGGGAAGGGGGTCTGAGGTGCTCTGATATCATCGAGGCCAAAGGTGTCCTACGGCTAAGGGTGCGGAGATCGAAAACGGATCCGCTGGGGAGAGGTACCTGGTTACAACTGGGTAGAGTAGAGGGTGAGCCCTTCTGTCCGGTCAATTTGCTGAGGGTATTTCTCCAAGTTAGGCCCCAGGGAACTGATGATAGACTCTTGATTCATGAGAATGGGTTACCCCTTACCAGGTTCCAGTTCACTCGGGTAGTAAAAATGGCCTTGGCACGGATCGGAGTGGATCCGGCCGAATTTACATCACATTCGTTTAGAATTGGAGCAGCGACAACGGCTGCTGGCCTAGGCCTACCCGAACAGGTAATCAAAAGGTTGGGTCGCTGGAAATCATCTTGTTATGAACGTTATATCCGCCCGCAATTAGTCTGACGTATCTTTCGCTTGCGTTCCTTTTTGTGAGAATCGACTGCCTGTATCTCTTCACATTTACTCTTCATATTTACTTTAGGTACCTCCCCTAAGAGAACCCAAATCTGTTGGTGCGGCCACTCCTTCATTCGCAGGGCCGGGGCGCACTTCGAAAAGACACTCAGGGACAGGGTGACCATGATGCGAGGTTGTGATCATCATTGGGTGGGAATAGGCGGGCAGCGCCTAGCGGACGTCCCGAGGGATGTAAAAGCGGCTCTGGCAAAAGGCATGCCTTCGCCAGACGTATTCGTGTTGCACTGCGGAGGCAACGACATGATTCCAGGCGGGAGGAGAGAAGTGAAGGAATCCCTGTTTTCTACCCTAGCAGCAATCAAAAACATTTTCCCAGAAGCTATAGTACTGTGGTCGGAAGTCATCCCGAGACTCGTGTGGGCTCGGGGTGCACCCATGAAGGCAATAAACAGATCTGTCAAAAGACTGAACCAATCGGTGGCAGAAATCCTGAAACAATCGAGTATTAAAGCGATTCGCCATAAATTAATTCAGGCAGAAAGGCCGGAGTTATATGCAAAGGACGGAGTCCACTTGTCGGAGGCGGGTATGGAGATATTTATAGAAACAGTCCTAGGAGCCGTCTCCGAAGCTCTCGAGCGCAGGGGGGGGGGGGGGTCGAGTCCGCCAGTAAGCTTCTCGTCCTGTGGCGGGGTTCCGGACAAGAATACCACGGGAACTTCTTGTCTAGAGACAGTTAACTCTGAACAGGTTTGCTAAATCAGTATGGACTCTGGGCTGGCGGGAGAGTTGGGGCCGACCTGCTGGTGGCCTTGGCTTTTCAGCCCTACCCCAGAGGCCGCTGGTTGCCCAAGTGGGCGCTTTCCTCACCTGCGGCTCTGTTGACCAGAAGGGGGTTAACGTATGGGGCAGGTGATCTGGATTGTGGCCTGCTGGCGCAACCCTGAAGTCAAATAAAAGGCCCAGTGGAATGGGCGGTGAATGTATATATTGTATTATAAGTGCAAGTTTATTCCTAAATACTGTATTTGAATATGTACGAATAAATAAAGAGATTGGTGGGTCAATGAGGTAATTGACCAGAGAACTTAAATTTTAATAAACAAGCAGCACACTGCAGAAAATCAAGTACGACTCCCGAGTTTGATGTGGGGTTGGGTCCTTGTAAAGCATGCAGTGTGGCGGGGGGAGAATGCACTTTGTCTGCCATCTAATTTAGTTCCCTCACCCCATGCTAGGTCATTCACTATAATACAATAAAACATTGCTATGTTTGCTGTAATAAATAATGATGTAGACATTTATGAATGCTTCATCAGAATAGTATTGATAGTTTGCCTCTTCATCTCTGAAAACTCTTTGTCTTCCTCTTGAAACTCATAACACAACTTCTAGTTGAGGTAAGAAGGTTTTCATGAGAACTTTCCTCCATATAACAACGTTAGAAATAGTTTTATACCAATGTACTGGTGTGAATGTTTACCATGGGAATCAAATGACGACAGATCAGAAGTCGACAACACCATCGGATGAGCAGATACCATTGGCTGGATGAGCCAACACCTAACAGAGTATTGATACAATATTCTAATGAGTTTATAATAAAGAGTGTTCCTAGAGATAGTAGGATATTTGCACTTGGAGTTTGACCGAGAGGGAGACTCCAGAACCACACCCATTAGTCCTGCTTTGAGACTCTTCTCCTGGAGAGCTGATCTTTTTGCTTTGTTACCAATAGTTACTGTTAAAGGTGATTTATTCTTTTTATCTAAGGACTTTACCTTGATCGATGCTACTGCAGAGATCATTTTTATTATTGACGGTTGCTACTGCAGCTGTGGGGAACTCGGCTGAGCTTCCAGAAAGACTTTTTATGGGAAGTTCGTCTTTTATTTTCACTTCCAAAAAGGACTCTTAATTGGTTCTACCTAAAAAAGTCCATTAGCTAGTTTATTTAAACGTTCCTTTATGGAACACTGTGTATTGATTTATGCTGTCACTAATCAGTCTTTTATTTATATTTCTGTAAACCGACTAATCTGAATAAAGATGACAAACACTAAAACTCATCCTTTATGATAAATAAAGGTGTAGAAACATCACCAACCTCTCATCATTGATTGAACATTTAAATTCCACTGTCAAAGATATATGCATAATTTACATTTTGTTCTAGCTCCATTCATACCATGGTGACAAAGATCCATTGACCTTGTCAAGAGGCTTCAGGATTTACCAATGACGAAGTCTGTAAGTTGGGTGTTTCAAACATGAAACCATACTTGGCTAATCCACAGGCTCCAGCAGTAACAACCTCAGGTATTGTGTTTGGAGGGCATTTTCACTTAGCTACATAGGGTATGGGAAGTGGACTGACCTTGTAGTCACACATTCGTCAAAAGTCCAGGACCATATGGAACCTTGTTGATTCCTCTGTCAGTGGTGGCTGCTCTGGGGCAGCAGTGGTTGGGGCAAAGAGAGCGGGGTTAAAAAAAGAAAAAGAAAAGGGAAAAAGAAACTATTACTTACCTGCCTGCCGGCCGCTGCCTCTCCACTGTCCTCTTCTGTCAACCGGAAGCACACAGGCTCCCAGACTCCCCTAGCCAATCACAATGATGCTGTCACGTGCATTACAGCAGCATTAGGATTGGTCTTAGTGGTCTGGTTAGGTGCTAAGACAGGCAGTGGGAGCCTGTGCATATTCTCCACCCAGGCTGTGCAATACAGTGAGGTGGAGAACATGTTAAGTGTGCAAGACTATTTGGCTGCTAAAAAGGATGCATGCTCGGTAAGTGGTAAAGTCCTTTATTGAGTACGATGAAGACAGGATGAGTGTGAAGCATCCATCTCAACCAACGTACATCACTAGACTCCAACCGCCTCTATTCCCCCGTTCCATTCCTTTGACAACCCCAAGGTTCCACAGAATGTAAGACCCGACAGCCGCACAGGACAGCCTGCCAAACTGCCATGCGCACTTCAGTGCACCAACGTTTTCTCCCCCTGATAGCTATGATGACAGCCAAGCCCCGCCTCTAAACTGGCTTCAGCACTGAAAAATAAAATGATAATAACATTGTGTTATTAACCGCATCGCTGCGGCGGCTTTTCCCGCTGTGTGCTGCAATTTTTAAAAAGCCGCGTTACATGACGAGCTCAGCTCGTCATCCGCACACGACCACCGTGGCTGATGACGAGCTGAGCTCGTCATCCGCAGCGAAGAGGTTATCATTTTATTTTTCCTTTTTTGCACTGCTGAAAAGCATTGGGGCGACGCTTCTCTGCCTCTTCCTTTGAAATAAGGCTACAGAGATTCTCCTAGTAGCAGAAGGAAGGTGAACTTTTGTGATTGGCAAGCTATGGTCTGCACATTCAATTTTTCCCAGCAGAATGGTGCTTTGTTTAACTCCTTTAAGTGTCTCTTCTAGGCCACCTGCAGCCCCTATAGACCACTGAGGGAAGAGCTAATAAAATTCAAACAGGATGCTGCATCTGGCCTACATGCACTATATTTCCCAGCATTCTTGCTATTATCACGCCCTAAACTTTGAACACCATTCTATTGCAGGGTACTTCTCTGAAGTGTTTGGAACTTAGATTGTGCTCCAAAAGGAAGGGACAAAAAAAGTGAAATGCAATAACCTGGAGGTTAGACCAGTTAACCTTGAGCAATCAGGTGACAGTAAGAGATGGAGTGTTAGCAATTACACCACATAAAATTCCTCTTGCAATATGTGCTGAAGCAGTAATAAGCAAGCCAAAAGTGCAATTTCTAAAGAGTCAAGAAGGTTCTTATGATAAGAAGACATATTACCTCGATCAATATTGAAATCCCCAAGCAATACCTCTAAGTGCACAAAAAAAGTGCACAATGTTCAGTAATCTGTTCAATGTTCCAGAAAATCTACTCATCCCTGGTGGGCAATAAAAGTAGTTTAACTTTTTAGCAGCAGTGTGGAGGAGTACAAATCAGGCCAGCAATTCAGCAATTTACGGAAGCACAGAAGCAGTATCTTCTTGTGTCTGTATGGCGCAACACACACACACACACAGACCCACACACACACACGTTAAAGTTAGGTTCAGGTTTTACACACATAAAACTATGGAAATTCAGCAGTTATACTTATCTCAAGAAACTACAACTCATGCCCTAAGGTAACTACGATTGGTGCCCTGCACTGCTAAATACTCCACATCAGTCATGACATCTTCTATGACATCATTAATAATATCACTGCAACATTTCCAATAAAGTTATTGGTGAGAAAACTGTGCATGACAGGGTCACGAGTTATAGTTACTTTTGGCACATATAAAGGCGATAAAATTCTGCCTGCCATACATTATAACATTGTTGAAAGTCACTGAGGACTTCCGTGATCTTACAAAGAAAACTGTTTGAAGGCTGAATTCACTTAAGTGATCACAAATCTCTGTGGTGACTTGCAGTACTTTTGTTATTTTATTCCCCATAATATATGGTTACACCATCAACCTCATCATAAACCGCTTAAATCCCTTGTACCTTGCTCTTTCATATGAACAAGATAGTATGGTTTCAGACAAGAATAATAAAAGCAGAGTCTATAGTGTAAAGTTATTCACATCAAAAAGCATTTAAAATTTTGATGAAAACAAAGATACAGTTTAGTCAGTCAGACAAAAAAAACACAATAACATAGTTTCTATATTTCATCAGTGACCTATAGCATGCAAAAAATTAACATACTGTTATCAATATTTGTGTTCTGCTGATCACTATTCATTTTTAAAAAAAAAATACTATAAGAACAATTAAATAGTTCTTGTTTTAGATATTTAAACTGATGCATTATAACGTTGCAGCTTATCTATAATAAACATGACAGCGTATCAGCTATATCATTTTTTATGACAGGTAACTAAATACATCACAACTCAATTGAGATAAGGAAATTAGAAACAAGGTTTTATACTGGGATTGCATGTTTCTATGTATTGTATTTTAACTAACAGCCAGAGTCTGACTCATGTTTTTCATTCTAGACTTATTAATGATGGAGCACCCTGTGGAGACAATTATAGCTATGGCATTAGGAGAACCTGAATTGAATCATTAGTCAGTTAAAAGTGAAGATCATATTTTAAATGATTGCTACTAATCTCCCAGATTAAATTTCATAAACTTGGATGGAATGAAATGCCACCAAGTATCATTTTATAAGACTGCAGTCTGTTGCGCAGATATTGCTACACATTTCATAGCAGTCGTAGATGTTAAATGACACCGCATCTCTTGTGCAGACTCTTTCTTTTCAAATTGCATTTTCTATGACACAGCAGGTTAAATGGAATATGGAAATGTGTACCAGGTAATAGTGAATATATTGTGGACACTCATACTCTCTACAAATGACTTGTGACAGGCTATGAATACTCACATAGTAACAGATGGCAAGATACATCTTATTCTTATTACAGGAATAAAAAAAAACATTACTTCCAAAAGTACTGGGACATCACCCGTCAGATCTGTGAAACAAGTGTAAGAGTGGTATCACTATATTATATATGTATGCTTGGTACATGACATCATGCCAATGATCAGAAACCTTTCCACAGTCCATGGGTGCTTGTGTTCTGGTTGAGGGTGGATGTGGCCTGGCAGCTCAGACTGGACTGTTCTCATGAGGAGCACGGTCAAGACTGCTTTGCTTATAGCTGGGTTCACACTATAAACTGAGGTGGCATGGTGGGCAAAAAAACTACGGATTGGGATGCGGCTCGAGCGATTGTCAGTGGAAGAGATTAATTCTAGCATTCCCTCCATCACCTTGTTATTTTTGCATTTAATGCCTTTATTCCTCCGGGTATGCCTAGATGTGGGTCCTGGTCTCATTGTGTTACTGAAACCAAGCTATACTTTGCTGTAGAGTCATAACTAGGGCGGAACCAGTCATAGGTTGCCTGTACTCTGGTTGAGGGAGGACCTGGCCTGGCAGTTCAGGCTGGACTGTTTCCATAAGGAGCAGGGTCAAGAGAGACTGATTTGCGTATGGCTGGGTTCAAACTGAGGTGACATATTGGGAAAAACAATTATGATTTGGGATGCGCCAGACTGATTCCATCCATCTCATTATTTTGTTTACATTTGATGCCTTAAGTATGCTGGGTATGCCCAGACATGGATACCAGGCTCACTGTGCCACTGGATCCAAGCTATACCTGGCTGAAGATCTCTAACTAGGGCGGAACCCGTCCAGTTTAGTGAGGACCTAGCCAGGCAGTTCAGGCTGGACTGTTCCCATGAGGAGCAGGGTCAAGACTGATTTGCACATGGCTGGGTCCAAACTAAGGAGGCATGGCAAGCAAAAAAAAAGATGGATTGGGATGCGGCCTGAGTGATTGTCATTGGCTATGTTTAATTCAATCATTCCACCCATCACCCTGTTATTTTTGCATTTAACTCCCTAAGTGCGCCAAGTATGCCTTGACGTGGGTCCTGGACTCACTGTATCACTGGAACCAAGCTATACCTGCCTCAAGAGCCCTAACTATGGTGATATCAGTCCTAAATTGCTTGTTTTCTGATTTAGGTAGGACCTGGCCTGGTAGTTCGAGCTGTACTGTTCCCATGAAAGGTGTGGGTCAAGACTGACTTGCATATGGCTAAGTTTAAGCTCAGGTGGCATAGTGGGCAAAAAACAATGAAATGTGATGCGGGTGAGAGTGATTGTCAGTGACTGAGATTAGTTTGAGCATCCCATCCATCACCTTGTTGTTTTTGCATTTCCTCAGTTTACATTGTCCACAACAATTTCTGTGCCAAAACAAAGGATATGGCCCTCTATGCCAACATGTGCATCTTGAATATGCAGCCCTACACTGTTATTTTCTACGCTCTATATTGCTGATAAAACAGGGCATATCCAGAGTGCATGATCTGACATGCACTACCTGCGCAGTGTTAAGCATGGGGGTTAGGATTGGACCGCCATGTTTTGCATGTGTGAGAAATCAGGTGCAAACAATGAACATCACGCACACACATTGGGGTGACCTCAGTACTACCTCTTTTGGCATAGGCTCACTGCTAGCTCGAGAGGCAAAATTCAGCTTGGTGCTATTTTACATGTGGAGCATCTTGGGGGACCATTGATTCAATACCGGGCAAATCAAGCAGACGCAGAAGATCTGAATGCAGGTGTTGGCTCCACTGATCTTACTTCATTTTAGTAGTCTCTCTTAACAGCTCACTCTGGACACAGGTTCTCCTTAGCTTCCTTAGATCTCTGGCTTTCCTGATAAAGTTCCTCTTAGGTAGAGGAGAAACCTCCAGTAGGCATGTTTTTCATAGCTCAACACCAACCAGACTTCTTGGAGCAAGTTCTACTAGCAGGTTAGCTCTTTTCTTTAGATTTGTCTGAATGTCCCATTGTACCCTACGGCAGGAAACTGGCGCTAAATGTTTTACCAAAGAGGGGTTAGGACTACGTTTAGGATAGAGCCGGGGGCAACTCTCTACATTCCCCAACCAGAGCAAACTGTAGTGGCAGAGGTGTCACTGCTGGTCTAAGGTGGCCATCTGGTAGAGGTGGAGATCAGAGGACTCTAGTCTCTGGCAGAATTCAACTCCACATCAACCTGTTGGGCTATCCGACTGGCATTGAAAGCCTTTCTTGCTTTGATAAAGGAAAAGCTAGTGCACATGTTCATGGACAACTCCATCCACATGTGGTACTGCAACAAACAGGGAGAGGTGAGGTTGTGGACCCTCTGTTAAGAGAATTTCTGTCTCTGGACATGGCTGGATTGCCAGGCCATTTCTCTGGTGGTTCAACACCTGTCTGGCTCTATGAATGCCAGGGCAGACAATCTCAGCCACCGATGTCTTGTGCCTCAAAAATGGTGTCTCCATCCAGAGGTAATGCAAGGTGTCTTTCAAGAGTAGGGAGAACCTTGGTTTGATCTGTTTGCCACCTCTGAGAATGTGAAATACAACCGGTTCTGTGCACTGGAGTTTCCAAGGCAGCTCTTGCTTATAGATGCTTTTCATATCAAATTGACCTTCAGTCTCCTATACACCTTTCCACCGACACCACTCCTGCCCAGAGTTCTTAAAAAGATCTTGATCAACTGGGCCCAAGTTATTCTTTTTGCTCCAAATTGGGCACAGAGAGTCTGGTACCCCAAGCAATTGAGCATAAGTATCGGTCCTCTGGTCAGGCTGCCTCATCAGATAGATCTTCTGTAACAACAACAGCGGAGGATTCTGCACCCAAACCTGCACACCTTCCCCCTTTAAGTGTGGATATTGAGTGGCAACAGATGAAAGCTTTTGACCTACCTCCCAAAGTCTGTGATGTTATTCGGGCAGCCAGGTGTCCCTCCACAAAGATGGTATAAGCCTGCTGCTGGGGCAAATTTGCAGCACAGTGTGCTTCTAGGAACATTATCCCTCTCTCTGCACCCGTTTCTCAAGTTCTAATGTTTGTTTAATCCTTGGCCCAGGAGGGCCCTTCTCTGGGCACAGTTAAGGGCTATTTATTAGCCATTTCTGCATTTTTGTGGATGCAGGACCAACTTTCTTTGTTTAAGTAATCCGTTGTGGCTAGATTCCTCATATGGCTACAACACTTGTTTCCTCTCAGGTCAATTGTCATGCCCAAATGGGACTTAAATCTGGTTCTGCCATTTCTGATGGGCACTCCCTTCAAGCAGCTGCACAATTGGCCACTCTGGTTGCTAACCGTCTAGGCTGCTTTCCTTGTGGCCATAACATCGGCCAGAGGGTCAGTGTACTGCAGGCATTCTCCATGCACCCTCTTTACACCACGTGTTATTCTGAGAAGCTGGTTCTTCGAACATGTACCTTCTTCTGTCCAAAGGTTGTGACATCCTTTCACGTAGGCCAGCACATCACCTTCTTTGTTCGACCTCATCCTTCCAAAGAAGAGGAGAGCCTCCACCACATGGACCCTAAAATAGTGCTGTCATTCTCCCTTGACTGTACCAAAGAGTTACGGGTGGACAATCAACTCTTCATAAGGTATGTTGGAGCTAAGACAAGAAAGACTGTGCAGGAATGGAGCATTTTACAACGGATAGTGCTCTGCATAAACGTTTGCTACACATTGGCCAAGAAGCAACCAAAGAGCCAAAAATGCGGCTGCTGCATTAGCTTGCAGAGTCCCTGTCCTGGACATCTGATAGGCAGTTAAGTGGGCATCTCAGCACACGTTTACCAGGCACTACTGCCTGAACAGTAAGGTCTGTCAGGATGGGCACTTTGCTGGTTCTGTCCTGCAGGATGTTTTGTTCTGAATCTGATTTGAAGATCCACCTCTGGGAGACATTGCTTGGGTGTCTATTCTAAGGTAATTAATCTGCAGCTAGAAGTCTCTATCATACTGAACAAGTTAATTCCTTTTGGTAATGCCTTATCTGTTTGAGACTCTGTTGCAGATTCCTTGCAAACCTTCCCGTCCGCCCCGCTCTGGGAAATGATTACGGTGTCAGGGTTATCCTTCTAAGACCCCTAGACGGGCACAACAATCTGTCAATGTTCATCATAGATCTGGCTTCTGCTGTGGAAAGTTGCAAAAAGAAACCGGTGTGGGGCGCTGGGGTGTTGCCTGAGTGGGTGCAGCTCACATCACTTTTGGTGCAGATGACCTGATGCCACTGATGCAAAGTGAAGCGGGTCACATGCCAGATTGTAGGGGTGCTGCTCATGGATTTCTGGAACCAGTCTGATGCCTGGTGAGTGCTATGGGGTGGAGAATCTAAGGCTAGATAGTGTTTCTACCAGATTAGATGATACCAATATTAAGTAACTTGTTCAATGGTCACCTGGGATATGGTCTATCTTACGTCCAGAGGGGTTATATACATGATCACATGTAGCTGTAACCTACACTATGTAGGCATGACTACTAGAAAGATCAGCACGAGAATATGCGAGCACCTTAGCAACATCAGGTGCCACAGGGCAAGCACAAGGATGACAGCACACTTTAATGTAAAGAAACACACTCCAAATGACATGCAATGGGTAGTATTAGAATATATGACACTGTGACAATTTAGATTAGAAGCTGCTGGAAAAAGAACAAAGATACGACAGGTCTAAATGATAATATCCCATGGGGACAGTTCACAAGATGAATTACACCCTTAGTACTTTGGAGATACAGATATTACAATCCCAATACCACTCTGGGACTATTTTATTTACATCACAGATGAGAGGACCGGACGGTACTGAAATCACTTCCAAGAAGATGTCCCACGAACAAACTCCCACGTGCGACCCCAGATTGTTAATTGTTTTTGTAACTCCACTGGCATGATGCAAGGAACTTGCAATTACTGAACGACCGCATCCACAACCACACAAAAGCAACAGTATAAATCCTACTGCCTCGCTATTAAACATAGCCTTTAGAGTAGTTTTCTCCTCTCAGGTTGACACCAAACTAAGTACACCTCAATTGATAATCTTATGACTAAATATTGGAGGTGGACCATTTCTGGTCTCAACTTCCAATATGGCGCTCAAATCTTGCCAATAATGAAATGGCCGTTAACCTTGGTCTGTAGTCTTTCTTTCATGTATCTCCTTTTTTTGTCATAGTCTTCTTTTGTTTTAGTCTTTTTTCAGTTGCGGTAATCACCTCAATAACTGCTGACAACAAAATTATTATTTACTCATCCCCCAGTTTTACAATGCCACTTATTTAATGAAAAAAAAGTTTTTTCCAACTCTGAAAATGATCCTCCCAAAATGGTTTGGAAAAGGTCCGAAAGTAGGTGGCCATTTTGCTACACCCGCGCTCTAGTCTTTACTCACATTTGAGCATGACTGGGATTTTTCTGACAATATTTAAACAACATAGGGATAAAGACAGGCTAATATGTGGTCCGCCTGGGTACGAGGAGGTGTCATTGATGGAGGAGTGCTGAGCCAAGTAAGAACTTTTTTTCCCTAACAGGAACCCAGGACCCCTGATACATGCTCGGTTTTCCCTCCAGGCCACGCTATGGGGAATAACTAACCATAATTTAATTTTTTACCCATGGCCCTTCTCTTGACTTAAATACATTATATACAATCTTATAGGGTTACTACCAGCCCCTCCACCCTGGCAGTCCATGAGGCACAGTGTTGCCAAAACAAAAGTATGTTCTTACAAAATGTGAACAGTATGTTTATATGTTTGTTTTGTTTTGTAATATTTGCTCACAAGTGTTTCTTTCTTTTTACCAATGTTTTTAATGATTAGCCATGCTTTCTCTCAATAGAGTAGTCCGATGTGTTCCAAGGTGTCACATTGGATAGAAGCACTAATTATAAAGTTTACTACTAAGAGCACTGACAAAAACTATAGGGGAATGCATTGATTTAGGCACTACACATGGTTTGGACCTGCCCACGTGAAAGGTGGGCAGGAAATATGTACTAATCTTGTTGTCACTTTATCTCCTTGAACAGATACTACGAGTCTCATTTTAACCATATGTGTTTAATGTTGGTGCTCACACATTAGGTGTGCATCTGTTCTTTACTATATTATTTCTTTAGTATGGGATTGTTTTTCTCACATAGTGGTACGCATGGGGCTGAAGAAGAGGTTTAGGGGACACCTTGAAACATGTCCACCAAATACTATTGACAGTATACACATACCAGTTACACTTCCTCCCTACTATTAAACCTTTTTTCTCCATACCAACTAGGAGCAGGAATAAATTATTCGCTCACTAGCTAGGTTTTTTTTAGCATCACCCTCACCACTCCAACATACACTGCACTACACATTTTCTCACAAAAAGTGCTCCTACGTAGTTCCGCAAGTTGCAGCACGCCTGTTCTGACCGACTTTTTCGGCCTTCCTTTGAGGGAGAATGATTGGATATGACTCCGGTCTATTATCATTCTAGTGCAGGGATTAGAACTATAAACAGGGCCTATTCATAAGGCACAGTAGTGCATTTTCGTACCCTTTTCCTTAGATCAGGGCTTATAAACTTAAGCTAGGGGATAGATTCATTAGTATTAGTGATAATCCGTCCTTTTGCAAGAGTGTTAGTATACCTTCTATGGAGTTATGCTTATTTCGGGCCTTGTAGGCCTCAAACGGGAGAGACTCAATCTTGCTTTCTGCTCCGGCAGCTTGAGATGCTTCTAGGCCAAGTGTAAAGTTTTAGTTTCGAAGTGTTGTTCGCTTGGAGAGAACCGGCTCAGGCTGGCCCTTATCGAAAGACTGTATTTTTCTCCACTCCGAAGACACAACATCAGGCCGGCCGGCTGGGAACGTGTCCTTGGTACGGGGAGGTACAAGAATTTGGTGGGCGGCAGGTTACTGGCCGTAACTTTCCATGAAAGGACAAGCTTCCATATTAGCGAAAGTGTTAGGCAGTGAGTCAGTCAGTCTGTAGGCGGCAGCTAGCCGTTAGCATCAATGTCATTAATTATTTCCAGGCAGACAGTCGCCATCTTGAAGTCCGAGAAAGATCATGAAGCTGATACTCTCTGAGAAAGATTGAAGGAGAAGGAGAAGTAGCACAGAGCGATCAGAGACAGCAGATAATAAAGAGGAAGGTTCCAGTGACTTGGAGGGAAGCAGAGGAGACAGAGCATAGCGGTGCAGACGTGTACTCGTGACTGCTGAGGTGTGATTCCGAGACGAGCCAAGGCACAGACGAGAAGGGAACCTAGATGACTGTTAAACCCCGACTTCGTGATCACAAGGTGACCTCTGTCCTATAATGTGCACATTCTAACCTTTCACTTTTCTTTGCAGGATATATGTTATAGTATAGTGCTGTGTTTATAATTATTGTAATAAAATACCCCAGTTCTTAGTGAACCAACATGTGCCTTGTATTCTTGTTCAATCAGGGTAACCTGGTCTTCTAGTCAGACATCGTTTTCATGAACGGATGTAAATCCCGGTCAGGTAAGAGGTGACTGAATAATGAGGGAGAGAGGGACCATTTGATGCTGAGAGCAGAAGGTACAGGATTCAATTTGGCAAGCTGTGCTAATTCCTGTTATTGTAGTATTATCCAGAGTAGCCAATGAGAGATTCCTTCCAAAGGTATTCATAGGAGAGTGATCGTCGTTGGTAAGCTGCGTTAATGAGAACACCAGGTGGGAGACTGGTGCGTAGATCCGCTGGATTGCGGATCGGGTTGTAAGTAAGCGAGCACTGGGAGGGAAACCAGTGTTTAGGACCGCCGGATTGTGGACCGGATTGTAAGTAAGAGAGCACTGGGGCTGCAGCTCAGTGTGTATGGCACGCCGGATTGCGTGTCGAGTGAGCACTGATGGTGATCAGTGTGTAATGGTACATAATCAGAACTGCCCCAGAGTAGATTAGTCTGGGCCTAAGTGGCCGTGAGACTAGTTGGTATGAATGGGATATTGTAGAAAACCTATGCATGTGTATTGCTATTTTCCCCATCCTTAGGTACGAAATGTACATACATATACATATACCTATTGTAAATACGTTCTAAGAAGGGAGGTGATTATGTTCCGACTGGGTTGGAGGGGCTCTCAGGAGCTGATCCCATCTGGTTCGAGAATCCGGTCGTTACATCTGGCGTCACGAACTGTTTACGAAGCCTGTGTGCGCTGTATCGTTTTCACCGTGTGGGTTTGCGCTCGGCTCGTACGTATTTTCTTTGTTGATAATTGTGTATATATTTTTTGTGTGTCAAAATGTTTTCGCGAAAATCGAAATCTACTTTCAAATTGCCTGTTGAAATTCCCGGCTGAGAATCAACGCCTTACGAGGCCTTGGCCCGTGAGTGGGCCGATTCTACTGGTTTGAGTGAGAATTGGACTTCTTGTTTGGAGCAGGCGGAGCCTGCTGATGTGGTTTCTTGCTTGCAAAAGGCTCCAGTAGTGAAGGGTGATGAGCTTCCTATTTTAGGACGCAGAGGTTGGATTGTGCTGACTGCATACAGAATGCTTCATGAGAAATCTGTAAAATTACAGAAGCGATTTGTGGATATGGAAGAAAAGTTTGTTGAGGTGCAGAATGCGCATACTCTTTTACGATGTCAAAATAAATTGCTTGCCGACAAACTTGAGACGTATCAGACTATAGCCGAAAGGGCTGCTGTTCGAATTGCGAAATACAAATATAGAAACCGTCATGGTCGTGTTTGTAAACGGAAAGTGCGTCTGGTCGTGGCAAAAGCCGGACTGGATTGGAACCCCGACGAGTGGGATGGTAATATCTGGGACTCGAATGATTCTGGCTCCTCGGCTGAGGAGAGTGACAAGCGCGAGTCTTCTCGCTCTGGACGTGATTGTAAATCTGCTTCTTGTGACAAAGACGATGGTTCTTGCGACCGTGGTCGCTCTTCCCGTTCTGGTGACGTACCTACTCCTGATTGTTCTTCTAAATCTAAGGATCAGGCTTCTTCGGAGGCTCGTCCGGAGGTTTCTGCACACCCGGTTTTTCGACGCAAATTACAACAGGCTCCTGGTAATCCGAATGGTGTTCATTTGGATAGTATTGAAGATTTTACTCAACAGGAAGTTAGTGACATTTTGCAACGATTTCGACAACGGCCTGGTGAGGCTTTGCTTACGTGGATGGTGCGCCTTTATGAATTAGGTGCGGCAGGTATCATGCTAGATGCAGGTGATTGTTTGCGTTTTTGCTCTTTGAGTTCTGATTCTACTGTACAAGATCATTTTCGGAATTTTAATGGTGCTGGCCAAATTAGTCTACGCCAGCTAGCGACTGATGGCTGTAACAATAAATACCCTACTGAGTCTGATTGGCCTGTCAATGACAAGCCGTGGTATATTTTGCGCGATGCGTCGCAGCGTTTGAAAGAGGAGGTGATGAAAACAGCGATTTTTCTCAGTACTGCTGACAGGTTGTTGGATGGTTTATTGACATCTTCTGTGCGGAATCGCATTATCCGTTCTTCCCCTGTTGCTTATAAGCAGGTTATGATGACTTTGTTAATTAATCAAACTGGCAATCCTTTGTCTATGGTGCTTGAATCTGTCCGTCAGCTTGGTGAGTTGGGTGACTGGTTTAAATCTGAGAGACAATCTCGACCTGAGGGTCGTACTGCTGGAGATTATAAATTCTCAAGACGTGACATGTTTCTTGCGCTGTTGGATGATGGTGTGAAAAAGGAGGACATTGATGGTGAACCTAATAATCGCTTATGGGACATGTTTCATAAGCGTGGTTTGGATCGAAAGGAGGGTGCCCGTCGTGTGCGAAAGAATGATTGTGATCGTGGTTGTTCTGATGATAGTGGTGACGACAGGCGTCGTGTGGATTCTGATCGCCGTGAAGGACGGCGCTATGAGCGTGATGATTCCCCTCGTCGTGAAAAAGTAAGGGGGAGAGAGGGGGAAAAAGAAAGGGGGAGAGATGATCGTGTCTACAACAGATATAGAGATGAAAGGGATCAGTCCCCTGAGTTGAGGAGAAGGGAGGATCGTCACAGGCTTTCTGATCGTAATTCACAGTACTATGAAAATGACAAAAATCCATTTCGTAATGGAGATGGATATGAACAGGATATTTTGATGCCCAAGAAACATGAGAGCATTTACCCTGATTTGTCTTGGTTGACAGAACGCAGTAAAAATGACTAGGAAATAGGTCAAGCTCCAGTACGCAGGTGGGCTCACAAAGACAATAGACCCTATGTAGATATTGAAATTTTTTGGAAACATCGTAATATCCAAAGGGCCCGAGCATTGGTAGATACAGGAGCGGAGGCCACTCTAATTCATGGTAAATCAAAGAAATTCAAAGGCCAATTTTTCACAATTACTGGTTTAGGTGGAAAGGAGACTCCCGCAGTGCAAACTACACTTGAAATGAGAATAGGTAGAATTCCCCGAAGAGAATATTCTGTATTAGTTGTACCACTCTTGGAGTATATAATTGGAATTGATATTTTAAAAGGAATGACTTTGCATTTGGATGACGGTTGTTATCAATTTGGAACTAAACACTACATATCGTCCAGACCCGTACGGGTTGGCCGTTTACGAATGCCCCCCATAAAAATTCCCCAAGCTACAAAAGTGGTTTCTCAGAAACAATATCGTATTCCAGGTGGCCATGAACAGATCAGTGCCACAATTCAGGATTTGGTTGACGCAGGAGTTATAACTCCAGTTACTTCTGCTTGGAATAATCCCGTTTGGCTCGTGCGCAAGAGCGATAATTCTTGGCGCATGGCCGTTGATTATCGAGAACTGAATAAACACACACCCCCTTTGACTGTTGCAGTACCAGATATTGTTACTTTAATTGAAAGAATCCAAAAGCATCCAGGTACATGGTATGCGTCCATTGATATTGCTAATGCTTTCTTTTCAATTCCGATTGCCCCCGAGTGTCAGGAACAATTCAGTTTTAAATGGAATGGGCGTCAAATGACGTTTAGGAGTCTTCCTCAAGGTTATGTACATAGTCCTACGATCTGTCACCGGATGGTGGCGGAGCATTTGTCCGAAGTAACTGTACATCCGCAAATTCAAGTGTGTCATTATATTGATGACATTTTAATTCAAGGTGAATCACAAGCTCAAGTTCAGACTCAATTAGATCAAATCCTTGACTGCTTACGTGAAAAAGGTTGGGAAATAATCCTGATAAGTTACAAGGTCCATCCCAAAATGTTAAGTTTTTAGGCATCAATTGGCATGAAGGTCACAGAGAGGTGATCCCGCAGGTTAAACGAAACATTTTAGATTTTGCAGTTTCGAGGAATAGAAAAGAAGCTCAGAGCTTCATTGGCTTGTTTGGTTTTTGGCGTCAACATATTCCCCATTTGAGTCAGATATTGGCTCCTTTATATCGAGTCACTCGCAAAAATAATGCGTTTGAATGGGGTGAACCACAACAGAATGCATTTAATTTGGCAAAAGAAGCGCTTCAGTACGCCTTGGATCTGTGGCCTGTGGGCGAGGGTGATGTAGATTTGAATGTGTCCGTACAAGGTCTGTATGCAAATTGGAGTCTGTGGCAAAAGCAAGGCTGACAAAAAGTGCCGATAGGTTTTTGAACTAAAAAGTTACCTGAGGCTGGTGAGCGTTATACACCTTTTGAGAAACAGTTGCTTGCGTGTTATTGGGCTCTGGTGGATACCGAGCAATTGACTTTAGGTCATGATGTGATTTTGAGACCTGAAATTCCTATCATGCAGTGGGTTTTGAGTTCGCCGAAAACTCATCGAATTGGACATGCTCTAGAGGCGAGTGTGATTAAGTGGAAATGGTACATTCAGGACAGGGCACGTGTGGATCCAAAAGGTGTGGCAGCATTACATGAGCAAGTGGCGCAGGCGCCATCGAATGAGACTGGGAGTGACTGCTCCGTACCTGTAGTACAGGAATCTCCTGTCAAGTGGGGTAAGCCATTTGATGATTTGTCCGCGGAGGACAGAATACATGTGTGGTTTACGGATGGTTCAGCGAGGTTCATTGGAGAGAAACGGCATTGGAAGGCAGTGTCCTATAATCCGATCACACAGAAATTGCTGAGTACAACTGGTGAAGGAAAGAGTAGTCAATATGCTGAATTATATGCAGTTTACCAAGTTTTGAAACAGGAACTACCTGGCACATGTCATATTTTTACTGATTCCTGGTCCACAGCTAACGGACTGGCGGTATGGTTACCAACTTGGCATTCTCATAATTGGGAGTTGCATTCAAAAGAATTGTGGGGAAAAGAATTATGGCAAGAAATTTGGGAAATGCTCCCACAGAGTACTGTGACAATCTTTCATGTGGATGCTCATACCCCGATAGACTCCCTTGACAAATTCTTTCATAACATTGCAGATGAGAAATCTAAAATTGCTGAGGCAGTGGTGGACATGCAAGATTCTGATTTGGCGGGATTGGCGAAATGGGCCCACCAGAAAGCAGGACATTTTGGAGAGAGAGCCACTGGCAGGTGGGCCGCCGATCGAGGAATTTATATTCCTTTAAATTACATTAAAGATGCTATTCTGCATTGTACCATCTGTCAACATTCCTGACAACGAAAAGTACCACAAATTGTTAAAGGTCATTTACATCGAGGAAAATTGCCCGCTCAAATTTGGCAGATTGATTATATTGGCCCGCTCCCTATGAGCAAGAATTGTCAATATGTTTGTACAATTGTCGACACTTACAGTGGCCTTTTGGTGGCCTTTCCCTGCAAACAAGCTACCCAAGTAAATACCATTAAAACATTGGAATTAATCATATTATATTATGGTGTTCCATTTCAAATTCAATCTGATAATGCATCCCACTTTCGTGGAAGATTGGTACAGGAATTTTGTGCGGAAAACAATATAGAATGGGTGTTTCATATTCCTTATTATCCACAGGCATCAGGCCTTATTGAACGAATGAATGGTTTGCTTAAACAACAGTTGCGAAAGTTGACTGACGACAAATATAAAAATTGGCGGGATTATTTATTTCAAGCATTGTTAATTCTGGATAATCGTCCCTTGTTACATGCTGAATCTCCTTTGATGCGTTTGTTTCCCCCAAATGTTGATGCGAAACCCAACACCATTGACAATACTGTAATGTACTGGGAAATTTCCCCCGGAGCTTTAGCTCCATGCAGAGCAACCCCAGGTTCCGCAGGCTTGGACCTGCATGCCATGAAAGACACTGTACTTAAGAGTAAAGACCGAATCATTGTTGAGACCGGCGTTGGTGTCTGTATACCAGCTGGAAGTTTTGGTCTGATCGCCCCTAGATCGGGCCTTGCCTTAAAAGGTGTTCAAGTACTCGGAGGAGTGATTGACAGTGATTATCAGGGAGAGATTAAGGTCCTCCTGCTGAATAGCAGTGAGGTTGATTTATCGATTCAAAAGACTGACCGAGTTGCTCAATTGCTAATCATGCCTGTTTTCAGTGGTGAGATTCAGAAAGGCACTGCCCCAACTTTACTAACTGTGCGAGGCCAAAAAGGATTTGGTTCCTCTGATAATCCTGGAGCGAGAATATGGGTGCAATCGCCTAAACATCCCCCTGAACAAGCTGAAATTATTGCAACCGGTCATGACAACACCATTTTGGTGATGAGACCAGGGAAAGATAGCTGGGAAGCTGTCCCGGCTGACAAATGTTACCTACGAGAATGAATAATGCCTGTATTTGATTTTCTGTCAGATCGTTCTCTGGACTGCTGCTGCAGGATGTGCCGGCGTTGGACTCCTTTTGGTCTGCTACGTCGGGAGAGGAGGGAACCCACAGACTTTGGTTGATTCGAGAACCCGAGTACCGCGTTCCTTCGCTGCGAGGGATTCATCATCAAACTTTTGGACAACCCTGGCCAAACGAGTTAATAATTCTCCGCATTTTTGCCTGACACCCATGCATTCAGTAACTGACATTTTAGTGACCTGTTTGGTTGCTGTCCCTGCCTCATTGGAGACTCTAAAACATACTTTTAATATATCAAATGCCCGACCCAATGTTATTCTGGGCGATTTTGCGGCCCATGAATTTTGTCCCTTATGTACTATTCCTTCAGAGTCCATTCCCCCAATTCATTCTCAGATCACTACGTATAATATCACGCAGGGTGATTTGTGCTTTTTCTTGACTTGTGATCCTAATGCAATTACTGAATGTGTAAAGTTAAAACTGAGAGCCGCCACTTCTTTTTCTGCTCATGAACGATTGCTGTGCTCACGAAGACCCCAAAATCATGTGTTTCTGTTAAAAATAACATGACCTGTAAAAGTATAGTGGTTGCTCCTAGCCATTACCGTACAATGCTGTTACCTTCTGGTTGGCTCTTCTCCTGCGGCAACTCCTCTTGGCCCTATATTCCTGCAAATATTTCCGGAGGCCCGTGTGCCATCACTAGACTGAGTTTATTAATGTTTTCCTCACATCCCAATACCTATTCCCGTATAGTCCGTGATTCTATGATGTTACATGAGGATTGTGATTCTTCCTTACATCTCTATTCCAAATCTGAATACCTTAGTTTAGCTATCTCAATTATTGGTGTCCCAGCGTTGGCCGTTTACAACGCTAAGTCCATTGGAAAAATGGCCTGTTGGATGGTAAAATCGATTAACCAAACCTCTACCATTTTATCTGATATGCTATTAGATGCCCAGGGTGAACGTAGAGCAATTCTGCAGAACCGCGCAGCTATCGACTATCTCCTGTTAAAGCATGGACATGACTGTTCTGACTTTGAGGGTCTTTGCTGCTTTAATTTGTCCGACCATACCAAATCTATTCAGGCCCATATTGACAAACTCCATGACTTGACTTAGAGGTTAGAAAACATATTGATCAGGGCTGGGTTGACTGGCTCTTCAATTGGTTACCTGACTTACATTCCCTACGACAGATATTAGGGGGTATTATGATTTCTATTTGTATCTTAGTAGCTATTTGCTGCTTTATTCAGTGCATTCCTTCTCTACTCCAATACTGTAGATTTGGCAAGAGGAATAGATCAGTTAGTTTTGTTTCCTATTATTTTTCCACAGATGTTAGTTCCATATAGAGAATGATTAATAGACTGGAGTCAAGGGTGAAGTGTTCTGACCGACTTTTTCGGCCCTCCTTTGAGGGAGAATGATTGAATACGACTCTAGTCTATTATCATTCTAGTGCAGGGATTAGAACTATAAACAGGGCCTATTCATAAGGCACAGTAGTGCATTTTCGTACCCTTTTCCTTAGATCAGGGCTTATAAACTTAAGCTAGGGGATAGATTAATTAGTATTAGTGATAATCCATCCTTTTGCAAGAGTGTTAGTATACCTTCTATGGAGTTATGCTTATTTTGGGCCTTGTAGGCTTCAAAGGGGAGAGACTCCATCTTGCTTTCTGCTCCGGCAGCTTGAGATGCTTCTAGGCCAAGTGTAATGTTTTAGTTTCGAAGTGTTGTTCGCTTGGAGAGAACCGGCTCAGGCTGGCCCTTATCGAAAGACTGTATTTTTCTCCACTCCGAAGACACAACATCAGGCCGGCCGGCTGGGAGCGTGTCCTTGGTACGAGGAGGTACAAGAATTTGGTGGGCGGCAGGTTACTGGCCGTAACTTTCCATGAAAGGACAAGCTTCCATATTAGCGAAAGTGTTAGGCAGTGAGTCAGTCAGTCTGTAGGCGGCAGCTAGCCGTTAGCATCAATGCCATTAATTATTTCCAGGCAGACAGCCGCCATCTTGAAGTCCGAGAAAGATCATGAAGCTGATACTCTCTGAGAAAGATTGAAGGAGAAGGAGAAGTAGCGCAGAGCGATCAGAGACAGAGAGAGACAGCAGATAATAAAGAGGAAGGTTCCAGTGACTTGGAGGGAAGCAGAGGAGACAGAGCATAGCGGTGCAGACGTGTACTCGTGACTGCTGAGGTGTGATTCCGAGACGAGCCAAGGCACAGACGAGAAGGGAACCTAGATGACTGTTGAACCCCGACTTTGTGCTCACAAGGTGACCTCTGTCCTATAATGTGCACATTCTAACCTTTCACTTTTCTTTGCAGGTTATATGTTATAGTATAGTGCTGCGTTTATAATTATTGTAATAAAATACCCCAGTTCTTAGTGAACCAACATGTGCCTTGTATTCTTGTTCAATCAGGGTAACCTGGTCTTCTAGTCAGACATCGTTTTCATGAATGGATGTAAATCCCGGTCAGGTAAGAGGTGACTGAATAATGAGGGAGAGAGGGACCATTTGATGCTGAGAGCAGAAGGTTCATGATTCAATTTGGCAAGCTGTGCTAATTCCTGTTATTGTAGTATTATCCCGAGTAGCCAATGAGAGATTCCTTCCAAAGGTATTCATAGGAGAGTGATCATCGTTGGTAAGCGGGGTTAATGAGAACACCAGGTGGGAGACTGGTGCGTAGATCCGCCGGATTGCGGATCGGGTTGTAAGTAAGCGAGCACTGGGAGGGAAACCAGTGTTTAGGATCGCCGGATTGTGGACCGGATTGTAAGTAAGAGAGCACTGGGGCTGCAGCTCAGTGTGTATGGCACGCCGGATTGCGTGTCGAGTGAGCACTGATGGTGATCAGTGTGTAATGGTACATAATCAGAACTGCCCCAGGGTAGATTAGTCTGGGCCTAAGTGGCCATGAGACTAGTTGGTATGAATGGGATATTGTAGAAAACCTATGCATGTGTATTGCTATTTTCCCCATCCGTAGGTGATAGATGTACATACATATACATATACCTATTGTAAATACGTTCTAAGGAGGGAGGTGATTACGTTCCGACTGGGTTGGAGGGGCTCTCAGGAGCTGATCCCATCTGGTTCGAGAATCCGGTCGTTACAACTGTCTGGGATGGCCCCAATGATGAAGCATGTCCCTTAGAAGCAACCCTTAGTGAGTGAGGAGACTCAAGAAGAGAATTTTCTCTTCTTAGATTCAGGGCGTTGTTTCGCACATTTAGCGGAAGCCCTTCCCTTTGATTAGGTTCTCTGATCTGTCATTTACAGATTTGTTAATAACTATCTTACATCCGACCATCATGCATTTTTCCTGTTATTCTGCAACACTCTTAGTAGACTATACTGCATACTGGTAAACCATGACTTCAGCCCTAGAATACAAAGTTCAGAATATCTCAACAAATTTCTGTCAGACCATTACCCACCTATGATGGTAATCAGTGGTGAGAACAGCCATTCTCTTGGAGGTTAAATCCAGAGGCCCTGATTGATTGGATCTTCCATTCAGAAGTTAGGGAGGCCCCAAAATGTTACCTTGAGCATAACTGAGGCTTACAGACATGAGGGAGGGGCACTGAAAGTGGTAAAGAGAGGAAGTGCCTCTCCAGAATTGTATGAAATGTCACCTGAGCCCTAGACTCACACACAAGGAGATGATGCATGCCCAGTTACTAGTGTGAGAGGACGATGAACCAGCACAGATGGGGTGCTTTCTAGACCGGCACCACAAAAAAGCCACTCTATAGGATACACTAGATAAGCACAAGCTCTAAGATTCTCCTAGGGCTCCACACTCAGGAAGATAAATCAGGGTGTCTGCCAGCATGGCTACTGAAGAGTGAGACTCAGTCTCCCCTAAGGGGAACTGATGGGAAGAGAGCAGTGACACTAGTCTGTATGAATACGCCACTGGCTGATAATTTGGCTCGGCTCCATACAAAACCATAGGAGGAAGCTGTAAATCACATAGGGATCTACCTGGAAGAGCGCAATGTTCCATTGACATCACAGGAGGATGAATTAGAACTAGAGGCACAGATTACACAGGAGTAAGTAGTTGGAGCCATAAGCGGACTGATGAAGAGGGGAGCACTGTGTGGGAGATGTATTTCTATGGAAATGTTATCAAATGTGTTCGGACCCCCTAGTGGATAGACTCTTGGAGGTGTATCTGGAGGCTTACCAAGTGGTTTCCTTCCTGTCACCATTAAGGAAGTTGCGATAGTCATATTAAACAAACCAAATTAGGATCCTGAGGTACTGACCTCACACAGGTCCCTGTCAATGCGTAAGGTAGATACAAAGATTTTCTTCCAAGTGTTGGCTTCTATTGTCTAAGGGGGGGGGGGCATTGGTACATGAGGACCATTGTAGCTTCATCTCCGGTCATAATACCATGATGAACATGGTTTTATATAATGCTGTTCACCGTCCAAGCTCTTGGCCTAAGGTTGTTTGGATCTAACCTTGTTCGAAGTGGTGCTAGAAATCCCTCTCTCCATGTTCTAGCTTGTTATTTTGCTTCCCTACCTCACTTTGCATGTTTGCTGTTGTTTGCTTTGTACTCCTCACACAGTTTTTGATGCTTATTATTTCTCACTCAACTGTCTTTGGTGATGAGCATGTTGCCTTTCTCATTGTCCACACAACCAACACATTCCCGCTTTTTTTGTTTTGGTCACTTACACCTACCCAATGCTCCTGGTTGCCTCCTGTCCAGTTGGCCATCTGGGCACCCACTCTTGCTGCCAGACACTCTGCTTCCCATCAGTTGTCATATGTGAATGCAGGTGGCCCACCCTGGTTCCCTGCATAGGGTTACTCTCTCCTCTTATGTAATTTTCCCTCTAAACACATTGATAGCACGCACGTCACAGGGAGCCTGCAAAACATGCACTGAAAACACACCCCACCCTGAATAAGTCCCCCCTTACCCTGTGCATTGAATGCAGTCCTCCTGCAGCTTCAGTGAAAAAATATTTTATGGTTAGTTGCAGCCTTTCAAAATATGAAAACTGCCTTCTGATTTCTTCTGCAACCATTCAGTCTACAGAAGGGCTTACCATAAGTATGGTCAAAACTTTACCCAGTGTCTTCTTGTAGAATCAGCAATGCAGCCTAGGTGAAGCTAAATGGAAAGATGCGATTTATTTTTAAATATGTTTCACTGATTTGAATTTTTAAATTCTAAATTTACCCTAATTGCAGTTGAAATAGCTGCATGTGTAGCTTGAAATAAGTAGGCTTTTTTGGCTATAACTTTTAATGCTTATAATCTTTCTCAGGGGAGTGCAGCTGGCACGCGGCCACATGTGGGTGATGTGGCAACACACCCAGAAAGGTTAGCCAAACCCTCTACCCGTGGCACACTGTGCACCAGGCACTTTCCACACCAAGGTGAAAGAACCTGTGTGAGTTGTACATATTCAGAGGTTAGGGGAGTGGGGTGAAGCCCATTTTTAGTTTTATAGGTCTCGCCTAGCATTGCAGCACATGCGCTTCTCGTTCTGCAAGATCTATTGTGGTCGAGTTGAATTCGGAAGTGGGATGGAAGCTCCGCCCATGCTTTTGATTGGCACGTGCCATCCTTTAGGGTAAACGCTGGCCTCCGATTGAAAGTGAGGCTTTTTAGTGACTGCCCTGTCTCCTTTAGGCCCAGCCCACCCGGAATGGATCGTTTACTTGACAGCTGTCGTGAGGGTATTTCTTATCTAAAGGAGGCATGTAGTGACTGATCATGTTTCCGAAGTTAGTCTGTGAGCTCTACTTTCTTTAATGAGTATTTCCCACTGCAGGCAGGCACAACGCTCATGGTGCGCTTTCACTTTCCTATTTTTTTTATTTTCTGTGCAAAGTGCGTGCTTTCACTTTAATTTCTATTTGTTTCTCAATATCGGCCGCTACACACACCACTTGTGGGATGCTGCTCTGGAGTAACAGTGGCTGCTTTTCCTTTTTATTTACTGCACGCTTTCACTTTATTTTTTGTTTCACAATGTTGGCCTCCACCGCACACCCCACTCATGGGACACTGCTCTTCTCAGTCACAGTTTCTCTAATGGCCTTTATGCACTTCAACCGCAGACAGTAGGGCATTTTTGTCAATATAAGTTGACAAAATGACAGTGCAGTGCATAAAAAGTGCAGTGCAATAATGAAGTTTCCTAAAGCATGTAACAACATGACGTGAGCAGGGACGGTGAGTCGGTGGCAGGCAGTGAGCAAGGTGCCCTGGCAGACACCTCTATTACACTGTGGCTTAGCTCAGCAGGTTGTGCACTGCGGGTGAGATCTGCGGACCACTGGCTCAAATTCAGAGAACCTCTTTTGTCTTTTAGGAGGCGAGTTCCATAACGCCGGGTTATAATTCATGTGTGTGTACAGAGCTTGGAAGTGGCAGATGTGGCGCTTTCTATACACACATGTGACATGCAGTACCTAGTGGCAACCGATTTTCCAATTCTTAGTTCCTGGGCAACAGTTGCTTTCAGGTCTGTGCTTGCCAGCTCAAAAATGCCTCCATCACATCATAATCTGTTCACAGCGATAGCATGCGTAAAAATCAATTCGTGCATCCTGACTCCAAAGAAATGATCTTAAATTGTCAACACAGGCATTTTTTATTACTTTGAATTTAAATGTCCAGTATTATACATCTCTGACAAGTGAAATTGCGCAAGACACAAACCAAACGCTCTCTCACCACTCAATGTGTGCTCTCATTGGCCAAAGACATGGCGCTCATGTTTGCATTATTGGATTGGATGCTGTCACTTGCAGGATACATGCAGATCTTTACGACATGTGCATTAACCCACGGAGTTGACTTACAAGTCTTCTAACGAGTAGATGACAAAGAGATATCAACTGAAGGTGCATTAACCCTTTGAGGTGTATAACTGAAAGTGAAACCCTGAACCTTCGGGTACTGGTGCACGAGCCTTCCTCATCATCTTCCTAGATTTCTGTCGCACAGCCTGCAGTTTACACACAAATCTGTGTGGCTGGTTGGTAAACCCTTTCAGCTGTCTCTTTCAGTTTTAAAAAGTGGTTTGAAGATGACATGCATGTGTCTAAACAGTTTTCTGAGCTGTCACACTGCACTTCTTACCTGTGGTCTATAGGCTACATACAGTTCTCTTTGACTGGTGCCTACTGAGCTAGCTTGTTCTACTTAGAACCTGTGAGCTACACAATTCCAGTCTCAGCCGCAGGTTCATTAACCTTATGCGTTTCCTTACTAGAATTCTTATTTGTAACCTGCTGCTGGCACTCAGATCTCTGCTGCAGGTGCATTAACCACCTGAGAAGTCTCCCTGTCATATGAGCCAGCCACCTGCAATTCACAAACAGTCTGAATATGACACGTTAACATACTGCCCTTCCTTACTAGATTTGCAGCCTTTCACCTGAAGTTGAGAGTAATCTGTGCAAAGGGTTTCTTAGCCAACAGACTTACCTTATCAGGTGAGATGTGTTCACCCGTGGCAATGCAGACACTTTCGGGAGTTTTTCATCCGTATCTCTCTCAAAGCTACAGTCATGTTTATCGAAACAGATGTGTACAGTGCTAAAGATTCCTTTCTGTTGAAAATAGAGCGGCGGTTTTGCTGTTGACTACCTGGACAAGGTTTAATTCTTGTTTCGTCAATAGTGTTATGTTATGTTATGTTAAATTCGATTTATATAGCGACAAATCACCGACAGGTCTCTTAGCGCTTGGAACCAAGGGAGAGAAAAAAGTGTGCGTAATACCTTTTGAGATGTACTGCATAGCGTCTACCAGGCTGTTCAGTCACTCCAACAAAGTAATGAAAGCTCTTCTTTTTTACTGATTTTTTTAAAAGAAGGCCTAGTGTTTTTCAAAGAAGCCTAAACAGGTTTTGACATCCACGTGTGTTTGTATTATAATGCTAATGTTTTGTTGGGAATAGTTTTCATTATGTTATGGACAGCTACTTATAGTGCCACAGCCCATCAAACATCCCAGCATGACTGTGCATGGATTGCTTAAATACATTTGGAAATAAACAAGTTTCATCTTCATTTTTTTCCAAAATATAAAGTAAAGAAATCAGCAACATGGATAAAATATGTACAAATGTATATGGCTAAATGCAGAAGAAAATATAAATAGCGCTATGCAAATAAAATTACTCCACTGCAAAAAAACTAAAATTAAGAACCATTGTCATTTTCTAAGCCTACAGCTCTAACTTTAACAAATGAGAAATCTATTGGCATTGCAAATGCTTGTTCTGGGGTGTGATGGAAATAGAGATTTTAAAAGGATCAAGATGAGAGGAGCTTTGGCGTGGCTTTCTTTTTAAATACCTCTCTATGCAGTTCTGCAGACAATGTATTTGTTTGGGGTGATGCTCCTCATAGCAGGGTACCTCCAGCCTAGAGCAGCCACAACAAAGGCACAAAGAGGTGTGAACTATCTGACTAGGCTATGAAAGCCAGAAAGACAGTAATCAGGAAAGAGGGAAAAGGCTGGTCTCAGCCAAAGGACTCCTCTCACTCTGAACAACAGCCTGCAGCTCTCTTCACCCCACCATCTACCAAATGGCAGCGCTATGGGAGGGACCTTAATCTAATTCCTATAAAAATCTTGTTCCTTTGTTCTCATTTCACTGTCTAGTTCTCCTCCCTCCTGCGTCATGATGCACGCTCAATATCTGGGAAAACAACTTCACCCCGAACGTGTGCACAGAAGCAGGCCCACGACATCCAAAATGGAACCCAAAGGCCTTCATCGCTCAGTTTTGCTTTTACAGATAGGGCCTCATTTACGGGGTTTGGGCACAGGGCTGTCCTGCAGAGAAAGAAAAAGGGCAGGAATGTGCAGTATCTATGAGATACGGAGCATTCCTGTCCTTTTCTCCTGTGCTGGCGCACAATAATCAACCATGTGCCTACGCAGGCAACTTTTCTCCATGGTGCAAGGGTGTCTGTGTTGTAGGGGTGATTGTGTTTTTGCAAAAAGGGACACCTTTCTGCACAAAAACAATCATGAGAGGGGTTTTCCTCTTTCTATGTGTGCTGCAGAATGCAGCACACATAGGAAGAGGAAAAACAAGGAGAAATAGGGTATTTCTCCTTGTTGCGCCTCCCTAACGCCGCCACTGGGGCGACGTTAGAATCTGACGCATTCCAGGTTTATGATTCCTCATAAATCTGGGAATGCTTCAGATTCCATGGATATGCATGGAACATCCACAGCAACACCCAAGGCCATGAAAAGCCAGGCAAAGTGGCTTTGTGTGGTCTTGTAAATATGCTGTGACACGTTGGGCCATTGAAGTGTAAAAAAAGTGCCACTCTGGCAGGGCAAAATCGCAAATACTATAATAGTCACAAATACGCACAACAAACTGTTGAACAAAATTAGATGACAGTACAAAGGATTAATTTGATTGTATATTGGCGAGATAGTCTAAGTCAGTGCCAAATAACTCATATTTAGTGAGTGAGTGAAAAAACCTATTTACAAAAGAGTGATGGAATAACTTCAAATAGGACAGTTTCTTTTCTGTGCCAACTCCCCTTGTGCAGCATACATACCCTATACAACATAGGAATACTCCTGAATATATTTAAAAGCTCTGTCCAAGGCTTGGGACACAACAGGCCAGGGGTCTTAGGGGCATATTACCAACAACTAGCGATAATTATCGCTATGTTGGCGTAGCAGGAATATTCCTATCGCCGCCCCTCACCTGTTTTTATCGCTGGGATACCTTGCTATTATCAAGGTTTATCTCAGAAGCGATAAAAAACGGGTGAAATGCGTGAATATTTCCAGTCGCTAACATTTTGGCACGCCCACTTTGCATGTCATTAGCGATAATATTCGCTGACATTCAAATCGGGCCCCAAGATGATCGCCTACTAGCTGTCGCTAACTGGTGTTAGTGACAGCTTGGTAATTGGGCGATCAAATTATCGCCGCTTTAGCGGGAAAAAAGTCCCGCTAAAGCGTCGATAATGGCCCTTGGTAATATGCCCCTTAGAGTTTAAATGAGGTGTACACTCGGAATCACATGTTTAAGCTATCTGCCCTGGATATGGAGCCCCATGTATAAAGTTTACATTCTCCGATTGCTTGCTACCCCAGAAAGCCTCCACTACATCCCTAAATCCTGCAGGGAAAATTGACCTTGAGTTACTCCTGCTGGATTCCTCTCCTTTTTTTTCGGTGTCCCTCTTCTCACCTACCATTCTCCAATACCTTTTATTTCTGAGAGTAACCTCCTCCCAATCTCATGCCTGCCTGCCTCTGTCCTTTAAAATTCTGCAATTGGCTGATACCTCATTTCATCGATCACAACCCCCCTTTTTCAAACCCCAATCCCCATTATCTAACATAACCTAATGTCCACACGCCTATCTTTATCACCAACCATTCACCTAAAACTACATAACCCACACTAATGACTACACCCACCTGGTATAAATATATCACAAAATACCTGGAGTAAATGCATGCAATTTGTGATTATTCGCAATAACCAACATTAAAAGCTAGAGTAATCACTAACCTTGGGTTCCGGAGTAGTGTGCTACTTACCGTAAAGTTATTCAACACCTAGTCAGGGATAGTCAGCGCTATATAAAGCCTATTACAATTACAAATATAGAATAGTAGTATATTGCTTGTAGGATTTCGTTTTGATAGCATTTCTTATCTATGACAGGCCTATGAAACGCTCCGATTCACAGTGCACTGCTGATGCACTTAAGAGTGCGCGTTCAGTAGTGTGTGAACTCGAGTTTCCCTACTTTATTTTTCCTTGCAATATTATATAGCGCGAACTCGACAACATGGCATGAGCACAACTTACATTACAGAAGAACACATTCATTAGTGGTAGGCAAGGGGAGACAAAGCCATTTGCCTGGAATCACAGGATGTTGAGCTGATGCCGAGATTCGAACGTAGCTCCCCAGCTCTAAAGTTCACAATCCTAGAACTTGTGGTGGGAGGTGTGTCTAAAAGTGTATGTCGGTGCTGGCCATCAATGAGAGAGACCTGTGCAATTTTCAAATGGGTGGTGAAAAAATATGAGTATGTTGCTGGAGATGTGGGCCGCCGTGCCACCAATGTACTTACCGGGGGAGGGTAAACAACCATTATTCCGCAACTTTCTTTCCTCATACCATGACTCAGCATACTTTCATTATGAAAGTACCATGACTCCGCAATCCCATTATAACGCATGGCATTACATTTTATATGCTTTTACCACGCATACATTTACAACGAAATTCGATGTAAATGCATGAATGGTAAAAGCATGTTTTTTTCAATGTTTGGATATGGTAAGTATGGGTATAGGGGTATATGTTTTGGGGTACTGAGGTATATGTTTTGGGGTGTTTGGGTATTTTAAGGGTTCAGATATAGTTTGGGGTTATGGGATACAGGGGTAGTTTTAGGGTTTAGGGATAGGTATGGGTTTTGGGGTACAGGGGTATTTTTAGGGTTCAGGGCTAGGTTTGGGTTTTGGGTTATAGGGGTATTTTTATGGTTTAGGGCTAGGTTTGGGTTTTGGGTACAGGTGTATTTTAGGGTTCAGGGGTAGGTTTGGGTTTTGGGGTACATGGTTATTTTTAGGGTTCAGGGCTAGGTTTGGGTTTTGGTGTACAGGGGTATTTTTAGGGTACAGGGGTATTTTAAGGGTTCAGGTCTAGGTTTGGGTTTTAGGGTACAGGGGTGTTTTAGGGATCAGGGGTAGGTTTGGGTTATGGGGTACAGTGGTATTTTTGGGGTTCAGGTCTAGGTTTGGGTTTTGGGGTAGAGGGGTATTTTTAGGGTTCGGGGGTAGGTTTGGGTTATGAGGTACAGGGGTATTTATAGGGTTCAGGGCTAAGTTTGGGCTTTGGGGTACAGGGGTATTTTTAGGGTTTAGGGATAGGTTTGGGTTTTGGGGTACAGGGTATATTTAAAGGGTTAAGATGTGTTTAAGGGTGTTGGGGTATTTTAAGGAGTACGGTGGGTTATGATTATGAGGTGCAGGGGTATTTAAAGGGAGCAGGGTGGGATTAGCACACGATATGAGACATGGCATGAAGGGCGGAAAATACCACACGCCCCCAGCGTTTGTCACGCCCCCCAGCACACGCCCACAGCACAACACAGACACGCCCACAAGGGACTACTTTACGTGGAGAAGTGTGGCTCAATGGTTAGAGTGGCAGACCCTGATGCAGAGGTGTAGCCCAGGACCAGGGTTCAATTCCCTGCCTCAGCGGGTCTTGGGCTCAAAATTCCACGAACCTGATAATTCTTGCCTCGGTGCCTATTCCAATCATGGAGTCCCACTCTGCAACTCTGGGCAATAGCTTGCTTCATCTCCACAACGGCCCCCACAACGCTAAGGATGCCTGGCCTTCATTCTGGGGGTGCCCAGGAGTGGACGCCTCACAGGGAAAGCCAGGACGGGTTCCACAGTGGTATTCGTACAAGCGCCTTGAGACCCTTGCGGGTGAGTAGTGCGCTATACAAGTATCAATTTACAATTTTTTACTGGCACGGTTCTTTTACCTTTTAAATGTATATGGTGGGAGTCTGCTTAGCATATGATCTTCTGCTGCAACTGCCCTTTTTGCTTTGTTACCAACAGTTACTGTTAAAGGTGATTTCATCTTTTTATCTAAGGACTTTACCTTGATCGATGCTACTTCAGAGATCATTTTTATTATTGACGGTTGCTACTGCAGCTGTGGGGAACTCGGCTGAACTTTCAGAAAGACTTTTTATGGGAAGTTCGTCTTTTATTCTCACTTCCAAAAAGTAGTCCAGGACCATATGGTACCTAGTTAATTCCTCTGTCAGTGGTGGCTGCTATGGGGCAGCAGTGGTGGGGCAAAGAGAGCGGGGTTAAAAAAAGAAAAAGAAAAGAGAAAAAGAAACTATCACTTACCTGCCTGCCGGCCGCTGCCTCTCGACTGTCCTCTTCTGTCAACCGGAAGTACACAGGCTTCCAGACTCCCCTAGCCAATCTCAATGCTGCAGTCCCGTGCATGACAGCAGCGTTACGATTTGTCTGAGTGGTCTGGTTAGGTGCTAAGACAGGTAGTGGGAGTCTGTGCATGTTCTCCACCCAGGCTGTGCCATACAGTGATGTGGAGAACATGTTAAGTGTGCAAGACTGTTTGGCCGCTAAAAAGGATGCATGCTCGGTAAGTGGTAAAGTCCTTTATTGAGTATGATGGAGACAGGATGAGTGTGAAGCATCCATCTCGATCAACGTACATCACCAGACTCCAACCACCTCTATTCCCACGTTCCATTCACTTGACAACCCCATGGTTCCACAGAATGTAAGACCCAACAGCCACCCAAGACAGCCTGCCAAACTGCCATGCGCACTTCAGTGCACCAACTTTTCTCCCCCTGCTAGCTATGATGACAGCCAAGCCCCGCCTCCAAACTGGCTTCAGCACTGAAAAATAAAATGATAACAACATTGTGTTATTATCATTTTATTTTTCCTTTTTTGCACTGCTGAAAAGCATTGGGGTGACGTTCCTCTGCCTCTTTGTTTGAAATAAGGCTACAGAGATTCTCCTAGTAGCAGAAGGAAGGTGATTGGCAAGCTATAGTCTGCACATTCCCTTTGCCCAGCAGAATGGTGCTTTCTTTAACTACTTTAAGTGTCTCTTCTAGACCACCTGCTGCCCCTATAGACCACTGAGGGAAGAGCTAATAAAATTTAAACGGGATGCTGCATCTGGCCTACATGCACTATATTTCCCAGCATTCTTGCTATAATCACACACCTAAATTTTGAACAACATTCTATTGCTGGGTACTTCTCTGAAGTGTTTGGAAGTTAGACTGTACTCTAAAAGGTAAGGGCAAAAAAAGTGAAATGCAATAACCTGGAGGTTAGACCAGTTAACCTCGAGCAGTCAGCTGAAAGTAAGAGATGAAGTGTTAGCAATTACACCACATAAAATTCCTCTTGCAATATGTGTTGAAGCAGTAATAAGCAAGCCAAAAGTGCGATTTCTTAAGAGTCAAGAAGGTTCTTATGATAAGAAGACATATTATTACCTTGATCAATATTGAAATCCCCAAGCAATAACTCTAAGTGCACAAAAAAAGTGCACAATGTTCAGTAATCTGTTCAATGTTCCAGAAAATCTACTCATCCCTGGTGGGTAATAAAAGAAGTTTAACTTTTTTAGTAGCAGTGTGGATGAGAACAATAGGAGTAATTCTGCAATTTACAGAAGCACAGAAGCAGTATCTTCTTGTTTCTGTATGGCACAACACACACACACACGTTAAAATTAGGTTCACGTTTTACACACACAAAACTATAGAAATTTAGCAGTTATACTTATCTCAAGAAACCACAACTCGTGCCCTGAGGTAACTATGACTGGTGCCCTGCACTGCTAAATACTCCACATCAGTCATGAAATCTTTTATGACATCATTAATAATATCACTGCAACATTTCCAATAAAGTTATTGGTGAGAAAACTGTGCATGACAGGGTCACGAGTTGAGTTACTTTTGGGCCCACATAGAAGTGACAAAGTTCTTGGTCCCGAACAATCTGGCTTTGTCAAAGGTTGTTTAGCTTCCGACAACTCTAGAGTTTTCTTTAATGTATTGAGTAAAGCCTCTTCGTTACAGTATCCGCTTGCAGCCATTACTTTAGACGCCGAAAAGGCCTTTGACAGGATCGGTTGGGATTTTATGTTCCATGCCCTCACTTGGATTGGCTTCCCCCCTACATTAATTTCTCTTATCTCCCTTTTATATTCAGGCCCTAGAGCTTCCATTTTCGCTAACGGGAAAATCTCTGATTATTTTTCCATCCCTAGAGGTGTCCGGCAAGGTTGCCCCCTATCCCTTCTTTTGTTTATTATAGCCCTGGAGCCGTTCCTGACAAAGTTGTGACAGGATGCCCAAATCACTGGCTATAACCCAGGTCCCAATCAAAATAAACTGTCTGTATATGCAGACGATATCCTTTTATACTGCTCGATCCCGGAATCCTCTTTACCTGCTTTTCGTCGTCAGGTTGACGCTTTCTCCTCAGTTTCTGGATATCGCCTCAATCGCGATAAATGCAAAGTTTTACCTCTCAATATCCTATGTCTTCCTCATTTTTTCCACCAAACTGGTTTTTCCTGGCAACTTCTCAAAATTAGGTATTTAGGATTATGGTTGTCCCCTACTATTCCCAACACCTTGAATGCTAATTTTGAATATATCACAAAAAAACTCACTGATTCTGTCACTAGATGGCATCCCCTTTATCTTTCATGGTGGGGAAGACTAGACTCGATTAAAATTATGCTTGCCCCTGTCATTCTTTATTCACTCTCTATGATACCAGTCCGCATACCTATTTAATATTTTAAACGCTTAGATTCTCTTCTACAGAAATTTCCCAGGAAGAATAAACCTCCACGCATCGCATTGTCCTCTTTAAAAAAGGATAAGTCGATCGGTGGTCTTAAATTTCCTGACTTTAAGTCTTATCACTCTTCTTTTATCCTTAAACAGCCTCTCGTTGGCTTTCTTTGGGCACTCCCACCTACCCTCCAGTCTGGTTGTCCTTGGAAAAATCCATTATCTCGCCTTTCGACTTTCCTGAAGGTCTCACTTTTTCTGCTAAGGCCTCTTTCTTACACTTCCCTGTTATTGCTCACTCGTATCATCTTTTATCTCCACTTCTACCCTCCTCCTATCCTTCTCTCTTATCTTTATCTCAACAACCTATCTGGCATAATAAAGCACTTTGCATCAACAATCGTTCTTTCTTCTGGAAATCCAAAGGTTTATTTTGGATTTCTCAGCTTCTGTCCGATAACGTTCCTCTCTCCTTTCAGGATCTTCAAACTCAATTTCATCTTCCCACTTCTTTTCGTAAACAATATGATCTTCTCATTCCTTCTCTTCTTCAATATTTGCAATCTCTTCCCGCATCTTCTGATTTACCTCCGTCCTGTTCTACTCTATTTCCTCTCCTACATACTTCTCCTCCGGCTTCTTGTATTTACCGATGTATTATTTCTCCTTCTGAACGTCTCAAATCAAAAACTGAGTTGGCTTGGGAACGTGATCTGTCAACATCCTGGCCGATCCCCTTGTGGGACAAATTATGGTTAAAAATCCTTAAAACGTCAAGAGCTGCCAATACTACCCAAACTCTTTTTTTCCTTTACCAGCGTTTGTTGTTTACCCCAGCAAAATTGGCCTCGTTCTCCCCTGACCTTTCTCCCAAATGTTGGTCATGTCCATGTTTGAGTGCAGACCTCTCCCACTTGTTATTTCATTGCCCTTCTATTGCTGCTTTTTGGGGTTTAGTATGGTCCCGTATTAATATTATTTTTAACATGTCTCTTCCCTTTTCCCCCTCTAATATCCTCCTAGCTTCCTTATCCTCAGACTTACCTCAATCCCCTTCTCATTTTAAACTTCTTGAACTTTTTCTTGCAGTCGCCTTTCATTTGATCACCTCTAACTGGAAGGACCTCACAAAGGTCACTTACTCTGCTTGGTGGAACGGTATTTGTTTTCATCATAGACTTGATACCAATTACGTCACCCCTGTTTCCCTTGCTATAAAAAGAGACCTCTTATGGATTCCACTTACTACCTACCTTTCCACACTCTCCTCCCCTCCTTCCACCATGATTGCTGCTCATGCCAATCCCTCGGATGATGTTCGAAAGCCTCCACAAGTATCTCTTATTTGTCTTTTTACTTCATTTTTCCATATGTGGTTATTGAGATGTATTTTCTATTTTATCATTCTCTCTTTTTGTTACTCTTTTATTGCATACAATGTTTTCCTTTTATTATAACTTTATTATAACTCTTATTATACCTTTTTAAAATGTACCCTTGTTTTATTTCTCCCCTCTTTTTCCCCTTAAAATTTAGCTATAAGTGTTTATTGATTCCATTTGTATGAGCCTTTTATTTTACTGTTATCTGGCTTATTATCATCTCATTCTGTTTTGCTGCATTGTTTTCTCATATTTTTTGTTATGCTTGGTTTCAATAAACTTGAACTTAAAAAAAAAAAAGAAGTGACAAAGTTCTGCCTGACATACATTATAACATTGTTAAAAGCCACTGAGGACTTCCGTGATCTTACAGAGAAAAGTGTTTGAAGGCTGAATTCACTTAAGTGATCACAGATCTCTGTGCTGACTTGCAGTACTTTTTTGATTTTATTCCCCATAATATATGGTCACACCATCAACCTCATCATAAACCGCTTAAATCCCTTGTACCTTGCTCTTTCATATGAACAAGATAGTACGGTTTCAGACAAGAATAATAAAAGCAGAGTCTATAGTGTAAAAATTATTCACATCAAAAAGCATTTAAAATTTTGATGAAAACAAAGATACAGTTTAGTCAGACAAAGAAAACACAATAACATAGTTTCTATAGTTCATCAGTGACCTATAGCATGCAGAAAATGAACATGCTGTTATCAATATCTGTGTTCTGCTGATCACTATTCATTTTTAAAAGAAAATACTATAAGAACAAAAAACGAGTACATGTTTTAGGTTTTTAAACTGATGCATTATAACGTTGCAGCTCATCTATAATAAGCATGACATTGTATCAGCTATATCTTTTTTATGACAGGTAACTAAAGACCTCACAACTCAATTGAGATAAGGAAATTAGAAACAAGGTTTTATACTGGGATTGCATGCTTCTATGTATTGTATTTAAACTAACAGCCACAGTCTGATCATGTTTTTCATTCTAGACTTATTAATGATGGAGCACCCTGTGGAGACAATTATAGCTATGGCATTAGGAGAACCTGAATTGAATCATTAGTCAGTTAAAAGTGGAGATCAGATTTTAAATGATTGCTACTAATCTCCCAGATTAAATTTCATAAACTTGGATGGAATGAAATGCCACCAAGTAGCATTTTATAAGACTGCAGTCTGTTGCGCAAATGTTGCTACACATTTCATAGCAGTTGTAGATGTTAAATGACACTGCATCTCTTGTGCAGACTCTTTCTTTTCAAATTGCATTTTCTATGACACAGCAGGCTAAATGGAATATGGAAATGTGTACCAGGTAATAGTGAATATATTGTGGACACTCGTACTATCTACAAAGGACTTGTGACAGGCTATGAATACTCACACAGTAACAGATGGCAAGATACATCTTATTCTTATTACAGCAATAAAAAAAAAACATTACTTCCAAAAGTACTGGGACATCACCCGTCAGATCACCTTTATATCTATCCTTTGATCTTTGCACTTCAGCAACTGGAGGTCACCGTTTATAATTATGCGGATGACCTCCAGCTTATCTTTAATCTTTGTTCCTCTTCTCATTCTATTTCTAATTTTCAGACTACTATGATTTTCATCAGGGACTGGATGAACCACAATCATCTGAAGCTGAACCCCGATAAAACAGAATTGGTTCTCACGGGTGGTTCTTCCAGTCCTTGCAACTCTTCATTCTGGCCTTCTTCTTTAGGACCCCCTCCCACGTCTTCTCCCTCAGTTAAGACCCTGGGCATTAAAATCAACAATCATCTCACTCTCCACTCACAAATAACTTCTGTTGTCTCTTCTTGCTTTCTTGTTCTTCGAACTATTCGCTCTGTCTCTCGCTTTTTCTCCCCCCTTGCACTTAAACTTATCTTGTCCGCTCTGGTGATTTCTCGGCTGGACTACGCCAACGCCCTATACAACGGCATTCCAGCGTATAGTTTGCGGAAGCTCCAGCTGGTTCAAAACCAGGCGGCCAGACTGGTCCATGGTCTCCCCCATTCTCATCACTCTACCCCCTTACTGAAGGCACTGCACTGGTTACCTGTCAGGGAGCGATCCCTTTTCAAAACAGGTTGCATGGTCTTTCAGGCACGCCAGGGCACAGCCCCTGCCTTCATTTCTTCCTTTCTAAAAGAGTACACCCCTGCCCGTGAGCTTCGCTCATCCACTCAATCACTTCTTCAGGTACCCCATTGCAGACCTAAGTCGGGGTGGAGCCAATTTTCCATTCTTGGCACCATCCTTCTGGAACTCCCTTCCCGATCACCTACGTCTGACCAGACATTACTCCCTCTTCCGTAAAGATCTTAAGACTTTTTTGTTTACCCAGGCCTTTTCCAATGTAAACTGATCTTATTTCCTGTTTTCCTTACCAGTATTTGCGTTCCTACTGCTAATTTAGTCTCCACAGCGCCAAGAAACCGCACGGTGTATGTAGCGCTATATAAATATTTTAAATTCAAATTCAGATCTGTGAAACAAGTGTAAGAGTGGTATCACTATATCATATATGTATGCTTGGTACATTACATCATGCCAATGATCAGAAACCTTTCCACAGTCCATAGGTGCTTGTTTTCTGGTTCAGGGTGGATGTGGCCTGGCAGCTCAGACTGGACTGTTCCCATGAGGAGCAAGGTCAAGACTGCTTTGCTTATAGCTGGGTTCACACTATAAACTGAGGTGGCATGGTGGGCAAAAAAACTATGGATTGGGATGCGGCCTGAGCGATTACCAGTGGCTGAGATTCATTCAAGAATTCCCTCCATCACCTTGTTATTTTTGCATTCAATGCCTCAATTTCTCCGGGTATGCTTAGACGTGGGTCCTGGTCTCATTGTGTCACTGAAACCAAGCTATACTTTGCTGTGGAGTCATAACTAGGGCGGAACCAGTTATAGGTTGCTTGTACTCTGATTGAGGGAGGACCTGTCCTGGCAGTTCAGGCTGGACTGTTTCCATAAGGAGCAGGGTCAAGAGAGACTGATTTGCGTATGGCTGGGCTCAAACTGAGGTGACATGGTGGGCAAAACAATTATGATTTGGGATGCGCCCGACTGATTCCATCCATCTCATTATTTTGTTTACATTTGATGCCCTAAGTATGCTGGGTATGCCCAGACATGGACCCCAGGCTCACTGTGCCACAGGATCCAAGCTATACCTGGCTGAAGAGCTCTAACTAGGGTGAAACCCGTCCAGTTTAGTGAGGACCTAGCCTGGCAGTTCAGACTGGACTGTTCCCATGAGGAGCAGGGTCAAGACTGATTTGCACACGGCTGGGTCCAAATTGAGGAGGCATGGCAAGCATAAAAAAGATGGATTGGGATGCAGCCTGAGTGATTTTCATTAGCTGAGATTAATTCAATAATTCCACCCATCACCCTGTTATTTTTGCATTTAACTCCCTAAGTGCGCCGAGTATGCCTTGACGTGGGTCCTGGACTCACTGTACCACTGGAACCAAGCTATACCTGGCTCAAGAGCCCTAACTAGGGTGATATCAGTCCTAAGTTGCTTGTTTTCTGGTGTTGGTAGGACCTGGTATGGCAGTTCGAGATGTACTGTTTCCATGAAAGTAGTGGGTCAAGACTGACTTGCATATGGCTAAGTTTAAACTCAGGTGGCATAGTGGGCAAAAAACAATGGATTGGGATGCGGGTCAGAGTGATTGTCAGTGACTGAGATTAGTTTGAGCATCCCATCCATCACCTTATTCTTTTTGCATTTCCACAGTTTACATTGTCCACAACAATTTATGTGCCAAAACAAAGCAGATGGCCCCCTATGCCATAACGTGCATCTTGAATATGCAGCCCTATGCTGTTATTTTCTACGCTCTATATTGCTGGTAAAACAGAGCATATCCAGAGTGCATGATCTGACATGCACTAACTGCGCAGTGTTAAGCATGGGGGTTGGGACTGGACCTCCATGTTTTGCATGTGTGTGAAATCAGGTGCAAACAATGAACATCACACACACACATTGGGGTGACCTCAGTACTACATCTTTTGGCATAGGCTCACTGCTAGCTCGAGAGGCAAGATTCAGCTTGGATGCTATTTCACTTGTGGAGCATCTTGGGGGACCATTGATTCAATACCGGGCAAATCAAGCAGACGCAGAAGATCTGAATGCAGGTGTTGGCTCCACTGATCTTACTTCATTTTAGTAGTCTCTCTTAACAGCTCACTCTGGACACAGGTTCTCCTTATCTTCCTAAGTTCTCTGGCTTTCCTGATAAAGTTACTCTTAGGTAGGGGAGGAACCTCCAGTAGGCATGTTTTTCATAGCTCAACATCAACCAGACTTCTTGGAGCAAGTTTTACTAGCAGGTTAGCTCTTTTCTTTTGATTTCTCCAATTGTCCCATTGTACCCTACGGCAGGAAACTGGCGCTAAATATTTTGCCAAAGAGGGGTTAGGACTAAGTTTAGGATAGAGCCGGAGGCAACTCTCTACCTTCCCCAACCAGAGCTAACTGTAGTGGTAGAGGTGTCACTGCTGGTCTAAGGTGGCCATCTGGGAGAGGTGGAGATCAGAGGACTCTAGTCTCTGGCAGAATTCAACTCCACATCAACCTGTTGGGCAATCCGACTGCCATGGAAAGCCTTTCTTGATAAGGGAAAAGCTAGTGCACATGTTCATGGACAACTCCATCCACATGTGGTACTGCAACAGACAGGGAGAGGTGAGGTCATGGACCTTCTGTTAAGAGAATTTATGTCTCTGGACATGGCTGGATTGCCAGGCCATTTCCCTGGTGGTTCAACACCTGTCTGGCTCTTGGAATGCCATGGCAGAAAAGCTCAGCTACCGATGTCTTGTGCCTCAAAAATGGTGTCTCCATCCTGAGGTGATGCAAGGTGTCTTTCAAGAGTGGGAAGAACCTTTGGTTTGATCTGTTTTCCACCTCCGAGAGTGTGCAATGCAACAAGTTCTGTGCACTGGAGTTTCCAAGGCAGCTCTTGCTTATAGATACTTTTCGTATCAAATTGAGCTCCAGTCTCCTGTACACCTTTCCACTGACACCACTGCTGCCCAGAATTCTTAAAAAGATCATGATCAACTGGGCCCCAATTATTCTTGTTGCTCCAAATTGGGCACAGAGAGTCTGGTACCCCAAGCAATTGAGCATGAGTATCGGTCCTCTGGTCAGGCTGCCTCATCAGATAGATCTTCTGTCACAACAACAGCGGAGGATTCTGCACCCAAACCTGCACACCTTCCCCCTTTAAATGTGGATATTGAGTGGCAACAGATGAAAGCTTTTGACCTACCTCTCAAAGTCTGTGATGTTATTCGGGCATTTCATTATGTTATGGACAGATACTTATAGTGCCACAACCCATCAAACATCCCAGTATGACTGTGCATGGTTTGCTTAAATACATTTGGAAATAAACAAGTTTCAGCTTCATTTTTTTCCAAAAGATAAAGTAAAAAAATCAGCAACATGGATAAAATGTGTACAAATGTATATGGCTAAATGCAGAAGAAAATATAAATAGAGCTATGCAAATATAATTACTCCACTGCAAAAAAACAAAAATTAAGAAACATTGTCATTTTCTAAGCCTACAGCTCTAACTTTAACAAATAAGAAACCTTTTGGCATTGCAAATGCTTGTTCTGAGGTGTGATGGAAATATAGATTTTAAAAGGATCAAGATGAGAGGAGCTTTGGCATGGCTTTCTTTTTAAATACCTCTCTATGCAGTTCTGCAGACAATGTATTTGTTTGGGGTGATGCTCCTCATAGCAGGGTATCCTCCAGCCTAGAGCAGCCACAACAAAGGCACAAAGAGGTGTGAACTATCTGACTAGGCTATGAAAGCCAGAAAGACAGTAATCAGGAAAGAGGAAAAAGGCTGGTCTCAGCCAAAGGACCCATCTCACTCTGAACAACAGCCTGCAGCTCTCTTCACCCCCACCATCTACCAAGTGGCAGCGCTATGGGGGGACCTTAATCTAATTCCTATCAAAGTCTTTATCCTTTGTCCTCATTTCACTGTCTAGGTCTCCTCCCTCCTGCGTCATGATGCACGCTCAATATCTGGGAAAACAACTTCACCCCCAAGGCGTGCACAGAAGCAGGCCCACGACATCCAAAATGGAACCCACAGGCCTTCATCACTCAGTTTTGCTTTTGCAGATAGGGCTTCATTTACGAGGTTTTGGCACAGGGCAGTCCTACAGAAAAAGAAAAAGAAAAAGGGCAGGAATGTGCCGTATCTATAAGATACCGAGCATTCCTGTCCTTTTCTCCTGTGCTGGCGCACAATAGACAGCCATGTGCCAACGCAGGCATCTTTGCTCCATGGTGCAAGGGTGTCTGTGTTGGAGGGGTGATTGTTTTTCTGCAAGAAGGGACACCTTTCTGCAGAAAAACAATCACAAGAGGGGTTTTCCTCTTTCTATGTGTGCTGTAGAATGCAGCACACATAGGAAGAGGAAAAACAAGGAGAAATAGGGTATTACTACTTGTTGCGCCTTCATAATTGCACAACTGGGGTGCCGTTAGAATCTGACGCATTCCCAGGTTTACGATTCCTCATAAATCTGGGAATGCTTCAGATTCCATGGATGTTGCATGGAACATCCAAAGCAACACCCAAGGCCATGAAAAGCCAGGCAAAGTGGCTTTGTGTTGTCTTGTAAATATGCTGTGGCACATTGCGCTATTGAAGAGTAAAAAAAGTGCCACTCTGGCAGGGCAAAATGCAAATACTATAATAGTCACAAATACGCACAACATACCCTTGAACGAAATTAGATGACAGTACAAAGGATTAATTTTGATTGCATATTGGCGAGATAGTCTAAGTCAGTGCCAAATAACTCATATTTAGTGAGCAAGTGAAAAAACCTATTTACAAAAGAGTGATGGAATATCTTCAAATAGGACTGTTTTTTTTCTTTGCCAACTCCCCTTGTGCAGCATACATACCCTGTACAACATTGGATTACTCCTGAATATATTTAAAAGCTCTGTCCAAGGCTTGGGACACAACAGGCCAGGGGTCTTAGAGTTTAAATGAGGTGTACACTCGACATGTTTAAGCTATCTGCCCTGGATATGAGCACCATGTATAAAGTTTACATTCTCTGATTGCTTGCTACCCGAGAAAACGTCCACTACATCCCTAAATCCTGCATGGTAAATTGACCTTGACTTACTTCGGCTTGATTCCTCTCCTTTTTTTTCAGTATCCCTCTTCTCACCTACCATTCTCTAATACCTTCTATTTCTGAGACTAACCTCCTCCCAATCTCATGCCTGCCTGCCTCTGTCCTTTAAATTTCTATTGGCTGATACCTCATTTCATCGATCACAACCTCCCTTCTTTAAAACCCTATCCCCGTTATCTAACATAACCTAATTTCCACCAGACTATCTTTATCATCAACCATTCACCTAAAACCACATAACCCACACTAATGACTACACCTACCTGGTATAAATATATCACAAAATACCTAGAGTAAATGCATGCAATTTGTGATTATTCGCAATAACCAACAATAACAACTAGAGTAATCACAAACCTTGGGTTCCGGAGTAGTGTTCTACTTGCCGTAAGGTGATTCAACACCTCGTCAGGGATAGTCAGCGCTAAATAAATCCTATTACAATTACAAATATAAAATTAGGCAGTCATCAATTTCTTATAGTACGAATAGGAAAGTCTTCACATAAAGATAGATTTTCTACTTGGAGAGGGTCAACCAGGCTAGCCCCTTCCCTGCGGCGCTAATTTGCAGCGGTGCGGGGATTTAATTAGGGGGTGTAACCCCTTGTGTGCTCCTTTGTCATGGTAGGCGTGTGTGGAGGACGGCCGGGGGCCGTCCGAGAACTCTGCCCACTAATTAAATCTATGTCAGGACGGAGGCTCCGATTATGCTTTCTCTATTTCTTTACTGGTAAAACACAGCAGCCAATCAGCACACAGTAAAGAAAAAACGCATTACAACCCATGAACCTGGGTAACCATAGAGTATAACACAGTATATAAAGGGCCATAGAGATGACCACTTCCTCTTTCTTTGCTGCTGCCGCAGCCAGTTAAGTACACGTTTTCTTAATACTCTAACGTTGTTGCTTTAACTGTATTTGCCTTAACTGTATATTTCATTGCATTGTTTATCGCGCTTTGCGCTGTTAATTGCATACTGTTGATATTCAATTACCGGCTTTGTGCTTTTGTTTGGCTTCGGCCGCTTGTCTCTTCTTTCGGCGCTCTACCGTCTGCGTTCGTTGGGGAGCGTGTGTTCACCTCCCGGTTGCGGTGCGCTATCGCTGCGCCGCCGTTCATTTGTGGAGTGGGAGACGAAGGCGAGGAGACCGCGCGTTGTGTATGCGCGTCTTCTCTTTCTGGCAGGCTGGGGTCAGCGCGCATGCGCGACGCCTTCATTTGCATTGTTGACGTTTCCTGTCACGGAACTCGCCGGAATTAGCTGAGTTTACCTCACAGCCTCTGCCCACAGCCTGCGTTCAGTTTGCCTTCATTTACGCCCCATTTTGTCAGATAAGTGGGGTTGTTATTCTCTGCATAGGCTCTGCCTAGAGTGGGTTACTCGTGCAAGCCCTCCCTCCACTGAATATTTATTATTATTTTAGTCAGGTTTCTTGACCTGGTCCTTGTCTGGCTTGCATTTGGGGTACCACTCCCCCTGAATTGACCTTGGCTATTAAAAACTTTTGTCTTCCTTCTGTGGGCATTTGACTGGCAGGCTTTGTCGCCATGGGAGATTTCTATGAGGAAGACAATTACTATTATGACGAAAGCGAGCCCTCTGGAGCCATGGATGAATACATGGGACATGCTCACTTTCAAGCTATCGCCCCTTTGAAGAGACATTTATCAGAATATGCGTCTCAGCAAGGCTGGTTGCCACCTCCTTCTAAGCGCTCTAAAAAATCTCCTAAAAATCCTCACCATTCGGACTTTGCCAAATTAGCAAAGACTCTGTCTTCTGCGCCTCCTTCCAAAAAATCAGCTGCCTCTGGCCTTTCAAGTCCTACTACAGATTCTGATGCTGGCTCCTCCTCTTCTTTTTCTTCTTCCGAGCCTATGAAGCCACCTCCTTTGAAGAAAGCTCGTAAGGAGCATTTTGTAGATGCCCCCTCTACTCCGTCTGTCCTTACCTTTGATCCCACGGATATTGTTCATCCAAATTTATCATCATGGTCGCCCTCTCCTGAAGTGGCGGATTATATTCAATGCAATATTCGCCGTCCTTTCAAGAAGGATGTGCTTGCGCGCTTGCGCTCCGAGTGTCCGCGCCTGGACCTCTCGGATAAACTTGCAGATACACCTGATGTGGACCAGACCATGGTCACATACATGAAAAAATATTCTAAGGACCCGAAAAAAGGTATTGACCGATCCTGGCGTTCCTGTCAGGACAAGATGTTGGATCTCCTTGGCCCCCTAACAAAAATCCTGGATTTGAGCTTTCGAGCAAAGGAATTAGGTGCTTTACTTGACCCAGATGAATTGGTGCAATGGTCGCAGCGGGCAATTTGCATTCTAGGTAATGCAAACTGTGCCTTGTCAACTGAACGGCGCCGTTCAATCCTTATGAAGTTGGATCCCAAACTTACGGACTTGGCTTCTTACGAGTCAGGGCCCCACCCCAAGGTTTATTTTTCGGTGCACCTTTCCTTAAAGAGCTCTCTAAGTTCGTGGCCACTTTCAGTGGTTTGGATAAGGCCCAAATCAACTTGCGCAGGGCATTTCACCCGGTTTTTGGCAGGGCCGGACGAAGGGAACGCTTGTTCGGCCGTGGTTCCGACCAGACCTCTCAGAGGTTTCAAGTCCCAAAGAGGTTCTCACGATTTCACAACCGGAAAGTCCAACTTCTATCCTTCCCGGAAAGGCAGAGGACAATATAAGTAGGGAGGTTACAACGGTAACCAAGGTGGTCGACAAGATTCATCAGCCTCAGGTGAGCTTGATTCTAGCTTCAGATGTGGTTCTGGGGGGCAGACTGCAGTTTTTTCTCCCAAATTGGCAGTTAATCTCAAGCGATGCCTGGGTGTTGGAGACGGTGCAGGGCTTCAAAATACAATTTTACACTCACCCTCATCAACACCAACGACCCCAACCTCTTGTTTTTTCCCAACAAGATCAGAACTTCATCTCCGCAGAGATAGTTTCTCTTCTGGCCAAAGGAGCCATTGTCCCCACTTTACCTCATCCACAGGGCTTCGTAAGCAATGTTTTTCTGGTGGAGAAAAAAGGAGGAGGATCGCCTTTGGTCCTCAATTTAAAGGACTTCAACGGCGGAGTGGTGTATCGCCATTTCAAAATGGAAGGTATACATCTTCTCCGAGATTTGCTTCAGGAAGGCGACTGGATGGTTTGCCTGGATCTGAAGGATGCTTACTTGTCAGTCCCGATTTATGCACCTCATCGCGGCTATCTTCAGTTTCAGTGGCTCGGGACCTGGTTCGAGTACAACGTTCTTCCGTTCGGCCTTTCATCAGCTCTGTGGTGTTTCACGAAGCTTCTTCGTCCAGTAATGGAGTCTATGAGGTTGCGCGGAGTTCGCTTAATTGTCTATCTGGACGATATTCTCATCTTAGCTCAGTGCCCTCTTCTTCTTCAGTCTCACTTACAGTGGTCAGTAGATCTAATACAATCTCTAGGTTTTCTAGCGAATCCACAGAAATACGACTTTGTTCCGTCTCAATTGATGGATTTCCTTGGTTTTCAAATAGATTCGGTCTCTTGTCAGCTACTCTTGCCAGGTCAGAAGATCCGGTCCATCAAGAGGGACTTACGACTTCTTCTAGCTCAACAGACTGTCTCCTTGCGATCGCTGGCTCGAGTAGTAGGTCTTCTGTCCTCTTCGATTCAAGCGATCTTTCCGGGTCCGTTGCATTACCGCGCTTTGCAGCGGCTCAAGATCAAACATATGCAGAAGGGTCTTCGTTATTCAGATCATGTTCCTCTTTCAGAGGATGCCCGAACAGAGATGTTGTGGTGGTTGGATCACAGGGAGTCATGGAACGGCCAGGCATTGTTCGGGAGGACCCCGGATGTGGTGATCGAATCTGATGCCAGCCTTTGGGGCTGGGGAGTCCAATGCGGCCCGGTTGCAACGAGGGGTTGTTGGTCGCGAGAGGAGTTGTCTCTCCACATCAATTGCCTGGAGCTTCTGGCGGGCTCCCTTGCGATTCGGTGTCGGTCTCCTCACAAGACGTCTTGTTGCATTCTTCTCAGAATGGACAATTTATCTGCAGTATGTTATGTCAACAAACTGGGGGGTACCAGGTCCAGACTTCTGGCGGAGATTGCGAAAGACTTCTGGCATCTTTGTCTGCAACGTCAGATCATAGTTATTGCAGAATACTTGCCGGGCCGCGACAACAGGATCGCGGATTGGAATTCTCGTCATCTCACCGATTTCAGCGACTGGAAACTTCATCCTTGCATCTTTCGCATGCTGTCCAGGATTTGGGGTCCTTGTCACCTAGACCTATTTGCCTCTCGCCTCAACGCTCAGATTCCCAGATTCTTCAGTTGGCGACCGGATCCGGAGGCCCTCGCCACGGATGCATTTCTCCAATCTTGGCCTCCTCTCCTGTGTTATGCATTTCCTCCATTTGTGATGATTCCACGTGTTCTGGCCCGTGCAAGACTTTTCCGAGCGGAGCTCATTCTCATCACTCCTCTTTGGAGGGCTCAAGCTTGGTTTCCAGTTCTTCTGGAGATGAGCAGCTCGACGCCGCTCCTTCTTCCCCAGAGATGGAATCGGTTGTTGAACCCTCTTCACGAACCACACCCTCTGGTTCTGTCGGGTCAACTCAGACTGGTGGCGTGGAGGATTTCGGGGGACGCTGGAAAGTCCCGGGGTTATCTGGATTCGCTACCCGATTTCTCACTGAAGCTTGGGCCCCCAACACACGTAAGCGTTATGCATCAAGTTGGAAACGCTGATGTGATTGGTGCGCACAACGGTCGGTGGATCCCGCTACAGCAGATCTCCCTTTGATTGTCAATTTTCTGGCCTCCATGGCTTCATCTGGATTGGCTTACAAAACGGTCAATAATTTGCGTTCTGCGATATCTGTGGGTCACGTTTCTATTGATGGTAAACCGGCTGGTGTACATCCCTTGATCTCTAACTTACTTAAAGGCATCCGGATGGTTAAACCTCCTTGTCCCAAATATGCTTCCCTGTGGGATGTCTCTATTGTCTTGCGGTTTTTAGAAGCCTGGCCTGCTAATTCTTTCTTGACCCGTAAACAACTCTCAGCAAAATTGACTATGTTGCTGTGTTTGATTTCCTGCAAACGGGTCTCTGATGTACAGGCTTTGGACATGGCGGGTCGCACCTTTTCTCCGAAGGGTGTTACTTTTGTTCTTTCATGACGGACTAAATGTAATACGTCTTCGATAACGTATCCTTTTTTTCCTCACAATCCTCAATTGTGTGTAGTCCAATGTATCAAAGATTATGAGGTAAGCACTGCACCTTTTCGTTCTGATTTACAAGGTCAATTATTGATTGCTTTACAGAAACCTTTTTAAGCCTGTTACTCCTGCTACTCTGGCACGCTGGTTACGTTGGTTCATGCTAGAAGCAGGCATTGACATTTCTCTCTTTGGTGCCCATTGGATACGGGGAGCTATGGCTTCCAAGGCCTTTTCCAGGGGTGTCAGTCTGCATGACATCATGACGGCCCATGATTGGTCTTCTGACTGTTTTTTAAAAGTTCTATTTTAAACCTATTGTAAATGTTGCTTCAGTAGTGGTGGATGAGCTTTGAACAAGCATAATCGGAGCCTCCGTCCTGACATAGCATTAAAAATTTGCTAACATTCATGCCAAGAATTTTCAATTCTATTAAGGACAGGAGGCGAGGATTATCCCACCCTGATTTCATTCTTTATAATGGATTGTATTGCTTTACGCTTTTGCTATGCCATAATGTTGTTTGTTCTATGAAATGTTCCCTCCCTATGATGGATTCTTTGATTCTTCCTTCTGGGATGGACTTTACAGCCCTGTTTTTCTTTTTCCAGGCTCCGACCTTAAATGAGGTGTGTTTCGAATCCCTCCTGTTGGTTGGTCTTCTGCTGTTCTTGTGGATATGGGAAGCTCCCTCGTCTCTTCCACCTGCTGACGACCGCTTCGCGGGACATTCTTAGTGGATTGTTGCTGTTACCATTGTTGATCTGTCCTGTTGAAATGACTCTGGACAAAGAAAGAGGAAGTGGTCATCTCTATGGCCCTTTATATACTGTGTTATACTCTATGGTTACCCAGGTTCATGGGTTGTAATGCGTTTTTCTTTACTGTGTGCTGATTGGCTGCTGTGGTTTACCAGTAAAGAAATAGAGAAAGCATAATCCTCGCCTCCTCTCCTTAATAGAATTGAAAATTCTTGTCACAAATGTTTGCAAATTTTTAATCCTTCTGCGGCGTTCGGACGGCCCCCAGCCATCCTGAGCACACTCCCACTATGACGTACCTGAGCACACAAGAGGTTAAACCAGTCAGGTATTGATAAGGCCCTCATCAATTTAAAGAACATTGTCCTCCCTAACACTCCCAGGTTTGCAGCAACGTGACGAAGTACCTGCCCTTAGTATGTAATTTGTGGGTACAAAACTATGCCAGAGATCGGTGCATTCAAAATCCATATTGGTAACTCTCTTTCATAACTAAGTGGAGCTCAGTGTACTCTCTCTACTCCACGACTGGCCCTCACAGTTCAGTCCACTGAACATCAAAGGAAAACGCCTCCTCCGAGCCACCACTGAATCCAAGTTTCCGAGCGCACCTGGTCTCATTGATCTGTAGTCAGCTTCCATGAATGGGAAAGGCACTGCCAAGGCCTCTTCACACACGAATGTCCCATGTGGTAGACCCCGAAGCGTCTTTCCTGCTGCCATTTTGATTGGGTGGACAGGCCTTCGAGGAGAAGGTGCCAAGCCTTAGTGCAGAAAGAGTGAATCAGGTGTGCTCACTACAGAAAGGTGTTTGGAGAGTACTTCAGCTGAGGCCAGGTGTAATATCTTTTCATATCCGAAAACTATTTAAGAGTAGTAGGAAATAACAATGTAACATCACCAGCGGTCTTTCCATCCTGTTTACATTTATGACGTGAATTTAATTTTGTTGAGAATTTTTTTATCCATTACTACAGATTTGAGAATATTTTACGCAAAAGCAAAATGTACTGCAACAGTAACTGCCAGGGAGAAATCTAATCCACATTTGAAATTTCAGGAACAGGTGGGCCAAACATTTCCTTCACCAACACCTTCCACAGCTGTACTTTACGCAAAGGTGAATGGGTCTAGTGTGCAAACAGCTACTTTACTGAAAGGACATTATAATCATTTATAATACAAAACATCTATCCGGCAAAACAAGTTCGTATCCAAACCTGTTCAGCAGACTACAGCCACAGAGTGTAAATCACAGATATACAGTGCTAATATAATTGGAGAAACAATTAAAAGGCTTCCTTCAAAATATTCATTTGTCTTGTGAATGGTAACAACTGTCATTCATTTTCTCAATTTGTTCTGTAAACCCTTTGCAACGTCATTTTTTTTCTCATTCATAATACCAATGTTTGACTACTTAATAGACACAGCCCGAGTACGTTTAGGTTCCCAGTGCCAGCCCATTGTGCAAGATCTCTATTTAATAGTGAAAAACTAACATGCAGTAAGACTAATATTCAGGTGGATGTTCAGGATCCTATTAAAAAAAGGATTACATTCATTGGGGGTGATTAAGATGTCGGGTGGATCGATGCGGAAACGGGACCGACCAACCTCAGGTCGGCTGTCCTGACCACCTAATCACGATAAGATCGAAAAAATTTAAATGTAGTGTTTATATAGCGCACAAATCACCCCCGAAGGGGTCTCAAGGCGCTGTACACATACCGCTGTTTAACCCTTCCTGGCCTTTACCTCGGAAGTGCCCACTCCTGGGCACCCCCAGGCATCCTAGCGCTGTTGGGGCCGTTGTGGAGATTAAGCAAGCTATTGCCCAGAGTTGAAGAGTGGGACCCATGATTAGAATAGGCACCGACATGGGCGTCCGCAGAAATTTTTCCAGGGGGGGGGCAAAATGTTAACTCATCACCATCCTCCGACATGATGCGTGCCAAGTGGGGCACACGAAACACTGGGGCGCAGAACTAGGATGGACTCAATTAAATGCCAGGAATCCAGGACATGTGACTGACCCTGCCAAGGGCCAACAAGCACCACCTGTAGAGAAAATGCTAAACTTTCTGACAAGGTGTTTTATCTCTGTCTGCTAGATGTGCAGACTTCTGGGTCCTCGATCCAACACCAATCAAGGCTGTCTTCAGCACGATTCGATTTTTATCAGAATACTTTAAAACAGCCTATGATTAAAGCACCAGATTAAATATACTGTATGCACAGCACCGAGGCGAGAATTATCAGGTCCGGAGAAATTTAGCCCAAGACCCGCATTGAACCCTGGTCCGGGCTAGACCTCTGGATCAGGGTCTGCCGCTCTAACTATGAGCCACACTTCTCCACTAAGATAAGATCGAACACCTTAAGATGCCTGCCACACGGTGCGGGGATGAACAGGGCAGCACCATAGGTGTCCCTGGGGCCCCCAACTGGAGGCTGCTGAGGGAAGGAGCCCTGCAAGAGGCCCCCATACTCACTCTCCGACAGGCTTCTCATGTCGGAAAGCCCAACATGGAAAGCTTGCCTGAGACTGAGTATCGTAATCCCAAGGGCAGAAAGGCCACCCTTTGGGATTACAGGCCGGCTTCCAATTTGAGGACGGGCAAGCCAGCCGTAATGACCAGCGGTTTAATTTCCGACTGCCAGCATTGTTATGTGGCGTTCGGAAATTAAACGGAGATGTGGCCGGAAAGGCTCCTTCTATCAGGCTGCATTGTAATCGGCCCCATAGTCTAAACTACTGTAGAATATTCAAAAAGTACACAGAGTGTATACATATAACATGCACAGCATAGTCAATATTAGCTACATGCTTTTACTCATTTATTCAGTTCTATGTATAGTGTCCATTTGTTTACGAGACTTTTTCAATTTAACATTAATTGGGGGTTTTCTTCTACATTGATTTAGTTGGGGGTTTGCTCGGTCTCAAAGCTTTCAGCAATAACTCTATGAGCAATAACATATCTTCACACCCCTCCTTCTGCTCCACATTTCGAAACATCTCCTCCATAATAGGTGATGTTAAATCATTATCACCAGTTCCCAGACCTTGCCAAATGAGGAGAGCTTTACACTTCCTGGCATACTGTTAATCAATTCCGCCCACGGGAATGCATACTCAAAGCATCATAACAACCTGTCTCCATAAAACTTAGAATACCTTTGGGGATACATATGTATTCTCAGCAACCATTAATAGATTTCTATTGCATAGTTGTTTTAAATAAAGTGTAACCTATTCAGGCAAAAATGCTCTAATGCTTATAGCAAAACAATATTTTCAAATGTCTTCATACAAATGGAAGAAAAATAAGAAACCAAGTTTTCTGTTAAACAGAAGCACTGCACCACATGCCGAAATCAGAAGAAAAACACCCCTAACAGCGAATATAATTTACCAAGGAACATTACTTGCAATCATTATCCAGTACCAGCGAGAACTAGAGTCTATGCAAAGTGTGATTTGCTGTGATTGCACTTTGTTAGTGGAAACAATGAGTGAAACTATTGTAAAACAGGATGCAATTTTTGTTTCAACGTAGAGAGTATGAAATGAGCTTAATGCAATGTTCTAGTGACATTAAAACAAATAAGTTAAGATGCTTTTGGCTTCCATTTATTTATTTATTTAATCTTTTAGGGGCATATTTACAATAACTGACGCATCCCTGCAAATCAGCAGGGATGCGCCAGTTATTGTGCGCCGCAGCTCCGCCATCATGGATGCACCGCATTTACAATGCGGCGCACCATGGGGCAAAAACGGCACAGATGTGTGACGCATCTGTGACGTAAAAGTGACGCATTGTTGGACTTGCGTCCCAAGCGCGACGCAGCTCCAGCAATGCTTTGGGGACCCCATCTAGTTAATGCTGCGTCAATCCTTACGCCTGCTTCAGGCAGGCGCAGGGTTTTGACGCAGCATGGGCCTAAAAGTGACTGAGTGAAATCTTGTAGATTTCACTCAACCACTTTTAGGAGGCGTTCCTGCGCCGGAACGCCCCCCCTCTGCACAGGAACGCCTGCATGTGGCGCAGGGCATTACAACGTGACGCATCTCCCAGATGCGTCACGTTGTAAGAAACACAGCACCATGGAGCAGGATTTGCGCTGCCGCAGCGTCACAAAAGTGACGCCACGGTGGCGTAAATGAGGCGCAAGGGGCTTGTAAATCTGCCCCATAGTTTTCATTGCCGCTGCGTTTCTCCATACTCTGCCGACCAAGGATGACCGCGATTTGACTGAGTTTTACAGTAGTGTTGACTGCAGTGAGACCCTCTCAGACCAGTAACCAGAAATATATTTTTAAGGGGGAATGGCCGTCAGCTATGACCACACATTAAGCATTATAGGTGTATTATATCCCAAATATTCATTGGGGAAAAGGCACTGCATGCAAAGTTTAAAGGACACAATGCGTCTTCATGCTTTTTTCATTATTGGTATGATTCTTTTTTGAAAGAATGAGTGAATGTTTTTAAGGCGCATATCAATTTACACTCAATCAACTTTCCACAATCCAACTTTAAATCCCATCAGTTAGATGGAATTTAAAGTAGAGGAGTGTAAAGTTGAAAGTCAGCTAACTTAAAACTTTGTGTATTTTCAAAATTGTTTAAGCTTTCTGAAATGTAATGATTGTGAAGAACTTTTATGGTTCTTCGGACTGAAATAAAGTTGATTGATGATGATGAAGTTGTTTTAAAAAAACAAAAAAGATGACATCAGCTCTTAGTTCTTCCTCCCACACCTTTTACCTCAGGTAGTGGATATACAGCCGCCACACACCATTTTTTGCTTGAGAATGTCCTACCTGGGGTATTCTGCATCAGGAAATCATCACATCTGGAAGGGCCGGAAGGATTAACATTACCTCAATTAAAGTTTGGGAGCTTCATCTGCATTGTAAAGTGTGGAGATTCCTAATACCATTTACCTTCATACATAAAGTTTTAACTGAAATTCAATCAATTTAAAATGACTGTACAGAGAGATTGCAGTGTATCCATCAAGGGCCTTTTGTGAAATTAGAAGTGAACAGTGTGTTTTAAACAATTACGGCTACAACGATGACGAAACTAAATAGTATGTGAATGTCATTTTACTGGGGAAGTTGGGAAGGTTCCACAACAAGTTTCACTATAAGATTGTGACAAACTATGGACAGTCAAAGACAAGGAAATACCTGGAATGAGCTCCCTATGAACACCAGACGCGCCCCCCACTCTGCACATCTTCAGGAAGACCCTCAAGACCTGGCTCTTTGACTGACCAGAGCTGCATCTCCCCCCACCCCTCCTGGGCCTTGAGATCCTTACTGGTGAGTAACGAGCTTTACAATTCCCTGCTTGATTGACAGTTCAATATCATATGATCAAAAACATCAATAAAAACTGCATTGACTTGATGCGGGCTCCAAAACGGGCATACATCAACTTATAGTGACTGGCAGGTTGTGCAAACACTGTTATACAAAATTAGACATTCCTCAGACATTGACCAGCAAGATAGGTAGGTACAGTAGAGGATAAGTGACTGTGGTAGCCTGTGATAGGTACATCTGAGGTCTGTGGCTTGGGTGAGGACACTAGTTTCATCTCCAGTTAGAGTAGCTGTAAATAGTTACTCAGCAGCACTGCCTCCAAGGCTCTGAGGGGTGGCTTCAGGGCTGCATCTAGGATTCTACTCTGTGACGACCTCTCTCTTTGATGCTGCTTGTATGGTAAGTCTCATTTGATGCTAGAAAGTCCTCCCCTTCCAAATTTATGGACATTCTCCTTTCTTTCACATGCAATACACTCCTTGTATAGAATCCTTAAGGTGGCTCCCTCTATGTGGATACCATTGCTTGGGCAAGCATGTGCTTTTCTGAGACGTGAATGTAGAAAGAAGGGAAGCCTGCCATGTGAACTAGAAATTAAAAATATTTCCTTGCAAAGAGTTTGTCCGGTAATACTACAGTAGCAGATAAAAGACAAAACTAATTTGTGGAATGTGTCAATGGTGTATTACTGGGTAAAGTTGGGGTCAATTTGTATTTACTCTTAAGTCCACTAGAAATGTAGGCATCGGTATCTATGTCAAGTTCTTCTAATAATCGTTCCATATTAATGGGATCATGTTCAGACTCCATAATAGTTAATAATAATTTGGTGTCACGTATTACTTGTATGGTGAGTGTACTGAATACACAGTCTACAGGTTTGTTTGTAATAGCTTTATTTGTCGCAGTATTCAATTAGAAAATGTTCTTCAATTTCAAATTCCTCACAAATTTGAACAAATCCACTCTGGATCTACACATATCACCCTCCTCTCTGGGGCAAAACCCATCCCTTTCTGTAATAGGGTTATCATGTACTGTGTAAGCATTTTGTCTGACAAATTCATTACCTCAACACCCTGATCTTGGGTCTCTCCTAATTCTGTTTGCCCTGGAACACACTGAATTGCAATTTTATTATGATATGATGAGTATAACTATGAATTGTGGTAATGATGTTATTCACAATGCACTGTTTAACGTATACTTGTAAGGAAGGTTTTGGTTTCCACAAATACGAACACCTGCATTGATTGTGTGGTGTATTTACACTACATTACAAATATATTTATGTTATTTTCCAGCCCTGAGTAGGTTGTGGGGAACACCCCAAGTGACGAAACACGTGTTGGCTGGTTGGGCAAAAGGGGAAGAAAATTCAAGACCAAAAGTGAATATAAACAATTTTTCATAATATTTTACTTGTCTGATCAAGTTGAGTTTGTGGTCAGGCAGTCTATTATTGTTAAGAAGAGATCACTTGTGGTCTCAATCAAGGGGGCTGGGTGATTCCCCCTTCCCTTGGAGCGGTACTATTTAGATAGATATAGATATACTCATACCCATACGCGAGTGCCAGGGTAGGCCGGTAGATCATCAACCCTACATGGCTGAACCACAAGACTCCAAATATTGGCTAACGAGGTGGCAGGCACTACAGAGCCATTAGAAGAAGCAAGAACTGAAGAGGGGAGCAAGACAATGGAGTCCCTGTCACTCCAGGGGTGACGGAAAAAGAAGTGCACCAACTTCTAGAAAGAGATATAGTTGAAAATGTTTTACAAGTGTTAGCCATGGAAGTGAGAAACGGCTTTGCTGCCTTCATCACCAATCAGAAAGAAATCCAGGGATGTGCGAAAATTTGGCAGAGAAACTTGGCTTATTGTTATCTAGAACACAGGCCCTAGAGAGCACAGTGGCTAAATTGAAAGTAGCTGCATCAGAAGATAGAGAGGAGCTAAACACAATAAAACTCAGGGAGAGAGAACTCCAAGATAAACTCTAATCTCTGGAAAATAGTGCAAGGAGAAACAATTTAAGGTTTCTGAATGTAACTTAGGGGGTGGAAGGTGAAGATATAAAGGGCATTATTATCCCCTTAATCAAAACAGCAGGCCTATCAGAGTTTCCAGAGTACACCCTTGCAAGGGATATACAACGGATACATAGAGACCCATATAGGAGGCACATGGCAGGTCAAACCTTTTAGTGAATTTCCTGACATACGTCGAAAAAGAGCAGATTATGGCCTGTACATTGAAGCAGAAATCTTTGAAAGGCATTGGGTACACCTTGGAGGTTAGGTCAGTCATTTCATGTACCACCTTGAATAAACAATGAGAGCTAGTGAAATGAATAGAGGAATTCAGGTCCCTTGGTGCCACAGCCCAATTGAAGTTCCCTGCCGTTTTGAACATAATGCATACAAATAAAATCATAACCTAAGAGACCATAAGGAAGCAGATAAGCTGATTGAATCTATAAAAGGGGGAATATTAGCATATGAAGATTAGGACATCTAGAGCTAGGTACTAGGAGTTCTAGGAGTATTCAATGGATGCCTTCCCTCCTTCTCTTTTGGGCAGTGAGGGGTAATTGTTTTTTTTTGCGGAATCCTATCACTGGCACCTAAATTGCCTGAAACTAGCCATGAAGAAGCAGGGGAGGTTCTCAAGGGAGGGTGTAGGGTAGTGGTAAGGGGAGCACTGGGAGAGGAGTTTAAAGGGGAAAAAAAAATAATAATAATAAAATAAAAATGTCCTCAGAAACCTTTTTAGATACTTTTTAAGATGCAGCCCGGTATTTTTTCGAATTAGCATAGGCAAATTCCTAACACTCAGAGTGTAGCATCGGTCCAAATTGGCTTGTGAAATGTTAATGTCCTCAGGACAGTTAGGCGACGCAATAAATTATTACAATACTTAAAAGATTCAGCAGCCCATATTATAATATTGCAAAAGTCTCACCTCTCTAAGAAGGAGTGCTTGGACCTATTCTGCAAACAAAAATGGGTTTGAGATATAGTATGTACAGACCGGAATTCGTAATGTGAGAGGGGTAGCAATCCTGATTAAACAAAAAATTTGAAGCATCCCTACTAACGAGCGAAACGGATAAGTCGAGTAGATGGGCAATTGCTAATATACAATCATATGACGCAAAATATACTGTGGTGGGATACTATGGGCCAAATGTGGAAGATACAGATCCTCTAAAGGCACTCTCCCAGAAATTACTATCCTTCTCTGACCCAATATTCACGGATGGAGATTTCAACACAATTATTGATAATAACCTGGACAGGTCTAATAATAGTAAAGCTGGAATATTTCCTAAAATGCAGGTTTATTTAAATATATGATGAGGCATTTGGGATTGTGCATCATATGGAGGATGAGATCAGGGGAACATCGAGACTATACATTCCACGATAAGAAATATGGCCATTTTTCCAGGATAGATTTTATACTACCAGATTTGGCCATTTACAAGAATGTTAAAATGGTTAAATACGTAACTGCCCACCTCTCCGACCATGCAATAGTACTCTTAGAGGTGGAACTAACCATGGTGCAAGAACCTAAAAGGCACAAACTTGATAGGTTGTTATTATTAAATCCAGAGCTGGTGGAATAACTAAAGGTAGAGACTGAGGATATTTTGAGTTTAAATGGTGGCACAGCACCTCTTCCTATAGTGTTGGATACATATAAGGCTTTTATAAGGGGGAGGATGATTAGCATCTCAGCCCATAAGCATAGGTAGCATATAGGAGAGGTTGAGGCATTTGAAGAGGATCTGAGTCAGTTAGAAAGCCATCATCTAATCCAGAAGTTGACACCTGAGGGAAGAAGGTTGTTGGAGAAAGAAATGCCAGCATAGACAAAATAAATCTCGATAACACTGGAGGCCCGGGTTAAGGCAAGGTTAGAGACTAGTAAACTGGAACATTTTGAATACAGGAGAGCGCAAGAAAATGGCTGGTTTGGAAAATTAGATCAGTTCAGGCCAGGAATGCAGTTGCTGAAATAAGGGACAAGATGACCCGCTTAAGTTTTTCAAATTCTCAAGAAAAGGTTTTTTCTTAAATTCTTTACAGAGTTGTACTCACAAATCTTGGTAGCATCAAAACAAATAGTGAGGGAGTGTTTTGGAGGTAACACTCTCAAAAAATTGAAGAAAGGGCAGAGAGTTCAGCTAGACCAAGAGCTCGGCCTGGAAGAGGTTAGGTTGGCAAATAAATCGAGAAAGAGAGGGGAAGCAGCTGGCCTGGTTTATTTCTAAAAAAAAACTCTATAGGGTTTTATATGAGGCAATAGTCCCTTTCATGGCAAGACTGTTTAGTAAAATAATAGGAAACAGAGTGTCACTCCCACAATCATGAGAAGAGGCTGTGGTCACCTTAATTTTAAAACCAGGAAAAAACCAAGCTATGCGAGTCATACAGACCTGTATCACCTTTAAATAGTGATTACAAGCTATTCAGTAACATCCTGGCCAAGAGGCAGGCCTGGTAGCAGGAACGCTGATACATAGGGATCAGAAGGGCATCATGAAGGGTAGATTCCTCCACGAATTGATGCATGAGTTAATTTGTGCCATTGATCTTGCTACTACTTGTGGGATCTATTTAGCAGTTGCTACGCTTGAGGCAACAAAGGCGTTTGATGGGGTAAATTGGTCCTATCTCAATGCAGTTTTACAACTTAACAATATAGGCAAGAGATTTTTTTTAATTAAAAACAATGTAGGAGAGAGGTTGTGAAAGGTAATCTCATGAATATATCCTACCCCCTCGTCCAAAATTCTTATAAACGAAGGCACAACATCTGAGTTTAATATCTCAGGGGGGCTGAGCCAGGGCTACCCACTGTCTCAACCTGCTTTATAATCTGTACATTGACCCATTGGCTAGGAAATTCAGGGAGAAAAGGAAAATTGTTCCATTTAAGTATGATGCATGGGAAAAATAGATCTCTCTGTATGCTGATGACTTGATGGTATACACAGCCGCCCTACACGCATCATTGCCAGGAGTGGAAAAGTTGGTCCGGGACTTTTGGGTGGTATCGGTCTTCTGCAGCGACAGACAAGACAGAGATTATGGTTTGAAATATGGAAGGGGCCCACACAAGGGTCAAAAAGGAAATGAAATATCTAGGCATCAAAATTACACATAATGTAGATAAAACTGGAATTGAAAAATGTGATGAAGGAGGTACAGGCTCTTTTGTTACGTTGGTGTCACCTGCCCTTTAACAGTCTTTAGTAGGGTTAATCTGATAAAAATGACCATTCTGCCAAAATGTACCTTCCTCTTTAACTCAATTCCATTACTTTTCAAAAAAGAGAGTCCATGGTGGCTTTAGGTACTATTAGTTCATTTACCCGGAAATCAGAGAGTTTGCTTCTTTCCTGGAAGATACTCCAAAGAAGGCTTGATAATGGAGGGATTGCCCTGACGGATTTTCTGGTGTACGCTTGGGCCTTACGGCTGAAGAATTGTAAATGCTTACTTAAAGAAACTGTAGCAAGTGGGAGCCTGTACAAGGCTATTTTAAAGGAAGTGAGAGGGGGTAAAGCTCAATTCCTGTATAAGTTTGGGGATGTAACATTTTACAAAGAAGTAAGGCTGAAAGTGCTTCAAGCAATGGCTTATTTATGGGCACAGATACGAGGGTGACAAAGCTAGCATACGATAGTGAGTATTCCCCACTTTGGGATTCCCCTGGAACACCCAAATGCTTGGCAGATAAATTATCAACACCTATCAGAGAGGTAGGTGTAGCATGGTGGGGGCAGTTATTGCAGGATGGAGGTTTAATGCCAAACGCAGATGTTCAAAGGGCTACAGGAGGAAAAATTACAGCCTTTAAGATCTGGCAACTAAGAGGGTGGGTCCACGACCGGAGTGATATGGTATGGAACTCGAATAAGCTAGAGGAACAGCTATGGATGGTGAAAAGAGGAAGAGAGTAGTCTCATGCTGGTAGTGGCTTATTCTGGTTAGAATGGATGGAGACCTCATGCTTCTAGAGGATCTGTGGGGAGGAAGGTTGATACATTTACCCACGCAAGACTTATGGCGAGTATCTACAGCTTTACTTTATTCTACAGTAAAACCCACATATCTGAGAAGAAATCACTTTTTTACCCTACATAGATCTCGTCGGTCTCCGAAAAAAACTCTCAAAATTGGGGAGGTCAAGTCCAATATGCTGCACGAAGTGTGGTTTAGTAAAGGCCGATGATGTCCATCTTTTCATGGATTGCCCAGAGATCCAGCATTTCAGGGAGGAAGTAAGCAGAATCATCAGTCAGATACTCCACGTAGAAAAAAGGTACGCCTTGGGCTAATAATCTTTGGTAAAGCAGACCCAAAGGTGAAACTTAATAAAAGGAATAGCAAGCTGGTGTTCGATTTGACTTTGTTGGTAAGGAGAGAACTCTGCAGGAAATGGGTATCAAAGGAGGCTACCGTGACTATCGAATGGTTGAATTTGGTCAAATATGTCGCTAGAGAAGCAGATTCATTTTTGTGCTACAACTTTATTGGGGAATGAGAACGCTATTAAAAAGGATTTGAAGGTGCACTAATCACTCATAAAAACCCTGAAAGAGGCAGTATCCAAGAATTATTTTCAAAACTACAACACATCTTACTCAATATGTAAAAACTATATTCAGTTTTCAGGTCTCGCTAGAGTCTGCGCATGTGCTGCCTGGCGAGACATTTAGTAGCTGCTTCAAAAAGAGCTACCTTGCCGACCACCAGCTTGCTAGAATGCGAACGAGCGCGCGCGACGTGCACAGCACTTTTTACTGTCGCACGCACGTGTGCGCACATTGCGCATAACCATTCACGTTTTTTTTTCTTTCATTTCGCGGCCGCGCTGCGTTACTTTTACGTCCGCGCGGCCAATGCTTGTTTCATTTGATGTGATAGGCACTACATTCCGGTGTCTTTCACATGTAACTTTTCAGAAACACATTTTTCTAAAAGCTACAGGATACATCCGCATTTCCTCTTGTTGTTGTGTACTGATGGTATTTGAAATAGGTCTCAAAGACGAGATACATTGGTTTTAATGCGTGTTTTCGAACTCTAATTAAAGCACAGCCCAACCCACCGCCCCAACCCATTTAAACCTGAACATCTTTCTTGTATTGAATAATTGAAACTAAGTAACACCAGGGCGCGCCCTTGGGAAGCATTTCATTTGTGTCCTTGGAGAGTCTTGTTTACGCGTTGTTTGAACTTTAATTTGCCCAATGTGTGAAGTATAAAGAAGCGACTGTACTTTTCATTTAGGGATCAAACTTTTTTGGCGCCGAAAGGAAATGTGTTAAATAGAAAAGAAATGTGTTAAATACCATCGTCCTATCTTATATGGGCTCCCAACAATAAGTAGGAAAACTCCTTTTAAGAACAGTGTGTGTGCAACTAAGGCCCACTTTTTTTTAAATCATGTGTCTTCTCAAAACTTCTCTATAAAGTTCAGAGTTCCTAACCGTGTGCCCTAGCGTAAACAGTTAACTTTACTCACATCACTAGCATTCACTGTTGCTAATATTCTGTATTATGAGTCAGTGTGCACTAGTCAGAATGCATGTCCCCATGACCTCTGTGTTCTCTCTCACTGCACAGGTAAACAAGAAATGGCCGATGCAGCGCTCCTGAAGTCTTATCAAAAACCGAGGTGAGACTCGTGAAAGGGCAAGGTGCCCTGGTATGCCGAAAAGCTCATGAATCTACCGGACAATGATCAATACTTAACTATTGGCATTTTTACAGGACTTTTTTTTATTAAAAAAACAATCCTTTACACAGAAAGGCCTGAGGTGGATATATTTCTCAAGCTGTGGTTTCGAACATATAATGACAAGATTTTTGTGATCAAAATAATTGTCTTTTACCTGTTTTACACATAGGCAGTCCTGCTTTTATGTGCATACAGTAAGAAAGCATGCATTGGCATAGGCAATAGGTCTCGCCTTTGGGACCTTATAAGTGTTTAGCCATGCACCAGTTGATGTTGTTGCACCAAGGATATTGTGCTGCATAACTAAATGCTTATAAGGTCCCAAAAGCGAGACCTTTTGGCTATGCCAATGCTTGTTATTTATTGCTGTCAAGTTTAGCACATTTCTTTTAAAAAACATTGATCCACATATAAACACACATTCTCCAAACCGGGGGGGGGGGGGATTAGGGGACCATTCCAACCTTTGAAATTGATTTTCTGCTCTCAATAGGAGTGAATCTTTGACTGATTTCAGACTCTTAATTGGTTGGGAAAATAGTGGTAAATATTTACTAAAGTGTGACTTCAAAATATCCCCCCGCACTCACATCCTCAAACACCCTTTTTTGCCCTTGTGATAAGATTTATACATATGTAGGCCTGGGCAAAATTTTAGGTATGCCGAAGTAATTTGAGTAATTGCCCATTAGTCTTTTGATGTGAAAGTACCAAAATGACAACATTACTCCAGCTTGAGTAATAAGAGTAATTTGGGATAAAACTCCTGCTGAAGGAGCACAAGAACAAAAAACTAAGAGAGAGCAAGCAGCTGCCAGATACTGCTGTTTGTGTCCTGTAGCCTTTACTGCGATTTCTTCGAAAAATAACCCCATATCTATCAGGACCATCCCATTCCTGTACCTATTTAGGAAAGAATTGAAGACACATTACTCAATAACACTACATCACAATACGTCAATCAATCACAAACCAGCTACCACTCCTACAACTCCTTTATGCTTGTCTTTGACCATGTACAGTGCTCCACTGCCTCTTGTTTAGGTTTGAGCTATATAGATACCACAGACATATATACTTGAACTTACATGCACAAACATTTTGGAGAATTAGGCCCATGGAGATCTTAGAAACTGGGTCATATAAAGAGATTCGTGGATATCTGAACAGTTAAATTTAAGCAGCATTATAGAAGTCAAAGGTTATATGAATATGGCATTGCTCCCCCGGCCTGCCCCCACTTTAAGTTTCTGATTATGGTAAGATCACACTGATGGCCAGAGAAAAAGATAAGTGGACTTGTTTCTACTTTTTCGCATAGAGCGGTGTAATGCTCGTTTACAAATGTGTAATAAGATAGATGATGATTGACTACATCACTACAATGAATAGATCGTATACACATTGTTTTATGAACATTAGAGACTTGTTTATTAGAAGTGTGTCAACCCTAACAATATGTACAGTATTTAATTTATTCTTTGTTACAGAAGCAATTAGAATTCCGTCACTTGCAGAGGACACGTTGCACATTCCTGATTACAGGTGATAAGGTTGTATTGGTTCCAACCTGTTCTTATTGAATTCTCATTTGCAGTAGCAATTTTGTTGTGGTCCTGAAGAAAGCAGAGGATAGAGTTTTTCCTCAATTGCTGAAACATGTTGACCCATGTATCCATCGAAACAGTTATTTGTTGAAAACTGTCCATTGCACTGTTTTTAGGTTTGAGCATTGATATCAATAAAAAAATTTTTTCCCACTGCTCAATTTTAGTTCACTTTTTCCAATCTTTTCTGCACTGCACTTTATTCCCACACAGAATAATTGCTCATATGTGTAGGTCCACTAGGAAAGCGTGCTATAGTGAGTGCACAATTAACAGCTCTTACATCTGTGAGCTCCCCTTTCCTTTTGAAAGGGTTGTAGCCCTTAGTGTCTTAGTGAGAAGGACTTTAAAAATAAAATTGTTCTAGAGAATTTCTCTCTTCTTTGTTTCTGTTCTTTCACAGTCTGTTAGAGTTAGAGAGGTCAGCGATCACGCTTTCTCAAGTCTCTTTTGTTTTTATTCGATTGTTCATACCCGTGGGTAGTAGTGTTTTGTAAATATAATTTAGCACCATGACATTTTGTGCAAAACTATGCAATTTCACACAAACCTAAGAATTAGGATACTGTTATGGTACATATCACATCACATAAGACATGACCCTCCCCAAACGCCAAAGACTCACATAAACAGGGGCAAATCCAGAGGTACAATAATATCCAGCCAGAGAATACAAAGGAGGAGCGGCATAGCTCGGGTAAGCAGATCAAGTCCTAAAGGAAATACAAAATAACAAGCACTGGGAAAACCAACAGCTCTCACCATGACAAGTCTGCAATGGACTATTTATTTATGTATATTTACTTACTTATTTTATGCAGACGCGTTCATAAGACATTAAAAGTGTGACAGTAATAAGTAAAAATGGCACAGTATTGAAGTGGCAAGCATATGTTTAAAAAAAAAGTGAAAAATTACCCATCACAAAAATAAATTAATAAAAAATGAAATGAAATTAAAGCAGAGATTGCTCTACCAGCTATGGCATTGAACGCACTACTTTCTAGGTGGATGCGCACATATGCAAAAGCAAAATTCTATCACTCACAGTGACTCACAGCTGGGTGTAGCTAAACAGCTAAAGCTGTGAGTAGGCCAGACCTCAAATCTAGCAGAAGTCAGGAGAGAGAGAGGTGTGTGAATTTCAGTGAGAATGAATAGGCCAATAAAATGTGCAGATTTGTCTGACACCATTCTGTAGACAAAGCTCCTTCAATACTTGATACTCTGTAGTTAGCATAGAAAAGGACATCCTGGCAGAGGTGATGTGTGCAGAAGATACCCCAAGATATCTTGGGGCCTCATTTGTGAGGTTTTGGCACAGGGCAGCGCTGCAAGGAATCTTGCTGCGCTGCCCCGCGTCAAAAGAAAAGGGCAGGAATGCCTTGTATCCATAACATATAGTGCATAGCTGTCCTTTTCTCCTGCGCTGGTGTACAATGGGCTTCCATGTGCCAAAGCAGGCACCCTTGCGACATGGTGCAATGGTGCCTGCATTGCGGGGCTGATCGATTTTGTGCCGGAAAGGACACCTTTCTGCACAAAATCAATCAATTGAGGCGAGTTCCTTTTTCTACGTGTGCAGCACACATAGAAAGCGGAAAAAGCTATTAGAAATGATAAAATGGTTCCTCGTTGCAGCTCCCTACCACCAAGCCTGGGGTGGCGCTAGAATCTGACCCATTCCCAGGTTTACGATTCCTCGTTAATCTGGGAATTCTTCAGATTCCATGAGTGTTGTGGGAACACCCCCAGCAACACCCATGCAACACACCTTTAACTCAGTGTTCTGTGTGAAAGGTGCACATATTTACAAGGCCCTGAAAAGCCACATAAAGTGGCTTTGCGTGGCCTTGTAAATATGCTGCAGCACATTGCGCCACCAGAGCATCATAAAAGTGATGCTCCGTCAGCGCAAACATGCTGCTTGGGGCCTCGTAAATGAGGCCAATAATGTGGGAATCCTCTGTGAAACTGCCATAGGAGACTGCAAAATTGCACGCGTAGTGCCCACCAAATTATTTCACCTCCTCAGCCAGGTAATACTGATTTGACATTGAGACCTCATCGCACAGCAATTCTAATGCACGAAATGAAGATTGGAATCATGACCAAAGGGACAAACCTGATGCACTGCAGCTGCTGACCGGCCTCCGACATTTCACCATGGAGCAGGACTTCTGATGCATACATGCAGGGGCACAGACAGCCTTTTTTATCCAGATTGCTCAGGGTGTTTTTAAGTGAGCCAGCCTTTCTTGGAGAAGAGGCTCCATAAGCAGCCAGTGGGGGGATGTTAGGATGGATATCGTTTTGGTATTAAGGCTGCTTTCTCCAGTGTGTATCTATGATTTCAATCACACAAGTCTGCTTTGGGACATCTGAGAGCCAATTATAGAGAAAATTAAGAAATATTTTAGTATTCGAAAATAGTTTGAAACTATGTATTTTTGTTGTGTACGTACATGTGACATGACGGCCATCTTGGGAGTACAAAAAATAACAATACAAGATGGCCGTCATAATTGGCTTTGCCAAAACGTCCTTCACAATTCTACTAACATTGCCAAAGTTAATACCGGCAGTCAACAAGCATTGACAAAGTGAGATTGATTGGCTTTGCCAATGCTTGGTTCAGCTTGTATAGAGAGCAGAGTTGGAATTGTGATGTACACACTATGTTCTTGATATGGAAATTCCAAGACTGTGAAGCAAATGGCTCAAGATTTGTTATCAAGCATTTTTATGCCTGCGCAGAAACAGTCCAAGGGCGTACTGGAATTAGGTTCAAAGGTCTAGATAGCAAGCAGATGAAATCAAGAATTGTGTAAGGCTAGACCTCCTGCACAAGTGGGTGGTTCATCCATTCTTAATCTTCTTCTTGTGTTGCTTGATTTTGTAATGTCTCAGCAGGAAGGATGTTCAGTAAAAAATCCAGCACATCCTGATTTTGGAAAGAAGTTCAATTCTTTAGAATCTTTGTTTTCAGAAATGTACTTCTCAGTGTTCATCAATTGTTATTGCTTTGATACATTATTAAGATGGTGAGAACTATGATTATGCATTTTATGGAAGCATAATCTCGTACAAATTTCGACTGTTATGTCTCATATAAATTGTACAATTTCTGTTTTACTTAATTTTTTTGGTTTTTTTCATACTTTTCGCTAGCCTAAGGCAAGCCTGTCTGCGCCTGTCAGCGTCCCGGAGGTGGCTCGGGCCAGTTACTCTGCCCATTGTCCTACTGACAAACCGCTAAGGGTGTTATACCAGGGAGGATCTTGTGGCTTTTTGTAACTTTACTGGTCATATTCATCCCCAGTTTAACTTGTAGTTGGCCCAGGATCATATATGTACAGTTGCGGTTTTTGTTTACGCCCAACACCTCTTCTGTCCCCGCAACCCCCGGGTCGTCTGCCTAGGCCCTATAAGCCGCAATCGATTTTAGAGCCACTTATTAATGTGCGCTCGCTAAAAAAACATCATTGCGAAGTGTTTGAACTTCCCTTCGATCAACCTGTTGATCTCTTATTTAAATCACTGAAACATGGTTGGATAAAACCTCGGACCCGTTTGTCACTCTGGCCATCCCTTCGGGATATAAATCGCCAGGGCTGATCATCTGAAGGGGAGGAGTGGAGGAGTGGCAATTATATTTAGAGACAAGTGGGATCTTATTAGGGACGATACTCATTTCTGGGGTGACTGGGAGGCTTTGGACTTTAGTTTCAGGTTCTCGTCCCACTGTCTGCTAGGAGGCTCATTGATTTATCGCCCCCGGGCTCTGCCGGGTCCAGTTTACAGTCGTGGGGTGATGCTCAGACTACTAGGGCCCTTCGATTTGCGCAGTATTTGTTCTTGAGGGATTTGAATATCCACCTTGATCAAGTAGAGGCAAAAGACGCCCTCGCCCTGGGGGATACCCTTCAGCTCGCTCAGCTGTCGTAATGGGTCACTTGCTCATCAGGGCGGTCATAACCTTGAACCTATTTGTTCAAATTTTAGTATCCTGGCTGAGGACCCTTTGCCAGTTTCATGTCTGACCATTTCCCTACCTTCTTTTCCTGGAAGCTAGCCTCAGCTTTTGAGACAAGTTCCAATTCTCGGAAACCAGCTTTTAAAAAAATTGACCCGTTTAACTTGGCGGAGGTGTTGGCGACATCAAGACCTGCCCTGACCCCAGATCTGGATGAGAGTGTTGCGGGTTTCATGAACTGGTTAGCCAACTCAATGTCCTCGCTTGCTACTCCTACTTCTTCCAGATTTTTAAGGGCCTCGCCTTCTAAACCCTGGTTCTCTTCTGCCTTGCGCCTGCTTAAGCAGGAGTGTAAAAAACTTGAACGGATCTGGAGCCATAGGGAGTATTGCCTCCTGGCTAAGGCCACTTTTAGGGCCAGTCAAAAAATCTACTTGCAGCCATTTTTCAGGAAAAATGCAGTATTTTACAGCCTGTATTGAGCAGGCCCGTAACAACTCCAAGGAGATTTTTCATATAGTTCAGAGTTTTACGTCTCCTGTGGTTCATACGTGTGCTCTCCCTGCCACTGAGGGCTGGTGCAATACTTTATCTAACTTTTTTTTAGATAAAATACGCTTGATTCAGGTGACCCTCATTTTCTACCCTGGTTCCCCTTTTGCCGCGGGGCCTATTGCTTCACCGCCGCCGGTCTCAAGGCTCGCGCTGTGAGCCTTCACCCCTGTGGATCTGACCAGCTGTCGTAAGATTCTGAGGGACCTGAAGTCTGGCTCTCCCACTGATTCCTGTGCAGCTAGATTGCTTGCAGAGTGGTGGAGATTATTAACCCTGAGGTTAATGCTATTATCAATGCCTCCCTGGGTGAGGCCCGGGTGCCGGAGGAGTGGAAACAGGCTAAAATTCTTCCAATCTTGAAGAAGCTTACTCTCGACCCTCTGATCCCAGGGAATTACCGCCCAATTTCCCTGTTTAGCCAAAGTGTGTGAGAAGGTGGTCACTAGACAACTTACTGAGTTCATTGAAAGATCCGACGCTTTGCATCTGGCGCAGTCTGGGTTTTGCGCTTCCTACAGCACAGAAACAGAGCTGGTTGAGATCTCTGAAGCCATCCAAAATTGTTTAGATGCCGGTGGTAGAGCAGTCTTGGTAATGCTCGACCTCTCTGCAGCGTTCAACACGGTCCCGCATTCCAAACTGCTCACTCGTCTCATCGAGATAGGCGTCTCTAGTGTGGCCTTGAGCTGGTTAAGGTCCGTTCTGGAAGGATGGGCTCAACAGGTTTGGCTGCCCCCCGTCTGCTTCTATGCCGTAGGCTGTCACCACAGGTGTCCCTCAAGGGTCTTTCCTTAGCCCACTATTTTTTAATATCTATGTTACGCCGTTGGCCTTTTTGGCCGAGGAGTTGGGGGCTAAGGTGATAGCATATGCTGACTGTGAGAAGTTGGCCCGATATGCAGCGTTCGCTATTCTAGCGACCGCTATGTATCGTTCCAAACGACCCTTATGATGATTGGTTGTAAGTCAACCTATAGACCAGCTATCCTAGTAGCGTGGATACGAGCAGTCTAAGGCTAAAGACTCGAGAGGGCGTGTTAAGCCAGCTGTTTACCACACATGTACCCCTTGAACACCAAGTGAAAGGACACCACACAAGTGTTATGAAAATAAACAGGATATTTATTAAGATTCACAACAGCCCTGTACTCTTTATGAGGACAGGGTACTAAGCACAAACCAAATCTCTTAGGAAAATACTTCAAGTGCACAATTAAAACAAGTGTCCGAGGACACGGAAAGTTTAAGGTCTCGGGCGGACCCGATAAGGCAAGTCGGAAGCGAGGGACTCGGGACCCTAGAGTAAAGAGGCTATGCAGGCACCGAAATGCCGAGTTACCTAGCCACGAGGGCTGCGGCTGCACAAGTCTTACAGGCGTCGGGGTCTTCGCTGACGAGCCAGGAGCCGGAAGAAAAGGAGTTGCTGGCCGGCGACCAGTGATGAATAGTTCGTAGAGATCCAAGCCTGGATCAGAGATTGATGATACCTGAAAGCAGAGGGGACCAAGTTCGTACTACTAGCCAGTAGTCAGAAGGTACCAGGAAGGCACCGGTTGGCCGTCACCTCGACCAGGTGAGTGGGCGACGCTAGGCTCTGCAGTCTCACGGACCAGGAGGCGTTGTCGGCGACCACGGTGGAGGTGCGAGCTGTCCCACGAAGGATGATGCTGTCGGCGTCGCTGGGCCCAGGATGGGGCAACAAGCCTTGGCAGATCTCAGGGCCACGTGGTGGGCCTAAGATGGCGTCTTGAGTGGACCAGGAGGGCCCGGGTGCTTCTCGCAAAGATGGAAGCAAGGGCCAGTCTGGAGCAACCAGACCAGCAGTGTTGATTGTCGGATGTCGTCACAGAAGGGCACAAGCCAGCGGCTAGTGACCAGACAACGTGCTGAGCAGCGAGCAGAAGGGCCCCACGCAGATCGTGGAGATGCTGGGAGACTGCACTTCGGTGCTGGAGCGGCTCAGGGTCGGGGCTTCTCGGACCCCAGAGCACTCACCAGAGAATTACTTCGATGGTCGTGCTGGTTAAGAAAGCGTGCAGGTTTTGATGATGGCCGGTCCCTCGAGGTCTCGTCGCACCCACAGATCACAGCTGAGCTGATGACGTGGGTAGAGGTCAGAGGTGCCAGGGAAGCCGGTTCTCGTCGAGCTGGGCCCTCGGATTCCTTGAGGAAGGACTTACAGCAAACCGCAGAGTTCTTAGATGGTGCCCGCTGATGCAGGGTGACTACTCCTTAGTCACAAGGGAGAAATCTTGAGAAGAGTCTCGAATGTCCTTTCGTAGAAAGTAGTTCTTGATTCAAAGATGATCTAATTTGGAAGGGTCCCCGCTCCGGCCTTTATCCTAAAGAAAGGGGTGGGTACATGACTAGGTCCTGCCCTAAGGGTGGGACCAGGAAGGGGGGTAGTTACACCCCTCTTCCCCTGCCGGACTTTCCCCAGGCCAGGGCTGGCGCCCCTGGAACTGGTTCTGACCGGCAGATGCGTAGTGAGCACCGGGGTGCCACTCCGCAGTCACCTTCTCGCAAAAGCCCTACCTACCCAGAATACACAAACCCTGTCTGGGACGGTGCGAACACCGCCCTCGACAGGAAACCCTTTGTCCAAGCTCTCCTCGCTGGAAGGACTCCCAGCAGCAGGAGGTCAGACTCGTGTCTGTGGTGGCAGCATCCATTTTGTGGAGCTGAGGCTTTAGTTAACTTTAACCGGGGTTCACAGTTACGTACATATCGTGTCCCTCTAGAAGGGCGGAATGCTAACCTCGCCGCCAGAATTGGTGAGGGGGCAGCATCCCGATTCGTATGACACCTTACTCGACATGCCTTGATAACGCGACACCGAAGTTACCAATGTGGTACGCGTTATCATGGAACAGCCATTGGGTCTTGATTCCGCAAGCTGCAACCGGGCTCGGCTCGGGCCAGAACCTAGTTCACACGAGCCCACGCACTCTGCCTTCAGGATTGTCAAGGCCTGCCATAGGAGTGACTGATAGGAACTCGGGTGTCCATTGTATGGTTAGATATAGAGCTACTATACCTAAAGCAAAGGGTGATTACACGACTTTGCCCCAGCTGTCATGCAGCCAGTTGTGTCAAATTTAGGCGGCCAGCCAGGGGTGGCATAATACATGCTGCAGCCCCTGGCGGCCCTGGGTACACCTATGCCCTGCGTTACAGGGTCTGATAAGGTGGCCCAGTACCAATTGGTAAATGCACCTAGGGTACATATCGTAATTTAGAAAGAGAACAGCCAGGCTGTGGGTCTGATTGGCAGGCCCACAGCCAGAGAAAGTCGTAAACCAGTAAAACAAAAGCAAAAAATCTGGGTGATCATAGGATTGCAGACCCTACTCTCCTACATGACCCCCCCCCCCCAAACGTCGGAACAATAAGCTAACCTTGACCAGGTGAGTCTTCTTGTTCTAAGTGGAAATATCTGGAGAGCCCATCAGCATTGCCATGATCAGTACCAGGTCTATGTTCCACTGTAAAGTCCATCCCCTGTAGGGAAATGGACCACCTAAGCAGTTTGGGGTTTTCACCCTTCATCTGATTTAGCCACAAGAGGGGCTTATGGTCGGTCTGAATCTTGAAGTGAGTGCCAAACAAGTATGGCCTCAGCTTCTTCAGGGCCCAAACCACAGCAAAGGCCTCCCTCTCAATAGCTGACCAATTCTTCTCTCTAGGGGTCAGCCTTCTGCTTATAAAAGCAATGGGCTGGTCTTGACCATCAAAATTCAGTTGAGAAAGAACAGCTCCCACACCCAACTCAGAAGCATCTGTTTGGACAATGAATGGTTTGGAGTAGTCCGGACTCTTGAGGATAGGCGCCGTGCACATGGCCTGCTTTAGGTCATCGAATGCTTTTTGACAGCTCGCTGTCCACTGAACCTTTTTTGGCATTTTCTTACTTGTCAGTTCATTTAATGGTGTCACAATTAAACCATAGTTCCTGACAAACTTCCTATAGTAACCAGTCAGGCCCAAGAAAGCTCGAACCTGAGTCTGGGTGGTTGGAGGAGCCCAGTCCCTGATTGACTGTATCTTGCTCTCCAGTGGCTGAACCTGGCCTCCACCTACAAGGTGGCCCAGGTATACAACCTGTGTCTGCCCTATCTGGCACTTGGTGGCCTTGATAGTGAGGCCTGCTGCTTGCAGAGCCTCTAACGCTTTCCGCAGGTGGACCAGGTGATCCTCCCAGGTGGAGCTAAAGACAGCAATATCGTCAAGATACGCCGCACAGAAGTCATCCAGCCCAGTAAGGACTTGATTCACCAACCTTTGGAAGGTGGCAGGTGCATTTTTCAGACCAAAGGGCATCACCACGAACTGATAATGCCCACCAGGGGTTGAAAATGCAGTTTTAGGCTTGGCGTCCTCAGCTAACCTGATTTGCCAATACTCAGCTGTCAGGTCAAACGTACTTAAGTAGTTGGCCGAAGCCAATCTATCGATAAGCTCGTCTGCCCTTGGTATTGGGTGGGCGTCAGTCTTAGTGACTGCATTGAGACCCCTGTAGTCTACGCAGAACCTCATCTCTTTCTTACCGCCCGGGGTGTGAGGTTTCGGCACTAGAACTACGGGACTAGCCCAAGGGCTATCCGAGGGTTCAATGACTCCCAGCTCCAACATTTTCTGCACTTCACTCTTGATGCAGTCTCTAACGTGATCAGGCTGCCGGTAGATTTTACTCTTAACGGGCAAGCGGTCACCAGTGTCAACCTCATGGGTGCACCAATCGGTCTGACTGGGTGTTAGAGAAAACATATGTCTGAAAGACTGAAGAACCTGTTTACAGTCTCTCTGTTGATGTTCGGAGAGGCTGCCACAAAAGACAACACCATCTACCGATCCATCGTCAGGATTCTGAGTGAGCAGGTCGGGGAGAGGGTCACTCTCCTCCTCCTGTCCCTCATCTAGGGCCATGAGCAAACTCATGTCCTTCCTGTCGACATATGCCTTGAGCCTGTTGACATGAAGCACCCTGTGGGGGCTCCGGGGAGTTCCCAGGTCGACCAGGTAGGTGACCTCTCCCTTTTTCTCCAGGATGGTGTAGGGCCCGGACCATTTGTCCTTGAGTGCTGCTGGGGCCACTGGCTCCAACACCCACACCTTCTGTCCGGGCTGGTAAACAGTCAAGACAGCCTTTTGGTCATGCCAAGCTTTTTGGAGTTCTTGGCTGGCCTTAAGGTTTTCAGATGCCTTCTCCATGTATTCAGCCATCCGCGAGCGGAGGCCAAGCACATAGTCCACTATGTTGGCTGCAGGCTTTTTGAGAGGTCTCTCCCATCCTTCCTTCACCAAACACAGGGGTCCTCTTACAGGATGTCCGTACAAAAGTTCAAAAGGGCTGTAGCCAACCCCCTTCTGTGGGACTTCTCTGTAGGCGAACAAGAGGCAGGGGATCAGGACGTCCCATCTACGCCGAAGCTTTTCCGGTAGTCCATGAATCATCCCTTTCAGGGTCCTGTTGAATCTCTCAACAAGCCCATTGCACTGTGGATGATAGGGTGTAGTGAACTTGTAGTTGACACCACATTCCTTCCACATAGCAGTTAAGTAGCTCGACATAAAGTTTGCACCTCTGTCGGAGACGACCTCCTTAGGGAAGCCCACTCTGGAGAATACTCCAACTAGGGCTCTTGCCACAACAGGTACTGTAGTGGTCCTAAGGGGAATAGCTTCAGGATACCTGGTGGCATGATCCACTACCACCAGTATAAACTTGTGCCCTGATGCTGTTGGTGGTTCCATGGGACCGACGATGTCGATCCCCACCCGTTCAAAGGGCACCCCCACCACAGGCATTGGTATAAGGGGGGCCTTTGTCGTGCCACCTGACTTACCACTGGCTTGGCAAGTGACACAGGAGCGGCAAAACTCCTTGGTATCTTCGTTCATCTGAGGCCAGTGAAAGTGTGAGACAAGCCTGTCCCACGTCTTCGTCTGGCCTAAGTGACCTGCTAAGGGAATCTCGTGGGCCAAGGTAAGTAGGAAACCACGCTGAGACAAGGGTACAACCAGCCTCCTGGTCATGCCAGGCTTGGGGTCTCTTGACTCAGTGTACAGGAGTCCATCTTCCCAGTATACCTTGTGGGTACCTGTGGCGTTCCCAGCAGCCTCAGCAGCAGCCTGCTGTCTGAGGGGTTCAAGAGAAGGGCAGTCTAACTGGTCCTTCCCCAGGTCTTCCCTTGAGGGTCCCCCTGAACCCAAGAATTCAACTTGATCAAGTTCGAACTCCCTAGGCTCAGTTTCCCTCAATTCCTGTAGGTCAGCCTCCTCTGAGACTTGATCCACGACCTGGGGCAAGGGGGAAGGCGCAGCCTTAACCCTACCGCTCTTTTTCTTGGGAGGTGTCTGGTCCGTTGTTCCAGGATCCAGCACCTGTTCAGTGGGGCATTTCCTGACCTGTGACCTGGTCACAGCGAACACATGTGCTGGCAAGCCTAACATTTCCATGTGAGTCCGGTGCTCCACTTCTGACCATTGTGATGACTCCAAATCATTGCCCAACAAACAATCCACTGGGAGGTCTGAACTAACTACAACCTTCTTTTGGCCAGTTACCCCTCCCCAGGAAAAAGCTACAATTGCCATACTGTGATTGGTAGTGACATTGCTTGCATTGGTCACCAGGAATTCCGTACCTGGCATGATCTGTCCAGGGTCCACAAAGTTAGGCGTCACCATGGTGACGCTGGCACAAGTGTCCCTATAGGCCTGAGCCATCTTTCCATTTATGAAAGGCGTCTGTTGGTATTTGCCCAAAGTATTGGGACTTACATCAAGGGACACGTCCACGTCCCCTGTACTGACAAGGACAGCCTGAGTGAGTGTGCCAACTAAGTTGTCACGCCCCTCAGAACCCAGGGTTAACCCTACTAAACCCTTGGGAGGTGCACTACCACTGCTGGCTGTACTAGGGGGCACAGGTGCCTTAGGGGCTGCAGTGGCAGGAGCCTGCCCTCCTCCTTTCTTGGTGCACTCACTAAACCAGTGAGATTTACTTTTGCAGTACTGGCACCATCTTTTGGATTGGCCTTCTTTCTTCTTTTGGGGAGCCTGACCCCTACCCTCTTTGGGTTGTTGGGGACCTGTCGAAGACTTCTGGTCATTTTGTTCCCCCTTAGAATCTTTACCCTTCTGGTCTGCTTTCTTCTGACCACCTTGATTCTGGCCCTGGTTCTGTTTAACTCTTGTACGAACCCATCTGTCTGCCTTCTTTCCCAATTCTTGGGGAGAGGTCAGATCCGAGTCGACAAGATGCTGATGCAACAACTGGTTCTGACAATTGTTTAAAATTTGTTCTCTCATCATCAAATTATACAATCCTTTGTAATCAGTAACCTTACTGCCCAGCAACCAGCCCTCAAAAGCCTTAGTGGCACAATCGACAAAGTCAGACCAATCTTGAGACTGCGTTTTCTGGGTATCCCTGAACAGCACCCTGTACTGCTCAGTGGTTAGGCCGAACCCTTCAACGAGTGCATTTTTCAAGACTTGGTAATCGTTAGCGTCCTCCACCCTTGTGGTGAGGAGCTTGTCTCTTCCTTTTCCTTCAAAGGAGAGCCACAAGATAGCTGCCCACTGACTCTGGGGAACACCCTGCACAGTGCAGGCCCTCTCCAAAGCAGTTATCCATTTGTGGATGTCGTCCCCTTGTTTAAAGGGGGGCACTATCTTACCAAGGTGTTTCGTATCAAAACTCCTTTCCCTATTGCTAGGTACATTGCTGCCACCAGTGGGGACTACCCCACTTAACTGTTGCTCTCTAGCAAAGGCAAGCCTTTCTTTGGCCAGGGCAAGTTCTTCCCTTTCAATCCTCAGATTAGCTGCCCTTTCCTTAGCTTCGTACACTCTCCTCTGAGGGGACGTCATCCCTCTTTGAGAAGAGTTGTGAGAGCCATTGGTTTGAAGGGATCTGCCAGAGTCTCTCGACAGAGATCGGGCTCGTCCATTCCCAATGTTAAGCGGACCTGACAGTAGCGCTGGAGGTCCCCCAGTACCACTATCATGTTTGCTTAAGTTGGACCTGCTTAGTCTAACAACTTCTACCTGTCCCTTATCTGCCTCATCCCCAGAGGGATCCTCATCCTCATCATCCTCCACATCTTCGTTCTCAGTTGCGAGGTGGATGAGGTCAGGATCGTCTCTGGTTCCCTCGAGGGGAGGCATGTCTCTTTCTGGATTAGAAGAGCTGGGAAGGGTCTCAGCTTTTCTGGCATCATAAGTCTCCAAGAGACCAATCAGAAAGGACGTGGTGGGGTTAGACCCCTGCTTGATCTTCCTGGAGTGACACACTTGTCTTAACTCCTTGAAGCTCAGCACAGTATATCTCGAAGGGATGACCTGTGGAGGGTCAACTGACACAAGGGGAGACTCAGAGTTTCCTCCTTTGTCCGACATACTGTTTCTAGTGTGGTGTAAGTGATGCACCTACCTACACTTCGTGTTTACCTACTGTTCCCTTGCTAAGAGTTGCAGCCAAGGTGTGCTAAGCCTTGAGGAGCTGCAACAGCTGGTTCAGTAGAACTCAGAGTATTCTAAGCTTTAGTTATATGTACTAACAGTACTTATGTGATCTTTCAACAAGATATTCTTAGGATACGTGTGGTAAAACAACAGCAAGCTCAAATCCCAACCGCTGCTCACCAATGTGAGAAGTTGGCCCGATATGCAGCGTTCGCTATTCTAGCGACCGCTGTATCGTTCCAAACGACCCTTATGATGATTGGTTGTAAGTCAACCTATAGACCAGCTATCCTAGTAGCGTGGATACGAGCAGTCTAAGGCTAAAGACTCGAGAGGGCGTGTTAAGCCAGCTGTTTACCACACATGTACCCCTTGAACACCAAGTGAAAGGACACCACACAAGTGTTATGAAAATAAACAGGATATTTATTAAGATTCACAACAGCCCTGTACTCTTTATGAGGACAGGGTACTAAGCACAAACCAAATCTCTTAGGAAAATACTTCAAGTGCACAATTAAAACAAGTGTCCGAGGACACGGAAAGTTTAAGGTCTCGGGCGGACCCGATAAGGCAAGTCGGAAGCGAGGGACTCGGGACCCTAGAGTAAAGAGGCTATGCAGGCACCGAAATGCCGAGTTACCTAGCCACGAGGGCTGCGGCTGCACAAGTCTTACAGGCGTCGGGGTCTTCGCTGACGAGCCAGGAGCCGGAAGAAAAGGAGTTGCTGGCCGGCGACCAGTGATGAATAGTTCGTAGAGATCCAAGCCTGGATCAGAGATTGATGATACCTGAAAGCAGAGGGGACCAAGTTCGTACTACTAGCCAGTAGTTCAGAAGGTACCAGGAAGGCACCGGTTGGCCGTCACCTCGACCAGGTGAGTGGGCGACGCTAGGCTCTGCAGTCTCACGGACCAGGAGGCGTTGTCGGCGACCACGGTGGAGGTGCGAGCTGTCCCACGAAGGATGATGCTGTCGGCGTCGCTGGGCCCAGGATGGGGCAACAAGCCTTGGCAGATCTCAGGGCCACGTGGTGGGCCTAAGATGGCGTCTTGAGTGGACCAGGAGGGCCCGGGGTGCTTCTCGCAAAGATGGAAGCAAGGGCCAGTCTGGAGCAACCAGACCAGCAGTGTTGATTGTCGGATGTCGTCACAGAAGGGCACAAGCCAGCGGCTAGTGACCAGACAACGTGCTGAGCAGCGAGCAGAAGGGCCCCACGCAGATCGTGGAGATGCTGGGAGACTGCACTTCGGTGCTGGAGCGGCTCAGGGTCGGGGCTTCTCGGACCCCAGAGCACTCACCAGAGAATTACTTCAATGGTCGTGCTGGTTAAGAAAGCGTGCAGGTTTTGATGATGGCCGGTCCCTCGAGGTCTCGTCGCACCCACAGATCACAGCTGAGCTGATGACGTGGGTAGAGGTCAGAGGTGCCAGGGAAGCCGGTTCTCGTCGAGCTGGGCCGTCGGATTCCTTGAGGAAGGACTTACAGCAAACCGCAGAGTTCTTAGATGGTGCCCGCTGATGCAGGGTGACTACTCCTTAGTCACAAGGGAGAAATCTTGAGAAGAGTCTCGAATGTCCTTTCGTAGAAAGTAGTTCTTGATTCAAAGATGATCTAATTTGGAAGGGTCCCCGCTCCGGCCTTTATCCTAAAGAAAGGGGTGGGTACATGACTAGGTCCTGCCCTAAGGGTGGGACCAGGAAGGGGGGTAGTTACACCCCTCTCCCCTGCCGGACTTTCCCCAGGCCAGGGCTGGCGCCCCTGGAACTGGTTCTGACCGGCAGATGCGTAGTGAGCACCGGGGTGCCACTCCGCAGTCACCTTCTCGCAAAAGCCCTACCTACCCAGAATACACAAACCCTGTCTGGGACGGTGCGAACACCGCCCTCGACAGGAAACCCTTTGTCCAAGCTCTCCTCGCTGGAAGGACTCCCAGCAGCAGGAGGTCAGACTCGTGTCTGTGGTGGCAGCATCCATTTTGTGGAGCTGAGGCTTTAGTTAACTTTAACCGGGGTTCACAGTTACGTACATGTCGTGTCCCTCTAGAAGGGCGGAATGCTAACCTCGTCGCCAGAATTGGTGAGGGGGCAGCATCCCGATTCGTATGACACCTTACTCGACATGCCTTGATAACGCGACACCGAAGTTACCGATGTGGTACGCGTTATCATGGAACAGCCATTGGGTCTTGATTCCGCAAGCTGCAACCGGGCTCGGCTCGGGCCAGAACCTAGTTCACACGAGCCCACGCACTCTGCCTTCAGGATTGTCAAGGCCTGCCATAGGAGTGACTGATAGGAACTCGGGTGTCCATTGTATGGTTAGATATAGAGCTACTATACCTAAAGCAAAGGGTGATTACACGACTTTGCCCCAGCTGTCATGCAGCCAGTTGTGTCAAATTTAGGCGGCCAGCCAGGGGTGGCATAATACATGCTGCAGCCCCTGGCGGCCCTGGGTACACCTATGCCCTGCGTTACGGGGTCTGATAAGGTGGCCCAGTACCAATTGGTAAATGCACCTAGGGTACATATCGTAATTTAGAAAGAGAACAGCCAGGCTGTGGGTCTGATTGGCAGGCCCACAGCCAGAGAAAGTCGTAAACCAGTGAAACAAAAGCAAAAAATCTGGGTGATCATAGGATTGCAGACCCTACTCTCCTACACTGACGACAACCAGCTCCTCTTTACATCGGGAAAGGGTAAGGACTCAGTCGTGCCTGTTCAGAAGTGTCTGTCCTTGGTTTTTGGGTGGTTGGCGAGGGCACAACTCAAGTGTAACGAAGATAAATCTGAGATCCTTCTCTACGGCAATTTTTTCCCCGATTTCAGAAATACGATTTGGCCTCCTGAATTTCCCTTTCCTTCTTCTAAGGGAAAATCTGCAAAATATCTAGGAGTGTGGTTTGAGGACAACCTCTCCTTTTCGGTTCAGGTAAAAAAGATTTCAGGTAGCTGTTTTGGCCTCCTTAAAACACTCAGGAGTTTTCTCCCTCTCCTTCCTAGGACTGCAAAAGAGACGGTTGTTCGGGCTTTAGTCCTGTCTCGTTTGGAATATGCATTGCTAATGCCCTGTATATTGGCATCCCTGGATACTCCATGAATAGACTTCAGGTGGTCCATAATGTGGCCGCTAGGCTGCTTCTGGGAATCGCTAGGAGGAGTAGCGTGCATGCTCATCTCCGCACCCTTCACTGGTTGCCCTTGGCGGAGAGGGTCAAATTTAAATCCCTGGTGATTGCGCACCATGCACTTTACGCTCTCTGGCCCTCCTATTTACAGAAACGGTTCTCTTTCCATGTCCTGTCAAGACAATTGCGATCTTCTACCCTTCTGTTGACTAGAGTGCCCAGTTTCTCCCGCCACAAACTGGGTGGCTGCTCTCTGGTTGTTAAGGCCTCCCTGGCTTGGAATGCCCTCCCATTTTTTCTTCACAACACTCAGGACCCGCTAGCATTTAAGAAATTATTAAAAACCTATCTATTCCCATAATTTGCTGGCCATGATGTTAGAAACTCCTCTTGGCCGCTGGGACACTCCTTGGAGTAGCTATTGCGCGTTACAAAAGGACTTAACATAACATAACATAGAGGAAGGCTGTGTTGAAGTAGAAAACACCCTGCGTGACTGTTAAACTGTATGCTTCCCACAGCCATATTGTCTAGCAACATTCACCACCTACAACGTTCAACACGTGCAACAAAAAGACTTAAAATTCGGTTTTTGTTCAGGTAGGTTGAGCGCCCAAATAGCAAAATAGATTTTTGCTTGGAGCATTGAAAATCCTGACTAGAGTGGCATGTTGTGTTTTTTGAATATTCACTTTTTTTGGTGACATGGATGAATGTTGTTGATATATCTGGCTGTACACGAACAGATGGTGACTGTTCTCTCTGCGTCTCCTGTTGCAGCTGCTCCTTAAAGAAATGGATCCAAATTTTACCATTCTTGTCGCTTCTTCCACTGAGGGCTAAACTCTTTGTTTGGATATTTTGCGGCTGAGCCCAGTCGCGGAAGCAAAGCCTGCCGCTTGCTGCGGACCCGTGATTGCGCCCAACGGTGAGATCAGTACACAGGGGAGTGGTGTCCAGAAGCAGCTGACCACAGACAAGAGGACACCCAGAGCCACATGCTCACCAGCCCACATGGGTTTTAATCGTACTTTTATTAACTGCCACAATGATGAACTCACACGAGGTAAATGGTGTATGCACTACAAGACCCAGAAGGCCATTTCATCTGACCACGCCCTTGAAGGCGGGCTTTAATATCACGAGTGCATACTGCATCATCATTGCCAAGCAGGAGCCATTGAAGAAGGGATAGACTCCCGAAACCGGTCTGGCTGTACACAAACAGATGGTGACTGTTCTCTCTGCGTCTCCTGTTGCAGCTGCTCCTTAACCCCTTCCACGCTCATGACGAGCTGGGCTCGTCATGGCGTAGCCTCCTCGCACGCTGATGACGAGCCCAGCTCGTCACGTAAAGTGCTGTTTTAAAAAACTCAGCACAGGAGCGGAATTGCGCTAGCGCGCATGCGGTTAAAGAAATGGATCCAAATTTTACCATTCCTGTGGCTTCTTCCACTGAGGGCTAAACTCTTTGTTTGGATATTTATTTGTATGTCAATGTTGCATGGCAGGTCAAAAATATCAATTGCAACTCTAACTGCATTGTTTTGTTCTTGTCAATATTTCTTCGGTGCACTTCGGTGTACATCGTTTTTCTGAAAACTAGCACAGAATGAATACTTTTAAAAAGAGAGAATATTGTAAACAAGATGATGTTTTTTGCTCTGCGTGAAATCGCACCACCAGTGCATTTTCAATTAGCCCTGTAGGCCGAAGTGACCGATATCGCGGTTGTCAGTCCCAGTGTTGTTTCTTTCCAAAAGCACGTAATGCAGGAGAATGTTCTGTTTAAGTTGCAAGTGAGAAATAAGTAATGGAAGGAATTTGATCTCAAAGGGGGCAATTTGAAAGGATGCGCTGCTAAGGTAGAGGATCTTTGTTGCCTGGTGACATGATGATTGAGAGCGTGACAGATTGAATGTGAGAGACATAAATATGTCCTTTGAACACAAATGTTCAGAGGAGAGGAGATTACTACAAGCATGAAGCAGACCTTCCCTGCAAGCATATTATCCATGAAACATTGAGAGAGTGGGTGTAATATTCGCAACTATGCTATTTGAATAAGGTCAATGCTGGTCCACTGGGCCGCAACGAGACGCAAACTTTGGGGTGGGCGTAACGTCGCTTTGTGGAGACAGAGACATCATAAGAGCTGAATCAAAATTACTTGTGGGGATAGTCCCTTCGCTTTTCCGATGTAGTGTGTAAAACAGTGAGTCGTTCTCTGAGACTACATGTGGCAAATAGTGCATTTGAAAGCACACAGGGTCAGTAACATTATTCTCGGCAAAACATATTTTTTTCGGCGCTCAAGGAATTTTAGCACAGTGAATGACAATTGTTCTATTTTAATGCACATTAGGCCAGTAAACATTGTGCAATGTGAAACACCAGATTCTATTTTACATCAAAATCTCGGGCAAATCGTACACTCCAAACACTCTGGGCCAGTTTTGTCAACCTAACTAGTCTTAAAAAACATCTTTTACAAGATATTTCACAATCCTTCCACCAACGGAAGGTTTTGAAAATTGGATGCAAATAATGCAGTTTGAGCACATTTATTTAATTACTGCTCTGTTCATGCTTCATTTACCTGCATACAATACCTTTATGTTTCTTTCTGAATTTGAAATTAGTATGGTAAACAGCTTTGTAGCTGTTTGGGGGAATCTGCCACATATCCTGGCTCTATAGCATGAAGAATTTAAATATATATTATTTGGTACTTTGTGACAACTCCTACAAAATTGTTTTAAATTTGAAATGCTTGGGTAGTCATTTAGCAAGAAGCATAACCCATGTTTGATAAGATAACATACATTAGGATAGAAACTGAGCACACACTCTTGATTATAGAGGATACCACCACATCACAGATGGGTGTCAATTTGGGATTACCAGGGTAAGAGATGTTGACCTAGTTTTCCATTTGGCACTCATCTCACTGCACTCAGTACCCCTTGTCTAAGTGAAAGGATCGGATAATAAACAGAGGTTTAAAAGTCTTGTGTATTTTTACATTCCAGTCCCTCTACCAAACCACTAGGCAGCAAATAGGTAGCTGTTGTGGAGCTAAGCATGGGTAAAGGGATCCACTTTTGATGCCCCTACAGCTGTTGCTACCATTTGAGTGAATAAATGCCGTGGCAGCTCAGGTCTAAGATTCAAACCTGCAAAGTACCCCTGAACACAAATGGGAGCAGATTATTAAATAGCAGTAACATTTGTGAAAATAATTAGCAACAGTGGTCGAAGAATGAGAATGTATTTACTGATAACAATGTTTGCAGGTTTCTATTGAATTCTTGTGTGAAGCAAATGACGTATGAAATAAAACTTCTTGGGGTGGAAGCTTAATAGCAGTATGACAAAGTAATACCAGGAAGAACTTTCGATGTACAAGTCTGTTGTCTAATGAGAACAATGGGGCTAACACATGTATTTGTGGAGACAGAGACATCATAAGACCCGAATCAAAATCACTTGTGGGGGGGGACTCCCTTCGCTTTTCCAATGTAGTGTGTAAAACAGTGACTCATTCTTTGAGACTACATGTGGCAAATAGTGCATTTTAAAGCACATAGGGTCAGTAACATAATTCTGGGCAAAACATGATTTGGGGGCTCTCAAGAAATTTTAGCACAGGGAATGACAAGTGTTCTATTTTAATACGCATTAGGCCAGTAAACCTGGTGCAATGTGAAACACCAGACTCTATTTTACATAGCAATCCTGGGTAAATTGGACACTCCAAACACTCTGGGCCAGTGTCAACCTGACTAGTCTTAAAAAAATCTTTTACAAGATATTTTACCATCCTTCCACCAAAGGAAGGTTTTAAAAATTGGAAGCAAATAATGTAGTTTACGCATAATTATTTAGTAACTGCTCTGCTCATGCTTCATTTACCTGCACACAATACTTTTATGTTATTTTTGGAATGTGATGTTTGTATAGTAAATAGCTTCGTAGCTGTTTGGGGGAATCAGGCCCGGACTGGCCGTTGTGGGCACCTGGCAATCCCCCTGTGCGCCGCAAGGGTGGGGGCCGGTTTTGGGCCCCTGGGGGTGGATTTTCTTGCAGAGCCGTTTTTGCTGCATAGCGGCAAATTCGGCCCTGTAACAAAATCGGCCGAAAAGCAGCCCTGGCAGAGACCTCGGTCGCACCCCCAACAACCCCCCCGGGGAGGGCCGACCACTTTGCCAGGGCCGGTTTTTGTTCCCAGTCCGGCCCTGGGGGAATCTGCCACATATCTTAGTTCTATAGCATGAAGAATTTGAATATATATTATTTGGTACTTTGTGACAACTCCCACCAAATATTTTTGAATTTGTAATGCTTGGTTAGTCATTTAGAAAGAAGCACAACTCATGTTTGATAAGATTTGCTCTAATAACATTCATTAAGGATAGAAACTGAGCACACAAGCTTGATTATAGATGTTACCCCAACAGCACAGATAGGTGTCAATCTGGGATTACCAGGGGTAAGAGATGTTGACTTAGTTTTCCATTTGGCACTCATCTCACTGCACTCAGTTCCCCTTGACTAAGTGAATGGATCTGAAAATAAACATAGCTTTAAAAGTCTTATGTATTTTTGTACATTGCAGTCCCTCTACCTAGCCACTCAGCAGCAAATAGGTAGCTGTTGTGGAGTTAAGTATGGGTAAAGGGATCAACCTTTGATGCCACTACAGCTATTGCTTTCAATTTAGTTAATAAATGCCATGGCAGATCAGGTCTAACATTCAAACCTGCAAAGTACCCCTGAACACAAATTGGAGAAGATTATTAAATAGCAGTAACATTCATGAAAATATTTAACAACAGTGCTCGAAGAATGAGAATTTATTTACTGATAACAATGTTTGCAGATTTCTATTGAATTCTTGTGTGAAGCAAATGACGTATGAAATAAGACTTCTTGGGGTGGAAGCTTAGTAGCTGTATGACAAAGTAATCCCAGAAAAAACTTTCGATACAGGAGTCTGTTGTCTAATAAGAATGATGGCGCTAAATTAGAACAATTTTTGAGGGAGAACAATGGATTTCGGTGGCTTAAAAAGGTCCTTATATATGTGAGAATTAATAGATGTTATTTTCTAATTAATCAAAAAATGGGAGAGGGCGTTCTTTTGTAGGATAGCGTATAAAAAGCAACTTTATTCTATTTATAAACATATATTTTTTAAAACATATTTCAGGTGCTAACATTGGTGACAAGGTGCATAGGGTGACTAAGTGAAAATTTACAAAAACTATATACAAATGTCACACAAACAAGGATATATTCCACATAAATATATACAATGGGGCAAGGAATTTCCTTGATGGGGGTCGACGGCGTTTCGATATATATCAATTTAGATCATCATCAGGGCATGGTGAGCTTTCTTAGGTTGGTGGAAAAAACCTTCCATCCAATTTAGGCAAAGGGATAATTAATTTGATTGCCAACTATAAAATTTGGTATCTAGTGTCTTCCAACAGTGGTGTTAATTAAATTTCCATAGGTTTTAGGTTTTCATGGAGGCCACAATCCAGATTCAAATGGTTAGATTTCATAGAGTAAGCGAGCCAGGTGTTGACAATCTTGTTTCCTTTATTCGGTTAATTTTGGCCTCGTCCCGGCAGGAGGTAATCACCGCGTCCGCAGGTACGATGGCTCTACCTCGCTGCTCCGGCGTCTTGTGCAAGACGAGGCCTCTCCCATTTTTTGATTCATTCAAATAACATCTATTAATTCTCACATATATAGGGACCTTTTTAGGACACCGAAAACCATTGTTCTCCCTCAAAAACGACTTTAACCCAAGGGTTAACTATTGGGGTACCCTTGTTTTCTCTAACTAAATTAGAACAATTGCATAACATTTTGTAGTAATCATAGTGTGAGAAAAAGACCGGACTGCAGACAAACTAGTCTCTGCTTTGTTGTGGCAGGCAGGCAATTAGGTTTAAAGCTAGGCCCTGCAAACCTAATCCCAACCTTATTTGAGTTAATATATCAAATCAAATATAACTTTATTCGATTGAGTTTACAATCATAAAAGTAAATCATACAATACATATACAGTTATTTACAACATTTTACTTTTCCTATGGTAGTTGACTGCTATGTACAATAATACATCAGTTTTAGAGTTAATATATTGGCTCATCTGAGCAGGGAGCAATTACTGCAGAAACAGAAAATACCTTCACAAAGTATTATTGATTTTAGGCACTGCCCCTCCTGATAACATAGCCTTTTGCCCTATAAACTATTGGAGAAGACAAAACAACCATGCTGGCCTCTGTCCTCAAAGAAGTAATCTCTCCCTTCCACATTCTCTCCTACTGTCTCCTCAGCCAAATGTAACTATTATAGGGAGGATCATGAGAGGTCTGCCTTGATGCCCTATGTATAAGATGGGCAGCTCCTGCTTCCAAGGGACTCTTCTTGGCCTGCCCTAGTTCTTCCTGCTCTCAGAATACTTGGCCAGATGTTCCTCTTTAAAATCACTTTCCATTACCAACAGTGGAATCTAAACAAACCTTCACTGATACACACAGACTAAAACTCTGGCCTCAAAACTGGCATCCCAGCCCTCATTCATTTCCTTCAGGAAACTACACATGGATAGAACTCTCTTCTCTGTCCACAAAGCAACATTTTAAAACTCACTCCCTGCAAAGATAAGAAAACATCCAAAACCACCTCAGATTCAGAGATGCAGTAAAGACCTGCCTATTCCAAAAACACATTGAACATTACGCTCATTAGGACTGCACAATTTTGTACTGTGAGTTACGTAATTCTACTTAGGTACTGATTACAAATGCCTTGGAGGAGAGTGTGATATCTATTGCACATGTTAAGTTAGATACAAAGAGGGGGTTTCAATTTATCCAGTGTGATAAATAGCAACAATTGGATCACTGAAACAATATCGACGGACCGAATATCGAGTACAAAAATTATCAACGTAATTATATCGAATACAAAAATATCGACTCCCAATACTTAAACATGAAACTACACAAATATCGACTCAACAATATCGCAACAAAAAAACACCGAAAACAACATTATCGACCCTAAAAAATATCGCAAATAAAATATATTGACTTTCAACACACAAAGACATAATCAAAAATATCGGAAACAAAAATATAGACCACTAAAATATCGCTAAATCAAATTATCGACTTCACTATACATAATAAATATACGAATATATCTGGAAAAAACACAGTAAATCGTAACATAAATCAGCATACTTATATAAAATATAACATACTACAATCAAACAATAAATAAACAGCAACATTTATAACATATAAAACATTTTTATAATACAATTAGTTCACATAATATAATCATATAAAACATTATACAGCTCACATTACTAAACAATATTAAATAAAAAGAATGAAAAATAAATGCACCACAATATAAAACCATTACCTACCATCTACAAAACGAATCACATAACACCAAAAAAATTCAAAATATCTCAAACAACCAATAAAAAACACCAAACAATTAAATAGACCAATCAAATCAACCAACACATAATTGAAACACTATATAAAGAAAGAAAACACACAATTAGATACCACTTGGTGCTACAAAACGTGAAGGGGAAACTCTGCCAAATTTTCACCAGAACAGGAAGCTGCTACCATCAAACAAAGGATAAAGAAAACAAAAGTAAGTACCTGACATTAACTACTAGGCTTAGCACTAAAAGCTACAAATAATAAATTAAACAATAAACTAATAATTTTCTTTAATTTTTAACATGTATTTCAGATATACCACAATTAAAGAAAAAAAGGCCAACATTTACAAACCTATCAACTCTAAAAACAAAGTAAGTATACAAACTGTAATGAGAGACAACTTATAAAACAAAACTTAGAAAGAAAACGTCCAAATAAAAAGGAATCCAATAATTGTAAACAAAACATATACAATAAATGATTTTACTTTTACCAACAGAGCCATCAACAAAAGAAACAGAGAAGAAAAGCATAAAAAAACAGAGCACAGTCCTCCAAACAACTGAAAAACTGGTAAATGTACTGTGAAAATGTGATAAATGTAATGATAAACGTAAAACAAATCTAAATTTCTCTATGTAACATTTATTTACTGTAGAAAGAAACCAGAACAATGACAGAAGAAGCTAAATTTGTAACTTCACAGAAAGGCAAAATGCTTCAAATACTTGACTCACTAAAAGAAGCAAGCACTAACACAGACCGCCCATCTACAACTATTCTTAAAGACCATCTAAGAACTCTCCCCCAACATGCAGCAAGCCAACTCCCTTCTATAGATTCTCTAAAAAAGACAATAGCTAGGCAAAAAAAAACGACTACAGCTACACCACCTGCCCCAAAAACATTTGAGGAAATCCAAATTCCCCTGAACTAACAATAACTCATAATAACGAACCTTTCATCATATATGACAATGCATCTAAAGATAAAAGAATTATAATGTTTGCTACAGCAGACAATATGGTGAAATTACACCAATGCGAAACATGGATGATGGACGGCACATTCTCAGTATGCCCAAAACCATTCTACCAATTATACACCATCCATGGACACTATCAAAACTGAAATATCCCCTTCATATATGCCCTACTACCCAACAAACAGCAAACAACCTATACTGAAGTACTAAATAAAATAAAAGACCTAACAAATAATTACTTCCCCCAAAAAATTATCATTGACTTTGAGAAAGCAATGATAAATACAATTCTAAAAACCTACCCTCACACTACCACTTTAACAAATGTATATGGAAACATATACAAAAATCTGCCCTAAGCACCCAATACTGCACTGACAGTACTTTTGCCTACCAGGTAAAAAAATTAATTGCACTGGCCTACGTTCCAGTTACAGACGTAGCAGAACATTACAACCTATTATTAGACAGCCCCTATTATTCAAAAAATGAAACAAAACTAAGCCCTCTCTTAGATTATTTCGAAGATACATGGGTAGGGAGACTACACAGATCTGGACACAGAAGGCAACCAAAATTCCAAATCCCCTGGTGGAACGTCTACCCAAGTACACTAAATAAACAAGCTAAAAGCAACAACGCTATCGAAGGATGGCACAATGGTTTCCAAGCAGGTACAGGCAGAGGTTTCCTAACCCTACATAAACTCCGTCAAGGATTACAAAAGGAGCAAAGCTACCAAGAACTCTGAATGGAGCAATCTAGAACACAAATAGGCCCTAAACTAACTAAAGAAACGAAAAAAATGTACAACATCTTACAAAGCCAAGTAACCCTATACCAAACTACCAGAGACCTACCATACCTAAGCTAAAACAATTCTTTAAACTTAACTCACATACCTACACTATTCAAATAGTAAACATAAAATATACATATTAAACACATGTTAGAAACTGTAACAAAATTATTCAAATATATTTAATATATTTATTTAAATATAGCTAAATGATTTCCTTACAATTTCTAACATATACCATAAAATTACATAAAAAAAAGAACATGACAATCCCACCCCAAAAAAAAGAAAAATACTTACTCACTTTGTTGCTGAAGAGAAACCTTTGTAACAAAATAAATCATTCCTTAGAAGTAATCCACCCAAACAATCCAAACGAGATCATCCAAAAGTAACACAAAATCCCAAAAAGTTCTTCTCCAACTCAATCCACTCGAAAACCCTTAAAAACCCGAAAATAGTTCACAAAAACAGAAAAAACGCTCCATGGAAATGTAATATAAATAAAAAAAAAACACATCCATAATGATTCTTCTCCATAATAGATCCAAAGATAACCCATTAAAAACCCGAAAATAGTGTAAAAGATAAAAAACGCTCCTGGAAAAAACAAAAATGTTAGAAAGTGTGTCTCTAATATATTGAAAAATAATAGAGACCCTTCTTACGAAAAAAAATGCACTCTTCTCCCAAAAACGACATCCACATGAAGTACCTGTAAAATAGAAAAAAAACATACCCACCCGCACACAATGCACCCCAACATACAATTTAAAACATTATTAAACATAATACAAAACATTAAGTTACATTTTTAACCCTATTCCTACCTCATCAACATACTAACCCAAAACTAGTAAACCGGAACCAAAACGATAACCGTAACTAGTGCCTAAAACACACACATCCTACAACTACCAAACAATAGAAAACCTACACACACTCTACAAACATTCAAACTAAACACATAACTTAAATAAAGCACTTAAAATTAAACTTACCCTTCCACACGCGAAGCAGCCTCCAACCGCGAGCTCTTCCAAGTCAAAATGACCCAAAATAACATGACGCGGTTACAAAATAGTCCCAAACAAACAATTAGTCCCATTTATATTAACATTAAATAACATTCTAAAATTATTTTACACAATATGAAACTATTGTATTCTTTTTAATTAAATAAAAATGTAACATTGTTATAAAAATTATTCCAATGTACTATATGTTATTTTCAATGACTGTACATTAAATAAACAAACATTTACCTTATTAAAAATTACTTACATGACTGTATGAATATACAGTACTGTTATTAATATTACTATTATGTACTGTTTGTATAAACCAATATTTTACCTAAAAACATTAGCAATGTATCTGTAAAAATAATTATTATTAATATTTTATATATTAATAATTTATTTAAAAAACATAAATGTACATATTATATTAATGTTAACAAAACCTACCTTTTTGTATTAATGTTTATAAATATGTGTGCTACAAAAAATGTTTAAAAATACTACCAGTGATAAAAAATTATAAAAATAGTTGTTGTATATGACTTGTCAAATAAATCTTTATTTGTACATTAAAAACTGTGAAATAAACAAAAAATGTACACCTAATAAATATTACTTTACTTAAAAATAATTGTAATAAATTATGTTTGCAATAATAATCTTTTGAGACAAATGTACAACTGTGATGAAAATGTAAATATTTTTAATGTATTTCATAAAAATAAAAATGTACAGATAACATTTAAAAATGTCAATAAAATTATTTTCTGATTTCTTATTTTATTCCCTACTTTTTGAAAATATTAAAACTATTTAAAACATGCTGTGACTGATTGATTTTGTTTTAATTACTAACAATTACAATAATTAATTAAATATTGTTATAATAATTTTACCATACAACATGAATTAAACATAATTAATATCATTATATATACTCTCACAAAATACTCAAAATTCATATATTATAATTTACTATTCCCACTCCAACTATATATTCTACGAAAATGCTATACAGTCAACCCAAATAATTTATCATTCCCACTCCACCAAGTATAAACTCAGAGAAGGTGCTAAACCCTTAACCCAAATAAATTACTATTCCCACTCCATCAAGTACAAACTCAGGGAAGGTGCTGGACACAAAACCCATATACTTTACTATTCCCACTCCACCAAGTACGAACTCAGGGAAGGTACGGCCATACCACCCTGAAAGCACCTGATCTCGTCTGATCTCAGAAGTTAGGCAGGGTCGGGCCTGGTTAGTACCTGGATGGGAGACCGCCTGGGAATACCAGGTGCTGTAGGCTGGACAGAAAACCCATATAATTTACTATTGTCACTCCACCAAGTACTAAGTCTGGGAAGGTGCTGGACACAAAACCTATATAATTTACTATTCCAACTCCACCAACTATAAACTCAGGGAAGGGGCTGGACACTCAAACAATATAAATTACTATTCCCACTCTACCAAGTACTAATTTAGGGAAGGTGCTGGACACAAAACCCATATAATTTACTATTCCCACTCCACCAAGTACAAAGTCAGGGAAGGTGATGGGCACAAAACCCATATAATTTACTATTCCAACTCCATCTTGTATAAACTCAGAGAAGGTGCTGGACACAAAACCCATATAATTTACTATTCCCACTCCACCAAGTACAAAGTCAGGGAAGGTGCTGGATACCAAACCCATATAATTTACTATTCCCACTGCACTAAGTACAAAGTCAGGGAAGGTGCTGGACACAAAACCCATGTAATTTACTATTTCCACTCCACCAAGTACAAAGTCAGGGAAGGTGCTGGACACAAAACCCATATAATTTAGTATTCCAACTCCACCATGTATAAACTCAGAGAAGGTGATGGACTCTCAAACAATATAATTTACTATTCCCACTCCACCACGTACTAACTCAGGGAAGGTGCTGGATACCAAACCCATATAATTTACTATTCCCACTCCACTAAGTACTAACTCACAAAACCAATATAATTTACTATTTATATATATACTTTTTTTTAAATTGTAACATTTTTTAAATAAAATTTACAAATTCAAATTTTTAAAACACTCCACACCCTATACCCATAAAAACCCACATCCCACTACAGATTTTTATTAAAATTACAAAAAAATTAATACAAATGTAATATTTTATAATTAAAACAAAATTAAAATTTTCAAAATCTAATTTTTAAAACAATCCCCACCCTATACCCATAAAAACCCACATCCCACTCCTAAATTTTAATATACATTTTTAATATTTGAAAAAAAAAATAATTTTGAATTTTTTTAAAAATATTAAATTTAAGAATACAAATGTTAACAAAAGTACCCACCCTATTCCCATAAAAACACACATCCCATTCCTAAATTTATGTATACATTTTTAAAATTAAAATGTTTTTTTAAATAAAAAAACAATATTACAAATTGCAATTTTTAAAACAATTGCCACCCTTTTCCCCTACAAACCCACATCCCACTCCTAATTTTTATTACAATATTTAAAAAATAATTCTAAAAATTAAATATTTAAAAACATTTTTTTTTTACTAAACAAATTTATAAAACACTCCCCAACCTTTTCCCTAAAAACCCACATCCCAATCCTAAATTTATGTATACATTTTTAACATTTTAAATAATTTTATATTTTTTTTAAATTCTAATAAAAATATAAAAAAATTCACTTTTTTAAACACTCCCCACCCTATTCCCCTAAATACCCACATCCCGCTCCTAAATTTTATTATACATTTTTTTAGAATAAATAGTTTTTTAAATTATTAAAAATTATATAAATATATATATATATATATATATATATATATTTTTATAACTTAAATAACATATTTAACAATCTAAAATCCAAATATAAATATTCTTACGCTCTATATTTATAATTTCGATATTCTAACTTTCTATATTTTTACATTCGATATTCTAACACTCTATATTTTTACATTCGATATTCTGACACTCTATATTTTTACTTTCGATATTAATTACTTACAAACATAAACAATATTTTACACAATCGATATTAACAACTCGATATTGCTACCTTCGATATTTTTTTCACTATAAAAATCGATATTACTTACCTCGATATTACTTACCTCAATATTATTGCAGACTCGATATTCCTGACTCGATATTATGTCCACTCGATAAAAAAACTCGATATTTAGACTGCATACCGCAACAATTGTGAGTTTTGTCTGAAAATGGGACATACGATACCGATTTTAGTGTTCTGTGCACCAAAACCCACATGCTCTTTTATTTGCAAGGCAATTATCCCCCAGCAAAGTTTTTCCAAGGTTTATTTTGGCAAGGGAAACCTGTTGAAATTTACCTGGAAAACATGTTGTGGTTGTGGGGTTTGCGATGTGGATATGTGCTGTACCAGGAGCTACCACACATTTTGAAATGAACTAAGCCAATCATGATTGGTGGCTTTCACCACTTAAGTTCATATAAAACAAAGTTTTAAGCATGGTACAAAGATGGTACTGCAAACTAAAACAGTTAAAAAATATATCTCAAACGTTTTTGCAAAGCATCATTGATGGTACTTTTAAAGCTGCGCCTAATTCAAAATGACTAACCATGATGCAACAGCACACAACATAATTAAGATATCTGCAATTGCTGTGATTTAAAACAAGCAATATACCTGATGCCCTTCTGTACTTTTGAGACTTTTAAGTATAGGGGTTCTAGTATACAACACATTGTGAACTTAGCTTTGCTTCAAAACTCTTTAAGTTAAATATATAAATGTGTGTTTTACATCACACAAGCTACAGGATATTTTATAGTTTTGTAGGATTGGGTTATCTATTTTATGGATCCCAGAAGAATGAAAAGGTAAGATGCATTAGTTGGAATTATAATTCAAATCCATGTACGGCGGATTTCAGAGTTGGTTGAGTGACTGAAGGTTCAAGACAGGCTCAAGATAGATGCCTTGCTGTGGCTCACCTTGAGGTCTTCTTAGACCCTTAAAACAAAAAAGAGCCAAGTTTGCTTGAGGCTATTCACTGAAACTCGCACTCTAACTTCATGCTGCAAGAATTAAAAACAAAGCATTGACATTTGATGTAAAACAGGAGAAAGCAATAACCATCTAGTGCCTGAAATTCACAATGAGAAACTAGAAAACTGAGTTCAATCCCAGCTTCCTTGCTTAACTCAATGGTGTGATCCTAGGCAATATTTGCTTTCACCGTAGCTCCTTTTATTATTGCACATGAGAGCATATTGAAATACGTGAACACTGTATATATAACATCTTGCATTTGATTTAATAGTCTTTAATGCTTCTACGTGTATAATAACAATCTAGGGAATTTAGGGTGCACATGGCAACTGTCTTGCCTCTTTGTGGCTCATTTATGAGATTTTGGCATAGGGCAGTGCAACAAGACAGCTTGCTGTGCTGCCCTATGCCAAAGTGAAAGGGCAGGAATGCATCAAATGTATGCAATATGCTGCATTCCTGTCTATTCACCCTGCACTGGTGCTGTTTCTGAAGCCTACCGCCAATGCAGGAACCCTTGCACCTTGGATCAAGGCTGCATCTGTTGCACGCAGTATTTATTTTGTATAGAAAGGGGCACCTTTATGCACAAAAACAATGCTGACAGGTTTTTCCTTTTTCTATGTGTGCTGTAGAATGCAGCACACATATAAAGAGGAAACAATGAGGATAAATTAACATATTTCTCCTCGTTACGCATCATCTTGTGAAGTGTACGGATTTGCCGCTTCTCCAGGTTTACATGACTTTGTAAATCTGGGGCAGCATCAAATTCCATTGGTGTTGCATGGGAAAACCCACTGCAATGCCCATAGAATGCCTCCGGGCACAGAGTAAGGTGACACAGAGGTTTGCGCTGCATTGCCTTAGTCATGATTTATGAGGCTACTCAAAGCCATGCAAGGTGGCTTTGCATGGCATCTAAATTGAAGTGAGAGCTACTTAGCCGTTTTCTGTACGGCAGGGTGTCGGAGTGCGTTACATTACACAAATATTATATAGAGATAATGACCCATAAATGTGAAAGTCAATGTATAGGAAATGTTACTTAAAGCATTGAGGGCTACAAGGTGTAAGATTCAGATGTCATCCATACTGGTAGGCAGTGGTGTAGCATGGGTGGGGCCACCTGAGTGGTTGCCCCAGGTGCAATATTCTTAGGGGTGCAACATTTTTAAAGAAAAAAACATTGATGCTGTTATCTGCAAGTGTAGGTTATGTTATCTTGACTGCATTTCCCTGAAGAACGGCTGCACTCATGCATCTCTCATGGCCGCTGGGAAGGTGGGAGCTGCTCGTGCTGTTTCCTGGTGGCATGAGACCAGCGCCGCCTAATGGCACAACAGTGGAACGTCTCTTGTGGTACTACGGTGCAGTATAAGGAATTCGTTTCTGCTTTTTGGCAGGCAGAAGGTGAATTTTAAGCCTGAAATCTGAGCATGATGCCTGACATGTGTCAGTTTGGGGAGGTGGGTTGAGTCACCCTGGGGTGTGGCATCCATTCATTCTTTCATCCATTATTCAGTCTTTTGCCATTAATTCTGTCCTTCCATCTGTGTGCTCATCCATATCCAAACCTATTCAACCATTTCCAAACCTATCCATTATCTATCCTTTCATTCATCATTTGACTTGTCCATCCCTCCATCTGCTCTTTCCCTCATTCATCCATCATCCACCACCCTTTCATCCATCCATCCACTCACTCACTCATCCATCCAACCATTTACCCTCTCACCCATCCAGCCTCCTTTCACTTACTCATCCATCCATTCACCCAGTCACTCATCCGTCCATTCATTCACCATTTCACTCATCCATCCTTCCTTCCAGCTCTTCACCCTCACTGTCACTCTATGCATTATTTTACTCATCTATCCTTACAGCCTTCTTTTCACTTATCTATACCCCCATTTGCCAATCCATCCTGTCAATATTCCATCCATCGTCCCTTTCCCTCTCCATCCCCCTTTCACTTAGCCATCCTTTCACCTATCCATCCACCCAACAATCAATACACTCATCAACTCATGAATCCATCCATTGACCCTATCACTCATCCATCACCCATCCTTTCTCCCATCCATCCATCCTTTTGCCCATCTACCCTCCCTTTCACTCACTCATCCATCCTTACATCCACCCTCTCACTCATCCATCAATCCATTCAGCCTTTCACTTATCAATTCACCCATCCATCATTTCACTCATCCATCCACCCATTTACTCGCCCATCATTCACCCTTTCACTCATCTATCCATCCTTTCACTCATTCATCTACCCTTTTACCCACCCATCCACCCTTTTACCCATTCATTCACCCTTTTGCCGATTCATCCACCATTCCACCGATACATTTACTTTTTAATCCTTTCTCTCATGCATTATTACACCCACTCATCCATTCATCCTTTCTTTAAATAACCATCCATTCACCCTTTCACTCATCCATTCATCCCATTCACCAATCCATCCAGCCATTCACCCATTCCTTCACTTACTTACTCACCCACGATTTCACATTAATTGTGAGCTGCGCCTTTGTCTGCAGAGTTGCATACAGAAGAGGCCCATTGAGATCTTCACCCTTGCTGTTGTCCCAAAGCAAGGCTGAGGTGAGGGAGGGTTTATTATGCCCCTGCACCTAGGCAATCAGAAATTTTGGAAGTCATCAGTCATCCATAATGCACAGTGCCAGGACGTGAGGCGACTGTGACATGGTGTTGTTTCCAGGGCTTTAAGTCGATTGAATAAAATTAGGGGTCTCTCCAAATGGCATCCCTGATGTATTTAAAGGCATGGCTTAAAAACCGGTAGCTAAAAATCTGTGCTTAGCATAATGTGCTGCCCAACTGGTATTCTGCAACTTCTGTTATTGCATCCAAATATATATTGCATCACACCTACAACAAGCCAGGACTATTGACTTTGTCAATGGTTGGTAGTTGCATGAAATAAAAAAGAAGCAACTATTTCTTTGTTGTACATAATATTGGAAATGCTTCAGTTCTAAAAGGATGAGACTGTGAAAGACCCATAAACCCTTCTTTTTAACTTTTTTCGCAGGCTCCTTTACAAGAACTGGATTCTGTACATTTATTTCATTTCGTGAGGTGCAACATTTTTCTTTATGTACTGGTAAAACAGAATTCCCTGCCCTATACTGAGTCAGGAGGAGGCCCACCATATGCTTTAACAGCTCAGACTTGCCCATTGTCACTCTGTGGGTGACAATCAGCCAACGTACAGAATGGCAATGGGCGGGGTGAGGCTGCTCTTGTGCTCAGAGGAGGAGTGTGAGGCTTCCCCATCAGTGAGTTGAGGCTTCTCGCAGGGTGTGAGTTGAGGCTTCTCGCAGGGTAACAGTGCTATTCCCCAATGCCCAAAATTACAGACGTAAAAGGGATCATCACTGACAACGGACGCGAAATCCAAATCACCCTTCTTGAAGGTCAGGCTGGCAGGCACCAACTCCTAACCGGGCACCCCAGCCGATGGCAGCTGACAGGGGGGCTGAAGCCTGTTCTACCCAATGGGTGTTGCACGCCTGCTGGTCCATCAGTTGTGTCGCGCTTCATTCAGAAGACATCCTAAAGGACACCTGTCAGTGGTGTTGCAAGGGGGGATCGCCCCGGGCAACAAGTTATGGGTGTGGCACCCCACCCACGCTTGTACCTGCGGCTGTCGCGGAGCTGCAGACGTGACGGAATCGCCAGCACCCAGGCTCTAAGCTGCAGCCGTCATGGGAATCTGCCAGCAAACCCCCCACCCCTTATAAGCAGGCCTCCGAAGGCAGCCAGAGGTCTAGATACCCTACTGATACCTGTCACACGATGTCTCCGTCTAGACTCTAGCTGGCAAAGGTTCAAAGGTAGTTGCAGGGTTTTAAGTGGTATAACAAAACTGGGGGTCTCTCAAAGGGGCGTGGTCGATGTAGTTAAGGGCATGGCCTAAAAACAGGTATGCTGGATATCTGATTTTAGCATAGTGTGCTGCCCCACTGGTACTGTGCTGATTATGTCATTGCACCAAGTAATATTAGACCTCGCCAGGACTATTGTCTTTGCCAATGGTTGTTAGTTGAATAAGATAAAAAGCAACAACTATGGCTTCGTTGTATAGCATATTGAAAACGCGTCAGTTCTGAAAAAGTGAGACTGTGACAGAACTCCAACGAGTCTCTTTGAGGTTACATCAAAGGCAGTGAAGGGTGGTACTGCTGCAGAGTTAAGATGTATTGTTTTGCATCATGAGGATGAGGGCAGAAACGAAAAACCGATAGGGACCCGTCTCAGCACCTGCCAAATAGAACTGCCAGTTCTGAACCGGCCCACTTAAATACCCAGGGTACATGGGCCACTGCTTCCTGCTGCTGCAGCATAATTAATCTGCTGATGAAAGGGAAGTAGGTGCAGTTACACTGTTGCCAAAAGGACAAGATGAATTGTTGAGGTAGTAGGCAAAATGCTAGACTTTGGGGGTGAGATTTACAGGCCCCTTGCGCCACGTTTGCGTCACTTTTCCCATGTTAAAAGTGAGGCAAAAGTGGCGCAAGGGTCTTGTAAATATGCCCCTGGGTCTTCTTGTGAGTGCCCAGGATACGGATTTAGATCACAAAGTGAAATCTGATACCCCAGGGTTCGGAAGACTGTATGTGTGATAATGACCTCTAAATCCGAGTTTAGTCACTGAAAATGGGGAATTTGTGATTTTCACATCAAATGCCAAGTGACAAGATTTAACAGCCATTTTTCCACAGGTAAATTCAATTAGGTTTGTTCTGCCAAACGTTTCCCGGGGGAAATGTGGGGTTATGGGAAATTGCTGCAAAATGTATATTTCTAATACCTGCATAAACAGTTGTTTGTACAGGGTTAGCCGCTCATAGTGAAGGCCTGACTGGCAACGATGGATGTGATGTGAGAATGTATTTTCCTCTGGAGCCCGGTGGAAGTCGAGGTTCAACCCACTAATAGTGTTATATTATGACAACAATATTAAAAGGTGATATATTATGATAACCAAAACATGGACTAAAAAAATAAATGCCACCCGTTTTTGTAAGCTTCCTTATTGGTGAAAAGCATTGTTATCGGGCAGCAGGGGAGGTTCCTGCAGCTTCAAAGACAGTGGAGAGCACAAAAGGTAAGCTGCCAGTGCCAAGAACATTCTCTGGGAGCTTGAGATTTGCAGATCTTTGACATCAAAAATTGCTTTGAGTATACAGCTTTCACGAGAGCCTATGACATTTAAAGTGCTACTATATGTATGGCAGACGATGATGATGTCACATCCTGTATGTGGCACCACAATATAGACTTTTAAATATCGGCTTGCACAATATCATTATGACTGGTAAATAATTTTGTGTTTGATACTTTGGCATTCAACCTGCAGAGAGATTTCATGTATGCATGTACGTAGTGGTATCTATACAACGCAAACTTAGCTCAGAAGCACGGAACAGGGGGTGGAGCCCTAGGGTAGGGTGCACACCATTGAAAATAGGAAGGAACCTGGCAGACATTTGTGTGTGTGGGGCGATGCTCCTTAAAAAGATGTATCTACTGCTGCTTTCTGAATTGCAGTAGAATGTAGGGTTGGAGCATTTCTGATGTTGGGTATGTTGAACAAGATCATTGAGGTGTTGATGGGGATAGAATAGTGTCTGATTCCCATTTGGAGGATCACGAGAAGGTAGGGGTTACTCGGCCCCAACCGTGATGGTGACATCAGTTGGCACAGATGCCTTGGGGTCCATCCTTCTATGGATCTGCAAACTTGGCCAAGTGCAATGCTTTCCAGAAATGAGGTTCTGCTTAACAATGGCGAGCAGTCACAGGCTTCTCAAGGAGGTAGTGTGGGATGCAAATGCTCAGAACTCAGGACAAACAACAGACACCACTGTGCAAAGATGTGGCTTGCACAGTCGGCAGCAAACAAGGCTGGCTCAAGGGAAGGGCACACACAATGGGGGCACAATGAAGTTTTTCAGGAGGCAGAGATGGTGCCACTCTTTAATGGTTTTCTTGGTGATGCGTTCTTTGAATATGAGGTCTGTGCTGAGAATGAGTCCCAAAGAGTTTGCTGTTTGTCAGTTGGAGGTGAAGCCACTTAGGTTCATATTCAGGAGACAGGATTGAACCTGTGGTTGTTTGGCATTATTTGGCAAATTCAGTGTTCATTTGGCCGAGTTTAAGGTGAGTGCTTGCCATTTATGTCTGGTTTAGCCTGAACCAGGTTTTGAGTCAATAAATGGCATTGGGAGACAGGAGTTTGAGCTACAGACTGGTGTCATCAGTGTATTTATGGATCTCAATGCTAATGTTGGTTGGTATGGATCCAAGGTGCTCCAGGCAGAGGCTGCAGATTACCAGGAGATGATGGAGGTCTGAGAGGTAGGAAGCTTCCAGGATGTTATGGTTCCCATCAAAGAATGCCACTCGGGAAACCCATGCATGTTTCCATGGTGTGGATCTGTGCTTGGATGCTGACTGTGTTGAAAGTATCAGAGAGACCAAGACGGATCCGGAGGCAGGGATCTATTCTAATTGTAACCTTCATTTCTCCGCTAATCCATTCAAAGTATTTTGCTGTTTTGTTTCTTAACACGTTTGGGCAAATTTTGTCTAAAAACTTGCACCATATACATCTTTTTGCACTGATTACTTGTGTTCCATTTTTACAGTTGTATTTGTTCATCATTACTGGAGCTATTTTTAAAAGAATTGCCATATTATGGCATAACTACAGTTTACAAGTCTCTTTGTTGCTGTATTTATTGTCAATTACTTATATGGTTTATTAAGTATACCATTTCAATTAAAGACATTCTTTATATCACCCACTAACACACCTCACTAGAACATTGTTATTTAGTTTATATATAACACCCAGATTCTAAAAGAGATTTACAGGGCAGCTCCAGTGGCCTTTCCCTGCATTCCTGTCACAGACACCGAAATGGGGCTGAACTTGTGGCTTCACATCGAAATTGCGCAGAGGTTGACCCTGCAGTCCGCTGTAGTCATGTCAAAGACAATCGTATTTGCGTCCTTCCAAGTCTTATCTGGCAAAAGGTACAAAATGGTGACCCTTCTCCTGATCACTGAATTTCATAGAAGAAAGACCACCTTATTAGTCTCCGCAGCAGTCGCAGACATTGCCCCTGTTAGGCAAATACCTGTAAAACTCATTTTTATGTCAATCTGGATGGGAGTTGGCTCAAAGGGGAAAATGCACAGCTTGCATATCGTTTTTATGGAATCTGCGCTTTATGTGGGTCAATTGATAATTAATTTATTGACTGTTTTAAAAAATTGGAATTTTAAGTATATGTTTGATTTTTTCGAATGTTTGTACTTTTATGTTTTGACAATAATGCGAAATAAAGGATTGATTGATATGCAAATCTTTCTGCTCCTGACTGCTTCAATGTTATCTCCATTTCTCCTATACGAGATGGAAGAGGTAAATTGTCTGTTATTATATGTAGGCTTTTTTTTCTAAAAATACACGTGATTTGGGAGACCGTGTTATTGACTCTGCCCGTAGTATTGTTTTACTAATGGAAACCTGGCTCCACGAAGCAATCGAAGAGGCGGTTTCGCACACTTCTAAGATCAATAGCCATGGAAAATGAGGAAGGTAGCTGGCAATTAGGGTGTATGAATTTCGCATAATTTGCTTTTGTGTAATTGAATAAAATGTATCAAAATGACGTAATAATGTGTAAATAGCAAAGCTGGCACTTGGTGCTGTATTTTAGCATTACATGCATCATCGTGCCACTTTGGATGTGAGGATACATGTCATGCTAACCAATTAGTGCAAAAAACACAAAAGTACCGCGAACAACAATTGCTTGCACTCTGTCATACATATTGATCCCTTGCATTTGCAGTACATTTTTACTTGAGATGGCGCATTTTTGGTAATTTATTGTTGGTGGCATAATAGCATAATTTAGGGAATTTCACTTAACAGGAGTAACGCAAAATTCAAGAATTATATCAATTACGCTGGCATAAAGTTCATTTCTCCTGGGCCTAGGACACATTCAGAAGGCCATTTCACGTCAGTGGACTTAGCACGAACATAAATCCTCTTAGTAAATTCCTGATATGCTCCTAAAACTTCGTCAATTTTTCACATTCTTGGTGTATCTCTAAAACATTGTGAACTCGATATGACCACACTAACTAAATGTAATTTTCACAATACCGAGGTCTTGATTTTAGACAGAGCTTACTCATGATGTTCACTTAGTTCTATTTTTAAAATATCATTTTATTAAAGTTTTAAGTGAAATATACAACAACAACATTCCCTAAACCATTCCTACGCTGCACTTCGCACCAGCTCGTGGAGATGTACAGGTATATGAAACAGTGCATCTGTGTAAGAAGCTGGGTTGCTGGTTGGGTGGGAGTGAAACCCTACTCAAGCAGGAAGTGAACCACAATTCCTGTTGGGGAGAAGTCACATGTAAACCCTAAATTAACCTGTGCTCAACTCATGGGTAGCCTTGCACAGAACAATCAGGCTTTACTCAAAGGCAACTTGTAAAGTATTTTTGCAGAACTGCAAACAGCATTAACATGAATTTAATAAATAAAACAAGAGAAAAACAACAAGAATCTAATCAGTGGAACCGGAGATACACAGGTTTACATTTTTCTGTAAGAATAGCACCAAAAAGCACAAAGTGCCAACCGTGGATATCTGGTAGCATTGGACTGCACAAAGTCACAAGTTCCGGCCGACTGCAATGGAGTAAAAGGGCCCGTTAGGCCCACTGAACAAGAGCACCGTAAATCCTGGTTGCCGAGCGTTGCAATGTCCACTGTCGAGGATGTGTCATCTAGCGTTGGTTCCGGTGTGCTTTCAGGCTGCGATTGGAGGTCTCGTGTTGCCAGCAAGGAGACCGTCAATGGTGGAAGCTTGCGATGTGAAGTCATGCGTTGAGGATGTTATGTGCACTGGCTAATTTCAAAGAGACTGCGGGAATTGTGGTACATAGTCCTGCATTTTCGTCAAGGCTGCGATTAAAGGGCCTGCATCGGGGCTGTGTTGCACAGCAGTAGTTCTGATGATGCAGAGGGCTGCAAGGTCAATACAGAGTCCTTGTACTGGAAGAATCCTTGCAGCAGAGACAAAGCATCTGTTATGCTCGGAGTTGCGGTGCAAATCAGAGATTTGTCAGTTCTGCTGGATCCACACATGAGCTGGCAGAGCACCTTCAGGCTCACTTCTAAGGGGCCTCAACTGGGATGGCACCACTTGGCAATATAGAACTCACAGTTGCAGAGTTCAGATGCTGGTTACAAGAGACTTGCCCTTGTAGTCACTCTGGTGGTCCTGGGTACAGTTTGCAGGTCCAGTACTTCTCACCCAGACAAGAGGGCAGCAGGCAGTGGATCAGCACAGCAGGCAGCAGTCCTCAAGCACAGCAGTCTAGCAAAGTGGCAGGCCTTTCAGCAGTACAGCAGTCCTTCTTCCTGACAGAATGTTCAACAGGTCCAGAAGTGTACCGAGGAGTTTGGGTCTGAGGTCCAATATTTATAGCTGGTGCCAACATTGTAGTAGATGAAGCTTCCACTCCCCTCAGGTGGCAGACATTCCCTTCTTCCCTGTCCTGGCCCCAGCTTGTCTGAGGTCAGAATAGACTATTGAAAAACCGTTTGCGAGAGTGCTCAGGCAGATCCTTTGTGATGTGCAAGTGTGGTAGGTGACAGCTCCCCCGCCTTGTTTATGCAGTGTGGTATATCTTGCCAACACCTAGCTTCTCTTTGTCTCACTGTCTGGGAGCAATACACAAAAACCAACAAAACCTAGTCATATGACCCCGGATACAGGCAGAAGACACTACATGGTTGGGACAAAAACAAAACCATCTTTCTAAAAGTGGTATTTTCAGAACTGTGACTAAAAATCCGACTTTACCATTAAAGAGGCCTTTGAATTAAAATTCTTTATAGCCCAAAACTCGATCTGTCTACTTGCTCCCAATTTGAAGTTACAGCTTATTAAATGAAATAAGGTACTCCAATGTTATCCTATAGGAGAGGCAGGCCTTGCAGTACTGAAAAATGAATTTAAGAGTGTTTCACTACCAATACATGTGAAACTTAAAAGTACACGTCTACCTTTGTAAATACACTGCACTGTGCCCTTTGGGCTATTCAGGGCCCACCCTAGGGGTGACTTATATTTAGTAGAAAGGGAAGGTTGGGGTTGGCAAAATGTTTATTTTGCCAGGTCGAAATAGCAGTTTAAATTGCACACTCTGGCTGGAATGGAAGGCCTGAGACTTGTTTAATGGCTTCTTAAGTGGGTGGCACAATGAGTGCTGCAGGCCCAGTAGTAGCAGTTAATTTACAGGCCCTGGGTACATATAGACCCACTTTACAAAGGACTTACAAGTAAATTAAATATGCAAATTGGTTGTAAGCCAATTGTACCATGTTTAAAGGCAAGAGCACAAGCACTTTGCCACTGGTTAGCAGTGATAAAGTGCAGAAAGTACCAAAGGTCAATAGGGATGGGTTCAGAAGACAGGAGGATGATGGCAAAAAAGTTGGGGATGACCCTGATGAAAGGGCCAAGCTCAACAATCTCAATGAACCATGTGTCACAAAAGCATTACACAGAAACTATCTTATTCACGTAGGATATCCGGCAGTCCCCGGTTCCTGTGGGCCCTCCCAGCTCCCAATATAATCATGCCAATTCATCCAAATTAGAACATGTTTCTTACGGTAGCCTCTGGGCTCATAAATTGGCATCTCCAGAGCCATACAGTGATCCAGGCTGCATGCCCATCATTCCAATAATGGCATAATGTGCTGCCCCTGCCTCTCTTTGTAACCAGGAGCCCTAGGTAAAAGGAAGCCTCCTTCCACCTGTTAGAGTCCATGTCTTCAGTAGTATGGAGCAGGACAAGCCTAGGTTCTGAGCTCAAAGACCAACTCAGCACCTTACTAACTGTCGATGTTCACTTAGTTTCAGCTGTCTCGGCCATGAGGAAACCATTGAACTCGTAGGTTATTAGCCTCAGGACTACCTAATTACAGTAATGATGGCTGCAGTATTTTTAGGCCAGGGTTAAGGCCACTGATTTTCAATGGCTAGATATGCAATTTGAGGCATAGCAGATCTGGGTGTGAAAAACATACAGTAGCCCCAATGTGCAGGGAGCAATTTCCTTGCTGGTTTATTTTGCTTTACAGAAACAACGCCCACTTCTGAGGGTTGGTTTCAGTAGTTAAAAAGTATGGGTGCCAGTGCCCAAAGCTCATCTCAGAAGCAGATGGCCGGCGTTATTAAATATTGCCGCACCCGCTACCAAGGCTGCATAGCCTTAAAGTCCCTTCAAGCTTCTTTGAACAACTACAAGTGACTCCCTACCCCTTTACATCACTTCTGCAGGTTCCTGCCTTTCTCCCTTTATGAATTTTATGAATATTATTTTATCTTTCTCTTCTCGGGCTTTCCACTTGGTTTGTTTTTCCCTCTCTCGCTCTCCAGAAATGTCTGATGCAGAAAAATAAGCAGCAGAGCCTGTCCCCTGGGCCAGAAGATGTGGTCCACCAATTCCATTTCTCACCTATTAGATTGGTAGAAAAACATAATGCCAGTTTACTCCTTTGCAGTAGTGCAGTAAAACTAGGATTCAATTAGAGTCCTTCATTTACAGGTCTGTTTTATATACAGCCACCACAAGATCCTTCTGAATGAATGGTGCAAATTCCCTAAAATTGGCTAGAGAGCTATATGTAACAGGCAGTGAAACACATATCTGGTTATATAATATATATATGGAGTGTTGTTTTGTCTCGAGTATTTAACAACTTTCTTCATTTCATCTTTCTATCCTTATCATTCCTTAAGCAGCCATGCACAATTTCGTACCTGCTCACCAAGAAACCACAATTCAAACTTTTAAGAAACAGGTACCTACACTCACCTCCTTCAAACTAGGGCTCAGCAGTAGGTCTGGGCAGAGTTCTGCTGAGCGGAACTTAGTGAAGTGACCAAAAAACTCTCCTGCCTATGCAGAGTTTCGCTAGCAGTGGAGTGCTATAGGTCGTGCAGTTTGTGCTGATTTTTAGCACCAGGTGTTTGCCCCGCAGTGGAAAATCAGTGTGAATGGCACCATATGCAGTGCAAGAGGAAGCTGCTTCTTTCTGCCACTTGAATAGCTGTTCAACTTGAAAGACAGCTTCCTCAGGCTGACTGGAGTGAGATTTTACTTGCTCAAGCTCACCAACTTAAAGTTGGCAAGTGAGGAAAGAACTCCGCTCTGCAGAAAATAGTTTCTCAGAACTCCGCAAGTTACGCGGTTCGCTCTGTGGGACACCCAGGTCTACACAGCAGCCGGATCAAAAAGTGTCATGATACCAGATGTATTTCTTAAGAAAGTGAATCTCAAAAGTCTACTTCATTCACTAAATACACAACCATACTCTTGTACATTTTCTTCATATTATTCAACAGAGCTGGGAAAGACACAACATTGTGTGACTAATCACTCAAAGGTGAGTCCCACCAACAATGTTCCCCAACTTTTCTGTATAGTTGTAATCAAAAACATTCTCACAAGAAGCAATCTGCTTAGTTTCAACCATGTTAATTATAGTACGTTAGGGCAGAACAATTAGGGGTTGAACCCCAAATGTCGTGTGGGTAGTGCTTTTGGGGATTGGAACAGTATAACTAAAGTTTCACTGACAAAGTGGTAAAAAATAAATTTTTCTATCCCCTCTTCTTCACATTTGCATTACTATCAAGAGATCAATATTCAAACATATTGAAAAGTAGTGAAATCTGAGTTTGGGCCATCACCTTCTGAGGGTGTGGGCACACTAGTGATTTCCCCCAGTTACGGTGGTGGAATCATTTCTGCTGGAGAAGAGAAAGTAATTTTGCTATTGCCCATTCACGTTTCAGAAGAAATAAATAACATCTTGCTTTTTCTTTGTATTACGTTTGGCACTATTAATCACAGTATAAAAATCTGGGTTTGGTGAGGTTCATTTGCAGTGTGGGGTCGTTTGAGCATGCCATCCTACGAAGACACAATATTTTTCAACCTATCACACATGCATGTACAGGTCTGCCAACAGCTGCCCGTTATAATACATTGATAAATAATGAAATCCAGTTTGAGAGTCCAAATTTTGTGCCGATGTTGCTGGGGTGTTTTTCCTGAGTAGCACTGATGGCAATCAAAACAACAAGCATTGGCAAAGCCAATAGGTCTGGACAATCTTAGAGCTTTTTGCATTGCCAGCAATGTTCCCTCTAATTATTTTCCTCTGTGTGCGGCAGTGGAGGGTCTCTGTGCGCTGCAACCATGGCTATGTGCGCCAGGAACCGTACCTCTCGTGTCTGCGGCGCCAAATGCCGCTCGTTTTTGGTGCCCTCCTGCCCTCTGCCCCACTCGCTTTTGGTGCCCTTCTGCCCTCTGCCCCACTCACTTTTGGTGCCCTTCTGCCCTCTGTCCCACTCGCTTTTGGTGCCCTCCTGCCCTCTGCCCCACTCGCTTTTGGTGCCCTCCTGCCCTCTGCCCCACTCACTTTTGGTGCCCTTCTGCCCTCTGCCCCACTCGCTTTTGGTGCCCTCCTGCCCTCTGTCCCACTCGCTTTTGGTGCCCTCCTGCCCTCTGCCCCACTCACTTTTGGTGCCCTTCTGCCCCACTCACTTTTGGTGCCCTTCTGCCCTCTGCCCCACTCGCTTTTGGTGCCCTCCTGCCCTCTGTCCCACTCGCTTTTGGTGCCCTCCTGCCCTCTGCCCCACTCACTTTTGGTGCCCTTCTGCCCTCTGCCCCACTCACTTTTGGTGCCCTTTTGCCCTCTGCCCCACTCGCTTTTGGTGCCCTCCTTCCCTCTGCCCCACTCGCTTTTGGTGCCCTTCTGCCCTCTGCCCCACTCACTTTTGGTGCCCTCTGCCCCACTCGCTTTTGGTGCCCTCCTGCCCTCTGCCCCACTCACTTTTGGTGCCCTTCTGCCCTCTGCCCCACTCGCTTTTGGTGCCCTCCTGCCCTCTGCCCCACTCGCTTTTGGTGCCCTTCTGCCCTCTGCCCCACTCACTTTTGGTGCCCTCCTGTCCTCTGCCCCACTCGCTTTTGGTGCCCTCCTGCCCTCTGCCCCACTCGCTTTTGGTGCCCTCCTGCCCTCTGCCCCACTCGCTTTTGGTGCCCTTCTGCCCTCTGCCCCACTCACTTTTGGTGCCCTCTGCCCCACTCGCTTTTGGTGCCCTCCTGTCCTCTGCCCCACTCGCTTTTGGTGCCCTGCACTCTTTGCTCCGCTTGAGCAATCACAATTTCAAGATTCTGCTAGGTTTACTTTTCCATTTCCTTACTTGAATTTCTTGAGGATTAGTTCGGTTTTGAATTTTATTTATTTGAATTTCAGTGCACACAAATGCCCTGCAGGGTTATCGGGGCGCTGTAGTCTTATTTTAACTTTTTTGTTTTGGTACTATGTCTCTCCTGTATGTTTTTGCATGCTGTCGCTAATCAGCAGCACGTCCTTTAATAATCTCTATGTGCAATAGGAGGCGATTGGTGCTTTGGCTGGAAAAAATCTGTCCCCTGCACTAGTAGGGAGCTGCAGCTTACAACACTGAAGTGTGCTCAGCACAGAATCTCATTTTTGCCAAAAAGCAGCAGTTGAGGAACTTTGTGAATGAAGACCTTTCGTCCTATAGCCAGTTACATTCCAGTTACTGCTGAGAAAGGGAGGTGCATGAGACAAATTGAACTCCGTTTTTGGAAAATTATACCCTTCTGACACCAGCGCTAGACCAGTTGAGTAACAAATATATTAATATTTGTGTGGTAGGGTTTTTTTTATCACAATCTGCTCAGTAGATTTTAGACCTCCCCCCCCTCTCCAAAAAATCTTTAGTTCCTAGTTGGAAAATACACAGATGTCATACACAAACAGGGCCATTCCCATCAATTGCCTTTATATCCAAACCTCGGAGAGATAACTTGCTTCCCTTCCATGAACCAGTGCTATTGGTTCTCACACCCAAAGCATATTGGCCCTTTGTTGATTCCCCTTAAGAGCTACGGGAAAATCAAAATACTCAGTTGTGCAGCTGGGTGAGATGAGGAGAGAAAACGCCAACTGCTCAGGGAATGGTTGCCATTGCAATTCTACTGGTTGGTGCTGAGGTGCATTTTCATGAAGGCACAGGGCGCCATCCTTTTTTTGATATGTTGGGGCCAGAGGCAAAACGGACATCGATTTGTGGTGAATGGAGGCAAGATGGTGACATGCAGTGGAATTCAACGCTATGGATACAGATACTTCACTGCAGATTGATGGTGGAAGGTATCTGCTTTTAAATGGACGCTGCTGGACCTGAGCAACAGCTCATGACAGTCTTCTTTCTTATATGGCGAAAATCTTTCTTTTTTTGTGCTCTTATCACTGTGGAAACCTGGCAGGTCACCAGGCATGGAGGGAATCCCTCTCGATTGGCACTTCTGGCGGAAGCTGCAAGCTGGGTTCCCATAGGCGCTGTATCCTACTTCTGCCTGGAGAATCCATTGACATTCTTCCACTGCATCAGTAGCACCGTATTTTTGTATGGAAGGAAAGTGTTCAATTTGGTTAACACATTAACGCATTTATTTGCTGACGTTTTTGAAATAAAAAAAATAATAAAAACCTGAGAACCACCTAACATTGACATCTTTGTATTCCTTAGAATGAATCTGGCTGGCATCCACTTCTTCCCTTTGAATGTATGGATAGTTTGAGTTGGTAATGGAACACATTAATGTATTTATTGGGATACCTTAACAGAAAAACATTGTCTCTTTCCTTTATGAAATCTCTAATATTCTACAGCCCTAACCTTCATGCCATGGTAAATACTATTTTGTGATGTTTGGAACATGTAAGTGGAAAAAATTATAAGGAATAACTTTACTGCTAAACCACTGCTAAAAGTTGTTGCATATTTCTGCGTCCCTGCAGTGGAGAATTATGGTAAATTCTTGGAGTGCATGAACTGCTGCTAGCGTGTAAATCAATATATGGTATGATAATGGCTTATATCCATACAAATAATGTTTTATACTAACTATATTTGGTTGTCTGCATCCTTCAAGGAAATGTATGTCCTTCAATATTGTAGATGTACTCTAACATAGTGCAGAATCCAGGATTCCAAATAATAACAGCATGTTTAGCCCTCCTACATTTATCTATGATGTATTACTCAAGAGCTTTCTTGGACAAGGATTACCACCATCTGTTCATCAGATTTATTTTCCAACCGCAAAATCTACTTCGAATCGGATCTAGTCTCTTTTGGGACATCTGGCTTACTACAATTATATTGGGATCTACCGTGCATAAGAAACTAGGAGCGCCTCACAAGTAATTTGTTTTCAGCCCCTTGTGGTGCAGTCAGTTAACAAGCTTTCCTAACAAAAGCGTAGGCAGTTTCCAAACACAGCGTGTGTTTGGAAACTGTCTACTCTTTTGTTAGGAAAGCGCGGGGAAGACTCTGGCCTTTTGTTTAAGTATTACTGTTAATCGGAGCCCGTGAAGGGGCTCTGATTAACATCAATACTTAAACAAAAAGCCAGAGTCTACCCCGCCCTCCCTCATAGCCTCTAGCGCCACAAGCCCTCCCCCACCTCCTTACCTGCACGCCTCACGACCGCTCCGCCGCATTCGCGCCGCTCGCTTCTTTCAAAGCGGCCGGCGGCGCAACTTCCTGACTGTGTGCGCGCTCCACACTAGGTGGTGCGCGGTGAGGTCAGCAGCGGTGCGCGCGCGCGCGCGCGCCTTAGAGGGAACATAGGTTGCCAGTGTTATTGTCTTTTAGCCGTATGTTATGGAGTGGTAGAACCTATTGGCTTTACTTGCAAAGACAGGTATAAAAACTAGAACTGGAATGTCTCAAGCAAACAGCTCACTAAACGAGAGAGGCCGCAGGCAGACTATAACCAAACTTCACATGTGCTCTAATAATAGCCCAGATAGAGCTGCCTGCTTAAAAAGCTTGTTGCAGCAAATGTTTATACACTCTACCGGTGCTTTCTGGCAGATGCCTGGGCAGCTTCTGGGTCCAGAGGATGGGTTAATGAATGAATGAGTCAAACTTCGGTCTGGAGTGTATAGGATATACTTGTGCGGTAGGATAAGAAGCCCACTAGGGGATCAGCCTTCTGCAGTTGGGACAATATCAGATTGGATTGGGTAAGGGGAAAAAGTATATGGTGTATAAGTTGGTTGTTGTTTTTTTCTTGCCTGTCGGGGTGAAGTTATTTGTAGTAGTGGGAAGTTACTGATGTAGGCATGAGCCCAAAAGGGTAAATAGAGTAGAAAGAATGGAGTTGTCAAGACCCCAATTGAATTCTTACTGCTGACAAACTTGCGCAGGAGCAGAAGTCGCTTGTTCCCAACACCCTCTCAAAGCTCCCCCTGAGCCCGTTATAAAACTGGGCTCCTGGAGACCCTCAAGGGGGATAGGGGAGTGGATAAAATAATAAAGAGACAAGAAGAGACTGCTCTGTTTTTTTCTTTCTGGCTTCTTTTGAGAGATCCGACCCGGAGACTCCATGTTCAGTGAAAACCTAAATTACAATAACAAGAAATTAATCAAGACCCTACTCTGCTCTAACTTCTTTTTATTTTCCTACCTTCTAATCTTCCTTACCTAATTACCCAGAGGTATTGCTTCTCTCCTAACTTGTTTCAGCTATTTCTTTTCTGCTCTTCAACTATGTGGATATCTGCATAAGAATAGAATGTAAGGATGTTGTAATATTCATTTCTTCTCTATTTTTCGAATATCCATATCATATATATATATATATATATATCCATATCATATATATATATATATATATATATATATAGCTGCACGTTTCCTGGCTCCATGCGGTTTCCAGAAAGAAAAATAGGCCGGCACACTGGTATCCGTTTTGTACAATTTATTAACCAGAACCCCCCTTCACCCCTCGCAGACGCGTTTCGCCTTGGCAGGCTTCGTCAGTGCAACGTTTGTGAAACATTAAAACCACCATTTTAAAGTCATTGGTCAATAACATTTACAATAAACATAGAGAAAGTACAATTTTTCTCAAGATATGGTGGGCGCCATATTGTAACGTGCTTTTGTCCCATATACCATGACTTATATATGGTGGTGGTGTAAAAGTGCTTAGTGCTCAATTAAAAACCATTCAACGTTATTAATCATTTTTTTTTTCTCCAATTTCTATACATATTCACAGTGAAATTGATTATAAACAGAAATAAAGCATATGTATTTGCTTAACTCTAGTTCATTGTTTTAAGTTCATTATTTAGCCCTGAATGGGCATACTTAACCATGTGCAAGAAAATCATATACAAATGTGCATGAAAAAGAAGAAATGAAAAGGCGTGGTACTAGGGAAAGTGGCGAAGTTTCTTGTTTTCAGTTTTTTAAACCCACTATATGTCCCTAAATCAGCAGATGTTTACAGATGTACCCAAAGTTCCTCGTTGTTGTTTAGCCCCCAAGGAGTGGTAGTTTTGAGGCCAATGATGTATTTGGATTCTAAAATCCTAAGAGACTTGTCTCGGTCTCCTCCTCGTTCCGATTTGGGGGCCTGGTCCATGCAGTAAAAACTCAGTTTCTCCCATTTGCTCTGGTGTTCTTGTGCAAAATGGCGGGCCACCGGATAAGATCTATCGTTATTGGTAATGGCCCGCATATGTTCAAGAACTCTGAGTTTCACCGGTTTTATTGTGCTGCCAATATACCGCAGCTTACATGGACAGGTGAGACAATATACCGTGTATTCTGAGTTGCAGTTCAGCAACTGTTTGATCTTGATATTAGGTTTACTGTCTCCTGTGCGATTTGGGTATTCCGTCGTTTTACAGCTGAATTTACACGCCTTACATTTCAGACAAGGAAAGAACCCCACTGACTGAGAAATTTTGATGGATTTAGCCGGAGATTTAAAATGGCTCTGGACCAAATGATCTGCCAGGGAGGGACATCTCCTATATGTAATTAGGGGTCTCTTTGGTAGATCTTTCTTCAGGACCTTGTCTGCAGCGAGTATATGCCAGTGTTTTTGGAAGATCTTGGTTATTTCCCCCGATTTAGTACTAAACTCCGTAATCATGCGTGCTTCTTCAGGGGCCTCTGTTCTAGTTTTAGGAATCAGGAGATCCCTCCTGTTGGTTCCCGAGGCTTTGGCACTGGCTTGTTTTAGGGTAGTAGTGTTATAACCCCTACGCTCAAATCTAATGTTAGCCTCTTTCTCTGCTGTTTTGTAATCTCTCTCAAGAGAGCAATTTCTCTTAAGGCGTAACATTTCCCCATAAGGTAAATTTTTAACCAAGCTTTTGGGATGATAAGACTTGGCATGCAGGACCGCATTGCCTGCTGTTGGCTTCCTATACAGGCGCGTGTGTAGGGTGTTATTATACACAAAGATTTCAAGGTCCAGGTAGTTGATACTAGTGGCACTTATGGTGCTGGTGAACTTAAGATTGAGCGTATTATCGTTTAATATAGTGATATACTCTTCTGCAGATTGACGATTTCCTTGCCAGATTATAAAAAGGTCGTCAATATACCTTGTCCACATAAGTATTTTATCTGTCCACCTTTGGTTGGAGTCACTCCATGCCTCGTGCTTCTCCCACCAGCCCACGAATAAATTCGCGTAGCTGGGGGAGAAGCACGAGCCCATCGAAGTGCCCCTTCTCTGATTGTATAAGGTACCATCAAAAATAAAGATGTTATTAAACAAACAAAATCTGGTCATTGACAAAATCATGTTACTGTGACTTTTGAAATGTGATGGTTTCTGATCTAGAAACCATTTGATCGCACACAACCCCTGTTCATGGTCGATCGAGGTGTACAGATTGACCACGTCTAAGGTGATAAGTAACATTTCAGAGTCCCATGTTACATTGTCCATGACATTAAGAAAGTTCTGAGTGTCCTTCAAGTATGATGGAAGATCTTTGACAAAGGGTGCCAGGTAAGAGTCGATAAATCTGGAGGTATTTTCAAGAAGACTGCCTATTGAGGACACAATAGGGCGTCCCGGAGGCTTGGTTGGATGTTTATGCACCTTAGGTAGGTGATAAAATGTTGGCAGTACTGGTGCATCACATTTCAAAAAGAGATATTCGTCCATTGACAGCATGCCTTCCTTCTGCCAATCTTCCAGCATATTGTGAAAGGCCAAAACGCTCTTGTTATACTCAGTTCTTCTTATTGGAGTGTAACATTCTCTATCTTTGAGCTGCCTTAAAGCCTCTGTCAGGTAGTGTTCTCGTATATATATATACTTCCTACCTTCTACCACTAGCTGTAGTCTTTGTATTCACATATTCCTTCTTTAGTAATTTTCACCCTATGCCTTAACTAAGTCTAAACCTATATGTGCCTGTAAGTAACCTACCTATTACCTAATAACTCCTATTAAGTGTTTGCTACTTACAGAATTCTATTCTATAAGTGTTTAATCTATTTTTACTAAGCAACTTGTCTTCTTTTTCTTTTCAGAACGATTCACCTTTTAGAATTCAAGTAAGTGCGAAAGTTTTTCTTATATTACAAGTCTTTGGCATAACGTCTTGAATTTCCATACACATTCATTGTCATAACCCTTGGACTGATCTCTTTTCTTGCAGGCCTTGACCTCGATGTGACGTCAGTTCTTATCTTCTGTCGCTGGAGGCCTCTTGACGATACCGGGTACTCTACTTGGCAGGTGAGGAAATATATTTCAAGCTTTTCTCTTGTTCGTTTTCTCCACCTTGACACTCAGGAACATTCACCCTTCAAACGCGCTAGAAATGCGCCCAAAATAATTAGCTAAGAAGTACTCTATTCAGAGCCTACGAAATATCGACCAGACTCAGTAACTCCTCAGGTGAAGTGCGCAGTCAGTTGGGCTAGCGCGCTTCACCACAAACTCAAACACCTAAAGATCTACAAAAAACTAGACCGCTAACCCATAATTGGGTTTGGCGGCCATCTTGGAATTCCGCGATTGTACGTACCACTTCCAGTTGTTACAAGCTGGGTTATTTCTGAGTGGAAAGGTCGGCAACTTTCCTGCCGATGCTGAGATAATGTGAGTTCTCAAATGTGGGGTTCTGACAGGAGTGCAATGAAAAGAATAAGGTAGGAGCAACAAAAAAGAATGTGTGTTGGTTATCTGCGAGCAAGGCACCACGTGGGCTGAGTAATATAGTGACACATGTAGCCTTCTGGCCAGTGGTGTTAATCCAAGTCACACACAAGAGCAACTTGGCAAAAATATAAGAAAAGATATGGACCCTGTCTAAAAAGGATTCCTCTTCTTAAGACCTCTAGGTATCAAAAGAAATTAAGTAGATGCCTCAGGCACTTTATCGTGACATGCTTCATCATTGGTGCCTATCCACACAGGGCGGACTCGCACAAAAGAATGGGAGTTTCTTGATAAAATCTGGCAGGATAAGCAGGGATCCAGAAAGAGAGAAAAAAGTTAAAAATACCTATAGGTATACCCAAAGGTCTTCTTTATTTGTAGGGTAATTGGGGTATGAACAAAATGTTTTTCAGGGTTTATCTTCAATCATATTGTTCAATTATTCCTAATATGTAAAAGCCAACATGTTTTGTCCCGCACTAAAAGCCCATCTGGGTCTAGTGCCTTCGTCAGGGCTGTATAGTGCATCCTTGCCTTACTACGCATGCAGACCATGCACACACTAGGGGTCATAATAGTACAACTCCTGATTAAGGACACCTTCCCTAAATTAAAATAGTGAAAATGGTCAACAGGTGCTAGGTGATGGTGTTGTCCCATATCAATATCTCTAGTTTCTACTTATCACTCTGTATGTGGGTGGTAAGCAAAGTACTGTGTACACAATAAATCAACTTAGAAAGTACAATCATTTTTCACAAAACAAATTTTTTCATGTGAAATTCATGCTTGGTGATCAAGTGTTACGTAGACTAATCATGCATACATTTCACTCACCCTTATTCTGGGTTTTTCATGGATCATGCATGTTTGGGGCACAGTTTAGTCCTATAGTCACACACTTGCCGGGGGCAGAAACATTAGGTCATGAACCTTTTTTGCATATGTAATGACGTGACTTTTCTTCTTTGCTTACCACCTGAATATAGAATGATAAGTATAAACTAGAGATATTGATGTAGGACAAAACCATCACCTAGCACCTTGTGATCATTTTTACTATTTTAATTTAGGGAAGGTGACCTTTATCAGGAATGGTACTATTCTGACCCCAATACCTTTATGGACAAGGGAATGACTATGCGTTCCATGAAAATCAGAATGGAAAAACGAGTTGTGCTCATTTATATAATACTGGGCATTTGGATCTGTCTTTTTCCTCGCTAGCACACCTTTTGTCTCCTAGGTATCCCCCAAGGATGGAAGGCCAAGCCAGGTGAGAGTTTTAGGCCTCACATGTGTGCATGGTATGCATGTGTAGTAAGGCAGGCATACTCTGTACAGCTCTGACAAAGGCCCCAGACAGGTTCTTAGTGCGGGCCAAAACATGTTGACTTTTACATATTAGGGTTAATTGAACAAGTAAATTCAATATAAACCTGAAAATCTTTTTATTCATACCCTAGGTACCCTACCAATAAAGGAACCCTTTGGGTATACCCTACCACAGTGTGGATAGGCACCAATGATGAGGCATGTCACAGTAAAGTGAATGAGGCATCTACTCTAATATCTTTTGATACACGGGCGGTCCTAGGAAGCGGAATCTTTTTCAGACTGGGTCGACATATTTCTTTTTCTATTTTTGCCCAGTTACTCTTGTGTGTGAATATAGTGACTGTGGGAAAACGTAACTAGGCATGTAGTCTCTAACTCTCCCTTTTGTGAAAATAGCCTAATCCCAGTCACACAACTCACTGGTTAAGCGCACCTACAGCAGAAATGTGTGTGACTCTTGATAGACACACATTTAAATACCAGAAAGCTCAGAGGTTAATGCATCTGACGTTCGTGTGGAACATACTGGGTGTGGTTCATCGGCCAGGGCAGCTGACTTCGGAGCACAAGGTTCACGGTTCGATCCCCAGCGGCAGCTCAGCTCAACACCATGTGACTCCGGGCAATAGCTCACCTAATTTCCAAGACGGTCCCCAGCACCTTGAGACCCATAAGGGTGAGTAGTTTGTGCTTTACAAATATGGATTTACATTTACCAATTCCATTTGTTGTGAGGCAGCTAGCTCAAGGCAATGCACTGGCTGTGAAGGCACTATAGCAGTAGAGTACGACGGATCATGTGCACTGTTCCACTTGGCAACCTCTAGCCTCTGACGATCCTCATTACAGCATCTTTCCTTCAATCTGGCACTGCTTATCTCTGGTGATCCAGAGTCAGAGCCCTGAGAAGCAGGCTACATCGAAGGAGTGCTATAAAATCAAGCAGCGATGGTGGACCAAAATGGGGAAAGCAATGATGGACGGAGGGGGAAAGCAGCATTGAGGTAGGGGGTAGAGGACGGTTCAAGCAGCGAAGCTGGTACGGTTTAGGGGACGGGCAAGCAATACTGGGACATTATCAAAAAAATCCTCCACTATGAAGTCAAAGAAACAGAGCAGAAAGAATGGCATGCAAGGAAACCAATATGGTAGGATGTGCCTGCATTATCTGCAAGAGAGGCACCACATGGGTTGAGTTATATAGTGACACATGTAGCTTTCTGGTCACTGGTCCAAATCAGTCACACATTCCGGTGAGTAAAGGGCACCTACTGCAGAAACCTGGGTGACTCCCGTAGGACACTGATTAAAATACGCAAAAGCTCAGAGGGTTAATGCAGCTGACATTCGTGTGGAACATACTGGTCACCAGTTCCGTTCGCTGTCCAGCAGCTGGCTTATGGCTAGCATGATTTCTGTGATTTCAGCATGAAAATCAAAAAAGTAGTGTCTAGATATACATCATCACATAGACGGTAGCATGTAGGTATAAGTCCTGCGTGCACAGGTACTGGAGTGTGGATGAATAATGCTGTTTAGTTTGGACTAGTTGTCACTGGCAAAATTGAGTTGCCTGTATGACTAAACACCTTTCCCAAGCGCTACAGACGCTATAAGGGAAAAAATCACTAAGCCATGAACTCCTGGCATATGGAGCTAGGCCACTAACTGTGAGTAATGGGTCTGTAAACCTTGTAGGTAAGTGGGACACTCGCATGATAGAAAATCAGTCGGGAGGAACTGGGTTGCCAAACCCAGTATATAGCACCATATTTAAGCCTAATTGTATCTCGACAGCTACAAATGCATCACTGCTACTCTTCATTATATTAAAGTGGAGAAAGAAAAGATATCCAGTTTAACCTACTTGTAGCCATATCTAATACTTTACTTTAAAGAGGTGTCAAATTCTAGGTTCTTCGCTCTTGTTTGCATAGATTTACTTTAAACTGGATAAAACAAGTCTTTTTTAACTAAACCACTATCGCTGAAAAACACGTCAGTTAGGAACCTCAAGCAACATGAAAGTTAAATGACCCCCCTGGACAAAGGCATCCTACTACTCATGTTCACTATTTTATTTCCTGTTATTTCTATTTAATGTAATACTTATTTATCTTTAGATGTCAAAGTCTAACGCGTTAGGAAGCAACCACAAACACCCAAATGTTGGCAAACAGACATGCCACCTATGTTACTAGACTAAAATACTGGGCAATGCAATGTCTTGAGAGAAAAGAGAAAGGGCATACAAAGACCTTTCAAAAAAACATGGCGAGGCTGTGAGTCCTTTCACCAATCCTGACACTTAAAGCCACAGGCATTTGTATCTTGTTTAGAGGAAACGTGGTAGGACAGTATTAACGCTGGCGATCATAGGGGGCATATTAGCAAGAACCTCGTAAAAATTATCGTAATTTTAGCGGCAGGAAACTGCAGCTAAAACGACGATAATGGGCTTGCTAATATGCGTTATAGAATTCCAATAGAAGCCCAGGTTAGATGTCCTGCACATCTAACATGGGCTTTTTTGGAATTCTTTAACGCATATTAGCAAGCCCATTATTGCCATTTTGGCGGCAGTTTCCTGCCGCTAAAATTGCGATAATTTTAACAAGGTTCTTGCTAATATGCCCCATAGTCTTTTAATTGGCTATGACCAATGCAGCCCACAAACACAGAGAAAAGCCCACAACAAAACAAGGCCTCCTGCCTCAGGTTGTCTTGTCCTTAGACGGGCCACTTGACACCTCTCAGGGCCATATTAGGTTTAACCCATTCTGTGTCAATGGGAAAATGTGTTCATACAGATGGCCCTTAGTGTTATCTGGCATTTGCGTGTCTTCTTGAACACTGAATCATGACAGGACATTGAAAGGGTAACGACTTCAGGAAGGGCAAAGTTTTGTCTAATGTCACCACGCCTAAACAGAACTACACTATAAAAAAAAGCTGTCCTTGCAAATCCATGTGAAACAATCGCCTTTTATGATGGCAATAAGAAACAAGCAAGGAGGGGGCAAGCAGTGATGAGGGAGGGAGGGAGTGAACGGGTCAAACTGCAAAGCTGGAGAGGTCTGAGGGCAAGGCAAGCAACACAGAGACATTAACCTAAATAAATCCTCTCACTTTGAAGTCAAAGAAAGAATAGTAAACAGTCGCACTCTGAAGACAGCTTCTGACATTTGATCTTGGTTTTACAGCAAATGTGATGAGATAAGAAGAAGATTTACAGGCCTGTTAAGAGAAATGGAGCTTGAGAGCTCATGTGAAGTGCTAAAAAGAAAAGTGGGTTGTAGACCACATAGGTAATACAATGTCTCTTCGAGACAGCGCATGTACTGTCTAAGCTGAGACCTAAAAATGGAACAGTTATTAAGATGACACAAAGTAAAATAACTCCTTTTGCTTCTAAGTCAACAAGAAAATATATTGGATAACATAAGCCAGATCAGGGCCTGAAGACACTGGGCGAGTGAACAAACAAGACCTAAAAACTTTAAACATCAATATGACGCAAAATTAAATATGACTTTCAGTGTCTTTTTGAACCATTATGTCAGCATTTTATATTAACACACAATATATATGTGATGCATAAACTTATACATAAACACAATTACATGTTTTTTTGTGTATACTTTAAACACTTGAATTATTTTTTATGTTTCTTAAAACTTTCAAAACTTTTTGTGTTCTGATTTTTTTTTAGGTAGTTATAGTTTTTTTACGATTTAAAGAAAATAAGTACCACCCACCTAACAAATAGAGAATAATCTAACACACATAACATAAAACATAACTTATTAACTAAATATTAACTGAAATACTTAGTGGTACATTGTTAGAAATGGAAGTTTCTAGTTGGCAGTGGTATGCACCCTATTCAAGTAAGGACCCTTCCTTCTAGTCAGGGTAACGGAGTTACACACCCAAGATAACCCCTTCTCACGCCCTTGGTAGCTTGGCACGAGTAGTCAGACCTATCTCCGAGGCAATGTGTAAAGTATTTATACATAACACACACTAATACAGTGAAAACACTTCAAATGGACACCATACCAGTTTAGAAACATAAACAATCTTCATCTAAACCAAATAAGACCAAAACGAACAAAATCCAACATACACAACTCAAAATATCACTTTTAAAAGGTTATAGCAATTCTGTCCATTGAACTCTATGGATGCGGTGATTTTAGCACAAAGTACCTTTGATGCATCAAAATCCACAAAGAAAAACAGCTGCAGTAGAGGGAAGCTTCTGCAAACACAGCGATGCATCAGTTCTTGAGCCCCTGGGGAAGCAATGCGTCAGCTCTGCTGCAAGCAGGAAAAAAGTTGCATTGGTTCCGTACTGTAAGGAAAAGCGTTGCATCAAAATCCGAAGATGGTTCTGGTCTGCGGGTGATGTGGAGGAAAACTTGGTGCATAGGTGCGATGTATGGAAATGCAGAAATGCTGGAAGTCGCGGAGGCGGTGACAAACAGAAGTGGCGTTGATTCTTTCAGCCGCGGACCGGTGATGCATCGATTCTTTTAGGTGCACAGCAGGGCATGCGCCAAAGTCAGTGCAGTGGTCTTGGACTTCAGATACATGGTGTGCTGGACTGGGCAGCAGCGGTTCTTAGGGCCACGAACAGGTGCTGCATCGATTATATCGATTTTATCGGATGCACAGCAGCGGTGCATGGAAACTTCTTGTGCTCAGCGGTGCTGCATCAGAAAAACAGGCATTGGAAAGGCAATGTATTGATTTTTAAGTCTATTGCAGCAGGAGCCACCTCCAAGGGCCCAGCACTGGAATTGGCACCACTTGGCAGGTCAGAAATCCCAGCAGTGGAGCATAGGGAAGCTGCATGTGAAATCTTTGATGGCCCTGAGATGTTCAACAGGAGGCAAGCACACACAGGCCCTTGGAGAACCTTGTAAAAGCAGAATTCAAAAGCTAAGTCCAGTTCTTTAACTGCCCACAGAGAGAGGCAGCAACTGCAGACAAACCCAGCAGTGCAACACGCAGAAAATGGGCAGGACTCCTCCTGACAGCTCTTCAGCTATTCTTCTTGGAAGAGTCCTCAGTTCAGAAGTGTTCTAAAGATGTATGGTTATAGGTTCAATACTTATACCCCTTTTGGCCTTTGAAGTAGGCTTACTTCAAAGGAAAGCCTTTTTTGTCCACAAGATCCTGCCTTGGCTCCAGACACACTACAGGAGGTGGAGACAGGAGGTGGAGACAGCATTGTGAGAGGCCAGGCAAAGCCCTATGCGTCAGTGGCCACTCCTCTTACCACTCTACCTCAGAAATGCCCATCAGCATGGTGATGGGCCATCAGGATATGCAGGGCAAACCTCAACTCCCTTTGTGTGACTGTCTAGAGTGAATGCACAAACAACTCAACTGTCAGTCTAAACCAGATGGTGAATCGACAGGCAGAGGCACAGGATGGTATAGCAAGAAAATGCCCACTGTCTAAAAGTGCATACAAAGAGAAACTAGCTGACCTTTTGGGTGCTGTCCCTAATATGACAGACTAGAACCAAAACACTTAATACTTTGATCCAATTATTTAATCATTTCATATTTTTTTAATAGATAATTTTTGTTTTGTTCACAAAAAAGTACTTCAATGAAAGACAAAGGGCAGCACTTCACAATGTATGCGATTAACAAAAACACACATGAATGGAACATATCTCTTTGAGCGTAAATCAATTAAGCACAAATCGACATTTACAATTTTACATAAAAAACATTTCCCTGACCTACAAAATCAAAAGATATTGACAAATATACATTTATAAACAACTACCAGTCATGGGCAGAATACAGCATGAGGGACCCAAATGATGTTAGCTCGGGCCCCCCCATCCAACAGGGAATTTTTAGTTCTTAACCTAATTTCATCTATTGCTATTTATTTCTACAACTTGATCCCCTGTTGGAAAATTTGATGTCAACACGTTTCAGAAGCCTTATTGGTGCAAGGGGCCCCTCTACAGGGCTGTGACTGGATTTCTGCGAATTCAAAAGAAATTATAACTATGCTTAGACTATTAGTCGGAAGGTCCTATTTTTTAATTGCAGTGTTATACCTCTCCCCTAGTTACCTGTAGGTGTTATCTGAAGATTCAATGACTTTCAGAGTGGCCTGATGATAAAAACTGGTGCAAAACAAGTTCTCCGCCCGAGGGAATATACAAGTGAAAACCTCTATTAAAGACTCATTCGAGAAAAACATTCGAGACAAATGTACGGTAAATGGCGGGGCTCATTATTTACTGTTAGCGTGCAAGAGGTCTTACTTATTGGCGAAGGCACAACCAGCCTCGCAAAACGCTACTTCTAGCTCCTAAGGTGTGTCTCCATACCACGTGGATGCCATGGGCCTCATTTATGAGGCTGTGCGTCACTTTTATGCCGCCAATGGCGTAAAAAATGCACCTTGTTGCGCCATATTTACAAAGTGACGCATCTAGGTAGATGTGCCACTTTGTAAACCCCTGCGCCACATTATACCTGCGCCAGGTATAATGTATGCAAGGGGCGGGTGTATTGACACAAGGAAGGGTCGTAGAAGTGACGCAGTGAAATCTATGAGATTTCACTGCATCACTTTTAGGACGCTGTTGCGTCAAAATCTTGCGCCTGCCTCACAGCAGGCGTAAGACTGGCGCAGGCCCTTTCACATGGGGTTTGCCCCATGTGAAAGGACACATTGCTGGAGTTGCGTCACACTCCAGCAATACGTCACTTTTGCGCTTACAGATACGTCAGGAATACTGACGTATCTGTAACCTCTTGTGACATGATGCGTCATACATTAAATATGACGCATCAGGAATGTCGCAAGGAGTGCGCACTGAGAAGTGACGCATTGCTGCTTTCACGCAGCAATGCGTCATTTCTCATAAACGAGGCCCCATGTGTGTTACTAATCAAAAAAATTGAAAATATTTTGGAATCAAAATGCTCGACTTAACAGTTGGTGCTGAAAACTAGAACTAGAGGCATTGAAACTCACACTTTCTGTGATGACGCGGGCAATCAAAGCCAAAAGAAAGAGAAAGAGCTCTCGGTTACGGCAGCCTCCTCGCTGTTTAGGCTCCATACATTCACTTTAAATGCCGATATTTCTGTAGAAACAAAGGGGAATGTCAGACCAAAATGAATATCACTACAAAACCTGTTCCGAAACAATGTTTCTAATTCCCAACTTACTTTCTGTGTTGCGGCAAAAGAGAGAGATGCGATCCATGCGTGGCTCTTTCCAATATGGATGTAACTTAATGGGAACAGACTTCCTGTTCCCTGCTCCTTTACTCTTGGAGATCGGTGCAAAGGTTGATGGTCTTTGTAGTGTGGCTATTTGACACCAGATTGCCGGCTTCTGTGAGAAACACTGCTAGGCCCACTAAAGTATTATTCTACACTGAAATTTATATGTGTGAGATTTCAGACATCTCATTCAATCCTGTTAGCGCACTGTTAAATTTTAAAATGAGGTACGTCTCTTTCTGAAGGAGGATTTTTTCTATGTTACCATCTCTTGGGGTTTGTTAGCAGCAAAAATGATTGACCATTTAATATCCCTGTCGCTATGCTTTTCCAGTAAAAAATGGCTTACAAGTGGTGCAGTCATGACATCTGTACGAATGCGAGGCCTATGGTGTCCAATTTGCTGGCGAATCTCCTGATTGGTTTTACCAATATATAATTTACCACACGGGCATGTGATCCCATATATAACATTTTTAGATTTTCAATTTGTAAAGGTTTTATGTGTCCATTTAATAGTGTTGTGCTCGAACACAGAGCCCTCGCTTGGGGTATCACAGGACACACAATTCCCACATTTGTGGTTTCCCTCAATTGGCTTAAGGTTCCACTGAGTACGAAGGTCTTGATTTTTAGGGGCTAGGGTACAATCGGCGCTCACCAGTTGCTGCCCTATACTCTGATCTTTTTTCATTGCGAAGAGGGGTCGTTCAAAAGGACAGTCAAGTTCTTGAAGCAAATGCCTATGTTTTTTAATCATTTGGCGGAACTGATTAGCGTGTGGCCCATAAGTATAGACACACCATTTGGGAAATTAGTTCTTTGTCCTTCTTGGAAAGAAGGCACTACCTAGGAGTGAAACAGGTGCGTTTTTTAGCATGCTTCAATAACCGTTTTGGGTAGCCTCTTGATCTTCGTTGTTCACATAGGACAGTGGAATGAACATCAAAGTCCTCTTTCCTGAAACAGTTTATCCTAAGTCTCAGTAGCTGTCCATACGGGAAGTTATCCCACAGATTTCTTGGGTGTGAGCTTTTGTTATGGAGAATCGTGTTTCTATCTGTAGATTTGCGGTGCCATGTAGTTCTCAGTTCATTGTTGATTGGCCTCACCTCTAAGTCTAGGAAAGTGAGCGCGGTCTTACTCATGTTTCATGTAAATTTGAAATCAGGATGCCTGGTGTTTAACCATTGAAAGAAAAGGGACAGCGAAGAGTCTGTACCTTCCCATAGGCACCAGATATTGTCTATATAATGATACAATTTTACCAGATGGTCAGTTAGTTTCTCTTTGTATGCATTATTAGTGACCCATTCTAGCTGAGGGATACAGGGTCTACACATGGTGGTATACACATTTTCTAAAAGTGGCATTTTCAAACACACAGTTTAAAAAACAGCCTTTCCTGACCAAACAACCATTGCCAGAGAACACTTACCAAAGACCAGCTCCCAACAGCCTAACATATGTATTCCATTTTGCGCTGTGTGCAGATTAACCTGGATTCCGCATGGACTGGGTAGGAATGTAGCAATGTGGCAGGTGCCGGCGTAGTCAGGGACCGGTCAGGCTGGCCTCCAGTGTGTTAATTTCACTCTGATTCATCTACAGTTTAACAGCCTTGGAGGAGGGTCTTCCACTTAGGTCAGTTCCCCCCTCTTCAGTCGAGGAAGCTTTCATCAGTATATGCCCACTTTTACCATCACCTACTCTAAACCCATCCAGTAGTGTACCCAGTGTGTTTTGGGCCCCAGCGCAAGGAAGGAAATGGGCCCGTGGCTGCTGTTTCAATTATTTATTTCAGCAATTATCAGGGTTGAGTGGGCCCCTCAGACCTCTGGACACTGATGCCACTGCACCTATAGCGCCACTGGATGCTACGTCACTAACCCCTACTAAACATTTACCCGTCTGTGCACCCCCTCTACCAACTTTATGCTTCTTCATTCAGCCTGCCCCTTTCATACTTATTTTCCAATCACTCACGTATAAGAGCCGTAATTAAGGTGCTCTTATTTCAAATGTTTGTTCAGTTTGAATTTAATTGTATCAATAAAAATGCAGCTAAATGGCTTTTAGTCGAATCACCTTAAAAGTATGCACTCAGTGTCTTTTTTTATCATAGTAATGCAATATATCCACCCTTGTCTATTGAAGACCATGTTTGCAAGGCTGCAACTCTATTTTTAGGCTCAGCATTTTGCCAAATGGAACTTGGTTTTTCTTCTGACTCTCCCAAAATATAAATACAGTACAGATCTATACAATTTTATTACAACATTCAAGCGGATATAGCATTGCTTATAAGTGACCCTTATTCCCACTTTGAAACACTAAAAGCTTTCATAGTGGCTAGATTTTGCTGAACAGCATCTGCTAGTGTTTTAGTGTCTGTTCAAAGGGCAATGTCACAAAAGTGATGAACATGCTTTCGGTGCAGATGACTCCTATTTCTTTGAAACCACAAAAACCTCTTATTATATTGACTGCCTTTTGACAAACCAAGTTCTATTTGCAGCAGAGAGAGCACTTCATAAATCAGAAGTCAAGGAAGTGGCACAAGAAACTCTTATTGGAAACCAGGAGAGGCAGTGGATGGATGATAGTTGGGTCACTAGATCGCTCCAGGGGCCAAATAATAAAAAATGGTGTATTAACCTACTGTTTGTGTTCAGGCTGGGGCTCTGCAGCATATCACAGTAAAATGCACTGTTTCCAGTGCTGATGCAAACCCCCTCCTGCCATGGGCAGAGAACATTAGTGGAAGATGGATGGCAGTTTGAAGACTTCAGTCTGCCTTTCAAGTGCAGGTGGCAACCAACCTGCCTTCCAAGGGTGACAGATGTCACCCTGCAGGTGGTTGCAGTGAGTGACTGCACCCAACTGTAGAACGGTGTTTGGGGTATCCATGGACATCCCTTCCAAGTGGCACCTTCAGAGACACACAGGCTGTGCACCTCCTCAATTTAGTACACTGTCAGTGCAACTCCAGACAGGCTCCTTTGCCTTTGTGGTTCATCTGTAATATGGCACAAGCGCAAAGGCAAAGTGGTTCTTTATATGCATGGGGCATCATCCTTATGCAAATGAGGAAACACACCTTTGTGATCACACTAGCGCAAAACAGGCACTGGCCCAGTCTGTATTACACAAGGGCAGCACAAGCATGTGTGGTCCCTTCAATAATATCAAAGTGCATTGGGAGCTTATGCAGTGGGTGTAAATGCAAGTTATGCCTCCGGAGCATTTACTATACTATGGCTCCCAGGTCAGTAGAAGACCATGCTTCGTTCCCAAGTTTTCAAATGTATGCATTATGATAACTGTAGCGCTCATTTACGTTCTTTTAACCAGTTGAACTAATGCCTCTGAACAGTTATTTCTAAATTAAAGGTCAAAGGCTACATAAGTAGCCTTTGACCTTTAATTTAGAATTTGCCTCCAACTAGTAAACCAGTAACTATGGGAGGCAGTGAGGTGAGCCAGCATCTTTTTATTCACTCAAATCTCTGCTCTGATTGGCCAGAAACCACCTGCTTGGCTTGGCTGTGACTGCTGCAGCAGTAGGGGACAACCTTTCTTCCTTGCTACTCTGTCTCTTTAACCGAACAGCTCCTCCAGAACCCACATAGAAGGCATGGCCAATCGTTAGTATGTGTGGAACAAGGCAGGTGGAAGTAGATTCCAAAATATCAAGATGTGTCATCCCAGTGCTTGAAAACATACACATGCAGTTGCTTCAAAGAACTTCCAAGAACACTATTTCAGCAGCCATTGATTTGTTTTTATTTTTTAACCACGTTTTCCTTCATTTACTTTCACTTGTATTTTAACCATCATAACTCTCTATCTACATAATTCTTTCATTAGAATTACCAGGTGAAAGCAGTCATAATTGTATAATTGTGCACTCTGAGAAGTGTGCAGCATTGCATAGGAAGAGCATGGGACAGTGATAGAAAGAACATGGATTAAGTTTATCGCTGTTCGAGGGGAGACTGTTGGCATCCCGTCTGCTAGTGATTCTGGGTTAGTGGGCCTGTGTCAGCATCAGAGCACCTTTCCTGAGTCACCTAGACTGGTTTTAACAAGGCATCATACAGCTTTGCATCTCATATTTCCCAAAAGCCTGGGAGCAAATGAACCATGTTAGTAATGGGGGTCTCTTGTTAGCAGTGGTATGCACCCTCTCCAAGTAGGGGGCCTTCCTTCTAGTCAAGGTAAGGGATTTACACACCCAAGACAACCCCTGTTCACCCCCTTGCTAGCTTGGCACAAGCAGTCGGGCTTATCTCAGAGGCAATGTGTAAGGTATTTGTACATAACACACACATAGTGACACAGTGAAAACACTAAAAATGGACACCACATCAGTTTAAAAAAAATAAAGAATCTTTATCAAAACAAAACAAGACCAAAACAACAAAAATAAATCATGCATTTCTCAAAATATCATTTTTAAAAGGTTTAGGCAATTCTGTCCATAGAACTCTATGGATGCATGTATCAATAGCACGAAGGGTTCAATATATGTGTTAAATAACAGGTGGGAAAATGGACACCACTGATGCGTGCTCCTGTGTACGAAAACATTATCTAACTGGGATTCATTAACAAGGATTCTTGCCTTTGGTGCCCCGTAACAGGACCGGAATCAACCATATCACTCCATTGTACAAACCATATGTATCCAGGCACTTCCAAAGAAATGACTAATTAACTAGGTCAAATGCCTAAGCTGAGTTCAAGGTCACAATTGCCAGTGGGATATCATACATATCCACTAGTTCTGTTACACCTATAAGAATATGTGTCAGGTCATTTAGATGTCTGCTTCTCAGAAATCCCTTCTGGTCTTGTTGTATAGGACTTTCCATTACTGCAGCTCTGGTTGCCATGACTGAGATCAGTATTTTATAATCTATGTTTAGCAATGATATTTTCCCGTCCAAGCCACACATGTCTGGGTTTTTGTTAGGCTTAATAATGACCTAGATGGTAGCCTCAAACCAACACCTTGGAATCCTTACATTCCCCCTCAGAATTGAATTCAATAGTTTTTATAAGATTGGAATCATAATTTCTATTTCTATCTTATAAAGCTCAACTCGTATATCGTTGGGGCCAGTAGCTTTACCATTCAGGAGATTACCTATAGTTTTCCTACTCTCCATCTCACTGATATCCTCGTCCAATTTTTCCTTTCTGGGATTCTGTGCAAAACCAGCAATGTCCTGGCCGCTAACCTTTGCTTAACCACCTCACTGGAAATCCTTGCTTCCTCTTTATACAAATATGTCTGAAAGAGCTTCAGAATTGCCCTACTCTTTGACTTACTCTTAAAGTATGCCCACAAGGAGGGGGTAGATCTACACTTCTGCCTCTCCTTGTGAAAAGTCCCAATCAAGCCTCCACCCTTAGTGAATCCGCTCTCTTGCTTTGAAGATAAGGAGGGGATTAGCTTCTGTCCCTTACTTGAAGAGACTAACTCTCTGTGATATCCTTAAGGTTAGGGACATGCAATGAAATACAGGTTCCTCTTGGCTGTTACCCTTCACATTACTCTCCTCCAAAGTCTTCAACTCCTTACTTAGGGCACGTTTTGCCTTCTTTTAGACCCACTTGCTTGAGTTCTTTTTTCACTTGTGCTGCCACTGTTCTAACCAGCTCAGGAAGCCCAAACACCCAAGAAGCCCAAAGAGCCCAAACAATTGCTCTGCCCAAGCCTCCTCGTGACACAATCCTCCCAACAGCGGCCCTGCCATGCTCCAAATGTAGCCGACCTGTTCCAACACACCCCCTGCTTCGCAGCCTCCTAATTAACTTTACTGCAGTCCAGACACAACGGTGAGTCAACCACAATTGGGCGTGGCAGTTGCGGTAAGTACTGCCATGGGGGATATATGTGAGACGGTGGTTGCGCAGCCTCCCGACAGGCTGACTTAGCCGGCCACCATGTTCCTCATTGTATGTCCTGATTGTCCAGATTGCGTGTCGATGGAGCTGAAAAGAACTGACAAAAATGGCCCCAAACACTGATCTGCTGCTATGAAGGTCATCTTTGAAAGCCACTAAATAAAAGCAATCTACAAACTGGCTCATGCATCAAGGATGGCTTTTGTGAGTCCTTAATTGCGATTAATAAGGAATCGCAATTAAGGAATCACAAAAGCCTATGCATGTAGGCATCGCTAAAAAATAGCGATTTCTACACATTCCTTAATTGTGATTCGCAAATTGTGAGTCGCAATTAATCCGTTCAGTGCTGCCGTCGGCCGACGGGAGCACTAACTCCCTAGTGCTGCCATCGGCCAAAGGCCGACGCAGCCCGCCCACCCTTTAGAAGGCCCGCACCGCGGCAGAAAAACTGCCGCGGTTAAGGCATTAAGGAGTGGCTTCCCATTCATTCCTATTGACCCACAGGCCCATCGGAAGAATGGGAATTGCATACACAATTTGCGAGTACCCATTAGGTACTCGCAAATTGCGCATGCAATTTCAAGGGGGCAAGGCTGCCAAAAGGACACCGTGTTGCACCCCTGAAATTGTGATATGAACCCATGTTGTGCACACACATGCCCCAAGGGCATGTGTGTGTGTGTGTAACATGGAACTTTGAAAAACGCACTTTGGTGAGTTTTTTAAAGAAATTTCATTTTACAATCACCTTTCATTTGACGGTAAATTGCGATTCTTAATTGCGAAATCGCAATTTTTTTAAATGTATTACAGTGCATTTAAGGAATTGAAATTGCTATTCCTTAAATGCAATCGCAATTGAAGTAATCGCAATTTTATGATTACTTAAATTGCGATTTTTGCATTTTGGATGATGCATCCCAAATGCAAAAATACCGGTGGCAACGGGGCATTCCGTTTTTTTTCCTTTGATGCATGTGAGACAAAATCATTTAAAAACCATACAAATATCCTGTATCTGCTATAATTCATCGATTAGAGAAGATCCCTCTTTGAAAACTGTTAGTCAAGGATAAATTGTCTGATACCTGAGACTGCACATGTCATTCCAGCTTTAATTTTTTGAGGAGTGGCACAGGAGACTGAATCAACACATTTCTTCCTGATCGAAATTTCTTTCCCTCTGTACATGATGCCACTTTCCTTGGCACTCCCTACTATCCAGCATCGCAGTGCTCTTCAACCCAGTTTTTATTTTTCCTCCCAAAGCTCAAGTTCAAGAATCACGGCAGGCTGTTCTTGCCTCAGCTGGATGAAAGCCTTCTTTAATATGTGCTTCTGCGAGAAATAAGAATAGGCATTTATTTTTATGCAGGCACTTGCAATAAATGTCAGGGTAAAGAGCAGCATACCTCTTAGCGCAGAAAAGTGACTATCGCCGCCAGAACCTGCACTGTAAGCAAATCCCACCCATTGCACCTTATTTAAATAATTCTCATTAGACTTAGCCCTTTTGAGCAGTTTGGCTTATATATTTATTTATAGGATGATCTGCAATGGATAGTGCACACCTGACAGTGAGAAAGCTGTTCGCTTTAAGAGATCGGCAGTACATGATACGGAACAATCACATTAGAGTGGACAACAGGAAGGGGAGTTACTGTGCTAATAGTTGTGTTTTGAAAAGGTGTCTTTGAAAAAATGGTCAGAAAGAAAAAAAAGGGCCATAGATCTTTAGGTAGGGAGTTTCACAGTTTCAGGACATGGTTAAATAAGGCTTGGTTGCAGTTGCAGTTTTTCTATGTTTAGGGATTTCTATTAATCACCCAGATTTAGCTTTTCGTCGTGCAAGTTGGACAAGATTTGATGTGTTTCACGTGTAATATGCTGGCTGGTCTAAGTGAACAGCGCGTATTAAGTAATGCTGAGGATCTTACAACTGATTCTGGCTTCCAGTGGCAGCTAGTGTATTTCCACAGGGATGGGAGAAAGACGGTCAAATTTTGTGCACCTGCAATTACGAGCCTGGCAGGAGAGTTTTATTTTTCTTGAGGAAGTACAGTTCATACAAGACAGGTTTTTTTATTTTAAGTGGTCAGATCACCAATCAAACATGCATCCTAGACAGGGACGTGCGTATTTTATAGTAAATAGTTGGGTAGGTACTTTTGGTCGGCTATGGTGAGGTGGCTGTCGAATTTCACCTAGGAGTTTTACATGTATACACAGACAAAAACATGCACACACACATAATCTCTCTCTCTCTTATCTGTTTGAAAAGTTTTGAAAAATGTTGGTTATTTTACAACATAATATTTTTTAAGTAAACCTAATTCCTCCTGCCCCTTGAGCCCCCTCATGCTCTGCTTCTCAAATAATGTATATTACCATGACATGACAGCATGATTGTAGAGAAAATGGAAGCCCCCCTTGTAGGAGAGTAGGGTCTGCTATCCTATGGTCACCCCAAATTTTTGCTTTTTGCTTCACTGGTTTCTGACTTAATGTGGCTGTGGGCCTGCTAATCAGACCCACAGCCTGCTGTTCTCTCTCTAAATTGATGCCAATGCACTTTAGGTGTATTACGAATTGGAACTGGTTCACCTTATGAGCCCCTGTAATAGTGCACCCTAGGTGCCCAGGGCATAGGTGTATCCAAGGCCTACCAGGGGCTGCAGCACGTATTGTGCCACCCCTGGCCTGGCCTCCATCTTTGACACAACTGGCTGATCACTCAGCTGGGGTAAGTCGGTGTAACCACCTCTTACTTAGGTACAGTATGTCTGTGCCTAACCCTAAACTGGACACATATGTTCCTATCAGCCACTCCTATGGAAGGCCTCATCAATCCTGGAGGCAGAGTGCTTGGAAATATGTGAGATGGTGCTCTAGCATGAGCTGAGCCTGTCTGCAGCTGTCGGGAACCACTCCCTAAGCTGTTCCGGGATATTGCCATACCATATACTCTTAAGTGCATTATAATCCTCGCGGTTAAATGCTATCTTTGGTTTGGCTTTATCAAAACATGTCGAGTAAGGTGTCATACGAATTGGAATACTATCCCCTCGCCAGTTCTGGCGACGGGGATAGCATTCCACCCTTCTAGAGGGACACGACATGTGTGTAGCCTTAACCCCGGTTAAAGTTAAACAGAGCCTCAGCATCACAAAATGGATGCTGCCACCACAGACACAAGTCTGGCCTCCTGCTGCTGACCGAAACTCGGCAGATGGTGGCCTGGACAAAGGGTTTCCTGCCTTGGGAGGTGCGAGCACCACCCCAGACAGGATTTTGTGTATTAGGTAGGACAGGGCTGAAAAGAATCAGACATGCCCGGGGCACACAAGGTGTCCCCGTGCATAGGCCAGCCCAAACCGGTTCTGGGGCCTTCCAGCCCCAGTCCTGGCGCGGAGCTGGACAAAGGAAAGGGGGTGTAACCGCCCCCCTTCCTGGTTCCTCCCAGAGGAGGGACCTAGTAGGTGATCCACCCCCTAGATTGGAATAAGAGGGGGAGCAGTGCCATTGCACAGCAGATCATCCCGAAATCAACTTAAACTAAGAAGAAGACTGGACTTCGACATTCTGCTGCACAGAAGACTGAAGAAGAATCTCCCTTGTGGCCAAGGAGTGACCACCCTGTGAACACAGGTACCAACCAGCAACTCGACGTCTGCTTTGCCGCCGCCTCCCGCCGGAGCCCGAGCCCAGAGCCCGACAAGAACCAGATTCCCAGACCTCTCAGAGCCCGATCCACAGTCCCTGCAAAGAAGGGACCCGTGGAGGCACCGAGTGACGTGGGACCGGACCTCTTGGAAGACACTCGTAAAGCTGACTGCGCAGCTTCTGAGGCATCCTCGACGTTGTGCTTTGGGGACTGAGAACCCCCACCACCGAGCAGCCCTTGCACCGAAGATCAGCCCCCCAGCATCTCCACGATCTGCGTGGGGCCCTTTTGCACTGTGCCACTCGACGCGCCATCCCGGCCACTAGCCACGCGGCCAGCGGCCATCTTGGCGACGAACCCGAAGATTTAAACAGCAGGTCTGGTTGCTCCAGACCTACCCAAGCTCCTGTGAAAAGGAGCACCCGCTCTGACCTTGCTGGTCCGAGTGAACAGCATCTTTCAACTTCTGCGTGGCTTGCATTTGCCAAGGCCTGTTTGCTCCGATCAGGTCGCCGACACCGCCAACAGCGAGAAGCCTACGTGGGACAGCTCGCGACCGACTCCTGGACGTCCTCGACCCCGGGTATCCACGTGGCTGCAGAAAGAAGCTACCCGACAACGCCTGTTTGCACCCGACATCACCTGGTTCCACTCTGGTTCCACGGCAGTCACTGGCTAGTGACTTTGAACACTGTCCCCTCTGCTTTCAGGTCTTCACATCTACAGATCCACCCTCGGATCCACCGGAACTCTTCTCATCGAGCCGCCTGCAGCATCTTCAGCTCCAAGCACCATCGACCAGCGTGACGAAACCCGACACATCTTCGACCCTGTGCACCCGCTTCCTGTGGGTGAGGTAACTCAGCTCCGCCGGTGCTCCTGCACTGGTACACATCCCAAGGGCCTGTGTTTTAAGTTTCAGCTCCGTAGGTCACTCGGAAGGTTCCTAACTTTCTAACTTTGTGCTTTTTACGCACCATAGACTTTGTATTGAGAAGTGCGTGCACTTTGAACACTGCACCCGAGTCCCGTGGGCCTTTCCCGACTTAGTTAACTCCAGTCTCGAATAGCTCCAGCGATTCCCAAGGCCCTAGGCCTCTTCACTTTCCTTTAGGTATCCCTTATACCACTTATTTAGTATATGGTTTAGGTGGCCCCTAGGGCTCATCCATATTGTGCAACTTTTGTGTATTTTAAACTGTCTTGTGATTTTACGCTTGTGCTTCTGTGCTCATAAAGAGTCCAGGGGATTTTAATAGTTAATAAATCAATATATATTTTCAATATATATCTGTGTGGTGTCCCTTTCATTTGGTATTCAAGGGGGTTGTGTATGGTATAACAGCTGGCTTCACATGCCTTTCAGAGTTTAGCCTAAGACTGCTTTGTCCACGTTACCACTAGGATAACTGGTCTACAAGGTTGAATTACAACCATCATCATAAGGGTTGCTTGGCATGGTACAAAGTGATCACTAGAACTAGTGAGCATTATATACCAGGCCAACTTCTCACATTGGTGAGCAGCGGATTGGGATCTGAGCTTGCTGTTGTTTTACCATTACAATCTTTGAGATTATCATTTGAAAGATCATACAGGTACCTGCTAGGTACATATAAAACAAGACTAGTATACTTAAGTTCTACTGAACTTAGTTGTTGTAGAGCAAAGGGAGTAGCACACCCTAGCTACAACTACTAGATAGGTTTAGTAGGTAAACACCAGTGTAGGTAGATTGCAACACATCCACCCACACTAGAGCAATGTCTGGAACAGAGGGGTCCAGTGGACTTACTCCTGTTGAGAGTGACCCTCCAAGGGCACCATCCCAGTTTGCTATTTTTCCTTTTAAGGAACTAAGACAGCTTTGTGTCTTAAGGGGTCTGAAGACAGGGCCTACCCCTACTACAGACCACCTAAGAGAGCTCTTGGATCAGTCTGAGGCTCTAAAGACCTCTAAAGCAAACCCCACAGGGAATGCTGAAGGAGGCCATCCTTCAGAGGATGACACTGTAGACACCCCTACCCCTATCATCCTAGTAGATGAGGAAGCCTCCACCACTGGAGCTCCTCAAGTAGATGTAGAGGAAGAGGAAGAAGAAGAGGAGGAGGAGGTGGAAAGCAGTGAGTCAGATGATGACAGAGATAGTCAGGTGCTGGTCAGTAGACTGAACCAGGCTAACTTAAGTCAACTTGGGAATGAATCAGGTAACAACCCATTCAGACCCCCAGGTGGACTTAACCAGGGCCATAGGAGGAGAAGGCATCACTCAGGTGAATCCAACACCTCCCATGTCTCTAGAGGCTCTCATGGTCACTCCAGAAAGGAGATGACTAGCCCTCAGAGAAGGGAACATGAGGCCAAGATGAGAGAGGCTGAGCTTAGGATCCAGAGGCAAGAGTTAGAGGTTGCCCTGGCTAAGGAGAAACTTGCTAGAGCAAGACAGCCTAGAGAGAGTGGGGTAATAGAACCCACTGGTGGCAGCAATATCCACAAGGATAAAGACAGGTCTTTTGATAATAGAAACCTGAGTAAGATTGTGCCCCCCTACAAAGCTGGGGATGACATCCATAAATGGATTACTGCAATGGAGAGAGCCTGCAGAGTACAGCAGATCCCTCAGGAGCAGTGGGCAGCAATCTTGTGGCTCTCCTTTGAAGGTAGAGGCCGAGACAGACTCCTCACAGTTAGTGATGGGGATTCTAGAAACTACCTGGTCCTGAAGAGTGCTCTGATTGATGGGTTAGGCTTAACCACTGAACAGTACAGGTTAATGTTCAGAGATACCCAGAAGACACAGACTCAGGACTGGTCTGAATTTGTTGAGTGTGCCACTAAGGCTCTGGAGGGATGGTTGCTGGGAAGCAAGGTTACAGACTATGAAGGATTGTACAATTTGCTGATGAGAGAACAAATTTTAAATAATTGTCAGAACCAGCAGTTGCATCAACATTTGGTTGACTCAGATTTGACCTCTCCCCAAGAATTGGGAAAGAGGGCAGATAAATGGGTAAGAACCAGAGTTAAGCAAAAGAACCAGAACCAGAACCAGGGTGGTGACCAGAAGAAAACAGACCAGAAGGGTGGGGAGCAGAAAGCTAAAGACCAGAAGTCTTCAACAGGGCCCCAAACTGAGACAGAGGGTGGGTCCCAAACTTCCAAGAAGAAGAAGAAAGAAGGTCAGAAGAAACCCTGGTGTAAAACTTGTAAGAACACCTCTCACTGGACAAGTGAGTGTAAAAAGGGTGGAGCCCCCAACACTGCAGCCCCTAAGGCACCTGCACCCACTAGTACAGTTAGCAGTGTTGGTCCTCAAGCCAAGGGTTTAGTGGGAATCACTTTGGGAACTGAAGGAGATTCTGACCTAGTCAGAACCCTTACACAGGCTGTTCTGGTTTGTGAAGGGGACATAGATTTGACCCCTGACATAAGTCCCAGTAACCTGGGCAAATACAGACAGACACCTTTGATTAACAACAAAGTGGCTCAAGCTTACAGGGACACATGTGCCAGTGTCACTATGGTGACACCTAACTTTGTGGACCCTGGACAATACATGCCAGGCGATGATTACCTGGTGACCAATGCCAGCAATGTCACTACTACACATAGTGTGGCACTTGTTAACTTTTCCTGGGGAGGGGTAACTGGCCTAAAGAAAGTTGTGGTTAGTGCTGATCTCCCAGTAGAATGTTTGTTGGGCAATGACCTGGAGAACTCTCTATGGTCAGAAGTTGAGTACAGGACTCATGCAGAGATGTTAGGGATATCATCACATGTCCTTGCTGTGACCAGGTCACAGGCCAAAAAGTGCCTCTCTGAACCTCAGGTCTTGGATCCTGGAACAATGGACCAAGTACCTCCCAAGAAGAAGAACAGGAGGGTTAAGGCTGTGCCTTCCCAACTGCCTACAAGTGAGGATCAGGCTTCACAGGAAACTGATCTAGAGACCCCTGAAGGAACTGTCCCTGAAGAACTTGAACCTGATCAGGTTGAGTTTCTGGGGACAGGGGGACCTTCTAGGGCAGACTTGGGGCAGGCTCAGTTAACCTGTCCTTCTCTTGAACCCCTCAGACAGCAGGCTGCTGCTGAGGCTGCTGGGAATGCTCAAGGTGCCCATAAAGTATATTGGGACGATGGACTCCTTTATTCAGAGGCTAGAGACCCCAAGCCTGGTGCTACCAGGAGGTTGGTTATACCTCTGCAATTTAGGGGCTTCCTACTCACCTTGGCCCATGATATTCCTTTAGCAGGACACCTAGGCCAGAACAAGACTTGGGACAGGCTTGTCCCTCACTTTCACTGGCCTCACATGTCTGAAGACACCAAGGAGTTTTGTCGCTCCTGTGAAACCTGCCAAGCCAGTGGTAAAGCAGGTGGAACAACAAAGGCCCCCCTGATACCACTACCTGTGGTGGGGGTTCCCTTTGAGAGAGTGGGGATTGATATTGTTGGTCCAATGGATCCCCCTACAGCATCTGGGCACAGATTCATACTGGTGGTAGTGGATCATGCCACCAGGTACCCAGAGGCAATTCCCCTTAGGACCACAACAGCTCCTGTTGTGGCCAGGGCCTTACTTGGAGTTTTCTCCAGAGTGGGGTTTCCTAAGGAGGTAATATCAGATAGAGGTACCAACTTCATGTCTGGATATTTGACAGCTATGTGGAAGGAATGTGGTGTAAACTACAAGTTCACCACTCCTTATCACCCACAATGCAATGGGCTTGTTGAGAGATTTAACAAGACCCTAAAGGGCATGATTAAAGGATTACCTGAAAAGCTCAGGCGAAGATGGGACATCCTTCTGCCCTGCCTTTTGTTCGCTTACAGAGAGGTCCCTCAAAAGGGGGTTGGCTTCAGCCCCTTTGAATTGTTGTTTGGGCACCCTGTAAGAGGACCCCTGTGTCTTGTGAAGGAAGGATGGGAGTTACCTCTCAAAAAGCCTAAACAGGACATAGTGGACTATGTACTTGGTCTCCGCTCCAGGATGGCAGAGTACATGGAAAAGGCATCCAAAAACCTTGAGGCTAGCCAAGAATTACAAAAAGCTTGGCATGACCAAAAGGCTGTCCTTGTTGAATTTCAGCCTGGACAGAAGGTATGGGTGTTGGAGCCAGTGGCCCCAGCAGCACTCCAAGACAAATGGTCTGGACCCCATACAGTTCTGGAAAAGAAGGGAGAGGTTACCTACTTGGTGGACCTAGGAACTCCCAGGAGCCCCCACAGGGTGCTCCATGTGAACAGATTGAAGGCATATGTCAGCAGGGCAGACATGGGCTTGCTCATGGCTACAGATGAGGGACAGGAGGAAGAGAGTGACCCTCTCCCAGACCTGCTCACTCAGAACCCTGAGGATGGCTCAGTTGATGGTGTGGCCTTAGGTGGCAGCCTCACTGAACATCAGCAACATGACTGCAGACAAGTTCTACAGGCATACAGGCATATGTTCTCCTTGACCCCCAGTCAGACTAACTGGTGTACCCATGTGGTGGACACTGGTGACAGTCTTCCTGTAAAGAGCAAGATTTACAGGCAACCTGACCACGTCAGGGACTGTATAAAGACTGAGGTGCAAAAGATGCTGGAATTAGGTGTCATTGAGCCTTCAGAGAGCCCCTGGGCTAGCCCAGTGGTTCTGGTCCCCAAACCTCACACCAAAGATGGCAAGAGAGAGATGAGGTTCTGTGTGGATTACAGAGGACTCAATGCTGTCACCAGGACAGATGCACACCCTATTCCAAGGGCAGATGAGCTCATTGACAAGTTGGCTTCTGCCAAATATTTGAGCACATTTGACTTAACAGCTGGCTACTGGCAAATCAGGTTAGCTGAGGAGTCTAAAGCCAAGACAGCATTTTCTACCCCTAGTGGGCATTATCAGTTTGTGGTGATGCCCTTTGGTTTGAAAAATGCACCTGCCACCTTCCAAAGGTTGGTGAACCAAGTCCTCACTGGGTTGGATGACTTTTGTGCAGCTTATCTGGACGATATTGCTGTCTTTAGCTCCACCTGGGAGGATCACCTGATCCACCTGAAGGAAGTGCTTGAGGCTCTGCAGAAGGCAGGCCTCACTATCAAGGCCACAAAGTGCCAGATAGGGCAGAGCAAGGTTGTATACCTGGGCCACCTTGTAGGTGGAGGCCAAGTTCAACCACTGGAGAGTAAGATCCAGACCATCAAGGACTGGTCCCCTCCAACTACCCAGACTCAGGTCAGAGCTTTCTTGGGCCTGACTGGGTACTACAGGAAGTTTGTTAAGAACTATGGGTCCATTGTGACTCCTCTTAATGATCTGACATCCAAGAAGATGCCCAAAAAGGTTCAGTGGACAGAAATCTGTCAAAAGGCATTTGATGACCTGAAGAAGGCCATGTGCTCTGCACCTATCCTGAAGAGTCCTGACTACTCAAGAGAGTTCATTGTCCAAACAGATGCTTCTGAGTTGGGAGTGGGAGCAGTGCTTTCACAGCTTAATGTAGATGGCCAGGACCAGCCCATTGCTTTCATTAGCAGAAGGCTGACCCCCAGAGAGAAACGTTGGTCAGCTATAGAGAGGGAGGCCTTTGCTGTGGTGTGGGCCCTGAAGAAGTTGAGACCATACTTATTTGGCACTCACTTCAAGATTCAGACCGACCATAAGCCCCTCCTATGGCTTAATCAGATGAAGGGTGAAAACCCCAAACTACTCAGGTGGTCCATTTCCCTACAGGGGATGGACTTTACAGTGGAGCACCGCCCAGGGACTGACCATGGCAACGCAGATGGTCTCTCCAGGTACTTCCACTTAGAACATGAAGACACAACTGGTCAAGGTTAGTCTAATGTCCCTGCGTTTGGGGGGGGGTTATGTAGGAGAGTAGGGTCTGCTATCCTATGGTCACCCCAAATTTTTGCTTTTTGCTTCACTGGTTTCTGACTTAATGTGGCTGTGGGCCTGCTAATCAGACCCACAGCCTGCTGTTCTCTCTCTAAATTGATGCCAATGCACTTTAGGTGTATTACGAATTGGAACTGGTTCACCTTATGAGCCCCTGTAATAGTGCACCCTAGGTGCCCAGGGCATAGGTGTATCCAAGGCCTACCAGGGGCTGCAGCACGTATTGTGCCACCCCTGGCCTGGCCTCCATCTTTGACACAACTGGCTGATCACTCAGCTGGGGTAAGTCGGTGTAACCACCTCTTACTTAGGTACAGTATGTCTGTGCCTAACCCTAAACTGGACACATATGTTCCTATCAGCCACTCCTATGGAAGGCCTCATCAATCCTGGAGGCAGAGTGCTTGGAAATATGTGAGATGGTGCTCTAGCATGAGCTGAGCCTGTCTGCAGCTGTCGGGAACCACTCCCTAAGCTGTTCCGGGATATTGCCATACCATATACTCTTAAGTGCATTATAATCCTCGCGGTTAAATGCTATCTTTGGTTTGGCTTTATCAAAACATGTCGAGTAAGGTGTCATACGAATTGGAATACTATCCCCTCGCCAGTTCTGGCGACGGGGATAGCATTCCACCCTTCTAGAGGGACACGACATGTGTGTAGCCTTAACCCCGGTTAAAGTTAAACAGAGCCTCAGCATCACAAAATGGATGCTGCCACCACAGACACAAGTCTGGCCTCCTGCTGCTGACCGAAACTCGGCAGATGGTGGCCTGGACAAAGGGTTTCCTGCCTTGGGAGGTGCGAGCACCACCCCAGACAGGATTTTGTGTATTAGGTAGGACAGGGCTGAAAAGAATCAGACATGCCCGGGGCACACAAGGTGTCCCCGTGCATAGGCCAGCCCAAACCGGTTCTGGGGCCTTCCAGCCCCAGTCCTGGCGCGGAGCTGGACAAAGGAAAGGGGGTGTAACCGCCCCCCTTCCTGGTTCCTCCCAGAGGAGGGACCTAGTAGGTGATCCACCCCCTAGATTGGAATAAGAGGGGGAGCAGTGCCATTGCACAGCAGATCATCCCGAAATCAACTTAAACTAAGAAGAAGACTGGACTTCGACATTCTGCTGCACAGAAGACTGAAGAAGAATCTCCCTTGTGGCCAAGGAGTGACCACCCTGTGAACACAGGTACCAACCAGCAACTCGACGTCTGCTTTGCCGCCGCCTCCCGCCGGAGCCCGAGCCCAGAGCCCGACAAGAACCAGATTCCCAGACCTCTCAGAGCCCGATCCACAGTCCCTGCAAAGAAGGGACCCGTGGAGGCACCGAGTGACGTGGGACCGGACCTCTTGGAAGACACTCGTAAAGCTGACTGCGCAGCTTCTGAGGCATCCTCGACGTTGTGCTTTGGGGACTGAGAACCCCCACCACCGAGCAGCCCTTGCACCGAAGATCAGCCCCCCAGCATCTCCACGATCTGCGTGGGGCCCTTTTGCACTGTGCCACTCGACGCGCCATCCCGGCCACTAGCCACGCGGCCAGCGGCCATCTTGGCGACGAACCCGAAGATTTAAACAGCAGGTCTGGTTGCTCCAGACCTACCCAAGCTCCTGTGAAAAGGAGCACCCGCTCTGACCTTGCTGGTCCGAGTGAACAGCATCTTTCAACTTCTGCGTGGCTTGCATTTGCCAAGGCCTGTTTGCTCCGATCAGGTCGCCGACACCGCCAACAGCGAGAAGCCTACGTGGGACAGCTCGCGACCGACTCCTGGACGTCCTCGACCCCGGGTATCCACGTGGCTGCAGAAAGAAGCTACCCGACAACGCCTGTTTGCACCCGACATCACCTGGTTCCACTCTGGTTCCACGGCAGTCACTGGCTAGTGACTTTGAACACTGTCCCCTCTGCTTTCAGGTCTTCACATCTACAGATCCACCCTTGGATCCACCGGAACTCTTCTCATCGAGCCGCCTGCAGCATCTTCAGCTCCAAGCACCATCGACCAGCGTGACGAAACCCGACACATCTTCGACCCTGTGCACCCGCTTCCTGTGGGTGAGGTAACTCAGCTCCGCCGGTGCTCCTGCACTGGTACACATCCCAAGGGCCTGTGTTTTAAGTTTCAGCTCCGTAGGTCACTCGGAAGGTTCCTAACTTTCTAACTTTGTGCTTTTTACGCACCATAGACTTTGTATTGAGAAGTGCGTGCACTTTGAACACTGCACCCGAGTCCCGTGGGCCTTTCCCGACTTAGTTAACTCCAGTCTCGAATAGCTCCAGCGATTCCCAAGGCCCTAGGCCTCTTCACTTTCCTTTAGGTATCCCTTATACCACTTATTTAGTATATGGTTTAGGTGGCCCCTAGGGCTCATCCATATTGTGCAACTTTTGTGTATTTTAAACTGTCTTGTGATTTTACGCTTGTGCTTCTGTGCTCATAAAGAGTCCAGGGGATTTTAATAGTTAATAAATCAATATATATTTTCAATATATATCTGTGTGGTGTCCCTTTCATTTGGTATTCAAGGGGGTTGTGTATGGTATAACAGCTGGCTTCACATGCCTTTCAGAGTTTAGCCTAAGACTGCTTTGTCCACGTTACCACTAGGATAACTGGTCTACAAGGTTGAATTACAACCATCATCATAAGGGTTGCTTGGCATGGTACAAAGTGATCACTAGAACTAGTGAGCATTATATACCAGGCCAACTTCTCACACCCCTCTACCCCCACCTCACTCCCTTCCATTCTCACTGACCAAGCTAGGTCCCTTCGTAGATATGTTGGTGACCTTACTAATTGTGGTGTAGTAACTAGACGTTTCGTTGTATTTCTCCGAAAGACTTACCTTTGGGGAGAAGACAACATTGTAGTGGGTCTAAGTTTCAGTGAGCAGGAGGAAATCCAATTTCCAAATCTGAACTGTATGGTTTGTCATTGTGCAAGATCCTTTAGAGATGATGCATTGCAGTCAACTTGAGTGTCCTGGGTATATTGAAGAGTGGTCAAAGCATCCCCACCAGATCACAATAATCTCAGTTGTTGAATGTAGTGGCTGAATATAAGTGGTGGTGATAGTGAATCCTAAGGAACTCCACATTCATTGACAGGCAGCAGTTTTTTTCCTCCACGCATTACCTTGGTGTGCTGGAGCCCTTGAAGGATGCCTTGAAAGCCCAAGGCTGCACCTGGTGCCTCTGTCACTTTCCCTAATTCCCAGAGGCTAAATTGCAGCAGGCAGTGGGAGCTTCAAGATAAGGAACAAGAGAGGGTGGGTGCGGAAAGGAAGAAATGAAGTGATTGGAGAGGGAGAAGAGAGAGAGAGCAGAAGAGGAGAAAGAGAGATTGGATGAATGGAAGGAAGGAGAGAGAGATTGCTTGGAGAGGCGATGAGAGCGGAGCTGGTGTGAGCATTTTTGGTACTCCAGTTTAGCCATGTCCATGTTCCAGCAAAAATATGAGGCAGAATTAGATAACTAAGTGAACTAACACAGTTCTTCACATAAGAAAAAAAGAAAAGCTGCTTATGTGTGGACCTGTATGCCATCGGACACACCATGATGTGAAGAACCTATAATGGATGACATCTGTTCAACGATACAACAGAGTTAGGTAGTAGTGTTCCCATAGGGAAACGTCCGCACAAATCTTCAGAGGACAATGTTGTTAAATATGCAAATTGTACACGCTATGTATAGAGAAGAGAATCACAAGAAAATTATAGAATGGGTGCTAAAGAAACTCAAGGCACCTACTACCTTAAGGTGCTATTGGCATACACAGGCAGTGTGTGTCACATAAACTATAGAAAGTTGAGATTCTGATTACAGCACTCCTAATAATTACAGTTATAACAGTTTGGGCATAAATATAGAGCCTTAAGCACAGAAAAACTCTAATTGTCATAGAGAATGAAGCAAGGAACAAAACCAAAGTTCTATTCGATGGGGGGGTTACAGAAAAATTCAAATACAGTCCACTTTAAATTTCTTCAGTCTTTTTTTTATTAATGTTCAAATTTCATAAAACAGATTCTCCCAGCACATACAAAAATTCAAATACAGTCCACTTTAAATTTCTTCAGTCTTTTCTTTATTAATGTTCAAATTTCATAAAACAGATTCTCCCAGCACGTAAATCTTTTGTTTAGAAAGATCCCTTTTTGTTAAATTGTGTAAATCTGTTCAGTAGTTGCTGAGAAAATCAAAATTAAATAGTTTCGATATTTATGGCCACGCAGGATCTGCGCACCCTCCCAATCACAAGCTGAATGCTAATTGGCTGTCAACACTCCAAAGCAGGAAGTGTTGGCAGCCATCTCATGCCTCTGTAGAACCGAGGCACAAGAAATAAGTCAAACAAAGTGTGCAACGGATCTACGGATCCGGGCATGAAAAAAACCGAAGTGTGGGCTCCAGCTTTTTGCTACTATTTAGCCCCCGGGAGGGCCAAGCCCCGGGGGCAATATTTTTATTGTAATGGGGGGCCCAGGGGGCCCTCCAGCCCCAGGGACCCCCACCCCCCCCTGGGCTTTAAAAAAATATTTGCGGGGGGCTCACAGCCCCACCCAGCCCCAGGGACCGCCACCCCCGGGGCTCTAAATATTAAAAATGGGGGGTTCGTGATGGACCCCCCAGCCCAAGGGACCACCACCTCCCCAGGGCTTTCATAATGTTGGGAGGGGGGCCGCGCGGCCCCCTTCCTGGAGCCCTGTTATGGCCCTATGGACCACCTCACCCCAGGGCCGGCTCCTGCAGTGTCCCGAGGAGCCTATCCCCGGGACACTGCTGTTTGCTATGACAGGCCGGGAGCCTCGCGGTTCACACCCTGCCCTGAAATTCACTGAAAAACCATAGGTTTCAGGCACGTTATAGTTAGGAATCAGCATTTGAAAAACCTTCGAAATTCACTGAAAAATAAATAGGTTTCAGGGACGTAATAGTTAGTTGGACATTTCATTCGTAGAAAACCATTGAAATTCCCCCGTTATAGTTAGCTCAGCTAACTATAACTTGCGCGCCCGCAATGCACTGCTGATGACGTCACATATTACATCACTCATGACATGGTCAGTGACATCACTCATTACATCACTGATGACATCTCAAATGACATCACTGATGGCATCATCCTTGTGATAGAGTGGCAGACCTCCTCTCACCCTAATATAACCTTTGATACACACACTCAAAAATAGAAACTAACATTTCCAAAAGAATGGACATACCAATACCTCTTACAACACGCCTATTTAGTAATTCCAAGATCTACACACGCATCCACTCATTCACCAACAGTCCTATACAGTCACTATTACATGTACTCACTCATCATATGTACTCATACACCTATACATCCTGTTACACAATGACACTCATCCATAAAGTTACTTACACACATAGTCACACATGCAAACAAAGTATCAAAAATCCATTAAATTGCATATACAGTTACACACACACCATAACACTTACTGCTACAGAAACTTGCACATACTTACTCTCTTAAGTAATCACTCATAGAAAGTCAAACTAATTTATACAGGAACTCTTCCAGTCTCTCACTCTCACATATACTCACTTATATACACCAATACTCACATATATTAGTTTAAACATATGTAGTTACTCATAAAGACACTATTGATACAGTCATTCATTCCCTAACCCACCCATACACACACTCATCCACCCATACAGTCCTGCAGTCCTGCACACATGCTGTCTTCAACATATATAAACAGTGATTCACTCATTCATGCATCTATGCACTAAGTAATACCCCCACTGAACCATACAGACACTCAGACACTCATACTGATACTCAAAAAACACCTAATAACCTATATAGACACTCATGTAGCTACTCACCAACCCATGCAGCCACTTATATACACAAGGTGAGAGAATGATACAGATATTTATATATTTAAACATTACTCACTAACCCATGTCTTCACTAAGATACACTTAATCAGTCAGTTATACAATCAATTATTCAACAAACAAAATCCATTTAGACACTTATATACCCATTTATTCTTGCATCAACCTTGAGATATACATATATAAACATATTTAATTTTCAGAAAAACATACATTCACTGGATGATGTCATCAGTGAAGTCATTTGAGATGTCATTAGTGAGGTGATGATTGATGTCACTGACCATGTTATGAGTGATATAATATGCGATGTCATCAGCAGTGCATTGCGGACGCGCGAGTTATAGTTAGCTGAACTAACTATAATGGGGGAATTTCAATGGTTTTGTACGAGTGAAATTTCCAACTAACTATAACGCCCCTGAAACCTATGGTTTTTCGGTGAATTTCTAAGGGTTTTTAAATGCTAATCCCTAACTATAACGTGTTTGAAAACCTATGTTTTTTCCAGTGAATATATATATATATATATGTATATATCCAGAACAGTATTGCATTCTTTAGAAAATAATATGCCATGGCCACAGACAGTCATGGAATGACTTGGTTTATGGAATAAATCATGCTGAAGGACTGTCTGTGGTCGTGGCGCATTATTTTGTAAAGAATTCTGAATACGATACGGTTTTGGAAGTATTGGGGCTCACGACCCAGCCTCGGCCCACCATTGTAAGCGGCCTGGGTTTCTGCGCGAAACGAAGGTTGGATATATATATATATTGGTAGTCCTTTCGGGGATATAAATGTGCAACGGGAAGCTGATATTTTGTCGATTAATTAAACATACTGTGTGTTTCTTTTAAAACCCTGTTCTGCAACTGTTATCACTAAGGCTCCCGGCCTCATTTGCTTAAACTGTCAGATTACAGCGAGTTCATGTGGGCACAGAATAATATCTAATCCTGCAGTGCAGCTTTCATTTCTCTAAACACTGTAGGCCTCGGGGTTAGTATAAGTAACATGTCAGGCTTTAAGATGCCTCTACGGTTAAATTTTTTAAATAGTTACTGCACGTCTTTATGCATTTAAACTGAATGTGTGTGCTATTTTAAGGGCTTTGTTTTCTAGAGTGATTGGTGCCATAGTGTAAATATATCAAAAACATATCTTCTCCCACGAGACGTTACTGATGAGATTATCTCGGACAATTGTTCTTACATGCATTTATCATTTTTGAAATGCTAAAACATGCTGAACAACTAGCTGCACTATGCGTTCCATAAAGGAGAATTTTTTCATATTTGCAATAATGTTATATATTATGCATGTTTAAAGGGCAAGAGTATTTCCTTGATGTTTATTAAATACCTTGATGGGAGAAGAGCTGTATATACCTACAGGTGTAGGGTGCTAATTATATTGAAAAAGGCTTCTGCGAAGCCGAAACGCGTCTCTCTAGCCATGGGGTCGTGTGGAGCCTGATATAATAAAGAAAGCCATACCTTACTTCTTCGAGTACGTGCCTTCTTCGGTGCCGGAGTGGGATTGAGTATATATATATATATATATTTCAAGCTCCGCAACTCTGCGACCGGGGACCGGCAGCAGAAAGCAACAAGACGGCACTCACAGCAGATGTAAACCAAGTCCGGTTTATTTGCGCAAAAGAAATGAAATCAGACGCGTTTCAGCACTTGCCTTCGTCAGTGTCAGCTGGCGTCGGCAGTGCAGCAATTATTAAGGCTAAATTCATTGAAACAAAAGAAGGTTCAAAAGTACAAATGAAAGCGCCATCTTGTAACGATGAAATAACGCTATTTACAAATCGCATTCCACATTCATGAGCAATGAAAGTAAACTGTACAATATTGAACAATCAATTAACGTGTTGTTAGCTCATTAAGCCCTGGATGGGCTAATTAAACACAACTTTACACTTCAATGACAAGATTCATTGCTCAACTCATCTTATACTCGTATTGGTATACAGTTGAAGTAACACAATCCCCGTGATTTCTTAATCTATGGTAACAATTGAGGCCTGGATGGCCATAAACACAGGTACCAGTATCAACAAAACCACACAACTTAAACCCTAACTAAAGGAAAGGGGTGTGAGGGGGGGGGCCGTGTTTGTTCTTCTGTAGGCCAAGTGATAACTACGTCTTACGTAAAGAAAAAGATAAATTTCACTACAGACAGTCGCGTGGATCAGAAACGAGGAAAAGTGCTCATAGGTGTGATAGTAATTCCTCCCCTGCGTTAAGTCCTCCTGGTGACTTCGTTTGGAGGTCGATGATATATCGAGACTCCAAGCATCTAAGTCGCCTCTTTATGTCTCCACCCCTGATATCTTGAGGGATGCAGTCTAAGCTGAAAAAGCTGAGCTTTGTCCCATCGCTATTGTGGTGACTTGCGAAATGCCGGGCCATTGGATAATTTTCATCTTTATTCGCAATGGCTCGTTGATGCTCCAGAATTCTCAACTTTACTGCTTTCGTAGTGCTACCTACGTACATCCGTCCGCAGGGGCACTTCAGACAGTATACCACAAATGTGGTCGAACAAGTGATAAACTTGTTGATTTTAATTTTTGAGTCCCTGTGTGGCACCTGATAGCTTAGTACCCTCTGACTATTACTGCAGGCTTTGCATTTCCCGCATGGGTACGAGCCATGCATCGACTGCAGTTCTCCTTTGGGTTTGCCCTTCAGTAGGTGGCTAGTGACTAGTCTGTCTTTTAAAGATCTTAATCTTCTAAAGGTAATCATGGGGTGTTTTGTAGATCCTTTCCGATTACATTATCGGATTTCAGGATCCCCCAGTTCTTGGCCATGATGGCTCTGACCTTATTAGCTGCCACTGAATAGTTAGTGATAAGTCTAATAATACCACTTCCTCCTTTTGGGCTGCCTACCTTCTTGTCCTGTAAGAGGGTATCTCTGTTGACTTTCTCTGCCTTTTTCTCAGCTTGATGGAGGGTGGGTATAGAGTAGCCGCGAGATTTAAAGCGTTTAACGCTTTGTTTAGCGGCCTCTGTGTAATCTCTCTCCAGAGAACTGTTGCGTTTGATCCTCAACAGTTCCCCGTAGGGGATACTTTTAACCAGGGAGGTCGGGTGGCTGCTGCGTCCGTGGAGGACAGAGTTGCCCGCCGTCTCTTTTCTAAAGAGGGCGGTCTGGATTTTGCCTGCTTCAACGAAAACTCTGAGATCTAGATAGTTTACCTCACTCTTGCTTAATGTGCAGGTGAAATGCAGGTTAAGATCATTCTGGTTAAGAATCTTAATATATTCAAGAGCTGACTGTTCCGACCCCCTCCAAATAAGGAAGAGGTCGTCGATGTACCTTCTCCAGCATATCACCTTCTCCACCTAAGGGGTTTTGTCGTCTGCCCAGGCCACCTGCTTCTCCCACCAGCCCACGAAGAGGTTCGCGTAGCTGGGGGCGAAGCAGGTGCCCATCGCAGTCCCCCTTACTTGCCTGTATCGTTGATTCTGGAAAATAAAGATATTGTTGTTCAAACAAAACGATATGAAGTCCAAAATCATCTGACTATGTTGCAGGTAACGGGCGGGTCGCAGATTCAAAAATGTCTTAACTGCTGCAATACCATCATGATGACTGATGCTCGTGTAGAGGCTCGAGATATCCATAGTAATCATCAAGAGATCCTCCTCCCACTCCACGTCTTGTATCTGCCTCAAAAAATCCTTAGAGTCCTTGGTATAGGAACTCAGTTCGGTAACCCAAGGTGCCAAAAATGAGTCGATAAACTTGGACATGTTCTCGGTGAGCCCACCTATGGATGACACGATGGGCCTCCCTGGTGGTTGCGTGGGGTGTTTGTGAATCTTGGGGAGGTGATAAAAACTCGGTAGTCTCGGTTGTTTGTTCTGTAGGAATGAGTATTCCTCCCTGTTTAGTATGCCCTTTCCGTACCATTGATCAACTAGGGAGTGGTAATTCCGGATACTCTCCTGATACTCTTGTTCCGTTGCAGGCATATAATTATTGCAGTCTTGTAATTGACAGAGGGCTTCCTTGCAATACTGTTCACGACTTAAAATCACAACGTTCCCGCCCTTATCTGAGGGCTTTATTACTATAGAGTCATCCTGTTGTAGACTAGTAATTGCTTTACGTTGTTGGAATGACAGGTTCCAGTGTATGTTCTTCTTCCGTGTTTCTTCAGTTTGCGAAAGCTTTTGTAGGTCCTGGTTAACAGCATCTGAAAAGATATCCAAAGCATCCATTGGTGTCTGAGGGAGAAAGCGGGAGGTTGGCTTGAAGTGGCTTGGTTCTCCAATCTGGGTTATACCCATGGACGTGCCTCTCCCAACGGTGTCTGTTGGAGGAGCAGTTTGACTTAGTCCTTCTTCCAAGAGATCTTCAAGCACAGCTAGGCCCTCCAAGTCATTGATACTCATTTCCGTGGGATCAATGTGAGTTGTAGCAGATCCCCTTGGTGGACCTTGTGCTTTCTCCTTGAATGCTTTCTGTTTGAAGTACTTCCAAAGTTTTAGTTTCCGGATAAACAGGAATAGGTCTATTTGTGTCTGTACATATTCGTAACGGCCAGTAGGGCAGAAGGAGAGTCCTAGCTTAAGGACATTTTCTTCGTCCTTAGTGAGCACTCTCTCTGAGAGGTTGATGATGTTAAGATCTTCCATTAGTTCCTCTTGGGCCTATTCTGCCGGGACCTCTGTTTCCTGATTTCTCCTTCTCCGCTTCCTCCCACCTCGTCTCGTGATGCGTCTCCACTTTTGTCTTTGGTTATTTCCGGGGGGCGCTTCTTTCCTCCCCTTAGCCAATTGGAGCGGATTAAATCGCATTCCTCGTGAAAAGAAGCCGATTCTTCTGCTTGTGCGCTTTGTTGCGCTCGATTCTGTGCCTCGTCTTCAGATTGCTCTGCACTGGTCACCTCTGACTCTGAGGTTTCTCTTTGTACTGTTGGTTTTTGCCGTCTAGCCTATAGATCTCGGCGAGGTGCATCGTACTTGCGTGCAAAGGTCAAAATTCTTCCTTGCTCATAGTCACGAGCATCACGTTCAAATTTCTGTTGTTTTCTTAGTTGGATTTTCTTTTCATAGCTTGTTAGCCTTTTTTTCATGGACTCCTTCTCTGTATCCAGTTGTCCCTGGTCTGCCAGGTCTACAATCTCTTTTTCCAGCGCTTCAATATCTTGTAGAGCCTTCTCCCTATCTTTCCAGGCAAACTTAATTAGAAGGCATAACATCCCTTCCGAAGAGTGCGCTGTCAAGGTGGCCCATTCACTCAATAGTTCTGGGTCGGGATTCTCATAGGCTGGAATCGTGTAGATCCGAAGACCCCGTGGGACCCTCTTAGCATCCACGTAGTGCTGCAGCGAGGTGGCCTCCCACCACTTCCTCGTTTCCCTCTCGTAAAGTCTCTCTAGCTGTTGATATTTATTCTTGAGGGTTGACTGAACCACATTTTCTGTCTGTACAGCGTTCCGTGCCCTAGGCTCCGGTCGCTCTTTAAAAATGCCTGTTGCTGCCTCCCGGCGCGCTGTGTCGCTGAACATTAGATTTGCAGATTGTAAAACTTCCTAATGTCGTGCGCGTTTTGCTTCACTCGTGCCTCTTTAAGTGGAATAAGTCGGCGTCTCCTACCTCTCCGTCACCATTGCTCCGATTCTGTGTCTGGGTCCAAGCACAGCGGGACTGGTGCCGGGGCTGCCGACTTCCTAGGCGGTGCGTTCTCCTTTTCCTCCGTCAGCTGCTCCCAAGAAACGCCAATGGAGACCGCACTCAACCGAGTGGGTGCCGAAAAAAACGGCGGCGTGCCGTTTGAAGTATTTCAAGCTCCGCAACTCTGCGACCGGGGACCGGCAGCAGAAAGCAACAAGACGGCACTCACAGCAGATGTAAACCAAGTCCGGTTTATTTGCGCAAAAGAAATGAAATCAGACGCGTTTCAGCACTTGCCTTCGTCAGTGTCAGCTGGCGTCGGCAGTGCAGCAATTATTAAGGCTAAATTCATTGAAACAAAAGAAGGTTCAAAAGTACAAATGAAAGCGCCATCTTGTAACGATGAAATAACGCTATTTACAAATCGCATTCTACATTCATGAGCAAAGAAAGTAAACTGTACAATATTCAACAATCAATTAACGTGTTGTTAGCTCATTAAGTCCTGGATGGGCTAATTAAACACAACTTTACACTTCAATGACAAGATTCATTGCTCAACTCATCTTATACTCGTATTGGTGTACAGTTGAAGTAACACAATCCCCGTGATTTCTTAATCTATGGTATATATATATATATATACCTCCAAAGCAGTTCCTTTTCGGGAGATTATGCAGCGCTCACGCATGTGCGGTATCCTGCGGCAGAACCAAGCCGCTATTATCCTCAAAACTTTCTCCCAGCTGGGAAAAACGGGTCGCACAGCCAACTTTGGATTTTAAACAGCAATCCTTTTTATTTTGCTCATTTCCAAGGGCAACAGGCACAGAGATCTACGCGTTTCGGTGTCACTCCACCTTGCTCACGATCACTGGGTTTGCCCCACCCACAAACATTTAACCACAACAATTTTTTCCATTTTTTCAAAAAACTGTGTTTCCTGTCACATGATGTGCTAAGGATTGTGGTCCTTGTAGTTTTTGCGAAATTTTGACAAAAACTTTTTATGAAAAGTGCATCCAAATTAATAATTAATTTCAAATTTAAAAAATTAAATGCATTTTAGTCATGTGCCTTCCAATAGGCTTCGATTATCAATGTTTGATTTGCCTTCCAATAGGCTGACTCATACTTATTACTGAGACATGTCCTTGCAGAATTGATTCATTAATGTCTGTTCAAAGGTGCACATACAACTCCTCCGATTGATTCAACCCATTCGGGTGCAGGGTCCTCAACTTGTCGCAGTTTTTTCGCTCGATCACCCCCCTGCTCACCTTTAAAAATTGTTTGAATGCCATAAAATTTCAGTTTTTGCCAATCACCCTGGTGTGCTAGTTCCATATGTTTGGCTATGGCATTTGAGCGGTCCTTGTGAATTGTGGCCCTCATATGTTGCAAGATTCGGTTCTTCAATTCAACAGTTGTGCTTCCAACATATTGCATGGGGCAGGGGCACTCCACAACATATACAGTGAATGGTGTTTTGCACGTTATATATATTTTGAGGATATATATATATATATATATATATATATATATATATATATATATATATATATATATATATATATATATTACCTACTGGCGGTCGCCAGTAGGTATATATAGTTAGGATTTTTTCCCTATGGGATTTCTGAAAATTCTATGCCTAATAACTTTGGCGTTTGTGGACGGAATTGGCTGAAATTTTCAGGAAAATGGCACATTTTGTTTCTGAGCAGCTCCAGGAAATTTGGGGGGGGGGTCGTCAAGGGGGGGCCGAGAAAAAAGGGGGGTCCCAAAACGCGTTTTTAACATTGAGTTTTCCATAGGGCGGTTGGACTCACTTTTAGCCCGAACGGCTGAATGGATTTGCACGAAACTTGGCAAAATTGTAGGGACTGTTAGGCCGATGTGCCTTTGCTAGGTCTCAATATATGTGCTCCAGTGGATTTTGAGAAATTAACGTTTAAATCAAGATATATATCTGTAACAGCGCTCCGGGCAGCGATCTGGTTCGCGTACTTTTCGCGTAACGGAACTTTGCGCATGGAAAGCTGATTGGCTCTTTGGTGTCTGTCAACATTCTAAACAGTCCGGTGCGGCCGCCATCTTGTCTCTCGGTAGGATCGAGAGATAAGAGGAGGCCAAAACAAAGGGGGAAATTTCCATAAGGGGGCATAGTAGATCCTCCCTGACCCCCTAGGTTTTATGTGGAGGTTTTAAAAGGGCCCAGCAGGGTTCAAAAAATGTTTTTCTTTTTTTTTTTTTCGCGATGAGCGCCTAGTACGCGAACCGGAAAGCGTTCTAGGCAGCGTACTATAAGGATAATAGAATGATATACTTTTCAAAGACTAAATGTTAATTGTTTGTTGTTTTGTTTGTTGTTGTTTTTTTTTTTCTTTATTTTTAACTTTTTTTTTATTTTGATTGTTTTTCATAATTTATTAAACTTTCTAACATTTCAGTGTCTGAAATGTCATTATTTTCTTGAAATATTGTTTGCAATCTGTGAGGTTGTAAAATGTCCTCATTTGCAAGGAGGGCATCTACTGCTTGGACACATTGCAGCAGTTCATTATCCAAGCTGTGATCCATAAATTCCATGTCAATTTGATCAATCAATTCCTGGCTGCTCTCTTGCAGGTCCATTTCAAAAGAAACTTGGTTTTCGCCTTCCATTTTGCCTGAAATTTGGATTAAAACAATATATATTAGTAGAGATAGGGCACTGTTGGTATTAATTTTAGATAGTCATTTTTTATCAGTGAAGTTTTCTTTTGGCAGTGTATAGTATCAGAGTGGAAATAGGACTATAAAAAAGTGTATGTTATTTAACCAAGACAAGTCAACTCCATTCATAACTATAACAGAGAAGTCTATCTAAATACATTACTAGTACAGAGGGATAGTGTATATCTAGCAGAAAAAGTCTACTATATTAAGTTATAGTGTACAATATACTTCAGTTTTAAAAATAACAACTTACCTTTACAAACAAGTTGAAGAGTTTAGTGATAATTCAATTGTAATGTACAACAAGAAGTAGCAGTCAAAATGGCTGTGTTTCCTTCTCTTCCTTTATATATATTCAAGTATATAACCAATCAAATGTCAGGTAATAAAAGTAGAAAATGAAAGTAACATTTTCATTGGTTGTCAATTCCAACACTTCAGATGTGTTTTGTGAAGTAATTTACCTCACGGTACTTGGAGAGGTCTACAGGCTAAATGGCTAAATTAAATTTCAATCAAATTTGTGAAAATGAAAGGGATTGTTATGTAGTATGAGCTAATTTATATTTGGTGAGAGTGTCTCTAGTCGTTTTTCTGTGAATCACTTTCCCACCTTTTTTTTAGACCGCTTCCCGGAAAGCGGTCCGGTCCGCGAACTAGGAGCGTAACGGGAGTCCACCATTTTGTGTTTCGGTCGCATCAAGGTATAAAATGGAGGGTAAATAATGTTCTGAATGGGTAGAAGGGGGCATGGTACAAGTAGTTTGCCCCCCTACGTTTTCTGAGGGTGGCTGAAGAGGACTATATGTGCGAAGAAAAAAACATTTTTTTTAAAAAATTTGCGCGGTTAGCTTCCAGTTCGCGTACCGGATAGCGCTCTTTGAGCGTAGTTTGTTGAAAATTACAGAAAAAAGTTAGAAAAAATAAAATAAAAGTGTGTGATCAGATGAAGGGTAGCTCTGAGAAGAGCTTTTGGGTTTATGGTACATTTAGGTACTTATAAGTAGGTACCAATGCACAGTCTTAAATTCAGAATGAAAATTCTGTTGCCCTCATCTGAGAAGTGAACTCCATCTCCTCTGTAGATATCTTGCATGTAGTAACGCAAGTTATTGTTGTACAGAGAGCCCATTCCATGGTCTCTCATGAAAGCTGAAACAGATTTGTTTACATGCTTCCTCGCTTTCTCAATTTGTGGAGAAAATTGGTTGGACCACCTCCATTTCTGTCTTTGGCATATATTGGAATATACCAAAGCAGTTTGAGGAAAAAGTGCCATTAATTGCTCCAAGGTGTCCTTTAAAAGCATTTCCAGACCTACCCCTGTCAAAGTGCCCAAATCATTACCTCCACAGTGCACTATTAACAGGTCAGGTTTTGGCAAATGCATAAAGGTTTTCACCAATGGTATCAATTGGTGACATTTTAATCCTCTTTGGCCCAACCACTTAATTTCCACATCCTGTAAATTGAGGTTGTGTAAATTTCTGTTCTCAGCATACCTTTGAGCCCAGTGGATGTAACTATGTCCAACAATCCAGACCTTAAACATGGTGGGAGAAGGTTGTTCTGCAGTCAGATGAAGTGTGGTAATGAAAGGGCAGTTGAAACAGTAGGAGTTTGTAAAGAAAAAAACTGTGGATTTCCAATGCTAATGAATCATTAGCAGTGATTGGTGCATTTCCATTTCTGAAAACAGAAAGTTAGGGTGCATGCATGTGTTCTTTGAAAGATGTAATTTGAATGGTCAAGGAAGAAACATTTAATGAAAGATTGCACTGGATACGCAGGTGCACTGAGAGTTCAGAGTTCAATTGAAACATTGTTGTGTGAATTTGCAAACATGAGAGGTCTTCCAGGAGGTGGTTGCTATGGAAAAAAGGCAGAGAGGGCAGAGGGGGGAAGGGTTTTGATTTGAAAAAAGTGAGGGAAGAGTTATGATTGGCTAATATGAGAGATATGTGAAATGAATATCTGTTTTTCTGTGCTTTCAATAGCTGCAGCCTCTGGAGTGCATCGTTTTTCTTCTGCTGAAGACAATTTGGTGTATTTCTGAGACTGTTTTCAAAACTTAAAAAGTATTTGCTAAGGTGAGAAAAGATTTATTTATTTTAGAGAGAGAATAGTATGAATTAAGGAGAAAATGATGAAGAAAGCTGTGTTTTTAAACTGTGGCTTTGTCTGTAGTGATATAGAAATAGATTTTGTTACTTTGAGAAATTGTAATTGCATATTCGGTGTAGCATTCTGGCATGCAGTAACACAAGTTATTGTGCTACATGGAGCCCATTCCATGGTCTGTTATGTAAGCTGAAACAGATATGTTGTTTTTAAAAACGAATTTAGAAATCAATTACATTTCTGGATATGTACTGCTAGAGCTTCATAGGTTGTTTTGGGTCATATTTACAAGGCATTTGAGTGTCTGTTATGCTATTTTACGTTCTTCATGGTGCAAATTTCTTGTAAATACGCTGCCACTTGTGCTTTGCAAATTTAGATTTTGATTATGGGAGTTGCATAGCCATGTTAATAATGTCCAAACAATGGTGGTAGGGCATTCAAGAAAACGCTTTCCTGTGTCTCTAGGACATTTTCAGTCCTTTCCTCTTGAAAACAGGTATACAATTGATTTAAATGCTGTGTTTAAAAACGAATTTTGAAATCAATTACATTTCTGGATATGTACTGTTAGAGCTTCATAGGTTGTTTGGGGTCATATTTAGAATGCATTTTAGTGTCTTTGATGTTATGTTTACCTTTTTAAATGGAAAGTGTTCTTCATGGGGCAAGTGTCTTGTAAATACGCTCCCACTTGCGCTTGGCAAATTTTGATTTTGATTATGGGAGTTACCTAGCCATGTTAATAGTGTCCCAAAAATGGTGCTAGGGCATTCCAGAAAACACTTTCATGTGTCTGAAGGACATTTTCAGTCATTTCTTCATGAATGCAGGTATACAATTAATTTATATGCTGTGTTTAAAAACGAATTTTGAAATCAATTACATTTCTGGATATGTACTGTTAGAGCTTCATAGGTTGTTTTGGGCCATATTTATAAGGCATTTGAGTGTCTTTGATGTTATGTTTTCCTTTTAAAATGGATAGGGTTCCTCATGGGGCCCTGAGCAGTTCATAGCCATGTTATTTAATGGGAAGTGGATAACATGGCTAAGAGCATTTGCTGGAAAATGCATGAATATCGCTGACTGTTCAGCGATATTCATGCATTGTGGCCGTTTTTTTTTGCATTTGCGAGCAGTTCTTAGCCATGTTATCCAATGGAAGGTGGATAACATGGCTAAGAGCATTTGCTGGAAAATGCTTGAATATCGCTGACTGTTCAGCGATATTCATGCATTGCGGCCGTTTTTTTTTGCATTTGCAAGCAGTTCTTAGCCATGTTATCCAATGGAAGGTGGATAACATGGCTAAGAGCATTTGCTGGAAAATGCATGAATATCGCTGACTTTTCAGCGATATTCTTGCATTGTGGTTTACCTTTTTAAATGGAAAGTGTTCTTCATGGGGCAAGTGTCTTTTAAATACGCTCCCAATTGCGCTGGGCAAATTTAGATTTTGATTATGGGAGTTACCTAGCCATGTTAATAGTGTCCCAAAAATGGTGCTAGGGCATTCCAGAAAACACTTTCATGTGTCTCAAGGACATTTTCAGTCATTTCTTCATGAATGCAGGTATACAATTGATTTATATGCTGTGTTTAAAAACGAATTTTGAAATCAATTACATTTCTGGATATGTACTGTTAGAGCTTCATAGGTTGTTTTGGGCCATATTTATAAGGCATTTGAGTGTCTTTGATGTTATGTTTTCCTTTTAAAATGGATAGGGTTCCTCATGGGGCCCTGAGCAGTTCATAGCCATGTTATTTAATGGGAAGTGGATAACATGGCTAAGAGCATTTGCTGGAAAATGCATGAATATCGCTGACTGTTCAGCGATATTCATGCATTGCGGCCGTTTTTTTTTGCATTTGCGAGCAGTTCTTAGCCATGTTATCCAATGGAAGGTGGATAACATGGCTAAGAGCATTTGCTGGAAAATGCTTGAATATCGCTGACTGTTCAGCGATATTCATGCATTGCGGCCGTTTTTTTTTGCATTTGCAAGCAGTTCTTAGCCATGTTATCCAATGGAAGGTGGATAACATGGCTAAGAGCATTTGCTGGAAAATGCATGAATATCGCTGACTTTTCAGCGATATTCTTGCATTGTGGCCGTTTTTTTTTGCATTTGCGAGCAGTTTTTAGCCATGTTATTCAATGGAAGGTGGATAACATGGCTAAGAGCATTTGCTGGATAATGCATGAATATCGTTGACTTTTCAGCGATATTCATGCATTGCGGCCGTTTTTAATCGCATTTGCGATAAACCTTGCTAATAGCAAGGTTTATCTGGGCCTAAACAAACCTTTAGATAAGCTACATCTTATCGTCATCCTGAATTAATCATTAAAAATATTAGGGAGAGATTTATGATTGTTCTATGCCTGTTTTGTACCATTGAGTGTCATTTTTGTGATGCAGTGCTGGTGCAAAAGATTTGCTATGTTAAATAATTAGTAGGGCATTAAGTTTTAGATGACTGTTATTCATTTACTGTTTGGTAATAGTGGTTAATAACATTTTTTAATACATTTTTCCACAGATTCAACTGTAGATTCTTTCATAGTTTGGAAAATGCCTACAAAAAACAGAATGAGAAAGGCGAGAAAACGTCAAAGACAGCAGGATGATGTTTTATTGCAGCAGTCCTCTTCCCCAAATACTTGTCAAAACACCAAGAAAGGTCCGGGTAAGAGCACGAAATCATTCTTAAGAAATATTTGTCATAAAAAAAGTATTTTTACAAAAAATGTTTCAGTCCTCAAAAAGAAAAGCAATTTAAATGGAAAGGAGAGACCCATCAAAAATGTTACTGGTAGAGGAAGAGATAACTCTGTGCATGATAGTAGAAGGAAACAACAGTTTAGGGACATTCGACATCGAATGTTCCGTAATAGGATAATAGTTAATTTATTGAAAAATATTAAAAAAAAAGGCCAACAGAAAGCGGCATTTTATAAGAAGAAGAAAAATGTAGAGAAAATTATTGATCATGCTTTTGAAATTAAGCGAAAGTTGTTTATTTTGGTAATCAATAGAATTAGGAAACTAAGCAAGGTAATTTCTGATTTCAAAACTAAAAGTAGATGGAAGAGAGTAGTAAATCGTACTAACTTTTGTGAAGTTTTTTCCGGAGAATGGATGCATAGTTCTAGTTGTGAGGCTTTTTTTAATGAGGAGAGCTATTTTCAGGATAATGATTTGGTGTTTGCAGTTGACACCAGTGGTCGAGCTTATGAAGTGAAGGATGGTTGTCCAGTTGAAAAAGAACAACTTGTGACAACAGAGACAGAAGAGGCGCTAAGTGATGAGGTTTTAGGAAGACGTCCTAAGGGTCCTGTGTACATTTGGAAGTGTAGTTCTATTTGCAGTGTGCGACAGGTTTCCATCAATTTGCTTTGTGATTTTATACGGACATTTAATAAGAAAAGTTTGAAGCAGAAAATGAAGTTGTTGCAAGATTTAGATCCTTGCAGAGTGAGACAAATGACAGGTTTGCGTGGTCATTCACTGGCTTGTCTTTCCAGGAGAGTATGCCAGAGTGTTTTTCATCATTTCAGGATGCTAGCAGTGCATCATAATAAAGTGAGAAAATTAGTGAGAATGTTGTATTATGCTAAGAGTCCAGCAATTATGCTTAAACAATTATGTGCTGCTCTTTTGCATGGTTCTGAAATAGATGTGAAGAATATTTGTGAAGAAATTGACTTTTGTTACTTTGGTAGTAGAGATGAGAATGTTCAAATTGACCCAGAAGTAGAGGGTTATGTTGAAGATAATATACAGGTTTCTAGTTCAGATAATTTTCAGAAGGAAATTGCCACGTTTCAGATGAAATCAAGTGAGAGGCCTAATTTCACTTGTGTATGTTGTCGACGCACTTATTATAAGAATCAGACTAAGTTAGTGGATTTATATGCAAAAACTGAAAGGGAAAATAATAGTGAATGGAAGGATTTTGCCACATACTTGATGGTAGAAAATTGTTTTGATTTGGGAGTGGATCAACGTGTGTGTACTTATTGTTGTAATAAATTAAATCAAAACCAGATGCCTGCTAGGGCAGTTCATAATAATCTGGAATTGGTTGAGATACCTTCAGAATTGAAGGATTTAAATACTTATGAATCTATTTTGATTCAAAGTATCCATCCCTTTCAGGCTATTGTAAGAATGGAGCCCAAGACAGGGAAGTTGCCTCCAGCAGATTTACAGAGAGGATTAAAGGGAAGAGTTGTTTATTTGCCTCTAGATTTGAACAAAAACATTAACACAATTGGAGTTGAGAAAGTGGAAGAGGAACCTCTGGTTATCTTGGTTAATGGGGTTCCGACAAAGAATAAGAAAATATGGCAAGATTTAGTGGATGTTAGGAAAGTGAAAAATGCAACTTTGTATTTGAAGAAAAATAATAAGTACTATAAGAATGTATATGTTGCAGAAGAGGAAGTAAGTGATGAAGAGGATAGCGTTTTGTGTGCTGGCCAAATTGAGAAAGTAGAGGTGTCTAATAGTGAAGAAATATATGAACATTATAGTGTTCATCCTTTGCATTCCAAGGAAGTCATGGGGAATGCTATTGAGTTGTTTCAAATGAAACAAGCCAAAGGGAGTCCCATTAGTGTTTGGGAGGAAAGTTTGGAAGCTCGGTGTTTCCCACAGCTATTTCCCACAGGTCAAGGAGGAAGATATGATGAGCGACCTCGTCAAATTCCTGCGTCTGAATACCGGACTTTACGATTGTATGCAGAAGATGCTAGGTTTCGTCAATGTATTCCCTATTTGTTTCATCTCCTGTTTGAAAGCGATCTGTCTGGACTGTCATATGCAGTGAACCACATCTTAAAAAGTGGTATACAGATGCGAAACATCTCGGCAAGTGACTTTATGCATAAAGTCAATGTCCAAGACAGTATTTTGGATTCTCACTTAATTAATCTCATGGCGTGTCAGCGTGGTACTAATGAGTACTGGTACCGTCGTCATGGTGATTTAAAATGTATGTTGAGGAACTTAGGAACTCCGACATGGTTCCTCACTCTGAGCTGTGCCGAGTATGGCTGGGAAGACTTACTTGAATTTCTACGAGAGGCAAATGGAAATATTGAAAACATTGAATTCAAGACACCTGGAGAACTGTGTTCTTTGGATCCAGTGAATGTATGCAGGTACTTCAATCATAGATTTGAAGCTATGATGTCTTTCATCACAAATAAAAAGAATCCACCTCTTGGAGAGGTGTTGGATTTCTTCTGGAGAAAGGAGTACCAAGCAAGAGGTGCCCCTCATATACATATGTTGTTGTGGATCAAGGATGCACCTAAATTTGGAACAGATCCGGATGACTTAGTGATGAGTTTCATAGAACAGTATTCTACGTGTGCTGTTCCAAACGCAACGGAGAAGAAAAGCCTAAGAGAACAAGTTCTACGTTTCCAAAGCCATCGTTGTGGAAAGTACTGTCGTCGTAAATTCTGAAACAAGGACAAGTTCTACACCAAATGTCGTTTCAACTTTCCACGACCGGTGATTTCTAAAGGAAGAGTGAACAGTTTGATGTCCTCGCTGCGACATAATGTGACGAGGAAATCACCCAAGAATACATACAATTTGAAAAGGAACGAAGAGTCCAAGTACATCAATGACTACAACCCAGTGATTTTGTCCATGTGGAATGCTAACATGGATATACAGTTTGTGGCTGACAACTGTATGGCTGTGGCTCGGTATGTGACATCTTACATCACCAAAAAAGAAAAGACAGAACTGAAGGATATGTGGGAGGACATTTCCCATGAAAAGAGCCTCAGCAAGAAGTTGTACAGTTTCAGTCTGAAGATGTTGTCGCATCGAGAAATCGGAGCTTACGAATGTTCTGACCGCTTATCTTCAGCAAGTCTCTATGCCAAATCCAGGAGTATCGTTTGGGCAAGTCTTGGTCTTGCTGCAACACGAAATCGAGTTCTAAAACCTGTCCGGGAAATTGAGTATTTGGCGGAAAAGGAGCCAAACAGTACCGACATTTTGAAGACCAACATGTTGGATACATATTATCCAAATCGAAGCAGTCACCTTGAGAATGTTTGTCTATATGAGGTTCTACAAAATTATATATTCAAGAGGAACATCAAAGAAGATATTGAGAAAGGAGTGTATGCTGTAATTGGAAGTGAGGGATGTCTGGTCAAGCAAAGAATATGCCAATTAGTAAACCATCGAAAATTGAGTGGCGAATCTCCAGAAAAAAAGGAGTTTTTCTATTTAGCACTTTTGAAACTTTTCAAGCCTTGGCGTGCAGAAGAGGAACTGCTTGGAGATTTCCTCTGTTACGAAGACTCTTTCAATGCAGCCAAGGAGTCCATAGAATGTCCTGCTTTTCCTAAATATCAAGAAATGCTTACTTTGGAAATTGAGCAGGAAGCAACAATTGCAGCCGAGATTGCCAGAGACAGTTCTCAGGACAGTCAGAGTTCTGTTTCATTGAGTCAAGATCCACTTGGAGGACCTATTATCGAAAATGAAGCTGCCACTGCTATGAATGAAGTAGAAAGAGCCATGGCACATGCTCAGGAGGATTCAGTTAACTTAGAAGACTTGGAAAAACAACTCAACGTTGAGCAGAGGAAAATATATGATGAAGTTACCAAGGAAATTGAGCACGGATTAAGTCATGAGAAGAACGAGTGCTCATGTACATTGTTGAAGCCTGTCCGACTGTATGTGAGTGGAGAAGCGGGAACTGGCAAAAGTTTCCTCATTAAAGCAATTTCTTGTTATTTGCAGGAAAGGACTGAGTCATCGTTGTCTTGTGTTGTCACCGCTCCTACTGGACTGGCAGCACATAACATTAAAGGTATTACTTTGCATCGTCTACTGATGCTGCCGGTGGAGCATGACAACAAATTACAATACAACAAGTTATCTGGGGATGCTTGCTGTGAAGTTTCAAGAGTCTTGAGGAAAATGAAACTACTTATCATTGACGAAGTAAGCATGGTTTCCAATGTCATGCTTGCCTTTGTGCATTTGAGAATGCAAGAAGTACTTAAAACTGAATATGATGTGTTATTTGGTGGCAAACACATCATTGTTTTCGGAGATCTTCTGCAGCTGACACCAGTAAAAGGTCAACCTGTGTTCAAAATACTCACGCAGGAAGATACCAGGAAGTGCCTAGGGAGCATTGGCAACGTCAATATATGGTTAAACTTCAATTATGCTGAACTGCATGAAAATATGCGTCAGGCAAAGGATGAAGATTACAAGAATATTCTACAAGATATTAGAATTGGAAAAGTGACCGAGCATGGGAAAGAAGCTTTAAATGCACGATTACTGACAAATTTATATCCCAAACAAGAGATTGTGCCTGAGAATATTTTTCAGAAAATTACTGAGAAGAAATCCGAGATATGTTTGATGCCAACTCTTGCAGAATGTGCCATTTTCAACAACAAAATGTTGAATTTAGAAAAGCAAGAGATTGTGAAACTTGAAGCTATCGACAAATTAGAGCATATGGGATCAACAATTATTTTATCAGACAATTTGAAATCAAAATTGGATTCATTAGTGAAGACTATATCCAAAACAGCGGGTTTTGAAAAGACTTTGAATGTGTGTTTAAATTGCCGAATCATTTTGAGAAGGAATTTACATGTAGAAAGAGGTCTGGTAAATGGATCAATGGGTAATGTTGTTGATTTTGAGAAATACAGAAATAGAGATGGAATAGAATTTTTAAGAATTAAATTTGATGGCATTGAGGAAGTACAGCAAATTGGTCGTTGTTCTGCTAGGTTTTTGCTTGTTAAAGACTTATATGTTCGCCGTAAACAGTTTCCTGTTTGCTTGGCATATGCGGTGACAATCCATAAATCGCAAGGTTTAAGTGTAGACTGTGCATTGGTGAATATTGGCAGTTCTGTGTTCAAGGAGGGTATGGCATATGTGGCATTGTCACGAGTTAGAACTTTATCGGGATTGTACTTGATTGACTGTGATGTCACAAACATTTGTGCGGATCTAGATTGTGTTAAGGAATACAATAGGTTAAGAAGAGAGTATGCGCCACATTTGCCTCAATATCCTTTGTTTGAGAAACGTGTGGTAGGCCGGAAACGTAGAAATATCAGTAATAGTAGGGAGGTTGTTGCAAAAAGACTAAAAGTCAATGAACCGAAAATTGTTAGCAGAAAAAAAGTGGATTCTGTTGAAGATGTTGTCGGTTTTCAATTTGAAAACAGTTCTGGTGTCAACTGCTATGCAAATGTAGTGGTTAATGTTCTCTTTTCACTAGAGAGTTTAAGAGAACAGATTCTGTTGAATTCAGAACAAATTTTATGCTGTTTGTTGAATTCTGTTTTCGAGAAATGTAGCAGTGATCGAACAAAAGTAGAAAGTGTGTCTGAAGTTCGTTATCTGTTAGATGAATGTTCAGGTCAAACAGACTTCTCTGAAAATAATCAGCAAGATTGTCAGGAGTTTTTAATGTATATGCTTGATGTATTGCAAGATGAGGGTGTAGATGTAGATCACCTGTTTGGGCTTTCTTATCAATGGCAGCATGACTGCGAGAACTGTTTGGTATCAAGTACTACTAGTGTAGACTCAGAAAGATTTATATATTTAACTTTGCCAGACAGTAAATCAGTGTCCTTTAATAAGCTAGTAAATGCAGCGGATCACAACATGGAGTGTAGCCAATGTAAATGCGATATGATGTCAACATTATTTATACGTAGATATGGCCAGTATGTCATTTTAATGATCCAACGATGTAGGCCTGATGGATCAAAATTGTCAACTTTAATAAAAAATTTTGTGGCTTCTCAGCTGTCAATATCAGGGAGGACTTTTGTAACTGTAGCAATTATCTATCACAATGGTCCATCAACAACATCAGGACATTATACAGCTTACTTAAAGTCTGGAAACGGCTGGTCACTCTGTAATGATTCCGCTGTAACTTTCAAAAAAAAATTGCCGTTTGACCTTAAAAATTCTTACCTGGTGTTTTTGAAACCAACATTTTAAGTAGAGGGAATGTAAGTCTGCAATGCTGTCTAGATTAAAAATCCAACTATATAAACTTGCTGCAAGTAAGTCTGCTTCATAGTAAGCAGTATCAGTGTCATAGGAAAAGGAGAACATGAGTGACAAAGAAGAGTAAGTTATTAGTAGTCCAGGATTGTGAAAATAATCTCAAATGTTTTCTTTTTGAAAGTTGCAAAAATAGAAAATTTTGGGATTTGATTGGAAAAATAACAAGACTTGCGTATCGCGGCAACATGATTTGGCCTAGTGGAAACATGTGATAGAATGAGAGAAGTCTTTTTTTCTATGTAACATATTTTTCGTATCGATGGAGGTTTTCTTTCAGAAAGTGGCGGGCTGAAAATATTTATAGCACAACAGAGTGGACGCTGTACATAGGAGATCCTTCGACTTTATTGAAAGTAAGTTAATTTTAAGGAGTTTTGAAATCAGATTTCTTAGATTGTATGGGTTTTTTAAACACAGTCATTTTGATTGTGTTTTTTTTTCCCCGCTGTTACATGATGAATACCTTCAAGTCACTGATTTAAGTGAAATTTGATACATTCTGAGAACAGCAAAAATAAACAATTTAACATGTATAATTAATGTTATGCTTTTTGTACTTATGATATACATTTAGAAATGTGAGGTAGATATGGAGAAGCTGAGTCTTCTGTAAGTGTCAATTTTAATGCTTACAGTGCTGTACTTCTGGGTACTGTTTTTTTAAAAAAAAAAGAAATAGGCCTCACCTCAAAGAAAGCTCTTGAAAGCACACATCTTATTTGCATCCTATAACAATCATTTAAAATGTTTGACACAATTTTATGATGGTTTTACATCTCTTTTGCGCTGTTATTGCATCACTATTGTGAGACATAAGCAATGCAAAAGAAGCATCATGTTTCAAAATAGGCCTCATTTGTGAGCAGTTCTTAGCCATGTTCTCTTGTAATTACTCCTTTTTTTAAAAAAAAAAAAAATTTGGGGTTAGCTCCCGGTTCGCGTACCGGAGAGCTATCCGGAAAGCGAACTAAAAAAAACCAGCTTGCCAGAGTGTTACACTTTCTAGCAATTTTTGTAAAAAGGGGAGGTAGTTCTGAAAAGAACTTTTTTTTTTTTTTTTTTTTTTTACTTTTTTGAACATTATTTCATTTTTTTGTATTTTTTGAACACTTTTTTGTTTTTTTTGTTGTTTTTTTAAAGGGAATGAACAGAAAGAGGTATTGAAATTGGCTCAACAAGAGCAAAAAAAAAATTAAAAATTCTTGCGTTTGGCACACTGGTGTTTTTCAAAAGCAAGATTAATCAATTTCACGCTCATGTTAGCGCATGAAATTAGTGTTCCACAATACAAGCATGTGAGCTTTAGATGCACAAAATTTTTCTGTATGTTGGGCACTGTTTCATTCGCCTCGGCCACTGACAGAGACAGATCAGAAGATGTTGAAGGCACCGAAGTTGGGGGGTTTTGTTGCAGGTCACGCATCTCTCCACGACTGTAGTTCATTGGATGCCACCTCTGCATATGTCGATGCATTGTGTGATTTCCAAAGCTGTACTTTTTGTTTGTTCCTCGGGATAATTTTTTTTTGCAGATAAGGCACTTAGCATATCGTGCATTGACTTTTTTTTCGTCAGAAGGAATGCTAAAAAATTGCCATATGAAGCTTTCTTTCCGATGAGATACCCGGGGTAACTCTTCGACAAATTGTGGTCCCTCTTCTTCCTCCCCGTCTTCTTCTTCCTCTTCCTCCTCTATGTTTCCAAGAAATTGTGGAGGGGGTCCTCTCTTCTTATTAGGAGATGGGGGTGGTGGTGGTGGGGGTGCAGAAGCTGAAGCTACTATTGAAGCCATCACAGAAAAAAATCAGGTCTTCCTTTCACAAAGTTGAAAGTCAGAATGAGAAAAAAGGTGGGGGCTTTCATCATTTGGGAAAAGAAATAGTTCTAAACCAATGAAAAGTGTTATTTTTAGGTCACATGACCTAGTTTTACATCATTAGGAAACCGAAAGTGAAATGAACCAATGAAAACTTTAATAAACAAGTCACATGACCTGTTCCGCTCACGTTACGCGGAGCGCGCCGCGCCTCGGATAGCTTCCGGTTCGCGGTCCGGAGCACTTCCGGGAGCGCTAACGCGGCGCGTCATAAGACGCATTACGCGACAACGTGATACGTCGCGCTTCCGCGACGCGTCACAGTTGCGCTAACGAAACGTTTACCGGTTCGCGTACTAGATCGCGGCATCAAGATGAGCTAACGGAAAGCTTCCCGGTTCGCTTACCGGAAGCGGAGAAAAAAAATATAAAAAAAAAAATTATCAATAGACATCTAAAATATATTTTTGGATTTAAAGAAGAATACATTTTACAGCTACAAATGTTAGCTTTTAAAAAACCAATGAAATTCACAGAAAAAACCATAGGTTATAGACCATATATAGTTAGGAATTTGCATTTACAAAACCTTGAAAATTCACTGAAAAAACCATAGGTTATAAACCATATATAGTTAGGGATTAGCATTTACAAAACCTTATTTTACTCGCATAAAACCATTGAAATTCCATATATAGTTAGATGCGCTAACTATATATCGCGCACCCGCAATCCACTGCTGATGATGTCACATATTACATCATTCATGACATGGTTAGTGACATCACTGATGACATCACTGATGACATCTCAAATGACATCACTGATGACATCACTGAAAACATCTCATTTGACATGACTGATAACATCACTGATGATATCATTCATGTGATAATACGATGAACCTCTTCAGACTCTAATATAACCTTAGATACAATCAGTGTAAACAGACACTCACAGACTGTCACTCATCCATGGAGTTACTCACACACCTAGTCAGTCATGCAAAGAATCAATCACACCTCCATTTCCCCAAAAACACAGTTATACAAACTTTACTTATTCAAACATATACTAACACATATTTACTCTCTTATACAATCCCTGATACAAGTTCAAAATGATCCATACAGCCACTCACACATTCACTGGCTCTTATGCACAGTTATTTATATATGTCAACTCTCACATGTACTGTGTTTTACATATGTACTTACTTTGACATGTAGCACTGAGATATCCATTCACTCACCAATACACTCATGCACACAGTCAACCGCCCATACAGCTGTTTCCACATGCACTTTTGAAACCATACATCTAGTGAATCAACTGCTCACACATCTATGCACAGAGTCATACACCTCCCAGCCACCCACACACAAACTCAGTCTCCCATACAAATACTTGGGCAACCAATCAATAACCCATATAGTTACTCATATACCTACTTATCAACACCTGCAACAGTTTACAGAACAACAGACATAATCATGCACAAATTAAGACAGTTTAGTCACTAACCCATGCACTCAGAGAGACACATTTAATCACTCACTCATACAGTCAGTCATGCACCTACTAAATCCTTCATCCAGACACTTATACATCCACTCATTCTTCAATATGTAAGACATATTTTAACTTTACAGAAACATACAGTCACTGGATGTTGTCATCAGTGATGTCATCAGTGATGTCATTTGAGATGTAATTAGTGATGTCATCAGTGATGTCACTAACCATGTCATGAATGATGTAATATGTGACATCATCAGCAGTGGATTGCGGGTGCGCGATATATAGTTAGCGCATCTAACTATATATGGAATTTCAATGGTTTTATGCGAGTAAAATAAGGTTTTGTAAATGCTAATCCCTAACTATATATGGTTTATAACCTATGGTTTTTTCAGTGAATATATATATATATATATATATGTTCACAAACGTAAGCTGAAAAAATACCATTTGCAGAGAGCCAAAAGCACCAACAGAAATATACCAACCAACAATGTCAATAATACTGATATTATTGACGACTCGGATAATCTACAGATTTCAGACATTGAAACAATTCAGAAATTGCAAGCATTACAAAACGAAGACCAACGGACTAGGTCCGAACTGTCTACTCAAACAATGGTATTGCAAAAGGGATTAAGTACTCATGGTACCATTGCGACGACCTTCAAACCCAAATCAACATTTATGTCTATCATGCCTTGTGATTTGATCGATATTTTTAATGAAAGTCTAATAGTCTAGATTAAGATGCTCAACTATGCAATACAGAGAGCTCACAGTAACTAAAGCAATCACAACAGAAAATATCAAGAGCTAATGAAAAGATTGCAGAACAATATTCAGATAGTAATTTGCAACTCTGACAAAGTCATCAACATTGTCATTTGGCCAAAATCTGCGTACATGAAAGAGGCGTTAAAACATCGAAATAGTACGGTGTGTTACAAGAAAAGCAAGATGCAAACAGTTAGAGCCATATACAATGCTTTTTATTCAAAACTTGTATCATGGAAAAAAGAAGGATTGCTCAGCATTGATGATCATATATTTTTAAGAAATGACCATCGAGTAATGCTGGTCTTTTACTTTACTCCGAAGATACACAAAAATCCTACTACACGACCAGGCAGGCCCATCATATTGGCCAGAAACAGTCTCTTGGAGAAGACTTAACACAATACTGATTTCTTTTTACAAGATTATGTTTGCAATTTACCGTCTTTTATCCAGGATACAGGGGACTTTCTAAAACAAATTTACAACATCCCATGACTCTAGATTTTACCACCCTCTATACTAGCATAAATCACAAAGATGGATGCAGTATTATTTGAATAGCAGATCACTCAGGCTGTATGAACATATCAAAATGTTGTTAAGCATGACTCAATTTTGTTTAGAAAATTATTTCTTTATGTTTAACAATGAGATCTTCCAGCAGATTCATGGGATTGCCATGAGGGCCAGCTTCTTCCCCGGGTACTCTTGTCTGCATATGGGCTGGGGGGAGGATCGGGTCCTCATGGCCACATACAGTGTGATAATGGAAGCTTGTGATCGGCTGGCTTCGTTACATCAATGATTTATTTGTTAAATGGACGGGAACAAAGGACAGCGCAGAGAAAGTTGTAGTTGATATAAATTGTAAAGGAATCATAATCAATATTAACTTTACAGCACAAATAAGTTCACATACAGTTGACTTTGTAGATGTTCATGTGTTTATAAACAACAATAAGATTGAGACCAGATTGCACAGGAAAGAAACAGCAGGCAATTCAGTGCTCCATTCTAAGAGATTTTACCCACGGCATCTAATTTGCAGTATTCCGTATGGAGAAATGCTAAGATTAAAATAATTTGTAGTTATGAGCTGGACTTGAAACAGTCCCAAATAGAATCCAAAAAGAGGAAGCTTACTATTTGGCAATAGAGATAGCAATTAAAATGACTGGGAAAGCAAACAAGCAACAGAAAGAGAAGCTAGGTTGCTTTGAATTTATAACAAGCACAAGCGACAATTGAGAACTATTCTCAGAATAAAATGGCATTTAATCCTTAATGATCCAGTTATAGGCCCTAAACGCCCCAAATCACCAATGATCATCTTTAGGAGAACCGTTTCTACGAGTAATGCCCTAGTAAAAAGTAGTCTTGAAATCTTAGTCGAAGCAAATTGGCTCTCTTCTAGAAAGGAATTTTTCATGCAGGGCTTGTCAATTTGGAGGAAACATGATACAATACCATTCTCCTTTCCATGACAGACCAATTAAGATCAATAAACTCCTCACCTGCAAAATTGAGTTTGCCATCTATGCCTTAGAATGCTCATGTGGGCTACGACAAATTTATTGGTAGCACCAAGCTGCAAGTCCACAAACGGATTTTACAGCATATCTGGGCAATCGCTAATTTTGATGTTTCCTTCCCAGAGGCCCGCCACTTTAAAGATGTGCACATCAGTAACTAGAGCCATCTTAAATATTTTGTGCTAGATACTATATCTAGTTCATGACTGACTAGCTGGCAACTGGGAGTCTGCATTCCGAAAATTGGAGACTAGGTATATATTAAATCTTGAGACCAAAACTCAAAATGGGCTCAGCACAAGTGAGTATATGTACACCTGCCTATAACGCCTGTGCCTTACTTTGCTGATACTGATAAACCTGTCTACCACATAGAGATATGGACTCCATTTTAAACATCATTTAACATTTCTAAGCATTACTGGGCAATTTGAGGCTAGGTTATAAAACTGTACTTACAGCGCCTGCAGCAGAGCTTGGCATCTATATATTTTTCTTTTTTCATTGTGTTCATTTTTTCTGTGTATCACAGTGCTTATTTTGTGCCGGTGCTTGCCTGTGCTCAGCACCGGTACTTACTGTTCAGGGCCGGGTCTACACACATGATTGGGCTATATTTTGGTTCTGGGAGTACGGGCTGTGCGGCAGCCGGCCGAATGCATAGATTTTGAAAAGATTTCCATGCTCCAGCACACCCGCGGCCTGCACCCCATGAGTCATCGTTGAAGTCAGCCTGACTACGTTGAATGGTTGAAGGCAGGCAGCAGACACACCACCACCAGGCCTAATCAGTTAATAAAAGCATTGCAGTGTCCCGGCCCACTGCGAGCAACGGTAAGAGGAAGTACTACTAAGTAGCAGTAACCATGCCTTTGCCAAATCAACACTCCTTTTTTTTGGGAGCATGGTGGCAGCTCCGACGGCGGCCCAACAAGATTTGATGCCGAGGATGCACTGCCTGGCCTCGAGCTGCCGCCGGCCGCACACTTATATCATTATAGGGCCCGCCCGGCCCCTGCCCTTGAAGTATCCTCCCCTGCTCAGAGTGTCTAAATCTGTGCAGACTGCCAAAAAACGGGCTCGTGACACACTGTCTATATTTGCTGCCTTTAAATATCAATGTATTCTGGCAGCTAGGATATCAATCCAACAAAAAATATTACCGGATTGTACATTAAGTAAGAAACATCGAGTTAAGAAAGCTGGCGGGTGGGAAAGGAGGGACAAGCCTTTAAATACTTTCAACACCTCTACATCAGTGCTAAATTTGGAGTTTAAAGAGCGGCTGTGAGATGGTTATAAAAGCGGACTCGATACAGGTTCCAAATGATGTGAATGCGGCGGAACCCACTGAAGAGAATAACTGGAAGTCAAAGTGACTACATGTCCAAGAATTCTGGGATTGAAAATTACGCCCACTGGAGGGTTTAAAAACCAATTGACACTGACCTTTTCTTTCAATCTGCCTCATAACATCGAACCAGCCCATGAACAAGAAACAAGAAGTTCTGAAACGCGTAGGGCTTGAAATGTTCAGGCTGTTACCTGTGTAGTGCGGTTAGCACTCTAGTGGACGCACGTAATACGCATCCATGCATCCGCAGGCCAGGCGTGGCCTGCGGGGTTCAATAAAAGGAAGGCGTGCGCTCGGGCACGTCACTTCCGACCAGGACCAAGTGTGTGGCTTACTGGCTGGCGCTGCGCGTTGCCACCCCTGCGCAAGCGACCAGACACACCTGGCAGGGCCTATATCCTGGCATACTACATTGGCGACGAGCGGAGGGGGCCTAACCCTCGCCCGTACACCTTTGCCTCGAGCGGAGCAGTCTGCTCGCTCCCGCGGTGCACACCGCGTGTGGCCCGGCGCCGTCTCCTGCGCCACGGGGCCGCCGTGCTCCTTCCTGCCTGCCCTTCGCCTGCCGGAGGGCGCTGCTCCCCCCCACCATCACACCATCACTGCCCTGGGGAGGAAGCGTGAGATGGGTGCCTACACCTACGGCCGCCGTTTCTTCCTGCATCTCACGGCGTCAAAGTGCCGAACACCACGCATCTCGCTTGGTACGCGAGGACGGCACGCCCAGCGTTTTCTCACGCATCTGGAGTGAGAAGAAAGTACGAGACTCCAGCAGAAGGCCCTACCATCTGTTCTGCCACGCGGTCGCCGGTGAGGAGGTCCCTGGTGCTGCCCTGACCTGCCTACCCCCACTGACCACGTGGCGCGTGGGTCTGGACGACGGCCGGAGAATTCTTCCCGCCAAGGTACACATTTTGCCGCGTGCCTACGCAAGGGACCAGGGTGGTTCTGAACTCTGCCTTGCTAGACGTCGTGCGCTGCCGCCATGGGGGATGCGGACGCAGGGGCTCCCGTCATCAACATCCCGTTCCAGCATGCTGCCGCTGGGGTGCTGCCGCCATTCAGTGAGGCGAGTGATCCATCCACCGCCTCGCCCCGCTGGAAAATTTGGTTGGAAAGACTCGAGAACTATTTTGTGATCACAAGGGAGACGGATGACGTGGTAAAAAGATTGCTGCTTCTCCACTACGCAGGGGACGAGGTCTTCAGGCTCTTCAAACACCTCCCCAACCCGACAGGGGTGACCACCTACGCTGCTGCTGTTACCGCCCTGAATAACCATTTTGACCCTCAATTAAATGTGGACTTCGAAGTCTTCAAGCTAGGGCAAGCCCGTCAGCGTGAGGGTGAATCTATGGATCAGTTCCACACCTGAGTTCGAGAGCTGGCTAGCTCCACGGATGAGGACCAGCCAAGAGCCATACGACGCCAACTAATCCAGGGATGCCGAGACAAGACACTGAAGGGCCATATCCTGCGGAAGCCAGGAATTTCACTGGAAGACATCCTCATCCTGGCCAGAGCACATGAACTCTCAGATGCCAGAGCAACGGCCATGGAGCGGGCTTTACATAAAACTCCCGCCAAAACCGAAACTATCAAAGTTGAGCGCGCTGACGCGGTACGACCACGACCACGTGGCCAGGCGAAAAAGGGATACCGGAGAGACACACCTCAAGGCCGCTGTGGATACTGCGGACACGAACCTCATGCAGCCAAAGATTGCCCCGCTCAAGGTCAAACCTGCGGGAACTGTGGAATCCCCAATCATTTCGCGTCAGTCTGTCGCAGAAAGAGCCAACCCAGGAATCCTAAGAAACCATGGACACCCACCAAAGCTGTCCGCCAACTATCACTAACAGATCCACCCCCAGAGAGAGCAGACAAGTTTCTACCGACGACCTATGACGAGTCAGACTCGGAAGACGAGGAGGCATACGTAATCTCTTTTGCTCGGGAGCTGAAACTCAGACGACGACCACAGCCGACATGTGTAGTACAGATGGGAGAGAATGAGGTAAAAGCCGTCATTGACACTGGCGCCACCGTCAACGTCATGGGGCTGCAAGAATTTAACAAGCTACGCCCTCGTCCTGAGGTCTTACGCTCCAAGACAAGAATCTTCGCCTATGGAGCGGACACTCCTCTTCCTCTGAAAGGAAAAATTGTAATACCTATCCGAGCTGACGAGGCTGAAGTGACCGCAACGATACACATAATCGACCGAGAAGCCGACATGCTGCTAAGCAGCCACACTGCGGAGGACCTAAAATTGATCGCCTTTGCTAACCGCATCCGGAACCATCAGGTAGAGGAGCTGCTGAGCGCTTCCCTGACTGTTCAAAGGTCTGGGTTGCATCAAGTGCGACCCAATTAAACTCCATATCGACAAGTCCGTCACCCCTACAGCCCTACGTCATCGGCGAATACCATTCCACCTGCGGCCGCTGGTGGAAAAAGAACTCAAAAAACTGGAGAATCTTGGGGTCATTGAAAAAGTAACGGGACCCACCCCCTGGGTCTCCCCTATGGTCATAGTCAAAAACCCAAGCAACCTGGCGAGATCCGCCTATGCATCGACATGCGGCTGCCGAACACCGCGATCAGAAGGGAGAGACACTTAACACCCACAATGGACGATATAATAGCCGACGTGAATGGATCGAGATGGTTCTCGAAAATCGATCTCAATGCGGGCTACCACCAACTGCCCCTTGCCGAGGAAAGTCGTTTTATTACTACATTCAGTACCCACCTTGGCCTCCGGCGATACAAACGTCTCAACTTTGGAATATCTTCGGCAGCGGAGGTATTCCAGAATACCATCAAAGAGCTGCTGTCAGGATTGCCGGGGGTAATCAATGTAAGCGACGATATCCTAATCCATTCCGCTACCGCATCCGAACACTATAAACAGCTGCGGGATGTGTTAAAAAGACTGAGCACATATGGAGCAACCCTCCACAGAGACAAATGCCAATTTTTCCAATCTTCAATCGAGTTCTTTGGTTATGTTTTCAACCAGTAAGGGGTCCAAATTGATCCAAGAAAATCTAAATCCATCAAGGATGCCCCAGCGCCGAAATCTCCAACGGAGGTGAGGAGCTTCCTCAGAATGGCCACGTACTGTGGCCGATTCATACCAGGCCTGGCAACCCGCAGTGAGCCCCTCCGAGCACTAACAAAAACGGACGCCACATGGACATGGGGCCCGAAGGAAAATGATGCCTTCCAGGGGATAAAAGACGCCCTCCTTGAAAACGCAACGCTCTCGTACTTTGACCCCGCCAAGCGGACCGAGGTAATTGTGGACGCCAGCCCGGTGGGCCTAGGGGTTGTTCTGACCCAGGAACATGAACCGGGGAAATGGACGGCCTTGGCTTTTGCCAGCAAGGCATTGACCCCGACCGAAACCAGATATGCACAGATAGAGCGAGAGGCCCTGGCAATCAAGTGGGCCTGCAGCCATTTTCATCTTTATCTGCAAGGACACTCATTCGTGATGGTAACCGATCATCAACCCTTAGTGCCGCTCTTCAAGGGCACTGCTCCCCATCCGCCGCCACGCATTGAAAGGTGGGTGATCCAGCTGCAAACATATGATATGGAAGTGGTATACAGACCGGGAGCCAAAAACCCGGCTGACTACCTATCGCGCCACCCACTACTTCAAGAGCCAGTAGCTGCTGATGGAGACTGCGAAGAATATGTCCAGTGGGTAGCACTCACATCCTGCCCCCAATGCATGACCATCGAGGAAATCAAGGAGGCGACAGTGGACGATAACCCGTACATGAGGTCACTGCAAGCGGTACAAGAGGGGTCCTGGACTGACTACTTACACCCCCCCCAACACCTGGACGGCCTCGGATAAGGAAGCCCTCACGAAATTCTGGCACGTCCGCCACGAGCTCAGCGCCACGGAAGAGGGCGTACTGCTGAGAGGGACACGCCTGGTGATACCAAAACGCCTTAGGTACCGAGCCACCCAACTCGCTCATGGCGGCCACCAGGGTGCCACGAAAATGAAGGCGCGCATGCGCGAGAAGGTGTGGTTCCCCGAACTAGACTCCACGGTGGAAGAATACGTTAAAAACTGCATGTCCTGCCAGCTAACCAGTGATCCCGAAAGGCCGGTCCACATAAATACTGAGGAAGCATGCACAACCCCCTGGTCTAAAGTCAGCGTGGATTTCGGAAGTTTCCCGGGAGAGGGCCACACCCTGGTAGTCATTGACTCGTACTGTAAATACCCCGTAGTAGAAAGAGTACCATCCACGGCGTTCACACACGTGGGGCCAACGCTAGAGAAAATGTTCTCCCTGTTTGGATTCCCCGGCGAGATTAAAAGTGACAATGGACCACCATTCCAGGGAACGGAATTTGCCACATTTTTGAAAGCCAGAGGCATCACCCACCGGCGCATCACTCCCCAATGGCCGCAAGCCAATGGGGAGGCGGAAAGGTTCATGCGGACTCTCAATAAAATGTTCAGGATCGCAGTGGTAGAAGAAGCCGACCCGGAGCAAAGACTACATGAGTTCCTGAGAGAATATCGAGGAACCCCCCACTGCACCACTCAGAAGAGCCCGTGGTCCCTCATGTTTCAGGGCCAACGTAGAGACCTCCTTCCCACCTCCACAGGACCGACACCGGTTAGGGACGACATGAGGGAGGTTCAGGAACGTCGACGCCGAAACAACATACGAGCAAGCCACCGGCGTAGAGCGACACCAAAACAACTACATCAAGGAGATCGGGTTGTCATCAGGAACAGACGCCCAGGTGGAAAATTTCAAACCTTCTACGAACCAGGCCCGTGGACTGTAACCAACACGAAAGGAACCATGGTGACTTCCAGCAAAGAGGGGGAGGAAGTTTCGAGAAACACCTCGTGGTTCAAAATGGTTCCCCCTAGCCCGAGTGTGGACACCGAAGTCACGGATGGAACCAACGAGCCACCCGAGCCGCGACACAAGAAGAAAGGGGCAGCTCAACAATTGACACCCGAGGGCCAGTGCCAGAGCCGGGAGAGGGACTCTCAATCATGTCCACCCCCATCCGGAATCCATCACGCAGCGGGGAACGAGGGCCAGGCTGTACCCCGCGATACAGCCTGAGGCCCAATCCCCGCCCAAGTCAAAGACTAAATGACTACGCCTGTCAGCTGAGACCCTGAAGCCGTCATCAAAGGGACACGCAAGTACAGAGCGCCTAATCAAAATTTATTGTGGTATTATGAACATTCTTGGTTTGAACGTTTTTCTCAAAATCTTGTGTAGTTGGATAGAGATGTAGTGCGGTTAGCACTCTAGTGGACGCACGTAATACGCATCCATGCATCCGCAGGCCAAGCGTGGCCTGCGGGGTTCAATAAAAGGAAGGCGTGCGCTCGGGCACGTCACTTCCGACCAGGACCAAGTGTGTGGCTTACTGGCTGGCGCTGCGCGTTGCCACCCCTGCGCAAGCGACCAGACACACCTGGCAGGGCCTATATCCTGGCATACTACAACCTGCTGATTGCTGCAAATAAAGAAACACTACTGAAATAGAGTGGTGACTCGGCTGCTTCGTGAGTGCGCTTTCAAATGGGGCAATCCTTTGTGTGTGAATCAGCATTGCATTGCAGGCGCGCAAGTTATAGTGAGTCCAACTAACTATAATGTGGGAATTTCAATGGTTTTATGTCAGTAAAATTTCCAGCTAACTATAACTGGTGTGAAACCTATGGTTTTTTCAGTGAATATATATATATATATATATATATATCGTTCGACACCTTCTGTTCACACGGCGATTTTCCACACCAAAACAGACAAAGGACCCCGAAGCAGCAGATGTATTTAGTGGGAAGATTTATTAGCTCTTTCAAATGGTATTCCAGGCATGACGCGTTTCGGTTAACTAGTAACCTTGATCACATAGCGACACTGCAGTTAGGTGCATGTTTAAATACTCATTTTTTTCAACCATTCCAATCATGTGATGCTAAACAGTGAGAAAATACTTCTGTTGACCTTATATTCCTGTGTATCAATAGCAACCAGTTTAAATATTTGCTAGGTTCTGGTTTACATAGTTATACATATATATTGCTACATGAATGAATAATAAAACAACGTGCAACATTAAGCAATAAATAGCTAATAGTTGTATATAAAAAGACCTAATTCTCATTTTCATCATATTGGCCATGATAAATTAAAGCGCAGTATTCCCTTGTATTAGTTGAGGAATTATAACAATATATATATTGACAGCAAAACAACAGGTGCGGACCACAACGTATTCCAGCAAGTATCTTTTATTCTTTCAGCAGTGCATATGCAAATTCAGTAAAATGTTCATGAGCAAGTGCTCAGCATGACACGTTTTGATCTCACGGTCTTGATCATATGACACGCTCTAAACCCAACATTGCTTTAGTAGTGCTCACGCCCATTGCAAGTACCGAATTACCACAATAGACATGGCAAACAGACTCCTTAATGTTGATCCTGGTTGAGTGCTCAAATAATGTAAACGATAGTGTTCTGGTTAAAACGTCTATAAAACCAGTATTATCATAATACTTGAATCACAGATGGAAACAACTGAATAAAATTAGGGTAAAAACAATTTTCTAATACATGGTATTGCAAAATATAAACCAAGTGGTAATGTGCTAATCCCTTAATAAAAGACAGAATAAACACATATCAAATGTTTTTTTCTACATATGATAACAAAAACAAGAGTCAATGTTAAAACCATTTTCAATATGCAAGCAGGACTTGTTCCCCACATAAAGTGCAGTTGTAAAGTGCTAATGCAAAAATATGTGCAAAAGGAAATATAATGTGAATTAGGCAATAACATTTATTGCTCAGCCGCAGTCCTGCGGTATGCCTGAAATCATATTAAAATAATACATTTTCTGAATATCATCTCTGACATAAGGTGCTAGTGCTGATGATGTAGATGTTTAAATACATGTAAAATGACAAATATGAGTTAAAACCAGGTAGAAAACAAGTAAAAGCACTCATAATAACTGTTGCTAAAATACATGTAAGTAAAAACACTAGTCTAAAATGTATTTCAAAAAAAATTATTATTATCAGTTTATTGTATAAAATTTTATTTTCTAAAACTAAGTCCTTAGTAATAGAAAAATGGAATTGAATCTAGGTAGGAAAAAATTATTAGATACGTGAAATTAGAAAAAAATTTCACATGTCAGGTTTTGCGGTTGTATAGGGGTTCAAAAATTACTGATTTACAAAAAATGATGTACGTCCTCCTCTGTATTCAAACCATGGGGTCTTCTAGTATCTAATAACAAAATAAATTCTGATTCTAACTCGCGTAACTGCCTTTCCCTATTGCTCCTCGTATAGATTTAGGTACAGCTCCAATGAAATAATAAGTCAGGTCACTTAAGTTGTTACTATGTGTCGATTTTAATGGCGTGCCACAGGGTGATTAGGATCAGAGTTAACTATAGCTCTGAGATGTTGTAAAATACTGGTCAAAACCTGTAGTTTTGTACTGCCCACATATTTCAGTCTGGATGTGCATTACAGAACGAACATTGCAAAGTCAGTCCGACATGTATAGTGTCCTTGCATTTTGACTGGACCTGACTGAAATGCTGTAGTGTATTCTGATGTGGTCTTACGAAATTTGCATGCCCTACAAACATTACATTTGTAGAAACCTGACCTTGTTGTGAGCCAAGAGTCTATAGTTATGACTTCTGGACTATTCCTGACTAATGCATCACGCATTGATGGAGCTCGCCTAAATGTGAGAGTAGGTCATTTGGGTAAAATTTGCGAAAGGGGCAAATCAGTTATTACTATTGGCCAATGCTTGTATAAAATCTTGCGGATCTGATGTTGTTGACAACTAAATGTAGTTATTAATCTTACAGTGTCAGGGGATTCCGCTATTGCATTTGATACCCTTGCTGTTACCCTGTTGTTGACTGTCTGCCTTTGAGTGAAAGTGTCTCTATTGACTAAGTCGGCTCGAGTCATAGCCTCTTTGAGATCCTTGGATAGATACCCCCTGGCTAACAATCTTCCTGCCGCCTCTTCCTGAAAAATAGTGAGATCTTGTTTTGAGTTACATATTCTGCGTATTCATAAAAACTCCCCATACGGTATACTCTGAATAAGGTGTCTAGGATGTGAACTGCTCGCAAGAAGGGTCGCGTTGCCAGCTGTGCTTTTTCTGTGTAGCGTGGTTAGAATTTTGTTGTTAACAGTATAAAGTTCTACATCCAAAAGTGAACAAATTTTTTGTCAACAAACATAGTTCTATGAGTAGTTTTGAGAACAAGCTCCTCCCGTCAGCCTACGTGGAGACACGCGTAGCTGGGGGACAAGCATGCTCCTATCGCAAATCCCTGCGGTGGATCATTTTGTTAAATAAAAAGACATTATTCTTGAGGCACAGTTCAATCATTGAGAGTAGCATAACATTGTGCTCATATTGGTATATAGTACGTTGGTTTAGGTAATATTTTACTGCCTTGATACCATATGCGGGATTGAAACTAGTATACAATGAACAGATATCTCATGCAATAAATATACATTCCTCATCTCAGATGACAGTCTCAATTTTAGATAAAAAAATATCCTGTGTCCCTGATGTAAGAGGGGAGACCCTCTACAACTTCATGAAGTAAATAATCCACATACTTGGAAAGGGGCTCTAAAAGGCTCTTCAGGGCCGATATAATTGGCCCTCCTGGCACTGGTACAACATCCTTGTGTATTTTAGGGATGAAATACAAGATGGGTATGGTGGCATTATCTTTTTTAAGAAAAGCAAATTCATTTTTGCTAATTAACCCCATATGCTTCCATTGTGCCAAATCTTTAAAAACCTTTTCTTTCACCTTTATGAGATCATTGGAATGGGCTTTTTTATAGCACGATAAGGTGTTTAAGGTGGCGTTCTGCTTCTTGAAGATATAACTGACGAGGCCACAAAACAATACTGCCCCCTTTGTCCGCTTGGTTGATAACCACATTTTTGTTGTTCCTCAATTTTTTCATCAGATTTATTTATTTATTTATTTATTGAAGTTTTGTATAGCGCTAGCTGGACCCGAGGGTATCAGAGCGCTTCACAGCAAATAGATAGATGCAACCAGGACAATAAGCATGGAAAACAAGAATCAGAAACGATAGGAGGGAAATATAGCCTGTACACCAACAGAACAACAACAATAATAACGCAGTAAGAGACGGAGTTCGGGGGCGAATCAGTTAGTTCTGAATTCCGCAAAGGCTATCAGATTTCTGCTGTTGGGAGATGGGCTTCTCGCTAAGCACCGGAGCGTTCAAGGAAGAGGGCTTTGAGTAGCGTTTTGAATTGTGGGAAGGAGGCGGTCGTTCTGATATGTGGGGGTATGGAGTTCCAAATCCTGGGAGCGTTCCCCGCAAAAGATTTGTTTGAGGTCTTGCGTTTCTGTGATTTCAGCGGGATGAGCAGGAGTGTGTTGGAGCTTCTGAGGTTCCTGGATTGACCAGCCCTTTTGAGTTTAGAGGCCAGGTATTCTGGTTTGCCTGTATGCAAGGCTTTATGTGTGAGGCAAGCTGTGCGGAAGTTGGCTCGTTGGTCAATCGGGAGCCATTTCAGTTCTTTGAGTGCCGGTGAGATGTGGTCAAATTTCTTTGTTCCTGTGATCATTCTTGCGGCAGCGTTGAGGGTGGAGTTGAGGGGTCCCAGGTGTGACTTGGCTGTTCCAGTCAGTACAGCAATGCCATAGTCAATTCTTGAGAGCACAAGTGCCTGGGTGGCATGTTTCAGATCTTTGGGTGGGAGGAAGGGTTTAATTTTGTAGAGAAGTTTCAAGTTCAAGAACGCGCTTTTGGCGGTATTGGAGATGTGCTTCTTCATGTCCAGTTTGGGGTCGAGAGTGATTCCTAGTGATTTTGCTGAGTCTGTTGGAGTAAGAGAGACATTGAGGGCATTTAAGGCTTTGAGCCATTCCACTATTTGTGGGTTTTCATCTTTGTTCGAAATTAGGAGGACTTCCGTTTTCTCTTCGTTCAGTTTGAGGTGGTTGGCTGAGAGCCAGTGTATGTCCATATGCCGTCTTTTGGTGCTGTTAGCAATTATACGTCTATTTTGTTTTTTAAGATCGTCTGTTATGCATTCACTGAAAATGTCAATGACATCCTTCGGCATCATTGGGACAAAATTGGATACTGGGCAAAAGGGGCTGCGTGTAGTTTCCTTGTGGCACCTCCCATTGTCTGGTTGATCATATGAATGATCCCCAGTGTCAGTTTCTCTAGATAAAGCTTGCATAGTTTTCGATGTCTCGAAGTCTGAAGCCTGAAGAATGGTTGACAGTTGCACAGGCTGATTGGTATTGATTCAAATACCAGAGCTCATAGCTTTGTTTTGTTTAAAAAACTTCAAGAGTTTACATTTTCTTACAAACTTGAAAAAGTCTATCCTGGACTGGACATATTTAAAACCTGTTGGTGTGCAGAATGACAAGCCCAAAGACAGAATTTTAATCTCTGCCTTTGTCAACTTTGTGTCCGATAGGTTGATTACAGTGTTGTCGTTAATTTCAATAGAATTCATTATTTTGACCCCTTCTTCGATCTCCACCCTTTGCCTCTGTTTGAATTTTCATTGCTTTCTGTGCCAGTTTGTCCTGCTCCTTGATTCTTTATGGGATTGCGAGTACGTAAGGTATTTAGTCGGTTTACGTATAACAAAGTTCTACTGGAGTGAAACTTGTACCCGGTTGATCGAGCCCATCGGCCCGCCTATCGCTGTCTGAATCACAGCTGCTAGAGTCTACACTCAGATTAGATGTAGATGAGCCTTCTTCAAGATGGGTGGTTATTGGCGTCTTAGATACTAGGGCTTGACGTTTCACTGAATCGAGTTGTTTTGAAAATGTAAAAATTCTGCCGGACTCGTAATCTTGTTTGTCATGTGCAAACTTATATACCTTTCTTCTTTTGATTGTGTCCTCCAATTTTTTCAAGCGGGCATCTATCTCTTCTCTGCCCTTCTTAACTATGGCCTTTTCTTCATGCATATTCCTTTGGGCAATGATTGTCTCAATTTCTTTAAGCACTTCAGCGCAATCTATTGCTGCATATTTTATCACTATTTACAACATGGTCATTGAGGCTGTGAGGTTGTTGGTAGCCCACTCTTGTAACATCAAAGGATTAGGATTCTCTAAAGACGGCGGAATCATAATCCATAAACCTCGAGGTACTCTATTGACATCCTTATACTTTTGTAGTGATTTGTTTTCCCACCATTTATTCAATTCCTTCTTGAGTAATTTTTCCAATTTCTTAAGTAATGCTCTCACATCGTTATTGGCATCTGCACTCCTGCTGTTGCCACTCGATATCTCTTTCACGTCAGGTAAATTTAAAAAGTGAGGCTCCGCTGCGGCCTCCCGGCCCCACAGCGCGTCTGCTAGTGATAATATGCTTGATGGGGACTGCAATCTTCAAATAAAAACAGTCCTTGCTATTGCTCCAAAATTTGGGGCGCTCTGTAATGGAATACTATCCCTCACCTATGTGTGTGTGTATGTGTATGTATATATATTTTTTTCTGGTGTCCAATGTCCAGTGGTCTTCCCCCCCACCTGCCCTCAAAAAATGGGCACCCCCCACCCCTGTCATTGTGTGTAGAAATCGACCCTGTTGTCTAGTAAGCTTTCTGCCCCCCACTGGAGGGTGATCAGGGGTAATTATCCCCATCTGCCTCCCACGAAGGCAGAAAGTCTGAGCTGGGGGGCGGTGGGGGAGCACAAAAATTTACCCAAGCGGCCGCTTCCCCAAAATCCTTGATGTCTGGTGGGTGAATCCCTGCTCGGGGATCGTTCTTCTATAGCGATCCCCAAGCAGGGATCCACTGGGCATAGGTATCATAGGAAAGGGGAGATTCTCCCCTTTCTAACGATACTCCTCCCATCCCAGTCAGTGCTCAGGGGCTGAGATATGCTCCTAAAGCCCTGATGCAGTGAAAGTAAAACAAGACATACAGCTCATTTTACTTTCACTTTAGTGTGATGACATCAGTGCACTGATCGTCAGATCAAAAAAGAAAAAACACAGGTTCAGGCTTGTGGTAAAATCGATTACCTATACTTAATTTGCTATCAATAATCAATAAGAATAACTCAGAAAAATAAGAGGCAAAATCCGGGATATTGAGGTTAACTCAAAAGGGTTTTATTCCTGTAAAAGGAATTGGGTTATTGGCTCGAGCCAAGGTGGCATAACCATTCCATCACCACATAGGGTTCAGGAAGGGAAGACAGACAACATATTGTTTACAGAAATACAGATATATAGTCAATGCATTACAATGTATGAGCATGTAGTAGGCGTAACAGTAGGCGTAACAGCTGGAAAAGAAGAGATAAAACATGGAAACGTCACAAAACGTCATTAAAAAGGCGGTATAATAGGCGTGCATAAAGGCGTACACTAGAAACGTCATTGATCATGAGGTCACAAAATGGGTGGATACATAAGAGAATCTTGCAATGTCAGCAGAAATATATGGCAGAGATGCGCGCGCAGCTGCTTGACGTGTGTCTGACGTATAACCAGAAGGTGAAAGGACTTGACATTTCGCACTACAAGTGTAGACATAAGTGTAGACATAAGTCTGGGATGTCAGATCAACCTAATCCCAAATCGTATCTGGTATCATATGTTTAAGGAACAGTAGTGTCTGGAAGGGAAAAGGTCTCTCGGGCAGGGACTACTCTATACTGTCTGCATGTATGCGTCTACGTGTTGGCATGCGGGGTGAGGGGGCATGGTCCTACCATGGCAACGGAGTCTATGAATTACTTGCACGGAGACAGAAGAACCGGGCCCTCTGCTCCTGCAGCTGGGAGGATGTTTACTTGAACTACGAGACAGGAATGTGTTTTCGAGGAGTGGAACAGATAATTCGAAGGTTGAAGACGGTCTTGGCAGGCAGAGGTTAGGCTATGCGCCGGAGCCGCGCAGGGAAGTAAGGTGGGGGCCACTGGCACAGAGGTAGCCTGGGCTGAGGCCCTTGGAGTCAGGAAGCAGGAGAGAACTCGAAAAAGGCTCAATGGCATATTCTGGGCCTACTTCGCCAGAGCTGAAAAACGTGTAAAGTGTACCACAAAAAGACGGTGGCACGACATATATAGGAACTGAATATTCAAACCGTTCATGGCGGATCTGAAAGAGGACAAGTTAAAGATGGACGCAAATGTATTTGCGTCTTCATGGCTGGCACAGGAGGGAAATAACATGCACTGCAAGCTAGTACATGGAGACGGTGGGGTACTCGCTGGGGAACACTACTTGATCAAAAATTATATTTCCTCATTCCCTCCTTGTTCCCCACGGACCCTTCATGAAACATCGATTCTCATTAATTGATCGACTTGTTCACTTAACATCATTTGCTCTTCTTTCTTTAGGCGCTTTGAATGAGACCTGGAACGTGGAACACATGAAGTGGCACACAGGCCGCAAATTGCCGGTCCACATTGGATACACAGGCAACAACTGAATACTACAAGAAAACCAATACCTAGGAGGGATAGGATCTTCCACCCCCAGGCAAACAACGTTGTCCAGAACCAACCGGACCAAGTCCAGGTGCCTGGAGTCTGATGAATTAAACTTGCGATCTTATGGAGACGTGTAATAGCTTTGTACACGGATGGTGCGTTATTAGGGATGAAAATACAGCAGCTTGACCCGATGACCTTACAAGCTCCACCCCTATCTGCCAAGATGACGTCAATAACAAGACGATTTTGAAGAACAACAACCCGCATAGCGGACTGCTCCTCCGTTAAGTTACCTAGAGCTGAAGCGGTCTCAAGTACCACTGCTTCGAGGGTTCTGGTCAATCTACGGATTAGTTTACTATTTGAAACAGTACCTAGGTAGGGGAAGAAACCTTTATTGAAATCTGTATATTGTTCCCATGTAGTTTCTTTATAATTGACAAGCGGGAGATCTCTCTTGTATCTATGCTTAACCAGATTGGTGTTTCTATGATAGTCGGGAGGGGCTAGAAAAACAGGTGGCAGAAGGAATGCAATATAACAAGTGCCATCCCAGTCTAAAGGCAAACGGACATATGCGGTGTGACCACAAACAAAATAGGAATGACGTAGAGCCCTAAACGTGGATCTACCATGATCAGTAAATTCAACTACAGTGGTACATTTACTATGACCTACGTGTACAGAACCATTCTTGCGAACACATAGTTCACCAGTAACAGGCAAGACTGCCATAGCAGGTAGAACAGGAGCAGCTTCGGATTCGACAGATAAAATCATGAAAGTGACTGTGTAATTTCCTAACCCATATACTTCGTTTTCTAGATCAGTTCCAGTATCAACGGGGAGTCCCTCCTTGTCAGGGTAGCATACCTTAAGCAGGACTAAGTTCAGGTCACCCCAAACCCAGTTACCGTCATAAATAGCAGCAGTAGAAACTAGGGAATTGAGCATTTTAAACCACGCGGCACATGTGCCATTGTGAGTGAACGGGTACGGGAAAAGGGGCAAAACACCCTTGTTTTCTTGGTAAGGAGGGAGACGACCACATATCCAGCAATTAGTAGCATTAGTAGCCTGATGGGAGTGATGTAACATACTGATGAAAGTGTTGTTGCGCAGCGCAAGTCTATATGATAATTCATGAGGCGGTAATTCACTAAAAGAATGTTCAGTAGTAGCATTATAAGTAGCACGCTTGAATATAGGGTAGTATATATGCAGAAGAATACCAGCAGTGATAACCAGCAAACATAGGAAAAACATAACAAGTAATGTCACTATACAGCGACTACGAAGTGATTTGCAATACGCCTTTTTCTTATGTTGTCTTTGTCTATCTGTCTCTCTATCTTGATCTAGGGGATACATGTCAGAAACTAATTTAACCGATTCACCTATGGGAGGACTTAAACAATTAAACTGTCTGACTTGCTAGATCGTAACTTTTGTCTGTAAATTTCTGAAGCAGTTTTCTCAACCAAAGGGAGTTTCGTGTCAGTTTGTGGAGGAGGGCAGGGCTTAGTGTCCAAGTCCGAAGGAAGTCCAAAGTATTTCTTTACGTGGCTGGAATGCAGCCACCCTTTCCTGCCCTCGATTTTTACAGCGGTCCTCGTCGTAAGCAGAACCAACTTCGGCGACTGCCAGCGGGGCTCCAGCGGGCTCTTCCGATCGAAATTTCGGACATATACAAAGTCACCAGGTACCACTTCATGGGGCTTCGTCTCAGTGTTGTCGGGAAAGGCTGCAGCTACCTGTGAACGACAAGATTGTAGTGCAGACATCAAGGAGGCAAGGTAATCTGTCAGCATAAGACAATCAACATCAGTTATTTTACGCGGGATGGGCGTCCCCCACATATTCGGTGGCCTACCGAAGACCACTTCATACGGGGATAGTCCAGAACGGGAATGGGCCACCATCCTCATATAGAAGAGGGCGACCGGCAAGGCAACTATCCAGTCTATACCTTTATCTCTACAGATCTTGGAAAGTCGGATTTTCAATGTTTGATTATGACGCTCCACGAGACCTGCTGCCTCGGGATGCCGGACACAATGGAACTTCCACTTGTAACCTAACAGAAGTGTAACGTGTTCCATTAGCTTGGATGAGAATGGCTGGCCATTATCTGAGTACACGATACGGGGCAAACCATACCGCGGGAAGTATTCACGAACCAACTGCTTGGCAGTGGTCGGAGCAGTGTAGTCGGGAACTGGGTATGCCTCTATCCATCGGGAAAGAACACACACGACTACGAGAACATACTTGAATCCTCGACACCGTTCCATCTGGATATAATCCATCTGGAGGACTTCAAAAGGGTGATCGGGAGGCTGAAATCCACCTTGTTCTACGGGGATGCTTTTACCTGGATTGAACTGACCACAAATCATGCAAGTACGTACTTTCTGTTTGGCTGCTGCCCGTAAGTTTTTATTGGACCATATGTGTTGAATACTGTCTAGCATTGCTTTCTCACCAAGGTGTGCAGGACTATGTATTGTATTAATGATGACTTGTACCATAGAGTCGGGGAGAAACCATGTAGATTTTCCCTTCGTCATCCATCCCTGGTCTGTTTGGACCCCTCCTAGTCTAGTCCATTCCTTAATTTCATCTGGTGTTGCATGTGACTGTATGTCGATCACATCATGTGCGGGATCCCTAACTGTCATGCAGTGTGCTGGTACCCCTATTTGTGTCTGATCAGTTACATGAGTTCGGTTCTGAGCGGTCTGCTTTGCTGTTCGGTCTGCCAGGTCGTTACCCTGGGAAATGACATCAGTAATCTTAGTGTGTGCCTTGCATTTCATGATAGAGATTGCAGTAGGTAGATGTATTGCATCTAACAGAGCTTGAATGAGGGGACCATGCTGGATGTTGGCACCGTGAGAAGTTAAATAACCTCTCTCTCGCCAGAGGACTCCAAAGTCGTGAACGACTCCGAGTGCATAACGTGAATCAGTATATATGTTAACTCTCTTATTTCGGGCTTGAATACATGCTTGTGTCAGAGCAATAAGCTCTGCTGCTTGGGCTGACAAAGTGTCAATACAATTGGTTTCAATGACTTCCGTGTCTGTCGTGACGGCGTAAGCTGCCACTAATTCACCTGTCTTTGTTCTCATACATGAACCATCCACATAAAGTGTCAGGTCTGGATCTGGTAACGGGACATCTGTCAAGTCTTGTCTGGGTTTTGTTGTGATAGTAATAACTTCAATGCAATCATGTGCCAATGGATCTACCCCATTTACTGGCAATAACGTGGCAGGATTCAATGTGCTGCAGCGTCTGATTTCGATGTGTGGCTGAAACAATGTCAATTCATAACCTGTCAGTCTTGCTATGGTTAGGTGTTGGGTCTGAGTTCGATTCAAGAGGACTTCTACAGAATGTGGAACCTGTACTGTCAATGGATGTCCTAACACAATAGAATCACTCTGTCTGATTGCTAAAGCTGTAGCTGCAACTGATTTCAAACATGCTGGAAGGGCTTGTGCGACTGGGTCTAATGTACTGGAAAAATAAGCACAAGGCTTATGTGAACCTGCTTGTTCCTGGGTGAGGACTGACAATGCAGTACCTTCACGTTCTGTAACAAAAAGTGTAAAAGGCTTACTGTAACATGGTGTCGCTAAAACAGGTGCTTGACATAAGGCTTTCTTTAAGTCCTCAAAAGCTTGTGTGTGTTCCTGAGTCCAAGGGAGGACAGACGAAGTCGCTGCCTCCTGCGTTGTTAACTGAATGAGTGGCTTTGCTAGAAATGCATATTGGGGAATCCATTGTCTACAGTATGAGGTGAGGCCTATAAAGGCCCGTACCTCCTTTTGTGTTCTGGGTGGTGACATGTTTACAATTAACTGAATGCGATCAGGTGTGAGCTGTCTCCCCACTTTGGACAGCAAGTGACCCAGGTACACAACTTGCTGAACACAGAATTGTAGCTTCGAAGGAGACACCTTGTGTCCCTTGTCAGCCAGGAAATTCAAAACAATCAGAGATGCATTTTCACATTCGGGTTCGCTTCGAGCGGTGATCAGCAGATCATCGACATACTGAAGCAGAGCAGTGTGAACTGGCATGTGGATACTGTCTAGTTGTTTTTTCAATGCTTGGCTATAGATGCTGGGGCTTTCTGTGAACCCTTGAGGTGCACGGGCAAATTTAAAAGATCGTCCATTTAAACTGAATCCGAACAAATATTGGCTTTCCGGATCAATGGGAACACTGAAGAAAGCATTCTTGAGATCGATTACAGTAAAGAACGCTGCTTCGGAATCAATGGCTGTCAGCAACGAAGAGATATCTGGGACCACAGGGTACTGCGGTACAATGCATTTGTTCAATTCGCGCAGATCAATAACCAATCGATAAACAGGTGGGGAATTCTGGTCAGTACGTTTGAGAACAGGAATGATAGGGGAATTACACACATTAGAGTCGGTTTCCACAACCACACCTTGTGCGATTAGCTCGTCAATGATTCTCAGTAAAGCCACTACAGCATCTGGAGGTAACTTGTATTGTCGAATTCGTGGTAATACCACTCCTGCTTTAAGTGTGACTCGATACGGAGTAATGTGCATGCAACCTACATCAGTGGGGCCCTGCGCCCACAGGTGGGCAGGGACGTTCTGTAATCGGGGATCCATGTCTCTCAATACATAATGGCCTTTGAAATCTCGCAAAAATAATCGTACTCCCTCGGGAGAACAACAAATAATAGCCCCTAGAGCTTTCAGTGTTTTAATGCCCAATAGATTTTCTGGACAGGATTTCGTGAGCAATAAGTCTGTAGTCCGTGTCAGAGGACCTACTGCAAGAGGGAGGGGTTGTGATACTTCGTTGATAATCGGTTTTCCTGAAAATCCGAGGGACACGTTCTGTGAGCCTGAGAGGGGTGCCCCTGGTACTTCACTGTGACTTATCGTGGTTCTGCTTGCCCCTGTATCAATGAGAAACTTTCTGTCTTTCCCTAAAACTTGACTATGTACATAAGGACCATTCTGATCTACAGGAACTTCAATAAGGGGCAAGCGGAATTCACTCTCTAGGCTGTTTCATGTGTATCGTTGGTAGTCAGGGTAATCGTTCTGTGCATACTGATACATTTGCTGTGTCGTGGTTTGCGTTGCAGTAATGGGCTGTTGCTGAGGTATCGCTACTGTCTGTGAAGGAGCTGGCATGGGTGCGATCTGCTGTGTATTCTGGGGTACTTGTTGTGAAGTCTGATCTTGTCTAGGAGGACGCGGTCTTTCTTTAGTCTTGCCCGTGGCAATATTATGCTTCAAAACGGCACATTCATTTATATAATGACCTGGCTGCTTGCAATAATTACATACACCTTTTACGGGAGCTGACGAATTACTAGATTGGTTCGCACCCTTTTTCTGACCATCAGCAGGAACTGACTGAGCAACTAACATTTTCATTTTCGTATCTTTCATACGTCTCTGTTCATGTTCTTGTTCTTCTCTAAGCCTATTCTGGTGATACTGTAACATTTGTAACATTTGCGAAGGAGTATTAGCTTGCCAAGTGCTTTCTACTTTCAGTACTCTATTCTTAACCTGGGGTAGGGAATTCTCGACTAATTTCGTTACAAAAAGATGTGGATATGACTCGCTACTTGCTTTCAGACCGCTGTTAATACCAAAACATTTCTCAAATCGTGTATAAAAATCACTAGTGTCTTCATCAGGTTTCTGTTTGCATGCTGAAATTGCACCCCAATCCTCCTTTTTCGTACTCAATAAACGTGGCAACACTTGTACTAATAAACCTGGTAACGCTTTAACTTTATCCCCAAGCCCTAGGCCTGGCACTCGGGTATTCTCTTCATCTTGTAATGCAGCCCAATCAATCTTCGCATCACCCACCTCCCACTCTTTTTCTCTGAGTTTCTCGTATATCCCTGGAGGTAGTAACACTTTCAGTATTTTCATAAGGTCGGGGTATGTGTAATCGCCCATCAATAACATATCCTTTATTTCGCGGTGAAAACCTGCAGGGTCTTTATCGTGACTGGGTACTAATTTCTTCATTTCCAATAATTCCATTTTAGTTACAGGAGTATACACAAATACGCGTCTAAGCGTGTGGTCTGCATTCTGTACGGGGTGCACTTCTCGCAACGGATTCTGTCTATCCATGTAATACATGGTCTTTCGTTCCATAGCGGGTGCTGCGTTAATCTGTGGACATAAGAATGTACTATACTTGTGGCGGTGTTCTAGAATTACTTTAATTAGATCAGTACTTAAACCTGTCCATCTGTTCGTGACCAGTTCTATTAGTATATCACGCAGGGGACCTGGATCAGAATGCTGGCTTTTATATAACAAGAGCAGATGCTGTATCATATACATGCCAGCTAAACGCTGCTCACTCGGTGTCAAGTTCAGGAACGTATGCGCTAGCACATCATCACCATATTTCTCGGAGTTGTCAGCCCATTGCACGGCTGACCTGGCTAATTCTTGTTCATCCATAGAGTCAAGTGCATGATACCCCATGCGCTCTTGAAGTACTCGGTCGGTGGCTTGGAATAAGTGTTCGGGTGTTTTAGGATTACACATGGCTTCCTGATATATTCTTTTACATTCCGGGCGCACTAGACGCACTGGATCTTTAAACGGTCTTCCTTTACCTACATACGCGACCATCTCTCTGACTGGCGCCTGTGCTTGTGCTAGTGTCTCTGGTCCTTCCTCTGGCTCCTCCTCTGTGGATTCATGTTTATCTGCATCTGCTTCTAGAGCAGCCTTTCTTTTCTCGTGCATCTTAGTTATTGAAGTTCTGATTCTTCGGTACATGTTATCTATACTGGCTTCTTTGTCATGCTGACCATCGGATATATGTCGGCCCCACTTGTGGAGTGCTTTCAAATCATCCGGGTTCGCACCCGGCCTATCTGCTTCTCGAATAAAACAGTTTATAAGAAACCGTAATAGCTTGGCTTTAGTATCCACTTTCTGATGCTCCATGGCCTCTTTAATGCTTTCAGGCCCTACTCCTGTCTGCACAAACTTATATATTCGATCCATATGTTCTGTCATTTCAGGTAGTGACATTAGGAAGTTCGTGACTCGCCGTAAACGTACTGATGCAAGTAACATGTCTACATCATTCTTTTTACCAGGTACCGGATCATATCTACAATCTGCAAGGCGATCTCCATAAAATGTAATATCTGTTCTAGGTGTACGCTGTTGCGCTATTTCTCTAAGACTCAGGCGATGATTTGGTGGCGGAGTCTGGTAACCAGCCCCTCCGGACGCGCCTCCTGAGGCACCGTCTCCGAAAGGGTTAGTCGGATCTGTATCAAGGGAAGTAGGAGGATTCTGGGGAGGAGTAGCTTGCGGGGGAGGAAGAGCATAAGGGTTCAGACCGTTAGGCACAGGCCCTGGCGCAGGCAAGGGCGCAGGCAATGGGGTATTAACATAGGTGGGAGCAACATCATCTAAGTAGGAAGAAAGGAAAACGTCCTTTGCTGTCCTCGGGTGTGTCTTAGTCGGGAGCAATGGGGGTGGTAGGTCCTTCGGTATTTCTGGAGAGGCCTTAGGCAGGCCTTTTGACAGGATGGGGAACATGCCATTCATAAGCGTATTTCGCTGTCTGTCTACTTGCTCTAATTTTACTCTGATACCTTCCTCTACTAATGCGTCTTCTCGGACCTTGTCGGGTTCTTCCTTACTCTTTTCTTCTAGTCTGTGAGCTTTTTCTGTGCGTCTATGCGACTCTTTACGCCATAACTCGATGGCATCTTTCTGTGACTGTCTGGCTTTCTTTTTCCATAATGCTTCTTCTACTCTCATGATGCAATCTGCATCCCATGTCCCAGCAGCGGGCCATCTCTGATTCTCGGACAGTTCTTTAGTGTAGTCTACCCACAAGTCGAGAAATAAAACAGCATCTAAGCCATGTTTATGGTACATAAAGTACCCTGGAGTGTCCCTAGGTGGAATGGGAACAGCTTCCTCTAAAACCCCCTTACGGGTTTTTATTTGTCTTAATTTAGAGAACAACGGCATTCTGAAATCTGGCTACTTGATTCTTACTCAGATATGAACACACTATACATAAGACACGTCGAAGCACAACAATGAAAATCGAACATTCACTCATACCACGACATTTGAATGACACATTAAAACATTTCAAGAACGAACCACATTAATTGAGTACAATAACAAGTGCAACAGGATGTACCGCTAAACGGCACGGATACACCTTATACAGGTGCAGACTAGATGTACTGCTATACAGTACAGATACACTGCTAAACAGTGCAGACCAGGCTCGTGCACCCGAACCTGTCTTGACCGGCACAAACTAATGCGCACGTCAGGATGCGTCCCTAGCAACGGTACCCACCAGGAAGCACGGAAACGGAAGGCCTCGGAAACTCTGGACTGGACTCAACACGGACTGGATTCGGACTCGACTCGCGACGTGGATACTTCGGAACTTCGGAACCTGGCGGGCCTCGGTATACCACGGATCTTGCTCTCTCAGCTAGGCTCGGGTTGGGATCCTCCGCACTCCTCACCGCCTCGTCTGGGTGTCGATCGCAGCCTCAGTCACCTCCGTTGGCCTGAGGGAGATACAGGAAATCCTGCGGATACGCGTAGTTGTCCGTCCGGCTGTGGCAGGGGGCTAGGCCTGCAACGCACCGCCGGCGCGTGGGGTGGGGGAGGGGTCCCTATTCGGGCGCCAGAACTGTGGTAAAATCGATTACCTATACTTAATTTGCTATCAATAATCAATAAGAATAACTCAGAAAAATAAGAGGCAAAATCCGGGATATTGAGGTTAACTCAAAAGGGTTTTATTCCTGTAAAAGGAATTGGGTTATTGGCTCGAGCCAAGGTGGCATAACCATTCCATCACCACATAGGGTTCAGGAAGGGAAGACAGACAACATATTGTTTACAGAAATACAGATATATAGTCAATGCATTACAATGTATGAGCATGTAGTAGGCGTAACAGTAGGCGTAACAGCTGGAAAAGAAGAGATAAAACATGGAAACGTCACAAAACGTCATTAAAAAGGCGGTATAATAGGCGTGCATAAAGGCGTACACTAGAAACGTCATTGATCATGAGGTCACAAAATGGGTGGATACATAAGAGAATCTTGCAATGTCAGCAGAAATATATGGCAGAGATGCGCGCGCAGCTGCTTGACGTGTGTCTGACGTATAACCAGAAGGTGAAAGGACTTGACATTTCGCACTACAAGTGTAGACATAAGTGTAGACATAAGTCTGGGATGTCAGATCAACCTAATCCCAAATCGTATCTGGTATCATATGTTTAAGGAACAGTAGTGTCTGGAAGGGAAAAGGTCTCTCGGGCAGGGACTACTCTATACTGTCTGCATGTATGCGTCTACGTGTTGGCATGCGGGGTGAGGGGGCATGGTCCTACCATGGCAACGGAGTCTATGAATTACTTGCACGGAGACAGAAGAACCGGGCCCTCTGCTCCTGCAGCTGGGAGGATGTTTACTTGAACTACGAGACAGGAATGTGTTTTCGAGGAGTGGAACAGATAATTCGAAGGTTGAAGACGGTCTTGGCAGGCAGTGGTTAGGCTATGCGCCGGAGCCGCGCAGGGAAGTAAGGTGGGGGCCACTGGCACAGAGGTAGCCTGGGCTGAGGCCCTTGGAGTCAGGAAGCAGGAGAGAACTCGAAAAAGGCTCAATGGCATATTCTGGGCCTACTTCGCCAGAGCTGAAAAACGTGTAAAGTGTACCACAAAAAGACGGTGGCACGACATATATAGGAACTGAATATTCAAACCGTTCATGGCGGATCTGAAAGAGGACAAGTTAAAGATGGACGCAAATGTATTTGCGTCTTCATGGCTGGCACAGGAGGGAAATAACATGCACTGCAAGCTAGTACATGGAGACGGTGGGGTACTCGCTGGGGAACACTACTTGATCAAAAATTATATTTCCTCAGGCTGCTTGGGAAGCTCTTCTTGAGCAGCCCAAGGTTACAAAATGACAAAGGAATCAAAGTGGCCAACACCCACACTAAAAGAAAATAGGGGTCTCACTCTCCTGCTTTCCAGAGTTTGATTTTATTCCTGCAGCAATGTTTTATCAGGGAAAGGGACTTGTATGTCTTTTCTGTTTAAGTTTCATGCAGTGCCTACACTCTGTTTTTTTCTTGTAAATCTCTTTATCATTTTGGCCTGATTAGGTGTGGGCAGGTTAATTGCTGCATGTGTGGTAACTCCTATTACAGTACATATTACAGGTTGAAATGTGGCAGAAAACATCCCAATTGTAATTTTACGCAGGTATATGTTGGTAGATCGATCCTACCACTATTTACCGAGGGGAAAAAGTTCAGAAGATATCCGGACATGTAGACTTTGGTGTATTGTGCACAAAAATATGCATGTTGTGCTCTATTTTTGCAGGTAAAATGCATTATTAAAATAATTGATTGCATCTGATATGATTTCCATGGTATTGCTATTTATATGATCCGATAAATAACAGTCCAACACTGGGGCGCTCATAGTCAGGCCCCAAGAGCTAAAAGAAGAGAAAGCATGACAAAATTACTGTATATTAATACAAAGCTATTTAAAAACGCTGCCTACACCTTCCATGCTGAGTACATAGCATCCTATCAACTTGAATGTAGAAGTAACAGGCCAATCAATTAGTAGGCGGGGCAAGGTAAGCCTGTCAGGGCGGCGAAGTAAATTACTATGTCACCCTGACGGAGTCTCCTTTCACCAAATTTAGAAGTGACCATCAAGCCAGCTGTAAGTTCCAAAGCATTAGCAGGAGCAGGAACCGCTGTCACAGCAGTTCCTATCAATGCTTTTTTAAGTTTGACGCACAACTCCACCAACTGGATGGAGACATCCGTCAAATTTATATATTTTTTATCTTCAAAAGGAAAATCCATTGAGATTTTCTTTTGGGACAAAAAAAATATTAAAAAAAGACCCCGCTTGGGAGTCATCTCCCAAAGTAAATGGGCATTTCTTTGGTTTTTTTCTGCCCCTTATCACCAGGGTTTTCCTGGTGGTGATGGGCAGTAAACAACAGCCGTCTGTTCACCCTTCTAAATTAGGGGGGTGGACATATAGTAATTTCTTGGACAGCCCTTACTCCGTTTGGCCATGGGAGTAGTTTGGCCACAGCGGAACCAGAATAGTCTTCATGGCTAACAAACTATGGTCCACCTACATCTAAATTTTTGCAGTTGGACCATTATATAGGAGATAAATATACTCACTTACCACTGTGATGAAGTATGCTTACCACCTGTAAATAAATCAGGCCTTAAGTGCATTGCTTACTAAACGTGCAATCATGTGTAAATAAATATATTTTTCAGGCATTAAGCATTCCCTGATCTGTGACACACTTCACCTTGGAAACACCTATCATCCAGTTATACATGTTGTCATGACAACATTGCATATTTTCACAGACAGCAGTGACTTTATTCAACACATGGAAGCTGCAAATGTACTCACATATAATTGAACATACAGCATTCTGAAATCATTGCAAGGATTTCTGATGGCTGAATACACTTTCAGCCCCATAGAAATCTCGTTAAGTAACTACCAAAGAATATTACCCTTTTAAAAACATACCTTCCGTGTAAACTGTTAATTTTCCAGCTTGGGTTCGATTTAAACCACTTTTTAAAATGGACCACTTTTATATTCGTATGCACCGTTACAGTGCTACGTTTCTCCCTCTTCCATGCCAGCTTGTCTTTTACAATTTGCGAATATTCTTATCCAAACGTATATGCTGCAAACCCCACAAGTTCACCTGTGACCTTGAAAAAACACTGGCCCACATGCATCAAGCATTTTTGGAGTCGCAAACGGTGCGATTCCTTAAAATCGGCCGTTTGCGATTCCAAAAATGCTTTTTTGGATGCATCAAGCAATTTTAGAAATCGCAACATTTTTGCGATTTCTAAAATTGCGATTGCTTTTAAGAAATCCCAAATTTGCGATTTCTTAAAAGCAATGCATGAATACTTTTTAAATTGCGAATTCGCAATTAGAGGGATAAATTTACCGAGTAGTTGAACAACTCGGTAAATTTGCCAAAAGTGAAATTAACGCTGAAAATGCATTTTTTAAACATTCATGTTATGAACACACATGTCCTTAGGACATGTGTGTGCAACATGATGCGAAAACAAAATTTCATGGGTGCAGGGGGTGTTCATTTGAACCCCCCTCACGACCCTTGAAATGCAATCAGGATTTGCGATTTTCAAATTGCGAATTCGCAATTCCCATTCATTCCTATGGGCCTTTTGGCCCATAGGAATGAATGGGAATTGCGAATTCGCAATTTGAAAATCGCATTTTTTATGCGATTTGGAAAAAATAGCGATTTCTACCAAATTGCATAAAAAATGAAATAAACAATCATGCATAGGCTTTTGCGATTTCTAAATTGCAAATCGCTATTTATCGCAATTTAGAAATCGCAAAAGCCGAAATTGATGCATGTGGGCCACTGTCTCCCAGTCTCTATCCACTCATACACATACACACACTCACACACGCACCCACACGCACACACACATGTCTAGTCTGCACAACATTCTTTGATGACATCACAGATTCCCTTCACCTCAGGCTGGCACTTCCGTGCATAAGAGCACTTAACGCTCTCTTATACAGAAAAAACAAACACATTATCAGTTAACTACACTCAGTGCAGTCAGACACCAGCTCAGGAAAGATGCTCAGGCTCAAGACAAAACATTATTATTGTGTCCAGTGCCTACGTCTTGCCACTGCCAAGTCAGAAACACAAGTGTGAAATTCAGAGGCGCTACATACAAAAGCCACATTAGACTAATATGCAAACTTGTAAAATCATCAGAAGTCCGATACTGCATGGCCATGATCACAACAACCCTCTTTTTGGTAGGAGAGGTAAACCAAAATAAACCTCATCCAGGGCTTCTTCATGTCCTGCTACCCATCTTCACCCAAAACAAGTCACAAAAGGCAATAACATGCAATGAAAGTAAGGAGACCCAGAATGTTAAAACTCCTATTTGACCCTGAAGGCAACTACACTCTAAGGGGTCGATTATGATGGGGGACGGACCTGCATCCGTCCACCACCCCCGAAGTGGAGGGACCGTCCGCAGGGGCAGCGGTGTTCCCTCCATTGCAATTAGGATGTGACCCTGGCGGTCACATCCCGTATATTTAACATTGCGGCGGGTGCTGCTTTAAGCAGCACCCGCCGCAAAGTTAAAAGTGCATGCTGTGCATTTGCATGCACAAAGCGGCAGGCACCGCGTGGTGCCTGCCGCATTGTGCATGCAATTTATTTATTTATTTATTTAAAACATTTATAGAGTGCGGCTGTCACCTGGCAGGTATCCTGGCGCTGGTAGCTTACTCCTGGGTTAGATGCGGAGGGAGTTGATTAAGGGGGGACGGGGGTGGAAGGCTGGGGGAAGAGCCATGTTTTTATTAGTTTCCTGAAGGGTAGGAGCTGAGGAATTTGGCGAATGTCGGCAGGCAGACTGTTCCAGAGCTTGGCAGCAGCTACTCTGAAAGATCTTCCCCCGATCCTAGCCTTCTTGAATCTGGGTACTTTCACAAGGCAGGCGGTCGCGGATCGTAGCGTTCTGGTAGGGATGTACCAAGAGAACAGATGTTGAAGAGGTCTAGGTCCTAAACCGTGTAGTGCCTTGAAGACCAAGCAAAGGGCCTTGAAGGCTATTCGTTGCTTCAAGGGAAGCCAGTGCAACTCGGCCAAGGCAGCAGTGGCCGAGGATCTCCTGGTCCATCCAAGTGCCAGTTTGGCTGCTGCCGACTGAACTCGTTGGAGTCTGTCCAGCAGTGTCGAAGGAGATTCAAGCAGGAGGGCGTTACAATAGTCGAGGCGACTCAGAATAGTGCACCTGACTATCAATGCTCGGGCTGGAGGTGGTAATAATGGCAGGATTTTGCGCAGTGAGCGCATAAGGGCTGAGCAGGTGGCGACTGTTCTTGTAACCTGCGTTTCCATGCTAAGTTTGTTATTTAGCATGACGCCCAAATTGCGAACGCTGGCAACAGGTAGTGGATTGTTTGAGTTTTCCGGGGGCCAGAACTCCGCAGGAAGAAGGCGAGGTATGCGGCTCGCAGGACAGAATAGAACCTCGGTTTTCAAGGAGTTGAATTGGAGGGAGTTCCGGTGTAACCAGCCTGCGGTGTCTCTTAGGCAGTTATGGAAGGCTTCCAAGGAGATGGAATCTTCGCCCTCCCAAGAGAAAAGGAGCTGGGTATCGTCCGCATGGTTTACTGTAGTCATATTGTGGGATTTGATTAAAGTGACCAGTGGTTTTAAGTAAACATTGAAAAGGATCGGACTGATAGAGGAACCCTGGGGTACACCGTGAGGGACAGGGGAGAAGGCAGATTGGAAAGGAGGGAGGGATACGGCCTGTTTCCTATCTCTGAGATAGGAATGAAACCAGAGCAGGGCCGTGCCATCAACCCCTGCTTCTCTCAGCCTCTCAAGCAAGGTCACGTGGTTGACAGTATCGAATGCGGCAGACAGGTCTAATAAGATCAAGGCCACGGCTTGGCCCCTGTCTGCACGCATTCGAAGTTCTTCCATGTCAGTAAGCACTGCTGTTTCTGTGCCATGGGCTGTACGAAATCCGAATTGGAAGTCGTCCAGAACGTGATGCTGCTCGAGGTGGGTTGAGAGGCAGGTGCTGACCCATCGTTCTATCACTTTCGCCGGAAAGGGCAGAAGTGATGTGGGGCGGAAGTTGGAAAGGCATTCTGGATTCAGAGTTGGTTTCTTCAGTAGCGGGGTGATGAGCGCTTGCTTCCAGGGGTTGGGAACGAGGCCACACCCGAGAGATTGATTCCAGATCCTCCGAAGGGTGTGGAATAGCTCATTCTCGCATGCTTTCCAGGTTTTTGGGGGCAGAGGGTCAAGGGGGGATCCCGAGGTAATGCCCAGTGCCAGTTTCTCAAATTCTGCTTCAGGGATCAGGGGAAAGGCCAGGAGACTTTCCCTAGGAGGGCACGCAGAACTTGGAGGATCAGGGTTAGCGGAGCCAGCTCCGGGGGGGGTTGGAGTGTTATGTGATGGGGGCGTTGCCAGGTTGTTAATGATGGTCTCGATTTTGTCCGAGAAAAACTGTGCGAGATTGTCACAGAGGGTCTGAGATGGGGGAATAGATTTCTTGGCGCAGTCAGGATGTATAATATTATCCAGAATTTGGAATATGCTTTTTGGACTGTTAGCTGCGTTAACTATAGTGGAGCAGTAGTAAGTCAATTTGCTCTCTGCAATGGTAGATTTGTAGTCACGGAGCGTATTTTTCCAGAGGGTTTTATTATTATCACAGTATCCGTGTCTCCACTTTCTCTCGGCCTGTTTACAGGCTGATTTAAGAGTTTTCAGGGAGTCATTGTACCAGGGAGCAGGTGCTCTACCTTTGGGTTTGCAGTGTTTTAATGGGGCAGCGGAGTCCGTGATGGAGGTGATTCTCGAGCTGAAGGATCTGTAGTTGTTTTCAACCGAGCTGGTAGGAGAGAAACTATCCTCCACATCAAAGACTTTGGTGGTGGCGCTGAGTTTTTCTAGGGCTTTCCAATTTCGGTTCGTAAATTCAGATAGAGAGCTATTATTGGGCTTTCTTATAGTGGTGTTGGTAATGTAGAGTTTAATGAGTGAGTGGTCCGTCCAGCTCATAGGCAGAATGTCGCCTACTTGAGTTAGATCAGGGCTCGAAAAGATAAGGTCGAGTCGATTGCCTGCAGTGTGGGTGGGATCCTTAATCAGTTGGTGAAGCCCCACGCTGTCACAGGACAGCAAGAGGTTGTCTAGACCTGTATCTAGGCTGCCGTTTGGCCAGAGATTGAAGTCTCCTGGAATAACTAGTTTGTTGTGGGAGGTTGCCATGTTAGTAACGATAGTAAGAAGAGCTTGCTGTTGCGGGATGGAAAATGCCCCTGGGGGTCGGTAACAGATGATCACAGTGAAGGTGACTCCTGGGTGGCAGTTTATGGCCAAACCAAAGAGCTCAATTCCAGGCACTGGGTCTATGTCAATGATGTTTATTTGCCATGAGGCTCGGAAGATGATGCCAACTCCGCCGCCGCGGCCTTTGGGTCTGGGGAGATGCAGGATGTTGAAGTTTAAAGGGCAGGCAGATGCTAAATCGATATCACAGTCGGCATGTGTCCAAGTCTCAGTAAGGAAAAGGACATCTAGTTGGTGTGATTCTATGAGGAGATTGATTTCAGTAGCATGCTTAGGTAGGGATCTGACGTTCAGCAGACCTCCTACGATTAAGCCCTTGTGGGTGAAGTCAGGTAAGGGAAAAGCTGTCTCTTCAAAGGTGAGCTTACCTTCGTGTGCAGACCCTCGTAGATTAAGCAGTGCATCCCGGGTGTAGCGTGGGGACTGGGGGCTGAATTGGGCAAAGTTGGTGGCGCTAGGCGCGTCCTCGTCGCGGACGAGCGCAGACGAGCTTGCCTTAAGCGCGCCTTCGGCACGCAATCGGCGTGCCCGCTGCACTCGTCCGCTGCGCTTCCGGTGTTGGCACATCAGTTATAGTGGCAGCGAGTGACGTGGGAGGGGGCGTGGCCAGCTAGAGATGGGCGTGGCTGTCGTCTTCCTCGGCGTGCAACGGCGCCAAAGAAACTAGTGATTCCGTTCACACAGCTAATATTCAGCTGCTCGGCGAGTCAAGGGTGAGTGTCAAAGTAATCTTCACTGTGCAAATAAGCAGGTCTTTTAAAAATAGGATATACAACAGAATTTTTAAAAATACAGCAATAACGAACTCCCGGCTTTTCGCCTCAGGAGTAATGCATACAATGGAGCAGCGCTAGTGCTCAGCGCGCTCTATTTATCTATGTGGAGGGGGCGTGGCCAGCAAGAGATGGGCGTGGCTGTCGTCTCCCTCGGCGTGCAATGGCGCCAAAGAAACGAGTGATACCGTTCACACAGCTAATATTCAGCTGCTGGGGGGTACCATAGGTACCCCACATGTGCACCCCCCACCACCCCCTTCTCCCTGGGGCCCGCAACGGGCCCCCAATGCAAGGACTGTATGCCTTAATGCCGCCACGGAAAGGCATAGCCCCCAGCACATCCTAATATGGCTGGCAGTGTCTGATAGACACCGCCACCATATTAGAGCTTTTCCGGCGCGGTCGAAAGGCGACCACGGCGGAAAAGCGACGGACGGTCTTCCCGTCCGCTACGTTCCCCCCCGCAATTGTAATATGGCGAGGTGAAATAGGTGGCGGACGAGCAAGGATGGCGGATGGATCGCCACCGCCTGCATGGCGGTGGCGATCCGTCCGCCATCCTAATTGACCGCTCAGTCATTTTTCTGAGTCGAACCCCATGACAACATCACCAACGTTGTATACATGAACATGCCTTTAGAGAATGTATTGCCTAAAAAAGTCCCTACCCACACCTGACTTCTAGACTGATTCGCCCTACTTCGTGCATTGAAACCTAATTATCCTGGATAAGGCCTTAAGGCCAAGAGATGTGATGAAAAATGTGCAATTTTAAAGATTTTAATGAAAATAGCACCAAAAATTACAAAGAGCCAGCCATGGATATACATTAACGCCGGACCATAAAAGTTCCAAAATGAGCCTGACTATGATGTAGCGCATGTCCGCTAAAGTGACCCAGTTAGGCTTGCTGAACAAAGTACCTTGAGGAGCATTGCGAAGATCCATGTTGAAGAATCACCGCGTAGCTGAATCGATGCACCAGTTCTGAGGTACGGCGATGCAGCATTGTGAGGTCCTGCATCGTTGTCGACGATCCTGTTGATGAGGGCTTGCGATGCGAAGTCTGGCATTTTTTTTTTTTGCAGAGTTTTATATGGCGCTAACTAGACCCGAACCGAATCGGGTATCAGAGCGCTTTACATAGCACCAGTTACGTTACATGAGGCACGGGGAGATTAGGTGATTTGCCCAGAATCACAGGAGGTTTTGGCATCATTACCAAGTCTCGAATCCAGATCCCCAGGTCCGAGGTCAAGCGCCCTAGCCGTTAGGCCAACTCGCACGCAGTGTGGATGATGCATTGGTTTGAAGGAGCTGTGATGTGGAGTCCAGCATCATCGCTAAGGCTGCCGTTGAATACGGATGCATGACTGCATTGCTCAGTAGCGATCCCAAAGAGGCTGCAGAGGCAAAGTCGGTCCAGTCCGCACAGTAGCGGTGATGCTTCGGTTGTGCTCTGGGTTGTGTCGTGCAGCAGGGTATAGTTGTCGGTTCTGCTGGATCCACAGAGGCTTGCAGAGAGCCTTAGGCCCACCTCCAAGGGTCCAGTACTGGTTGGCATCTCTTGGCAGCATAGATTTGCAGATGGGCGAGTCCAGGTGCTGGGCTAAAGGTTGTTTTAGCATTCTGTCCCTGAGGCTTGAGTAAGAAGACCAGACAACTACCCCTTGGAATCACTTTGGGGTCCTAGGCTCAATGGGTGCAGGTTCAGTCCTTCTCAGCCAGACAAGGAGAGTAGCAGGCAAGGCAGCACAGCAGGACAGCAGTCCGTTAGAGCAGCAGTCCAGCAGAGTGGCAGTCCTTTCAGCAGCACAGCAGTCCATCTTGGCAGAGCATGTACAGGCCTGGAATTGTACTGAAGAGTTGGTGTCCGAGGTCCAATATTTATACATGGTGCCCTTCCTCTTGTATGTTGGAGAAGCTTCTAGAAATTTCCTTTAATAAGTCGCCAGATATCCTGCCTTCCCTGCCCTGGCTCCAAACTCACTGCAGGGTGTATGCAGCCCTTTGTGTGGAGGCAGGATACAGCCTAAGAAAGTGTAAGTAGGGCTTTGCCAGCTCTGCCCTCCTATCCTGCCACTGATGGCACATCCAGGTACACCTTAGCTCTATGTTGTGTGTGGCTGTCTGGGAGGAACACACAAAGCCACAAAATTAGGCTGACTATGATGTAGCGCATCTCATCTGTCAGCTACCCCAGTCATGTGACCCAGAGGCAGGCTACAGGCTACAGACAGTATAAGGCTAAGGCAGGAAAACGACAACTTTCCAAAAAGTTGCTTTTTCAAAATTGTAATTTAAAATCTGACTTTACCATAATAGAGTACTTTTCATTTCAATTGTAAAGACACTAACCATGAACTGCTTACCTGTTTCCATTTAGAAATTACAGATTATTAAATGTAATAAGATAACTCCAATGTTAACCTATGGGAGAGGTAGGCCTTGCAGTAGTGAAACATTAATGTGATACATTTCCACAACCAGGGCAAGCAACATTTAAAATCACACACATATATTGCACTGTGCCTGCTGGGTAGCCCTGCATCTACCCTAGAGGTGATGTATGTCTTACATAAGAAGTTTTGGGACTGGCAAGTAGTTTCTTTTGCCAGGTTCTCATGGCAGTTTAAAGTGCCCACACGGATACTATGGCAGACCTGAGACATATTTAAAGTGCTGCTAAAGTGGGTGACGCAATCAGTGTTGCTTCCCTACTATTCTAATTTACAGGCTCTGGGCACATGTAATGCCACATTACTAAGGACTTACAAGTAAATTAAATATGCCAATTGAGTATCAGCCAATTCTACCATGTTTTAAGGGGAAATTCCAAGCACTTTAGCCTTGGCTAGCAGTGGTAAAGTGCAAAGATTCCTATGGCCAGCAAAAATGAATTAATCAAAAAGTGAAGGGTAAAGGCAAAATGGTTGGGGTGACCCTGCAGCGAGGGCCAGGTCCAACGGTGTCTGGGTCCGATTTGGAGAAAAAAAAACTCTTTCAATTATGTGTCTGAATGGCTCCGTGAACTGGTAAAGGGATATCAAGCTTTTCACATCTTTGGATAAATGGATCCTGAAACTGGGTAGTGCACACCTATCCTTCAACTTCTAGAACTGCATGGTTCAAGGAACACATACATGGATAGCATTTATCTGTAGGAGTTTAACTTTGCACATGATGTCAGAAATCAAGTTTGATGATCTAAAGCCAATATTTTCACTATTGATTCATCAGAAAGTACTGGGGTATCATGGAACAATTCTTGGATGAGTATTTCCCACTTTTTTCTAGCGACAGCCCCTTAAAATCATATTTTGACAAAAGAAGAATGGGGTCAAATGCTGACACTAACACGGTAAGCAGGAGAAATTTTCGTCTGCAGCAGCAAAAGTGCCCACCAGGAACAGCACGCATTTCATGTGCCCCAGCCCAGCCCTGACAATAGAGAGACTTCAGTCCTGTTCTCTGCTTTTTACCGCTTCGCCCCGAAATGGGAGGCAGTGTGAAATTTCATCTTCTGCTACTTTCTATATATTTTTTTATTAAACTTCGCACAATAGACACACTTTAAAAATAGTAGTTTAAAGCACTGATAAAAATGAGTTGTTGCAGGAAAAGCACACAAAAAGCTAAGTTTAGCAGATGAATTCTTATCTTAAAAAGATTTTTTTCTTTTCTGTTTTTTTTGCTGGGAAGTTCACCCACTTGTAAACCGGTGCAAAGTATAAAAATGTTTAAAATTCAGGAACTTTCAAAAGTTTTGAGCTTTGAACAAATTAGTTGGCAGAATTGTAACAGAGCAAGTCCCATCTGTCCATACTAATATTATAAAGAGAGAGCCCAAACCTTTGAGGCGGGTAATCTCAGTAACCACAGCACCAATCACAACACCCAATACAGCGTTGTAAAGGGCAGTTGCAGCAGAAGGACATAGGTTATGCAGACGCCCACCATATACATTTAAAAGGTAAAAAAAACGTGCCAGCAATGTAATCCCTTGTAGGCGTGTCTGCGTGGTAGGCATGTGCTGGGGGAGTGTGGTACGTTCCGCCCTTCATGCCATGTCTCATATTGTGTGCTGTGGGCGTGTGCTGGGGGTGCAGCATTACGAAAACGTGTGGTACGTTCCGCCCTTCATGCCATGTCTCATATCCTGTGCTGGGGGCGTGGGCGTGTGTGGGGCACGGCATTACGAAAAAAAAAATGAGCGTACATTTCAGCTCCGGCTGTGCTTGCCCGCGCTCCCAGTGCCGTGAACCTGCTTTACTGTATGTAGGTCAGGCATGGCGCTATTCCCAAGGGCCGGAAGGAGCGCAAACATGGGCCATTGTGCAGGAAATCTAATCTCGCCTTATCGTCCGGTAACGCCTGATGCGCACACTGGAGATTTACCACTTCTGTTGCGCACAGGCCTCGTGCGACACACATCCGGAAACAAGGCCCGCCTCCACGGAAATAGCAAGAAAGGGCCTATCCCTCCCCCGGTAAGTACATTGCTGGCACGGCGGGCCACATCTCCAGCAACATACTCATATTGTTTCACCACCCATTTGAAAAATGCACAGGTCTCTCTCATTGATGGCCAGCACCGAGATACACTTTTAGGCACACCTCCCGCCTGAAGTTCTATGGAGGGTGCTCACATATTAGGATTTAGGCATTTGTTATGGTCATTTTTATTGGGCAATATTTCGTGTTCTGGGGGCGTGGCCAATGGGCGCAACAATCGGCCGGCAGCAATTCATACCCGGACAACGTCGGGACGGGTTGCTAGTCATCAATAAAGTGCTTGGATAACTGGTACAAGCACCACTAGTTTCTTGCTCACTACAAAAGGAAACATAAGAATAGCAGCCTGGCAAGATAAAACTATGAGGACACCTCTTGCAGGCTGCTATTCCAACAAAGGGTTTTCTGTGTTAAATTAATATGTATGAGTCTTTCATGCACCGGACTTACGCATCTTTACTAGGAGCAGGAAGCAAAATGGGCATGTCGGAGATTTGAGCTATCAAAGCTAAAAAATGGAATTAGTCACTAATACCCCAAAGCTGTTTCTTTTTTGTATATAATCCATCACTAACAGCAGATAGGGCAATCAAATCGATCTATGGTGACCTATTTATTCCAGGACCAGGCAGGCTCACATCTTTTCGATTGATGTCCAGCAACCAGAGCTGGGCACCAATGTAGTCATGTCCAGCATAATACCAATTTGGCCAGAAATATGATTGAAACAATGGCTGACTTGCCAAAATGCCTCCTAAGAGGAATTACTTTCAATAACCTATTTTTGGGTGTATCAATTGTCAATAATTTTTAGGCAATTGTTTACTTCAATTTATGTTTTTTTAATTTGTGATTCTTTTTCGTGGCAACTTTATTAAGAAGCAGTTTTTAAAAATAATTATTTAATGTTGTTAATTATCTGAGAGCCACCTATTTGACTAGAAAGGGGCTTATGCATAATTCTATAGAGAGAGAATGTTGAACAAAAATGTGTCTCATCTGTTTTGGGGGAAATGTAAATCTTCCATTCTTACTAGTCAGCACATCATACCATTGCTAAAGCAAGCCGATTAAGTGGATGTTGGTAATTATTTCCAGCTGATGAAACAGGTTGGGTAGAGATGGTAAAAATGTGAACTAAAGTTTAAACATAGATTTTAATGCAGGAAAAATCACAGAGTAGCATAACGCCCTTATGGCTTAGATTTGGTTGTATATTAATTGTTTGAAATTTATACTGAGGTAAACCTTCATGGTGCTGAAATGAAAATATAATTAATCAGTGTGAATAACACCTAAAGAAGACAATATTTGTCTGATTTGTGTACTTCGTAGTCAAATTTAGACTCATGGGCCGTAGGATCATATGCTTCACCGGCCCAACATCCTATAGGGGTGGGTGGAACTTGCGGAGTTTCACACTTGGAATTACACAGAGTTACCAAAAAACTCAGCAAGAGTCTGTAGAGATCCACGAGCGGGAGGAATTTGGCATGTCGTGCTGCTCGCACTGATTTTTAGAGTATGTTCCATGCTGTAAAATCAGCCCAAAGGCACCATGTGGCACACCAGAGGGATCTGCTTCTTTCTGCCGCTTGAGTAGGTTTCCTACTCAATCGGCAGCTTTCTCAACGTGAACGTTCGAGACCTGCTGCGACTGCCTGCGTTGTGATATCCCACTAGGAAGCATTCTAGCACCTGAAAATCATGCTAGGGAATGCAAATTCTCACTAGCTAACTTAACGTTGGTGAACCGCGCTGGAGACAAAACTCTGCCACATGGGGGTTGGCACAGTTCTGCTGGAATTCCGCATTCCAGGTGGAACACAGAGTGGGCAAAACGCTGCAAACTCTGCCAGCGGAGTGGAATTATTCACCCACCCCAACTTCCTTAGTGCTCCAACTCCATGTGTTGACAGTAATCAGTGTGTATTGGAAGGCTGATTTCAATTCTCTATTCTCCTTGTCCCCTTAGGCCCCCATAATAAGCCAGGAGTTTCTGGATGGCCAAACGTTCTAATGCACAGTGGTGTCACTGCATAGAATTCCAGCTATTGCAAGTTATAAGACTCAGATGTTGGAATAACTGGGGAGACCTGGAATGACATGGTAGGATCACGCATGTACATAATTCCTTATTCTTAGGTATTATGCAGACAGTTATCACCAGTTTAACTGGGCAGTAAATCTCTGCAGTAACTTTATACACAGGGATTAAATGGAGTGGAGGATGCTAGAAGGCATGGGAAAATGTCACTTGGCAGCCATTTTCCCAAAGGGATTTTGCCAGCTGAATTTTCATGTTGATTGACAATAGTCCAGTGTTCCCACATGGGGGACATCTTGGAACACCAGGCCACTGATAGTAGTGCATAGTGGAATACCAATCCCCTTAATAAAGAAAAAGAACATGGGGATGCAGTCCCTGGGGCATATAGTGGGCCAGGCATATAGGGACCCTCATCCCCTTAATTAAAAAAAAGGACCCATGCCCCCCTCGCCGTAAAAAAAAAAAAAATAACCCAGGAGGTGGGTCTGCAGGGACAGTAGATGTTCGGCGGCGAGTGTCCCCTTCTCTAAATAGATGAGTGCGTCCCAAGGTAATGGGGTCTCTGGGACCTGTAAAGGCTCAGAGAGGGGGCTGCAAGACCCCTTCCCTTTAAATATAGAAAAGGGTGTCCCGGGTGGGCACCGGGGCACCCAAAATAAACTATAAAGTAAATATAACTTGCACCCTCACCATGCACTGATAATTACCCCACATTTACATCCCTCATGACATGATCTCTGACATCATTGATAACATGACTGCAGCATCTGAAATGACAACATTAATCTTGTTCTGGGCAGGATTTCATTCCCCAGACTGCACAGGGCCCCAGGAGGTATTCTCTGCATTGTTTCACCAGCTCACCAGGATAGGCATTATGAAGCGTGCCTCAGACCCCTACGGGCCGCCATTGCCTGGAAGGGACTGGGCCAGGCCCGCACTCTAACATAATCGCTGGAGCTCGTTGTAGGAAGGTATTGTTCTGTTTTATGCTCACATGTGACTTTGTCTAACCTGGGCAAGCAAGCGGTGAAGACTGATAGGAGGAGACGCAGCCTCCTACTGACTTTAAGGGTCCCTACTGGCCCGTAATTGCCCCGATTGTTTAAATTTGATTTTTAGTTTATTTCAGCGTATTACACAAAGGTTCTTACTATGCCTAGATTGTTTAGTCTTTATTTTTGAAGCTTTTAAAGTGAAATATTTAAGACACTTAACTGCCGTGCTTGCCAAGCCGTGAACTTTAGTGGTTTGTCATTCGCGCATAGTATAGACTGTCCACTAGTCCAGTGGATAATTCTGTGGAAGTGGGCATTATCATCTTTTTCTTTTTCTTCCTACAACTTATTTAAGTTGAATAAAGCCACATGTGCTACCCCAGCACAGGGCAATGCCCATACAGCAACTGATTATTTTTAGTGCGGGCGGTAAATGGTATTTCTAAAGAAATCAATATGGCAGAATGACGCCTCTCTTTAGGGGGGGGGCCCTATGGATGATGTTGCCAGACTATTAGTACCCGAGTTGCAACAAGGGGAGTCTTCTTGTTCTAGTGCTGCAGAAGGCCCAGTCATTCAACCAAATCAAGAACCAGCTCGAGTTTTTTCTTCTGATAACTGTGCATCCATTGCCTGCTCTCCCACTTCAAAGAGGAAAAGAAAGTGGAGGAAGACCCCCATGACGACTAGTGATAAACATGTTCCCTTGCCTTTAATCATGATGCATATAGACATAGCAACTCAGCCAAGACCCTCTTCGGAGTCCTACTGGGCGCCTCTAATAGCAGGAATACAATCTAGAATGGAGGATTTATTAATACCCATTAGAGAACTAGAGATAAGTTAGAGCTCCTGATTACTGAAGTGGATAGGATTAAAGATAATCATTTTAATCCACCCCCGGGGGATTTAGGGGTGTGCCCCCGACTGACCATCAGTAGCACCTATAACACCTAATACATCAGGGTCCAACATAGGGGCAACCAGATACCACCCAGAGAGGCACCAGACTGCAGGAGGTTACTAGACACAGGAGGCTGGTACTATGGCTGAACCACATTCCAGGGGATGTAAATGTTTACCTCTGCCTGCAGCCTCCATGAGGAATATGGTGCAGGAACCTATTGAGAACATAATCCACCTGACGGAAAGTGACACTCCCCACTATGAGTTACAGAACTTAGCTCACAATTTTGAAAGGGTTAGTAACACCAATAGCGCGGGTGCTCATGTTGCCATTAACTTACCACCAGAATGCTGCCCATATGAGGAGGTTTTAGTCATTGTCCCCTCCCCCTTGTGGCCAGATCAAATAGAAAGCCATGATTCATTGAAGAATAGGCTTCGGAGGAATTGCCAATCCCCCATAGGGGGTGTCCAGAAAATCCTGTTTACTAGGAGGGTGAGTCGGGTTGGCACCCTGAGGAAACATTGTGAAGGGATTGTATTATAATCAACTTTAAGGAGCCCAGTCGGGGCGTTCTAGTGAAGGCAATACCTCCATTGCAGATAGAGTCGCATATATCACAACAGCCCCTGGTTTCTTTTTATAGGCACCTTTGAAATTCCCAGTACCAATTGCGGGGCCAGGAAATATACCCAATAACTGCGCCCATAAATACCAATCACCTTAGCCCCTGGTGGTATCTTATAGGTTCCAAGCACTAAGAAACCTCCAGGACATCAAATGACTTGAGTCAGGGCAACATAATACAAATGAGGATCTAACTGTGGGGGCCAGGAAGGTGAATACTGATCCAGGTATTAATCAATCATTTTGTTGATATTTTAACTGGTGCCTTATCTCCATCTATGAGTAATAATGTGGATAATACACACCAGAGAGTGGTATTGCAAAACTTGTCACCTCCCAGCATCACTTCCCTTGGACTGGAGGGGGATTACAAAATTGCATCATGAATGTAAGTGCACAGTCGAATAAACAGAGTGCACTAGGCTGGTCGGATGTTATAAACTACCTCAATATAATATGTATTCAGGAAACGTGGTGTGCAGCCCCAATTTACCTTTACCTTGAGGGTTTTTCATTACATTGGCTTGAGGCCGATCCATCGCCTGCAGGTAGGGCAAAAGGGGGGCTCTTGGTCTGTATACGGTAAAAGCTCCCAGTAAATATAAAAAAAAAAAAATAACTATAGGGTCACATTCATTAATACTATGGCTAACATTTAACACCATCGGTGCGGCGCATTTTCCCGCTGTGCGCTGAAGATTCGAAAATCCCGCGGTTCATGACGAGCTCAGCTCGTCATGAGCGTACGAGAGGTGTACTTCATGACGAGCTGAGCTCGTCATCAGCGTCGAAGGGGTTAAAGGAGGCCGGGATGTGGCATTGGTCAATTTTTAAAACAACATTTTTGACTCTACCTTTGGTCGTAGCCCTTGAGTGCGGCCTACAGACACTATTTTCCTCTAATAGTTTTATATTCACCTGGCAGGAAATTTTAACATCCAATCCTGCCCTCCGTCCGCCACATGGGTTTGTGGGGTTACTAACCAGGTTGGGGAAGGGGTTTTACATTTTCCCCACAATGATTATACTAAATTCTATGATTACTAAACTGGATTTACACTTACTAAAGTGTGCATGTGATAATAATGGAGACCCAATACCATCTTTTATAGGAAGGACAGCCACAACCATCATCGATCTTTTCCTAATCTCAGCCAACGCAAGTAAGTGGTGCACTACACATCCAGGGTTGTTAAGAACGACCTGAGCGATCATAATTGTATTGTATTGACGTTCTTTTTTTGGGGCAAAGCTAGCAACATCTCACCAAGCTCTACCATCAAAGTCAAAAGTCAATGATTCTTCATTCTGGCAATATAGGCCATAAAAGCACATTAAATAAACATATGAAACTAAAAACAGAAGTAAGTAAATAGCACCTTAAAATAAACGCATTAGTGCATATTTGCTTCCAATTAACATGAATAAAACAATCTAAGACAATGTATAAAATAGGTTAGGTTAAGGCTCAATATTAGAAGGGAAATACAAAATCATAAAATCTTGGGTTAAAAATTAGACATCTAAAGTGCAGGTGCATCAGGGCATTGACAGGAGCAAAAACATCGAGTTCAATCCATACAATGTACCACCATTGAATAAACACTGAAAGCACCCTTAAGGTCTTATCAAATGGGAGCTTTCTAATCCTTACACAGCTTCTTCCTAAGTATTAAGGCTCCTGAAAAAACTTGCAGTCCCAAGGCAGACCACAGGGGAAGAAAGCATTTGTAGGAACAACAGTGCAGGCCTTACAAGTGGGGACAGAAAGGAGTCTACGCAAACATTTATTCTCTACCACCTGCAGTTCTCTTACATTCGTTGCATCCGTAAGTGGCCATAGTGATACATATTTCTCTATAGATCTTTATTAGGGCAGGTACAGGTTTAGCCTCCAGTCTCTTGGTAAAATCCATAGTTACACCCACTGCCTTTGCCAGAATGTTCTTTTTGTGTGCTCTTTGTGCGACTCACAACCCCCTGTTGTCAAATAACAGTCCCAAATAAGGAAAAGTCAAAACTTTAGTAAGTTCTACCCCCCTACAGAAGAACTTACAGCTGCTGTCTTTCTGGCTGCCAATCATCAGAGTGTGTGATTTGGAAAAATTGGTTGCTAGATGTAGAAAGTCCATGAAAATCAATAAAAGTATTTAAAAGATTTTGAAGACCCACGGCAGTCCGAGCTAACAATACTGCATCATCTACATATAATAAGGCAGGAATAAGTCTTGAGCCAGCCCTAGGAATATCTTTACGGGATGCTGACAGTGCATCCCCTGACTTATTGATATGGAGGGTAAACAGCAGGGGGCCCAGAATACACCCCTGCCTTGCCCCTTTCTTGACCACCCAGGAGGCTGAGGCACAGCCAACCTCATTGTACCTCATCGTGGCTGTGATGATATTAGAATGGGAGGAGTGTGGAAAAGCCGGCAGATCTACATCCATGCCCAGATCCAAAAGAATGGCCCAGAGCTTGGATCTGTTGATGCGGTCAAGGTTTGGTCCATGAAAGCCATGTGTACTCAAACCCTCTTGGCTATGGTGTATTTCCCCATGACCATGTGTAAGTTGATCCATTACTCTAGTGCCCCTCTGCCCTGTCTAAAACCATACTGTAAATCTGAAATTACATTAAAATTATCTAAGCAGGAGGATAGGCGCTCCAAGACCACCTTGCCCATAATTATTGCGGCAGAGTCTAAATCGGAGATTGGACGGTAACACGCTAGGTCATCCCTCACGCCTTTTTTAAAAACAGGTAAAATAATAGCATTGGACCAAGAAGAGGGAGGACCACACAAACACGCGGTGTTAAAAACCCATGTCAAGATCTTGGCACAAGTCGAAAGATCAGTTTTATAATGTTCTGGAGGGAGCCTGTCCTGTCCCGGTGCTTTTTTCCGGCTTTGGCAACAATGGCTTTGTACACCTCTTCTGCATTGAAGGACAATGGTAAGGTTTCAGTTTCAAGCTCCCACATTGTATCTAACCCCCCAGGTCATCCCTACTGTACATCCCTTCAGAATGTTGGCCCCATCTCTCTGAGGGTATAGTACAGTCCACTCTGGAGTTTGCTGAATCTGAAAAGAAGGGGCTCTTGACACTTCCCAAAACTTGGTACTGTTGGCCAGAACCCTGGCCTGACTTAGGGCATCCCATGCCCGCTCCTTAATGAGCTTTTTCCTCTGCTGGGTGGCAGGTGTAGGCTCTCTTACAGATCCTGACCCTTTCCCCAACCCTTGGTTTCTGCTTAAGAGCCGTCATTAGGTTCCTGTGTGTCTTAGAGCAATTGCCTTCAAACCACTTTTTCTCCTTGGCTCCATTAGCCACACCAGGGTGTGGTTAAGTTGTTGGCTATTTGCTTGGTTAATTTATTAAACACATTTAATACAGATCTGTCCTGTGTTCCACTATCAAGACATAGTGCAATCTCATCTGTTCTTTCCACATACAGATTGTCTAAAAAGGCCTATGGTATCACATTCTCTCACATTCTCCCATTTTAATCAGCATCCTTGATCTCTTGTACTAATGGTGCTATTTGAGCTCCTCCTGCCCTCCTCCCTTGGTATATCTAAGGATTGGGCCTGTTGCAGCGTTATGGGATTGTGGTCGCTGTAGCTGCTCCAGGAGACTCTCAGTTTAAGGACTGCAAACACCATAGGAGCAGAAAGCATTATAAAGTTATTGGTGGTGGAACAGTTCTTACTTGAATAAGTACGAACAGAAACATCCACTCCAGTCTGTCCCGCGTCTCTTTGTTTGACCAATCTTCATTAAATTTTCCAAAGAAACTGTCTAAGTAGGTCTGTGTGTTATGGAAATGTTTGGGGGTAGTCCGTGCAGTAGGGACCGAGAAATAGGGGTGAGAAAAAAAGGGTGGGTTTGTAATGCTAATTCCCATACAAACGCGTTGTCGGACCTACAACATGTAACTCTGGATGAATTACATCAAATTTAACAGAAAGTTAGATGTTGCTACTCAGATTGTGCTTTTTGATGTTTGGTGCAAAGCCATCCAATAGGTTTAGAGAAATGTAGGCAGAAATATATAGATATGTATCGGGCCATGGATATTTCGCGGTGGTTTCGCAATTAATCGCAGATACGTGCACCATCGAGAATACTGTGATTGGCTGGAAGCAACCTAAACACAAAGTTGCGGCCGCCCATTTTATCGTTCTGGAATGGTTCCTGTGGCTGAAAAGTTGTGTGTAAGCTAAAATAAGGGGTCACTGTGGAGATACTCTGACCCCATGTCTGAGAAATGGGTTTGTTGAAACACAAGTTATGTGCCCAAAATAAAGTTTTGTAATCCTGCACAGTACGGCATTCTCAACGGCACCGCGATCGCCAGTGATACTCCCCCATGTACAGTCATGGAGTCATCACAAATACCGCAATGTCCTGGAGAATATTGGTGCAAATATTATATAGAGAAGGAACCGTAACCCCAGGAACAGAGAAAGTGAAGACTCCTTTTCAATTGGAGTTCAATTTGATCAGAAAAACCTTGCTCAGGGGGGGGCAAAATCAAACCACCAGAAAACGAAGACGAACCAGGAGAGGTGGAGGGAAGGGGAAGAGGCAGAGAAAAATGGAGCAGCAAGCGACTCGCAGCAACAGGGGCAACAGGTGGTAAAGTCAGATGTTGGCACCAATCTTACCATCATGAATTTGACCCCCAATGAACTTTCGGTTGCAGAAGAGAAGACACTGCAACTAGGACTAACGTTTTGCCCTGATGACAAATTTGAATTCACCCAAAATCGACTTGTTTAAATTTACCCGCAAAATGAAACTACACAAATGTCACAAAATGAAACCTTCCATAAAATAGAAGCCAGGAAACTGAAATCAAAATCTTCAGTCAAAGATACTGATATTCTGGCCATTAATGATCTAAATATGATGGAACTTTTGGAAAATCTACGCACAGAGAATGAGAGTGATGAACAATCGCAGACGGATGTAGCCATAAGATCGAGAAAAATAGGTGTTGACCAAGAGGCACCAGTGACCATCTTTAAGCCTCCTTCTCAATTCAACCTGAGGCTGCCGTATGACGCCATTGATACCTTCTATGAGGCTGTCCAACGTGATCTGAACAAACTCAGACACAAGAACTACGCCACACCTCTGAGGGGCCAGAATATAACGAAAGAACAAAAAAACATCCTGAGTGCCATCAGCAAACCCTCAAACAAGGGGGGTAACATTGTTCTCTTGACAAGGGAACAATATTGCTGTGAATCATTACGACAACTGAATGATGGCAGATATTATGAGAAGACGACGAAAGAACAATATTTGGAAAGCATTTCTTCCTATCATGAATTAATCACCAAGTGGCGAACTCTTTCTATGCTCCAAACAGATGAATTCCTGTTCTTGAAAAACTATGAACCGGTGATCCCGACATTTTATCAACTTCCAAAAGTGCATAAAAATTTGACGGATCCACCGGGCAGACCCATTGTGTCATCCAAAGGAGGACTGACTGAGAACCTCTCTAAATACATAGATTCTTTTCTTTTTCACTTGGTGATTGAACTTGACTCTTATGTCAAAGACTCAAAGGATTTTATTGTGCAACTGAATAGTATTGACTGGGATCCAGCATTACTACTGATCACCCTTGACATCACGAGTCTATATACTTGTATAGACCATTCCCTGGGCATTCAGGCCATTGCCTACTTCCTGAGAAAGAGACCTTTGAAATTCGCAGAACATAATACTATGTTAGTGGAACTTATAAAATTTTGCCTGCATAACATTTTCTTGTTTCAGGGCGATCTATATAGGCAAATCTCAGGGTCGGCGATGGGCACCTGCTTCGCCCCCAGCTATGCGAACTTGTTCGTAGGCTGGTGGGAGGAGCAGGTGGCCCTTGCCGACACACATGCCAGGTGGGGTGAGAATGTGGTTGTGTGGCGTCGATATATCGACAATCTTTTCCTGATTTGGAAGGGCTCTTCCAGTCAGGCAGAGGAGTTTATTAATGATCTGAACAGTAACTCCCTCAATCTTAAATTCACACACGAGATGAGTGCCACCACAGTCAACAACTTAGACATAACAGTATTTATCAAAGAGGGTATTCTCAGTACAGAACTCTATAGGAAGCCGACTGCCGGCAATTCCACCCTTCATGCACGGAGCAGTCACCCCCCCTAATTTAATCAAAAGTATCCCATATGTGGAACTACTCAGTTTGAAACGTAATTGTACACATGACTCAGATTTCGAGAAAGCAGCAATTAGCTGCATATCTAGATTCAAAGTCAGAGGGTATGAGGGAGGGCTTTTAACATCAGCCTATAGGAAAGTTCAGGCCATATCTCGGGCTGATCTCCTGGGAGATCAGGATGATGACACAGGGAGGGTCAGAGCCCCCCAAAAGGGTCACCAAGCTCAGTTTCGGATGATTACTGGCTATTCTGAGGATGCACAGAACGTGAGACGTATTTTCAAACGTTACTGGCACATCCTACAGACTGATCCAGTTATAGGCCGGGATGTCCCGGAGGCACCATTGATGACCTTCCGGAAATCGAGGTCCCTCAGGGACATCCTAGTACAGAGCCATTTGTCACCCGTACTGCCACGGACAGGAACACTCAAAGACATGAAGGGCTTTTTCACCTGCGGGAAATGTAAGGCCTGTGCCACGAGCAAAAGAGTCCTGCATTACACTATCCCAGGGTGTAGAAAACCGAGAACTATCAGTAAATTCATTTCCTGCCTCACTCCTTATGTTGTATACTGTCTAGTTTGTCCTTGTGGACTAAAATACATAGGGAGTACGGTCCACAATGTAAAGGTCAGAATTCTTGAACACCAGCGGGCAATAGCTAATAAGGACGAAAACTATCCTGTAGCCCGCCATTTTGCCCTGAAGCATCAAAGCAACAGAGAGTTGCTGCAATATTATGGCATTGACCATGTTCCAACTAATCCCAGACGGGGCAATAGGCTTCAACGACTTAGAAGACTTGAATCCCGCTACATTATAGACTTGCAAACTAAGACACCTAAGGGGTTAAATAGGAGTGAAGAGTTAACTGTACACCTAGGATAGGCATATGTAAATTTTGTTGAACTGTACCGATTTTGTAGCTGTTTATGATGCATCGAACTATGGAGTATGAGTCTTGAATGCCTCCTTTACAATGTTTTCTTTTATATGCATGGCATGGGTTCACTAGTGTGGGGCAATTTTGAAAGACCTATGTCAATTTGACACTCAGTGGTCTACTCACAGTTTGTAGGTTTGCCGATACACGGCTTGATTTTGTCCACCAAAGGGGCATATGGCTCACATTTAGGAGCAACATTTGATCGTTTTAAAATTCATTTGAATTAACTTTATTGACATTTTTCACCCCGCTAATGTGTGGACCTTCGCCGATCCACGGCTAGATTTGTGTGATAACCAAGTGAGGTTGACCACTTTGATGATTTGCCATGAGGAATAACGCAGATATCTAGATGTATAAGATAATGAGTACATCATGACCCCATAATTCCTATGTGCATGCATAGCTTGTATTGTAACATTGACTATGTTAAAATGGCCGCCAGTTTTGTGAAAGGTTGGATGAGTTGACCCGTTGTCACTGTTGTTAGTTCAGTGACGCGGGAACATTTAAAATGGTGTCTGACTAACATACGGATGTAACACTGACGAAGGAGCAATCCGAAACGCGTCTGTCTCTCATACCCTTGCTGAAATAAATCATTTTCGATGAAGGCTTCATGAGTGCCCGTATTTCTGTTCAGACTTGACGGAATTGGCAGCATGAATATATATATATATATATATATATATATATATATATATATATATATATATATATATATATATATATATATATATATAACCTACTGGCGGTCGCAAGTAGGTAGTTATAGTTAGGATTTTTTTCAATGTTAAATCTCAAAATTCTATTTGGAATAACTTTGACGCCGGTTGACGAATCTGCCTCAAAATTTCCTCAAAATGGCCTTGCGGCGTTCCGGTCCTTCCCTGAAAGTTTGGGGGGGATTCATCAGGCGGGGGCCGAGATAAAAGGGGGTCCCAAAACGCATTTTCCCCATGTTAATTTCCATAGGGCGGTCGATTTCACTTTTAGCCCGAACGGCTGAATGGATTTCCACCAAACTTGGCAAAATTGTAGGGACTGGTAGCTCGATGTGCCTTTGCTATGTCTCAAGATATGTGCTCCAGTGGATTTTGAGTAATTAGGGTTCAAAAAAATATATATATCTATAGCCGCGCTCCGGTACGCGCACCGGTAAGCGCACCGGGCGCGCCATGCGACTTGCGCGCAGAAAGCTGATTGGCTCTGGGGTGTCTGTAAACATTCTAAACAGTCCGGAGCGGCCGCAATCTTGTGTCTCGGTAGGATCGAGACACGAGAGGTGGCCAAAAAAAAGAGGGAAATGACCATAAGGGGGCAGAGTAGACCCCCCCTTGACCCCCTAGGTTTGATGTGGGGGCCATAAAAGGGCCCCGCGGGGCAAAAAAAAACCACATTTTTTTGATTTTCGCAAGGGGAGCGTCCGGTACGCGCACCGGTGCGCGTACCGAGGAGCGTACCATGGGGAAAAAGAATGACAGTTTTAAAAGTAGCTGTTTAAAAAAAAAATGTTTTTTTTTTTTATACATACACATACATATATATAAATGCATATGCATATATATATGCATATATGTGTATATTTGTGCGTGTAGAGAGAGGTAGAGAGGTAGAGGTGTAGAGGTAGAGAGGTAGCGGTAGAGAGGTAGAGATTAGTAGAGAGAGAAGAAGAGAGAGGTAGAGAGGTAGAGAGTAGAGAGTGAGTAATAGAGAGTAGAGAGTGAGTAGTAGAGAGTAGTAGAGAGCAGTAGAGAGAGTAGCAGAGAGTGAGTAGTAGAGTGAATAGTAGAGTGAGTAGTAGAGAGTAGTAGAGAGTGAGTAGTAGAGAGTGAGTAGTAGAGAGTAAGTAGTAGAGTGAGTAGTAGAGAGCAGTAGAAAGTGAGTAGTAGAGAGTAGTAAAGAGTGAGTAGTAGAGAGTGAGTAGTAGAGAGTGAGTAGTAGAGAGTATTAGAGAATGAGTAGCAGAGAGAATAGTAGTGAGTAGTAGAGAGTGAGTAGTAGAGTGAGTAGTAGAGACTAGTAGAGAGAGAGTAGTAGAGAGTGAGTAGTAGAGAGTAGTAGAGAGTGTGTAGTAGAGGAAGAGTAGTAGAGAGTGAGTAGTAGAGAGTAGTAGAGAGTGAGAAGTAGAGAGTGAGTAGTAGAGAGTAGTAGTGAGTAGTAAAGAGTGAGTAGTAGAGAGAGAGTAGTAGAGAGTGAGTAGTAGAGAGTAGTAGATAGTGAGTAGTAGGGAGTAGTGAGTAGCGAGTAGTAGGGAGTGAGTAGTAGAGAGAGATGAGTAGAGAGTAGTAGAGTAGTAGAGAATGAGTAGTAGACAGTGAGTATTTGAGAGTAGTGGAGTAGGAGAGAGTAAGTAGTAGAGAGTAGTGGAGAATATTCCAAAGTTTGGCACAGCACCACTTTCACAATGAGTCCAATCAAATCATATCACTTAGAGTCCTTATTGAAGCGCTGAATCTTGGTGTATATTCAAATGCTTTTATTTTCCTTAAGTTTATGTACCACAGCCAGCCGAAACGTTTCGTTCTGTACAACAGAACTTCTTCAGGGCGTTCCTATTTCCTTCAAGTTATGTCAGTATCCAGTTGTCATATAACTAGATATTTCTTCCAAATGTTAGACAAGACATAAGTATATTCTTATTCAAAGTGACTAGGTATCAATTTTACCCACACAATTCGTGCAGACTTGAGTAATTTATAGCATCCTCAAAGCCAGTCTTTCAAAAATTCCAAAGTATAGGACATGATAATCCAAATCCAAATGTTTCTCAAGAAAAGTCATTTACAATCGTTCCGAATATTGGTGTTTGGGCAGATATGATCCAGGGACCCCCAGTATGCAAGGGGAATTAGTCCCCCCTCTGCAAACGCGCCAGTGGCCTGCATTGCAGAGAGGTGTAACAAGGGTGTGGCCTCATTACACTTCTCTGCAATGCAGCTCCCTCGTGCATACTGGAGGCTCCTGTTGGACTAGTTGACCCCAGGGACCCCCAGTATGCAAGGGGAATTAGTTCCCCCTCTGCAAACGCGGCAGTGGGCTGCGTTGCAGAGAGGTGTAACAAGGGGCATAGTCTCATTACACCTCTGCAATGCAGCCCCTGGTGCATACTGGAGGTTCCAGGTGGGCTAATTGGCCCCCAGGGGCCCCCAGTATGCAAGGGGAATTAGTTCCCCCTCTTCAAACATGCACGGGGGCTGCATTGCAGAGAGGTGTAAAAAGGGTTGTGGCTTCATTACACCTCTCTGCAATGCAGTCCCCTGGCGCATACTGGAGATTCATGGTGGGCTTTCAGGTCTTATATAGTTAGGAATTAGCATTAAAAAAACCTTTGAAATTCACTGAAAAAACCATAGGTTTCACACCAGTTATAGTTAGGAATTAGCATTTAAAAAACCTTTGAAATTCACTGAAAAAACCATAGGTTTCACACCAGTTATAGTTAGGAATTAGCATTTAAAAAACCTATTAAATTCACTGACAAAACCATAGGTTTCACAATGGTTATAGTTAGCTGGAAATTTTACTGACATAAAACCATTGAAATTCCCACGTTATAGTTAGTTGGACTCACTATAACTTGCGCGCCTGCAATGCACTGCTGATGACGTCACATATTACATCACTCATGACATGGTCAGTGACATCACTCAAGACATCACTGATGACACCATCCAGTGAATGTGTGTCTTTCTGAAAAATAAATTTGTTTTATATATGTATTTGTAAAGGTCGATGGAAGAATAAATGTTTAAATAAGTGTGTAAATGGATGTTTTTTTAAAAACAAATTGGTTGGTTAACTGGCTTATTAAGTGTATCTTAGTGAATACATATATTAGCGAGTATTGTTTAAATATTTAAATGTTTGTATCAGTGTTTCTCTTTGTGTATAAGTGGCTGCAGGGGTTGGTGACTGACTCACTGTTTGTATGTGTTTTGAAGACAGCATATGTGCAGGACTGTATGGGTGGATGAGTGTGTATATGTGTGTGTTAGTGAGTGAATGACTGTCTCACTAGTGTCTTCATTAGTAACGACATATGTTTTAATCTAGTATATGTGAGTATTGATGTATATAAGTGAGTATAGTATATATAGTGAGAGATTGTAGGAGTTCCTGTTTAAATAAGTATGTGTTTCTATAAGTGATTGTTTAAGAGAGTACGTATGTGTAAGTTTCCTTAGAAGTAAGGTGGTAGTGTGTATATAAATGTATATGCAAATAAATGGATGTTCAATAGTTTATTTGCATGTGTGAGTATGTGTGTGAGTAACTTTTGGATGACTGCTGATGTGTAACAGGATGTATAGGTGTATCACTACATATGATGAGTGAGTATATATATGAGTGACTATATAGAACTGTTGGTGAATGAGTGGATGTGTGTATAGATGGTGGAATTACTGAATTGGTTGTTGTTACTGGTTTGGGTATCTCCATTTTTTTGAAAATGTTTGTTTCTATTTTTGAATATGTGTTTCAAGCGTTACATTACACTGAAATTAGGTCTGTCACTCTGTCACAAGGATGGTGTCATCAGTGATGTCATGAGTGATGTCACTGACCATGTCATGAGTGATGTAATATGTGACGTCATCAGCAGTGCATTGCAGGCGCGCAAGTTATAGTGAGTCCAACTAACTATAACGTGGGAATTTCAATGGTTTTATGTCAGTAAAATTTCCAGCTAACTATAACTGGTGTGAAACCTATGGTTTTGTCAGTGAATATATATATATATATATATATATATATATATATATATATATATATATATATATATATATATATATATATATATATAAGCTCCAAAAAGCACCAACAACGAGTCACTCAAGCAGCGGGTGCCATTTTTCGCGGTGGTGCCCTGCGATATTCAACGATTGCTCAACATTCCCAAAGTAATCCCAGCTGGCTATTTAGTACAGAAAACTAGACAAACTATATGAGAGAGAACTGCAGAAGTGGTGGGAGGGGACATTGCTGCAGGGATATATTGAGGTACAGAGGGTACCAGGAGGACTTTGTATTTTCACTGTCCCTGCCTATGAAAATCCTGACCCCCTCCTAGTAGAAACATGGGCTGCACATATAGCACTTTCATGCACAGGGATGCTCGAAATCCTGGTCCAATTTGCTTGGAGTGACCGGGGTAAGGTGGTGAAGGAGATAGAAAATTGGAAGAAGAACTTTCCAAAAACCCTGATAAAGTTGAACAAGAACAATTAAGGGCATCCATGAAGAAAAGATTGGAGAAATATGAAGCAAAGATCAAAATGAGGAAACAAGAAAAGTTTGACCGAGATGAACGGGACTATATGATGGGTAGGGTTCTGACCTTCTCTAAAAAATACGACCAACCGCAAAAAGATCTGGCTAAGAAAAATCAGACACCGGGAATAGCATCGGAATAAAGAGTGGAAACTTCCGACTCGGATATCACTGCTAGCAAGGCATCAGGCGATGAAGCAGCAGGTTCCTCGACCACGACATTGAAGACTCCTTTTCAACAGGAGTTCAAAGTCATAAGAGAAAGCTGGCTGAGAGGTGGCAAAAACAAACCACCGGAAGGCACAGACAAACCAGACGTGGCGGATGAAAGGGAAAAGGCAGAGGAAAGACCAACACAGCCTCAAGAGTGACAAGAAGTCAACGCAGAGGAAGGTGGTAACACAGACTAACCACCTTACCATCGTAAATCTATCACAAAGAAAATTGACAACAATAGAAGAATCTGTTCTGAAACTGGGACTTACATTCTGTCCGAATGCAAATATGGAATACACCCAGACCAGAATAGATCTCTATAAGTTTATCCGGAAGATCAAACTACACAAATTCTTCAAAGTTAAACCCACGGCCCTAGAGACTAAACATCTGAGGTTCAACAAAAAGAACACCGATCTCTTCACGGTAAATGATCTAACCGCACGTGAAATGTTACAAAACCTCCGTTCAGGAAGTAGCATTGAAATCAATGAAGCTACGCATGCTCTGACACAGAGATTAATTAATGTTGAAATTGATCAAGAAGTCCCCAAAAGCGGGTTAAAAGTACCATCTAAATCTGTGCCACAAACTGCCATAGATGCGATTGACACATTTTCTGATGCAGTCATCAGGGATCTGATGCATATAAGGACAGAACATACCTCTCAAAAGAAATCTTTCAACATTTCAAAAGAACAAAAAATGGCAATAACTACATTATCAGAGGATCAGACAATCATATGCAAACTATCTGATAAAGGAGGTAATATTGTGATCATGTCGAGAGAACAATACGTGAGAGAAGCCATGGGGCAATTACAGGATGGGACCTGCTATGCCATGATATCCAAAAGGGATTATCTTGAAAGCGTGGATATGCTCCATGACCTTTTGAAGTAGTGGCATGGGAAGCAAATGATAGAATTGGAGGAATATCCGTTTTTAAAAAATATACATCCTACTCTACCAACGTTCTATCACCTGCCTAAGGTCCACAAGAACATTAACAACCCACCTGGAAGACCGATCATTTCGTCTATAGGGGGATTAACTCAGAACCTGTCCAAATTTCTAGACCATTACCTGTTCGAATTTGTGCTCTCTCTGAAGTCATACATAAGAGATACATCTGACTTCATTGAGAAAATCGAGAACCTGTCTGTTCGGTTCTTCAGAGCTCCCAGCGCCAGGAAGCCGTTTTGGCCATCGTGCGCTCTATAAATATTTTTCATTCATTCTATAAATATTTTTCATTCAACCTACAATGGCAACCCACCTATGTACTTTTGACATTAGATATCACGAGTCTTTATACGTGTATTGAACACGAGAAGGGCCTGCATGCTGTGAAATATTTTTGGGATAAGAAACCATTGCAATTTGCTATGCACAACAAAATGTTGCTAGAGTTGATCCAATTTTGTTTATATTATAACATCTTTTTATTTCAGGATCAAATATATAAACAATTGTCTGGCACAGCGATGGGCTCCTGCTTCGCCCCCAGCTATGCGAACTTGTTTGTTGGCTGGTGGGAGGAGCAGGTAGCCTGGGCCCCGGAACATGAAACATCTAACAACAAGGTGGTCGCCTGGTATAGATATATCGACGACCTATTCCTAATTTGGGATGGGTCGATAGAAGAGGCAAAAGAGTACATCCAATTGTTGAACAACAATGATTGTAATTTGAGATTCACGGGGGACATTAGCCAAGAGCAGGTCAACTATTTAGACCTTCAAGTCACTGTGAGAGACAATAAGATATGTACCTCACTGTACCACAAGCCAACAGCGGGAAATAGCGTGCTACACGCTACTAGCAGTCACCCCAAAAAACTTATCAACAGTATTCCTTACGGAGAACTGCTCAGGTTAAGACGCAATTGTACCTTGGACAGAGATTTTGAACAGGCAGCTAGGGAAAGTATGGACAGATTCTCCGAGAGAGGATACAAACGTAACCTCTTGAATAATGCCCTCAATAGAATGAGAAAACTTCCGAGACATTCTCTCTTTGAGAAAAAGCCACGCGAAAACACTAATGGTCAATTTCGCATTATTACCCCCTATTCAGCCAACTCATCGAGATTGAGATCTATAATGAAAAAACATTGGCATATTCTAAAGACCAACCACATTGTTGGCCCAGATATGCCAATTGTCCCATTAATTACCTTTAGAAAGGCCAGAAGCTTACGTGATTATATGGTTCAGAGCCATTTAAATCCCACACGCAAGAGTCAGAGAACATTGAATGATGCAAAGGGCTTGTTCCCCTGTGGGAAGTGTAAGGCCTGTGCATCCAGCAAACGAACATTATCATTCGAGGTGAGAGGCTGCAAGGGTGGAAAGAGGATAAATAAATTTATGTCATGCCACACAGACTATGCGATTTACTGTTTGATGTGTCCTTGCCAAATGAGATATATTGGCAGCACAATCAACCCGGTGAAACTAAGAGTGCTTGAGCATATGCGAGCGATCGCAAATAGAGATTTCTCTTATCCGGTCGCTCGACATTTTGCCATAAAGCACAACAGCAATAGGGATCTGTTGAGGTTTTTCTGTGTGGACTGCATATCTGAAAATCCACGAGGGGGCAACAAGTTACAGATGCTCAGGAGATTAGAATCCCGATATATCATAGACTTAGAGACCAAGGCCCCGGGAGGGCTGAATATGGGGGAAGAATTATCATCTCACCTGCACTGAATCTTGTCTGTTTCCTTGTAACTGCACTTGTATGACCCTTGTGTTTTTGTTTTTGTTTTCGTTTAACTGAATTTAATTTAACTGAATCTGGAATAGAATAGAGAACCAATGCATTGGATTAAAGGATTTTAAATTGTCTGGATGGGTGCTTTGAGTTAGTCTTGACAGTGTGATTATGTGGAGGTTCATGGATATGATGTACATTCTGGGAACTAGCAGCCTCATTGGCTGCAATCGCTGATCCACGGCAAGATTACAACGAGATGACCTTTTGGTCTTTACGTTGATATGCACAAATTTTCGTGCTCAAATTGAAGGTATAACCCTGTATAGAAAATTGTGGAGCACCAGATGCACCATGTCCATGTTCACCACACATATGTGAATATTTATCAACACGGTAAATGGTAGCCTGACCAATCTATGGGATGGTTATGAAGGATGATGTATTTTAACATCCACACTGTTATATGTGACATAATAACATACTACAAGATGGCGCTGGTGTAAAAATACTCACAGTAGTCCTATGTTTATGTCTGTCACCCACGATGATGTGATATAATGTTGCAGCTTCGCACGTTTTCATGTAAACACTGACGAAGGGAGCTTCTCCCGAAACTCGTTTGTTTGGATAAATAAATCCTCATTGCCGAGAAATAGGAACCCCGAGAGTGCTGTATTTTTTCCATACCCGGCTGGGATTACTTTGGGAATGTTGAGCAATCATATATATATATACATATATACCAGCAAAAACAAAACCCACAAACACCGAAAGGAACAGGAGCCGCCGCCAACGCAGGAAATGTAACAAGAGGACCTGGAAATTGGCAGCAGAAAAAACGCAACTAGAAGAAGTAGAAAAGAACACCAATGTAGACCGGACAATTTCCAACCTTACTAACATAGAACTCAATGAAGCAGAGAAACAATTACTGGCATTGGGTTTAAGTTACTGCCTCGAAAGCAACTTTAACTTCATAAAAACTAGGGTAGACATCTACAAATTCATAAGAAAATTAAAATTGAGTAAATACTTTGCTATCAAAAACCCTGGAGTAGCAGAATCGCGAGTAGCAGTGCAAAATTCACTAGTGACAACAGCCATTGCAGTTAAAGATAACCCTTTATTACGGACAATGCACAATCTGAGAACAGAGGAATCTGAAGAGGCTGCCCCCAGCACACAAGAATTATTGGATGGGGAAAATATCTCAATGAGAAGGGGGAGTCAAAGCCTGTTCAAAGCCCCCTCTACCTTTGTCCCAATAATGCCAAGGGACGCAATAGACGTATTCCACGAAAGGGTCATTGATGAATTGAAGAGACTCTATAAAAAAACGTGCATCACCAAATCAAAAATCAAGGAGAAAGATAAACAATACTCTCAACTCATGGACAAATTGAAAACAATGACTCTGTAGTCATCAACAGGGCGGATAAAGGGGGCAATATCGTCCTTTGGGACAAAAAGGTGTACAGGGATGAAGCATTTAGGCACCTAAACGAAGAAGAGTGCTATGAAATCTCAAATGGAGCGGCCGTCCATAAAGTGAATGAGGACTACAAAAAGGATTTAAGTAAATGAGCAAGAGAGGGGTTGATTACTAAGGATGAAAATACGTTTTTACTGAATGCTCACCCCACCCTACCCATGTTTTACCTTATCCCGAAAGTGCATAAGGGAACTGATCCTCTACAGTGACGACCAATAATCTCCGCTATCAACAGTACCTTTGAAAAGACGTCAAAATACGTGGACTTTTTCTTACAAGAATTTGTCATAGGATTGCCCTCATATATACAGGACTCCTGTGACTTTCTAGCTAAACTAAATGAAGTACAATGGGAAAATGATTACCTGCTGCTAACATTGGATATTAAATCCCTATACACATGCATCAAACACAGTGATGGCCTAGCGGCAGAAGAATATTATCTGAAACTGCGCAATGCTGAATGCTATAGCCACAACAAAATGTTGTTGAAAATGATTTATTGGTGCCTACACAACAACAGGTTTCTTTTTGATGGAAAAATATACAGACAAAAACAGGGTGTGGCTATGGGGGCATGCTTCTCCCCCAGCTTTGCATGTTTACATGTAGGCTGGTGGGAGCAGCATGTCCTCAGGGGGTAACACAGAGCACTTTATGATGAACATATTATACAGCTATGGAGGTACATAGAAGATATTTTTATCGTTTGGAAGGGTACAGAGCCAGAAGCAGTGAGATTTGTTGATACCATCAACGTGAATACACTTAATTTGAAATTCACACATCACATAGACTCCACTTCCATCAGCTTCCTAGACATTCTGTTTACCATCAGGGCAAATGTTATTGAAACCAGCCTATTCCAGAAACCTACAGCAGGTAAAACCCTGCTTCACGCTAGTAGCTTTCACCCCCACCATACCATAGCGAGCCTACCCTATGGTGAATTTCTTAGAATTAAGAGAGCCTGCAGCACAGAAACTACTTGTGAGGAGGCGTTATTAATAGCAAAACACAGGCTATTAGAGCGAGGCTACAGCGAGAAAAATTTAAAAGCAGCTTTACGCAAGGCCAATAGACGGGAAAGAGGAACACTCTTACAGAAAAAGCAGAATGTTTTCACCCGAGCAGATACTTTTCCGCTCAATAAAACTGGTGATAAAGAGAGTTCTAGTAAAACATGTAGATTTATATCCACTTACAGCAGGCAATCACAGACCATCAGAAAAATAGTGAATAAAGAGTGGCCAATAGTGATGACAGACAGCGTTCTTAATGAAATCTATGTTCACAAATCCAACTTTACTTTTCGCAAAGCCCACTCCATGAAATCAGACCTAGTTAAAACTAGCCCAGAAATATTCAATAAAGGAAACTGGTTTCTCTCCCGGAACAGCTTTTTTAAATGCAGCTCGTGCCGAGCCTGCAAATTTGGCACTAATAACGCAGCTTACACCAACGCATTTTCAGATCGTCCGATCAAAATAAAAGGACACTTTACGTGCAAAACTGAATATGCGGTGTACGTTTTAACTTGTATATGCGGATTGAAATATGTCGGGAGTACGAAGCTTCCTGTGCAGGCAAGAATACTACAACATTTAAGGGCCACAGTAAATTCTGACCCTACGTACCCTGTGGCTAGACACGTTAAAGCAGAACACGGGAACAACTTGAACGTGCTCAGCTACTTTGTCATTGATAGCGTTTCGAGTAACAAAAGGGGAGGCGACAGAGAAAAACAACTTTGTCGCCTATTTTTTATTTTTTTATTTTCAAAGGTTTTATATAGCACTGCTGGACCCAAGAGTATCAGAGCGCTTTACATGGAGGTGAAAATCAACGAATGTTTGTGTGGGAAACAGAAAACAAAAAGCAAATAAACGTAATGAAAGCAAATATACATAATAAAACAAAAATAGATAATGAAAGTGTAATCTGCAGAGCTTGCATTAGTTACCCCAGTATTTGTTGAGAAGAAGTACTTTGAGTTCTTTTTTGAAGAGAGAGTAAGAGGGGTTGCAGCGAAGATCTTTGAGGAGAGAGTTCCAAATTGTAGGAGCGTTGCCAGAGAATACACGGGATTGGGTCATTTGACATTTGAGTCTAGGAGGGATAAGCGCGTACAATTGCCCGTAGGCGCAGAGACGCCTATGGGCAATTGTACGCGCTGTATAAATCTCAAAAATAAATAAATAAATAAGGACAAGGGAGTTAGTGCTTCTCAGGGACCTGGAGCATCCTGCTTTGTGTAGTTTGGTTGAAAGATAAGAAGGTGTGTTTTGGTGGAGAGCTTTGTGTGTGATGCAAGCGATCTTATAGGTGGATCTTCCTTCTATTGGGAGCCAATTGAGGATCTTGAGGGCGGGGGAGATGAGTCTCGCAGCTAGATTGAGGACAGATTTGATCGGAGCAAGATGGATTTTAGGTGTGCCGGCCAGAGTTGTGTTACCATACTCAATCCTAGAAAGGACACGCGATTGGACAACAAGCTTGAAGTCGGCTGCTGGAATAAATGGTTTATTTTTCTTGAGGTGTAGAAGGGTGAAAAGGGTGCTTTTTGCTGCATTTTCAATGTGGGGTATGAGATTGAGTTTCTGGTCAATACTGATGCCTAGGGATTTAATGGACTTAGAGGTGGAGAGTGAACAGTTAAGAGCTTGGATGTCATTGATCCAGAGTTGGATGGGAAGGGAATTGTTTTTGGGGGAGAACAGTATGATTTCAGTTTTTTTCGGGTTAAGTTTGAGATGGTTCAGATGGAACCAGGTTTGAACTTTAGTCAAGGTGTCATTGAGGTGAAGTATGTCTTTGCGGGATTTGATCTTGTAGTATAGTTGGGTGTCATCGGCATAGAGTTTGTAACTGATATTAGCTTGTTTGAGGATGAGAGTGAGTGGTTCCATGAACAGGTTGAATAGGATTGGGGAGAAGATGGATCCTTGAGGGACGCCGAGTGAGACGGGTTGGGGTTTAGAGAGGAAGTGGTTGAGCTTGATTTGTTGTGATCTGTTATGAAGGAATGAGGAGAACCAATTTAAAACATTACCTTCAAGGCCAAATCGAGCTTTAAGAATGTTGAGAAGGGTGGGGTGGTTTACAGTATCAAAAGCAGAAGAGAGGTCAAGGAGGATTAGTATTGAGGATTCCCCCCTGTCTAGTGAGCAATGGATGTCGTCGGTAATGTTTAGCATAGCAGTTTCGGTACTACATCCCTTTCTGAAGCCAGATTGGAAAACATCAATTAGATTGTAGGTGATGATGTGTTTATCTAATTGTAGAAGGACACATTTCTCTAGGGCTTTAGAGAGGAATGAGAGGTTAGATAGGGCGAAGGTTGCTGAGGTCATTAGGGTCAGTCATGGGATTTTTTAGAATTGGTGTGATTTGACCAAGTTGAAGAGAGGTGGGGACGCAGCCAGTGGAAAGAGAGGAGTTGATGATTTTGGTCCATATAGGTGCGATGATAGAGTTAAGTTCTTGAACCAGGTGGGCGGGGAGAGGATCTTTGGAGTGGGAGGAAGGTTTGAGTTTGGTAATGATATTAGTGATCGTAGATTCGTATACTGGACTAAAGTCACTCCACGAGGCATTGTTTTTAGTCGGGGTATTTCGTTCAAGACGGGGTCTGGTTGGAAGAGAGGGGCTTGAGAGGGATTGAGAGGTGTTGAGATAGTGAACAAAGGTGAATTAGAGGAGGTGGAGAGGGTGTGTTGTATGGGGGGAGGTTGGAGTGAGAGCGGGAGGGAGGAGAAGGATAGTTCGATCAAGTTGATTTTGTTAGTAAAGAAGCTTGCAATTTCTTCCCATCTGTCGGTAGAGGCTAAAATTTTGGGAGGGCCAGTGGAAGTTTGTTTTTTAACAATGTTAATGAGTTCTCTAGGGCGGTTTCTCGCCTAATCAAGCTGGGTCCGGAGAAAGGAGGCTTTTTCATTGAAGATATGTTTTTTGTATTGGGCTCTAGCAGCTCTGAGTAGAGCCAGATTTTCAACGGTCGGATGCTTCCTCCAGACCCTTTCAGAATGTCTAAGGGTCCGTCTTTGATTATTTAGATCGTTATTGAACCAAGACTTAGGAGGGATATTTTGTTGTTGTTTGAATTTGATTGGAGCAATTTGGTCGAGGACTTCACGAATAGAGTTATTATAGTGGTTAGTTAGATCGTTGGTGCTGTCAGAGAGTGGGGGAAGAAGTAAGTGGTTCTTAATTGTCGATTCCAATTGTTCAGGGGGAATGAGGTGAAGGTTGCGTGTGGGTTTCTTTGTTAAATTGTTGATGGGGGTGAGGCGAGGAAAGGATCTATTCAAGGTAAAAAGGATTAGGTAGTGGTCAGACCAGTCAACCGGAAGTATGTTAGATAGGTAGGCCAGATCACAGCTGGTCATAATAGCATCAAGGGTGGCACCTTTGTTATGGGTAGGAGAATGGCAGATTTGTGTCATATTGGTGACGTCCATGGTGTCATTGAATATGATGACCGCAGGGTCATCCTTTTTGTTCCAATGGATGTTGTAGTCACTGAGAAAGAGATTGTTAGAGTGTGAGAGTGACGCTTGGATAATAAGATCAGTAATCTCTTCCGTAAAGGGGATGTTATTACCCGGGGGGTGGTAGATCGAGTGCAGCCGGATGGAGGGGGAGTCTGGTATAGTGAGATCGGCGCAGAGGTATTTAAAGGATGAAGGATCTTGAAGGGGGACAAGTGAGATATTAAGTTCAGCTTTAAAAATTAAGGCGAGTCCTTCTCCTGTTTGTTCGATTCTATCTTTCCTAATGATAGAATAGCCAGGGGGAATAAGTAAGTCGAGGATGGGGGTGGAGTGGGCGGTGAGCCAGGTTTTAGTTAAGAATGCGATGTCAATGTCTTCGCTGAGAATGGTTTCTGCAATCTCAGTGGCATGGCATGAGGCGGAGTGGCAATTGATCAGCATGCAACATAGGGGAGTGGGGTCGGGTGATTTGGAGGGGGGACAGGGGGGGTAGGTCTAAGTTGTTGGGGAGGTCTCTAGGAGGTCGGAGGAGGGGGGAGTCTGCTAGTTCCTAAGAGGACTGGGATATTAGATTGATGAATATGGGGAGAGGTGGGCAAGGGTGGGGAGGGCGAGATGGGAGAGTTAGTAGATATGTTAATTTCTAAGGTTGTTGGATGAGTACCAGGATGCTGCGGTGAGGGCGTTTTGTCCATGTCGGGCGGGACAATTAGGGAAGGATGAGTGTGTACGGGACTGGTTGTGTCATTATTAGAGTGGGGAGGCGTGTTGCTGTAGGTAAATGTGTTAAGTGGACAGAAAGTGGAAGGGTTGCGGAGAGTGTCATTGTGTGTGGAGATGGTTTTGGTAAGGAGGGAGATGTCATTTCCAAGGGAGGAGAGTTCTAAAACTAGGGATGTGAGGACCAGTTCAATATTGAGGGATGCCAATGTGTGGTTAGATAGGAGAGGTGGGTCTGTATTTATTGGGAAGTTGACAGTGCTGGGGTTGGGTGGTGGTGGGGGATGATGAGGAGGATGGGGGGAAAACCTGGAGGGGGAGGGGGTGGGATGGTCATTTTTGTGGGGCAGAAGTGATCACGAGGAGAATGTGGTAAAGTTGTACTTTTCAGGCTCACGGTTTGGAGAAAGTGGAACCGGGGAAGTAGGAAGAGGTGAACCTGATGGATTAAGGGTAATCGAAGATAATAGAGAAGTGAGAGGAGGTGGTTGTGGAGGGTAAAAGGTGGCTGCTAAGGGGGTGCGGGGATGTGAGCCAGAGGGAGGGAAGGTATGAGAGTCGTGGGGAGGGAAGAGTGAAGGAGAGGGTGTGTGTAAGGAGGGTGGTAGAATCGGGGGTACGTGGCAGTGGGAGAAGTGAGGAGAGAGTCAAGGGGGGAAGGCGCATGGAAGGGAGATAATTAATGGAGCTTGGGGGAACCAGGAGGTAAGAGGCAGAGGGAGAGTTGGTAAGGCAGTCGAGGGGTGGGAGGAGTGTGGGAGAGAGTTTTTAGTTTGAAGCGGGGGGACCAGGGGGTGAGTGGAGGATGTTGGAGGTGTCGTTGAGGGAATGAGTGGTGAGGTGTATGGGGGAGGGATGTGGAAGAGGGGGGCAAGAGGAGAGACACGTGAGACAAAGCCTAGTGCATTAGGTATTGGTGTGGGAGCAAGGGGAGGTGTGTGGGTAGCCAGGGGATTGGAGGGGGTGAAGGACTCGAGGAGGGCGAGGGAGAGTCAGAGGCAGAGAAGGGGAGCGGGGCATGAACACTAGAAGATTGTGAGATAAGGGAGTCGTAGCAGGTTATAATGTTGAGAGCGAGAGAGGTAAGTAGAGATTGAGAATAGTCAGTTTGATTGAGGGAGGGGGAGGAGGGGGAGAAAGAGCGAGGGGATATAATGGGGTGTAAATTGTCATTAAGAGTGGGTGGGGGAGAGATAGAGAGTGGGGATAGAATGGGGTGAGGGAGTGGTGGATCAGAGCTCATACTGGAGATGTAAGTGGGGGATGTCATTTGAGGTTGTGAGGGGGAAACATTGTTAAGAGAAAGAGAGGGAGAGGGATGGTCAGGAAGAGGAGATAGGAGGGAGGGTGAAATTAAGGGTGAAGAAGGCGAAATGAATTGGGATAAATCATAGAGATGAAGTGAGGGGGTCTGGGATGTGATGGGAGGAGATGAAGATGGTAGAGGGGGTGAGAGTGAGGGGGTCTGGGATGTGATGGGAGGAGATGTTATATAGTGGACCTGGATAACAAGAGCCCGTGGGGCCTTAATATCTGTGAAGACCTGTACCATTTCCTGTAATTAGCCAACACAACACATATATTCAAAATAAGTCAATATACTGCAATATTCACACCGTGATAGGATATTGATTAGAAGAAAGTATAGCCTGATGCACTAATTTTTAGCATTGTGGAACTTTAGGTAAATTGTATAATCTGGATTTTATATGTAGTGAATGTTTTTATGTCTATTTATTTTTGTTTGCGGTGTACCAGGCTTACTAGTGACTGTGCTGAAAATGGATGGGTTGAACACAACACAATAATATATCTGTTAAGCATATCCAGCTAAATGAAAGTTCCTAGGTAACCGATGTTTTGGCTAGGTTACTTATTCCAGGAATTGTGGAACACTGATCCTAATTGTACCATATCACAAGATCAATCACAAGTTGGGTTCAACATAATGGACAGAGTTTTGTGAACGTTAAGTCCTAGTCCCATGAGTTGTAAAAAAGTATTTGTACAGGTATTAATATTGCAATAATGAAATCAGTCGTCTGCCCGAAATCCCTGATCCTCTCCCTTTTGTGCAAATATATTAATTTTGACTCAGTGTAAGGCTGTTTTAAAACTCCCGGCTGGGAGGTCAACCTTTGGCACTCCGTGAGGAAATGTTTACTGTTAGCACTTTGGAAACTGCACTTTGCACTGTTTATGGTGAGCGCCATTTGTTTAGTTTTAACATAATGATGAAATGCTGAAACAATAGCACTGCATCTTTGATTTAAAGGATGAAGTTACACACACGCGTATTTGCACAGGTAACAAAATAGCTTAATTTAATATAGCTTGATGTATATATAATTTATTATGCAATTCAAAGTCCTGCTCCGCTGCCTCACGTCAGGACCAAGATCCTATCCGCCAAAACGGATGCCACAGGTACAAACCACTCCACAGCGCAAAGATGTAATATTCTTCTCAAGTTTATTCACACGATTTCGCCAGCATGACGCGTTTCGGTCACTCCACGGTGACCTTGATCACATGACCAACAAAACCAATAAAATTGCTTATATAGGGCTTACCAATCAAATAAAGGGGCGGGAGGGTTAATGGAAACTGAAAAAATCGCTACCTGCACATCATTTTAGCATGGAAAACAGACAAAAGAATGGATTTAACATTACTATTTACAATCCATGTACTATTTACACTATTCACATGTGTATAGCATAGAAAAATCATCATTCATTGTTTCATTGTTACTATACAATTTCCACATGTTAATTCATCGAAAATGGCTGTTTCTAAATATTTACAAACCTAATGTCATACTGCTTTACATATGTTTGCAAAAAAATATATATATCCAAAGATGCCGAGCAATTACAATCATACTTACTATATACATATATAGTTCCCCTCTCCCAACCCCAGTTGGTTGGTGTTTGAACCCTTAACGTGACCACCTAGTGTGCAAGAAAAACGGGGGGGGGGAAAAATGTAAAACCCATGACCCAAAATTAAAGAAAAAGGAGAAAAAATAATTGAATTAAATTGTGATTGGTAATCAAGTTTTAACACACTGGTCAAATTTGTAAAGATTGGGAGATACTCATGCTACACCATGTTCTGCCAATTAGGAGGTTTGCATGTGCAAGAGTAAATACACCTACTCTACCCTCTTCCCCACCAAAAATGAATGGAACGTGACAATGGTACTAGTCAATAGATACCCTTTACAGGTAAACCCTGAGAGTATGTACAATCTCAAAAAAAGGAGATAACATTGCGACATAGTGCCTTAAGGGTATCTAAATGTGACAATATGAACCTTACTGTCCAGCTGGTAAACACAGAACTTAAGACAAAATGGAGCCGTCTGTCCAAATTAAATTCATGGTGTTTTAAACAGATGGAATATTACATATCAAAAGGTAGGGGGGAACTGATAAGATTCACAGGGGTGAAGGCCTCAGACAATACTGCAAAAGATGGAATTCTAGTCATTAATTGCAGGAATCATGGTACACTGAGGACTATCCACACTTTATATAATGACTGAAACTTTGCTGACTCTCCCAAAATCAGAAGATGCTATATATAAGCCACCCAGGGGGGCCAACTACTGCACCCAACCTAATCAGCAAGCTGAGTCGTGGATAATGATGTTATAAAAAGCAATGAAGGTCCTCCCCTGTATTAAGGCCGTTTGGGATCCTTGTGTCTAATAATAAAATGTATTTACTTTCTAATTGTCTGAGGGATTTCTCCCTGTTACCTCCCCTGATGTTCTTTGGGACTCCATCAATGATATAATAGCTTAGATGATTTACATTCTTTTGATGTACTAGACCAAAGTGTCGGGCCACAGGATATTTATCATCAGCATTAATGATTGCCCTGAGGTGCTGGAGAATTCTGTTAAAGGCCTGTAGTTTAGTGCTTCCAACGTACTTGAGCCCGCAAGTACATTGGAGCACATAAACTACAAACTCCGACCGGCATGTGTAATGCCCCTTGATGGAGATAGGGGAGGTCTCGAAAGCCGTTGTGTATTCCTTAGTGGAAACTCCGAATTTACAGGCCCTGCATGATATACAACGATAGAAACCTGATTTCTCAAATAGACCCTCTTTTTTAGGGATAACCTCTGGGCTGGATCTTACCAGGGCATCCCGCATCGAGGGTGCCCGCCTGAATGTAATAGTTGGCTCTTCCGGTAATAAGGGTGCTATTGTGATGTCAGTTTTCAATAGTGGCCAATGCTTTCTGAGAATGCCTTTCAATTTTCTTTCCTCGTTATTGAAAGTAGTGATCAATCCCAATCTTTCAGGTACATCTGATGATTCTTCCTGTCTGGTTCTAACAGCAGTAGTTGTTCCCAAGTAAACTACTCGGTTTAACTCATTAGCTTTAGACATTGCTTCACTTAGGGCCTTGGAATCATACCCTCTGGCCAAGAATCTCTGGAATGCTTCTGTTTGGCACTTAATTAAGTCCTCCTCAGAACTGCAAATCCTGCGTATACGCAGGAATTCCCCATACGGGATGCTTTTTACGAGGTGACCTGGATGCGCACTCCCAGCGTGCAAAATAGAGTTGCCCGCTGTGGGCTTTCTATAAAGCCTAGTCTGGAGTTTTTCGTTCTGGACATAGATTTCAACGTCCAGAAATTGGATTTTTTCTTTACTTATTTGAGATGTAAATTTTAAGTTAAGCTGGTTCTTATTGATTTCTTCAACAAATTCAACTGCAGAATCCACAGATCCCCTCCATACCAGACAAACATCATCAATAAAGCGCCAAAAATGCGAAATTCTGTTCTGAAATTTAGCCTCCAGAGAACCCCTGAGGACATGTTCCTCCCACCACCCTACATGAAGACATGCATAGGTGGGGGAAAAACATGCCCCCATGGCCACTCCTCTCAGCTGCTGGTATACTTCCTTGTTATACAAAAAGTAGTTATTAGTTAAACAAAGCTCTAACATTTTTAACAGCATGCTGCTATGTTGGGTAAAGGCAATGTCACGCTTACTTAGGAAATATTTTACTGCATTCAGCCCATCCTGGTGTGCTATGCTGGTATACAGCGAGTCTATATCCAAGGCTATTAAAACCGATTCATTGTCCCATATTACATCATTGATTTTGGACAAAAAATGCCCCGTGTCCTTAATATAAGAAGGTAATGCTTCCACAAAATCATGCAGAAAATGATCTACATACCGAGACACAGATTCCAACAAACTGCCTTGGGCCGAGATAATGGGGCGGCCAGGCACAGGGTTTGTTTGTTTATGTATCTTCGGTATTAGATAAAAGAAAGGGGTTATAGGGAAATCATTTTTCAAAAAAGCAAGTTCTAGTTTACTTATAAGACCTTCACGCCTCCATTCATTTAAATCTTTGTGTACTTTATCTTTGAGGCGCAAAATGTCCAAAAAATTGCCCTTTCTATAACAAGATGTGTTACTTAAATGACGTTCCGCTTCAGCCATGTATTGGTCACGGGGCCAGATGACAGTGTTGCCCCCTTTATCTGCTTTATTGATTATGAGATTGGAGTCACTCCTTAATTTCTTGATGAGTTTACTATATTCCTTCTCCATATATCTCAAACGTCTTTTCTTGCGTGTGGTGTTATTTTGTAGCTTCTTCAGTTCTTCCACCACCATGTCACCAAATGCATCGATGTTATCCTTTGGCATTATAGGGCAGAATGTTGACGGTGGCTTGAAGTTGGTGACACATGGAAGATTGGTAATTGTGCCTGTCCTTCTCAAATTTTGCTGAGTTGATCCAGGTACGAAATCTTCTTCTAGTGCCAATTCCTGTGCTGTTACCAAAGCTTTGGTGTCGGATATAGAAAACACATTAGAGGGCTGATTGGTGTTGACGATAACAGTTGCTTTGGACTGCGCACTGGATAGCTTGAAATGTTTTTTTAACTTGAGTTTTCGTATGAATTTAAATACGTCCACCCTAGTTTGCACATAATTGAATGAATTACGGGGGCAGTATGACAGGCCCAGTGATAGGAGTTGCAATTCAGCTTTATTTAGGTCAACCTCAGATAAATTGATAACCGTGTTGCTTTCCATGGTGTTCGGTATATGCTCTGGGCTGATACCATTAGCTGAGAGACTTGCTGTGGAGAGCACAGTGGAAGAAAGGGAAATGGGAGGATCTACCATTTCTTTCCTCTTCCTCTCCCTCGCTTTGGCTTCCCTTTGGCGTTGGCATCCTCTCCTTGCACTGCGCTTTTTGTTTGCTGCTGCTCGTTTATCTTTCGTTGTTGCCGGGTTTGTGGTCGCAAGGTTTTGAATCTGTCCTCGACCATAAAACCCAGTTCCTCAGAGGGCGTGTATTTAGTAGGTACCGGACCCATATTAGATCCCCCAGCGATGCCATCCTCAGACTTATTATATACAATCTATTTAATGAGTGGGTTGTTTACAGATTATTTCGGAAACTGTAAGGCAGAGACAGCATCCTTATATCGGAGTCTGTCTTCTTCAAAGATACCCCTACATGGTTGATGCTAGTTTTTAAGTATGTCATCTATGTTTATTATGTGGTCGCAACCAATCACTGGGTTGTATGTAATTTAAATAAGAGGAGGGTTTTGAACACAAACTACCAGCGAGCAAGGCGACTGGGATCGCCGAAACGCGTTTGGTTATGGACACAGCAATGCACAAATAAAAATTAAATAAAATTACCAGCGGCTGCTGATAGAAACAAAGAGTCAGTTTCTCTCATCATTTACGAGCGCTAGGAAATATGGCGTGGAGAGTGGAATCCTGATATATATATATACACACTCGCCTGTCACTGTCAAACACTCATGTATAGGTATGCACTTACAAATTCACTCAGACACTTATACACCCATTCACATACCCACTCACACACATACATTCAGTCACAGACCCACTCAGATAAGTATGCACCCACTCACATACCCATTCAGGTACTCATACACCCACTTATAGACTCACTCGGAGAGTACTCATACACCCACTTATAGACTCACTCGGAGAGTTATGCACCCATGTAAAGACCCACTCAGAGACTGATGCACCTACTTAAAGATCCACGCCTAGGCTCATGCATACAGTCGCGTACCCACTTAGAGACTTTTACACCCACTCACAGACCCATGTGGGCGCTCATGCACCCACTCACATACTCACTCAGATACTCATCCACCCACCTACAGATTCTCTCGGAGAGACACAGACCCATATACAGACCAACTCAGAGACTCACCATTCACTTACAGATCCCCCTAACACACTCACATCTGTACTCACAGACCCAGTTAGACACTCATATACCCACTTACAGATCCTCTTAGACACTCATACATCCACTCACACACCAATACAGTCACTCCCACACTCATTCACAGACCTTCTCAGAGACCCATATACTCGGTCACTCACTCATGCACTCAGAAACTCACACACCAACTCACAAACTCACTCAGATATACATGACCCCAATTACTTACCTACCCACTTAAGGCTCATGCATCCACTCACAGACCCACCCAGGCACCCGCCCTCCTCGTCACACACCCACTCAGACGTTTATGCATGCACCCATTCACTCACCCACTCAGAGGCTTATGCTCTCACTCACAGAACCATTGAGACACTCATACACCCACTCACAGATCTACTCAGACACTCATACACCAACTCATGGACCCACTCAGACATGCACACACACATACAGTCACTCACACACCCACTCATAGACCCACTCAGAGACTTATGGACCCAGTCAGTTATACACTCAGAGACTCAAGTACACACTCACAGTCGCGCTCAGAGACCCATGCATCCACTGACAAAACCACTCAGACATTCATACTGCCAGTGATAGACCCACTGAGGGACATATGCACTCATTCACTGACCGACTCTGACACTCATGCACCCACTCACTCACCCACTCTGACACCCACTTAGACACTCATGTATCCACTTACAGATCCAGATAGTTATATACTTACAAATGCACAAAGGCACTCATGCACCAACTCACAGATTAAGTGAGAGACTTATGCAACCAATCACAGACCCAGTGCAAGACTGATGCACCCACTCATTGATGCACTGAGGCAGTCACACATTTCATTATAGAAGCATTCCTAGACTAATGCACCATCCTACAGATTCATATAAATACTTATGCAATGAATGAGAGACTTACTGATGCAGAGTGATGCATGCAATAATAGATTACACTGAAAAGGGTATGCACTGTGTTATAGAGATATGAAGGTAGTTGTACGTGCTATTTTACAAATGCAAAAAGAACAATTGATGGACAGAATGCAGAACAAAGTCATACATTCACCTCAGTGCAGAAATCTGGGCCTAAATCATCCATTGTTTTTTGCTCACCATGCCATTCCACTTTAAACCCAGCCATATGCAAATCAGTCTTGACCCTGCGCCTAATGGGAAGAGTCCAGCCCAAACTGCCAGGCCAGGTCCTCCCTGGAGTGGAAACAAGCATCCTAGGACCAGTTTCTGGGTTTTACCCCTTATCAGCCAGGATAGCTTGACTCCAGTGGCACAGAGAGCAGGGGGCTCACATCTGGGCATACCCGTCCCTCTCGGGGTGACAAATGCAAAAAGAACGATTGATGGACAGAATGCAGAACAATGTCATACATTCACCCCAGTACAGATATCGGGCCTAAAACCATTGTTTTTTGCTCACAATGCTAATCCAGTTTGAACCCAGCCATATGCAAATCAGTCTTGACCCTGTGCCTCATGAGAGCAGTCCAGCCTGATCTGCCAGGCCAGGTCTTCCCTAGACTGGAAACAAACATCCTAGGACTGGTTTCAATGACACAAAGCAGGATTGCTTTTCCACAAGGGGATCTGCATGTCAGCAGCTACCCTTGTGGAAAAGCAATGCCGGCTACCGCAGGAGGGCAGCCTGTGAGCCTGTGGGGGCATTGGGGCTCCCCCCATGGTCCCCAACAGAGTGGCCAGGCCCTGGGGGATGGGGTCCCCAGGGCCCCAAAAATGGGAAAAGAAGGGAAGCCACACAGCCCCATTCAGGAAAAAAGGAAAAAAGCTGGCATTGTGCCATTGGCCCCGCCCTCTCCCTGCAGCACTCTGCAAACGCGCCCCCCCCCCCGGCGAATTGTAAGTTGGGGAATGATTTCCCCTTGAATACTGAGGGTCCCTGGGGCGCTTACTGGAGGTGCCTGGTGGGCTAGTTGGCCTACAGTGACCCTCAAGATTCAAGAAGACTTAATCCCCCGACTTACAATGCACCAGGGGGCGTGTTTGCACAGTGGTGCAGGGAATGGGTGGGGTCTGATATTACAAGTGTGCATACACATCCCCTGGCTCATTGTAAATTGGAGGATTAAGTCCCTTGCACCCCGAGGGTCCCTGGGGGCCCAGTAGCCAACCAGGTACCTTCAGTAAGTGCCATAGAGCTGCTCTGGAGAGAGGTGGTCCGAGGCATTGCCCCTTTTTACACCACTCTGCAAACACTACTTCTGGTGCACTGCTGGTGGGGCAATGAGGCCCCCCCATGGCCTGAGGACCTCAGGACACAGGTGGACTTCATCCTCTGAGCAGCAGTGCGCCAGAAGCAGTGTTTGCAGCATGGTGTAAAAAGGGGCTTGCCCTCAGAACATCTCTCTGCAATGCAGTTCTGTGGTGCTTACTGGAGGTACCTGGTGGGCAAGTTGGCCCGGAGGGACCCTCAGGGTTCAAGGGGACATAATCCCCTAATTCACAACATGCCAGGGGGTTAGTTGCACAGTAGTGCAGGGAAGAGGCGGGCCTGATATAACAAGTTAGCATTCTTGCTGAGTGGGACTTACTGGAGGTAATAAAAGGGGTAGTTGGCCCCCAAGGTTGACGTTTGGGGCTAACTACCCCTCCTGTTACCTCCAGTAAATCCCACACAGTAGGATTGATAAAAGGTGTTTGGAGACCACGCTCACATTTCTCCACCACTGTGAAAATGAGTCTGCTACGTTATAGTTAGAAATTAGCATTTAAAAATCCTTTGAAATTCACTGAAAAAACTATAGGTTTCGGGGACGTTATAGTTAGTTAGACATTTCACTTGTACAAAACCATAGAAATTTGTCTGTTATAGTTAGTTCAGCTAACTATAACTCGTGCCCCCGCAATGCACTCCTGATGACGTCCCATATTACATCATTGATGACATAGTCAGTGACTTCACTTATGACATCATTCATGACATCTCAAATGATATCACTGATGACATAATCCACATGATAATCTGATAACCTCCTCACACTCTAATATAATCTTGTATACACCTACTCTGAAATACAGACTGCCATTTTTAAAATCATGGACACACCTATAGCAGTTACCACATACCCACTCACTGGTTCCCAGGTCTACACACACATCCACACATTCACCCATATAGTCACTCATACATGTGGTCACTCATGAGTACAGCACTATCATATGCACTCATACACCTATACAGACAGTCACACACCACCACTCATCCATAGCGTTAGACACACACCTAGTCAGTCATGCAAACATTCAATCACACTTTCATTCACTCACCTATACAGTTATCCAAAAACAAGCTCACTTATTCATACAGACACTAACACATACTTACTTGCTTATACAATCACTGATACAATCACACACTCATCCATCCAGCCACTCTCACAATCACTCACTCTCACATATAGTTCATTTATATACTCCAACACTTACCTATACTGCCTTTCACATATGTAGTTACTCACACATGTACTACTGAGACATCCATTCACTCACCAACACACTTATACACCCACTCACCCACCAATACAGCCCTTCACAGATGCACTCTTGAACCCATATACCCAGTGAATCACACACTCACGTATCCATGCACGGAGTCACAGACCCCCCACCCATCCACACAGACAGTCAGGCACCCATACAGATACTCAGACAACAAATCAATAACCCATATAGACACTTGTTTAGCTACTCTCCAACCCAGGCAACCGCTTACACATCAACTGACAGACTGAAACAGCCATTTACATAGTTCAGTGACTAACCCATGCATTCACTAAGACACATTTAATTACTCACTTATACAGACATGCACTTACTAAATCATCCATTCAAACACTTATACACACACTCATTCTCATTCTTCAACACACCTTGGCATATACATTTACATACAAAAATATTTTAAACTTTACATATACAGAAACACACAGTCACTGGATGTTGTCAACAGTGATGTCATCAATGATGTCATTTGAGATGTCATCAGTGATGTCACTGACTATGTCATGAATGATGTAATGTGAGATGTCATCAGCACTGCATTGCGGGACGCAAGTTATAGTTAGCTGAACTAACTATAACGGCTAAATTTCTATGGTTTTGTACGAGTAAAATGTCCAACTAACTATACCGTCCTTGAAACCTATGTTTTTTTCAGTGAATTTCTAACGTTTTTTAAATGCTAATTTCTGACTATAATGTGCCTGAAACCTATGGTTTTTTCAATGAATTATATATATATATATATATATATATATATATATATATATATATATATATATATATATATATATATATATATATATATATATATATATATATATATATATATATATATATATATATATATATATATATATTCCAATAACTTTTCAGAAGAAACCCACATGTGAATAATAGTACTTTACTAACTTAAAATCGAACACTGCAAACTCTGGGGAAACCTGAAATCTAAAAATCAAAAAATCAAATACATTTTTGTAGAAATTGAATTAGAGCTTTGCGTGAATACCAGATGTAGGGAGTATGTATGGACGATCAATGAATTGTAAATAGTGTACTTAACGAACATAATGTGGTTGTTGTAGACATCAACACAAGAGGGGTTTTTCTGAGTATTGGGATAACCATCTTAGAGATTTGTAAATAGAGGTACTTTACCATAATGCAAAAAGAAAAAGTGCACCAATACTGATAATTATTTTTCATCTCATGGACAGAAATTTTGAGGAATTCAGAAAACTGTAGTAACATTTACTTTACCTTGTTGCATAGTAGATGAAATATACGTGCACTGATTAGGAAAATAATGTCCCTTTTCAGGTAAAGAAATTCTCTACCCCCAACTGGAAATGTATACAGTTTGTGAATATGAGGGTGATTAGATATATGCATAGCATACTTATGATTGTGAAAAAGTACTTTACAGTGATTACAACACAGATTGCTAACACCCAAAATGGCGATCATCATTGCGCCAGAACTTGTAAGCAAGGTTAAATAGTCTAGGCAATATGAGAAAGAGAAAATATTTTTTTAACAGCCCTGGGCACTTTAAATGATGGTCTAGACACCAGGGACTCTATGGTCCAGTGGAAGGCTAGCCGTAGCCGAAACGCATAGGCCGTCCATATCTATGCACGCATATTTGTACATGGTGTGTGAATAAATAGAAAACAATTGTAAACTTTACCTGTCTGCTGTGCCGTGACTTCGCCGTGTGAGGAGTAGTGTAGAGAATCCAAGGAATATATATATATATATATATATATATATATATATATATATATATATATATATATATATATATATATATATATATATATATATATATATATATATGGTTCACTTCCTTCGAAAAAACCGGGACACTCAGACTGCGGTGCAAGCTCAGGGTCAAAGGCTCCCTGTCTGTATCACGTTTCACCACACGCTCAAACCATAGCGTGAATGCACTCGAAAATCCAGCAGTAATCACCATGAAATTAAGCCATCCAACAGTTCGTGGGTATTCAGTTTATTCCCAGCATGGAAAGACAGTTCATGGAACTAAACCCCCAACGCGTTTCAGCGATCACTCGCCTTGGTCACGGGTGAATAATGTTAAGACATTGTACACTAAATAAAGTTTTCAAAAAACACTTCCTTGTGTAAACATAAACAAAGGACAGTGTGCACAAAATAAACACAAAATAAACATTGCGGCCATCTTGGCATGGTAAATGTAGTATGCCAAAAACTGAAAAACATATAAAGCGACATTCTAAACATACATGTCGATATATGTTTAGCAAATAAATTACTTCTAATAACAATGCATGATGATTATAGCAATATTCATAATCAACTAGCAGTACTGGTAAAGTGCTTAATAAACGCATCCATCCCTAGTGGGAAAAATAATACACATGACTAATATCCCAAGTGGGAAAACATGTGCAAATACTGCTATGGTAAATTGTGAAGAAATTTGTGCAGAAGATGGTCCAAGAGTCACAGGCAAAATCAAACAATATTATAAATCAATGAATATTGTAAATCGATGAATATTATGTGAAAACATTGATTAAAGTGTCCATCCCAAGTGGGAATTTGCGACCATAAACCCCAAGTGGGAGTTAACTCTTCTGCATAGGCATATCTTCACGTAATGAATTTACCTGTTGAAAAAACAAGAATGTCACATCAGAACGGCTAATACCACAGTTCAGACGGCCTACAACATAATATTATGAAGTGTAGAACAAATCAAATGTGAAGTGATTTAAAAACAATAGAATCATTGCTAGGAGCCCGAGAGGACAACCAACTAGTATATACATGTGTGCAGACAATATACATTACATAGGTTAATCTCCCAAATACCATTTCAGTTCTTCCTCAGAATTCAGCCCTCCTGGAATGCGTGTGTCTAAATCAAGAATGTATTTGCTTTCTAATTGTCGCAACCTGCGTATTCTGTCACCACCTCTCTTCATAGTTGGAATCTTGTCAATCGCAAACATTTTTAGTAAATTGCGATTGCTTTTATGATGTTCCTCAAAGTGGCGAGCAACTGGCGAACTTTGGTCCTTGTTATCAATTGCCCTCATGTGTTCAAGAATGCGTTTTTTTGCAGGGAACATAGTGCTCCCTACATATTTCTTAGCACATGGGCACACCAAGATATATACCACATAATCTGAGAGGCAGGTTAAATGCTGTGTGATGGGTTTTTCCCTATCCTCTATTCGGTAATAAACTGACTTGATGTTATTGCTAAATTTACAAGCTTTGCACTTCATGCAAGTAAAAAAGCCCTGTATCTCATTGGACTTCCTAGGTTTGATGTTGACCTCATTTTTGCTCAGTTTATCCTTAAGGGAATCAGCTTTCCGATACGTAATGCTGGGATTGCTGCCTACCACCTCAGTTAACGTGGGTTCAGTTTGCAACACATTCCAATGTTTTTTGAGGCTGCTCTGTACTTGCCATGAACTCGCATGGTATGTGGAGATGAATCTAATGACCTCCTGTCCCTCTAGATTATTTACTTTAGGGACCAGCAAAGATTCATGGGTGATTTTGCTCGCTTTCACAAAAGCTTCTTCTATTACCTGTGGGTTATACCCACGTTCTCTGAAGCGTTGTTTCATGTTTTCCCCTTCAATTACAAAATCCTCATCCTTGCTGCAGTTCCTCCGAGCCCGGAGGAACTCGCCAAAGGGAATACTGCGTATAAGGGATTTCGGGTGGCTACTCTCGGCATGAAGCAAGGTGTTACCTGCCGTGGCTTTCCGAAACAATTTTGTAACAAGTCTGTCCCTTTCAACCTCCACTTTCAAGTCTAGAAATTCCATGAAGCAATTACTGATTTTCCCGTCCAGACTGAGGTTAAGATCATTACAATTCAGTTCACGGAGGAAATCTTCTGCCAATGATTTGGGACCATCCCAAATGATGAATAAATCATCGATATATCGCAGCCACGTCTTCACATGGCTGCGATATAGTGCACTAGTTCCAGCCACCCGTTGCTCCCAGTTTGCCATGAATAGATTCGCAAAACTGGGAGCAAAACAAGTTCCCATCTCAGTCCCTTGTCGTTGTCTAAAATAGACCTCATTAAAGATGAAAAAATTGTTTTCGAGACAAAACAACATCATTTTTAGGATCATGTCAGTATGGTCTCGAAAAGAAATGGACCGCTTCTTGAGAAACCTACAACAAGCATCAATACCATCCATGTGCCGGATAGAGGTGTATAAGCTGCCTACATCAATATTACTAAAAAAACTAAAAACAAAGGTTACAGGGTCATTATAGTTATGTTCACATTTTACACGCACAAAAACATGGCAATTCAACAGTTATAGTTATACTTATCTCAGGAAACTATAACTCGGGCCCTAACATAACTATAACTAACTTAACTATAAATCGCGCCCCTGCCTTGCACACTTTACTCAACAAAAGGTTTACTGGAAATGTTACAGTGATATCATCAATTATGTCATAGACAATGTCATGACTGATGTGGGATAATTAGGAGTGCATGGTGAGGGTTTGGCCCCCCTCCCCCTTTCTTTTTCACAATCCGGGTCCCCGGGAATGGAATCACTGGGGCTGAAAGCAGCCTGGGGAGGGGTCTGCATGAGCCCTCTCCCTGTTTTTTAATAATTGATTCCCCCTAGACCTGCCCCAGTAAAAACAAGCAAAGCAAACTGCTTCATTTTGTTTTAAATTTTCCCGCAGATCCTCCATGAATTTGCGGGAAAACAAAAAAACTAATTCTTTGGACCTCACTACCAGGCTTAAAGAACCAGGGTATTCCTACTCTGCCCCTTTGTCTTTTTTTATGTTTTTACCTGTGACTCACCAGAGTCAGAATCCCAAGATGGCTGCAATCTCTTCCTGGTTAAAATGGTGGCATCCAATCAGATCTCATCCTGAGATCTATCAAATATTGGACCCTCCGCATCTCTAGATATACATAAATCTTTTTTATTTAATAACTCAAAACCCAAGAAGGAATTTACACCAAATAACAAAAAGAGATCATTCTAGACCAAGAACTAGCTTTCTACCAAATGCAGTGTAATTCTGTTCTGCGTTTTAGGCTGTAGTCATGTCTAAAATCCCTAGGTGAAATTGTATTGTTGGACCCCCCCTTTTTCTCAGCCCCACTTGATGAATCAGTATGACACTTTCCAGACAGCAGCTGAGGTGAGTGGAAAACATGTTTTGAAATTTTTTTGAAGATTTGTCAACCTCGCTACAGTTATTAGCAAAACAAAAAAACACTTTTCCTATGGAACCTAGGTCCTAACTATAACTATCTACCAGTAACTGCCATATTTATTTATTTATTTCATTTATAGAGCGCACTAACACCTAAAAGGCATCCTGGCGCTGGCAGACTCAAAAACAGAGGGGGTCCAAACTGATGCCAAACTAGAGCTTCAGGAATAGCCATGTTTTTAAGCTCCTCCTTAATAGAAGGAGGTCAGAGGTATGTCTGAGCTCAACCAGAGGGCATTCCACAGTTTCGCTACAGCCACACCAAACGATCTTCCTCCAGCTTTGGCTTTCTTAAACCTTGGTATTGTCACCAATCTATCCGAGGAGGATTGAAGGTTACGGACCAGCACTTGCCACACGAACTTCTTTTGCAAAAGAACAGGGCCCGACCCAGGGAGGGCTTTAAAGACCAAGCAGAGAGACTTAAATTGGATTCTCTGTCTCACCGGGAGCCAGTGCAGCTGAGCCAGAGCCCTAGAAGAGGATGATATTGTGGGCCACCCCAGGGCTAATTTTGCCACCGCAGACTGAATTCTTTGGAGTCTATCCATAAGGTAGTTTGGGGATTCCAACAGCAGAGAATTACAGTAGTCTAACCTACTGAACACGGTGCAACGCACCACCTCAACCCGGGCTGAGGACTGCAGCAGAGGAAGGATTTTCCTGAGCAGTCTAATAATGGCCAAACAACCAGCCACTATCTTCGAGACCTGCACCTCCCGGGTAAAATTGCTGTTAAACATTACGCACAGGTTCCGAACCGCCTTCACTGGCTGCACCGATGGAAGGAAATCAACAGGCCAGAAGTTCAGGTAAGAGCAGATTGAACCCTGTCCCTTGGGCAGTATAACACCTCCATTTTTCCTGTATTAAATTGCAGGGAATTAGCGTTCAACCAACCCGCTGTATCTCTCAGGCAGTTGTGAAATATTTCCAAAGAAGTTGAATGATCTCCCTCCAAGGAGAGAATCAACTGCGTGTCATCAGCATAGTTGACAATCTCAATATTATATTGTTTGATGACCGCAATCAAGGGTCTCATATAGATGTTAAATAATATCGGACTAACTGCCGAGCCTTGAGGAACGCCATGCGAGATGGTAGAAAAGGCGGATTGGTAAGGAGGGAGGGACACAGCTTGTTTTCTGTGATGAAGACAGGACTGAAACCACCCAAGGGCACTACCTGCAACCCCCACCTCTCTCAGCCTATCCAGCAGGATCCCATGGTTCACTGTGTCGAAGGCAGCAGACAGGTCAAGCAGGATCAGAACACCTGCCTGACCCCTGACTGCCCGCCAACAAAGCTTATCCAAAACGGTCACCAAGGCCGTCTCGGTACCATGAGCTGGCCGGAAGCCAAACTGGACTTCCTCCAGGAGTTTATGCTGTTCTAGGTACCTAGAAAAAGAGTGCCTGCCACCACCCGCTCTACAATTTTAGCTGGATAGGGTAGAAGCGAGATGGGCCTGAAGTTCTTCAAGCACTCAGGATCGAGGGAAGGCTTTTTCAGCAATGGGGTCACCATCGCTTCTTTCCACTGAGGTGGAACCACTCCAGTAGAAAGAGACTGGTTACAAACCAGCCTAAGCGTAGGAAAGAGCTCAGCCTCAAACTCCTTCCAGATTTTTAATGGAATCGGATCGAGCAGGGGCCCAGACATAATGCCAAGGGCCACTGCACTGAACTCATCTGCAGTCAACTGCGCAAATTCCGATAGGGACTTCTTTCCCCCCTGTTGAGAGACGGCCCCGAAATCCACCACGACCTGCTTCTAAGGACTGCCACAATCAGCCAACACTAAGGGATCAGTTCCGGTCTGTTGCTGCTCCACCCCCAAATCATCAATAATCGTATTGATTTTATCCTGAAAGAACCTAGCCAGGTTCTCACAGAGTTCCTGAGAGGGGGAAAACTCATTCTTGGCGCAGTCCGGACTAATGAGACTATTCAGGATGTTTAAAATACTGCAAGAGCTATTTGGGGCATCAAGATCACCTTGGAATAATGTGCTGTCTTAACTCTATGGATTTCCTTCTTATAATCCATCAGCTTAGCTTTCCAAGTAAGCCTATCCTTATCCATGGTATGCATGTCTCCATCTCCTCTCTGCTTGTTTACATTCTAGTTTCAGGTTTTTGAGGCCATCCGTGAACCAGGGGGCTGAGGGTCTCCCCCTGCTCCTATGATGTTTTAAAGGAGCTGAGGCATCTAGATCCGAAGTAATCTTCGAGCAGAGGGAAGCATAGTTCTCCTCTATCTGCATAGCAAGGGAGAAGCACTCCTCAACCTTGAACAAGGGTGAAACACCTTTTTTCCGAGCAAGAGACTTCCAATCCCTGCTAACATACTCCCTCACTTGACTAGATGTCCTGACAGTACCCACACCTGACTTCACAAAAAATGTTATAAAAAAATGATCAGTCCAGGCCATGGGTAAGATATCCCCCACAGTGAGAAAGTTGGTCTCAGAAAAAATTAAATCCAACCGGAGACCCCCTATATGGGTGGCCTGAGAGACCCGCTGAGAGAGACCAAGACCCTCGCATGAATGGAGCACTTTAAAAAGACCTATATCCATGGAGCTATTCAACCACAAATTGAAGTCTCCAAGAATCACCAGTTGACTATGAATAGCAGCCATATTGTTGAACAGTTCCAAAAGCAACTGCTGCTGGAGTAAGGTGAAGATCCCAGGGGGCCTATAACAGATGATACCCGTTAAAAGATGCCTCTGTGCATACTTGATAGAGAACCCAAATAATTCACAGCCATCACATGCATCAATCTCAATGACAGACAAGTTCAATGTATCTCTAAAAATCACACCCACCCCACCTCCCCTACCATTTGATCTCGGCCTGTGGTGGGTTTTAAACCCTGGCGGACAGGCCTTCCCAGCATAGACCTCACACTCAGGGCAAGTCGACGTTTCCGTCATACACAAGATGTCCAGCTCATGAGCCTCAAGGAACAGCTGTATCTTCACACTGTGCTCGGGTAGAGATCTTACATTTAGATGCCCACCAGCAAAAGTGCAGCTCCTCAAAAAGTCTGCCACGGGAAAAGCGGTGTCAGAAAGCAAAAGAGCCCCCATATCACTACCCCACTCACCAATATGGTTCAGTTCTTTACTGGTGTAGCATCTAGGACCACACCCAACAACTGGTCCCTGCCTCATCCCAAAAGGGGCAGCGTAACGGGCGCTAGGCTCGCCCTTGGCATGGACGGGTGCAGACGGGCACAGACGGGCTTGCCTTTGGCGCGCCCACTTTGCGCATCCGCTGCGCACCCGCGTCCGCTTTTCTCTCCGTGAGTCCTGGTAGGTCATGGGAGGCTAGACCGCCACTCCGCTACTCTCAAGATGGCGGGTCTGCTCACACGGACGCACCCCCAAGTCGGGAGAGCCGGAGGAGAGTAGGCGAGTTACCCCTGTCCCACAACGCTCGCAGGTAGGTGCAGAAATGTACAGTGTATATTTTAAAAAACCTAAAAATTTAGGCAAGGTTAAACAAGGATGCACCAAAAAATTGTTTAAAACCACAACGAGTGATTACAAATGGCCAAGAGCCACATACCGTCAGCTCTTCACCATCAGCCTCCTACCTTCAAGCTGCCCTCACACATATAATCTATGACATTCACATATCTAACTATTATTCCCCATATTCCTTAATCAATGACTTAAACTGAAAGAAACAAAACCTTCAAATGGAAACAATGAGCCAATGTACACTACCTCTCCGATTTGATACAGCAATAATCAAAGCACATCTCAGGCAGTTAGCGACTGTTTGCACTCCCACCATTGCCATGGCGATCATACATCATCCTGTGCACTCATCTTTCTTAATTAAAAAGAATGGACCCAAGTCCAGTCCAAATTAGCCACCAACCAATACAAGAGTAGTGCATACTCATGTTATCCTCTTAGTGCAGAATTTTGTGTGCTGAAACTCTGCTCAAGGGCAAAGAGAGTAACGTGTTGAGAGAGCTTGATGAGTGGTCTTTCTCCAAATGCAACAGGCCCTCTGCATTACATAACTGTGCAAAAAGCTCTACAAGCCTGATTTTAAATAAGTAATTTTAAAGCATGCTCAGTTGACAGTAAAACATACTGACCAACTAATTTCCAAAAACCGAAACCAATAAAACTAACCCTCTAAATATTAAACGGCAACCAATGGAAAAAAAACAATTGAAGCAGCACTATCCTTACCATAAAAGGCTTTAGTAAATTAGAAGTAACTGAAACCTTATGAAACAAACCATGAGAATATATAAATAGTCAAAGTGAAAGGGGATACTCATCTTTGGAGCAACCATCCAACGAAGAGTAAATTGTTAGTGTAGAGCTGTATGTAACAGTAGACATTCTATTCTAGACTTCTTTTAATTGCTATGTGTTTATCTTTGAAGTGTGTGCTGCAGGAGCAGCAATAAATGGTGTCTATTGCATAATGCCAGCCTCCCATCTTTTAATAAAATTCCGCTCTGCACTACTTGTAATTGGGACTTTTTACTGATGTTTGGTTTCAGGTCTGAGCAGGGATGGGTGTCTCACAAAGCTATTGGATGATGCAGAAGCGTTTCTCCTTCATTGTCAGCCTTTGCTTTCTCTCTCATCTTTTCCCCCCTGTGTTCTAGAGCTATGTCTAAAAAAAGGATTTCCTGATTTATATCTTGATACTATAACATTGTCCTACCATACACCACTCTCTGGGACCTTTAAAAATGTTTACATTTTGTGATGACTCTGGGGAAGGAACAACATTTAGGGGCTGATTAGGATGGAGGATTTTCCGCATCCTCTGGGCCGGCGGAAGCCACCGCCGGCCCGAAGGATGTGGAAAATCCTCTGCGGACCCACCGCCACATTAGGATGGCTGGTGGGTCCTGGTTTCAGTCCGCCGCTTTTCCGCCGCGGTTGACTTACAACCGCAGCGGAAAAGCTGTAACATGGCTGGCGGTGTCTATCAGACACCGCCAGCCATATTAGGATAGAGTGAAAGAGATGCTTTTCCACAGCGGCTTTTCCGCCGTGGAAAAGCATACGGAATTTGACTTCGGGGGCCCGTTGTGGGCCCCCTGGGTGAATGGGGGGTGGGGGGTGCACATGGGGGTTACCCATGGTACCCCCCTGCATTTGTATGCAGAAATCGGCAGGCACCGCGCTTTGCCTGCAACTTTGTGCATACAAATGCAACGTATGCATTTCTAACATTGCGGCGGGTGCAGCTTCAAGCTGCACCCGCCGCAATGTTAAAGATAGAGGATGTGACCGCCACCCTGGCGGTCACATCCTAATCTGCAAGGAGGGAACGCCGCTGCCCATGCGGACGTTCCCTCCTACTCTGGGGTCGCGGACGGACTCAAGTCCGTCCGCAATCCTAATGAGCCCCTTAGTCTGTGGACATCTATGGCTATCATTCAAGTAGCTATGTAGCAGGTAGTGTAGCTCAGTGGACTAATGCATCCATGTCCTACTCAGCCTTTCATCCTTCTGAGATCAAGAAAAGGAGTACCATTGGGTTTGGAAATAAGTAAGACCTTTGGTCAGTGCCTACTGACCAGACAAATGGAAGAGCGCGTTTTATAAGTTTATGAATTCCTATAATGTGACCTGCAGAAGGATGTGTCGAAGCACCATTTGGCGTTCATCCTCCTCATAATCTGTGAGCGGGCTAAGGCAGTGGTGGTGTAAATGACATGGCAATAACCCTCCTTACAGATCACGTGATTTAGGGGTGGTGTGCTGAAAGGAGCAGCGCTGGTCTGGATATACCACTCTCAGACCGATAGGTGTCGCTTGAGAGCCAGCACGGTGTTCACAAGCAGACCACCATCAGCTACGAGGGTAGGTTTTTTTCTCCTCTTGACCCTGTCAATTTCTAAAAACAGAACCAAAGGAGGCAAGTTGAGGGTTAGAAAGTCTTGTGGGAAAGGGATTATGTTAGACTGGACCTGGAGGGTCGGCCGAGGACAAGGGGAGAGGTCTCCAGGGAGAGCCGTCTCCAGCGATCGTACAGACAAGTAATTTCCCCCCCACAGATGGACACCACACAAAGATAAGATTTAACGTTCTTTATAAGCAATCTTGAGGTACGGTAGAATGGTACAAGGAGGTCTGGACTCAGGGGTCCCCTCGGTTCTAGTCTCTTGGATGGGAAAGGGGGTAGCGGGACAGTCTTATTACCAATATGGTAGTTGCGATGAGATGATGGGTAGCTCACAATCCTCGAGCTCGGCGTTCTAGGAGGACGGGCCGCGGCAGCGCCAGCAGGTCCCGGGGAGATCGAAGGTGGCAACGGTCCGCGGCAGCGCCAGCAGGTCCCGACGAAGATGGTGGTTACAACGGGCCGCGGCAGCGCCAGCAGGTCCCGACGAGGATGAAGGTTGCAGAGGGCCGCGGCGGCGCCAGCGGACAAGACGACAGTTCACAAGGCAGGGCTGCGGCAGCGCCAGCAGTCCGTCAAGGATGAGTTCTTCTCGGTGTCTCTCGACTCCAGGATACAACTGCCTTCCTGCTCTGGAGCTGCCCCAGTTATAGGTCTGGCGGCCTTTGATGTCCGGACCCTCGCACTTGGAGGTCGGGAGGTCTGGGATGAGGGAGTCCAGACACCCAGCAGGGGGGTGGAGCCAGCGCCCGGGGAGGCTGGGGGCGATCGGCACCTGGCGGGGGAGAGCCATCGACACTTCTTCCTCCCATTGACCTGCCAAGTGGTCCATTCACCTCCTGGGTGGATGGTGGTGCCGGGATGTCGGGGCCTGGCCAGGCCCAGGGTTGGGGTCGAGCTGAGGCCATGCGGCCTCGTGGTGCAGTGTCCAAGATGGCGGCCAGGCCGGGCAATGGTGCTGACGGTGGCCCGGGCCCGTGATACAGAGATGTCCGGTTGCAGGAGTCCCGTAGGGGACGGAGTGCGGGTTGCTTCTGTGGGTAGCACCTGGAGAGCCGGTGTCCGGGCCCTGTCATGCGAGGAGGGAGCGAGCCCTTCATGTGGCCTGTCCAACATGCGTCCCCCCCAGCTGAAGGCGGGGAGAGTCACCAATCCTCTTGGGGACTTTCCTCATCGAGGCGGAAAAGGCGTGACAGGCCATCCGCGTTGACGTGATCCTGGCCAGGGCGGTGCTCCACCGTGAAGTCCATCCCCTGCAGGGAGATGGACCATCGCAAGAGCTTGGGATTTCCCCCCCCCGCATCTGCATTAGCCATTGCAGGGGGCGATGATCTGTTTGCACCCGAAAGTGGGTACCGAAGAGGTAGGGCCGGAGCTTCATGAGGGCCCATACTACTGCAAAGGCCTCCCTCTCGATGGTGCTCCAGCGCTGTTCTCGGGCCAACAGACGTCTGCTGATGAAGGCCACTCGTTGGTCGACTCCCTCGGGGTTCAGTTGGGAGAGGACGGCCCCAATGCCATGGTCGGAGGCATCAGTCTGGACGATGAACTCCCGGCTGTAGTCGGGAGCCTGGAGTACCGGGGCGGTGCACATGGCGACCTTCAAATTCTCGAAGGCCGCTTGACAGTCGGGAGTCCAGTCGACTCTTTTTGGCTGGTTCTTGGATATAAGTGCCGTGAGGGGCCCCACAATGCTGCCATAGTCCTTCACAAACCGCCGGTAGTATCCGGTGAGCCCCAAGAAGGCCCGGACCTCGGTTTGCGTTACGGGTGGCTGCCAGGACTGGATGGCAGCGATCTTGAGCTGGAGGGGGGCCACCAGACCGCTCCCCACTTGGTGTCCGAGGTAGGTCACGGACCCCTGGCCAATCTGGCATTTGCTGGCCTTGATTGTGAGGCCGGCCTGTTGGAGGGCCTGCAGGACCTCTCGGAGGTGGCGGAGGTGGTCTGACCAGTGGCGGCTGTAAACCGCGATATCGTCCAGGTAGGCGGCGCTGAACTCTTCGAGGCCCGCCAATACCTGCTTCACCAGGCGTTGAAAGGTTGCTGGAGCGTTTTTCATGCCGAATGGCATCACTTTGAAATGGTAGTGACCATCCGGGGTGGAGAAAGCGGACCGTTCTTGCGCCCTGGGGGTGAGGCCGATCTGCCAATAGCCCGCTGTCAGGTCGAAGATGCTGAGGTAGCGGGCAGCCCCCATGCGGTCGATCAGTTCATCGGCTCGGGGAATGGGGTGAGCGTCGGTCCGGGTGACAGCGTTCAGACCCCGATAGTCAACGCAGAATCGGAGCTCAGGGGTGGTCCGGGGGCAGCAGCCTTGGGGACCAGCACGACTGGGCTGGCCCAGGGGCTGTCCGAGGGTTCGATAACTCCGAGTGTGAGCATTTTCGACACTTCTTCTTGGATGCAGGCACGTACCCGATCTGGTACGCGGTACGCCCGATGTCTGATAGGGGGACTGTCCCCAGTGTCCACGTCGTGCAAGCACCAGGGGGTGACCCCTGGGGTGAGGGAAAATAGGGCTGCGAATTGCAGCAGGAGAGCCCGACAGTCTTGGCGCTGCTCCGAGGTTAGGGCATCTGAGAGTCGGACCCCGTCTACTGAACCATCTTTCTCACGGGTCCTCAGTAGGTCAGGGAGGGGCTCGGAGTCTTCTTCCGCTCCACTGTCTGTAGCCATCAGTAGGCTGAGCTCCGAGCGCACAAAGTGGGGTTTGAGTCTGTTGGCGTGGAGGACCCGGAGGGGGTTCCGGGGAGATTCCATGTCGATGAGATAGGTGACGGGGCTCTTGCGCTCGATCACCTTGAAGGGCCCGTCCACTTATCCTGCAAGGCACAAGGTTCGGTGGGGGACATCACCCATACTTGCTGGCCCGGTATGAACTCTATGGAGGAGGCGTTCTGATCGTACCATTTCTTCATGTCCTCCTGACTGGCCTCAAGATTGGCTTTGGCGATCTCTCGGAATCGCCTGGTCTGATTGCGGAGGGTCAGGAGGTACTTGTAGACGTCTGGAGGGGTTTTCAGGGGGGCCATCTCCCAACCTTCCTTGACTAGGCTGAGGGGCCCTCGAACAGGGTGTCCGTACAAGAGTTCGAAGGGGCTGAAGCCGAGGGACTTCTGAGGGACTTCTCGGTAGGCGAAGAGGAGGCACGGGAGTAGCACATCCCACTGGCGGCGGAGGGGCTCTTCCAACCCCATAATCATTCCCTTGAGTGTGCGGTTGAACCGCTCAACCAGTCCGTTTCCTTGCGGGTGATAGGGGGTTGTAAATTGGTAGGTGACCCCGCACTGCTGCCAGAGGGATTTCATATATTTTGAAATAAAGTTCGTGCCTCTGTCGCTGACGACTTCCCGGGGGAAGCCCACCCGGGAGAAGATCCCCATTAAGGCTCGGCCGACCACCGGTGCTGTTACAGTTCGAAGGGGGATGGCCTCAGGATAGCGGGTGGCGTGGTCCACCAGTACCAGGATGAATCGATGCCCTTGTGCTGTTCGGGGGTCCAGGGGCCCCACAATGTCTATTCCCACCTTTTCGAACGGGGTGGTAACCACCGGGAAGGGTTGCAGGGGTGCCTCGAGTTTGCGGCCGCTCTTCCCGCTGGCCTGACAAGTGGGACAGGACCGGCAGTGGTTGAGTACGTCATTTCTCATTTTGGTCCAGTAAAAGTGGGTCACCAGGCGGTTGTAGGTTTTGTCCTGACCCAAGTGTCCGGCCAGGGGGACGTCGTGGGCCAAGTTCAACAGGAAGTCTCTAAAACAGAGGGGCACCACCAAAACTCGACTGGCCCCCAACTCGGTGATTCTTTGTTCACTGTACAATAGATCATTGTCCCAATAGATCCAGTGGGCCCCGGCGGTATCTCCCGCGCTCTGGGCGAGTGCTTGCTGTCGTAGTCCCTCGAGGGAGGGACATGTCTTTTGCTCTTGATGGAATTGTTCCTGGGAGGGTCCCCCTTCTTGACGCCACTGGGCCAGGTCTGGGAGGTCCTGGGGCTGAGCGAGTTCTTCTTGGGTTTGTTCCGGGGGGTCGGCGTGGTCGGCGTCCCCCACTGGAGCGATCGGGGGAGGAGGTGCTGGCCATTCGGGTTCTTCGGGTCGGGGGATGGCGCGGGCCGCCATGGACCGGATGGTTACGCACGCCCAGTCCGGGAGGCCCAACATCCCCAGGTGTTCTCTTCTCTCCACGGCGGCCCACGGGGAACTCTCGAGATCGTTCCCCAGGAGACAGTCCACGGGGGCATCATCGCGGACCGTCACCTTCAGCATGCCGGATACTCCTCCCCATTTGAAGGGGACGCAGGCCATCCGACACAGGCTCTCCGAATTGTCGGCTGAACGGACGGGGCAGAGAACGTTCGGTAGGATTTGTTCTGGGGTCACCAGGTGACAGCGGACGGCCGTAACACTGGCCCCCGTGTCACGTAGGGCTTCAGCCTTGCGCCCATTTATGTTCACCCACTGACTGTATTTTCTGGTGTTGGCGGGTAGGGGAGCCCGCGGGATCATGTCTCTTCCCCCTAGGCATGCCAAGACCATGGCGGCCGGTTCCCACTCTTGTTGCTCTTGTTCGTATTCTTCATGCTCTTCGGAGACTTGCTCTTCTCCTAGGGCGGCGGCAGCTACCTGGCGGGGCCCCGGAGTCTGGTTCTTTGGGCAGTTCGGGTCATTGGCGGAGTGACCGACTCGCTGGCACCGGTGACAAGTGACATTGGCTCTGAATCCCGGGCGCATCGGGGGGTTGCCCCCGCCAGCCGGGGGCGGGGTGCTGGTAGCGGGAGCGGCCGGGACGGCGTCTTTCCCCCGGCCCTGGCCTCCTCCTCCTCCTCCTCGGGGACGGTGATGGCCTTGGTTGTTCCTGTTCTGCTCGTTCGGCCCACCCCGGCCCACTCGGGTGCTTTCCCATCGGTCAGCCTCGGCGGCGAGCTGCCGTGGATCAGTCAATTTACTGTTGAGGAGGTGCTGCCTGAGCTCGACGAAGCAGTTGTTGGAGAGGTGCTCCCATACGACGAGGTTAAAAAGCTGCTCGTAGGTCGTTACGTGGCTCCCCTTGATCCATCCCTCAAGGGCTCGGCGGAAATAGTTTACATATTCCACCCAAGTTGTACCCGGGATTCGGGTGCAGTCGCGGAACCTCTGGCGGTACATTTCGGGTGTCAGCCCATATCGAGTGAGGAGGGCGGCCTTCATGTGATCATAGGACGTCATTTGATGGTCCGGGAGCTGTAAAAGGGCATCACGGCCTTCATTGACGAACCTCCCCCATAGACCGGCTCCCCAGTCACTTCGATCGATCCGGTGGGAGGTCATGGCGATCTCCTAGGCCTTGAACCACTGCTGTATGTCGTGGTTTCGGTAATACTCTCGGACGACATCTTTGGGAATGTGGACCTTTGGTTCTGTAGCTCCTGGGGTGCGCGGTGGCTCGGGCATCCCCAGGTCTTTGTTTTGCTTTCGTAGTTCTATTTCTGCCAGTTTGCGCTCGTGTTCGTATGCCAGTCTTATTTCTTCGAGCTCTCTTTGTCTTTGCTTTTCTTCCCGCTCTTCTCGGAGCCGTAAGTGTTCTAGGTTCAATTTTTGTTCCGCTAGTTTTAGTTCTCCATCCAATTTGAGCCGTGCCAACTCTAATTCGTGCAGTCTGCTTTTTTCTCGCTCTTGGATCTCTTCCCGGGAGAGACCCGTTCTCCTTTCTTCGGAAGGAGCGGTGCTAGTCTCTGGTGCTTCGATGTGTTGGTCCCGGGGACCGGCGGTATTTGCTTCTGCCCACGATTCTAGGGCGTGTTTAAAGTCATCTTTTGTGCTCAGACCGGTGGTAGCAATGCCCAGTTCCATACAAAATTGTTTTAATTCTCGATGGCTGTACTCCTCCAGTTTTTCCATTTGGAATTTCTCCGTAGACCCGCTCTCTTGGGTCGACATTGTGATTTAGTCGTGGGGTGAGTTGCTTTCTGTACGATTACGCGTTGGTTCGGATCGCGCCGCTGGCCACCAATGTTAGACGGGACCTGGAGGGTCGGCCGAGGACAAGGGGAGAGGTCTCCGGGGAGAGCCGTCTCCAGCGATCGTACAGACAAGTAACTTCCCCCCAACAGATGGACACCACACAAAGATAAGATTTAACGTTCTTTATAAGCAATCTTGAGGTACGGTAGAATGGTACAAGGAGGTCTGGACTCAGGGGTCCCCTCGATTCTAGTCTCTTGGATGGGAAAGGGGGTAGCGGGACAGTCTTATTACCAATATGGTAGTTGCGATGAGATGATGGGTAGCTCACAATCCTCAAGCTCGGCGTTCTAGGAGGACGGGCCGCGGCAGCGCCAGCAGGTCCCGGGGAGATCGAAGGTGGCAACGGTCCGCGGCAGCACCAGCAGGTCCCGACGAAGATGGCGGTTACAACGGGCCGCGGCAGCGCCAGCAGGTCCCGACGAGGATGAAGGTTGCAGAGGGCTGCGGCGGCGCCAGCGGACAAGACGACAGTTCACAAGGCAGGGCTGCCACAGCGCCAGCAGTCCGTCAAGGATGAGTTCTTCTCGGTGTCTCTCGACTCCAGGATACAACTGCCTTCCTGCTCTGGAGCTGCCCCAGTTATAGGTCTGGCGGCCTTTGATATCCGGACCCTCGCACTTGGAGGTTGGGAGGTCCGGGATGAGGGAGTCCAGACACCCAGCAGGGGGGTGGAGCCAGCGCCCGGGGAGGCTGGGGGCGATCGGCACCTGGTGGGGGAGAGCCATCGACACTTCTTCCTCCCATTGACCTGCCACGTGGTCCTTTCACCTCCTGGGTGGATGGTGGTGCCGGGATGTCGGGGCCTGGCCAGGCCCAGGGTTGGGGTCGAGCTGAGGCCATGCAGCCTCGTGGTGCAGTGTCCAAGATGGCGGCCGGGCCGGGCAATGGTGCGGACGGTGGCCCGGGCCCGTGATACAGAGATGTCCTGGGGCAGGAGTCCCGTAGGGGACGGAGTGCGGGTTGCTTCTGTGGGTAGCACCTGGAGAGCCGGTGTCCGGGCCCTGTCATGCGGGGAGGGAGCGAGCCCTTCATGTGGCCTGTCCAACAGATTATATAAGATTCGGACCCATACCTAAAGATGATTGAGCTCAAACTGTGTATGTTACAAGCAAACAAGTTCATATGTAAGACTACAAAGAGCTAAGAAAGCATTTGGATGTAAGGTATTGACAGTAATTTTGTTATCCATTCTTCACATGTTGAAATATGCCACTCCTGCTTGAATTGACTCAGCTCACCTGTTTCCAATTATTTTCTGTTTGCAACCAAAAATGTATTTTTTATAGGTAAACATGCTGCTGCACGCCTGTGAACCTCAAGACAGATACAGACAATTTCACAGCTTTCACTGACAGATCTTTGGCGTTTGAAGTGCTGCCTGTCTGTAAATTCGGAGACAGAAAATAATCTAGTTTGAGATGTGGCTGCCTGTGGATTGCAAGCTCTTTTAATGTTTGAAAAGTGTACTGTAAAACATCAGATAGTTAGAAGCCTTATTTTAACATGCACATCGTTGAGTACAATAACATACCAAGGTATTGATATCTCAGTCCATTAAAGTCATGCAAAATGTTTTTTTTTTTGCCACAGTGTTTTTTGGGAAACTTCAGAATTCTGCCCTTCGTGAAGTTTCCCGGTTGACATTTGCTGTTTCCTGAGCACCCCATTGGAAGATAGTTTTCAACCCTGACTCAGATACTTTTCACTCTATCTAAATCCAGTAAAACTGGAAAATGTATGCAGAAGTTTTACAAATTCACTTTTAAGGCAGCTTTTCTATGCACAATGGAAGATGTTTGCTATGAATTTCTTAAAGGTTGCCTTTAGGGTGTCTTAATACGGTAAATATTTTTAAGATATGAATAGAAAATTAAGGATTAATGAAACGAGAAGATCTTTCTGAGAATGGAATAGTATGATTTCATGGATATCGATGTAATGATGTTTGAAGTATTTCTCAAACACCTCCAAATTTAGGGCCATAATATCAAGAAAGGGCGATACATTATCGCCACTTATATGGGCAGGAAACTGCCAATAAAGCGGAGATAATGGGCTTGATAATATGCCCTTGTGAATTCCCCTAGAAGCCCAGGTTAACACCAGGACCTGGGCTTCCACTAAAGCGGCGATAATGGGCTTGATAATATGCCCTTGTGAATTCCCCTAGAAGCCCAGGTTAACACCAGAACTTGGGCTTCCACTAAAGCGGCGATAATGGGCTTGATAATATGCCCTTGTGAATTCCTCTAGAAGCCCAGGTTAACACCAGAACATGGGCTTCTAGGGGAATTCATAAGGGCATATTATCAAGCCCATTATCGCCGCTTTAGTGGCAGTTTCCTGCCGATAAAAGCGGTGATAATGTATTGCCCTTTCTTGATAATATGGCCCTTAGTTTTTTAGCATTTCTATATCCTAAAAAGTACAAGGAGACCCTGCATGGAGATTCTGAGTACCAGACTTTCTATCTCTATAACTCAAAGCGAACACATATCCCATCCATTATCGACCGAGATGGGATGGTTAGCTCACATCATAGTCCCTGGATCATGGTTCCTGGGGGTACATTAAATAATTTCTTTAAACATGTTTTTCTAATGATTCATGGGAGACTATGCAGTCTATGTACAGTAGTTTATAGGCACATTAGGTCACTGGTGGAAACAAGCTCTTATAAGCCTCATTTAAAGGCACCATACAATAGTCATTGTACATTTTATTAGCCTCCTACTATAAGTGCAGACTTGGTATTCATGGAGTCCATATGTTCAACTAATTTTGGGTTACACGACCATTGGTTCCCAATAGGAAAGGCATCCTTTTAACCCTAATTACCTCTATTTTATTTGACTGATGCTGGTGGTTACTGATGCTGAAAGCGATGTGGGCTCTGCTAACCACACCCAGGGCCAGTGGTCTGTCCTCTAAAGGTAAACGTAATTGGCATAATTCTAATTGGCTAAGAAAACCTACTTGTAAGTCCCTATTAAATGGTAGGGCATGTAATTGTAGACACCCCAATGGACTTAAGTGGGCACTGCTGTGGTGTCTGGTGTCATTTTAAACTCCGGCCTGCCTTGCAGGCTGATTTCAAAATATAACGATGTCCAAATTCTACTTTCTAATTAAAAGTACTTCCAAAGCCCAAAACTACTTAGTTATAACTTACAGACCTCTCAGGTCTTTCCTAGGTGCCCTAAGGGTAGGGTGCATCGCCATAAAAAGTAACCCTGCGCATAGTTCGCGTAGTAGCACTACGCGTAGCTATGCGAAGTGCACTTCGCACTATGTGAGCTATGCATAGCTACGCGAACTGCGTAGTGCACTGTGCAAAATGCTGTTTGCACTCATTGCACAGTGCTGGATGCTTGTCCGCACGGTGCAATCAGTGCAAACCGCATCTTGCACAGTGCAAGCAGCCGTTTTCTGCCGCTCAAGTGGATTTCTTCTCGAGCAGCAGCTTTCTCAACGCAGACTTGTAGTTTCTCATCGCGAGCGGTCCCGAGTATATGCGACCACTCGCAATGAGAAACATGACATCCCCGCGTTGAGAATCTCGCCAGGAGGTTTATTTTCCATGCTCGTGATCGGCAACTTGATGTTGCTGATCGTAAACGAGGAAAAAGGCTCGCCGGGATGTAATTTTGCTCACTCGTGGTTGCCAACTTGTCACTGAGGCTGCGAGAGAGCAAAAAATGACCGCTGCACTACGCTACGCAACGCGTGTTTGCACTGTCCTACGTGCAATTCGCATAGTGTGAAGTAGCGCAAACTTTGCAAACTACGCGAGCGTAGCGTAGTGCTTCACGCAGGGTTAATAAAAAGCAGTGACAATATAAAATATGCTTTTTATGCCCTTGTAATGAAAAACAGCCAATGTAGTTTTTCACTATTGTAGTGCTGCTAGCTCCGTGGCTAGAATGGGAAGGCTTTTTTGAACTTAGTAAAGTCTAACTTATTATTGGAGCTAACTGGGAATATCATTCAAAGTGACAAATTAATGGTCACATTAAATCCAACAACTTGCCAAAGTTGGATTTAATTAAACTATTGCAGGATAGTAGTTTTAGAACTAACTTGCCAGGAGTTAACTAAAAAGCCTCTTTACCTTGCCACCTTTTTCATAGCCTGAGCCAAGCTTCTCCCTGAGCAGGTGCGAAGAGGCCTAGTGCTGAAACAATTCAGCCATTTGGTAGGATGGAGAAGCCAGGGAAAGGGAGGGGGCTGGGCATATGTACTGGGATTCAAAGGCAGGAGAACAGATGTCACAGAACCCAGGCCAGCCCCTATTTCCTTAATCCCCAGCAAGATGGGACCCCCCTTCATTAGATCAGGAGACCGGCTAGAAGGGAGTGCAGTTAGATGGTAGCCACACCTAGAGTTAGGTTAGTCAGACACACACACACCAAGGAGAGATTTTCTCCATTTTGATTTTTGACAAAACAGTGCATTGTGGGTTAAAATATGCCACACAGTGGTCATAACAGAGAAAGCCAATTTACCCCTATTGGTTTCCAGTCCAGAATGGAAGATAAATATGGGAGAGCTGCAGGAGCTCCTCAGACCAATGCTTGGAACAGAAGAAGGACTGCCCTGCTGGACCCTTGGACTGCACCACAGAAGGCTTGCACTCAGACAGGTTTCACCTGCTGCACTCACAAGAATACCTAAACAAAAGGACTGTGTCTGACTCAAAGGAAAAAGAGTAGACACCCTGATCAGCAACAGTTAACAGAAAAACCACCACTGGGTCTGGGCTCCCAACGGCACAGCTTGCCACAAGCTAGTAATGAACAAAATTAAGTGCACGTGCCGCTACCTAGTTATCTAACATAGTTCTTGCAAAACATCTGAAATAAAACACTATGTTTTGTGATCTGAGTTATCGTTATTTTCTTTTCTTTTTCGTGAGCTATTCAAAACTTATCTGTTTGGTATTTACTTTTCAAACTTTGTATTTTTTAAGACCTTATGTACATAGAAAAAAAACATAGAAAAAACAAAGCACAATCACATTACTATTTACAAACATTAATAATACATTTCAAAATTCCTCACTCGAACCATCAGTCATACCACTTTCATACCATTACAAATAAAACAGACAGTGCAAAAATATGAATTATTCAGTAAGTGTCGGAATACAAATATTCACAACAAAGCCATAAACATTTCTTATCAACAGAAAACCTATTTTTTGAAATTCTGTAACTTTTTCTCTATTTCAGGCTCTTTTGAAACAATCTACGCATTACAAGTTCTCATCAGGACCATAGTCTCTCGCTCAACAAAGACCAGAGGAAGGTGAAATATCCCCATCGTCAGCACATATTTTTAGTATGTCTGTCTGTATCCCAATTTTCTGTGTGGACTGCCTGGCTCTCACACCTCTTGCGGGGGAGCTCGGGCGGCTTGAAATACAAATCTTGTACCTCCGCCTGGATCATGATCTTTTGCAGACCCGGAAACGAGCGCGATTGAGACGCGGCGTCTTTCAACACCGAAGAAGACCTTTCTACACTGCACTGTGCCCCGTTTGCTGAAGGTTTTCCAGGCGGAGGTACAAAATTTGTATTTCAAGCCGCCCAAGCTCCCCTGCAAGAGGTGTGAGAGCCAGGCAGTCCACACAGAAAATTGGGATACAGACAGACATACTAAAAATATGTGCTGACGACGAGGATATTTCACCTTCCTCTGGTCTCTGTTGAGCGAGAGACTATGGTCCCGATGAGAACTCTAGATTGATATGCGTTCGAAATGCGTAGACTGTTTCAAAAGAGCCTGAAATAGAGAAAAAGTGACAGAATTTCAAAAAATAGGTTTTCTGTTGATAACAAGAAATGTTTATGGCTTTGTTGTGAATATTTTTATTCCGACACTTACTGAATAATTCATATTTTTGCACTGTCTATTTTATTTGTAATGGTATGAAAGTGGTATGACTGATGGTTCGAGTGAGGAATTTTGAAATGTATTATTAATGTTTGTAAATAGTAATGTGATTGTGCTTTGTTTTTTCTATGTTTTTTTCTATGTACATAAGGTCTTAAAAAATACAAAGTTTGAAAAGCAAATACCAAACAGATAAGTTTTGAATAGCTCACGAAAAATAAAATAAAATAACGATAACTCAGATCACAAAACATAGTGTTTTATTTCAGATGTTTTGCGAGAACTATGTTAGATAACTAGGTAGCGGCACGTGCACTTCGTTTTGTTAAGCAACAGTTAAAACAGACCTGGAAGAAGTCACCTGCAAAGCCAAAGTGAGGATCACCCAATCTGACAGGTTGCGACTGGATTTTTCATGGACTGGGCAGGTGTATTGTGGGAAACTGAGTCCTAGCCACCAAGAGACAATACAGAGTCTCTGAACCCTTGGCTGGAGCTACTGGACCTTTATTTTCCCCACAGAAACTCAGAAAAAACCAGATCTCAAAGTTTCAAAACTTCAAAGTTTTGCAGAAAAGTTCCAGGACGAGACCAGCTCGACGTTGAGAGTTAAGCTGTCTGTGAAATCGCGAATCGGCCTGACCACCCTGGTTTGCAACACTGAAAGCTCCAGACCTCCTTGCTGTCAATGCCGAGGACAAAGAGTTTCAGGGGCACACCGAGCCATCATGCTGCAGCAGACTGCTGTTGTGAAATTGAACTTCAGACCCAAGAAGCCCAAGGACCCGCAGACAATCCCGCCAACAAGAGAAAAGATCGAAGAAAAAAATTACGTCCGATGGTAAACTTTTGGCCAGGACCTAGCCCCCATCCTATTCAACTTGGGCTCCATCGCAGTTGGCCTAAAACTTTGACTTTGTCCGGGTCCAGCACAACCAGATAGCTGTGAGTGGCGCTTTAAGCTTTTTTGGTTGAAGACTGCACATTCTTTTAATTCATCTTTAAAAATTAATATGTCCGGTTCACTACATTGTATTTTTGCTGTTTTGGTGTTATTTTAAAGATAAACATAGTCTCTATTTTTATAAGTTAATTTAGAATTTTTTTTGTGTTGTGCCTTTTACTTATTTAGTGTTTTGGCATTATTAAATGCTTTACACATAAATGTCTCCTAAGTTGAGCCTTGACTGTTCATTTGCTAAGCTACCAAGGGTTGAGCAAGGATTAATTTATTGAGACTTGACTGGATCTATTAGTGATTGTGGTATTTTTACAAGGTGAAGGTGAATATTCTCCTACTAATCATCTGCTTTCCTACAATCCCTAAATTCTTATATATACTGATCTCTTCAACTTTTTCCTCTCCTAGATGCTAAGAGAAATTAAACAGTTTTTTTCAAAAACATTTCTTTTTTTCAACATTAATGGGTAGATGCTTTCATTTGCAAAAAGTTGAGAGGGTTTCTAGTGACTTTGAAGACAAATTATATTATAGTCCATGTTTATAAGGGTTTGTGCTTGCCGCCCATTTTCAGAGAAAATAAGGGGCATATCAACAAGGTTAACAACGCCTCTTTAACAGCCATTTTTGGCCGAAAAGCGGTAAACGAATTTCTGCACTATCAGAAAGGACACGCTAATAGGCATCAGTGCGTGATTCCTTGTTTCAGCCGCCGTTCCACTAATGCCTCGCATCACATCTCTAATGAGATGCAAAGAAGGCGTTTCCTCTCACAACAACATGGGAAATATCGCTAACTGCACTACTCTCTATCAACAAGCTGACCCAGGACACCCATAGAAATATAAAAAGCAGCACTAACTGAGGTTATTGCCATCAGCTAACATCTGAAAAATTTCAGACTTAGCAATATACATAAAGGGAGGTGGATTCTAAGCCTAAATCCGCATCTTCCTATCACCAAGGATTCCCTTAGCGCTGTAGTTGTATCGCTGGAATTCCAGTGATGTTCCCTCATTTTGCCGCTATCGCCGTATTTTCCCTAAACGTGGAGATAAGTGTTGATGATAACTCGTTATCTCAGCACTCAAATCCGGCGATAGCCGGCATTAAGCAAATTCGCGCTAAGTGCGCTCTCCGATGTTTATCGCAGTTTATTGATGATATGCCCCTAAGTTTATTTGCTTAAAGCAGGAGGACTGTCTGCAAGAAACTTTTCAAAAGGAGTAGCCATCAAGCACCCATGTCTGAGACCATTTTTTTATCAATGCACCTTAATAAAAGCCATGGTTGCTCAATCTTGACTTGGTACCAGTTAGAAGTGTGAAGATGCTGTATAATGAAAAGTAGACTTGGCAAATTTTTACGTTCTGCCACAGGGCCCACTGGTAACTGTACCGAAGGTCATGAAGGTGACAAAGCAGCAGCGACTTCAGTTTTAATACTCTGACATCTGCTGTGTAGCCCACAAACCAAAAAGGTAATCCATTGTGAGTGCCGCCCCAAAACCTCCTTGCTCAAAAGGTATTAGACTATTATTTTGATATAATGTCAGTTAGACTAACCAGTCTAAAGACGGATGATAAATTGTTGCCACCTTGTTCTAGATGGGTTTCAAAACTGCTCCTCTCTATAGATAAATAAGGTTACCTGTCACTACAGCCCATTTAAACAAGGACGCATGATGGCTCTTCCCCTATTGGATATTGAATTTTTTGATGATAGCTGATAGATTATCTGGGCTGGCCCCCCAACATAGTTTCATTGACTGGATTTTTTTTCTAATGTATAAGTGAACAATTGGGCTAGGGAACAGTTATTAACATCAAGGGAGGTGCTAGAAAAAAGACCCCCCCCCCCACTTTGAACCATGCCCCAAAATAGATCTGAGCAAAGGGGTGAAGCAAGCAAACCTGCACTCACTCACAGGATTGCTGCATCTAAGGGAATTCTCCCTATTCTTCCATCAGATATTTGTCCTTCCTTTTCTCCATCATTCTTTCTGTCTTTTTCTATTTTGCTTTCCTTAATTTTAACCATTGTTTTTCTACCTTTTACATGCATTCATCCATCCAACTACTCATCAATCTACTCATCTATCTATCCATCAATATATCCTTCTTTCTTTATTATTAGCCATTCTTTATTTTTTCCATCCTTCGCTTTCTTTCCTTCCTCCCTTTATCCATACTTCCTTCTCTATGCATCCATCCATCCATCAAACTTCCCTTCCTTCTTTCTTTCCATTCTTCACTCTGTCTTTTCTTTCCATCCATTCATGCTGCTCTCCATTCTTCCATCAGTCCATCCGACCATCCATCCCTCCATTGCTCCATCCATCCATTCATCCATCCGCTTTCCAATTCTTCATTTAATTTCTTGATTATCTCCACATCTCTCTCCCTTCCAGCATTGGATTATAAGATAGGTCATTTTTATGAACTTCTTGGAAAGAAGAGTCTTCAAAGATAAAGGAACCCAAAATAACAACTTAATGTTTCATGTTACACAGAATTGCCCAGTAACACCCACCACTGAGCAAGCTGCTAAAGTGAGGCATTAATGGTGGCTTTGCTTAACCTTCAGTACTGTGATAGCCTCCAAATATTGTGTCCTCTATAATTTACTTAATCCAATCTTCTTTTGGAATTATATAAATTAAAGAGATAGGTTTTGATGGGTATTATCATTCACCAATCGTCTACACCCATTCAGGTCTTGGTGTTAAATGACCACATTAATATTATGCTAAGATTTTCTATATTCCGTGGCATAAAGGAGGAAAGGTTACACTCTTGCAAAGTATATTTAATGCAGAACAACTGCTTAGTTTTACATAAGCAAATGTGCAACATAAATTGTCACATTTATGATTTCCTGAAGAAAAGGCAAAGTGAAAAACTTCACATCTTTAGCAACACTGCAAATTTCTCCAGAGACTTTTATGAAGGTAGCAACATAATTGAAACTTTGCACACTCCTGGTTAATTCACTATTGGATTGTTTGGAACCACAGCAGGTACTTAACTACCTTCTTTCCTAGGGTTAGCAGAGATGTGAAAATGTATTTATTAGGAGGACTCAAACTTTATAGCTGTTAAAAGTCTGTGTTATGTATGGCTCCCACTGACAGACACTATTGTGAATACCAGATTTTAAATCAGGCTACTCACTGCTTTGACATAATAACCGTAGGAAACAAAAGTTGCTCCCCACTGTTGCTAGGTCATCAAATATTTCCAGGCTGCTTTGACAGGGCTCCCAGACAGCCTATCAGTGCAGCTCCCAGCTACAGTGAGCAGTGCTTTAGAGGAGATGGAGTCAAAGCACTGTGGGTAGTTGATGCCAAAGAGGGTGGGTGTCACATTTAAAAAAAGGGCAGGGCCGGGCTGGCCGTTGCAGGCACCGGGTGTTTTCCCAATGGATTGGAAGAGTGGGGGCTGGTTTTTGACCCGTGAGGGCCGGCTTTGTTATTGGGAGTTGATTCTGCAGCAGTGCTGCAATATCGGCCCCTGTAACAAAAGTGGCACCAGTGCCTGACAATAGATCACCCCTAGGGGCCAGCGCTTCTCTCAGAAGCAATGCCCCCCCCCCCCCCATCCCCCTTCGAGCGGAATTGCCAGGGCTGGTTTCTGTACCCAGTCCGGCCATGAAGGAGGGGCAGATTATTTTGGGCGCCATACCTAATCTAAATATAAAGATGGGTAGAATGGGAATAACACAGATTTTTTCACATTGGGGTTCCATTGTAGACAACACAAGCATCACTTTTTCTGCCCATTTGATGTTAGTCAGAACATCGCCATCAAAAACATCCCTGTTCATCACTTTTACCCATCTATGATTCCATACTATGGGGCCCATTAGGATGGCGGGCGGATCACCCCCGCAAGGCTGGCGGTAGCCACCGCCGGCCTGGCGGGGGCGATCCGCCCGCCATCCTACTCTGAATGACCCCCCGCCATATTAGCATGGCGGGGGTACCGCGGTGGACGGAAATACCGTCCACCACTTTTCCGCCCCGGTCGCCTTGTGGCCGGGGCGGAAAAGGGTTTATATGGTGGCGGTGTCTATTAGACACCGCCAGCCATATTATGATGGGCATTTCTGAATGCCTTTCCGTGGCGGCAATGCCGCCACGGAAAGGCATGTGGGGTCCCCCTGCGGGGGTACCATACCCCCCATGTGCACCCCCCAGTCCCTCTGCATGGGTGCCATACCCCCCAGGTGCACCCCCCACGCCCTGCGGGGGTGGGGGGTGCATATGGGGGGTATAGTACCCCCCTGCATTTCAATGCACAACATGACGGGCACCTCGCAGTGCCAGTCATGGTGTGCATTGAAATGCACAACGAGCATTTTTAGCATTGCGGCGGGTGGTGCTTTCAGCAATGCTAAAAATGCGGGAAGCGCCCGCCACTGTGGCGGGCGCATCCTAATATGTACATCGGGAACCCCGCCCTTATGGAGGGTGGTTCCATTCACCGGTTGGATGACAAGCAGACAAAGTCCTCCCGTCATCCTAATGGGGGCCATAGTTATCCGAAATCAGCATATCTTTGCTCCCCAAAATTCCAATAAGCCTAAAAGACAGTGGATCCAAAGAGATCACTGTAAGGAATATCTAGTGTCTTTAGGTGCAAACATTGACAGTAAAAGTGCTTAATTTCTATCTCTAAATCATGCCACCATGTCATCAATAATTTTAACATGACATATGATGGTCCAGCTCAAATGTTTTTCAAATTTGATCTGGATTGTTATTGAAGGACACCAAACATCTCATTTATGTTGATAAAGAAGGCGTAGCTTCCCTTGTATTAAAGTATTGCCACAAAGTATGGTGCGGACATCATTGTGCACCCACACCATGATTTTTGGGAATATATGATTTACTGTGCAGATGAGTGTCATGTGTAAGAGTGACTGATAGGCTTTAAGGTGGAAATAGGCTTCAAGGATATTAATATTTTATCCAGTCTTGGTTTAAAACATTGACGTTTGACCTATGAGGCAGATATGTCTGTGGTAAGAAATTATGTCAGTTAAACACAGTGAGGCTGCAGCTGACCAGCAAAAATCCAAGTGGTAATTATGCACTCCTGGAAAAAAAAATCCAGGATGTATTAGTGGAAACTGCTTTGCTCCAGGCTAATGCCACTGGTGTAAACAAAAGGTAAGATGAGTGGCAGTCCAATCTTACTACTCAATGGCCAATCTAAGGAAAGGGGTGTTGGAGATTATTCACCTTTGATGATGCCGTCAAAATATGCCCTAATAAAGCAAGATGGTACAAGGTGGATATACAACAAAAAATATAAATATCCCTTTTGTGCTGTTTACTGCTCCTAAAATGAGACTGTATGTACACTACAGTGAACCAAAGAAAAAGTACATACATTTAAAATATCCATTTTACCGTGCTCGCGTCAGCAATTAACGAGTCCCGCCTTGCAGTGACAGAATCACTGGACACGGACCTTCAGATAAGTGCAAATTTATTTTGTTCCTTGCAGATTTAGTCGCATAACGTTTTGGCTCTGTGGAGCCTTGATCACATGACAATGTGTAATATCTCAGTGCTCAAATTTAAAGTGACAGTGATTAATTAGTTGAGACCCGGTGACTTGCTTCATCATAGACATGGAAGAAAGATTTGTACAATCGATTGCCTGACTTGTTTAATAATCTTGGCTTTTTAAGTACATACATGGTAAATGTACACATAGGGCACACATTGCAAGTAAATCAATGTTCATGTTAATAATGTATACATTTTATAATTAAGCTCTGCCAGCCTAGTATACGCGCGCTGAGATAACACATTGTCTTAGTCATCCACCACTGAGCATGTCATATCACCACTGATCGCAGCCACTTATTTAATATGAAATTGCAAGAAATAGCTTTGACATATTAATGTATGGAGTTTGCTGACTACGGGCCCGATTCACAGAATGAACTTAAGACTCAATCCTAAACTTACTACTATTTTGGTATTCACAGAATGCACTTACTACTTTTGGCATTCACAGAATGCACTTACTACTTTTAGTATTCACAGAATGAACTTACTACTTTTGGTATTCACAGAAGTTAGGATTTTGTCTTAAGTCTGTCTTAAGTCTGCCTTAAGTTTGTCTTAAGTCTGTCTTAAGTCTGTCTTAAGACAAACTTAAGACAAAATCCTAACTTTTGTGAATACCAAAAGTAGTAAGTTCATTCTGTGAATGCCAAAAGTAGTAAGTGCATTCTGTGAATGCCAAAAGTAGTAAGTGCATTCTGTGAATACCAAAATAGTAGTAAATTTAGGATTGAGTCTTAAGTTCATTCTGTGAATCGGGCCCTACATACTGTAATTCTGCCTCCATATCTGTATATTACTGATTGTTAAAATCACGGCATAAATGCCTCTACTGATTGGCTGCTATTATTAATGCTGAGCTACACTGAGGTTCCGTGACGGTTCCGTGACGATTTGAACCCGTGTTTTCAAGTTTGTCGGAAATACATAATATTGGTATCAGCGAACCGCAAATGATCCATTTAGTATATCCTGGTGTTTTCGCTACGCTACAAGCAAGAGCACTCCTTTTATTGACATATTTCTGATCTACCCACGGCATCCATCTTAGATCATGGCCGCCATTTTGTCTTTTCTTGCCCTCACATACGCAATAACCTCTGATCACTCCACTTCGATTAAGGACACGTAGCCTTAGCCGGAGATTCACCTCTTTCATGACACGTACACCTTAAACCAGATCACGCTGTAGCTGCATGACTCGACAAAGGCTACCTCCTCTGCCTGAGGCCAGTCCTGCTAAACTGGTCTTCGTGCCCATTGTCCTGATCATGATTAGGCGGCCGAAGCCGGTAGCCTTGCCCATTTACAACCCACAAGCATCCCTTATCCCGCTTTCCTATCTTCCACACCTGGCTCCGTTTCTTTCTTTCTGACTCTTTATTAGGGGGAGGTAACGAACTTTACGATGAGGCGGTCCGGCTCTTGAATGCAATATTGACAAGGGATTGTGATGAACTAGTGGGAACCCCTCTTCGTAGATGTTTTGTATCAGATTTTATCAACAGTTCCTGTGCACGCCAAATATTTATTGTCTACGACACAAAGGTTTTGGGAATGTACCAACATGTGGAGAATTCGCCTGAAGGCCAAAAACTAGTATATAAGGAGCAACCCGCTTTGTACAAATTGAACAGGCTCCTGGTTACTGCCCATGCGTAGTTTCTGTGACTTCTGTGTCCCTGCAGTAATAAACCTTTGGTCTTTGACGCCACCATCGAGAAGCCCGTGTTTCTGTTCATTTGTGCACCAAGGCAGGTGGGAACTCCGGGGTCTTTGGGTGTTGTTCCCTGACACCTCTGGACGGAACCAAAAAGTCCAGAACTCCAATTGGCGCCCAACGTGGGGCCTCGTCATTCGGTACCGGTCCAAAAGCCTGAAGAGTTCGAGAAGCTTCGTGTGAAGATTCCTGAGGGAGGCGCCCCACTTCATCGATCCCGGCATATCGCAAAAGTGGCCCGAAGTTCTCTTCCACGAGGGTTTCCCGTTCAGGACGGCTGCAGTGGGCCGTTGCCTTGACAGTCGCCCTGTCTTGGACCCGAGGTGCAGTCCTTAGTACGGCGAAACGTGACGAGTTTCTCCTTGGTGACGTCTTCAGTGACTCAGTTAAGTATTTAGTGATAGCTGGCTGGTTACTTTGTGAGGATTGTTAAAATCCTTGATCGGTTCTTGGTTTGGTTTGGTTTTGTAAGATTATCACTGGTTGTTCTAGTTACGATAATCTATTTGGTTTAGTTTGGGTATCGATACATCAGTTCGTTTTGGTAGGCCTAAGTTCTTGGTTCGAGTGCACATATTTGTTCCGTGTTTGTTTGTTTTGTGTTCCGGACTGAAAATGGTAAGTCGGAAAATGTTGTCTTGTTTTGGTTGCAACCGTGACTCACGATTGGAGGACTCATGTCTGGTTCCTCCGATTGGGACTCCCCTATATGATTTATATTGTACATTTGGTGTGGGTCCTATATCTTATAATGAGGTATGGGTCCGTTATTGTAAGAAGGATGGTGTCCTTAGTTGGCCACTGCATGGTAGTTTTGAACCAGAGATTCTCGACAACTTAGAAGCGAAATTGTTTAAGAAGAAAGCCCGGCCGGCAATGTTTGATTCTTTCCGTTATTGGCGGAAAGAATCCAAACAGAGAGAAATGAAAAGGTTGAAGAAAGAACAGAAAGAACAAGAAGAGTTGACTCTAGAGCAAGCGGCTAAACAGTTGCAGGCTAACGAGTGTGAGAAGGCCATAGATGTAGCAATTAGAGAGCATAACTTAGCGATTGACAAGTGCTATCCTGCCTTGCCATCGAAAATGGCTAAGATACTGGAGGATTCCGAAAACGATCCTCTACTATCTTATCTGTTACGGTCACCTCCACCGTACGCACAAGGTGCTGCGGCTCCACTTGTCCCGAATGTTCAATTGCCGGTTGCTGGACAACCTGGTGTTCCTGCTCCTGTTCTCCAAAATCAAGTTCCTGTACCTCCTGTGATGAATGTGAATGTTCCTACAGCTCCTCCTCTTCCTGCACTGCCAGCCTCTATACCTACATCTGTACCTACTGTTCCTCAAACTATTTTTCTCGACACTCCTACTGTTCCGTTATCTATTCCTACTTCTACTGCGTTCTCTACGTCTGCGAGTGTGCTAACTCCACTTTCTGTTCGTCGAAGAATCACTGATTCTGTTACTAATATGCTGTCTCCTTTATATAAAACTTTAATTAAGACTCCTACTCCTGATTCAGTTCAGAGACGTAGTCAGCTTCCAAGTACTGAGGAACGAGGAATTTTAGATTCCACGGCTCTCAGATGGATTTCGAAGAGTAGAAGATATAGTACGAGAGATGTGTTAGACACATTTATGCAGTGGAAGGAACCAACACAACGGTACGTCTTTGATGAGATGTGCTCGTTGTTACGTGAGGAAATAGAAGAAGATGATGTTGAATCAGATTTGGAAGATTTAATTAAAGTTCAAAAAGAGTTTGCTGCTGGAATGATAGTGGGTGATAATATAAAGGAAGCGATGGAACTTATTTTAAGTTTTAGGAATGATCCATCTCTTCGTTCACCGAGAGACTTAGAAAAAGGTAAAATGAAGCTAAGTCGCCAATATCCTATGAGGGAGGTTCCTCCAATTTGGCGCGAAGCAATACAACGTGATGATAATGCTGGTATTGCAGCTGCTCCAGCACAGTTCCAACGAGTGTGGATACACATTCCATGGAAGCGAGCTGAAGTGCTAGCGGTGAAACAGGCCTTGCCAGATCCACGCAAGAATCCTGCTGGATATTACAAGGAATTAACACAGACAGTTGAGGCTTGTATAATGAACTTAGCGGACATCGATATGTTGTTTGGTAACGTAGTTCCGCAACCAGTATGGGCTAAAATTCGTAGAGAGGATCATCAGGCTGCCTTAGGTGGTGATTGGGCAGCTATCACTGCAGCAGATGGTCAGCAAATAGGTGGTGCAAAACCCGAACCTCTAATTGCTAATCTTCCAGGTAGAATAATTGATCTAATGAAGACTCTGATGCCAGCATTGCGTGTAAATTGGGACAAGCTGTCAGCATGCAGGCAGAAGAAAGACGAAAGTGTCTCCGACTTCTTCACGAGGTTTGAAGAGACTTTTGTAGATCATAGTGGTCAGGACATGAGTACAGAAGGAGGACAAAGACTGTTTGTCGATACATTTGTGCATAATTTGTTACCTGAATTATGCAATAAATTAAAGGATTCAGAAAGTGCGTGGGCTGTATCCACAACAGCGCAAATACTTGCGACTGCACAGTACTATGAAAATAGGGATAAAGAGGAAAAGGAAAAATCAGAAAAGAAAACGAAAGATTTAAAAACTAAAGTTCTTTTGCAGCAGGCATATCCGCCTCGCACGAATCAATATAATACGCAGCAAGGTTCGTACCAAAGGACAGATTATAGCTCATCAAGACCTCAATACCAGTGGAATCAGTGTGCGTACTGTAAGAAAGAGGGTCACTATAAAAATGAATGTCCGATCTTAGCGCAAAATAATGCAGCAGCAGCTCAGAGAGGTCGTGGTGGTTTTGTGCAGAATTCTAGAGGTCGAGGACGAGGTGCTATGCCTCCACAAACGAATGATCGTCCCTCCAATCACTTTGATCAACGAAATGGACAATCTACTCAGCAAAATAGATCTCAACAATACCTTGTCGAGGACTATTGTGAAGTAGATGAGGGCTTTCAGCAAAATGGGTACTAGGACAGCCATGGACAGAGAGAGGGAGTAGTATCAGTGCCAGTAGATCAGAGTGGGCCTTATGTCGCAGTAGCAACATCAGGTGTAGTCGAACCGTTTCTGTTGGATACTGGTGCCGCAAAAAGTTCTATCATTCATGCGAAACTCCCTGGCGCACCTTTGTCCGGCTCAACAAATGTTTCCGTAGGATTTTCAGGCGCCCCTGTTTACAACCCGATATCTGGTCCTTTGTCTATTTCTGTTGGACCATGCCAATTGAAAGCACCTCTGATTTTGACGACAGGTTGTAATGAAAATCTGCTTGGTTTAGATTTGTTAAAACGACTATATGCGACATTGTACTGTTCTCCGGAAGGAGTACAACTTACATTGGGTAAAAATATCACCTCTCCGATGTACTTGTCAATGGACGCACTCCCGCCAGAACTACGCTCACTCCCTGATTCTCTTTGGGCGACTGGTCCTAATGATGTAGGTCTCCTGGAAATTCCACCGTATGTGGTAACTTTGAAAACAAATGTAAAATTTCCAAGAATTCCCCAATATAAAATATCTAGTGAAGGAGAGCGTGCACTTTTATTGATTGTGCAAGATTTGATTAAGAAAGGTGTGGTTGAAGAAACTAGAGGAAATGTCTGTAACAGTCCTGTATTGCCGATTCTGAAGCGAACTGACCCTACAAAACCTCCAGTTTATAGGTTTGTCATAGACCTTAGAGAAGTTAATAAGATTGTAGTCCCGCAGTTTCCTGTAGTGCCAGACATGACTGCCTTGCTAACATTGATTCCTGCTACAGCTACATGGTTCTCAGTTATTGACTTAAAGAATGCCTTTTTCAGCATTCCGATAGCCGAAGAAAGTAGGGATATTTTCGGTTTCTGTCTAGGAGATCGAAGTTTCAGATTTAAACGCGCTCCACAAGGCTATTGTGAGAGTCCATCCATTTACAGTCAAGCATTAAAAAGCCAGTTAGACTCTTTTGTCCTTCCTCCAGGTTCTGCCCTAGTACAGTACGTAGACGATCTTCTAGTAGCTGCCGATGACAAGGAAACTTGCAAAGCAGCTACAATTTCCCTATTGCATCATTTGTCTAATTTGAATCACAAGGTGTCTCCTTCCAAAATGCAATACTGCTGCCAAGAAGTGACCTACCTAGGTCATCTCTTGTCAAAGGAGGGAAGGAAGTTGACCCCAGAAAGAATAAAAGCAATTACGCAGATGAGTGTTCCACGCACACAGAGAGAAGTACGTGCCTTTCTAGGTATTACCTCTTACTGTAGGCAGTGGATCCCAAATTTTTCTCTTTTAGCGAAACCATTGGTAGCTTTGACTGGGAAAAATGTTCCGAGTCCGGTGCCATGGTCTGATGAATGTCAAGAGAGTTTTACTGAATTACGAAAAGCATTGTGTTCAGCTCCTGTATTGGGTACACCTGATTACAGTAAGCCATTCACGCTCTACGTTCACGAGAGAGAAGGTTGCGCGTTGAGTGTTCTGACACAGAAGTTTGGTGATAAACAACGCCCTTGTGCGTATTTTTCATCAACATTAGATCCGGTAGCCAGAGCGTTGCCTAGTTGTTTGAGAGCTACAGCGGCAGCTGCGGCTTCCATTCGACAATCTGCTGGTTTGGTGATGAATAACATGCTAGTGGTCATGGTTCCTCATGCAGTGGATACACTCATGAACCGAACGAAGACTCAACACCTTACTAGTGCGAGATTATCTGGTTACGAGCTGACATTACTAGCGAGTCATATTCAGATCAAAAGATGTAATGTATTGAATCCAGCAACATTGTTGCCGACTGATCAAGAGTCGAGTGATTCCGAGCCACATGATTGCTGTTTCAAAACGGAGGAAGAGACAAAAGGGCGTATTGATTTGAAAGACACTCCGTTATCAGATCCGGATGGTACGCTGTATGTGGACGGGTCATGTTTTAAATTGGAAAATGGTGATGTAACTGCTGCTTACGCAGTAACGACTTTGAAGACGATTGTGGAGACTGCAAGAGTGAGTCAGAATTCTGCCCAAGCTGCAGAATTGATAGCTCTAACGAGAGCGTGTGTTTTAGCTGAGGGAAAGAGAGTGAATGTGTTTACAGATAGTCAGTACGCATTTGGCGTGGCCCATAGTTTTGGCCGGTTGTGGAGAGAAAGAGGTTTCATTACGTCCCATGGGACTAAGATCCAACATGGTCAGCTAGTTAACGACTTGTTGGAATCTTTAACCTTGCCGACTGAAGTTGCGATTGTGAAGTGCAGTGCTCATAAAGCAATCACGGATGATGTTGGTCACGGGAATGCTTTTGCTGACGAAATTGCTAAACAGACAGCTAGAGACACGATGAGCAGAATGTATGTCGCTACGTCTGCAAGATGGATTGCTGAGTCTGGAATGTGTGAGGATACTATGGAAAGTGTGAAAGAGATTCAGAAAGAAGCAACTGAGGAAGAGAAACGTGTATGGAGAGAAAGTACGGGCAAGTTGGACTCGAATGGATGTTGGATTGATTTGACAGAACAGCAGCGTTGGATGTTGCCCGATGCGTATGTGCTTGCAGTAGTGACGATGGCGCATGGAGTAGCGCATATAAGTTCTAAAGGGATCTGTAAGATGTTAGCTCCGGTCTGGAAGAATGAGGGAATCAGTAAGTGTGCAGAGAGAGTGGTGAAAAATTGTATGGTATGTTTGATGCATAATCCTGGCAAGGGAACTCCAACTCCAGCTGGTCATTTCGCTCCTCCTTCCTGCCCCTTCAGTTAGATTTCATTCACATGGAGCGCTGCAATAATTTGAAGTATGTCCTGGTGGTAGTTTGTGCTTTTTCCAGGTGGATAGAAGCATATCCATTAAAGGACAACACTGCCCTATCAACTGCCAAAATTCTTCTCAAAGAATTTTTCCCTAGATATGGAATGCCACGGATTGTATGGTCAGATAACGGAAGTGAGTTTATAGGGAAAGTTATGCAGAGTGTGTGTGCCGGCCTAGGACTGAAACAGAAATTTCACAGTGCAAACCATCCCCAGTCTGCTGGTTTAGTCGAGGGTTACAATGGCACCCTCAAGCTGAAAATAGCCAAAATACAAGCATCCACAGGTTTAGCCTGGCCAGACGCACTTCCTTTGGCCTTGTTATCAACGAGAGCAACAGTACATTCTAGAATAGGGCTTAGTCCGTATGAAATAGTCTTTGGTCGCCCGGCAAATATCTGGGGTGTGCCAAGGCCTAAGGAATTTTGCTCCATTGAATATCCTATGTTGATAGACTACCTTTACGACTTGACTGCTAAATTGAGTCTTATTCATCAACAGGTTTTCGATGCTTTGCCAAAACCTCAGGAGAGTCCAGGGCACCAGCTGAAACCGGGTGACTTCGTTGTCATCAAGAACTTCGCGAGGACGAAGAACCTTCAGCCGAGATTTGTGGGGCCTTTTCAAATCTTACTGGCAACGAGGACAGCAGTTCGTGTAGCTGGCCGCAAGCACTGGGTACACGCGTCGCATGTTAAGCGTGTCCCTTTGCCGCTCCCTTACGACGACTGGGTAAAGAAAGGAATTGGTGCCTCCGAATCTGAAAGCACACCGAAGTTCATCTCTTTCAGCGATGCCGAATTGATTACTGACACTTCAAAACCTGACTCTCCTCCTGAAAAGACTCCTTTGAACACTGAACATTTGTCTCCAGCATCAGAAGAAACTTTGCTATCTGCGAACTTAAACTCTGCAACAGCTGCTGGTGATACACTATTCTCCGATCAGACAGTACCAGCGAAGCAGAGATATAACCTAAGAAGCCATAAAATGGACAAATAAAGCAGGCAACTGCATATTGTGATTTTGATATATATTGAACTTTTGCCTTCAGCCAGGAAGTTTGCTATTGTTTATTGTTTTTAAAACTGCCTTGCCGTCTGGGTAGCCGTAGGGTCGTGGCTGTGTGCCTAGTTTGAATCTGCAGGGGTCTGACACAAGGTCGATCTTTCTGTTGGTTCTGGGAACTCCCAGGGCTGATAGAGGCATTTTCATCTACGTACACATCATCAGTGGTCGCGAGCGGATTGTAGAAGATGGAGCTTCCTGCGCTGCAACGAGAAAATGTGATTTATGTTCGCAGAAACAGACTTAATAGAATTCTTCATAGCAAATGCTTCTTAATGCAATGTGCCATTACATTTTTGATTATTTTAGCAACATTGGTGGGTGGAATCGTCTTTAGTATAAATTTGATTTTTGTGCCAGTTACTACAGTACCTCCCCTTGATCCTGCCACTTCTACTGTTTCTTCTATACACTCTTTTCACTCGTTTCCTGAACATGAGCAAGCCCGACGCTCAGAATTCACCAACAACACATTTGTACAGCTCTTGCATCAACACCAACTGGTAGTTAACACTACAAACTGCTGGGTGTGTGGCTTGATACCCCACACTATGGATAAAGGTATTCCCTATCTGGTTTTGCCTTACAGCTACAATGGATCATTTCAGGCCCTTCAAACCATCTTTGCTTATGCTCTTGAAACCTATCCTCCACGCCCACCGCGTTCCACTAAATATAACTCTGCCAACAAAGCCTTAGTCCAGGGAATTATTGACATGGTCAAGGACGTCAATAATACTCCATCTTACCCTAGAGACGAATTGCGAGTATATTTAAGTTGGAATACTTCAGAGTATCGCCTTAGTTTAGGAGAAAGCAAGCGTAAAAGCTCAACTCCAATCTGGGTCGTACCTCACCGAGGTCAGGTCTGTTTGCAAGGCAACGGGAGAAATCCGAGAGCTCAGCTAGGGAGGAGTGAGTGCGTAGAGACTTACGTGTTTCCGGCTAACTCTTCCCCTGCCTTTCTTACTGCTAGGGGTACCTACTTCATTTGTCGAGACAGAGCTTACACATGGTTGCCTGCAGACTTTTCAGGATCATGTTATATTGCTCGATTGTTGCCTCCGACATACACTGCTTCATCTGATTACCACAGAACCAGAGTAGCGAGAGGTGTCTTCAGCAAGGAAGATACCGCTGGTCAGGAAGCTGGAGACTTCTTCAAAGGCTTCCTTCCGTTCTGGGGGCCTATGGCTAATAGTAGAAACATACGTCAGCTAACACGGGTAGTTGAATCTACTATTACCGAAACTGCTGGTGCCCTTAGCAATCTGACAGCTGAGCTTCAGGCGGATAGACTCATGACGTTGCAGAATCGTATGGTTCTAGACGTTATACTTGCAGATCGAGGTGGGGTATGCAGAATGATCCAATCGAGCTGCTGTGTCTTTATTCCTAATAATGCTCCAACAGTCTATGAGGCGATCTCTAAGTTGCACAAGATTTCAGACTCCATACATGTAGACAAGGGAAACTGGTCCTTCATGGAGTGGTTTTGGACTCTGATATCAGCGTGGGGATGGAAGGTTCTAATGGTCATTGGTGTCATCTTAGTATTCCTATTCTCATGCTGCCTGATTATCCAGTGTGGTCCTGCTCTGTGTAGTCTTTGTGCTGCAACTTGCCTCAGAAAACCACCTGCGTTCGGAGAAAAGGTACGAGAAAGGATGATGATACAACAGCATGTCACTGACCTGATGAGCATAGAACTAGATTCTGACATAGACTGAGTAATTGCCTATGTAAGGGCAAAAGGAGGGTCTGAGGTTCCGTGACGGTTCCGTGACGATTTGAACCCGTGTTTTCAAGTTTGTCGGAAATACATAATATTGGTATCAGCGAACCGCAAATGATCCATTTAGTATATCCTGGTGTTTTCGCTACGCTACAAGCAAGAGCACTCCTTTTATTGACATATTTCTGATCTACCCACGGCATCCATCTTAGATCATGGCCGCCATTTTGTCTTTTCTTGCCCTCACATACGCAATAACCTCTGATCACTCCACTTCGATTAAGGACACGTAGCCTTAGCCGGAGATTCACCTCTTTCATGACACGTACACCTTAAACCAGATCACGCTGTAGCTGCATGACTCGACAAAGGCTACCTCCTCTGCCTGAGGCCAGTCCTGCTAAACTGGTCTTCGTGCCCATTGTCCTGATCATGATTAGGCGGCCGAAGCCGGTAGCCTTGCCCATTTACAACCCACAAGCATCCCTTATCCCGCTTTCCTATCTTCCACACCTGGCTCCGTTTCTTTCTTTCTGACTCTTTATTAGGGGGAGGTAACGAACTTTACGATGAGGCGGTCCGGCTCTTGAATGCAATATTGACAAGGGATTGTGATGAACTAGTGGGAACCCCTCTTCGTAGATGTTTTGTATCAGATTTTATCAACAGTTCCTGTGCACGCCAAATATTTATTGTCTACGACACAAAGGTTTTGGGAATGTACCAACATGTGGAGAATTCGCCTGAAGGCCAAAAACTAGTATATAAGGAGCAACCCGCTTTGTACAAATTGAACAGGCTCCTGGTTACTGCCCATGCGTAGTTTCTGTGACTTCTGTGTCCCTGCAGTAATAAACCTTTGGTCTTTGACGCCACCATCGAGAAGCCCGTGTTTCTGTTCATTTGTGCACCAAGTCAGGTGGGAACTCCGGGGTCTTTGGGTGTTGTTCCCTGACACCTCTGGACGGAACCAAAAAGTCCAGAACTCCAACACCCTGGTATCCTATAAAGTGCAAGTGTGCTAGCAGTGCAAATTGGCAATGTAAACATGTTATAGACTTAAAATATCTGGGTGCCTTACTGCATCCCTATTGCACTCAGTCCCAGTATATGAAAAGCCCAGGCAATACTGCAGTGTTGAAGCACACTTTAAACATATTACACATAGGCCATAGAGGCTGCCCATAAAGTGCAAATGTGCTATCAGTGCAAATTGATAATGTAAACATTTTCTTGAATTAAAGTATCTGGGTGCCTCACTGCAATCCTAATGCCCTCAACCCCAGAATGTAATATGCTAAAACAATGCTGCAGTGTGAAAACGCAATATAAACCTAATACACATAACTCATGTGGCTGTCCAACCCCATATATGTTGCAGTTCCTGCGGTTCGCGGGTTAAATACCCATGGGTGATAGCTGCTCTAACTAGGGCCTTATACATAGTACTGGAGTAAAGTGCAAATGTGCATCAATGTGCAAATATGCAATATGAACTTAATGCCAATCCCCACTGATTTCTTAATATCTGTAGGCATACAAGTTCCTCCTAATAATAACTTATGTAAAGTGCTTCAGGGTCTGAAAAAGTGAATTGATAGGTTCTTAAACTCTTAGTATATGTGTCCTAACAAGTGAAAAAAAGTGAATAGTCAATATGTAAAAAGCTACTAACATGTTAAAAAAGTTAAATCTAAACAAATATCATCAACAGTACTTCATTCATTTTGAACAATTCACATTGTGGTAAATAACAGGTATTCAGACATTTCCTATATTACATATTCCACTGCTGACTGAGCACGTACCACAGATCCAAATGCTGAGATAGTAACCTCAGCCGGGGATATCCTGAACATTAAAGGGATAGGCTATAAAGGTGACTCATTAATAGATCCAAGAATAAATACCTAAAACCATAAATTATTGTCACTAAGGTAATGCCAGCCGGCTGCCTTACTACGATAAAATCCATTTTATGTCTATCTTATCATCTGTGATACTGTAGCCTAAAGTAAACATGTGTACATATCTTCAGTCACGTTAAGCCTCCCTGGGTGCTTGGTGTCAAGATGTAATATGTATCTGGTTTCAAGCTTACGAAGCTTGGCTTCCCTGTCCCCTCCTCGTCTACTGACACTGACTGCATCAATTACATAGTATTATAGGCTTCTGTTATCACCTTGGTTCAAGTCTCTAAAATGCCTAGCCACCGGATAGGTATTATCCTGGTTGGCTATCGCTCTTAGATGTTGAAGTATGCGTTTGTGGACCGATTATTTTGTGCTCCCCACATACCTCAACATACATGGACATTGCAATATATAAATCGCGAATTCTGTCTTGCAAGTCAGTACTTTGGTAATGCGATGATCAATGTCACTAAACCCATTCTTAAATGTTTTCGTATTAATACCATGTACACCTGACTTGCAAGTCTTGCACCTAAAGAAGCCACTGTTGGTCTGCATCCACAATGTTTTTTCAATTATTTCCGGACTAGTATCCACCAACCGGTCTTTCAATGAAGGAGCCTTACTAAAAGTGACAGAAGCTCTAAGAGGTAGGGTTTAACCAATGACAGGATCATTAAGGATAGTGGGCCAATTGCGATTGATATTCGTGTAGATTGATTTATGTTGCCTGCTATACCCAGTTATGATCCTAAAAGTACTGCTTGCTGTTGTTGTTTGCTCATGACTAGTCATGACAGATGTAGTTTCTGATCAAATATCTTTTTTGTATTTGTCCAAAAGATCTTGTCTGCTGTGCCTCATAGATTTAATACGAGCACTTTCTATCGCCTGTCCCGAGTATCCCCTCTCTAGAAACCTACACCTGCTGGCAAAGTGGGCTGTCCCCAGATCTTGGGTATTGCTGCCGACCCTCCTGATGCACAGCATTTCACCGTAGGGAATGCTGGCAATTAAGTGTGAGGAATGAGCCCTTCCAGCATGCAAAAATAGTGTTCCCTGCGGTGCTCTTACGGTACAATCTGGTTTCCATTTTTGAGCGGAATTGCCAGGGCTGGTTTCTGTACCCAGTCCGGCCATGAAGGAGGGGTAGATAATTTTGCGTGCCATACCTAATCTAAATATATAGATGGGTAGAATGTGAATAACACAGATTTTTTTCACATTGGGGTTCTCAGTGATATTGTAGACAACACAAGCGTCACTTTTTCTGTCCATTTGATGTTAGAACATCGCCATCAAAAACATCCCTGTTCATCACTTTTACCCATCTATGATTCCATACATAGTTTTCAGAAATCAGCATATCTTTGCACCCCAAAATTTCAATAAGCTTAAAAGACAGTGGATCCAAAGAGATCACTGTAAGGAATATCTAGTATCTTTAGGTGCAAACATTGACAGGAAAAGTGCTTAATTTGTATCTCTAATTCATGCCACCATGTCATCAATAATTTTAACATGACATATGATGGTACAGCTCATATGTTTTTCATATTTGATCTGGATTGTTATTGAAGGACACCAAACATCTAATTTATGTTGATAGAGAAGGCGTAGCTTCCCTTGTATGAAAGTATTGCAACAAAGTATGGTGCGGACATCATTGTGTACTCACACCATGATTTTTGGGAATATATGATTTACTGTGCAGATGAGTGTCCAGTCTGGGCTCACAGTGTAAGAGTGAATGATAGTCTTTAAGGTGGAAATAGGCTTTAAGGATATTAATATTTTATCCAGTCTTGGTTTAAATCATTGACGTTTGACCTATGAGGCAGATATGTCTGTGGTAAGAAAATATGTCAGTTAAACACAGTGAGGCTGCAGCTGACCAGTAAAAATGCAAGTAGTAATTATGTACTCCTGGAAAAAGAAATCCAGGATGTATTAGTGGAAACTGCTTTACTCCAGGCTAATGCCATTGGTGTAAACAAAAGGTAAGATGAGTGGCAGTCCAATCTCACTACTCAATGGCAAGTCTAAGGAAAGAGGTGTTGGAGACTATTCACCTTTGATGATTCATCAAAATATGCCCCAATCCCTCGTCCTAACTGATCGCCTGGGACACCGTTCCCGTGACTGGCAATTCGCCCACTGCATGGCGCCTGCCTGCTCCCCATCTTTCCCTCCCCTGGTCATTCCGGAGCTTCCACAACACCCACGAGCTCCCCGCTGATGCCGAGCCTTCCTTCGTCCATTTGAACATTATCAGGTACCTGCTAGGTCCCCGCTCCACTTGGACCTGAGCGCTCCACCACAGGTTTCGCCCTGTTTTGTGAGCACAGCATCGTGACTAGAGGCCATTCCTCCACTACTGCCCTACTGCACTGCTCCAGTACAAGCCTCCCTGGTTTGCAACCAATATTCAGGCAAATATTCCTTAGTCCTGATGATGATCCTTATATTGTTGTGTTTAGAATGGAAACGCCGTCAAAATGTAAAATAGTTACACACCAGTTTCCCACTGTGTGACAAATTGTGTGTTTTCTATACAAGGATAGCTTTGCTTATTTTTACTTAAAACGGGCGTCCTTTTTCTTTTTTTTTTGCCTGAAAAGTACCTTTACCTCCATTTGTTATTTCTGTTTTTCTTTTGTATATTGGATAAAGGATTGTATCCCACTGTATATTTGTCCTCACAAAAATCTTTTATTCTGTCATTGATTAAAATTTGTGTCCGGCTGGACACATTTTTTTGCTTATAGGACACATGGTTCGCTATAATTCATTGTATTGTCACATTTGATACGTTAAGGAACAATATTGTCGTACTAATAAAGCAAGATGGCACAAGGTGGGTATACTACTAAAAATAAAAATATCCCTTTTGTGTTGTTTACTACTCCTAAAATGAGACTGTATGTACACTGCAGTGAACAAAAGAAAAAGTACATAAATTTCAAATATAGCAACACGTTATCTGTTCTTGTTATTTTATTATTTGCATCTTTATCAAAATTTAAGCAATTTTGTATCAATTTAAAAAAACTTTTCATTACATTTATTGTATACATTTTCTTAAAAACAAATACAAGTATTTAACCCGTTAGCCGCAGTCGTTTTTTCGCTGCAGTGTGGCGGTTTGAAAGAGTGGGCGGGGCCGCCTCAGCCGTTGGACGTTTGCAGCACCAATGAGGTAGTGCTCGTGACGGCCAACGGCCGACGGCAGCAGGAAAGGGGTCAAAGAACGATATATTTTACAGTAGTTCTAAAAAGTTATTGACATTATTCAAGTGAATTATATATATGCTTCTCAATACACATCATAATATTAAAAACATAATTTTTTATTAAAAATAGATTGACTGTGTCCTTTTGTCGACACATTGCGGTGTATCTTGTGGTTAAAACACCTTCTTTAGGACCCACAACAAAAAATCACAGTGCTCTTATATAAAAACAATAAATCCTCATTGGTGATTCGGTGTGAAGTATGTGGTAGAACCGTGGTACTATTTTTGTAAATCCCGCTGTATATTTCTCAGTCAGATATAAATAGGATATAAATTGTATGACTTCATATTCTTATACTTTTAAAAGAATGATGGGGGATACAGACTTCCTTCACCCCGTGAGAGGTCAATGTGTTCAATATATTTTCAAAATCGTAGCCTTTTTGTGGTTGGGAGCCGGTGCGGTATCCCGACTTTGAAGATACAACTGCCTTTTTTCAATTTGGTCAGAAGTAGACTCCATATTCGATGACCAGTGTCTCTGCTAACAGGATTCTGGTGTGATAAACCATGCATATGTATGTAGGTGGGTATGAATAAATTCATATACCAAACCTCTAAAATGTGCCAGACATCCAAACTTTACCATGATAACTATATAGAATTTTTAAAGACAAAATGTTCACGCAGAGTGTTTCATCTACCCAACTCGACCTCCCATGCCCAAATGCTCATGGAGATTAGCCTGCCATCTCAAGATTGGATAATGAAAGCAAGATGTATTGCCTACTGCTTAAAACTAAAAAGGCCTGGGAGCTCACATTAAAGAGTCACATATGGTCCCTGCTAAATAACCCTAGGACCACTTGGAGTCAACTTTTTAACACACTATTTTGATACACTGGAATCCCACGATATATGGTCTAGCTCACTACCGATTGGTGTCGCCGCAAAAGTGCCGAACAAACAAGCAAAGATCTTGTCAGCTGAATATTATGCACTTGCTGTGAAAAATCTCTCCCATGGTAGCTGGGCGTCAAAACTCTACAATCGTGAAACCCTTTCACACTATTTATCATCCCCCATGAAGACATTAGTGAAACACCATTTAATGAGACTACCTTTTGGCCTAATCCCTCTGATGGCGTATAAATATGGCCAAAGGTATAAGGAAGATACGCCCTCTCAATTCCATTTGTGCGGCAGTGGGGAAGAAACTTTAATCCACATTTTATGCATTTGTAGGACCCTGCGCCCCTTGCGAACCTTTTGGCTGCATCCAATCTGGCGCATCCTTAATGTGCGGATGTGCCAAGAGGCTGTAGAGGAATGCATGAAGGGTGACTCTGCTCAGATGACCGCCCGTTTTGTAAAATTCATGTCTGAAATCAAATCTATTTTACCTGTAGGTGATCGCTATGAATGTTAGCTATGCCAGACATGAACTCCTTTTTAACAGAGAACAGAAATTGTTTTTAACACCTTTTTGTAAGAATTGCAATGATTTTAAGTATTTGTGCAATAAAATTATTTGTATTTATATAGAGCAACATGTATGTCGAAGAGTGCCATCAAGTAGAGTTCTGTCATAATCTGTGGCTTATCTCTGAGAAGGGCTTGTAGGTCATGAGCACAATACACAAAACTCACACATGCAAGGTTTGTTCCAGGGAAGGAAATGCTGGCAGTGGTTCCAAGGCTGGGTAAAAGGCTTCACATCTCTTGAGGGCACTCTACACAATGGCACTCTATAGCAAATTACAATTCCCATGAGACTGCTGAACTCTCACATTGTTTGAAATGGTAGCAGCCATGTTGAATTCATTATGTATTCGTTTCCTTGTCATTCCCAGAGTCTTTACTAGGCAGGCGTGATACTTTGTTGTGGCAGGAAGGACCTTGAGGTCAGAACCTGTTGAACTCTCAGTATGGGTGTATAGTTTTCCTTCACTCAGAGTTGGAAAACTTAGCCCTATTGTGGAAGAGGTGTGGCGCAGCGGCCAGGGTGACTGACGCTGGATGCTGGGGATCACAGTTCAATTCCTGGCTCTGGCGGCAGGGATCTGCCCAGTACCATGTGACTCTGGACAATAGCTCGCTTAATCTTCCCGACGGCCCCCAGAGCCTTGACACCTTCGGGTAATTGTTCGCGCTTTACAAATACTGGATATTTACATTTATCAGAGAGAAGATTTCTTTAGATTTAAGTCATGCTTTCACCTTACGTATTGCGATTGAAATACTGATTCAGAGAGACTTTGAAGATATATTGAATTATATGTTTTCTGCACATTTTCAGAAGTTTATTACAAGGAGAAACAGATAGGATCCTTTTCAATTACAAACGCTATTGTTATAGTCATTATGCACATAAATTAGTTAGAGAAGTGATTAGCGGTATCCGTAGGCGCTGTATAATTCTGATGAGCATTTGGTATGTCACAGTTTATGAAAAAACAACCTTGAATGTTTATCATTACCTTGAATATATATTGATAAAACAGAAGGTAGGAATTTAATAAGCAAGAAAAGCGAGGAGCTATGTCAACGAGTTCAAATAACACAAGTTTAATGGATAATTATCTATGCTTTAGTTTCAGGATTGCCAGCATTTCCAGTAAAATCAGAGAGTCTGAAAAGGAAACAATCTAAATGTATATTATTGATATAGTGAAAGGTAGATAGTTCAATATTGTGAGCCTGTCCTGAAGCTATCCCTCTCGTCTATAGATGTCCACATGCCACCCTGAAAACCCTGAAAATTGTTTACTTACAGTGGCAATATCTAGTTTATTTGTTGGGCTCTACTCCTATTCCTCTTTCCCCAGGTGAACAGTTAACCAGCATATTTTCTACCATGTATGTTTGGCTGTGGATATTGAGAAGTGCAGATACATTTATCATACCAGTGCAAGTCCTCATCAGAGAACTAGAACTTACGGCACTGCCAGATGTCCATGCCTCGATGGGTGTTGACAAGGATTCTCTAGATTCACCGGTCTGATGACTTAGTCATCTTCTGTATAGCCTTAGAATATGCCGTTGAGTTGCAGTGGGGTAGAGCTTGGGTTCCTCATGACATCCTAATATCAATAGTAGCTGATGCCCAATCAGAACATTGGGTAGAGTAGGCAATGCATCTCAAACTGATTGAAGATCCAATCCTGCTTTAGCTTTAGGAGTATGGAGACTGGACAAGGAAATCACTCATGTGACACATGCACACACTAAATTCAGCGCACACGCACAGGATAAAGGTGACATCTTCATGCCAATTATTATTATTATTATTATGTTTCTTATAAAGCGCCAGAATTGACCCCCGAAGGGGTATCTCCGCGCTTGCCTTGGGAACCCGTCCTGGCTTTTCCCTGTGAGATAGCCCCTACAGGGCATCCCCAAGGTGAAAGCCAGGCATCCCGCCGCGGGGGGGGGGCCGTTGTGGAGATTAAGCAAGCTTAATGCCCAGAGTTGCAGAGTGTGAACCCATGATTAGGTCAGGCACCGAAGCGAGAATTATCGAGTCCACGGACATTTGAGCTCAAGACCCTGCCGCGTCGGGAATTGAACCCTGGTCCCGGGTCTGACCTCTGCTTCAGGGTCTGCCTGTGGATAAAAACCAGGAGAACATCATAACGGACAATGTTCTTTACAAACACAAGCTAACCAAATCGTGAAGCCGTTGAAATAGATTAGCAATAAGCAAATAAACCATTACCAAGACATGTGCTCTGTTTCCTCCTTCAGGCATTGCCTAATTTGAGCCTGTGGTTGCCGGTGGGGGGGCACTGGCACTTATTATTGGAGACCAGCACTTATTTGACCGACTTAGATATGTCTTGGGTACAAGATAGGGAAAAACACTCATATCAGAAAGACAGAGGAAGAGAAAGGTGGCAAACACATCACAAAGGGCCACGGCAGGAACCAGCAAGAGGGAGAAAAAAGAGCAGGGAGTGTATGGTAGTGAAATAAAGACTACCAGCCTTGGTATGTGGCCTGCTGATGTTTAATTGCTCCAGCAGCTGTCTACTGAGCATAGCTTTAGGCACCGGCGCTCTTTCTTTTACAAATTAGGCACTGCCTGCAGGCAACAATAGGTGTCTCTCTGGATGAGGGACCAGAGTGCATCATTTGTAATAAAATATTTGTTTATTACTGAGATTTTGTCCCAGGTCAGCTAATGTTTACATTTAATGGGGTGATTTTACCCTATTGTAAATATTTAACTAGTTATGAGAGAACAACCCTTTATTTTGCTGTGTCTGTTATACCAATATTGCTGGAGGGGTACCACGATGCCCAAATTATTTTTCATGACGGTTTTTGATGTTGGGATGTTGATGCCATTGAAATCTGGGTACCCAGATCAGAGGGTGGCATTGAATGGGGTTGATACTTGTGGTCTGTACTTTAATTTCCAAATGGACACTTGTATGCTCTGGCATCTTTTGTGGACAGTATCCACCTTATCAGGTGTGCCTTGAGGTGTCCTTGTCCTGCTGCCTGTATTCAGATAGTTTTCTGAACACTTCCTCACACTTTTTTTAAGATGCTGGTGTTTTCAAATTGGAATTTTCAATGTTCTCGCTTTGTAAACAGAAAACCGTATCATTGCATGTGGTAAAACTGTAACAATGTCTTGCAAGCACTAGCACCAGTAATGCATGGTGTGGTTTATAGATTATAGAGCGAGTTAAGCACTCTGCTTAGAATAAACCAGTCAGTCTTATACTTTTCACCACGTTTTGTGGAATGGTCTTGGTCTCTTTTCTTAAGGCTGAGTTGAATATAGGTTTTTAGCATTTATGCCCCTTAAAGGAGACTTTTAGGTGTAATTAAGCTTGGCAGGGGGATGCTTAAGGTTACCATGGCAGCAGCAGTCATTTCTTTACTTTTACTGACTCTGAAAGCTCCATTACGAGACACTGATTGCTGGCTTCAAGTTTCTAATATTCCTATGATCACTGTCATGTATCTTTGTCAAATAAGTGTCTTGGATACCAGAATTGCTGGGGCGGTTTGCTTCAGCTGTTCCATTAGCGACGACGGAGTTGTTGACAAAACAACATTCACGTTGTAATTGCTTTCTCTTCTTCCTCCTTATTCTCAGTATTTTAGAGTTAAGAGTCGGCGCCAAAACAAGCTGTTATTGGGTGAGGAATTGTAGTTTACCTATGACTAAACCCCTCACTCGTATTGCTTCATGGCAAAGTTAGCCATGTGGATGAATTTATTTTTTCACTTTTGTACATTTGTTATTATGAATCTTGTCATTTTTCTTTAGCTCAATAACTCACACACATATTAGAGTAATTCATCATGCAGTCTCAATAAGATACTGTTTTTAATGCTAACCAGAAAATATTTCTGGGGGGGGGGGGTGCGGGAGGAGGCGGGGAGAAGGTATAGTGCCTGAATAGAGATAACGGCTGACCTCAACATAACAAAATGCTTGCTTGTCTTTTGGTAATGTCTGTAGTAATCATTTTGAATTAATTAGACCATATGTAAAGGGAATTTAAAAAAAAGAATGGAACCTGAGTAGACAAATCCCTTGTAAAAAGAAGCCCCTTTGTCTATTTAAATAAATAGTGTAAAAAACTTACTTTTGTATGTACAAGCAATGCATATTTCTAAGAAGCTACCATCTTTTTGTTGCCCCCCCCCCCCCAGATTTTTGCCCATTTGCTAGTTGTCGAAGTTTGTGCACTTTACCCCTGCTAAACAGTACTAAAGTGCCTGTGTTCCCTCTTTTAACATAGTTGAAATGCTGTAACCCTAATTGGCATATTTAAGTTATCAATAAGCCTGTAGTATGTAGTATCAAAGGTGCCAAGTGCTTGCAATGTAAATACCACTAGTGGACTGCAGCACCTATTGTACCTTCTACTTCAGTGGCATCAGAAACTTAATTTTGGACTTCCATTGTAGCTTCGGTGTAGCAGTTTACAACCAACAGGTTATAACAGTTAGAAATGCAATGATATAGCCTTATAGCCCACCTTAGCGGGCTATACCAGCTATTAAAGGCCAGCTTCAGCGTTAAAGGCTCAAGCCGAAGGTGAGGGCCTTTAACAAGGGAGCAGGACTTTAATAGCCGGTATAGCCCAGTTACGAAGGGCTATAAAGCTATTAGAACATTTTGCCACTAGAGGGCAGAATGTTGTAACAAATAAAACAAATAAAACAAAGGCGTCTTGGAGCCCGAGGGGGTTTAAATCCCCGAGCATTAGCTGTGAACAAAAGCAGCACTAGAATGTTACTCTGTGGGCCTTTACAGGCCCGTAGAAACACGGAGCACTCCATTGTATTCAATGGAGTTCTCCACGTTCCAATGTTCTACTTTTTAATAGTCACCAAATGCAGCCTTGTAGGGGTAAAAGGCCTGACTGAGTGGTGCAAACTGTTCCCATCGCTGAGAAAAAGGCCCAGGTGTGGGTAGTGTTTTTTGTACCTCTGGTAGGATAACCATTTGGGGAATTCCCAGGAACTTACTTTACTTCAAATGGACTTCACTGATACAGAAAGATGTCACTGAGCTATGCCTATTATTTTGTTCTCACAATAAGACAGGCACCAATCACAGTGAGGAGTAAGCTGCCTTCAGAAGTAGTTTAGCGCGAGCACAAGGAATGGGTTGCTCAGGGTCCTTCTTCCACTGGTCACACCTCTGTGGTAGGCACACAGGACAAGAATGTTTTAACCATCTTGGATTTAGGCAGAGAGGAGCACTGTGAAATATTCACAGCAGGGCACACAGAAAATGCTGCAAAAGTAGATAGGTTACCCCTCAGGAACTTTTACCCGTTAGTTAGGGAGGAACCGGGAGTCACCAGGCATAATTGCAGCAACCCCTGTACCCTTCTCAGAATAATACTGGCCCTGGAATGACAAGAAAATGACTAAACATGTGGTCTGTGACCTGAGAGGAGCCTTGAAGAAATGGAACTGCCTGCTCCCTCTAGTACACCAGGCAAAATAGTGGACTCAATGTGTCACAAGGCTGGCCTCTGACCACCTCATTAAGCTACAGCAACACAACAAGCTACAAGATGCATTTCCTTCAACAGCCCAACTAACAAGTTCCAACTAGACCTGACCTGAACCATGCTGGTGGCCTCTGCTGGAGTGGGTCGTGATGTCCTAGAACCCTTGGCAGTGTCTGTCTAGACTATTCTTACCACCCCTGAAAAACAGAGAAGTATAAAACGTTTTCCTCCAACAACCTCCTTGAAGAGCAGGATAAACCTGTCAAGCTGATTTGTTAAAGGTGCATTGGCCTGAAAATTCAGGTTTCTCCTGTTCCTAGCTTTTACAACAGCAAATCCTCCACAGTTTGCCCACATCGAGATTTTGTCTGGACTCAAAGAGCCCTCTTTGGCTACAGCTTGGATGAAATCTGTGCTCTAAAAAAGTTAATGGATGGCTAAGGTCCTTCAATGGGTGAAAAATTCAAAAATATCCTGCTTTGATCTTTCCTGTCACAAACCAGCAGCTTGGCCGGGACCTCGTACAACAGCTAACTGCCCACATGGGGTCTTCTTTGGCCACAATCTGATGCCTTGACTCACTGAAGATTTTTTAGTTACATTTTGTGATTAAGTCTGAAACTCATACCTCAGACTGGATCAAACATTGGGGCTGCATGTGACCCGCACTCATCACAATTGTTGTCAAATCTCAGGAGGGATGATTAACAAATTGGACACCTTACTCAGTGCACTGTATACATTCATGAAAGGATGCAAAAAAACAGCTAAAGGTTGAGCTCACTCAACTGACCATAGCATCAAAATGAAGGAAACCTTATGTACTGGACATTCCAACATGGACTCAAATTACATTTAAGGAGAAGAAGGTGAGGGTATACCAGACCCATGTGAGCTCACACTCTGTTCAACAAGCTGTAAACAGGGAGACATCTCACTATCAAAGAAGGTGTTGAGGCCTTCAAAAAGGTCCTTACTAGGAAAAACAATAAGAAATCAAATAAAGAGAAACTCAAAGTGTTAAATATAAAAGGTATAACACTATCTCAAACCTTCATCTCAGAAGTATGCAGGTATTGACACAGCAGCGAGAAAAGATCAGGTTAACCAAGAAGAGCATGAGCAAAGCGTAAGACCAAGAGACTGTGAGCAACCTTCAATGGACAAGAAACCAAATGACTATAGGTGTCCAAGTAGTATTGATGAACTAAAAGCATCAGATATCAAGCAAACAGCATTACAGAAACAACTCTTCCCAGAACCCCAAGAAATAAATGCCACAACGAGTGCAATAGCAAGGATGACCATGGCTCAATCCAGCCTTCACCTTTCTAGAATCAGACCATCATGTAAGGACCAAGGAGCTCAATGCAATATCCCTGCATCAGACAACACCTGGAAAAAAGGCATCCTGGCAATGACCCCATTAGAAACAACAGATAAGTCGAACCGGCCACTGGCAATACCTAACATGAAGAAAATAAAGAGAGAAAACAATCATTCTCAGAGTAAATTAAGGAATGCGGACAAAGAAAATAATCACTTTAATCTTAAATATGCTTCTACTAAGATACTCTCAACAGAGAGAAAGTTTCAAAACTTATGTCAAACATTCGGGCTTTAGCCCACATGCAAAATCTAAAGATATCATCAAGTCTGCGGAATTTCTAACGCGAAGATTTTTGAGGCGGGCCCCAACAGTGAATGAACGAAAACACATTGGCCTCTCAAAAAATCATATCTCTTATACAAGACCACAAAAGTATATCTTTAAGTGGGGAGTTGTCCTATCAGAAAGAAAACTTTCGAATTACACATCTCTCCTTAGGAAGTATGCCCATAAAATAAAAATGTGGTGGCCAGGCAGTTGTCAAGAAAAGGTAACTCGATTTAAAAAATCCCCAGCGTAGCAGAAGTAGCATATTAGATTTGAGAAAAACTTAATAAGTTCTTCATATGGAAGAGGAAGAACTTGCCAAATCAATCCAATAACAGTAAAGAAACTGAATCCGCAAAAAATGGTTTTTGGATAGCAGATGCACCCCAAACTACTAAAGCAAGACTATAATTCTCTGATACAAACACACATACATCTTACAGACAAGAGGAAGGGCCATGTCATCCTTCCACATCATCATTTACAATTCTTTATGGAAACCGGGTAAGGTCTAACAAACTATCTCAAAGTATCGATGTAAGATCCTTCATTCAATTGTTTGATATAATTTGTTTCGAAGGGAAATGGCATAAAGATCCAATTGGAAATCACACAAAACCCAAGTCTGCTATGAAATTAACAGCAAGAGGCAGCTTGTCAGGAGGACTACCAATTTTTATCTCGTCACCCTAACAATATATGTGCAATCAATTCCCATCAAATCAGATTATATTATGGCACTCAAAATTCAAATTAGACTAACTACTAACACTTTTATATTTTTACTACATGACCTTTAAACTGCGATGAGCAAAGTTCAGAAAACGTGCAATCGAAAAATTCCACTAAAACATATCAATGATCAACTAACTAAAAAAGCCAAGCTGAATTTGGCAGTAACAGGCGGTTAGAGGGTTAGATTTATGTTACATCATATCAGACCGATTTGAACTACTAAAAACAGAGTGGCTGGCATATTCTAAATATGAGACCAGGGTTTATATTAAAAAACAAAGGAATTCCAAATTGTTTGACAAAATTAATTGTAACTACATTAATGAACTTGAAAGGATGATTCACCTAGACAGTGCAGCTAATCCAATGCACTTTGTAGGATTTTAAAAAACTAACTCGTAGACCACTGTTAGACCTGACATCCTTGGTGTGGTCTTCCCCTAAGCTTTTTGCCTTCTCTTCTCCTGTTTTCTGAATTTCGTTTTTGTTGCCATTAGGACTCTGGACTTTACCACTTCTGCTCTATGACCCTGGTGTCCCAGGAATGGGGTGGGGAAGTGACCCAGAGGAGGGTCATAGCCAGTGCCCAGATGCCCAGTTATTGGGTTCTGGGGAAATAATTACCACCAGTAGTCGAAGAGCTTGGAGGGACAATCGCCCAAGCCCCCTAAAAGCTCAGGTTTCTGTGGGTACTACTGCCCGAGGGAAGGTACGGCGGCCCAGATGGTGGGCTGGAGATGGAGACAGTCCATAGGGGCAATACCAGTTGATATGGGGTTACCAGCTCTGAAAACAGAGCACCCCAAGACTGACCCTAGTGAGGTAACTCCTGGCCTGGAGGTGCTCGCTGTCACAGAGACATATATTTATAGACCTGCGCTAGGCAGACCCCTGCATTACACAGATAGACAGTGTCACCCTTGGGGTGGTGGTTGTTCTACTTTGGAAGTCTTGATTTGCCAGGCACTTCTTCAGCCAATGGGTACAGACCCTAGGCCAGTCTCAGGCTACCAACCATGGACTGGTGGGAATGAGAGTGGAAGTAGGGTGCCTAATACCTGGGGCTATTGCCCCTCTACCCACTGTGAGACACCTCACAGGCTTAGGAACCCTCAGGAACAAGTCAGAACTCTTTGCCAGTCCAAAGGCTAGAAGTGAGGCCTACCCAAATCCACTGCTTGGAGCCTCAGACTGGCAGTGGATGGCCAGGGCCTGGATCTTGTCATCAACAACTGTCAGTGGCTTCCATCAGTTGCTGTTCTTATGGGCAGAGGTGTCCTTGAGTTGGGAACAAAAGCTTGATCGAAAAATGGCCACATCTTTTTGTTGACCATAGTGGTACTGTCTGCCTCCTGGGATGCATCTATGAGGAAACTGAGATTGGGTCTACAGGTAAGGAGACAAGTTCCCTTTCGGTCTGGTACTCAAGAGAGGGCTAACAGAGGGATCCAGCTAGATTCAGAGGGGCATAGACCTGACAAATCAAATTGTTATTGTTTTCAGCCATGGCAGCCATAGCACAGATTAAAATACAATAATTATGATAACATTTCACAGTTGATTCTTAAGTTCACATAAAATTAAAATACAAATAGTCCAAAACAGTCAGCAATTTTGAAGGTTATAGTTATGATTGACTAAATGACTATATTATAATTTCACATTTTTTCTTATTGGGAATCCTCAATTGAACAATAGGCCGATTCTGACAAAATACTACTACAGAAGATGCCCATTGTCCATGTTCTATCCTATAAGCAGGGAAGCCTATCAAGGTATTGATTATTTGACCCTGGATGTTGGGTGGAGAGGGCCTGCTCTGCATGGTCACCCCCAAAGGTTTTGCCTTTCAGTAGTTTTTGAAATATTAAGGAAAATCCTAATTATATAGCGATGCAGAGGTTCCGCAACCTCTTCAGATCTCGTGCTGAGATCTGATTGGTTGTCAACACTTAAAGCCATCTTAAGGCCCAGAAAAAAAGTTTAAAAAAAGAAAATGGAGGCAGGTTTAAAATAATTTGGGCAGGAGTCGCATTGGATCTGCAGACCCTGCCAAAAATGATTTAAAAAACTGAAGTGTGGGATCCCGCACTTCGTTACTAATCATCTCCAGGGTGGGCATGGTCCCGGGGGCATTTTGATTATAAAGGGGGATACATGGTCCCCTCTCCTGGGGCTTATTGTTGCTCTGGGGACCACCACCTCCCCGGGGCTTCTTTATAAATGAAGGCGGGGATACCTGTATAGCCTCCTCCCTGGGGCTTTGAAGTAAAACAATGGGGACAGAATGCAATCCCCCTATAGCCCTGAGGCCCATCACATCTCGGGAGCTTTCCTTTCAATTATTGTGGGTCGGCGGGGATGGGTAGGTGAAGCCGCATGGCCACGGAAGCTTAAGCCACAAATTGTAGGCACAACCCTGATGTACCGACCCGCCGACTACTCATGTGGTAATTAACCCCGACCATTAGGCATAGGATTAACCTTCGAGGTAAACCACACCTAACACATGACACCAGCATGTTTTCTTTTTAGCTCTCACCATCACTAGGTCCTGAAGAATCGCGGGAAACCTTTCCCATGCGAGAAACATGTCGACCGAAACCCCACTCTAGTCTCGTCTAGGGTTACGCTACCTAACCAGCCGTCACCCAATGAGCTAGATCCACGTTTTTAACTGCAGTAGGGAGACCACCAGAATAAAGTGTTTTCCGGCACCCCCTGCTACATTTTAAATCACTTTCTCCAGGAAACTTACTGCCCTAACCCACACACCTGCACTTCACCCATAGGCTGTTGGACAAAAAGATCTCCGCCAAAGAGCCCCTCTCTGAGGTGAGCCCGTCAGGGATTGCACCGCCTCCCCGACGAGGAGCAACGCCTATGATGAAGCATGACACCCTTTCGGGTGTGTGAGGCAAACACGTCCAACAAAATGGATGTCCAAAGGTGTAACACATACACCTCCGGTCACGCCAGTCTCATTTAATTTCTCACTTTCTATAGGAACAGTTCAGCAACCTCTTTTGTCTAACGTATAATTGGCACGGGCACACGCTGATACTGGACCTTCCCCCTCTTTGGGTGGTAATTGGTGCCCGGCTGATCGATTGATCACCCTCCCTCCTCCTTGACGACTAGATTTTCTCAGTAAACATGCCTCGTAGTGCATTACTGGTTGGTGGATGAAGTCCCCTTGGATGCTGAGGGTCATTGGGGAACAAGAATCTCTCATGTTAATTCCATAAAGTCCCACACAGCCGCAAATGTGCAACTACTTGTTGAAACTTTATAGTTAGTAAATAAAATTAGAAAAATCTTAGAAGTTCACTTAAAAAAAACGGATCACTGAAATATTATCGACGGTCATATTATCGACTTGCTAAAATATCGTTGAAAAATTATCGACGACAAAAATATCGACTTTCTATACTTATTACACCAACTACAAAAATATCGAGTCAAAAATATCGACTCTTTAGAATATCGAGAACATAAATATCGCCTTAATAAATATCAACTACAAATATATCGTTTTTCATGAAATTACCCCTAACACTACAAAAATATCGACTACTAAAATATAGACTACTAAAATATCGTTTTCAAAAAAATATCGAGTTCATTTTTGTACCCTTTCATGTCTAAAATACCATATTAATCGTCAATAAAAGTCATTTCTCTATACAAAATACATTTTACATATAATACCTGTTACTTTTATAACATTCCTATTTATCTACATTTGCTATACATTCTATTAAATGTGTTATATCATTTTAAAAAAATTATTTACATTTAACTAACATTTTCATTATTATTTTTCACTTACACATCTATTTTATTTAACAACTAACCTGCTTTAATGCGGAAATCACCACATACCACCATTCTCACATCAACAAACACACCAATTAACAAAAACAAAATTCAAACTAGCCTATACAATGCTTCATTTCATCCTACAACCAATCAAATCAAAGCACACAAAATACATATACTATAAAAGGGATACATGCATTCTACCATTTGTTGCTGCTAACTCTATAGAAAGAAGATGCCAACACTCTGAAGATTTTGTTCCTGAACAAACATCTTTAAAGATCCAGCTCACTGGCTAATTATTCAAGTAAGTTACAGTGCATTATTTAGAAATCTAAATTAGTAGTGTACTATTTTACTTATATCTCCTAACTCTTGCACTTATTTAATTTTTATCTCCTCCTACATTTCTGATAGAAACTACTCCAAATAAATTCCTAATACATGCTCCTATTTCTTCACCTGGAAAATCAGATAGTAAGTATATATTAATACTCTGTTATACACCAACTGCTGTTTTTAAACACTATTTCACAAGATTCATTCTTTATTCTAAACATTTTATTCACAGATATTCTGAGATTTTCCTATTTCAACACTACAAATGTATAAAACTACACTAATTAAACATGTAAGTATATATGTTTTTGTTATTAAACACCCAATATTAAAAATGCTATTTTCTAAACAACATATCTTGCATATTACATCTTCCCTACAGATCCTATAAAAACATCCAACATCAACTATACCAAAAGACAAGACTACCCTTGTAAAAAATGTAAGTATACTTGTAATTTGTCTAAAACTTCCGAAAAATACGCAAACTATGTTCTTAACACCATGTTATATATTTTATATTTCCTCTACAGATATTCTGAATACATCATACATCTATTCTACCTACAGCAAAGAAAACTACTTATTTAGAAGTTAGTATACTTTTAAATATTTCCCATTTCCCAACGGTTCCAAATATTATTTATAATAATTTACATTTATTTATTCTATCTTCTCTACAGATCTGAACTTTACTACCTTGATGTACTCCACCAAATACTACAACTCAACTATTTAAACAAGTAAGTATATGTAATGTTTACATCAAATGTACTACTAGGCAAAATAGAAAACTGCTTTTTCCTAGGAAAAACGTTTGTTATGTGTAAACATTAACTTAGCATTTCTATATTTTCATACCAACAGTAAAAAAAGAAATACATACAAGAAAATCCTTCAAAATACAGTTCTGCATTTGTGATTACTAATTTTAGTAACTGTAAGTATAAATACATCATTTATTATGTTTGCACCACAAAGTGAAATATATGTTTTTTGATTTTGTTTCTTTCTACTCTTTCCTAGAACAAGTAAAACAAAATGACAGAAGGTGCAGAATTTGTTATGTCACAGAAAAACAAATTACTGTTATGTTATATGGGTTATGTTTATAATCAGGAAAGACAAAGTGGTAGAAAAGTTTTATGGAAATGTACAAAGTATTACTCAAACAAATGTTATGGGAGGGCTACTACTGAGGAAACTAATGTGTTATTTACCAGGGAACACAATCATCCCCCCAATGTCACAGAAATTGAAATAAGAGATGCTTTAGAAAGTATAAAAACTGCTAGCACACAAAGTGATAAACCAACAACGAAAATCCTTAAAGAACTGTTAAAAGTCCCAGCCCATGCTTCTGGTCAACTACCCTCTATTGACTCCCTGAAACGCACAATTGCACGCACTAAAAGACTCACTACCACAACCCAACCCAACCCTACTACTTTTGAGGAAATTATTATTTCACCAGAAATGTGCATCACACACAATAAAGACAAATTTATCCTTTTTGACAATGAAAGCAGTACAAACAGAATCATAATGTTTGCAACTGCAAGTAATTTAAGAAAAATCCAACAGTGTCCCCAATGGATGATGGATGGAACATTTAAACCATGCCTAAAACCTTTTTATCAACTATATTCCATCCACGGTTTATACCATAACTATAACATCCCTTTCATTTACTGTTTGCTACCCAACAAACAGCAAAACACTTATACAGAAATATTAAATGTTCTCAAAACTGAAATCAATATTTATTTTCCACAAAAAATAATTATTGATTTCGAATTAGCTATGATTAATAGCATTTTGAGAACATTTCCCCACACAGCAATCCAGGGTTGCTACTATCATTTCAATCAGAGCATATGGAGACATCTCCAGAAATCAACTTTAAGTATTCTATACTCCACAGATAGCACCTTTGCCTATCAAATTAAAAAATTGATAGCACTGGCCTACGTTCCTGTTACCGATGTAGCGGAACACTAAAATTTATTAATTGACAGCACATATTACAAGAGGAATGAAGATAAACTAACCCCATTATTGGACTATTTCGAAGATACTTGGGTGGGAAGGTTGCACAGATCTGGACATCGACGCCAATCCAAATTCCAAATCCCTTGGTGGAATGTCTATCTTAGTACTTTAAACCAAGAGGCTAAAACAAACAACAGTGTAGAAGGGTGGCATAATGCTTTCCAAGCTACAACAAGCAGAGGCAAACCCACATTCCATAACCTACTAGAAGCTTTGAAAAAAGAACAAAGCTATCAAGAACTAAGAATGGAACAATCTGTGACCCAAATTGGTCCAAAACTAACTAAACAAACTAAACAAATGTTCCGACTACTGCAAAGTCAAGTCACACTATATCCTACAACTAGAGGATTAGAATACCTGTCAATAATAGCTAAAAGCCTACTATAAAAATGTCTACAAAATATACTAATGTCTTCTTACAATAATGGTAAATATAAAAATCATAAACATTTGTAAACAATTATAAATAATACATATTTGTTTAACAAACTTATCAAAATTTGGGACATTATTTCTGAACAAATATGCAATATTTATAATTACATCACACATACACATTACATAAAGATCGACATTTCCCACCCAATAAAAAAGCCATTTAAATACTTACAATTTTTGTAGATGAAAAAGACGTAATCAAGCAAAATACAATCCATACAATCCATTCCAATGTAGGACAATTCCAATATGGTAAACCCTAAAAAACCCGAAAATTAAGTAAAAAATAAATAAACGCTCCAGGAAATCCCAAAAACAGTAGTGTGGACACTTTAGTATTTAAAGTGATATACACACAACTTTTAAAAAACGGTCACGCATATCAATGTATCAATCCAATACGAAACCCTCCAAAAACCCGAAAAATGTTTAAAAAATGTAAAATCCGCTCCTGGCAAACACGAAAAATAGGAGATACATGTCTAAATATAACCATAATAAGTCATACATTAGTTTCTCCGGCAAAAAACACGCTTCCTTCCATGTAGTTTTCATGTGAGGAACCGGAACCTGTAAAAAAACATACATAATGAAACCCACCCACAAATAGCCCATAACATTTGTAAATACACTCACATTTAACATTAACCATGTAAGAAGACATTTCCTAACACTTAAAATAACACTAGAACTAAAACATACACGACGCATCTATAACAACGACATTTCACCTAAACGCTACATAAACAATTCATACATACACACAAAAACACTACACAGTTCGAATATACCCTCAAACATTACCACTCAGTTATAAATTGTATGTAAAATTAACCTTACCTCTCTCCACGCGAAGCAACTCCCAACCGCGAGCTTCTCCAGTCCTGAATGAAGCGCAATAACCTTACGCGGTAAAAAAGTAGTCCCCTTAAACCATTTTTGAAAAGGTATCATAGAAAATACAATGTTATAGTTTAAAAATATAATACATACACATTGTTTTTTTAACAAATTAATACACTAGACTCATTATAATTTAAACTGTTTAAAAAATATAAATATATTTAATATTAATTAATATATAGTAAATATTATATATAAATAATATAAAAAAATTATGTAACACTTGAAATAATATATGTAAATAATTTCTTATTGTGTACATTTATAGGAATAACTTTGTGTTTGTTTTTAACTAAACATTATAATTGTTTATGGTAATAAATAATAATAATAAATAATATAACTTATTTATTGTTATTAATATAAAAATTATAACCATTTAATATATAAACAATGCCCTGAAATAATGTTTTTTTATTTCTCTGAATGTATGTTTTTCTGAAAAGAAGAGATAAATGATTATGTTTAGTAATTAATAATAATAATAATATTAAATATATTTGTTATTATTTTTATTAATTATTACAAAATGTTTTATAATAATTTCTAAGTATTATAAAAGTATATAATTGCATAAATAATCTTTTGCCAATACCAGATATTAGTATTAAACATATTGTTCCCCTATACTGTTATTAAGTTTACAACATAATATATTTATATGTTTCATTTAAAAACAACATTGTCTGAAATATGTACCAAAAAAATGTCTTAATTTGTATTTCCATATCTTGAGCAAATATAATAATGGTCATGTTACTTTATAAAAATGTAAATGTAAAATATATATATTTAATATTATTAATATATAATATTAATATTATTAAATATAAATGGAAGAAGCTGAAAAAAAACTGGATTTTTATTTAATTCAATATAAATACTTGTTACTCAAAGTTAATGATGAAAATATTTTTTATTTACAGAAAAAATGTTGTTAAATAATTTTGTGTGATAATTTACAACATGTACATAAATAATAATGTGTTATTCTGCGAATACTACATTTCAAAATAATGTTATGTTATTTTTGTTTGTGATTGTATTGTAGTACATATTAAAAAATAAAAAATGTTTAATAAAGTTTTGTGAAAACATCCATTTTGCATTCTTTTGTAATATAATAACACAGTAATGTACAATTATATGCAAATGTGCTGGACACTGACCAATTAATATTTACTATTGCTACTCCAGTCAAGCTAATATAATGGAAGGTGCTGGACACTGACCAATAATTATTTACTATTCCTACTCCAGTCAAGCTAATATCAGGGAAGGTGCTGGACACTGACCAATGATTAATTACTATTCCAACTCCAGTCTAGCTAATATCAGGGAAGGTGCTGGACACTAACCAATTATTAATTACTATTCCAACTCCAGTCTAGATAATATCAGGGAAGGTGCTAATACATATACATTTAAAATAAATTAAAAACTTAATAATTTAATGTAATATTATTTTTTTAATTGCATTTAATTGATTTAATTTAAATTTATTTTATATTTACCCTGTACGCCTGTACCCCAAAAACCCCAAACTGACCCTGAACCCTAAAAATATCCCTGTACCCCAAAAACCCAAAACTGACCCTGAACCCTAAAAATACCCCTTTACCCAAAAACCCAAAACTGACCCTGAACCCTAGAAATACCCCTTTACCCAAAAACACAAAACTGACCCTGAACCCTAAAAATACCCCTTTACCCAAAAACTGAAAACTGACCCTGAACCCAAAAAATACCCCTTTACCCAACAACTGAAAACTGACCCTGAACCCTAAAAATACCCCTTTACCCAAAAACTGAAAACTGACCCTGAACCTAAAAAATACCCCTTTACCCAAAAACTGAAAACTGACCCTGAACCCTAAAAATACCCCTTTACCCAAAAACTGAAAACTGACCCTGAACCCAAAAAATACCCCTTTACCCAAGAACTGAAAACTGACCCTGAACCTAAAAATACCCCTTTACCCAAAAACTGAAAACTGACCCTGAACCCTAAAAAGACCCCTTTACCCAAAAACTGAAAACTGACCCTGAACCCTAAAAAGACCCCTTTACCCAAAAACTGAAAACTGACCCTGAACCCTAAAAATACCCCTTTACCCAAAAACTGAAAACTGACCCTGAACCCTAAAAATACCCCTTTACCCAAGAACTGAAAACTGACCCTGAACCCTAAAAATACCCCTTTAACCAAAAACCCAAAACTGACCCTGAACCCTAAAAATACCCCTTTACCCAAGAACTGAAAACTGACCCTGAACCCTAAAAATACCCCTTTACCGAAAAACCCAAAACTGACCCTGAACCCTAAAAATACTCCTTTACACAAAATTAATTAATATTATTTAATTACCAATTAATTATTATTTAACAATAACAATAAAGTAAATATATTAGCACATTAGCTGTAATTAATTGAATTTATTAATTAATATTATTTTTCCCCATTAATTAATTAACAATAACACAAAATTATATATAATAAAAAATTACTCTAATTAATGTAATTAACTAATTAAAATTAATTAAATACCAATTAATTACTAATAAAAAATATGTACTAAATTATATTAATTAATTAACTAATTAATATTAATTAATTACCAATTAATTATTAATTAAAAAAATACAAACATATATTAATTAATTAATTATTATTAAATTACTTCCCACCCTAGTCCCCTATAAACACACAACCCGCTCCTAAACATTAACTACAATTTATATTACTATTAATTAAAAAAAATTAAACCTTTTTTCTACATATTCTCGATATTTTTTACTTTGACTATTTATCGATATATTGTCTTGTCGATTTTTTTGAGTCGATATTTTTTTAATCGATATTTTTTTATCATTAATTTATTCGATATTTTGACCAACGATATTTTTGTTATCGATATTTCATTATTGTCGATATTTTTAACTTGATATTTTGTCCATTCGATATTGTGGAGTCAATATTATGTCTAGTTACCAAAAAAAACACAGGTTACAGGGACGTTATAGCTAGGCTCAGATTTCACTTCTACAAAACCAGTGAAATTCAGCAGTTATAATTATCTGAGCTAACCATAACTTACACCCCGCAATACACTGCTTATGACATCACATATTGCATCACTCATGACATCACTGATTATATCATCCACCTAACCCTTCACACTCTCACTCATACAAGCACTCACACACTCACTCACACACCCACACAACCACAAACTTACCCAATCTTGCATCCATACAAGCACTCTCATATCTGCTTACTCACCCATATAGTCATTAACACAGACACTCACTATCCAATACAACCATTCACATACCTAATCAACCAGTCATTCACTCAGCAGCATAGTTACTCACCCACTCACTCACCCACACAGCTCCTCACATACCTGCTCATACACCCATACTGCCCTTCACACACTCACACATTCATACAACCTCTCACACACCCACACAACCACTCACACACTCACTCACACACCCTTACAACCAATCAGATACATACTCACACACCCATACAACCACTGACACACCACTTACTTACCTACAGACTTAGTCAGAAATCCACTCACTCACCCATACAGTCGCTCATGCATGCACACACCCACTCATACACAGATTCAGACAGTCACATACCCACTCAGTTCACACATGTTAGAGATAGTATCACTCATTAGTAGTGCAGCTAGAAAACTAATATAACTTTTGTAGTAGGTTAATATAGATGTTTAGCACCCATGAACTCTTAAAAACACTTACAATCACTTGATGATGTCATCAGTGATATTGTCAGTTTAGTAAATTTAGATCACTGATGACATCTCAAATGACATCACTGATGATATCACTGATTAAACAGTATAGTATAGGATAGGATACAATACAATTTGTAGAGAAGACTTATACCTGAGGGTGTCAAGGCGCTGGGCAGATGAGGAGAAGAAAAGAAGCGCTGAGCCACCACCTAGGATGAGAATAACCATGTTTTCAGCAATTTTCTGAAAGCTGGGAGAGATTCCGCATTGGAGATGGAGAAAGGTAGGGAATTCCTGTTTGGTGGCTGCTACCGAAAAAGAGCAACCACCCTATTTGGCCCTGCGAAATCTCAGAGAGACCAGTTTTTTTCTGAGTGGAGGATCTCATGGTCCTTCCAGGGATATACCATTGGAACATGGTTTTTGACTGCGATGAGCCTTTGCTGTGTAAGGCCTTATAGACCACGCTCAGGACCTTGAAGGAGATTTGCTTCCTAATGAGAGCCATTGCAAGGCACAAATCCCCTCCCTGGCTGATTGGTGCTTTAGGATGCGAAGAATCAGCCTGGCTGCTGCATTATGACCAACCTGAAGCTTGTCCTGGGACGCCACATCTCAGACCCCCCAGGGACCACCAACTTCCTGGGGCCAAAGATAAACTGATGGGTCCTTGGACCCCTCATGCCCCGGGGACCTCCTCCTCCCAAGGGAAAATGTATTAATATGGGGGGCCACTTGGACCCCCTCTGCCCTGGGGACCACCACCTACTCAGCCCTGAAATGAATATGTAATGGTGAAGCCTCAGGGACATCCCCAGGTGCCAGTGACCACCAGCTCCCCGGGGCCATCTTGTTTTTAATAATTGGGAGGGGGGCTGCACGGCCCCTCTTCCAGTCATGCTCAGCCCCGGGACCACTACCTCCCAAAACAAAAGAAAGGAGGGGAGCCATGTGCCCACCCTTCTGGAGCCATGGATCACCCTTGGGGCTGGCACCCACCAGGGATGGCTCCTGCTATGTCCCAGGGTGCCCATCCCCAGGACATAGCTGTTTGCTATGGCTTGGCTGGAGCTTTACCGCACCCGCCAAACCTTAGGAAATTGGGCACTGATTGCAGCCAGCAAGAGCATTAAGGATGCTCTCCCTTGCTGGAAGTAGAGCAGAATAGCTTTCACAGAGATGAAGCTGCACGTTCAGCAGATCCCTCTCGGTAAAGGCAATGCTGGCTCCTGTCGGAGGTGGAGAACCGACAACGACCACTGGGGCCTTCAGGCTCCCCCCCGCAGTCCTCAACAAATGTAAGTTGGTGCCCTGGGTGGAACCAAGACACCCAAAATAGAGACCAGTCCCTAAGGTATGGGGTCCCCGGGGCCGAAAGTGCTCTGGGTGGGGGCATGGTTGACCCCATCCCTTTAATTATTATTTCTTTTTAATTATGGTTGGGTCTCTCGGGCAGAAATCAGCCCAGGGAAAGAGGGGACCACGCAGCTCCCTTCCCCTAAAAAAAAAGAAGTAAAAAACCTGGAAATGTCAAGAAGCCCCTCCCGCTTTCACCTCCACTCTGCAAACATGCCTCCTGGTGAACTACTAGTAGGAAAAAATAAGTCCCTTCCTTCCAGAGGGTCATTGGGGGCAACACGCCCTACTGTTACCTCCAATGAGTCTCACACAGCTCGATTGATAAGAGGACTTCAGAGACCACACCCCATTTCTCCACTACTCTGCAAACGCACCCCCTGGTGCACTGTTGTTGGGGGATGAAGTCCCCTTGGATGCTGAGGGTCCTTGGGGGGTCGAGATCCCCTCCTGTTACCTTCAGTAAGCCCCACTCAGTGGAATTCCTGGGAGCTGGTCAGAGACCCCACCCCTTCTCCACCACTCTACAAACATGATTACCAGTTAAAAAACCTTAGAAATTCGCTTAAAAAAACAAAGGTTACAGGGACGTTATAGTTAGGAAATAGAATTTGAAAAACCTTAGAAATTCACTGAAAAAAAAGTTAACATGGACATTTTAGTTAGGCTAAGATTTCACTTATACAAAACCAGTGATATTCAGAAGTTATATTTACCTGAACTATAACTTACGGGTCCCCCCGCAATTTCCTGCTTATGACCTTACTTATTACATCACTCATGAAATGGTCAGTGACATCTCTGATGACATTTCAAATGTTTTTTAGTGAATTTCTAAGGTTTTTTTAATTTATATTTCCTTACTATAATGTCCCTGTAAACATTGTTTTTTTAACTCTCTCTCACTTTCTCTCTCGCTTACTCGCTCTCTCTCTCTAAATATATATATAAATGTATGTATATATAGATATATGTATGTATATACATATGTATATATATTATATCAATATCCATATCTCTTCCTCTCTCTCGTATGTAAATATATGTGTGTGTGTGAGTTTTTTCAAAAAGTGTCATAAAAATCAATTTCTTCTACCCATAAATGTCAACACCAGAGCCGGTGAGATCTGTTAAGTATATCTTCAAAGAAGGAATATGATTGCACTCCAATGTAGTTTAGCTAGATGGTTGTCTGATTCTACAGTGGGGGGAAAGACTAATTGCACAGTAGGCGCTTTTATTACTGAGGAAAACATTGCACATGTCCTATTTCTTTGTCCAGCATATCTTAATATGAGGATGACATGGATTAGACCATTGTATTGCAAATTACGAATCAGGAATTGAAGACACCCTGAGAATTTTAAAATCATACATGTCACAGAAGATGGTCTTTGGTCTTAGCAGGTATTTATTTGCTGTAAGTTTATACCGCAAAAAAAGTTTTGAATTTTAACGTTATTGACCACATGAAGATTTATTTGTTCTTCTTTTAGTACGTTTTATTGGAAAGTATTTTTATATATTGTGATGAGAAACTGTAATTTTATTTATTGCGCTGAGGATTTTATTACAATAATTTATATCATATGATGATGTGCTTTTATGGTTAATGTAATTAAAATAAAGCTGTTTGAATGGAATGTAGATTGACACCCATTTTATAATGGTGCTAGGAATGGAGCGTTTCCACTTGGCAAATTACCTCACAAAGCAAATATAAGGAGATGATGGACGGAATGCTGAAACCTTTCAGACACTCACCCCCAGTTACAGATCTGGGTTGAATCCATCATCATTCTTTAGCTCACTTCGCCACCTCAGTTCAGACCCAGCTATATGCAAATCACTCTTGACCCTGTGCCTCATGGTGACAGTCCAGCCCGAACTGACAAGCCAGGTCTTCCCTGAACCGGAAACAAGCATCCTGGGCTCGATTTCTGAGTAACACCACTCATCAGCCAGGCTAGCTTGAATCCAGTGGCAAAGTGAGCAAGGAACCCAAGTCTGGGCATACCCTGTCAACTTAGGGCTAACAAAGTAAGCAGAAGGAGATGATGGACGGAGCACTTAAACTTTTCAGACACTCACCCCCAGTCATAGATCTGGGTTGAATCCACCATCATTTTTTAGCTCACTTCGCTACCTCAGTTCAGACCCAGCTATATTTACCTCACAAAACAAATATTGTGACATACATCAGGTGGAAGACAGGCCTTTATAGCACCAAAAATTAATGTAATCACAATTAATCGATATGTACAATATGTGGTTAATTATTCATGGTATAATGACATTTAGTAGGTAATGCACAAAATATATACTGATTATGTCCAATTTCATTGTACATATATCCATCCTCATGGGTATTACAATGGGAAGACAATATTGATGATCAATCATTGTTCCATTTAGTTCCATTTCTGTCACAACTGTAAATATGAAATCATTTGTGCAGCTAACTACCACTTTCAAGATGCAACGGAGATATCCAAACCCTTATTGTGTCTTCAATCTATGGAAAACTGATGTATGTACATATAATGGGGGACCATGGACAGCAACTGTAATTGACTATCCCATTAATAGTCCACAGTCACTATATATGTGGAATCGCATGTTGGCAACCTCATATGTATTCATTGGACAATTTCCTTGTGAAAGAATTCCTCCTTAGTGAGTCATATGATGTGGACTTCCATGTGCACACAAGTATGACAAAGTGATCCACAAATTAAAAAGATCATCTGCCATTGTAATTTAATGAATATTACCTGGTCTTCCGAATAAGGAAAACCATTGTATAATAGAATAGCAGTAAGGCCTTAGCGGATATGGACCATAATAGGTGGTGACATTGCAATACTCTACAACACACCAAGTGTTCTTTGTGCCAAATCGGCAGTGACCCTTCATTAAAGGTCACATTAATTAGTCTGCAATGTGCATGAAAGCAACTACATGGCATGACTACTCTCCTTGAATGCAATAATTTTGTAGAGACCTATAGCAGAAGAGATCCTTAAAGAATGGTTACATGGATTGGTTTGCTTTGCAATGTATGCAGAAGTACATATTTTTGGCCTGACATCCATCCCCCAGATAGAATAAGGATGTGAGGACCCACAGCAGTGTCTAAATACTGACTCATATGTCATAGTCCCAGTGGTCTGGGCTAGTGATTTCAGAATGATAACAAAACATGTTCATCATGGCCCTAGTTAGCAACCAATATGACAAACACATAGAATATTTGTGGTGACAAAAACATATGTTTCATAACAAACAACAAAATACCAATGCCCAAGTGGACAATGTAGGACAGAGGTTAGTTCTGACCTCATTATTGAGAGAAATCAAAAATAGAAATAATGTGTATTAGGAAACATGAATCATCTAGAACAGAAAATGGGGGAGAGATGGATCTGAAATGATATAATCCAGAAGGCAAAGACATTCAAAAGTGGCATGATAGGTTCATCAATACACAGTAATATATATGACAAAATCTTTCCACAGTAAATCCAGTAGTCACTTAAACAATGTAATGGCTAACTCCTCATCTTTGTTATGTGCATTACGATGTTGGGTGTCCAATTCTAGGATGAGTCTGGAATCTGTGATACATGGTAATCTTTCTCTGTCTCTACCTGAAATCAGTTTCTAAATTCTGTTAAAACCAAGAAACCGTAAAAAGTTCTCTTTGCTATCAACAGTGTTGTAAAAATGTTAAACTGGTTAAATGAAATCACAGTTTTTAATGGCACACAAATGTTCATAACATGTTTGACAAATGGGTAAAATGGTATTGCTCAATTATATTTCACTGCTCAAGAAATCCAAGTACATAAATGCAGATGTCAAAAAAATGTTTTGATGACTTTAGAAATGCTTTTAGTTAATTTTCTCCTTATCAGTAGTTCAAATGTCAGATGATTGCTATTGTTTTTACAACCTTTATACCTCCCACATTTTTAGAACCCCTTGGAAGATTTTAGCCACATATTTGATTGTGGTTAGAGGTGACAATATATTTCTCTCCGCCGGTGGAGTTGGCAGAGCTTTGGCCACTAAATGTTACGCCTGTAATGTGGAGCTCTGCCCAAAATCTGCCAACCACCACATGGTGGAGTTTTTTTCATATGCTGGTCACCAATGTAAAGATGGCGGGCGCAAGTGACATTTGGCATCCCCTAGCATAATTTGCAGTTGCTAGGAGTGCACCTGGTGAGATTTCTCCAACATGGGCTGTTGCGGGAGGATGCAACAGTTTTCAGCCAGAAATCTGCAGCTTGAGAAGAAAATGTACTCGAGTGGCAGCAAAATCAACTCAAGAAGCTGTACCCATTGGCGTGCCACACAGTGCCATTCGTGCAGATTTTTAAGCGTGGGACAAACTCCCAGGACTAAATCACAGCACAAGCAGAATGGCTTGCCAATTTCGCCCGTCTTTGGAATTCCATCGAATCTCACTGAGTTTTTGGGGAATTCTGCTGAGTTAAAATCTGCGAGTTCCACCCAGGCCTAATTATGATACTTCAATGTGCCTCAACAGGCAATGGAGCTGAAGTGGCCGTGAGTCAGCGCGGCAGCGTGGTGACCCGAAAGGTTCCTGGTGGAAAGAAGGCAGGCGACGCTACTCCCGCAGCTGCAAGAAGCGTGGAGGCGGCCCTCACAAAAGTGAAAGCAATGGAGCAGCATCCAGACTAGGAGGAGGGCTCTGCATCAGGCAAACTACGGGTGATTCTGGGAATGTTTTTGGGCCAAGGAAAGATCCAGTAGAAAGGGGAACATCGCGCTGGAACTGCTGCAGGTAATACCACTGGAACTTTACAAGTGACGGCTGCAAGCGTTGAGGGTCTTACAACTTCAGCAACTGTAAGTACGGGACTGGTAACCTCTTCACTTACAAAATCAGACCAAGGGGCAACTACACAGGGGGAGCCCCAATATGTGGAGGCAAATAGTCTTGTTGGAGAACAGGGGAGTAAGGAAACTGGAGCAGGTCTCTCAGGATGGTCTATATGCTAACTCCAGACTCTCTCTGACACTGCATTTGTCAGTAGGAACCCCTGAAGGTAGAGATAAATTATTTTCCCTCAATGGGGACTTGGAGCCTTCCAATGTTAGTGTTAGTGCTAGTGGCGATGAGATTTCTTTGCTGGAGGAGTCGGAGTCGGACAGCTCTTTTTCTAACCCCAGCACACAAAAGCGTCCTCTCACTCAGACATGGTGGAGCAGGACCGAAGAGGGGAAAAACAAAAGTTTGGGCATAATGCAATCTGATTCCGATCAAAGTCAATCAGGGCAATTAAAATGGGACTACTCCAGTACGCATTTTAATATCGACGACAGGCCGACACCTGACGTTGTTACTCGAGGGGAAAGCAATGAACCTACCCTTATGCCATCCATTACTAAGGCCTCTTCCTCAATGGATCTTATTTTTTCAACTCTTAAACAGATACAATCTGAGGCTCAACAGGAGCACAAGAGGGCTCACCATGCAACTAAGCTGATACAAGGGGCCATTCGGAAAATCAACAAAACATGTATGGAAATTGCAGAAAGAACAACGGTTCTGGAAGAGTGAGTGTTGACATTAGAGACAGGAGCAGAGAACATTGCCCAACAAGTAACATCAAACGAATCCAGCGGCACAATAATCTAAGGTTACTGGTAATTCCAGAAAATGCAGAGGGAGTAGACATCCGAGGGTTTGTGCTTCGATTGTTGAAGGGCGGCTTTCCTGAACGCTCACATTGAGGTTGGGATTCAGAAGTACAACGCGTACATCGCTTCCCACTCATGTTGAAGAAAAGTAAAGGCCAAACGGAAGGGGACAACAAACCCAGAGCAATACATGTTTTGGGGGGCAATTTTTTGCTACGACTAGCAATTTTTGACAAAGAGCACCAGGAAGCAAGGCAGACTTCTGTCATGCTACGGTGGAAAGGAGGTGGAGGCTACTTCAGCTTATTGCTCCCTTCCAAAAGGGCGGCTGTGAAGTGTACTTGTTGAGCCCTGCACGCCTTAAGGTTATTCACCGGAGAATCTCAAAGGTCTTTTCTTCGAAGGTACAAGCACAAGATTTTTTACGAGCGGTATCAGGAGCCTCCGGTCATAAGGATTCTTTAGGCTGAAATACTTGGATAATTAACACATTTATTTTCTGGTGCTGGTACAATGGAGTTTGATGGGTGGTGGTGGGAAGAAGTATCATGCAGGAGGCATCACAAGGGTCTTCGGACCTTTCTTGCCGCAAGGTAGGGTGGGGGAGGGAAGGGGGGTGGGGTTTCTTCGGGGGGCATGGCTGGTCCACTGGGTCAAGGTATATGTAATGGCATGGATCATATGGTATGGTAAATTAATTTTTATTGACGACAATAGAGAATGTTATAAATGGCACGGATAAGATAAGAATTGCTTTGGTCTACATATGTGGCTTGAACTGTCCACGTAAAAAACGCAGGGTCAATGAAGATATTCAGTAGCTTACTGCAGATATAATATGTCTACAGGAAACACATATTAAAGCGGGGAGACAAAAGGTGGCAGAATTAGCAGGCAATCAGCTAATTTCCTCTACAACTCAAGGCACGCGTACTAAAGGGGTAGCTATTATGACTTGCGGAAAGAGTTTTAATTTTTCACGCTCTAAGGCGGACCACCTGGACTTTGTGTAATGGGGATAACTTCTCCTTCACGCTCTGTTCGGTTTATGGTTCAGTGCTTGATGATTCAGCTCTGTTTAATTGGTTAAGTATGGAACTAGTCGGTGGCCGTTGCCAATAATCATTTGTGGGGCCTTCAATATAAATCTGAGAACTAATGCCATGAAGCTGGGGTCGAGCTTATACAGATTACGTAAACCCAAAGTCTTCAAATCATTGTTTGATCTATGTCAGACTCATGGGCTTATGGATGCCTGGTCTTCGCAAGAACCCCATGGCTATGGCTTCATCCTTTTTTCAGCCCCACATCAGACACTTGCTAGGCTCGATTATTTCTTTGTGTCCCAGAGTCTCTCAATTAACTGCCAGATTTTTAAATTCCCTCTGGTCATGTCTGACCACAATCCGTTCGTGTTTGAGATCCCTCTTCAGGCCTTAAATAGGAATGTACCACGGTGGACCTTTGATAGAGCACTCCTATATGATCAAGAGTACATTGCACATATGAGAACATGGATTCTGAGATTTATTTCTGAGAATAAGGGTAGCACCTGGGTGGATATCGTATGGGATGCCCTGAAAGCAAGGATAAGGGGGAAACTTCAAAGTATGGCTGGAGGTCTCAGAAAGCGGCTAAACTTTATCTACAGGCACTCTATGTTAAATTAGCGGACACAGAGTTGCAATTGGTCAAAGCTATTATGAGTGGGGGAGAGGTGGGCCAGGCGCAAACTAGGGTAGCATTAGCCAAATCTAAAATTTTAGAAGTTTCAACAAAGAAAGCGGCAGGGAAATATGCAGTGTGGAGATCTAAAATGTATGAATGTAGTGAGAGAGTGGGACATTTGCTTGCAGTACGCACTAGACAGAGGGTGACTTGGGAGCTATTTTAGCAATTAACGATCCTCAAAGTGGGGAAGTCTCAAAGGCCCCAGTCATTCGGGCTGCCTTCCAACGCTTCTACCAACTACTCTATACTGAAGATACGACGGGAAGCGAGGAAGAAATTTGGGATTATCTAGCAGAGCTGCAGGGGGAAAGGTTAACTAGGGAGGAATGAGAAGCATTAGAGGTACCCATTACGGCGGAAGAGGTTGTAGGTGTCATCAGTTCCTTGGCTAACGGGAAGGCGGCTGGTTCCGATTTCATTCAAGGGGAATTTTATAAAAAAATGGTTCCCTGTTTACTAGAATAATTGGTCGAAGTTTTTCTTAAAGCCCAGTCAGGTCAGAGGGCGCCCGACTCTTGGGGATCGGCTAACATGGTGGTCTTTCCCAAAAAAGGGAAACCGGTTACAGCGTTGGGATCTTATAGGCCTATAACGCTAATAAACAGCGATGTCAAGATCTATGCCAATATTTTGGCAAATCGGCTAGCCGTAGGGATTTGAAAACTAGTCTCTCCTGTCCAACATGGGTTTGTTCCAGGTTGGAGCACAATTGATCATATCCAGAGATTGATTGCTCTCTTTGATGCAGCTGAGATTACTGGAGACCCTATTGGGCTGATCCTGCTAGACACAAAGAAAGCCTTTGGTAGGTCTTGAGAGTAGAGGGTTCGGTGCTGGTTTCATTAAGACTATCTCAATAATGTACAACAACCCGGTGGCCAGAATCGCCATTATGGGGGAACTGTCAGGTCCTGTGTCAATTAGCAGGGGGATGAGCCAGGGGTGCCACTGCTCCCCCCTGCTATTCGCTCTATACATTGACCCTCTGGTCAGGCTAAATATGGATAATAATCAGATCTTAGCAGTACATCGCGATGGGGGAGCAGCAAGATCTTGGCGTATGCCGACGATCCAGCCATCATGACCCCTAACCCACTTGGAGCACTAGATGAATTTGAAAGGGAAGCAGAGATTCTTGGACATATTTCAGGTTATCGACTTAACTCCAACAAAACTCTTGTTTTAGTTGGTAAGGGACTCCAGGTTAATGACCCTCGGGTTGTACGAAGGCAACTTATTTTGGGGTTGAGATAATGGCAGAAGTGTCTAAGATTGTGGAAATCAACCTGGATCCATTGCTTCCAATATTTAAAGCAGATTTTCATAGTATAGATAATCTTGAAATAAGTCTTGTGGGAGGTGCAATGTCATCAAATGGTGTTCTTACCAAAAATCCTATATTTTTTTAGGGCAACTCCGCTGGTTATTAATAACACATGGTTTAAAACGTTGAGCCAACTATTTACTACATTTCTCTGGCCCAACTGTCTTCCCCGGAGAGTCCTAAAATTTTTGATGTTAACCAGGGATAGAGGAGAATGGGCGGTCCCTAACCTTCAATTATACCACTGGGCTGCTATATTATTTAAAATAGGAAGTTTAATTGGGGTGGAACCTGATCAAATACAGGAGGCGGGTCCCGTATCAACTTATGATTTATTGTTGGGGTCAGGGGGTAGGGGCTGTCTATTATATTATACTGATTTTAAGGACTACAAAAGAATGAAGTTTAAGACATTATTGTGTGCTTTTAAAACCTGGGTTTCCGTTCATAAAAGGTTCGGTATGGGCCTAATTGATGCTTATACCCCTATGTATGGTAATAAATCGTATCAACTTATGATTTTTTGTTGGGGTCAGGGGGTATGGGCTGTCTATTATATTATACTGATTTTAAGTACTACAAAAGAATGAAGTTTTAGACGTTAATGTGTGCTTTTAAAACCTGGGTTTCCGTTCATGCTTATACCCCTATGTATGGTAATAAATCGCTCCCCAGAATTTTTAATGATGGATTTTTGAAAATATGGAATGACAAAGGAGTTAGGATGGTTGGGGACATCATGGATGAAATAGGGGTGATTACCTTTGACATGGTTAAAGATACTTTTGGGGTTGACAATAGGCATATCTTTAAATATCTCCAGATAAGAGATTTCCTGGGGAGGAAAACCGGAGGCAGTAGTGGCTTGGATCGGGTGACGTTGATTGAGATGCTACTCAAAGGGTCTGGTACACTCTGTGGGATCTATACAAAGTTAATGGAAACAATGACTGATGACTTACCCAAAAATCTGGAACGTTGGCAAGAGCCGCTACAGGTGGAAGTGGAGAAGGTAGAAGATTCCTTAAATATGGCCCAAACCGCTTGAATTGCTATGAATCTTCAATTAAAATGTTTCAAGCCCTGGTTTAATCTTTACATAACACCAGAGAAGATTTTTCTAAATGGGGAGGAGGTGCAGGAACAACATGTCCAAGTTGTAGCTATCCAGCAGCAGATATTGTACACATGTTTGCCTCCTGCCCGGAGCTGGGCCTGATCAAAAGGGAAGACGGTTCCATCCGTGAATCCCATTTGGGACAGCGAGTAGAGATGACATCCCAGCTGATAGTATTGGGGGTGAGCAGCTCTCATCTACTAGCTCGGGCTCAAACCTTTCTCTTTGTCGCTATGAAAGTTTTTCGACTTTGTTTTGCCACTCAATGGTTCGATCCAGTACCCCCTACGGGACAACAATGGCTGGGGAGATTCCTGTCTGTTTTTAGGTTAGAAACTACAGTATATGCCTGAAGGGAGCAGAGATCAAGAGCCACGGGGATGGACCTATGGGCTCCATTGACTAGATGGCTGGAAAATAGCTAAGCTGGCGGGCTTGGGAAGTAAAGTATTTGTATTTTGGTTATGTATCAACTTGGAGCTTCAATAAGGGCTATTTATTGTTTGTCTCCATTTCCAGATTGTGTTTTCTTGCTTAATGTGCCTTTTTCTTTCTTTAGCCCCCTTCTTCGTCTCTTTTTTTCTGTCCCCTTTTCATGTCAGAGGTTGAAAGCACTTCTTTACTAGTGTTTCTCTTCTTTTCTCTTGCTTTTTTTCTCTTCACGGACCAGCCAGGGTGGGGTGGGTGGGAAGATCCTTGGAGGTGGGGGAGGGTGGGAAACTTGATATACCCGTATTTCTTTATATGCTGTATACTGTTGATTACTAAAACTCAATAAAGAATTGTTTTTTCTAATAAAAGGAGTCATGCTTCTACTCATCCAGGCATGGGGCTCTGGTTGCTCTCATTCCTTGTTGCAGAGGATAGGCAGCCACTCACCATGCCCGGGCACATGAGCAGCAAGAAGGTGGGTCCTTCAGAATGCCACTACACCCCTGTACAGTAATTTTAGAAGTGTAGAAAGGATTTTAAAATCAGAAGGGGGGTACGCCAGGGCTGCATTCTGGTCCCCTTCCTGTTCAATCTTTATATAAATGACCTGGAAGGAGCCTTGGTTGCAACAGGGGCTGATTATCCGCATGTAGGGTGACGGGGTCTCCGGGTCCTACTATATGCAGAGGATGAGGTCCTCATAGCCAGAACAGCCAGGGGACTATGATCCCTATTGGATTCTTTTATGACCTTCATGAGGACCGAGACCTGGCTATCAACAACGCCAAATCGTTTATAATGCAGGTAGGGGTTCGGCCCATGAAAAAGTATTCTTTCGTGGTAGGCTCCAAGAGGGTCCCCCTGACGACAGTGTTTCAATACCTGGGGGTTCTGTTGGATGAGCAATTAAAGTGGGGACCCCTCATGCAGAAGAAAAAAGGGGCTTTACACGAACAACCGCTGCTATTTTCAACTTTGCTGCCAAGATGGGCAGTCACCCAATTGCAGCTATGCTGAAAATCTATCAGGCCAAAGGGGTAGCAACTGCCTGCTATGGCAGCGATATTTGGGGATACACCACCACAGACGCATTGCAGGTGGTTGAGAAGAACTTCTTTAAAAGCCTGCTGGGTGTGCCAAAAAGTTTATCCAACCTGGGAGTCCATGAGGAATTGGGGGCTCCATTCTTATGTGATATATTGGCACTGCGTCCTCTGGTGTTTTGGCTCAAGTGCTGGCTAAACAAGTAACTAGAGCTCACTCAACAGAATATAATGGACTGTATAAGCCTGGACCAAATGCTTTGAATCCCATGGTTGAAATACATTGGTGGTTGTTTTGCCGAGTTGGGCCACCCTGATCTCTTTTTAAAACCTTCTGTAATAGTAAAAAAGGATTTGGAACTGGTTAAGAAAGCTTTCAGTTGTATCAGGAAGCTAGAAAGAGATGAGCTGGGTACTAAGAAAATCAAGTGGACGCAAATTCCTGACCCTCAAACCTGTTCCATCAACTGAGCCATATCTTTTGGAAAAAAATGACTACTTATGAGCAGTTTTTCTTGTCCAGGTTCCACTTTGATCTTTTTCATGTTACTTGCTAATCCTAAAGGGTGTAGCAGAGGACAGGTGCTAGCACCCTGTGGCTGTGATCAAGTATCTCCACAGGACCTGCTACAACTTATGTTCATCTGCAAATTTTATGATATACCACGAAGACACTTTTTGTTCCCCCTTTTAAAGAGGTTGAATTTTAACTAGGTCTGCCCAGCTCTATTGTTTTTGCAGATGCTAAAATCACATTGTATTTTCTTCATTGTGGGATATCTGAAAGCAGTAGTGAGAACAAGGGCTTGTCTTGAATCTTAGTCATATTAGAGGGAGAAGGCATAAAATCATAGACTACGTGTTTTGTACCGTACATTAATTAATGATATGAATTGTGAAACTCTCTTTTTAATTTTATGTCTTTATTTGTTTTTATCTACTGTTATAAATTGTAAAATCTTTTAAGTACCATTTCTTAATGAGGTGCAGACATGTTGTAACTTTTATGGTTTTTATCGAAAAACTGAATAAAGTTGTAAAATAAAAATACAAATTTAAAAATAAAAGTGTAGTTTGTGATAACTTACTCTTCTTTGGGTAGATGTTTGTAGTAGCTTCACCCTCCCGAAACTTGTCCTTACTTTTCTTTAAACCCCTCCAATTTTGTATCAGATATTCCAATATTTTCCCACCTCTCCCCCAATCTCTACCACAATTATTACTAAATAGGATGCTTACATGTTTGGAGATCTGCCCGTACAAGACATGGAAGCGAAGAAGGTGGAGATCTCCACCCACATGTTTGTCAATTTCATTGTGTAATAAATAAGTTGTACTGCTGTAGTGCTTCCTTGGGTACTACAAAAAGCACTTTATGATTTGGGCCCTTAAAGTGCAATTCCAATATAGCATTGCATGTACTCTTATGGACACTTTGGGCCTCATTTATGAAAAGTGTTGCGTTGCTGGGAAAAACAGTATTGCAACACTTTTCATATGGCCATACTTGCAACATAATGGATTTGCCATATTTACACTACGGCACTCAATGTCGCAAATATTGCTCAGATAGGTCAGCAATCCTGAGGTATATAGTGGTGCGGTAATGAACAATTGCTGGAGTGTGTGAGTAAACGGACACATCTCCGTGTCATCACGCATGGGGCGAGTCTCATGTAAAAGGCTTTACAAAGTGACGCATCTTCGAAGATGCATCACTTTGTAAATAGGGCGGTGTGGTTCAATGAGTACACCACAGCAGAGTCACTGAAAAGTGATGCAATGTCAGTGCAAGCTGTTCATAAATAAGCCTTTAGGGACGCACTTTTCGTGACGCACTGGCAGCGCATTTTTCTGCCACATATATACAAGAACAGGAAAAGCCACACAGGGTGGCTTTTCCTGTCCTTGTAAATACGGCCCCTTCACATGCAGTACTTTGCATGTAAGGGGCGTTCCATGGGTGTTCTTGTGGGTGGTCCCACTCAACACCCATGGAACCAGACACATTTCCAGATTTACAAGATATCGTAAATCAGGAAATGCGTCTGAATGCAAGGCCTCCCAGGGGAGGCTCAGGGAGACGCAATGAGGAGAAATGTATTAATTTCTCCTCGTTTTTTTCCCTCTATCTATGCGTGCTGCATTCTGCAGCACACATAAAAAGAGGAAATCACCTCTGGTGATTGTTTATTCACAGGAAGATGAGATGTCCCTTCCTGCACATACTCAATCCTTTAAATGAAGACGTTTTACAAGTTCCATGTGTGCTAATGCAGCACACATAGCAGTTGTAAAACGCCATTTCTGATTGTTTATGTGCAGGAAGGGAACCCTTCCTGCACATAAACAATCATCCCCATGACGCAGGCTTCTTGGCACCATGGTGCAAGGGTACCTGCGTCGGCGCATGGCAGCAGTTTGTGTGCCAGTGTAGGAGGAAGCACTGAGATGCGACATATTGCCGTAAATATGTTGCATCCCTGTGCTTTGAAACTAACGCAGCGTGGCACCGCCAAATGACTTGCTGCACCACACGTTAGTTTATTGCAAATCTGCCACTGTGTATTCAGAATTCGTTAAAAAATTCAGAGATTCAAATGTTCATGATTATAGTAGTGGACTTCTTGAAAATTTTAAAATAGTCAGATCCTTTCTCCAAAGGCACCTGTTTAACGTAGTTTAATCGGGTGTTTACTATCTCAGATTCTAGGAGCAGACCAGAGACGAAGTCACTTTTAGGCCCATGCCGGGTCAAAACCCTGCGCCTGCCTGAAGCAGGCGTAAGGGTTGACACAGCATTAACTAGATAGGGCCCCCAGCGCAATTGCTGGAGCTGTGTCGCGCTTGTGATGCAACTCCAGCAATGCGTCACTTTTATGGCACAGATGCGTCACGCATCTGTGCCGTTTTTGCACCAGGGTGCGCCGCATTGTAAATGCGGCGCCTCCACGATGGCGGATCTGTGGCTCACAATAAATGGCGCATCCCTGCTGACTTGCAGGGATGTACCAGTTATTGTAAATATGCCCCAATGTATTTTTTAATTTGTGGACAATTTTAATTAATTTGTGTTTCTATTCTTTGCTGTTGGATAGCGCTTTCGCAGCCTGGGGTCTGCTTCAGAGCGCTATTGCAGTGCACAGTAAAGCCACAAAAGCAGACTTTAATGAATGGTGCTAAATTAGATCCGGGGTCCTTTATTTTCTCTTTCTTCTCTTCTAATTTTACTGAGGGGGCGCGAGTCAGATGAAAAATGACTTGCTGCGAAAGGGTTAGTGTCACTCAAGCAGTCTGCCAGGATTTATTTTCTATCGAACCGACGCGCGCGGCTCTATAGTCTCTCGGTTTCCATAGAGGCAGTGAATGTTGTGAAACATCATCAGAATGGCTGCCTGCCCAGCATGAATAATGCATGGCGGCCTTTTCTTTGGCTTGCACAGGTTTAATTGGATTCGCCACTCACTGCGAGCAGGCAGAACCCCGTGTGCGCAATTCCGTTTTGGGAGAAAATCCCAGTATTTTGTCAATCTCAGATTTGTGTGTATTGTAAATACCAGTCTCCGGTGAAACTAGGCCTCCTGTTTTCCTGAAGATAAAGCCAATAGGCCCCAAGATGCCTTGGTGACTTCTGCATTACAAAATTGAAAGGCTAACGCTCTAGGACAGGGCCTGCTTAGAGGATTCTTTTTACAGATTTTTTTTTAGAAACTTCCATTGAAAACATCCATTCAAAAATCTTACTTTAAAATACCCATGTTATCCTCTTATAGTAAATCGTGATTTTATTTGAATTAAAGACATCTCGAGAGAAGATTTATTAACCCCTTCGCTGCTGCGGCAATTCCGCCGCAGCGCTGGGGGGGGGGCGAGCGGCGCTCGCATGCTTGTGACAAAATCGCTCCATCACGAGCCGCGGTTGCGCTGTGCTCATGACGGAGCAGTTCCGCCATAGCCTGCCCGCTCAATAGAACGTGCAGCGCAGGCGCGAAATAAGCGCTGCGCAGGCGCGGCGGCAGGGCCATGACGGAACCGCTCCGTCATGAGCACAGCGCAACCGTGGCTCATGACGGAGCAGCTCCGTCATGAGCATGCATGGGGTTAACATTCATGAAAAGCAACACTGTGTGAAAATACGTTGCATCCCACAAACAGGGCACAATAGAGCTGAGTTGCACTTACAACGTGTCGTGCACCAATAATGACATTGGTAACACTAGTAGCTTGACTCTCGTGCAGTGCTAAGCCTAATGTGTCGCTGCACCAGAGCGCACATGTCCGGATTGAGCGCTGTCATGTGCGACTTGCGTCCTTGAAGGAATCTCTTGAGTACAGCTGCTACTCATACGACCTCCCCATGCTAACTTGAAGAATACATGTGATGTTACCAAAAGGTGCACATATTATTGATGGAATTTTTTTTATGTTGGTCACTGACTCACAGTCACAGCATTAGTTGCTGTTGGGTTTTAACAGTGACTATTGTGCTACTTTGTGTGTATTTAGTTGCGGATTATTAGGAAATCCTATGGGCCTCAATTATGAAAAGTGATGCATTGCTGCCTGAAAACCGCGATGCGTCACTTTTCATTGCGCCCTTCTTGCGACATGCTGGATGCCTCATATTTACAGTATGATGCATCATGTCGCAAGGAGTCAATCAATCAAGGCATTTGTATAGCGCGCTATTCACCCGGAGGGTCTCCAAGCGCTTGGGGAGGGGGGTCCGCTACTGCTCGAACAGCCAGGTCTTGAGTTGCTTCCTGAAGGCGAGGTGGTCTTGGGTCAGGCGGAGGTGGGTGGGGAGGGAGTTCCACGTCTTGGCGGCCAGGTAGGAGAAGGATCTTCCTCCCGTTGTGGCTCTTCGGATGCGGGGGACGGCAGCAAGGGCGTGGCTGGTCGATCGAAGCTGGCGGGTGGAAGTGTAGAAGTTGAGGCGGTCGTTGAGGTATCTTGGGCCTTGGTTGTGGAGAGCTTTGTGTGCATGGGTGAGGAGTCGGAATATGATTCTCTTGTTGACGGGGGCCAGTGCAGGGTTCTTAGGTGTGCGGAATTGTGGCTGTGTCGGGAGATGACCAGGATGAGTCGTGCTGAGGCGTTCTGAATCCGCTGGAGTCTTTTATGGAGTTTTGCAGTGGTTCCGGCGTAGAGGGAGGTGCCGTAGTCCAGTCGGCTGGTGATGAGGGCCTGGGTGACCATCTTCCTGGTTTCGGTGGGGATCCACCGGAAGATCTTCCGTAGCATGCGTAGGATGTTGAAGCATGACGAGGAGACGGCGTTGACTTGTCTGGTCATGGAGAGGGAGGAGTCCAGGATGAAGCCCAGGTTGCGTGCGTGGTCCGTTGGTTTGGGTGCGTTGCCCAGGGAAGGGGGCCACCAGGAGTCGTCCCAGGATGAGGACTTCCTTCTTATCTGAGTTCAGTTTCAGGTGGCTGTTCATCATCCACTCGGCTACGTCTTTCATCCCTTCGTGTAGGTTGGTTCTGGCGGTGGCGGGGTCGTTAGTGAGGGAGAGGATCAGCTGGGTGTCGTCGGCGTAGGAGATTATGTTGAGGTTGTGTTGGCGTGCGATGGCCGCAAGGGGGCTCATGTAGACGTTGAAGAGGGTGGGGCTGAGCGAGGAGCCTTGAGGAACGCCGCAGATGACTTCGGTGGGTTCTGATCTGAACGGGGGGAGGGGGACTCTCTGTGTCCTTCCGGCGAGGAAGGAGATGATCCATTCTAGTGTCTTCTCTTGGATTCCGACATTGCTGAGGCGCTGCACTAGGGTGCGGTGGCAGACAGTGTCGAACGCCGCGGAGAGGTCCAGGAGGATGAGGTTCGCTGTTTCACCGTTGTCGAGCAGGGCTCGGATGTCGTCAGTGGCTGCGATGAGGGCGGTCTCGGTACTGTGGTTGGCCCGGAAGCCGGACTGCGAGAGGTCGAGGGATCCATTCGTCTCGAGGAAGGCGGCCAGCTGTCTGTTGACGGTCTTCTCGAAGACTTTGGCAGGAAACGGGAGGAGCGAGATGGGGCGGTAGTTTTTGAGGTCGGTGGGGTCGGCTGATGGTTTCTTCAGGAGGGCGCTGAGTTCGGCATGCTTCCAGCTTTCTGGGAAGGTTGCGGTGTCGAAGGAGGCGTTGATGATGTCCCGGAGATGGGGTGCGATGACGGAGTCGGCCTTGTTGAAGACGTGGTGAAGGCAGGGGTTGGTTGGAGATCCGGAGTGGATGGAGTTCATCATGCGTATGGTCTCTTCGGTGTTGATCGGGGTCCAGGCGCGGAGGGTGGTGGTGGGGGGCGCTGGTGCGGTCGAAGGGTGCGTCGGCTGTGTGCTGAAGCTGTTGTGTATGTCTGCGATCTTGCTGTGGAAGTGCGAGGCGAGTGAGTTGCAGAGGTCTTGCGATGGGGTGATGTCGTTGTTTACGGCGCTGGGGTTTATTTATTTATTTAGTATATTTATAAAGCACATTCCTGCCACCCAGAGGGCATCCTGGCGCTTGAACTTGAGCGGCGGCACTATTCACTTACACAGCAATTTTAGGAAACAAGTGCGTTTTTAACGCTTTCCGGAACGGAAGGTAGTTACTGTGGCCTCTCAAGGAGAGTGGCAGGGAGTTCCAAAGTTTGGCCACTGCCACACTGAATGAGCGGCCACCCATCCTGACTCTCTGAAACCTCGGTACTACCAACAAATGCGCCGAAGAGGAGCGGAGAAGTCGCGGGGCAGAGTACCAGGTGAACATATTCTGCAGAGTTATCTGGCCCAGATGATGTACAGCTTTAAACACCAACCAAATGGCTTTGTACAGCACTCTCAGATGTACCGGGAGCCAGTGTAACTCTCTCAAAGCTAGGGTAGACAAACTAGACCTAGGACGTGAGAGAGCCAACTTGGCGGCCATGTTCTGCACTCGTTGTAACTTCCCCACCAGATTTTTTGTGGCCTCCAGAAGTAGCCCGTTACAATAGTCTAAGCGACTTAGTATAGTACCGCAAACTACTTCCGGCCTGGCTTGGGCGGGGAGAAGAGGCAGAACTTTATGCAGCATGCGTAACAGCATCATGCACGTAGACGTGGTTTTATTGACGTGCATGTCAAGCTGTAAATTTGGGCCGAAGATCACCCCCAAGTTGCGAGCAGATGACGCAGCCAAAACTGGCTCGGGGAAGGAGGCAGGCCAAAAGTTCTCTGGAAGTGCCCGCGAGATCCGGTCTGTGGAACAGTAGAGGACCTCCGTCTTAGCGCTGTTAAATTGTAAGGAGTTGGCCCGTAACCAGTCCGCTGTGGCTGCCATGCAGCGATGGAATGTCTCTAGCGAGACCGCGTTAATGCCCTCCAAGGAAAAGACCAGCTGGGTGTCATCGGCGTAATTAAAAGCCGAGACACCAAAAGATTTTATAAGCTGGAACAAGGGGCGGAGGTACAGATTGGGCTGATGGCCGAGCCCTGTGGCACCCCCTGCCCTACTTTCCTTGGCTCAGAACAAAATGGAGGGAGTGAGACCAGCTGTTGCCGACTGTCAAGATAGGATATGAGCCAGTCTCTTGCGTCCTCTGTGACCCCACACTCTTCAAGTCTCCTGATAAGGGTTCGATGGCAGACCGTATCGAACGCGGCCGACATGTCGAGCAGCACTAAAAAGGCTGCCCGACCACTGTCGACACGCGAGCGAAGGTTGTCCAGTACGGTTACAAGCGCGGACTCCGTCCTGTTCCCGGGGCGGAAGCCAAACTGTGCCTCGTCGAACCAACCGATGTTTTTCCGGAAACCTGAGAGCGAGCGGGTCACCCATTTTTCCATGATCTTAATAGGAAAAGGGAGCAAGGAAATTGGCCGATAATTGGACAGACAGGTCGGGTCCAGCGTTGGTTTCTTGAGCAGAGGTGACACTACTGCTAACTTCCAACACTCGGGGACGGATGCCAACTCCAGAGACTGGAGGCAGATGGAATACAACGGTTGAAAAAGTTCCGCCTGAAAAGCCTTCCAAAATTTGGGAGGCAGTGGATCATGCGGAGAACCAGTGGACACCGTGTTAGCCAGACTGCAGAATTCCTCAAAAGAGGGACGAGGAAAAGATTTTAGTTGGGGTCGACTGGAGAGAAAAAACGGAGCTCCCAAACTAAAGGCTGGAGTACTCAACTGGGGTCGACTGGGTGAGCAGTCTGGAGCTCCCAGACCAGGGCCAAAGGCACCTGTCTGGGGTTGACTGGACAGGTCAACTGGAGCTCCCAGGTCAGGGGCTGCTGTTGGAAGATGCGATTCGGTCGGCTGGGGTCGACTGGATAACCCGTTCGGAGCTCCCAAGCCAGGACTAGAGCCGACTGGCCGGGGTCGACTGAGCGGGTTAACCGGAGCTCCCAGACCGAGAGCATCGGGTAGGGGGTGTTTTAAGCCCTCTAAGATCTTAACAGTTTTCTCTTCAAAAGCACCCGCCAGGGAATCGCACAGGGCCTGCGAGGCTGCGATGCGGGGACCGTATTAGCCACACATATAGGGTGGGACATGTCCCTGACGATTTTAAACAGTGCTTGCGATTTATTAGGCGCCTGATTCAAGGTGGATTCCAAAAAGGCCACCTTAGCAAGCTTAATCTGCGCTTTAAAGCCCTGCAAAGCGAGCCTGAACGAGGCCTTTGCTTATGGTGAATATTGCTTCCTCCAAGCCCTCTCAGCACGTTTACAGCTCAACTTCAGCTGTCGAAGCTCTTCTGTATACCAGGGAGAAGCCCGATTCACTCTCCCACGAGACTTACGAAAAGGAGCCACCTTGTCCAGCGTGTTAGTAATCGACCGGCACAAAGTCAAGTAGCTTTCCTCCACTGAGTTACTCAGACAATAATTGTCTGGTAGTAGAGAAGGCAGAGGAGATAGGCTGAGTAATCGAGACCAGGGTCTACCCAGTTTCGCCACTCCTACCCCGGCTGTCTCAGAGGAGTAGTCACCTATACAAAGGGAGAAGGCCACCAGTGCGTGGTCCATCCAGCATTGGCGTAAGATATCGGTGACCACTGCTAATTGAGCGTCAGCGAAAATCAAGTCCAGGACATGACCTCCTTTATGAGTCTCTGAGCAAACCAGTTGCTGCAGCTGAATGTCACCAAAGGCCTGACAAAGTGTCGTAAACGCCCCGTCCAGTGGATCCCCCTGCCATAAGTTGAAGTCCCCCAGGACCAGCAGCTTAGAGTGAGTGTTGGATAAGCCATATATTAGGTCAAGAAAATCTGATAGGGAGGGTGCCGATCCCGGTGGACGATAGCAGAGCACACCTGAGAGCAGCGTTCTCTCCAGAACTCTAATGGAGAACCCCATCAGTTCAAAACCCGACACCTCACCAATTTTAAGCTGAAAAAGACCCAGCTTTTCTCTGTAGATGATACCAATTCCACCACCTCTGTTCTTCAGCCGAGGGGTGTGGATGATTTTAAAGCCTGGGGGGCAGGCAAGTCCCAGCTCAACTAGGGTTGGAGAGCTCTTTGACGATGTTGAAGAGTTCCTTGCTGTTGTGGGCGTTGTTGTCCAGTCGTTCCATAAATGCTGTTTTCTTGGTGGTGTGGATCAGTTGGTGGTGTTTTCGAGTGGCGAGCTTGAGGGTGGTCATGTTGTGTGGTGTCGGGTCTCTGCGCCAGGCTTTCTCGAGGGCTCTGCATTTCTTCTTGGAGCTCTTGAGTTCGTCGGTGAACCAGGGTGCTTTCTTGCTGACGGGTCTGCTGGGAGGGGTCCTCAGTGGGGCGAGGTCGTCTGCGCAGTTGCTGATACACCTCGTGAGGTTGTTGGCGGCATGGCTGGGGTTCGCTGAGCTGGCGGGAGGGTCCTGGTTCAGGGATGCGGCAAGCTGGTCGGCTGTGATCTTGTTCCAGCTTCTGCGTGGAACCTGTTGCTGGTGGTGGTGGATCGTGTTCTTTCTGAAGCTGAAGTGGACGCAGCTGTGGTCCTTCCAGTGGAGTGGCTGAAGGAGATGTCCTTGCTGGAGGAGAAGAGGGGGTCAAGCGTGTGGCCGGCGTAGTGGGTGGGGGTGGTCACTAGCTGCTTGAGTTCGTTCGAGGTTGGCGAGGTTGTCCAGCAGGGTGGTAGTGTTGCGGTCGTTGTTGTTCTCCAGGTGGAAGTTGAGGTTTCCGAGGAGGATGAAGTCAGCAGAGGGGAGGGCGTGCAGGCTGATGAAGTTGGTGATGTCTTCGCTGAATTGTGTGCGTGGTCCCGGGGGTCTGTAGATGAGGGTGCCTCTGAGGGTGGTCTTGGGGTCGGTGTGGATCTGGAAGTGCAGGTGTTCGGCGGCTGTGAGGGTGTTATCAGTGTTGGTCGTGATGTGGATGGTGTTCTTGTGGACGATGGCGATGCCTCCTCCCGTCTTGTTGACACGGTCCCTCCGGGTGATCTTGTATCCGTCTGGGATGGCGATGGCAATGTCGGGCGCTGAGGAGGCGTTCACCCATGGTTCCGTGAGGAAGGCGACGTCTGGAGATGTCGAGTCGAGGAGGTTCCAGAGCTCCACGGTGTGTTTGTGGACGGAGCGGGTGTTGAGCAGGATGCACTTGAGGTGGTTGCTGTTGGGGGCGGTTTGGTGGGTGCAGTGCAGGTCCGGATGCAGGAGAACTTGCAGGACTGGCAGGTAAAGGGTCCGTGGGTACGTCTCGGGGTGGCTTGGAAGCAGCCGGGGGTTCGGCCGGTGTTGAGTGCGTTGAGGGTGGCGGCGTCGTAAGTCCGGTGGGTGGGCTGGCATCTTCGGGGGCCCGGGGTTCTGGCGCTGGGCGCGGTCCAGGCGCAGATGGGCGCAGACAGGCCTGCCTTTGGCGTGCTTAGGGCGTGCCCGCTGCGTGTCAACGCTGCACGTTTGCCACTCTGCCATAAGTGGAGAGTGAGGGGGTCGGAGCAAGGGAGGAGCAGCTGGGAGGCGGGAGCGGGGCAGCGAATGGGAAGGGACTCAGAGAGGGAAAGGGGCGGGGCCGCAGGGGAGCAGCGGCGGGGAGCGGGGAGATGGCGGGAAACGCGGCAGGGGCTGGGCGCAACAAGAGGGTACAGAGAGGAAAAAGCGAACTAAACAGAGGGCAAGGAGTTACATATACGTCAGTATTTCTGAGGTATCTGTAGTCACATAAAAGATGCATTGCTGGAGTGTGTCACGGAAGTGACTCAACTCCAGCAATGGGTCATTTTACATGGACAACTATCATGTTAAATGTGCCTGCGTCAGTCTTATGCCTGCTGTGAGACAATCGTAAGATATTGACACATTTGTGTCCTAGAAGTGGTGCAGTGAAATCTCATAGATTTCACTGCTTCACTTGTACGAGGCTTACTTGCATCAAAATGCCCACCCTGCATACATTATACCTAGCGCAGGTATAATGTGGCGCAGAGGATTAACAAAGTGACGCATCTCCCTAGATGCATCACTTTGTCAATATGACCCAACATAGCGCATTTTTTACGCCACTGGTGTGTCCCAAAAAGTGACATACCAGCAGCGCAAAAGTGACGCAAGGGCCCATAAATAAGCCCCTATGGGTTTTGCATTTGTAAATCTGGGCTTCAATGTGTTCACCCCTGGAGTTGTCTAAATGTTGACCAACTGGGGACCCTTGCTACTAGTTCCTTGGTAACAGAATGTTACAGGCTCCAGTGGAGTTCGAGAATGGTGAAGTGAGGGTGGCAGTTTGAGGCAGCTACTGAGAGACGTAGGTCATACCTGCTTGCTCCAATAAAGTGTACTTACTCACCTGACTTGCTGCGTCCTGGAGTTGTTACAATCGGTGACGAGTTGAATCAGTGTTACCTGAGGTGTACAACACTCTCTTCTAGTGTGCCCCAATCCACAAACTTGGTTGTCTCTGGCTCCTGTATAGAGCAGTGAGCAAGCAGAGAACGAGAGCTGGTGGTTGCTGATCTGTGAGCCAGAACCCTGGGAGTCATGGTGACTGGTTCCCCATATCAAGCACCACAAAGATTTGGGAGGTGGCTATCTTTGTTGGTGGTGGAGACTCTGAGGCTGTGTGAGAATCGTCATGAGAAGTGGTGTGCGAGCTAGCATGTCTTCAGTTGCTTTGCAACCATTTTCTGGAGTTGAGGCCAGTGTTTGAGAGCATTGGTACGCGTGTTACCTTGACAACGCTCAGAGCGTCCTCATGCACAGCACGGCATGCTACGTCGACGCCATTTTGTTCCTTTTTCCGGCATTTCAACCCATCTTACTCGATGTGAGGTTGCTCCGGCCACAGGTCGAAAAGCTTGTCTAAGCGTGCTTGGTGATGCGCACACCTTTGGATGGTAACTGAATTAAATTCATGAGCGCGCATTTCAGAGGCATGCACACCTTTATCCTAGGCATAAATATGGGGCACATTGAAATTAATGGTGCTATGTGCATTCGGTGATGCTTGCACTTTGGGAACAGTATTTTAAGGTATAATACATTTTTTTGCATACATGTCGGTGACACACACACCTTAGTTGGCATAATTACTGCACACCTTTACATTTTGCTGAATTCTGTTGATGTACGTGCTTTTAGGTGACAAGCATACATCGGTTGAGCCATTATTACTGCATATGCATTGGGTACCTTCTCAATACACTGTTCTTATTGTTTGAGCAAAAAAGGATTGGACCAGGTATTTTTTCTCTTTCTCCTTTCTATGCTTAATAGTTAAAGCCCTACTTTGTGTTTTTGTTGGTCTGTTGTTTTCTTTCTTCTTTCACTCTAAAGTTATGGTTACTCATTAGACATTTTAAGCAAACCTATTTATCTACTTCTCAGATTTGTGGTTGTGTACCCCTTGTACCTTTTCTTCCTCACCCTGATGAATTTACACCTTCAAGGAAAAGGAAAATCCTTCTACACAGTTTAGGGCCAGAAGGGTCATGAGTGTATAACCAGATGGAGAAAAAAGCAAGGCCGACAGAGAATGCTAATGTTTTCCTGGAAGCGCTGGAGGATTTAGACGTACAGTATCATCCGAGTGTTGTGTAGGCATTGACAGGTACTCTTTTTTTCAAAGGAAGCAATCTAAAACAGAATCTGTCGAAGATTACATGGCTGTGTTAAATAAACTAGCTGTGACTTGTAAATTTGGTGTATTGCATGACGATTTTTTCAGGGATCAACTGGTAATGCATTCTAACAATGCAGCGATACAAGAAAATTGTGGGTGTATGGGGATGCCCCATGAATGAAATTATAGATATTGTAAAAAAGGGTAAAATATCTAGGAGTAGGTTTAGAAAACAATAGTGAGAAAGAAACAATTGGTAATGTATCGAACCCCAAGGTAGATGAGAAGAAGAGATATACACACATTTACAAGTATTCTAGTAATAAAAGTATAAGTACTAACAAATCTGAAGGGGAGGACAAGCTCCCCTCCTGTTTTAGGTGTGGTAACAAGGATCATATGGATAGGGATAGGAGTTGCCCAGCTGCGAAATCCAACTGCGCCTTCTGTGGAATTGTAGGCCATTTTGCAAAAGTTTGCAGAAGGAAGTTGAATAAAAGGAATGAGAAAAATGTGAAGTGTGTGGAGGACAAGGCTGACGAAGAAGAAGCAAATAATGAGTCCTCAGCTGAGGAAGGAGTTTTATGTATCAGTGATTTGTGAATGGCGAGAGTGTGGTTTTGGACATCAGTTCCAAGTCAAAGAAAAAACCAATGTGTGACGTAACTATTGGTGGAGTACGGTTGCAAATTGTTCCTAATTCAGGGTCTCCTTACACTATAATAGAACAATCTGTGTGGGAGGATAAATTTGAGTAAGTGATAGGTTAAAGTTTGAAGCCTACCGATATTCATCCAGTGACATTTACAGGTGAAGAGATTCACATGGTTGGGTTTGTGGCAGAAGAGTTCTGAAGGAAAGACAGACATGTTCAAGGGAAATAATACGTAGCAGAAAAAGGGCCATATGTGTTGGGATGGGCCGATTAGGGAGCCCTAGGGATTATCCTTGATCTCAATAGAAAGGACCAAGTAATGCTACTTAGTGAGCATGATGAGAGTATGGTGAAGGAAGTCAAGGAGCAATTTCCTAGTGTTGTTTCAGGCAAGAAAGGGACGATGTGTGGGTTTGTACACAAAATAGTGCTGACAGAGGGTCTGTGCCTCTATGTCATTAAGCTAGGAACATTCCGATTAGCATGCATGAGGGAGTGATGGTTGAGTTGGATGCATTGGAGAGCAAAGGCATAATTGAACCAGTTAAAAGTGCAGAATGGTTGGCTCCCTTGGTCATCACATGCGGTCTTTTGCGTTTATGCATTGATCTCAGAGACACGAACAAAAACATAGTGGTGGATAAATTTCCCTTACCCAGGATTGATTAAAACCTTGAGCAATTAAAAAGGACTTAAATGATTCTCTCCCGTTGATTTAACCTTTTTCTATCATCCTGTTCAATTGCATGCTTCAAGTAGGAACTTGACTGCATTCATTAATCCTTTTGGTTGTTACAGGTTCATACGAATGCCCTTCAGCCTCGCATCAACTGCCACTGTCTTACAACATTTAATGCATAGGATGTTTAGAGACATGAAGGGTGTGACTTACTTTGAAGATGATATCCCGGTGATGGGCCCAGACAAATCTGAACATGATGACAGATTAAAAGCGGTTTTAAGGAGGCTGGCAGAGAAGGGATTGACAGCCATGAAATCTATCTCTTATATGGGTCATGAAGTAGGAGGTGATGGCATTTCTCTCAGGAAAGGTTTGATGGAATCCATCAGTAATGCGTTTGCTTCTAAGTTCAAAGAAGAAGTTAGTTCCTTCTAATGGATAGCAGAATTTTATTCAAAATTTGTACAAAGGTTTGCTATAAAAACGCATGGACTAAAGCAATTATTGAAATCCAAACAAGAGTTTCTCTGGAATAATAACTTGCAAAAAGACTTTGAAGGGCTAAAACAAGATTTGACAATGGCTCTTCCTTTACAAGGTTTTAATACTATGGCACATAGTATTATAATCACAGATGCCAGTGGAAAGGGTTTAGGTAAAGTCCTGACACAAGTAACTAATTTAAGTGTGGAAGCCACTGTAACAGTTGCTTCTTGGTCTCAGTCCCTGGCAGAAGAGAAATTTTCTGTAATAGCTAAGAAAATGTTAGCCACGGTTTGGGCTATGGAGAAATGCAAGCAATATGTTTGGGGGTTCACTTTGCGGACCTACCACAAACCTTTAGTCAAGATTTTGACCTCTGAAGAGAAAGTTAAGGCTAGTCCCAGAGTAGCAAAGATGACTTTATAATTACTTGATTTCATGTATGAGGTGGAGTTTGTACCAGGAAAAAGGAATCAACTAGCTGATTACCTAAGTAGATCTCCCTGTAGCGATATAATTGAGGAAGATTAGGATGATTTTAGCACAGCTGTCATCAGAGAGAAGAATGATGCAATTCTGAAGGTGGAATTAGATCTGGAATATGGTGTAGACACCATGCTGGGCAATGTGTCTAATTTTATTGTTACAGGAAGGCCTTGTAAAAACGTTCTACAAGAAGAGCTAAGAGCATTACGGGAGATCAAAGAAGATTTGTCCATCAACAACTCTGATTATGTTATCAGAGGTGACAGATTAGTGGTCACAAAGAGGTTAAGCACAAGGGTACTAGAGATAAATCTTAAGGGACAGCTAGGCACTGCCAATTCTTTTTTAAAAGGACCAAATCATCATATTGGTGGCCAGGCATGTACAATGATGTCGAGAAGTCTGTAAAACAGTGTAAAATGTATGCCAATTCTGATAAAGATTCAGAAAAGGGGGTGGTGATGGACAGAGTATCTGATTTAAACAGAACACTCCTACCCAGTCAACAGATCAGGGCTTGATCCATCACCGTTTTTTAGCTCACTGCACCATCCCAGCTCAGAACCTGGCTACATGCAAATTAGTCTGTCCCTGACCCAGTGCATCATGGGAACAGGGCAGACCAAACTACCAAGCCAATTCTTTTGCTGGAAAGGAAACAAGCTTCCGGGGACCGGTTTCTGGCATTACAGCCGTCTTCGGCCCGGCTTGCTTGAATCCTGAATGTGCAGTGAGCAAGGGACTCACATCTGAGCATACCCTTCTACGCTGATGGTGGACAAAACGATTCAGAAAAGGGGGTGGTGATGGACAGAGTATCTGAATTAAACAGAACACTCCTACCCAGTCAACAGATCAGGGCTTGATCCATCCCCGTTTTTTAGCTCACTGCACCATCCCAGCTCAGAACCTGGCTACATGCAAATTAGTCTGTCCATGGCCCAGTGCATCTTGGGAACAGGGCAGACCAAACTTCCAAGCCAATTCTTTTGCTGGAAAGGAAACAAGCTTCCGGGGACCGGTTTCTGGCATTACAGCCGTCTTCGGGCCGGCTTGCTTGAATCCTGATGGTGCAGTGAGCAAGGGACTCACATCTGAGCATACCCTTCCACGCTTATGGTGGACAAAACGATTCAGAAAAGGGGGTGGTGATGGACAGAGTATCTGAATTAAACGGAACACTCCTACCCAGTCAACAGATCAGGGCTTGATCCATCACTGTTTTTTAGCTCACTGCACCATCCCAGCTCAGAACTTGGCTATATGCAAATTAGTCTGACCCTTACCCAGTGTATCATGGGAACAGGGCAGACCAAACTACCAAGCCAATTCTTATACTGGGAAGGAAACAAGCTACCGGGGACCGGTTTCTGGCATTTCAGCCGTCTTCGGCCCGGCTTGCTTGAATCCTGATGGTGCAGTGAGCAAGGGACTCACATCTGAGCATACCCTTCCACGCTTATGGTGGACAAAACGATTCAGAAAAGGGGGTGGTGATGGACAGAGTATCTGAATTAAACAGAACACTCCTACCCAGTCAACAGATCAGGGCTTGATCCATCACCGTTTTTTAGCTCACTGCACCATCCCAGCTCAGAACTTGGCTATATGCAAATTAGTCTGTCCCTGGCCCAGTGCATATGGGAACAGGGCAGACCAAACTACCAAGCCAACTCTTTTGCTGGAAAGGAAACAAGCTTCCGGGGACCGGTTTCTGGCCTTACAGCCGTCTTCGGCCCGGCTTGCTTGAATCCTGATGGTGCAGTGAGCAAGGGACTCACATCTGAGCATACCCTTCCACGCTTATGGTGGACAAAATGATTCAGAAAAGGGGGTGGTGATGGACAGAGTATCTGAGTTAAGCAGAACACTCCTACCCAGTCACCAGATCAGGGCTTGATCCATCACCGTTTTTTAGCTCACTGCACCATCCCAGCTCAGAACTAAAAAACGGTGATGGATCAAGCCCTGATCTGTTGGCTGGGTATGAGTGTTCTGCTTAATTCAGATACTCTGTCCATCACCACCCCCCTTTTCAGAATCATAATTCTGATAAAGAACAACATGTGTTAAGACCAATTTTTGGTTCCAGACAAATTCCTGAGCGTCCTTGGGAGGAATTTAGCATAGATTTTTTGGGTCCTATCTTCGATGACAAAGGAGAATACAAACATGTTATAGTTGCCATAGACAACTATTCCAAATGAACCGAAATAGAAGTAAATGACAGTTGTGATAGCATGTGTGCAGTACATTTTTTGGAAACTTTGCTTTTGCGGGACGGTATTCCTAATTCATCCTTAGTGATAATGGTCCTCAATTTGTTTCTGAGAAATTTGAGAGGTTCCTACGTAGGAATGGCATTTGTGGGAAGAGAACACCTATGTATCACCCAGCTGAAAGTAAATGTGGAACGCTTTAACAGAGTTGTCATGGGGAGCGTTTAAGCATCTATAAATGATCGTGAACATTAGATAAAGGAGCTCCATATCACCAATTGGGCACACATAATTGCACCCACTGGTACAGAATGGTGAAGTGAGGGTGGCAGTTGGAGGTAGCTACTGAGAGATGTAGGTTGCACCTGCTTGCTCCAATAAGGCGTACTTATTCTCCTGACTTGCTGTGTCCTGGATTTCTTACACCCATATCACAGTTGGAGATGAGGCATGTGGCTTTTCAGCATGTGTGTATTCCACAGCATAGTTTCCTGCCATGAGCTATTGAGTCCATACTACCTTACAGTTCAAGTTCAAGTTCAGAAATTTGTATAGCGCGCTACTCACCCAGAGGGTCTCAAGGCGCTTGAGGGGGGGATGCAGTTCAGTTCCTGCAGGAAGCTTGTTAGAAGCTGTTATCCCAACTTCTGCCCCTGCAGATACTGTAGGCCCAAGGGTACTGATTGCAGCTTCTGTATCTGCATGGATCTGTCCCGGTGTGGATGCACTGCGAAGCTTCTTTTCCCTGCAGGCAGCTGTCCAAGTGCTGACATCTGTCAGATCATTGCTCGTCATGGAGCTGTCCAGGTGCTGAAATCTGTCAGGGCTTTGCTCTGCATGGAGCTGTCCAAGTGCCGATAGCTGTCTGAATTTTGTGCTGCAGGGAGCTGTCCATGGCAGATAGTTTCAGAACCTTACGCTGCATGGAGCTGACCAAGTGCTGAAATCTGTCGGAGCTTTGCTCTGCGTGGAGCTGTCCAAGTGCTGATAGCTGTCAGTTTACTGCTCGGCATGGAGCTGTCCAAGTGCTGAAATCTGTCAGGGCTTTGCTCTGCATGGAGCTGTCCCAGTGCTTATAACTGTCTGATCTTTGTGCTGCAGGGAACTGTCCAAGTGCTGGTAGTTTCAGAACCTTATGCTGCATGGAGCTGACCAAGTTCTGATAGCTGTCAGGTCTTTGTGTGGCAGGGATGTATCCAAGTTGTGATATAACTACAAACTCTGCTCTGTAGGGAGCTGTTCAAGGGTTACTTTAAGACGCATGCAGTGCGCCTTCCTAAGAGGGCCGATCCTTAGTCTCATATTCTGGCACACTCACCATGCGGTCTACCCGTTGGGACACCAGGGGCAGCTGGTGACATTTGAAAGTGGTGGGGCGTAAATACTGCACTGTGGCTGGCGAACCAGCCCGAACCACTTATGGGAGTTCTGGTGGTCTCCCACGAGAACATTTTGAAAAAAGAGTGGGCAAATGTTGCATTCTCAAGCAAATTTTAGAAAGAAAATAGGTGGCTTGGCGAACACATCTCTGGGAGTAGCCAGACAAGTCTCTTTGCCCTTGCACAGATACATCTCTCTCCCTGCATTCACATAGGCACAGTCACCCTGCACTCATAGACCCATTACTCACCCTTCTCTGACAGATCACTAAGCCAGCGTTCACTCATCCACATCACTCACTCTGGACACACACAGGCACACTGCTCACCCTGCACTCACACAGACTTCACTCACACTGGACTCACACAGGCACACTGCTCACCCTGCACTCACACAGACATCACTCACCCTTCGCTGCACTGCACTCAATAGGTTTAATTTATCACAGCCTGTCTCGGTATATGTGATACTATTTTAAAAAGTTTAAGTAATCCATTTTAACAATAATATACAGAGAATTCCTTCAAGTACATTGCTCACGGTGACCATAATGTGCCATATAGACAAAGCATTAAACAACAGTGGAAATGATAACACCCTTATAGCATTCGGATTCGGTCCTGTAAAAATTCAGTCATTAAAATGTTTGTTTTATGGAAAATTATTACAAAAAAATAAACTTATGTAAAACAGACAAAAATGAATCTGTCTCTGGTGAGCCCAAACAGCATGGAGGCGGCCCACTTGACCCTTCCCCGGAGCAGCCTTTGATGGGAGGCAGAATTCGGTTTGGCGTGATGGATTTCTTTTCGTCCCGTGGACAATAGCAGACTGCGCCCCGGCTACTGTAGGAAATTGCTGCAAGATATATGGCTCTCCGGGCCGAGGTGCCGTGGGTGACTTGCAATTAGTGCGGGACAGCTGACCTCCTTGAGATGAGGCGCCCTGTCGGCCTGTTTATATTGTGACTTAATTTGAAAAATAAAGAGAATTTTGAGAAAAATAACGGAACTTTAAGTTATCTGAATCTGGGGAAGAAACTACTTCAGTGCCTCCCTAATTGCTCTTAACTTCAAAAAGCTGATGTGAGGTGTTTTTCCTGTTGAGACCAAAGACCGTTGTAGGTTATGCGTCTCACATGCGTTTTCCATCCCCAGAAAGATGTATCTGTTACAGATGTTGCCTAAAGCCAGGGCAAGTAGAATAATTCCGCTTGAAAATGATTGACAGCAAGACCACCAGTCCAGAATTAGCAACAGGCAAAATGGAATTTTCGATCTAAATAGATAGATGCCCAAAGTACTGATTCCACTTACTCCACTGAAGGTGTTTCATAAAATCGAGAACCCAGGATCCAGTTAAATGAAAGATGCCATAAGCTCCATCAAGTTCAATAAAGCCTTTGTTAGTTTTTTAGTTTTTTTGTAGTGTTCTACATAAGGCAAATTAGACCCGAGACATCGGGTATTAGAGCGCTTTACATGGTGGCGCCAGTTTCGTTAAAGATGGACACATTAATTTTTTGTGTGGCACGGGGAGATTAAGTGATTTGCCCAGAATCAATGAATGTTGAGCGTCGTTGCCGTTGCTGAGCAAACGGATGTCTGTCACTTGGCATATTTCAATTAGGGCCTGGTTCATCGTTATATGATGTCATCACAGTGACGCTGCAGCTACAGATAACCCCAGAATGTTCCCTTCAGCCAAAAAGCACACAAAAGTCTCGCGAGTCGCGACAGACCTCTGATTAAATTTTTATATCAAAACATACCAATTAGGAATATGTGCTAAAACAATATGAAAGATGTAACAATACATGACAATGATTTCCAGATATTTCACCATGGTGGAAACACTGACGCAGTCTAGCCAAGGATGTTTGCCCCGTGGTTATTGCACCGCATTATTTTTTGTTTACGAGGGCCCCTCGCACCCTGGCTGTCCGGATTCTGACCCTGCTGACAGCCCTTTGACCACCTACATCTGCCCAGTCGCAGCTCAGGGGGGGGGAGTCGCGGCTCGCAGGAGGGGTGGACAGGGAATTAATATAAATAAAACTGAACACTTACCTGACCTGCTCCCCTTGGCACCTTCAGAACGGGACAGGAGTGGACTGGCAGCCCCTCACAGCCCATCCTGGCGCTGCCAGCAGTGCAGGGTGGGCTTAGGGCAAGGCTACTCTTTGCCCCCTGCACGCCCATTAGGAGACCGAGGGGCTTCTAATGGGCATGCGCAAACCAGTTAAAACATAAGTGCGCATGAGTGGGCACGGTGCGAAATTTCGCCCTCTGTCCCCACTCATGCGCACTTGTGTTGTGCTGCTGCCTGCCCCTGGTGACGGTCTGATAATCCTGTCAGTCAACATGACGCGGACTGCCCACCCCCTTCAGTCTCTGAAGGGGGTGGGCGGTCCAACGTCTTGCTGACTGACATGATTGTCAGTGCTCCCTCAGCGTCTTTGAACTTAAGTAAACTGAGTCAGTTTACTTAAGTTCAGAAATGCAGAGGGGGCAGTGGGCGGGGGGGGGGCTACGCCCCCACGCCCCAATGGACGCACCACGCCTGTTAAAAAAGGACACCCATTAGGAGTCCTTCATGTCCAGCGCTTGCCCTTGTCACTTCTGGTGCCTGGTGGGCTGGGGCAAAGTACTTATACCTGCCCCAGTCAGGTGGCACCCTCTTTGTTCCTCTGCTAAACACGCTATCAGTCGTGTCCAGTTCCTGGATCCAGAGGTTGCGCTCGGGCGTCGGTTTTGTTGCGGTGAGTTCGGGGCATTTTCCAATCAGTTTCTCTGGCTTTCTGGCTGTGGGATGGCATCACGATAGTGCGGTTTCTGGAGACGGGGGAGCAATTGAGCGGCGTGGTGGGTGGCTCGTAGGCTATCGGGGGGCAGGGCCCCCACTTTTTAAGGAGAAAATGTGGGCCCGCATTTGAGCCTGGCCAGCCCATCAGATTGGTGAAGCAATTGTCAGTACTGCCATGGTCGCGAGTTCTACACCTGCAGACCTGTGGCACCACTCTACCTACGATGTAATAATTTTGACACACAATGGTTTTTTTGTTTGTTTTTATCTTATGAATGCAATTATATTAACCAGTGAGGTTGCCTATGCCTCGTGGCCCCTATTGGGGACCCGGGCGCCCACTTGTGTTGATTGGGTGCTGACTCCTGCTCTTTGGGCTCGGCATTTGAGCCCAACCAGTCAGATCAGTTCATGCAGCATGGGACTGGTCCCGCCAGAGTTGCAAGCGCGTGATGTGTCCCAGCAGATTCCGGCAGGTTAATGGGTCAGTTCCCGCATTTCGCTGCTTATGTTACACCTGCGACTGGCGAGTGTATTACATGTGCATCTCTTTCAAGACCCACGCTGCCCCCTTTTTATTTTCCTCTTGTTTTCTGGGCACGCTTTCATTTCACAATAGCTTTGCAGATGTGCATAAGTGTTTCCTGAAATCCTATCTGAGTGCGCAGCTGGGACATGAGACAGTACCTCCTCAAAAATTATCCCCAACATTGCGTTTTATTTGTTTTGAATAAAGGACAGCACCGCGCTCAGGTACAGTGAATAGGATAATTGAACAGCCCCTCACACAACGCAGCTCCGGTTCTCTTTAGACCCGGACAATAATGTTAACACCTTCTGGACCCGTCGTGTATTATTTCTTCTTACTGTCACTCTACTCTGTTCTTTTCCAATAGTTTTTTTTAATTTTCGGGGTTTTCTATAGCATGGCCATTTTCCAAAACTGGCATGAGAACACTAGATTTATGAGGCCTAACTTGTGCTAATTCTGAAGAATGTCTGTACGGCCTCCATTACCGTCTTCGTATCTGTGTGTCTTTGGGGTCGATTACAATGGCGGGTAGATCATCACCTCCCACATGGCAGTGGCGGTCCGCCTGCCATAATCCACCGTCCGCCACCCAATTGCCCCCGCCATGGTGGGGGGGACCCCGGCGGATGGAAAGAGCATCTGCCGATTTTCCACCCGGTCGATGAGCCGACTGGGCGGAAAAGGTTTTAATATGGTGGCGGTGTCTGGTAGACATCGCCATCCAAATTAGGATACATGCGGGGATTTGCCTTTCCGTGGCGACCTGCGATCCTTGACATTTGGGACCCGTGGGGGATACACATGGGGGTACCTATGGTACCCTCCTGCATTTGCATGTACAATGTGGCAGGCACCCCGCAGCGCATGTCACGTTGTGCATTCAAATGCACAACTTGCATTTTTAACCTTGCGGTAGGTGCTGCTGGCAGCACTGCCCATTGCAATGTTAACAAGCATTGGCATAGCCAATAGGTCTCGCCTTTGGGACCTTATAAGTGTTTAGTTATCCAGCACAATATCCTTGGTGCAACAACATCAAGTGTTCCATGGCTAAACACTTATAAGGTCCCAAAGTGTGACCTATTGGCTATGCCAATGCTTGTTGAATCAGCTGCCGAATTTGGAACTGGGGAACTCAGTTCGAGTCTCGGCGTAGGCACAGCATCCTGTGATTCTGGGCAAATGACATAATCTTTTTGTGCCTAACAAAAATTAATGTTTTCTTGAGTAATGTAACTGGTGCTTATGTAAAGTACTCCAATACCTTTGGGTCGAGTTTGCACTATATAAAACTACAACAACAAAAAAACAATACTCCTAGCTCCGGAATGCAGCCGGGGATCATGGGAGTCTCTGCCGCCATCTACCATACGCCTATCATGTCATGACTGCACACATATTTTGCAGGTTCACATACCGCACATACCAGTACCAGCCAGGGATGTGCTCTGCCTGAAGAAGCGATTTGTGGAAGTTAAAAAAAAATGGAATGCAGCATCCCGCGAGTGGCATGTGCACGAGAGCGAGCACCAGGCCATATGTTTAGAATTATCGCGCCCGTGTCTGGGCTCGATAATTCAAAACATATGGCGCCCGTGCGGGTAACCGCAAGCAATAGGCCACGCTTGTGAGTGTGTGGCCTATTGCTTGCGGTTACCCGCGTGTGGTGAGCTTTTGAAAGCCTCTTAGAATAAGTCTTGCAGACCAGCGCATGCACGCTACTAGGCAAGACCTAAAAAGGAATTAGGTTCAGGAAGTGGTAAGGGCAGGCTTGGGTAATTTTGGGGATGGCATTTGAAAAGTGAGGCTGGGCTAATTTTGGGGTTTAGAGATAGGTAGTGGCAAAGGGAGGTGATGGTGGTTTTATGGTTATGGGGTGGGCACTGGTAAACAGAGGTATGGGTAATATTAGATTTTTGGGGTAGGTCCTGGAAGAGGGAGGTTGGGAGTAAATTAAAACATAAGGGGTCAGTCCCATTAAGAAGAAAAATAAAATATATTAACAATTTATTCAATATATAAATTACGTCGCTAAGAGAAAAAAAATGATATATACTTACTGTGCGTGGGAAAGGCATGGGTAGAAAAGGACTGCGTAGAAAATGCATACATATGATGATAAATGATTTAGCTTTTTCAAGAGGGTGGGTGATATTGCATGTGTGCCTTGAGGGAGGAGTCGGTGTGGTATTTAAAGTCAAGTGACTTGACCTTAGTTGGAATTTAGGGGTAGAACTCATCCAAGGTAACGTTGTTGACCCAAGTTTGGATTCGTTGCTTTGGCGCTGTTGGCCATTAACTTCAAACCTAGCAACCAAAAGGGGGACAGTATACAATCTTAATAAAGCATCTCAGAACAGTAGTGCTCCCCACACAATGCACAAAACTGAATATATCAACAAAACTTGTTTCTGAACTTTCCGTTACAAGGACATTGCCACTCGAAGACTAAACGCAAAAAAGAAGATGCAGTACAAAGACAGCAAAAAATTTACAATATTTAGATCCAACATCAGACCCTTCGAAGGAGAGTCCTGACCCCACCAGGCAGCCTCCAGCAACAAGCCTCAAGCATTATTTTCCAAATAGGGAAACTGCATAACCCAGGACCATTAGCTTTAGTGCCACCTTGAGGAGCGCTTTCGTATGTGTTTCACTTTTAGTTTTCCTGGGAAGGCAACTGAGAAAAGAAGGCCCCTGGTGACCAGCTCCCTTTTCACTGTTAGCAACTCCCATTTCCTTTATAATATGTTGGGGTGCTAATGGAAAAATAGCAGGTGGCTATCTCCCACCAACACCTTTTTACTACTTCTCACCACTTGAAGAACTCTAGGCTGTGCAGAAGAGAGGACCACCATCCCCAAGCTTTCAGGTGTGCTCCTCTCAGAATCGTGCTTTTTTAAGGTTTATGGGGTTTAGCCCTGCAAATAAGTAAAAGACACTTCCTGATTTGACTACACACCCAGAGATGCATAACAGCCTAAAGAACGCAAGTCATTTTTTTTAAAGAAACACCTAGGGGCATATTACCAACAACTAGCGATAATTATCGCTGTGTTGGCTTAGCGGGAATATTTCTATTGCCGCCCTTCACCTGTTTCTATCGCTGACATACCTTGCTATTAGCAAAGTTTATCTCAGGAGCGATACAGGTGAAATCCGTGAATATCGCTGTCAATACAGCGATATTCAGGCATTACCGTGACCATGCTCTTAGCCATGTTATCCACCTCTCATTGGATAACATGGCTAAGAACTGGTCAGGGCAGGCGTTAGCTTTTGGAGATATTCGCGCTTAGCGCGAATATTTCCAAAACTACGCCTGTGTTGATCATAGGCGATAGCGATTGCAGCGACTGTTTTCAGTCGCTGACATTTTGGCACGCCCACATTGCATGTCATTAGCGATAATTATCGCTGACATGCAAAGTGGGCCCCTAAATGCCCGCTATCGCCTACAAGCTGTCGCTAACTGGTGTTAGCGACAGCTTGGTAATAGGGTGATAAAATTATCGCCGCATTTGCGGGAAAAAGTACCGCTAAAGCGGCGATAATGGCCCCCTAGACCTCAATTTAACTAAAAAGGTCAAAATAAACGGACAAAGCATCAGGCATATTAACAGATCACTTGTTAGCACAGGAAAATGAGTTACATTTTAAAGTTGCAATGCAGGCCCCTTTCCCACATTTGTAAATCTTCTGGGCAAAGGCTGATACAAAATGGAACATAATTGGTGTTGGGGGAGGAGGGGGTAATGCTCAATGCAGGAGCATTGTAATTGCTCCACTTCTTTATCTCTGAAAATATTCTACCCCCGCTCCATAACACACACTCCCGGTAATTAGTGTGAAACCACAAGACAATCACCGGTAATATCTGTTGTTGTGTGCAACCTGTAGTAATGGCTGTTGGTAATGATGTTACTACAAATGATTCCCCTATATTTAATGGCCACCTTTAAACATATCAGTACCTGCTCGTGCATAAATGGCCTGGACTAAACATTTACAGGGCAATATTGTATTATAATTTGGAACTCTGAAGATTTCTGGACAGCGGTTGCCTAAATGTGTTAAACAGAAATACATTTTACTTTATTGAAAGAAAAGGTGTGAACTCCCCATTCCTGTTCTAGAGAACCGTTTCTGCTTTTTATTCTGTGCAACTTTAATACTGCCATTGGTGTCAGAACTGAGGAATAATGAACCGTTGCATGGTCCCTACCATCTATATAACCCAATTAAATAAAAATAAAAAACTTACTCTGAAGCTCTCAGTTCTACACTATATCAATTAAGCATCCAGGCAAGCCTGTCTGCGCCCGTCCGCGCCAGGACGGGCCTTAGGGCACGCCACGCTGACCATCTTATCATGTATTCACCTCAATCACTCAGAGATCTACAATATACTGCCACCACGCCATCTCCTACGGTTATGCGTCGCATATCCTCTGCTGGCCTTATGCGCCCTGACCAACTCCATCCATGCGGACGCTCACCTCCAGCTATGTCAATCAGGAACACCACGTCCATCAGGGTATCATATTTGAATACCCGCTCGTTAGTGAAACACTCCGAGGAAATTTTCATCTTGTTATCCAACTCCAATCCTGACATGCTCCTGCTCACGGAAACTTGGCTTACATCAGAATCCCTCCCAGACATCCTGGCTGCCCTCCCCCCTGATTATTATATCCTCCATGCCGATCGCCCCGGGGGTAGGGTGGCTGCCATTATATCTAAACGCTTGAATTCTATCTCCTCTTACTCTCTTCCCCTCCCTGAGGTGGAGAACTTACTCATCAGCGTGCAAACTGACACCGGCCCCCTCACTTTCCTCCTCCTATACCGGCCTCCCCATTCTATGCCATCCTTTTCGTCCATTATGAGTGAACAACTGTCCACTCTGTTAACGCTGCACTCCCGCTTCGCTATCTTCACCGATCAAAACTATTGGTTTGATGACACTAACGCCGGCCCCCATGCCACTGAGTTCTTCGAGACTCTCAAAAATCTGAATCTCACTCAACTTGTCTCCCAACCTACCCACATTAAGGGACATATCCTGGACCAGATCTGGACCTGCAACCTGGCCCTGTCCCCACCAGACATACTTCCCTGTGTCTGGTCTGACCATCACCTGGTGGACACCACCATCACAGTCGCCGGTCAGATTCCTGCCTCCCTGATGGCCGGTGGCCTTTCTCAGAAATGGAGCACATACGACTCTCAGGGTTTCCTCACCGCCTTGGCCGACTCCCGCCCAGCCTCTCATGCCTCCAATGACATCGACGGATTAGAACAAGACATCGGATCCTGGTTAGAGTCAGCCAGCGACCTGTTTGCTCCCCTAGTCAAATTCCCCCGCACCAGGCATCGGAACTCCCATAGGTGGTTCTCTGACGACCTCAAGAATCAGAAATTAAAAACGCGCCAGTTAGAACGTACCTGGAGACGTGACTACTCTGACTCAGCCAGACAGTCCTATCTGGCTGCACGTAAAGACTATAAAGCAGCCATCAGCTCAGCTAAAATGGAACACTTTTCCAACAGGATCTCTTCGGCAGTCGACAAATCTAAGGAGGTGTTCAGAGTCTTGAACGAGCTAACTACAGATGACAGAACCCTCCCAGCCCAGACCCCCACCCAGGAGGCCTGCGACACCCTGAACTCCTTCTTTCAGGAAAAGATCAAAAAAATCAAAAAGTCCATCCCCCCCCCCTTCCCCAGTCACCCCCACCGGATAACTCCCCTAATAACTCCGTGACTTTTACCACCTTCCCTGCTCTAGATCCTACCTCCCTAGTGGAACTTGCCACCCGCGTGAAATCTGGCTCCCCGAACGACTGTTGTCCACCGTCTGTCCTGCGGAGCATATGTTTCAACCTGCCAGATTGTATTTTACACTTACTCAACAGATCTCTCAGCAGTGGCATATTTCCTACTTCTTTCAAGGAGGCCATCCTAGTACCCCTTCTTGAAAAACCCGGCGCTGACTCTGCTGAGCCGTCGAATTATCGCCCCATTTCCCTCCTCCCATACTTCTCCAAACTTATGGAGGCCCATGTCACCCGGTGCCTGTCAAATTTGATTAAATCCTCCCGCTATCTTGAGCCTAATCAGGCCGGCTTCAGACCCGCCCACTCTACAGAGGCCATCATCCTGGCAGTCCTTGACACACTCAGGAGCAACGCAGACGCGGGGATCCCCCAAGCCCTCGTCCTCCTGGACTTGTCGGCCGGGTTCGACACGGTGGATCATAACATCCTTCTCCACCGTGTCGAGCAGGCAGACATCCAGGGCACTGCTCTTGAGTGGGTCAAATCCTTCCTCACGGGAAGAACACAGGCAGTCCGCCTGGGTCCCTACCCTGTCAAAAAAACTCTCACGCCTTGCAGAGTCCCCCAGGGCTCCTCCCTCTCCTTGCTTCTATTTAATTTATACCTCCGGCCACTGATTCAATCTCTTTTGAAATGGGACATCATCGTTTATAACTACGGTGACGACTTACAAATCATCCTCTCACTCAACTCACCACATGCCATCAAAATGTTCCACGCAGCCATGATTCATATCCAACTCTGGATGAACCAGAACCAATTGAAGTTGAACCCCTGTAAAACCGAGCTCCTTCTCCCTGGACTCAGTCACGCCCACTGGGGCCCGCAGTTCTGGCCTCCGGAGTTTGGCTCCCCCCCTACCCCAGCTAAAACAGTAAAGAGTTTGGGTGTAATCATTGACGCCGAACTCTCCCTCAAAGCTCAAGTTGGAGCGGTAGTTTCATCTTGCATGTACCAACTTTGGAGGATCCGCAAAGTACGTCACCTTCTTCCCCCCCGCGGCACTTACCCAAACTGTCATCTCACTTGTGCTTTCCCCTCTGGACTTTTCTAACTCCGTCTATCACTGTCTTCCACAATTCCTGTTTCATCGCCTACAAGTTGTCCAGAATCAAGCGGCCCGCTTGATCCATGGAACCCCCAGATGGCAATCAGCCAAGCCTTTGCTCCATAGCCTCCATTGGCTTCCAATTGACCAAAGGGCCGCCTTCAAGGTGGCATGCCTCACCTTCAAAGCCCTTCACTGCTCTGGCCCCACGTTCCTCAAATCTCTCATCTGTCCTCACTGTCCAACACGCAACCTCCGATCAGCCCACCGTGATTTGTTAGTCACTGCCCCCAAAAAAAACTAAGAAATTCGGCGTCGCCGTTTCTCCTACCTAGCTCCTGTGCTTTGGAATCTTCTTCCTCTGTCAATCAAATCCTCCTCTTCCCTCCTGAACTTCAGAAAATTGTTAAAAACCCACCTTTACCCCCCCCCTCAGCTAGAATTCCGCCACCTGTGCTCCCTCCTCACTTGCTCTGTCTATCAGCGCCAGGAAGCTTCGGTGTCAGTGCGCTTTACAAATTGCACCTAAGATAAGATAAGATAAGCAACTCCCACTGCATTTAACCATTTCGTTTTCTGGGGAATAAGCGACCAAAAGAAAAGAAAACAAGCATTAGCAGGTGCAGTGTTTAAACACCCTGGAAAACTTGATGTGGGAACACTGACCGATTCTGAATCAAGCAGAGCAGAATTCCATACACTAATTTCTCTCCACCTGACTCAATGTACATGGTCTTGATCGTCTTTCAACACCCCACATAATGTATAGTGTTCTGTTGCTCCCTATTTAGGTTCACAATATTAAAAAGCAATAAATACGTACACCTAAGCCATAAAATTGTGTTGAATAAAATAAAATTGTCCAAAGAATACACTGCCCGACTTAAGGCTGGATGAATCACAGTGGAATACCAGTTTAAGATAAACTGCCTCAGTGTTATCTGAAAGTTCATTCCTGGCCATGCTCCTTGCACCTTTACAAACCATTTCCAAGTTGTTAGTGGTAAATTAGAAAGCTAAAGTCTTGAAGCATCAGGTGCTGCTCTCTGGAATCGGCTGCCTTGCTGCGCCAATGTTGGAATGGTCTAGGGCCTCATTTATGAGAAATGACACATCGCTGCGTGAAAGCAGCGATGCGTCACTTCTCAGTGTGCACTCCTTGCGACATTCCTGATGCGTCATATTTAAATTATGACGCTTCATGTCGCAAGGAGTTACAGATACGTCAGTATTTCTGATGTATCTGTAAGCGCAAAAGTGACGCATTTTTGGAGTGTGTCACAAAGTGACGCAACTCCAGCAATGCGTCCTTTCACATGGGGAGAGCCCCATGTGAAAGGGCCTGTGTCAGTCTTACGCCTGCTGTGAGGCAGGCGCAAGATTTTGATGCAACGGCATCCTAAAAGTGACGCAGTGAAATCTCATAGATTTCACTGCGTCACTTCTACAACCCTTCCTTGCGTCAATACGCCCCCCTTGCATACAATATACCTAACGCAGGTATAATATGGCGCAGGGGTTTACAAAGTGACGCATCTACCTAGATGCGTCACTTTGTAAATATGGCGCAACAAGGCGTATTTTTTACGCCACTGGTGCGTCACAAAAAGTGACGCACCGGCGGCCTAAAAGTGACGCACAGCCTCATAAATGAGGCCCCAAGTCAGTAGACCACGTCTTTCCTCATTTGCTGTGCAACATATACACATACAATACAATACAAACATACATGCATATACATACATTCATGCATGCATGCATTTATACCTGCATTGATACATACACACTCAGATACGTACAGACATACATACATGCATGCATTCATACGTGCACTGATACACACAGATACATACATATACATATACAGACACGTACATGCACACATACAGACATACACACACGTTGATACACACATACATGCACACACACACACACATACATGCTTTCATACGCACACACCGACATGCATACCGTTCCCGCAGCACCCACTGCCCAGGCTCTCTGGGCTCTGGCACCCTCTCTGTCACGTCAGCAGGAGCCGCTGACTGGAGCTGCTCTTGCCCTTTCAGTTTCTCTTGGATTCCCAGTGAAGGATTAACTTTCAGAGCGTTTCTGCCTGCAGACCCTGCCCGGACCTGCTATCCTGTGGAGCTGTAGCCAGAGGGCTTTCCACTCGAGTGCACAGCTCACTGCTGAGGGATGAGCCGCCTCGGCTGTCACTGCGGCATTCTTTGCAAATGCCAGGCAGACCTCCGCTGACACAGGCGTGGGAGCAGGGCAGCAGGGGCAAGCGTCCAGGGCCACCCTCACTCTGAGGCCGGTGGATGACTGACAGGCCCGTGCCCAGCCGCGCAGCAAGCATGCCATGATGGGGCGGGGTGCACGCAATGAAAGTGATCCCCTTCACCGCTGTGTCGGTAGAAAAATAGGGCACTGTTCGGGTTTAATGTGCCCCTGGGATAAGGCATCACTGCACCTGCTGCACCGCACGTCTGAAAAGGCCAGCAGGCAGGGCCAATATCAAAAAACTACCGAACAACCAACCACCAGCCACTGGGTGACAGATTGCTGCTCCATGGTAAACAAGGGCGGCCGCAGCCGAAAGTTAAAGCGACCCTGAGGGCACCACTCAAAGGTGTTTCAGTGGCACACGCAGCCGGAAGTCCATGTATGGCTTTTACCTCGCGGGAGCCAGCGCGATAATTACTAACAGATGGCGTCGCTGCTGGCTCCCATGAGGTAAACGCCATACATGCACGAGCACTAATAGGAAACAGAGCAAAACATGCACGAGTTTCATGTAAAGGGCTGAGCGATTACAAGAGGTCCCTCTAAGCAGTGCTTATGCACTGCGTCGCGAGACCTAAAAATGAGGGATGCACTCGCCAGTGTGGCAGGCGCATCCAAATTGCAAGTGCGGGACCACCGCATGCACTGCGGGCGGTCCCTTTTCCCGGGGCTATGGCGGGCGGACACAGTCTGCCTGCCATGCTAATCAGCCCCTTTGTTTTCATTCACCCTAAGGAATGAATGCTGCTACAGCTGAGAGACGGAGCAAAACGTTAGTCTGTTCTGGCCAGGGCCGGAGAGTATGAATTCATCTTTCTGAAGGGGTCAGGATATTTTTGAAACCTTGGTTTCAGTATCTTTTTTCAATTTCAAGTAACATCACATTTTCGAGGATATTAAAGAGCGCCATTATTTAATAACTCATTGTCTCGGGCAGGCAAAAGGACTTCAGAGCTCTTCTGATAGCAAAGCAGAGCTGAACTGATCTATCTGGGTGGCTATTCTATTAAAACTACCGGTATATCTCGATGTGTGTTAATCTTGTGCTTAGGAAAAGCATAAAAGGAGAATGGGTAAATTTCTTTGTCAATTCCCCGGTTCACACCCCAGCACTGGTATTACAGTTCACCCATTTTCAGCAGAGAACATAAAAACCCTCTTATAGTAGTGATGGCCCACCAGACTCGTATTTACTATTTAGCAGCAACAAATAGGCAGCTCTTGCCATCAGTTTTTATCATGGGCGAGCTACAGGCTATATTAAAATATTGTCATGTGTATACAAACCAACACACATATGCATTTATTTAAAAGAGGTCATATGCAAATTAACAGACAAAAGGCGCTCGCTTTTCTTTACTCCACATGGCAAGTATACAAAGCAAACAACTACAAAGTCAAAGGCAAGATAAAAAAAAAACTCTTGTATTTTACTTCTACATACACAGGCAGGTTAAAGAAAAAACAGTTGTTGCCTAGAACAGTGTTAGGATAAACTAGATTACAGCATTCTGCCCAGCCAGTCTCAATGGCTGAGAAACCTAAAGCTGGCACAACACGATACCAAACATGAATTAAAGTACAAGGTACAACATTATAAATTTACACTTAGGGCAACTTGTCAAAGTTTACAAGATTAGACATTACTGATGCACATCACTTTTAATGGCACAGAACATCCTTTGTCATTCACCTAGAATCATACTACATGTCCATGCTATATCCCTTCTTCCTCTTTGAGAAATATGGGCAACCAAACAGACAGGACATGCATTTTGTGGTATATCATGGTACTTTCAGCCCATGTGCGGTCTGCAATTGTAACAGGCAATATTCTGTTTTTGAAAGGAATTCAAGGCCATGCCTCATACAAGTCACAAGTTAAAACCATACTCCACAGCTCCCAGGTGATTACATACATCATGTTTCGGGGACTGCTTGAGCGAAGGTAATTCCGCCGCAACCAGACAACAGCTGGACAATCCACTCACACTAAGTTGATTGTTTAAGTTCAATTGGGGCCACTTATCGTCCATACAATGAATCTGCTCCCACAACTCGATCTAAGGCTACTAACTTAATTTTAACCCACAATTGCAGATGTGTCCTCCATGGGCTATGCATCGTCTTTATTCGTATGCACTTTATTGATCTGATAACTTTAATTCTGGAATCCGTTGTGAGTCTCTTGAGTAGGCGATGTGGACCTCACCCCAAGGTCCTCGGACCACCGGTTAATGCCATGTGTTCAGGGGCATTAGAGTGCAGCTCTCACCTGAACCTTGGTGGACATAGGGATTAGGGAGTCATCAACACAATCATAACTCAGTGGCAGCAAACCTTAGAGATTTCAGCTTTTGGTTAGAAGTGATGCTGATGGCTAACCCCCCTCCCCCCTCCCCGCCCATTCCCTTCAGGCAATGCAGGATCTGTACCATCTCCCAACCTGTTCTTGGCAAGGCATGAGCTTTGATAGCAGACTGACAGACACGTCTGGGTGGAGCATAACCACCTGAGCTACCCTTACTGTCTCTGCATTAGGGCACTCACAACTTAGGGGTTCAGTGGCCTTGATTGAGCCTTTACACTTGCCGGGGGACTTGGGGTAGAAGGGAAGAAGTCATTTTGACACAATCAGTTTATAGGTGTTTTAAGAAGTTCAACCTACAAAAATATGCCCCTTTTCATTAACGAGATGGAACACAGGAAAACATGGCTAGGATTTGTGGTGTTAGTTCATGGGTCGCATGCAGTTTTGGCACTTTAAGCCTTTCTATGGGTGCAGAAGTGTTAAATAAACACGAATGTATTCAATACTTCAGTAGGTAAACCCAAAAAGTATCACAGTGCCCTAATCTCCCCAGGTGGCCTTGGGGTGCTGTCGGACCGCTTGTAATAACCCACCCAGGTCAAAGAGGCAGGTTTTAGTTGACCACACTAACAGGGATTGCAAAGCCAGCAGACTCTCTTGCATGTGGGGTTCTGACCAAAACATGGAACTCCTTTTCTTTCTCAAGGTAATGCCCTTACAAAGGAGGGGATTTATGGAAGGACATTCTGGTGCCTCCTTCAGATGTGAAATAGCCCCTCACGCAATGCAATATTAACACACATTAGAGGAGGTGGAATGATACAGATAGATAGAAAAAGCTTTATTCGAGTTATACACTCATAAAAGCACACACATGTAAATACATACATTTCTTAAATCTTCAAACATTCTATAACAGTAAATTTATAATTAAAAATACATACTACATAGCATAAAAATTGTTATCAATTAGAATTAAAATAGCTTTTTCATGATATGCGGAAACTAGATGCATGTTACAATATAGAAACCTCCGCGTTACGGACCATTCCCGAGTTTATACAATAAAAACTGATACCATACATATTAGCCGCTTTTTAAAGTTAAAATTCATATATATCTCCCAGTTGTTGTCTGCAAGGATAAATCATACATAGGAAAATGTAAAATTCAGAACACATTAGAGGATAAAGCCCTCCTTCTTATGGACCAAGCCCACCCCAAATATTTAGCAGTTCCAACTACGATTGACATTTCAGTGGAGGAACAAATAATTCTCAATCCCTCAACACCACTTTGGACACCGAGGTTCCTACAAACTGGAGCCAACCAAGATTTTCTTGGATGTGCATAAGCATCGCATAAAAAAAGAAAGTGTGCGATGCTTTCCTTAGGGGCCCCACATGACGGACAACACGAGCCACTATTAGATCTCCATCTGGACGTCACACACCTCAAGGGGAGAGAACCTGCCCTTAACTGGAAAAATAATTTCCTGTCTAATGGAACAGTTATGCTGTCCCAATACTTTTCTAGGGAAGGTCTTTGTTTAATTTCCATGAATCTACCACCCATGGATTCCGAGGTTACGCTCCTCCAAAGTTTCTGATCTATGTGGTTCCAGTATAGTTCTTTAATACAGTATTTACTAGGGAATACTTCCCCGAGTGGGTTTTCCCATAATTTGGAGAGCCCAAGCTCAGCAAGGATATCCCTTAGCTTTTTTAACCATGTGATTTTGTGAAAAACATCTAATTTGGCTAATGCTAAGAACCCCTCAGCATAGTGTCTTATTTCCACGGTTGTCCATAGCCGTCTCCAATAGAGGATAGGCCTCAGTAGGGCACGGTCACTAAGCGATCTTCTACCTAGATCCAAACCAAGCGGTATCAGTGGGGTACTTTGGGGGAGGCTAGTTATCCCTCTCACAAACCTGTTCTCAGATCTTTGAAGGGTGGTAAGACTCTCAAAGCCCCAGACTTCAGCCCCATAAAGGGTTGCGCCCAAGGCTTTTGCGTCATAAACCATGAGAACAGGTTTTATAGGCCTGGTTTTGGATTTTATTTGCTCAACCCTGAGTGCTCCAGAAATCTGCTGGTGTTTCAACACCGCCTTCTCTATGTGTCTTGACCAACCAAGTTTACTTGAGATCTCGACCCCAAGGTATGTAAAAACATTTACCAACTCTAATTTGATATTGTTCAAAAATACATTTGGTCGAGATTGACGCTTTTGCCCAAAGGCCATCAACTTGGTTTTATTTACATTAACCTCAAGACCCCGTTCTTTACAGAATGAGTCAAAAATGTTCAATGCTCGCTGGAGACCCGACGGGGTTTTGGACACGATCAAAGTGTCGTCAGCGAACATCAGAATTGGAACTCTGATGCCCGCTAACGAAGGTGCGTCAACCATTGCGTCCATCATCCTGTCTACAATGCCATTAATGAACAGGGAGAACAGCTGGGGTGCCATTGCACATCCCTGCCGGACCCCCCGCTCGACTGGGAAATTGGTGGTGGATTCCCCATTCCTCCCCCACTGGACCTTTGCATAATTACTTTCATGCAGACGCATTATCAACGTAAGCAAATCAGGTGGGACCCCTATTTTGAACAGAACCTCCCACAGCATGCACCTGGGCACCAGATCAAAGGCAGCCCTTAGATCTACAAATGCTACATAGAGGCTGCCTTTGCCCAGGAGTACAGTCCCCCACCGCAACATGGTGAAACGAAAAATTTGGTCGACCGTACTAGTTGCACGTCTGAATCCTGCCTGGAAGGGGGATAAAGCATTGTTATCATCTACCCAGGCCATGAGTTTGTCGACCAGCATCTTCCCCACTACTTTTTGCATGGTGGGCAGCAAACTTATTGGTCTATAATTTGCCGGGAGTGACCGATCGCCTTTCTTAAAGATCGGTATTATTATTGCCCCCTTCCATATATTTGGGATTTTTGCCCCTTTCGCTAGGCCGTTTCCCAACAAGGTCGCGTATTTTGCCCACTGAACCTTGTCATGTTTAAAGATATCTGAAGGGATTCCATCTAACCCAGGGGCTTTCCCCCCCTGCAAACTTGCTATTACGTGTTCCGCGTCCTTAGTTGAAAATAAATCACCCTTGCAAAATACCATAGGGATTGGTTCAATGGCCATTATATCCCTACTCTCAGCATACTGGGGTTTAAAATATTCGACCCACAACGCCTCATCGACATTGTTGTCAGGATTGTTGGGGGCGCCCCCTCTTCCCCATTTCACAATTTTCCAGAAAAGTCTGGAATCCTTTTGCCCTGAAGCCTCGAGTAGCTCCTCCCAGTACTCCTCGTCCCACAGCTTCTTGGCCTTGCGGATACTGTCATTATAATATTTCCTAGTGGCGCTAATCGAGGCCTTGTCCCTGCTTTTGAGTGCTCTGCCCAACTCCAGTCTGGCCACCCTGCACTGTTTATTGAACCAGGTCGCCATTGTGATTGGTACTTTTCTGGTAGTCTTTGAAGGCTTGATAAAGTGTAGTTTTATCAAAGAGAAGAATGTGTCATGTATATCAGTTATTTGGACAGAGTCTGGTGTTACCGGGTCTGCTTTTGCCAAGGCCTCTATAGCATTGACTGTCTCCATATTAATGGACTCCAAAGTGGACAAATTGGCCAGGACATATGGCCATCTCACCCGTCTTGAGTCATTAGCCATAACAGGTACACTCCCACTACCTGACACTAAGTTGGTTCGTGCGGCCTTCCACCATGAGTGGGAGACACAGAGGGGGTTATGGTCACTTTCTACTCTCCCCACAATTTCCATGTCACCCACGCCACACCATAACTCAAGACTACAGATGACATAGTCAATCCTACTTTTATTATGTCCATTGTCGAATGTACAGTTACCACCTTGGTCGCTTTTTGTCCTGCCATTAAGGGCCCTCAAACCATACTCCAGACATAACGCATTCAACAACAGAATATCTTTTGTCCACCGCTTCACAGGTATGAGGTTTAGATTTGGGATGCCCCAAAGGGCATCTTCCTCTATTCCAATTGGGTATGCAGTATTTTCTAAAGGCTCAAATGACCTATTCAAATCACCAGCCAAGATTACTCTGTTTCCAAGTGACCGGGATTCGAGGGAGGCGGATAAGACCTCTAGGGTAGCAGAATTCCCAAGACTCTTGCCCCTAGCATATATGTTATAGATGTCTATCAAGCCACCCTTTCCTACAGATAATCTCAATAATTGTATATCTTTGCAACCTAGATCAATAATTTTTACTTTGACATTAGAGATTTGCTTGATCCAAATTGCGAGGCCTCCCATAGGTCTACCCCTGGGGCCTCTCGTAGCTGGTATACAAAAATTTAAATATCCTGGGAGATATATTGGGTCGCAAGCCCACGTCTCTTGGAATAGGCACATTTCAAACCCACTTACAAAATCAATCCAGTGCTGTGACAACAATCTGGCCCCCAGCCCCGCTATATTCCATGACAAAAATCTCTCCAGGGTATTTTCTATACAAGTCCCCTTTTCGTTAGATGCCATGGGCAAGGAATCATCCAGCTTCCCACAATCACAATCCTTTCCTAGAACAATATTTGTACTGTTTGCATCTATTCCCTCCTTGATGCAAATAGTGATTGGAATGGCTAGTTCACCCACACAACCTGCCAGACTTGCAGGGATGCTCCCATCACTCACGTTCGCTACTTCAGATGTTGGGCTCATTTCAACTTCATTGTGTATCATTGTTTCAACAGGATTACTTCCCCCCACCTTTTCCCCTTCCAGATTTAATTGCTCAACTGATCTTTGTCAACATCCCCATCTCATCTGCCCCTGCCCATTCTGGTGAATAAATGCCGGTATATAGCAATTATTTGTTCTTGATATGGGAGCAGCAGTGGGGCCAGCCTCTACCCCGGTATAGAGACTGGATCTCGATAGGTCCCTACAGCCCCCTGGGTAGATGACCGGTCTGGGATAAAAGAAAGTGAGGTCCACAACCCCAATCCCACCAATGCTAATATTCCAACCAGGTCCCGTTATCAGCCCCACAACCCTTGGATCCTGGAAGTTAATTATAATACACTCACCCCCCTCCTTTTTTATGGTATTCCCTATCCAGTTGACCCTTCTTGCCCCAATTATCAGGCCATCCACTCCCCCTGGCAGGGGTCTATTGACACGAAGCCAATGCATGGCCTTGTTTTTTAACGTGTCATAAGTTTCTCTTTGGCCCTCCATTAACGGTGGAACATTCGTAAGTATGGCCACGTATGGGTGGGAGTCCGGGGTGAGCTGTACTGGGGGGATCCTAGTCAGCAGTTTAGTTATATGGGGTTTTGTTTGTGCTTGCTCTGGGAGAACACGGCACTGGGTGAGGATGTTTTCCACTGCCACAACAGGATTAGTCCCGTTCCCGATACTAGGGGCATTCCTCGTGGGACCACCACCCATTGCTATCTGGGAGGTAGGCCCCCCCTTATTCCCGTTGCCATTACTAGAAGGGATTTTATCCTTTCCTGGCCTTTTTGCAACAGTTTTCCCCGGTCCGGTCGGCAGAGGTGTGGCATTTTTACTAATAATGGTGGGCAGGTTTTTCACACTATCCTTACTACCCTTGTTGGTAATGTTATTGGGCTTAGTTTTCCCACAACTACTAGTGATTTTGGTGGACATTAATTCAGATACATTCTTACTATTCGCCCCTTTATTTTCCTGGACAGGAGTAACACTTACAGGCGGGGATTGTAAGTCAACCAACGCGACTCCTTGGTCCTTATCAACTATCTGTGGGTGTTTCCCAATCTCACCCATTTTATTGCCAGCCTTAATTAGAGATTTAATAGAAAAAAAATTATCTAAGCTAGCTTGTTCTAGGTGGTCAAGTTGTTCAGCTAGCTTTTGCAGTCTGAGCTCTACGGGGTGTAGGAGGGAACGCATTATTTTTTCCACTTCTACCAGGAAATCATGATTGGGAGATAGTTGCCCCGGCTTTGCTATGCAGGTTGAATCTACGGCTGGTACAGCCAATTTTGTAGAAGGCACCATAATTACAGGGTCCACTTCTAATTGGACTGCTATAGCCTCCCCCATTGGCATTGCTGCGCCATTCTTTGCAGGATCCTGACTTGAGGATGGTTTGGTACCCAGCTTCCTGTACTTTCTAGCAGGTTTTTGAGGTTGTGGTTTTTTAACAGTAACTCCCCATTTCCTTTTAACACCGGGCTTGGGTTTAAGTACTTCCAAATGCACACAGGGTTTTTCCACAACTCCTTTCTCATTAGATAATTGACTAGGTACATCAGAATGCTCAACAGATAGACTAGTTGCTACAGTGACTAATGATGAGATGTCAGCTACCTCATTATGGGAGGGTAAATCAAGTAGTAGGTCCTGGGTGGCTGGTAAAACAATAGATGACAGAGGTGTAACCAACGCAGGAAAGTTCAGACCATGGTTTTTCTCAGGCGGGTTTTTCAAAAGCTCAATCGAGAGCCTACGCCCAGCTCGTCTTTCCGCCAGTGCGATCTCTTTATCAATATCCTGTGGCAAGCGTTTGAAGTAGGAATCAAGGGGGCCCATGACAACCGGCTCTGCCTCGGCCATTGGAGGCAACAGGGTAGAGGTGCTTGTTGAGCAAGCCATAGTACAGGGATCCACCCTTCAACCCCCCAATGAACACACAAGTCACGAATCAGTTAATATATCAGCAGGTGGGTCTATACCTGGACCGTAGATGTTAATGGGGTAGCCCAGCCCGGCCTCCCTCGGCCCCGGACGGCCACAGACGGTCCTACCCTTGTCCCGGGCTTCTCCTGGGCGCTCCCGCGCGCTCCCGCGCAGCGGGAGATCAGGGAGCTTAATATAGTATAGTACAACGTAGGTTAAGTGGTGGGAGGGGTCGGGGAGAGCGGCCCAGGTGTGGCTAATCAGGCAGGCGTGCGCTCCTGGGATATGCAGTCCCAGTAGAGCGCGCGCACACGCTCGCAGCCCCGGCAATTCTACTTCCCTCGTTGTCCCCTTGAAAGAAGCAGCAGGCGGCACTCCTGTCGCCGCGGGACCCGCGGAGCGGGTTCCGCAAGAAGTAGGCTGTGATTCCAGGTAGGTCGGTCGAAACAAAGGTTCTGCAAGGCGTCCCGCTCGCAAGCTCTGCGAGCACAGTAGATGAAGGCTCGGTGAAGGGGTGGGAGGGGTCGGGGAGAGCGGCCCAGGTGTGGCTAATCAGGCAGGTGTGCGCTCCTGGGATATGCAGTCCCAGTAGAGCGCGCGCACACGCTCGCAGCCCCGGCAATTCTACTTCCCTCGTTGTCCCCTTGAAAGAAGCAGCAGGCGGCACTCCTGTCGCAGCGGGACCCGCGGAGCGGGTTCCGCAAGAAGTAGGCTGTGATTCCAGGTAGGTCGGTCGAAACAAAGGTTCTGCAAGGCGTCCCTTGACCTACATGAACAGGCCATCAGTGTATGTGAGAGTAAGGCTATGCTGGGCAGAGCCCAACACATTTATATTTAGAGAAATTGAAACAATAGTTCTTGCCCAGTGGGTAGCACTGCCTTTTCAAGTCAAGTCAAGTTTTTATTTGGTTTAGTTCTCCACTGAGAACAACATATTTTAAACATACTTTTGTTAAAAAAACATTAAAAGGGTGATCATTTCAAAATAATTTTAGAAAGCTCTTTAAAAATGTAAACAAATTATCGCATACAAATTCATCAGGTGGCGATTTGGACTGTAAAAATGTTATTTCGGATTTAAATAGGTTTTAAAAACCGGCGTCTGGGGACTAATATTGAACTTGGGCATTCAAACAGAAGGTGTGATAAGTCTTGCACTCATCCGTTGCATAAATCACAAATATCGGTGGCATTTTCAATGAGCTTCCATCTGAATGTAAACGCTTTTAGAGGGAGAATCCCAAGCGTAATATGATAATACAACGCTGGACTCTATGCCCTAAGCTACAACTGATATTCTGTTGCTGATATTTGTATTCTATTGACTCTGCATATTGTTCATAATGTATTAATTGAGAGTAGTGCTTGATGTCGAGGTCGTAACTTGGCATCAAGTGTTCTAAAAAAAATCCTAAAATGTGCAGAAGTCCAAGATTTCGAGAGTGTTGTTGTACAATTCGATAAATTAAAAGCTGTAATTAGATTAAATGCCTTAATAAACAAAGGAGACAACCAATAATACATTAAAGGAATGGTGGTAAGGATCTTGAGTTGAATCATAACAGTCCACTGCTCTAGTTTCACATTAGTCTTTAGAAGGATTTGAGTTAAAATGCTGCAAATGGGTCATAAAGTGATTAAACTGTTTCACAGTTAAGAGAACTTTCACTCAATTCAGTGTGTGTATGTGTACATACTGCACATTGTAAATATTACCAAAACGTCACTGAACATGTTCCATTAATGAGGTACTTTCGCCTTGGCATGTTACAGATTTTACTTCCCGGTTGGCCATTTAGACAACTGGATTTAAACCAATATGTGTGTTGCATAGCAGACACAATTTGAAGACAAGTACTGACAAGGCCTTTTGGTCTGCTAAGGAATGCAGTCTCAAGCCAGACCCAAAAACTCCATTTAGGTTGATGACTGCCTTTCTTCCATCTGTGCTGTCTCCAGGATGAAACACCATTAATGATCTAATATCTAAGACACTGTAATAGCATGTAGTGGCATGCATGTGCCCTAAAAGGTTTTTGCGCTCAGGCAGCTGGAGAAATAAACAAAATGATCACAACTGTGCAGTGGGAAAGCACTTTTTTGTTGAAGCACACAGCTCCTGTCCAATCTTGTTAATTGTTATTTGTGTTGCAGACCGAGTTACAGGGCGATCTATAGGCAGTGTGGTACATGGGGGTACCTCCTCAGGGAGCACAGCAAAGGTGCTCTAAGAAACACCCTGGTAACCTTTATGGCAGGACCCAGGAATGTAGGAGACAGTGCCCTGTTAGTCCCTTGGGCGGTTGCAACCCTGAGCACCCGGGGTTTGTCTGGTGATACTCTACCCTCAGAAGGCATGAGTTTGACTCCTGGACTGGTGGTTCATGGTCTTCAAGGGAGGAAAACTACCAAACAACAATTATAGCACTGAATGGGTTGGCCCAGTGTGCCATTTGACTCATCATCAGGTGAGTTGGCAGCTTAGGTTACTCATCGCTGTCTGCCCCTGGTTCACTAGGAAGATACCCACAACATTTGCATATTTAATTTCAGAAATAAACCTGCAGCAAACTGTTTTTTCCACTAAACTATGTGTTATTTATCACTTGTGTGCTAAACATTTATTTACCAATGTTTGCTGGGGAGTGTTGCCGATATTGGCCCCATTTGTTTTGCAGAGAGGTGTCCGAGTGCTGATAGATGTCTGATCTTTCTGCTGCAGGGTGCTGTCCAAGTGCTGTAGCTCTCAGATCTTTGTGCTGTAGGGAGCTGTCCAAGTGCTGATGCCTTCCACAAACTTTTTCTGCGAGGAGCTGTCCAAGTGCTGATATAACTGTCAAAGCTTTACTCTGTAGGGAGCTGTCCAAGTGCTGATATAACTGTTAGAGCTTTGTTTTGCAGGACGCTGTCCAAGTGCTAACCGCTGACAGAACTTTGTGTTGCAGAGAGCTGTCCAAGTACTGATAGGAGTCAGAGCTTTGTATGGAACAGAGCTGCTGAAGTCAACTCATCTGGGGTAGCTTGGCAGCTGTGGATCCATATTGCATCCTCCATTTCTTCAGTTAGCTTTCCAGGTGCTGATATCTGCTTGTTCATCAGTTACTATGAGGGACTCTTAAGGTGCTGATACCTCTCAACAGCTCCAGATACTGCAGAAAGCAGAACAGGTGGTAATGTTGGCAGCTTCTTCCTCAGTTTCTTCAGGAATCTTTACTGGTGCTGAGACTTTTTGGATCTTGGCTACAGACAGCTTTTCTGTCTGCAGCAAGACCTACTGTTTCCAATTCAAAAAGAGTTGGCACATTGCTCCTTATTGGATGGTTTTCTCTATTTCAGTTGTCTGCTATTGATTTCATAGCTTTCGTCTATTTTCCTGGGGCTGTCCAACCCAGGAGTATTTTATTCTCACTTGATTCTGAATGGATGAATTGTATACTTCCACTACATTGCTGAGAGAATATTTTTAATTAGTATTGAGCACTCGTTTCTGTACTCTTTTTCCTCTTTAAGTCCTTCTCACCCATGTTTTATCCTTACTCCCTTCTGATGCTCCCGGTCATGAGTTTCATTCTTTTCCCTTTGCAAATATTTTTTTAATTTTGTATGTGTTCTGGCAGCTTCAAAGTGCTGCCAGGCTCCTCAATTCCCTTTCCTCTGCACCTCACTCCCCATTCCACTCCTGTGTTAATAATTATCTTAATGTATTTATTTGTTTGTTTTATAAGAGTGTCTGGTGGCTCCAAAGTGCTGCCTGGCAGCTTGCTTTCCTTTTTTTGCTCCTTTCATGCACTGTTTTTCTACTTTTTGCTGTTCTATCACTGCCTTCCACTGTGATATAAATGTAAATTTAGAATGTTCACAATGCATCAGATTACAAGCCTCCCAACTATCACATGCGTCACAACAAAGCTATATATCGGCAATTATCATTGGATGAGTTTTCTTTACTTGAATACCCATTGTAAGATTGTTGGCCATGAGTGTGCATACATTATTACAGCTGAGACCTATTGAATTTGGCAATGCTTATTAGAATCTGAGGTTCCTGAATGGAGTTTTCCATGTGCTGATCTCTTTTATCATCATTATCATGTCTATAGTACTGAGTGATGGGCAGTTGTGTTCTAGGGGTGGGTGGCCTTCATCTGTGACCACAGAGGATACGTTAGGTAGAGAGGGAGCAGTGAGTAGGTTTTATCTCCAAAGGGTGTCATCCTCAGTGTCCCTACAGGAGTGGCTGCATTTGTGTATTTAATATGAAGGTTGTCAATGTGTGCAGTGTGTGTACTGTTATTTGTTTTCTACTACACTCCTACTACAGTGTACAGCTTGGTAGGTTTGGCGCCTGCTCTGTGTATGTGATCACTATCTGAATGTCCTTGCATGCATACTACATGTGGGTCTTTATACTATGTGTTTGCTCTATGTACGTGAACACTATATGAATGTCTCTCTCTATGCAAACTATTTATGTGTCTTTATAATAAGGCTTGTGTTGCCCTTGCACTATACATGGGGATGCTAGGGTAGTGCAATACCTGGAATTATATTTTTCAAGCCATGCAAGGCCACCTTGCATGGCCCCATGTGGCTTGGTAAATGTGGCGTAATGCAAGGCAGCGCAAGTCACTGCCTTGTGTTACTCTACCTCAGGGAGGCATTCCATGGGTGAAGCGTGGTTGTTCCCATGCATCCACCAATGGATTCTGGCGCATTTCCAGATTTACATACAATTAGTGGTAAACCTGGGGATATGTCAAAATGCTATGCCTCCCTGAGGAGGCCTAGCAGTGAGAAATATGTTTATTTTTCCTTTTTTCCCTCTTTCTAGTGTGTTGCATTCTGCGGCACATGTAGATAGAGAAAAATGCCTTTGGGGATTTTTTTTGTGCAGGAAGATGTCCCTTTCTGCAGAAAACAAATCTGCCTACAACATAGGCACCCTTGGGCCATGGTGCAAGGGTGCTTGCATTGGCACTAGGTAGCACATTGTGCACCAACAGTCGCAGAGAGCAGGAATGAACCGTATAATGTTAAATGCAGCACATTCCTGCCCTATTCCCTTTCAGGCAGCACAGCACGACCTAAAGAAAATGAGCATATAAACAGTGATCAGAAATATAACGAAGCGCAACCAGTCCCTGAGAATAAGAACCCTGCCCGTTGTGAATACAGTGCACCAGGGTGGCTTGCTGCATTGCATTGAATGAAAATTTGATAAATATGCCCCAATGTGTCTTCTCTGTGTACATGCTACATTTTATTCAATGCATGTTTCTGTTAGATATGCAAGTCGCATGAGTCTGTTGTTTGGGTGCCTGCCCTACATGTTGCCTGCATATGTGCCTTCTATGCATTCTGTGTGAATACTCCACTTGCGGTGTATGCATGCTTCATGTGCATGCAAGCATGTGTGTTTGTAGTCAGCTGCATGTGGGTGGACCACTGAGTAAATGCATTTATTGCTCTAGGTGACCACTGCATGTGTTTTTGTGTAGTCTATCATCTGTTATTTAAGCAGCATACTGCACATATATTGTGTCTGTTTTTTGTGAATGCTATACATATATAAGTTTCCATTGCTTTATGTGTATTTACACTCCGTCTGCTCTGTAAGCATACTACAAACATGATGTACTGTACCTTACATTGTCTGTATGGATGCTGAATGCATGCTCTGAGTAGATGAACATTGAGAGCTCCATGTGCTCCACCTACACACAGTGTGTGTGCTGTTTCTATAATCTGTGATAGTGTTTCTAGTGCTATGCATGCACACTGAGTGTGTGTTCATGCAGGCAGGAGCTTCATGTCTCGCACATAACCTGGCTCTCGCTTCACTCCATCCGCCGTCCGTCCCCAAGCCACAGTCATGGATATCAGCCTGTAGTATTTCAACCAGACATGCTGTCCTTGGTGGTAAGGAGGTCCTCAATGATAGGGCAAAGTTTGCATTGCATTGCAACATCTGTATTGAGCACACAACTTCTATATGGGGTGTTGAATCATTTACCCACATGGATAGCAAGCTAAATCATATAGGATGTGGTTGGAAGGGTGTTGATTTTCTTTTTGATTTCTTTTAGCCTATGTGAGAAGTTTTTTCATGTTGTCCATGATGACTGTTAAAGTGCGGATATCATGCTATGGAACACACAGCATGGTGATGTGTTGGGTGAGTGTATGTGAGAGCTAGAGATGCAGATTATCATTCTAATAAGCACTAACCAGCTTCGTAACACGGCAAGCAGAATGCTGTTTTCCTGTACACCAGAAAGGGGCACAATTATCCATATGCTGACATGCTCTAGGCAGAGATACTGTTGAAACAGTAAAAGGATATCAACAAGGCAATAATGGGTATATGTGATATAAACAGCAGTAGTCATGCACCATTTGAATACTTTTCCAAATGGGAAGAGATAATCAAGTTCATGTTTGATGTCTCTGGAATCACAATTGAAATTCCTAACTGATGGTGAAATTGGATTTTAAATTGCAGTTCTGAAAATGCCACTTTTAGCAAGTTGGCATGTTCTTGTCATAGCTATTTAGTGTTTGTAGCCTGCCTTTGGTCACATGACTGGGAGTAGCTGACAGTTGAGCGTTTTTATTCCATCTAGACAGCCACACACAATAGGGAACTTACGTGTGCCTGGATGGGCCATCACTGGCGGGATGAGAGGGAGGAGCTGGGCACAGCCCCACTTACTCCTTATTAGGCTGTGTCCTGCCTACAGACAAAGGGCTGCATCACTCCTGTAGATTAAATAAATCTTTTGATGTGAAATTACTAAAAATTAAGTGATTATGCCTGTTTGCATAATCATGGCTAATGTGTCACAAAAAACCCTTTCCCAGGAGCACAGGACCAACGAATTTAGCGAGTGTGAGAAACTGGTGGTTGCTGCTTTTTGTGTATTGTTGCATTTAGCCCTATTTTTTTTAGCACAAACGGGCATATTTACAAGCCCCTATTGCACACAAAGTAACTTATCACGACATTGTGATGGCGATAGGGGCTTCACCTTATTTCTTCACTATATTTACAAAGGCAGCATTAAACCACTTAATGTGGCTCAACGCTGCCTTGTAAATAAGGTACCATTTCATGCTATAATTAGCATGAAAGGGGAAGGCAATGGGTGTTAGGGTGGGCGTTCCACCGCAACACCCATTGATTTTGACGCTGCCCCGTATTTACAAGGGTGCCAATACTATGAGGCAGCGCCATAATTAAGACCAAGGAAAACCTGGTCTTATCCTGGTGAAATGAAACATTTCTCCTTATTTTTGTTGTTTCCATGTGCGCAGCGTTGTGCAGCACACATGGAAACAGCAAAATGCCATTGATTGCTTATGTGCAGGAAGGTGTTCTGCACATAAACAATCATTAAAAGAATATGACATTTTACAACTTCTGTTTGTGCTGCATTAAGCAACACACATAGAAGTTACAAAACGCCATTTAAAGTTGTTTATGTACAGGAAGGGACACCTTCCTGCACAATAAAAATCGTCCTCTGCAACACAGACACCCTTGCACTATGGTGCAAGGGTGCCTGTGTTGGCGCTATGCAGCCAAATTAGTGCCATCACAGGGGAAAACGCAGGGCAGAACTATTTTGTTGTAAATATGGTGCAGCCCTGCGTTTCAGAAGTGGCAGAGGGCGGCATTAAGCCAAGGAGGCTAAGGCCGCGCTTAGCCACTTCCTTGTAAATATGCCCCTAAGTGTATCCTCAAAATCTGAGGGCGCATTTGCAGGAAAATGGTACTAAATGCTGTTACGCTTCTTGGCTTATCCTACCTAGTCTAGCATAATTGTGATGTAATTTTGCGTAATTACGTTACAGCGAATTACACAAGTTATGCCCACCCCTTAAGAGCGCAAGTGTAATCCACATAAAAACTGGAAAAAACAGTAAACGTGCTGCCTTGCGTAAAGTACTTTAATGTAGTAAGTGATATATATATGCGGATAGGTACAATACAACACGTGCCTGTTGCATCCACAGTTCACACAGGAAGCTGTGCAGGTTCTGCTGCCATTCAGCATTCTCAGTCCCTGCAGGAGCTGGCCAGGTTCTGATATCTTTATGCTTCTCTAGTTACTTGAGAGACCTTACCAAGTGTGAAAGCATGTCATTCAGATGCCAATGCTGACAACATTTGCTACTTCAGGGGTTTGTTGGGCGTTGGCACAGTTCACATCCTCTATTCCTGGAAAAGGTGACCATAAAAGGAATTGGTATAGCTGTCTGTAAGGAGTTATCACTTTTGAATAACTTAATAGCTTTGTTGCTGGAGGGAAGTAACTTTAAAGATGCTGATGTCTTTCGCTGGTACATTTAGCAGTAGTAATTCCTGGAAGGATAGATAACTTTATGTGTAATCTCTGTAGTTGCAGAGAGTTTTCTATTAGATGCTGCATTTCATAAGATTAATCCTGTAGGAAGGTAGATATATGTGTTTTGCTTAAATAGCTAAAAGAAGCAATCCAGCTGTTTATGCTTTTTGCATGTTCATTCCCTGCAGGGATCCAGTGGCGGCTGGTGTTGGGGTAGAGAGGCGGGGAGGAGGGACGACAAACAACGGACAAAGGAGGATGACAAAAATAAAAACATTACATGCCGCATTGCCGCTCTTCCGATCTTCAGGCTCCACTGCAGGCAGAACAGATTCCCAGACTCTCCTGCAGCCAATCCTGATGCTGCTCTCATGTTATGAGAGCAGTGACAGGATTGGCCTGAGCACCCTCAATTTGCACTCCCAGGGAGACTGGGAGCCTATGCCTGCTGTCTCCAACCCGGCAACACATCTTGGCTTGGAGACAGCTTTAGTTGGCTTTGTGGTTTGACCGGCCTGAGACTGCCAGCCAAACCATCAAGTTCTCTAATAACAGTGCCCCCCTCTCCCCCGTGAAGACCCCCGCGATGGCTCTGCCTCCGAGCCTCGGCTCCGAGAGCAAAAATAAAATGATAATAAACAAGTTTTATTATCATTTTATTTTTGACCTTTTTGTGGCTGCTGATGGGGGTGGGCGACACTTCTCCAGCATTATCAGATTCAGAGCCTGCTGACCTGATGGTTCCAGGACCAGAGACACTGAAAAATTAATAATTTCCAGGAACGTTATTGTCCCAGGGATACATATCAAGGTGAGTCCTAAGGAGGGGCGCATGGATCTGGTCAGGTGTTGCCATCTTTCACAGGTCCACTTCCTGGACTTTAGTGTCTAAGTTTTGGTCCTTTTCAAAGCTGCAGTCCCTGAAGGAACCTGCCAATGTGTTCGCCCCTCTAACACCTGCTGTTCTTTGCAGGAAGCGAACTAAATGTTGATGTATTTCAAACACCACGTTTCTATATGGCAGAGGAACCAACGCAGGGCAGAATTTGCAAATAAGCATTATGATAATTTATATAGAGTTGATTGAAATTGAATCTATTTGCGTGTTCTCTAGTCATCCTTCAAAATCATGGAAGAGTCTGGTCCACCTTGATCTACTTGGACATGATCAGATGCTGCTCCATTTTATAGCCTTGCTTTCTATATGGACCCAGCACCATTAACCACTTTCGTGCTGATGACGGAACCGCTCCGTCATCAGCCGCGGTAGTGCTGTGCTGATGACGGAGCGGTTCCGTCATGCCCCGCCCGACGCGCCTGCGCCACGCTAATTTTGCGCCAGCGCGGCGCGTTCTATTGAGCGGGCGGGGCCATGACGGAACCGCTCCGTCATGAGACAGCTCAACCGAGGCTGGTGACTGAGCGGTTCCATCACCAGCATGGGAGCGCCGAGCGGCCCCTCCTCTCCCTTAGTGCTGCGGCGGAATAGCCGCCACAGCGATGGTGTTAAGTTGCGTAACAATAAACATTTGTTATTCAGCACCAAGTCGCCTACGTGTGAACTAGTATCTTTCATTCTGCCATTTCATGGAGGGGCCAGTTCAGATAGTGATAATGTTAATCTTTAGTGGTGCAAGAAACTTTCCTCTTGGCAATGTTCTTGGCTGTTCTGTATCACTGAAAATCTGCATAGGGACCTTTTCTGTCCAAAGAATCCGTTCCTACAGAACTCTCCTAGGATGTTACTACATTTCACAGGCTTGTTTCAGCAGGATGCTGCTTGGGGGTTGATTGTGCAGCGCCAGTTTGCGCATGACGCCACGCAAAAGTAGATAATAGCACAGCATGTACTGTATTGTATCTGTATTTATAAAGCACTTCATAACATTGACCGGATGCCACAGCACATCATCTCAGCGAGGTGTCCAAACTCTGTTCACTTTTACAACGTTGTTTCCTTTAGAGAGATGAGTAGCTTTTGATGCCTTCCAGGCAACTGTTCCTGCAGGGTATTGTTCACATGTTAATTTCACAGCATCAGCTTCTGCAGCTTGGTGTTCCGAAGCTGATTAGTTTGTTTACTGCAGCGTGCCAGTCAGACTCTGACACATTTCACAGCCTCAGTTCCTGTTCAGGTGTAATCCCTTTGACAGCCTTATTTCCTGCTGAATGCTCGTGCCTGCTAGAAGTAGATATAGTCAAAGCCTGTACTCCTTTATTTAATAGTTATAAGCCAGTTTTCACACCCTCACCTCACTAACTGCTAGTTATAAGTGTTTGCAAGAAGTTGTTTTTTAGTTGTGCAGGATGTAAGGCCTCTGCAAGTAATAGGTTCATATTTGTCTCCTTAATAGAATACCCCCACACACAAAAAACAAAGGTTACAGGGACGTTAGAGTTAGGCTTGCATCTCATTCATACAAAACATGAGGAATTCAGCAGTTATAGCAGTTATAGTTACCTGAGCTAACTATAACATGCCCCCACAATGAACTACTTATGACCTCACATATTACATCATTCAGGACATGGCCAGTGACATCACTGATGATAAGTGAATAAGTGGGTGTGTAACTAGTTGTATGGGTGATTGTGTGGCTGTGTGAGTGGCTATATAGGTGAGTGACTGCTTGTATGAGTAGCTTTATGGGTGAGTGAGTGGTTGTGTAAGTGGCTGTTTGAGTGACTGAGGGGGGTGTGAGGGCCTGTATAGGTGAGTGAGTGACTCTATGGTTGAGTGAGTGGTTGTGTGAGAACTTCTATGGGTATGTGAATGGGTGTGCGAGTAGTAGTGTGAGTCTGTGAATGGGTACGGGAAAGTTGTACCTGGGTGAGAATGGGTGTATGAGTGGTTGCGGAAATGTTGTCCTCAGTGATGTCACTGACCATCTCACAAGTGATGTAATATGTAAGGTCTTAAGCAGTGCATTGCCAGAGTGTAAGTTATAGTTAGCTCAGGTAATTATAACCACTGAATCTCTCTGGTTTTGTGTGAGTGAAATGTTAGCCAGCTATAACTTCCCTGCAACCTTTGTTTTTTTCAGTGAATTTCTGTGTTTTTTAAATTCTATTTCCAAACTATAACATCCCCGAAACTTTTGGTTTATTCAGAAAATGTTGGCTTTTAATTGTTTTTATTGCCTAAGAGTAAACTGTAAACCTTGAGGGTGGGTGAGTAAATGGCTGTATAGGTAGGTTAGTGGGTACGTGAGTCTCAGTGGGTGAGTGAGTGGGTGCTTGAATGTCGGAGTTAGTCAGTGAGTGGTTGTTTGAGTCTCAGGGTGGGTCTGTGAGTGGGTCCTTAAGTGTTTCATTGGTTCTGGTAATTGGTGTCTGAGTCTCTGAGTGGGTCTGTGAATGGTAACTAGGCCTAAACATAAAATTCCACTCCGTTTGCAGAGTTAGGAGAATTCAGCAATGAACGCAGAGTTACTGATAAACTCAGCCCTCGGCAATGCAGCAGAATTTTTTTACGATTGAGTGTGAGCAACCACATCTGTAATCTATAGTGCTCCAGGAGGTCCAGGCCCTTTGCAGAGTGGTTGAGAAAGGAGGTGGGGCCTCCTACAATGTCTCAGCAATCCAGCTGTGGGAAAGTTACTTGTGGCAATAATAAGGGTTCATGGCCCCTAACGAGCCTCAGCAGCCAAGGGGATCAAATCACCGACCAGTAGTGCGCCAGGAGGGCCCTGTGCAGAGTGGTTGAGAAAGGAGGAGGAGCTTCCAACAACATCTCAGCAATCCAGCTGTGGGGGACTTACTTGTGGCAGAAGTAGGGGTTCTTGCCCCTCAATCAATCCGGCTGGAGAAAGGGTGATCCTCCAATGCGGTCTCAGCAATCCAGCTGCGGGTATTTACTTGTGGCAACAAGAGGTGCTCTTGGACCTCAATGACCCTCAGCAGCCAAGGGGACTTCATCCCCAACCTGTAGTGGGGCTGGAGGCTCCTGTGCGGAGTGGTTGAGAAAGGGGGAGGGGCTTCTAACAACATCTCAGCAATCAGGCTGGCTGTGGGGGAATTACTTGAGGCAAAAATAGGGGTTCTTGGCCCCAACGACCCTCAGCAGGCAAGGCGGCTTCGACCCCCAACCATTAGTATGCCAGGAGGCCTCTGTGCAGAGTGTTTGAGAAAGGCCGCAGGGCCTCCGATGACGTCCCAGCAATCCCACTGCGGAGGACTTACTTGTGGGAAAAGTAGGCGTTATTGTATTGGTCCCCAATAAACCTCAGCAGTCAAGAGGACTTCAGCCCCCAAAAGTAGTACACCATGAGGCCCCCATGACGAGCGGTTGAGAATGGGGATGGGGCCTCTGATGATGTCCCAGCAATCTGGCTGTGGGGGACTTACTTGTGACAACAATAGAGGTTCTTGGCCCCCAATGACCCTCAGCAGCCAAAGAGATTTCATCCCTCAACCAGTAGTGTGCCAGGAGGCCACTATGCAGAGTCGTTGAGAAGGGGGACAGGTCTTCCAATGAGGTCTCATTAATCCTGCTGTGGGGGACTTACTTGTGGCAACAATAGGGGTTCTTGGCCCCCAACAACACTCAGCAGCCATGGGGACTTTATCCCTCAACTAGTAGTACCCAAGGAAGGCCCTGTGCAGAGTGGTTGTGCAAGGGGATGGGGCCTCTGATGATGTCTCAGCAATCCAGCTGTGGGGGGACTTACTTGTCACAATAAGGTTTCTTGGCCTCAAACGACCCACAGCAGTCAACGGGAGTTCATTCCCCAACCATTAGTGCACCGTGTACCCTTGTGCAGAGTGGTTCAGAAAGGGGGCAGGACCTCCAATGAGGTCTGACCAATTCTCTTCCAATTTTGTTTCCGAACTTTATTGTGCTCTTTCTGACCTTTACTCTGTTTCTTTCTGCTAATTTCTGACCTTAATTTTGCCTCATTCTGCTACTTTCTGACTTTCTTTTGCCTCTTTATGCTCTTTTTTCACCTTTATCATGCCTCTTTATGCTTGTTTCTCACCTTTATTCACCCTATTTCTGCTTGTTTCTTACCTTTTTTGCCTCTTTCTGCTCATTGCTGACCTTTATTTTTCCTCTTTCTGCTTATTTCTTACCTTTATCATCCCTCTTTCTGCTCTTTTCGCACATATATTCTGCCTCTTTCTGCTTGCTTCTCACCTTTATCTTGCCTCTTTCTGCTCAATGCTGGCTTTTGTTTTGCCTCTTTCAGCTAGTTTCTTACCTTTATTCTTTGTCTTTCTGCTTGTTTCTCACCTTTACCTTGCCTCTTTCAATTTATTCTGCCATTTTCTGCTAATTTCTTATCTTTATTCTACCCTTTTGCTTCTTCTTTCTGTCCTTTATTTTGCCTCTTGCTGCTCGTTTTTTACCTTTATTTTGCCTCTCTCTGCTAGTTTCTGACCTTTATTCTTTGTCTTTCTGCTTGTTTCTCACCTTTATCTTGCCTCTTTCTGCTAGTTTCTGTCCTTTATTTTGCCATTTTCTGCTAATTTCTCACCTTTATTCTGCCTCTTTCTGCTTGTATCTATCCTTTATTCTGCCTCTTGCTGTTCATTTCTGACCTGTATTTTGATACTTTCTGTTCATTCTGATCTTTATTCGGCCTCTTTCTGCTTGTTTCTCATCTTTATTTTGCCTCTTTCTGCTTGTTTCTAACCTCTATTCTGCCTCTGTCTGCTCTCTGTGGACCTTTATTTTGCCTCTTTGTGTTTGTTGCTGACCTTTAATTTGCTCTCTTTTAACTCTTTTCTCACCTTTATTTTGCCTCTCGTCTTCTGGTTTCTGACCTCGATTTTGCCTCTTTCTGCTTGTTTCTGCCCTTTATTTTGCCTCTTTATGCTTGTTTCAGACTATTATTCTGACTCTTTCTGCTCGTTTCTTTTGCCTCTTCCTGCTCATTTCTGACCTTTATTCTGCCTCTTTCTGCTTGTTTCAGACTTTTATTCTGCCTCTTTCTGCTCGATTTTGTTGCCTCTTTCTGCTTGTTTCTGACCTGTATAATGCCTCTTTCTGCTTGTTTCTGACCTTTATTCTGCCTCTTGTTGCTTGTTTCTGACCTGTATTTTGATACTTTCTGTTCATTCTGATCTTTATTCGGCCTCTTTCTGCTTGCTTCTCATCTTTATTTTGCCTCTTTCTGCTTGTTTCTAATCTCTATTCTGCCTCTGTCTGCTCTCTGTGGACCTTTATTTTGCCTCTTTGTGTTTGTTGTTGACCTTTAATTTGCTCTCTTTTAGCTCTTTTCTCACCTTTATTTTGCCTCTCGTCTTCTGGTTTCTGACCTCGATTTTGCCTCTTTCTGCTTGCTTCTGCCCTTTATTCTGCCTCTTTCTGCTTGTTTCAGACTTTTATTCTGCCTCTTTCTGCTCGCTTTTGTTGCCTCTTTCTGCTTGTTTCTGACCTATATAATGCCTCTTTCTGCTTGTTTCTGACCTTTATTCTGCCTCTTGTTGCTCGTTTCTGACCTGTATTTTGCCTCTTTCTGCTTGTTTTTTACCTTTATTTTGTTTTCTTCTGCTCCTTTATGACCTCTATTCTGCCTCTTTCTGTTCATTTCTCATTTTTTTCTTGCCTCTTCTGAACTGTTTTTGCCTCTTTCTGCTCTTCCCAAGGACTGCGGTGGAGCCTCAAGGCTCTCGCGGTACCAGCCAAATCTCTGCCTCCTGCAGGAGCTGGCATTGCTTTCATACAATGTGGGCTGCTAAACAAGCAACTCCCTGTAGGTGAAAACAATTCATCTGTTTCCATGCTCGCTTCACAGCAGGCAGGGAAACAGACAAAAGCTCAGCTTCCAGCAAGTGAGAGCATTTTCACACCTCTCACTTGTTGTAAGTGGAGTGTTTGCTGTGATTTGGCAGGAGCAGTAAAGCTCCCACCAAGCCACAGCAAACAATTATGTCCCAGGGGTGAGCCCACTGGGACAGAGCAGGAGCAGGCCCTGGGGGGTCCACAGGGCTATCTATGGCTCCAGGAGGGGGCTGTTTGCCTCCCATCCATTTACAGTTCTTAGCCCCAGGGAGGTGATGGTCCCAGGACTCTGGAGGGGTTCTCCCCATTTACTTGAATGAATTGCCCTGGGAAGGTGGTGGTCCACGGGTCTGGGGTGTGCCCCATGGCCACCCCACTTTCATTTGATGTTTAGTCCTGAAAAGGTGGCGCTTCCTGGGGCTGCAGAAGCTCACCCGTATTACTGTATAAACATTTCCCCCGGGAGGTGGCGTTCTTGGGGCACAGTGGTGCTGTGTGGGCACCCCATACACATAAAAAGCAGCGCCCTGGAGAGGTGGTGGTCCCCAGGGCTTTCATAAGCTCTAATAGGGAGCCCCGTGAATCCCCTCAAATTTTTGGGGTATGCCTACAGGAACCTGGCCCATCTAGGAGACATTTAAAACGCAAGCCTGTGCTTCTTTTTTTTAAAAATCAATAAATTAGCGAATATCGCTAATTCATGGAAATTTTTATTTTTAAATACTTTTAATCCTGAGACCAAGGCTTGAGGTCTGGGTATTCCTAACCTGCCCCCTTTTCTTTTTTTAACATTTGAGTCCCAAGATGTCTGCCAACACTTCCAGCCTGAAGTGTTCACAGCCACTCAGACCTCTGCTTTTCCCTGCACAACCTTATTATTTTTTCACGAAGTCATCATGGCCACAGATATCACTAACTTTATTATTACAAATTTCTCAACATCTACTAAATGGATTTACACCAAATAGCAAACAGCACAATCTACATAACTAAATCTACCTTTCTGCCAAATATGGTGTAGTTCCATCTAGTGGTTCGTGCTGTAGTTGTGTTCAAAGGTGCTATTGCTCCCCGCCTAAAGGATCACCCCAAAACTTTCCATGTGCAACATGATTCACTGGAGCATTTTTTTGGGGGGGGAATTTCCTGAAGATTCATCAACCAGTGTCAAAGATATAGGTAAGACAAAAAGCGTGGTCCTAACTATAACTACCTACCTAAATATATATATTCACTGACAAAAACATATGTTTCAGGCACGTTATAGTTAGGAATTAGCATTTAAAAAACCTTAGAAATTCACTGAAAAAAACATAAGTGGTCAGAGGCAACGCCCCTTTTTACACCACTCTGCAATGCAACTCTGTGGCACTTACTGGACGTACCTGGTGGGCTAGTTGGCCCCCAGGGATCCAGAGGATTCCAGGGGACTTAATTCTCCAACTTAAATTGCGCCACAGGGCGAATATTGCACACTTTTCACATCAGGCCACTCCCCCTCCCTCCACCGCTGTGCAAACATACCCCCTTGTGCATTGTAAATTGGGGGATTAAGTCCCCTTCAGTCCTGAGGGTCCCTGGGGGCCAACTAGCCCACCAGCTACCTCCAGTAAGCGCCACAGAGCTGCGTTGCGGAGTGGTGTAAAAAGGGTGTGTGGCCTTGGACCTGAGGGCAGTGGGGGCCGTGTGCCCCCGTGAATAATTAATAAAATCCCCATGGGGTGGCAGTCCCCAGGGCTTTGGGGGCCTTGGAGGCCCACACACATAAAAAAGAAGCCCCGGGGGTGGCGGTGCCCGGGGCAGCGGGAGGGCTGAGTGCCGACCCACACTTGATATTAAGTAAACCCAGAGTGGTGGAGGTTCCCGCGGCTGCAGGGGCCTCCGTGGGCCCCCACAAATATTTATTGCAAATGCCCCCGGGACCTGGCCCACCCAGGGGCCTCACTTAAATGAAGCGCGCAAGCCCGCGCTTAATTTTTTTAAACATTTCAGTGGGATTCGCGACCCCAAGACATATTTTGCTGACATTTTAAAAAAAATGCTTTTCTTGGCCCTGGGGGTCCTTGTGGGACCCCCTGAGCAGGCCTAGGAGGTCTGGGTGTTTCTACCCTGCCCTCTTTTCTTGTTTTTCACCTTTGTTTTTCTCTTTTCTTGTGACTCAGTTCTACTTCAGTCACAAGATGCCAACACTTCCTGGTTTGGAGTGTTGACAGCCAATTAGAATAAAGCTCGTATTTGGGAGGGTGCGCGGATCCACTGTGCCTCTAGATAGCAATGTTTTTGTTTTTTGAATTTCGCAGCAACTACTGAACGCATTTACACTAGTTGAGGACATGGGCAGTGCGACCTTCAAACATAGATAGCGTGTACCCAGCCTTAGAGTTGAAACATATCCTACTGTACCCCTTTGTTTTAGCTGTATGAGCCTGGAATTTTCAATTCTGGGTAGTGCTTTCATTGGTTTAAAATGTACCTAATGTATCTTCATGCTGGCTGAAGTCAGTCCCTCTGCATAAATGTAAGGAGACTGACCCAATCAAGTGTTTTTATTCTCTACTGTCACTAATTTGTGAAGAAGGCTGAGAGGTGATCGCGAGTGATCTGAGTGACCCTAATAGGGTCACTTCCTTCAAGAAATGGATACATTTCACAGCTTCACTTCCTGCTACCTGTTGAGAATCCTGGTCAAGATTCTTTATTTCTCTCAGAAAATCGTGAATAGGGTGATCAAGATTCACAATTTTTTGCAATTTTTTCTTTATTGAAAAATAAATGCACAGGAAAGGAGGGGAGGTAATGGAAATAAATAAAGAAAAGGGAGGGAATGACCAGTGGAAGAAAGAAGGAAAAATATAAAGATATTCCAACAGTTCCATCAGATCAAGCAGTATAGTGATAAAGCCAGACATGTGTAAACAAACTGTTTCCGGCATATAATCTAAGCTTTGTAAAATAGAAACTATATGCCTAGGAAATGAATTGCAGAAGCACAGGAAGAAAATACAAACTGCAACATTTGAATATAAGGGGCGGTAGCATAGGCTATCCCAATAGTGAAATATCCAGGCAACCTAGAACCTAATTCTGACAGTGTAAGACAAAACAATGCTGGGAGACATGTCAAATATCAATGCCAGGCCGAGTAGACAGCTTTACACAGGCCTCACAAGGAACACTTGGTGCATCTACATAGGTAATACTTAACATAAGGATTACACTGATAAAGACCCAATGCACATACAGAGTCAGTTAAGGGTATATCATTTGTCGGGGAGTGATAAATTCAATCTGACCAGCATAGATCACATTGTGTATGGTTCACCTCTGGAAGAAAGGAACCGCAGATATAATTGAAGCCAGAAAGTTTAAGAGCAACCGTGTAGATAATCTGTTTGCCATAAATAATCCTTGTCAACTCAATGAGACGTTCCTCCACACTGGGTAGAATGTGCAGACACCTATGGTGAAAGATGCATACCTTAGTGGCAGCTAGGGAGGTAGCCTGCCATCTATGAGTGCACCTATTCCACCCCTGTAAATCTGAAGGGTCATGTAGCATAACTAGATGCTTACATGAATCAATCAAGGAAAGGACCATCCTCCTCAGCTCACACCAAGTATCCTGTCTCAGCAAGGTGAATCACACCTCCAGTATCTATCATCAGTAATTAAACCAGCCTTATGTTACCAATAATGCAAAATGGTAAAGTAGAATAATTTCATTTTTACTTCCTGAAGCACTCTATCATGTGTACCCAAGTGTTCTGACCACGTATCCTAGGACTGATTTGCATATAGCCAAGTTCTGAGCTGGGATGGTGCAGTGAGATAAATAACGGTGATGGATCAAGCCCTGATCTTTGGACTGGCTAAGAGTGGTCTGCTTAATTCAGACACTCTGTTCATCACCACCCCCTTTTCTGAATCGTTTTTGGCCACTATAGGTGTGGCAGGGTATACTCAGACATGAGTCCCTTTCTCACTGCACCATCAGGATTCAAGCAAGCCGGGCCGAAGAAGGCTGAAATGCCAGAAACCGGTCCCCGGTAGCTTGTCTCCTTTCTGGTGAAGAATTGGCTCGGTAGTTTAGTCTGCCCTGTTCCCATGATGCACTGGGCCAGGGACAGACTGATTTGCATATAGCCAGGTTCTGAGCTGGGATGGTGCAGTGAGATAAATAACGGTGATGGATCAAGCACTGATCTTTGGACTGGGTAAGAGTGGTCTGCTTAATTCAGACACTCTGTTCATCACCACCCCCTTTTCTGAACCACGTATCCTAGGGGCAACCTTTGTTGAGGGTCGTCTGGCACTTGACCATCACATATTCCAGAGGTTTAGCAAATAAGACATCGATCAGTATTATTATTATTATTATTATTATTATTATGTTTCTTATATAGCACCAGAATCGACACCCGAAGGGGTATCTCCGCACTTGCCTTGGGAACCCGTCCTGGCTTTTCCCTGTGAGATAGCCCCTACAGGGCATCCCCAAGGTGAAAGCCAGGCATCCCGCCGCGGGGGACCGTTGTGGAGATTAAGCAAGCTTAATGCCCAGAGTTGCAGAGTATGAACCCATGATTAGGTCAGGCACCGAAGCGAGAATTTTCGAGTCCGTGGACATTTGAGCTCAAGACCCCGCCGCGTCGGGAATTGAACCCTGGTCCCGGGTCTGACCCCTGCTTCAGGGTCTGCCTGCTCTAACCAGTGAGCCACACTTCTCCAGTAGAGTGTATAAACCTGAAACTATGCCACTCATATTACCAATTTTTTTCAAATTATTTGAAATAGCAGAAGCGGCAAGAGTGGTCGATATTGGACCCAGATGGTTTTTAACACAGCTATGTATTTACTGATATCGAAAGTGATATTGTGCAATCAAGTTACATTCCTCTTGAAGGCAGTGGCGTAACGATACTTGAGTGGGCCCCCCTGCAATGTACATCGAGGGGGCCCCCCACACTCCGGACCCCAAGCCCAGCCCTGTCCCTCAGTGGACTCAGACCCTCATCCGTCAGCCGGACCCCAGGCCTAGCCCCGCCCTGATCCTCACTGGACTCAGACCCCAAGCCCCGCCCCTCACTGGACTCAGACCTCTCATCTCTCAGCCAGACCCCCGGCCTAGCCCCACCCTGACCCTCACTGGACTCAGGGCCCTCATCCCTCAGCCAGACCCCAAGCCCCGCCCTGACCTTCACTGGACTCAGGCTCTCATCCCTCAGGCCCCACCCTGACCCTCAATGGACTCAGACCCCTTATCCATCAGCCAGACCCCAATCCCCACCCTGATCCTCACTGGACTCAGACCCCAAGCCCCGCACTGACCCTCACTGGACTCAGACCTCTCATCCCTCAGCCAGACCCCCGGCCTAGCCCCACCCTGGCCCTCACTGGACTCAGGGCCCTCATCCCTCAGCCAGACCCCAAGCCCCGCCCTGACCCTCACTGGACTCAGACTCTCATCCCTCAGGCCCCACCCTGACCCTCACTGGACTCAGACCCCAAGCCCCGCACTGACCCTCACTGGACTCAGACCCTCATCTCTCAGCCAGACCCCGACCCCCGCCCTGACCCTCACTGGACTCAGACCCCTCATCCAGACCCCAAGCCCCGCCCTGACCCTCACTGGACTCAGACCCTCATCCCTCACCAGACCCCAAGCCCCGCCCTGACCCTCACTGGACTAAGACCCTCATCCCTCAGGCCCCACCCTGACCCTCACTGGACTCAGATCCTCATCCCTTAGACCCCAGGCCTAGCCCCACCCTGACCCTCACTGGACTTAGACCTCTCATCCCTCAGACCCCAGGCCTAGCCCCACCCTGACCCTCACTGGACTCGGACCCTCATCCCTCAGACCCCAGGCCCCGCACTGACCCTCAGTGGACTCAGACCTCTCATCCCTCAGACCCCAGGCCTAGCCCCACCCCGACCCTCACTGGACTCAGACCTCTCATCCCTCAGACCCCAGGCCCCGCCCTGACCCTCACTGTACTCAGACCTCTCAATCCTCAGACCCCAGGCCCCGCCCTGACCCTCACTGTACTCAGACCTCTCAATCCTCAGACCCCAGGCCCCGCACTGACCCTCACTGGACCCAGACCTCTCATCCCTCAGACCCCAGGCCTTGCCCCGCCCTGACCCTCACTGGACTCGGACCCTCATCCCTCAGACCCCAGGCCCCGCACTGACCCTCACTGGACTCAGACCTCTCATCCCTCAGACCCCAGGCCCCACCCTGACCCTCACTGGACTCAGACCTCTCATCCCTCAGACCCCAGGCCCCGCCCTGACCCTCACTGGACTCTGACCCTCACTGGACTCAGACCCTCATCCCTCAGACCCCGCCCTGACATGCTAAGAGACTGCAATTATCTGTTTCAACTATCTATTCAAACACGAAAACAAAACGGCTATAATTTGCCAAGTTCGCTTGATTTTATTTTAATGCAAACATTTTTGTAGAAAACTTCTCACCCTTTCCCGGTATTCGGTGTAATGCACGAGGAGGGCAAGAGGAGGTGTGTAACCTGATGTACTGGGCAATATATATACACAGAAAGCCCAGAAGGATTACCTGACATTTCAGACTGTCTTTGTTGCTCAGCTACTTGTTTTCAAACGCAGTCCATTAATTGAATTTTGAAAAGCAACTTACTTGTAACATCAGTCTGAAAGTCGACAAACGTCTTCGGAGTAGGCACCTGGGCAAGGCTAAATTATGCCTGCCGACCGCACAGTGAAAGTCCTTCTCAGTACGGAGTCTCTGGCTGGCCAGGCACGTTACACACGCACTTTTAATTGAGCTGCTCAATGGTCTCAAGGCCCCCACCAGAATGCCCGGCCCACCCTGACGTGCAGACATGCCTGCAGAGACAACTGCGCGCCACCGCTCACTATTGAATTATGCAGAGGCCCGGCTGGGGCCCGGGGTGCGCATGCGCAACCAAGCAGACTTGGAGAGGCTTGTTTGCTGGCTCGGTGAGGGCCCCCCTGGAGGCCAGGGGCCCCCCCTTCAGGCAAGAGCGCGGCCCCCCGGCGCTGCGGGGGCCTGTGTTACTCCCCAGGTTGTGTGCAGTGCCAGTGTGCAGTGCCCCAATTCATTTATTAAGAGGCGAGTTTTTAATCTTCTTCTTTATGAAACGAGGGGGCCCGAGGGGCCCCCTGGAGCACAAGGCCCCCCCCGCAATGCGGGGGCTGCGGGGGCCTGTGTTACGCTCCTGCTTGAAGGTCTCGAAAAGATTTAAACCCACCATTGGAGTACAACTGGTTCTGGGTCTTAATTCTCCATGGTTCTCAGTCCTGTCCCGCTAGTGGTCTCCAAGCCACCAATAAACCTGCATTACTCCACAGACGAATTTAGGAGTAGGGTAGTTTCCAGAGGTTTTTGCATCATGTCTACATTGTAAAAGTATTCGCTGTAATTACATTCCTGTGTGCCCAGAATCCATCAACCGGACAGCATAGGATATTTCCTTCTAACGAGATGCAAGCAGGAGTATGCTGTTTGAAGTATGAAATAAGCTAACTGGGACAAGTGGTGAATGTAATAGTATAAGGTTGTGCACATTTTCCGGATGTAGTGTGCCCCAGAGCATTCCAGTTTTCAGCCAACGTAGAGCAGAGCCCCAAATAAATCATTTAATGTCAGATTGTACGAGGCGAAGAGTATTCATATTTGATCACGGTTGGGACCATTCCAAACAGATAGTTGTAACTGGAAGCAACTGTCATCTTGACTACCTGAATTCTCCCGTACATCAAGAGACTGAGTTGTTCCTATCAGGCAAAATCCATTGCTGTTCATTCAGGAAGCAGGTATAAGTTGTCTTCAGCCGTGTTCCAAGTTGCCACTGATTTTGATACTCAAATACATCAGGCCCCTGGCTTCCCATCTCATTGGATAGCCACAAAGACTCCCCTTAGTTATGTACTTAGTAAAGGGCGGGCCTCACAGCTTGTCCGGTTAATTTAGTATCCAGAGAACAGAAAAAAATCCTTGAATAAGAAACATATCCACAGAAATGAAGACAGGTGGGTGAGTTCCTGTTATTAGAATATTGTCTGCATACAAACATGATTTAACAGGGCCGGCTGAGGAGGGCTGATCAGATGGTGTCATAGATGAATGAATAGCTGTGGATAAGAGCTCCACGGCTAGTGCGAAAATAAGTAAGGACAGTGAGCAACCTTGCCTGCCACCACAGCAGATCCTAATTGGTTGAGCTAGGTGACTCCAACAACTTACGGCCACTGTTTGTGGTCGATAGATCTAATGCACATTGGAGACGAAATCCCAGCTGAAGCTGGCCCTCTCAAGAGTGCAGAAAAAATAAACCAATTGTACTGTGTCAAAGGCTTTCTTCACATCCAATGAGAGAGCCAGGTCCTCTGCTGGAAGGTCCTCAGTATCCCAGAAAAACGCAATAACAAACGCATTTGGGGGCATATTATCAAGACAGCGTTAAAATTATCGCACCTTTAGCGGCAGGAAACTGCTGCTAAAGCGGCGATAATGGGCTTGATAATATGCTCTTGAGAATTCCCATAGAAGCCCAGATTCTGGTGTGAAGGACATCAAACCTGGGCTTCTATAGGAATTCACATAGCTAGAACATTCTAAAAGCTCCTTGCCAGCTTTAGCCAGTAAAGATATGATGAATTTGCTGGATAGAATGTTTAGGGAGCAAGAGGTTTCAGCCTCCTTAAAGACTTTAAAGAATAGTGGTACAAGCAGGTACTTTGTGACGTTACAGAATTCAGATGAGTAGTCATCCTCTCAAGGTGAACAGCAAATGAGCAGGTTTAATATGGCAAGAAATTTCTTCCTTTGATATTACCCCCTTGAGTAGAGCCCTTATTCACCTATTCAAGACAACCATCTTCTTTCCCATTCCCAGGTTGCCTTCTAAGAATTCTTTAAGTCTAAGGTAAAATTCTACATCACTGCTCATGCATCTGATTCCAGTGTATGAAAGAATTATGGTGTACTCTGCCCACTTAACATGATTGATATAGTACTGTCCCATCATTTTTTGTGTGGAGACTCCGCAGACGTAAAGATACGAATGGTCTAAAATTAGCATTGAAAATCATATTTTTTGACTGAATACTTGAAAGAGATTCCAGCCACAGATATGGACTAACATCCCTATTATCATATTGATTCATTTGTCTTATGAGATCTCTTTGGCATCAATATTAACTAATGTAGGGACCTTGTATATTCTTACTGATTTTGAAGGTTGAGGGGTAGATCTACAAATTCTTCTGCAATGCAACAGAGCAGGAAAGAAAGCTGCTCTGTAATGCCTGAGAAGAAGAGAGCAGGAGAGTACCATATTTACAGAAATATGGCTCTCTCCTCTCCATTGCGCTGGTGCTGATTTCAGCTGCTGTGCTCCATGCACACATTTTTGTACCATAGTGCAAGGGTCTCTGGGTGAGTCTAGCATAGGTTTTGTTCTGGAAAGGATAGCCTTCCAGTACAAAATACTACACTCAAACCAACTTTAGACCATGTCCCACTTTGTACCTGTGCTGTACAGTGCAGCACACATACGAAATCAGAAAAGGAAGGAGAATGAAAGCATTTCTCCTTCATAGCGCCTACTTGAAATGGACGCTATTTTCCGTGCCAAACTCCGTCTAGATTTTTAAATAAATTGGGCTTAGCATCAGAAAACGTGGGTGGTTGCATGGGAGCACCATGCACCCCCCATGGTATGCCCTCTTTGCGCTAAGTAATGCAAAGCAGAGCTACATACTGCTTTGCGTTACTTTCAAGAGATTTTTCAGCACTAAACTACTTTAGCGCTGGAAAGTAAATAGGTAAAAAAAGATTTTGTGTCGATTTGCATCACTTTTGTGATGCAAACACAGCATACAATCTTAGTAAATAGACACCACAGTTATTCCCAATACAACATCTGAATCATTTCATGTGCAGTTATATGTAAACATGGCGACACATTAACTATGGGAATCTTATATTAGGTTTAATCTAATATAGTCGGTAGTTTTTAATTAATAGTATCAATGGAAAATAGAAGTACTGAGCACATGCTAATCAGTGCTTCTGTATCCGATTGAATTTGACCATTGTGTGAATGTACTAAACCCTTATTTTTTTATGAAATGACGCCATGAGAACCAGAATATTTTTAGATTTAGAGGTCAAGCTTGTGTACATTTCCATCACCCCCCCCCCCCAGCCTTCCCCATAGGAAACAGTGTCCTTTGCAAAGAAAAAGAAAAAACTGACAGATGTTTCTCAACCACACCTCTGACCTATGTTCATAAGGGTGATGGGGTGTTTGGAATCAGTTAGAGAATATCTTGCACTTACAGGTGAAAGATAAAGAGACCCCTCACTAAATGCCTGGAATCAGGGCACACACTTTGCAAAAGTATTTAATAATATTTCGTATTTACTTTGAGTGATTCATCTGCAAATCATGTGATTAAAAGTTGTCATCCTGATAATGAACTTTCAGCAATTACAAATATTATTAGGGTGAGCAAACGATGCATTCCAAACAATGGGGTATATTTACAAGTAATTATCGCCACCAGAACATCACTTTTTTTGTCGTTCTGGTGACGATAACCCTTTTACCATCTTTACAAAGTGACTTCAAGCCACTTAATGTGGCCTAACGCTGCCTTGTAAATAATGCACTCGTTTTTGCTGTTACTATGCGTGCTGCATTTTAGTGCACACATTAAAAGAGGAAATCACCATTAGTGATTGTTCATGTGCAGGAAGGTGTCCCATTCTGCACATAAACAATCACTCAATAATGATGAGTTGCAACTTCTATGTGTGCTGCGTTCTGCAGCACCCCTACAAGTTACAAATCACCATCAGTGATTGTTTATGTGCGGGAAAGGACACCTTCCTGCACATGAACAATCATTCCCTGTAACACAGGCACCCTTGCACTATGGTGCAAGGGTGCCTGCGTTGGTGGTAGGCAGTTAAATAATTTAGCGCCAGCGCTAGGGGAAACTGTGGGGTGCGCCGTATTATTGTAAATACTGTGCATCCCTGCGTTTTCAGAATGTTGGAGTGCAGCGTCACCAATTGTGGCCTAACATCATGCTCAGCTATTCTGTTGTGAATATGCCCTAATGTTCCTCATCAATCCCTGATCAATTCATCTGAAACACGTTGGGGCATATTTACAAGGGGTTATCACCACCAGAACGTCACTTTTTTGACGTTCTGGTGGCGATAACCCCTTCGCCTTCTTTACAAGGCGTCATATAGCCACTTAACGTGGCTTAATACCTCCTTGTAAATAATGCCCCTATTAACTCTGCGATTGGTGTGAAAGGTGTTACAGTGGGCGTTTCACCGGAACACCCAGAGCTTTTTTACTCTGCCCCCTATTTACAAGTCTGGTGTGCATAAGGGACAGCACCAAAAATAAGACCAGGGAAAACCTGGTCTCAAACTTGCGCAATGAGGAGAAATGATTAATTTTTCCTCCTATTTGCTGTTTCTATGTGTGCTGCATTCTGCAGCACACAATGGGAAAGAGCATATCGCCATTCATGATTTTTCATGTGCAGGAAGGTCCCGCCTGTCCTCGTCCCATTCCTTAACAATTTGGAGATGACCATCTCCGCGACAGAAAAAAGAACAAGAGCATGCTGGGATACCCAACCCACCCCCTCCATCTGGAAGTACATAAGCGGTACCAGCCCAGCATGCAGCCTGTTTTTTCTTTCTGTCTTCCGACAGGATGGTCGTGTTTGGACTTACCTGCTGGGATCCTTCGCTGGACGTCTCGTCGGGCTGCTGGGCTTGCCAGGAGCCGCGTTGATTGCCGACCGGCCCTTTGCTGCTGGTGCGCCGTTCCTCCCGGTCTCTTCTGGGTTGCAGTGCACGTCTCCCTGTGGCTTGGCCGGTCTGGGAGTCGTGCTGCTGAGGCTGTTTGGTGGGACCTGGGGCTCTGCTGGGCAATGCTCCTGGGCTCCCTGCCTGACGTTTGGTGTCCTGCTGGCCTCCTCTTTTTCCTGGCGCCCCTTCTGTTCGATTGGGTCGGTGCAGGGGCGGGCCTTGCTGTGGCCTCGGAGACCATTTTCGGCGTGCTTATCCGCCCTAGGCTGGTTTCCTGGTAGGCGCCTGGGCTGCCTGGTGGGGGGCAGTGGGCTTCTGGTGCGCTCTTCCTGCCCCCTTGGTGAGTACCGCATACCAGTTCTGTTTTTTTTCTTACTGCTGTTATGGCACTTTGCATGGGGTTCGCTTGTGGCCCTGGAGTGGAGTGTCTTGCACTTGCCCTGATGATGATGATGATGATGGCAGGACGGCCATCTGGGGGATGCCAAGATACGCGGCTGAGCCTCCAGGGGATGCCGGCTTTTGAACCCAGGCCCTCATGCATGCAATGCATGCGATCTATAAATTTGCGCAGGATACGGCTGGTCTCCCTGCGACCTTGCCATGTGTGTTCCCTGCTTTCTTTCAGGTGCTGTTGGTTCCCGTCCTCCTCAGGTTTCTCCCGGTGCAGGTGGATTCCTGTTGGGGCTTTTTTTTGCAGGCTCCTGTTCCTGTGTACTGGCCCCCTGTGTTTTGCTGGTTGCGTGAAGCGTGGGTCCGAGTGCTGTCTACGTCTGGGGCCCTTGTTGTCTCTGGTATGGATCTCTGCCTCCGCTGCCCCCTGCTCCCGGGGTCCTCGCAGCCTTTCGGCATGTTCGGCAGCCTGCAGCTTCAGCTTCCCTGCCTTTGCTGTGGGTCCTCCGTCCTGTGTTGGGCCATGGTTTCCCTTGTGTCGCTGCCTTTTTTTTTAGGTTCTGCCTGTGGCGGGTTTTTTGGGGGGCTTCCTCTATGTGTGTTCCCAGTCCTCTGGCTTTTCGCTTGCTCAGCGCTGTTTGCTGCTTGGCGTCTGGGCTGGGGGTTGGTTTCTGTGGGAATGCTGTTGGCCTGTCCGCCTGGTGCATGCCGCCTGGTGGTTTCTTGCTTTCTGTGCTCTTCTGCTCTGCTGGCCTGCGGCCTTGGCTTCCGTTCCTCCTGCTGCCCTCTCTGGGGTTTGGCCCTAGTTCATCCCTGGTGTGGTGTCTGCTTGCTAGGCTGTGGCTCGCTTTGGTGTGGGCTCTCCCGGGGATTGTTGTCTTCTTCGTGTGCCCTCTTTGCTCTGTCCTCTGGGCCTCCGACCATCCTGCCCTGTGGCTTCTGCTCTCCCTGTTTGGCCATGGGTGGTGCCTGGATGGGGGTCCACCTGGGTTTGCCTGTTGCTGTAGCCTGCTCTGGTCATCATTGGCTGTTTGTTGGGCGTTTTTGCCTTTTTTCGGGTCCTGGTACCTTGTTCTTCTTGGGCTTCCTTCGGCTGGCTGCTGCCCATCCACCCATTGGTTTCTGCCCTTCTGTGGGTTTGGACCTGGTACGTGCCTGTCTGAGTGCCTGCCTGCGTTTTTCACTGTTGGGCACTTCTTGCATTATTCCGCGTGCATTTGATTGGCCCGTGCTAGGGGTGTCTGGTTTCTTCTTGCCGTTCTGAGAGTTCGCTGTGTCCTCCCCCTTGTTTTCTGTGGGGGCGGGCTGTTGTGCCCTCCCCCTGTCCTGGTGGGCCCTTGGTCTTGTTGGGTTGTTTGCTCCGGGGTGATGCTGGTTGTGCCCCTGGTGGGGTCTGGCTGGAGTGGGCTGGGTTTGCATCTCGCCTGCTGACGGGTTGTGTTGTCTGCTGGGGTTTGGTTTCCAGTTGTGGTTTTTTTCTCCCCTGTTGTGTTTCTCTTGGTGGCTTGTTCTGTCATAACATCCATTGCGTTTTGATACTGCCCCTATTTACAAGGCTGGTGTAAATATAGGGCAGCACCAAAAATAAGATCATGGAAAACCTGGTCTTAAACTAGCGCAACGAGGAAAAATCAATAATTTCTCCTAGTTTTTGCTGTTCACATAGAAAGAGCAAATCGCCATTAGTGATCATTCATGCGCAGGAAGGTGTCTCTTCCTGCACATAAACAATCATTTAATAACGATAAGTTGGAACTTCTAGATGTGCTGCATTCTGCAGGACACATAGAAGTTACAAATCACCATTAGTGATTGTTTATGTGCAGGAAGGAACACATTCCTGCACATGAACAATCATTCCCTGCACCGCAGGCCCCTTTGCTCTATGTTGCAAGGGTGCCTGAATTGGCAATAGGAAGCTAAATTGAGTGCCAGAACTAGAGAAATTGCAGGGGTGCACCATATTATTGTAAATACGGCACTTCCCTGCGTTTTCAGAATGTTGAAGTGCGTCATTACCAATTGTGGCGTAACACCGCGCTTCATCATTCTGATGTGAATATGCCCCTTCGTACCATGTAGCATTACAATATTACTGTTTTGTTTACTGTAGACCCACGTAACCCCTTCATACCTTTAGACCAGACTTCTCCAATGTCACTCTCCAGCTACCTGCGAATAGCTCCCTATTTGGTGCCCAGCCTTTGCTTGGTTGAACTAAGTATGCTTCGAAAATTGAAAAGGACGTATCTAAAGGTAGAATTTGCATATTTTCAGACATTATTAGAAGGGGTTTGCAGAAAAATTATATTTAATGCTGCAATTTAAATGGTAATTCATGCTGCATTGTGGAGTCTTATTACTGAAGTTCTTTCTTAGGTGCCAGGGGGCATTGCATATATCACTGCTATGACATGTAGAGGCATTCAACTTTGAAACTGATAATGCTCTTTTATGTTACTGTTGAAGACCTTGTCTGATGCACTGAGGTGGTCACTGCTTGTACTGTGAATGAAATGGCCACTAATGGATTTTTGGGTTGAGTGGTCACTGTTGTGACACTGATAATTTATGTTAGTAGCTCGGGACACCTTTTATTGAACACAATTAGGTGTTTTTATAGAAATGTTTGCAGTGGCAGCTGGTAGCGAATGGAGGTGGCGAAAAAAATATATTTTTAAACACCTTTTTCTGCTGCCTCTTCTCCATCTCCGCTTCTCTTCTCTTCCTGATTCCAGTCCCCTGAGACAAACACAACGTTGCAAAGTAGCTCTGTGATTGGTCTGACTGCAGTGGATCGGAGCTCAGATGGGGACAGGGAACCTGTGCATATTCTTACTCCAGGCTGTGTATTACATCCTGGTGGGGCATATTCAAAGTGCGCATGACTTTTTGGCCAGACCAAGACCACGGCCCAAGCAGTCATGCGCACTTAAGTGTACACAAATTACTTCGCTTCCTGAGCCACAAGCCATGCCCTAACACAGCCCCTCAGTAACAAAATATAATAAAATGATTTTGATGATAACATTGTTATTATCATTTTATTTTTTACAACCCTAAGAATATTCGGGGGGATGCCACTGACAGTTTGGCCAACCCCACTGTAGACCCCAAGGCTTCCATTTAGTGCCCTGAATGACTGAATGTCTCCCAACAACTGCTTTCTCTCTAACCTCTGCCCCATTTACATGCAATTTTTAGAAATGTTTTACCTTTATCAGTTCAATGGAAGCGTTGGCGGCTTACTCCCTCTGATCCCATGTTTGTAATGTCGAACTAAAAACAACGGCCCACACAGGATACTTTAGGAAGCACATAGAGTTAGTATTTTTAGTTTTGTTGTGATTAGTGTAATAGAAGGAGAAGCTGAAGGAAATTTTGCAGATTGTGTTCTCTGCAAAACTATATTTTGTGATTATTTATTTTAAAACAAAGCACTTTGTGACGGTGTCTCACTCGGACTGTTTTCATTGGAGTATAACATTCATAGCTCCATCCCCCTTCGTATGATGTTAATAGTTCCTGAAAAAATCCATGGGTGTCCATTGACCGAAATGCCAGGGATAGCAGAAGTGACATCACATGTCCTTTGACCTCCACTTTCACTCACAAACACATACTTACACATACTCACAAATTCAAACATATACACTCTCTCACACATAAACACACTCTCACTCGCAAGCACGCACACAACATACATTTAAAAGCATTTTTTACTTACCTCAACTGCCATGGAAGGGCATATTACAGCTTATTGAACTCCATTTTATTATACTCTGTCAGTGATTCTCAAACATTTTGGACCTTTGGCTCCCTTGACCCATTGGCCATTGCCCGTGTCTCCCTATTGTTCCTTTTTTTGAGGGTGGGGTGGATGTAAGCCTAGCCTTGGGAGTACTTGCATTTTCCTCCCTGAAAATAATTGGGATGAAGCTGGAGAGGGTATTATAATCATATACACAGGGTGTTTCATATTACTAAGGCTGAGCCTCTAATCAAATATTCCTAGTTACCCTTCTTTGCTGATGTCTTTATTAGAGAAACCTCTCAAACGTTTTTATTTCACTTACAGTGTTCAGTTCAGTTCAGTTCATCTTTATTTCGATGGTTAAAAACCATCATAAAATTACATAATACAAATCCACATACAACAATTTACATTGTATTTCTGACCTTTACAAAATTACAATTTTTAAAAACAATTTTAAAATGTTGTTAACATTAATTAAAAGGGAGAGAGCATTTAATTCATTTCATCCTAGATCAGCATCAACCCCTGGAGTTTCTTAATTTGACAACAATTTTTAAAAAACTCATGATAGAGCACAGAGTACGCATATCAGCTGCTCTTTGCAAGAATGATAAAGCAGCTTTAGCATGGTAAATTTTTGACTCCTTTAAAATATCCACAAGAAATCTTCGGCGCGGGATTTTATAAAAAGAACTTAATAGTACAAAATGAAGGGTGTCCTGCGGAGACCTATTTTCGCAGCTGCAGGCACCCTTCTACTCAATTGTTAAAGTAGAACCAGACGGATAGGCTAAAATATTAGGTAACAAATTGAGCCTAAAACGACACATTAAAAACCTCTCTTGTTGGCATTAAAAAAAGATATGGTTCCATACCCATCTCGTTACTCACAAGAGAGTGCGCTACTACAGATGTTTTGTTAGAGTCAAGTTGATTCCTGCTATATTCACATTTGTCCAGTAGCAGCTTCTGGATACGATATTTGCAAGAGGTATCAATCTTTGATGGGTCAGTAAACAATATTTGGTGGTCAATAGACTCTAGGGTTTCTTTAGTGTATTTAAGCCATGGGATTTGTAACCACCTATCTCTCTGGAGGCAATCTTCAGTAATCTGTCTAGTTAGTTCAGCGTTTAGGTTCAGCCAGATTCGAAGCCAGGTCAGAATGGGTCTTACTTTAAACAGGTCAGATATATACGGGGTGCCAAGCTCCTTGTGTGTAATTGCTGCCGGGATGCTCTGTGGTAACTTTAGCAATTTCTTTAGGAATTTCTCTTCCTCTGCTTGTATCTGGTGTGCATCCCTAAACCCCACACCTCTGCCCCGTACATAGCTTTAGAAGTGCTGACCGCTCTATACAGCGTCATTACTTGTTCAGGGGACCAACGACCCAGCCTACGTGCAAAATTTAAAATGGCACCATTCCCTGAAACAAGTTTCCTGCACCTTTCCTCCATCAGTGGGGCAAACCCGATATTTTCATCAAACATGAGACCCAAATATGAGAAAGTGTTTACAGTGTCCAAAACGTGTGTTCCTATTTTAAACACAAATCTCTTGGGCGGTTTTTTTCCTGCCACCATGATAAAGGACTTAGTCAGATTTACTGAGAGATCTAGATTCTCCATAAACCTTCCAAAGCCACTGATTAGCTGCTGCAGGCTCGCTGCTGTTCGTGCGAGTAGGACCGCATCATCCGCGTACAAAAGTACCGGTATGTGACGCAATCCTACTCTTGGGCAATCAGTCCCCAATGTCATCAGTGCGCTCTCCAGGTCATTTATGTAAAGGGAAAATAGGAAGGGAGCCAGGATACACACCTGCCTCACCCGCTAGTGCACGGGAAGGGATCAGTGCTCACCCCTCCCGCGCTATAGTGGACTTTGGCAGTGGTGTTCCAGTGGAGTTCCCTTAGTATGTTTATCAAGTCTGGATCAATTCCCAATCTGTACATAAGTGTCCAGAGTTTAGTTCTATTTACATTATCTAATGCAGCTGCCAAGTCCATAAACCCCATATACATTGTTCCTTTATCGGATTTGGTGTATTTAGCAACTAGTAGGTATAAGTTGAGACATTGGTCACTAGTTGACTTGCCTGTTCTAAACCCACATTGGGTATCCACCAGGGTGTTGTGTACTTCAGTCCACTCTGTAAGGCAGTTTAAAATTACCCTACCTAGTAATTTAGCTGAGACATCAATCAGCGAGATTGGTCTGTAGCATTGTGGTTTATCCCTACAGCCTTTCTTGTATATAGGAACAATCAGTGCAGTTAACCAAGATCGCGTACGTCCAGATTTAATTGCTGCATTGAGTACTCTGGTCATAATCGGTGCCCATAGTCGGTGTTGCTTAAAAAGAGGTCTGGGGGGGTACCGTCCGGGCCTGGCGCCTTATTACGCGTCAGCCCTAGCATTGCCTTTAGGACTTCCAGTAAGGAGAATTCTAGCTCAATTGCTCTGGGACCCACCCACACTCCATCCCCGTTTTCTACCTCCTGTTGAATATAGAGACTTTTAAAATGGTTAATCCATTGTTTGGGGAGTATGTTGGTGCTGATTACAGGGGAGCTAGAGTCTTGGTAGCAGGGTCTATTTATAATTCTCCAGAATTGAGTATAGTCCCTGTTTTCTCCTGCTTCTCTGAGGTCTGCCCAAACTTCCTTTTGGAGTGCACTCTTTCTTTGCTTAACCTGTGTTTTGTAATTACGTCTACAGAGGGCGATTTCATTCTTATCTCTCGGGGACTTCTTTAGACTATATTTTAGTTCTCTCCGTGAGCAATTCGAGTCAAACCATCTTGGAGTTGTCAGTTCTTTAGTAGGCCGCTAAGTTTTTCATAGTCCTTCAACTACCCTAGTTAAGGATTTGAATGCCAAGACCACTTCTCTACCCTCTGTTGCAAGATCAAGACAAATCTCTGGGTGTTCCTTCCCTCTTTCCACTAGGGTGCTGTAGAATTCTTGTGGGTTAATCTTTGCCCATCTTATGCGCCTCCCTTGATCCGATAGTCGAATTACAATGTCCCCCACCAGATGTTCTACCGGTAGATCATTATATTCTATTTCAAGAGTTAGAGGGTTGTGGTCACTAAAGGGGCTCCACTCCGTTCTTACCTTTTTAATCTGTTCTTTAGCAAAGGCAGAGATTACTATAAAGTATATTATAGAAGCACAACCTCTCCCTTTAAATGTGGGTATGAGGGTGTCCCCTGCTTTCACTGGCAACAGGTCCATTGTGTGGGTAAGAGCAAAGCTATCTAGTAACTTCATAAGCAGTGTTCCTTCTCTGTTATGTTCGAAGTGTGGTCCACTTTCTACAGGGCAGGAAGACCAATCAGGGGACATTGGGAGTAGTTTAGGGCACAGGTGACAATTAAAGTCCCCCATCAGCAGGACAATTGGTTCGGGCCCCCCCTGCCTTAGGTCTGTTTCTTCTTTTAACCTACTCTCTAACTCTAGTAGTATGGGGAAATTTCCCTCAGTTGAGCCCGAATTGTAAAAATGTAGAATTAGAAATCTCTGTCCTTGTCCCTGGAATATCACTGCTTGTATGGTATCTGACACCCACATGGGTTGTGACCAAGTGCCTTTTAAGTCTAAATCGACGTATATCACTAACCCTCCTTTCGCCCTCCCAGATCTCACTTCTTGGGCTGGCCTAAAGAAGCATTTGTAGGCCTCCAGTTGGCAGGAGTCTGAGTCTTGTGCCCATGTTTCTTGTAAGGCTATAATATGAAAGCCCCTTATGTACTCTCTCTAATCTTTATTGTCAAATTTACCCCCCAGGCCAGCTACATTCCAAGAAAGAAATGTTAATCCTGCCCTATTTGCTTTCCTTCCCTCTGCGCTGTGTTCATTCACTCTACACTCTCCTATTTTATAGGACATTGAAACCTTATTGTTCTCCTCCCTCTGTTTTGGGGGGTCTTCTGTCCTTATTATTAACCCATTCCTACTATTAACAATTCCATCCTCTATTACAGGACTTGCTAGTTCCCCTGTTGCAGTGGTTGCGTGCTCTTTCTCTGTAGGAGGTAGTCAATCATTTTCATCGAGCGACTGCAGAGGGGCAAATCTGTTTCTCCACTGGGGATAGTGTTGGGGAGGTAGAAACTGGTCGGGGTAGTTCGTAGCTCTACCCCTTTGGGTATGGTGTGGCCTTCCAGGATTCCACATTGAGTGGTCAGAATTATTACTGCTCCATCTCCTTGGGTAGAAGTACCCAAGGGGGAGCGCACAAATTGTACTAGTGTGGTTTCTATTAGAATTCCTCAGTATATAGTCCACCAATCTAGCATCTATGAAATTTGCCACAATGCAATCCCCTCTTATATCTTTTTTCCTGCCTCCAAGCCAGTTAACTCTTCTTACATGCACTATCTCCCCCCTTTCCCCTTTATTCAATGGTCTATGAATATCCAACCACTTTGAAATTTTAGCATGTAGTTGAGAATGCAATTCTTTGTCTGATGCCCTGAGTTCCGGTACCCCTGCAAATACTATTAGATAGGGACTGGCTTCTGGTGGTAAATTTATATGTGGGGGGGCTATCTGGGCTGTAGAAAGGGTCAAAGTCCATGTAGGGTGAGCTATAAGGGCCATTTCTTAAATGATGGTCTTCCTGGCCCCTTTGTATGAGCGGTTGCTGAGGGCTTTATCAATATTTTTGGCGCTGGTCTTTTGATATGATCCCCCTCTAAGATCTTGGGAAACTTTCGGGGCATCATGTACCTGGGCAATCCTGTGTTGGATATTGCTAACACAATTGTTATTTGTCATTGTATTATTAGTGTTATTAGTGGCCACACTTATGGGTTGATTAGGACCTGAAGGGGGTTTCTTAGTTGTCAGGTCTATTGTCTTACCTTGTTTGGTCAATTCGCTCGCCATTTTGCCCACCCTACTTATGATTGGTTTCAGCTGGGCGATAATAAAGGTTTCCATGTGTTTCTTAAGTTCTCCTATGACCTCCTCAACCCACCCTGGTGGGTTTGTGTTTGTGTGCACCTTGTTGTCTACCAGGATGACCTCTTGTCTATTTTTGGGTCGACCATCTCCTATAAGTGACTTATGTTTTCTCTGTTGTCCCTTGGTCCTTCCCCGTTGTTTTGGTTTGCTATGGGGGATAGGGTCACTGTGCCCTGAGTTTTCTGCCCCAGAGAGAGGTGAGGGTTGAACACAGGGAACACCCTCTAACGGATTACTTGCTGACACTGAATTTCCAGTCATGCTGGGGCTGTCAGCTAGCATATGATCCTTAGATTGCGTTGGGGTAACTACTATAGGATTGGGTAAGGCTCCTTTCCATACGTTCTATCTCCCCAGATACCTTTCTCAACATCAAATCAATTGCAGTGTTTTTTTTACCCTGTTGTGAGCTGGAATGTTTGTTTCGGCCAGAGTTTGTTTGGGAGTTTCAACTAGGTGTGCTTTGCTCATAGCCAAGCGTGTTTTTGGGTGATTAGACATAGTGGGTGTAATTGTTGACTAGCTCTTAACCTCCCCCCAAGGAGCGGTCCAAGCTTCCTTCTTATGGGTGGCTAAGTCTGTCTAGTACTATATTTACTATATTTTCCCCTACCCCACCTCCTCCTAGTTGGACGGCTGAGTATCAACAAGTACAATTGTCCTACCAGGCACATGCGGCCAGTCCAAATTCAACAGTACCTGTCACAATAGTCCGTATCAAGGGGGGTGGCCCGTCCCGTTCCTGGTCGTCCGCGGACGGCCACAGACGGCCCGCCCTCTGCCCGGGCTCGGCCCGGCGCCATCCCGCGCGCGTCCCGCGACGCGGGATGTGCTTTGTTCTTTTTGTGCGCCTCCGAGCGCGGCTGGTAGCGACTTGTATTATTAGTGTTATTAGTGGCCACACTTCTGGGTTGATTAGGACCTGAAGGGGGTTTCTTAGTTTTCAGGTCTATTGTCTTACCTTGTTTGGTCAATTCACTCGCCATTTTGCCCACCCTGCTTATGATTGGTTTCAGCTGGGCGATAATAAAGGTTTCCATGTGTTTCTTAAGTTCTCCTATGACCTCCTCAACCCATCCTGGTGGGTTTGTGTTTGTGGGCACTTTGTTGTCTACCAGGATGACCTCTTGTCTATTTTTGGGTCGACCATCTCCTATAAGTGACTTATTTTTTCTCTGTTGTCCATTGGTCCTCCCCCGTTGTTTTGGTTTGCTATGGGGGATAGGGTCACTGTGCCCTGAGTTTTCTGCCCCAGAGAGAGGTGAGGGTTGAGCACAGGGAACGCCCTCTAACGGATTACCTGCTGACACTGAATTTCCAGTCATGTTGGGGCTGTCAGCTAGCGTATGATCCTTAGATTGCATTGGGGTAACTACTATAGGATTGGGTAGGGCGGATAAACTCCTTTCCATACGTTCTATCTCCCCAGATTCCTTCCTCAACATCAAATCAATTGCGGTGATTTTTTTTACCTTGTTGGGAGCTTGAATGTTTGTTTCGGCCAGAGTTTGTTTGGGGGTTTCAACTAGGTGTGCTTTGCTCATAGCCGAGCGTGTTTTTGGGTGATTAGACATAGTGGGTGTAATTGTTGACTAGCTCTTAACCTCCCCCCAAGGAGCGGTCCAAGCTTCCTTCTTATGGGTGGCTAAGTCTGTCTAGTACTATATTTACTATATTTTTCCCCTACCCCACCTCCTCGTAGTTGGACAGCTGAGTATCAACAAGTACAATTGTCCTACCAGGCACATGCGGCCAGTCCAAGTTCAACAGTACCTGTCACAATAGTCCATATCAAGGGGGGTAGCCCGTCCCGTGCCTGGTCATCCCCGGACGGCCACAGACGGCCCGCCCTCTGCCCGGGCTCAGCCCGGCGCCGTCCCACGCGCGTCCCGCGACGCGGGATGTGCTTTGTTCTTTTTGTGCGCCTCCGGGCGTGGCTGGTAGCGTCAGTGGGTGGGGCCTGCAGGGATTGTGGGGGCTGTAGTCCCCCGGCTCGGCGGCCGCGGTTTGTAGGCGGCAGCAGGGGGGACCAGATGCAGCTCCCCCCGGCGAACTCCCAGCGATCACAGGATTTGTCCCGCAAGCAAGATGGCAAAGCAGTTTTGTCCCTCTAATTCGGCGTTCTTTCTGAGCCTCTCCCGCTCCTTCACGGAGCTTTGGTCTGTTTGTGCGCCTCCGGGTGCGGCTGGTAGCGTCAGTGGGCAGGGCCTGCAGGGCCTGCAGGGATTGTGGGGGCTGTAGTCCCCCCGCTCGGCGGCCGCGGTTTGTAGGTGGCAGCGGGGGGGACCAGATGCCCAGATGCAGCTCTCTCCGGCGAACTCCCAGCGATCACAGGATTCGTCCCGCAAGCAAGATGGCAAAGCAGTTTTGTCCCTCTAATTCGGCGTTCTTTCAGAGCCTCTCCCATAGCCTCACTTACAGTGCTATCCTATGCATGTAGGCCTCATTGCCAAAGTTTTTCTGCGCTTGAAGATCATTTGCATGCACTTCCATTTCTATCCAGGTCATACATGCCAACACACTTGCTTCAGCAGCGTGACTCATGATTTTTTAAACCATACAGCTTTATTTTTGCTTTCTCCCCCTAAAATTCCCTCATAATCAATGCAAGTAAAATAAATTCGTCTGAATTGTTTTTTTAACGTCTCTCTCTCTTTCTTCCAAATGTTAGCATTATGACGTATATTGTGTTTTACTTCCCTGTGCTCAAGGAGAGGGCAGGCCTGTCTGGAAATGTGTGTGTACTGAAAGACATTTGTAGTGGAAGTCCCTATGATTAAAGTGTACTGGAAGTCCCTATGATTAAAGTACAAATATCAAAACTTAATAATACTTAGGGGCCGATTACAATGTCAGTCGGAAAGGCTCCAAACAGGATTCGGATTCTCTGAATTCGATTCGGAACCTAGGTTTCTGACCGAATTGGATACATTTCTGACTGATTGATTACAATGCAGAGAAACCGTTTGGGCTGTGTAATTTGGTTCCAATTGGCATTCGGACAGCCAGAGTCATTTGGAGCCGAATCGTACAGCTCTATGAACACGGTTTCCAACCGAGCCATTACAATTGCTGAATTCGACAGTGGTCTCCCCTCTGTTTGCCTGACACAAAACGGCTGACAGAGTACGAATTTGGGGACTCGCTGAACCGATTCGTTGGAACAGTTTCCAACCAACATTTTAATAGGCCTTATAATGTGTTTAATAGCCAGGACAACTGTACTTTCCTCATAACTTGCTTTGGTGTAAAATGCATTTGGAAAAAAAAAACTTTTAACTAGTCTGACAAAATAAATCAGGCATCTTCCGCTTACTTTGGGAGTGCTGGAACATGGGTATCCAATGAAATATGGAGGTCGTCTCCCTCGACATGCCATCAATTAAGCACTATGTTTACAGCTTTAGGCATGTCACTTAAAAACTTAAAAATCATCGACATCATGCGTTTAAGTCTAATTAGTTTAACTGAAGCCAACAGACCCTACGAGATTAAATGCATTAAAGTGCTTGGTGCGCGGCTCCCCTGGCTAGGTTTGACGGCTCCCCAGGGAGCCATGGCACACAGTGTGGGAACTACTGCTCTGAGTGAATAACAAATTTAATTTATTTACTATTAGTTTATTAAACAAGTTACAGAAAATAAAGAGAGTGAAGCTCCAGCTGCCCCTGTGCTCCTGTCACTTAATTTGTCACCTCCGAGGCCAGGGGTTGCAAAGACAGTGATAGGTGTAGCAAAGGGTAAATCAGGGGTTGCAGCTGTGACCCCTAGTGACCCCTAAATGGCGCCTATGCAGAAATCTCAGTTTTTACAACCAGATGTACAGAGCAACGTTTGTTGCAAATTTCATGGCGTTTGAAAAGGTTTTCCAAAAAGCTCGACAAAGCGTGCACAAATAGTATATTTAAACTAGGCACATCCACATCCCCGCCTTGAATTTTCCTGAGCCCAGTTCCTTTTTACCCGAGACCTAGAAGACATTGCTGACATTTTTAAACTCATGATTTCATCCCCCTTCATAGCAGGAATCCCAGCTCATTCTGAAAATCTGGCCAAGATCAAGCCTTGTGTCTGTGTGTGCCAGTTGTGGGAGATCATTGATTAGAACTTTACCTGTAAGAAGCCAGTGGCCCAAATAACTCATGTTATTGCACTTATCTGGAAGTCTGAGTCATAGGAACTTTTCACCACTGAAGTTAATATTTAGTGCATTAGAAATCTCTCACCACAATATTCACCAGGTAAATTTCAATAGGTCAAACCTGTCAACATGTACCCAGATAAACTGCCCAGAAATAACCAAAACATGTTGTGAACTTGGTTAAGGAATACACCACAAATTGCATATTATTCCCCAGTTTGGAGGGGACAAGTCATACAGGTGATATTTATCACACCCAATAAATTTCAAACCCCAGGGTATGACTTTACTGGGTGGATGAACATTGACCCTCAGTAAAGGGCATTTGTAATTAACACGAATATTCAAATCTGTTGTTTTGTGCTATAAAATTGCATCTTTGTGTCAATTTCTGGTGTATAGAAGCATTTAAACAAGATGACTGCCAGCACCAACTTCTATCGTTCTGTTGTTCCAGTGCATTCATGATAAAATGTTACTACTGATTACAGTGAATTGCGCCATTTGCCATACATTTTTACCACAAAAGGCATATACAAAGTGGCATAATGGAGTAATTTCGGGATTTTCGTGTAAACAGTGTAACACGAAATTCCTGAAATGATGCTGGCATAATTTACTTATTTCACTAAGGCCTAGTAATTGGGACGAAAGAAGGATTCATAAATACCTGTCTTTGCTGTTTCTGGAAAGTGTTTTGGTTGCCAAGTTCAAAATACCCTTTCGTGGCTGGGCTGCCAAGCACTGAAGCATGTGCATCACGTCATTCCAACCGCATCATTGACGTCACATTTCCTGTTCTGTCAGATCCCACAAGTCCAGTTCAATCCTTCTGATTTTACATAAATGAAATATATAGTACACTTAATTATAGGGGCTTTCAGCCACCTCTCTTTGCCCATTGGTCTGTCGTGTCGTTCAGATTTCAAATTCAAACCCACTCACTACAGTTTACATCATGGGACAATGAGTCAGCTCACTAACTTCACTGTATGTTACTATATTCTTCCTTTTCACAATTAGCCCATCCGCACATAAAGTAGTTCTCGTCAGTTCCAGGAACTATGATTGCAATGTGTGCTTCTTTTTGTATTTATGGCTCTGCTGTGCTTCCTCGAAAGTGCATGATGTTGTCAGCGCTTCAGTGCCAGCCTGACTCTCTGAAGAACATGTTATTTTTCAGTCCGCCCCCTCTGGGCCTGTTTGCTTTTTTAGGCACCGGCACATGTAATCTTTTTTTGGGCCTCAGTGCCATATTGCTGCCACTCTCTTGAATGCCAATAGTGTTCACATTGTATTTGGTGAATGCCCAGGAAAAGCAGCAGCAAGGGCAGAGGTCAGTGCCAGAGCAGCTGCTGACTCGCACCCTACTGATGAGAGCCATCCAGGCTGTTCTTATGTCACTGCTGAAGACCCAAAACACTGGTTTTGCGTGGATGCATGACTTCCTTCCCTGAGCTCCCTGCAGGTTGTGTGGTTTGTCTCAGGTCTGCAGTGTCAGGAGATCTTTGGGAAGTGGCTGCGGTAGTCAGTCGCATTACGAAACTTGAACAGCCGCGGCCCGTGGAGGGAGTTCCGTGGGGCAGAAACGCGGGGCGGGGGAAGGGCAGGGTGGTTGGTGCTAAACACTGGAATATGGATAATGTGAGGTAAGTAAACAATTTGATAAATAAAAAAAGAATTTCGGAGCGCGCCCTGCACAGGCCCGGCTCCAGGAATTTTTATTTGGGTGGGCCAAGAGTGCATTCGGGTGGGCCACTGCGGCAGTCACGACTCGCGCGAGGGGGCGGGGATATTGGGGGGGTGGTGGGGGGGAATAGTGGGATGGCGGGGGTGTCACGCGCAGAGGTCTGGTGGGGAGGGGTTCAATTTAATAATATTCAAAAACAGGAAGCAGGCAGCCAGGCTTCCTCCCCTAAACCAATCACAATGCTCTAAGCAGCACTGTGATTGGTCAGTATGCCACCCAGCCAGGGGCCTATGTGGCCCTGCCCTGCTCGCATGTACAAATGCTATTGTGCAAGACGGTATTAACAAGGGTCGTCCCAACGCAACGATTCAAGATGGCCGCGTAAGCTCCCGGCTCCGCCGACCTCCACCGGCGGTCGATATATCCTGCTGTTCATCCTGTTCCACCACCGGGCGCCTGGGTGTATGATGTCTGCCTGACACCATTGGTGCAAACCCGGTCTTTCTAGCTGCTTGGGTGACAAAGTTCTGTCGTGTTTCCTCCTGGGCCTATTTCGGGGCTGTTGCCGGGACCTCGATTTCCTGTTCACCCGGATTGCCATTGATCAACGGCGGCTGTGAGTCCGGGGTCCGGTCCGGTCCTGCGACTTTGGATTTTGAGACTTTGCATCGCAATCCAGTCTTTAATAGGCGACGAGATATATTATCGTGACGGACGGCGATCATCCTGAGCCGCGGTCTGGGGACGCCGCCCGGAGACCTTGCTGGGGGGACGAGGTCGGAGGGCTATCCCCCGCGGCTGAAGAAGGTGCAGTGTCTGCCGGTGATGAGCGCGCCCGCAATCTACGTCTGCCTTATGTGTGCCTAGAGCCTTGGTAGTGATCCCGGGGCTCGAGTCTCACTTTGTCCCTGTGGCCCGGGGGATGGAGCGGACGGATGGCGCACCATTGTTGAGGTCCATCATGGCCGCCATAGGGGCGCTCCGTACCCCGTTTACCGTCACGTATGACCGGCTCACAAAAAAGCTGGAAAACATTCGTCTAGGACTGGACGACGACCCTGCGACAAGTGACCAACATCCCTTGATACCGGTGGAGGCCTTGACCCATCGCTTTGAGGTTCCCGACCGGTGCCCTGCCTTGGCTCATTTGGATTCTTTTGCCCTGAGTTACTCTGCACCCGTTGTTATCAATGGTCTTCCCTGTGTGCTTCCCGTCCGGAGGACCCTCGCTGCGAATGAGCCCTTCCTGGACTCTTGGAGAGGTCGGTCTTTCCTTTCTATCTTGTCCTGCTGGTTCTGTGGGCTCCGCCATTTTGACTGTTTCCTGCCTATTGTGCTTCGGAGGACATGGGGCTTTGCGCGGAGTCGCACTGGCCAAGGCTGACTTCATCTGGTATCCGGCTTTAACACGTCACCATTGCTTCGACTGGACTGCTGTATTCTTTCTCACGAACCTATTGTCACTTGGGCGCCATGTGTTTTAATGCGGACTTGATCATGCCTGGGCTCCTTCCGGGTGGTGGTTGGACTTGGTTGATGTCTTCCCCAGCTGACCGCTTGCTTTCCTCTTTTAATGGTTGGATGATATGCTTTGGGGTGATCGCCAATGGTGGGGGGTAAGGGAGTCCGGGAGTGTGTTTGTCGCTCCCCTCCTCCTCTTTATATTTTTCCCTTCTGTGGGGCAGTTCCTGGGCGACAGGCACGCTGTTAGTGGGGTTGGCCTTAGCCATTACAGGTGTGCAGGGTGGTGGGTGCGGGGGGGGTTTGTTGTTTTAGTTTATTTTGTTCTATGGTTCCTTTCTCTTTCTTTTCTGTCTGTTCTTGGGAGGGTACTCTATCTCTCCAGTAGGGCTGGCGGTCTCTTTTACTTCTTCTCCTTTTTCTATCAGGCGTTTCCACTTGCCTATGCCTTTCTGTCCTTAGAGGGTGGGTTCATGGGATGGTGCTCTGCTACACTACTTGCTGCTGTATTGCCTGTAGCTCTGTCGCTGCCTCGGTGACCGTATTGTTGCATAACTGTGTGAGTTTTCACCTGATATTGATTGCTTTGTGGGGTCCGTCCCCCCTCATCTCCTGTTCTTAAACTGGATGGTGTGACGCCTTTGAGATAGCCGCCGCTACTTCTTCATCATAACTAAAAAACGAAAACCTGATTTATCCTTTGCTCTGGGGTGCCCATGACCACGTGTGGTAGTCGTACAGCTTCTCCTTTACTTAATTGTTGTTCGACTTCTGTTTTTTTTGCTTCTTTTGCGGCTGGCCCCTGTGGTTGTGGGCCTGCGCATGTAATACCTTGCATTTCTTAATAAAGGTTTAAAAAAAAAAAAAAAAAAAAAAAACAAGGGTCGTCCCTTCCTAATAGCGAGCCGCATTTGTAGGCATCATTGTTTTGCGACCACAATTAAAGTCACAAAACACTTGCAGTTTACCTCCTACTCCAAATAGGTAGTAATCCACTTGAAAGAGGAAGGGGTCACCAGGGGAGCCCTTCCCCTTTGTGAAAGGATGTGAAAATATTTTTTAAGAGCAAGTAGTGGTCCCACGGACTGCTGCCTGCTCTTGACAAAAATGAAACAGACAATTAATTTGTCTTTTTTAAAATGCATCCCATGTAAGGTCCCTTTGATGTGAAAAGGAGGTTTCTAAGGTGGGAGTATCAGGCAAGTAACACTACTCAGCCTCCCTCGTTCCCAGCCTTCAGAGAGAATCCCTCTTCATTACTGACGCCACCTAACCCCGGACTCTGCAGCACACTCCCTTCCAGCCCTGATTATCCATTTTCTACCATCCATCTCTTGTGCACCTTATCTCACAAATGACCTTGGGCCCCAGCCCCATCTCATAATGCAATGCAGGGTGCGCGACGAAATTCGTTTTATTTATTAAATTGTTTACTTACCTCACATTATCCATATTCCAGTGTTTAGCATCCCCCACCCTGCCCCTCCCCCGCCCCACCTTTCTGCCCCACGGAACTCCTCCACAGGCCGTGGCTGAACTTGAAGGCCCCCATTACGAAGTACATGGAGGAGGCCCCCCGTGCTCAAGACCCAGACAGCAGCTCTCAGTCCAGTGGTCCGCTGACTGTGCACAATGCGGGAGGGGGCCCCCAGGAGCTCAGCATCTGGGTTGGATTGGGCTTAGAAATCGGCCCAGGCACGCTAAAAAAAGTGTCCCAAATTTACATATTACCTTTCCGCAAAACACTGCTTCGGTAAAGTTTTATGTACACCTGAAAACAAGTGAGGCCACTTCTGCTCAGGCCCCCTGCCCCCACTCAGTATGCACACATTAATTGGCCTGCACAGCGAGAGAAAGGGACTGACACCTCTGCTCCTTGATAAAAGGGGGGTACTGGACGCCCATCTGTCTCCATAAAGGCCACTCAGGGCCCCACTGGCCCGCTGGCGACATCTGAACACACCAAACACAGCCCAAATCGGCACCCCATTCTGCCAAAAAAGTAGCCCACAGCTGGAACTTTGATACCGCCCCCTTAGCCATTGCCCGAGTGCCCCCTTACCGCTCCGACCCTGCTCAGCACACCCCCCCCCCCACACACAGACCACGAGGGCTGGGGGGGTAATGTTACGCCACTGGCTGTCGTGCAGGCTATGTCCCCAGAGCTTGTCACTCTGATAGTGCTTGGTACAGGTGTGGAAAATGGGTTGGAGTGTAAGTCACTTGACTGAAAAATAAGCTCTAAGTTTTAGGAAAGCAAATAAACTGCTCTGCATCAGAACAGGACCAGCCTTAAGAATCTGTTTCTAGCCCCCTCACTGCTTAAAATATGCCAACTATTTTAATCTTCGAGTGCACAATAAATCTGCGTTCCAGTTTGTCCCTTGTGACATGCATTTCCAAATGCCTTATATATACCAACTGTGCTGCTTAAATCAGCAGATTTTTTGTTGCGGGTGGTAAGGTGATTTTAAGGCAATCCGCGAAGATTCTCTGCAGGGCTGGGGTCCATTTCTAATGGAAAGGTGGCTCATTAGAGTGGTTGTGTAAATATTAGAGATGTGCAAAATTTGCGAAAGTTGCTGTCACATCATTGCATGAAATTTTTGCAAAATGATGTATAATTATGTGAAATGCAAATCTGTCATTATTCTGTGCTATACTGTAACCCGAAATGCATCCTCGCGTCGATTTTTTGCAAGAGGATGTATTTAAACAGCACTGTAAGCATCAGCCATTCGTGTTATGTCGCTTGCTGAACATTCTTACAACAAATAGCGTGTTTCTTTATGTTTTTTTTGCCACGAAGACGTGTGTAATTATGTAAAGTGGCATAACTGTGTAATTTCTGAAATTGAGTGTAATGCGAAGTTTTCGCAATTACAAAAATCATGCTCTTCGGCAAGGTGTCAGGATACGAAATAAATGCAAACAAAACTGAAATGATGGCCTGGAACATTAGTAACACGCAGCTGAATGTCGCCCCAAATTTACGCTATCTAGGGGTCAGGATTATACAGGAGGTAGGGAAAATTCCCGATTATAATATTGATCGGGTATTTAAAGCAACTCAAAGCAGCTCAAGGCCTGGGCGCACCTCCCTTTAACCATCTTCGGGAGGATAAATCTAGTGAAGATGTCCATCTTGCCCAAATTCCCATTCCTCTTTAATTCCATACCTCTGGCTTTTGATACCAAACAAATAGATAAGTATCAACGAGAGATCAATTCCTTTATCTGGAAATATAGAGCACCAGACTGGCATGGAAAAAGCTTAGGCAGAGGAGGGAAAAAGGTGGGCTGGCATTACCGGATTTGCAATACTACGCATGGGCCTTTCAGCTTTCGCATTCTCGAATGCTGTTAAAAAAAACAACGATTATCCCAGGAGGTGAAATGTTTTGGGCCATGCTAGAGGGGGCCAACTTACCAGCTGAGGGCTTCCTGTTTAACACCTTCGACGCTCATGACGAGCTCAGCTCGTCATGAGGTACAACTCCTTACACTCATGACAAGCTGAGCTCGTCATGAAACAATGGGAAAACCAAAAGCTCAGCACAGGAGGAAAATAACACTAGCATCGATGATGTTAAATTTGGAGACCAAAAATTCTTCAAAAAAGCCAAATTAAAAATTCTGCAGTCACTAGCGAAAAGCTGGGCTACGATCAGAAAGAAAATAGGAATTAGCTATTTTTCTAATCTTGCTCCACTGTGGGAATCGCCAGGTACTCCACCTTGCCTGCAGGATAGTTTGGCAACACCCTTGAAAGATTCTGGAATTCTGGGATTACGAAGTGGGGAGAATTATTGGCCGAGGGTGCACTACAGTCCTGGAAAGAGCTACGGGGGAAGGTGGGTTCTGGCTTATCCTGATTTAAATATATTCAGCTAAATAGTTGGGTGCAGGCACAGCTCAGAAAGGGGGCTTCTTTGGAGAAGGGGATTAACCTCGAGGAGCAATTGTTAGCAAGGCCAGGAGGTAGCAAACAGTTCTCAGTATGGTATTGAGCAATTTTAGAGGAGGTCGATGGGGATTTCAAACTAGCTGATGAGCTATGGAGAACTGAGATAGATATCCAGTGTGAGCAGCTGTGGATAGAGTCATTCTCCCTTTTGCATAAATTAGTGAAACCAGCATGGTTGAAGAGAAACCATCTCTTCACAGCTCACAGGGTGTATCTCTCTCCCCTAAGATTATCAAAATTCCAGCCAGGGAAAGCATGTAACAAGTGTGGCTTGTTCGGAGCGTCCGATGTCCACATGTTTAGAGATTGCCCCCCCTTCTGGCTTTTTTGGGAGGAAGTGATGCGGATGCTGGATTCTGCTCTTAACGCTTCTGTGAGCATGAGTCTCCCACTAATCATTTTTGGCATTGATGGAAACACCTCGGGACATACAAGATCTTTTCTCTTTTACGCTATCTTACTGACAAGAAGACAAATTTGTAAATTCTGGGTAGAGACTACCGCACCCACACATTCTGGCTGGTTGACGTCCCTTTACGAAACATCTAGAGTTGACCTGGCTAGGTCCTGCAGCAGGTAAAAACTCGAATTCTGGGACTTACTGGTACAGTGGAGATAGGATTACCGTTTTTTTTTCCCTGGGTCCTATGATTATGCCTCGATACTCTCCTTGGTCCATCGTAAATGGTCTCCCAGATAGAAATATGGTTCAACAGGTTGATTGTAACCTCGCTGGAGTTAATATACCTACCCTCCTGCCTCGGATGCTCCTTCCGCCATCTACTACTTCGTGTCTCGAGGTGAGATCTAAAAAGGTCTTCTAAATTCACCTGGGGGTGACACGCAAGGTGGTCGGTGTTTCCAAAATGAGGGGATAGACAAATGAGGACAATAAAAAAATAATAAAAATTAAATAAATCATGCTCTTTAATTTAAATTTCACCCATGTCACTAGTTTTGTATTTCACCCATGCCACTAGTTTTGTAAGCACTTTAAGAAGCACAAAGGATTTGCACTTACTATGCCTCGGTGGGATTTGAACTGTGAAACTGCCATTTGAGCTATATGGCTCTGCAACGGTGTTTCCCCAGCAGATGTTTGAAGCAAGCAGAGATTTCCTCTCCTAGCTGTTGAAGGTCAAAAGGCTTTTCTGCAGCTAGCAATGTCTCTGGCAACACTTAATTTCCACAGATGTTCTACTTCTTTCTGTCCTTTCTGGTCTGCTCAGAGCACAGCATGTACTCCATGTCCGTGAGGGGCTTTTGGTACCCTGAAGATCCGCTGCTAAAGAGTCTTGAACTAAACAAGCATGTGTGCACATTCTTCTGTGTGTCTCTTGGGTTGAGCTCTCTCAATGTGGCAGGCGCCGAAAAACAGGGCAGATGTCACAGTTGCATGTTATTTTATTTTATATTCTGTTTCTTTTCTTTTGTGAAATCTGTTTAACAGGCGCATGCTTTTAACAAAATGTAAACTATGGTTCTTTAGCTTGGATAACATTATAGTATGCCACTGAATGTCAAATTTTCAAAACCCAATATGATGGACACTGTTCTTCATTGAAGGTAAGTAATTGACCCATGAGAAACATTAGTGTAGTTGCTAAGTTTATATGTTGTGACACATTCATCAACTCCAGAATTGTTAGAATTGTTCATCACCAACAGTGGCCCTTCTGTGATTGGTGAGTGTTGGTGTCCTCTTCATCCTATTGTTTGTGGTTGTGTCATTGACATTTTTCTATATTTATCTTTTTTAGTTTCTAAATTGCTGTACACATAATTTACAATTGACTTGTCACTTTACCCGTCTGCACTTATCCCGATCACTGCACAAACCCCCTCCCTCTCACCCTCCTAGTGGGCACTGCAAAATATTATTTATGTGTACAGCAATTTAGAAACTAAAAAAGATAAATATAATGAAATTCATACGAACACTATGTGAATAAACAATAGTGTTTTTTCAACTAACTTTGCCATTGATTGTTCTTTATAAGTTTTGTATTAATTCTAATCTGGTCAGGGACCACTCTATCTATAACACATAGCTACCCAGGTCCCTCTGACCTTCTGGGTTGATCCCCTATTCTGTAACCAGTGTTGGATGCAGCATGGGGCATTGGGTCAGCTCACTTCAACCATTGTCTAACTTCACTCTGAGTGATGGCATTCTGCTCTTTAGCAAGGACCACATCCGCTCACAAAGTAGTTCACTTTATTGCCAAGGATTACTATCACAACATGAATTTTGGAGACCAAAAAAGTTTGCTTTTTTCATTTATTTTTTAATATTGGCTAGGACCTGGCAGCGCTCACCAAAATGTTTTAGGAAAACCATACAACAACAACAAAAACTAATATTAAAATAGCCAAACAAGCATTGACAAATCCAAAACTCTAAAATTCAATGCCACACTGATTGGCTTTGCCAGTGCTACTTTTATTGGCTAGTGCACTTTTTATGACGTCACTTCTAACTGAGAATATGGTGAAATAAAGTAAAAAACATGTCGTTTTCATAATCTCTGTTCTGAAAAATTTGATAAAATGTGCACTTATGTAAAATATAACATGCAAATTTGCACTAATCATAGCAAAAGGCGTATGTGCAAACTAATGATTAGGTGCATAAATCACAGACACACAATTGCGGATGTCCAAATTCAGGAGCACAACCCAATTTTCGCACAGGCTTCTGGCCTGTTCATGCTGCCGCCATTAGTCTTGGGTCCGACTGAACACGAAGTAAAAGCCTTATTTAAAAGTGCACGGGTCAAACCTTAGTGCTTCCTCTTACCGTGCTCCTGCTGAGAGTGGAGAGGTGTGGGCTCTAGGCCCACATGATGAATAAAGAATGGGACAGACACTGCTCACATAGGTGCATAACTGGCAACGAGCATTTGCACTGGAGCCCTTTTATTAACAGGGTCAGCAGACTGGTGACACCTGTGGTGGATGGTTGTGGGTTGGGGTGGGTAGTAGGACTGCCAGTACGGATGGGCTGTGGTATGACGTGTCCAGCAGGACAGTACATTCCTCCCAGAATCCAAAAGAAATCAAACAAAAATCCAAATTGTGGAAACAACACAAATAAACTGGATACCACATAGTCTATGATCTTTGGAGTCAGGTTAGCTGGATAGCTGGTGACACATGGTAGGGTGAGGCTGGCAGCTACCAGAAATCTTCGCTCACCGTCATAAATTAACCAGGGTTGTTCAGGTTTCAAACAGTGGCACAGAGACATCACAGGCCATTTGACACCAAACCAGAAGTAATAATCCCTATAGTCTGGCGTTGATCCGCTCTGCTTGAACTAAGGACAATTTGTGGTTGGTGTCAACAATTTAATCAGGAACGTTGGCGGAGTCCATTTCAAAGTTTAGCTGGTGGTGATGTTTAATTCGCTGATGATCATCTTGGCGTGCTGCAACCTGTTGGATCCTCTACTGCCGGACCTTGCTACCTCCTGGAAACCATGTTGGGGCCGAGTCAAGTCCATCTCTTGTGCTTATGAAGGACCCTTGGATGGTTTTGTCACAGGGCTGCATGTGGTGTGCGCATGGGGCTGCATGTGTTCCACGTCTGGGGCACTGCAAAACTGAAGAGGAGCCACTGCCTAGTCACTTGTGCATCTGCAGGGGTAGAAGAGTCTTGGTCAAGACATGCTCTCACTACCGGTATCAGGATGCAGGCAGGGTGAGTAGGTGGTCGCTAGTTGACTAATTCTGCAGGTGGTCATTGGAGTTCCTTGCTTGTAGCTATGATAACGGTGCTGGACTCAACTCTGGTAGTTTGGTACTCCATGGGTAGTTGTGATGATGCTCTAGACAGGGGATGGCAGGAAGGGGTTTCCAGTCATGTGGTGAACCTGTACGACAGGTGGTGACAACTTGCCTTGATGTATGCAGGCCTTTTTTCTTGGGTTGTCAACAACCGGGAGTGATGATGGCCTGTGTTTCCATTCTTCCTTTGAGGGAACATCTGCACCCTTGTACCTGGATGTTTTGAGTTTCTGAGTCATCAGTAAAAGTGTGTACTCTCGAAAGTTACGCTGGGAAGCGTTGTGCAGAGACTCAGTTTGTGTGCGCTTGCAGCTTACTCTCAGTTCTCCAGCTGAACTGTCGCTAGGTCGTCCTTGTTTCAACTAAGTAGCTTGCTCCTTGTGTGTCTAGATTCCCTCAGTCAGCAGGTCAAGTCTTCTCTGGGGTGAAATGGTGATAGTCACTCCGACTAGAAAGAAGCTGATAACTAAACTTTACAGGGCCGTACAGGGGGAAACACCCTTTAGTTCGGACAGGAGTTTGGAAAGATGGAACGCGTTGTTGGCCTCCCCGATCACTGACAAAGAGTGGGGGCAAATGTGTGTGTTGACTGGCCGCTTGACTTCAAATAGTAATCTGAAAATAATCCATTTCAGATTTCTGCATCAAGTATATTTCACTCCAGATAAATTATATAAGATAGGTCTTAGGGAGTCGAGCAACTGCAAAAGATGTGCTCTAGGGGGAGCTGACTTTTTGCACCTCGCATGGCAGTGTAAGTCAGTATTTCAATATTGGGAGAAGGTGGTTGCTCTGTTATATACCATGACGGGTCAGGTAATACCATGTACGCCACTGGCATGTATACTAGGCTATGTCCCTCAGATAAAGGCTATAGTGGGACGATTTGTCAAAGTGGCTTTGCTGTTGGCGAAGCGGCGAGTGTTATTCACGTGGGACAGTAGGATGTGCCCGAAAACGGACTTGTGGATAAAGCACATGGTGTATTGTCGTGAACAGCTCGAGTTGTATGCTGAGGAACTGCGGGCGACATCTAGACCCACAGACATCTGGGCTCATTTGAGAGAGTTCTTTTTGGCACAAACTGAGCTAGCGCCTGACTGAGTTATTACCAAAGGGGGCGCTCTTGCGTGGCCTCGAACGCTCATATTAAACTTCTTGGTGGCGAAAGCAAAATTGGCATGTACCTGCATGCTTGAAACTGATCACTAGACAGTACCTAGTTGGGGGTTATTTATTGTTCTTTGCGTTGTTACGAATGTTCTTCTTTGTACTGAGAGATGCTTATACAATGTATGGTGGAAATGTGTGTTTGCTGTATGACAATGCATTACTTCTCAAAAAAAGCAACAACAAAAAAGTCTTCTCTGGGGTGCCTTTTAGGCTTGGTTTTTTTTTATCTTCCCTCCAGGGCTTGGCTAGTCTTCAGATTTCCCAGTGTGAAATGACAGGCCACAATTACACTTCCTCTTATTCTTTTCTCCTTGGTGTTTCAGCAGGCACCTTCTTTCCAATGATGCAATTGAGACTTCTCTCTGCTAGAGTCTCTTTTTTTGGGTGCAGCCGCATGTACCATATTTGGGATTATGAAGGTGAGACTTCTAGTCACTTGGGTCTTTACTCCTTCTGGGTGCAGCGGCATGCACCTTCTTCAGGGCTGGTCAACAGGGCCTCTCAGTAGTCGACTATCTCTAAAGTCCAGACACCATCCTTGGGTGCTGGGCTGTGGCCTGGTGATAATTAGGAAGGTCGCTGATCCTGTTCTCCTCTTGTTCTTGAGTGCAGTGTGGCGTCCGGCCACGTCTTGCATGTCTCCTTTTCAGGGACCTTATAGGAGCTCCTATTCCCTGGGTAAATTAATGAGGTTGGTCCCCTTCCTCGATGGTCTTCCCACTGCTAGACTCTTCTTTTCTGGGTCATGCAGAACTTGCGCCTTGAGGTGTCGCTGCCAACAGGCATGGTTGGTGGAGTATGGTACGGTGTGCCTTGAGGGTGCGGGATGGTGTGGTACTAGTGTTTGCACACAATTGCTGTGTTGTGTGCTTCTGTACACCTTCTGGTCTGGCCTTGCTTTCCTTGGACCTTCTACTGCCTGGGGCTGTGTTGATCTGGCAGGCTTGGACAGCCAGATTGGTGTCTCTGGGGTTCTCAGTCTCTTTAGTGGTTGGCACTGGGTAGGTTGCATCTCATCCTCCGGGTGTCCTCATGAGGCCTCCACTGCTTCATCGTGCTGAGCCCACAGTTGAAGCAATCTCCTCCCTTTTATTGAATGCATCTCTAATTGTCTTCTCACCTAGTTGCAGAAGCAAGTGCCTGTCTTCTTTTTCTCCAAAAGTGGCTTACAGTTCCACAATGAAGTAGTGGCCACTTCTTCCGGCTCATCAGACCATACCTGGGTGTCTGTGAGGCCAACTGCTGCTGTTGACTCTTGGCTGGGGTGGCGCTACAGGCTTTTCCACCTTGAGTCACTTGTACTGTCTCTGTTTGGCACTGTCCCAACTTTTATTACTACTTTTGGGCAGGTGATGAACTGATGCAATATCACTGCTCAGTAGTAGGTGTAGCATTTGATGCCTCACCGTTAATCTTGATGGGCTGGGTAATGAAGCCTGTTTGAGGGGACTGGGGTGTTGGCAGTCTTAACTACCCTGGGCGTGATCAGCAGGAGTTACTGTCTGTGGGTCCCATGCCTGTGTGCTGTTTAGGCTACTGAGATGGCTTGTTGTGTTTAAGGAATGCTGCCTTAATGGTGTGGACCCTCGTGCACCTTGTGGTGAGCCGGGCACTTCTAAGCTGTGTAGGGCCCCTAGAGCATGCTGGGAGAGGGGGAGAATTTGGTGGTGTAGGTCAGACATCATGACATTTCCACCAATACCAATGTGATGCAGATCCTCTGAGTCTTTGTTTTATGATCACTGGTTGAGCCCCCTCCCTGAGTTTGTGCTTTAGGTTTATTTTATTTAGCATGGTATGCCGCGGTGAGCTGGTGCCCCTTCTGGCAGTAGAGGGGCTGTTCACCGCTTCAGTGCTTTAAAGTTCCTTCTGCCAATGGCATCCTTTTGTGGCAGACCCTGGACTCCCAGCAACTCACTTAAAACTGCTGGGGCAGCCATGTGCCTTGATGCAGCAGCGCCTATGACACCGCAGGCTCATTCTACCTCCCTTGCTCTCATGTGGGTGTTGGCTCAGGGGGTGGAAGGACAGCTCTGGGAGACGACTGGTCTTCACTTCACCCTGTGGTGGCAGCCAATAGGGGGCATGCAGCGCTCATTTTGCCTGTCTCGGGTGCAGTAGCTTACCCGTGATGGGTTCACCTTCTGTCCTGCTGTTTCTCAGTATAATGATCCTTGTGCCTTATTCATGTCTTCCCCTCTTGCACTTAGGGAGTGGGACACCACTGGTGCAGCAGGATTGAAACAGGAGGTCCAAACGGTATTCTCCTCTCCTGCAGAAGTAGCAGATTACCAGTAGAGGTGTGCGGTGCTCTCAGCACCCATGATGGGTTTGTGTTCCCAGGCTCCATTACTGCCAGCTCTCCAGCCCTTTTCATGGGCAGCAGGGCCAGCTTGCAGCTCTCTCCTCTTCTTCTGCAGGCAGGGGTCGACAGGGCAGCTGTGGGTGGTATGTCCTCTCTTCCCTGTGGGGGTAAAATGCAGCCATCAGGGGGCATGTGGTGTCTTCCTTCCGCCTCCGGGCTCACATCTCTTCACCTGTTGATGGCGAGGGAGGGAGGGATTGTTCTTGCGGACACTTGTGCTGCTTCTGGGGTATGTGCAGTTTTGTGTTTTAACAGCAGTGTGGCTAAGACTTCTAATTGGAGATTTACTAAGATTTTGCACCGTGTTTGCGACACAAAAGTGATACAAAATGGCGCAAAATCGTTTTTTCCTATCTAACTTTCCAGCACTAAGCTTGTTTAGCGCTGGAAATAAGTAAAAGAATTGCGAAGCAGCGCATTGCGCTACTTCGCATTACTTTGCGCCATGGGGGTGTGCCATGGGTGGTGCATGGGCGTTCCCATGCAACCACCCAAGGTTTCCCACGCTAAACCCAATTTACTAAAAACAGTAGATAGCGTGAGAAAAACGCGCCCTTTTCAACTCGGCATAAGGAAGTAGAAATGCTTTCATTTCTCCTTCCTTTTCCAACTTTGCATGCGTGTTGCACAGTGCAGCACACATACAAAGTGGGAAAAGCTTTCCCTCGTGTCTAGCATAGTATTTTGCACAAGAAGGGACCCTTTCTGTACAAAACCTATGCTACACTCATGCACACACCCTAGCGCTACAGCAATAATTTGTGTGCATGGCGCACAGCAGCTGAAATCAGCCCTGATGCAAGGGGAAGGGAAGGAGAGAGCCATATCATTGAAGATATGGCGCTCCCCTGCACCCTCCCTGTTGCGCAACGCAGCTCAGCCTCGCAGGGGGCTGGGCTGCGTGCGCAACTTTTTAAGGAATCTCCCCCCTAGTCTGAAGTCGTGCTCGCCTAGTCAGCCTCTCTGTACTAAGGCCACACCGGGGCCCCCTCCCCTAGCTGACTGAAGGGCAAGTGCTCAGTGTACTGTTGGTTGTGACAGTTCAAGTTCAAGTTCAGGAATTTGTATAGCACACTACTCACCCAGAGGGTCTCAAGGCGCTTGTGGGAGGGGGTGCATTATCTATCGAATAGCCATGTTTTAAGTTCTTTTCTGAAGGAGATGTGGTTCTGTGTAAGGCGGAGGTGGGTGGGGAGAGAATTCCAGGTCTTGGCCGCTAGGTAGGAGAAAGATCTTCCTCCCATGGTGGATCTCTAGATGCGTGGGACTGCGGCGAGGGCTTAGTTGGAGGATCTTAGTTGGCGGATGGGTATGTAGAAGGACAGTCGTGTGTTGAGGCATTCAGGTCCTAGTTTGTAGAGGGCCTTGTGTGCTTGGGTGAGGAGACGGAACGTTATTCTCTTGTTGACGGGGAGCCAGTGGAGGTCTCTCAGGTGACCGGTAATGTGATCTTGGCGAGGGATGTCCAAGATGAGTGTGGCTGATGCGTTTTGGATGCGTTGGAGTTTTTTCTGTAATTTGGCTGTGATTCCGGTGTAGAGGGTGTTTCCATAGTCCAGTCGGCTGGTGACCAGAGCGTGGGTGACAGTCTTTCTAGTCTCGGAGGGGATCCAACTGAAGATTTTTTTGAGCATGCGAAGTACGTTGAAGCAAGAGGATGAGACCGCGTTAACTTGTCTGGTCATCGAGAGTGAGGAGACAGTGCCCGCTGCTCCTCCTTCACAGTGGGGTTGCAAAACATGTGGCACTATCCTTATCTTGCAGGGCAGGTTGTGTTCCACTCTTGATCCTCATCGGCAGTGGTTCTTTTCTCCCGCCTCACCACAGTGAAGGTTAGCTGTCCCCATGTGGGGAAGGCACCAGCCAGAGTCGGAGCCTGTGGGGCATGTGGAGATCGTCCACCTTGTCGCCAAAGCCAAGTTGAGGGCTCTAGGCCCATATTATGAATAAAGAATGAAATAGACACTACTGGTATAGATGCATAACTTGCCACGTTCACCAGTGGCAAAATGTAAAGCGCAGAGCTACCTCCGGAGAGGTGTCCCAGCGCTGAGGGCCGTGGGGAACATTAATCAAGCTATTGTCCAGAGTCACATGGTGCTGGGCTAACCTGCCGCCGGAGCCGGGGATCGAACAGTGAATCCTGTGGTCCGGATTCAGGCACCCTGGCTGCTGTGCCACACATCTTCCACAAAACATTAGCCCCTGCTGCCCCACAGTGTGGAGGGGCCCTGAGCTCCAAGGGGCCCCCTACTGCTCTGTGCATGTACAGCGGGTCCCTGCCTGAGAGCTCCAGACTAGGTCTGGTGGAGGGGGCCCCCTCCATGTGCTTTACAGGCAAACGCCAACATTTTGACGGCTGTGGCGGCACAATGCCACGGAAAGAGAACAGAAAGGCAGACTTTTGGCGATTTCAGTTGCGCTCTAGCGCCAATGTAGCGCTTATTATTGAACCACTGCAAACCATTTCCATTGCATGCCTTTGAGGTACATTTCTTTTTGCACACTGTGGGGGGGGGGGAGTGACCCCCGCGTAACTGGCGAAGTGTGAAGCAGGTCAGCAGATCACCGTCCTCCCGACTGTCACAGAGGCCGCCTCGGCCTCCAGTCCAGTCAGTGCCGGCCCGCGTGGCCGCTTCAAAAAAGGTGCCGCCTGGGGAGGACCGCCCCCCACCCCCTTAGCTACGCTGGTGTTACAGGGGCACCCCGCAAGTTTCATTAAGCCATTGATGTGCACCCCAGGACTTTTATTGGCAAGGTCACCTGACCGGTGACGCCTGTGTTGGATGGTCGTGGGGTGGGTCAGGTGGTAGGACTGCCCATAGGGTTGGGCTGTGGCATGACGTGTCCAGCAGAACACTACAGAGAAAAAAAGGGACAAATACAAGATAAGAAACACCAACAGTCCTGTCAAAGCCGGAACCGTGCTGGAATTACGCGCATTGGAAACATGTAGCTTTAGTCACAGAGGACGCTCAAATCCAAGCAGAAGTTTAGAGTCGGGATGCGCGTGAGTCACCGGCAGCTGGTAACATTTCACGTGTCGCTGAAGGACGAGGCGCAGATATTCGAGGCTGGGTGTAATTGTGTGAGAAAGACATCTGCCTGTCGCTCTTCCGTGATGCGGCGCCATACCCCTGGGTGGCCCGTATCGCTCTGGTAAATTCCCGAGGGTGCCGTCCTGGGAGCACCATGGCCATCTCAAATGTCAGCAGCCTTCAGGGATGCTTGCCTGTGGCCAGGTCCTGGACGTGCTCGGGTGATATTTGCAGTCATTGTTTTTATGATTGGACCTTCGTCAGCATAACCTTAGAGCAAAGTATGACATCTGTACGTCACAGGGGAACGTCGCCCACGCTGGCGGCACTGAAGACAGACTCGATTTCCCATTAAACGTCCCTGCTGCTGCCTGGGAAAGAGGTTGAGGCACTGTGTTTGTTGAAGGGAATTAATAAGTAAAAACACCCCATCCTGCTGCTGTCCCTCTCTCTAGACGAGAGGTTGTCAAACAATGGAATGGAATTTAGCGCAAATATGAATTGTACGGTAAAGTTCTCTGGCGCTAACTGGAGCCGGGTTTATTGAGGGGTAGAAATGCCTTATAATTAAATATCAATGCTAATATTTTTACCAATAACACTTTAAATAACACGAGTGTCGTTACTACACAAGGACATATTCATTTTCATGCACGGGGAGATTACGTGATTTGCTTTCCTGTTCAAAAGGGAACTTTTTATTTGCTCAAATAAGGTAAATGATCTTGGCAAAGCAGCGCTCTGGGTTGGATTAGCTGCAGCTGCACAGGTGCAAACCATTCCTGCTGAGATAGGATGCCTCCCGAAGCGGTGCTTTGTTTTATTTTACAACCAAGCGAGGACTTCTATGGCTGAGAGACATCCCTGCAAAAAAATGTGCTCACGAGGGCTTCACTTGCTGAAAGGGACTCTCATACCCGTCCATATCAGTATTTAAAGTCATGCTTTTATCCATAGAAGCAACAAGGCAGATCACCTTCTATACAATGAATCTGTAGATCCATTACTATTGCCACAGATGCCGTTCCTGTTCACAATTTAATTAAATTTGCTTTCCCTAAGAGCAGAGCTCGAGTCGGGGTACCACGCGGGTGGACGGCGTCCCCCCACTTATTTTATCAGGGGGACACCGTCCCCCCTGCCAAACAGCTGGCCTTCACTATTTTGCCTCTCTGGGACGAGGAGCTCGTCACCTTTCGTGACGTCACTTCCTGTCGAGACGTCACTTCCGGTGACAGAGTCCCCCCCACTTGACTTGTGCCCTGCCTAAGAGTAGCTCCTTTTCTTCCTGCTGTTTCTTTGTTGTTTTCATTTCTATAGCCGGGGTCCCTGGAATTATGCAGCAGTAGAGCGCTAAATTATCCTACAAGAAAAGGCAAAACATGCAGCATAATGCATCAAATTTTCAACAGCATTACTTGATTATTTTGTCATTTTTATACATTACACATGTTTATACTGTCTGGGCAAATATTTCACATCACTAGTACTAGCTAATTAAACAAATACAGAAATAGGCAAATGAAAGATAACCAGCTAACCTTTGCGAAGGGACCTCCACTGCGTGCAATAACGTGTTGACATGCTTTTATTAATTTTAGTATTGTTTGAGCTACAAACAATGTTTTTCTAATATCTCAAGATTAAGCAGCAGATAATGTATTTTGTGGCAAATCCATAATTATGTGAATACCTCTTATTATAATGTTGGTGCAGTCAGATTAAGAGCTATTGAACTTAACCCAATGCGCCTGTCAGTGCTTCATAAAGGTTCAGGCTACATATCTGATAGCTCTTTAGGTCTCACCTAAAAAGCACTTGCTCTGTCTCGTCCAGTCAGAAAATGGGGTTTAGTGTTCTGCCTGAAGGAAAAGTTCAATCTAAAGGTTAAGATGGGTCAGTAGGAGATAACAATGAAGTGAAGGGAAGTTGTACTGAAGAGCAGAGGATGGAAGGACCCAAGATCCAAGTGGGTGATTGGATTAGAATGAAATATCCACACAGTGTTCAAAGGGTTTGTCAAAATGTGGCCCGCTAGTAAGAGTGGATGCTGTGTCTCTTATGCTGTGAGAGTTAATGGCAAGGATTGGTTGAATATCTCCTGAGTGTATAGGGTGCCAAGACAAATAATGTCTAAGATTAATGAGCAGGATACAATGAAAGACGACGGCAATGGTCGACAATTTGACCAATGTAATCAACGGGTTTAACCACAGAAAAGTAGCTGCAGAGTTAATCTTCCAAAACATTTTGGATAGTAGAAAATACTGTTTGGGGGGCATTTTAGGAGAAGTTTTAATTTCTTTAGAGTCTGCATTTTATGTTTATATTATTGCTTATTGTGTTGTATTTATGCTTATGTAGTGGTTAAGTTGTTACATAAGCTCATATTTTTTAGGCTCACCTTTTATGGTATATTTCACATTAATTTCTGTGCAGTTCTATGGCAGCCTTTATGATATGGTATGTGCTGTCATAGAATGCTGAATATACAGTTGGTTTGGGGAGTCATTCTCCAGGGAGCTGGGGAGCTGTGCAGTCAAATAAACTTGTGTTTCCTGAACTCTGTGGTCTGCGAGTCACTAATACACCTGCACAAAGGAGAAGGTGGCCAGCAGGATGGCTGACGGTCATGGCACAAGTTGTGAACCATCACAACATCCCCTCCCACTCCCATAGAGACATTCTTTGAGGGGACACAGTAACCAGAAGGTGTGATGGGAGTGTCTGACATTGACCCCTCTAATGCTGCAGGCATCAGCCAGGGTAGTTCATACACAAAGAGGAGCTCAAGAAGGAATACAAACCAAGGACACCCTTCACTCAAGATGTATTTCAAAATGAAAAACCCTTGGCATGACACACACACCTAGGGGCAGATTTACAAGCCCCTTGCGCTGCCTGTAAGTCACTTTTTGTGATGCACTGGCAGCGCATTTCTCTGCTCCATATTTACAAGTACAGGAAAAGCCCCCTGCGTGGATTTTCCTGTCCATTTAAATATGGCCCCTTTACATGCAGCACTTTGTGCGTGAAAGAGGCATTCCATGGGTGTTGCTATGGGTGTTCCCATGCAAGACCCATGGACCAGACACATTTCCAGATTTACAAGGAATCGTAATTCTGGAAATGCTTCAGTATGCTACGCCACCCTAGGGTTGGCGTAGCGAGGCGCAACAAGGAGAAATATTTTAATTTCTCCTCGTTTGTTTCCTCTTACAATGTGTACTGCATTCTACACATTGAAAGACGAAAATGCCTATAGGGAATGTTTTTGTGCAGGAAGGTGCCCCTTCCTGCACAAACACAATCTCCCCATGACGCAGGCATCCTTGCACCATGGTGCAAGGGTGCCTGCACCAGCGCTAGCTCCAGCGCCTGGCAGCTGTTTGCGCGCCAGAGCAGGGGAGAGCACAGGAATGCGACATATCACTGTAAATATTTCACACTCCTGTGCTCCTAAAGGGCCGCCGCATGGCGCAGCCAGAGACCTTGCGATGCCGCGCTGCAGCACAGTCTTGTAGATCTGCCCCTTAGTATACTTTATAAAATACTGGGTCTCCCTGTTCTATATTTAGGACAGAACTAGTTCTAGTTTTCAATCAATCAATAAATTCTTTATTTGGCCTGAATTGGCCATAAAAGCACATAATTAAATATTTTCCACAAATCATCTAGTATCAGAATTACACTCACTGACATATCTAAATTAAAATACAACCAATAATTAAAAGTGCAACCTTAGAAGAAATGAAATTATATTACAACAAATACATGCATACAACAAAAAAACTTAAAAAATCTATACTACTATTATAAAGTAAGAACTGTGAACCTTTGAGGCGGGTAAACTCGGGAACCACAGCGCCAATTCAAACACCCAATACATCATTGTAATTGTCAGGGTGTGCAGATGGACATAGGCTATATTAAAATAAAATATATGCGTTGTTTAAAAAAATTAAAGATAAAAAAAAGTAGTCCTTTGAAAGTAGCGCCGGCAGCGACCTGCGTGCTGACATCAGGAGCGCGGGGAGGAGCGGCGTACAGGAGCGCGAGGAGGAGCGGCTGAGATCAGCGCGGGGAGGAGCGGAGAACTTTGCCAGACTGGAGCGGGCTGAGGTACGTCAAGCGCGGGGAGGAGCGGTGAACTAAGGCGGACTGACCGGTAAACTTTGGCAGAGCGCTGGGAGGAGCGGAGAACTTTGCCAGACTGGAGCAGGCTGAAGTACGTCAGGAGCAGGCTGAGGTACGTCAAGCGCGGGGAGGAGCGGTGAACTAAGGCGGACTGGAGCGGGTTGACGGGTAAACTTTGGCGGACTGCAGCCCTGTGTGGAATGGGTACATACTGGCTTTGTGTAGTGGGGGTTGAGTCGCCATGGCAGGTTATGAACGGGGTTTGCTTTTGCAGCGCACAGTGAAAGGTCGTTTGCAGCGTCGGATGCGTGGCAAAAGTGTTAGGGAGCATGGCGTGTGTGGCTGATTGGGGGCACTGAAGGTGGCGTTGAACTTGGGCTGAGAAGGTGGTTGGGGCCTGGGTTTGGGCGACTGCGGTGAACTAAGGCTGACTGGAGCGGGCTGAGCTGTAAACTTTGGCGGACTGCAGCGGGCCGTGTGGAATGGGTACACACTGCCTTTGTGTACTGGGGGTTGAGTCGCCATGGCAGGTTATAAACGGGGTTTGGTTTTGCAGCTCACAGACAAAGGTCGTTTGCGTCGCCACAGTGTTAGGGAGCAAGCCTGATTGCCCCTGGACAACGTCGGGATGGGCTGCTAGTACTGTATAAAAGGGCGTTGGGGCTTATCCTAATGAAACCTAACAAACAAAAACCTCCATATAAGGGTCCGCTATGTAAGTAGGGAATAATAGAACCCAATTGAAACCATTAATTTAATCAAATATTAACCAGTTTGCATGAACAGTGCATTTATAAAAATAGCTCACTGTCACAGTTAATTTCTCAAGTTAGGAAAACACACCCCAGCTAAAAACCGGGATAAAAAGCAACAGGTTTTCGGCTTATCCAGAAGTAGCAAGTAAAGTAAGGCTGGTCTTGCTTGATATGGCAAATAAAAACAAATGCAAAGTGTCTAGTGCAGAAATCGTGTCACTTGTGCAAAAAGGACAGTCTAATGGCTTATGCTAGCCCATCAGCAGCTGCGGTAACAGGTTTAAATGGAAGTAAGTTAGCAGTCTTCTATGATGAGCAGTCATGTCCAAAGTGAAGTACATTTCCATTTTATTCATGGATTTCACCATCATAAAGTGCTTATAACTATCTTTGGATTGAGCTACTTGTAGCATAGCTTCGCGAGTAATCTAAAAGTCTCTTTCGCCCAACCTATGTCTAATTTACTGATCAGCTCTGGTGTACTGAACAACTGAGATTTACCCAACACCCCTAGGGTTGTTTTAACGTAACTTAACCATGATATGCGATCACTTAGTTCCAAAAATCATGCAATCAATCACAATCCTTCTGTTAAATGTGAATGCATTCTTAAGCCATATTGAGAGGCGAAGAAGTGTTGGGCGAAATCAAATTGAATCAGTTATAAAATTTGCTACCATTTCTTCTTGAACAATTCCCTCTGGGTCACTCTGGGGAATTTTGTATAGCTTTTGAAATATATTTTTCAGCAACTTGAATTGAACGTCAAGGCTTGTATCCCCCGATTTCCGCACCAAACACCACTGTGGGAACATACATGATGTAAAACAGATTTCATATTACTGTGTCCTAATCGCCTACTAAAGGAATCTATCCCATGAGCTACCCTATTAAGGGATTGTATATGTGCCTTAATCAGTGATCCCAAAGTCAGTTGGTTGTCCAACAGTATACTAAGGTAACAAAACGTATCCACTTTTGCTAAACAATGATCCTTGATATGGTGTGCTTTAATTTCTTATTCTTTGTTAAACCAAGTGTCCAAGTTCAAAGTTCAAAAGACCTTTATTCGAATTTCATAAAATTCATAAAAGTACCGAATACAGCAAAAACACACATTTACATGTGATACAAACAATTATATAAATAACATTCCATAATATCGTAATAATTCATACAGTGATTGAACAGTAAATTTCATTTCCTTATAAAATTTGTACAGTAGTGTCATTATGACTAGTTTCTGATTTCAGGGATTTTCCATTGTCTTGCGTGCACGTATGGCTAATCTTAAAAAAGTGCTAGTGCGAAAGGTCAGTTCATCAGTATCCAGGGTAAGCAGCAACGTATAAGATTCTTGGAGTGTGAGAGGTCTGTATTTTCTAAAATACGGAGTTAAAATCCATTTGATAAATCTCACATAAAATTTACAGAAAAATAGAAAGTGCAGGTCATCTTGAGTGCTCATACCATCACAAGGGCAGGGAGTAAGGTCTGTACTATGTCGGTACCCCATAGGAAAAGACAGCAAAAATTTCACAGTTCCTGCCCTTAAACGGAACAATAGAGATCGCTCCCAGTTTGACATAGGGAGGGAAAGGTAGGGCGGCAGAATTTGCATACAAAGACCATTTCCTATATATTTCATGACCCTTGATTTCTGAGATTCTCTTCCTATGCGCCCATTACGATAAAGTGCATAAAGTGCTTTTTGTACCTCAAGTTTGTCCTTTGATTCAGTTGTCATTGGGTCAGTGAACAAAGTACCTCTACCAATTTCATTAAGTGATTTAAGAACTTCTTTAAACCAAGGAATCTGCATACCATATTCACAATTTAGGCAGTTCTTAATGATGTTTTGTGTAAGGACAGCAGCATCATTCCTCCAGATTCTAATCCAGAAGAGAGCTGGTCTTGCTCTGATAAAATCACTTATATAGGGGAGGTTAAGTTCATTATGACAAATAAAATCAGATGAGGAAATCGGTGCACCCAGCACTTCTCTACAGAAGCGATTTTCCTCTCTTTGGATAGAGATGCTACTGTCCGACCCCCAAACTTCAGCTCCATACGTAGCGACAGGTGAACACTGTAATTTAAAAATCTTTAAAATAGCCTTTGTGGCACCAATTTTCTTTGGGCGGGGGAGACTCAGAACCGAATTGTTGGCTTTCGAGAACTTGCTCGTGGCGTGGGCCAAATGCCCACTCCACGAGCTGTTCGCAGCGAAAACCAACCCCAAATAAGGAAACTTATGAACAGATTCTAGTTTATCCGTACCAATTCGAATTGTACTAAGTTTCCTTTTGCCCGGCCCACAAGACATAATAAAAGACTTTTTAAAATTTACTTTCAGGTCCAGTCCCTCCATAAAATTTACAAAACTATGTACAAGCAGACGTAAAGCATTAGGTGTGGACCAAGTGTCATAGTATTGCACTTAAGATAATTAATTCTAAGTTCTAAGTCCTCCGTAAATTCATAAAAGAGATTAAATAATAATTGTAGGCCATTTGATGTCCAAGCAATTAAAACAGAGTCATCAGCGTACAATAATGCCGGGACCATTCTGGTGCCCACAACTGGTACTGCGCCTTTAAAAAGTGGTCATACTATTAATTTACATTATAAATAGCATTGGGGCCAAAATACATCTCTGACGGACCCCTTGTCCTACCTGAAAGTGTGCAGTGCATTCTCACTGAGGGCCATATCTCACAGAGGCTTCTAGGTCAGTGTGCAAATGAGACAAAAAAGATACAAACGGATCATCCACCCACATGTCCTTCAGCACAGCCCACAGCTTAGATCTATCCACTGTGTAAAGGATGTGCTGAGGTCCATGAAGACTACCCCCCACATGCATCAAACTCCCGTTTTGCGTTTCCAAATTTGCAATTTTTACCGAATCGCAAATATGGATTCGCAAAACGGGATGCATCATAGAAAGTGCTAAATATTTCCGATTCAGTAAAAATCGCAATTTTTACCGAATCGCAAATATTATAAAATTGCGAATTCGCTATTCCCATTGATTCCTATGGGCTAAAAGGCCCATAGGAATCAATGGAAATTGCGAATTCGCAATTTTGAATTCGCAAATGTTGATGCATTCCATGGGTGCGGGGGGGGGGGTCCAAAGGACCCCCCCCTGCACCCCTGAAATGTATTTTCAAATGGATGTTTCACACACACATGTCCTAAGGACATGTGTGTCTGTAACATGACATTGTTTAAAATGTAAATTAGAACATTTTAAACATTTTTCGCAATTTACCACGAGGTTCAACCTCGTGGTAATTTGCACTTCCAAACTTTGTATTCGCAATTTAATTTCAGAATGATGCATTGCATTTAAGGAATCGCAAATTTGCGATTCCTTAAATGCAATCGCATTCTGGAAAGTCGCAAAATTAGCGATTTTCATCACAAAATAATGATGCATCTGAAAAAGCATTTTTGGAATCGCAAACGGCCGATTTTAAGGAATCGCACCGTTTGCGACTCCAAAAATGCTTGATGCATGTGGGGGTACATGTATATTCCCCCCTTTAACAGTTGTATATTTGTTAATTACCAAGTATAGGTTAAGATTCTGTTCAATGGTCCCCGGTCCTGGCCTGAAACTGTTCTGGATATCTGAAAGAATTTCTCTATGATCAGACCAGTACAGCAGTCTTTTTAGGAGAATCCTGCCCAGGACCTTAACCTTAACCTCAAAATCGAATAAAGATTTGGGATGGCAACACGCAGGATCATAGTGTTTGCCCTTTTTATAGATTGGTACGATGATTGATTGTTCTCAGGAGGTGGGATATGACTGTGGGCTACAGAATTCAAATGTTGAGTGAGTATTAAGGTCCCGAGCTCCACGCATGATTTAAAAAGATCCCTGGATACCCCATTAGGCCCTGTGCTTTTCCTGAGGAGGTTCCCAGTATGCCAGCTCTTACCTCGTATAATTCAAATGTCAACTGTGGCAACCCCTTCATCAGTGTAAATGAGTTATGTGCACAATTACTGGAGTAAATATTTTCAAAATGTGCCACACAATCTTTAGCTGGGAATGTTTGCCTCATATCTGGTGGAGTTAGTTAATTAAAAAAGGGTGGTTTACAATCCTCCAGAAGGCTGAATTATTTCTCTCTTTGCTTGCTTCCTTTAGTTCCTCCAATGCCTTTTTTACAAATTGTCTCTTCCTATTCTTTTGTGCTTGCGCAAATTTCCTTCTAGCAGCTTTAATCGCGTATTATTGCCTATTCCTAGCCTTTAATTCGAGGGCCCACTTTAGATATTTATGGGCCTTTTAACAAAGCCTATCAAACCATTTGGGTCCTGCCTCCTTTGCTTTCAGTTTGGGTCTAAGGAGCACTTTTTGTACCTTTCTGTATATGTTGACATACGCATCCAGAATAGCCTGATCTTGGGAATTGTGACAAAAATAAAATTTATGGTGAAAGTTACAACCCTGCGGTTAAAAGTGGGCACTGTTATATGTGACCTATATTCCTCAGTACATAATGAACTAATAATTTTACGTTCTGAGAGGAGGAGATTCTTCAAATTGCCCTGATGTGAGTTACAAAATTTAACCTGGTCACAAATCTACGTCTGTCTGCACCCTTATAATTTGAAAAACAGGTCTTACATGGATGCAAGTTAAAATCCTCCAGTAACCCCATTAAAGGAGGAATCTGCCAGCCACTTGGAGCCTTTTCCAAAAATCACCTTCACTCACTTTCTAGAGCTGCTTCTGAGGAGGAGGAATTATAAACATTAATGATCAAAACCTTCATTTTGCGAGGGAATGATTGCATGACTCCCAATGTGAATTCAGAACAGTCACCAAACACAAAGGAGACATTGAGAAGTATGGTACAACCACATTTAAACAAACTGAAATGACCAATATCGCAAGTAGACCTATTTTAACTCTTACTCTCAGTTCCCCCCAAAGTTTGAGGGTCTAACACCCGCTCCCCCAATGCCATCTACCAACGCACATAACACTGCAGTTAGCTTTGTTAGCTGGAATGTGGCCGCCCTTAATTCCAAGATTCACATAGCTGAGTATCAGAAAAGTGTGAGGAGATATGACATTATCTCATTACAGGAAACATGGGAGATGCAATCTACACAATTTGTTGGGTACCAGAGCTTCTCAAATTTAGCAAATCCTTCATTTGGGGGTACACCACCGGGGATGGCTATCTGTATCAAAACTACTATAAGAGGTACTGTTAAAGCGATCAAAACACATGTAGATAGCTTTCAAGTAATAGTTGTCAGGTTCTCCATTTGCTTGCACAATATCACATTTTACAATAAGGATTTCTTAAGTATCCCATACACCAGGTTTCTGCCTTTTTTTTTACCTTAATACATAGTCTAAGGTAGGTAACAGCTTCAAGAGGATGGCCATTTTATATTTGCCTGGCTGGTGACTTTAATGTACGAATCTCCAGTTTATTGACAACCCACCCAAATCATCTCCCTCAACCATCCATTCATGCACTGACCCCTGTGGCAGCCACCTGCTTATCCAGCTCGCTTCAAGAAATATGGAAAATGCGCTGGCCATTGTTACCCAAAACTACAGTGAGGTCCCCACATATAAAGGTAGAGGACGCCCCCCCCATAATAGACTATGTTTTTGTTACCGGTAACTTGGCTAGACAGCTTCTAAATGGCATGGTAAGACCCATAAACTTCAGTGACCACAACCCAATAGAAATCAAATTAATGTCACACACCAAGGAGGAATCCAGGAGTGAGACAGCTTGTTGCCATTCTCAATCCTCATTGGACAAACTAAGAGTAGCCGGGAAAATGCAAACCCCATGCACAATACATTAACATCATATTCCGGGTTAACTATGAGCTGGTGCTCCCCTGCCTGTGGACAACGGAATTAAGAAGGGTTTATTAAAAGTAGTTACACCCAACCCTAATATTTAGAGGTGGCTTAACACCACCTGCTGCTCAAAAGCTAATAGGGATCTTTAACCTTGCACTAACCACCAAGCCCAGGGACCAATATTTGGTGAATAATCTGCATAAGCAATACAAAAAAGCCATAAAAATGCACCGTCAGGAAGTTGTAAGCTACTGCTGGGATACAGTCTTACAAACATCTGAACTGAGCTGCAGCAAGACATTTTGGGCCACTGTTACTGAACTCAAATCCAGGCCCTCTACCACGGTCTCTTGCCATATCCCCAGCAGCAATTAGGAGGAACATTTTAGGAGAATCTATGTTGCCCCTCATTCAGGAGGCCCTTTTAAAGTTGCCCAAATTGTAGTGGCATGTTCTAAACACAGTTCTGCTGGAGGTCAAGGCTGCAATGCATCGCAGCCCGGGTGATAAAGAACAGGGACCGGATGGTGTTCCCATTGATTTAATCAAAAATAATATATCCTTTCTGACCCCACTCCTCACGGTCATCTTCAATGGCCTTGCACATACTACCCTACCTACCTCATAGAGCTCCTCTGTCATTGTCCCCATATTCAAATAGGGAGACCGATCTCATGCATGCGACAGGCCAATTTCCCTCCTTGACAGCACAGCTAAAATTCTGAGCTGGGGTATATATAACAAAATCACTGAGTGGATGGACACCAAATCTATTCTTTATAGCTGTCAGAACGGTTTCATTGAGCAGTACCTTAATCTCCACCTGGTGCTAGGTAAATATACAGTGGCCAAAAAGATCTCTTGACCTAGCATTCATGGACCTGAATTTGGCATTCGACTGCATAAACAAGGGGAAATTATGGCACATTCCAATTTCTTATGGACTTTGCACCGTTTTGGTCGACTTTCTGGCCCATTTGCATGAGGCAACGAAGGATAGAGTCTGCATTAGTCAACAGGGAGAAGTCACAGGGGAAATCAAATTTCAGCATGGCATCAGGCAGGGATGTGTGTCGTAAATCAACACAAGGCCTGTCCTAACAGAGATACACCTAAATATACAACTTCAACACTAGAGGGATATCATAAATTTATATAACTCCCTCATAGACTTTTTTCGTCAAGGTGTTGTGGTGTATTTCAATTAAAAACATATATCAAGTAACATACCATCATAGACCCACCCAAGGACCAGAAAAAAAGGTGTGGAACAAAGAGAAAGCACCTCAGGCTTGCAGCACCAGGGGGACCGCTGAATGGTACTCGCCAGCAGGACCACTTATCATCATTGGTAACTTTCTCTTTGATGAAAAGAAATGTGTGTGCTGTTTTAACCCAATTAAATCAAAATAAGATAAAGAACCTAAATGTGAGTGTAATTTCTACACATGCTACTGTAATGCATGCCCCTTGGACCCCGTGAGAATATAAACACATAATCCTCACCATTTAAAAATTGGTAAAGCTTACTAGCTCAAAGCAAATTTATTCAGTGCTGTAAGCTGTCCCAAATTAAAAATGGTTCCCATAGAACAATGATCAATTATTGTAAGCCAACATGTTTCTTTGCCAGAAAACTGTTTGGGCAACTTCTTCAGGGCTAATGGGGATCCAATTAATGCTTCATGGGAGGTTCATATCAAACCTATGATGGTATGAGATAAAAGAAAGAATGCGTCATCTGTAAAAAACACTTCTCACCAGTGATATAGTCAATCTTCACTCACTACACATAAAAAGTATTTGAAAAAAAATGGATTTCCATACCATTTGGTTGCGTCTATACTGCATACCTGCAACCATCAATAGTGAGAGACGAGTCAGCTGATCGTGTGCCCACTCGGTGACCGCCAACAAATCCTGTCACCTGCAATGGTTAATGAGACTGCAGTTTCATGGGACATACCATCTGTCCAGCATGTAATAATTCACATTCTCTCTCCGCATCACTCATTTTTATAAGTCGGCAGATAATAGTCTCAGTACACCTCTTATCATCATGGTGCATTCTACTGTATTACACATACATCCGTCTTAACACACTATCAAAAATCTAGGGGCTTCCTTTTGTTTGCGCACTCGTTAGACAAGTTGGGCAGGGGGTGGTATTCTTGTCATGGACTGGAATTACCTTGCATTTACTGATGAACAAATAGCACTTATACATGCGGGTCCCTCGCTCCTTCCTTATGCTCCATTAACCACAAATTTGACGGCAAGGGAAGAGTGGGAAAAATGATCTCATACAGTTACAGCCTAAGTCAACGCAAACCTGCTCTCAGATTCTCATTACTTTTACATATTGATGAAGTGTCTTTTAATGTGGGCACATTTTCAAATGTTGCCATGCGGTTACGAACTTCGATGCACTAATGAGATATGTTGTTGCAATTTGGTACTATATGAGATATTTTATCCTTTTAGCTGAGGCATTTGTACATATTGGTTAAATCATAATTTAAAATGTTATTATGTATAATGTTTTTATCATTTTATCATTTTCTACACATGAATAACTTTTATGGCTGCCACAATGCTGCAGAATAAAGTATTGAATTGAATTGAATTGAGTTGAGAGTTATCTGTGGGCCTCACAAGCCAATCTTAGACTTACATAGGTTGCTAAGCCTACCTTAGTCCTTCCATGGACTGAGGCCACCACATTCACTCTAAAGGTCACATAACCATCCAGAAATAACTGACCTACCACATCCCAGGTCTCCTGGAAGCATAAAATATCAAACGGTGTACACATATCTTGTCCCTTTTCATCTGCCAAAAAAAGAGCTTAAACCAGCTATATTCCAGCTAATTATGCTCAATGAATCCTTCTGGGATTTCTGGAGTGTCCCACCTTCTCCTAACCTATTGTAGTTCTTGTTACTTGCAGGTACTCATCTCCCCCATGGGTAACCTGATGCCTGACAAGTCGGTTAATATCTGCTAATACATCAAAGCGATTAGTGGTAGGGATCGTAAAAGTACTAGTCCCAGCAACAGTACCTCTTTCTCTAATTAGGGGGGCCCTTACTGAGCTCCAGCCTGCAGAGCGATCGGCTCTAGAGTGAGCCAATTGTGCTTGATGAATAGGTTTATAAAAATACCCAAGAGGCAACAAGTCAATTTCACTGAAATCTAAATGGGAACTCATACTTCCCAATAAAAGGCTTTTGGCCAAAAGAGGGGAGTTGAAATTAACAATAATGCAATTCCCTTGATGATCTGTGACCCTCATGGCCAATCCAACCTACCCTCCTAATAATAAAAATATTATTAGCCAGTGCGAGAGGGAAGCCTCTGTAATGGGCCTGACAGTTTAAGGTTGTATTAAATAAGTATTCATATTATTCCTTGTGACCCTTTCTTAATCTGGAGGCCCCAGTGAGGATTACTAAATATTGGCATGCTGTGGTGGGAAGGCCTGTTAAAGGTTGCCTTTCTTCTAGTATATCTTCTCTTGCCTTATTCTGACTCCTTCCATTTCCTTGTCTGCTTTTTGCACCCATCCCAACTGGGGTATCCTGGCAATTATTTCCCCTGACTCCGCCCAGTGTGTGGGGCTTATCTTGGTCTCTTGGTAGATGAGTTAACGGATTCGAGGAAAGATTAGTGACAACACAGATGGACTTATTCCCATGGGTATGCTCTAAGAAGCCTAGATTACCTGTGAACCCGTGAGCTTTAGAATCTGGGCAAAAAGAGAGGACTTTGGGAGTCCCTTCACATTCTTTATGTCCTGTAAAACACGATCTATGGTGTCCAATCTTGCCCTAATTGGGTGCAATTCCTCCCTAATAAGTGTTGCAATTTGTTCAATAAGTCCAATGAGTCCAGCATCCAAGAGCATAGATACCCCCTATGAATATTGCCATGCTCTTCTCCCACCAAAGTGTCCTGCTCCATTGGAATTGTAAAAATTCCTAATTCTTTTCTGCCCTTTGCTGCCTTGGTGGGCTTAGTTGTCTGGAGGGCTTCCCTTCAATTTTTTGGTAATGTTGGCCGCTTGGATGGTTTAGGAACCGTATCTATTTTACGACTCCCCAAGGAGGGGGGATTTGATGATAGTAAAGCAACCTCAGAAACCTCAATACCCTCAGAAACTGGGGTCTGAAGCAGCAGCATTGGGCTTACACAGCTTGAAGGAGTCAGGTCATTAGCAGAAGCAGGAGTATTTATTTTACTGCTTAGCCCCCTGCTGCAATTAATGCTTCTCTCTATGACTAATTTCTATGTTGATAACTGTCATGGCGCATTGCAACATATTGTCGAGGATTTTAGGGACCGGGGAGCTGGGTGGGGGTGATTGTGCACTGTTTAAATCTCCTCCCACTTTCTTCTTACCCATCTCGGCACTTGCTTATATTGCAAATAAGGACGTTCCTGGGGTTCAAGGGAAGAAACGTTAAGTCTGTTCTTTTTACATCTGTAGGAATTAAGATCCTTCCCCAACAACCAGAATCAAATGTTGCAGGCTTAACCTGTTCATATAACTTACCCTCAATCAAACAAATGAATGATCCTGGATACAGGCCAAGAGAGTAGGCCCTGCCCAGCCCACCCTTGGTCAGGAATGCTGGGGCTAATAGTCTTCCAGCGGCAGCCAACTTTCAGGTCCCATGTGTGGGAGCCCTTGCAAGAGTAAATTGGAATAAATAGGCACCTCCACTGTGCTTGCAGTGATATTGGCGGCTACGTCCAGCTGCAGGGAGAGCTGGGGCTGACTGTCACTCGCACCAACCCCAATATTGCACCTGAGTCCGGTACCCTCCAGGGCTATCTCACTGCAGCACTGTGAGGCCCGCCGAATCACAGCAGCCCAAGGTCCAGCAACCCTCACAGGCACGCCCCACCACACCACAAGAGCCACAGAGAGCTCAACATTCACCACCATGGGACACCGGGAAATAGGGGAGCAGCACCAGGGTTCAGCTCCAATATGTGCCATCGAAGGCCCCAAGTCTCCAATGTGGCAGTCCACTGTTCAAAGTATGTCGAGCCCATTGCAGCTGCAACCTTCTGAGGTACACTTCTGGCAGGGGACACCTAAACCCCCTCCTTCTGCTAGCCATGATAGCTAGTAGCTGGTAGTCCCTCCAGCACAACAGTAGCAAGTAGATGGGGAAATCCCACCGCTCTGCGGCTCGGGTTACTCGGGAGTCGTGCCCACAAATATCAGCACAGGCCATGGTCTGCAAGTTGCACACACAGGTCCTGGCCTCGGCAGTCCATGAGCGCCACCTCTAACGCCAGGAGCTCGGGCAATGCAGGTATTGGCTCAAACCCAACTGATGTGGTAACTGGCAGTTAGTTGATCTGGAGGGCCGGCGAACAGTAAGCAGGGGCCAAGGAGTCATTCACTTACCCGATCCCCCTTTCCTCAGGCCACACCACCACACCTCCAGTCAACCCCAGTCAGCAGACGATTCCCGCTTGCACTACTTGCTATGTTTATTTGAGGAATTGCAAACATTACACTATGGTGAGTAAGTAAAGGGGAGTTGACTTACCCCAGCTGGGCATTCAAAAAATCCATGTGTAGTGCCTTATCTGCCCTTGCATACCCTTGATCCATTTTTTTAAGTGCTGTCCACTTGAAACTCAAGGGTCCATGTCCCAATTCTTGAAAATGGCTCACCAGGTGAGTTGTGAGCTTGCCTGTCCTGAACGTACTTACATGTCCCTGGAGAATCACTGACATATTATCGAGCGACACAATAGCAAGCTACATTTTTATCGACACAAAAATATTGACTGCACTATTTTATCGATAATATAGATAGCCTATACTTAATAAAAAAATTCACTATTATCGACACAAAAATATCATTAAACATTAACATCGATAACACTCTTATCGAACACATAAATATCGTCATTTAAAATATCTAACATTGTTTAAAAATATACCACATGTCCAAAATATTGATTAGAAAAATATAGACAGCAATATTATTGTTTTTTAAAAAAAATCGACAAGTTAAAAACAGATAAAACAACCAAAACTTAACACCAAAAATATATTTAAATGAATAAACATACACTAGATACAAAATAAATAAAACACAATTAATTTAGAAATTAGTAACACATATTATACAACCATAAATCATAAATACACAATTAATATCTACTTACATTTTATATTTAAATAATATATACACACTATTTTACATCATATATAATATAAATTACACATTTAAATCAATCAACCTCTTAAAAAAAACAGTAACTGACTCTTAATTAGCGTTTTCCATATATGGAAAACAACTTCCTAAACAATTAAAACAATTAAGATCAACCAATGAAATACACACAATATTAAAATAAACCAATAGCGTTAACGAAACAATTAATTAAACACTATGTAAAGAACAAAAAAATATTATTATTTTACACCCTAAACCAAAAAGAATAAAGAAGCCAAAACTCTGCCGGATTTCTGCCAGAAGCAAGGATTTCATTAAAGAAAAAGATATCTCACACTTCAAAAAGTAAGTAAAATATAATTTATAATATAAAAGCAATTATAATCTTAGCAAACTACTAGTTATCATGCACAGATAATTTATGTATATCTTTTTGCAATTTATGGCTCCTCTAGAGATAATTCTAAAACGATTCCAACAATTACAGACAACCTTCTAAAGTCATCTAACAAATAAAATAAGTATTCATCAAAAAACATTAAAGGAATATCTAAAACACCCAACCAAACCCCAAATTCATGCCAAACCCGCACCCCAAACCATTTACAATGGAACAAAATAATTTAAAATATGTTTTATTCTATCAACAGAAACATTATCAACAAAACAGAATTCTATTGACAAAGAAAGGACATCTACATTGAAAACAAGCTCAAAATCAACATAGTAAGTATATTAATAACAATGGGTATGTATTAAGTATCAAACCTGTACATTATTTGTTTTATTAATACTTGATATACTTTTTATTTTTTGTAGCATTTAAAACATCACAATGATAGAAGGTGCCCAATTTATCAGTTCACAGAAAGGAAAGTTCTTGTTATGTTACATGGAGTATGTCTATACCCAGGAAATGCAAAGTGGACTTAAAGTAAATTTGAAATGTATCAAGTACTATTCGAATAAGTGTTATGGGAGGGCAGCAATTAGTGAAACAACTGTTTTATATACAAGGGAGCATAACCACCCCCTAAATGTTACAGAAATAGAGGTTAGGAATGCCCTACACAACATTAGAGAAGCTAGCACAAGCTCACAGAAACCTACAACTCAAATACTTAAAGAATTGCTGCCCAAAGTACCCAAACATACTACTGGCCAAATGCTCTCTATTTCTTCATTAAAAAGGATTATTACTCAAACCAAAAAAGCCACAACCACCACCGCACCTGCCCAAAAAACATTAGAAGGTGTAGAAATTCCCCCAGAACTAGCAATAACTCATAACGAAGAACTCTTTGTTCTTTAGGATAAAATATCTAAAGAAAAAATAATAATTATGTTTGGAAAGGCAAATAATTTAAGGAAACTACAACAATCAGAAACATGGATGATGGAGGGTACTTTAAAGATTTGTCCCAAACCGTTCTATCAATTATATGCTATCCATGCACTATTTCAAAACACCAACATCCCTTTTATCTATGCCTTACTACCTAAGAAACAAAATTCCACATATATGGAAGTACTAAATAAAATCAAACAAGAAAGAAAGAATTATTTTCCACAGAAAATAATTATGGATTTTGAACAGGCAATGATACATGATAAATGCAATTCTGAAATCCTACCCACACACATCAATTTAGGGTTGCTACTATCATTTCAATCAGTGTATATGGAGACGCCTTCAGAAATCAACTCTAAGGGGCCTATTAGGATGGCGGGTGGAGCGCCCCCACTGGGCAGGCGGTAGCCACCTCCAGCCCGGCAAGGGCGATCCACCCGCCATCCTCGCATGAATGGTCCCCCACCATATTATGATGGCTGGGGGGTCCGCGGCGGACGGGGAGACCGTCTGCCGCTTTTCTACCCGCCGTCGAGTTGACCGGGCAGAAAAGGGGTTTAACATGGTGGAGGTGTCTGCAAGACACTGCCATCCATCAGAGCATGCAGGCTGAGATGTGCCTTTCCATGGCGCCGTTGCTGCCATGGAAAGGCATGTGTTCTTTGCCTTTGGGGCCCGTTAGGGTGCCACCAGGAAGTTGGGAGGGTGGGGAGTGCACATGGGGGGTACCTATGGTACCCCCCTGCATTGGCATGGACAAAGTGACAGGCACCATCTTGTGCATGGCAATGCTGGGAATAGGGTATGCCACCGCCACAGTGGCAGTGGCATCCTGATTGCAGGTGCAGGACCGCTGCCCCCCTTGCAGACGGTCCCACATTCCCTTACAGTGGCGGGGGGACTTTGTCTGTCCGCCATCGTAATATACCCCTTAGGGCCCAATTCGGATGCGGTTAGGTAAGCATTCCCACCTAGGGCCTGATTATGATGCGGTTAGGAAGGCCTCCTAATGGTATTTGCTCCTTCCAAATCGTATCAGGAACGTGTCTTTCCGACTGAGGGCCAGAGAATGATGCGGTTAGGAACATAGGCTCCCATAGAAGTCAATGGGAGTCCAACCAAAACGTATCTGAAAGCATCCAAATGCATCATACTCGGTTGGTCAGACTCTCCTGACCTGAGTCGGTCGGAAACCATTTCCAAACCGATTTGATCGGGAAGATTTCCTAACCGTATCAGAATTGGGCCCTAAGTGTTGAATATGCGACAAACAGTTCATTGCATACCAAATAATAAAACTTATTGCATTGGCCTACGTCCGAGTTACTGACGTGGCCGAACATTTCAACCCATTAATAAATAGTCCTTTCTACCTGCAACACAAACAAAAATTAAGTTCCCTCCTATACTATTTATACATATTTATATATATTTCTACCATATGTATTAATTAATATTGTTCATTATTTATACTGCATTATTTAATATTGTAAATTTTAAATATGAATAATAAATAATTAAATATTAGATAATAATGTAGAAATATACACTCGAAACACATATTATATTACTTTTTTTCCTTTTTAATTATTATTTTTTTCAATCTTTTCTAACGATTTTTGTAGAACACTCACCAAAATTATACACTATAAACACAACTTCCAAATATAAAAATATTAATTTCTGATTAAAAAAAAACTAAAGTACATATTTGATTTTGTATTTATTAAACAGTTAACTCAATAATTTTAAAATACTCCCCAACAGTATCCCCTATAAACCTAATTTCCGACTACAAAAAAATATACTCTAAATTCAAAAATATATTTCTAAATACATTTTTTTAATTTTGCATTTTTTACAAATGAAATTCTGTTATTTTAATACACCCCCACCCGTATCCCCTATAAACCCCACATCCCGCTCCTAAAAAAATATTTTCTAAATCCGAAAAATTATTTTCTAAATTAAAACTTTACATTTTGAATTCATTACAGATTGAATTCAATTATTTTAAAACATTCCTCACCCTTATCCCCTGTAAACAAATCCTCCTGTTCCTAAAAAAATATTTTATAAATCCAGAAATCATATATTCTAAATTAAAATTTTTAATTTTGAATTAATAACAAATTTCATTCAATTATTTTAGAGCACTCCCGACCCTTTTCCTCTATAAACCCAACATCCTGCTCCTAAAAAGTATTATACAAATTTTATTTTTTATACAACATAAATAGCTATTATTATACTCAAAACAAACTTTAAAAATAGTTAAATATAGTAAAATAACGATATTTTAACACAATATTTTTACAATCGACATTACTTACATCGATATTTTTAACTACACTTAAAATCGATATTTTTAACATCGATATACATAACATCAATATTACTGTTGATATGCTAAACTCGATATTGGATTCTGATTTACACCTTGTGAGTGGTGAAACCAATATCGTGCAACCTACCCTCGCAAGTGCGCCTGTACACAACATAGCTTGAGTTACAGTTATTGAATATTCTGGAAACAAGTAAGGCCATTACTCAGGGCTATGCTTTTTTAGGCTGTATTTAGTTTACGGACTTTGCAGTCACCACATGGATAGTGTCCCGGAGAGACACTAGAGAAACTTTTCTGTTGGTTGTTTAGGTGAGTATGGATCAGACAGTCCTTTAGGTTCGAGGCTATTTGGAAAGCAAATATTGAAAGTAGCATTTTGTTGGGACCCACATCAACTAGATGCAATTTTTTTCGTATAATCTGTCTAACTCTTGTAGACAGAGGAACAAAGGCGGATACCACAGAGATACATGGATTGCTCGTTTTTCTGTTCTTCTTGAGGAGAACCACAATGGGGGTATTTAATGCTCTTTTGCAAGGTTGATTCACCACTCTTCTTGAATATGCCCTTTCCTTTAACTGCTCTGCCAGCACCAAGGACTGAGTTGAAAACGTTTCCACATCGGTACAGTTCCTCCTATACCTTAAAAAACTGTCCCACACAAAGATTATCTCTCTGGCTCCTGGGGTGGTAGGATGAATGGTGTAAAAGCAAATTCCTATCCATTAGCTTTTGATGAACAGTTGTATAGAGCCTCCGATCTTTAGCCGTGATCTCCAGATCAATGTACACCGCTGATTCTCTGCTTATGGACCACATGAAATGAAAGCAAGGGTCAATGCCATCGATCCAGAGCAAAATTGCATTAACGCCTCCTCAGTGCCAGACCAAATGCATAGGACGTCATCAATATAATGTCTCCATAGGCACACATTTGTGTAAAAAAGATTGGAGTTGTGAAAGAGATAGTTCTCCTCAAACATCACTATGTAAATACAGGCCAAACTTGGGGCAAAAGATGCCCCCATCAAGGTCCTTCATTGCCTTTTGCAACTCATTTGTAACCCTTTTTTCTTGTGAGAAAGAATGTATCCTCTTTCTAAGGGGACCCAGGGGGGTTGTCGAGATGTGTAGCACATATAAATAGATAAACACACACAGCATTCTTCTGAACTTGTTCGGGTGTTGGTTCCTTCCTACACGTAGGAAAGTTGCAGATGATGATAAAGTGAGCAAATTGGTGAGAAGCTGCCAATTGCTCCTTGGCGGTTGCTTATGTGAGGCTCTTCCATTACTTTTTTATGTGGATTTTTCACTTGCACTTTTTCTATCTCTTGGTCCTGGACCTTCTTCTCTAAAAACATAACTCACATACAGGGGTGTTCCTAGATTAATGCTAGAACTATTTCCACCCTAAGTATAGAATAGGGGGAACCCATATTTTATAAAGTATACTAGATGTGTGTGACATACCAAAGATTTTTTGTTTTGAATGACCAGACAGGGTAAATCAACTCCCCTTTAATTACTTAACATAATGTAATGTTTGTAATTCCTCAAATAAAACATCACAGTCAATCTGACTCCATTGAGATACTTGCACTACCTTGGCAATGCATCATGGGAATAGTAGTACACCATAGTAGCCTGCTGTACTGTGGGCTGAGGACTACACTACACAGACCTACCCGTCACACACATGAAGCACTGTTAAAACAATTTTATGAACAGACATTAACCATTTATTTACACTAACTATATACATGCATTTCCATAGATCACACCCAGGATGTATCAGAAGCAATTGAGGCTGAAGAAGCTACTGACACACACGTCGAAATGGAGGTCAGCATATCAGCAACCCGTATGCCCATCAGTACAACTCCAACTGCTAGTAGAGCAATGGTTCCACCACTACCAGGCTTTTTGGACCATGATGAGGTACAAACCCAAAGCAGGGACACCAACACATCTGCGTGGAGGACACACAGTCACCGTAGGGGCCAGCCAGCTACAGTCCACAATGAGCATGTGTCATCCGACATAGCAGACAGTTTTCCTGTGTTTTGGGAACAGGAGAAGTCCATCATCTCTGTACTGTACCTGCAAGCCAAACAAATAAAGACTGTCAATATGCATCTGCTAAACATGTCAAGGTTGATGCAGCAATTGCTGAAGGGGCAGGACGTTGGATTTCTGCTACGGAGGAGGAGCAACATTGGCAGAGACACAACCACAGACAGTAGATGGCCTTTTCGTGCAATTAGCTGACTGGTTAGGCCAAATTCCAGCCTAATCTGTGCAGGTGATGAATTCTGTTGAAGATTAAAAAGTGATTTAAAGATTTTTGTCAAAGCGTTCCCACATCTCAACTGCTGTTTTCCCAGAATTAAACATAGAGGGCCCGATTCACAGAACTAACTTAAGACAAAATCCTAAATTTACTACTTTTGGTATTCACAGAAGTTAGGATTTTGTCTTAAGTTTGTCTTAAGACAGACTTAAGTTAGGATTTTGTCTTAAGTCTGTCTTAAGACAAACTTAAGACAAAATCTAAAACTTCTGTGAATACCAAAAGTAGTAAGTTTAGGATTTTGTCTTAAGTTAGTTCTGTAAATCGGGCCCAAAATCAGGATGTCCCCATATTTCGGTGTATTCTGGGACAAACGGGCCGTAATCACTTGTCGATGCTTCAAAGTTGCACGAGTTAAGACAAACTGAATCAAGAATACTTGGTTTTACATTGTTTCAGCATGTGCTCCGATTAACTAACCCACAAGCCAATGGCATTCTTGTACCTCAGCATATCAAGGTACATGACAGTTCATGAGAACACTGCAGAGGTAGACGTGTACATCAACCTTCAAAAGGGTGATATGGTGACTCCTTACTAGGACAGCTCTAGCATCTATAATGTTATATTAATATACTTTTAATGCACTTGATTACCTTAGAGTGCCTTGGCGCTGGGTTTCATACTGGAGAAGAGACGTGCGAGTGGGGCAGCAATAAGTTAGCATGTACTGAAAATCCAGGGTTTTAAGAGCTTTCTGAAGGTAATACGATTAGGTGCGCTCTTGCTGTGAAGTGGTAGGGTATTCCAGGTTACTGTTGTTCTCAATAAGAAGCTCCTTCCTCCACTGGTGGAGTGTTAGAACTTGACAAGACGTTTCCCAAACTATTATTTTGCCACTTGAGTAAATGGCCAAAGAGTAGTGGAAAATGTTAGTCTCACAATTCAGCTTTCAAAATAAAGGTTTGTGGACTGCAGATTTTTTTTGTGCTGGCCAAATTGACTCAAAGGGTCTTTTACATCAATTATGCTAGCCTGCTTTGTCTCTGTAATTAGACTGATAGTAGCAGGTGGTCTGTAGATGAAAAATCCAGTGGCAGATGATTTACAGTGGTGACCCTGGATTGATGACAATGAAGCATCTTTTATATATAAAGATATGGGTTCCGGTAGGAATAGATATTTTTGGGGAACTTTACAATGAGTATACCAATACAGAATGCATGACAGCATGGATGCCCATCAGTTCCCCTGCTTCCTATTTCGTACATACCATTTGCTTTGTTCTTTAAGATTATCTACTCAAACCATTAACTCTCTTTCACAACTGCTGTTAATCTATGCACACGATACAATTACTTTAGCACAGATACCCACAAAGTTGTGGAGAGCCTTAAACGCTTTACTAGGCCATACACATGCAAGTGAAAAATAAAATAAATATTTTTAAAACTAAAGTAATGAAATAGGGAGCAGCTATTAAGAAATGTGTTTGTTTAAGAGAGGGCCATAATGTGAGCTGTGTCCTCGAAACGCCTATTTGGGGCTTAGCTGTGATACTGGGATGGAATGAATAAGCATTTAGAAAGTAATACTTTGAAAATGATCCTTGTAGCTAAGCTTAAATTGAAATTCAGCCTCACATAGTGTGACCATCAGATGACTCTCTTACATCCTATTTAACGCAAAGATTTAACATTTGAATTAGGTTAAGAGGGAGGGGATATTTTGTCAACAATTGAATCAAAATCATTTATATATTTGCTAGTAGTCAGAACAAATTACCCATATACAGAGCTTTCACATGGAACTGGTGCAAATTGGTCTTTTATACTATATGCCATTCTTTATATTGATTTTTTGGAAGGAGGGCCTTTGTTTTGATCAAGCTACACCTTTTTGGGGCTTAAGAATACTTTAACAGCTCTTCCCTTCTTGGGACTATGGGCCATATGTATGAAAATGTCCAATTGCGATTCTCAAATAGCGATTTTTTGGGAATCGCTATTTGAGAATCGCAAAACGCTATGTATGTAGGATTTGCAATACATTTTGTAAATCCTACATATTCCTTAATTGCTAATCGCAAATTGCGATTGGCAACCAAGGAATACCTCCCTAATAATTCCCATGAGTCCAGAGGCCCATAGGAATGAATGGGAAGACATTCTCAATTTGCGATTCTCAATTAGAGAATCGCAAATTGAGAATGCAATCTCAAAGGTGCAATGGTGTCAAAAGGACTCCCTGTTGCACCCCTGAAATGAGCATGGGTGCAGATGTGGCACACATACATGCCCTAAGGGCATGTATGTGAGTCACATGACACTTTAAAAAATGCAAAAAAGTGAATTTTTCAAAGAAATCGCAATTTACCACCAACTTTTATTTTATCCCACAATATTTCTGCAAAGGAAAGACAGCTGTGAAAGCGAAAAATGAGCAGTTAGTTCTTCAAGAGAGGGGTTACTAGCATGTCACAGGACGAGTCTGAATCCATGCACGAGACGTGAAGCCAAGATACCCGGCAGACGAACAGCAATAGAAAGAGCAGTGTGAGGACGAGCGGGTAGTTGTTGGGCAAAGTAACCAGCAGCAGAAAAGAACTTGGCAGGGAGTAAAGAAACCACCATGAAAGAATTAGGGTGGGGGCTGCAATGACCAACAAGATAGGGCACTGCCGAGCAGAGAGCACCACAAACACCCTGCCACGCCTTGCACCCCCACGTCACCATTTGCATTATTCACTCCACTGAACGCAAACAGTTCCTGCGTGAGCCTCTCTCTTCCACGAAAGAAGACATTTCCTCTCCGCATTTTTCCTTTCTCCCTCCACAGCACTAAGAAGTGCCGGCAGTCTGGAGTGAGCTCTTTGAGGTACATCTAGGGCTCACCTCACCAACCCACGCACTACCATGTTTTTTTTGCACTATAGGGCAAATTCGACCCAATGCCATTTACATTACACAAGCACACATTCATGTTTTTTATTAACCACAGGAGGTACCTGGCCATTACAGGGATTGGTGAAAGGTCAGAGAACGTATGGGGGGGATAAATAATAAAAGTAAAACTTACCTTCCTGCCTTTCTTAAGTTCCGAGACTGCAGACTCCCGCCGTCCTGGGTTCGAATTCCCAGGGTGCTTGTCATCAGGAAGGCTGCAGGCAGCCTCCCTCCCCTCCACTGCAGCATTTTTCATTGGTGCGGCCACTGCCCCACCCACGTTATTTTCTCTCTGTATGCTGCAGCATATAGAGAGAACAGGGAGAGTGGGCGGTGTTACTCGAGGGCAGGGGGGAGTGGCTTGCCCACTGTTGCTAATACTGTCTATTTGGGCGGCCTCAGGCTGCCCAAACAGACAGTATTAATAACAGTGGGCAAGCCACTGCCCCCTGCCCTCGAGTTATAATGCCCATCCCAAACGAGGAACATCTGCTTTCTCGCCGTGCGAGACGGCAGAAACAAATGGTAGTTATTACGGTGATAACTACCATTTGTTTCTGCCTTCTCGCACGGGGGGAAAGCAGGGGGGCGGTACCCAAACACTCCCATAGAGGAGCCGCCACTGCTCCTGCCATAATCATCGTGCTCCCTTCAATTTAAGATTAAAGCACTCCATCCTCATCAACAATATCACAACCTCAACTTGATAAATGCTGACCATTCGTAAGAACAGACTTCTCGTTAACTTCTGTACAAGCACATCCACTATCACCATTCGCATAGGGTGGTCAGGGTGGCCTGCATGCCCATGAGGCTGCCCCCGATGGGCTGGTCTGACAGCTCATTGTCCGGGCCTGCCCTTTGCTGTTTGTGGCCTGTTTTACGGCGTGCTGAGCTGATTTTTACTGTTGATTTCCTGATATTGAAACAAACATTTGCTGCAGCAAGCTGAAATCCAAGCAGTCTTCGATGTCTTGCAAAACACTTATACAGTCTGGCTTTACAAGTTCAAAACAGCCCCAGTTTGCAATCATGGGTCACTTTTTTAGCTTTCTAATTTACTAATGGTGAAAACGTTTACTTTAGTGCCTGGGCCTATTTTCTGATCCAGTTCGACTCTGATTAATTTCAGCCCTTCTGAATGGTCGTTAAATCTGCCACTTCCGCCTTTTTCAACACAGTCATACACAGGCACTTGCATCTACCTGTGACTATGTGGGTGGCTCACTTCCACATTGCCCTTTTTATGTCCATTACCTTAGGTAGCATCAGGCTGTGATCATGCCCATGAAGTGGACCTTCATCCCAAGAACCTTTGTAAATTACCCAGGCTTTTATGGTTGTGATCTGGTGGATCAATGTGTAGTCAACCCAATCTATGATGGCTTTTTCTGCTCGCTGTTTCTTCGTAAAGTATTATAAAATTATGTGCAGAGCAGTAGCATTATCATATCTCAGTACATCTGGTTCTATTTTCCTTTTTCTATGTTGCTGATTCCGGTCCTTGTTTTCCTTTAATCTTGCCACTTAGCTCATCCCTGCCTATTCCCCAGGTTGCTCGTGAGCCAAGCCACCACAATCTATAATTGTTTGTCATATTCATATATCTTTAAAACATTTGGCCCCTAGAATCAGTTTTGAATATGATAAAGATCACTGTTGTCAATTGAAGCACTATAAATGGTTCGCTGAACAAAAGGAATTTAAATCTTCTGTCCTTTACTTGACTTTTCAATTAAAGCATGGCGTAAGGCGGTGTATTTTACTTTTACGTCTGGGCATACTCCCTTTAGCCACTTTCTTAGCTAGCTGGGATGGTACTAATAACACTAAAGGTATATGTGATCTTTGTAAAGGTGGGCAACAAGATCTGCTCCACGTTCTATTAATCTGTCCTAATGAGAGCATAGTTATGGCCCGCCAACGTTACATAATCCCATTACAATTAAAGTACAACGCTTTCTCTGCTCAAGAGTTAATTACATTGTGTAACTCTCGGGTTAATGAATATGTGTGTCATAACATGTTTAAGTTTTTAAAAAGCTTCTTGACGCTGTTTTAAACAAAAAGTACAATCAGTAGGTTTTATTCTATTCTATTTAATTCATTCTAATGTTGTCTGAGTAGGTGGCTAAACATCACCACTGTATTGTCTTGTAGTGAGCTTAAAAAAGCAAAAGGGTTTTAGCTAAGCATTTTTATGAGTATTTGAAATGATTTTAATTTTGTATTTGTTGATCTCAGTTGAGGTCTGGATCAAATAAAAGTTTCACTGTAAAAATATATCTTATTGTTCATTCTCTATTTGTTCCATAATTCAATGGACCTATGATTTTGGAACACAAGCTGTATTGTAATTACTATAATTCTGAAGTAATTCAGTGTATAGCTGTGATGCTTTGAAAGCTTTGCCATGTTACTTCCCATTTGTGGTATATTCAAAAGTCAAATTATGCGATGCCTGGTAGGGTATTGTACCAGAATTTGCCAACCTAAATATTGTTTGACAAAAATGTAGTGTCCTAAATATCCTTTACAAAAATATTGTCTCATGGGAGCTAATAATATAAAATCAAATCCAAAGAAGAAAATAATTATTGTTTGCTGTCGATTTTCTGAAATACAGTCATATGGTGGTCTAATCCACTGTTAAAATATGGAGAGAACGTGTATGTAGCACAATTACAAGTGATCCGGCACTGTGAATCATTGACCTAAAATAACATTTGCTGCTAGGGAACGGTGAAAGGAGACAAATAAAAATAAAAATTCCCTAGACTGTTTGAAACAATTTATCACCTGGTTGGGACTCATACCTCCAATGGACTCCTGTTTCAATCACAGAAACATCACTCCCTCATGGAACCGTAATAACCCACTTAAGGATCCAATTTGCCATTATTCAAACACGTTTTTGTATTTTCTCCAATGCATAGAGAGCTATCAGCCACTGTGAATTGACACACATGAGTGTCAGATATCGACATATGCCTCTCGCCATGACATGCACATTTTTTAGGTAGAGCCTAGAGGCAGCACACATGCACTGCTCTGGAAGACATGCTGTATTCCCTCTGTAGAGGTTGAACATGCCGACCAAACGCCCACTGCTTTTCATTGATTGCTTGGTCAGCCTTTAAAAATGCCATAGTTCCTTGCTAGTTAATAGTGCACTTTTGTCCCACCTTGGGGTTGTTTTGTTCCCACCCTGGCTACTGCCCCTAAAATGTGGATCCTTTCACTACAGGCCATATGTTTTGTTTGAGTGCACTATTTTTTCTTTCATCCCTCTGGCTGGCACACAACTCTACTTTACTTTTTGTTCAGGAGCTTTTCTTTTACATTCCAACTTGCACTTCCCTGGTGGCGCCCACAAGGTCGCATTGCATGCTGCTTTGATTGTGAATCCGTTAATAAGCAATACAATAACTTGTAAACAACTTTAGAGAGCGCATCGGGACCGCCTGATGCGCTCTATGCAACGCAGCGCTTTTTGAGCAGTCTACGAGGCGCACTCACAGTACACCAGTGCTTGTGACTGAATATATGGTGGCTGTGAACAGTGCTCAGCACAACCCGAGACTGCCGTACTGAAGATAAAATGCCACCCCCTCGCTGGGCTTTCAAGCTACACTGTGGGTGACATTTAACTCCAGGTACAGAGTTCATTAGGGCCCAAGCTGCTCACTGGGGCAAGTCAGCTGACAACCTGCGGACACAGAGCAACTTTGGCATTGTTCATCCCCATATTCTCCCCATATTCCTGTGGGAAGTAAGGGCCCGATGCACAGAACTAACTTAAGAAAAAATTCTAAGCTTACTACCATTTTGGTATTCACAGAAGGCACTTACTCATTTTGATATTCACTGGAACTGGCAAATCACTGTATGATCTTTAAAGGGAGTTCAATTTTGTTTTCCACCAAGATGGTAGCTGTGACTGGAAAATAAACTTCACCTTACAATGGCCTTCCTCTGCCCTCGACCACATCAAACCGGCCTGTTCCCCAGTTCATTGTTTCTCCCTGGCGGATGCCTCTAGACATCACCACAGAGGCACCCCGAAAGGGCAGGCCTCAGACCCTGTGAAACACACATAGCCATCTGTAGCGAGTAGGCAGCACTGCAGACCCTGCCGGTGATATGAGCGAGCCCACTGTGTAGTGCCACTTTTTCATAAGTGGCATATATAATAGAAATTGCACAAGGAGCAAATACATGCATTTAGCAATGATCACTTTTACACTTTCTGCCTAATCCAATGTAACCTGCATGTTGCTGAAATCGCCCCCATAGTTCTGCTTAGCTCAGTGTCCTGTTGTTTACAAACAGGGGTGAAAACTGGTACATAGCAGAGTATGAATGGGGGTATGTGATGCAATTGTCCTGTTCTCCTGGAACTAAATTTCGCTCCCAACCCGCAGCTTTTCCGTGTCACGAAGTCAGAGAGTGTTCTGTAACTCCACTGTCTGATTTATTTTTCTTTTCTCCACCCGAGATATGCTACACTGGATTAATTTTGTAAGGTTCAAGTTCAAGTTTAAGTTCAGGAATTTGTATAGCGCACTACTCACCCAGAGGGTCTCAAGGCGCTTGGGGGAGGGTTGTGCATTACTTATCGGCATCGGCAACCTTTGGCGTGCAGCACAACTCCATTCAATACTGCTGTTCACTTGGTAGCACAGTGCAATCAAGTCTGTCTGTGTGGCTAAGTGCCCGCATTCCTGCCTCATTCCTCGATTGTCTAGGGATTTTTTACCCAAATGACATCCTTCCTCTCAAGGTGGTAGCATCTGCCTTACAACTAGCTTCTCTATTTCACAAACTGGAAATGGGACATGACGCTTACTAGCAGTGTGCCCTACTGTGTGCTTGCAGCTGACAGGAGTAATGGTGTAGGGCCCTAGGCCCTCATGCATAAATGACTGTCACACAGACACCATTAGATACCGGGTAGAACTGACCCAGGGCACGTGCACCCGGACTCTTTTATTGTCAGGGTCACATGTCCTGTGACGCCTGTGCTGGATGGGTGTGGGGTGGGGTGTAAGCCAGCCCTCAAGGATTGGCTGGTAGCATACCAACTAGACCAGTGACCAGCAGGTCACTTCCTCCCTCCAAAACTTTTTTCAAAACTGGAGCAACAAAGTCTAACCAGTGGGAGAGAATGAAACAATAAATAGGAACTTCCTCTGAGTGTGTTCAGCTGCTTGCACGAACAAAACAATGGAAAAACTTCAGCTAGGATCACCAGTTCTGCTTGACGCGGTTCAGTGTTGCCCACCACTGTCTCTCTATGTACAGTTCTCTGTGAATGAACAGGTGGAGGAATGGTGAATCTGGTAGATGTCACGTTTTCACCAATCAGTCCTGGTTGTTGTTGCATCTTCACAAACTTACGTTTGAGAATAGGGTCGAGGTAGTTAGAGTATTTATGAATTTTAACATAAAATCCACAACAGAATTTCTTGCTATGTTCATCAAAAGCACATATTTATTATATTGAGTAACACATTCGTCAGATGTTTTTTAGTTCAAAATATAAATGAAAAATCATGTGTTTACTCCAAATTTGTCCTTAGTTTGAGCACACATTAAATGCTTTTCAACTCAAAACATTTGGCTTCTTTCATGTGTGAGATTTCACAGTGCTCACAGTGAGATAGAAGGAAAGTTTGGTGGGAAGAATGGGGGTGATTGTATGGGTGAGGGATAGGGTAAAGGTGTTGTGACAGGTAGAATAGCAAATATTTACAATAAAACCTTTACGGTCTCAGAAAGATGCACAAATTCTCCTATTATCATAGCACATAGGACATGAATAGTTCATTGATTTCGATCCCACGTGTTTGACGGTATGTAGAAGTCTACGTTTCGATCCCTAAGTGATCAAGGGCTGGTATATCGAGGGACTATGATGAGAGAGAGACTCACTCTGAAGTTCGTGGGTACTTGATTGTTGCCACGATGCGTTATATCCACCTGGCGGGGCCGAAGGTCACCGCGGTGCCGGGTTACAATCTCCCGTGGTAAGTAACTGGCAGAAAGATGGAACAAATCTGAGGGTGAGAAAAGGGATTCTGGCTTGGTAGACGAAAGATTGTAGGCGCGCACTAGCTGTATGGCTTGAGAGAATTAAAAACATGATTGACTGTTGTTCTAGATGATAGCAAGCTTGCATGTTGTTACTGTCCATTAAGCGGGCTACCTGGAGCTGAAGTAGACCGATTATGGTCTGGGATATAAAAAATATTGTTGGACAACAGTGTCCGTCAGGTGAATGGATTTACCCTTATCAGCATCTATAGCTGAAACGTTTGTACAATCTGCTTGACAGTCATCAGGCAGACAACCTCGAGGTAAGAGCCCGGTCTCCTCCCTAGGAGCCGGACGAAGATTATCTAAAATGCAGTGTTAGCTTTTGTCCCAAGACATGAGCTACTAGTACTGTGCTCGTAAACTCTCTTTTCTATACCCCCGAGTTTTGCCAAAATCATGTCATTTAAGGTGCTCATACACAGCACTCCGCCACCCACGCTTGAAACCAAAGTAGTCAGGCCTTCACTGTGTTGATGTAATTTTATCCGAGCACCGCTGCCTTCCTATACACCATGTGTTTATGAATCGCGAGCTCCTTAAGGGCGTATCCGTTCACTAGATGGACTTGCACACAGTTTTTTACAATCGGCCAGTATATTCTAGACCTTCATGAGTGTTTTCCAACCGCATACCCACAGTCCGAGCACCGCGAGCTCCATAAGGGCAAATCCATTCACCTGACGGACACTGTCGTCCAACGATATTTTTTATATCCCAGACCATAATCGGTCTACTTCAGCTCCAGGTGGCCCGCTTAATGGACAGTAACACAATGCAAGCCTGCTATCATCTAGAACAACAGTCGATCATGTTTTTAATTCTCTCATGCCATACAGCTAGTGCGCGCCTACACTCTTTCCTCTACCAAGCCAGAATCCCCTTTCTCACCCTCAGATTTGTTACGACTTTCTGCCAGTTACTTACCACAGGAGATTTGTAACCCAGCACCACAGTGACCTTCGGCCCCGCCAGGTGGATATACCGCATCGTGGCAACAAACAAGTACCCACGAACTTCAGAATGAGTCTCTCTCTCATCATAGTCCCTCGAGGATAAACACGAATAAAGATTTACTCTATTATAAAGAGATTGCCTATCTCTTTTCAGATCTTAAAGAGAGGTTTGCTGCCATACAAGGAGGGTCCAATCATAGAGCTTCCTTCAAGTAGGTACCACTGCTACCTACTATGGTTTCTTAATCTACCACATACCTATCCATATAATAAAATGTATTTACTATTCTTAGGTGATCTTCATTACATCCTGTCCTGATGAAGACCCCAACATGAGGATACACCAGCCCTTGATCACTTAGGGGTCGAAACGTAGACTTCTGAATACTGTCAAAAACGTGGCATCGAAATCAATGGAATATTCTTATCCTATGTGCTATGATAATAGGAGAATTTGTGGATCTTTCTGAGACCGTAAAGGTTTTATTGTAAATATTTGCTATTGTGCCTGTCACAACACCTTTACCCTATCCCTCACCCATACAATCACCCCCATTCTTTCGACCAAACTTTCCTTCTATCTCACTGTGAGCACTGTGAAATATCACACATGAAAGAAGCCAAATGTTTTGAGTTGAAAAGCATTTAATGTGTGTACAAACTAAGGACAAATTTGGAGTAAACACATGATTTCTCATTTATGTTTTGAACTAAAAAACATCTGACGAATGTGTTACTCAAAATAAAAATATGTGCTTTTGATGAACATAACAAGAAATTCTGTTGTGGTAGATTTTATGCTAAAATTCATAAATACTCAAACTACCTCGACCCTATTCTCAAACGTAATGCTGTGATAACCCAGGTCGGGTAGTTTTATTTGGGTGAACCCCGTTAAAACTCAACACGCATATTCACAAAGGCAGGATTGCTTCTAGCTACGGACTGGTGGAGTACTTGCAAACATCCCTCTCTCACTAGGATGCACCTCTCGCGGGTATTTCCCTCTCATGGGATATCCCGAAGACCCTCTTTACCAGGCTTCAACTGGACCGGGTGTACTTCACCGTGTCACTCAAATGCCACACTTTAGGTACGTGGAAGAAGCGCTACAAGTCCCATCTTCAAGTCCCTAGCTCCACCTGAAGGGTAGTTGTTTCCGAATAGGATTACTCCTGCCACTTAGCACAAGATGTTTGTCTTCCTGGGACCTGCGGAGGAGTGGCTGTAGATTAATCTTTCATTGCGGGACCCACTTTCACTGGAGTCCCTGAGGCCTTTGCCCCTTGGATCTCCACAGTCTGGTGTGGAGTGGTCAGGTCCTTTTCTTCAGGACGTCCGAGCACTCTTGCCATCCAGTCTCTTGCTCAATCCTAAAGGTGGGTGCCACAAATGGTCCAGCTGGCTCACCTCTGCAGTCACCAGGTTTGCTTGACATTATGAAGACTCATGGATAGCTAGGTTCTCCAAATGCCACCAATGTTTTCAAGGTACTGTGCTCCCTGCCTGATGTTCTTGCACTCGGTCACCTTTACCTTCTGGTGTGCGAGTTTTCAGATCACACACTCCTCTCTTATTTTCTCTTCATCTTGAAATTTCTTCTCTGATGATGTCATGTCACACAATTTCCTCCTTCTGGTTCTTTCACTTCGCAACGCGGTCTAGTCCCATCAGGTCTTGCCCTTTTTCTCTGACTAGCCTCCCCATGTGACGTGCACTTCACACGGGGCTCCCTGGTCCTGTCCTACCCCTAGGACAATGCATTCTCATCGTTCGGTGATCCGACCTGTCGTCGTGGCCTTCTTCCTCATTTCTTCTCGTATGCCTTTATATCTTGATTTCTAGTCAATCTCATCAGACCTCTTCTCGGTCACCTTCTCTGTGACCTTTTGGCAGGTCATCTTCTCCATGACCTTTCTCAGCTCACCGCTTCTCTGACCTCTTCTCAGGTCACTGTTTCTCTTACCTCTTCTCAGGTCACCACTTCTCTGACCTCTTCTCAGGTCACTGCTTCACTGACATCTTCACAGGCCCCCACTTCTCCGACCTCTTCTCAGGTCACCGCCTCTCTGACCTCGCTGACTTCTGGCAAGTCATCTCCGTCGACCTCTTGCGGGTCATCCTCGCCATCCTCTTGCAGATTGTCCTCACCGACCTCTTGCAGGTCACCCTTGCTGACCATTTGCAGGTCATCCTTGCCGACCTCTTGCAGGCCATACTTAACGGCCCTTTGCAGGCTCTTAGCGACCTCTTGCAGGTCCTCTTCTAGCTCTCAGGCTCCAGCCTGTACCATCAAGGTTTAGGGTACAATCTTCGGTTCAATGTCTCTACTTGGCTCTCCATCCTTCTTCTGATGGTACTCCTACATTGGGCAACTTGCGTATGCCCTTCTTCCCATTGCAGTGGAGTCCTTTCGCCACTGGGCGCGCATGCAGTGCCCTTTCTTCAGTCTTGTCTGTACTTGTTGCCTGAGGTTATTGCTCTGTACGTCCACCTGCCATCCGACGGGTACAGTAACTACCTGCGGGCACTAGGTGTCACTGTCCCGTCCTGTCTGGTTACTCCACAACTTCCTTCACAGAGTTGCTGGACTGTTTACTCAACTTCTCCCCAGTACAGCTCTCTTTACTCTGCAAGCACCAGGGTTGCTCCATTCAGTGTGCATGTCTTCCCTTAACTGTTTGTCATAGCAGCTCCTCTGCTGCTGTCTGTTTGGTGCACTCTAGTCCTGACATTTTAATTAATATGTAGGGGCTCATTACGAAGGCAGTCAGATTTTTTCCGGCTACCACCAAAGCGGAGATTGGGTCCGACCGCCATGAGTGCGGCGGTCCCGACCATAGTATTATGATGTGATCGCCGCAAGCATGGCAGTGATTGGGTCTGTCTACCATGCTTCCAGCTGTCCCGCCTGCTGTATTATGATGGGCCCACCACCGCAGCTGTCGGATACTGCAGCTTTAAGATTATGACGGGCGGTACTGGTAACAGCACCGCTGCGTCACAAAAACGAGCATGTTGTGCATTTCACTGCAAGACGTGGCAGGCACTGCACTGTGTCTGCCACTTGGAGCAGTGAAATGTAGCTGGGTACCATGGCTACACACCCAGTGTGCCCACACCCCCCGCTACTGGCCCCCAAACACAATCCCCTCCAGCCTTTCCATAGCGGAGTGTCTTTCACGGCAAACCTGGCTTCCGCATGCATCCTAATCTTGACGGCGTAAAAAAAGCTTGTCACCGGCACCATTTTAGCAGTCCTGCTCCGCCCACCAGGCTAGTGAGCAGAATGCTACCAGCGAAAAATCGCCGCCGCGGTCACCACCACCATAATCTGACCGGTTTTCAATGTTACGATCGTGGTCTCGCACCGTACAGCCTTGCCTCCAGCCCTGCCCCTCCACTGCACTTTCCCTGCAAGGCTCCCCAGGCTGACACGTCATCTGCAGTGCCAGGATCGTTCAGTCCATACCACTTTACCCGCACTGCTGGGCCATTTCTTTTCCATGCCAGCCACTTCGCAGCAGCAGCCTCAGTCCGACCGGCCTTCCGGTGTTCATTTCACTCACAGGCAGGGCCCCCTCGCTTAACACCGCTGTACTGGGGTGAATGTATGACATTGTTCTGCATTCTGTCCATCAATTGTTCTTTTTGCATGTGTCACCCCGAGTGGGACGGGTATGCCCAGACGTGGGTCCTGTGCTCTCCATGCCATTGGAGTCAAGCTATCCTGGCTGATGAGGTGTGAAACCCCGAGACCGGTCCTAGGATGCTTGGTTCTAGTCCAGGGAGGACCTGGCCTGGCAATCCAGGCTGGACTGTACCCATTGAGCGCAGGGTCAAGACTGATTTGCATATGGCTGGGTTCAAACTGGAATGGCATGGGGAGCAAAAAACGATGAATTTAGGCCCAGATCTCTATACTGGTGTGAATGTAAGACATTGTTCGGCATTCTGTCCATCAATTGTTCTTTTTGCAACTTTCTAAAAGTGGCATTTTCAAAATTGTGACAAAAATCTGCCTGTACCATTAAAGAGGGCTTTTAATTACAATGTTTTAGACACCAAACTCGACCTGTCTACCTGCTTCCAATTGCAGTTACAACTTAGACTGTAACTCCAATGGTATCCTATGGGGCAGGCAGGCCTTGCAGTAGTGAACAACTAATTTAAGTTTAGTTTACTACTAGGATATATAAATCTTAAAAGTTCATGTCCAACTTTGTAAATACACTGCACTCTGCCCCTGGACTGTCTAGGGTCTATCCTAGAGTGAATTACATGTAAGCTTTGGGCCTGGCAAAATACCTATTTTGCTAGGTCAAAATGACAGTTTAAAACTGCACAAACAGGCAGCAATGGTAGACCTGAGACATGTTGTTCAGGGATCCTTTAATTTGTGGCAAAATCTGTGCTGTAGGCCTACTAGCAGCATTAAATTCACAGGATCTGGGCAACTTTTCTAGTTAGTGCCACTTTTCTAGGTATTTACAAATAAATTAAAATATGCCAGTTGGGTATAAACCAACTCTACCATGTTTTAGGGAGTGAGCAGAAGCAATTTAGCACTGGTTAGTGGTACAGTGGGCAGAGTCCTAAAGCCAGCAAAAACGAAGTCAGTAAAAAAGGGGGCTAGAAGGCAAAACACCACGTGAAAACCACACCAAGGATTCCTGGTCTTCAACTCAGGGTCGGTAACTTCTCAAAATCCACAACTGTATTGAATGGGTCAATATGGCTGGATTGTTGACTGTGTGATTGTTGGGTGTGTGATTGAACACATGTAGAGAATGTGCTGCAAACAGCCTCAGCTGATTCATTGTTGATGTCTATCTTGGAATGTGGGCTGCTTGAAGCCTTACAGAACAGCCATGTGAGATAGTCTTGGGATTAGGGAGTTGATTGAAAAAGAACTTAAATAGAGACAACAGACAGTAATTGAGCCTGAAAACATGAACAAACTATAACACATTTCTCTGAAGCAGACCCTTCTCGGGGAGGGCATTTTTTAAATAAATCTACCCATGACCTTCCCCAGGCTACTTGTAAGAAAGGTGAATCATGTCTTGAATTATGTCCTGGATCTTGATCACTAACCCTTCCAACATTGTGGTGCTGTGAAGTGAGAAGCGGACCCCTTATCATAAGATAATGGTTAATAAGCATGTGTGGAAAATCCGTTCCGCTCGCGGATTTTGCGGATTTTCGGTAAATTCGCAATCCGCGAGATTTGCGAATTTCCCGCAAAATCCGCGAGCGGAACAGATTGGGTCAAAAGCTCAAGCTGACTTTTGTAACTCTTTTAGAATGGCGCTGGCAAGCTGCCAGAGCCATTCTAAAATAGTTACAAAAGTCAGCTTCAACAGGAAGCTCTAATAGATAATGCAAAGCAGGTGCTGCTCAAATTCAGTTACACAATCATTAATCACCCCAAACTTGGGGTGATTAATGATTGTGTAACTTAATTTGACCTTCAACTGCAGCACCTGCTTTATTTTATCTATTAGTGCTTCCTGTTGAAGCTATTTGCAGCTATTTTAGAATGGCGCTGGCAGCTTGCCGGCGCAATTCTAAGTGGGGCTGAGGGCAGAAGGGCACAAAAGTGGGACAGAGGGCAGAAGGGGACACAAAATGAGTGGGGCAGAGGGCAGAAGGGCACAGAAACGAGTGGTACAGAGGGCAGATGGGCATAAAAAACGAGAGGGTGGCAGTGATTACCCAGCAAAAAAAAACACCCCGCGAAAACGCAAAGCGCCTCGCGAACACCCGCGAACATGCAAAGTGCCCCGCGAACTCGCAAAAATAAAAAAATCTGCAAATTCGCACGAATTCGCAAATTTTCCGGATTGCTAATTCGCAAATCTGCAAATTCGCGGATTGCGAATTCGCAAACCACCAGGATCTATGATTTAAGAAACAGTGCTCGCTGGTGCAACCTTTTCCACAATAGGTGCAAACTACCAGGCCACTAGGCAGGACAGAGTGTATGAGAGTTTGAATGACATTAGGAGTCTGCTAGGTATCGGAAATTATTATTACTGTCACGAGAAAGTTGGATGAGCAGAATACACTTTTTGCAACAAGGTAACATAACAATAAATAGTATGGAGATATGATACTCTTTTGCAATTTCTTTTTGCATTACTTTTTATTAAATCATTTTGAGCCTTTGTGATTGTTGGTTCGTTTTATATTATAATTTGAGTGCTAGAAAGAGGCAACGAAAGAGAAAAGCAGATCACGAAAAAGACAGTCCGAGGTATCCACACAACAAATCAAATGAAGGAGTTACATAAAAAGGGAACGATTAAAAGAGAAATCCAGAGAGATCAGCCAGCACCGCTTTTTATAAAAAGTCTTGGTGGGGGTTTATTTCAATCTGCAAACCCCCACTATTTAAAAGGAAAAGTTTCTGGAAGAAGTCCAAATTACAGGAATTGTTATTTGCATTGCCAGGTTACCACATAGGATTTAGGAGAGCACATATATTTTTTCTTAGAACTAGTCACAGTTCTGAACAGCTTTCGTGTTAGGCTCTTGTCAACTTCATTACTTTAATAGGATGCCAGCTACATGATGCTGACAAGCACAAGAGCACAAGAGGCTTGTGATTGCTGAAGCCCCCTCACAAGGACACTCTTATAGGCTATTAAATAGTCCTGATTATTGCTTGCCCACTTGACAATGGTGCTGGGGGATGAAAAGTATGCTGACCTGAGGAGGTCGGCAAGTGGGTAAGCGGATATGAAGCCACTTTTAGGTTTCAGTGTGTGCCTGTGTTTATCTGGTAGCATGTTTACTTTTTGGATGTTTCTTTGTGTCGCTGGATGTCTTCGTGTTTAACAGTGTCTGCCAGTGTTTTTGTATTTTGCCCAACTATATCTGTGCCTTTCTCTGTCCCTGCACGAATAACTGCAAATGTATAGCATCCCGTGTGCATTTTTGCTCAAGTAATCTAACAATGTGCATTTTCTGTGGCTTAGTGGAGACTTTGAAGATGTCACCAATACAGCTTCATTGCGGCAACTGGAAAAAATGTGCTTTGCAGTGCAAAAACGTTCAGTACTGTAAGATTGCAGAAAAGGAGCAAATATGTGCTTTACGTGGGTGCAGCAGTGCTTAAATTAGAATACGAATTGAGGTTAGAATTTCAAATGGTTTTATTTGTGAGAACACTGGGGCATATTACCAAGCAATAGCGATAATTATCGCTATTGCTTGGTTAGAGACATAAATTTACCGCTGAGCTGCGGTGATTTTTATCGCAAATAAACCTTGGTATTACCAAGGTTTATCGCAAATGCGATAAAAATCGCCGCAATGCATGAATATCGCTGAGAAGTCTGCGATATTCATGCATTACCGAGCTAATGCTCTTAGCCATGTTATCCACCTCCCATTGGATAACATGGCTAAGAACTGCTCAGGGCAGGTGTTAGCTTTTGGAGATATTCGCGCTTAGCGCGAATATCTCCAAAAGTTGGTAATAGGAGATAGCGATGTTAGCGACTGTTTCCAGTCGCTACCATCTTGGCACGCCCACTTTGCATGTCATCAGTGATAAATATCACTGACATGCAAAGTGGGGCCCAAGATGGTCGCTAGCTCCTACTAGCTGTCGCTAACTGGTGTTGGCGACAGCTAGGTAATAGGGAGATAATTTTATCTCTGCTTTCTTGGCTTTTAAAGCCAAAAAAGGGGAGATAAACCCCCTTGATAATATGCCCCACTAATGTCTCGGAGAAAACAGGTGCTGACATTGGGATCAATTATCTGTCACTTCCTGGTTTGAGCAAAGCTTCGTTATTTACATTTCTGGCACATCCTGTGGCAGGTGCGGAAAACTGAGGGGTTATAAAAGGAGTGGTGGTGTTGGTGAGTGCTTTGAGCTGTTGACTAAAGGGAAGGATCATTTTATGTGCTTGCAGTAGGGCCATAACACCAATGCTAATCAGCTGTCCTTAGGACCTCACGCTTGCTATAGTTTGTGGCTTAATGACTCTTAAAATGACTCCTTTATAGATTCGCAAGAAGGCACTTCATCCTCTTGCAACATCTTCCTCACCCTGGCACCAAGAGGAGTAGGCACAAGCCCTCAATATGAGTGGCCTGGAAATTGGCTATATTCTCCACACTTCCATATTTATTGACACCAGTGGAACCGGTAAGCCCAGAGGGTGTGTAAAATCCAGTCTATTATGAGTTAGACCCCAAGGGCCCGATTCACAGATCTAACTTAAGACAAAATCCTAAGCTTACTACCATTTTAGTATTCACAGAAGGCACTTACTCATTTTGGTATTCACTGTAGGCACTTACTCATTTAGGTATTCACAGAAGTTAGGAGTCCTAACTTTAGGACTGCTAAGGCCTTCTGTGAATACCGAGAGTCTTAAAGTTAGGATTTTTCTCAGTTTAGGAGTAGTAAAGTTAGGACTCCTAAATGCCTTCCGCGAATACCGAAAGTCTTAAAGTTAGGATTGTTCTCAGTTTAGGAGTGGTAAAGTTAGGACTCCTAACTTTAGGACTCCTAAATGCCTTCTGCGAATACCGAGAGTCTTAAAGTTAGGATTTTTCTCAGTTTAGGAGTAGTAAAGTTAGGACTCCTAAATGCCTTCTGCGAATACCGAAAGTCTTAAAGTTAGGATTTTTCTCAGTTTAGGAGTAGTAAAGTTAGGACTCCTAACTTTAGGACTCCTAAATGCCTTCTGCGAATACCGAGAGTCTTAAAGTTAGGATTTTTCTCAGTTTAGGAGTAGTAAAGTTAGGACTCCTAAATGCCTTCCGCGAATACCGAAAGTCTTAAAGTTAGGATTGTTCTCAGTTTAGGAGTGGTAAAGTTAGGAATCCTAACTTTAGGACTCCTAAATGCCTTCTGCGAATACCGAGAGTCTTAAAGTTAGGATTTTTCTCAGTTTAGGAGTAGTAAAGTTAGGACTCCTAAATGCCTTCTGAGAATACCGAAAGTCTTAAAGTTAGGATTGTTCTCAGTTTAGGAGTAGTAAAGTTAGGACTTCTAACTTTACTATTCCTAAACTGAGAAAAATCCTAACTTTAAGACTTTTGGTATTCACAGAAGGCATTTAGGAGTCCTAAAGTTAGGACTCCTAACTTCTGTGAATACCAAAATGAGTAAGTGCCTACAGTAAATACCAAAATGCATAAGTGCCTTCTGTGAATACCAAAATGGTAGTAAGTTTAGGATTTTGTTCTAAGTTAGTTCTGTGAATCGGGCCCCATAGATCCACAAAAGGAATCAATGGAAAGTTGATAATTCCAGGTCTGATTCCCCCAGTAGTTCCTTATTTTTCCCCAAACTTAAACCCTGTGATTTTAGCTATTTTCAATAGCCAGGATCTGTGAAAGTGAGAAATGTGTAATTCCGATTGGCCCGATAACAGCAGTTAACAGAATTAAGAGACCCCTTGTAATGAGGGCCATAAGAGTACCGACCCAGTGGAGGACGTATTACTGTGTTTCGTACCCATGCTTTCTTAATATGCACCTTAGATGAGCAGACTGAGGAGCATGTCGCATTCCTAAACCTGCATCCTGTTGTCATCAGGGTTTATGCGATCTGAAGATCAAGTGTGTGAGATGAATTAGGGCTCTTTTCACAGCTGATATTTGTAATCTTGTTCGGACCTGGGGGGGGGTGTAGCCAACATACCCCTCCTCTTTATCCTCTTCGAATATCTAAACAGTTTACAACCCATTGCAATACCAACATTTATAAAACAATAACATTGATTGCTCATCAACATTACAATAGTCACAAATACAAATTGATAGATGGTATTCATAAGAGCAAACATGCATCTAAAAGCTTAATTTTCATTCCCCCGTGAAAGAGTCCTAACATGTGTTACAGACACGATGAAGGCACTAACATTCTCATAAATACAAGAGAACAATTACAAGAGAATAAAAAAGAGCCTCTGGCATGGGCTCAACTTATAACTCCACCTGTGGCCAAATTAGCGAAACACCCATCTGACACTCAACATATTGAAACATTGGACGGCCTAATGCTAAGCCAAGAGCTGAAACATCAAAGGATTAGCCTAAATCTCAGGCAAAGCAAGATTGGTTTAAGGCCCATAAATGCACCAATACTATTCACAGCTCTCTTTCATTGTAGTGGAAATTGTGGAGCATCTTTAGCAACTGGAACAATGATAATATTAATATCGGTGGGCCTGATGTACAAAGAGTCGGACTAGCGATTTCCGAATAGTGAATTTATCTGAATAGCGATTTGGATATCACTATTCCTCATGTATGAAACTTTTTGTTTTATACTTGCAACTGCTAATGGGTCACAAATCGTCTTACCTCATGAATATTAATGAGGTAGGTCGTAGTGTGCGACCCATTAGGGATGCCTGCCCCACATGCAATGGGGGTGCAGGGGGTGGTCCGCCCTGGGCGGCATAAGTTTTAGGGGTGTTAGCCTCCCCCCCAGCTCTAACCTGTGCTTATAAATCTCCCCCAGCTCTTACGTGTGGCCGCCAGGGCGACGGGAATTCAGGGACCACCACGGGTGGCCAAAGGTCAGCAGACCACCATGTCAGTGATTGCCTTTGATTAAAGGTCGTATAAACTTGATGCATAACGCTGGAAATCTCTCTTTTGATGAGATCTCCTAAATAAGCCCCTTTCACATAGCGATTTCTACACCCAACCTGCAAATCTGTAAAATCGAAGTTTGGATGCTTGTGTATTTGGAAAAGCATTTCTACCATCGCAAACAGCCTCATTTTGGTAATCTGGCCGTTTGCGACAGCAAAAATGCTTGGTATACTTGGTCATGGGCAGCAATAGATTCATCAGCTAGACCTGAGCAGGTCCTATACTACTGCTGCCTCTGCCAGCCCACAGCCCTTCACCTGATAGACTGCCTCTATGCCTTTTGAGACGCAATACTGTATTCAACGTTTGGGCTATCTGGGATACTGCAGTGATAAAGTGCGTGTGCTCTCACCTCAAAACATGGTGTACTTGCATACACCGGATTGGCACATTTAATCTACATTTACATCCCTAGTAAAGTGGTACTACATGTACCCAGGGCTGTAAATTAAATGCTTTAGTGGGCCTGCAGCACTCATTGAGCTACCAACCTAAGTAACATTTAAACATGTCCCAGACCTGCCATGTCAGCCTTAAGTTGAAACTGCCCCTTCAGTATGGAAAAATAAACGTTTTGCTAGGCTTAACCTTCCTTTTGAATGCAAATAAGACAACCCAAGAGTAGGCCCTAAACAGCTCATAGGGCAGAATGCAGTGCATTTAAAAATTTGCTCATGTACTTTTAACTTTTACATGTCCCTAGAGTGATAAATTATTACATTTGTTTTTCACTACTGCAAGTCCTGCGCCTCCTCTAGCGTATCATTGGATTAACTTATTACATTTAATGAGTGATAACTTTCAATTTGGAGCAGGTAGGAATTAGGGGTGGGCATAATGGGAGAAAATCTCTCTAGCATAATTACTTATAATTAAAGCAAAATTACATGAAAGGTGTAAACCAGTTTTAGCTCTATTTTCTAAGCGCAAAATCTACTTGTGTCCAAAAGGATGCATTTGCACTAAGAAAATAGCACTAAATGCAAGAGGATACAACAGCAGTAACCAGTATTCACTTACTCTCTCTTAGATCATTGTTCCTCGGCTCCTGTGTTCGGATTTATACCCCAAATTACTCAAGCTGGTAAAATCACGTAATTTCAGTAATTTTGCATCACAAGAGCAATGTATAACTACTGAAATTACTCCAATTACTCCCGGGTAATTAAAATGTCGTCTAGTTCTAGTAGGAATGTCGAGTTTGGTGTCTAAAGAATTGTAATTTAAAACCCTCTTTATTTATTTATGTATGTATTAATTGAGTTTGTAAGGCGCAACAGCTACCCAAAAAGGGTTTCCCGGCGCCAGGACAGACTAGGAGCAGAGATATCGAGGGGGTAATGGAAAGTTGGATTTTAAGTCACAATTCTGAAAATGCCACTTTTAGATATTTGGCACTTTCTTGTCCTGAACATTTGGTGCCTGTATCCTGGGTCACAGGCCTAGGTGTAGCTGGGAGTTCATCTTTGTGTATTGCTCTCAGACAGTGAAACAAATGGGGAATAGGTGTTGGCAGGATGGGCCGTCTGTGACTTCATGAGTGGAGGAGCTGTCACCTACCACACTTGCACATCACAAAGTCTTTACCTAGCATACTCACAAAGGGTTTTGACACTAGTCTTTTGTGACCCCCAGACAAGCTCAGGCCAGGAAAAGGAGGCAGGAATTCTAAACTCCTCTAGGGTGGAAATCTCCAGAACCTTCTCCTACTTCAAAGGGGGGTAGCAAGTATAAATATTGGACCCTCAGACTAAACTCTTCCGTACAACTCAGCATCTGTGGAAGGACTGCTGCCCTGCTGTCTAAGTGAGAAAGGCTGGACCTGCATCTTGATCCCAGGACCACCTGAGTGACTCCAAGGGCATTTTGGCTGGCCTCCTGATCAAAGCCTCGGGAACAAAAAAGGGCTCCTACCAAATTGAACCACCTTGAACCCAGTACCTATACTCAATCTGCTGTGAGACTTGTTCAGCAAGTGGTGCCACCCACGTCCTGAACCCTTGAAAGTGGACCTGAAGGTGCTCTGCCAGCCCAGCTGTGGTCTTGAGGGCAGGACCAGCAATATCCTACCAGCTCCGTAACGGAACCGACACTGCAGGATGCATCCCCAACGCAGGGCCCAGCAGCACCTCGAAACCGCTGCTACTCAGCACATTGTCAATGCAGGACTGCAAATCTCAGCCAGGCAGAACCATGAAACAGCCATAGCAAGACACATTCTTGACACAAGACTTCACATCGCAGCCCTGCCACTCCTGGGAACCACCGCTGAGTGATGCATCCTCGACACAGGACTTTGCATTACAGGCCTGCAGCAACTCAGAACCGCCGCTGGGGGACACATCCTCAACACGGGATCTCGCAATGATCCGCAATCAAGATTTTTAAAAATTTGCACAGTGGGCTGTACCGACAGGATTTTCGGACCAGATGGGATCAGCTCCTGAGAGCCCCTCTAACCCAGTCGGAACGTAACCACCTCCCTCCTCAGGACCATCTATCCAGGCACCTGGGTACGTACCTGAGGATGGGGAACTCGCAATATACAAGCTCATATCATCAGAAACACCACTAAATCTATAGGGATACTAAGAATACTCACTGATTACTAAGGACATCCATGCCCTACACCACACTCATACCTCATAGTCTCGCGACCTCATGGGTCCAGACTAATCTACCCTGGGGCAGTTCTGATTATCTACCATTACACACTGCTCACCCTCAGTGCTCACTCAAGCCGCAATCTTGCGGGTATACACGCTGCTCACCCTCAGTGCTCACTCGACACGCAATCCGGCGCGCCTACACACATGGGCCTGCAGTCCCAGTGCTCTCATTTATACCCGGTCTGCAATCCGGCAGACCTACACACCCCTCTATCTTAGGTGCTCTCACTTACACACGGCCCGCAATCCGGCAGGCCTCCACACTGACCACAATCAGTGCTCTCACTAACGCCACTTACCAATGACGACCACTTTCCTATGAATACCTCAGCTCTCTGTCTCTCTATGTTGGGAAGTCTCTCTCTCTCTTCACTAAGGGCTCGCTACTACAATAATATTATGGGATGGCCGAATTACTTAGTGTCAACAATTCCCTAGCTCAAGGGCTCCTTGTTCACCCTATTTATTCAGACTTACCAGATCAGGGGCAGCATCTGTTCTGGCTGTAACATCTGACTAGAAGAAAAGGTTACCTATGCTCTGAAATAGAAGACACTGTTTGCAGGAGTCTCTCTATGTTGGGAAGTCTCTCTCCCTATTCACTAAGGGCTCACTACTACAATAATATTATGGGATGGAGTATAAACTTTATCCCTTAGTTGCAGGTCTCCTATCTCCCTAATTATTCACTATCACTTACCTGATCAGGGGTAACATCGGTTCAAACAGTAATACCTGACTAGGAGACAAGGTTACCTCCACTGTATGGGGACAAAAGATATACACCACACTAGTTCACTAAGAAATGGGGTTTCTTTTATTGTAACAATGATGAAATACACATACATAAATCTATGAGGTCTCTATAACTAACAGGAACTTTAACACACCGCTGAAAGAAAAGGATTAGACATAAAATACCCTAGGGAATAAGGACAAGATTAAAGGAACGAGGTCACCTTGGGAGTGTGAAGTCTTGCTCTAGCTGTCATCTGGGCTCCTCTCTCGTCTGTGTCTTGGCTCATCTCAGACTCTCTCTCTCCTGCACTCTTGGATACACATCTGCGCTGATCACTTTGCACTGGATTTCTCTCCCCCACGGACTCTCTCCACCTTCCAACTTCAATCTAATGGTTTCTGCCGCTCTGATAACTGTTCATTCCACTAGCTTATTCACGCTGGATACGGTCTCTGTGCCAATGTCCAATTAACTCCAGCTGCTCCCACAGGTTAATCCACGATATAACTTCAGTCTCTTCTAAAAGGCATTACTTCAAACTCCAGCTATTCACAACTCCTCCTGATAAGTAACTGCTTCTGACTGCTTCCTTCAGTTCCAGCTCACTGACTGTCTGTTTGTCTTCTCTCTGTTCCAAGCATTTTCTGTCTCTTCTCCTCCTGCAATTCCACTCCTCCAACTCTACCAACACTCTCTGCTCCTCCAATTCAACTAACTGCAACTTCAGCTCAGCTCTCTCTAGCTCGAACTCTCTCTCTGTAACTCCAACAACTCTCTCTTCTACCACTCCAGCTCAACTAACTGACTCCGCCTCTGCACTTCACTAATATAGAATGCTGTTTCCTCATGGAAAGTTCCAGCCAGCAGCTTCCTCCCACCAATCCCATGCACCAGGCTCCTTGCGCTAGACGCTCCCACAGTGACCAGCTGCTTGTTTCGTCTAGAGACCTGAGCCCAGAGACACTTCCTGATTAGATTCAGCCCTTGCCGGTTCTCTCCGGTTCGCTTAGGGCGAACAACAGCTCAAAACCAAAATATTACCTTTTCCCATGAAGCCTCTCAGCTCCATCAAGATGGAGTCCCTCTAGTTCTGGGCTTGTACGCCTGAGAAGGATGAAATAACCCTTATCTCTGTCAGAGTACCTACATAAACCATACCAATGTGTAATATAAAGTCAGGACCACAGGATCCAACCTCTACTATAAGCAATAATGACAGGCCAAAGCCAATAGGCAATAGATGGCTTCTTCTAGGTCTGGAAGAAAGGGCTTAAAAGGGCCAACACAAGCTAGGAATACGTATCCTAGATGTGAGCAAGATTAAAGTCTATATCACTGCCCACTAGGGCCAAAAAGCCTGTCTGTACATGGGCCTAACATGGCCTCAATATGTGGCCTGTACTCAATCATGGTCAGCCTGAACGTGTGACTTTGTCCCAGTTTGGTGCGACCAGAAACCCACAGTTGGCACTTTGTCCTTTTAGGAAGTATTTTCACTTAAATCTTAAAAATTGCATATCTCCAGTACTACTTATTTGATTTTGTCATTCTGGTTTCAATAATTTAAGAAATTGTACTCTATTGTCCTAAAGTGGTGTGGGCATTTTCTTGTGTTGTATTGTCACCCTATTACTGTTTGAAGTGCTGCATAACTACTGTACAACTTGCCTCTAAGTAAAACCTGACAGCTTTTCTGGCAAGCTTCCAGAGGGTTTAGCAAAGTCTGATTTGGAGGTTACTTATGACTTCAACCTGACATGAAGTGTGGTTTCTGTTTTAGTAGGGTTTGACCCCCTCAACCAGTAACCCAATTTCTTACAAGGAGGTGACCTTGGCTTGAGCAGAGAGTGGTGATACAGCTTAAAAGCTGATTTTGCTTTGCAAAACACTTAAAACCTATCTTGAAAAAGAAAACACAAATGTGCACATCTAGAACAATCACACACAAACTGAGAAATGTTGATGTACCAGCACTGTAAAAGCATGTTTGACTAGGTAGAAACAGTATGATTAATCAAATAGTGAATTTAAGATGTTTTAAGTAACTGATTACCTTATATTTTTAACAGAGATGTCATGAGAACAAATGAGTATTGCTATTGATTTCATTGCACTGTCCTACCAAACTCAACTTTGGTGCATTTTTTTAAACTAAATGTGTGAGATATCTGAAATGTTCAGTGCTTAACATGATAAAGAACATTTGCATACAATACCAATTTTATTTTTTGAGTTTTAGAATCAATTTGTACCTTTCTGCTTTTTGAGATTGTGATAGTAGGCCATATTTGAATTTGAACATTTCTGTGTAATCATTACTGAAAACATTTTTAAATGCCTATATATGATATGTGTGATTTTTTCTGCTATGCTGACACTTAATTAAGAGGTGTTTTTACTAAAAATGAAATGTTGAATTTAAAACATATTGCGATGTCTTTTCTCCTTAGGCTGCAATATTCCATAGCCTTGTACAATGGACTTTGATACGTTTTCTCAAATGTTGCCTTATTTGTTCTTGGTTCATGCGACATTCCTTTGGACAACAAAGGTCTTTGTTTTACCCCTTTGTGCCGTGAATGGTGGAAACATGACCTTTCCACTATATCTGTAGAAATCAGCAACAGAGTAAATAACCTCTTTGTCAACTAACCTATGAGGATGGAATGGAAAGTTGTTTCTCATGATGTGTAAGGGAAATTATCCTGGAGTAACAATTTGTTACTGGAAAGACATAGGGAAAATCACATGATAATCAGGCCATTATGAACCAACCCTTGATGTCATAATGACAAATATGTACAATAAAACTTTATTGTTCAGGAGGAGGAGGGGCCCTTTTTTGAGGAGAGCTTTGCCTAATCTCAGGCTCCCCCTTTTCTCTTTTCTTGCCTCCAAACTGCCTGCCGAACTTACTTTAATGCCCTTTGCTTTTTGCTCTTGCTGATAAACTTGCCTGTTGGATGATTTGGAGAAGTTTGGTGAGAAACCAGACTTGAACATTTCCTGATTTATGCTCCATATTCCTGTGCCCATTCCCATGGACTTTTCCCCTAGTGGGCTTTAACTGGATCCCCTTGCCCATGCTAAGAGAGCCATTGAGAACTAAGGGGCTGATTACTGTGGCGGGAAGTCTGCCACCACCCGGCTGGCGGTGAGGACCACCGGCCCGGCGGTGGCGGACTTCCTGCCATTACCCTGACTATTCCCACTGCCAAATTAGGATGGCGGTCAGAATGGGAAAGGTACTGCGGCGGACGGAAAGACCGTCCACCGTGGTCCTGCTAGGCAGGCCTTTTCCGCCCAGCTTGCGGGACCAGGTACAATGGGGTAATGGAGGTGGTGCCGTGCAGGCACCGCCGTGGGTATTAGGATGCCTGTCTTTTGCGGCAGAAAGACAGGCGGAGAATGCCTTTGGGGGGGTGGGGGGTGGGGTGCTGTACGTGGGGGTACCTATGGTACCCCCCTGCATGTACAAGGTGGCAGGCACCGCACGGTGCCTGTCACGTTGTACATGCACATGCAAAACCTGTATTTTAAATTTGTGGGGGTGCTTCCACCCGCCTCAATGTAAACATACAGGATGCACCCGGAAGTGTGGCAGGCGCATCCTAATTTGTTTCGCTGGACCGCCGCACCTATGGCGGGCGATCCCTTTTGCACCAACGATGCCGCCATCTTAATCGGCCCCTTAGCTCTTGCTCTGTTAGTGACAGAAATTATTTTTTTTAAAAAACCATCCTCTTTATCGATTCTTTTATTTAGGGATAGTTATTTATCTAGACGGGTGGTTTCATACTTCAAACTATTGGACTTATGACTGAGATTCTTACAATTTTACTTATATGCATGATTTTGGATCTTTAATACAATAACAAAATTATTTAAAGTCGTCTGAGTCTTATTGTGTCTTATGTTCTTTACGTAGAAATTGTGTTGATTTTAAATGCATAACAGAGATAGTCACAGATTATTTTTAGAACATCAGGATATTTTGTCTTATTCTGTGTAGCCACAGCTGAGCTCTTGTTTTTTTTTGCTTTTTGTTAGACAAAACATTTTTGGAGGCTCGGTCTACCAAGTGCAATACTTTAATACAATAGTATGGTTCTGAGAGTAATATACCAGAACCTGATCACTAATTTGTGAATAGGCTACCAACTAATGGTCCTCTTGGGTAGCTGACGGTTGGACATCCTGTTTCCTCACCTCTCACTACGACAGAGAAAGATCCATTGCATCTGAGGTCAAGTATTGAACCTGAGTAGAAATCCTATCCGTATGGACCCAATAGGAGTGTTCGGGTTATGTTTGCAAGTGTATTGGCTTTCTCTGTAACAGGTAACGGTACGGGGCATTAATATGTTATTTCTGTTTTATCGTAGCGAAAATTCAATTACCCTAACTTCAGTTTTCAATCCCACAAACATATATTACCTCAATTGATTAAAGCACACATACACAATGGAACCGGTCTTAGAGCAACCTATTTACAATAAATTACATATAGACATACAAAAAACATATAAATTATACCAAGCAAACAATAATGAAATCAACTCTACGTTGCCAATACCCTAAAGTTTTATTCACAAGTTTTAACCCGTTTCTTCTGAGTAAAACACTCAGAGGTAGTAAAGATGTGCACTGAGGAACAAATGCCTTATTTTTATAGCTTCTCTAGTGTCACAAACAATTGTAAATCACTCATTATTGATTTAATGATGACTCCTCCAAAGAAAAAAGTCAAAGCGAACACGTTTCAGTCTTTGGATGTTCTCATCCTCCTCAGGACGAGGGCAATGGAACAATTATCATGAATTCCTATGTGGCTCGCGTATGTCAACCCTCTCCAGGATATTATGCGCTTGGAATAGCGGCGTTTTGACATAAAGTTCTCTAGAATTGATTCCGTCTATAGGCGAGCCTCACCTGTGAGAGAGGTGGTTTTGTCCCGGATTGAAGCACGATTAGCTAGAGGTCCGCGAGCTTGGCTCAAATTTGAAAAGGTGTGGTCCAGTCTTAATTGAGATAAAAAATTGTATTTGATGTTTTTTTTGGTATGTTTGCATAATTTATATTTCATTTTGATTGATGATATTGTTTTTCAATATATATATATATATATATATTGGTCCCCTCCTGTATTACGTATGTTTAATATTTGACATAAGATGTTTTCCCTTTTTTTTGTATGTTATGTTGTTATGTCGTTATTTTGAAGCAAACCTATGGTTAAGAAAAATGAATAAATATATTATATATATATATATATATATATATATATATATATATATATATATATATATATATATATATATATATATATATATATATATATATATATATATATATATATATATATATATATATATATATATATATATATATATATATATATATGTATATATATATATATTACCTACTGGCGATAGCCAGTAGGTATATATAGTTAGGATTTTTTCTCTATGGAACTTTTGAAAATTCTATGCCTAATAACTTTGGCGTTTGTGGACGGAATTGGCTGAAATTTTCAGGAAAATGGCACATTTTGTTTCTGAGCAGCTCCTGGAAATTTGGGGGGGTTTTGTCGAGGGGGGGCCGAGAAAAAAGGGGGGTCCCAAAACACGTTTTTCCCATGTTAATTTCCATAGGGCGGTTGGACTCACTTTTAGCCCGAACGGCTGAATGGATTTCCACGAAACTTGGCAAAATTGTAGGGACTGTTAGCCCGATGTGCCTTTGCTAGGTCTCAATATATGTGCTTCAGTGAATTTTGAGAAATTAACGTTTAAAACAAGATATATATCTGTAACAGCGCTCCGGGCAGCGCTCCGGTTCGCGTACTTTTCGCTTATCGGAACTTTGCGAAGCGAAGCTGATTGGCTCTCCGGTGTCTGTCAACATTCTAAACAGTCCGGTGCGGCCGCCATCTTGTCTCTCGGTAGGATCGAGAGACAAGAGGAGGCCAAAACAAAGGGGGAAATGAAGGAAAGGGGCAAGGTAGACCCCTTCTGACCCCCTAGGATTGATGAGGGGATATTATAGAGCCACGCTGGGCCCAAGAAAAAAAAAAAAAAATCCGATTTTTTCGCCGTAGAGACGCGTCTTGGTACGCAAACCGGGCAGCTAACCGGACAGCTAACCGGCAGTGTAACGGGAGTCTGAGGAGAAGCTGATTAGCTGTTATCATTGTAAACAGTCTGGAGCGGCCGCCATCTTGTCTCTCTGTGGGATCGAGAGACAAGAGGTGGAAAAAAAAAGGTGTAAATGAATGAAAGGGGTAAGGCAAACCCCTCCTGAACCCCTAGGATTGATGAGGGGGCTATTAAAGTTCCCTGGGGGGTGAAAAAAAAAATTGCGATTTTTCGCGGTAAAGGTGCTTCCTGGTACGTTAACCGGGCAGCTAACCGGCAGCGTAACGGGAGTCCGACATATTGTGTTTTTTGAACGTTTGTGATATGTGCACGTGTGGATTTTGTCTAATTAAGGTTAAAAAAATATATATATATCTTTAAGCGTGTTCTGGCGCGCTTACGTTTTGGGTTTGGTTTGCGCTGCAGAGACGATACGTCATGGTTACACGATGCATCATGAGGCGTCTCACGGGCTACGTGATACGTCACTTAATAAAGAATATATTTTACAGCTATAGATATTAGCTTTTAAAAAACCAATGAAATTCACAGAAAAAACCATAGGTTATAGACCATATATAGTTAGGAATTTGCATTTACAAAACCTTGAAAATTCACTGAAAAAACCATAGGTTATAGACCATATATAGTTAGGGATTAGCATTTAAAAAACCTTATTTTACTCGCACAAAACCATTGAAATTCCATATATAGTTAGATGCACTAACTATATATCGCGGACCCGCAATCCACTGCTGATGCTGTCACATATTACATCATTCATGACATGGTCAGTGACATCACTGATGACATCTCAAATGACATCACTGATGACATCTCAAATGACATCACTGATGACATCACTGACATCTCATTTGACATTACTGATTACATCACTGATGATATCATTTATGTGATAATACATCTTCAGACTCTAATATAACCTTAGATACACTCAGTGTAAACAGGCACTCACAGACTGTCACACATCCATGGAGTTACCCACACACCTAGTCAGTCATGCAAAGAATCAATCACACCTCCATTTCCTCAACTATACAGTTATACACACCTTACTTATTCAAACATATACTAACACATATTTACTCTCTTATACAATCCTTGATACAAGTTCACAATGATTCATACAGCCACTCTCACATTCACTGGCTCTTATGTTCAGTTATTTATATATGTCAACTCTCACATGGAGTGTGTTTTACATATGTACTTACTTTGACATGTAGAACTGAGATATCCATTCACTCAGCAATATACTCATGCACACAGTCAACTGTCCATGCAGCTGTTTCTACATGCACTTTTGAACCCATACACCTAGGGAATCAAATGCTCACACATCTATGCACAGAGTTATACACCTCCCAGCCACCCACACACATACTCAGTCTCCCATACAAATACTTGGGCAACCATTCAATAACCCATATAGTTACTGATATAGCTATGATTTAAACATGCAGCAGTTTACAGACGAACATAAATAATGATTGCCAAATTAAGACACTTTAATCACTAACCCATGCACTCAGTGAGACACATTTAATCATTCTCTCATACAGTCAGTCATGCACCTACTAAATCCTTCATCCAGACACTTATACATCCACTCATTCTTCAATATGTAAGACATATTTTAACTTTACAGAAACATACAGTCACTGGGTGTTGTCATCAGTGATGTCATCAGTGATGTCATTTGAGATGTCATCAGTGATGTCATCAGTGATGTCACTGACCATGTCATGAATGATGTAATATGTGACAGCATCAGCAGTGGATTACGGGTCCGCGATATATAGTTAGTGCATCTAACTATATATGGAATTTCAATGGTTTTGTGCGAGTAAAATAAGGTTTTGTAAATGCAAATTCCTAACTATATATGGTCTATAACCTATGGTTTTTTCTGTGAATATATATATATATATATATATATATATATATATATATATATATATATATATATATATATATATATATATATATATATATATATATATATATATATATATATATATATATATATATATATATATATATATATATATATATATATGTATATATATTACCTACTGGCGGTCGCCAGTAGGTATATATAGTTAGGATTTTTTCCCTATGGGATTTCTGAAAATTCTATGCCTAATAACTTTTGCGTTCGTGGACGGAATTGGCTGAAATTTTCAGGAAAATGGCACATTTTGTTTCTGAGCAGACCTTGAAAATTTGGGGGGGTTTTGTGGAGGGGGGGCCGAGAAAAAAGGGGGGTCCCAAAACGCCTTTTTCCCATGTTAATTTCCATAGGGCGGTTGGACTCACTTTTAGCCCGAACGGCTGAATGGATTTTCACGAAACTTGGCAAAATTGTAGGGACTGTTAGCCTGATGTGCCTTTGCTAGGTCTCAATATATGTGCTTCAGTGGATTTTGAGAAATTAACGTTTAAATCAAGATATATATCTGTAACAGCGCTCCGGGCAGCTATCCGGTTAGCGAACCTTTCGCGTAACGGAACTTTGCGATGAGAAGCTGATTGGCCCTCCGGTGTCTGTCAACATTCTAAACAGTCCGGAGCGGCCGCCATCTTGTCTCTCGGTAGGATCGAGAGACAAGAGGAGGCCAAAACAAAGGGGGAAATTACCATAAGGGGGCATAGTAGATCCTCGTTGACCCCCTAGGTTTTATGTGGAGGTTTTAAAAGGGCCTAGGAGGGTCCAAAAAAAAAATTTTTTTTTTGCGTGGTAAGCGCCAAGTTCGCGAACCGGATAGCTTTCTGGGCAGCGAACTTTATGGATAAAAGAATGAAAGACTTTTCTAATACTGTATGTTAATTGTTTGTTGTTTTTCTTGTTTTTTTTGTTTTCTTTATTTATTTATTTTTTTTATTATGATTGTGTTTCATACTTTATTAAATTTTCTAACATTTCATTGTCAGAAATGTCATAATTTATTATAGGGTGTAATTGTTTTTCATTTTGAAGCAAGTTGTCTACTGCTTCAACACATTGTAGAAGTTCGTGGTCTCTACTGTCATCCATAAAGTCATCAAGTTTGTCTTGGCTGCTCTCCTTCAGTTCAATCGAAAATGAAACTTGCTGCTCGCCTTCCATTTTGCCTGAAATTTGGATTAAAAAAATATATATTAGTAGAGATAGGGCACTGTTGGGATTAATTTTAGATAGGCAGTTTTTATCAGTGAATTTATCTTTTGGCAGTGTATAGTATGAGAGTGGAAATAGGACTAAAAAAAAGTGTATGTGATTTAACCAAGACAAGCCTTACTCCATTGATAACTATAACAGAGAAGTCTATCTAAATACATTACTACTACAGAGGGATAGTGTATATGTAGCAGAAAAAGTCTACTATATTAAGTCATAGTGCACAATATATTAAATTATAACTTACCTTCACAAAGAAGTTGAAGTTTTTTGAAGCTATTGAAATAGGAGGTACAACAAGAAGTAGTAGTCAAAATGGCTGTGTTTCCTTCTCTCCCTTTATATATATACAGGTATATAACCAATTAAATGTCAGGTAATAAAAGTAGAAAATGAAAGTAACATTTTCATTGGTTGTCAATTCCAACAATTCAGATGTGTTTTGTGAAGTAATTTACCTCACGGTACTTGGAGAGGTCTACAGGCTAAATGGCTAAATGGAATTTCAATGAAATTTGTGAGAATGGAAGGGATTGTTATGTAGTATGAGCTAATCTATATTTGGTGAGAGTGTCTCTAGTCGTTATTCTGTAAATTACTTTCCCGCCTTTTTTTAGGACCGCTTTCCGGGAAGCTGCCCGGTTAGCGAACCTTAAGCGTCACGGGAGTCCACCATTTTGTGTTTCGTTCGCATTAAGATACAAGATGGAGGGCAAATAATGTTTAGAATGGGTAGAAGGGGTTATGGTAGACTTATCTTGACCCCCTAGGTTTTCTGAGCGTGGCTGAGGAGGCTTATATGTGCGGAAATTTTTTTTTTTTTTTAAAAATTCCGCGAGGTTAGCTTTCGGTTAGCGAACCGGGTAGCGCTCCGGGGAGCGAAATTTGTGGAAAATTAGTGAAAAAAGTTAGAGAAAAATAATAATTGTGAGTGATCAGATGTAGGGTAGCTCTGAGAAGAGCTTTTGGGTTTATGGTACATTTAGGTACTTATAAGTAGGTACCAATGCACAGTCTTAAATTCAGAATGAAAATTCTGTTGCCCTCATCTGAGAAGTGAACTCCATCTCCTCTGTAGATATCTTGCATGTAGTAACGCAAGTTATTGTTGTACAGAGAGCCCATTCCATGGTCTCTCATGTAAGCTGAAACAGATTTGTTTACATGCTTCCTCGCTTTCTCAATTTGTGGACAAAATTGGTTGGACCACCTCCATTTCTGTCTTTGGCATATATTGGAATATACCAAGGCAGTTTGAGGAAAAAGTGCCATTAATTGCTCCAAGGTGTCCTTTAAAAGCATTTCCAGACCTACCCCTGTCAAAGTGCCCAAATCATTACCTCCACAGTGCACTATTAACAGGTCAGGTTTTGGCAAATGCATAAAGGTTTTCACCAATGGTATCAATTGGTGACATTTTAATCCTCTTTGGCCCAACCACTTAATTTCCACATCTTGTAAATTGAGGTTGTGTAAATTTCTGCTCTCAGCATACCTTTGAGCCCAGTGGATGTAACTATGTCCAACAATCCAGACGTTAAACATGGTGGAAGAAGGTTGTTCTGCAGTCAGATGAAGTGTGGTAATGAAAGGGCAGTTGAAACAGTAGGAGTTTCTAAAGAAAAAAAACTGTGGATTTACAATGCTAATGATTCATTAGCAGTGATTGGTGCATTTCCATTTCTGAAAACAGAAAGTTAGGGTGCATGGATGTGTTCTTTGAAAGATGTAATTTGAATGGTCAAGGAAGAAACATTTAATGAAAGATTGCACTGGATACGCAGGTGCACTGAGAGTTCAGAGTTCAATTGAAACATTGTTGTGTGAATTTGCAAACATGAGAGGTCTTCCAGGAGGTGGTTGCTATGGAAACAAGGCAGACAGGGCAGAGGGGGGAAGGGTTTTGATTTGAAAAAAGTGAGGGAAGAGGTATGATTGGCTAATATGAGAGATATGTGAAAAGAATATCTGTATTTCTGTGCTTTCAATAGCTGCAGCCTTTGGAGTGCATCCTTTTTCTTCTGCTGAAGACAATTTGGTGTATTTCTGAGACTGTTTTCAAAACTCAAAAAATATTTGCTAAGGTGAGAAAAGATTTATTTAATTTAGATAGAGAATAGTATGATTTAAGGAGAAAATGATGAAGAAAGCTGTGTTTTTAAAATGTGGTTTTGTCTCTAGTGATATACTAATAGAATTAGTTTCAAAGAGAAATTATAATTGCATATTTGGTGTAACATTCTGGCATGCAGTTACACAAGATATTGTAATACATGGAGGCCATTTCATGGTCTGTTATGTAAGCTGAAACAGATATGTTGCTTTTAAAAACGATTTAAGAAATCAATTACATTTCTGGATATGTACTGCTAGAGCTTCATAGGTTGTTTTGGGCCATATTTATAAGGTATTTGAGTGTCTAAGATGTTGTGTTCGCCTTTTAAAATGTAAAGTGTTCCTCATGGGACAAGTGTCTTGTAAATACGCTCCCACTTGTGCTTGGCAAATTTAGATTTTGATTATGGGAGTTACCTAGCCATGTTAATAGTGTCCCAAAAATGGTGCTAGGGCATTCCAGAAAACACTTTCATGTGTCTCAAGGACATTTTTAGTCATTTCTTCATGAATGCAGGTATACAATTGATTTATATGCTGTGTTTAAAAACGAATTTTGAAATGAATTAAATTTCAGGATATGTACTGTTAGAGCTTCATAGGTTATTTGGGGTCATATTTAGAAGGCATTTTAGTGTCTTTGAAGTTATTTTTCCCTTTTTAAATGGAAAGCGTTCCTCATGGGGCCCTGAGCAGTTCTTAGCCATGTTATTTAATAGGAAGTGGATAACATGGCTAAGAGCATTTGCTGGGAAATGCATGAATATCGCTGATTTTTCTGCTATATTCATGCATTGTGGCCGTTTTTTTTCACATTGCTTCATAGGTTGTTTGGGTTCATATTTAGAAGGCATTTTAGTGTCTTTGATGTTATTTTTCCCTTTTTAAATGGAAAGCGTTCATCATGGGGCCCTGAGCAGTTCTTAGCCATGTTATTTAATAGGAAGTGGATAACATGGCTAAGAGCATTTGCTGGGAAATGCATGAATATCGCTGATTTTTTTGCTATATTCATGCATTGTGGCCGTTTTTTTTCACATTGCTTCATAGGTTGTTTGGGTTCATATTTAGAAGGCATTTTAGTGTCTTTGATGTTATTTTTCCCTTTTTAAATGGAAAGCGTTCCTCATGGGGCCCTGAGCAGTTCTTAGCCATGTTATTTAATAGGAAGTGGATCACATGGCTAAGAGCATTTGCTGGAAAATGCATGAATATCGCTGATTTTTCTGCTATATTCATGCATTGTGGCCGTTTTTTTCACATTGCTTCATAGGTTGTTTGGGTTCATATTTAGAAGGCATTTTAGTGTCTTTGATGTTATTTTTCCCTTTTTAAATGGAAAGCGTTCCTCATGGGGCCCTGAGCAGTTCTTAGCCATGTTATTTAATTGGAAGTGGATAACATGGCTAAGAGCATTTGCTGGAAAATGCATGAATATCGCTGATTTTTCTGCTATATTCATGCATTGCGGCAGTTTTTTTTCACATTGCTTCATAGGTTGTTTGGGTTCATATTTAGAAGGCATTTTAGTGTCTTTGATGTTATTTTTCCCTTTTTAAATGGAAAGCGTTCCTCATGGTGCCCTGAGCAGTTCTTAGCCATGTTATTTAATAGGAAGTGGATAACATGGCTAAGAGCATTTGTTGGAAAATGCATGAATATCGCTGATTTTTCTGCGTTATTCATGCATTGCAGGCCTTTTTTTATCACATTTGCAAGCACTTCTTAGCCATGTTATCCAATGGGAGGTGGATAACATGGCTAAGAGCATTTGCTTCAAAGGTTGTTTGGGGTTATATACCATTTTTGGGAAATTATTAACATGCCTATCTAACTCCCATAATCAAAATCTAAATTTGCCAACCGCAGGTGGGAGCGTATTTACAATAAATTTGCACCATGAAGAATGTAAAATAGCATACTAGATACTCAAATAACTTATAAATATGATCCAAAACATCTTATGAAGCACTAGTAGTGCATATTTCCAGAAATGTATTGGTTTTCATTTAATGATTTACTTCATTGGTAGGCCTTCACATGTTTTTTTACCTTGGTTTTTTTTCAGTGAAAATCTTATCTGCAACCATGTGTTGGCCTCACCTCAAATAAACAAAACAGGTGATGGACTGAATGTGGATCAATGACACACATTCACCCCAGTCCAAAGATCTGGGCCTAAACAAACCTTTAGATAGGCTACATCTTATCGTCATCCTGAATTAATGATTTAAAATATTAGGGAGTGATTTATGAGTGTTGTATGCCTGTTTTGTACCATTGAGTGTCATTTTTGTGATGCAGTGCTGGTGGAAAATATTTGCTATGTTAAATAATTAGTACGGCATTAAGTTTTAGATGACTGTTATTTATTTACTGTTTGGTAATAGTGGTTAATAACATTTTATATTATATTTTTTCACAGATTCAACTGCAGATTCTTTCATAGTTTGGAAAATGCCTTCCAGAAGTCGAATACGAAAGGCTAGAAAACGTCAAAGACAGCAGGATGATGTTTTATTGCAGCAGTCCTCTTCCCCAAATACTTGTCAAAACACCAAGAAAGGTCCGGGTAAGAGCACGAAATCATTCTTAAGAAATATTTGTAGTAAAAAAAATTTTGCTCAAAAAAATGTGTCTGTTAACAAAAAGAGAAGTAATTTAAATGGAAAGGAGAGACCCATCACAAATGTTACTGGTAGAGGAAGAGATAACTCTGTGCATGATAGTAGAAGGAAACAACAGTTTAGGGACATTCGACAACGAATGTTCCGTAATAGGATATTAGTTAATTTATTGAAAAATATTAAAAAGAAAGGCCAACAGAAAGCGGCATTTTATAGGAAGAAGAAAAATGTAGAGAAAATTATTGATCATGCTTTTGAAATCAAGCGAAAGTTGTTTATTTTGGTAATCAATAGAATTAAGAAACTAAGCAAGGTAATTTCTGATTTCAAAACAAAAAGTAGATGGAAGAGAGTAGTAAATCGTACTAACTTTTGTGAAGTTTTTTCTGGAGAATGGATGCATAGTTCAAGTTCTGAGGCATTTTTTAATGAGGAGACTTATTTTCAGGATAATGATTTGGTGCATGCAGTTGACATCAGTGGTCGAGCTTATGAAGTGAAGGATGGTTGTCCAGTTGAAAAAGAACAACTTGTGACAACAGAGACAGAAGAGGCGCTAAGTGATGAGGTTTTAGGAAGACGTCCTAAGGGTCCTGTGTACATTTGGAAGTGTAGTTCTATTTGCAGTGTGCGACAGGTTTCCATCAATTTGCTTTGTGATTTTATACGGACATTTAATAAGAAAAGTTTGAAGCAGAAAATGAAGTTGTTGCAAGATTTAGATCCTTGCAGAGTGAGACAAATGACAGGTTTGCGTGGTCATTCACTGGCTTGTCTTTCCAGGAGAGTATGCCAGAGTGTTTTTCATCATTTCAGGATGCTAGCAGTGCATCATAATAAAGTGAGAAAATTAGTGAGAATGTTGTATTATGCTAAGAGTCCAGCAATTATGCTTAAACAGTTATGTGCTGCTCTTTTGCATGGTTCTGAAATAGATGTGAAGAATCTTTGTGAAGAAATTGAGTTTTGTTACTTTGGTAGTAAAGATGAGAATGTTCAAATTGACCCTGAAGTAGAGGGTAATGTGGAAGATAATGTACAGGTTTCCAGTACAGATAATTTTCAGAAGGAAATTGCCACGTTTCAGATGAAATCAAGTGAGAGGCCTAATTTCACTTGTGTATGTTGTCGACGCACTTATTATAAGAATCAGACTAAGGTAGTGGATTTATATGCAAAAAGTGAAAGGGAAAATAATAGTGAATGGAAGGATTTAGCCACATACTTGATGGTAGAAAATTATTTTGATTTGGGATCGGATCAACGTGTGTGTACTTATTGTTGTAATAAATTAAACCAAAACCAGATGCCTGCTAGGGCAGTTCATAATAATCTGGAATTGGTTGAGATTCCTTCTGAATTGAAGGATTTAAATACTTATGAATCTATTTTGATTCAAAGTATCCATCCCTTTCAGGCTATTGTAAGAATGGAGCCAAAGACAGGGAAATTGCCTCCAGCAGATTTACAGAGAGGATTAAAGGGAAGAGTTGTTTATTTGCCTCTAGATTTGAACAAAAACATTAACACAATTGGAATAGAAAAAGTGGAAGAGGAACCTCTGGTTATCTTGGTTAATGGGGTTCCGACAAAGAATAAGAAAATATGGCAAGATTTAGTGGATGTTAGGAAAGTCAAAAAGGCAACAGTGTATTTGAAGAAAAATAATAAGTACTATAAGAATGTATATGTTGCAGAAGAGGAAGTAAGTGATGAAGAGGATAGCGATTTGTGTGCTGGCCAAATTGAGAAAGTAGAGGCCTCTAAAAGTGAAGAAATATATGAACATTATAGTGTTCATCCTTTGCATTCCAAGGAAGTGATGGGGAATGCTATTGAGTTGTTTCAAATGAAACAAGCCAAAGGGAGTCCCATTAGTGTTTGGGAGGAAAGTTTGGAAGCTCAGTGTTTCCCACAGCTATTTCCCACAGGTCAAGGAGGAAGATATGATGAGCGACCTCGTGAAATTCCTGCGTCTGAATACCGGACTTTACGATTGTATGCAGAAGATCCTAGGTTTCGGCAATGCATTCCCTATTTGTTTCATCTCCTGTTTGAAAGCGATCTGTCTGGACTGTCATATGCAGTGAACCACATCTTAAAAAGTGGTATACAGATGCGAAACATCTCGGTAAGTGACTTTATGCATAAAGTCAATGTCCAAGACAGTATTTTGGATTCTCACTTAATTAATCTCATGGCGTGTCAGCGTGGTACTAATGAGTACTGGTACCGTCGTCATGGTGACTTAAAATGTATGCTGAGGAACTTAGGAACTCCGACATGGTTCCTCACTCTGAGCTGTGCCGAGTATGGCTGGGATGACTTACTTGAATTTCTACGAGAGGCAAATGGAAATATTGAAAACATTGAATTCAAGACACCTGGAGAACTGTGTTCTTTGGATCCTGTGAATGTATGCAGGTACTTCAATCATAGATTTGAAGCTATGATGTCTTTCATCACAAATAAAAAGAATCCACCTCTTGGAGAGGTGTTGGATTTCTTCTGGAGAAAGGAGTACCAAGCAAGAGGTGCCCCTCATATACATATGTTGCTGTGGATCAAGGATGCACCTAAATTTGGAACAGATCCGGATGACTTAGTGATGAATTTCATCGAACAGTATTCTACGTGTGCTGTTCCAAACGCAACGGAGAAGAAAAGTCTAAGAGAACAAGTTCTACGTTTCCAAAGCCATCGTTGTGGAAAGTACTGTCGTCGTAAATTCAGAAACAAGGACAAGTTCTACACCAAATGTCGTTTCAACTTTCCACGACCGGTGATTTCTAAAGGAAGAGTGAACAGTTTGATGTCTTCGCTGTGACATAATGTGACGAGGAAATCACCCAAGAATACATACAATTTGAAAAGGAACGAAGAGTCCAAGTACATCAATGACTACAACCCAGTGATTTTGTCCATGTGGAATGCCAACATGGATATACAGTTTGTGGCTGACAACTGTATGGCTGTGGCTCGGTATGTGACATCTTACATCACCAAAAAAGAAAAGACCGAACTGAAGGATATGTGGGAGGACATTTCCCATGAAAAGAGCCTCAGCAAGAAGTTGTACAGTTTCAGTCTGAAGATGTTGTCGCATCGAGAAATCGGAGCTTACGAATGTTCTGATCGATTGTCTTCAGCAAGTCTCTATGCCAAATCCAGGAGTCTCGTTTGGGCGAGTCTTGGTCTTGCTGCAACGCGAAATCGAGTTCTAAAACCTGTTCGGGAAATTGAGTATTTGGCAGAAAAGGAACCAAACAGTACCGACATTTTGAAGACCAACATGTTGGATACATATTATCCAAATCGAAGCAGTCACCTTGAGAATGTTTGTCTATATGAGGTTCTCCAAAATTATATATTCAAGAGGAACATCAAAGAAGATATTGAGAAAGGAGTGTATGCTGTAATTGGAAGTGAGGGATGCCTGGTCAAGCAAAGAAAATGCCAATTAGTAAACCATCGAAAATTAAGTGGCGAATCTCCAGAAAAAAAGGAGTTTTTCTATTTAGCACTTTTGCAACTTTTCAAGCCTTGGCGTGCAGAAGAGGAACTGCTTGGAGATTTCCTCTGTTACGAAGACTCTTTCAATGCAGCCAAGGAGTCCATAGAATGTCCTGCTTTTTCTAAATATCAAGAAATGCTAACTTTGGAAATTGAGCAGGAAGCAACGATTGCAGCCGAGATTGCCAGAGACAGTTCTCAGGACAGTCAGAGTTCTGTTTCATTGAGTCAAGATCCACTTGGAGGACCTATTATCGAAAATGAAGCTGCCACTGCTATGAATGAAGTAGAAAGAGCCATGGCACATGCTCAGGAGGATTCAGTTAACTTACAAGACTTGGAAAAACAACTCAACGTTGAGCAGAGGAAAATATATGATGAAGTTACCAAGGAAATTGAGCACGGATTAAGTCATGAGAAGAAAGAGTGCTCGTGTACGTCGTTGAAGCCTGTCCGACTGTACGTGAGTGGAGAAGCGGGAACTGGAAAAAGTTTCCTCATTAAAGCAATCTCTTGTTATTTGCAGGAAAGGACTGAGTCATCGCTGTCTTGTGTTGTCACCGCTCCTACTGGACTGGCAGCACATAATATTAAAGGTATTACTTTGCATCGTCTATTGATGCTGCCGGTGGAGCATGACAACAAATTACAATACAACAAGTTATCTGGAGATGCTTGCTGTGAAGTTTCAAGAGTTTTGAGGAAAATGAAACTACTTATCATTGACGAAGTAAGCATGGTTTCCAATGTCATGCTTGCCTTTGTGCATTTGAGAATGCAAGAAGTACTTAAAACTGAATATGATGTCTTATTTGGTGGGAAACACATTATTGTTTTCGGAGATCTTCTACAGCTGACACCAGTAAAAGGTCAACCTGTGTTCAAAATACTCACGCATGAAGATACCAGGAAGTGCCTAGGGAGCATTGGCAACGTCAATATATGGTTAAACTTCAATTATGCAGAACTGCATCAAAATATGCGTCAGGCAAAGGATGAAGATTACAAGAATATTCTACAAGATATTAGAATTGGAAAAGTGACCGAGCATGGGAAAGAAGCTTTAAATGCACGGTTACTGTCAAATTTGTATCCCAAACAAGATATTGTGCCTGAGAATATTTTTCAGAAAATTACTGAGAAGAAATCCGGGATATGTCTCATGCCAACTCTTGCAGAATGTGCCATCTTCAACAACAAAATGTTGAATTTAGAAAAGCAAGAGATTGTGAAACTTGAAGCTATCGACAAATTAGAGCATATGGGATCAACAATTATTTTGTCAGACAATTTGAAATCAAAATTGGATTCATTAGAGAAGACTATATCTAAAACAGCGGGTTTTGAAAAGACTTTGAATGTGTGTTTAAATTGCCGAATTATTTTGAGAAGGAATTTACATGTAGAAAGAGGTCTGGTAAATGGATCAATGGGTAATGTTGTTGATTTTGAGAAATACAGAAATAGAGATGGAATAGAATTTTTAAAAATTAAATTTGATGGCATTGAGGAAGTACAGCAAATTGGTCGTTGTTCTGCTAGGTTTTTGCTTGTTAAAGATTTATATGTTCGCCGTAAACAGTTTCCTGTTTGCTTGGCATATGCGGTGACAATCCATAAATCGCAAGGTTTAAGTGTAGACTGTGCATTGGTGAATATTGGCAGTTCTGTGTTCAAGGAGGGTATGGCATATGTGGCATTGTCACGAGTTAGAACTTTATCGGGATTGTACTTGATTGACTGTGATGTCACAAACATTTGTGCGGATCTAGATTGTGTTAAGGAATACAATAGGTTAAGAAGAGAGTATGCGCCACATTTGCCTCAATATCCTTTGTTTGAGAAACGTGTGGTAGGCCGCAAACGTAGAAATAGCAGTAATAGTAGGGAGGTTGTTGCAAAAAGACTAAAAGTCAATGAACCGAAAATTGTTAGCAGAAAGAAAGTGGATTCTGTTGAAGATGTTGTCGGTTTTCAATTTGAAAACAGTTCTGGTGTCAACTGCTATGCAAATGTAGTGGTTAATGTTCTCTTTTCACTAGAGAGTTTAAAAGAACAGATTCTGTTGAATTCTGAACAAATTTTATGCTGTTTGTTGAATTCTGTTTTCGAGAAATGTAGCACTGATCGAACAAAAGTAGAAAGTGTGTCTGAAGTTCGTTATCTGTTAGATGAATGTTCAGGTCAAACAGACTTCTCTGAAAATAATCAGCAAGATTGTCAGGAGTTTTTAATGTATATGCTTGATATATTGCAAGTTGAGGGTGTAGATGTAGATCACCTGTTTGGGCTTTCTTATCAATGGCAGCATGACTGCGAGAACTGTATGGTATCAAGTACTACTAGTGTAGACTCAGAAAGATTTATATATTTAACTTTGCCAGACAGTAAATCAGTCTCCTTTAATAAGCTAGTAAATGCAGCGGATCACAACATGGAGTGTAGCCAATGTAAATGTGATATGATGTCAACATTATTTATACGTAGATATGGCCAGTATGTCATTTTAATGATGCAACGATGTAGGCCTGATGGAACAAAATTGTCAACTTTAATAAAAAAATTTGTGGCTTCTCAGCTGTCAATATCAGGGAGGACTTTTGTTACTGTAGCAATTATCTATCACGATGGTCCATCAACAACATCAGGACATTATACAGCTTACTTAAAGTCTGGAAACGGCTGGTCATTCTGTAATGATTCTGTTGTAACGTTCAAAAAAAAATTGCCGTTTGACCTTAAAAATTCTTACCTGGTGTTTTTAAAACCAAAATTTTAAGTAGAGGGAATGTAAGTCTGCAATGCTGTCTCGATTAAAAATTCAACTATATAAACCTAATGCAAGTAAGTCTGCTTCATAGTAAGCAGTATCAGTGTCATAGGAAAAGGAGAACATGACTGACAAAGAAGAGTAAGATATTAGTAGTCCAGGATTGTGAAAATAATCTCAAATATTTTATTTTTGAAAGTTGCGAAAATAGAAAATGTCGGGATTTGATTGGAAGAATTACAAGATTTGCGAATCGCGGCAACATGATTTGGCCTAGTGGAAACATGTGATATAATGAGAGAAGTTTTTTTTCTATGTAACATATTTCACGTATCGATGGAGGTTTTCTTTCAGAAAGTGGCGGGCTGAAAATATTTAAAGCACAACAGAGTGGATGCTGTTTATAGGAGATCCTTCGACGTCATTGAAAGTAAGTTAATTTTAAGAAGTTTTGAAATCAGATTTCTTAGGTTGTATGGGTTTTTTAAACACAGTCATTTTGATTGTGTTTTTTTTTCCCCGCTGTTACATGATGAATACCTTCAAGTCACTGATTTAAGTGAAATTTGATACATTCTGAGAACAGCAAAAATAAACCATTTAACATGTATAATTAATGTTATGCTTTTTGTCCTTATGATATACATTTAGAAATGTGTGGTACATATGGGTAAGGTGAGTTCTGTAAATATCAATTTTAATGCTTAGAGTGCTGTACTTCTGGGTAGTGTTTTTTTTTAATAAAAAAAAGAGGCCTCACCTCAAAGAAAGCTCTTGAAAGCACACATCTTATTTGCATCCTAAAACAATCATTTACAATGTTAGACACAATTTTATTATGACTTTACATCTTTTTTGCGCTGCTATTGCATCACTATTGTGAGACATTAGCAGTGCAAAAAAAACATCATGTTCCAAAATAGGCCTCAGTTCAGCAACATCAAGATACAGTTTCTTTCGAATATATATCTTTAGGATTGTGTAGGGGACGTAGAGAAGCAGAGACTTCTGTAAATGTCAAAGTTGTTGAAAAACTGTTTGTTTTTGAACCTTTTCCCTTGTCTTTTCTAATTTTTAAATACATGTTTTAATATTTTTTGAAATGTTTGTTCTTTGTTTTACAGATTGAAAGTATGAAAAAATATTTAAAAAAGGTAACAAGAATTATAAGGTAAATGTTTTCCACTCTTTTTACCCGCAATGCACTGCTGATGATGTCATTGACACTATCTCTCATTTACTCTCTCTAGCTGTCTTTCTTTTTACATTATTCTCTGATTACTTCCCTTATACTAACTCTTCTTTTTTTTAAAAAAATATTTTTTTAGTTCGCTTAAAGTTCGCGAACCGGTCAGCGAACTTGAAGCGAACCAAAAGAAATAGAGCTTGCCAGAGTGATAAACATTCTAGCAATTTTGTTTGAAAGGGGAGGTAGTTCTGAAAAGAACTGTTTTTTTTTGTTTTTGTTGTTTTATATTTTTTTTTTATTTTTTGAACATTTTTTGATTTTTTTGTATTTTTAGAACTGTTTTATGTTTTTTTTGTTTTTTTATGGAGGGGAGACAACAAAAAACAGGCTTTCAAAACGGCTCAACTGGAGCAAAAAAAAGAAAATTACTTTTTGGGTGCATTAGGGCATTTATGATTTTCATATGCAATGTTCATGAGGTTGATACTCATGTTGCCATATGACAGCATTTCTCCACAGTAAACACAAGATAACTTTATGTGCTGGAAGTTAGGTTGGATGTTTGGCACAGTCTCTTGTGCCTCTCTTCCCGTCAAAGACAATGTGGATGTAGATCTTGCCACAGGAGTTGCCGTCGGATTGTCTACAAGATCCCTTAACTCAGCCCGGCTGTAGTTCAAGGGATGCCACCTGCTCATGTGACGATGCATTGTATAGTTCCCCATACTGTACTTCTTTTCTGTGCCTCTCGACAATCTGTAGTCACAGATGAGGCAGGTGGCATATTTTGCATTCACTTTCTTGGTTCCAGGAGGGATGGTGAAAAACTGCCAGATGAAACTGGTTTTTCGTTTAGAAACCCGGGGCAACTCATCAACAAATTGTTGTCCCTCTCTCTCCTCTTCTTCTTCTTCCTCATCTTCCTCCTCTCTGTTAGTCATAATTTGACTGGGTGGTCCTCTCTTCTTATGGGGAGGTGGAGGTGGTGGTGGGGGTGCACCAGCTGCAGCAAGAATGGAAGCCATTGTGGAACTTCTGAAAAATGGTCTTTCTCTCACCAAGATGAAAGTCAGAGTGAGGAAATAAGGAGGGGTTTACTTGATTTGGGGAAAACAAAAGTTCTGAGCCAATGAAAAGTGTTATTTTTAGGTCACATGACCTAGTCATACATCATTTGGAAACCAAAAGTGAAATGAACCAATGAGAAGTTTGATAAACAAGTCACATGACCTGTTCCGCTTACGTTACGCGGCGCGCGCCGCGTCCCAGATCGCTTCCGGTTCGCTGTCCGGAGCACTTCCGGGAGCGCTAACGCGACGCGTCATTAGACGCATTACGCGATAACGTGATACGTCGCGCTTCCGCGGCGCGTCACTGTTCCGCTAACGTAACGTTGGCCGGTTCGCGTACTAGATCGCGGCATCAAGATGAGCTAACGGAAAGCTTCCCGGTTCGCGAACTAGAAGCGAAGAAAAAAATATTAAAAAAAAATTATCAATAAATATCTATATATATTTTGGGATTTAAAGAATAATACATTTTACAGCTACAGATGTTAGCTTTTAAAAAACCAATGAAATTCACTGAAAAAACCATAGGTTATAGACCATATATAGTTAGAAATTTGCATTTAAAAAACCATTGATATTCAATGAAAAAACCATAGGTTATAGACCATATATAGTTAGGAATTTGCATTTACAAAACCTTATTTTACTCGCATAAAACCATTGAAATTCCATATATAGTTAGTTGCGCTAACTATATATCGCGCACCCGCAATCCACTGCTGATGATGTCACATATTACATCATTCATGACATGGTCAGTGACATCACTGATGACATCACTGATGACATCTCAAATGACATCACTGATGACATCACTGATGACAACATCCAGTGACTGTATGTTTCTGTAAAGTTAAAATATGTCTTACATATTGAAGAATGAGTGGATGTATAAGTGTCTGGATGAAGGATTTAGTAGGTGCATGACTGACTGTATGAGTGAGTGATTAAATGTGTCTCACTGAGTGCATGGGTTAGTGACTAAACTGTCTTAATTTGTGCATCATTATGTCTGTTGTTCTGTAAACTGTTGCATGTGTTGATAAGTAGCTATATGAGTAACTATATGGGTTATTGATTGGTTGCCCAAGTATTTGTATGGGAGACTGAGTGTGTGTGTGGGTGGCTGGGAGGTGTATGACTCTGTGCATAGATGTGTGAGCAGTTGATTCACTAGATGTATGGTTTCAAAAGTGCACGTGGAAACAGCTGTATGGGCGGTTGACTGTGTGCATGAGTGTATTGGTGAGTGAATGGATATCTCAGTGCTACATGTCAAAGTAAGTACATATGTAAAACACAGTGCATGTGAGAGTTGACATATATAAATAACTGTGCATAAGAGCCAGTGAATGTGTGAGTGGCTGTATGGATCATTGTGAACTTGTATCAGGGATTGTATAAGAGAGTAAATATGTGTTAGTATATGTTTGAATAAGTAAAGTTTGTATAACTGTATAGTTGAGGAAATGGAGGTGTGATTGATTCTTTGCATGACTGACTAGGTGTGTGAGTAACTCCATGGATGAGTGACAGTCTGTGAGTGTCTGTTTACACTGATTGTATCTAAGGTTATATTAGAGTCTGAAGAGGTTTATCGTATTATCACATGAATGATATCATCAGTGATGTGATCAGTAATGTCAAATGAGATGTCATCAGTGATGTCATCAGTGATGTCATTTGAGATGTCATCAGTGATGTCATCAGTGATGTCACTGACCATGTCATGAATGATGTAATATGTGACATCATCAGCAGTGGATTGCGGGTGCGCGATATATAGTTAGCGCAACTAACTATATATGGAATTTCAATGGTTTTATGTGAGTAAAATAAGGTTTTGTAAATGCAAATTCCTAACTATATATGGTCTATAACCTATGGTTTTTTCATTGAATATCAATGGTTTTTTAAATGCAAATTTCTAACTATATATGGTCTATAACCTATGGTTTTTTCAGTGAATATATATATGTATATATATATATATATATATATATATATATATATATGAGAGCACAGGTTCCCTCTCTCTAGATCTGCGCACGCGGTCAAAGCCTCCACGCCATCCACAGAAGGAAAATATATATATATATATATATATGAATTCGGCTTTTCCCCGTGGGGAAGTTTGATTCCTCATGCACTCCCGTGTGAAGGTAGCAATTCAAAAACCACACCGGGTTTTAAGTCAAATTACAGTTTCTTTATTCAGCATCCAGCAAAACCTAACGCGTTTCGGTCTCTACGGAGACCTTGCTCACAGGTTAGTTTACTTTACATCATTTTGGCATTTAAATAAAGAAAAAAAGAGGGAACCCATTCGGGACTACATCACTTCCTGCAAGTCATGCAGGGGTTCTGGGACATGTAGTTTACTGGTCTTATCATTATGAACAATTAAAGCAAAAGGTTGATTCTTTTTCTTTTTAACAGCGTGCATAAATTCAAAAGTAAATTCATATTGTTGCAGTTTCCCAACACGTCATTTGTGCATTTAACTCATGCATTTCTATTATTGTTGAGCAAATTTGAAAAATTAATAAACCTCAAGGAAATCAAATAAGAGCCCTCCAGTGGGCAAAACCGTTTCACACCAAGTTCATATATCCAATTATTATACATTGCAAGAGTTATACTCAATGTTCATGGTTAGCAAATTTTAACTCATACGTTTGAATGCTATATTATTAACCGTTTTTAGTCAACAGAAAACATAATAGAGCCCTCTAGTGGGCGAAACCATTCCACGCCAGAATCATTCTGCAACATTTAACTGTGCAACCAATATTCTAAATGATCAGACATGTCCTAAATGAAAAAATTATTATGTGAGAGATAACTGTGTGAATTAAAAACAGAGCAGGCATCAGTCATTATCTGATAAGCGTGTATGTATAACTTTACAGGTGGCAGTGCAGTTCTTCATCCTGATTATGCCCAAACGGGCTCAAGGTACGAAAATTCATGATATGTTTGGACTCTTTTTGCCTCATCACTAGTTCACGATCTCCACCTCTTTGATTCGGTCCAACACTTTCAATTCCGTAGAAGATTAGAGATTTCCAATCCCCTTTGTGTTCCTTCTCCATATGTCTTGCCATGGCATTACTGCGATCTGAATTGATTGTCGCACGAACATGCTCCAAAATGCGAAGTTTGAGTTCTTTTTTGGTGCTTCTGATATATTTTTGGGAGCACGGGCACTCTAAGGCATAAACAACAAATTGTGTTTTACAGTTAATTAGTTGTTCAATTTTCCAGGTCTTTTTATTTGCCATCTTTATTTCCTTGGTTGTCTTAGCAATGCAACAGACTTTGCATCCTGAGCATATGTAGAATCCTTTGGGTCTCCGCCATGCTTCTGTTTTTTTTTGTTGCTGAAAATGACTATGAATCAGTTTGTCCTTCAAGTTCTTTGCCCTTCGATAGGTCACATTAGGATGATCTCCTACAATTTGAGCCACTGTAGGGTCCATGTGGAGAATATGCCAGTTTTTATTGAGAATCTTAGTAATTGCTTGGTTGGCCGTAGAGTGAGTGGTGATGAAGCGAATTTTGTCTGATTCATCCTCTGATGATTGTTGTTTATCCACCAGTAGGTCAGTTCTTTTGATAATTGCCGAACGATTAGAGGCAATTTGTATCCATGTTGGATTATATTTCCTTTTCAAAAATCTATTTTTGGCAAGGTCTTTGTGTTTTTGCCAATCGTCTTCGTCCGAGCAGATCCTTTTGATTCGGAGAAATTCTCCATACGGGATGTTCTTTAAAAGGCTAGGTTGATGGAAACTCTGAGCATGTAAGACCGCATTTGTTGCATTACTTTTGCGATGTAGTGTTGTATGCAATAAGTTGTCTTTGACGAAGATCTCCGTATCAAGGAACACAACCCTGGAGTCACTGATTGTGTAAGTGAAATTTAAACCAAAGTTGGAATTGTTTAAGATTTCAAAGTACGTTTCAAATTCTTCATTTGTTCCCTCCCAAATTAGCAGCAAATCGTCTATGTATCTTAACCATGCTATGGTTTTTTGAACCGCTTGGTCATTTTCCGATCTCCATGCCCATGTCTTTTCCCATTGTCCCATTGTCAGGCAGGCGTACGAGGGGCTAAAAGAAAAGCCCATCGCGGTGCCTTTAGATTGCCGATAAATTTCATTTCCAAATAAGAAGATGTTTTGCTCCAGACACATCGAGATCATCTCCAACAGCATGTTATTATGATCCATCAATTGAATACTTCTGTCCATGAGGAAAGATTTACATGCTTCCATGCCGATTTTGTTTTGAATGTTGGAGTATAGAGATATTACATCCATTGTGATCAGCTTGTATGTGGGTTGCCATGGAGTGTCCTGTAGTCTTCTCAGCATATCACCCGTGTCTTTTATGTAAGATGTTAAGCCCTTTACAGAGGGCAATAGGAAGACATCAATGTAGTTGGCAATAGGTTCTAATAACGCTCCTTTAGCAGAGATTATTGGTCTTCCTGGTGGTCTAGTGGCATGTTTATGAATCTTTGGCAGAAAGTAGATTGTTGCCATTTTGGGGTGTTTAGTTTGAAGGTATTTGTATTCATCAATATCCAGTAATTTTTGTGCGAACCACAAGTCCAATTTTTTGTCCAAGTCTTCCTTTAGTTTGGGTGAAGGGTTGGTTTTTAATTTTTCATAATATTCCCTGTTTTGTAGTTGCGAGTGGGCTTCCCGCATGTATGCCTCCTTGTCCAGAACAAAGACATTGCCACCCTTATCAGCAATTTAAATTTCGATGGTATCATCCTTTTGCAGTGAGTTGAGGGCCTGGCGTTCTAGTCTAGAAAGGTTGTCTTTGGTGAATGGTACATTTAGTTGATAAAGATCTTTTACGACACATTCCTGAAAGAGATCAATTTTGTTCCCAGGAGGGAGTTGTGGGTAAAATCTGGACTTTGGTTTTATTTTGGAGATTCCTGCTCCTAATTGTACACAGTGTGTTTGTACTTGTCCACCCCCTTCTTGGGGCGTTTGGCTCAATTCCATCAAATTTACAAAAAGTTCAGCATCCTCTAAGGGAGTCTGAAAGGTCGGTTGGATGGTTTTTCTTCTGTAATTGGCCATATCCGGTTTGTCAATAAATAATTTGGCAAGTTTAATCTTTCTTATGAATTTGTAAAGGTCTATTCAAGTTTCAGCCAAATTTATGCCACTGGTGGGGCAGAAATTCATGCCCCGTTTGAGAACCTGTAGTTCCAATTCACTTAATTGTTTCGATGATAGATTAATGACTTGTAGTTCTTGGTCATTGGACGTATCATGTTGTTTTGTATTGGTGTATGCCATGTTTGAATTTATTTCTGTGGCTTCTTGATCTTTCCTTAGGCATTCCATTTTTTCCTCATGTTGCGCGTCATGGTTCCTACGCGGTCTGTGCCAGAAGCTTGTGCCGTATTTTCGCTTGCCTCTCCTTGTTTGTTTTGGGGTGTGCTTCCCCGTCCTCTTCCCCTCCCTCTTCCTCTTGGATTTGTATATCTGGGGGGACCCATTGTTTTTTCCCAAGTCTTTTGGTTGAAAGCTAGTTTCAGATCGTCTAAAAAAGAACTCCTTGCTCTGGCTTCTCTTTGCTCTTCTTCCCCCCCACTGAGGCTTGGTTCTGTTGAAACAATGGAGGAAACTGAGAACATACTTCCATAATCATTATTTCTGAATCTTTCGTATTTTTTGGCATACGTAAAAATGCGTCCGTCCTCATAGTCTTCTTTGTCTCTTTGAAACTTTGTTTGTTTCCGGACTCTTACATTTTCCTCATGTTTTTCAATGAATTTTTCCAAGTCTTCTTTGAATTTTTTCATTTCAGGATTTAACTCAATTGTGACCAGTTCTTTTTCCATTTCCTTTAACTGTTTGGTGATTTTTTCCAAAGCTATTTCTACATGTTTCACAAGAATCTCCATTAGTCCTAATGATGATTTTAAGATAAATTCACCCCACTCAGTTAATAATTCATTGCTTGTGTCTTGGTGGCTTGGCATTAAATTGATGCGTAATCCACGCGGTACGCGTTTCACATCCAAGTATTTTTTGAGGGCTGCAACCTCCCACCACTTATTGATTTCTTTTTTTGACAATTTTTCCCATGCGCGTAATATATTTCTCACATCTGATTTGCGTGCGCCGGCTCCATTACTGCTTGTAGCTATTTCATCCTCAAAGCAAGTTTGTATCAGAGTGGTTCGTGATGCCTCTCTTTTATCCATGGTTTGCTGGTGTAACAAAATTCACGCTGATTTAAGTAGTAATTTGTATTTATTTCCAGATTTGCACACGGCTCCTTCAGTCACTGTGAAACTACAGCAAGTTTCATTTACACTGTGATTTAACAAGGATCTGGTTCCCCGAGTATTTCCTTTCACTTTCAACAAATGCCTTATTTTTATAGCTTCTCTAGTGTCACAAACAATTGTAAATCACTCATTATTGATTTAATGATGACTCCTCCAAAGAAAAAAGTCAACGCGAACACGTTTCAGTCTTTGGATGTTCTCATCCTCCTCAGGACGAGGGCAATGGAACAATTATCATGAATTCCTATGTGGCTCGCGTATGTCAACCCTCTCCAGGATATTATGCGCTTGGAATAGCGGCGTTTTGACATAAAGTTCTCTAGAATTGATTCCGTCTATAGGCGAGCCTCACCTGTGAGAGAGGTGGTTTTGTCCCGGATTGAAGCACGATTAGCTAGAGGTCCGCGAGCTTGGCTCAAATTTGAAAAGGTGTGGTCCAGTCTTAATTGAGATTAAAAATTGTATTTGATGTTTTTTTTGGTATGTTTGCATAATTTATATTTCATTTTGATTGATGATATTGTTTTTCAATATATATATATATATATATATATTGGTCCCCTCCTGTATTACGTATGTTTAATATTTGACATAAGATGTTTTCCCTTTTTTTTGTATCTTATGTTGTTATGTCGTTATTTTGAAGCAAACCTATGGCTAAGAAAAATGAATAAATATATTATATATATATATATGTATATATATATATATATATATATATATATATATATATATATATATATATATATATATATATATATATAAGCACAGGTTCCCTCTCTCTAGATCTGCGCACGCGGTCAAAGCCTCCACGCCATCCACAGAAGGAAAATATATATATATATATATATATATATATATATATATATATATATATTTTTTTTTTTTAAAAGACAATCAAGACTCCCAGATTCTTCTCAGTGTTCTCTCTTACATGGAGAGAAGATTCTGTTAAGTACCTGGGTGTCCTAGTGAACAGAGAAAGTTGATTAAGATGCTGATCCTCCCAAAGTTATTCTGTTCTTTTGTAAATATTCCCATAACTCAGGCAAACACTTTAATGTGAAAATGCATTCTCTACTTATTAGACTGGTTGAGTTGGGTGGATCTCCTCAGGTAGGTTGGGACAGGCAGGTGCCTTCATTTAAACAGGGCAGGTTTATGGTCCAGATATGGAGTGATACTGTCTGGCAGCTCAAGTGCATTATGCAGTACATTGGTTAAAGCGCTTGAAACAGGAGCACTGAGCAGTACAGTAGTAATTGCACTCCCTAGGCCACAGAAATAAAGTCGGCGGTCAGCGCACACACTGAGTGTTTACTATCCAGGATGAGAGGCACCCTTTTTTATAGTTATGTACTCCTCTGAAATGCTACTGACGAGTAACGCAGCACTGATAGGTCAGTGCAAGTAACACTAAAGTGAATGGAGCTTACTAAACTGGAACAGCTGGTCAAACAGGCATTTTGAGGATCCTACAACAGTTCCACTCCATGAGTGAGGTTCATTTTCTGGGCTTATTTGTTGACTATAGAATGCAGCATGCTTCTTCAGTGGAATGGATGGACTTCCTTTATGAGTCCAAAGAGTATTCGCCTTGACACAGAAGAATTTGACTGCAAACACTGAAGCATAGTTAGCCAGACTATACAACTTAACAGATGAGCTACTACAAGCTATTGACCCTGAGATCAAAGAGAGATAGCAAATGGATTTGGCGATGGTGCTTTCTCTGAAAAACTGGTGATATTATTAGGAGCAAATACAACTGGAATCCACAAACCAGAGGCATAGATTTATATATTTTAATATTCAAAGCATTGCCTGCTACACCCTCAAATGATACAGCTGATGAAAGGCACCCACCCGTGGGAGTTTCCTTGATGCTTCACAGACCCGGCAGACATTATGCACTTAGCTCTGCCACCCTCCCCCCCCATCCAGGCCCTCTGGGCGGAACTGGTCCCTGTTTTCATATTTTGACTCTACACACCCTTTTTCTATATTTGGGTTTTGTGGTGGATGTACCTTGGGGGAGAAGAAAGCTGGTTGCATTATAGTTGGTACTTGCCAGGCACTGTAAAGTTAGGGCCTGGATTAGAGGTCCTATACTCAAGGTCTGCGATTGGTTATGAGTTTAAAATGCTGTGATATTTACATCATTACAGGCAGCCATGGCCGGCAGTAGGAGTACCTGCAGGGCGGTGACGTGGGGAGGGGGAGGGGCAGTAATGTATGGATTACAAAGTTTTACAGTTTTACAGGTAATTAAACATTTAAATAAATAAAACGAATTTAGTTGCGCGCACTGCATTGCATTTGGCGATGCAGTGCACTCAACGAAATTCTTTTTATTTATTTAAATGTTTACTTACCTGTAAAACTCCGTAATCCATACATTACTACCCCCCCACCCTGCCCCTCCCCCTCCCCACGTCACCGCCATGCAGGTACTCCTAATGCCGGCCGCGGCTGGTTACAGGCCGTAAGGATGCAGCAGAAAGTATATTTAGCCCTTTAAGACATTTTATGGCAGAAAAAAAGAGATCAATGCCTATCTGATTTTTGTCCACCCTAAGCGTGGAAGGGTATACTCAGACGTGAGTCCCTTGCTCATTGCACCATCAGGATTCAAGCAAGCCGGGCCGACGACGGCTGAAATGGCAGAAACCGGTCCCCGGAAGCTTGTTTCCTTCCTAGTGTAAGAATTGGCTTGGTAGTTTGGTTTGCCCTGTTCCCATCATGCACTGGGACAGAAACAGACTAATTTGCATATAGCCAGGTTCTGAGCTGGGATGGTGCAGTGAGCTAAAAACGGTGTTGGATCTAGCCCTGATCTCTTGACTGGGTGAGAGTATTCTGCTTAATTCAGAGACTCTGTCCATCACCACCCCTTGTTGTTAAATATCTGATGTTGGGGGCAATGTCTCAGGATGCTAACCGTGACAGCTGAACCAATTGTAAGTAATTTCACAGGCAATTATTGTTAGGCTATCACCATGTTGTGAGAGTGAAGCTCACTCTGCTCTTCAGTGGCAAATGTATAACAATAATAGAATGTACATGATGTACCTGTTCTGAAGCACTGCTATTGTGCGTAAAGTCATGATAGTATTTTGTGTTGAGTAGCCCAAGGCCGCTCCTTTGTATGTTTTTGCTATCAATCACTAATGTTTACTGTGTATGTGTGTTTTCCTTTTTATGTCCTTGGTTCAAAACTGAACACAAAGAACAACATGCATAAGAAAACACAGATGAGTTTGTCCACTGCTTCATTGTTATAAGGAGAACAGTTGGATCACCATCTTTCATTGCCTCCTGCCTGAGAGGATACGTCTGAACTTTTGGATGACATGCTCAGGAGCTGAAAGACACAATCTCTGCCCAAAGGAGTATTTTTGTTTCAGCCTCTTTTCTAGACTATTTACCTTAAAGTAGGCTACATTTGTATTATTCCTATTATTCCTATTTTCATTTTCATTTGCTAGGATTGTTTCTGTGTATAACTTAATGGAGGGGTCACTGGAGATGTCATTACTTATTTCTGACCAAGACCCCGGACAAGAAGAATAAGCAAATCACTCGAAGAAGAATAAGCAGACCAAACCCAGACAAAAAAACAATTGCAAACCAAATTCAGACAAGAGTAATTAACAAATCAAACCCAGACAAGAAGGATTAGCAAACCAAACCCAGACAAGAAGGATTACCAAACAAAACCAAGAAAAGAAGAATTACCAAACCAACAGATGTTTGGACCAAGCAAAGACATTTTATAAACGTTCCACTGCACACGTTATTCCTTCTAATCACGGCAGATGCTACTTTGCATGACAGATTGCACTTTTCACTAGTATCCAACAAGTAATAACACATTCGTTTTGTCACTTGATGCTGATTTTACGCCCTTACTCCCTCCAAGAAGTCACTTTCTAAATACATTATCTACAATAAAAGAGCGTTTCATGCGCCAGGTAATTTTGTTATTATACTAAATACTGGGGCAAATTCCCAAGGAGCTATCGCCAAGTTAACAGCACTTTATGGCAGCCAAAGTTGCGATAAAGTTATCATCCCATACACACAATGTGTTGCTAACAGCCCATAGCACCAATACACCCGCAATAGCAGCAGCAAAAAACATCGCCACAGACGACCCTGGCAACTATTGCAAATGAGATGCAGACTAGGCGTTCCCGTGCCAAAAGCCGCAACAACACCACTCCACAACATTCTCAATGACCAGCCAGATGGGTGAAAAGACCACGGAACATGCTATAAGGTGCGTTAGCAGCAGGAAACTAACACGTGCTCTGACCTGGTGCAAAGTCGGACCACAGCCTGCACCACAAAAGGGAGGCTAGCCCAGAGCCACACCTGAAGAACAACAGATGCCATAAAGCCACTGAACATGAAGGCCGGACACTGAAGAGGGCCATAACACCCACCACCACCACCCCCAGGACCCTTCCAGACCTCCCCCGGACCAACACTGAGGCAGTGCAGACAAAGACAGCAACACTCAGAAAAAGCACCAACCTCACAGACCCAACACCAGAGAATGTCATTTCCCACTACATGCTCAAATGGACAACCATCCTCCACATCCTGACCACCATTGTACATAGGCTGATGGTACCAACACAGCGGACAACCAACAGCATTGTATATTTAGCTTCCCTTTGTGCCATTTCTATCTGTGTATCTGTTAGATTGTATTCAGAAAACAGAGGCGTACTGTTTATAAAACGCCAAGGCACAAAGCCTGCACGCAAAGATTGAGACGTCCAGCTTAATAACATAATAGAACGTAACTGAGATTGGCCGTGTTGTAATATTTCTAAATCCTGTTCCAGTATGTCGATAGTAGAAGATACAATGTTGCCCAATGCATATATCCTGGAGGTCAAAGTTGTTAACCCATTATCTACTAAAGCTAAAGCTTTCTCTAAGTTTAAACGGTCTATTTCCCGTATTCTCTCTGTGGCCTCTTGTTGGGAAATCTTCCAGATTTCATTACAGGCAGCATAAATGCCTGCATATATGAAATGTTTTTGACGTTGTTTCCTGGGTCCTACTAAAAGATCCCTGGGATTAAGCATGGGCGTAAAATCCGTTCCGCTCGCGGATTTTGCGGATTTTCGGTAAAATCGTAATCCGCAAACTCTCGCGAATTTACCGAAAATCCGCAAATTCGCACGCAGCGGATTTTTTTTGTGATACAATATTGAGGCGTGCGGCGTTCACTTACCGTCATTCAGCGTTTGCCGAGTTGTTTTTCTCGATATTTTGCGAGTGCTGCGCCATTTTGGATCTTGCTGCGGGATCCCGTGGGAGTTTGGCGACCGCGATTACGTTATCGCGGCTTGCCACCTTGCACAGCACGCATCGCGAGAGTGCGCAATTGCTACACGTAGATGCGGCCAGCAGCAACAATCTCGCACTCGCGAAATTACAAAATTTGAAATTCTGCACAAGAAATCCACCAGCAAGCAGCATAAACCTTCTGAAAATGATGATTTTTATCAGAATAACTCCTCAGGTTGACATTTGCCTGCACTTTATTTTTCAAGGAGTCCATTTTTGGGGGGGGGGGGGTGGAAGGAAGGAAGTGCCCCACAGTCTCCAACTTCCTGTTCCTGTCCAGCAGGCTCCTCCCAGTGCTTTCTTCATGTGCTGGTCACTTTCATTCGGATTCTTGACCTGGAAGGATTACTTTTTGTGGATGCTGCTGGATATTTGGATTTGAGGCCTTTTTGACTTTCTTTGGATCACTTTTGGATTAGAAATTTCACAAGTAAGTTTGTTTAAGGCATTACAGTTGCTATAACTACAATTTTGGAATTTTCGATTTTTGGGCTGTTGTTGGGGCCTTTTGACCAGGGGTAGTGAGTGGTGCATGGGCCTAGTCTTTCTGTGGGGTGTCTTGAATTTAAACATCATGGAGGGCATGGATGGCATGGGATTGTGCTGATTTGTCTGTGTTTTTCGATTTTTTGGGGTGTTCATGGGGACAGGCCATGTGGGTGGGAGCCATTTTGAGTGCTGGTACAGGAAGGCCCTGGCCATGTGCTGGGAGGCAGGGGGACATTTTGAATGCAGGCAGTGTTCTTAGGTCTGCACCCATTTTGCCTAGCTTTCAACCATTATGCATAGGGGTAGTGAGTGGTGCATGGGCCTAGTCTTTCAGTGGGGTGTCTTGAATTTAAACATCATGGAGGGCATGGATGGCATGGGATTGTGCTGATTTTTCTGTGTTTTTCGATTTTTTGGGCTGTTGTTGTGGCCTTTTGACCAGGGGTAGTGAGTGGTGCATGGGCCTAGTCTTTCTGTGGGGTGTCTTGAATTTAATCATCATGGAGGGCATGGATGGCATGGGATTGTGCTGCTTTTTCTGTGTTTTTCGATTTTTGGGCTGTTGTTGAGGCCTTTTGACCAGGGGTAGTGAGTGGTGCATGGGCCTAGTCTTTCTGTGGGGTGTCTTGAATTTAAACATCATGGAGGGCATGGATGGCATGGGATTGTGCTGATTTTTCTGTGTTTTTCGATTTTTTGGGGTGTTCATGGGGACAGGCCATATGGGTGGGGGCCATTTTGAGTGCTGGTACAGGCAGGCCCTGGCCATGTGCTGGGAGGCAGGGGGCCATTTTGAATGCAGGCAGTGTTCTTAGGCCTGCAACCATTTTGCCTAGCTTTCAACCATTATGCCTAGGGGTAGTGAGTGGCGCATGGGCCTAGTCTTTCTGTGGGGTGTCTTGAATTTAAACATCATGGAGGGCATGGATGGCATGGGATTGTGCTGATTTTTCTGTGTTTTTCGATTTTTTGGGCTGTTGTTGTGGCCTTTTGACCAGGGGTAGTGAGTGGTGCATGGGCCTAGTCTTTCTGTGCGGTGTCTTGAATTTAAACATCATGGAGGGCATGGATGGCATGGGATTGTGCTGATTTTTCTGTGTTTTTCGATTTTTGGGCTGTTGTTGAGGCCTTTTGACCAGGGGTAGTGAGTGGTGCATGGGCCTAGTCTTTCTGTGGGGTGTCTTGAATTTAAACATCATGGAGGGCATGGATGGCATGGGATTGTGCTGATTTTTCTGTGTTTTTCGATTTTTTGGGGTGTTCATGGGGACAGGCCATATGGGTGGGGGCCATTTTGAGTGCTGGTACAGGCAGGCCCTGGCCATGTGCTGGGAGGCAGGGGGCCATTTTGAATGCAGGCAGTGTTCTTAGGCCTGCAACCATTTTGCCTAGCTTTCAACCATTATGCCTAGGGGTAGTGAGTGGCGCATGGGCCTAGTCTTTCTGTGGGGTGTCTTGAATTTAAACATCATGGAGGGCATGGATGGCATGGGATTGTGCTGATTTTTCTGTGTTTTTCGATTTTTTGGGCTGTTGTTGTGGCCTTTTGACCAGGGGTAGTGAGTGGTGCATGGGCCTAGTCTTTCTGTGCGGTGTCTTGAATTTAAACATCATGGAGGGCATGGATGGCATGGGATTGTGCTGATTTTTCTGTGTTTTTCGATTTTTGGGCTGTTGTTGGGGCCTTTTGACCAGGTGTAGTGAGTGGTGCATGGGCCTAGTCTTTCTGTGGGGTGTCTTGAATTTAAACATCATGAAGGGCATGGATGGCATGGGATTGTGCTGATTTTTCTGTGTTTTTCGATTTTTTGGGGTGTTCATGGGGACAGGCCATGTGGGTGGGGCCCATTTTGAGTGCTGGTACAGGCAGGCCCTGGCCATGTGCTGGGAGGCAGGGGGGCATTTTAAATGCAGGCAGTGTTCTTAGGGCTGCAACCATTTTGCCTAGCTTTCAACCATTATGCCCAGGGGTAGTGAGTGGTGCACGGGCCTAGTCTTTCTGTGGGGTGTCTTGAATTTAAACATCATGGAGGGCATGGATGGCATGGGATTGTGCTGATTTTTCCGTGTTTTTCGATTTTTTTGGGCTGTTGTTGTGGCCTTTTGACCAGGGGTAGTGAGTGGTGCATGGGCCTAGTCTTTCTGTGGGGTGTCTTGAATTTAAACATCATGGAGGGCATGGATGGCATGGGATTGTGCTGATTTTTCTGTGTTTTTCGATTTGTGGGCTGTTGTTGGGGCCTCTTGACCAGGGGTAGTGAGTGGTGCATGGGCCTAGTCTTTCTGTGGGGTGTCTTGAATTTAAACACCATGGAGGGCTTGGATGGCATGGGATTGTGCTGATTTGTATGTGGTTTTCGAGTTTTTGCGGTGTATAACTGAACTGATGTTCCTCTGTCTTCCATTGCTTTTAGGTGCACAAGACTCAAGAGAACTACCAGTGCCAGGAAGAAGTCCTGCAGCGGTGTGTGTGTGCAGCATAACGTCACGCGACGTCACGTCTGGCCACAGACAACTCTGCAACTCATGCAACTGCGGCCTGCTGTTCTGACCTCTGAAGAAGATGGCCCCAAAAAAAGTTCCCCGTAGCTCCTCTAGCAAGAAAGTTGCCAGTAAGGAGCAGAAGAAGCAAGTTACCAAGGAGACTGGTATGCTGCCCGCCACATTTTTTGGGAGTAAAAAAAAAGTACGCCTGCATCAGCAGCAGGATCTGCTGGGGACCAAGCTGGGAGCAGCACCCCCGCACCGTTGGGCTCAGTGCCACCACTACCACAACCACGCCAACTTAAGTCCAAGCCCTTGAGTGCTGCAGAGGCACTTAGTCTAGTTGTTCAATTACCATCGACCAGTGATGTTGGCTCATCACAAGAAAGTAGCAGCAATGTCCCTCAATCAACACAGGTTGTTGTAACTCATCTGACGAGTGTTGAACAACCACAGCCGCAACAACAACCACATGTGCAAGTACAAGCCCAAGTACTTGTGGAAGGAGAGGCAGCGCAAGGAGATGCGCAAGCAGAGGTGCATGGAGGGTCACAAGTGCCCACAATTGTTGTTCCTCCCGAAGTAGGGGCACATCAGGAAATCGACAATCAAGCCGAGGTATCATTTGAGGAAGCCACTCCTCCTGATGATCATTCATTGTCTTCCTCATCCCTAGCAAGGACAATATCAAGAGTGGTGTCTACATCTTCTTCAAGCCCACCTCCTTCTGATGATATGGATCCAACTTGGGAACCACTGCTGCCGTCTGAGAGTGAGGCACACCATGATCTGACAAAGGTAGCTAAGCGTAAAAGGAAGGTCGTCGAAAGTCTCATAGTTATGGAGTGTGATGAGGCTCAACAAGAAGTGGCGGATACTACTGCTGATGAAGACTCCCACGACGATGACCCAGTCATCATAAAGGTCACTGCAGCCCCAGCGGGCATGCAGCAAACAGACATTTTGACCCTAGCCCGAGAAGCTGCTGAGCGTGATGATTTTGTCGACGAGGAGGCAATGGAAACACCACAATCATTGGAGTTAACTAGTACACCAACACCTACAGCTTCCATATTTCTTTCTCGCCAGAAGGGACCTCCATCCACCTCAACCTCAATTAGTGGTGGTGAAAGTGCACAACGTAGTAAAGTTCGGCAATCCACATCCTCCACATTATCTGGCATTAGCAGCATGACCACCACCACCAGTATCGCCGCCTCCTCCGGCCCCCACAGACATTTCAAGTCCGCAGTTTGGGACTTCTTTAGTGTTTGCCCAAAAAAGGAAAACTTTGCCATTTGTAGCATTTGTAAGCATGCAGTTAGTCGTGGTATGTTTGGTACCAACTATGGTACTAGAGGCCAGAGAGGTCATCTTAAGAGACAGCACGCTGTCCAATGGTTTGCACACCTAAAGGAGATCAAGGAAGCCCGAATTGCAAGTCAAGAAAACGTTGATGTTTCATCTGATGATGACGAGGAGGAAGAAGTGTCAAACACTTCACTTACACCCAGTACCCCTGTCAGCAGCACACCCCCTGTGAGACACACTAAGAGTGTGGGAGAGAGTGAGACACCAATGCGAAAATGTTCATCAGCGAGCATAACTGGGTCGAAGAAGTCATCATCATCATCATCCCGTAAAAGCATGGTCCAGGTCAACATTAGAACCATGTTGTTTTCAGCAGCGCCATATGATCGCAACCTCCCACTGACGCGTCTGTATTACACTAAGCTGGCTAAAATGCTAGCTCTGGACCTTCTCCCTTTTTCTTTTGTAGAAGGGGTTGGTTTTAAAGAATTAGTGGCAGCGCTCAGCCCTAAATGGAAGGTTCCTAGCCGGTTCTATTTTGCCAGAGTTGCGGTTCCAGCACTACATGAAGATGTGCTGGAGGTGATTCGGGCAGCTTTGCAGAAGAGTGCTGTTCACACTATACATCTGACAACAGACATGTGGACCAGTGGCACAGGCGCTGATTACATGTGCATCACTGCACACTGGGTCTCTTTTTCAGGGGTTGAAGCAAAGCTAAACGCAGGTGTTGACCCGGACCAAGTTTTTAAAGCTGCTCGGAAACATGCAACACTAGCCATGTTTGGCTTGGAGAAACGTCATACAGCAGAAAACATTTTGGATGAGTTTAACACAAAGGTCTTTCACTGGCTGTCCCCCAAAAAACGCCAGATTTGTTATGTTTCCACGGATAATGGCGCCAATGTAGTTAAGGCCATGGATCTGGGACACTATTTCTGAGTGCCGTGTTTGGCGCACTGTATAAACCTGGTTGTTAAAAAATTCTTGAGTGATGAAGACAGTCCAGCGTGCGAGTTAGTGGCCACCTGCTGAAGAATGTGCAACCATTTCAGCCATTCTTTTAAGGCCCGGAAGCATCTGAGGAGCCTGCTACATGAACGTTGAATGCCAGTGAAAGCACTCATCCAGGAGGTGCCAACACGTTGGAACACAACCTTCTACATGCTTGAGCGTCTGTATGAGCAGTATACGGTACTCAATCACTATTTCTTAACACTGGGTACAGCTCAGAAGGACCTGAGGCTAGATGCGGTGCAATGGAACCTAGTTAAAAGCCTGACAGACATGCTTTGTCCTTTTGAGGTCTTCACGCGTGCAGTCAGCAAGGAGGACTGTAATTTGGGAAAAGCTATCCCATTGTGGCGCATGCTGGAGCACCAACTGAAGGCGGTGTCTTCTACGTTTCAAAAAGATGAAAAAAAGCAAGACGCTTTTGTTTTGGCAGAGAAATTATTAGAGCGCCTACTTGGTGATGAACGTCTTAAAATGATCCACTCAGAACAGCATTACGTTTGTGCTACTATTCTGGATCCACGCTACAAAAAGGCGCTGGCAGGCCGAGCATTCTTTCCTTTTGATGATGAAGATGTTACAAACGTTGGCTAGCCTTGTCAGCCATGAGGTTTGAAAGAGAACGGCAGCAAATTGAAGGAAAAGGCAGTACATCAGCATCAGCAGGCCATCCCCAGTCAAAAGAATCCACTTCTGCACCTGTGGCTGTGGCACAAGTGACCTCTCAGCCGTTAACGACACCGGCAACCGGATCATCTGCACCAGACACAACAGTAACATTGGATGCAGAAGAGGATTGGCTATCTTGGCTTGGGTTAGGTTCTCAAAAGGTCACAGCAAAAGTAAGCAAAGTAGAGGAACCTTAGAGGACCTTGAGTTGATGGTGCAGGACTATCTGAATGTCTCAACAGAGGTCTATGTTAATGCTGACCCATTGGCGTATTGGCATGGGAAAAAAGAATTGTGGGCACAGATCTCTAACCTGGCTATAAACTACTTGTCTTGCCCACTTGCAAGTGTGTCTTCTGAACGTGTTTTCAGTGCTGCTGGTGGCATTGTAACTTCCAAACGGACCCGCCTCTCGCCCAAAAATGTGGATAGGTTAACAATGATCAAGATGAATCAGCACCTCATACCACCAGATTACAACGTACGAGAACAAACGCCGGATGAAGACGAGGAGGACAGCAACTTAGATGAGGGACTTTGTTCTCTTTTAGGTGACACTGACCTACTCCTGCCTGAATTCGCAGAGTATGAGGACGAATTCTTATTCTTATTCCCTGACACCGAGCCCTGAAAATGAGCCAATGAATCAATAACTTTCTTTTTCGTCCTTTTTCACTTTTATTCCTGTGTGTCTGTCTTTCTTTGTTTTGCACAGTTAATATAATTAAAACTTTAATCACCTAATCACAAAAACAAGCCCATCAGCAGAACTGTCTTCACTTGTTTGCTTATTGATTTGAAGGTGTCGCAGTCTGCATTCCTCAGGTTCACAAGTTCACAAGAACATGCTCCTCTATCCTCCTCCTCCAGACTCCTATTTCCCTCAAAGCAGAGGGCTGGATTACGCCCAATGAAGAAAGACTCTGCACTTGTGGGGGTGTTCTACTTCTTTGCGGGTGAGTTGGTGGGTTTTGGGGCCATTGCTGGGAAGCTCTCATACCGGATAAAAGTGGTTTGGACCAAATCAGAGGCGAATTTTTTTTTGCGTTTTTGCTGACTTGCTTGCCTTTGAGGTGCTCTTTGGGGGTGTTTGTGGGTGGGTTTTGGGGTCTGGGAGCACTGCTGGGACAGTGTAATTTTGATTGCATTTGCTTTTCAGGAAATCCGTGGTGGAAAACGGGAGTTATGACCTAGCTGCACAGCGCGTTTGGACCGAAGGCCGATAAATATTGTAAGTCTGATATTTTCCTTTTTGGCTGTTTGGGGGTGTTGTGCTTTTTTTGCGGGTGGGTTGGCGGGTCTTGGGGCATTGCTGGGAAGGTCTAATACCGGATACAAGTGGTTTGGACAAAATCCATGAGGGAAAAGTTTTTGCTATTTCTGACATTTTGCTCAATGTAGCGTTTTCGGGGGCCTGTTTTGGGGGCTTCCTGGTGTTTGTGGGTGGGTTTTGGGGACTGGGAGCACTGCTGGCTATTGATACTTTTGATTGCAAGAGGTTTGAAGCAAAACCATGGTGGCAGAGGGGAGTTAGGGCCTAGCTGCAGAGCGCGCGCGGAGTGATTTTGAAATTGCAATGAAAATGACTAAGTCCCCATTTTTGTACTTTTGCTTTTTGGCTGTTTAGGGGTCTTCTATTAGTTTTTGCCTGGGTTGACGGCTCTGGGGCCATTGCTGGGAAGCTCTAATACCGGATAAAAGTGGTTTGGACCACATCGGAGGCGAATTATATTTTGCGTTTTTGCTGACGCTTGCCTTTGAGGTGCTCTTTGGGGGGGTTCCGGGTGTTTGTGGGTGAGTTTTGGGGTCTGGGAGCACTGCTGGGCAGTCTAAATTTGATTGCATTTGCTTTTTAGGAAATCCATGGTGGAAAACGGGAGTTATGACCTAGCTGCACAGCACGTTTGGACCGAAGGCCGATAAATATTGTAAGTATGATATTTTCCTATATGGCTGTTTGGGGTGTTGTGCTTTTTTGCGGGTGGGTTGGCGGGTCTTGGGGCATTGCTGGGAAGGTCTAATACCGGGTAGAAGGGGTTTTGACAAAATCCATGAGGGAAAAGTTTTTGCTGTTTCTGACATTTTGCTCAATGTAGCGTTTTCGGGGGCCTGTTTGGGGGGCTTCCTGGTGTTTGTGGGTGGGTTTCGGGATCTGGGAGCACTGCTGGCTATTGATACTTTTGACTGCAAGAGGTTTGAAGCAAATCCATGGTGGCAGAGGGGAGTTAGGGCCTAGCTGCAGAGCGCGCGCGGAGTGATTTTGGAAATTACCATGAAAATGAATAAGTCCCCATTTTTGTACTTTTGCTTTTTGGCTGTTTGGGGGTCTTCTACTAGTTTTTGCCTGGGTTGACGGCTCTGGGGCCATTGCTGGGAAGCTCTAATACCAGATAAAAGTGGTTTGGACCAAATCGGAGGCGAACATTTTTTTACGTTTTTGCTGACTTGCTTGGCTTTGAGGTGCTCTTCGGGGGGGTTCCGGGTGTTTGTGGGTGAGTTTTGGAGTATGGAAGCACTGCTGGGACAGTCTAATTTTGATTGCATTTGCTTTTCAGGAAATCCGTGGTGGAAAATGGGAGTTATGACCTAGCTGCACAGCGCGTTTGGACCGAAGGCCGATAAATATTGTAAGTATGATATTTTCCTTTTTAGCTGTTTGGGGGTGTTGTGCTTTTTTGCGGGTGGGTTGGCGGGTCTTGGGGTATTGCTGGGAAGGTCTAATACCGGATAGAAGTGGTTTGGGCAAAATCCATGCGGAAAAGCCCTTTGGCACTTTTTGTAACTTAGGGTTCGCTAGGGTTAGCCCTAGCAGCAGGTTTGCATGTGTTTCGGGGTGTTCTAGATTTTTGCAACTGAGTTCTGGGGTCTTAGAGCACTCGTGGGAATGTTTAATTTTGGTTGCAAGTGAATTGAAGAAAATCCATGGTGGGAAAGGGGGGATTTGGCATAGTTAAAGAAAGCGTTTGCCACTATTCTTAACTTAGGGCTCGTTAGGGTTAGCAGTATTTGTATTGCATGTGTTTGGGTGGGGGGCTGTTTGTGGAGGGGTTTGCGAGTCTTGGAGCGATGCTGGGTATGGATACTTTTGCGTGCTTGCAAGTGGTTTGAATACAATCCATGGTGGGTAAGGGGGTATTGGTTGGCTCACTGGTTAGAGGCGGCAGACCCGAGAGCAGAGGACGGCCCGGGACCAGGGTTCGATTCCCGGCGCGGCAGGTTTCTGGACCAGGGTCAGCGGACTTGATAATTCTCTCGCCTCGGTGCCCACCCTGATCAGCGATCACACTCGGCAACTCTGGGATTAGCTTGCCTCATCTTCACTAACGGCCCCACCAGACCGCCGGGGATGCCTGGTCTCACCCTGGAGATACCCATTAAGGGACCATCTCTCAGGGAAGCCAGGAAGGGTTTCGCAGCGGTCGAAGCGCCTTGGGACCCTCCGGGTAAGTAGTGCGCTATATAAATGCCTATACATACATACATACATACATTTGGGCCTACTTTTACTTTCAAAGTACGTTTTGTCACCAGTTTTCTACTAGGCCTCGTTTTTTGAGATCTGATTGGGGGTGTTCTACATTTTTGCGACTGGCTTTAGTAAGGGTCTGGGTGGGAGCACTGCTGGGAAGGTCTAATTTTGTTTTAAAACACAGTTTACAGTACACCTAGCTTGAGGGGAAAGATCCGCTAAATTAATTTGCCCATACTTATTTATCCTTCAAAAGGAGACTCAGACAGAGTACGCACTTTCAAAAATATTGTACTGTCTATTAGGAAACTCAAAGTGTGACTTTTTGCACTATACAGCGTATATACCTTATATTTATTTATCAGTGGTGTTCTAATATCACTTCCTATTTTTCCATCAATAATTACAGGCCGGGTTTCATTCTGTGCAATGGGAAAAAAAAGATGAAGTCAGGCTTCACATTAGTGAGCCGCAATTCAGCATCTGCAGGGCAGGCAGTGGACAGGTTGTCTTCTGGTCACCAACATTGATGGACGAAGCGTCAGCTGGAATGGAGGAGAGCCGCTAATAAGAGGAATGGTTTGATGCGTGCAACTTACTTACCAAATTAAACAGGACAACTACAACAACATACAGATACAGTGTCCATTGTTTTCAAATTATTTTTTAAGTAATGTTATTGCTGTGAACTTCTATGAGTGTGACTCTGCATTTCTTGGATCTCTCTCTGCTTCTAAATTGATCCCTACAGCCATTCTATAGGTTTTACTTCGGCTATTTTTTAAACCTAATTTAATGTAAGAAGTGTTTCTCTGAGTGCAGAGATAGGCAAGTGAAAACGCTGCAGCCCTGTACTGTCGCATTCTGTCATTCACTGTTGTCGAAAGTACTACTTACTTTTCAGTAACAATGCATGCAGTAGTGCATGCACTTCCTTTATGTGACTTAAAAGATTTATGGTTAGCTTTGTACCCAAAGATTTCTTTATCTTCAATTATTGTTTGTCCATGCTGTGCTTTTTTTTTCTTCTCTCAACAAAACCTACCCAAAAAGAAACCCCCATTCCCATCCATTTTCCAAACCCTAACCATCTTCCCCCGGGCTGTGTGGTTTTGATTGATGTGTGACTAAATGACAGCAATAATTCCACACACTTGCTGGGGAGGATAAGGTCATAGCAACAGGCTGGTGAAGAAATCCGAGGATATATTCTAGACTTATTTAAGAAATAGAGTGAGGAGGGTCAAAAAGGGGATTTATTTAACGACCATAGCAACTCAAGCCCCTACAAATACTAGAAAAACACGAGGAGATGCCCGGTCCACAATACTGTCTGTGTGTCGTGTCATAACTAGAACCGTGAGTCCATCAAACCACAATTGAAATGACACTGGGCTGGAGAAATGACACTGGGCTGGAAAAATTCCCATCAGCCCACCCTTATGGTGGAATATCGTCATGTGGGATACAAATCATGAATCCAGATCTCACCCAACGCACCTGGTGATGGTGCGGAGAAGGATTTTGAGAGTATTCTTCTTGACCACAGTGTTTTTCAGGTAGTGCTAATGGAGTGCAGTGCTAGTGAAAGATAAAGTGAGAAATAGTGAAAATAAAATTGGCTCCTGGGACAAAAATTAAGTTTAATAGGTATTGTCCTAGGGTCAAGAATTAAAACAGCGCCTGATGGTTTAAAATAATAACTAACTGGTGGCGCAGTGCAGTGGGGTCGACATGTTTCAGCTCAAATGGATATAGTGTCCAAGCTTTCTTCAGGACCGGATGGTTATAGTGACTGCAAATGTGAAAATTATTAATAACAATAGTGCTACTAATCATGCACAAAAATGGATTACTCCTACCAGGGACTTGGCGGGTGCCGGGTGAGGTGAGGTAACTTCCCACAAAACGCTGGGTAAGTTATACTTCATGAACTAATGTTTCTATCTTTATATTGGTAATACCAGGAGACCTTTTTTGTTGTATGTGGGGCGTAGAGATTTTCTTTTCTGCCTTGTTTGTGTTGTTGTGTTGTGTTCCTTTTACCGAGATACCATCATGCACTATTTCACTGCTTGCTGTTGTGCACAATATTTTACTTCTCTCCCTAGGAAGAAATGAATGACTGGATATCCGCCAGAGAATATTTGGGTTCCAAGTCCCTGGTAGGAGTAATCCATTTTTGTGCATGATTAGTAGCACTATTGTTATTAATAATTTTCACATTTGCAGTCGCTATAACCATCCGGTCCTGAAGAAAGCTTGGATACTATATCCATTTGAGCTGAAACATGTCGACCCCACTGCGCCACCAGATAGTTATTATTTTAAACCATCAGGCGCTGTTTTAATTCTTGACCCTAGGACAATACCTATTGAATTTAAGTTTTGTCCCAGGAGCCAATCTTATTTTCACTATTTCTCACTTTATCTTTCACTAGCACTGCACTCCATTAGCACTACCTGAAAAACACTGTGGTCAAGAAGAATACTCTCAAAATCCTTCTCCGCACCATCACCAGGTGCGTTGGGTGAGATCTGGATTTATGATTTGTATCCCACATGACGATATTCCACCATAAGGGTGGGCTGATGGGAATTTTTCCAGCCCAGTGTCATTTCAATTGTGGTTTGATGGACTCACGGTTCTAGTTCTGACACGATACACAGACAGTATTGTGGACCGGGCATCTCCTCGTGTTTTCCTATATTCTAGACTTACTCAGCTTCAGTACTATTTCTTGTAGTAGTAGCCAATGTCAAAGAAATTCAACACAAGTACTAGTTATACTTGCAATACTTTACCATTTGTTAGGCTACATTGTGGCACTGTTCTAGTGTACTGTCACCTGCTATATTCCCTATTGTACCATTGTAATGCTCCAGTAAGGACAAAGCAGGTTTCATTTTCTTTTTTTCCATAGGCATGCAACTGCCACTGTGTCACACCACTAGTACCACCGCAATGAGAACATTTCATCTGCCCAGGATTGCCAACCTTAATCGCCATTTCCCGTGGAGCCAGCCCTGGGCCTAGCCCTACTTTCAAACACAAATTACAGGTAAGATAAGCGTTTGGTGGGAGGTAGTATAATGGAGTATTAGGAGAGACGAGAGATTGACGGTAGTACTACTAAAGTCCTAGGACTCTTGAATTCACTTACTCTGTGAGAGGCACTTAGTGTTGAAAACATTTAGCCATTTACACTTAAAGGAAGAAAATGACACAGACTTAAGTTTCAGGAAAACAAACTTACTGTTAAACCCCCACCCACCAGACTCAAAAGCAGTAAAAAACAGGTATGCTCAGATAAAGTTTCAAAAAGTATATTTGTGTAGCCCTAACAAAATAATCTCCCGCAAGACTCTCCCTAACCCCAACGATTGTCCTTCAAAAGTCCCAAAAACAACCCAACTCCCAATTCCCACCCCCCAAAAGTCTCTAAAACAGGGGCAAGGGACACTACAGCAGGATGCTGTTCACTTTAGCGGCCAGGGCATCATATTCCTTGCGGAGGGTGGCATGGTCGGAGCGGAGGCCATCCACCAAGGTCTTATATGTTAGGACCTCCTGCTCCAGGTAGGACACTCTGAGGCATAAGCGGTGCTGGCGTGCCTTGCAACTCCTGTGGGGGGCAGCTGCTGTCTTTGCTGCTCGGCGGTGGCAGTTGGCTTTGGTAGCCCGGCTCCGCACCGCTGGAGCACTGCGCTGGCTGGCAGCCCGTGGGGGCATGGAGGAGGATTCAGCTGTCCCAGTGGATGTACCAGTAGACTGCGTGTCCTCCTCCTCCAGGGCCACCAGCCGCCGATATTCGGCGACAGAGGCATCCAGCTTCCGTTGCCGGGCCATTCGAGCCAGCTCCTTCCTTGTTGGTTTGTTTGATTTGGAAGGAGCAACTATATGAAGAAAGAAAGACATAGTCTGTAACCAATGCTCCTTAAGATTAACACAAAATGATTGAGCAGAAAGTTGTGTCACAGTACAACTAGCAACTTGAAAGCACAGTACAAAACTATTGAGGCCAGTATCTATCTAACCTCCCACTTCTTCATCCTTGCTCTAACATTAGTGGGACTTTAAGGAACAAATTCTACGAGCACTATGGACTTCCATTACAGTCGACTATGACAGTACACCAGTCTTATTCTTCTTCTTCTCTCTTGTTTAGGAAAATTGGTACGTTATCTTGTGCAAGCCGGCATAATGCCAGCGCAGTGAACTTGCACCCGAGAAAAACAGATGCACACCATGATGAGTGAGACAGACTTGCGTTACTGTACCGGTCCAGTACATGCAGGTGGTGAAGCTCTTACTTTTCTATTACGGGTGGCACTGAGAATACTCTGTTAAAAGGGCTACTGCTTAATTAATTTAACTTTCACCCTACAGTGCAAATGAGTACTAGAAAATGAAAATGAAGAAGCTAAATAATCTGATTATCTATCACTTCACATGGGATGTATTTATACATATGGGATGACTTTAGGTGCCTTGCTTTTTATTGAGTGAACAGTGATACACCCACACATGAATGACGTACTACTACTGGACTAAACTTATTAAGAGAGGTAGGGAGTGTCCACCGTAATACCCGGATATATGCTGTGCTTGCAGTTGCAATACAAACTACTGCTACTATTCATGGTAGTATTTGGACAAAATTACAACTTCTTTTCCTTGCCTTTCCTACACTGGAACGGACGTGCGGGTGCGGTGTTACATGCTCTTCAAAGTAACACTTAGTTCATCCAGTAACCGTCTACTCTCTCTAGATACACATATGCTATCTAAGAGTCAGATAGTACCATGATCCAGGCATCTATCCATTCAAAGTATATGCACACATACAGTTTCTTTTTCACCCACCCAGGCTGTTCTCCTTCCACCCATCCTTGCTTCATCATTCACCCAGCCATGCACCATACCATATTCTTTCCTTCCCAGCCACCTCGGGGACCAAGCAAACACATATCATTCTTCTTTGCCAGTCATCATTAAATTTCTCGTCCTTCCACACTTACTTACACCCTTCTTTCGCTTTTCGTTCATCCCATCCATTAAGTTCATCTCAGATCTGATTGGGATTCTTCTCGCCAAAAACTTCACAGCTAAGTCGAAGTACATTTAGAGGAGGCTACTACCTGGTTGATTTATAATACACCCGTGCAGAAAGCACACTATGCAGTCTTCAATCTCAATAAGTAAGGAATATATAGCTTACCTTTGCCCGCCACCACCGTGTGAACCCTCACAGGCACATTGGTGTCGTCCGGCACTTGCATCGCCGCCTCCGCCCCAGAAGTGTTCTCCTCATCCAGCACCACCACCTCCGCGCTGGCCCCGCCACCAGATGTTCCACCTACAAAGTACATTTAAGAATGTTAGAATACACCACTCACTACTATATAATATTTGGTCTAGGAATAAAGAAATGTGAAAAAAACAGAAAACAATGTAATAATTTGTGACTGTCTACTCTAAAGTAAAAATGTCACTTTTTCCAGGGAAGGCTGTTGTCTTGCTGCACTTTTTGGCACAACTGATGAATGCTTGCTTTTTATTTTTAGCACGCACCACTTTTTCTCCTAACAGACAGAAGCTTGACTTCTAAGAACACGAGCAAGATCAAGTTCAAACCAGGTGAGAGCTCGGCTCGACCACAAGAAATGTGTTCATTTAATCGTCAGCACAAAGCACTTTTCCATTTTCAGTTAAACGTTTACTTTTATGACAAACTTGATTTTAATAAATGTGTTTACTTTTAATAAAGCTTTTAAACTTAAATGGACTCTGTGGTTTTTGGTCCTACAGACTAGAGTGGCTGAGCTAAAGGTTTTGCAATTTTTGCAAGCATGAGTCCGTGCCTCTGACACTTCTTGACTCTGATTCTGTACTCTTGTCCTGCGTTGGATAATCATCATTGGGGATCAATCATTGGTGACTTTGGGAGCTAAATGACTCTGCCACACTATCTAGTCAGTAAGGAGATTGGGGGTTCAACTACAAAGTCTGTTAACACTGAGGTATGTGGAAAGTCTAACAGCGCCTATTATAATTGATAAGCAAAGCAATGCATTATTTAGTGTCCATAGTTCTGTTTGTGCAGATTTGTCCCTGCAACAGTAGAAGAATGGATTGTCCTCCTATCCAAACCAAAAGTAAAGTAGTATCTTATTCTTTCTTGGTTGTCATTCACCTTTTTATTGTTGGCAATTGTCAAAGCATAAACATTTAGAAGACTTGAAAAAACATTATGGACAATCCCAGAGGACTGCACTCAGTGCATAGAGCTATTGCTGACTAGAATGGGAGTGCAATGGAATTGCCAAATGTGCAATCTTAGTTAGCTACACAGACAGACTAATAAGAATAATCTAGTAATACCACAGGGAGTCAAAGTCGAGGCAGGATAAGAATTTAGATACAGTCTACAAGAAGATCAAAGACGATTCAGAAAAAATCGAATGAGGAACGCTAGGAAAAAATAGGTACTCTATATTAAAATTAAAACTTACCGGGGCCAGCAAAGGAGCCCTCGCCTGCCCGATCCTGGCCTGCATCCTGTTGAACAGCAGCCTCCTCCTCCTGTGTCCTCTTGCCCCTCGGGGGAGCTGATGTACAACATGAAAGAAAGAAAGACTAGAAAACATGGATGATATTTGTCAACCAAATCAAACATTTCAAAAGAATAATAACAAAATATTTTGGCGAAATTGCAAATAGACAACTATTCCACGGGATATATTGACCGATCTCATGTGGTCTACTACGTTATTAGTATTGCTTGATTTGCGGACCGTCGACTTGGAAAGTTCTTATGTAACTCCCTAAACAAACTACTAAAAAGGTTCGCCTAGGACTGGCAGGCAGCAGTCCACAGCACGCGAAGAGACAGGCAAAGCCCATCGTGATTGCAGATCAGCAACAACACTAAAAAGTTTCCTACTACATTAACCAGTCATTAAAATACTCAAACTATCAATCCACCACCACTATTTCTTCTTATCGCCATGTGTACAAAGGAAGGACTGGACTTGAGTCTGTAGGGGCTGATTTAGAAGCCCCTTGCGGCTCTTTTGCTCCATTGTTGCGTGACTTTTGTGACACAGCGGCAGAACAAAAGAGGCGCCATGGTTCGGCGTATATTAACAACATGACGCATATGGGAGATGCATCACGTTGTAAAGCCCTGCGCCATCACGGGGGCGTTCTGGCGCAAAGGAGGGCGTTCCTGTGCAGGAACGCATCCTAAAAGTGGCTGAGGGAAATCTACAAGATTTCAATCAGTCACCTCGAGGACAACGATGCGTGACTCAAACCCTGCGCCTGCTTGAAGCAGATGTATGGCTTGACGCAGCATTGGGGAGATAGGGCACCCCAGAGCATTGCTGGAGCTGAGCGATCGTTAGGACGCAACTCCAGCAATGCGCCGCCTTTACGGCACAGATGCATAACGCTTTGGTGACGTTTTGGGCCCATGGTGCACCTCATTGTAAATACGGTGCACCATGGGTGGTGGTGGTGTGGCGCACAATTACTGGTGCATCCCTGTTACTTTGCAGGGATGCGCCAGTAATTAAAAATCTGACCCTTAGTGTCTAGCATTACGCAGTTCTTTAAACTCCACTCATACATAATTTCACAGGCCAATGAAATGAACACAAAATCGAAAACAAATAAGCATAGTAGCAACGCTACTGAGAAGGAGAGCAGTGCACCTGAAATGCACAGAACATTTTGAAATATAATTTACCTACAATGTAATCAGCAGCATTAATGCTCTTGGTAAAATTTGCAATATAATAATACACAGAGCAGGAGAAAACAGAGTAGTAAAGAAATAGCTACTACTACTCACCAAGCCCGGGGATCTCAAGGCCGAGCAGGTCGAGCAGATCGCGTTCCTGGTCCAAGACATCCGTCCAACGGTGGGTGGCCTGGTTGTAGGTGCGCTGGACCCGAGAGTGTTGGTACATGGCCCGGCACACCTTCTCCCACCGATTCCGACGCTCCTGGATCCTGTACCCGCTAGCGATCTTGCCGCCTTTCATGATGGTCCTGGGGAGGCGGCGCTGAACATAAAAAATTAGTGCGGCCACCTCCTCCGGGCTGAAGATCTCCCGGGGTGCGACCTGCTCCCCCCTCAAACTCCCGCACGGGAGCCGGGCAAGGGGTGCGGGACCCTTCCCCTTCTCGGGATGTTTCCCGGCTCCCTTTACCATGGGCTGGGCAGAAAGGAAGCTAAATAATGAAGAAGAAATAGAATAGGGAAGAAGAAAAGAAAAGAGTTTAAAAAAGTAGTTTAAAATTAATCAAAAGTAGCAGAAAACACAAAAATATAGAGCTAGAAAAATAGAAGGATAGATAATAAGTAAAATAGATTAAAAAAACTTCAAACAAGCAAAGGATGGCAGAGATTCAGAGAGGATACAAAAAGCATGCCCAGAACCATAGCAATGAATGAGAAACAAGATGGCAGGGCCCGTTCACGACCGCGTAGGTAAGTTGGCGCAAGATTTTCCTCACGATCACACGCGAAATTGTACTAGCGAGCCGCACATTTTGCGAGATTACACATCGCGCCAGGAAACGGAAATACGTCATGCAAACAAGATGGCCGCGCCCGTGAACGACCGTGAGGGTAACTTTGCGCCGTTGCGCTACAAGCGGCTTGCTAAAACGCACAAAACCTTGCGAACTAACAAGCCGCAAAAAAACAAATTGCATATTCGCACGAATTCGCGGCTTCCGAATTCGATCTCGCGCAAGTTCGCGCCCCGCGAATCCCGCAAAATTGTAGAAAAACGAGTTTTGCCAAACTGAAAGCACTCAGCAGGTGCAAAAGTTCAAACTCATCATTAGTAACCATTCCCTGTAGTGCTTCCTGACTGGGGCCCCTCCAGAGTTCAGTTGCTAGTTGCAACAATTGTATGACCATGCTCTGACCCTCACAGCAGGCTCATAGAATAGCTCCAAGTAGGCCACAAAGGTCCTGGGAAAAAAATTGCACTGCAACAGAAAGCAAATTACAGATAAGGAAGCAGGCGCCAGACTGGAATTTTAGAACAGTGACACATTAATAAATCAACCCCAAATTAATTCATGTCAGTCGAAGTAGGGCAGGTGTGCTTGCTTCTCCCCCCCATAATCTACAGTGATGAACCAGAGGGTGGGATTGATGTACCAGAGGGTGGCATGGGTAAAACAGGGGTGCTGTGAACCTGTGATGATGTAGAAACAACATAGTTGCGACCGTTGTGAGCCGACAAGTAAGTTCGCAATTGCGAACTGGTATAAAACCCTCCTGAACTGGCAGAAACCCTTGCGAACACAAAAAAAACAATCCGCAAATTGGCGAGAATTCGCGGATTTTGCAGATTGCGAGTTCGCAAATACGCAAATTCGTGAATGTCAGATTCGCAAAATTCGCCCATGCTTACCTAGGATCCATTTAATCTAAGAGTGAAGATTAGTGTTGTTTCACTTCTGCAAGTGTTGACGTTTCTAGCCAATTGAGGCACAACTTCCTAACATTATAGGATGTCACTACCCCTGGATGTTCTCTCTGTACAGAACGTGGATCTGGCCTTATGGATACGGAGTCCCTCTGTGATGTCAGGAATCGCTTATGACCACTATTCGTGTCTAAGGGCCAAACCACCCACTGTTTCCAATTTGGGTCTGTTTTATTGTATTTTAAGAAGTCATCCACTGTTGCCCCTTCTTTTGTAGTTTAATTCTGCCACCCCCCATATGTTGGTGTTGAAATCCTATGGGGTGTTCAGGTCCCTGCTCTTGGCTAGTCCAAGACAGGATGTCTGTTGCACAGTATCATTTATAAAGATCATCTGCTGTGGAATGAGGTATGCTCTAAATAGTGCCTATGTACCCTGGACTTGCCAGTCCCAGGAATCCCAGATTGATTTCAAGTCTATTTCGTAGGTTGAAACCTTGTTCAGACAATTGGGACAAAAAGGAAGCAGAGTAAATCAATTTAGTGTTTGTCAACATAATTATCAGAGCTGATGCTGGTGCAACCAATAGTAATGTGAGGCTGAATCTGTGGTGTTAAACTCTGTTAAACCCTGAAAAGTAATTAAAGTACAAGAAAGTATTAAAGATGTATTTAAAAGTATGAAAATGTCTTTGCAAACGTTTGTGGACTACTTTTTGGTGGTAATGGGCAATGTTCCAACTGATCGTACTCAAAAACATTCCTAGCTGAAATGGATTTGTGCAGGAAATGATGACCATAATGTTGGAGAACTCGCTAACATTTCATTATTAGAAAAAGCAGCAGTTTTCTCTAAATCAGACCAAATGTTATTAACTGTTTTAGAGTCCCAATCAGCAGAAAATGTACTTGAGGTAAGGATATCACGTAGTGAAATTTTAAATATATGATTAATTTTTTTAAGTTCGGTTGTGCTGAATATGTTAAAATCAACCTTGTCCCATACTATACCATTCAGTATAGGAACTGCTGTAATGTTCACTGATGACAAGTCTCTTTGCTCACGATGTGATGATGGATGTGGCTTAAGTACTATGTTGACCTTTTGGGCTGTGGAACTTTGTTGAAGATAGCATCCACTAATTAGCATACTAAAAGTTAGTACTAAGCCAAGCCAGAAAAGAAAAAACAATATCCCAGAAATTACCCAGAGTTCAATCCAAGGCAATACGAGGTATGTCTTTTTTAGAAAGTGAAAAAAGTTATGTATTTGTTGCTTGAATGGTGTTTTGACTGGCGTTGTTTCCGGCTTGCTTGGATCCAAAGAAAACATATCAAAGATCATGAAATAGCCAGAAGCTCTTCGATCAATTGTAGGAAGTGCATCAGGTTTAGTTGAAATTTTATTTTGCTCTTGATGAGACATGTTGATGTATACTTCTGTATTTGGTCTAATTGCAACTTGTGAATTATTCTGATGTTCATTATATATGCTTAGTCCTTCTTTCCTTACAGGTGGTTCTTCAAATGTGAGGAGTCTTTCTGTTTGAACTTCTTGGATTGTAGCGAGAGGAGGGCGTCTGCTACTGTGGAGACCACGAGGCCTACAGCTTATTATGGGCCACATCGTGTGGTTTGATTAAGTTGATTGAGACAAATCTTTTTCCTTTTCCCCAGCAAGAGGCGGCAAAAGTACAGTTCTTGTTCCTTGTACGGCAAGGACTGGTACAGGTATTCTGTATGACAGTCAAAATACCTTTTTGTCCGCAATTTTTCTCTCTGACCAGATCCCCGAATTTTGGGATCCAGACAGGTCTTGGCATGTCTGCCTTGACTTCCCCAGTGACGGTCTACTTTAGTCAGACATTGCCTTGTTTTGTCCTGGATTCATTTAGATTCTGTAAATCAGCCAAACGATCATGGATATCAAATGGTTTTTCACCCCCCACTGTGCCTTCACAATCAAGATCAGGTACCCACATTTGTGTCCCAAAGAGAACTTCATATGGAGTGGCACCGCCTAGAGGGTTTCTTGGCTGGTTGTTTAACGCCCGCTGTACTCCATAAAGGTGTTTGGCCCATCTAACGCCCAGCTGTTAAAGATTGGTTTAAGTCCCATTTTTCCTCTCCACAACCGAATTTCACTCGAGATGGTACAGAGAGGAGTACCGCAATGCTACTCCCATTCCTTCTAAAGCCTCTTTGTAAGCCCGAGAGCTAAACGCAGGGCCGCGGTTAGAATGTAATGTGCTAACTGCGTTTGTGCTGATAAAGACTCGCAAATCTTTGATAACGGTTCGAGCTTCAGCCGAGCGCTCAGAGCCATACCCATAGGAATCTTGAGCAGGAATCCACTGCAACCATGATATATTTGTAAGCCCCGTTCATTTGTAAGGGGCCGCAGTAATCCAAGTACACACATGCAAGAGGTTTGTCTGATTTTAATAATGGCGTCTGCGCTGGTTTTGCTACCATGGAGCCTTTCATATGCTGGCAGATGTAGCAAATTCAAGACACAGGGGTCCATTAGGATGGTGGGTGTATCGCCACCGCCGGCCTAGCGGAAAAGGCTGCAATATGGTTGCTGTGTCTGTTTGACACCTCCCGCCATATTACAATGTGCGCTGGGGTATGTCTTTCCGTGGCGGCAATGCCGCCACAGAAAGGCATGCTGATTTTACCTGCAGGGGCCCATTGCGGGCCCCCAGGGACTCCGGGGTGTGGTGGTGCAGATGGGGGGTACCTATGGTACCCCCTGCATTTCAAAGAACAATGTGGCAGGCACAGCGCGGTGCCTGTCACATTGTGCTTTGAAATGCACAACATGTATTCTTAGCATTGCGGTGGGTGGTGCTTTCAGCACCGCCCGCCGCAATGTTAAAAATACAGGATGCGCCCCCACTATGGGGGGCGCATCGTAATTTCCCTCACGGGATCCCCGCCCTTATGGTGGGCGGTGCCTTTCTATGATGGGATGGCGGGCGGACATAGTCCGCCCCTCATCCTAATGGCCCCCATAGTCTTTAGTTTGCTTTGTTAGCCCTAGCCACCTATAGTGCTGTTTCAGTAAAGAAATAGTGGCTGTAAACCCTGTGTGCGCAGAGCCCAAATCCTTGTGTGCAGCTAGTATTAAACCTTACCAACGATCCATATTTGTTATTACTCTATCTCCCACTCCGAGGCTCTGAGCTTATGGAATGTTACTTGCATCTAACTTGTAGGATTATTTGAGTGGACATTTTTTAGGTACTCGCTGTGCTGCCTTTGCATGAAGCAATGACAGCTACCATATTCTCACCGTCTATTCTCGTTTTGGAACAAGTGAGTGCATCTACGGAAGCCGTGAGAACAGCCCCCTTTGAGGCTTCATCAGCCAATGAATTCCCTTCAACGTGAACGCCATCGCATTGATGACTCAGTGTATATATCACATGAGTTCTTGGTAGCTCGTTTTTCAACTCTGCTACCTGTTCCCATAGCATTTTATACTTAATTGTGCCACCTTTCGCATCTTTAAACCCGTTTTGCTCACAATGCTAAAGGCATTCATTGGATGACTGAACACAGTAGAGTGAACCACACGCGATTAGTGTGGGGAATTTGTGATCTGTTTTTACAAGTGCCAGTATCTGGGCTTTTAACTCTGCCAATTGTGCCTGTGCAGTCTCCTAGCAATTTTGTTTTTGTGCAACTCTGATAGAACTTTCCATCCAGCATGCGACCTTTAATGATAGCGCACGCTGCACTGTATTGCGGCTTACTTCCTATGGCTGATTGCGCAGATCCGTTAGTATACAAAATATATTTATACTGATCGAGAGGCAATATTTCATTTGGTAGAGGTTATTCTTGTTCATATTGCAGGAATGCCTGTGTTTTTAAACTTGGATCAAATCTATATTCAACGTCCGTTGCAGTAGGATAATTAGCCCATTGTATCCATCTTGGACGTAAGGCTTTCGCATTTGGAATGCTAGCCTTTGTAACAGCTTCTAAAGCCGGTACAGGGGTCATTACAATAATGCATTTCCCCTGAGCCAGTGCTCTTTCTCTTGCTACAGTAGTCTGAACAGCTGTCAGGATTATTTCTGTTGAAGTGAAATGCATTTTTGCATTTGAATACAGGTGTGATTTGTATGCGATTGGTACAGTTTCTCTTTCATTGAAGGTTAAGTGTACCAGCATTGACCCGCAATTATACGGATCACCAAGTGGCACACGTTTACTCATGTTTACATGTGTTTGGAAGCTATCATGTCTTCATGGAGTGAACAAAGAATATTAGTATGTTCTTTTGTCCAATTTCTCGCTTAAAAGTCAAGTTTTATTGAGTCATAGAAAGGTTTGACCCTTTGTGCGTAATCAAAAATGAATGTTCTGCCGAAATTTAGGAATCCCAGTACTGATTGAAATTTTTTAATGATTTTGGAGGCTGGAGCAGTGCACACTTTTTGAAAAATTTAGCTGCTAGACTTTTCCCTTCACTTAACAGCTCATATCCCAAATATAGGACATTGAGGTGGTCTATTTCTGATTTTTGAAAGTTAAATTTGTAGCCCTCAGAGGCAAATGCCATAGTAATGGTGCTTACCCTGGTTAAGTGCCTCTCTAAGTCGTTGTCCATTAGATAAATATCATTCACATAGGACAACGCTTCTTCATCAAATTTTTCAAGTAATTCTGTTACCCTTCCTGAAAATACCCCAGGGTTATTCTTATACCCTTGGGGGAGTCAACGAAATTGTTCCTGAGACCCTAGCACTGAGAATGTGGTCAGATACCTTCGCTCAGGTGCTATATTTTGGCAGCAAAATCCATTTGAGATATCAAGTGTTGTTTTGTACTTTTTTCGCACAATGTTATTCATTAATGTGGCACTATGTGCATTTTGGACAGCAAATGTCTTTGTGCATGAGTTTAAATGTCTGTAATCTAAAACTAGACGATATGTATTGTCGGGTTTAGGGACAGGAAACAATGGATTGTTCATTGGAGAGGTACATTTTTCAATGACCCCCTGGTATTGTAGTTGATCTAAGATCTCCCTGACCTATTTTTTAGCTTCTTGCTTTATTGGGTATTGCCTCTAAGCATTAGCTGAAACTTTTAATGGGCTCACGTGGTAGGTTGAGTCCTCATCCTGCCCTGCATGATTTTTGTACAATGCTGGAGCTTGGGCTACTGCCCAATCCCGTGCATATGTATGTTTAAGGTGAACGGGAACATGATCGGAAAATGCAAGAAAAATTATACTTTCTCCCCTGGGACATTCCATTACGAATACTAGCAGCCAATCTTGTTCGGCTAACAGGATGTCATAGCCAGATGATACGTTCTTCCAAAAGAGACCTTTTATTTTCCTGGGCTTGTCCCCCTCCATCCGGAGTGTTATTTCATGTAACTTATGGGACGCTCTCCCTTTTATCTGATATTTCCACCATGATGTCATCATTGTGTTTACAGTAAGAATTTATTGCACAGTAGTTCTTCCTGTGTAAAATATATGTGCTGCGACAACTGTTAAACAGTAGCAGAGATATATGATCAGCAGTACAGTGAATATAAAAGGAATAGTACAGTTCCACCATTTTGCAATAGTCATGAACATATACATGAATATAAAAAATTCATTTATAAAATAAAGCGCATACTCCTACGATGCCTGTCCAGATGTAGCTAAGTGTACCTAGCATGTGAGTAGGTGCGAAAGAGTCAAGAATCCCGATAGGATTCAGTCAAACCCCATTACATGAATAACAAGAGTTTGACACCTTGTCCTGGTCTCGAGTTGGACACCTCGCAAGGGATGATTAGACCACTGCCAGCTGGAGCGACTACATACAGGAGCCTCAGCGTCTCTGGTTAGTGTGTCGGCCTGGAAGTCTCGGTTCCCTCTAAACACTGATAGCAAGAGGTGCTGAATTCATACAGAAAAGTATAGAGACCCTTTGTCCCTTGTGTCTTGTGTTAGCCCTTGTTGGGTATGAAGATGACATATGGGATGAACCGTTTACATAGATGTTTATGCAGGTGGATTTTAGCCCCTGCCTGGTTTCTTAGAACTCTTATGAATATTCAATATTTAATAATGCTGGATGAGCACATCAAAGATGATGTAGGAGGCCATTGTTTGAGAAAAACCCTCCTTCTGTACCCAAACCACAGTCTAGATAAGGTTCAGCCCTCAGCGCCGGTAATGTAAGTGAAAGATTATACCTATATTAGGGCATCTCAAACCATGCCTATATTAGGGCATGTATATGAAACATAACAGAAGGTGATCCTCAGATACGCAAAGTAGGTTTCGTTCGCTCCCTAATCGAGAAGATAATCCTTGGAAAGGATTTGCCTCGGTTTGATGAATATGTTGCCAAATTGCACACCATAAATCCATGGCAGGATGGCTCCAGGAGGCACCCTTCTGTGGGTCTGAAACTGAAGTCCTGAATGGTAAGGGAGTAAAAACAGGAAGTGAGAAAAGAAGCGAATAGGCAAGGTATCATTGGTTTGCCAGACCTCTTATGTTTATGTCATTTACTCTACAGAAGGGATCCAGACTCCTACAAGGAGCTCTGCATGGCCCATAAGAATGATAGCACCCTGATACATGCATGGGAGCAAGTAAAGGAGGATGAATCTGATCAAGTAGGCCCTTTCTTTGGTATAAAATGGAGTCTGTTGTACATGGTCATTCAGGGAAATTAACACCAAATAGACAACTACTAGTACCCATTGCCTTCTGAGAACAAGTCATGCATCTTGCTCATAGTCAAGCAGGGGGTGGGCACTATGGACAGGAACATATCTTAAAATACTTACTTGAAAGGTTCTACTGGTCAGGCATGTACCAGGAAGGATCCAAGACTGTGCAGCCTGTCCCAGTTGTCAGCTAGTGAATCCACCATGAGTGGCTAGATCCCCCTAACACCCCCTCTCCATAGTAGGGATACTGTGGCTTCAGGCAAGTCCCGGATTATAGTGTGTTTGCTTTGCAGAGGTGGTGGGCTGATCTACGGTCACCACAGTTGGGTCCATTGTGAAGAGAGGAACACGTGTGACGTAGCTGGCACCAAAGCACGGTGACAGCACAATAATACAGAACACCCTTACAAACCCATAGCATTACTATTTACTTTTTCATTATAGTTAGCTTTGAGGGTCCCAATATGCCTCATCTCTGCATCAGAAAATGATGGGGACCCAGGACCTGCCCAGGATAACTGTAAGTGCAGAGGTAAAAGAGGACGATCCGAGGCAGAACTGTGTACCTCGTAGGGAACAGAGGCAGAGACTGTGATACCTGCTCAAAACAGTGATAATAAAAGAAACAAACTCTATCTATGAGTGGGTGTGTCTATTCAAGGGAAGGGGGTTGACCTCAAAACCAAAAGATGAGGCTGACCGAGATGGTGTGTGAGTCCGATGCAGGGATCGTGTTCATGCCAGTAGAAAAACTTTACCTTCCAACTTAGTGTCTTTTATGGCTAAAACAAGGTGGTCGATAAGTTGTCAGAAGGGCAAGCTGGATCCAAAGCAAGGCTCAATCACAGTGGGCTGCTGAAGCATGGGGTCCTGGGCCGGTCAATGATGGAGGCGTGAAAGCTTAAGCAGGCAAAGTCAGGAGTCCATGCCTAGGAAGGCCTTGATATTGATAGGCTTTGGCTCGGCATCGGTCTTGGTAAAGGCTTTTATGTTTGGATTTAGAAGCAGTTCTGCAAGTCAGATCTCCTTTAATGGGACACACCAGCCAGCTGAGTTCAACCAGTGAACTGAGATTGACGGCTTTGACGGTGATCCTGGTCTCTGTCGGTTCTCCAGACAGAAGGTTGGCAAACAATTCTAAGTCCAGATCTTGCAGTTTGGGGACATTAGGAGTACACTCTAACACCAGCCAAGGGGCCAGGACCTGGGGAGTACCACTTGGGGTTAGGGCCACTCCAACGGAGTGAAGTACCGAAAAATAATTACAACCCTATAGAGCTATACTTACAAATAGCCCCAATACCAATTACCAATAATCAGTCAGTTGGCAGTGTAGAAGGTCCAATCGTTTAATAAACAAAACAACTCTGCCAGAGGAGCCTCTCGCGACCTAACTCCTCCAGGTCTGCCGAGAAGACTGCTGGCACATTATCAACAGATCACATATATACTGTTACATTTCGAAACCGTTACCTAAGAAAGAAAAATACAAGTTGGTACAGGTTAGTGCAAAGGAAAGACCATATATGGGACACAAAGCATCCTTAGTTTAGCTCAGCTCGTTATAGCAAGGTCGAGAGGGTGACTCCCTTCTGCCAGCTCTAGGAGAGTCCGCACAGCGCCTCCTGGAATGTGCTTATCCAGCCTACTCCCACCTACAACCTTGACAGGCATAACGTGCAGAAGCAGCAGCTTGTTACATTTGTCAGACTATTTCTCAGGAGAACGGCTTTTACTAAGTGTAACAGTAGGCTTCCACTAATGCTGCAAGCGGACTAGGCCCCAAAATGGCGCCCGTCGGATCACACCATATTGCCTATGACTAGACGATAAGAACATAATAAGGTGTACGTTAATCCCTAAGATATTGCATATGTGATTTTAATAATACTCGAACACCTACCCTAGCCTACTAGGTACATCATGCTAATTTCTAACTGTAATTATCTGTTTTACTTGGCCTAATTCAGATTTCGGTTCCTCAAGAGACAAGCAGAAGGGTCCAAAGCAGGTCCAGATGGCACTGGCCAGCTGTATAGGTGTAGGGAAGAGGCCTCTGGAACCTTATTGTGTCCATGTAGCTCAAACAGGAGTTCAACCAACTGACCCTTGAAGTCACTTCTGGGGTCCTAGGTTTAAGGGAAGCAGATTCAGTCTTCCTTCATGTACTTCAGAGTGATGGACAGTCCTTCTTCTTATTCGTCACAGGTCCAGGTGTGTTGTAAGGATAGATATGTGGGGGTACACTTTCATGCACAGTACCACCCCTAAACCAGTTCTGGTTAGTTCCTTTACCCCCTCTGGGTTTAGTACCAGCCAGAATAGAGAAACAAAGCTCAGGCAGGCCTAAGAGTGAGCATCATCTGCCAGTGACTAGTGAGGCATCCTTTGTAGCAGAGGAAAGGACTGCACACATCTCCTCAGGTCATCCTGTTAATGTAGGAGAACTCCTCCCACTCCCAAGGGTCTTTGTCCACTGTCTGGGAGCAAATCACATCGCAGGAGCTGGAAACTGGCAGGAAAACCTTTTGCTCTGAGGCAGGAAAATTATGACTTTTTAAAAATGTCATTTCCAAAACAGTAATATAAAATCTGACTTGACCATTCATTTTGATTTTAAATCACAATTAGAATGAGGCCTTGAGACATTTTTCTAGTCACTCTCAAACTGAATTTAGTACTATTAAAGGCAACAATGTAAACCAGTGCGAACCTTACAGAGAGGCAGTCTGGGCACAGTGAAAAACATCTTATGATGTTTTTCACTGTCAAGACATGTAAAACCTTAAATGTACCTGCCCTTCTTTTTTAAATACCATGCACCATATGCCAGTTCGACATTGTTTAGAGAAGAGAGCACAGCCACTTTATTATGGGCTAGCAGGAGTAAAGTGTTCAGAGACCTGAGACCTTCGGGTGATTTATGCGCTATACAAGTGAAATAAAATGGAAATGGAAATATGACCACCAAAAATGGGTCCAGCAGAAGTATGCAAAGATCTGGGGGATAACAAATAGTGGTCATTTTCAATAGTTTTCAAGCCAATTTTATATCTGCAACAAAGAGGCAGAAGAGATTATGCTGACTGAGTTGGCAAATCTGTTCTGTATACTTCTCTTTAAGTCTGGAATAAAGGTTCTTGCAAATCTAAACCCTTAGTGTATTCACAGAAGTTGGCCACTATTAGCTTACGTAAGGAATGCCCACATCATTGCCTGTTTGGATTTATGGACCTGAAAGACCCCAATGCAAATCTACGTGAAATGTAACCCATTTCACAACAGCAAAGAGAAGAAAATCGCATGAAAGTAGCTCTCCTTACATTAGAATTTGCATGACCTGTTGTCTGTCGGAAACGTTGAATATATTAGGGAAAATGTAGGTATCTCTAGGACATTCACATCTCACTGCAAAACCCTTTGGGGCCCTCTCCCACTTGGTGGCTCCAATATTTAATTGGTCTACTGAGAAAACCTCTTTCGACAAAGGACAAACCTCGTGTAGAATCCTAAAGATGATGGTTCAACCCTGTTCTCTGACCTCCTGAAAATACCATTAGCGGAAAATGCCTGTTTGGCTGGATTGTCTACATTTTATTTAATTCAGATTTTTTCAAAGCTGTCATCAGAATGTATTGCAGTGTAAAATTACAAGCCAAAGTATACACTATGCAAAAATGCAGCAATAATGCAACAAAAAGAGAAAGCAGCAGAGTCTACACAGTCGTATCATCACTATTAGTGAAATTAAAGTGTAGTTTGTGCATACTAACAACATGGTTAGACTATGAAATGCTGTACAGATTTGTAGTACTCCTTAGTTTGAGCATATTTGGAAATGGCTCATATTTTGATTGGTAAATATGTGGGCAAATGCATGGTTTGTTTTTGCTCAATCGCCAACTATTGCATGAACTTGATTGCTCATCTTCAGCGCTGCTTAAACTGCCCAGGTAAATGCTTTAATCCGGCCTCGAGAAAAAGTGCTCATTAGGCAAGTAATTGGAATTTCTCCTCTATGAAATACAGCGGTTCATTTTTCTTCCTTCTTTCAAGCGCGACCGTTTGACCCAACTTTAAACCTCCCACTTGTGCCTTGCATGTCTCTAATGTTTATTTTTTCTGTGTGAACGGGTCTCAGGCATTTCATTTTTCAATTGATTATAGCATCAAGGGAATCTATTCTCATTAAGCTTCCTGTAGGCTGGTTGCCACGGTTTTATTTTCATGAATATCTCAAACCTGTAATTTCTCATGGGGGTGGCATGCGTTTCCTTGACCTCAAAACACATGGAGCTACTTCAGGATACACCGTATGGCACGGGAGTGCCCAGATTACATACTCCTACATTTTATTTCACCGTGTACAGCTCTTTATTCTCCCAGCAATATGAGGTCAAGCCCCTCGTGAAATAGGGGACAGTACTGCACTTCTCTCAAGCAGGAGTCAAATGGAGGGGTCAATCAATTTGCACCTCATCCCTTTTTGTAAGGGTGCATTACCATCACCATCCACTTAGTCTATAAACTTTGGATCTCCTGGGTAAGGTTCTTGGTTGGCTACTTCATATGATAGTCTTGCAGCTGTGAACTCGTTTTACTCTTTAAAAATGTTGTCGATTTCTATTGCGTTAAAGGAAAATGTTATAATAAAAGCAGCCATTTTATATGCCTGTCTTATGATTTGGCCTATATTATTTGTACTTCTGAGGCATTGGGACATACAATTGAGGACACACATGACTAACTTAGCATCAGAAAACATTATTTTATCTGTATATTTTCAAGATTCTCTCAATTCTTCCCATGAGAAAGCCCTGCACCAACAGTGACTCTATGCTTTCAGAATTGACAAAAACTAGAAGGGCCCTGAAGCTACGTCTCGGTAGCAGTGAATGTATAGGTAGTCATGGTGAATTGTGATCACATTTAGTGAACCGAAACACCAGAAAGATAATCAGAGGCCCTTCCATCCTCCTTTAACTAATCTGAGGCTATAACAAATTGCTATGTGGCTAGATGGAATGTAGAAAGGTATCTGAAACAATCAGTTTTGAGTTTGAGTATAAAGGGGACCAAAAAAGGAGGCCAAAGAAGCAATAAGACAATGACCTTCAATACACATAGGGCAGAAGTTTAAAATGAAGCGCGGCTTGGTCGGAGATGCAAACCTGGTGGTCACTGCCGAAGAGTCCACAAACCGCAGTGGCTACACAGAAACATAACAAAACATAGCACCATAATACCTGGTGTAAACGCCCACTTACAAATTAGCCCCTGTAATTTGCTGCCCAATCCTTGTCCTTTTCCTCCTCTTCTCTCAAACCACTACGTTCTGATGGATACAACTAGACCTAGAATGCACCAGTTACCCATAAAATCCATTGAGAGTGTAAATAAATTTAACAAGTCTAATCTTGTTCCAAACAGGTAAATGGAGTGATCACAATCTAACTCCAGCTGCTAATGCCCCCCCCCGTATACCACAATTTCCCACACCCAGGCTGTAGTGGAAGGGTAGGCGGGCTTGCATCTTCAGATGGCTACAAGGTGACTCCAGACAAGATGTCCTGTAGTGCTGTCCCTTTTGGGCCCACCTTGGTCCTACTTTAGTTTAGCATATTAGATGTTTTATGCCGCTTCTGCAAGCACAGTACAAAAGGGGGTGGTGATGGACGGAGCATCTGAATAAATCAAACACTCACACCCAGTCAAAAGATCTGGGTTTAATCCATCACCGTTCTTTAGCCCACTGTGCCACCCCAGTTCAAACATGGCTGTATGCAAATCAGTCTGACCCTGTGCCTCATGGGAACAGTCCAGCCCGAACAGCCAAGCCATGTCTTCCCTGGACCGGAAACAAGCTTCCGAGGACCGGTTTCTGGCATTCCAGCCGTCTTCAGCCCGGCTTGCTTGAATCCAGTGGCAAAGTGAGCAAGGGACTCACGTCTGAGCATACCATGCCACACTTATGGCGGCCAAAAGTGGTACAAAAGGGGGTGGTGATGGACGGAGCATCTGAATCAATCAAACACTCACACCCAGTCAAAAGACCTGGGTTTAATCCTTCACCGTTCTTTTGCCCACTCTGCCACCCCAGTTCAGACATGGCTATATTCAAATCAGTCTGACCCCGTGCCTCATGGGAACAGTCCAGCCCGAACTGCCAAGCCATGTCTTCCCTGGACCGGAAACAAGCATCCTGGGACCGGTTTCGGATTCATAATCCTCATCAGCCAGGCTATCTTGAATCCAGTGGCCAAGTGAGCAAGGGACTCACGTCTGAGCATACCCTGCCAACTTAGGGCGAACAAAGCGATACAAAGGGGATGATGGACGGAGCATTTGAGCAAATCAAACACTCACCCCCAGTCAACTGATCTGGGTTTAATCCATCTCCATTCTTTAGCTCACTCAGCCACCTCAGTTCAGACATGGCCATATACAAATCAGTCTGACCCTCTACCTCATGGGAACAGTCCAGCCCAAACTGCCAAGCCATGTCTTCCCTGGACCGGAAACAAGCATCCTGGGACCGGTTTCGGATTCTGCAAGCACAGCCGCACACATAATCTTTGTTTTTGTAACATTATTTTAGAAATACACTGTACATGTTGTTTTGATATTCAATGACGCTTTTTGGGATTTCATCTGCACATTTCGTGCAAGGACTTTTAGAATACATAACACTATTTTGTACTGTTGTCTTCTCAGTAAGCAACCGCTTTTAATGTTTTGGCCTAACATGGTAACCCAGCTGTAGCTTTTCAACACAATAGTTTTATAATATAAACTGTGTTTTGGCCCTTTGTGGACAGAGTGGAGAATTCCAGCAAAGAGACATATTGTGATACAAACGAACGCCAGGGATGGGGTCTGTTGCTAATCCCAGAGATCACTATTATACCTAGTTGTTTGCACAGTAAGACTAGGCCTAGACAGAAAAATAATTGTCCATGGTTGAATTGTGCATTGTATACAGTCCGCTAGTAATGTTAATTACTTTGCTTAGCTGTATTTGTCTACTAATGGCAGCACACCTGCTTCATGATAGACTACAATAGCTTCAATAAATGTCTTTCCTTTGTTTACTTCGGCATGCATGAGTGAGAGATGAAAGGTGATGATCTGTTCCACGGTTTCCATGGGGACTAGAGGTTCATATTCTAGGTTTGCCAAAATCACCTGCTACTCTGGGAAGGTTAGGAGTTCAGGTGAGGCACTGTGAGCTAGCCCAGATTTGGGTTGTCAGGTACTGACATGGTAGAGAGACACAGTCCCTACATTCTGATGTCCTGACATCCCTAGGCACAGTTCTGTTTACCAGCAGAATCCCTGCGATAGTCCTTTCTAATTTCATTTTTTGTGACAGAGCTCTACATGACGAAGGACCAGCATTCCTGAACCACCGCCTCACATTCTATGTACCCGCCAGACAACTCTGACCCTCCCGACTCACCCTCGCCTCCATCCCCAGGAACCACAAGACCAGAACAGGAAGAAGGTTGTTCGCCCACCTCACCGCCAAGACCTAGAACACCCTACCCCTCCACCTCAGGCAATCCGTCTTGCTGACCTAATTGAGGAAGAACCTCAAGACCTGGCTCTTTCAAACATCCTCCACCCAGTCATATCAGTAGCCCCCCACCACAAGTGCCTTGAGACCATCACAGGTGAGTAGCCGAGCTATACTGGACCCTGTTTGATTGATTGATTTATTGATTGATTGATTGATTGAATCATTGATTGATTGACAACTGCGGTGGCATTTTTAAATGGTGAATCCCTCTGATTTTAATAGTTATGGAAATACAAATTGGTGCATCCAGGAACTGTTCCTGGAATGGGAATACCTAAAACCTGTAAGAAAACATTGCAGATATCCGAAATCATCATAGAAGGTTCTGGGCTACAGAAAATGGTCCCTTCTTATACAAAGGACTGGGCTTGTCTTTTTGCAGTGGCCTGAGCACCTGATAACCTTGACAAAACCCTTCAATCAATAGTGAAGACACAAAGTGCCTTGGAAGTAAAAATAGACGTTGTCAGATGTGATCTGCGCCTACTCAGAGGGGATCAACACAAACTAGCTAACAATCTACAATGAATGAGATCCATCCATGGACACATGACCTACAAAAGCATCTGCAACAGCTGACAGACAGAGTTAGCTTTCTAGGCGATCGTGAAGTGGATACTGAGGATAGATCAAGGCATAGCAATGCTAGAATTATGAACATGAATGATGGACAAGAAGGCTCCAATGCAAGCAAACTGGCTAGCTCAAGAGGTAGCACGTCAGCAACTCTCTCCCTTTTTTTAAGCTGCGAGGATGTACAAGGGTCCCATCTCATCATCCTCATCTGGAGCACCACCCAGGGCCATAATTGGAAAATGTTTGAATTATCTGGACAGGAATGCAGTAGTATAACTTTCCAAAACTGCCAGCTACTTATATATTTATTACAGCAGATCCATCATATTGCCTGAATTCATGCTGGCCGTACAGCCTCCTTTAATGGGGTGAAGCGTAAACTGTGAGACTCGGCATTAATCTATGTTCTATTATTCCAAGCTAAATTGAAAATCTTGGCCAACCAGCAATCCTATTTATTTACTGCCCAGGAGGAAGCATGGGTTTGAGTAGCACAATTGGAATCAAAGGAAAACACTGAAGGGCAACAGCACCATTCTCTTCCTTGACCTCAACTGAGGCTCAATAGAAGAACATGGCCATCACATCAGAAGTCTGCTTTATTCTTGGGAGTCCCAACATCCTTGTAAGCCAGAGAAGACAGACAGCCGGTGCTGACTGCTGCAGCAACATTATGTCATCACGACAGATACAGTAACAGAAAATTCATGGCAAGAAATTTGTGCCTATGGAGAAGAGTAGTCCTGATTGACTCTCTGTGGTAAGCAAGCAAACAGCAGATGTCCCACCCAAAGCCCCAGAGACATAAAATCGAGGGCACAAAATGCATGCTCTCCTACGTGTAAACTAATTAGCAAAATGCTTATCATACCCCAAATATTTTTTCTATTTTCCTTCTTTCTATCTCACAATTGACAGCTGTAACTAGCAGAACAGCAGGACCCGCAGACCAATAAGATATATGTAATGTAAGATCCCGCCAGCCAATGCATGCTGTCTAATTTTCCAGGTATTTCAAGACCATTTTGGTTATCCCCAACACCTTCAAGCCTTTTTCTACAGCCTTCAGGAGTGCAATAGTTCCTAAGTGATTGTTTGTGTGGATGGCCTTTGCCATTTGTCTCAGGATTGAAAGTTTTTAATTGGTCAAAAACAGGTGGGAAGGCAACACAAAGTGGAAGATGGGTATATCCTCAATAAAGGTAGCAGCAATCCACACTTTAGGACTAAGACACTTGCACTAAAGAGTCGGGTCCATGCTTATGAACATGAACACCTTCATAGAATAGCATGAATTCTAGGGAAGCTAAAGATGTATCACTTACAATGCTCACATTATGAACACAAGGTGCAAAGTCCATTCATTCTTGAAAGAAGGACACATGTAGCTTTATTCAGAAATCCCATTTAACATCATCTAAAGCTACCAGGATGCAAAAGCAGTAGAGAGGACAAGACTTTGGGACAACTTCTCATCATACGCCAGTGAATCACTGATCTTGGTTCGGTCATGCGCCCTCTTGAGATCAACATCATGATACCTGATAAGGAAGAGAGTTATATATTGATTGAAGGATAACTAAATTGTATCTCTGTCCTAGTGGGTAGTATCTACACCCTTAACTTGGACCAACCGTCCTTTTTGAGGCAAGTAACTACTCATTTGGTCAAATGGGCACACTTACCATGACTATGGGGGGGGGAAACATCCTTTACAACGCAACTTTTACAATGCAAACCATTACAACGCATTGCGCTGGGGGGCGCTCAAGGATAGGGAATAGATTTAATTTACTATCCAACACCTTCCCTACTATCCACGGGGACTGGAGTTGGAATAGTAAATTAAACTATTCACTATCCAGCACCCCTCAACACTATGCGTTGTAAAGGCATGCGTTGTAAAACTTGCGATGTAAAAGCATGCGTGGTAAAAGCATGCGTTGTAATGTCATACATCCCTATGGGGGGGATTGTAATTACACTCTGGTCACCTCCAAATCACACCCAATTAAATGTCATGAAAAGCCATCTTAGTATCGTACCCATTAGGGATTTCAAAGTATATGCACCTACCAATATTAAATTCTAACTACAAAATATTAAGCAAGGTTCTAGACAAAAAGACTGATAGGTGTATTACTGATGCTGACCTATAGAGATCAAAACGGTTTCGCTCCAGGCAGATGCAACTCCT